>NC_134949.1:168987848-171508384 GCF_965638725.1 Aptenodytes patagonicus | reverse complement strand
AGCGTGAGTACGCACACGGTGGGGAAGCTGAGCTGGACAAGGGCCAGGGCAGAAACACCAGCTCCTGGGGGGGCTTCTCACCCTGGAGTGAGGGTCCAGCTGCTCAGGGGAGCACCTTGGACAGGGCACAGTACCACCCAGTTCCCTTGCCCCCTCTCCTACCTGCACCCAGGTCCCTGCAGCTCCCCCCACTGCCAGCTCCCTCCTGCCTAGCCCTATTGAGACCCCTTTTCTTCCGTTTTCTGCAGGCCATGGCTGTCATTGTCTTCCTCATCCTAGCTGTGCTGGGCATTGTCCAGAACCCACTGCAGTTGGGTGACGAGCTGGATGTGGCCACACACAGGTTCGTGCAGCAGCATGCAGATGCTGCTGGAAGATGACTCAGCTGCTGCAGGATATAGAGCAGACCCAGGAGCAGAATGGGGTGGCTGGGGAAGTCCTGCTCCTTGCTTCCTTACAGCAATGGTGGTTCTGGGCCTCTGTTCTTGGGACAGGAGCCCTGGTCCTGCTCCTGTGGCTCTGCTGGAGTACCAGAAAAAGGAGCTGTAAGCCAAAAAGTAGCTGCAAGCAGGGCAGCCCCGGAAGTCAAGAGGAGGAGGGAAGAGGAAGAGGTTGAAGAAGACGACGACTCGGTGACACATGTAATCTAGGCAAATTTTTGGCCGATCGCATCCAGTGACCAGTGCCATACATGGCTGACACGTGCAAGTTGGTGGAGGATCTGGTAGATGAGCTTTTTAGTGCCTGCCAAAGATTTTCCAGGAGTAACTTCAAGCCACGGGCACAGCCAGCCATTGGGATGGGCTGTGTCTATGAAGGTTGGAGTGCCTGGGAGGACAATGTCCTCTACCACCTGCTCGTGCCCCTGCAGCCTCCCCCTGGGCATGCCTTCCACTTGGAGCTGGACACTGCAGAGGAGATGCTGACCAATGACACCTGCCTCCATTTGCAGCTACAGTGCATTTGCATGAGGGAGCAGCTGGTGGAGGACATATTATGCTTCCTCCACCACCATGAGGATGAGCTGAAAAGTCAAGACCCCAGCCTCCTCAACACTCTTTGTACCAACTCTTTGTTAAACATCAAGAAAACTGCCTGCTTGTTCCAGATGTTGGTGAAAGACACCTGGAAAGTTATTCTTCAGTCACACCTTTGCCAGCTGACAGTGCTGCCTACTACACGCTCCTTGCAAGCTCAGGCTAATGAACACCTCCCAGGAAACCCTGTCATTGAGATGATTTTTGGGGTGCAACTAGATGATTCAGACTCCTTCCTGAGCCTTGAGCAGGCAGAGGCCAGCTTTACCACCAGCATGGCGTGGCAGGAGATCTGTGATGTGGCTGAGATGCAGTTCATCACGCATGGTCAGCACAAATCTTCCACCCCTGAAGTGAGAACTTTCTATAACAAAAATGAATATATGAATACTTAAAAAGCAAATCATGTGCATAGTAGCTGAAATTAAAAATAAGAAAATAAAATTATCCTATTTAAAAAAAAAAATATCTTCAGTTATTCAGTTTCTAAAAAGAAACTTACCCTGTACTTCCACTATAATACATTAACGGAAACTAAAAATTAATTGAATATTTTAAATTAATTTTCCTATTAATATATACTTTGAGTAAATCTGTATGCCAGTTTCCTGTAAATATTCAGTTTCCCGTAAATATTCTAAGTCTCTGGGGAATTTCTTTAGAATAAATTGACTCTACTATGAATGTTGACACAATCTTAACTTTAGACTTTCATATTTTACGTGAGGCAAAGGTATCACTGAAGAAAAAACTTTTAATTATCTATTAAGTTTGTATAATATTAGGTAGTAGAAGCTTTCTTAGTTAAGCTGCCTTCCTTAACACACTCACTTTAGTAATTTACACAATGACCAACTGAACAATCATCATATTTAAAGGTCAACTTCCTTTAAAAAAACAATTTCACCCTTAAATTTACCAAACTTCAGAGATAGCACTTATTTTAAACAGTTTTCTGAGAACTGCATGATTTTGTTGTTGTTTTAGAGGAATACAAGTGTCTAATATATGGTAAACTGCAAAAAAAACCCTTAAAATATCCTGGATTTTCAATGGCATAGTCTAGAACCACAGAAAAAAATATTAAGTTATATGTCAGTCACACTTGTGACTAGGCAACCGCAGGATTCACTTAAGTCTGCACAGGAACAGGCACAGCATCTTGCTTATGAATTATGCATTTTTACCTATTCACCTTTATTTGAAACATTAAAATGCATTCTGAAGATGTCATACATGTCAAATCCATATGCAAAAACATATTTATACTTTCTAATTATAATTCAGAAAAAAATAAACTTTTTGGTACTTATTAAGGGAACAAAAACTTATCTGATTTTTTTTTTCTATTAATATTATTCTCCCAAGCTGATGGTTTAATTCCCACTGGCTGTGTTCTGATTCTTCAGATAACTAGTGAAAGACTGTCACTCTCCCTATCTTTCTACTATAATGTTATTTCACTGAAATTCTTTGTAAAGCTGAATTGAATTTAGATGACTCTTCACTTAGGTCCTGATCCAAAACCCATCAAAGTCAATGACTTTCTTTGGGAATCAAGTTCCAAAGATATTTTTTAAATAGTTTTGAGATAATGATAACCTGAATATATATATCTCAAAGAATTTCTATGTTCTGGGACTGTTTCTGAATTCAAGTTTAACGTAATATGAAGGCTGAGAAATCTCCAGACTGCAGCAAGGTTCATAGGCTATGCTTACTTGGAAGTTGGGAACCACAGGCTGTGAGAAGTTTTGGGAGTAAAATAGCTAGGGGTTCTTACAGTGATTAATGTTCCAGTGTTTCAAGTTGTTTTATGGTTTTACAATGGCTTATGCATTTCATGATAATGGGGGAGAGACACTGCACAACATGAGGCAAGACCGCAGGAGACTGTTAAAACACCTGAAGAGTTAAGGAGGAGTATCTAAATTTCTTTGTGGATCTCATGCATAGTATCTTACTCAGACCAATTGTATAAGAACTGAGTCCCATTTAATTCTGAGCTGGGGCTGTTTATCTCCAATGAAGGTAAGAAGCCATTTACTGATCCTGGACTTCAGGTAAGAGAACTTCAGCTTATTCAGAGAACTGGGATCCCAGGGGAGGAAGCTCTGAAGGCGTTAGTGGTCTATCCTGGGAACTGCTCTTTTCAACATCCTTATCAGTGAGCCAGAGGAGCGAATAGAGGGCTTGAGCATAAAGTTTGAAGATGACACTTAATAGGGGGACCATTTCATATGCTGGAGCAGCACCACCAAGGAGACAGAGCCAGGCTCTTCACAGTGGTACATGGTGGCAGGACCAGTGACAACGAGCATAAATTGAAACAAGAGAGGTTCAGAGTAGTTATAAGGATAAACCCTTACCCCATGAGGACAGTCAGGCAGGGAAGCAGGTTGCCCTGAGAGGTTGTGCAGACTCTATCCTTGGAGGTCAAGCCCTGGCCAACCTTATCCACTTGGAGCAGGAGGTTGGAGAAAAGCCTCCCCAGGTCTTTTCCAACGTTAATCATCTTGTGATTTTATGATTATTTCCTGGCTCTTTTAAGTTACCAGAATCAAATTTTGTTTTTGACAAGATGAACTTTCTGAAATTATTCTGGGGCAATTTTCTTTGGTAATACTTAGGAGCTTAGACCTGAATACAGATAGTCTATGTCAGGAACTGAGACTGTAGTATGATTCAATGCTCCTTTCAATCAGGGAGTATCTAAGAAAAACAAAAGGCACTGGTAGGTGTTTTAAAATTATGACATACGGTGGGTTTGTCTTCTACTTTCATTTCAGCTTTCATGTTTTATGATGGAAAAAAGAGGAAGCAGCTTCTTTTACATAAAGAAATTGCATCTCTGAATCATTTACCTTAGAAGTTCAAGACAAGACCTGAGGCTCAGCTTACAGGTTTGATCCTTCACTTCTCACATCCTACAGGAGTGCTTTAACTAGAAGGGTAGAGACAAAATGATGATTCTATTATTTTCCATTCCTTCAATTTCCTAGCTTCTGGGGAAGGTATACATTTTCTTTGTAGGGATCACTGGCATCTACAAATGAATGAAGAACACTGGAGTGAGAAACTAAGATTGAGGATTCCCTTTACATTAATTCCTTTCATCAGGCTGTAGTCAGATATCCTGCTGACTATCTTCTTTGTCTCTTTATGTCTTAATAGCTGTGTTACATGGATTATTGGATGTGTGGCTGAAATCCCATTCATGATGAGGGGTTTTCTACTTCCTAGGCTTGTGTACCGAACTGTCATGTTTTAAGATCAATTTGACACTGGAGAGACAATATGAACTTGGATACCAAAATGTTTCAATCACATATCTGTACAAAATGTAGTTAATTAAACAACTTCTTTGTACCATGGGAGAGACAGTGCAGTCCAGTAGAGAAGCTGAGCATCTCACACTAGTGGTTTCTCACACAACCTCCCTGTCCTGCAGGAGAGATGGAATGGAGTCAATGTAGCAGTCCTAGCTGTGGGGTGTGTGGTGCTGGAGCTAGGCAAGGGCTCTCCCAGGCATCTCTCTCTTCTGTCATCAAAGTTTCTCCTGTGTGACCCCAGATACCATCAGTGCTAGAATGGGGCAGAGAATACCTGACTCTTGACCAACCTCTTCAGTGTCACTTGGGACCTAACAACTGGCCATCACCATCGCTGGTACTTACAATCTTCCTGTCTGGGAGGTTCTTGGGAATTCACGATTTTTGTGGTGACTGACACATTTGCAGCTATCACAGTGGTTGGCAGGCTATTTATGCTAACTTACTCCTCTGTCCTTATAGTCAGCCTGCTCCCTTGACAGGTTTACACTGACTTCTATCTGTGTTTTTTCCATCATTCTAACTATCCCCACACAGCATTGGCCACCATCAGTGTAGACATACACTACGGGCTACTTTCCCTCTTCAGACACTTTTAAGGTTAATTGCACAGCTATGGTGTTTGTCCCCAGAGGACAATATCCTCAATGTTTTGCATGTGTTGTGGGGTACCACTCACCTCTAGGGTCTCTTAAATTAGGCCATAGTAAATGGTGGAATGATGTTTCTACCTGTGGGGTGATTGCTTCCAGTGTACTGGATTCCTTACCAGGTGAAAGCAAGCTGTGTTTACATTCCTCCATTGTGGGAATGGAGAAGGTGTTTGCTTTGTCCATGGTGGCATGCTGTCTAGCTTGCTTTGTTTCCAGTTCATACTGAATATAAAGCAAATCCAGGACAGCAACAGGCAAAGCTAGGGTCACTTCATTCAGGTCTTGCTTATTCATCATCAGCCACCACTCCCCATTTGGCTTTTTCACAGGCCATACCACACTACTGTAGGGGGCACTGGTTTGTGTTACAACTGTTTGCTCCTTGAGACCATGACTCAGTGCTAATTCTACCTCTGCAGCTCTCCTCTCCCAGCGTTTCAGGAACCACATTACCACTCCTTCCCCTCTTTGCAGTTTGTGCTCCCTCCCAGGTTGTGTGATGTCAGCAGGGTGCAGGAGCAGGGGTTGAGATATCATTGCAGCCACTCAGGCCCCACAGAAGCAGCTAGACTCCCCTATCCCACTCCCCCAGCCACATGCATTGGCCAGTCCCTCAGGTGGACCCATCTGCCCTCACCTCCCCTTGTTCTTTTTAATAACTGATGGGACTGCTTATCCCTGGAGAGGGAACAAGCCCCCCTCATCACTATTGGAGGAGGAGGAGGACTGTACATTCCCACCCTAGACCTCTGGTTCCCAGCTGGGAGCACTTAATTTTGTTTCCCAGATCACCCTTCTCTTCCTCCAGTTTCGGTACTTTTTTCCATGAAAAACCAGTGTATGAAAGAACAAGCCCACAACAAAGCTTCCCATCGGGGGACCAGGAGATTCTTATTTCTTATCCTGTTCTTACTTTATTGCCTAAACATTTTACCAAGTCTCATCCCTACACACTCACACTTTGGGATTTGGGGTTTATCAACAAACTTGAGCAATGCCTGTCACAAGGGCATCCCTTGCTGCACCAATGCCTTCTTGAGAGCAAGGTCCTGCTGCAATCTCAAGTCCCAGTCCCTAATACCTATCAGAACCCATATATCTGTGGTCTGAGTAATTGGTACCCCACTGCTGACAAAATTCACTATTGAATTAAACTAGATATAAGGAAGAAATTTTTTACGCTGAGGGTGGTGAAACACTGGCACAGGTTGCCCAGAGAGGTGGTGGATGCCCCATCCCTGGAAACCTTCAAGGTCAGGTTGGACGGGGCTCTGAGCAACCTGCTCTAGTTGAAGATGTCCCTGCTCATTGCAGGGGGGTTGGACTAGATGACCTTTAAAGGTCCCTTCCAAACCAAACTATTCTATGATTCTATGATAAATGACCTCTTTTCACCACAGGAGAGATGACACAGCCTGGGAGTAAGGTGAGGTTAGTCAGCATGGTAGTCCCAGCCATGCAGCGTTGGTTGCTGGGCTGTGGGGTCTTCTGCACATTTCTCTCAGGTGCTAGGATTGCCTACTCTGCATAGTTGTTGATCACCCTTCGGGTCCATATTATTACTATTATTATTTTTCTTAGGTAAAAGTGGCAATGGTTTCCTACATTTTATTGTCATAGCCTAGTGGGTGACACATTCACCTGGGATGTAAGTCTTAAACAGTCTTTAGTTCAAAAGACTTGAGCCTGCTTACCAAATGAACCGTCTGTAACTGAAAAGCTACAATACATTACTTTCCCCTGAGTATAGTTTGGATTCTTATTTGCTGAATTTGAAAAGTCCTTTCCCTATAACCTCTGGCTGACTGCAGCCTTTGAGACAACCTGGGGGGGGGGGGGGGAAGCCTTTTTCATTATGTTAAACTTTCACTACAGCTGTGAGAGTTATTATCTGCTTAATAATATTAACTGAACTACAACACTTTTAAAAATCATGGTGAATATTGCATTTTTCACACTTGCACATTCCTACTGCTGAAAGATTATTCAACTTCTTAGATACCAGGTCTTACAGTATTTATCAGTTAACATAAACTGTTAATATATACCAGTTAATATATATAAAGGTAGATCCAGAAATGGAAAATAAACCACCAAAATCAATGCCAGAATTAAAAGAACAGGAACAAGGTGGAGATAAAAGGAAAACACAATTATAAATATGAAACAAAAAACCTCCTCTGAATATGATTAGATTTGGTGAACTCTCAGATTATTACTATAAATATATTTCAATAATAAATATTTAATTAACATTGGTTATATTATATTGACTGATATATATATATTCTGTACTTACAGAAATATTCAAGATTTTCTTTCCTTTAAACTAGAAAATTTATTATTTTCAATCATTGGAAAAAAAGAAAGGACTATTTCCTCAGTTACTGAGCTGCAATAATCTTAATGGAGAAATCAATTAAGAATGTCTATTATTACAATTATAATGTCACCGTTAACAGTAATCATCAACTAAGTACTGTTGTAACTTGTTTCTAAATGTACTAACCAACTGTCCAGAAAAAGTCATATAAAAAGTTATCTAACCTGATCAAGTAATGAGGTCATGTAAAATTAATTTCATGTAATAAATATCTAAAAAATGCTATTAATCAAGTATATCCTAGCAACACAAAGGTTTAAAAATCCTTTACACCTAATAGTCCCAAAAGTAATTTTTTATTTCACTTCTGGAAGCATATCCTATACTCAGTTTTCAGTAGCTTATTTTTGGAATAATACTTAACCTACTTAATAAAAGCCATATAGTGACATGGTGTCATGGTTTAACCCCAGCCAGCAATTAAGAACCACACAGCCACTCACTCACTCCCCCCCGGTGGGATGGGGGAGAGAATCAGAAGGGTAAAAGTGAGACAACTCGTGGGTTGAGATAAAGACAGTTTAATAGGGAAAGCAAAAGCCACGCACACAAGCAAAGCAAAACAGGGAATTCATTCACTACTTCCCATCGTCAGGCAGGTGTTCAGCCATCTCCAGGAAAGCAGGGCTCCATCACGCGTAACGGTTACTTGGGAAGACAAACGCCATCACTCCAAACGTCCCCCCTTTCTTCATCTTCCCCCAGCTTTACATGCTGAGCATGACATCATATGGTGTGGAATATCCCTTTGGTCAGTTGGAGTCAGCTGTCCCAGCTGTGTCCCCTCCCAACTTGTGCACCCCCAGCCTACTCATTGGCAGTGTGGCGTGAAAAGCAGAAAAGGTCTTGACTCAGTGTAAGCACTGCTCAGCAATGAGTAAAACATCCCTGTATTATCAACACTGTTTCCAGCACAAATCCAAACCATAGCCCCACACTAGCTACTATGAAGAAAATTAACTCTACTCCAGCCAAAACCAGCACATTCTCTACCCCTTATTCCATACCATTTGCATCACGCTCAGGTCCCACACTATCCAATACATCCTCATTAACCATGAGGCACACATGGGTAACACATTCCTTCAAAATAATCCACTTCAAGTTGATTAGATTAGTAATGAAGTGCAGTAAACCTGGATCAGATGCCTGACTGCTGAAGACCCTAAAGAAGTAATTTTATTGTTCTAAACCTCAATTTCCTCATTTCAAAGATGTTACTAATGATTTTAGTCATATTTAAAAACCAAACTAAATGCTCTCAAAAAATAAAAATATGTACAGTTTAATGTATATAGAAGTGAGATATTACTATCATCATCCAAAATAAGAGTAACAAATCAGACAACTTCATTCCTTAGTCAGAAACTAGGCTAATTGCTTTGTTGGTGAAAAAGGATGTTGCATGTATTAGCAAATTAAATGTGCTCTCTGGTATTCCTTATTCTTGGATTGTGTTTCACTTGTACAGTTGTTCTGAAATTTAATCATGATAATAACTCAATTGCTGGTAAACTTTTGGGTGACAGCAGGTCACCTAGAAAGAACTGGAAATTTTGAATTCAGCAACTGATTGGTTAAATCAAGATTAAAAGAGAAACAAAGAAGGACTGCTGGAATAAGTAAACTGAAGCTTAAAAATATTGCTTACAAAATAAATGTATTTACTTCCTGGAATAAATTAACATATTCTTACACATATGATACTTTGGCTTAGCCAATGTATTTTAATTTTGTTGTATAAGATTAATATCTATCTTACTTTTACCCTGGATATTGTTTTACTCTGGATGCTGTTTTGAAACCTGTGAAAAATGCCTACAGCACATTAAACCAATTAGAGGACTGCCCTGGCTGGTTAGGTGAATTTTACTCTGTTTCACAGCTGAGACTTTATCTAGGATGCTAATGGTTACAGAGAAACAAACTTGATTTATAATCCCTAACTAAATCTCTCTCTGACCTCAAGTGTACTAGTTAATTAAGAGCAATGCAAGTGCAAATCATTCACATTCTAACTTATATAAATCATGTACAGAATAAAGAAAATAATAATTATATAAAATTACAGTACTCAATATACTTTTGGATTCTTAAATATGAATTGAAAGTAAGTGAAAGATGTGACATTTTAGAAAAGTGAAGCTTCCAAAGGACTGGTAGAATGGCCGCCTTTCCTTTTTCTATAAGTGTACATGACATCATTCAAGTTACACCATTCTTGCAATGCATTCAGAAGACTAATAACATGTAAAACAGGAAATATATGCAAAAGCAAAATTAACACCTTTTGAAATTTCAACCATTATACTAAAAATGAATGGCATAGTAGCTCTGTTTTGAGCTACTATGATTGACATAGAGATGTCTCTATACGTAGTAGAGTTTTAAGGAAAGGAACTTATTTAAGCTGAATTTTCTGTGGTCCTGAAAATACTCGGTGAATTTACAGGTGGATATATATATGTACCTATCAATAGTTTCACATGACATTCAGTTTCTAGGCATGGGATTCTGAAGCACACATGCACTGTTGGGCCCATCCATTCTACTACAACGTTAAAGTTTTTTACAAAACAAACAAGCAAAGCAGAGTTTACAAATAGTGCAAATATTATTTTAAAATAAAGTTTCCAATTAAAAGTCCAAAAGTTTCCCACTAGAGAAAACTTTCACAAGTTTGGGAGCTCCCTACATTCTGAATAACAGCAGCTTTTGCTCTGGACAACATAACTGTTTCGGCTGTTTGTAGTGAATACTATTATTAAAGTTTAGGACAAAGACAGGTTATTTCTCCTAAATTCAGGCCATTGTCTGCCCTTTATACATATAGATAAAAGGAAAGTATTCAGTGATGAATTGCATATTTGACTTTACTTTCTATGCCTTTAATACCATCTCTTCCTTGTTACTTCAGTTCAGACTGTAATTCTGTTACCTGGAAAACAGGCTAATCTGATGATTTATGTCAAATCCTTGTCCTACAAGAATGAAAAGACTGCTGATAAAATGAAATAGTAGACAAGTTTCATGATGCATTGTTACCTTTTTCCCTATAGCTTCTGACATTTTTTTCCTTCTTTTCCTTCAAATTACAAAAAAATTTCTTTGTAATGAAATATATTTTTGCTACCTAATTATCAGTACAGATTTAGTTGGTCTTTTTTTTTTTTTTATTTTAATTTTGTATGACTTCACATAAGATATGTTTTTACTCCAATGAATAAAACCATGAAAGCATCAAACAAAGATCAATTTCAACCTAGTTAAAACAGAATTATATACTTGATCAAAAATTAAGTCAGTTAGATGAGACTGAATGAAATCCAACATGCATTTAACAAAGATAGATCATGACCGATTTACCTGATAAATTCTTTAACAGGATAATTGATTTTTTACAGTAAGAAAATACACATGATCTAATTTTCCTAGACATCAGTAAAGACCTTGGTACAGTGCCACATTACTTGGAAAGCAATAGATAGTAGAGATTTGTCAAGCGAAAAAGGAATTGTTCGAAAAGAAAGATACAATTGATAATGATGAAAGGGGACCACCAGTTTATTTGTGTAGGAAGAAGTCCCTCAGCAGTCTTATTTAATATTTCCAATTAATTTTTCATCAATGCTTTCTACTAAAGTAATAGTGGGAAAGTTAATAAAATTTGCTGACAGAAAATACGGAAGCAATAATACTTTGGATGACTGGAATACTATGTAGATGATGTTGAGAACCTAATTTATAAAATGGGATTGCATTTCTTATCCAAAAATGTAGCTCATACATTTTGGCATCATAAGTCTTTCTGGTACAATATGGGGCCTTTTCAATTAGGAAAGACACTTAAAAGAAAATACCTATGTGTATAAATCATTCAGAAGATGCCTATAGTTAACAGTATGACAAGGTTGGGAAAACAGCAAAGATAACCTTAAAATGTATTGGGTAAGAAATCTACAGTGAACACAGGTTTGGCCATCTACCTAGTAAACTCTATTGGTCGATTCACAAATGAATAGAAAATTGCTATATTCTTGGAAATCACTGAGCACTTCTGTTCCAAGAAAATTTGTAAAAAATAAGTTCCCTCCAAGAAGCACTGAACTCTTACCAAGAGCCATGTATGTGCATAATGTGCAATAACTTTTATCCTTTGCATCACCTAACAGATAACATGTGCATCACTGAACATTTTTGATTAAGAAGCATTTATGAAAAATAATTATGTTCCGAGGCTTTATGAAAGTGACAGTATCTATACCATATCTAAGGCCTCACTGAGATTTGCAATCAAGTAGTATTAACAGGACTTGTTTGTTTTTTTTTTAATTTAATGATTGAATTTAACACAATTGCTTTTCAATGGATTGTTGCATTTTCCGTAATTGTTTGTTACAATAATCACAATATTTTTTCAGAGGAACTTTAAGGAACACTTGTTTTCCTTTAGAGACTATTTTTACGTCCTCCGGTTGAAAAGTCCCGCCATTTAGCATAACTACAGTTTACATACAAATGAAATTTCTCCTTTGATTAATTGAATAATAATTATAGAGTAGGACACAAAATACTTCATTATCATTATCAATTGGAACATCATGGAAAGTGAACTTCTATTCTTCAATCTTTCAACTCTGATTTCTTTTTCTCTATAGCTTTTCCTATTCTTGATAACTCCTTATTATATTAAACACTTTGATTTCCTCCATTATAGACCATGTTAAAATATATTATTATTTTATAGAATATTATTAGATTATAGAATATATTTTATATTCTAAATATAAATACATTTTGTATATGTAAATATATTTACAGATATATTATATTTTTATACCTCTAAATATCCTGTTCCCTTGTGACAGGGGAAGATTTTTCTTTTCCCAAGGCATTACCATCTGTGACTTCTCCCGTCTTCTTTGTAGTGTGAAAATCTTCAGAAGTCAGTTGATATGTCTGTTTTGACCCATTAAAATTCATCACGTAGAGTAATTGCTTCTGTAGCTAAATTCCAAGCTCCCTTCCTCAGGCATCCCTTTCAATTTTCTCTTTAGTCTTCATCTTCCCAGTTTATTTTACCCTGTAATACTACTAGCATTACCTGGAGCTAGAAAAATCAGAGATTCTTGATCTGTGATTAAATGTGAATTTTTGGTATTATTTAATATAAAGTTGATTTCTTTTCAATTTTTGTATTCACATATGAATAAGTGAGATTTGATTGTAGGTAATATACATTTATGAGAGACAGGACAACAATAAAATCTGTCCTGTATTGCTTGTAAATAAAATTATAGGAGGGCTCATTTCAGACTGTTTATTTGTACATTTTGTCACAACTTGGACCTGAAAGGCATTTAATGTGGAGCCAGGAGCCTATTTGTGTTGGAGTTCCTTGAGTTGCCAGTAACGTTTCTGAGCTGAAACTTCCTGTGAACTGAGTTTGGCTGGATTCTTTGATTTTTAATGATTTCTTAGATTTTTAATGACTGTTTCACTAGAAAACTGAACCATGGTTGTTCTAAGCTGAAAAACAAATGTTGGTTTAGTGTCAGGTCCGGAACGTGCTCCCCGCCTCTTTGGAGTTGACCTGCTTGCACTCAAGGCCAGTGGTGTGACGCAGCGCAGTGGTGCAACCTTGACTCAGACTGCTGTGTGAGAAAGAGCTGGAGAAAGACTCTTTGGGGTGGCCCTGCTTCGCTCCACTTCATCTGTGGCTCTCTCCCTTGTCGCAGAGCTATGTCGCAGCCCTGCCCCTGCCTAGCCACGTCCCTGTTGATACCAGCCCTGATCCCCTCTTGCTGATTTGACTTCCGATGTGAGCAGTCATACAGGCGGACTGGTTAGAAGGGGAAAATTACTGAGCAGAAGAAAAATACTGCTGAAAAATACTGACAGACTATTGCTCAGGGTGGTGGGCCCTTGTTGGGGATGCCCCTGCCCTGCCAGCCTGGCTGGCACTCCCTGCTCCTAGGGCCCCTTTCCGTACAGGACAGCCTGGTCTTGCTGCTCCTAGACCATTTACTTTGGTTGTATTTGGTTAGGAATTGTTCTCATGTTAAATTAACATTGCAGTGGGAAGGATGAAATAATGCAGTTTAAGAATTTATCATTGCCTTCAAGGCAGATGGATGCAAATGAATCCAGTATCCTCAAAAAAAAAAAAAAAAAAAAGAAACTTTCCTGTAAGAATATTCTTTTTTATTATTATTATTATTATTTTGCATGTGGTTTGATGATAACTGCAATTAAATAAATACATTCACAGTGTGTTACTTAAAAGTAGTTAATAAGCAGTTAATAAAAAAATAATTTCATTAAATTACTTTTCAAGATCAACAACCATTAAATGAATAGCATTGAGTCAACTGCAGCTAATTGTAGTTAACTTCTATGAGAGGTACAGGACTCTTCTTCCAATATATCAGATAAAGCCACTGTTTTTTGTCTTAAATTTTGTTTCACTAGTTTTTAATTTACATTTCATTGATCATTTCTTATTAAATGAAGAATTTTTATTATACTGAAATTGAAATGGTAGATAATAAACTCTCCTCTATCAGTTAAGTGCAAACAATCTGATCTATGCTTTTGTCATACCACAACTTAATTACTAGGCTAAAGGTTTCCGCTAGCTGGCAGGTTTAATAGTGTATGTCCTGCCAGCTCTCATTTGTCAGCACACTATGCCTGTATTTTTCGGCTCTGTAAAGTGATTTTTTTTTTTTTTTATTAGAATATGCTGCCAAAAAATGTTACAACTTCCTAATCCTGATTTTCCAAAGCAAAATAACTTCCTTGTAAAGTCTGATGCAACAAAATGTTTTTGAATAATTAGAAAATGGACTGCAGGAGTTAAACACTAGAAGAGCAAAATACTGAATGGGATAAGGAGAGAGCCTTCACTTTCTTCTTTATGCTCAGTTCTCTTCTCAACAGTGATAGCTACAGATGTAATGAAAAATGTTTTTGTGAAATGTGACCACCCCCCAAACAAAACAATTCTGTCTTAAGGCCACAGGGGAACAGTGCCTGCCTCAGGTAAGACCAAGGTTCAAGTGTTGTGTATTACAAGTGGTCTGCTCTATGGAGGGAGCCCTTTGTGCTGTAGATGTACATTTCTCTGCATCACATAGCTACTTTAAAGACTGGTTAATAAAACTGAGGATTAATTAAGGCAGAGATGTAAAATTTATCTTATTTAGATATAGTACTATCTAATTTTTCACAAGTTTTCTAGCGTCATGATGAGTCGTTTTGATGTTTGTCTGGTTCAGATTGCACTTCCTCTGTATCCCTGGCTGATGTTACAAATCACCTGGGGCTGCCATGTTTCTCGGCAATGAAAGTTACTGCTACCAGAGATCACAGTTATTTTTGCCATGTATTCTTTATTCTTTCATGTCAAAATGAGAATCTTTTCCACATGACCACTTTCATATCAGTTTTCATGAAGAGAATAGTTACATTTAGTCTAATGTTCTTTAAAAATATGTGCACTGGAATTGCAGCTTATGAACCAATCTTCAAATTCCAGTAAGTGTATGAGATTAATAGGTCTTTTTGAGGCCAAACCCATTTATCACATCACTGGTTTAATACAAAAGTCTTTAGTCAGCTGGCTGATCACTTAGTCTTCAAGAGGAAGTGCTGATAGAAGCAGCCTCTGGTATCAGAAGGAGGAGCTTAAACATGGTCATGAAGCCAAGACATTTATATCACTATGCATGTCAGATACCAAGAGAGGGAAAAAGGTGCCATAATGTGTTTCTATAAATAGTGTGGAGACTGGAATTATAGACACTACACTCCAATGCCTTGCTGACAGAAATTATATGGGAAGCTGGGACAGAGGGTAACTTTTATATAAGATAGATTAACCAAGGGAGATAAAAATGAATTTTCACAAACTTAATGTTTCTCCCAAGACAGGAAGGAGAGCTGGAAAATAACAAGTCTGCAGAAAGGAGAAATAAAAGTCAGGGAGAGCTAATGAATGAAAGAGAATGTCACTTGTACTTTGAAAAACAGAAATAAATGTAGTATTGAAATATTGAAGGTAGAGAAAGAGTAAAAAAGATGTTCTCTGCTGAGTCTTAAACTGAGTAGATCTCACCTGGATTACATACATAATACTGTATGATGCCAAATTTACAGGTTTTAATTTCCCAGGGTTTTGGACAATAATGTCAGAAGGTGTTTGCTAGGTTTCAGTAATGTCTTCCTGTTACTCAAAATATATTAATTTTCCTACAATACTTAGGCTGTTAGATTTCCTTTTTTAATCTTGGGAGATAAGTAAAATGTTATGAAGTATTCTATGACAGCTGATGGTAGTTTATAAAAATTGACAAAAACAATGTTTTAAGTAAAATGCATCCATTCAGAGCATGACACCATTCTACTGTGTCCTTTATATAGTTGCTGCACACAAAAGCAATTTTTGCTTGTTCTCTTTTCACGTGAAGAGTGACAGGTACTTTAGGAACCAAAAAATAAGAGTGGACTAGATGTTTCAGAGACAATAAGCAAGGATCTCAAAAACTGTTGCTCTTTCAGGCTAAACACAGTCTACATGATTTTTGTGCATTGTACTGATGCATAATCAAAAATTAGTACGTAAACTTTTTTAAAGGTAAAAATTAGTCTAATATATATTCTTTTGTCAACTGATGTGTTTTTTAAATTAAGGTAAAGAGGAGAGTCTATTTGAAAAGTCTGTTGCTCTAGTCAGAAAAAAACAGACTTCAGCATAGATCTGAGTAAAAAAAATCAAATTAAAAGAACAAATAAATAATAAAAGAGGACAGCTTAATGTTAGAAAAATCTGTTAAAATGCTAGAGGATGGAAATCACAGGATGAACCAGATGTATACTCAAAAGGACTAAGTGTGAGGAAACAATTTACAAACCATAATAAAGTGTAAAATCATTACAAAGACACAATGTCAGCAGGTTGGAAGTAAATATAAGTTACATGATGCAAAGCAATAGTTAATATACGCATTTAAGATGGCAAAGCAAATCAGATTCACCTCTATGCCTGGTAAGATCATGGAACAAATCCTCCTGAAAGACATGTCAAAATACATGGAAGGCAGGAAGGTGATTAGAGACAGCCAACATGGCTTTACCAAGGGTAAATTGTGCCCGACTAATCTAGTGGCCTTCTACGATGCAGTGAGTGTATCAGTGGACAAGCTACGGATGTCATCTACCTGGAATTCTGTAACGCCTTTGATACGGTCTCCCTCAACATTCTTGCTGCTCAGTTGGAGAGATATGGGTTTGATGGATGGTTTGTTAGATGAAGCCACCGAGGCGAAGGGCTCCGGAGCGGAGGATCGCGACGGGGGACCCTTCCTGAAGCGGCAAAACCGCGGCCAAACCCGCGAAAAGCAAAAGCGCAGGGAGCGAGAGGGAGCCCCAGCCCCCCCATTCCCCGAGCCGGAGGAGGGAGTTCCTGACGAGCGGCAGCTCTGACTCAGCGTGGGCGGGGACAAGGGGACGGCGGCCAAACCCCCTCACTTACAAGAGCAGCCCCCAGGGAGCGCGAGCGACCCGGAGCGCGGCAAACAGGGCAGGCAAACAGGACGTGGCGTGTCAGAAGGGCGTGGCGCGGCAGTTTGCACGGCAGTTCGTGCAGGGAAGGCGAGCGGGCAAGGCGCAGCCCCGCTCCCGGCTCCAGAGGCCAACTCAACTGGTACTCGTCGGCTTCCGAGAAGAGGACCGGCTATGGTTTCCACTCGGCCGAAAGCCGTCGCCAGAAGGAATGTGGCGACCCAGACGGAGCTCACACGCAAGCATACAGCTGTCCAGGTCTCTGGCTGCAGGGAGTGCCTGAGCCTGTCAGCTGTGCCGGAGGGCAGCAGAGACACCACCTGTGTGCGGTGTGACCAGGTGGATGATCTGCTCGGCCTGGTGGCAGAGCTGAAGGAGGAGGTGGAAAGGTTGAGGAGTATCCAGGAGTGTGAGAGGGAGATAGATTGGTGGAGCCGCACCCTACCGTCCCTGAGGCAGAGGCAGCAGAAGGAGCCTCCGCGAGAAGCAGAGGATCCCCTGCCTTCTTGCCACCAGGTAGAAAGAGGGGACCTAAGTGACGGGGGGGAATGGAAACGGGTCCCTGCTCGGCGTGCCAGGCGAACCCCTGCCCGGCCTCCCTCACCTTCCCGGTTGCCTTTACACAACAGATATGGGGCCCTGGAACTTGAGGGCCAGGCAAGCGAGGATGTAGACGAAGGTCCATCCGGGGGGTCGCCTAGGGTGAGGCAGTCAGCCCCACACATTACGACTGCCGCTGCTAAGAAAAAAAGGAGGGTAATTGTCATAGGCGATTCCCTTCTGAGGGGAACAGAGGGCCCGATATGCCGACCGGACCCATTCCACAGGGAAGTCTGCTGCCTCCCTGGGGCCCGGGTCAGAGACATTACTAGGAAGCTCCCTGGTCTGGTACGGTCTTCCGATTACTACCCGCTGCTGGTTATACAGGCTGGCAGTGATGAGGTTCCAGAGAGAAGTCCTGCAGTGATCAAAAGGGACTTCAGGGCACTGGGGCAACTGGTTGAAGGATCGGGAGCACAGGTAGTGTTTTCCTCTATCCCTACAGTGGCAGGGAAGGATACTGAAAGGAGCAGGAAAACACACCTGATCAACGCATGGCTCAGGGGCTGGTGCCATCGGAGGAATTTTGGTTTTTTTGATCATGGGGAGGTTTACATGGCACCGGGCCTGCTGGTGACAGACGGAGTCCAGCTGTCTCACAAGGGAAAAAGGATCATGGCTCATGAATTAACAGCGCTCATTGAGAGGGCTTTAAACGGGGTTCGAAGGGGGAAGGGGATAAAACCAGGCTCGCTAGAGATGAACCTAGGGGTGGCGTGCCGATGCCGGGGGCGAAATCGATAGCCCAGCTCAAGTGCATCTACACAATGCACGCAGCATGGGCGGCAAACAGGAGGAGCTGGAAGCCATTGTGCAGCGGGAGAGATACGACTTAGTCACCATCACAGAAACATGGTGGGGTGACTCTCATGACTGGAGTGCTGCAATGGATGGCTATAGACACTTCAGAAGGGACAGGCGAGGAAGGAGAGGCGGTAGGGTGGCCCTGTATGTTAGGGAGTGTTTCGATTGTCTAGAGCTCAACGATTGTGATGATGGTACGGTTGAGTGTCTATGGGTAAGGATGAGGGGGAAGGCCAGCGAGGCAGATATCCCGCTGGGAGTCTGTTATAGACCACCCAACCAGGATGAAGGGGCGGATGAAGCGTTCTATAAGCGGCTGGCAGAAGTCTCTCAATCGCTAGCCCTTGTTCTCGTGGGGGACTTCAACTTCCCAGACATCTGCTGGAAATACAACACGGCAGAGAGGAAGCAGTCTAGGAGGTTCCTGGAGTGTGTGGAAGACAACTTCCTGACACAGCTGGTAAGTGAGCCTACCAGGGGAGGTGCCTCGCTCGACCTGCTGTTTACAAACAGAGAAGGCCTGGTGGGAGATGTGGTGGTCGGAGGCCGTCTTGGGCTTAGCGACCATGAAATGGTAGAATTCTCCATTCTTGGTGAAGTAAGGAGGGGGGGCAGCAAAACCACAACCATGGACTTCCGGAGGGCAGACTTTGGCCTGTTCAGGACGTTGGCTGAGAGAGTCCCGTGGGAGACGGTCCTGAAGGGCAAAGGGGTCCAGGAAGGCTGGACATTCTTCAAGAAGGAAGTCTTAAAGGCGCAGGAGCAGGTTGTCCCTGTACGCCATAAGAAGAATGGGCGGGGAAGACGACCGGCCTGGCTGAACGGGGAGCTCTTGCTGGGACTCAGGAAAAAAAGGAGAGTTTACCGCTTGTGGAAGAAGGGGCAGGCGACTCAAGAAGAGTACAGGGATCTCGTTAGGTCGTGCAGAGAAGAAATGAGAAAGGCAAAAGCCCAGCTAGAACGCAATCTGGCCGCTGTCGTTAAAGACAACAAAAAAAGCTTTTACAAATATATTAATGACAAGAAGAGAGCCAAGGACAATCTCCATCCTTTATTGGATGCAGGGGGAACATTGTCACTGAGGATGAGGAAAAGGCTGAGGTACTCAATGCCTTCTTTGCCTCAGTCTTTAACAGGCAGACCAGTTCTCCTCAGGGTACTCGGCCCCCCGAGCTGGAAGACGGGGACGGCGAGCAGGATGAACCCCCCGTAATCCAGGAGGAAGCAGTCAATGACCTGCTATGCCACCTGGACACTCACAAGTCTATGGGGCCGGATGGGATCCACCCGAGAGTGCTGAGGGAGCTGGCGGAGGTGCTCGCCAAGCCGCTCTCCATCATTTATCAGCAGTCCTGGTTAACGGGGGAGGTCCCGGATGACTGGAGGCTTGCCAATGTGACGCCCATCCACAAGAAGGGCTGGAAGGAGGATCCGGGGAACTACAGGCCTGTCAGCCTGACCTCGGTGCCGGGGAAGATTATGGAGCGGTTCATCTTGAGGGCACTCACAAGGCATGAGTGGGACAACCAGGGGATCCGGCCTAGCCAGCACAGATTCATGAAAGGCAGGTCCTGCTTAACCAACCTGATCTCCTTCTATGACCAGGTGACCTGCCTAGTGGATGAGGGAAATGCTGTGGATGTGGTCTACCTGGACTTCAGTAAGGCCTTTGACACTGTCTCCCACAGCATTCTCCTAGAGAAGCTGGCGGCTCACGGCTTAGACAGGTGGACTCTTTGCTGGGTCAAAAACTGGCTGGACGGCCGGGCCCAGAGAGTTGTGGTGAATGGAGTTAAATCCAGTAGGCGGCCGGTCACGAGCGGTGTTCCCCAGGGCTCAGTTTTGGGGCCGGTCTTGTTCAATATCTTTATTGATGATCTGGATGAGGGGATGGAGTGCACCCTCAGTAAGTTTGCAGACGACACCAAGTTGGGCGGGAGTGTTGATCTGCTGGAGGGTAGGAAGGCTCTGCAGAGGGACCTGGACAGGCTGGATCGATGGGCCGAGGCCAACTGTATGAGGTTCAACAAGGCCAAGTGCCGGGTCCTGCACTTGGGCCACAACAACCCCATGCAGCGCTACAGGCTTGGGGAAGAGTGGCTGGAAAGCTGCCTGTCGGAAAAGGACCTGGGGGTGTTGGTCGACAGCCGGCTGAACATGAGCCGGCAGTGTGCCCAGGTGGCCAAGAAGGCCAATGGCATCCTGGCCTGTATCAGAAATAGTGTGGCCAGCAGGAGTAGGGAAGGGATCGTGCCCCTGTACTCGGCCCTGGTGAGGCCGCACTTCGAATCCTGTGTTCAGTTTTGGGCCCCTCACTACAAGAGGGACGTTGAGGTGCTGGAGCGTGTCCAGAGAAGGGCAACGAGGCTGGTGAGAGGTCTGGAGAACAAGTCTTATGAGGAGCGTCTGAGGGAACTGGGGTTGTTTAGCCTGGAGAAAAGGCGGCTGAGGGGAGACCTCATCGCTCTCTACAACTACCTGAAAGGAGGTTGTAGTGAGGTGGGTGTTGGTCTTTTCTCCGAAGTAACAAGTGATAGGACGAGAGGAAATGGCCTCAAGTTGCGCCAGGGGAGGTTTAGATTGGACATGAGGAAAAATGTCTTTACTGAAAGAGTGGTGAAACTTTGGAAGAGGCTGCCCAGGGAAGTGGTGGAGTCCCCATCCCTGGAGGTATTTAAAAGACGTGTAGATGAGGCACTTATGGACATGGTTTAGTGGGCATGGTGGTGTTGGGTTGACGGTTGGACTCGATGATCTTAGAGGTCTTTTCCAACCTCAATGATTCTATGATTCTATGATTCTATAAGGAACTGGCTGGATGGAGGTGTCCAAAGAATTGCAGTCAACAGCTCAATGTCCAAGTGGAAACCAGTAATGAGTGGTGTCCCTCAAGGGTCCATATTGGACTAATACTATTTAGTATCTTAATCAGTGACATAGACAGTGGGACTGGGTACACCTTCAGCAAGTTTGGGGATGACACCAAGCTGAGTGGTGCAGCTGATGTGTTAGAAGGAAGGGATACTATCCAGACGGACCTTGATAGGCTTGAGGAGTGGGCCGATGTGAACCTCATGAAGTTGAACAAGGCCAAGTGCAAGAACTTACACTTGGGTCAGGGCAATCCCCAGTATCCATACAGACTGGGGGATCAACAGATTGAGAGCATTCCTGCAGAGAAGGACTTGGGGGTACTGGTGGATGAAAAATTGGACATGAGCTAGCAATGAGCACTTGCAGCCCAGAAAGCCAATTGTATCCTGGGCTGAATAAAAAGAAATGCAGCCAGCAGGTTGAGGGAGGTGATTCTGCCCTTCTCCTCTGCTCTGGTGAGACCCCACCTGGAGTACTGCGTCCAGCTCTGAGGCCCCCAGTACGAGAAAGACATGGACCTGTTGGAGCGGGTCCAGAGGAGGCCCATGAAAATGATCAGGGGGCTGGTACACCTCTCCTCTGAAGAAAGGCTGAGAGAGTTGGAGTTGTTCAGCCTCGAGAAGACAGGGCTCCAGGGAACCCTCTTTGCAGCCTTTCAATACTTAAAGGGTGCTTATAAGAAAGATGAACAACTTTTTACCAAGGCCTATAGTGACAGGGCAGGGGGAAACTGTTTTAAACTGAAAGACGGTAGATTTATCTTGGACATAAGGAAGAAATTTTTTATGCCAAGGGTGGTGAGACACTGGAACAGGTTGTCCAGAGAAGTTGTGGATACCCCATCATTGGAAGTGTTCAAGGTCAGGTTGGATGGGGCTTTGAACAACTTGACCTAGTGGAAGATGTCCCTGCCCATAGCAGGGGAGGTTGGACTAGATGATCTTTAAAGGTCCCTTGCAACCCAAACCATTTAATGATTCTATAATTTTGTATAAATAGAGTATCTATAGATATTTTCTTGTTACCTTTTATACCCCTTGTTAACTGAAACTTAGTTTACATCTTCAGTCTTTCTGTTTCTGCGCAAGCTTCCCTTAGTCCTTCATACTCATCTTTATTTCTGTGTCTTTGTTTCCATTTTTGCACTGTTCCTTTTTTTGTTTTCAAATCATAAAAAGGCACCTGGTATTTCCACAATGGTCTCATAGTATGCCTTGTTTTTCACATGTTGATACTGCCACTGAAATTTAATCTAGTCTTTTTCAGCAACTGCCATATTTCCTATATTCCTTTATCTTCCCAGGAGATCCCCAGCCTCTGAATATGCTATTCATGTGTGTGTTTGGTTTCTTTTTTTAACGCTTTATGCTTATTCTACTCTCTATGCTTATTACATTTCTAATAATGACCATTCTAGTGTAAATTTCTATCTAGTTTTACATTCTTTAAGCAATTTTGCAGTTAATTAGAACAAATCTAAAATATCTGCTTCCTCATTAGCTTCCCCAGTTCTCTAAAACACCATATTGTCCCCAGCACATACCGGAACCTGATCACCTGTTGATGTGAGCAGTCATAAAGGTGAACTTTATCGAACAGAAGAAAATGTCTGCTACTGACAGAGGACATTCCTGCCAGCCTGGGAACTGTGAGCCTGGGAACTAAGCCTGTGAACCAGAAGCATCCTTAAGAAGTGCAGCTGGCATCTTTGAAGTACAGCTGAGTACCTAGAAACTGGAGACATCCTGCAATACCATTGATAAGTGCAAAAACAAGGAACTGTAATGGCAGTTTATTGTCTGAAAAGGTGAAAAATAGTCTTTAAAAAGAGTGATACATCTTGAGAAAGTAAGAATCAGTAACTGTTATTGGCTGTTCTAAGTGCAAGAACAGGAAAACTATCTGGAAAAATAAAAATTGGTCTGATAGTGTAGAAAACATCATCATCTATCAGATGTTCCAGGTGAAAAACAAAAATTAACAACATCTATTGGCTGCTTTAAGTGGTGGTGTGCTACGCCCTTTTATGTGTCGATAATATAAAAGAGACTTAATTTTTATCCAGAAAAGAGCTTCTCTTTTTGACAACTTCCCATGCTGCATGTACTTTTCCCTTTCCTAAACAGGTTGGCGTGAACTTTCTACAAGATCTTGGACCCTCGCTGGAGACGCCTGGCTGACTCCAAACTCCGTGATGCACTCTGTTATTTTATTGGTCCCACTCTGGGCCCACTTCCGGGGTCGGTTTGGTTTGTCCTCCCTCTTCTGAGATGGTTGGGTCATCTTCTGGGATCAGTTTGTCCTCCCCTCTGGGATGGTTTGGCCCCCTTCTGGAATCTGCTTAATGCTATATAAATATATATATAAAATATATATATAAAAAAATAAGTAATCTATTATATCTGCTGCTAAAATATTGATAAGTTTGCTTCATTAGTGATAAGTTTGTAGCAACCTGTAATATTATATATATATTTGATTGCTGCTATTGTTGTTGCTATAATTGATCGCTACTATACTATTGATTGCTGCTGTTGATTTGTAATAGTTTGTTATATAAATATTTGCTTTATTAATCATAAGTATACTTGTTAGTGGTGATTTTTCTGGTATTTTTGGTAATCTATAATAAAGTAGAGAAACTTACAGGATAATGCCTCCATGTCTTTTTGTAGGACAGAATCCTATAGACCCACAGTCGCAATCCATATGCACCCAAAGGACAGGTAACCTTTTATGTTGTGACACCTGTAAATGCACTGTTGTGTTTTTATTCATAGATATAGGAATAAAAATCCCTCATTATCACCAAGTTCTGTCCTTTGCAAGGTTCCTTTGGAAGTGGCTCAGAAAAAGTTATATCTGTACTATCACACTGATCAGTCTCTAATGGACCTCTAAAATAACATCACATCAGCTTTTCTGTTATTCTTTTCACCCTGAAGCATTCTATAACATATAGTTTTACTTCTTCCCAATTTTACAGCAATTTCATATTTTTCTTTGGCAATGTTCCAGTCCTGCGATTTTTTTCCAAAAGTACTCTGTGACACCAAGTCACAGTTCTGATCACACACTGGCCCCTAATTAATCCTGTTTATTCCTTTGAAGTCAATTTGTGGACATCTTAAATGTGTGGAAAACTTTCCAGTGAAACCATTTAGGTATTTCATATAGTCTAATTACATTTTCTGATATTACTTTCAAATTCCAGTCTGAAGGCTAAAGAGTTTATTACTGTTGGGTTTGTTTACCTTGAAATATAATTATTAATTTCTTCACTCTTTAAAATTATTCCAAATTCTTATGCCTGTTATATTTCAGGTGTATAAAATTGTCTGTGGAGCCAATTATTTAAAATCCATTGAGAACAGTATTTAATACTGATGGTTTAGCATTTCAATAAGGTGGTTATATAAACAGTCTTCTGATTGGAAAACATGGTATTTGTCAACTACTTCTGCTTCCACTGAAAATATCAGACTATTTTTGAAATGTGGTTCTACTTAAAAACTGTTCTTTTCCTCTTCTTCTTCTTCTTCTTCTTCTTCTTCTTCTTCTTAGAATCACAGAATCATAGAATCATTAAGGTTGGAAAAGACCTCTAAGATCATTGAGTCCAACCATCAACCCAACACCACCATGCCCACTAAACCATATCCCTAAGTGTCTCATCTACACGTCTTTTAAATACTTCCAGAGATGGGGACTCCACCACTTCCCTGGGCAGCCTCTTCCAAAGTTTCACCACTCTTTCAGTAAAGACATTTTTCCTCATGTCCAATCTAAACCTCCCCTGGCGCAACTTGAGGCCATTTCCTCTTGTCCTATCGCTAGTTACTTGGGAGAAGAGACTGACACCCACCTCACTACAACCTCCTTTCAGGTAGTCATAGAGCGCGATGAGGTCTCCCCTCAGCCTCCTTTTCTGCAGGCCAAACAACCCCAGTTCCCTCAGCTGCTCCTCAGAAGACTTGTTCTCCAGACCCCTCACCAGCCTCATTGCCCTTCTCTGGACACGCTCCAGCACCTCGACATCCTTCTTGTAGTGAGGGGCCCAAAACTGAACACAGGATTCGAGATGCGGCCTCACCAGTGCTGAGTACAGGGGCACGATCCCTTCCCTACTCCTGCTGGCCACACTAGTTCTGATACAGGCCAGGATGCCATTGGCCGCCTTGGCCGCCTGGGCACACTGCCGGCTCATGTTCAGCCAGCTGTCGACCAGCACCCCCAGGACCTTTTCCGACAGGCAGCTTTCCAGCCACTCTTCCCCAAGCCTGTAGCGCTGCATGGGGTTGTTGTGGCCCAAGTGCAGGACCCGGCACTTGGCCTTGTTGAACCTCATACAGTTGGCCTCAGCCCATCGATCCAGCCTGTCCAGGTCCCTCTGCAGAGCCTTCCTACCCTCCAGCAGATCAACACTCCCGCCCAACTTGGTGTCGTCTGCAAACTTACTGAGGGTGCACTCAATCCCCTCATCCAGATCATCAATAAAGATATTGAACAAGACCGGCCCCAAAACTGAGCCCTGGGGAACACCGCTCGTGACCGGCCGCCTACTGGATTTAACTCCATTCACCACAACTCTCTGGGCCCGGCCGTCCAGCCAGTTTTTGACCCAGCAAAGAGTCCACCTGTCTAAGCCGTGAGCCGCCAGCTTCTCTAGGAGAATGCTGTGGGAGACAGTGTCAAAGGCCTTACTGAAGTCCAGGTAGACCACATCCACAGCATTTCCCTCATCCACTAGGCGGGTCACCTGGTCATAGAAGGAGATCAGGTTGGTCAAGCAGGACTGCCCTCTCATGAACCCGTGCTGGCTGGGCCTGATCCCCTGGTTGTCCCACTCATGCCTTGTGAGCGCCCTCAAGATGAACTGCTCCATTGTCTTCCCCGGCACCGAGGTCAGGCTGAGAGGCCTGTAGTTCCCCGGATCCTCCTTCCGGCCCTTCTTGTAGATGGGCGTCACATTGGCAAGCCTCCAGTCATCCAGGACCTCCCCCGTTAACCAGGACTGCTGATAAATGATGGAGAGTGACGGCTTCTTCTTCTTCTTCTTCTTCTTCTTCTTCTTCTTCTTCTTCTTCTTCTTCTTCTTCTCATTTACACCTGATGAAATAATAAAGCTGTTTCCAAAACTAGTAGATTTTCCTAGAGTAATCTCAACACACTACACACAGGCACTCTAAAGATACTCAAAGTAATAAGTAGAATATATTTTCTTACTGTAGAAGCAAAGCCTATCAGAATTTTGAGACCAGAGTGCAGTCAGGTTTGGGTTTTCTTAGTAGTGGGGTTTTTTTGGCTATGCAGGTATGAAGCCTAAATGGACAAAACATGATACTAGACTTCATCTACAGGATCTGCTGGAGAACTAATTTCCTTCCTTCAACCCGTCCTGGATCAGTAATGAAAGCAGAGGAGAAATAATCTCTACTGAAAAGCTGCTTCTTTCCCAATGAAATCTTTAAAACTGGGTGGTTTTGGGGTTTTTTTTTAAACTTTTAGGGAGGGTGTCATTATGCCGTACTTCTCACAGGACCCTGTCCATAGAGTACCACTGACACATTTTTATATATAGCTATTCACAAGCACAAACAGCAAGTGTCAGCTCAACATGAAAGACTTTGTAACATTCCTAAAAGCTGAATAAAACTTTTACAAGCAGAAAAAATATTCAGTGAAAGCAGTTCTGTCACTATCCTGTATAGTTCTTAGCAAATTACTATTTTTTCATTCCATCAGAAATAGTTGAATAAAAAAGGTATGATTAAATCCCCTGCTGGAAGTACCTAAAATTTGACCTAACCCTAACTCTCTCCATATGGGTACTAAGGAGACTAGGCTAGACTAGTGTAATTTTCCATTATATTTTATTGATAACAGAATGCTTTTTCTTTAATTCCTATGCTGTTCTGTACCTATTGCACATACTTCAGACAGGCCCTGGAAAAAAAATTTCAATACTTTACTTGTAAAATCAGTAGCTTCTCCTAGGACTTGGCTTGTACAGTAAGTTCTAATTTGAATAAATAAAGCCACATGAATTAAGACTTTATAAAACACATCCCAAAGGCTATTTCGTGAGCCAACTTCTGTCATTTTAATGTATTTTAACAACATGTAAAACTATTATTTTGCAAAGATTTCTCAAACCGAAGGAGGCACAACTAAAATCTGATAAAAAGCTCAAATACATTTGACAACAAAGAAAATCCCATGCTCAATTATTTCAGCTGAAGGCAGAAAAATAATAAAGAGCTTTATGTTACTCCAGCAGGATATTTTTTTAAATGAAGGACTTTACAAAGTGAATTTTACACTTAAAATATCAATCAACTGTTCTCACATGCAGGAACAAAATATTAATTTCCACTACTCTGTTTAGTATTTTTATCTTTACAGCTTTTCCATATGAATAAAAAATATTTTTGCTGTAACACAGTCAGAATTCAGTACTGAAAACAAAAGGAGTGTCTTCAAATACAATGCTGAAATGACCAAGGCATAATGCTCTGAGCACCTCCAGAGGAAACACTCTTGTGTGAGATAACTGAGTGCAAGTGCTTCGGAGGAAAGATAGTGGCCTTCATACTGAATAGACTACTCTTGTTATGTGGATATGAAAAGACTGGAGCAGAGCTGTACACCAAAGTTGATTTAGCTGAGAGGTGTATCTTTTTTGCCACTTTTCATCTGTTATTCAGTGATCAGTAACTGAGATTTGGAACTGACCACATAAGCATTTTTTCAAGTGAAACAAGTTAGTAAGCTAGAGAAAACTATCAGTTATTCTCTGGGTCTTAGTTGTAAATTGGAAACTAACACCTGAGAGTCAAAAAGGATTATCTTCCTAAACTTTTCATAACTGTAACTGACTGTAAATATTTCTAGACTGTGTTAAAGCCAAACATATGACCTTGAATATGGTTTTAAACATCTTTTGATTCAAATTATAGGACATATACCCATATTCTGCTGTTATGTTTAGACTTAAGCTTTCTAAAAAAGTTCCTAATCTAAACTAATCATGAAGGCTTCCTCCGTGATCAAAAGAAAGAGATATATCCATCCAGAGGATGAGGTTAAGGCCACATCCTACCTTTGCTAAGCCTACTGTATTGTTGGGCTGCCACATATCCAAAAAGCTTTCAGAGACTAGAGAGAAAACAAACAAAAGGAAACCTGACTCTTTATCATTGTTGATGTTTTTATTATAATCAATGAATAACATTCATAAATATCAGAAGGAACAGAAACTGACACCTTATTCTTCAGTGACATGTTCATTACTGTTTTTAGATCCAGCAGTCTTGTATTACTGATTGTGAAGTGTCTCATCTCAAGCAATAATACTGAGAGGTCTACTAAAGGGATACACAGTGGCAATATTCAATAAAGAGCTATGTCTCTTTTGTGTTTAGATCTTTGTGCATTCCAAACCTCTGAAAAACTCACTCTGAAGTGTGACAAAAATGATGTTTTATTACGAATAATGCCAAAAGCAGGCTTTTATGTCTAATCATGAAATTGACAGAATCGTCATGAGATTTAAAATAATAATGAATATTGTGTTTTCATACTTGTCTTTTTTTAACCAAGAAGTCATATTTTTATACCTGTATTCTCATACAAAGCTGGCAATTTGCTTAAAAAATGATATACAGCCTAGTGTAATCACAAAGTTTTAGGACCTGAACCTCTTAAAAAAGAAGTGACTTAAAAAATCTTGTGACTTATGTAAACATGAATATAAATACATTACAACTCTGAAAGCCATACTCTAGTTTAAGTCTGAATATGATAATAATATTCTACCTTGAGTTCCCAAACAGGCATTAATGGATCCTACTAATTAGTCCTAAAATAAAGCCAATAAATGCTAAATCTATAGTTCTTATTGTACTCTGCCTAATGGTTTATCTTCTTAGGTCTTTGCCTACACTGTAAGAATTGAAACAACAGCCAACTTGTTTTGACAAAAGTTGTTCCAGTTTTCATTAAGTGGGTAGACCAAAAAAGAACAAGTACCCTCAAACCATAATGACAATGTATCTCAATTTCAAACAATGCTGAGCAAACTTCGGGTTTTCTGTAGATTTTCAGTCTTTGCTATCTAGTCCTGATCTGCAGACATAAATTGTAAGAAACATACTGTAAAATATAATAAATGGACCTTTAATTGATCATGTATATGTTTGTTTTGAAGGACATTTTATTTTAAAAAAAAGAACAAAAAAAATTAAAAGTAGAAGAAAAGCTGAGGTGTCACAATTAAAAATCAAATCTGTACTAGAATGTGGACATGTGAGAGTTCTGGTTTCTTTATGAATTCCATGCTGAGTTTCCTTTAGGGAGACATACTGACATATTAGAATCATAACAGTACATAATTTTAAATTTTGTTGTGAAATGCTACTTTTTTAAATTAAATGTGATGTTTTTATAAAATATCATAAAACAAGCATCTTTGGTGATGACAAAAAGAACAGCTAAGTATTTTGTAATTTGTATTAAAAAGTGAGAATATCTCTCCTAACATTAAAAAGCTATACATTTACTGAAGAATCACAAGCATATTCAAATAATAATGTTCTTGCTTATTCAAAACCATGCCATTTATTTTGGTTTAGTTGTTTCATAAATCATACTTTATTGTATCCATAACAATTATGCTGACCAGAAAATTCTCTTATTGGCTGCTTTATATTCAAATTACTTTCCTATCCACAAGCAACAACTGACTTAATCACCTATCTCTTTTTAAAATGGAAACAGAGATTTATGACATTGTTTAGCTTTGGGGAAACTCTGGTCACAGAAAAGTGAGATATACCAGCAAGACCTTATGAAGAAAAATATGGCCTATATTTTATGCAATGAAGCTACAGTAATGTAATAAGTGAAGATATAAGGTAATTCAGTGCTGCTTAACTTTCTTTGATTTCTTTTTCATAATAATGGGACTAGCAAAATGTTCTGTTAAAAGTAAAGCCATTTGACAATGTAATTGTAACAGATATGGAAAAATAAATAAGCATTACTATCTAGAAAACAGTCTAAGAAGTAACATAAAAGTCAAAACTGCCATTTAAATGGGTCTGTCTCCTGTGGTGGCTTGGAAAACATGTCTAGGTATCTCAACTGTGATCTATTTATGATATAACTGATAAATGAGCAGGAGGTACACACATTATCTCAAATCTACTGTCCTTTGTTGTTAGCTATTTCACAGGAATGATGTGACACCTGAGGGGAAGGCAAAAGCAGGCAGCTCATTCTATCTTAGTCTTGAAAAGATATCTATGGTTTACATTATCAAAAAGTGATTACAAAATGAAAAAGTGTAGATTAATAGCTAATTACCACAGATAGGCAGCTGTGTCATGGAGTGGCAACAGAAGGTCAGGATCCTTGGAATCATCCAAGGGCACTGGTGAAAAGAATCACCCATAACCACAGAATGGCAGAGAGAGACCCATCCTGGAAGAAGCAGCAAGCTGAAGAAAAGTATGATATGATGACAACAGATAATAACAAGACATATCCATGCAACTAGAAGTCTCTCCAAGTTGTTTCCTGTCATCCCTAATGTTTTTAATTAATCCATTACATTAGAAGTGAAGGAGGGTTGAATCAGATGTGCCTTTGAGCTTATAGTCATCCTCTTAAGAAGACACCACCTTTCAGATTGTTCTCCCTTCCCCTTTCAGTTACTGCCTATTTGATTGAAGCTAATTTAATTTAAATTGTTTTGATTAACAATGAAACAAATTAAGTACTCTAACCTGATCACCGAGTACGTCTGTTGAACAGTCATTAAGTAGTAAGTGAAGATATAGCCATTAGCCAAACAGACATAATTTTTAAACAATTTGGCTTATAGACTTGTGAATGTGTCTTTACTTGAGACCTACTTTGTCCTCAATTTTCCTAGTGTGACTGTATTTGTATTGCTTCCTGTCACTCGATTTTGTAAAGGTAATTTAATTCACCCTAAAGTACAGTATTGCTTTTTCCGAAACTATTTGTGAATTTACTAACTAGCATTGCACTCAAGATCTCATCACAGGTCAAAAGAATCACACCATATACATGGATTCAATAATTTACAGTCCACCAACTGATGTTTTAACAGCACAACAGTCCATATAATGTAATTAAATTAAAAAAAAAAAAAGTTATTGAAAAACATTCTTTCTTGTATCCCCTCCTTTCCTCTGGTGTTATGCTCAACCTTAAAATGTCCCTTTGGGTTCTATGGTCAATGTTTCAGTCTTTCTCAAGCAGCGTGGGAGGAAACCTCTTTATGGTCAGTTTGGGCATCTTTAGCCAAGCATGAAGAGATACAAGCAGGTACCTGCTTCTGGGTTGGGGCTGTTGCTGATTGTGCTCCTTAAAGCTGACCTGCCCTGAGGCAGAGACAGCACAGGCAGAAATGTAACTCTCTGGCACTCAGTTACTCACTGAAGAGGTACGAACCCCCCAGCCGTGTCCAGTCTCTCTCTGATGTAAAGAAAATACTTAAAGCAGTGAGTCTCACCATATAGAGAGTACCCTAAACAACTGACAAAAATATGTTGAGGTAAACTGCCTTTTGGATCTTTTCCACTATCATGGCACCAATTGAAAAACGGCTGGTTTTGCCTTATACTCCCTCGTGGTGCTGTCATTAGAAACCTCTCTGAGGAAAGGAAAGTATGTGTTCAAATCTACTTAGGCTGAAGAGAAAGTCTAATCACCTGTGAAAATGCATGGAACAACTAGACGAAAAGGAGAACCTTTTCCCTACTTAGTTTTCTCACGTAGTTATTTTTGCTTTTTCATATTATATGTTTCTGAATCAGATTTTTTTTCCTGAGACCAAATCAAATGTCTGATACCACACTAATATTTTTGGATGGCTGGTCTGGGCAAACAGAAAGGTTTTTCCAGCTCCTTTGTATTCCATTAAAATAAAATCTTTATTAATAATCAATATAAAATCATTATTAATATTTTTAAATAGTTTTTGTCATCTCAACTTCTCATTTTGGATACTAAAAATTCAGTCATTTCCACAGTGCTATACTTGTTATAATTCTTGAGCATTTATGCCTGTCAGGAACCTCTTGTTCTTCACTGCTTTTGTAAGAGGATGCAGGAGGAGATTTTCACATGCTAAGATATGTAAATTTCCCCCAGAATTTCAATGTTCATATCCTTTCTAGAGGAGTGCAAGTATATATCCAAAGCAGTAGCCTATTAGTATAGAAGAGGAAACAAAAATTAAGGAGCTGAAGAACAAACCTACTGTTCTGATGAGCTATAAATGGGTAAAGAATGGATTTCAGTAACAGTTGTACAAGAAGACATTACATCTCTTCATATATCGATTTCCCGCTGTCACCTCCCCAAAAATAATCTTAGATGTTCCTTGAATATTACTTCCATAAAAACTTACAGTACTGGGAAAACTGACATTTTAGCTGTATGCAAGATATAAGATATAGATGTTTCAGAATATCTAGAAATGATCCACAATGAACAAAGTTAATTGGATCAACACATAGGCATGTCTTAAATTCAACAGCACCCTGTTACTTCTTGACGTTATTATGACTCTTTTTTTAGCTATTGCAACAAAAAAAAGAGCAATGAATTATCTGAGATCAAAGTCTTCTGGTAGGTATGACAGATGATAAGCGAGAAAACACAATATGAGTTACTGAAGCATGAATACATTAAATCTCAAAAGAATACATGATAGAATATGATCCTTTCTAGACATTTCAGTGCAAATTATATGAAATTCATAAGTAAGCAGGAATTGTTTAGCTTCCACTCACTGATTAGTTTTTCCACACACTACTACATGACTTATTGTGATTTCTTTTGCCCAGAGATATCCATATAAATCTCCTATGCTTATAGATATATATTTAAATAAATAAAAGCTAGTGCAATGCAAGAAGTAGATGATGCAGATAAAGTGACAGACGAGAACTTCGTAGCAGGGTTTTGAATGCATATATATATATATATGCAGGGTAAGATTGCATTTTCAGTAGTAGAGGAGGAGATACTGTAGAAATCAAGGTGCTGGGAACCTAAATGGGAGCTTTGTCTTGGTGTACCTAAGAGATCTTTTCAAAAAGGAATGTAAATACTTAAATGCAGCAATCGAATTAAGATTTTGAATGTGGTTCACTTGGAAAATGAAGTTCAGCATATAAGTCTGAGCAAAAGTGAGAATTGTAATGGGCAAATAGTGATTACAAAAGATAAGAGGGAGAAGACTTTGGGGTGAAAGGCAGAAAGTTCAGGTATGACTGTATCTTCAACTAATTTTTTTTTTGTTTTGTTTTAATAAGAAAATGTCAAGAAAGGCTGAGATTTTAGTTTAGACAGGGTAAATATCTAGAGTAGAGAAGTAGCTCTGAAATTATCACAGAACTAACTGCTACATTCATGTATGAGACCTTTCACTGGAGAAGGAAATGGAAGAACAAAGACTGAGATCAGTGTAAAGATGCATGATAGAAACTGAGGCATAAAGTATGGACTAGGAAATGAGTGATAGATTCTTGTGTTATTGGAACAGATGTCCCTGCAAAATAAAAAGTAATAGAAAATTTATTTTAGAAAGTATTTAAATTCTACATGATTTATATGATTTGGGAGTAATCTGCTTTGGTTTTCACCCATATATTCATTTCCCTACAAAGTGTTACTATCATTATTACTCTTTTTTGATCTATAGAAGTAGCATGTTTTACACAAGAGTCATTTTTGTCCTTTACAGTTATTTTCAGAGAAAAACAATATAATGTTCTGCTTCCAGTTTTAATAATATAACTTAATTTATTTTAGTGGCACTTGCATGGATTTACATCAGTGTAACTAAAAGGACAATCTCATCCAAAATATGAAAACTGTTCCCTTTTAATCCCAAACAACTGCAGAGGACTGTCATCTCAAGCTTGTAAGTCATATCTCTCTTCATAAGTTCATGCTAGCTCATTTCCATGGCAACATCCAATTCAACAGTGACCAGTTCTGTATGTGTATTTTCTTCTCTTGGCATTTTGAATAAATGTTTGAGACCTGCCATATGTGTGCCAAGAGATAAAGGTCTTACCTCAGAGCTTCGTGGATAAAAAACTGCTACTCTGATATTTACACACAGAAAAGATTGTTTCACCACAGCTGATTTAGTTCTATGTCTCTTCACTGGACTAAATTCTTTTTTACACTTTAAATAATTATAAAGTAACTTCTTAATCCCATTCCTCTTTTTTCCCTAATATTTGCTTAAGTAGCTTTAATGTATTGTGCCATTTTGGAAGCTGCTAAGTTCTTCTTACATATAAATTCTTTACAAATTTTTGTGGTTTATCTAAGAGTGGTGCCACACACCTCAGTAATATATTACTACTGTGAAAACCAGGACTGAGTATTTTACCTATTTGCATCTTGGTTCACAGAACCTGGTGTAGCTCTGTCTCTAGATTGAAACACTTATAAGAAATCAGTGACAAAAATGTCATGAGCTCAACTAACATCAGGATTCTACCCTCAAATGTCATGGTAGTGTACAGAGAACTATATATTCCAGTTTCAGGGGTTCCTTTTTCAATCCCAACATGGCTTTAATGACATAACCAATGGGCAATCTTTCAAATTGTATAAGATTTGATTTATTCCGACATTATTCTTCATTCTCTTCAATCTGTACAAGATCAGTCAATATTATATAGAGTATAAAGCTCTGACACACATATATCTCAGCTAGCTTTAGATGTCTACAACATAGACTGAAGTATATATCTGAAGTAGTCACACTTAACTCTTTTCATATTGTTTCAAAGAAATAGGCATTTTGAACATGGGTTGTCTGACTCATTTAAATGTTTACCCTCGAGGACAGAGGGGTTAATTGTGCTCTATAGGATGCTCTGTCTCGCCATTACCTATAAAGTAGCCTGACAGACTGATTCTCTCTCTCAAAGTGAGACCAGAGAGTCATTTGTTCACATGAATCTCACCCATCAAAAATCCTGGCAAGACAACAATGTTATTACTTGGTTTCAGTCAAACAAATTAGGCAAGGGACCCAGCAATTAATAGTCCTGTCTTGGTGTATTAGGTTTGTGTGGCAAGGTTTTGGTAATGCAGATGCTACAGGGGTGGCTTCTGCGAGAAGCTACTAGAAGGTTCCTCTATGTCCGATAAAGCCAATGCCAGCTGGCTCCAAGATGGACCCGCCACTGGCCAAGGCTGTGCCAATCAGTGACGGTGGTAGTGCCTCTGTGATAACATGGTTAAGAAGGGGAAAAAGTTACTGTGCAACAGTAATTGCAGCCAGAGAGAGAAGTGAGAATATGTGAGAGAAACAACTCTGCAGACACCAAGGTCACTGAAGAAGGAGAGGGAGGAGGTACTCCAGGCCCCGGAGCAGAGATTCCCCTGCAGCCCATGGTGAAGACCATGGTGAGGCAGGCTGTCTCCCTGCAGCCCATGGACGTTAATGGTAGAGCAGATATCCACCTGCAGCCCGTGGAGGACTCCATGCCAGAGCAGGTGGATGCCCGAAGGAGGCTGTGACCTTGTGGGAAACCCATGCTGGAGCAGGCCTCTGGCAGGACCTGTGGACCCATGGAGAGGGGAGCCCCACTGGAGCAGGTTTGCTGTCAGGACTTGTGACCCCATGGGAGACCCACGCTGGAGCAGTCTGCTCATGAAGGACTGGACCCCGTGGAAGGGACCCACGCTGGAGCAGCTCGTGAAGAACTGTAGCCCGTTGGAAGGACTCATGTTGGAGGAGTTCATGGAGGACTGTCTCCTGTGGGAGGGTCCTCTTGCTGGAGCAGGGGAAGAGTGTGAGGAGTCCTCTCCCTGAGGAGGAAGGAGAGGCAGAAATGTGTGATGAACTGACTGCAACCCCCATTCCCGGTGGGGAGAAGGTAGAGAATTCAGGAGCAAAGTTGAGCCTGGGAAGAAGGGAGGGGTGGGGGGACGGTTTTTTAAGATTCAGGTTTTATTTCTCATTATCCTACTCTGATTTGATTTATAATAAATTAAATTCATTTTCCCCAAGTCGAGTCTGTTTTGCCCATGATGATAATCGGTGAATGAACTCTCCCTGTCCTTATCTCGACCCATGAGCCTTTTCATTACATTTTCTCTCCCCTGTCTAGTTGAGAAGGAGGAGTGATAGAGTGACTTTGGTGAGCACCTGGCATCCAGCCAGGGTCAACCCACCACACATGGCTTACATCTTCCTTTAAAAAAAGAAAGCCTTTGAAAGGACTTGCTGTGAACGGGAGTTGTCACGCAACCTTCCTTTTTCCTGCTCGCCCATTTGTTATGGTATGCTTAAAAGGATTTGTTAAAGGGAACAAATTAATTGGGTTCATTTGTGAGTTATGGGCAATAATCAGAGGAAGTGAACAGGAAGCTGCTGAAAAAAGTGAAAAGAACCGTGGTTAGAGGTTCTTGTCTGGCTCTGTTGCAAAGGATAAGCGCCTTGTGAGATTACTGGCGCAGCAGCTGTAGTTTGGTGAGATAACATCCAGGCTCTCAGTCCTGCAAGTCACTGACTCATCATAATAGCTTGTTAAGTCAAGAATCAGACTGTAGGAGGTTACTGGTAGAGCATTTATAACTCATTTGGAAAAGGCCCAGCCACATACCTTTTAATTATATTACTGGATAAAATATCTCTTATTTCCTTGGTGTCAAAGTATAGTGAGACTTGCTGGCTCAGACTTCTAGTTTGCTGGGCTGATGTAAAACAACAGCTACCTACTACTGACTGCTTGTTTGGTTTGTTTGTTGGGTTTTTTTCTCCCTCCAAATCAGAAAGAGAGATGAAACTATATTATCACCAGAGTAAAGACATATTAATAATAACATAAGAGCAGTGGATCTAACAGGATTGATGTGATCTTACAGCTATGTTATTGCAACAGTCCAAGAAATATTTGTCAGTTCCAAATTGAGACAGCCGGTGAGAAAAGATAACTGGTGTTGGTGAAAAAAAAGGAGCAGAAAGATATTTTTGAGTGAAAATTAGGTATCCAAGTATATTACTTTCTCCTTATCTTGAGGAATGAAAGTAAGTAGATTAACTCCTATCATCTGCACCACTGTGTCTTCCCAGTATGCAGTTTGCTTTATTGACATTGAGAGCGTACTTTCAGCTCATATTCAGCCTGCTATCTAGGGTAACACCCCTAGGTCCTTTTCAGCAAGGCTGCTGCTCAGCCAGTTAGTTTTCCCTCTCTTCCTGTACTATACACAGAGCCCTTGTTTTCTTGATGCTTGTGATATCATAACAGCTTCCAAAATACATTTCTTCTCCATAATCCCAGTCATCTGTCTTTGTCCTTAGCTATGCCTTGGTACTCTTTCCTCCCTAATTTCATATTTCATTTTCCTAAAACAAAAATTATGGACAGAATGACCTCAGTTATAGTAATTATTCTGATCAGTTCTCTGTCTACACTTTGCCACTGGTATCATACTGGATTCTTCTCCTATTCATATTAAATACTATTAATTTTACCTCAGTGAACCAAATGACTTAAATCCCAAAGTTAATGTCAATTCAGTCTGAATTTTCCATTTGTTGCTTCATCAAAGTACAAGAAAATTGGCCGTAGATAAAATGTTTTGTTCTCATCCTCCTCTCATCTTGCACTGCTTCTTGCACTGAATATCTCCATTCAACTAAGAGAAAAGATTTTTCGTGATGTCCCCACATCCTTTTTTAAACTTTTTCTTTGGGTTAAAAACCAGATTTCCCTAGACTTAAAGAACAAGTTTCCAACTCTTCTATTTTTTCATTTATAAGACTTCAAAAATGTTTCAGTCTTCAGTAATGTGAAGAATGGCAGAAGTACTCTTCAGTTGTTTTCTCTAAAGTTAATATAAAAGAGGTCATGCCTAATTGACAGAAACTCTCTCATGCTGGTAGTTTACTTTTTTTTTTAATTAAATAGAAGCTGCACCTATAAAAAACATCTGAACAATCATAAATTAAGTAACTTTACACTAGCCATAAACTGTACGGATGTGAGGCTCTGGGGGCCAGCACTGTTTTCTCTATTTTCCAGTATAGTCATAGGCACTGAAACCAGCCTCTCTCAATTACAGACAAATGCAAAAAGGTCATATAACCAAAAGTCTACAGAATAGCTGTTGCACATGATCCTACTTAACACTAGTTGCAGAACGCTTCCAACAGCCTGTAACAACCTAAGATCCGAAGTATAAAAGTAAAACCACAAACGAGTATTCTCCACAGAATAGATGAGACCAAAATGAGGTCTGAAGTTCGCCAAAGCAGAGTTTGTGATCTGACATGATGATGCTTAGGAAAGAGCTATGCCTCACAGAAGAGAAGACAACAAAAATGTCCAGAAGCCTTCATAAATATGAAAACTCTATCTTGATTTCAAATTTGATTTTACAGCTGTGCTGGCCCTCAGGACAAATTGACTAGGCATCTGAAGGACTTTTGTGCTTCTAGAAGCATGAGGGCACTTTACTGCCTTCATGTCTGTCTTATTTCTAGCTACAAACAGGCTGCAGTATTTCAGAGAATGATGAAAAAAAAAATAAACAGCCCAGTTCACATCCTGGGGAGGGGGAATACCTTTCAGTGCTTGACTCAAGTTTATTCTATCTGAAAGCAAAATTGTAACCACAACTATCTTACTATATTCATACTGAGTTTCAGAGACAAAATGTCATAAATGTGGTCCCCTTCCACAGAATGTGTTTTATTTATGGTAAAAAATTAATAAACAGTATATAGGTATCTTTATTTTTTCTTAAAAGTATGTGGACAGCATAAAACCCATACTTAATACCTGCAGTGTGTCTCTGTGAGGCATAAGAACATTCTTTGGAGTTCTAAAGGTTTTAATTGCTTTTCACACTACCAGGTGTGTGTCAGAACATTACACTGAAAAGGATTATTAAACACTGCAGAAAAACAGAGTTTATTTTATTTCTTATGTGGGGAGGGGAGACATTCTTTAGAAGAGGGTAAAAAAAAGCAAATCTGATACAAGTAATTCTTGACTCTAAGAAAAAATATCCATCAATATAAATAGCACAATAATGAACAGCATGAAAAATATCTTTTGAATCTTACACTTTCCATATATGATTCCATATGGGATCGGAGGTTGGGTTTCCAAATTCCATTCCTCACATGTCCCACAGTTCTTATCCACCCCAACCATTAAGTGATTATTTTCAGTTTATCCCACAGTCTGCTTGGTTTCCTGTAGGCTGTGAACAGGATTTTTTTTTCCAAAAACACTGTTAATAAGACCTCATTTTTAGTTGTATTTATTACAAATGCTTTACTTGTGATTGTATTGATTTTTGCATAATGAAAACATTCTGAAGCAAATAAAATCACAAGAATGGTTGTTGTGGTTTAACTCCAGATGGCAACTAAGAACCACACAGCCGCTCACTCACTCCCATACCATTTACGTCATGGTCAGGTCCAACACTATCCAATACATTCTCATGACCCACCACCACCCTTCCCATCCTTTGATATAATACACAGATATCATTCCCCTAGTCTATGGACCACCCCTGTGAAACGTCTGTAAAATGCCCATAAATGTCCACAAAATGTCCATTGAGTTCATTTAGTCCATGACTTTGGGCTCCATCTGTTATGGTGGTCACTCAGGACAGGAGAGGTGGTGTGTTGCGTGGAGTTATTGGGCACCAAAGCCAGCTCAGGTCGGATCACTGCTGCACTTGCACGGCTTCTTGTAACGCTTGTCCTCCATTGGTTCAGGTGTTTCCTGCTATAGTAATTCCTATAACATGCAAATCAAATCCCGGGTTACAGCAATTTAAAGGTATTTCCATTACAATCTCCACCCCTGGTCCCTTTGGACCAGACCATGGGGTTTCACATTGCAATGAACTCCTCCCCTTGCCCCTGCTCTGGCTTGGACTTATCCACAGACTGCAGTCCCTTAGGGGTGTACCTGCTCCAAGTGGAGGCTTATCTATAGGCCACAGTCCCTCCACGGGTATACCTGCTGCGGCATAGACTTATCCACAGCCACAGTCACTTTGAGGTGCATCTGTTCCAGTATGGCCTTCTCCATGGGCCACAATGCCTTCAGAGACATACCTGCTCCAGCGTGGTGTTACCGACAGCCACAGTCCCTTCAGAAGTAAACCTGCTCCAACATGGCCTTACCCATGGCTGCAATCCCTCCAGGGGAGTACCTGCTCTGTCGTGGGCTTATCCATGGCCACACACTTTGAGGTGCTCCAGCATGACCTCATGCACAGCCACTGATGCTTCAAGGTGTACCTGCTGCAGCATGGACTTATTCAGAGCCACAGATGCTTCAAGGAGTACCTTCTCCAGTGTGGACTTATATTTGGGCCACAATCCCTTCAGAGGTATACCTGCTGCAGCACAGATATAACCATGACCACAGACGCTTTGAGATGTACCTGCTCTGGCATGGGCTTATCCACGGCCACAGATGCTTCAGGGTGTCCTGCTCCCATGTGGACTCATCCACAGGTCACAGTCCCTTTGACTTGAGTTCACACTGGAGTTCAAGCCTGTCCACTACAGCAGCACAGAAACAGCAGCGATGCCCTGGCCATCTGCCAGCCCAGGCACATCGCCACTGCTGTTATCAAAATGTTCCCATGCACAGCAGAGTAAGATGATCAGCAGTACAGCAGTACAGCAAGCAGCGAAAGCAAAAAGCAGCCACTAACGAGCACTAGGCTCTAATACACAGTAAGGCAAGCAAGCCCCATGGCAAGTACAGAAGCCTGCCAGTTAATAGCTGAACAGCATTAACAGCTATAAATTCCATCTAGTACATTCCAATCAAATCTGTCATTATCTCGAACCCTTTGAGCCACACATTAGGTGCCAGAAAGGACTGTCGTGGTTTAACCCCAGCCGGCAACTAAGCACCACACAGCCGCTCGCTCACTCCCCCCGCAGCAGGATGGGGGAGAGAATCAGAAGGGTAAAAGTGAGAAAACTCATGGGTTGAGATAAAGACAGTTTAGTAGGGAAAACAAAAGCCACGCACACAAGCAAAGCAAAACAGGGAATTCTTTCACTACTTCCCATCGGAAGGCAGGTGTGCAGTGATCTCCAGGAAAGCAGGGCTCCATCATGCGTAACAGTTACTTGGGAAGACAAACGCCATCACTTTGAACGTCCCTCCCTTCCTTCTTCTTCCCCCAGCTTTACATGCTGAGCATGACGTCACATGGTATGGAATATCCCTTTGGTCAGTTGGGGTCAGCTGTCCCAGCTGTGTCCCCTGCCGACTTCTTGTGCGCTCCCAGCCTACTCGCTGGTGGGGTGGTGTGCAAAGCAGGAAAGGTCTTGACTCTGTGTAAGCACTGCTCAGCAATAACGAAAACATCCCTGTATTATCAACACTGTTTCCAGCACAAATCCAAACCAAAGTCCCACACTAGCTACTATGAAGAAAATTAACTCTATCCCAGCCAAAACCAGCACAGTGGGTTTATAATTTTGTTTTATTGCTTATCTTATAAATACATTCTGAAAAGGAAAAAAATAGTTGGATTCTAATATATCATTAGATATGGTTTGTAAAACAGAAATATATTTTAAAAAAATAAATTGTAACTAGTTACTGAATTTTGAATACCCTCTGATTCTACTGAAATCAGAATTCTTTGGGAAAAAAAAGACAAACTTCTGAATTGTATGTCAGGCACCATCATCAGATACTGCCTCTTTTCTGTCCTTGAGCGTAATTTATTCACTGTATTAATTTCTGAGGTGATATGCAAAACTTCAGAAATGGATTCTTGTATTTTTACTACTTCCAAAAATGTTAATGGCCCTGCTAAAGTGACAATATCATATGTCCATTCTTGCAGCTTGTATTGGGTGCAGGTGCCTGGATGTTGACAGCAGGGGAGCTGCAGGGTGGCCTCTGTGGAAAGAAGTTGGGGCTGCCCCATGCCAGACACAGGCAGTTCCAGTCAGTTCCAACGGACCCACCGCAGGACACAGCTGAGCCCATCAGCCAAGATGGTGGCACATCTGAGATAACATATTTAAGAAAAGGCAAAACACTGCCTGAGAGGGAGAGGAGTGAGGAAAAAATGTGAAAGAAACAGCCTTGCATACACCAAGGTCAGAGAAGAAGGAGGGGAAGGAGGTTGTCCAGGTGACAGAGCAGAGATTCCCCTGAAGCCCATGGAGAAGCCCATGGTGAAGCAGGTTGTCCCCCTGCAGCCCATGGACATCTATTGCAAAACAGATATCCACACTGCAGCCTGTGGAGGACCCCACAACACAGGAGGTGGAGATGTGCTGAAGGAAACTGCAGCCTGTGGAGAGCCCACGTTGGAACAGCTTGTGAAGGACTGCAGCCCATGGGAAGGACCCATGCTGGAGCAGGGGAAAGGCGTGAGGAGGAAGGAGCAGCAGAGACAAAGTGTTATGGCCTGACCACAACCCCCATTCCCCTTTCCCCCAGTGGCACAGGGGGCAGGGAGGTAGAGGAGCTGAGAATGAAAGAATGAAGCTGAGCCTGGTAAAAAGGAGCATGAGCAGGGGTAATAAATATATATTATTAATTTAATTAATTGATTAACTTGAACGGAAACTAATTAATAGAAACTTGACTCCCCACGTCAAGTCTGTTTTGGCCATGATGGTAATTACTGAGTGATCCCTCTGTCTTCATCTCCACCCATGAGTTTTTCATCTTATTTTCTCCTCCTGTCCTGTTGAAGATGGGGAGTGAGAGAGTAGCTGGGTGGGCATCTGACAGCCAGCCAAGGTTTGCCAACCCACCACACAGATGTAGAAGGCCAGAAAACTGTGGCAGTGAAGCCATGAGGAATGAGAGTTTTCCAGCATTATTGTTGCAGTATCGGTGCTGCATTGGCAGTGTTTAATTAATGTAAAAGGGGAAAGAAGTCACTTCTCCATCTCATATTCATCACCTTAGAATGTTTGAAGCTGAGACATAGAGAAGCAGTTTTTTTATTTATCAGCATTTCGTGATTCCTTACATGATGAGCTATAATGCTTGATTGTGCAAATAATGGGAAACTTTGAATGATATATAGTTTCTGATTTATGTATACAACTGATATAGGCAGTACTGTGGTCCGCAAAGGGTTGAATGACATCAAACATCCAAAAAAAATAATGTCACCAACTTCAGTTGTTGACAGTTACCATTAGTTAACACAGCTATTTCTTTCAAGATTCTCTTTAAAGATAGGACAATGTCCAAAGAACCTTCTCCATTTTTGCTCCAGAAGGTCACACTGTAGACACCTCAAAAGCTTCAACTCTGAGTGTTAAACTAACTGAACAAAAAAGAATTTGACTATGAAAACATATTATAGGAGAAATTTATTTTTTTCTTCTTATGTGGAACATTTCAAAGAAAATGTGTTGATTTCAAACAAATGTTTTCTGTGTTTTGCTCCATAACATTGAGCTTTCATGGTTTGTTTTTGCTTTTTCAGTAGAAAAACAATCTGTAACTAACAGCTGATTTAGAACAGGTTTTTAAATCTGAAGATCTGATTTTCCATTGAGAGTTGTTTTTTTTTTGTCTGGGTGTGGTGAGTTAACCCTGGTAGGCAGCTAAATCCCCACCCAGTCGCTCACTCACCCCACAGTGGGATGGGGGAGAGAACTGGAAGGGCAAAAGCGAAAAAAACCTCTTAGGATAAAGACAGTTTAATAGGTAAAGCAAAGCTGCGGGTGCACAAGCAAAGCAAAATAAGAAATTCAGTCATGATGTCCCATCAGCAGTCATACCCTGTCATATGGTATGGGATATCCCTTTGGCCTGTTAAGATCAGCTGTCCCCCACCAACTTCTTGTGAAGCCCCAGCCTACTTGCTGGTGAGACAGTGTGGGAAAAAGATCTTTGCAGGCACTGTTCAGCAATGGCTAAAACATTGGTATGTTTTCAACACGGTTTTCCACAAATCCAAAATGGCACCATACAGGCTACTATGAAGAAAATTCACTGCATACCAGCCAGACCCAGTACACTATGTATATATGTTAGACTAGAATTGTGCCTTTAGGATATAGAGCAAGTGAAAGTACTTTATATAATTAATTTCTGTGATAGTCACGTACAGTACGTTAGCAGACATCTGTCTGTACACGTGCCTTTCTCCAGATCCTAACGTGTGGCTCTTTATGTCATGGGAAATGTTGCAAAATAAAACTGATTGAAATATTAATCACTTGAACCAATCCCACATTATTATTGTTTTTTTAATATGACTTACATCATATTGAGACTACAGTTATTCACCAGAGTGTGGGGGGTGGGGGGTGGGGCCGGAACCAAAATAAGTGATTGCTACCTTGGGGAAATGGAAGTCAGGGTAAGAACAAAATTACTAGTTGAACTAATTGAAAAACATTTTTTTTTTAACAGTAAAGGGTGAATTTAAAAACTGGTAAAGGAGTTGTGCCAATAAGCAGAGGATTAAGGTGTCAAGATGCACATAATAAACTTTGTGTGTATCACGAACAGTTAGATGAACTACGAAATAAAAAAATGAAGAAAAGTCATGGAATGCAAGATTATGAAACTTCAGCAACATAACAACACTAAGAAAAAGTTTAATTCACTATGAAAGCTACTCCATTGATATACTGGCAATTTTTTCCCTGGAGGAACTTTCAAAAGATGTTTCCAGGGATAAATCTATTTGAATTTTATGAGGAAATACCTATTCTTAAGAGTATTTAGGATGTAATCCAAATTATATCCCAAAAAGCATACAGGTATTGTACTGTTTCTGATACATTTTAGATAGTTTACATACATTTTAGGTGTTTAAATACATTAGGGGAGCAATAAAGTAAGAGAATTTGTAATGAATGGGTAGTGACTGTGCTTTGGTGTAAGTCAATTTTCATGTTGGCCAGAAACATTATGACTGAAGCACTTCCATAAATGGAAATTTGGAAGTTGATGAACTTTGCTATTGCAAATGTAGGTATATACAGAGTATAGAGGCTTTTAAGGTTAGACTTGCCAATGAACAGGGAATTTCAAGGTAGAAGTTTTGTATTAAGGAACCCCAAACCTTTCAAATTTAGGCACCCAAATTATATGGTGAGGGTCTGAGCTATGTCTCATAGAGTAGAAGTACTACATCAGTAGATGAAGCCATATTAACTTAGTCCAGACTATTTTAAAAATCATTAATTAGTCAATTGGTGGTTGTGAAGTGTTCTTATGTTTCTACAAAAAAAGACTTTGGAGAGAAGAAAAAGAGGCAAATATTGCAGTTTTAACAAGGCAACATGCAATTTTCAAGGAAGAAGCATCATCTTGTTGCTATAGTGATATACAGGACACATGTTAACATGAATAAAAGTAGAAAGTAAAATTTCTTTACAAGTAGAATTCTTATGGTAGTATAAAATAAAGAGTCCAGTATTAAACAGAAGGGTTTGAATTAGAAACTCCAGAGCCCTTCACACTTCAGCTGTTTCTATGATAGAAGTGCTTTGTGTCTGCTTTGCTCTACAAGATCTAGGAAAAGAAAACTCTGCAAAAATATTAAAAATTAAAATTATGTTTTTCTTCTGATATTTTTTTTATCTAAAAATAATGTCTTATGTTTAAAATTAATTTACCACCACCCACACCATACCACCCTAAAAAAAGGAGGTCAGCTTTTCCCCTCTCTTCTAGCAATATAAATCTTTAGTCTCCTTTACTGACTTGCTTCTATGCTCATAATCCTTGTTTGCCAGTAAAACAAGATGACTGTGTTTTTCTGAAAGACTCACACTGCGAGCAGGTGTCGATCCTGCTGGGGAAAGAATTAAATATAATTTATGACAGTCAGGCACATGAGTTGTTATTACCTTATTTTGTCATGAAGAAGACAATAGAGTCTTGTCTGACAGAGAAGCCAGACAACTGGTTTGATAGCCCTCAAGGAGAAACTCTTTGGATTAGTCAAACATCAGAACATGATTTCCCTGAATTTAATGTTGTAAAAGAGTTCATTACCTAGGGTGAGATCTGCTAAATTATTCTCCATAAAGAATCTCTTGGCAACACCTAATAGGAAATAGTAGATGTAGTCTGGGTATGTAAAGAGGAATATAGGTATATGAATCTAGTTATGCATTACTGCACAGCAGTGAGTTTTAAGCATCTTCAGGTTAAGATGGCCGTAACAGTGTTTACCTCCTGATTCACTTTCTTTGATTCAAGGACACAAATTTTAATGAGCATCCAGCCTTTGTAGACAGACTGATTCTTAGCAGAGAGGCCTCAGGTTTGCTACATTCTACAACTGACAGCGTCCTTTAGTATTCAATACAACTTTTGTATTGGCTTCTGCATTGTGTGGAGCTTAGACTGAAAAGAAGTTACTGCTCTCTGAAACGTTTAACAGAAAATTTAATAGAGAATGATCCTATTTTAATGTCAGCTCAATTTTTTTTAGTTGCGGTCAGAATTTGTTTGTTGGATACTTTGAACATTCCAACTGAGTTAATCTTAACTCCAGTATCTGGAATATTGCATACTACAGATAAATATTTAATTAACTAAAAGAACAGTACCAAATTAAGGAAATAACACACATTTATCTTTTTGAATTTTAACTATAGCATTTACCAGAACTGTGAAACTGCAACTGTGGCTACAAACTTGGAGGACAAGATTAATCTCAGGTATGAAATAGAGTCTGCTTCTGTATTAATACCTACGTTCCTCAGATTGTACTAAAATATTTCGTAATAGAAAAAATGGTTTACAAGAGACAGTGTAAAACTTGTCAACTTGTTTAATGTAAAAGGCTTGACCCTGCTATTGGCAAAAGTTTTTGGAAGTCAAATGGCATTTTGCTCAAATAAGGTCTGCAGAAGTAAGTCATAAGAAAGCTATATATTATCCCAAAACACAAACCTGGGTGTAGTTTTTCACTCAAGTAGGAAAATATGTTGTGTTCTATAAAGGGAAATTAGAATTTCTCTATCACAAAAATAAATATCTTAATTTTCAAAAAAATGTGCAGTGCAATCTATCAGCCTTCCATCTTCTTCATACCATTTTTTGTATTTCCCAGGACTGTGTTTCTTGAGCATCTCCCAAAGTTATTACTCATGACCGTAACACAATAGTTCTCTGTTTCTCTTCCCTCCTGTCAGTAGAAATGTGACTCTTAACATCATTCTTTGGTTTGTTTTTATAGATAATGCTGTGGTGACAAAGTCTGGTCAAAGATGTTTTTAGATGTGTTCTTGTCATTGTTCTCATTCAGTTCTCTTAGTGCATGATTAAAACACACAAAAATAATTTCTGTGCTAATCTCTCAGTAGATATGTTTCTATCCTAACATATGCTCTGTATCTGAAAGTTGGTGTGCATTTTCTGACAGGACCATTTCTAAACACATCCAGAACGCTGTTGGCTTAGAAATTATCAGCTTTGAGTGTCCAACATTGAATTCCTCAGGTGTTTGTCCATTATTTTGTCGCCTTAGAATAAAAACCAGTCCTCTGAAAGCAATATTTGATTTTTCTATTCCTCTCTCTATTCTTGCTAATGTATATCTTTCAGATACCTCTGTTAGATTCAGAACTAAAATTCTGCAAATGGATGGCAACTAATGAAAAAAAAAATCTGTTTGAGACATTTGATACCATTTTGGTTTGGTGATCAGAGTAACTGTCAGAAAAAAAAGATAGCACCTAAGGAATTTCATTTTACTTTCCTTTCTATAAATCAATCACATTATTTAATTAAGTCTGAATCAATTTCTGGTTTGATGTTGCAGCACTAATATATGGGTAGTTGACCTATCATACAATTAATTCAAACAAATGTGTAATACTTATGTTTAATTTAACTTTAATTATATTGTAGACATCTTACATAAGAGGGATAGGAACATAACGATATTTTCATGAGAATAAATAGTCTTATAGAAGTATATACTGATTTTGGTTGGGATAGAGCTAGTTTTCTTCATAGTAGCTTGTACGGTGCTTTGTTTTAGTTTTGTGACTAATACAGTGTTGGTAACACAGGGATGTTTCAGCTGTTGCTGAATAGTGCTTACATAGTATCAAGGTTTTCTCTTTTTCCCACGCTGTTCTGCCAGTGAGTACGCTGGGGGTTCACAAGAATTTGGGAGGGGTTGTAGCCAGGACAGCTGACCCCAACTGATCAAAGGGATATCCCATACCATATGGGAAGAAGGAGGAAGGGCTATGTTTAGAGTGATGGTGTTTGTTTTCCCAAGTAACCATTACACGTGATGGAGCCCTGCTTTCCTGGAGATGGCTGGACACCTGCCTGCCGATGGGAAGCAGTGAATGAATTCCTTGTTTTGCTTTGCTTGCGTGCACAGCTTTTGCTTTCCCTATTAAACTGTCTTTATCTCAACCCACAAGTTGTCTCACTTTTACCCTTCCGATTCTCTCCCCCATCCCACTGGAGTGGGGACTGAGCGAGCAACTGGGTGGGGGCTTAGCTGCCTACTGAGGTTAACCCACAGCAAAGAATAAAGTTCCTATCCTGTTTTGCTTTGTTGGTTTTTTGGGGGTTTTTGGTTTGGTGTTTTTTGTTTGTTGTTGGTTGGTTTTTGGTTTTTTGTGGAGAGGCTACAGATCGCTGAGCTGTCAAAATTCTGCACATTAACAGACAACTGAATCATTCCTGGACAAGAGCTGATGCTCATGAAATCAAAAGAATTTAAATTGTTTGTATTTGGATAAGTTAGTTACTTCATGCAGACATTTGCACAGCCAAGAAAAGCATTATTTTGGTTCCTGTTACATTTTATTTCCCTCCCTGCCTTTTCAATGTGTAGCCAACACAAAGATCCAAAAATATAGCCCAGGTTTCATTAGAAGTCACACCTAATAGGCATTTATTTCAACCTCTGTACAATACTGGGGCAATAGCAAGTATTCTAGCAATGCCAAAAAGTTGTCAGTGATGATGGTTTATGGTAGACCAGTTTTTACGTTCCACTTCATTTAATTATTGCTTATATACTTTGTTAAAAATCTAAACTGTGATATTCCTTGGTTAAGAATATTTTTTCACATTTCACACTGTTCTGAAAAAAACATTTTTTTGACAGAAGCTTGTGATATTAACGCAAAAATAAAAATGAGAATGGAGGAATATATGGGTCAGATGTAATTTTTCTGTATTTTTTTAGGTTTTGCTTAATAATAAGTTAAGAGTGGACCCCAAGACCCTATGATTATATCATGTCCTGTCTGGGAAATATGTGGATTTTTTTTGTTTGTAATTTGAACTTCTGTCAATCCCTTGTGAGGAAAAGCTTGTAAAAGTGGAAAGCAAATTGGTTTCTAATAGTAAAACTTATGTTACCTGTAGACCTGTATGATCTGATGTGCTTTGAGTGTTTTATAAATCCAGGAACAGCTTTTGTGCAGTTTCTGAGGCACTGGGTGACAGCAAATAACGTATATAGAAAGCTGATCAGTTTTACCTTTCCTTTGGTAATATTCCTGAGGTGAATATATAGTAAGATGTTGATCCCTTGAATATAGTGTTATGTGCTAAATGGATACATTAAAGCAGTTACAATGAGAAGACAATTTACATGTTTCTTGACCACGGTGGTTTTAAAATCTCAGTCTTAGCTTTGAATAAAGTAGACTTCTGCTGTGTCCTTGAAATATGGATTTCCTACTGAAATCAAGAAAAAGGATATTTCAGTATGGTAATATTTGTCCTGATGAGAAAAATCATCTTTATCTCAGCTAAACAAGATTGATTTGGGATTTTTCATGTAAAAAATGCTCCTTGTAGTATGTTAATATTCATAATAGCTCTTTTAGCATAATTAAATTGTCATATAGTTTTCTTAATTTAGCCAATAGTTACAAGTCTGCTTCCCTATAAAAATTGCTCTAATTAATTGTTTTTAAAATGTAGAAACTACTAAATGGAACACAAAATATATAGCAAGATATGTCAATGACGCATTGAATAAAATATGACTACATGACTAATGTATAAAGTGCATACTATAGTTCTTAAAGTAAATGTTGTATCTGTTACACATAACTGTCACAGGAAAATCTAATTATTTTCTCATATCTAATTCTCTCTGAATCTAAGATACAGAGTTTTAAGGCACTTAATTCCAAACATATGTCAACATATACGTACATATATATAAATACATAAATGACTGCATGCATACGATGAACTAAAATATTTTCATTCGTATTTGCCTTTGTTATCTGCAGGACAAGCAAATGAACAAACAGACCCTTTTTTTGCTAGTTCTGAAAGTTACACAGATGTTATCAAGAGAAGTTTATAAGAGAGTTCCTGTCTAGCAAGACATTCCTTTGCTACAAACATTATTTAGGCTGCCATTTCTCTTCCAGTAAATCCCCTGTTCTTGCTCTCTTTTAGCTTTATGCCTCTCAGCCTGCACTTATAGCCCAAGTACTGTTACTTTTGAAGGAACCTATGTGAACTGAGGTGAAAGTTGTATGTACGAAAATGTTGGAATTTTCAGTTTAAAACTATTCGGTCAAATAAGATATCATTTCAGTTTCCAGGATACCAGTTAAATAGTGCTTGTTTATGTTTGTATGTGTATGTGTGTGTCTGTGAGTGTACATATATATATATGTAGGTGTGCTTATATACAGGATCAGGAAATGGAACTTAAATATTCTTACTCATTTGCAACTGAGAAAGCTCTAGAAAGCCTTATTTCCTCCCACTATCCAGGGAATCTTGGAAAATTTCTCCTTAGTGGAAAGAATTTAAGAAGATGAAACTATGCCATTCCCATTATTACTACTTTCATGTTTGATTACAATGTATTGTGTGTTTAGGACACTTTCCAGAACATAAATTCTATAAGGCAATGAAAAGTATTGAACAGGTATCGTTTTCCATGCCCTGACAAGCCTATAAACAGTGGGTTGTCTTTAAAACCATACACCAAGCAAAGGGAATTTTAGTCCATGCTTTGCAAGAATTTGGTGGTTGCCATAGATTCAGTATGAATTCTCACCATTTTAGAAGGCCAAACATAGAGCTGCTAATGACACAGTGGAATTTACTATGACTTGTCTAGCTAGTGCCTTTTCTGTCTTTGAAAGTTGCACGTGAAAATTTAAAAGTTCTGAAAAATATCTTTTTGCCTCAAGCAACTTATGCCTATGCCTTGATTTCTAATAATTAATTTATTCTCAAAATCTTTGACTGATTTAGTATCTTTGTGATCGATTAAAACCAAGAGAGTGAATTTAATACCTTCAGACTTTGTAATAGATAATTTGAATACCACTCAGATTGGATTTTAGTGTTGCTGTCTTTTCAGGAATCACAGGCTAGGATGTTGCAGCCAGTTATGAAAATGAACATTTTAATAATTTTCTGTAAGTACAAAAAACATTTCCACAAATGCACAAGGTTCACAATAAAAATTGACAACCTTAAGGAATTCGCTGTTTTAGGTACAAAACAAATGTGTAGGTTTTTTGCAAGTAAATTAAAAAGAGAGAAAATGATAACATGTATCTTTGTAGTCTGGCCACAGAAACATAGATGCTTGGGGAGTTCCAACACGATCATTTTGAAAGTTGAAGCAAAACTATTGCTGCTGTATCTGTTTTGAAATTTTTAAGTTTTTTAGGATTTCAGTATTTCAGGAAATTGAGATGATTTTATATATACATATATATAGAGGACATATATACACACACACACACAATTCAGCAGAAGTACACACAATTGTCATAAATAGCATCTGTAGAATACACAGCTTTTAAAGCCTTTAAAGAGAGCAAGGTTTTCATGTCACTAATATAGCTATGGTGACTAGAGGAAATTCAAGGTAGTTATTTGGCCTCATCTCCAGTTAAACCAGGTAACCTGGTATATAGGATTTTCTTTTCCCTTTTCTGTTATAGAACACGTGGAGAGAATTCTCACAATTTGATACTATGACTCTACCACTCAAAAGTAGTCAGAGAAGGTTAGACAATTAAATTTTTGTTTTAATACCTTTACTGGCAAGATAAGACATATGAATGGTGCTAACAGTAATGTATGAAATACTATTACTTAAATCTGTCTACTACAGCCCTGTCAGTGATAATGGGGTCCTGTAGATGGGTCTCCTGAGGCTTTTTCTTATCTGACTTCACAATGGTTAACATAATGAATTTATGAGATCCTTAATAACAAAAATACCCACCTCAGATTTTTTATTAACTAGACCCATTTTATGCTCGTCTATTCTACTTGATATTAGGCTTTTTTTTTGTGTATCTAAAACCAGAAGTCAGCAGCTCTAAGAAAAAAAAAATATATCTTCTATTCAAGTATAGTTTTCCATGTTTCATAACACTGTTGTGATAAAAATTTGTACTGGAGGAGCTCAGAACATAGTTTCTCCCAAAATTCAGCTAGTTCATTATTAGGTAGCAGAGTATAGTGCTGTATGCTAATGGTTCCAAATCCTGCATTCACTGCTATAAATGAATACTATTTAGGGTCTTTACCAGCAGGACATTTTAAGAAACAGCAGAATAACTCAGTGAGGAGTTAGAGAGGTTTACAGTTGGAAGGCTTGCTGAAAATAATGCCTCTTTTTGAAAAAGCAATCCCATGGGAACTAGCTTTACTGCTTTTTAACCATAAAATTAACATCCCATCACATCATTTGGCAGTGTTATAGGCTTGTAGCAGTACTTCTGCTTCCCATTTCCAGATGGAGTACGGCTGTGAACAGTTACTACTGCCTGTCCTGAAACACATATAATGAAAGTTTAAGCAGAGTAGATAGCTGATATTGTTGTTGACTATACGGTGCTAAATGTGGAATATGCATTATGTTAAATATGACGTATATTAAACTTTAATACATTCAGTCCTATGTTATCTATATTCTTCTACCTCCTGTGGAAAGACAAGTGAAAATGCACAGCGCTTAACACTCTATAATGCATGACAACAATTACACTTGTCTTTCACTAACAGACATTATACAGTTTCGGTAATCTGTAAGGATTTTTTAATTATTTCTAAAAGAAATATACAAGATACTGTCCAGAATGGAAAATATAGTCCAATGTGATATGCTTCTTCTTAAAATGTATGTATTTCAGAAATGTAGCAGATCACCCAGATGCTGGGCAAACTAAAGAAACAACTGATATCTTGAAGTCAAAAGAACGCAAGCAGAAGTCCCCCTGGTAGAGACAGAAGTGGAGAAGGTTCCAACTCACGGCACTGAGTGCTGTGAGAATTATTACCTGTTCCTCTGGTAGTGGCATGCATGTGCATACTATGTAAAGTGCAATGGTTTTCAGAGACAAAAGGCTGCATTTCAGGATCATGAGGCTTGTTCTGGAGGAACTCAGGAAGACAGAAAAAAGTTGATGAACCACATCTTTAGGGATATCTTTCATCTACTAGGAAAGCTGCCTCATCGCTGTTGAGAAATAGAAAGAAAAGCAAACAAGTTTGTCAGGGATATTGCATAATGTTTCAATTTACAAACCAGCATCTCCAGCCTCATGACAGCAAGAAACTGAGCTGACGAAAATGGAAATGACTTCTAGATTAAGAACTGATAGAAAACTATAAAATTATTTGCATTGGAGAGGCGACAAATGAGAAACAACTATCTCATTGTCTCTTCAGTACTAGAACAAGGGGCATTGAACGACACTGAGAAGATGGCAAGCTCAAAAACAAATACAACCACCAAACTTCTACTCCATTTTTTCTTATGTTGTCTTTTCTGTCTCATAAAATTAAGCAGTGGTACATATAGTCTGTTTCTCTCCCTCTCTACACTAAATGTACAGAGAATTCCTCACTGGTCTCAGGAAAATAATCTGAAATAATTATACTTGTATCAGATACACTGCATTTACATAGCTCACTTTTTCTAAGAATCTCAATGCCACTATCAGATAAATAGAAATGGTTGTTAATTAAAGCCATGGGGAAAATGAGTCACAGAGGGGCTTTGGATCAAAGAAATTTTATAAGCAGCTAGGTATAATTTCCCTTGTCACCCATTGCACCTGTAAGCATTGAAACAGAAAATGTCTGTAGCAAATGCACACAAATTAACAATAGAATTAAATTACAGATATAAAACTGCAAATTTCCTTCACATAAATTCAGGAATTTTAATGAGATATCAATTAGAAAACGATTGCTCAGGGTTCACATTGTACTCAATGGAAAGAGAGAAACATTCCCAAAATCCTCTTGTCATGGTGTATGTTTCTCTCCTTTGACTTTAACAATAGCTGAGTGAAGGCTACAAAATACAGTTAAGTTTGCAAAATTCATTGGAATGAACCCAGACTTTAGTCTTGATTTACAAAAACTGGTTTATTCTCTTTCAGTAACTATGATTACTGATACATTCTCCAGTTGAATGGTATAAAGCAAAACATAGTATCCTTTTTTCACTTTTTTCATCATTAAGACAAAATTTTACACCAGACTTCTAAATTTCCCCAATACCCGTATACCAAACTGCATAGATAAGGGAAACAGCATTCCAATATGTAATTTACTTCCTAATGAGCAGAATTTTTGCCATCAGCACAAGCAATTATGTAAAAATATTTCTGTCAAGCATCTTAAATGTTATCATAAGAGTATGAAACTGAGGCTGTTACAAGGTATGAGTAAATCTGATAATAAAATAGAATTTAAATTCTAGTTTACTTTTTGAACTAGTTTGACACATTATCGACTACTTTGTTAGTTTTTTTAAATTTATTTTTAAATGAAGGTTGTGTGGAAAAATGTGATTTAGAGCTAAGAAAAAAATCATATGACCTATGTGAGCCTATAAGCAGCACTAAGGAAAACATAGTCTCTCATCTCAAGCTCTTACAGAAGCCAAGTTCAATTGACTAAACAGACCCTAAAAGAACTCCATCTTTTTTTCTGTAATGCAGGGAGAACAGTCTTAATTGAAAATTTTGATACATTCGTAATCACTTAACACTCTGAAGCAGAAATATAGAGCAAGTATAATAATGGTTTATACCCACTATTTAAAGAGCAGTAAGAATGTGTATTTATTTGTATTTTCTCATCTGCTGCTATTGGATTTGTAAATTAGTCCTTTGTTTAAAAAAAAAAGAAAATCAAGAGGAGAAAAGTTATTTAAATATGTTATAGTCTTTTTTCTGTTAATGGGATTTTTTCGCTTAGATTTGCTGAAAATAATGGTTTCATTGTCATTGCCAAGGCAGAATGTTATCAACATGGCAAAATAACACACATACACAAAAGTTACACACTAGAGTCTTTCTTTTTCTTCTTTTTCTTTTCTTTTTTTTCTAGTGGCTTTGTACCTATGGCAGAGGAATGACAGACTTCTCTTGCGTTTCAAATCTTCAAAGATCTTCAAATGCAGAATCTTGGCAGAAGCACATGCTGCGCTAGTTTAAGTCTTCTTTTTTGCCTTGCCTTTGTCAGAAAGATATTTGGGTTTATTTCAGGTATACTCCATAAGTCTTTTTAGAAGAAGTATACTATATTACAATAGGAAGTGGAAAATTTTATAAAAGAAGGGTCTTTCTAGATGTCATTTCTAATATGCCTCCCTCTAAGTCTCTGACAGAGGTCACTTTTCAAAAGAAGTCAAGTATGTCAGCTTTTAAAAGAAAATGTACAGAGGTAATAATACTCAATAAAATAGTTATACTCTATGGTTCACTGAATATCAACTGTGTCTTACATAGTTGATTTACTAGAAAACACTAGATTAATGTTTAAAAAGTTTGTTAGTTTGTTAGTTTGTTTGTTTGTTTTTATGAACCAATGGTTCAGTGCACCAGATAATCATGAGAACACTGATATCAGGGAGACGTGATGTTGCCAGTCTTTATTTTACCATTATTTTGATGCATGCGAGATGGAAGCTCCTTTGCTTACTTAATATAAAATTCAAAGGAAACCATAACTTCTGTACCCCCAGAAGTTTTCAAAATGCTGAAAGTTCAGACTACGCTGAGTTGCAAATACTCAGACCCAATTAATGGCCAGTTTGGTCATCTATGCCATAGTTTGATGACTTCAAGCACGAACAATTTCACATATCACTAGGTTTGTGCATTCCTACACTGTTTACGCATTATTATTTTTCCTGCCTTATGAATCACTTCATTAATTCATTATAAAGACCACCTTCAGGCTGTTCTCTCATAATTTTACACTGGGTCAAAATTTTCTTAGACTCAAACTATTCTCTCCTTATGTAAAAGGAACACACGAAACTTAGCTTATTGCTTGAGTACAATAACAACTGCTCAACAATGAGAGGAATTACTGCATAATAAATAAATAAATAAATACATACATAAAACCCAGACAAAACTCAACATGTGCGCAACCAGCTAAATCGGTATACTCTAAACTTTTTCTAGGGAAAAGTTCTAATAATAAGCAGTTTACACCAAGATTACCTGTAACCTGTCATCTACATTTTACCTAATGGATTTAGACTGACCAAAATTAATAACTCTCAGATATAATTGAAGAATGGCCAAAGAATATCATACTTGTTACTGTTGCTACATTGCATTAACTTTTCTGACTGTTCTTTTCAAGAGATAACATGCACATTTTTTATATACAAAAAGGATCATTACAAGGAATACAGAAGGAAGGAAAAGGAAATGTGGGGTTAGGAAAGACATAGACCTGTTGGAGTGGGTCCAGAGGAGGGCCACAAAAATGATCAGGGGGATGGAACACCTCTCCTATGAAGAAAGGCTGAGAGAGTTGGGGTTGTTCATCCTCGAGAAGAGAAGGCTTCAGGGACACCTTATTGCAGCCTATCAGTACTGAAAGGGGGCTTATAAGAAAGATGGGGACACAATTTTAGCAGGGCCTGTTACAATAGGACAAGGGGTAATGGTTTTAAACTATAAGAGGGTAGACTTGGACTAGATACAAGGAAGAAATTTTTTATGCTGAGGGTGGTGAAACACTGGCACAGGTTGCCCAGAGAGGTTGTAGATGCCCCATCCCTGGAAACCTTCAAGGTGAGGTTGGACGGGGCTCTGAGCAACCTGCTCTAGTTGAAGACATCCCTGCTCATTGCAGGGGGGTTGGACTAGGTGACCTTTAGAGGCCCCTTCCAACCCAAACCATTCTATGATTCTATGATTCTATGAATACCACTGAAGTGGACAAATTTACAGTGTTAGAAGCTATTTTAGCTTGCAGTGAAATCATCATAAGAAGCAATTAAGTAATTATAGGAGGAGGAGGAGTAGAAGTAGTAGTAGTAGTAGTAGTAGTGGTAGTAGTAGTAGTAGTAACAGTAGTAGAAGTAAAAGCAGCAGTAGTAGTAAAGATCAACTGTGAAATGTGTTAATTAATTCTAAAATAAATCCACTCTAAGCAATTCTGTCTACTTAAGTTTTGCAGAAGCTGGTTGGCTCTAGTCTGGGTAAGAGGTTTTGAGATAATCTCATGCTTTGTATATCTCCTCTCAGCTATATTTTAACACCTTCAAGAGCTCAAAAAAATATGCAATACTTCAGCTTTGAAGTTTTTTCATTAAAAAATGAAAATATGCACACAGCTAGACTTAATCTTGCTGGATTAAATGCTGAAGTATTTTGTACTGATGATTATATTGTGTGATTAAATTTTGTAATACTAATTACTGTTCTGCTTTTTGTTGTGGTAGAGAAGGTAGATTTACCTCTTAGACTGCATTATCTATATTGATGATAATTGTCGTCTTTATTTTTCATAGGAAATAGGGGGAAAAAAAGAAAGACAAACATGTTAATTGTGATTTTTTTTCTTATGATTATATTGACACTAAATATCTTACTACGTACGTTAAATTCTTTCGTTCTGCTCAGAAACATTTTACATAGGAAGATGAAAACTTGTAACACTAAACAGTTCTGAATGGAAGCCGTTCAGGAATGGGCACATTTATTTCTTTAAATTGCTGAAAATACCATAAAGATTGGACTTTATTGCAAAGTATATACAAAGGATAGCTATTACTAAGTAATAATAAATATATATATATACCCACACAAGCCTTTAAATTACAATTTAAACCTGCGGATATTTTTGTCATTTTAAGGACTGACAATTTTCACTGCCTCTTTACAGCATACAGTTGCATATTTGAAGTTTATCATTCCTCTCCTTCTCTAATCAAATCAATCTCTACCCATCTTCCATTATCAGTCATGTTTTCTAGGCCACTGATCTTTCTGCACTTTTTCCAATTAACCCATTACAGCTAAACATTAAACATTTGAGCAGGCCAGTTCCACTACCCACTTTAAGCTTCCATGGCACTTTAGTTAGAAGCCAGTCAAAGGAATAGAATTTAGGAACCTTAAGCGCCCTCTATACAGAGAAGTTTCAGAGGTCAATTCAAAATACCGAAGTTACTTCTTTGAAGTTTGAAGGTCTGAATGTCCCTCCAAATGCAATAACATGTCACCATTCATCAAATACTAGCACAATGCAGGTATAAAATGCCACATATTCTTCTGTAGTTTCTGATTTAGGTAGAAGGAATTCTTTTCCTTTTTTCCTAGTCCTTACATGAACCTACACTTCATTTGTGTACTAATTGTAGTATTTAATTCTTTAAAATTCTTCTGAGCAACAATTTAGCATTCTAAATTGCTTATGCCTCTACCTTTTCCAGTATATTACTTATGTGACTGAAGAGAGTTTACATATATCAAAGGGAAAGAATTCAAAGGTATATGCAATTATAATAATTCAAGAATCTGATTTAGTTACAGGTAGAGGGAGGGGAAGGCGTGAGAGAAAAATTACACAGATAAGGAACTCATTGTCTCTAAATTTACAATTTCAATTTGTTTTCAGAATTAAATCAATGTCAGATGTATAAAATAAAGTCTTTGTATCTCTGCCTCAGTCAAGCCCTCCTTAGGGCACACTGAATTCAAAAATAAAATTTATTAGGTGATTCATGTAGTTTTCTACTCAATAACAAACTTAAAGATCCCCATCAGAATCCTTCTATGTTTAAAACAGAAGCATGCTTTATGTTTCAGTTCAATATATTTTTAATGTGTTTTCATGTAGGCATCCGAATAATATTTTTTAATCATAGAATCATAGAATCATAGAATCATTGAGGTTGGAAAAGACCTCTAAGATCATCGAGTCCAACCGTCAACCCAACACCACCATGCCCACTAAACCATGTCCTTAAGCGCCTCATCTACACGTCTTTTAAAGACTTCCAGGGATGGGGACTCCACCACTTCCCTGAGCAGCCTCTTCCAATGTTTCACCACTCTTTCAGTAAAGACATTTTTCCTCACGTCCAATCTAAACCTCCCCTGGCGCAACTTGAGGCCATTTCCTCTCGTCCTATCGCTAGTTACTTGGGAGAAGAGACCAACACCCACCTCGCTACAACCTCCTTTCAGGTAGTCGTAGAGAGTGATGAGGTCTCCCCTCAGCCTCCTTTTCTCCAGGATAAACAGTCCCAGTTCCCTCAGCCACTCCTCAGAAGACTTGTTCTCCAGACCCCTCACCAGCCTCGTTGCCCTTCTCTGGACACGCTCCAGCACCTCAAGGTCCTTCTTGTAGTGAGGGGCCCAAAACTGAACACAGGATTCGAGGTGCGGCCTCACCAGGGCCGAGTACAGGGGCACCATCACTTCCCTACTCCTGCTGGCCACACTATTTCTGATACAGGCCAGGATGCCATTGGCCTTCTTGGCCGCCTGGGCACACTGCCGGCTCATGTTCAGCCAGCTGTCGACCAGCACCCCCAGGACCTTTTCCGACAGGCAGCTTTCCAGCCACTCTTCCCCAAGCCTGTAGCACTGCATGGGGTTGTTGTGGCCGAAGTGCAGGACCCGGCACATGGCCTTGTTGAACCTCATACAGTTGGCCTGGGCCCATTGATCCAGCCTGTCCAGGTCCCTCTGCAGAGCCTTCCTACCCTCGAGAAGATCAATGCTCCCGCCCAACTTGGTGTCGTCTGCAAACTTACTGAGGGTGCACTCCATCCCCTCATCCAGATCATCAATAAAGATCTTGAACAAGACCGGCCCCAAAACTGAGCCCTGGGGAACACCGCTCGTGACCGGCTGCCAACTGGATTGAACTCCACTCACCACAACTCTCTGGGCCCGGCTGTCCAGCCAGTTTTTGACCCAGCGCAGAGTGCACCTGTCTAAGCCGTGAGCCGCCAGCTTCTCGAGGAGAATGCTGTGGGAGACGGTGTCAAAGGCCTTACTGAAGTCCAGGTAGACCACATCCACAGCCTTTCCCTCATCCACTAGGCGGGTCACCTGGTCATAGAAGGAGATCAGGTTGGTCAAGCAGGACCTGCCTCTCATGAACCCGTGCTGGCTGGGCCTGATGCCCTGGTTGTCCTTCTCATGCCTTGTGAGCGCCCTCAAGATGAACCGCTCCATAATCTTCCCCAGCAACAAGGTCAGGCTGAGAGGCCTGTAGTTCCCCAAATCCTCCTTCCGGCCCTTCTTGTGGATGGGCATCACATTGGCAAGCCTCCAGTCGTCCAGGACCTCCCCCGTTAACCAGGACTGCTGATAAATGATGGAGAGTGGCTTGGCGAGCACCTCCGCCAGCTCCCTCAGCACTCTCGGGTGGATCCCATCCGGCCCCATAGACTTGTGAGCGTCCAGGTGGTGTAGCAGGTCATTGACTGCTTCCTCTATGTTGACAAGTATATAATGTCTAATGCTACTTGTATTTTAATACCTTTTCTTATTTTTCAATTGTTTACCTAATATCTAATAATTTCAAAGAGACAAAATTACTATATTATAGAATCATAGAATAGTTTGTGTTGGAAGGGGCCTTTAAAGGTCATCTAGTCCAACCCCCCCTGCAATGAGCAGGGACATCTTCAACTAGAGCAGGTTGCTCAGAGCCCCATCCAACCTGACCTGGAATGTCTCCAGGGACAGGGCATCCACCACCTCTCTGGGAAACCTGTGCCAGTGTTTCACCAACCTCAGTGTAAATAATGTCTTCCTTATATCTAGTCTAAATCTACCACCCTTTAGCTTAAAGCCATTCCCCCTTGTCCTGTCGCAACAGGCCCTGCTAAAAAGTCTGCCGCCATCTTTTTTATAAGCCCCCTTTCAGTACTGATAGGCTGCAATAAGGTCTCCCCAAAGCCTGCTCTTCTCTAGGCTGAACAACCCCAACTCTCTCAGCCTTTCTTCAGAGGAGAGGTATTCCATCCCCTGACCATTTTCGTGGCCCTCTTCTGGACCCACTCCAACAGGTCTGTGTCTTTCCTCTGCTGAGGGCTCCAGAGCTGGATGCAGTACTCCACGTGGGGTCTCACAAGAGTGGAGTAGAGGGGCAGAATCCCTCCCTTGACCTGCTGGCCATGCTTCTTTGGATGCAGCCCAGGATACGACTGGCCTTCTGGGCTGCAAGCGCACATTGTCGGCTCATGTCCAGCTTTTCATCCACCAGTACCCCCAAGTCCTTCTCGGCTGGGCTGCTCTCAATCCCTTCATCCCCCAGCCTGTATGGATACTGGGGGTTGCCCTGACCCAGGTGCAGGACCTTGCACTTGGTCTTGTTAAACCTCATGAGGTTCACATGGGCCCATATTGATTCACATAAGGTCACATCAGAATCTTCTGTGATTAAAAGAAACCTTTTCAAATCACTCTTATTCTAACAAAATTTGGAATCCCTTTTATGACCTTTTCATACGTGGCTAAGGTTTTTTTTTTAAAAAAAAAGACACAGTATAATGGACCAGGTATTTTTACACCACGAGATCAATTCTGTTGCCTACACATAGAGGCCTGGTGACATCTGAGATACCCTGCAGTGTTTGAGATATTCAGTGAAAGTCTACCAGATATGGTGCAAAATCTATAGGAGACTGGTATTGCTTTGGGGAGGCAGCTGAAGAACAGATGGGAGACTTAGACATCTAATAGCATTGAATCAAGTCTATTCAGTTATCTTGTAAATAAACACCTGATACACATAGAAAATGTGTCAGTAGCTTCACTGTAGAAGCCCAGAAAATTGTAAGGACTGATTGTTCAAGTTATGAGTTTTTCTAAGAAGTACAAAATGTCTTCAGTTCCTTCTCAGTACAGCTGAAGTAACTTAAGATGTCATCACTATATGCATTTTTTTCAAACATAAATGTGACTTCAGTGCATGCAGTATATCCTTCATACATGTGATCTTTGTACCTATGTGCTTACTCATGTAAGAAAACTTAAATGAGTAGGAGCTGCTGTATTTCCAGGATAAACAAGATATATTAATATGCTGAAAGACTACCTAACAATTAAGTAGACCCAGAATAGTACTAAGGTGATTCTTGCTTTAATTCTGAGAATCAGTCTAGTTTTTGATGGAGTATCAGCAAGGTCATTATTATATTCTGGAAAACAAAAATATCCTAGCAAGTCAAACTGTAAATGGAAGAAGTTGCCTGTAGTTCCTTTAAAACATTTAAGAAAGAGTACTGCCTCAAAGTTGTCAGTGAAATTGTGAAGACTTTAAACTAACTTCTTGAATTAATCTGTACTATGAAAGATAGTAAGAGAATTCCTATTACAAGGGTAGTACTGATGGTAAATCAGGGGGAATGGACATACTGTTGAAGAAGTAGTAAATCATCAGGACCAGGTAGCAGCCACATACTGAAAGTATGAAGGAAACATAATAAAAAGCAAACCATATTTTAATGGAAACCTAATTGCTTGTGCAAGATATGTGCCCTTGCATAGTGCTTTATTACTCACATGACTTTTTTTTAGGTCAGCTCACATTTTACTTGTTGTCTTAAAACGTCATTAAGCATTAGATAAACTTCTTATATATGTAATAGGAGCTGTCTGTACATACTTGAGACACATTCAATAACCCTTCATTTTATCTCTGCTGTTTTAAACAAAATAAAAAGCATAAAACCTAGTCTAGTTTTCATCCCAGCTATACCAGTTCTTAGAACTATTCCCACAAACACTCTTTATCTCTGCCCCTAAATTGCTATTCTCTTTAATCTGTGTTTTTAAGCAGTCTTTCTCTTTTTGGATTGACAAGAACTGATGAACATAAGCCACATTGTCAACCTAAAATCTTACATGTGTAAGATAACATTAAAAAAGTTATATTGCTTACTTTTTCCTTTTGTCAGGATTTTTATGGGACTGTAATATAACATCCTTCCCTTTCAAGGCAACTAAGAACGAAGACAGATTCTGGATCATAAAATATATCTGTATGGTATATATCCAAGGAATGGATATACCGTTCGGGATTTCAAAACCAAGGGACAACAAAACATGGTTTAACTATCATATATCTTTTCATACATACACTATGCTCACTAATTGGGATTTACTGTCTGAGTCAGAAGATGAAATAATGTGTATACTACTGTTACGAGATATCTGCAGGTTCCGGATGGTTTTCCTTAAAATAATTACCTTGAATAGTTTGTTCCTGAAGATCATGACAGACAACTTCTTTCTGCATTGTCATGCCTTTTATTCTGTTAAACCGATAAAATATTATCTTAATCAGTGTTAAAGATAACATGGCAAAGCAATTCTAGACTTTTTACAGATAAAGAACAGGAATTAACATAGGAATGTATGACCAAAGCTCTGATAAATTGATTGGTGTTTCAATATCTACCTTTTTTTTTTTTTTTCAGTCAGGGTGCTTACAGGAATTTGATTCAGGTTACAAAATGATCTTAGGAAAAGAAAATTTTCTTCCCTGAAATTTCTTAAGTAAGTTAGTTCTATTTTAAACCTGTAAGAAATATGCTGATTTTTAACACTTTTACTGCTTAGCACTAAATGGTTTTGATTTTTAAAAGTGAAATTTGGCAAGTGAGTCATACATATGTCCTGACTGCTTGTAATTTGAGTTTAAAAAAAGGATGTTATGCCTTGAGAGAAAGTAAAAAGTTTCTGAGAATGTTTTGAGGATTTTTTCAGAAAGATTTCTATTACCACCATTTTTTAGTAGGAAAAATAGTGATTGGTGTCCCTCTGCACACCATCTGATCATTCCAACAAGGTAATGAAGACCTCCTGACACCATATAAGTGTTTACTCTTCCAGCAATGTCAGTGCTGCCATTGTCTGTGTTGACTTAAGCTTATAGATAGATACAGATGTATATATAGAAACAGAGAATTCTTCCTAAATACTGTGCAACTGAAAGCGTACATACCTTGATTTCCTGGCAGATGTATCATTATGTGCCAGAACAGTGCATTTGTAAAGTCTGCGTGTGTTCAAAATATGAAATATATATTTAGATAGTTTTGCGTCCCCATTTTTATGGCAACCTGATTCCCATATTCATTTTACATTAAAGACTGTACACAGTTCCAAAGGAAGTCTTTTGAAAAGGAAATATTTTGCATCCATGGAGAGCACAGAACATTTTGTGCAACAGAGAATATTAAACGTGAGTCTGGCAACCACAAAAACAAGGGTCATTCTCATGACTAAGATATGGAGTGGTGCCTGCTGAGAGCTTGATTCTATCCCTTTCTCTGCAGGGGTCCTATGTAATCTTGAAAAAGTCAGTAGAACTAAATCTTTCCCACAAGTCACCCATGAGAAGGCTCACCTGAGTCTAGTCTAATTTGCAGTTAAGAACTCTAACAGAACTCTAGGAGATCTTCATTCTGAACAATAAATTGAGTACCAATTAATCTAAAAAATCTTGAAAAACAGAATGCTGAAATTAGTGGAAATTAAACCTATTTGTTGCATAGGTTGTTCATTAAAATTCAAATGGAATAGCTTCAAGGAGGCAATCCAGTCTTGATAAGATTCCTCTGATAATTAGTGAGAGTCCAGCAGAACCCTTCCTGCTTAGTAACAATAAATTTCTCTTTGGTAGGCCACCTCTTAGAATCACAGGAGCCCTGGCTGCAATGTTCATAGCTTCTCATTAGTATATGTTCTAAAGAGTTGTAGAAACACTGATTTTTTGGTGGAATTGGGGAGATGCACGTACACTTTTCCACTGAGCATTCAACTGTTTATGGCTTTGATTTAGAAGAGGAATGAAACTAACGGGGGACAAGTTTAGGGAGAAGTCAGATATCAAAATCCTTCATTAAATAAAATGACTATGACTATTTGTCATTGAATTCCAGCAGAAACTACTAATTTCACTTTCTCAGTATCTCTAAAATACTACTCATAATGTCTCTTCTCCTTATAGGAACTTTTATGGATATGAATTCATCAATATTTTTAAAACATTCAAATAGCATAGATATGGTGATGAGTACCACAGATAAGTCCTGTGAGAACATGAGTAATTGGCTGTCCAGAACAAAGCTGGAATAATACGGGCTAAGCAAAGAAGACAAAACATAAATATTGAATAGCTGCTTATGAAGGAAAATCCAACATCTTTCGTATTGACTAAGGCAAAGGTCCACTAGGGAAAAATACTGATAACTTAATTAAAAGACTAGATCATAATATGCCTATACAGATTGTCACATGAACACCTAAAATGAGATTTTGTGTTCCCAGGTGCGCTGTTGCAATGAGACAATAAAGCACTAGCTTCTCCAAGTGGTTTTAACTGAAACTGAAACTGAAACCATGAAAATAGATAGAATCTCAAATTTCTCTCTAGGTTTTCTGAGGCTAAGAACTACACATATTTTGCAACTGATTCATAGGAACAAGAAAAGTTATACCTCCAGTTAAAAAAAGGCAGCTCAATAACACATTTAAGGAATCTACTGGAAAAATACTAAGACAATGAAACATTATTTTCCATAAAAGTGTTTATTCAAGACAAGCATCTACACTCACAGCATACCTACTTAAAAGTATGCTGCTAAAATTTCATTAAGTCTATCTTTGTATAGACTAATCAGACTCTGTATAACCAGACCAGCTGGTCAAGAATCAACAAAAATCCAACCCCAAAACCTCAAAACCTGACTACCTAAGGAGATAAAAGCTCTCATTCAGCCCCTTAAATTTCCTAATGTATTTTTCCTACCAGCACCACTAAAAGGCATCCTTCTCTTTATCTTCCCGATGAGAAAGGGAAGCACCACGAATAAAGGTTCTTCAGTCACCAAAGGAATTTTTGCATGTCTTGTCCTTGTTGACTATGGTCAACTTTAGTCTGACTAGAATTCACAGTACCAGCCCAGTTACATTCATTTCCTGAACAATTCAGGAGAAGAATTTAGTTCCTCTCAAACAATATTCACAAACCCAACACAAAGGTAACCTAAACCAGCAAATAGTGTAAAGACTATGGACAGGAAGAATGCAAAATAAGTTATCTAAAGAAGAGCAGAAAAAAATTCATTGGCTCTGTAGTTTGACTATGTTGCTTTTAGATTAAAAGCAGAGTAGTCCTAAGCTCTAGTCTTTGCTCCCAGAATTAGTCATGGAATTTATACTGAGGAGTGAGTTCACACAAAGCAAAAAAGTTTGGAAGGAAATGGAGTCCAGAGTCTCTGGAAGGCCTTATTAGGCTAGAATTTTCAAGAAACTTCAGTTTTGTAGGGAATGTTCCAACAGACTAGTAATATAGCTTCAGCATATGCTATCTACCCCTTTTCTCAGACTTCATATCCATTTATAACATGTTATTAAATGCTTTTGATGGTAGACATAATTAACTGCTGCAAATTTCAGAGAACCTGAAGAAATGCCGCATTAGTATCCTCTTCCTTTGGTACTACATTGTTTGCCTCCACTTAAGATGACGATTACCATGGCTGAGACAAAAAGCTATCTATTTTTCTTCTTTGTGAGAAGATGGATTCTAAGAGATTTAACTTAAAACATATATGTTCAATATATAGACTCCTAAAGTTAGAAACGACACAATGGAATGTATAATTTTCATTCTCTATGGAATAAGCAGTCTTGCTGAAGTAAAAAATTTGAACACTCCTGAGACCCAGTTTTATAAACCACTCCCTTTCATGTTATATGACAATAATATCTAAACATTTCAAATCTGCCTAAGAAGTACATACTAAAAAAAAAAACCCAAAATGGTGTCACTGTTGCTATATAAGCACTGTTTAAATTGCCTCTATGCAGTGCTACAAATAATGATTAACTGAGTAAATGCAAAGCATTTTTAACACTGGTGTTTGTGATGCATCCCTTTTAGCCCCCAAAACATAAAAACAATCTCAGCCTGATGACTTGCTACATAGAATTTAAAAATAAAAAAAAGAAAATGGATAAAGCAATCATCAAAAAGTAAACCCCTGCAACTCCTCCTGGTTTTCCTGCTGTAGGGACTGTTTCATAGACATGGAGACTGAATAACATCTTGTCAAGACAGGACTGTGTGACATGAATATTTTAAGGAACACATAACTGTTATGTAAAATTATTCCCATGTTGCCTTCAAATGGCCACTTGTACCACTTGTCACTAAAAGGATGTGAAAAATAACACTGTGAACATACTTCATAGATGAATCTATCCTTATGTGCTATGATTTAGCTGTTGTAATTTCCCCATGGAAATAGGATAACTGCAAACAAAACAAAACGCATGTAAATGTTTTTGTTTCCTCCAAGCAGACAATTTCTTATTAATTGCCACTCAGGATGTTATTTTACATAATTTATTTTCTGAATAGTCCAGGAACAGAAGCAGAAATTAATAAAGAGGGGAACTTCTGTTTTCACGCTGAATGGTAATGCCAAGATAGATCCCAGACACAAAATAAAATAACAATAGAGTGGGGTTTGCATCTTTCCTCGAAGGCATCCAGGAGAGAGTGTGATATTGTGCTCATACTTCCTTTAAGCAAGCAGGTTAATTTGTATTTTACAGCCTCATTGCATGAATGGACACTTTTTCCAAATTCCATGAAAAGACAGATGATTTTTTTATGTTCTTTTTGTAGTTCATATGATTAGAAGGAGTCACAGAATCTTAATACCTGATATGTAGTGAAAAGAGATATTTTTATAGGGGGGAGGGAAAAAAAACCCAACACCAAAACCAAACAACTCATTCATGTATGTAGAAAGAATATTAATGAGGACAGAAACAGATACTGAGAATTCTGCTTAATAATCTCTGTTTCAATTATTTATATGCTGTTCTGTTGTGCTTCTTATGGTAGTAACTGAAAGTCTTATATTAATCAATCTTTTCCCAAGACCTCTGAGAGGAAGGTCCAAAGTAAAAAAATATATTATTTCAAATTAAAATATACTGGGGTGTTCATTTTTTTTTTTTTTTTTTACCAGAAATATCTTTAAAAAGTAGATGAACTTCATGCAGACAGCACAGGAGCCAGAGAGATATATAAGGTGGCTGGAGAAGAAGGCATTTTTATTTATTGCATAGCTTGAGAAGAAAAAGGCAATAGAAAAGGAGTCATGGGATGCAGAGCTGTCCAGAGAAGATCCCCAAACTAAGCTTTTGACAACACAAATCAACCAGCCTTGGTGACATTTTAGGAAAACATTATGCAATGGTAGGTTTTATACTGCTGGAGGAGTTTAGAGTTTTGCAAGTTACCCATGCATTTTACAATGAGACCTTCTCACTTACAAATATCCAACAGTTAGAAGCATTGGTACTTGATACATCTGCATAGTGGAAATATCCTATCATCCCTTCAGCATAATTCAGGTGCATTCAGAACTGTACAAATGTTGCTGATTTTTGAACACAAAATATCCAGATTAAATCCAAATGTATAATCTCACCTTACATACTCTTGATATCTGAGAAGATGTCTCAGCATGTCTCAACATGCTTTTTACTAAATGATTCAAAAAGGTCCATAAACAAGATACAGCTATATATTTCTCAAATAGAAATAGCAATACAGCTGGAAAAGCAAGCACTTTAAAGTTCATGCAGATTATTCCCCTTCTGCTCTCGTGTTTCATTCATTTAAGGCACAGTCACATATCAAAGTGGGCTTGGTCAACCTAATTTGATCTTTCATTGGGGAATCAGCTGCAAGGTGTGAACAAGATCTTACAGCTAAAGACAGGCTATGGTGCTGTGCAAAAGCAAAGTGTCTGGTATTTTACATTTAGAAGAGCCAGATATGAGACCCACTTCTCAGCTGGATCATGGGAATTATTAATGTTCTTCACCTGTTATGTGATCCGACACATCCCTCCATCACTACAGAATGCAATGTTCCAAACGCAGCACCCATCCCTCACATGAACTTACACAGGACTGCTGCATACTTCAAGAAAAAAAGATACTTCCCTGCTGTGGAAATGAAAGAGCTTCTTTCTTTCCATCTCACTATTGTGTTTCTTAACTGAAGAGAAGCAAATGTTAAACTGACCTTTTTAACTCAGATAATTTAAATGCACTGTTCCGCAGTCCCTTCACTAAAGTAAGTCAGAAAACTGCATTTGTTTATAGTGCTGTATGTTGAAAGAACAATAGAAATGCTTATAAAATACTCAGTGCTTGTCTTCTCTTTGTTGACATTTTAAAAACATCTCTTAAACATCTTTTAAAAACATCTCTCTAGCGAAAAACTACCCTGTGGGATGTGTTGCCCTCAATGTCAGAAAACCGTATATTGCTTTAAGACAACAAAACTACAACTCAAACAAAAACATCTTAAAGTTCTGCAAATTTTTGCTTTCTCCCACATGAAATTTGAAAAAAAAAAGTGTTAAACAGCCATCTGGCATAGTGTCCATAAGGATATGTAAATTTAATTGGAAAAAAAATGCCTGCTCTCATGCTACATATAGTTGCCAATATTCTGTGTTATTAACATACTAGAAGGATTTAAAAAAAAAAAAATGCTTGTCCATCTTTTTTCCAATATTTTTGTTGTTTTTTCTTACAGTGTTTTCTATATGCACATTGCACATGAATCTATCAGTACCAGTTTTTGCCACCTGTTATCTGGAAAATTGATTGATCTGTCTTGGCTTGCAAATTCATTGTTTATAGAAATTAAAGTCTATCAGTTTTTGTGAACCAGAAGGCACAGGTAACTCTTAAAAAGAAATCTTTATTATCCATGCTGTCATATATAACATTTCAAAACTTAAAAAGGGGTAGGTACATAGAAGAAATTCAAATCTCGGTAAATTTCAGCTGAAATCTCTCAAGATATAGGCTCAGATAGATCCTGTGTTTTAATTTACCATGTTTCTTTAGGAAAGAATCTGCAATCTGACTCAAGAGCATGAAGATATAAATTATATAAGTATAGCTGGCATATATGAGCAAACTTGCAGGGACAGCATCAGAATCAACCAGAATATATATCAGAACCTGAAATGAAAGCCACCTAGAGCTTCTACTTACATGTTTAATTTTCTTTTTTTTCTTTTTTCTTTTAAACATGGACTATTACAAAACCAAAATAGGGTGAATCAGAGTGCATGGAAATGTGCATCTAACTTGGAGTTTAAACAGTCTTCTATGAATGGGGAGGCATTCTGTAGAGGGTGAAAATAACTATTTTTATCCCATTTTCCTAAAGAGGTGAAGCTGGTACCATCATCCTGCATACAATCTGCCTGCCATTAACTGTAGTATCCATTAGCAAGTTTGACTAAAGGAAGGCTTTTCAGTTACATTCTTTGTAAAAGGAGTTAAAAACGAGGAGAAAGACCTATGAGTGCACATAAAATGACTGATCAAGTGAAAAGTTTCAGAATGAGGTCATGTGTTCTTAGAAATCAGAGAATCCAAAGAGGAAAAAGACTTCACAAATGTGGTAAAAGTTCAGCAGACCTGTGCACAGTCTTAAAGAACAAAATCAGCCAATGACAGAGCCAGAATTAGGCCTTATTAGGTTGAAAGCTTAGGAAGCTTCTTGGTTGCTTATGAATACAGATTTTGAAAGTCAATGTTGAGTTCTTACTGACTAGAGTGGTGAAGAATTAAGTCCATGATGCCCTCCGAAAAGATTTTGTCATTGATAAAAATAATTACCTATCTTTTTTAACAAATGTTTAAGGTATTTATATTTTAGCCCTATTTTACAGAAAATGAGCTGCAGTTTAGAAAATCCAGAATTAACAAAAATGGAGTGAAGCATTTTATGTTTGGGGTTTTTTTCCCCCTGATTTTAGACTTTGATCAGTGATGGAGTTATTCTGAAATTACTCTTGAAATTTTATTTGAATTACCTTTTTTCTTCCTTCTATACTCATTATACTCACCAGAAAAAATAATATGAGAGTCAGTATTTTCCTCATTCACCCTCATGCTGGCAAGGTAATCACATGTACAGTACAGGTTTTGTTGACTAAAACCATACCAGTTTTGAAAAGCCTGCAACCTGAGGTAGGATGAAAATCTTTGTTACAAGCTATCAAACAGACAATTGTCATTAAGAAATTTAGGCACCCAAGTTAGTCAGACATGCTGTTCCTCCTGAGGTCTTCAAAGACAGTTACTTATTTTCACTGATTCTACAAAAGAATTAAACATTTCCCGTTCTAGTGTGTTTTGGAGCTGGGCTTGGTGATAGTATGCATGTTGTTCATGCTTAGTGCAAGAGGAAAACAAGTCATGGAAAGAGGATATTAAATTCTGCTGGGAACAGATCTCACTATTCCCAAGGTAAGAGCTGCCCCTGGATGCAATTTATTCAAAGGTCTAGATTTAAGATGTTGGAGAAGGCAAACTGACTTTACTCTTTCTGATTTAAACAGCTAGATCTTCCCTATAAATGAGATCTGACCCAAATAATTCCACTTTTGTGACAAATAAATAATAGGAAATGTACAAACTAATCTCCATAGTGATATTTAACTGCTAAATAAGGTTATGCCTAACACATTCTTCTCTGTAGGCAATCAAGGTTTAGCATTTTATGATTTATGTTGTTTTCTTCTGCCTCATTTTGCCCCAATTAAAATGTAACAAGACTGTTAAACCTTATCAGTTGTTTCAAAGAATAGTTTCCCATGTCTTTTCCATTTTTGTTAAATATTCTTTCCCTCATTAATGATTCATGCTCATCCTATGTAATCTTTTTTGGCTGTGCAGAACACCTTGACTTTGTTCCTAGAGGGGAATATTCATAAGTACATCATTCAACTAAAACCAATACTAAAAGCTAACAATTTTTTGTTGGACTGCTTTTAGTGTAAAATTCCTGACTTATTTTTATGATCTTGTTTTCTGGCACAAAACTAAAATAATTGCATGTTACTTTTCATGGGTAGGCAAAAAGGGAGAAATTGATAATTTGCCTCATGCCTGAACACAATGATAACTGATAGTTACGGAATAGAAAAAAATTGATAATAAAAAGCTACCTTATTGGCTTATCTACAGTTTACCTGCTTATACTCACAATGGTATAGTACTGCACCCCAAATTGGATGTGTATAGTATGTTCTGTGCTTACTTTTCCTTGAAAGTATCTGACAAGATTTCAGAAATCTGCAGATTGCGGTATCTAACAATGAATGAGGTTAAATATGGTGACTTTACTACTTCTCCACTATACACAATTCATATCTAATTAAGAAAAAATGCAAGATCAGGTAAAGCTCTGAACACAGGTATACAAACTTACTTTGTTTTGGGATTTGAGAACAAATATTTTACTTCACAGTCTACATATCTTTCAGGAAAACTGCTGACAGCTTACTGTTAGTATGCAAAGGTTTCGGTTAATCAATCCTAACTTAGGACATTTAGAAATAAAATTATTACTTCAAAGTTTGTGTTCTAGAGACTTAATAGTCACTTGAAAGATGTAATCATAGGATAATTTTTGTTCACTCTAAAATAGGCAACTAAGGTTAGGTAAATCACACTTTCGAAATGCTCATATATTAAGACCATCTGAGGTGACCAATTCAGATTTAAACACACAACCTTTGGACACCTAATGTTAAACTAGATTATTCACTTCCTTAGACTACTAGTGCTACAACCATGTAGCAGTACAAGGACAGAAGAAAAAATGCCAGAAGATGAATGTAGTATAACATTCAATAATTCAGTGATAAGTAACCTTAGTATACACTAATTTATGCTATTTAACTTTAGCAAAATGTACAGCAAGCTCTGTGTTTATGAGTTGTTCAGTATACTTGTAATTACTGTGATCTCCTGTTACAACGGACACAAAAGAATTGAGCTATTTATAGGTAGTGTGATTCCAGTAGCTAGGGATTTATGCTTTTCATCATTCAGTAGAAAAAAAACTATAGATAGCAGAATGTTATTCACTTCAGATGTCCACAGAGTATTTCTTGTTAAATTGAAAAATGCTGCAAACATGATTGTGTTCCATTGCTCCTGAAATGATAAATATTCTTTTCTCTCATAGACAAATTAAATCATAAAACTATGAATAATAGCCAACGGGAATATAGATAATTGGTATTCTATGTCTCCTTTCTATTTTCAATTTTGAGGTATTTCATTAGTTGCAAATGAAATGAAGATAAATTTTATAATTATACAATTCTTGATTTCATATTTCTGTTTTTTCTAGAATATTTAGTACTACAGTCAAGCTACATAATACTCTCAAATTTCCTTCATGTGAGTTATTCGCTTCAGTGTCTTGAGACTTATATCTTAGAAGAAACCAAACTGAACTGTGAAAATCCTTATTTCCACCGGGAATTTTATTTTTAGATTTTTAGCTCTCCTTCCATCTGCCTTTGAGCAATTTTCTTTGCTTCAAGCATGAACAAGCAATATTAATCCAATTTCTAGTTTCTGTAAGGCACATTACATTAGATCAAATGCACCTCAACTCACATCTTTAGGAACTATGCATTTATTTAACTGTTTCATTGTCTCACTCCCATCAAATCTGTGCAACACCCAGAGCAATATTCTGTGCAAAATATGGATTTTTCTGAGCTGGATGTGGAAGTGAAAAGGAAAAGCAAACAAGTAGGCACCATATTGCTTTTTGCCAAAGGAAAGATTCTACTCTAATTCCCTAACTAGCAATCATTCAAAACTATTGCATTTTAAAACTAAAATTCAGTCAACATTCAATTTACTCACCAGGTAAGGTACAACAGCAGTACGGTTAGTACCTGTTCTTAAAAAACACTTCAAAGAAAATGAAGCAAAAAAGGCAAACAATCAGTTTCTGCTTTCCCCCTTGCTAGCTTTCAGATAGTTACAGCAGAAAGAAATGGGAGTGTTGGCCTTTTCCTCCTCCCCGTTCATAGGGCAAGGTATTATCTTCTGCACTCAGGAGGAGAACCAAGGCTGACCAAGGCATTTCTCACTTTAGCCTGCTTCTCTTAACTGAGATTCACATTCCCTTTCTGTTATCTCATTGTTCCTTAGAGAGTTTGCATCAGTTTTTTACTTACAGGTAGTAAATACTATGAAGAAATCGCTTGAGATACCACTTAATCTACCTGAAAATAACCCTCTAACATACTTGCATTTTCATAGCTGTTACTAATTAGTGTTTATAATTAGTCTTTATAATTAGCCTTTATAATTAGACTTTCCTCAACATCATTACATTTACACAATATCCAGCAGAATAAGATGGTATGCTGAGGTATTATTTCCAGCTAAATATTGTTGGTCTCGTATTACTATTGATCTTACTACTATTCTTATTAAAGACGGTCATTACTTTTACATGTTAGATGTGTGTTGTAGATATTTGAAAACGTTCCTGTAATGGCTGCCAGGGAGGCCCAAGCCAAACTAAGCTAAACTAAGCTAAACTAAGCTAAGCTAAACTAAACTAAGCTAAGCTAAACTAAGCTAAGCTAAGATATAACTGGTATACAAATGATGCATTTACATGACTGACCAAGAAACCCCTAAAATGGAGGAAGGCTCAGAGCGCATGGGCAAGGACGATGTGCCCACGAAGCTCAGCGAATAATGTAGGGTGTGACTGACCACAGCTGTTGCAAAGAAAGCTGACTTTACCTCAACACAAAGGGGTCCAGAGGGTGGCCTTTGTTTGAGATAAACAGCTATGTGGTTGAGTGGATCAACTGGCTACATCACAGCTGAGTGGATCAACTGGTCGTGTAAATGTTTCTCCCTGAGTTTATCAAAAGAGTGTAAATATCCACCTGAGTTAGACAGAGCAGCATAGAGGGGGGCGAATACATGCCTCAGCCCGACACAGAGTATAAAAACCAAACAACTAACAAAATGGTTTCGAAGAGAGCAGCTGAGCTTGCTGAGGCCTGAGCTGGCTTCAACATATGTATTCCTTCTCAGCAACTGGGGATGCTGTTGTGTTGTGATGGGGAATATACTATAGAGACCAGTAATGGGGATCACACTGGGATTGTGACTGAACTGCAGATTGCAATTGCTCTATTTTTCAAAGTGCAACTTACACTTGTGTTGTGATTTCAGTACGCTTTGTATCACTCTGCTAAATAAAAAATTCAAATATATTCAAACAGGTAAATTTGATACTAAATATTACACCCTCCATATGTAGAATATCTAATAGATATTCTCTGTCCTAGTCAGAGTATTAGACTCTAGCATTTTGCTCAGGGTAAATCCCTGGAAAACTGTATTTTTTTAATCTTTCTCCTCTGTTTTTTAACCTCTGCAGCTTGGAAATAGAGGCCTTCTGAACTTATTTGAAGCTTGACCACTCAAGTCCTATTTCACATACCTCTTGATAAATAGTTTGATACTTAGGGATTATTTTGCAGCCACATTGCTCATGAGGAATGTATGAATTTCCTTAGTTCTTTAATATGCTTCTGATGTTTGGGTTTGGGTTTTTTTGTTGTTTGGATTTTGTTTTCTTTTTTCAAATTAATATGGGACACAAACACTTTAAAATATGTGATGGTTCACTAAGACACACTCAGTAAATAAGAACAAAGATAATTTTCTTCTCCTTTTTCTGATTCATATTTATTCTTTTAATTAAATAATGTGTTTATTAGATTATTTCCTATTTGCTATTTTAAAATATATATTTATATATAAAACATGAGTTATATAGTATATATTTTGTATATTAAATGTGTATATATATAAAATAAATTTATATGCATATACAGTTTTAAAGTTAATTCAAACCAGGAGGGACTAATTTGTAGGTCACTGCAACAGAACAGTGGTTGTTGGTACTGTTGCTTGACACATTTGCTACATTTTTGCTATTAAACTGAAGAGCCTTTCTTATGATTTCCTTCTTTAATTCACAAATGTGTTATCAGGTTTCACACATCCTTGGAAAAAAAAAAAAAAAACAACAAAATCTAATTGGGGAAACCCCAAAATCCAATATTGGGTTGTGTTATCTGGATATAGCCTTCAGTATGGGAAGGTTTTGCCTTTCCCTTCTCTCCTACATGTCCTGGAAACCTAACACACAGAAGACCACCCTTATAAAATGGGTTGTTGAGGGGGGCGTTTTGTTTTATTTTTTCCTTACTATTTCCTCTAAGGAAACCTCAATTACAATTTCATGTCTTTCTGTCCCCATCCCATGAGTCTTCCTGCAGAAAATTCCAATAGTGCATGATAAATGGGGATACTTATCCATAGATCAAAGAGCTTTTCTGGTGATATTCCTTCACTGAGACATCAAGTCTTTTTATTGGTGAATTAACAAAAATGTAATATGATATTTAACCCTTAGAAGAGGTCACTTGTTTTGCATATACAAAATGGAGATTCTCATGTATCAGAAATAGTGTGGCCAGCAGGACTAGGAAAGAAATTGGAACAGGCTGCCCAGGGAACTAGTTGAGTCACTATCCTGGTTTTTGCTGGGATAGAGTTAATTTTCTTCCTAGTAGCTGGTACCGTGCTGTGTTTTGGATTTAGCATGAGAAAAATGTTGATAACACACCGATGTTTTAGTTGTTGCTAAGTAGTGCTTACACTAGTCAAGGACTTTTCAGCTTCCCATGCTTGACTGACTGAGAAGGCTGGAGGTGCACAAGAAGCTGGGAGGGGGCACAGCCAGGACAGCTGACCCAAACTGGCCAAAGGGATATTCCATACCATATGACGTCATGCTCAGTATATAAACTGGGGGGAGTTGGCCAGGGGGCGGTGACCGCTGCTCGGGGACTGGCTGGGCATCGGTCAGGGGGTGGTGAGCAATTGCATTGCGCATCACCCACTTTGCATATTCTATTACTACTACTGCTGCTACTACTACTATTATTATTATTATTATTGTTATTATTATTTTCCCTTCTTTTTCTGTCCTATTAAAATGTCTTTATCTTTTTTTTTTTTTTTTTCTGATTCTCTCCCCCATCCCACTGGTGTTTAGCTGCCTGCTGGGTTAAACAACAGTCCTTTTGGCGCCCAACGTGGGGTATGAAAGGTTGAGATAATGACAGATCTGACCAGAGCGTGTTAAGGCAAATTTGTTTTAAGCATTCATCATATTGGTTTAATAGTCGCTGGTCACAATGTTGATTAATTTACTCTCAAAGTTGTCGTGCTTGCTCTCAAAGTCGTGTTATGTAACACCTTACTTGCTGTATATGTTCCCTGTTGTGCTGTCTGTCACCTCTGGGAGCTGGATCAAGGATATAATTTTGCTGCACTGTGTAACATGACTGGTTTATGATATAATAAAATTATTGGTCATGAGACTAATCTGATATTTATATTCACCATTGCCGTCATTGCCATACCTTAGGAGCCACCTTTTGGAAACTATTAATAATTACACCTTTTACCTTTTCTCCTAAGGGAACCAATCTATGGGGGAGAGAGGGGAGGACACTTTCCCCCGCTCCTTCACCTTCCCTTTCTCCTTCAGGCTAGTTACAACAGCTCTTGAGAATTTTGAATATCCTTGGGATGTTCAAATCTGTATGCTCTTATTGCTATGTCTCCTGAATGTGGTTCAGGTCTTTTTTAAGGTTAAACAATTATTTAAGAATACCATCCAGAGATCTACCTCCATGACAGGCATTGTGGCTACTCAAATCCCTGTGACAGGCACTGCAGCTGAACCAGAGAACCAACCCGTGCTGGTATCAGTTGCCCTTATACACAAGAACAAATGTTGGAAGCAAAAGTCAGCTCGTTTAGTAAGGAAAGAAAATCTTCCTCTACTAAGGGAAGAGGTGGACGAGGCAGACTACTCCAAAGCAGGGCCATCACGAGAACAGGATGAGGAAAAGGCAGAACTCATAAACAAGGCGGTAACCACCCAATCCCTGTCCCTCAGCTGTGAGACATGCAAAAAGATTTCAGCCGTCATCCAGGCGAGCACACTGTCACCTGGCTGCTCCGCTGCTGGGATAATGGGGTCAGTAGCCTGGAATTAGAGGGTAAAGAAGCCAAGCAGCTGGGATCCCTTTCCAGGGAAGGGGGCATTGACAAAGCAATTGGAAAAGGGGCACAAGCCCTCAGCCTCTGGAAGTGACTCCCGCCAGGCGTGAAGGAAAGGTATCCCTTCAAGGAAGATGTTATATGTCACCCAGGCAAGTGGACCACCATGGAGAGAGGTATTCAGTACCTGAGGGAATTAGCTGTGCTGGAGGTGATTTATGGTGACCTGAACAATGAACAGCTATCCAAAGATCCAGATGAAGTCAGGTGCACACGACCGAAGTGGCAGAAGTTTGTAGGGAGCGCACCGTCGTCATATGCTAATTCATTGGCAGTGATGACCTGGAAAGACGGAGAGGAACAAACAGTGGATGAATTGGCTGGCCAACTCCAGTAATACAAAGAAAGTCTCTCTTCCTTCCTACGGGCCTGCATCTCAGCTGTGGAGAAACTGCCGGACATGTTAGCCGAGAAACTGTCCCAGGAGTTCCAGTGATTCAAAGATTCCTACTCCCCACCTCTACGGACCAGTATCTCAGCCATTAAGAGTAAGCATTCCTCTGCTCAAGAGAGAGGATATAGTGGATACACACCACAGGCCATCTTGTGGTTCTACCTACGTGACCATGGGGAGGACATGAGGAAGTGGGATGAAAATCTACCTCTGCCCTAGGGGCATGGGTATGTGAGCTGAAAGGAAAAACAATCACAAAAGGGGGTTCTTCCAGGAAAACTGCTGCTCCAGTTTCCAGCGGGCAGTTCCCCAGACAGAGTAGAAGGGCTGACTTTACTTCCAATCTTAATAAAGGGACTTTTGATTCGCATTTACAGGAAGTGAGTAACGGATACTATGACCAGGACTAGAGGGGCCCTGCCTCCAGCCAGGTGGAGGAAAGGCACAACCAGGTTTACTGGATTGTGTAGATTTGGTGGCCTGGCACATCAGACCCACAGGAGTATAAGGCTCTAGTAGACACCAGTGCACAGTGTACCCTCATGCCATCAACGTATAAAGGGGCAGAACCCATGTGTACTTCTGGAGTGACGGGGGGATCCCAACAGCTAACTGTATTGGAGGCTGAAGTGAGCCTAACTGGGAATGAGGGGCAGAAGGACCCCATTGTGACTGGCCCAGATGCTCCGTGCATCCTTGGCATAGACTACCTCAGGAGAGGGTATTTCAAGGACCCAAAAGGGTACCGGTGGGCTTTTGGTATAGCTGCCTTGGAGACGGAGGAAATTAAACAGCTGTCCACCTTGCCTGGTCTCTCAGAGGACCCCTCTGTTGTGGGGTTGCTGAAGGTCAAAGAACAACAAGTGCCGATCAATACCACAACAGTGCACCGGTAGCAATAATCACACCAACCGAGACCCTCTGATTCCCATCCATAAGCTGATTCATCGACTGGAGAGCCAAGGATTGATCAGCAAGACTCGCTCACCCTTTAACAGTCCCATATGGCCAGTGCGGAAGTCTAATGGAGAGTGGAGACTAACAGTAGACTATCGTGGCCTAAATGAAGTCATGCCACCGCTGAGTGCTGCTGTGCCAGACATGCTAGAACTTCAGTACAAACTGGAGTCAAAGGCAGCCAAGTGGTATGCCACAACTGATATTGCTAATGAGTTTTTCTTAATCCCTTTGGCAGCAGAGTGCAGGCCACAGTTTGCTTTCACTTGGAGGGGCGCCCAGTACACCTGGAACCGACTGCCCCGGGGTGGAAACACAGCCCTACCATTTGCCATGGACTGATCCAGACTGCACTGGAACAGGGTGAGGCTCCTGAACACCTGCAATACATTGATGACATCATTGTGTGGGGCAACACAGCAGCAGAAGTTTTTGAGAAAGGGAAGGAAATAGTCCAAATCCTGCTGAAGGCCGGTTTTGCCATAAAACAAAGTAAGGTCAAGGGACCTGCACAGGAGATCCAGTTTTTAGGAATAAAATGGCAAGATGGATGTCGTCAGATCCCAGTGGATGTGATCAACAAAATAACAGCCATGTCTCCACCAACTAGCAAAAAGGAAACACAAGCTTTCTTAGGCGTCGTGGGTTTTTGGAGAATGCATATTCTAACTTACAGTCTGATCGTAAACCCTCTCTATCAAGTGACCTGGAAGAAGAAAAATTTCAAATGGGGCCCTGAGCAACGACAAGCCTTTGAACAAATTAAAGAGGAGATAGTTCATGCAGTAGCCCTGGGGCTAGTCCAGGCAGGGCAAGATGTAAAACGTGCTCTACACCGCAGCCAGGGAGAATGGCCCTACCTGGAGCCTCTGGCAGAAAGCACCAGGGGAGACTCGAGGTCAACCCCTAGGGTTTTGGAGTCCAGGATACAGGGGATCCGACGCCTGCTATACTCCAACTGAAAAAGAGATATTGGCAGCATATGAAGGGGTTCGAGCTGCTTCAGAAGCGATTGGCACTGAAGCACAGCTCCTCCTGGCACCCCGACTGCCGGTGCTGGGCTGGATGTTCAGAGGGAGGGTCCCCTGTACGCATCATGCAACTGAAGCTACGTGGAGTAAGTGGGTCGCACTGATCACACAATGGGCTCAAATAGGAAACCCCAGTTGCCCAGGAATCTTGGAAGTGATCATGGATTGGCCAGAGGGCAAAGATTTCAGAATATCACCAGAGGAGGAGGTGACACATGCTGAGGAGACCCCACTGTATAATAAACTACCTGAAAATGAGAAGCAATATGCCCTGTTCACTGATGGGTCCTGTCGTCTTGTGGGAAAGCATCGGAGGTGGAGGGCTGCTGTGTGGAGTCCTATATGACAAGTGGCAGAAACTGCTGAAGGAGAAGGTGAATGGAGTCAGTTTGCAGAGGTGAAAGCCATCCAGCTGGCTTTAGGTATAGGTGAACGAGAAAAGTGGCCAGCACTTTATCTCTATATTGACTCATGGATGGTGGCAAATGCCCTGTGGGGGTGGTTGCAGCACTGGAAGCAGAGCAACTGGCAGCGCAGAGGCAAACCCATCTGGGCTGCCGCATTGTGGCAAGATATTGCTGCCCGGGTAGAAAACCTGATTGTAAAAGTACATCACGTAGATGCTCACGTACCCAAGAGTCAGGCCACTGAAGAACATCCAAACAACCAGCAGGTGGGTGATCAGGCTGCTAAGATTGAAGTGGCTCAGGTGGATCTGGACTGGCAACATAAGGGTGAACTATTTATAGCTCGATGGGCCCATGACACCTCAGGCCATCAAGGAAGAGATGCAACATACAGATGGGCTCGTGATCGAGGGGTGGACTTGACCATGGACACCATTGCACAGGTTATCCATGAATGTGAAACATGCGCTGCAATCAAACAAGCCAAGCGGTTAAAGCCTTTTTGGTATGGAGGACGATGGTTGAAATATGAATATGGGGAGGCCTGGCAGATCGATTATATCACACTCCCACAAACCCACCAAGGCAAGCGCCACGTGCTTACAATGGTGGAGGCAACCACCGGATGGCTGGAAACATATCCCGTGCCCCATGCCACCGCCCGGAACACTATCCTGGGCCTTGAAAAGCAAGTCCTATGGCGACATGGCACCCCAGAAAGAATGGAGTCGGACAATGGGACTCATTTCCGAAACAACCTCACAGACACCTGGGCCAAAGAGCACGGCATTGAGTGGGTGTATCACATCCCCTATCATGCACCAGCCTCTGGGAAAATTGAACGATACAATGGACTGTTAAAGACTATGCTGAGAGCAATGGGTGGTGGGACGTTCAAACATTGGGACACACATTTAGCAAAGGCCACCTGGTTAGTCAACACTCGGGGATCTGCCAATCGAGCTGGCCCTGCCCAGTCAAAATTTTACGTGCTGTAGATGGGAATAAAGTCCCTGTAGTGCACGTAAAAAATATGCTGGGGAAGACAGTCTGGGTTATTCCTGTCTTGGGCAAAGGCAAACCCATCCATGGGATTGCTTTTGCTCAAGGGTGTCCTTGGTGGGTGATGAGGGAGGATGGGGAAGACCAATGTGTACCACAAGGCTATCTGATTTTGGGTGAGAATAGCCAATGAATTAAATTGTATGATGTTAATTACTATATAATACTGTATATCATCACTTCTGTGGTGGCTATATGCCATATCAATCGTATTACAGTAAGAATCACCTAGATTAATGAAGAATGAACTTTGATGAAACTGAGCAAAGTGCAGCGATGATAGAACCGGACAAATGCAGCGGTGATGGGACTAAAACTGACTTCAACATGCAACAATCCAACACCACACACCATCTCTCCTGCCCTGAAAGACTGTTATGACAGATGGAGCCCAAAATCATTGACTAAATGAACTCAACGGACATTTTAGAGGGATGGCCCATGGAGTAAGGGAATGATATCTGTGTGTATATATCAAAAGACAGGAAAAGTGATGGTGATTAATTGGGATGAATTGGAACGTGTGGGACTTGGGCATGAGGTAGATGGTATAGAATAAGGGGTGGATACTGTCCTGGTTTTGGCTAGAATAGAGTTAATTTTCTTCCTAGTAGCTGGTACCGTGCTGTGTTTTGGATTTAGCATGAGAAAAATGTTGATAACACACCGATGTTTTAGTTGTTGCTAAGTAGTGCTTACACTAGTCAAGGACTTTTCAGCTTCTCATGCCCTGCCAGCAAGAAGCTGGGAGGGGGCACAGCCAGGACAGCTGACCCAAACTGGCCAAAGGGATATTCCATACCATATGACGTCATGCTCAGTATATAAACTGGGGGGAGTTGGCCAGGGGGCGGTGACCGCTGCTCGGGGACTGGCTGGGCATCGGTCAGGGGGTGGTGAGCAATTGCATTGTGCATCACTTACTTTGTATTTTTTTTTGTCAATATTATTATTATTATTATTATTATTATTATTATTATTATTATTATTGTCCCTTCCTTTTCTGTCCTATTAAACTGTCTTTATCTCAACCCACAATTTTTTTTTTTTTCCCGATTCTCTCCCGAATCCCACTGCAGGGGGTGGGGAGTGAACGAACGGCTGTGTGGTGTTTAGCTGCCTGCTGGGTTAAACCACAACAGTCACCATCCCTGAAGGTATCTAAAAGACCTGTAGATGTAGTGCTTAGGGACATAGTTTAGTGGTGGACTTGGTAGTGTTAGGTTTACAGTTGGACTTAATGATCTTAAGGGTCTTTTCCAACCTAAATGATTCTATGATTCTATGATAGCCAAGGTTTTTAATGGAGCACTGACATAATTTTTTTTGGCACTCATACAAATAACAGCAGTGAATGACAAAGGAGATCTAGTGGAATGCTCTAAATATTTTCCCTAATCTCATAGTGCATTTCTTAGAATCTGTGCTGATGCCAAAATCTCTGCACTTTAAATACTAGGGAAAAAAGCAGAAAATGCTCAACTTGAGTATGTTGGAAGCCTTTAAAAATTGCAGTAAAGGAACACACAGAAAACAAATGTATTCAAGAGGTCTATTTTGTCTCTTTTACAGGGACCTAAGCATATTTCTAACATCAAACCACAAAATTCTTATCAACAAAGCTAGGGGGGTTTTAGTGACATTTTTAGTAAACTGATGGTGTAATCATTAGAAAATGCATCTTCATCACACATTTTACAAATACTATTTTCTGCGTTCTAACTAGTGCAACGTTGTTTCAAAATATAAAAATGTATAAGAAAATAGTTTAAGACAAACTGCGTGTTTCTGGAAATTGAATTCTATACTCTGCAACTCACAATGTGTATATCAACTGCAAACAAGCAAAAGGAAGACACACTTTACTAATATATTGGTTCATGAAGTGAAAGAAGGCAAAAACCATATCTGCCTGGTTTCTCTCCACACCTCCCATGAACTAAGAAGTGACAAAATTGTAACTTAACATAATACATGATTGGAGGAAAATCTATTTATGGAAAGTTGATTGTCTGACTGCAGATACATATGTAGACAAAAAAAAAAAAAAACAGAACAACTGGTTTTGTAACTTGAAGTACTCAAGGCACTGATTTCTAAACCTTGAAAGAAGAAACTGTTATTTCTCTTTTCTTTTATAGAAATGATTGAAATTTCAAGGTCCTCTTAATTTGCCTTTTTATTTTCTATTTTGTCTAAAAGGAATAATTGTTTTTTAGACTAGTTCAGGAGTCGTATATGCCAACCTCTCAGACACAAATATCAAAGGACATTTGTTAGAAATGCTCTAGAGGCAGGATGAACTGGAAGAAGAGGCAAATGTTTTCATCTGACCTTTTCTGTTGCTGCCATCCCTGGAAATCTGATGACCTTGCCACTCAGAGCTGGTGGCAAGCTCAGTAGCTAGAAATTGTACATGGTAGAGTGAGACTTTACTGGAAGGCAGAAAAAATCTGGATGAACTTCTGGAAGGAATGGTATTGCTTGTTATCACTACAACTCTAGTATTTGTATAGCTTCAGAAATGTGTTACCTTCTTCCTTACTGAAATGAAGGTGTGTCTGCTCTTCAGATCTCTTGCATATAACAAACTCACAAGCAAGTGCATCCCTCGAATCCTGCGAATGGCTCTAATGAAGTCAGTAGCATCACTTACAAAGGCAGCTTCTGGTCTGTAATAGGCTATAGTCTCAGTTTTGCCCTCTGGATCCAGTGTCAGTGTAATTTCTTTTTATGAACTTGGTCAGCCTCCACTACTAGAATACCATGTTATAAGGAATTAACCCTCCCAACATTCATGTATAGAAAGTGAGTATTACTTACCCATACTCCACTTCAGTGTTTTGACTAACTCTCTCCCCTGACTGTAAAAGGAAAGGCCTTTTATGTTTACATTATCAAATAGTGTTGCTCAATAAAAGTAGATTTTGGTTGGGCACCCAACATCTACATTGTCTGCCTTCTGGAGGGGAGGGGAAGAGTTCCTTAGGACTAGCTCTAGTCAGGCCCTATTCACTAAGTCCTGTTACTGGTTGGAAAGCTCTAATTTGCACACCTGTAGCACATCTTCCACTTCAGTTTCATCTGAGAGACATTTTGTCAGCTTCATTCCGAGGCTTTTCCATAACGTGAACAAAAGCATAGTGGGAGGGCAGAAATAGGAGGTTCACTTAAAAAATGCACTGCTGATCTGAGCTAACACACTAATGTGGATACAATTGATGACAACAAAACCGTGGTTTGGGTAAATGGGTCAGTTGGAACCCATTAGACATAATAGGTGTAATGTCATTTTAAGCAACTTTGATAATGTGCAGAAGAGACCAAGAGGGAATTAACGTGTCTACTTTTCACCTGATTTTCATAGCTTCCATTTGAAAAGTAGACTAAATACTGACTGAATGTTCTTCTAATCAAAATTAGAGGAATACATGATATAGCACTAACAGTACTTATACCAAAATTATGTTGTTTCTTCCAAATCATTCTAAGTTTATTGTTATTAATTCAGTGTTTAATTCTATGCGTACAAATGGTTAGATTAGTTATAAAGAGGAAGGAAGGAGAAAATAATTTAAACCGCTGAAAATGGAATTGGTTTCTGTGTTCATGGCATTATGATATCTTGGCAAGCCACAGATTCCAATTTTCTGGTAGCTGTGAATCAAGATTTTCTAAAAAACTTTGAATGGCTATCTCAGGGACTGAACAAAGACTCACCAGTAGGTAATTTACTGGGGTTCTGAAGAATAGCTAGGGATTAAGTTCTAAGTTTTTTTGATATCTAATTATATTACCCATTAACAGAGCATTTCAGCTACCTAAATTTCCCTCAGTGTGCTTGGTTTCATACCTATTCAAGTCAATGACAGAGCTCCCACTGGAGATTCAGTCAGAATCAGCTTCCTACAGAATAGAAACACATTTTTGAGAAGTTCTACCTCTATGACTAATTCTGATATTTGATGCCTTTCTGCAGTTTTTTGATAAAAATGAGATGTTCAGAGCAATTTGAAAATCAGGAAATATTAAATATTAGATTATATAAGATCTGTCTGATTTATACTTCTTACTGCTAAAGAAGAGGTGAGCGGCGGCAGCGCTCTGCGGGCGGGGGAGGGTGGATGGATCGGACCGACCGCAGGCTGGGGCACCGCCGGGCTGGGCTACCGCCGGGCGGCGGCGAGGCCCGCGGGGCGCCGCTGCCTCAGGGGCGGCTCGTCAGCCTCGCGCTGCCGACCCCAAGGCCGCCGCGAGCGGGCAGGCCTGGCGCTGCCGGCCCGGCTCCCCGCTGAGCTTCCCCCCCCCCGCCTCCCCGCCCCCAGGAGCCTGGCGGAGCTGAGCCTGGACGAGTTCCTCGCCACCGGCTCCGAGTTGGAGCCTGACAGCGGCTCGGAGGAGGAGGAGGCCTCCAGGCCCGCCAAGGGGGCTGCGGCGCAGCGGCGGCAGAGCGGGAAGGCACAGCAGGATGGGAAGGCGAGGCAGCAGCTCCAGGCCCGACCGGCGGGGAAGAAGAAGGGAAAGGCATCTGAACGTAAAGATCAGCTCTCCTGGCTGAAGGACAAAGATCCTGAATTTTGTAAGGTTTTGGAGGAAAACGATCGCACATTGCTGAATTTTGATGCTTTGGACAGTTCTGACGAGGAGGATGGGTTGCACATACCACCTGATACAGTGGAGGAAGCAAGTGATGAAGATGGACGTGAAACAGTCAAACGGAAGAGAGTTCGTCTCATCCCCGTGAGCTTGAAAATGGTTGAAGAATGGAAAAAAGCTGCAGAGAGAAGGCTAACACCAAAACTTTTCCATGAAATCACTCAAGCCTTTAAAGCATCTGTAGCAACCACCAGAGGAGATAATGGTGGGGCTGATCCCAGCAAGTTTCAAGTTACTGATGCTGCAGTGTTCAATGCCCTTGTGTCCTTCTGTGTCCGGGACCTCTTCCACTGCCTGCAGAAGCTGCTTCTTCTGAAACCCGCAAAGACCAGACAAAAAATGGTCCTCCCTTCCACCAGCCCACTTTGGAGCAAGCTGCGACTGGACATAAAAGTGTACCTCAGCTGTACTATACAACTCCTGTCTTGTTTAACAGAAGCCTCAGTCGGTGCAGCAGTCCTTCAGCATGTCAGTTCCATAGTGCCTTACTATTTGTCCTTTCCAAAGCAGTGCCGTGCACTTCTCAAGCAAGCAATTAATTTGTGGAGCACAGGTGAGGAAACAATGAGAGTACTGGCCTTCCTTGTGCTGAACAAAATCTGCCACTACAAGAAAGAGGTGTACCTAAGTCCCTTGCTCAAGCAAATGTACATCGCATTTGTGAAGAATTCCAGATTCACCTCTCCCAATGTCCTGCCCATGATCAACTTCATGCAGCGCACACTGACAGAGATGTATGCCCTGGACACACATACCTCTTACCAGCATGCCTTCATCTATATCCATCAGCTTGCCATTCACTTGTGCAGTGCAATGACGATAAAGAAGAAGGAGAACTTCCAGTCTGTTTATAACTGGCAGTATATCCACTGCCTGTATTTCTGGTGTCGGGTTCTTAGCACAATCTATCCCAGTGAGGTCATGGAACCGTTGATCTATCCTTTGACGCAGGTCATCATTGGCTGTATAAAGCTTGTACCAACGGCTCATTTCTACCCTCTGCGCATGCACTGCATCCGTGCACTTACACTGTTGTCTGAGAAGACCAGGACCTCCATCCCAGTGTTGCCATTTATCCTGGAGGTTTTCCAACAAGTGGATTTCCACAAGAAGCCAGGACACATAAGTGCTAAGCCTATAAACTTCGCAGTGATCTTGAAGCTTTCCAATGCCAACCTGCAGGAGAAAGCCTTCCGAGATGGACTCATTGAACAGCTCTATGACTTGATACTTGAGTATCTCCATTGCCAGGCCTACAGCACTGGATTCCCAGAGTTGGTTCTCCCCACTGTCATTCAGCTAAAACCTTTCCTGAAGGAATGCAAGATTGCCAACTACTGCAAGCCTATCCAGCAGCTCCTGGAAAAACTGCAGGAAAATTCTGCCTACATTGCCAGCAGGCTTCAGAAAGCTACCTTCGGTGTGGCCAGCAGGGAGTCTGTGGAACAATGGGAGAAGCAGGTCAAAGAGGAGGGGACACCTCTGACCAAGTATTATACTCACTGGAAGAAGCTAAGAGAGAAGGAGATACAACTGGAAATCAGCGGCAAAGAAAGACTTGAAGACTTTAACTTCCCAGAAATTAAGCATAAGAAGCAAGATGAAAGCAAGGAGGAAGATAAGGAATTCAAGGACCTCTAAATTTTTTTAAAATTAAAAAAAAAAAAAAGAAAAACCTTAGAGGTCTCTTCCAACCTTAATGGTTCTATGATTCTATGATTCTATGATTACTATTGCAATGTTTCAGACATGTTACACTGGGGGCGGGGATAAGGAAAAAAAACAAAAAAAAACCTCACATAGAAAATAATTATTACATCTTAGTGTCACAGAAATGGTGGATGAGGCTAGAAGACCCAGTGCTGTAGAGTCCATACATAGTACATAGTATCTAATTTTCTGTGGAAGGGAAAATCTCTAAAAAAAAAAAAATAAAAAAAAAAATTGACGGTTGGACTTGATGATCTTAGAGGTCTCTTCCAACCTTAATGATTCTATGATTCTATGAAAGGGAAAATAAAACACTGTGACAAAGAAAATTTCTTATATTCTGAAACCAACAACAGTCAACAAGTTGGACAATCCCATATATCTAAATATCACTACAAGAAGGACGTTGAGGTGCTGGAGCGTGTCCAGAGAAGGGCAACGAGGCTGGTGAGGGGCCTGGAGAACAAGTCTTATGAGGAGCGGCTGAGGGAACTGGGACTATTTAGCCTGCAGAAAAGGCGGCTGAGGGGAGACCTCATCGCTCTCTACAACTCCCTGAAAGGAGGTTGTAGCGAGGTGGGTGTTGGTCTCTTCTCCCAAGTAACAAGTGATAGGACGAGAGGAAATGGCCTGAAGTTGCGCCAGGGGAGGTTTAGATTGGATGTAAGGAAAAATGTCTTTACTGAAAGAGTGGTGAAACTTTGGAAGAGGCTGCCCAGGGAAGTGGTTGATTCCCCATCCCTGGAGGTATTTAAAAGACATGTAGATGAGGCACTTAGGGACATGGTTTAGTGGGCATGGTGGTGTTGGGCTGACGGTTGGACTCGATGATCTTAGAGGTCTTTTCCAACCTCAATGATTCTATGATTCTATGAACCATTTCCTATTTTAAGTAATTAGAAAAAACTAGAAATGTTTTCTGTAGTCAAAAGTATGTCACATCCACTGGTAGCAGATACCCCTGAATGGAACAATTAATAGTACTAACATCAGGGGTCAATTCCCATGTCTTCAAGCATTCAGCAAGCACACAACCACATCACTCAGTGACATAAAATCAAACATTCATTTAGTGAGCAGGATTGCTGTTGGGGATGGATAGGAAGTTCTTTTCAACACACAAGCACACGCACGCTCATGCCTGTTCATATTAGGATTATAGGATAATTCAGGTTGGGACCTCAGGGCATCTGAGTCCAACTGCCTGCTCCAAGCAGGGCCACCTGTGAGGTCAGACCAGGATGCTCAGGGCTTTGTCCACCTCGGTCTTGAAAACCTCTGAAGATCCAAAGATGGAGACTATGCAACCTCTCTGGGCAACCTGCTCCACTGCCTTCCTGTCCTCATGGGGAAAAGGCTTTTCTCCTTATAACCAGTCTGAACCTCTCTGGTTTCAGTCTAAGGCATACGCTCCAGTGCCCGTACCATCTTGGTGACCATTTGCTGAACTTTCCTGGTTTTTTATGTCTTTCTTGTATTATGGGCCCCAAACTAGATGTAGTATGTAGATGAGGTCTAATGAGTGCTGAGTAGAGGAGCATAATCACTTCCCTTGATCTACTGGTTGTGCCCCCATTAATACAGGCCAGGATGCTGCTGGCTTTCTTTGCTGTCAGAGCACACTGCTGGCTTATGTTCAGCTCGCTGTCCCCCAGAACCCCCAGTGCCTTTTCTCCGTAGCTGCTCCCCAATCCTCAATCCTCAACTTGTATCGCTGCCTAGGGACTCTTACATCCCAGGGGCAGGATTTTGCATTTGTCCTTGTTGAATTTCATTATGTCAGCCCATTCCACCAGCTTTTCTATTTCTTTCTGAATGACAGTGCTGCCCTCAAGAATATCGACTAGTTCCTGTGCTTATTAATTTGAGTATGTCTCCCTGTTAGACATGAGTTAATACCAATACTCTTTCAAATGAGTCACTGGCCTTGTACAGTGGAATTAAAACTTTTTTGACTCTGTTGAACATACCTCACTTTATCTATCCTAAAAACATATTTAACATTTGTGTTTACATCATATTCTTACCCTTATGACTGACCACTACAACCTGGATTTTTTAACTCTTTCATTTCCATCTGTGAACTCCTAACTTAACTCAGACATTCCTGTTACCCTTAATAACCCTTTACATATGACTTGACTCATTGTTCGAGTTTTGAAGAAGGGTAAGAAGGAAGACCGTGGTAATTACAATCTCACTTCATTGCCTGGTAAAATTATGGAGAAGGTTATTCTGGGAGTTACTGAAAAACACTTGAGAGACAACACAGTCAATGGGCATAGCCAGCATGGGTTCACGAGGGGAAAGTCCTGCTTAACTAACTTAATTTCCTTTTATGACAAGGTCACCCACCTACCTGACCAAGGGAAACCAGTAGATGTGGTGGTTTTGGATTTTAGCAAAGCTTTTGATACTGTCTCTCACAGTGTCCTTCTGGACAAAATGCCCAACACACAGCTAGACAAGTCCGTAATGCATTGGATGGGCAACTGGCTGACAGGTCGGGCTCAAAGAGTTATAGTAAATGGGATTACATCAGGCTGGCAGCCAGTCACCAGTGGGGTTCCCCAGGGCTCAACTTTAGGGCCAGTGCTCTTTTCAATCTTTTTATACACGGTCTGGACACAGGAATTGAATGTACATTAAGTAAGTTTGCCAATGATATTAAACTAGGAGGAGCTGTGGACTCCCTTAAGGGTAGAGAGGCCTTACAGAGAGATCTGGATAGACTAGAGAGCTGGGCAATCACCAACCATATGAAATTTAACAAGACCAAGTGCCGGATTCTCCACCTGGGATGGGGTAATCCTGGTTATACATACAAAATGGGGGACAAGAAGCTGGAAAGCAGCCCTGCAGAAAGAGCTCTGGAGGTTTGGGTTGATGGCAAGTTGAGTATGAGTCAACAGTGTGCCTTGGGAGCCAAAAGGGCCAACCGTGTCCTGGGGTGCATCAAGTACAGCATAGCTAGCCGGTTGAGGGAAGCAATTGTCCTACTCTGCACTGCACTGGTGTGGCCCCACCTCGAGTATTGTGTACAGTTTTGGGTGCCTCAATACAAGAAGGACATCAAACTATTAGAGTGTGTCCAGAGTAGGGCGACCAAGGTGGTGAAAGGTCTTGAGGGCAAGACATAGGAGGAGCGGCTGAGGTCACTTGGCTTGTTCGGCTTGGAGAAGAGAAGGCTGAGGGGTGACCTCATCACAGTCTACAACTTCCTCAAGGGAGGCAGCGGAGGGGGAGGTGCTGATGTCCTCTCTTTGGTGACCAGTGATAGGACACAAGGAAATGGAATGAAGCTGTGTCAGGGGAAGTTTGGATTGTGCATCAGGAGAAGGTTCTTCACTGAGAGGGTGGTTGGTCACTGGAACAGGCTCCCCAGGGAAGTGGTCATGGCACCCAGGCTGTCAGAGTTCAAGGAGCATCTGGACGATGCTCTTAGTCATGTGGTTCAGTTTTAGGTGGTCCTGAGAAGAGCAGGGAGTTGGACTCAGTGATCCTTATGGGTCCCTTCCAACTTGAGAGATTCTATGATTCTATGATTCTGTGTCTTTTATATTGTTGAATTAAATATCTGTATCTGTTACTTCAGTGCTCACAGCTATGCAGTTTGGACCCCTGTCCAAAGTTGTTCCTGTCTTGTCATCAGCTCTTTTCACAGAAACACTTTTTTTGTGCCAAGATAATTAAAATAGTATATAAAATAATTTCTTTAGACAATCATTGTAGAACTCTGTTCCCTCAGATGCTAACTTTTTACAAATAGGAAAATGTAAATTCATATTTCTCCAGAGTACTTCTTATGTATTGTGTTAATCAGTAGTTTGCTGGAATAGAGCATATTTGTAATAAACTTACAAACAATTACTTGAAATACCTTTTCAGAAATTCAGGAGTGAATGGTATTGCAAATGAAGAATATGATATTAAACTCACAGACATTCCCATTACCTGGAATACCTTTTCTATGCACAACAATATTCAGCACAGTTTTTTACAGTCAGGCAACTGTTAACATCTTTTAAATAGTAGCAGTAATTTATTTTGTATGTTGTTTCATAATAATATTGCAGAGTCCTAAGAACTGAATATTTTATGTTTTGTGAAATCATGAAGTCTAGAAAACCTCCTTATTTATGCTGATAGCAGTAAAAAGTTGCAAATTTTGATGAATTGTTCCTGCATTAAAATAACATCTATTTAAATTTGCACTGAGTGTAACCATGCTTTAGCTGTCATAACTAGTTTGTTGCTCACATTCAGCAGATCTTTCCTTTTACACTGTTACTCTGTAAAAGATATTTGTTGAGATTCACTGAGATAAACTGAAATCAGTATGTTGAAATTATTCTTTTAATTAAATATTTTATAATGAAGACAATATCTATTCCATGAGGGATTAAAAAGAAAAAATATAGATTAATGTACAATGCTAACACAAAAACTAGTTAACATAACAGATTCAGAAGTGCAGCTAGTGATAAGCCCCAATAATCAATCTTAACTATTCCAATAGTCTGTTAATGCAACTTGTGGTAGCACCTGTGATCAAATCCTACCTAGTTTTCCTTGATAGTCTTTCATGAGTCCTTTGTTGCTTTTTGAAAAAAGTTAATCTAAGATTGCCTAGATTACTGTGAAAAACAGATGCAATGGCTGTGTTACTAAAAAAAAGATCTGGAAGAGGTAAAAACAGATCAAATTTATATGAGATGCTCTATTTCCAGTGACACATATTGCATTGTGACTACCTTTGGGATACACAACCCTATTGTTACCGTAAAACTGTTCCTGGGAGATGGGCAGAATAGTAGATTACAGCTTGACCTTTACTGATTCATGCACACTTTTCATGATCTACTTTAAACAATCAATTAATAAATTCTTCAAATCACCCTGGGAAGTACTATGAATGCATTTGATGCTTCACACTGATGCCTTTAGCTCTCTATATAACTAGAGCTCTAGATAGAACTGATTAAGGTAATATAGGCTTCCCAGCTATGACTTCTGTCTTGTGTGCGTCTACATGATTGATGGCCAAGTTATTTAAAGTTAGGCACATCGAATGCCTTTAGACCTTTGTCTCTGAAAAAGAAGTAGGGACTGATTATCAGTCTCCCATTTCCTAGGAAAGTGCTCTAACGGTAAAGGATTCTTGTAAAGGGAGTAACACCAGTTCCTGTGTAGTCAGAGATTCCTAAATGTCTTGGCAGCAGAACATAATTTGCAAAGTGCTTTATATAACCAGTGGAAGACATGATTATACAATTGCTGAATAAACTATAACCATACTGTAGACCTAAACCCCTGGTTAGATAATTTCCAGGCAGGGTACTAGCGAAAAGATGGCTTTTTAATAAAGAATGTGTTAGCTGTGTTTAATCTAGCTCCGTGTTAATATAAACTATTCAGGCAGTTTTAAGTCTGCAGCAAGTAGGAAGAAATACTGAGTGTTGAATGTGCATGTTAGGCATGATAAAGCCTCTGACTGGATGGAAGAAATTAGCTCTGCATATCACCTGGGAGCCTGCAGAGTGGCTGATGGACGGGGCTTACATCACAGACAACACGTGGACATGGACTCCTATGTGGTGCAAAGTAAGATCTGATCAAGTCTCACTTCACTGTGACTTTATTTGTTGTAGACATTGAGTAATTTATCATATGAACAACTGTTGATAATAAAGACACACTGCAGGTAAGTGTACTCTAATTGAGTTTTTAGGAGTCATGGTGGGCTGGCATAAGAGTTTTCCTTTACTGTGTGGGTGGCCTTACCCAAATAGTGTAAACACCATTTGATAAGCAGACAGGGTATTCCTTCAATCACCTGCCCCATCTCATGAGTGACAGTGGACATCACTGGGTACATAACACTTTCTCCCACTGTTCTGTAAAGAAAAACTTTGCTTTTTAAAAATTATATTAGATTATGAAGGAAATATTCAGCAAGGAATTTGGAGAAGAAAAAACACTAAGGCCCAAATGAAAAATACGGCCTTCAATGAAATAAAAATAAGCTCAAAACTTTAAGTCATTTCTTAAGGAACATCTACAAAAATGAAATATTTTGGTATGCAACAGAAGCATAAATATATCTTTGTGTATACGGATATAGATGTACATACATAGATATATATTTACAACTGATACACTGCTATGGCTCAAAGAATAAAATAAAGCAGGAAATTATAAATGTTATGAAAATAAGATTTGGTTGGGAAATATTAAATTATCTTTACAGGATACTGTTTTAAAAATATATAATACTCAAAGAGCAAAATCAAGAAATAGATGTAAAATAACTTCCAAAAAATGTAACACTCTAAATCTCTCTCTTCCCCACTGTTACATGTCATGAAAACAAAGCATTACTTCATTTTGTCGTCTTTTGTTCTTGGGGAAGGGGACAGGGGGACAGACTCATGGGGAGGGCTCCTAAACAAAGTGAAAATCCTTATAGCTGTGTGGATTGCTTAGCGGAGTATTTGCACATTTGGAAGTACTGAAGAGAATATTAAAAAATAGATGAATAGCTTTAACTCACTGGTTTGGAATAAGTACTTATGTCAAGTATCTGCAGAATAGAATATCAGATTCTTCAGCTATAGCTTTTCTTCATTAGAATTTCAATATAAGAAAGCGAGCAATGAGATATGATATTCTTAACTTCTGTCTTTAATTCTATGTTTTTCTTAATTTAATCAGCTTATAGAAATTAGTTAGAAGAAATGGAAGTAATAGAAGAAAAAGAGGAAGTCCAAGGATTTTTTTATTATTGTTATTGCTGTTATTTTAGGAAGTTATATTCTGGGCTTTATGTAATAAGGACAGTGTTGATATGATTTAAAAGATATGAACTGTAGAATGCAAAAAACACTATAGATTTTATACACAATAATATTTCTTTTCCATTTCTAATAAAAGAAAAATTAAGCCAATGAGATAGCAAATTACTTTGGCTGATAAGTATGAATAAGTACTGTGATGTGCTGACATAGTTTAATGTTCCCTAGCATTTAGTCCTAATGAACAAGAATATGTCACTCTACCTTTTTAGCTACTTAGGTATATCCTCCAGAATACAAGTTTTTCAAGATTAAATAATATTCTATCACATATCAGAGTATCCACTTCTCTTCATTCCTTTACAATAGTTCCAAATCACCTACAAGTGGGGTTTGGAGTATAGAGTGAGATATGGAATGTAGAAGTAGGGTATGGAATGTTTTCAGTTTTCTTCTTCTTTTAATGTGTGGAAGATAAGTACTGATTTCAGTCACATTTCATCTTTACTAATGTAGCTATCTAAATATTTAGGCATATAGGCTAAAATAAAAATCTAGACTTCTTCTACAGTCAATGAAGAGTTAGGTCTTTAAAAGAGTGCTTCACACTAAGGTTTTTATTCAGCTATCTACAGGGATAATACCTTCTGCAGGTACAACTCTCTCCACTAACTGGAGAGTTGGGACTAGTTGGGACTAAATGGCTGCATTTGTATGCCCGAAAGAGATGAAGATGAATCACATCCTTAATCTGTTGGACTCTAATATATGGTTCTCATCTGTTTGTTTCACATAACTCTTGTACTGTATATTTGTATTAGTTCCAAAAACATAAATTTAAGGTAATATTTAATAGTTTAAGCAGTATTTGCATTAAGTAGTAGTATATTAATATTGACTATATGGGTATTAATGCTTCTTTCTATTTTTCTCCATATTCACTTACTCCATAGTAAGAAATTTAACATTATTGATAGATGAGTATGTTATTAGCTATTTCATTATATCATTAAGGACTGAATGAGTCAATATTTTGTTGCCTAGTCTAGTATATTTTAATGACATTAATTTAAGGCTTCTTAACTAGTTCTTTTTCATCATTATAGAGAGATTCCTCCTCATCTTGGCAGATGAGCAATAAAACACATCCTTTTCTGGTTCTTTTATGTCCACAAGAGTTAATTATGCAAAATTTTATTAATACGGTAACTGTGATGCTTATTTTAGGATTTCCTGTAGTATCTGTTAACAAGTCATCTGGTAATCATCACTGATCCATACAATGTAGTAAAGGAGTTTTATGACTCCATTACTTTCCTCTGGAGAAAGACATCAATTCTTACTTTCTTACTTTTATCTTTTTTTTTTCTTTTTTTTTTTAACAAAACTATGGAATAGTGTTCTTAGTCATCAAATGTAATTGATTTTATGATATTGTGTTCATATACATACTCTACTACATCTGTTACTAGACTAGCCATGCAGACCAGACTACCGGAAATGGTTGAAAATCACTGAGCTATCACAATGCACGATGTATCTAATTCTATGTCCTAATGCTGATGTTCAAGATTTGCTTAAAATGAGACTGCATTGTCAGAACTGCAAAGTAGATATAGCTTGAAACTTAGTGATGAGCATGTAAGTGGTTGCAGGTTTATCTTCTGTTCTTGATTCGAAGAATAAAATCATTAGCCCCAACTATAGTACAAGATATATTTTTTTTTGCACACAGATTTCTATTCAGCAACTGCTTTTAATTAAAATGAAGGTGTTTATTGTGCATAGGGTACAAAGGGGAGAAAGGAGCTTATTAACTTGAACTATTAAAGTCTTAGGATAATAGGCCTTAGAAATTCTTCAGCAGCTATCTTTTGTCTGATGTCTATGAAATTTTAAAGAATGGCACAAATGGATAAAGTACAATCTTACTGCCAGAACATGATGCAGTTTACAAAGGAAATGAAGCTACTATGCAACGATTTATAAATATCATACATCAATCTAGTTATTAAGGAGTTTGCTTTATGGAGATATTTATTTAATGTACTATAAAGAAGCATTCAGATTAGAAACAACAATATAAACAATCCTCTGAAAAAATAAAGGCTTATTAAAATCATTAACAAGCAATGGTATTCTTAGCTTTGTCAGCTTACTGAATAACTGTTGACAATTATGTCAAAGTCAAGGAAGTGGCAAGAATATAAACTCTGTTACAGGAAAAAGGAAGAGACTGTATATCTGGAAACAAGCACTTACTGTTAACCTAAGTAAAATTTAAGTAAACCAGTCTCATCAAAATTCTACAGTTGTCATTTTTCCTGTTACAGTAGTACTGACACTCACCATACAGATTAATGGAGAAAAGTCTCACAAGTATCACAGTCAAAATTGTTGTACAAGAAGTCTTATAAGTATCTATCCCATTTCTTTTGTGTTATGCTTCCCCTCCAGGGTCATTCTGAGTGCTAAATTTAATGGTGACAGTCTTTGTCAAGCAGGGAGCTGGTGGGTGTCACAAGGAGTCCTCGGCATCCTGGTTTCCTCGATGGGACGAGTGTAGTGCCAGTGAAAGTCCCTGTCCCCTACTCTTATGTACACTTGGGATTGCTTTTAAACACTCAGTTATCACAGACTGCTCACCCCTCTGTGGTTCCCAGCTAAACTGTGAAAGCCCAGACACTTCCTGGGACCCTGTAGTGCAAAGCTTGTAGTCTTCACTAATAAATGGGGGAAAAAAATTCTGATTTAGTGGGTGAGAGTGTTTGGGATTCTTTTATCAAGATTGCCATTAGAATATTAATTTTACATAAGTCATTATGAAGGATTGAAAGGTTTAGGTTTAAAATCTTTTCATAAAAGATTTTTTTTTTTCTTTTTTAAAAGTAAAAAATGTTCTGCTTTTAAGAAAATTATTTCGGCATATTCATCATTGCCCATAGTTCCCAGAAGTCAAATCCCTCAGGTAACAAAGTCCTCAGGATGTAGCATGCTAGTGCAGTTGATATACAGGGCACTGTTGTTAAGTCTAACAGTGGGAGAATTGTATGATTCAACCAGAGAGGAGATAAAGGCAAAAAGACTGACATTTGAGGAGTATAATCAGAGAGACTGGGAAGTAGGAAGAATTGCAGCCAGACCATAACTGTGATCTGGCTCTAAAAACGTCTAAGAATCTTTTGTCTATAGAAAATCACTCAGTCAGTCAAGTCTTCAGGGATTAGAGTAATGTACCAAATTAAATTTGCTTTTTTTTAAAAGGTTTCAACCCTTCCTTCATGTCTGGACATTTAAATCTCAGCATGGCACTAAATGTTCTTTTTGTATTACAAAGTGAATTGGAGCTCTTTAAAGAAGCTGCCAGACTTTTATTTTGGTTTGACAGAATAGTTATATCACTAAATGAACCAAGAGGATTTTATAGCTACTAAATTTGATTCTGAGTTGTTACTTGTTAACTTGCAGCCCGCAGCTACCCTAGACACATTTTTGTGATTTAACAATCAATTCATTAATATCAGAACATTTTTCACATCATCTTTCAAAGAAATTCTTATTCTCATTTACACAAGATCACAAAATAAAGGTTACTTAGATTCGCAAGCAATGAAGCAAGAGGACACTGTGGCAATGTCAGACCCACAATGCAGCACAACTCGGTGTCTTCCATTGATTGATACCTGTTCATACTAGAGCATTACATTTTAGAAAAAAAATACTTTTTTTTTTTATTGGCCATGATGTCAGATGCATTATAGACCCTGGTGGATTCTTTATATACAGTGATAACAAAAATACCACAGAATTAAAGGCAGTTAATGTTTCTGCTGAAGAAAATTCTTGCTTAAAAAAAAGATATTAAATGACTGAGAAAAGGTTTGAATCCCATCCATGTACAACACTATCAAATAAAAGAAGTGGAAAAAAAATTACCTTTAATATTCTTATTTGACAACTTATTTTCTAAAATACTAGATTTTAGGATATCACCTGTATTTCACACACATCTAAACACCAGTTAATAACTTGACACAAACCAAAAACAGTTTCAATAAAAAGAACTTATCTTGGTATTCTCCTAAGTTATTGTCTTTGCCATTCCATTGTCATTAGATTAAATCAGTTCTTAAATAGATGTCCCAACAAAAAGGGCCCCTGAATTTGTATAGGATTATTTGGCACACTTACATATGCCCTTATTGAATGTCTTTCCTTTCTTTTTCCCCTCTGGTAATGCACGTTATATAGTACGGGTATAGAATTTATAAAACATACTATAACCTGCATAACCTTAAAAATGCTAACATGTAAAGAGTTGTAGAATGTTATCTCCATTTTTATTGGTATTTCTTCAAACTTGTCTGCTAGAGGATCTCTGAAACGTAAAGACTTCTACCCCCCATAATTTCCTTCTGCTTCTATAGTGCTGTTTTATTGTAATTGATAATCCATCCTGTGATGAATCTGTAGACAACATTCAGTACTCTAAAATGCCTTTGCATATGTAAGGCTTATCAATTCAAATGGAACTTAAACACCTAAGAGATTTCTGAGGGCCTAACCTTAACATATTCTGAATATTACCAAACCACAAGAAACAAACACTCTTGCTCTTTTGGAGATAACCTACCACAGTAGTCAACAATTAGTCACCATATCAGCAGAATGAACAAGGTGGACAGGAATTGTTTGTTCACAGGAATTCTTCACTGTCTTTAAACACAACAGTCAAGGAACATCAGAAGGTGACAGGAGATGGAAAAAGAATACCCTTTTTTTTATTTTTCCTGCACACACACGGAGTGTAGTTAGGCCGGGGAATTCTTTTACAAAAGTTTACATAAGTCAAAGGTATGCTGTATTAGCTCGTGGAAAAGAAATCTGTTATGGGTTACACAGACATTTAATTAGCTGAATTATAATTGTTTGGAAGCTGAAGATTATTAGGGGGAAGCATCATACTTGTTCTCCCTTTTCCTCATGCTCTTTCCGATAGACTGACATTTGGCTGCTTTCAGAGATAAGATGTTAATCTAACCCAGTACTTTTGACCTTATCTTTTTATGTTCAAGAAAAAAATGTACAGGTCAGGAACTGGAAATATCCCAGGCATTAACATGATCTGAAGAGTTCTGCAGAGTGTCAGAGGAGAATACTTGCTGAACAGGCTAGGAGTCTGACTGAGGTGATGAAAGCAAAAGCTATGAAATTTTAGGTTTTATACCAAGAGAGTTTCAGAAGACTTCTCTAAACATTAATGGCTTAGAATTTACTTCCTTTATATAGGGCAAAAAGAGAGAAAAATATTATTATACCCAAGATTTTTGTTCAAGAATGTCCTAATTCTGTCTGAAAGATTGGCACATTGAGTGACATGATCTGTAGAAAAAGCATAGAATCATAGAATCATAGAATCATTGAGGTTGGAAAAGACCTCTAAGATCATCGAGTCCAACCATCGACCCAACACCACCATGTCCACTAAACCATGTCCCTAAGTGCCTCATCTACTCGTCTTTTAAATACCTCCAAGGATGGGGACTCAACCACTTCCCTGGGCAGCCTCTTCCAATGTTTCACCACTCTTTCAGTAAAGACATTTTTCCTCACATCCAATCTAAACCTCCCCTGGCGCAACTTGAGGCCATTTCCTCTTGTCCTGTCACTAGTTAGTTGGGAGAAGAGACCAACACCCACCTCGCTACAACCTCCTTTCAGGTAGTCGTAGAGAGCGATGAGGTCTCCCCTCAGCCTCCTTTTCTGCAGGCTAAACAACCCCAGTTCCCTCAGCCACTCCTCATAAGACTTGTGCTCTAGACTCTTCACCAGCTTCGTTGCCCTTCTCTGGACACGCTCCGGCACCTCAAGGTCCTTCTTGTAGTGAGGGGCCCAAAACTGAACACAGGATTCGAGGTGCAGCCTCACCAGGGCCGAGTACAGGGGCACGATCACTTCCCTACTCCTGCTGGCCACACTATTTCTGATACAGGCCAGGATGCCATTGGCCTTCTTGACTGCCTGGGCACACTGCTGGCTCATGTTCAGCCGGCTGTCAACCAGCACCCCCAGGTCCTTTTCCGACAGGCAGCTTTCCAGCCACTCTTCCCCAAGCCTGTAGCGCTGCATGGGGTTGTTGTGGCCCAAGTGCAGGACCCAGCACCTGGCCTTGTTGAAGCTCATACAGTTGGCCTCGGCCCATCGATCCAGCCTGTCCAGGTCCCTCTGCAGAGCCTTCCTACCCTCCAGCAGATCAACACTCCTTCCCAACTTGGTGTCATCTGCAAACTTACTGAGGGTGCACTCAATCCCCTCATCCAGATCATCGGTAAAGATATTAAACAAGACTGGCCCCAAAACTGAGCCCTGGGGAACACCGCTCGTGACCGGCCGCCAACTGGATTCAAATCCATTCACCACAACTCTCTGGGCCCGGCCATCCAGCCAGTTTTTGACCCAGCGCAGAGTACACCTGTCTAAGCTGTGAGCCGCCAGCTTCTCTAGGAGAATGCTGTGGGAGACGGTGTCAAAGGCCTTACTGAAGTCCAGGCAGACCACATCCACAGCCTTTCCCTCATCCACTAGGCGGGTCACCTGGTCATAGCAGGAGATCAGGTTGGTCAAGCAGGACCTGCCTCTCATGAACCCGTGCTGGCTAGGCCGGATCCCCTGGTTGTCCTGCTCATGCCTTGTGAGCGCCCTCAAGATGAACCGCTCCATCATCCATGTACCCGCCATTTCGGCGAAGCCACCGAGGCGAAGGGCTCCGGAGCGGAGGATCGCGACGGGGGACCCTTCCTGAAGCGGCAAAACCGCGGCCAAACCCGCGAAAAGCAAAAGCGCAGGGAGCGAGAGGGAGCCCCAGCCCCACCATTCCCCGAGCCGGAGGAGGGCGTTCCTGACGAGCGGCAGCTCTGACTCAGCGTGGGCGGGGACAAGAGGGGCGGCAGCCAAACCCCCTCACTTAGAAGAGCAGCTCCAGGGAGCGCGAGCGACCCGGAGCGCGGCGAACAGGGCGGGCAAACAGGACGTGGCACGTCAGAAGGGCGTGGCGCGGCAGTTTGCGCGGCAGTTCGCGCAGGTAAGGCGTGCAGGGAAGGCGAGCGGGCAGGGCGCAGCCCCGCTCCCGGCTCCAGAGGCCAACTCAACTGGTAATCGTCGGCTTCCGAGAAGAGGACCGGCTATGGTTTCCACTCGGATAAAGCCGTCGCCAGAAGGAATGTGGCGACCCAGACGGAGCTCACACACAAGCATACAGCTGTCCAGGTCTCTGGCTGCAGGGAGTGCCTGAGCCTGTCAGCTGTGCCGGAGGGCAGCAGAGACACCACCTGTGTGCGGTGTGACCAGGTGGATGATCTGCTCGGCCTGGTGGCAGAGCTGAAGGAGGAGGTGGAAAGGTTGAGGAGTATCCGGGAGTGTGAGAGGGAGATAGATTGGTGGAGCTGCACCCTACCGTCCCTGAGGCAGAGGCAGCAGATGGAGGCTCCGCGAGAAGCAGAGGATCCCCTGCCTTCTTGCCACCAGGTAGAAAGAGGGGACCTAAGCGACGGGGGGGGATGGAAACGGGTCCCTGCTCGGGGTGCCAGGCGAACCCCCGCCCGGCCTCCCTCACCTTCCCGGTTGCCTTTACACAACAGATATGGGGCCCTGGAACTTGAGGGCCAGGCAAGCGAGGATGTAGACGAAGGTCCATCCGGGGGGTCGCCTAGGGTGAGGCAGTCAGCCCCACGCATTATGACTGCCGCTGCTAGGAAAAAACGGAGGGTAATTGTCATAGGAGATTCCCTTCTGAGGGGAACAGAGGGCCCGATATGCCGACCGGACCCGTCCCACAGGGAAGTCTGCTGCCTCCCTGGGGCCCGGGTCAGGGACATCACTAGGAAGCTCCCTGGTTTGGTACAGCCTTCTGATTACTACCCGCTGCTGGTTATACAGGCTGGCAGTGATGAGGTTGCAGAGAGAAGTCCTGCAGCGATCAAAAGGGACTTCAGGGCACTGGGGCGACTGGTTGAAGGATCGGGAGCACAGGCAGTGTTTTCCTCTATCCCTACAGTGGCAGGGAAGGATACTGAAAGGAGCAGGAAAACACACCTGATCAACACGTGGCTCAAGGGCTGGTGCCATCGGCAGAATTTTGGTTTTTTTGATCATGGGGAGGTTTACATGGCACCGGGCCTGCTGGTGACAGACGGAGTCCAGCTGTCTCACAAGGGAAAAAGGATCATGGCTCATGAATTGGCAGGGCTCATTGAGAGGGCTTTAAACTAGGTTTGAAGGGGGAAGGGGATAAAACCAGGCTCGCTAGAGATGAGCCGAGGGGTGGCGTGCCGATGCCAGGGGCGAAATCGATAGCCCAGCTCAAGTGCATCTACACCAATGCACGCAGCATGGGCGGCAAGCAGGAGGAGCTGGAAGCCATTGTGAAGCGGGAGAGATATGACTTAGTCGCCCTCACAGAAACATGGTGGGGTGACTGTCATGACTGGAGTGCTGCAATGGATGGGTATAGACTCTTCAGAAGGGACAGGCGAGGAAGGACAGGCGGTGGGGTGGCCCTGTATGTTAGGGAGTGTTTTGATTGTCTAGAGCTCAACGATTGTGATGATGGTACAGTTGAGTGTCTATGGGTAAGGATGAGGGGGAAGGCCAACGAGGCAGATATCCTGCTGAGAGTCTGTTATAGACCACCCAACCAGGATGGAGGGGCGGATGAAGCGTTCTATAAGCGGCTGGCAGAAGTCTCTCAATCGCTAGCCCTTGTTCTCGTGGGGGACTTCAACTTCCCGGACGTCTGCTGGAAATACAACACGGCAGAGAGGAAGCAGTCTAGGAGGTTCCTGGAGTGTGTGGAAGACAACTTCCTGACACAGCTGGTAAGTGAGCCTACTAGGGGAGGTGCCTCGCTCGACCTGCTGTTTACAAACAGAGAAGGCCTGGTGGGAGATGTGGTGGTCGGAGGCGGTCTTGGGCTTAGCGACCATGAAATGATAGAATTCTCGCTTCTTGGTGAAGTAAGGAGGGGGGGCAGCAAAACCACAACCATGGACTTCCGGAGGGCGGACTTTGGCCTGTTCAGGACGCTGGTTGAGAGAGTCCCTTGGGTGACAGTCCTGAAGGGCAAAGGGGTCCAGGAAGGCTGGACGATCTTCAAGAAGGAAGTCTTAAAGGCACAGGAGCAGGCTGTCCCTGTACGCCGTAAGAATAATGGGCGGGGAAGACGACCGGCCTGGCTGAACGGGGAGCTCTTGCTGGGACTCAGGAAAAAAAGGAGAGTTTACCGCTTGTGGAAGAAGGGGCAGGCGACTCAAGAAGAGTACAGGGATCTCGTTAGGTCGTGCAGAGAGAGAATGAGAAAGGCAAAAGCCCAGCTAGAACGCAATCTGGCCGCTGTCGTTAAAGACAACAAAAAAAGTTTTTACAAATATATTAATGACAAGAAGAGAGCCAAGGAGAATCTCCATCCCTTATTGGATGCAGGGGGGAACATTGTCACTGAGGATGAGGAAAAGGCTGAGGTACTCAATGCCTTCTTTGCCTCAGTCTTTAACAGGCAGACCAGTTATCCTCAGGGTACTTGGCTCCCCGAGCTGGAAGACGGGGACGGCGAGCAGGATGAACCCCCCATAATCCAAGAGGAAGCAGTCAATGACCTGCTACGCCACCTGGATGCTCACAAGTCTATGGGGCCAGATGGGATCCACCCGAGAGTGCTGAGGGAGCTGGCGGAGGTGCTCGCCAAGCCACTCTCCATCATTTATCAGCAGTCCTGGTTAACGGGGGAGGTCCCGGAAGACTGGAGGCTTGCCAATGTGACGCCCATCCACAAGAAGGGCCGGAAGGAGGATCCGGGGAACTACAGGCCTGTCAGCCTGACCTTGGTGCCGGGGAAGATTATGGAGCGGCTCATCTTGAGGGCGCTCACAAGGCATGAGCGGGACAACCAGGGGATCCGGCCTAGCCAGCACGGGTTCATGAAAGGCAGGTCCTGCTTAACCAACCTGATCTCCTTCTATGACCAGGTGACCCACCTAGTGGATGAGGGAAAGGCTGTGGATGTGGTCTACCTGGACTTCAGCAAGGCCTTTGACACTGTCTCCCACAGCATTCTCCTCGAGAAGCTGGCGGCTCACGGCTTAGACAGGTGGACTCTGCGCTGGGTCAAAAACTGGCTGGATGGCCGGGCCCAGAGAGTTGTGGTGAATGGAGTTACATCCAGTTGGCGGCCGGTCATGAGCGGTGTTCCCCAGGGCTCAGTACTGGGGCCGGTCTTGTTTAATATCTTTATCAGTGATCTGGATGAGGGGATTGAGTGCACCCTCAGTAAGTTTGCAGACGACACCAAGTTGGGTGGGAGTGTTGGTCTGCTCGAGGGTAGGAAGGCTCTGCAGAGGGACCTGGACAGGCTGGATCGATGGGCCGAGGCCAACTGTATGAGGTTCAACAAGGCCAGGTGCTGGGTCCTGCACTTGGGTCACAACAACCCCATGCAGCGCTACAGGCTTGGGGAAGAGTGGCTGGAAAGCTGCCTGTTGGAAAAGGACCTGGGGGTGTTGGTCGACAGCCGGCTGAACATGAGCCGGCAGTGTGCCCAGGCGGCCAAGAAGGCCAATGGCATCCTGGCCTGTATCAGAACTAGTGTGGCCAGCAGGAGTAGGGAAGGGATCGTGCCCCTGTACTCGGCCCTGGTGAGGCCGCACCTGGAATCCTGTGTTCAGTTTTGGGCCCCTCACTACAAGAAGGACGTTGAGGTGCTTGAGCGTGTCCAGAGAAGGGCAACGAGGCTGGTGAGGGGTCTGGAGAACAAGTCTTATGAGGAGCGGCTGAGGGAACTGGGGTTGTTCAGCCTGGAAAAAAGGAGGCTGAGGGGAGACCTCATCACTCTCTACGACTACCTGAAAGGAGGTTGTAGCGAGGTGGGTGTTGGTCTCTTCTCCGAAGTAACAAGCGATAGGACGAGAGGAAATGGCCTCAAGTTGCGGCAGGGGAGGTTTAGATTGGATGTAAGGAAAAATGTCTTTACTGAAAGAGTGGTGAAGCATTGGAAGAGGCTGCCCAGGGAAGTGGTTGAGTCCCCATCCCTGGAGGTATTTAAAAGACGTGTAGATGAGGCGCTTAGGGACATGGTTTAGTGGGCATGGTGGTGTTGGGTTGACGGTTAGACTCGATGATCTTAGAGGTCTTTTCCAACCTCAATGATTCTATGATTCTATTCTATGATTCTATGATCTTCCCCGGCACCGAGGTCAGGCTGACAGGCCTGTAGTTCCCCGGATCCTCCTTCCGGCCCTTCTTGTAGATGGGCGTCACATTGGCAAGCCTCCAGTCGTCCGGGACCTTCCCCGTTAACCAGGACTGCTGATAAATGATGGAGAGTGGCTTGGCGAGCACCTCCGCCAGCTCCCTCAGCACTCCTGGGTGGATCCCATCTGGCCCCATAGACTTGTGAGCATCCAGGTGGCGTAGCAGGTCATTGACTGCTTCCTCTTGGATTATGGGGGGTTCATCCTGCTCGCCGTCCCCGTCTTCCAGCTCGGGGGGCCGAGTACCCTGAGGATAACTGGTCTGCCTGTTAAAGACTGAGGCAAAGAAGGCATTGAGTACCTCAGCCTTTTCCTCATCCTCGGTGACAATGTTCCCCCCTGCATCCAATAAGGGATGGAGATTCTCCTTGGCTCTCTTCTTGTCATTAATATATTTGTAAAAACTTTTTTTGTTGTCTTTAACGACAGCGGCCAGATTGCGTTCTAGCTGGGCTTTTGCCTTTCTCATTTCCTCTCTGCACGACCTAACGAGATCCCTGTACTCTTCTTGAGTCGCCTGCCCCTTCTTCCACAAGCGGTAAACTCTCCTTTTTTTCCTGAGTCCCAGCAAGAGCTCCCCGTTCAGCCAGGCCGGTCGTCTTCCCCGCCCATTATTCTTACGGCGTACAGGGACAGCCTGCTCCTGTGCCTTTAAGACTTCCTTCTTGAAGATCGTCCAGCCTTCCTGGACCCCTTTGCCCTTCAGGACTGTCACCCAAGGGACTCTCTCAACCAGCGTCCTGAACAGGCCAAAGTCTGCCCTCCGGAAGTCCATGGTTGCAGTTTTGCTGCCCCCCCTCCTTACTTCACCAAGAAGCGAGAATTCTACCATTTCATGGTCGCTAAGCCCAAGACGGCCTCCAACCACCACATCTCCCACCAGGCCTTCTCTGTTTGTAAACAGCAGGTCGAGCGAGGCACCTCCCCTGGTAGGCTCACTTACCAGCTGTGTCAGGAAGTTGTCTTCCACACACGCCAGGAACCTCCTAGACTGCTTCCTCTCTGCCGTGTTGTATTTCCAGCAGATGTCCGGGAAGTTGAAGTCCCCCACGAGAACAAGGGCTAGCGATTGAGAGACTTCTGCCAGGCACTTGTAGAATGCTTCATCCGCCCCTCCATCCTGGTTGGGTGGTCTACAACAGACTCCCAGCGGGATAGGTGCCTCGTTGGCCTTCCCCCTCATCCTTACCCATAAACACTCAACCGTACCATCATCACAATCGTTGAGCTCTAGACAATCGAAACACTCCCTAACATACAGGGCCACCCCACCGCCTCTCCTTCCTCGCCTGTCCCTTCTGAAGAGTTTATAGCCATCCACTGCAGCACTCCAATCATGACAGTCACCCCACCATGTTTCTGTGATGGCGACTAAGTCGTATCTCTCCCACTGCGCAATGGCTTCCAGCTCCTCCTGCTTGCCGCCCATGCTGTGTGCATTGGTGTAGATGCACTTGAGCTGGGCTATCAATTTCGCCCCCAGCTTTGGCATGTTACCCCTAGGGTCATCTCTAGTGAGCCTGGTTTTATCCCCTTCCCCCTTCAAACCTAGTTTAAAGCCCTCTCAATGAGCCCCGCCAATTCATGAGCCATGATCCTTTTTCCCTTGTGAGACAGCTGGACTCCGTCTGTCACCAGCAGGCCCGGTGCCATGTAAACCTCCCCATGATCAAAGAAGCCAAAATTCTGCCGATGGCACCAGCCCCTGAGCCACGTGTTGATCAGGTGTGTTTTCCTGCTCCTTTCAGTATCCTTCCCTGCCACTGTAGGGATAGAGGAAAACACTGCCTGTGCTCCCGATCCTTCAACCAGTCGCCCCAGTGCCCTGAAGTCCCTTTTGATCACTGCAGGACTTCTCTCTGCAACCTCATCACTGCCAGCCTATATAACCAGCAGAGGGTAGTAATCGGAAGACCGTACCAGACCAGGGAGCTTCCTAGTAATGTCTCTGACCCGGGCCCCAGGGAGGCAGCAGACTTCCCTGTGGGACGGGTCCGGTCGGCATATCGGGCCCTCTGTTCCCCTCAGAAGGGAATCTCCTATGACAATTACCCTCCATTTTTTCTTAGCAGCGGCAGTCATAATGCGTGGGGCTGACTGCCTCACCCTAGGCGACCCCCTGGATGGACCTTCGTCTACATCCTCGCTTGCCTGGCCCTCAAGTTCCAGGGCCCCATATCTGTTGTGTAAAGGCAACCGGGAAGGTGAGGGAGGCCGGGCAGGGGTTCACCTGGCACGCCGAGCAGGGACCTGTTTCCATTGCCTCCCGTCGCTTAGGTCCCCTCTTTCTACCTGGTGGCAAGAAGGCAGGGGATCCTCTGCTTCTCGCGGAGCCTCCATCTGCTGCCTTTGCCTCAGGAACGGTAGGGTGCGGCTCCACCAATCTATCTCCCTCTCACACTCCCGGATACTCCTTAACCTTTCCACCTCCTCCTTCAGCTCTGCCACCAGGCCGAGCAGATCATCCACCTGGCCACACCGCACACAGGTGGTGTCTCTGCTGCCCTCCGGCACAGCTGACAGGCTCAGGCACTCCCTGCAGCCAGAGACCTGGACAGCTGTACGCTTGTGTGTGAGCTCCGTCTGGGTCGCCACATTCCTTCTGGCGACGGCTTTCGGCCGAGTGGAAACCATAACTGGTCCTCTTCTGGGAAGCCGACGATTACTAATTGAGTTGGCCTCTAGAGCCAGGAGGGGGGCTGTGCCCCGCCCACTCGCCTTCCCTGCATGCCCTCCCTCGTGAACTGCTGCACAAACTGCCGCACCACGCCCTGTTTGCCGCACTCCGGGTCGCTCGCGCTCCCTGGGGGCTGCTCTTGTAAGTGAGGGGGTTTGGCCGCCGCCCCTCTTGTCCCCGCCCACGCTGAGTCAGAGCTGCCGCTCGTCAGGAACGCCCTCCTCCGGCTCGGGGAATGGGGGGGCTGGGGCTCCCTCTTGCTCCCTGCGCTTTTGCTTTTCGCGGGTTTGGCCGCGGTTTTGCCGCTTCAGGAAGGGTCCCCCGGCGTGATCCTCCGCTCCGGAGCCCTTCACCTCGGTGGCTTCCAATTCCATGGCATAGGCATGTTCAAAAGATTTTTAGGTTTGGGGGGGGGGTTTCCAGTCTCATTCTTTAAAAAATTTCCAGCAGCTGTACTCTTTGTCTATCTGCTCAACTACAATACCTGAAATTTGTCCTTCAAATTTCTGAGACACTCGCTTTACCTTTGCAAAATACTATCAGAATTAATCTCCTGCATGTACATGAGACAAAAACACCACGTTGTCTAAATATAATTTTAGTTTTCATGTTTATATCTTCTAGAGTTTAAGTATTTTTTTTTTAATCTACAAAGCTCTGTTCAGCATTTTCTGAAAACTTGCATTAAAAAGTGTGTTTTTCATTCCCTGAAAATGTCTCATAAACACAAAAACACTGTTAAGGTTGGAATTCGTTGTACATCTTCAAGGTTTGCAAATTCTTCTTGTTATTCTGCATTATTGTTCCATTTCTATTTCTATACTGGGAAAGTTTGGTTTGATTCTATGTCTTACATTAAATCTTATGGGAACTGGTTCTCATTTCTGAAGTTCCTGAGATGAGTTTCAATGCTCAAAGGATGAAAGAATGAAATAATTTGTTTTCTATAAAATACAGTTCACAAGATCTAAGGACCTATCCCTAACCTAAATTATATTTGAACTGGACCTTTCTATTATATCTGTCTTTTGAGTAAGTGCTAACATATTGTCTAGCAGACAGTCCAAATTCCATTTTGTCCATCCCTCCTTCTGTCCCTCCCTCCCTCCCTCCCTCCTTTTTCCTGTACATTCCTCCATCCCACCCTTACTTCCTTTCTAGAGATCCTAAACAGCTAATATTAATAGGAATAACCATAATTCTGTGTAAAAAAGTAATATAGCTCGCAGAAAAGTTTAATCACCATACTCCCTCTCCTTTTTCAATTCAGCCAAAGCAGAATGTTACAAGTGTTAAGGACATTTATCAAGACAATCTACAGTTGGTGCATTTTTATATCCTTTTCTGTTTGAGCTCAGCCAAGGAATAGAATTTACTCAGAAAAAAGTAAAGCCTGATAAATCAAACTAGACTCTTTTGCAGTGTATTTCAGTATTTAATCCACCAAGTTTATACACCATCCAATGTTCTGCCCCTTGACTGCTCCAACAGCTGAATTTACACAAAGCACAGAGCATAAATTTTAGTCTGTTGACATTCTCCAGTAGATTTTGTGTCCAGGGTTTTGCAGCCTGCTGAAACAATAGAGTTTACAGAGAAAACAATGCTTCCCGTAAAGAATACAGAAACCACCAATGTAATAATTTTATTTTTTCACCAAAGTAATTATTTTATTTTATTAGTTATATTGGTTAATAAGTCACAATTATAAAATTTTAGTGTATGTTCATGTACATGTGAACAGAACTTCTAGCTCTGTTTTCAGCAACATAGGGGAAAATAATAAATAAATATGAACATACAAAACAAGACAGGTACAAGGACTGCAACTATGAAAGGCCTTTGGCATCTATGCCAGTTCATAGATGCAGTCAAGCTGATCTTCTTAGGAGCTGATTCCAAGACAGTATTTACAAAACTTGTCTAATACACTTGTCTAATATAGAACGGATTGTAAATTTTTTTTATGAAAAGTAACTTTTAAAACACCATTACTATCAGTCCCAAGTAATGTTACCATGCCCAGTACGTCTTGAAAAGATATAAAGGATAACTGAGAAACAGCTATAAATGAGATTGACCATATGTTGGCATCCATGAAAAGTAGCCAAGCTTATGTCCCAGACAGTAACTTGTATTAAACTATACACTGAGCTGTGAAATCACAACTAAGTATCTGAAAAACTTTTCTGTTGCCTTTGTTATATAGGATATATTTCTTATAGGATGCAACCACTGTCTCATGTCCTTAAGGGACAGAAAGGAATTGTATTCTACTGCATTCTTTTCAATGAGATATTTGTGTCACTAATCTGTCAGGATCAGCTTTCTGATTTTTTTTTTTCAAGCATCTATTTCTTCACATTCTATAAGGAAAGCAAGTGTAACACAGAAGCAATCGGATTCTAGAATAATTCACACTTCTTTTTTGCTTCTTTCATGATCCTGAAGTAAGAAGACCAAAATGCTAATTAAACTTTAGCTTCTGTTGTTCTGATAGAGCGTGGGGCAAAAAGCAGTGATGTTCATTGTGGTGTCTTAATAAAAAACCCTCGGCTTTCCCACAAAATTTCTGGTGGTTTTGAGGTAGCTACACAATGCAACTGATGATCAAGAGAGTTCTAGCACACCTCTTTCTGTGAAAATTAGTTTCCACCAGGGATACATCTAGATGCCTAACGCGTTTGTACTATTTTATGCAATGGTGCATTCTGCAATATTTAAATACATAGTTGGATTGGTTCCTGAAAAAGCTTTTAAAATTTGTCTTCTGGTTTTGCACTGCTATGGTATAAGTGCATTACTGTCTTTCACAGCTTGAATAAAAGACTGAAAATGTCCTCATGGTGAATGTTTTGATGTTTGAAAAGACAAATAAATCCCATACACTATTGTTCTCTCTAAGTTTTACAATTCTGTACAGGCACTATATAAATTTTCTCAGTAGCTGAAATGGTCAGTGCAGTTATAGTAGTATTTAAGTAAAGTATCCTGTGTTTTCACCAGAAATGATTAGCATTTTAATATGATAATACATAATTAACAATTCAAATTACCATATTTAATGCCTTTCATGTATTTGTAATTGTCATTGACTGTTTCAGCACCTTAGTTTTAATTAAAAATAAACAACAATGAAAGTATGTAGTGTTTTCAGATAAAATAGTTATTAGTTTGTTATGAATTACAATACCCTGTGGGAATAAAGAATTTACTAAGCCACCCTAAGTGCCCTACAAAGTCTCTGTAAAAAAGCTAAGTTTCATAAAAGTCATTCCAGTTATTAAAAAAAAAAACAAAAAAACCCCCAAAAAAACAGCATCTATTGAATTAGTTTCTTGAGTGTAGCAATTTTTAGCAGTCTAGCAGAAAGTAATGGGAACATTAAAACTAAATTCTCCTCTCCTGTCTGCACAATGGAGCACTTGTTATCTATTCTGCTCTTCTTCCTTGCAAAGAACTCTCATTGCTGGCACTGGTGTTTCTACATATGCAGGAAGACCAGAATAGCCCTACAAATCTCTTCTGTTCACATGAAAGAGGAAAATTTAGTCAGAAGACTCTACAAAAGATTGGGACTGCATTTTTCTTTTAGCCCCTGAATGGAATGCCAGCTGATACCTGTGGGAGATTCACACAAAGATTGAGAATAAACGGTGGGGACTATGTGTTCCCTAATTTCCATGACAAAACTTTTTGCATTTTTGTCTGCCTCAGAGGTTTTTTGTGTGTCCCATTGTCGTAATAACTTAAGGTTTGCCTGATTCTACTTTCCTTAGATACTTTGTGATGCTATATCCTTGGCTCAGTTTATTACCATGAAATACTAAGCCAGGGTGGACCCCAGGACAGGAAATACTGTCCTAATTTCTCAGGCACTGTGAGTATGTCTAAACTGAGGGACTCAGGGATATTTTCCTGTTCCTTGATCCACCACTGCAAATCTTCAGCACATATGAGACCTGGAAGCACATATTTCCCCCTTCTCGCCCTCACTTTTACTGAGAAGAAAGCCAGTGTATGAGCAGGGAAAAACCTGTGGTGCTTTCCAGCAGGCTGCCTGGGCATGCCCATCAGCAGACCACAATACTTGGCCATATTGCAATGTAGTTTAGACACAGACCACGTTTCCTGGTTTCTTAAATGAAGATGCGCACAGATGTTTGAGGCTTCTATAATTTTTCTTAAGTATTTTGCAATACCTAATAACAGCAGCTAAACTTTCCAGACAAGTAGGTCTCTTCTGTATAAAAAACGGTGTATGATGCGTTCAGCCTGTATATTTCTCACAAAGTACAGAACTGACTTTGTAACAGAGGAAGACAGTTTTTCAAAGCTTAGTATAGTTCTTTCAGCCTTTTATTTTCTTTTGTTAACGTCAACTGCATTACATTAGAAGATTTTTTATATACTTCCTTGATGAAAAGCACATAAAATCTTTTTATATTCAAACTTCTGTTTGAAACTTTAAATTTCAGCATCTACTTTTGGATCACTGTATGTTTCTTTCAACAAATACTGGTTCATAGAAAGTAAAGACTGCTTCATTCATAACCAAGAATGTTGTGGTTTATTTAGAACTTCAACATTAATTTGTTCATTAAACATTACATAGTCCCAGAGATGTTGTTTCTTGCATACTTGATAAATACTGTCAATTTCCCTGAAAAGTGTTTAAGTTATTCATGTAGCTTTTCTTATATTACTTTAAGAATAAAATAAAAAATAAATAAAATAAAAAATAGTAAAATAAAATAAAATAACTTCCTTCATATTTCTCTCTATATAATACTATATTGTGTGCATTATGTGTATTTGCACATCTAAAACTTTACATTAATGCCAGGAAAAAAACATTTGTGTTGTAAACATTCTTACTATGTTTCAATCAGATAAATATGGCAACCTTATAAACTTTATATTTGTTTCTTGGATCTATTATATGTTTACACATAATTATACAAGAAGTTTATCTAGAGATATGACCTGCAGTGAGTAAACATTTCATAGAATATGCAAGTAGTAAGCATAAGACAATAAATACCCTTTTTGCACTTTCCTATTCAAATTTCTCTTTCTTCAAGTGACACGTGGCAGTAGCAACAGCTGTAATGCTAGTATCAGTTATTTGAACAGAAAATGTTTGGTCTCCTTAACAGACATTAACTTTTCCTCAGGAAAAGTTTATTAGATTGTTTATATTTTACCTGCGTATTAAATATTTTATTATTCGAAAGGATTGTGACAACTTCCCTCCTAATATTAAGGTGCTCATCCAAATACAATATAATTTACTACCATTACTAAAAGTGTCCACAAGGCCTTCTGAGTGACACAGAGATTTTAGCTGCAAGTACAATTTCAAGCATAAAATGTAGTAATATTATTTCAAAAAGACAGCTGTATGGTGTTTCTGTCATAAGGAGTAGGAAAAGAGTGTTTTCCTAAAATTTTAAGTTTTTGCAGTATGAAAATGTATATGTACGATGTAACTTCCAGATAATTATTATATTATATTTCATTATATTTTATTTTCATGCTACTTGCAATGTAATCAACAAGTTCTACACCGGATATTTTTCTGAAATTTTTCTGGTCATTTCAGTTTATTTTTCTTATGCGTGTACTGTTTAGGTTATAAATTTCTTGTGGTCAGGATTTTCTCCAGGTGTTTTCCTCATTTTAATATGTTAGTAACAGAGCAGATACAGTAATGTTTTTAAAACTATCACACTATAGTTTTTCTGATTAATAAAAAATTGCATTATATTTAATTTTGTTATATTACAACATAATCATGACAGGATTTGTATATAACTGTAGACTACATCTTCAATATAAATACTATTACCAAGCTCTTGTGTTATTTCTTATATAGAATACTTCAGCTTTCTAAAGCTATTCAACACTATTAGGAAACAAAAATGAAAGCATTTACATTATTTTGCAGTTGGATAAATTAAGGAATAATTAGGTAACAGAACGTTTTTGTTGAGGGTTTCTCTTTGAACTTACACACAAAGTTTTCACTCCAGCTTGCAGTCTCTCTCTGGTCTTACCTGGCCAATTTGGCTGCACAGAGACAGTTACAGGGGAACACACATAAAACGGTACTAAATAGCTTGTTGCTGAGGTATTTGCCTAGCATGCATCAGCTCTGGTCTCAGTTCCCTTCTGCTGAGCCAGACAAGAAAGTTAGGTTTCCCTCTTTCTAGGCAGGTGTTTTTACTATTAAGATAGTAATGTACAACATGAGTAACTCTTTTCTTCTTTCCTATCTTTCTGTGTGTCCTGTTTAGGTAAACTATAAATATATAGATATAGGGATGCCAACTTTCAGACCTCAAAAAGACTTAGTGAAAACATGGAAGAATATTTATATAGTGACTGAATTTCAGGGATCTATGTGTTTACCAGGAAATGTAATTATACACGAGGCACAAGCCCCTTCTTCCTGAGGTATGATCATCACTAAAATAGGTCAGATGAGTTGCAAACAAAAAGCACTTAGTTCACCATGAAATAAAAATGACATTACAATAAACTAATTCAGGTGCAGATATCTACTGTTGACTTCTAAAATTAGCTGAGGTGAATCCTACCCACTTTATGTTTCGTAGGATTTTTGGCTTGTACTTAGAAATATTTTTTTTTTCTCTTGTTGCCCATTAGAAACAGCATGTAGTGTAAGTTAGCTGGGTTCCTTCTACAGTCAATTAGGAGAAAGACATCTTGAAAAACTATCTTCTCCTGGATTGTGAATTAAATCGCCTTCTAAAGCCACCTCCCTTTACCTACAATAGGAGGACCATACATAGCTGTGTTTGCTGGCAATGATTAACCGTAAAAGTTTCAGAAATTTAAAGTTAAGTGAGATGAATCCCACCTTAGGAGTGTAAGGACTAGTTTGATTCTTACACTTAAATACTGAGCAGTGATGGGCATTACAGGAATCACTTAGACAAGCATGCACAAAAATCTTACCAATCTACCATCTTACCATACAAATATACCCACATGCTGTGATATATATCTTCTCTTCCTGGTTATCTAGTATTTTGGTAGTTTTAAGAAGTCATGCCTGTAACTGTTTTGTACTCTGAGAAATTAATCAGATTTTCAAATGTGGAATTTTCTGTTCTGATGGCTTCCTGAAGAATTGACATATGAGCAAGTCCTAAATAAATTAAGTATATAATGCTTGGCTGAAAGATTAAAATGTTAAATGACAGTATTGATAGTGAAGAGTGAGAAGGTGCAAACCAGGTGCAAAGAAAATAAAAAGAAATAAACAGATAAATTTAAGAAAAAGTTGTTATATTAAAGAGTTCCCATAGTGAGATATAAAATGGCTTTGTGAGCGAATTAGTGGAAATTTCAGCACCTTGCACACTGTAAATAACATCACTCAAAAGACAAAAAAATTCTTGTAGTGCATACTGCTTTGGTAGGGAGAAAGACCAATAAGCTGAGTATTTCAATTGCTTTTACTGTGTCTACAAACATGGAGAGTTCACAAAATATTACAGTTACAGCTGTTACAGTTCACTAGCATGGTTTCTAATGTTGAGAGAACAGTAATTCAGGTCACCAGCTACTAGGGTTAGCATACCCTAGGCTATTATCCACTGCAGGTATAACAGTACATTGTAACCACCAAGGACTAAGTGGAGATTTACACTAATACATGAAAACATTCATTTTTTCAGAAAATACTTGTTCCAGCCTCTTCAATGAAAAGGGTAGATAAAAAACGTCAAACAAACTTTAAAACTTTGAATCTTATGACATTTTTCCATATGAAAAATGCAGTGTCTATCTGTAAGAGCTTTTTTCCAGTTGTAGTCCCACTTTCATTCCCATTTCAAATAGCCCTAGCACTAGATTCAGCTGTACTTCTGCTTTCCAAAATATTTTATTATACTAAATGCATATTTCATGGCTCTGCTTATTGCTTACAGCAGCCCAGGAAGATTTTTTTGCTGCCCTTCATATTCAATTTTTACGGTTTTTTCACTTTCCTATCAAACATTAGATGCTGATCACAGAAAAAGATAGTGTGCATAGCAGAATGTATAGTTTTTTTCACTGCTGTTAAAATCTTGAATTTTCCTTATTGATGTCTTGCTCAAGTACTCAGTGTTTAGCTGATCACCAGATATTGGCACAGGAAGAAATTCTCAACACATAAATTTCTGAGAAACTGTTTGGGATTATTCTCCTTTCCCCTTTGGCATGGAGATCATCAAATTTCATACTGCTGAAAGTAGAATACTTGCAGTACCTTTGATGTTTCTTGCTCCCTTTTTACAGAACTTCACAGCTTTGACTTTTAGTCTTTCTTTAAGTATATATATAGAATTCCTTAGTTTATAGAACTGTGGTAGAATTTACAGTGGATACTTTACAGACACTTCAGGTAAAGTTTTGAGTGCTTGGGTGTATGTGATTGCAAGGGACTAAACTCAATGATAAACTGACACCTTTTTCTGCATTTCAAAACATTTCCTACTGAAATAATTCTTCTCCATTTTCAGCGTAATGGTTCTGTAATTTATTACAAAAAACTCTTTGTCTAAATCTCTCCAATTTTTTTCTGTTTTTTTTTTTCTTCTTCCTGTCCCAGATTCTTCCTTTAGCATTCCCTCCACTCCAACTTCCATCATCTACTTATCCCTGTCTGTCCACAATTCTTTGAATCCATTTATTTAATGTGTGCTTCCAATTAAAAAAATATGCATACAAGCCTGTCATTGCCTTATGGTTTCTTTTCTCACACAGATATTTGAGAATCTGGCTTTGCCTGATCTCTATAAAGATTCTTGTTTTTCCATCTTCTTCGATTGTTTTGAATCTGGTTTTCAACCTACCTATGTTGTGAACACTTCTCGCTTCCTTTATATAATATCATTTTCATTCTGGTTTCCTTTCTCTTTGTTCATTTGCTTGAATTTTGTAATCAAATTCCTGAGATAATTCTAAAATATACATATGTCGCTAGTTTTCTTCCCTGTTTCTGCTTCAGTTTATTAAGCTATCTCTGTGTCATTGCCTCTATTTCAATAGTTCTTCTTTAAGACCAAGTTCCTTGTGGAAGGGAATACAACATCCACAAGTTTGTCCTAGCCTAGTTATCAAAACCAGCTGAGCTGAAACTACATGCCCAACATGGGCCAGAGATGGACCGGGGGAAAAGTAATTTTAAGAAGTGTCTCAGGAAATCGTGTTGTTTAGAGAGCTATGCCAAACTACTAAGTAACACAAGGCAAAAAGACATTTTTACCTTGAAGTATCTGTTAGAGGAGAGCCAAATCCAGCTGTCCAACAGAGGCAAGGCTGACACATCTCCATGTCCTCAGGACCAACCAGTAGTGAACCCGAGCATGTATTCCCAGTAGGCACACAAACTCACGTATACAATACACATGCACATATAAACATATCCAACCACACAGATCACAGACAGACACACAGAGCATTCACATGAACGCAGTACCAAGGGCCTCATCCTGCTCCTCTCTCCTCTCAGACAGAGCAGGATGAAGGTCCATTAGTGCAAAATTTATCCATATGTGTAATATGATTGCCCCCAGCAGCTGGGCTCAGACAGTATCTCTAGCTGCCCCTGGATCCTCATCTGCCAAGTTGCTAACACCTGGACATATGAGCCCAAGAGACCACAGCCCCACTCCAGACCCCCCTTGCTAACACACGCATGCACACATACACATACACACACACACACAAACTTTGGCACACCACAGATTCCCCAGGAGCTGGCCTTGGACACATGGTCCATCCAGCAGGTGGGCCTGGATCCTTGTTTTCCCCAGGTGCCTCATCCCTAGACACAAACACACACATGCCTCCTAGTCCCTCCAGCAGCTGGTCTTGGGTCCCTCTGATAGCCAGCTCCTCCTGCGGTCCTGCTCTTAGACACACACCTCTCCAGTTCCCAGGCCACTTCACCTACTTGCCAGGTAGTCTATCTTGATCTACACTAGTGGTCACATTATTGGCAGAGCTTTAACCAGCTATTTCTTTCAGTTTTCTTAAGGCTCTAAGAGACTCCATCATATAGGTGTAACGAATGACATTTTTTAACATTACAGCCCTCTGCTCTTTAAGCTTATCAGATGGGTTCCTGTCATTTTCCACATTGGATAGTTTCCATTTCTCTTTCTCTCTTTTTTTTTCTTTCTTGAAAGTGCTTCAGGAAGAGGTAGGACATAAAACACAGGTGTGGGAGTCTTTAGATCTAAGGAAAAACCTGAGACTAAAGATTTAGATATGCATACCAAAAACTAATCTGACATTCACCAAATAAAAAACAGTATATGAAAAAAAAAAACACATCCATATATATATTTCTTCCCCTTTCCCTACTTCTTTTGTTTGCTTCTTTACTAACATGAAAACCAGAAAATCTGTAGGCCTTCTTACTCCACCAAAGCCATGTCCAGAATATAATACTTTAGATACTATGAACAATATCTAAACATCCTTTTATGTTGTGATCATGAGCTTCAGACTGTGTGAAGTTTCCTCAGACCACATTAGTGAATTAATTCTATATAAACTAAGGAAAGTCAGATGCATAAGAATAGTATTTTAAACCCTACCTTTTGAATGTATTAAGGCTTAAATAACCTCATAGGAAATATCATAAAGAAGGACTTCTGGAAAGTAAGAGGTGCTCTTCAGCCTTTGCAACATAGCTTCCTAGCTAGAGCAATGTAGATCATAGAAAATAGTGTGTTAGTTTCCTTGCCAACCTGGAGAAATACATAACCACAGCTCCCATTATTCAGGAATTTTTCATGACATCACAGAGAAATAAGGAGGGAACTGTACTTACTCAATACTCTAAAGACAAGGTGTCATGGTTTAACCCCAGCCAGCAACTAAGCGCCACACAACTGCTCACTCACTCCCCCCTGCAGTAGGATGGGGGAGAGAATCGGAAGGGTTCAAGTAAGAAAACTCGTGGGTTGAGATAAAGACAGTTTAGTAAGTAAAGCAAAAGTCACATACACAAACAAAGTAAAACAAGGAATTCATTCACTACTCCCATCGGCAGGCAGGTGTTCAGCCATCTCCAGGAAAGCAGGGCTCCATCACGCATAACGGTTACTTGGGAAGACAAAATGCCATCACTCCAAACGTTCCCCCCTTCCTTCTTCTTCCCCCAGCTTTATATGCTGAACGTGATGTCATCTGGTATGGAATATCCCTCTGGTCAGTTGGGGTCAGCTGTCCCAGCTGTGTCCCCTCCCAGCTTCTTGTGCACCCCCAGCCTCCTCGCTGGCAGGGCAGAGTGAGAAGCAGAAAAGGCCTTGACTCTGTGTAAGCACTGCTCAGCAGTAATGAAAACATCCCTGTATTACCAACACTGTTTCCAGCACAAATCCAAACCATAGCCCCACACTAGCTACTATGAAGAAAATTAACTCTATCCCAGCCAAAACCAACACAGAAGACCAAAGAGAAGCCATACAGGAGAGAATGAATACATCCTTTCAGGCATCCAGCAGTAAGCAGCTTATCTGGTTCTTAGTCTTATCCTTTCAGCGGGTTTATTTATTTTGTATTAAATAGTCATTGACCAAAATGCAGGAATATACACTAGCCCCAGCTTCAGAGTTTCCCAGTCAAATATTCTTACCTTTACATTGTGTTAGGGTCTTGTTTCTTTAGCTTCTTGGACCAAAGTTCTTGACTTAAAACCAGTGTATTCCTGCAGATTGTTCTATGTTTCAGTCTTTCATTTTTTCCAGGAAGGTGTTGACAGCTATATTATAACAAAAGCCTGCATAGTTATTTAATCAAGGAAGATACAGATGAGTTTGTTTGTTTTTTTTTTTAATGCATCCTTTTTTGAATTGCTAGTTAAGACAATTAACTTTATGCAGTGCTTGCAACTGTAGCAATAAATTAATAGATGACAAATGTGTTTCATAATTTTAACCAGCTTCTGGAGCCTTTATGTTCATCTCCTGGTTGCTGAGTGCAACAGATAAAGCAGAAGAAATATCAAAATAGAGAGATATTGTGACATTCAGCCTACTGGAATGCATATCGGTGGGGGGGAGGGGGAGAGAGAAAAAAAAAGTCCAGTAAAGTAATTTAGTATTCTTCTTTAAAAAAGATAAAATTTTACTTGTAAAGGAATTAAAGTATAATGTGTAACCTCTAAATCTTTTGATAACGTTTTAAAAAATATTAAAATAGAAAATGAGTATTTCCAATTTTTTAAAGGCAACTTCTATGGCTCCTTACAATTTTAGAGTCTAAAAATTAAAACATGTATTTTATAGGTAGTTTCTTGTCTACAGCAAGAACAAGGCAAAACCAGAACACCTCAATTTATTATTAGGCCTACTTATTTAAAGTTAAACTATTTTCATCTTGATCTATATAGGAAGATATTCAGACAAAAGTAACTTGCATAAGTGAAAATGGGTTTCTTTAGGCAAATAGAAATGCATAGCTGAAATACTTTGACCTAAACAAAGCTGAAAATCTCATAAAAATTATTACACTCAAAAAGTTTTTCAGATCTTCTATTTTTTATCCATTCTATAGAACTGCCATATGGAACTTTCATTCAGCATAAAAAGATGCTCAGTATAAATTAATGCAATATGTCTAACTGTATTCCTCTTACAAATATTAAAGATTAAACTACCTCTTGTGGCTAAATTTAATAATGAACTGAATGGCAGTAATGCAGTTTTATACGGATGGAGGAGTAAAAAGTGAGGAAGAGACAGGGGATGTAGGAAGTACATCAGCGATGGAAAAAATGCAGGAGATATTTTCATGACTGCTTCTTTTAGTGTCAGCTAAAGCCCTGCATTTTCCACTTTGTCAAGATAAAAATTATATACACATGTATTTTATACCACCAGGGGAATCCCCGTTAAATTTAGCTGGAATTCTATTAAATATTTAGGGTGACACTCATTCCATTCATTACGCTGCACTGAGTTAAATCTGACATCAGGGAAAAATTTAGAACTCTGCTGCTACTCTGGATTTACACTTCTGTAACTGAGAGAAGATTTTTGGCCCATGGACTTTCAGTGTGCTTCAGTCAGCCACTTCACATAGCTTCTGTAAGTTCTTTTAGGCATAGAATAAGCTCAATGTTTTCTAAAGATGCTTTTTTTTTATATTCAGAGGTTCTATAGATTGATTAACAAGGGATACTCAGAATAATGACCCATCTGTTTCTCTTTCACTGATTTGAGAATATGATTTTTGATTTGTTAATGAGCTCATTAACAGGATGGTTAATGGATTACCAGAAGACTGCATCCTTATTTCTTTTTTTGTTGTTAATTTAAGGATTCATTTTTTTGATAGCAATAATAATAATTAAAAAAATAAAACATTTAAATTTGAAAGAATTTGGAGGAAAAACTAAAAATATGGAAATTATGTGCAAAAAAAAGGAAATTATCTTCTTTCAACATAATAATAAAACAAGTAGGAACTGCAATTTAGTAGGGATCTTAGAAAATGAAGAGGTATTTTTTGTGGAAGAAGGAACATCTAAAAAAATAAGTGAAGTGAAATAATGAAAAATCTGAATGCCTATCTTCAGATAATTTGCTTTATAAAGAAAATACAAGACTAGAGTTAAGAAGGGTGTTTCACTAATACTACTAAAATTGAAGTGTAATCTATACCTTTTCAGGAGATTAAAAGCAGCACAACTGGCAAACTCGTATAAATCTGACTTGAGTTGTAGGGCTGAAGAAAGTTTTTTATAAAGATTACAGCCTTTTCTCACAAGTCAGCATGCATTTGTGTGTGTTAAAATGTGGATAAAAGGTACAGAAATATGCTCTAGCAGCATGAGCTCCTTTATCCTACTAGAATAAGGCCAAAAAAGAACAGAATATCTCTTTCTGTCACTGTGGGTATTACACAAATTCTAGAAAACTGAGTGTTGTATTTTTCATTTTTTTAGATAAAAATAGAATAGAATTCATACAGGCTTTTATATCTGTAACCATCAGTTTCAATGCGTTACTTTTGTTTTTCATGTTTCTTTTTACCATTGAGTTTGATGAACTAGATTTAACTGAATATTAATTTGATTTAATATGGAATTGCATATAACCGATTAGGCTTGTCATCTTGTTTTTCCATATATAAGCATCCAAAAAAGCAAGCAAGAAATTGTAAATGGATACTTTTGAAGATAACTGGTTCATCAGTTTATTTCTCAATGCTGGCACTATTTAATCAAGTACAGTATAGTAATAACAATAATAGCAACAGTAAAAAATAATGGAAAATAAGTAGTATGGAACACTTACAGAAGAAGACTTTACAAACAATGTAGTGGTGTAAATAGCAGATTGTGTCATAAATGCACAGTCCAATTTGTAGGTTTTCTAGAACCTGTAAAAGTTGTCACTGCCTATGGTTTCCTTTTTTATTTAGCTGCTTGCATCATTGCTTAACAGTGTTCTGCAGCAAACTTTGTTTTTTTTTCTTCAAAATAAGGGTGTTAATGCATTCAGAATTAAGACACCTAAATGTAAAGCTCTACATGAAGGTGTCTACATACAAGTTAGGTGTGAAATTTCCAATGTTTGTGTCATTTTACATACCTTGGCTTCCAGGTGTCTTTCCAGATTCATACAGGTTCTTAAGCTTGTCAAAGCAATCTCAGTCTACACCAGTAAAGACAGTTCCAGTAAAAGGAGAGCTGTATTTACAGTATACAAGGCACTTGAAAGAGCTCATTCATGCTTATGAAAGAGGAACTGAAACTGGACTGAGGAAGGCTCCTGTAAAAATCGAGGAAATGGACAGTTTTATGGGAAGAAATTAAAAGTTTTCCTTTCTTAACCTATCAAAATGAAAGCCAGGAGGGATGCACTTTCAAAATTCTTTGGATAAGCGTAATGAAAAGAGAAAAAATTCTTCTCTGGCCTTGAAGAGGCAGAAATGTATTTGGTCCCTTTGGAGGACTTCTAATACATCATGATGAATGACATAGCTGTTTGGGAGGCACCGAAAACTCATATTTCACCTCCTATTAGACACAAGGTCCTGTTTATGTATAGAAGTCATACTGCTTACATGTTATTTGCTGGGCAGATATGACTTACTGCACCCGAGCTCTGCACATACCAAAAGATTAGTGACAGCATTAATGAGATGCAGAGCTCAAGTTTATAAATCTTACTCAGGGAAATGGTTCATTAATTCAAGGCTTTTTGCTTTGGTTTGGTTTGGTTTGATTTTTTCTGTGTTAATAGTCCTATAGTCTGGTCGTCTCAGAACTTAAGCAAAGCAAATTCATATACACTGAGAGCTAAGGCAAAGCAAACTTCTTTCAGAATATATCAGGAAACAGAATATATTCAGAATATGTCAGAAATATTCACAATATATCAGGAAAATATAATTTAAGGCTTTGTTGTGGTTTAACCCCAGCCGGCAACTAAGCACCACACAGCCGCTCGCTCACCCCCCCTGCAGCAGGATGGGGGAGAGAATCGGAAGGGTACAAGTGAGAAAACTCATGGGTTGAGATAAAGACAGTTTAATAGGGAAAGCAAAAGCCACGCACACAAGCAAAGCAAAACAAGGAATTCATTCACTGCTTCCCATCGGCAGGCAGGTGTTCAGCCATCTCCAGGAAAGCAGGGCTCCATCACGCATAATGGTTACTTGGGAAAACAAACGCCATCTCTCCAAACGTCCCCCCCTTCCTTCTTCTTCCCCCAGCTTTATATGCTGAACGTGATGTCATCTGGTATGGAATATCCCTCTGGTCAGTTGGGGTCAGCTGTCCCAGCTGTGTCCCCTCCCAGCTTCTTGTGCACCCCCAGCCTCCTCGCTGGTGGGGTGGTGTGCGAAGCAGGAAAGGTCTTGACTCTGTAAGCACTGCTCAGCAATAATGAAAACATCCCTGTATTATCAAAATTGTTTCCAGCACAAATCCAAACCATAGCCCCATACTAGCTACTATGAAGAAAATTAACTCTGTCCCAGCCAAAACCAGTACAGGCTTGAGTAAAGAACATACAGTTTAGCTCATCATAAGTAGACAGACATTAATCCCTCTAACACAAAAGAACAGTTATGCTAATACTGAAATTTTGATAGAATACCAGCATGGTTTACAAGCAAAGGATAAGGATGTTTTAACACAGAAATATTTTAATACACAGTCAGATAGATAACCTGTTCCTGGGTTTCTGACTATTAGGGCGTGGCAGGTGCACACGCCCTGACAAAGACTGGGGGCATTAAGACCGCTGCATCCTTACTTTTTGCACACTTTCTTTTGCGCCTTTAAGGTGGCAAGTGCTGACCGTCACGTACACACCTTGGGCCAGTAATTATGGTCACATATACACCTCGGGCCAGGAGTAAGAAAGTTAAGGCCCTCAGCCAATTGGAATTGACCACAGATCAGATTCAACTAGGGTATAAATGGAGCCCCGCCGGAGGGCAAATTGAATTAGTCCTCCTCGGAGCAGCGGGTCTGCAGTCAGGGACTTGCCCTTGGGTCGGGACGCCGCCCAAGGAAACTCCTTGAAGTTGAGAGCCCTCATCTTATAGGTGGGTGACTGTGCACATTTTGGATCCTCATTTCTAAAGCCGGCTGTACAGTATTAATCTCTCGTACATCATCCTGAACCTGTGGTTTACTGATGTTGTCGGAATGTTGACGCCTCATTTCTAGTTAGTTTTCTGCTAAACAATTTTGGTTAAAATAAAGTTTATTTTTGAATCTATCACCTGCCTAATTTGATTACGTGAGACTCTGTGACATAGGGTAAGTTAAATTTAAACTAGAAAAAATTTGTAAATCCAGAGATGACTTTTGATACTGGAAAATGTTATTAAAGGTGTAGTGGATTATTATTACTGAACCTACTAAAAAGCAAAGTTGTTATATGTGTTGGGTTTGTTTGTTTGCTTGTTTTCCTGAAAGATATGTTCTAGTCCAAAAAAGATCAATACAGGGAAGTACTAATCCTGTGTCACATGGAGGATTACGCTAAGAAGACATAATCATTCCACCCGGACTTGCAAATCTATAAATCTGTAAAGGTTATGTTGAGTACATTGAGTATTTTGAGATAGGGAATGCCACCTAGCATACTGCAATATGGACTGATACTAAATGTATAAAATTGGGATGTCTTAGAAAAACATTATTGGCAGAAGATTGCCATAGAAGTTAGAAATCTGTAAACATAAACACAGCATAAGATATTCAAGCATTGAAGAAAGACTGAGACATAGTAGTAGTAAATCTGTAACATAATGTGGTAAGGTTTGATACTCCATTTGATGCTGTCACATACGGTATAATGAAGGTAGTGATGTTGTGTTTATTTCCTGCACTGTTGTATGGCCTTTTCCAAAAATGACTTGTACTCTAATAAGATTAATCTAAATTCCTATCAAATGCTATTATTAATTCATTTGGGGGACTCTTTCCTTGGAATTATGAAATAATTCTTCAAGCTTAGTAAATAAAAATGTATCCAAAAGCTGACATAAAAAGTTCTGACACTTTAGGAAAAAAAAATATATATTTAGGTGATTGGCTATGCACTGAGGTGTTCCAAAATATTTCCTTTTCATAAGAATTCTTTCATTAGAATTCTGAAGCAATATGTATTTTCAGAAGCTACCTTTTTGTACATTCTATGCTGATGCATAAATGTATAAAAACTCTACAAATAAACGTTCTCATTCTGATGTAATCTCATCTGAAATTCTTTGAGATGACATAGCAGCACTAGTTTGAACGCATAGAAATAGCAAACAGCTTCCAGCAAGTGCAAAGCAGTAAGCTGATTATTATAATCACGTCTTAGGGTTTCAGGAGAAGCTGTGCAGTCCATGTGTTCTGATATTATGTTCTTTGAAACACTAGCTATTTAGACTGGCCCATCAAAATAACATGTGAACAACTATGACTGTCCATCACATCATATTATTAACTATTGTGTTCTATTAGTGCTGTTAAATCACATCAAATTATTGTTGCATTACACCATGATGATATTAAGGCTTTTAACATCCTGCTAATAAAGCAAAACACTGAAATAGTAAAGTATTGCAAAGAAATGTTTTTTGAACTTGCCATAAGAACCAGTACTGGAAAAATGTCCACCTCTTCTTTTTGCACTGACTACTTTGTACATGTAGAAAGGATTTGAATTCTTCTGGGGTTTGAATGTTTTTTTAAAAAAATGACAAGAAGTAAATAAAGACCACCTGTATCCTCACAGATAATGGAAAACTTATTGAGGCATATTACAGCAGAACCTGTTCCCTCCATCTGAAAAGGATGGGACAATGGCAGTGAAAGATGCTATTCCTGTCTAAATCAATGAGATGTACTTTGAGAAAATTCCATTGCAAAGATAAATGCTAAAGCACCAGGAAAAAAAAAAAAAAAACAAAACCCACAACAGAAAAACAACACAGCAGATATAGCAGTCAAGGAATGATGTTTCCATGGAAATATACAGATACTGAGAGAAAAAATATCCCTACCCCACCCCCCCAAAAAAAAAGAGAAACAATCCTAAGAACTATTATAGGAAATTGAAAGAGAATCAACATTCATTAAGAACTGAGGTCTCTATTACTTTTAAAAATAGTTTGAGGAAAAAATATAGAACATAAAAAAGACATTTTTATAAACATTTGGTCATATAACGAATATAGTAGAGAATTGTATTTCCTAGCATGGGGGGTTTTGTGATGTTTTATAAAGCCTATAGAAAAACAATAGCGGTCTCTATTAAATTTGACAGTTTTTCTAGCGTAATTTCTTCAGAACTGTCAGAAACTTTAATAAATCCTCTTGGCTTCTATGAAAGTCTCTGCAATTTTTCATTAAAGCTTTGTTTGTGGATATGTTAAAGAGTTTTCAGTATCATTGAAATACTATGTGTTTTGAAAATGTTGACTCATAGATTAGACTCAGCCACAGAACTCACACAAAATACATAGAGGACTTAAATAGAAAGGAAAGTTAAATTTGATCCAGATCAATGGAAATTTGACGCAGACCTGATTTTCTACGTACATTTTGTCTTTCTGTTTCCTACAAGTGCCACTTGCAGACAGATGACAGAAATGTAGTGCACTTGTCATACAGGTAATTTATTCACTAATTTGCTGCTCACAAATGTGAAGAATTTCATTTAAAACACTGCATCCTTCACAGAAACAGAAAAGAAACATAGTTTTCCATACTTCCCCTTACTTATACCTTGCTCACACAATTTCATGTTGTTTTTTATAAAGGTTATGGTGACCCCTTAGTTCACATGAAAAAAAAAACAAAACAAAAAGCAACAAAAAACTTGCTTCCCTTTGGTTAAACTGAAACTTTCTGATTAATTTCAGATTCACTTGAAAAAGAGGCTATGAATGACATTAATGATCACTTTCAGTCTTTGAATGAAAATGAGCTTTTGTATAAGACAGAAAATTGTTTGTATGATATAATGGACTGAGAAAAAAATGTCATTATGGGTTTCTTATCCTTTAGCAGAGCCACTCTCAATCCTGCTCTGAAGGGAGCAGGGAAGACAAGACCAGTGAATTTGAACATCTCTTAGCTACTTTTTGCATCCCAGTAACAGACCCAGCTTTTAGAAAATAACCACTAATTGCATATTGCTGATTAATATTCTTTGAAGTTTTTTTTTCTTCTTTCCTTTAATCAGTTTGCTTGCATAGCACTGCCACTGATTCATATTTTATCTAGAGAAAGACAAAAGCACATAGAGTAAAAATACTGTCTAGAGAAAAATGAAAAAAATAATAGGATTTATCTCACCTAACTTCAGGTCTTCAAAAATCTCTCTTCTATTTATTCAGATTTCTTCTACAGTTAATGGAGAAACATAATAACCCTTCAGGGAATGACTTCTTCCACCTACCTGTGTTACAAGGATGAACAACTTGATGGAGATGCCTCTCTCCACTTCCAATGGAAGCAGCTTCCATCAATAACTTAAACTAAGCACCTGACTTTTAGATGGCTAAAATTAGATGAGAAGAATCCTATCATAGGCAGCAGTAAACATGTGTTTGAAATCTTTTTATTCTTTAGATCTGTGGTGCCTGAATTTTGACTGCACATTGTGCCTCTATCTACTGAGATTCTAAAATCTGGAACCATTTTTTAAAGGTAGGCACATATAAGAAAGATCAGCCATGATAGACTTCCACTATATCTTGTAACAGTCAAAAGGCAAAAAAAACCCCACAAACATTTCCTTGGTGTTTCAAAGGTGGTGGTATAATTAAACACCGAAGTCAATCACTGGGTGTTTTGCTTTGCAAACTTAAGAGGTGATAGTGTAATGTACTGAACAACTCTTTATATTAAAATTTAAATGGATGAGCTAGCCCATGATAATTTTGATTTTCATTTTCTCCATCTGACTAACAGATAAGGTGTTTAACTAGTTTGAAGTCTCCTTCAGACCTTTGAAATCTCATAATAGAACAAAATGTCTTTCCTGGACAAATAAAATATTTCCTTTTTCCCATCAGTAAATGACAAAAAGGAAAAGAAAATCAAAACCACCTGATGCATATTATAAAAATCTGAAAGAGTCTGATCTTCTAAATATATCATCAGAGAAGACAAATCTAAGGGAAAGAAGTTTGGTACCTTCCCTGAGGATTTTGCTGATATTATGTCTCATTTGGGGGCCTTCCTAAGATTTCAATAACCTTTTATTAGAAAAGAAATATCTATCATGAGACTTAAAAGACTGTGTGTGAAAGGGAAAAGACAGAGTGTATTGTGTAGCTCAGAGATGCCAGATGTAGTCTTCAGACACAGATACCACTTAGTATATTGCTTATATCCTAAACAGAACATCTCATGCAATAAAGGAAAGAAAAAGAATTAAGCCAAATTGCTGTATTGTTGTCATTTAATGCACATTGTGTACACTCTGTGAAATATTTTCATGTGTGGGTTAGGAAATCCATACAGCCCAAAGTATTTACTGTCAGAAGACGCACACATATTTGACAAAGCAATTTATATACTACAGATGCAACAAAAAGAAGGAAAGTGTGAAACTAGAGAGAAGGTCACTGTACTGGATTTAGGTGTCAAGGTTTTGGCAGTGAGGGGCTTCAGGGGTAGCCTCTGTGAGGAGAGAACATGGGCTGCCCTGTGGTGGACACCGATGGTTCTAGATGGCTCCAGTGGACCCACCACAGGACACAGCTGAGCTTGTCAGCCAAGATGGTGGTGCCTCTGGGAAAATGTACTTAAGAAAAGACAAAATGCTGCCCAGGAGGGAGGAGGGAGGAGAAAATAAAATTTAAAAAAAGTGTGAGAAACAGCCGTGCAGACACCAAGGTGAGAGATGAAGGAGAGGGAGGAGGTGCTCCTGCAGCCTGCATCTTGTGGAGAAGACCATGTCAGCATGGATATCCACACTGCAGCCCATGGAGGTTCCCACACCAGAGCAGGTGGATACTTCCTAAAGGATGTGTGGCCTATGGAGAGGACTCATGCTGGAGCAGGGGAAAAGTGTTAGGAGGAAGGAGTGGCAGAGTTGAAATGTGGACTGACCACAACACCCCATTCCCCGTCATCCCTGTGCCGCTTGGGCTAAAGGTAGGTAGAGGAGTCAGGAGTGAAGGAGTAAACTTGAGCCTGGGAAAAAGGGATGGGTCAGGGGAAGGTGTTTTAATTTTTGTCTTTGTTTCTCACCATCCAACTCTGTTTTATTTGGCAAAAAATTAATTTTCCCCAAGTCCACTGTTTTGCCTATGACAGTAATTGGTAAGTTATCTCCCCGTCTCTATCTTGACCCTTGGGCTTTTCCATTTTATTTTCTTCCTTTGTCCTGTTGAGGAGAGGGGGTGAGAAAGCAGCTGGGTGGGGGTTTGGCAGCCAGCCAAGGTCAACCCACCACAGGTATTCAAAGAATTCATTGATCATAGCTTTTCTTTAGAAAAAGTCTAAATATTTTTATCCTACAGAGAGCTGGCTTTAGATAAAAGTTTCACATTTTAGTTGAATAATAAATGAATCTCTCTTAAACACATTTGATTTAAGGGTTGATAGCACAATAAAACAATTTTCTCCTCATTTATCTTTTTATTGATAAGCTCGTTGACTGATTATTTTCCATTATATCTAGTCTGTATGTTCTTTATTTATAACATTCCTGGGATTTCTGGGGTTTTTTTTTGTTTCTTTGTTAGTTTCCTTGTTTGTTTGTTGTTTGTTTGTTTTTTCCCATCACCTGAATGATTATTTTCTTCGTATAGAGACTTTTACAACTGTATATTCAAAGCTATCTTCCTGACATTGTATTCATTCCTCATCAAACCAGTTTTCTGTAATATCTAATTACTAGGTTTGCTTTGGTTTTTGCTTTGTTTTGTTTTGTTTTTTACTATGACATTTTCAATCTGTTCTGTTGACAATAGCTTTTATTCCCTGACTTCAAAACCAGAATAATGGCAATAATGACTATTATAATTTAAAAAAAATTTAGAGATCTTGTCAAGAATATAGCAACAGACCAGAAAGGTAAATATTTAATGAAACTTGTAAGAAAACAAATGGTCTATTGTAAACTCTAAATGAAAGACTGAGGACAGTCTAATAAAGAAACAGATTAAATGAAAGGTTGGAAGTGTTTGTTGCACTTCTGTAAATACCATAGTAGCATGGAATGGGGTTCCTCATGAGCTTTACCCACGAAAAGTCACAACCTTAAGGAGATCTTGTCTTTGAAGAATGAATTTTATATAGAATTCCAAAGGACATCTACAAGAGTAGGTGAGAGACATGGACAAGACTCAGCTTCTTCGGTATTACTTCCAGAACACCATTCTAAGTTGCTTTAGGCTATCTGAAACATCCACAAATGGCTGGTGCAGCAGGGAGGAACTAGAGAAGACAGGGCATGAGACAGAATATGAGACAGAACCTAAAGGAGACCCAAGCCGTGTGGAGCAGCAGCTGGGGGACTCACAGTACATCTTGACTCTTCACATCATGTAATTCTCTTCACATCAATGTAATTCATCACATTAAATGTAACTTCTGGTGATAAAATAAGAGACCATTAGCAGCAAATTGTAGCTGATTTTCACTATGAGAAAGATGGTCTGTCTTAAGTCAATATCAACTTCGAGCCTTGAAGTGCTAGACAAGGCAGAGCAAGGCCATGGACAGAGTTGAAAGCAATTTAATCTAAAACAGGATTTGTACAATCTTGATAAAACTGGAACTATTTGCTACAGGAATAGGCCTGGAAACAAATATGTGTGAAGTTAAATCCATCTGAGAAGTTGTAAGGTCACTTGGAGATTCAATAGTATACAGTAGTGACCTTACCAATCTGCAGAAAAAATGCAAATTTAGCCCCAATTTTTACAGTTCCAACTATTAAAAGTCTTATTTAAATGCCATCTATATATCAATTATCAGTGAACAACTAAACAGAGTTTCCTGATGCTGAATATTTTCTAGTTTGGTTTTTTTTTTGTCTTTTGACTGCAATTACATACCTCTCAAAGAGCAAGTACTTTGAAAAAAAACAGTCTATCAATATATAGATCCTTGGTGGTAGAAAGCATATTATTAAAGGTGTGAGCAGATGTCAAACTAAAGTGTAATGGTTAATCATGCTAATTGCTCATGTACCTCATTTCTACAAAAATATTTCGAACATGAATATCACTCATGATTCTGTGCACATTTCTGGCAGAAGTGCAAATGGTCATGAATTTACATATCACACTTATGAACCTATGCCGGATTCCCCTCCACCACCCAAAGGCTTTTTTTTTTTTTTAATACTGAAAAAGCAAAAGGGTGATAAATTGGCAAAGACATTCTCTGCCTTACTGTTGTCCTCGTTCCTCCTCTGTCATTTCTACCAACCCCACAACTCTCTAAACACGTAGTTTTGCAAGTGTAAACTGTTACTGAATGAACATGGATTTACTCAAACAAACATATACCAATTTTTATATAGGGTTATACTGAGAAAAAAATGCAGTCATGAAATGCTAGGAATATCTACTGTTAATAAATAAGAACAGAAGGACAATTTACATATTTTACATATCTTCCACAATTTCACTATTTTCACCTTTAGCTATCCATATATTCCCTTAAATACTAATCACATTATTTTTACAGAGATAGTCTTTATAAATTACCTTGTTCTTTTACAATGAAGACTGATTTCTTAAATGAAATTTACTGTGGGATTTCTGTTGGGTTTTGTTGTTACTGTCTTCAGTACAGCATGTTGACCTTGGTAGGAGTAGTTGGGATATAAACAAAAGAATCATAAATGAATCCTGGCATTGTGCAGCACTGATGTGGAGAGGGGAAAAATTTAAATAAAAAGTCTTAACTCTCACCTCTTTAGTTTCTGCTAGAGCTGCCAGATATGTTATAAAGTTTTGTGACTTACATGGAATGTCATTTTGATCAATGCTATTCAGCCTATGTTCAGTATTCCATGGCAGAATGCCATGAGGCAAGATGTACCCAATTTTGGTTTGGTTGAGTGAAGGTCCATGCTTTATCGGAACTTAGATTTCTTCCCATTAGAAAAACCCTGAGAAGGCTATATTGTTTTGCATTTCACTTTATTAAAATAATAATAATAGTAATAATACTAATAATAAAAGACTAGTATTTCTGCTCTGGTCCCATTCACAGCTAGAAATTCTGCAATAATACCCTTTCTATCAGTATTTTATCATTTCTGGATCTTGGTTGCAGATATAATCCTTAACAGGAAATTAAAAACAAAGGCAAAGAATTACAAATCTCCAGACTGCCTACTGATTCAGAATTAACATGTCATGGTTCAATCTTCATTTACCCCTGTTGCATTATATTACATCCAGTATTTAAAAGAAACTTTGGTGCATACTTTCAATTTTTAAATATACTCACAATATGGTCACTTAGGAAAGGATTAATCTCTTTTATCTTGAGTTGCCTCAGAGGCAGCCATCTAGGTTCTGTCTTCAGCCAATGGAAAAAGTTAGATACTACGAAGAAGATACTGATCTTATTCTGTGCTCTGAATTACTTTCTAATCTAATTCATAATTGATCTAAATTAAAATGGAGGGAAGAGGGGCCCAAGAAAGCTGGGTAATATTCAAGGATCACCTCCTTCAAGCTCAGGAGTGATGCATCCCAACAAAGAGGAAGTCAGGCAAAAATGCCAGGAGGCCTGCATGGATGAACAAGGAGCTCCTGGACAAAGTAAAACACAAAAAGGAAGCCTGCAGAGGGTGGAAGCAAGACAGGTAGCCTGGGAGGAATACAGAGAAATTGTTGGAGCAGCCAGGGATCAGGTTAGGAAAGCTAAAGCCCTGATAGAATTAAATCTGGCCAGGAACATCAAGGGCAACACAAAAAGATTCTATAGGTACGTCAGGGATAAAAGAAAGATGAGGGAAAATGTGGGCCCTCTCCGGAATGGAACAGGACATCTGGTTACCCGGGACACGGAGAAGGCGGAGGTACTCAATGACTTTTTTGCGGCGGTCTTGCTCACCGGCAAGTGCTCGAGCCTCACTGCCCAAGCCACAGAAGGCAAAGGCAGGGACTGGGAGAATGAAGAGCCACCCACTGTGGGAGAAGATCAGGTTTGAGACCATCTAAGGCACCTGAAGGTGCACAAGTCCATGGAACCCGATGAGATCCATCCATGGGTCCTGAAGGAACTGGCGGATGAAGTTCAGGTTCCAGATCCTCCTGGAAGCTATGCTAAGACACATGGAGGACAGGGAGGTGATTTGAGACAGCCAGCATGGCTCCACCAAGGGCAAGTCCTGCCTGACTAACCTAGTGGCCTTCTGTGATGGAATGACTACATCAGTGGACAGGGGAAGGGCTACAGATGTCATCTATCTGGATGTCCGTAAGACCTTTGACACGGTCCCCCACAACATCCTTCTCTCTAAACTGGAGAGGTATGGGTTTGATGGGTGGACTGTCCAGTGGGTGAGGAATTGGTTAGATGGTCGCATCCAGAGGGTAGTGGTCAATGGCTCAATGTCCATATGGAGATTGGTGGCGAGTGGCGTCCTGCAGGGGTCCGTATTGGGACTGGTACTGTTTAATATCTTCATCTATGACATAGATGGTGGGATCGAGTTCACCCTCAGCAAGTTTGCAGATGACACCAGGCTGAGTGGTGTGGTTGACACACCAGAGGGACGGGATGCCATCCAGAGGGACCTGGACAAGCTTGAGAATTGGGCCTATGTGAACCTCATGAAGTTCAACAAGGCCAAGTGCAAGGTCCTGCACCTGGGTCAGGGCAATCCCTGGTATCAATGCAGGCTGGGGGATGAAGGGATTGAGAGCAGCCCCACTGAGAAGGACTTGGGGGTACTGGTGGATGAAAAGCTGGACATGAGCCAGCAATGTGCGCTCACAGCCCAGAAGGCCAACGGTACATTGGGCTGCACCCAAAGAAACGTGGCCAGCAGGTTGAGGGAGATGATTCTGCCCCTCTCCTCTGCTCTGGTGAGACCCCACCTGGAGTCCTGCATCCAGCTCTGGAGCCCTCAGCAGAAGAAAGACATGGGCCTGTTGGAGTGGGTCCAGAGGAGGGCCACAAAAATGATGAGGGGGATGGAACACCTCTCCTCTGAAGAAAGGCTGAGAGAGTTGGGGTTGTTCAGCCTGGAGAGAAGAGAAGGCTTGGGGAGACCTTATTGCAGCCCATCAGTACTGAAAGGGGGCTTATAAAAAAGATGGCGGAAAACTTTTTAGCAGGGCCTGTTGCAACAGGACCAGGGGGGAATGTCTTTAAACTAAAGGGGGGTACATTTAGACTACATATAAGGAAGAAATTTTTTACGCTGCGGGTGGTGAAGCACTGGCAGAGGTTTCCCAGAGAGGTGGTGGATGCCCCATCCCTGGAAACCTTCAAGGTGAGGTTGGACGGGGCTCTGAGCAACCTGCTCTAGTTGAAGATGTTGCTGCCCACGGCAGGGGGGTTGAACTAGATGATCTTTAGAGGTCCCTTCCAACCCAAACTATTCTATGACTCTATGATTCTAAATTAGATGAGCTGAATCTTGGATCATTGGTTGCTGTGATATACAGTTAACATATTTAGCTACATGTAAGTCTGCAACCTCAGACTTTGAAAACTAATTGCTTAAATCACTACTTAGGCATCTGATTTCAAAAGCACTGCTTGGATGTTCAAGTTTCTGGAATCCGACCTAAGATTTTCCAGGGGTCTGAATACAACTGTAAAACCAAACATGAACAGGTAACCAGATTTGAAAATCTCTGCTCTAAAATTCTGGCCTGAAAACAGCTAAAAGGTGTTGCATGGTAATTGGGATGCACATAGCCCATAAAAAGAAAACAGATGCCTTTAAAAAAAAAAACCACCAAACTTTGGAAGGACAGTCTGAGAATTCTGAATGTTTGCATCACTACCAAACTCCAGGGAAATAATTCTCAAAAACAGCAACAGGAGAGTAACAGATGGGGCAAGCTGGCCTGCTTAAAACCCCACCTCTATCACAGCGACTCTTAAAATTACACCAGTCCTGAAGATGAATTTATGCCAAAGTCTTAGCTGCTGCCAAGCAATGTACCTATTCTGAAGTGAGTTAGGTACTCATGGAACACTGTCATTATGTCTACTATGACTCTTCTACCTCCCATGAGTGTTTTACAGTTACTGCATCACAGTAATGTTTCTGAAGATGTCAAGGATTTGGGTAATAAAGGTTATACATAGCTGCTGGACATAAAATGGGAAATTTCCAAAGGAAGAGAAAGATGGAAGCTTCCCACCTAATTTTTGCTGTGTAAAAAAATAGGTGATTAGTCTAAGCCAGGTATAGCTGTATCTAATGTGGAGACATAGGCACTTTCAAAAGTCTTGGGTAGGTGTTTGAGATAAATGGGATAAATCTCTTTTTACTGACAACTACATCACTAGATGCTCTTGTTCACATTGTTTTTTTTTTTCTTTCTGTGCATTTAAAAGAAGAGTAACTTTCTTAAAATATTTATTTCCAAATATCAATACAAAATTACTACACAGAAATACACAGGGATATCTTTGGCAGTGGAGGTACTAGGTGTTGTGAAAAAAAATTGTTAAAATCTTACTAACAAAACATATGTACAGTGTATATGTTCTGTGGGAGTCCTGACTCCTGTGAAAGGAAGGCCCTTGATCCATTTAAGGGTCTAGATGATTTGGCATAAACTGAAGGTAGGTCTGGGTTTTGTTATGGGTATAATCCTGATTGCTGATTGTTCAGAATGGGGGAGCTGTATACTGGCTTGGGTTTCTTTCCAGTAGGAACCATAAGACATAGAACAATGCCCTGTATCTGAGTCTTGTCCCAACACAGATTCAAGGTGGAGACATATCAAGGTGGAGACATATCTGTTTATCCTGGTATAGATGTGGGATCTGGAGCACCATCAAGATCTCCTCCACTTCTTGGAAGTATACATTAAGATTTTGAGACTTTAGTGGCAAGTAGTAAAATTTTACTACGCTGGCTATTTAAGTTTCCTGAGAGACAATGAAGTTAAAAACCTTGCATATGCACATCTTCACTAAACATGAATCAAATTACTTAAAAAGGAAAAATCTTAGAAATATCTTCCTATCAGAACTCTGAATACGAAGGCGCTCTAATTCTTCGGCTAATAGGTTCCATAACTAGGACTAGTGATTCATCATTTCAGAGTTACAATTGCCTAGAAAAGGAGACTATACACACAAAATGAAAATGTCCTGATTGAATTCAAATATAATGCAAGAGAGAGCCCTACTGGCAGAGCTTAATAAATACAATCACTATTTTAGTAGCCTAAGTGAATAACTTACCTTATAATAAATGGGAGTGAAACACACATCTTGGAATATTTGCCTCTTTGTATCCTCCTTCACTTTAGATGGTTCATTGAGAAATTCAAATATATATTCATACAGTATGGATTCTTCATTATATCATTGCCCACGTTAGTAGTGCTATGATATAACATCCTCCTCAATGGAATAAATGGACTATGAAATATTTTACCAGAAGAACACAGGTGAGTCCCTCCCCTCCCTGCACTTGGGTGCTCTAAAAATTTGAGAGTAAATGTGAACTTTTAAGTTCCTGATCACTCTGTATTGAAGCTCCAGGAAGTTTTAGAAAAGAGAAGCAGAAATAATGCACCCAGATAAAAAGATAGAAGGCTGAAAAGGGAATCCTTCACTGCTTATATGGGCAGCAAGGAATATTAAAAAATACCTATTCAGTTTGACTAAAGCATCTAAACTGTAGCTTTGTGCAATACATTTCTGTCAGGTGTGGGTGGTGTTGGGGGTGGCAGGTGTTCCAGCAGATTTTACATGTGCTTAAAGTGGTTCCTCTGTATAATAACAAGAAAAATACCAAGAGCAGTTGGATTTGAATAAAGCTGTAGTAAGCAGGCCAGCATCAAATCTAAATGAAGGTGAGTGCAAGCAGGGTGCAATGCAAGAAAGAATTAATTACTGGAAGGACAGAAGAAAAAATAAAAGAGACTTGTCTCATTTTATGTTATGGTTTAGAAGATATATTAATCTCAGTCATCAGCTTATGAAACAATCACTACAAGTGAAAAATTTGAGACTGGAGTAGAAGTGAAAAGATTTCTTCATACCTATGCATTGTCCATTTTTTTTTAATCTTCATTCAAAGCATCCATAATAGCCCAGTAAAGACCAGGTGCAGCACTAAATCCTTTAAGTTGTATGGAATATTAATTTCCTAAATTAATTCATTCAGTAGTTAAAACTAGCCATCTAATACAATAAGAGACACTGTAAGAAATCCATGGCAGACTTGACACAGAACCTACAGAAGAATCACAGCCATCTGGAGCACCAGGTGGAGGGCATATAAAATTCCTTACAGCCTCCCAAATCACACTAAAAATCTTTGTTTAATGTTTAGGATTCTTGTGTGCAAAGGTGCCTAAACTTTTATTACAATTCAGTGGAGAGCTAAGGGAAGAATTAGTTACCTATATGTAAACAACTCCATGAAAAGATGCCTCAGGGTATCTTGTCTGGCCTCTGGCTGCTTGTCCGTAGGGTGCAGATCTCCCTGGATCATGCCTGCTGGCCCTCTGCAGATGTCCCAGACACCCCAAGACATCACAAATAACACTAGAAGCCTATATTTAAGCAAGTGGATCAAGCTCCTTCTCAGTACTGACAGCGGAGACTAGAGAGCAGTCCAGCTCATCCAGCAAGAGGCATTTACATCTGGACAGGAGAACAGCCCTCAGAATCAACAACCATGTTAGCTGAATTGTCATTGATTATAATAGCAGCTTAGATGAATTAATGGCTGGTGTAGTAACCTTTTGCTGTTTGTTCATTAGGAAAATAAGTCAAAAGTTCCTACTGAATGCAGTTTTATCCAGGGAAAATACAAGGCAAGTAAGATAAAAGGTCATTCTTGCAAATGTTTATTTTGGGAGAAGATGAAGAATAAGCAAGACTGAATAAAAATATATATTAAATTTAATTCACTTATGGCTTAAAGATGCAGAGCTCAGATTGTCTTTAATGGAATGAGTTGGCTCATGCCAAGATTATACATACACATTTTTGACATATATGACTTTGTGATGGAGAGTAGGAAAAACTAGGAATCTAGAGTAAGAATAAAGATGAATACATACCTGGGAGCAAAACAGGCAAGGTAGTCTATATAGCCAGTCTATACAGTTTGTATCACAAACCTGGCTAACAGGTTTTGTGATGGTACGCCAAGAATTTGCAAAGGAGATTAGCTGTGGTCCTAAACAATATATACAGGAACTAAAGAAAGCATTAGCATTTACAAATACACTTATCAGAGGTGCATTCGGTGCCATTTTCTGTATTTTAGCAAGCTATCAATGGATCTAATCCAATTACTTAATTCACAGAGGCTGTACAGATACACAACCTGCCTGTGACAACTGATTTCTAAATGAAGTTTCTATCCCACTGTTGTCACGGGTAGGCTGTGTACATTTACAGGAGAAATCCTGGCATTTTCATATCTTTTTCATACTTTCTCCTTTTTATATCCTTTGAAATAATGGGGCCCAAAGAGAGAAGAGCAATTGAGGTCTGGGTGTACGTTATGGATAAAAAGGCATAATGACGTTCTTGCTAGCAATTCCCAACTTACGGTTTCTTTTTTGATTTCTGGTAAGCAATGAGCTAATATTTTCACAAAACTATCCATTATAAATTTAAGATCTTGCTCTCCAGTTACAGTGGTCAGCTCAGAGCCCATTAGTTACCTTATAAGATATATATATATATAATAGTGGGAAATGAAAAACCTAGGCCAGATCAAGTCACTCATATAAAGCGGATTACTACATCAGGAAAGGGAAAGGGAAAGGGAAAGGGAAAGGGAAAGGGAAAGGGAAAGGGAAAGGGAAAGGGAAAGGGAAAGGGAAAGGGAAAGGGAAAGAGAAAGGGAGGGAAGGGAAGGGAAGGGAAGGGAAGGGAAGGGAAGGGAAGGGAAGGGAAGGGAAGGGAAGGGAAGGGAAGGGAAGGGAAGGGAAGGGAAGGGAAGGGAAGGGAAGGGAAGGGAAGGGAAGGGAAGGGAAGGGAAGGGAAGGGAAGGGAAGGGAAGGGAAGGGAAGGGAAGGGAAGGGAAGGGAAGGGAAGGGAAGGGAAGGGAAGAGAAGGGATGGGAAGGGAAGGGAAGGGAAGGGAAGGGAAGGGAAGGGAAGGGAAGAGAAGAGAAGAGAAGAGAAGAGAAGAGAAGAGAAGAGAAGAGAAGAGAAGAGAAGAGAAGAGAAGAGAAGAGAAGAGAAGAGAAGAGAAGAGAAGAGAAGAGAAGAGAAGAGAAGAGAAGAGAAGAGAAGAGAAGAGAAGAGAAGAGAAGAGAAGAGAAGATGAAGAGTTGAGACAGACCCTTGGACCCCTGAAGAGCAGGATTGTTTAAGGGCTATCAGTAGTGAAAAACATCAGAAGGCCCTTTATTCTCTTCTTTTCTCCTGTTAGTTTTTTTTTTTTCCTTTCAACAGTAGCAACCATTGTTCAATCCCACAGTTTCAGGAGCAGCAACTGCAACTTCTTTCACTTTCATACAGGCGAAGCACACAACTGCTCTGTGTTCACTTTGTTACCCTGGCAGTCTGCTGCCCTAACTAACTGCCTAACATTTCCCATGCCTGAAGCCGTCACCAGATGAATACAGCACAGGATAAGGTGCATAAATAACAGAAATGAGGCCAACTAAGGTTATCTGGTATTCATTACATCCAAATTAAGAAGGATTTTGGAAGGTGACTAATTAAAAATCAGTCCCTTGGTGAGTGAGTACACATTTTTCTCCCTAAGTTATTCCGCAATGTACTCATTGTGGGCTGATGATGCTCAGTTTATGATGATTTTTTTTTTTCCTAACAAACATTTGATCAAATTAAGCCTAAGATCCAAGAAACTTGATGTTTACTTCATCATCTATGTCAAAGATTCTTCAGATCAAGTTCTCTTTTATGGGCTGTCATTACACTATTCAAATTATATTCTGAGAAACAACTTTTCAATCCTATTATCTCTGGCAGGTTACACAGGACAAAATGAGGGCAGAAACTGTAGACAATGGAGTACCACAAGTATGCCTTTTCCATTAGAATTTAGTTAAAAATTCTGTTGATTGTGAACAATCCACTTCCTTCTCCCCCTACCCCCGGAGTATATTTCTTCTGCAGCCCTTCAGTCATAACACCTTTTTTTTTTTTTTTTTTTTTTAAATAAAATGAAGACAAGAGATCTCCTGATAAGTGACACTTCCAGATACTCTTCTTTTACACAAGGTGTATACTTCAGAGTAAAACAGTTTAATAGAATTAGGCCCAATATGCATTATCTAAAATTGTGGGGTTTTGGCTCTTTAATCTATGTGTCATAAATTTTATATAGTTCAAGGCTACAAAGTGACCACCACACCTCTAAAAACTTCCAGATGCAGAAATAAACATTATGTTTTAAAAATATTTCCCAGTTAATGTCTTCTTTTTCTAAATATCACTTAATTTAAAAAAAAAAAAAAAAAAGTTTTCACTTTTCTTAAACTTCTCTGGAATAAATTACCTTCACATTTATAAATTTGTGTTTTAATTCAGAATCGAATCTCCCTAACTAAAGGTTCTAGTCTGTGAATCTTTCTCTGTCTACTGGAGACTATTGAAAAACCCTGCATTACCAATGTCTTTTACACCAGTACTCAATCACTTCTAGGTCTTCTGTTCAAGAAACTAAATTGATTGCTTCTTATCCTTCTTATAATAAAGTTTATATTCTATTTTCTGCGTCATATTTTTTTTGCCTGTTCTGAGTAAGTCCTGTTATCCTGCCAGTATTCCAGCAGCCTTCTGATAACAGTTGCCTACACACACTAGATCTCCTTCTACTTCTTTTAATTACCTAAGAGACACCTTACTCTCACTGTGCAACCTAGTTCCTGGCCACTGACTCTAACTACAGTTGGAAAAGAAAAAAAAAAATGTCAAAGCTTTTTTTTTTTGGTACAGATTTTCATTCTTTTAATTCAATTCACATTCCCAATGAACATTATGAATGCAGTTGTAATTCAATTCAATTCAATTATACATATTCATTTATGTATAGGTGCCTGATTCTCAAAGGTTCTGATATACTGTCTTCAGTGTCCAGCCCTTTGAAGAACAGGACAGCCGTTTAATAACTGAGCAAATACTTGGCTCTTGTTTACTCTCAAGCTCACTGTCTGCAAGGACATTCCTATTCATCACTCTCCAGCTACAAATCTCTAAATGAGGGACCTAGGAGCACTTCTCATTTTCCTGCTTTTTCTATGTACACTGACTGTAACCCTATTGTATGTTGAAATGACATGCTATTCCATGCATGTAAATATCATGAAGCACACGTAATATTTTGCTCTCATTTTCTTCAGAAAGAAACTCTGGCAAATAACCAAGAAAGAAGCTGTGGTGTGCTCCCTGAACATGAATGTCTAGGTAGCAGCATTGCAGATTTTTGACACACCTTAGTTACTTACCACACCTAAAGCTGATCTGTTTTTTCTTCTCAAATTTATAAATTCTTAGGAATCTCTCAGTGAGGACATCTGAGTTGGCAGAAATGCCTTAAGGGTGTTATTTTTCACCACTTGGATCCCTGCCTAGAAAAAGGACAATATGCAAGGCACAAGAATACATTACTCTCTTGAACAGTCTCAGTAGAAAGTAGAATGAATTTTCTCATTTCAGGCATCTAGCAACAAAGATTTCTGGCCAAAGCTTAACTTGCAAAGAGCAACACTTCTTTTCTTCTGCACCCATGACCCATTATGCTTCTATGCACTCACTATTAGTCCATATCCCAAGTATAAAGACTTTTACCATAGTGACCATGCACATAAAGCCAAAGAGATTTGAATGTAACTGCTTTAACCTCTATTATGAACACATCTATTCCTTAATATTTCTAAGTATACATGAAGTGCATCCTTTAAACGTTTCTTGGTAACTAAAGGATAATGAGCATGCTGTCATGCTATGCACTCAGTGAGGTATGGAAAGAAAATACAGTGTTTAAAAGAGAATGTTGGGGGAAAATTTATTTTTCTTGAATGTATTTTGAACATTTCATATTAACTCTGTTTCATATTCTTTTGAAATGTCATATTCAGATGTTACCACTGTTGTCCCCAACATCTTCTTTACGAATTATGTAGCAAAGTACTTTTCTTAATGTGAAAGTTCTCTTTAATTTAGAAAGACCTGTAAAAAGAAAGAATTGTGTAAGTGCAAAATTATTATTCAAACTTATTTAAACTTCTCAAGTTTTGAAACTAGTATTTTTAAGGTCTTGCAGAAAACTTTTCATTTTTTGACTTATTTTTTTCTGAAACTTCATATGTATAGAAAGAATGATAATTTTAATTATCTTATACTCATTTTCAACAAAGTTAAAAAAAGCATAACGTTTACAGCAACTTCTGGCTTTAGCATATATCAACATTCAGATTTTTAGATATATTTTGAAAAAGCATTGTTTCTTTTTATTTCCTGCATTTTCTTTCACGGTTCCTTGTCTATTTTTTTAATTTAAAACTTCTTCCTAGGTATTCTAATATATTTTAATAGCTACTTGTGTTATGCATAAATCTATACATTATGCCTTTTTCAGAGTCCTAGTTATACTGTTTTTCACTATTTGACTCATCTTTTGCTACGTGTTTGCTTCTTAAAATATTATCAATGAGAATTCAGCAGTGAGGAACAATCTTTTTCAAATGAACTTTGCTATTTTTAGCTATATCTTGATTTTCTTTTCTGTATTTCTGATGCACTGATTTTCCAATACCATACCATAGACTTGATGGATGAGGAATGTTACATGAGGTAGGAGCTATGGTAAGGGATACAATGGAAGCATCCATCTCTGCAACCACTTCAGGATGGAGAACCTAATTCTTACTAGAGCTGTTCATTTTGCCACTGTGCAGGCAGGAGAATAATGAAAGCCATCAAAGCCCAACATATTGATTTTCCTCACCCCAATGTATTACTGAGAGTTACTGGCAGCAACTTCCATTTGCTTTTGCCTTTTCATCTGCTTCTCACAGTCTCTTCCAACTGCTTCAAGCATTTCCAGCAACCACCAGCTGAGCTCACCTTCTGTGCAGGAACAGCATGACCGCACACCAAAATGAAGACCATGGCCAGTGACCAACAGGGCTGGTTGATCTTTAAAGGTGGTGGGAAAAGGAATTTGTGTAGGTAAGGCAAGAAGCTATTGCAGTTTACCATATCACTTCAAAGTGCAAATGAAATACACCATATTAGCCAAGATGGAGCTTACAAACTATACAGGATAGAGCAGATCAGCTCCGGGTCTGCTACAAATAAGCAAATCTATGGTTAAGAAAGGTTTAATCAGATCTCACACAGACCCTCAGGGAAGTCCAGGTTTCAGTGCTATTTCTCAACTTCTGGTTCCATTATTTGGTGATGTTAGGCCAAGAAATTATTTTCTGTTTGTTTGTTCTGTTGTTTCTTTTTCTCCACTCTCCTAAACCATCAGTCACTGCTTATAAGCTCCTTGGTGTTATATAACACTGATTTCTTCTACCCATCTTGAGGATGTCCGACACAGTCGACCATCACATCACACTCCCCCCAGCATGATGGGGCTTACAGAAGTCTAGTTTACATTATCATTAAGTTAGGTTCAATGCAAGTAAAGGCACTCTTTGCTGCACACTCAGCTTTTCCAGAGTTCCTAGATTGCTGTATTATTTGGCCAGGTTGTTCCTGGTTTTGTCATCTGAATGATAACATCTCCCACTGACTCTGCACTGCATCTGTGATTTACCATGTGCTCTTAAAACTTCTTGGAATCTCCACCTGCAGCAGAACTACCTTCAGACTAGATGTAAGAAATAAATTTTTTTACGATGAGGGTGGTGAAACACTGGAACAGGTTGCCCAGAGAGGTTGTAGATGCCCCATCCCTGGAAACATACAAGGTCACGTTGGGCGGGGCTTTGAGCAACCTGATCTAGTTGAAGATGTCCCTGCTCATTGCAGGGGTGGGTGGACTAGATGAGCTTTAAAGGTCCCTTCCAACCCAAACCATTCTATGATTCTATGATATCTTGTGCTAGAGGAGAAACATCTGTGGCTCAGGTACAGTAGCTGATCATCATGGCTTTGTACAAGACAGAATACCTTCCTTCCATTCAGATAGCTTACTGGAGGATCTCAAATGAAAAATTAATTCCTTGCTGTCTACGCAGTGTCACTGGTTAATAAATATGGCAGGGACGTTTAGTTTAAATGGATGTTTTGAAGAAGACCCAAACATTTGTCCTAGTAACTAAATGAGTTGCTCAAAGCTGACCTCCAAGAATTATCACATGTGATTTGGTGGGGAAGAGGGGAAAGTGTAAAGGTATGCCCATATATTGTGCAGTAAGAAGTTTTGTATAGGAAAGGAGGGAAGTTTTGGGGATTTTGCTATCTTCTAGTATAACTAAGTAAAACATCTGTTTTAATTCACCCCAATCTTTGAAGAATTTCTTCCTTTTCATATTCAGCAGAAATCTGTAGAAGCAAAAGGCCTGATAGTCTGATGAGCTGTTCCTAGTTCATTAATAATTTTGATAAAAGTTTCTCATTATTTTTCAGTCCCCATCAACTCACTACAATCAGGGCATGAAGTTTTTAGTAAATCAAGGAAATCACTAAAAGGACATAAAGCTGAATAAAGAAAGTGAAAAGGCATATCTACTCTGAATGCCCCCATCTCCCAGTTGGTCAGGTATCTAGTGAACACTTCTAGGATTACCTCCGATGTAATGTCACTGTTATTGCATGTGAAGATGTTATCTCCTAACAATTGCATGTCCTTTACTCTTGTTTTGGTACATTCAGCAGCAATTTTTCTGTTTCAAGATTTTGTATCTGAATTACATGTAAAATTGTATGAAAACTTGCTTCTTAAATTTGTTATTTGGTTGTCACTGTTCAGGTTTGACGTTTCTTTTCGTTATACACGCCTGTGTATTAGAATCATAGAATCATAGAATCATAGAATCATTAAGGTTGGAAAAGACCTCTAAGATCATCGAGTCCAACCGTCAACCCAACACCACCATGCCCAATAAACCATGTCCCTAAGCGCCTCATCTACACGTCTTTTAAATACCTCCAGGGATGGGGACTCAACCACTTCCCTGGGCAGCCTCTTCCAATGTTTCACCACTCTTTCAGTAAAGACATTTTTCCTCACATCCAATCTAAACCTCCCCTGGCGCAACTTGAGGCCATTTCCTCTTGTCCTATTGCTAGTTACTTGGGAGAAGAGACTAACACCCACCTCGCTACAACCTCCTTTCAGGGAGTTGTAGAGAGCGATGAGGTCTCCCCTCAGCCTCCTTTTCTCCACGCTAAACAACCCCAGTTCCCTCAAGCACTCCTCATATGACTTGTTCTCCCGACTCCTCACCAGCCTTGTTGCCCTTCTCTGGACACGCTCCAGCACCTCAACGTCCCTCTTGTAGTGAGGGGCCCAAAACTGAACACAGGATTTGAGGTGCAGCCTCACCAGGGCCGAGTACAGGGGCATGATCACTTCCCTACTCCTGCTGGCCACACTAGTTCTGATACAGGCCAGGATGCCATTGGCCTTCTTGGCCACCTGGGCACACTGCCGGCTCATGTTCAGCCGGCTGTCAACCAGCATCCCCAGGTCCTTTTCCGCCAGGCAGCTTTCCAGCCACTCTTCCCCAAGCCTGTAGCGCTGCATGGGGTTGTTGTGGCCCAAGTGCAGGACCCGGCACTTGGCCTTGTTGAACCTCATACAGTTGGCCTCGGCCCATCGATCCAGCCTGTCCAGGTCCCTCTGCAGAGCCTTCCTACCCTCCAGCAGATCAACACTCCCACCCAGCTTGGTGTCATCTGCAAACTGACTGAGGGTGCACTCAATCCCCTCATCCAGATCATTGATAAAGATCTTGAACAAGACCGGCCCCAAAACTGAGCCCGGGGGAACACCGCTCGTGACCGGCTGCCAACTGGATGTAACTCCATTCACCACAACTCTCTGGGCCCGGCCGTCCAGCCAGTTTTTGACCCAGCGCAGAGTACACCTGTCTAAGCCGTGAGCCGCCAGCTTCTCTAGGAGAATGCTGTGGGAGACGGTGTCAAAGGCCTTACTGAAGTCCAGGCAGACCACATCCACAGCCTTTCCCTCATCCACTAGGTGGGTCACCTGGTCATAGAAGGAGATCAGGTTGGTCAAGCAGGACCTGCCTCTCATGAACCCGTGCTGGCTAGGCCTGATCCCCTGGTTGTCCCACACATGCTTTGTGAGCGCCCTCAAGATGAGCCGCTCCATAATCTTCCCCGGCACCGAGGTCAGGTTGACAGGCCTGTAGTTCCCCGGATCCTCCTTCCGGCCCTTCTTGTGGATGGGCGTCACATTGGCAAGCCTCCAGTCGTCCGGGACCTTCCCCAGTATTTTAGTGGGCTAGTCAAGTGTGCTGACACCAATGCATAATTTACAATGATCAAGGTACCTCTCATGCACATTTCTGAAACTTCCTTTTTGCATTACTGTACAGCCCTTTCCTCTGTTTCTGTAGTACTTGTTTTCTACATGAAATGCAAAGTGCCAAGTAGAAGTTTCAGCCCAGTAAGTCTGATTTTTTGCCATCACTAGTAGACCCCCAGGCATTGCGTCCTTGGCAGCGTCAGGGCAGGTTGCTCTCAGGGGGCCAAGGATTCCTTGGCTGGTCGGAGCCAGTTGGAGCCATTTGGAGGTGGTCAACTCCCCCCCTTGCCACGCTTATGTGTCTGTCACCATCCCACTGGAGCTGCCACTGGCTTGGGGAGCACCACCAGCCCACCTGGGGGCAACGGCCTCTTTGTGTCATGGGCACTCGCTGCCCTCCCCCATGGGATCCCCAGAAGGATTCAGAGGAGAGTAGTGGGGGAAAAAGGCACCCTCAGAGCCCCAGGCAAGGACGCGATAATTTGAGCATAATGGAATTAATGAAATGTAAAGTGCAGTTAGAATAATAACAAATAATAAATAAATAATAATAAAAACTTTAAAATAATAAATTAAGTGCAGTTAATTTTACTATCTTTACATTTCTTCACTTTTTTCCCATTATCTCTGACATTGTTGTTCAACCTCCTCTTTTTTTTTTTTGCCCCATTTGGAACAATTTATTTTAGATTGATTACATTACAAAATATGGAAATTGAATGATTATTCTATATATGACACAGTTGGTGGGAAAAAAGAGTTAATCTTAAAGTCAGCTTTTAAAGCATTCATTCTTGCATAGTTGGGCATCTGATATGCTGTGATCGCTGTTTATCATAGTAATCAATATTGACTTTTTTCTGTGTGCTGCTGCTGTACAATACCCACTTGCTGCCTTTTGTTTTACACTTAAATTATTAAGTTGCATGGGCCAAGACTGTTCACAACGATAATAAATAATAATATCCTATGAAAAATTTGCTCTATGGTGAATCCAGGGAAATGAAGTAGCTAGGGGTAAGGCCAAAGCAAAGTTTGATTATTTGAAGAAAATCTTCAGGTAGTTTTCTAAGTGTGATAATTATATCTTCAGAGCATCTTTAATTTGTATCTTACACTCAAAGTATGTGTGTGTGTATATATATATTTATACAAAAATGCTATCATTCACCACAGTAATGGCATTTTCACATAAAAGTTTTGACATGAGGAATGATAATCCAATGAAGTATAGACAGCACAATGAAAAATAGAAGGCAAAACAGGATTTATAAGTGGAAAGCTATACAACTTTGGGCAGCAATGCCTTCAGGTCAAAAGCAACAAAAGACAATGGTATACAAGTCACCAAAATCATAGTAAATTAATGCTAACATCATAGTACTCACAAACAAAATTACCCTTGAATCCATAAATTCCTAAGTTCTATATAAAGGTATTGTAGTCAGCAGTAGTAAGTCAATATCCTATCCTTTCTTGTGAAAAAAAAAAAAAAAAAAGCCTAATCCTGCATTTTTAACTGCAGAAATTCCATTTACCAAAGAATAATTGGCTGTAGATCTGTCAGATTCTGTGTTTCTATTACAGTAAAAAATACTCTTTTTGCTTTGATCCATTTTTCTTTGAGAATGCACTTTTCTTAACAGCTTCCTGGATGCTTCTCTAAGAGTATTCTACACTTCAATTAAAATGTTAAAGTTCCTATAACCAAAGATTAACCATTAACATATTCCATATCACCTTTTACCTGTGAGAATGCATACAAAAGTGTGGAAGTGGTGCAGCATCACCTACTTTTTTTTTATTCACAATGAATGGGTACCCAAAGATCTTTCAAGCATTTTTTACAAAATGTGACAGTGATTATGACATATTATATTCACTAACCATCATATTATGATTTGGCTGAAAAGAGATTTAGTATTTTGCAATTATTTCATTTAGTGTAAATAACAAACTATAGAGATTTTGTATCAGGTTCACTGTACATGCAAAGTACATTCATCCAGTATGGTTGACATTCTATTGAAAATGTTGTAGTTAAATGAAGATAATAAGGATGTCAGGTCTACATTGATTAAACATGGGATTTTAATCTTGAAAACTTACTCTGCAGATAAGTCGGGAAGTCATTAGTCTAAAGTACCAGTCACTGTTTCAATTTCTGTTGGAAATATTGTGTGTTACCTGAATAGATATTAAACGAGACAAAAAAAAAAACAGCCTTTATTTACAGAAAGATTAATTTAGAGAACTTCTGAGATGTGTTAGACTACCATCCAGGTCTCTTTTCTACACCTTGAAATGGATGAACAGTTATTTTGTAGCATGAGCCTGTCTTTGGACACCAAACAGTGGATCCACTAGCTTTACTAAGCTATTTGTAAACCAAGGACAAAAGCCTAAGCCTTCTTAAAACAAATTCTACCTATCCAGAAAAGCCTTTTACCTCCGTTATGATCTCATTCTACAAGAAACTATAGTATATACTTGAATTTACTTACACAAATAGTCCCATTAAAATTTGAACAAGGATCGGGATGACAATGCTATGTATGTGAGAATCAGTGACACACTAGAAGTGCTAACGGAGCAACTTTATTAGCAAGCTGCAGTTAGCTTTCCTGAAAAGGCAACTTCATTGTTTCAGTAATTTGTAAAAGCTAAAAGGATAGGTGACATTGAAACCAATGACTAGGTATACAGAAAGGAGGATAAAACTACCCAGACATGTATAAAAGAGGTCACGCATGGAGATGTCATATTTTTCAAAAACCAAGAGAGATAATGTATTCCTGTCAAAGTATTCTTCAGCCAAAGTTTTCTTTTTCATTATGTGTCTGACCAGAGTGGTTTCTATGTACTTGTGACAGGTTTTGGCCCGTAGCAGTTGGACAAAACTTTGTTCAGGAACTAGCCAATAATGCAGGCATTTATACAAAAAAGATGTGGAAAAAAACAAGAAAAAAAATCTCCTACCAGATGTCTGCCTGGTGGTGTTTTCTCTCTGGCCCATCTTTGAGACTATAAGCATTTTCCAAAGTCAATAGAAACTTTCTCCCTCTTTTTTTTTTTATTTTTTGTTGTTTATTTGTTTTTTGGCTTTCTATTAATGCTGTCTAGATCACTGAGCAGGAAAAAAGTTACCTAATAAAAGCATGAATAGAAAGAATAATGGGGAGAGGAAGATCAATTTGTATCTACATGAAGAACTAGCTCAATATGTTTTATTTCTTCTATTAACAATATGCACTGGTATCATTAAAATATTATATAGAGTAATGGAACTTTGGTTCGTAGTAGAGATTTCAATGTGACTTCAATTAAAATAGGAGACAAAACACAGGTTAAAAGTAGCACGTACCTTTTCCTGTTGAACAGTCAATGTGTTGATGGACAGTGTATTCAGTGTTTGGACAGCAAAGTTTTCACAGTGATAAACATTTTTCCAACCCTTGGCACACATTACCTGGAGTAGAATATTATCATAGAATCGTAAAATCATAGAATGGTTTGGGTTGGAAGGGACCTTAAAGATCATTTAGTTCCAACCCCCCCTGCCATGTTCAGGGACACCTTCCGCTAGACCAGGTTGCTCAAAGCCCCATCCAACCTGGCCTTGAACACTTCCAAGGGTGGGGCTTCCACAACTTCACTGGACAACCTGTTCCAGCGCCTCACCACCCTCATAGTGAAGAATTTCTTCCTTACATACAATGTAAATCTACCCTCTTTCAGTTTAAAGCCATTAGCCCTTGTCCTACCACTACATGCACATACAAAAAGTCCCTCTGCAGCTTTCTTGTAGGCCCCCTTCAGGTACTGGAAGGCTGCTATGAGGTCTCCCCGAAGCCTTCTCTTCTCCAGGCTGAACAACCCCAACTCTCTCAGCCTGTCTTGATAAGAGAGGTGCTCCAGCCCTCTGATCATCTTCATTGCCTTCTTCTGGACTCACTCCAACAGCTCCATGTCCTTCTTACATTAAGGGCCCCAGAGCTGAATGCAGTACTCCTAGTACCAATGCAGTATTCCTAATAGCAACATCCACATCACTTAATATTTTAACCAAAAATTAATGCAAGTAAAATTGTTGACTTCAGAGGCCATATTATATAAAATACTCATGGGCATCTACAAGACAACTAAGTCATAATTTTTTAAAATCATCTGTTCTCCATAAAACTATGGAGAGTTTACAAAATTTACAGAAAGATAACTGACTGCCATGAGCATGTGTGAGGTCACTGTGGACTGCAAGAACTATTTGCTCAGGAATCTAAACGTTATATGAATTCCTTTGGGTGTAAGCCATGAAGTACAGAAATACTGTTGATATAACTTACATTAAGATCTAGAGTAAAACCAAACTTAAAGTTTTTTCTCATGTGCAAGGAAGATTTCTAGCTAGGAAAAATAGAAGGTTAGCATATCTTTATAATATTAAAATATATCCAACTTTTTAATTCCTTGTACAGGAAATAAACTTTATGTAAAATGTTTGTTTTCTGTTGCAGTTTAGTCATCCAATTTCCATTGCATTAAAGGTACCTTTTCTGTTTGAAAACATATCTATAAATACTTGGCATATATTTCTGATTCAAGGAAAACAAGACCATTCAGCATAATAGAGTTTAAGATAAAGAGCATAAAGACCAATGATAACCATCTCTATAGTAATATGAAAGACTCTGTAAAATTATGTGAGAAATAAAAGTGATGACCCAATGAGATATAACCGGTCTCTCCAGTAAATTTCATACACTTGAAGCTTAATTCTGAGTCTGGATAGTTTTATTAATAGAGACTTTCCAGCACAATTTTTTCTGTTGGCTTGGTTGTTTTTAATAATTATAAATGTATATTGCATATTTTCCTGTATAGCTTTATTTACAAAAATATTTCATTAAAATATTATGCACCTTATCAACATTGTAATAGTTTTCTGTGCATGCATGGGTCTTGGTTGAGAGCAAGCTGAACATGAACCAGCACTGTACCTGTGCAGCAAACAAGGCCAACAGTATCCTGGGCTGTTTTACAAGAAGCACAGCCAGTAGAGCGAGGGAGGTGATTACCCCCTCTACTCAGCACTTAATTAGACCACATACGGAATACTGCATCCATTTTGCTGCCTGCCATCCCTTGGCATCCCAAACAAGAAAAGCATTGATCCACTGGAGTGCAGGTCCAGGGAAGAGTCACCAGGATGATCAGGACTAGCGCACTTGCCATGTAAGGAGAGGTTGAAAGACCAAGACTTGGTCAGCCTGGAGAAGAGATGGCTGCAGGGGTGCTTAACAGCAGCTCCCAGCATCTGTGGGAAAGTCATCGAGGAGTCAGGTTCTTCATAACGGTGCATGGCAGGAGGACAGGAGACAACAGAAATAAAATTTCAGACTGGATACGACAAAAAATCTTTTCCTCCCATGAAGATAGTCAGGTAGTGGAGCATGTTCTCCCTAGAGATTGTATAGTCTCTAACCCTGGAGGAGGAAGAGGTTTTCAAGACCTGACTAGATAGAGCCCTGAACATCTTCCTCTGACTTCACAGTTCATCCTGCTTGGAGCAGGAAGTTGGACTAAAGACCTCCTGAAGTCACTTCTAACTTAAATTACCCTATGATCTCACGATATTTTTGGTGGAAAACAGAAGATTTCTAAGTGCCTGAAGTAGCACTTAAATTCATGGGAATATCTATGTTCCTCTGAAATATGCAAAGTTAAGAGGCATAATATCAGTATAGAATTCATTATTTTTTGACTGGGGAGAAATACCATCAAAAATAATTTTCAAACAGCCACTTCAGTGTTGTCAGGCATATTAAAGTCTATTATCGTCAGTGACTTATTTGAGATTTATTTTGGAGTCATGTTTTTTTTTTTTTTAATTATATTTCCATTTAGAGACATTTCATTGTATGCTGTAAAATCAAAATAAAATACAGGGAAAAAACATAGAGGTTTAGTTCATCTTTGATTTTTCTATGACAAAAAAAATAATCCAGCATTTTAAATCTTAAAATGGTTACAAAATTTCCACCCAGACTATGGTTTTCAGCTAAACTTGCATGGAGTATCAGTGAGAGTGCACTTGAAAAGATGAGTGTTAAAGTAAAATGCAGTTGAATGTCAGCATTATCCTGTCTCCTATACAAAAGATGTTCAATCTCCTCCTTCCCATTCATGTTCTTTTTAACCAATGTCTATGATTTTAAGTAGTATTTCTACACCTGAACAAAGAGCAAGTGACTTCCAGCTCTTTGAGAATCAAACTGTTGTGATAGTAGGTCATTAAAATTGACATTATTGTTACATTTAAAAAATGAGCTGCCAGGACTGCACACTCACAGCTTCCAGAGGCTCCATCTGGAATTGAGGCTGCTCATTCCCTCTGAAAAGTCAAGTTTAGACTTTTGCAAGAAAGTGCAAGCATTTAACTTTCACATCATAAACAATATCTTAGAAACTCACCATTCATAGAAAGCAAGCAAGCAAGCAAGCAAGCAAACAGGTCCCCACATGTACACTTCTCCTTCCGGATAATTAGAAATTTTAGGCACTCATAAGCACTAAGGCCATGCCTGTAGTCTTTCTCCTGTGTTACCTGTTAGACAGCAATAAGAGAAAGGGGCTGTGAGTTTTAAGTGAGCTTTAGGTTACCTATGCACTTCTCTAACTCTGAACTCAGTATACATTGTGAAAAACAGCATCCAGGGTATTTTTTCATGGCAGCAGCAGAAAGGGGATATAAAACTTAGACACTATGCAACTGTGTGCCATATGGAATATCTTTAGAGCTAACTGTGGTCTTTGAGATGAGTGTGAGGAAGAATAAGCGGAGAGAGGTAAGGTGAAGTATATACTTATATCTGTCATCTCTAAAACCATTTAAAGTTACACAGTCATAAAAAGAGACTGAATTCTTCATTCTTCAAGGAGAAGAAAATAGTGAGTTCAATTGCTTTTAAATTAGTATTCACTTAAAAGAAGTTCCAGAAATCTTTAACCTAAAGATATGTTTTAACAGGAGGGAAGATTCTATTAGGAATCATAAGTCTAGTAAGCTGAACTTCTACTAAAAATGCAAATATCAGAGTCTGTGTTTGCCAGAGTACAAAGGAACCATCTTGAAAAGCTTGGAAGAATGTTTTAAAACTGTTTTACTTCTACTCTTATTCTTGAAATATTCAATTTTGCTTTACAGACTCTGCAGTGAAAAAGTACAAGTTGGTTATTAGTACATTAAATAAAAAATGGCTACTTTGGTACAATGGCCTTCTTCAGCCACAAGGCTTTCTTGGTATTACACATTCACTGACAGTCCTACAAAATGTTATTTGTAGCCCATAAATACAAAAAAATAATAATAGGGGTAAATCGGACTTTATAAATAAGGAATGAGAGACCTTTATTACTTTAGCAGATACATACAATACAGATCAGCAGAATTTCAGCAAACGCCATGAGGTGTTTCTTCTGCTCTATTGGTTATCAGTAAAAAGTGCCAATTCTTGCTTTTTCTGCATGAGGGCATTTTAAGGCAACATGCAAAAACCCCAGAAGTCTGTCACTACAAATCATGGTTTATTAATTACAGAGAACAGTCAATGCCTCTGTGTGTTTCTCAAACAAAATCTTTTTTATTATTTTACCTGTCTGAAAACGAAAAAGCTGATCTTTAGGTCTAAATCATTTCTAATAAAGAAATGTATTAGAATGCCAACAGATCTGAGACTTAATCAGCATGCATATGTTAATATTCATCAAAAATTTGAAAATTTACCTAAGATTTTGATCTATGAAGTATTTTTTTTCCTGAGCTGTATAGTGGGGAAAGGCTAAAAATTATATAGAGAGACTATCATGCAAGAGATAATTTGTATTTTTAAAAATATTATTTTCTGAACTAACTTCTGGTTGTGAATTTTCCCATGACAGAATATGGCAGAGGGATTGTGTAAAATGATATGCAGGTCCAGTGCTGCTTTCACTGATGGTGCATATAGGTCAGTATTAAAACTGATTAAGTATTGTCAGAAGACCAGGGATGGGTTTGTGGCTGGGCTCCAGTTCAAGAAACGAATTCTTTCTTTTTTTTTTCTTTTTTTTTCTTTTTTTTTTTTTTTTAATACCATTCATTTCCAGGTAAGATGAAATTCACTTAGACCAGATTTTTGAAGATACATGGATCACCACTCTTATAAATATTGATTTCAGAGTAGTTGAAGTCACTTTTTCTTCTTAGAACACAATCCGTTGACATCAAACTATAAATGCAAATGGATTATAGAAAAGATATGCATAAATATGTTTATTGTTTGTGCATATGTAGTCCAGTAAATCCAGGGAGCAACTGTCATACTTCAGCTGGGAACCAAGGAGGAGAGAGCAGACAGGGACATGAAAACACACAAAAATAGTCCTAAGATGACTCAAGAATGAGGAAGAAGGCATCACCATGAACATTCCAGTCCTCCTAATGAGTCTGGGACCCCAACAACGCACTGTTACACCCTGCCATGTCTCTGTTTGAGGAAGACAAACACCATCAACCTTAGACCGAAACAAAAGGTGGGCACATCATAGAATAGAAATAGAAATAGAAATAGAAACATTATGTAGAACATTTTAAACGGTCTTATTACTGAGGCTTTTCTCTATGAATTAGAAGATTTGAACTATTAAGCTGTTAAAAGTGAGTTGAACTTACAATGGCTCCATATATATGGTGTTCCTTTTTTGCCCATTACAAGATTTTGAATGCAACTTAGCCAAGCATGTTATTTTGTTAAAATGCATGCCACATCATAACATGAATATTTGTCAAACAAGCAACAATAAGGTATTAATCAGAACAACTGAAAAATGTTATAGATAGGCTGATAATATTAAACTTATCTCCTCCTTCCTTTATTTGAACTTCTTTCCTTGTTTCAATCTTCCACAGACAATGCAGCGCAGAATCTTTTATTTTATATGTAGATTCGGCACTCATAACTATGATACTTAAAAATTAAAATATTCTACTAAATAATGTGTTTGACAACTGTCATGTTTTGGTTTTTTTTTCTATAATAACTTCAGAAAAATAAATAAATCTGGAAGACTTTGGGGTTTTGATTTTGAATCTTTGGGTTTATTTTCACAACAAGCAAATGTTACTATAGATTACGATGAGGAAAGCCAAAGAAATGTGCCTTACCCTTAAAACAGTGTACTATAATCTTTAGTTTCTTGAGTCACTTACTCATTTCCCATAATAGTATGAGGCACTCTTGTGAAAGGCCAGTTTTCTCCAGTCCTTTTATGGCCAAGATGAAAAGTGGGAGAGACAGACAAGGAATTAACCTTAAGTTTGCTTGGAGAGGTAATGACTGGAGCCTCTATCAGGACTATCTGAGAAATCACCTACAAAATTATAGTGTTAAAAGTTGTTAATAAAAATGGCAGTAAAAGAAATGGTACGTGTACATTTAGGAAAAACAAAACAAAACCACTGAAAAATCTGAATGCTTATCTGAATAAATTGACTAAAAAAATAGCTTTTCCTTTGTTACAAACAAAGAAAACATCACAATATAAATCAGTCTTTCCAATACCTTTCTTCAGTGATTCTTGAAATCAACTCATAGTGCATCCAGAACTAGCTCTTCCTATTCCCAAATCAGTTGGCTTACTAAGTTCCAGATGTTAGAGCCATCACTTATCAGGGTGAGGCAGATACAAATAGAGGTGTCTGAACAATGTTAGTGGAAAGCAGATTGGCAGAAAAGGACCTGGGGGTCCTGGTGGACAGGGGGCCATATCTGGAGTGCTGTGTCCTAATTTGGGCTCCGCAGTACAAAAGAGACATGGACATACTGGAGAGAGTCCAGCAAAGGACCATGAAGCTGATGAAGGGACTGGAGCATCTCCCCTGTGAGAAAAGGTTGAGAGAGCTGGAACTGTTCAGCCTGGAGAAGAGAAGGCTCAGGGAGATCTCATCAATGTCTATAAACAGCTGAACGGAGGGTGCAAAGAAGACAGAGCCAGGCTCTTTTCAGTGATGTCCAATGACAGGACCAGAGGCAACGGGCACAAACTGAAACACAGGAGGTTCCCTCTGAACATCAGGAAACAGTTTTTGACTGTGAGGGTAACCAAGTACTGGCACAGGTTGCCCAGGGAGGTTTTGGAGTCTCCCTCCTTAATGATATCCAAAAAACGTCTAGACACAGTCCTGGGCAACTTGCTGTAGGTGGCTCTGCTTGGGCAGGGAGGTTGCACAAGATGACCTCCAGAGGTTCCTTCCAACCTCAACTATTCCATGGTTCTGTGATCTCTAGGAATGCCAAACTTTAAGCAAAGACTAATATACAAACACTATCACTCCTTCTTTGCCTCTCAGTGGCCTCTTTCCATCCTGCTCCTAAGTGGGGTATTCACATGAAACCTTGCCCTTACTCAGGACTGTGATACCACAGGTAATAATACTGGAGTTAAGTTCAGGAATGGGCACATAATCCTTTTTTTAAGATGACAGTGGTTTGCCATACTCTAGACTTGTTATCTGATATCCGATAATTGTGCATTGTCCAGTATAACCCCTTTTGCAGTGTGCACTGTCATCCTTATTGCATTATAAGCACATGTATGAGGTCTCTTCTGCAAGAAGGGTAGAACCTTTGGTTTTCATTTAAACCAACACATTCAGAAACAGCTTGATGAGAAGCCTTTAGTACTACCAAACTGCTATTACATCCCACTGAAGGCCATATTGCTTTTGCCTCTCACCTGACAAACACCTCATAATAGATTTCTGCCTAGCAGTGATGGTGTAACATGGCAGCAGTGAGGCTGTAATGTGGCTACATTGTGTTTTATGACTTTAGGGAAGGTGTTTAACTGATGAATAAATTGTTCATAAATTTTCAGTTTTACTGTAGCTACTACCAACAACATGCAGGTGTGTAGATCTTCCAAATTCCCTCAGCTGTTTACCTTTCATTTCCTCCAGGACCTTGAGCATCCACTGCATTGTAAGTCTGCATCTCAGCTATATTCAGCAAATCTTTATTTACTGTGAGGGTGTTTAAGTCAGTAGAGTCCAATAAACCTTCACAGCCATTAAAATTATCTTCCATCCAAATGAGCCCAGATAGTAATCAAGCTGTTACTGCCTCTTGTTTAATGAAACCTTGTTTAGAAAATTGCCCCTTTAAAGGGTAGTAGTTCATTTTAGAAGTCTGTGTACTGCTTTTCCTTTGGAACACTCTTTTTGATCTCTTAACAACCCATGTTTCTAGCAGTTTCCATCTAGCTGTGGTTCAGAGAAGTGTTCTGTTTCTTTGGTTTTAAACCCAATGAGCCAAATTTTTCATGTTGTAAGATAACTCCAGAAAATTTGCTACAAACTGACTTTTGCTGAGCACACAGTGATGTAAAAGATGCTTAATGTCATGTTTTATATCTGGTGCCTTTATGGCCCATGCTTTTTTATGGCATGCAACATTTACTGTTGCATTTTTCTACTTTAATATCCAGCAAAGAAATTAACTGAAAATATTACAGACATGCTGTAGCTGATGAAAACAATAAAACAGTGAACTGTGTAAGTAATGTCTCAGCTGTGAAGAGCTATTTTTAGTTGTAACTTTTCAAGGTTTTTTTGTTTGTTTTAAATTGAAGAACCACTAGTATATCCAGACAAAACATCTATGTTGATCATTAAAATGCATCAAGAAATACAAGCACATTTATGCACTAATGCACTCCATGCAAAAGCTTCACCTGCATAGCACTCTATGTACCATGTAATCAGGCTTTTCTGAAATTTCTGCTCTTCTCTTTCCATTCTATTCTGCCCTTCTGCCTCATTCACAGGAGGGAAAAACTGCTTTACAGCAGATAACAACATAGACCAGCTTAAAGTAAATTTTCTATTTAATATTGGGTACAAGACTGATGCACCTGAAGATCATAAGTCAGGGAACTACTATGGCTCACCTGTTCTTTACCTTTATTGAAAGTTTCTGCAGTCATCTCTTGCTTCTCATTTTTTGGGCAACCCTCCAGAAAAGGATCTGTAAGTGCATCCTTAAACGTATCCTTCCTTTAAGAGTCCTCTGAGACTAAAACAAGATTTGACATAAATGCCCACAGGTGATTACATGGCTGTAATCCCCTTCGACTGTAATATCCTTCAACATTAGTACTTGTTAATGTATAGTCCTGTCTTACATTAACAAAATATGCATGCAAACCAAACTATCTGCTTGCAGAGAAGTGATGACAAACTTTTGTTTAATGTGCTGATTACTATTTTACTCTCACTGGTCATTATTATTGTTTTAATCTGATCAGACTCACTTGTGTCTTCTGTGATTATTGCAATTTTAAACACCCCCAAAAAAGCTAGTTTCTTAGTTGATTCTATATGTGGCATTGGTATTGGGGCATTTGGCATGTTTAAAAAACAAGTAGTGAGTCATTGAATAAATACAGGTACTCCAGAAATGTTATCAGTAATAGAGTAATAATCTCCGTAGGAATATGCGTAGATTACTGATCCTCTCCCTACAACTACCTGACAGTCTTGCATTTGTAATCCAAGGATCTTCTTTGCTGTTTTAGTTACAGTATCGCATTATGATCTGCTATTATCTGACATAATTCCAATAGCTGTACTTGGATTCAATACTTTCCATTTATGACATATTGCAAGTGAAGTCACAGTGATGTTCCTAGATTTATAACAAGTATATGAATACAGTAAAATGAGATACCCCAAAATCCATTTTACCACGTTATGTAAATTATGTACAGCTAACATATTCCTGTCATTATTTAATAACTGTTACTCCCAGTATTTTGAGACACTGGTAATCTTAACATTATGGCCCTCAGATTTTATTAGATTCACTAACTGCTAAAAGTAGAATGGAATTTATGCAGCCTCATTTAGCTGTCTAAAATGGTAGCAGTGGTGGAAGTAGTGCTCTCTTCCATCAGTGGTTAGAAATAAGCACATTCAGAGCACAGTTCATCTTACTACAGGATAGGAATCCAAGGCTGATAGGAAAAATTGGCTCTATGCACTATGGAGGGGTAGAGGTCTGACCACTAGTGGTCAGAGGAGGTCTGACCACCTAGCTTTCCTAACTAGTTCTTCTTTAAAAGGAAACCTTAACCTTCCTGTAGTTTCTAGTCTCTGATTTGGATTTTTTCCAGTTTGCTATTTATTACTTCTTTCCCCTCGTTCCTTTTCTTTCCTATTAACCAAAGAACAGATTTCAGAACTGTACTTTTCTTAAAATTCTTAATTAAAATTTTCCCAAAACATCCCAATTGTTACTACTTTAGCTATTTCTAATATTCAGGGTTCTTCATAATTGTACTGATTTTTGGAGGACTTTTTTTTTAAAATAAATATAGAAACATCAGTGTTTAAAACTGTCATTTCTTCCCACAGGAAGAGAAACAAGATAATACATATTTATACCTAGGCAATGATCAGGTTTTAGTTGAACTTACACTAGAGGTATCAAATCTTAAATAAAATTAGTTCAGCTGATTGCTTTATTTTAAATTTTAAATAATTATGTATAATTCTTAATGACATTATACAAGGCACAAAATAAGACCTTGTATTTACTGACTTCCTTAAAATCCACTATGATAAATTAATTTTTAGCAAATTCCTTAATGAAATGAAGCTTACTTGTGTTAACTATCTGTCCATCTGTTTGTCATCTGTTTCCCAATTTTTTTTTTTAAATGATTGATCAATTTCTGCCAGATTTGAGAAGAGTGGAACTCTGAAAGACGATTTATCTTCTGTTTCATCAATCAGGTGGCTGGAAAGGAAAGGCTGGCCCATATACTTACAGTCTGAGAAAAGCTTCAGCTCATTAATTTTCTGTTCTGTTTGGCCCGTTACCAGCCAAAAAAATAGCAAATGGATCAACATATACTGCTTCACATGTAACTGGTAATTAATGGGTGAATGAGGGAGTCTGAAGTATCTTGAGAACAGAGTGGGCAAGGTCAGAGGTAAGAAATGTAGGGGAGTGTGAGAAATACTGAAAGGAAAAATATAGAGATACAGGACATATGTCAGGGGAGCTGAATTTGTTCATTGGAGCATAGTACAGAAAGCTATAGGAAATCAAGCTGCACTATTTTCACTGCTCAGAAAACAATTTCATCACTCTTGTTATAGATAAATGTTAGAGAAAGTGCTCATCCTGTTGCTTGTCTGATTTGCCAGTCTACAGCTGACCTCTGCCAATGTATCAATGTGTGCCTTGTTTCATAATGTATTTATATTGATTTTCACTCACAGCAAGCCCTGCTCATTGCTAAATTCTCTATAAAGCCTATGGCCTTTTCTTAACTCTCCACTCAAATGTAACGGAAGGCATACACTACCATGGAATAAAGAATAGTTGACATTACATTGTATCCTAGAAAATAAGAAGTGTTTTGATTTTGTTTGTTTCTTTCTTGATTATAAGTTCTTATAGTAAAGACAATCATTTACTCTTTGTTTATATGGCACTAAGCTATTGGAGGCATCGCCACACTGCATTGTTAAGTGATAGCAACAGTTAGCTCTAGTTAAAAGGGACTGAACATGAAAGTTCTGTCATGTTATATTCAAACTACTATAAAATATAACAATATTAAAAATTTTTTTTTTGGAGAATGTCTGCCCAATGGCACTGATCACTTATAAGTTTGCATCATCCATTCATTGCATTGGACCCTTTGCAAGTAGTATTGTTTAATCAAAAAAAGAATCAGTATTCAGGATTTTAAGCTTCATTATATTCCCACTGTGACATGTGCATGTTAAAGAAAAGAGTAATTTGTCTAATGAGATGGCAGAAACTTAACAACCTATAGTTAAATCATAGATGCCTGCTTCTGTATGAATATATAGGCTCACTACTTCACTTGTTATATCATTATTAATTCCCAGACTTCAATGAATGCAAACTTTTTTCTCATTTTTTTTGAGTCTTCTTAATGTAATTAGTCCATTTCTATTTCCTTATTTCAGGCTGCTGACAACACTACTGCAGGAGTATAGCAGTGGCAGGAGGTTGCAGTAAATAGGTCAGAGCAATTATCTCACAACTTTCCTTTCAATCTCCTATCACTTTAGGACATTAGGTGTAGACATGGTGATGAAAATATCTTTGTCCACCTCAGCAACATCCTGTGAGAGGCAGTTTATGGAATAAGATACTGAAAAAGACAGCAGCATGAGAAAGTGTAAAAAATATAATGAGGGACAGAAAGAAAATGTCTCTGACATTAAAGCAGTATAAAAGGGTGAGACATGATTCTCTTTGCAGCCACTGCTGTAAATCAGGAATAATGCTATCAAAGCAGTGAAGTTAACATTAGTTTATCTGAGAAGATATTAAAAGTTTTATTTTTTAAATATATCTACCCTTTTGTCTAGGGAAATAAAATATGGCGAAGTTATGTGATGAGGCAAAAGGTAGTTCTGGAAGCCTAGGCATCAAAATTAATTCTTCTTTAAGTTTTGACCTTATTGGTAATGCATTTAATAAGTAATTTGCTTGTGAAACTTGCAGGTCAGTGTACAGTGTATACACTGAATTCAGTTTATCTTTTACTATTTTCTTTAAGAAAACAACAAACTGTATTTTGACATGGACAGGGACTTAGTAAATAATTTGAATGACATGATATTTCAGGAACTGAGACATGTGAGGTGGAAAGATGACTACTAACTAAAGTAGGGTTCTATTTAGCTTTTGCATAACTCTGTTGAGAGGAAATATATTTGACTAAGTTGAACTGAAAGTTATTTTAGTGCAAAGTAATACAATAAGGAGTGAGCAATTCAACCAACAATTGAAACTGATGAATCAACCCATTCCCAGTGCTATCGATATATGAAACCTATTAGAAATGCTGAAACCTCAGACCTCACACATATGAGACCTGAACCAGAAACCCATCAGATTCAGCTGTATCTGTTTCACTGATCATGGAACAATTCCTGCCTTACCATATGTGCAATTAAAGGTTTTATTCGTTATTTTTTTCTTGCTTCTTTTAGCAATATTAGTGTAGGGATAAATATCTATCACAAAACTGAGGGATTCTGTTGCACAACTGTCTATGATTTGCAGCTTACAATGTCACCTATTTCTAAAAATATTCAGAAAAGCAAACTGGTTAAAATGCAACTCCCCCCCCCCGCAAAAAAAAAAAAAAAAAAAACAACAAACCAACAAAGAGAAAGAATGAGGGTAAACAATCAAGTATAATTTAAATTATTAAGTAAGAAACACAAGCCACAGATTACCCTGAGGTTTTATATTTGTATTTGACATGCTTATTGTGGAAAATTGTATTAACTTATTCCAGGTCAGTCCATTCAATTATCATCCTATTTGTAATAAACTTTCTGAGAAAAACCTCCTGGCCTGGTTGGAAAAATGTAATAATAGACCTAAAACCTCGTTATCTCAGTATGAGCTGCTTGATGTCTCAGTATCAAACAGCATAAATTCTAAAAATTTGGGTTTTTGCAATTTTCTGGTCTTTTTTTTTTTTTTTTTACCAGGTTTGAATGTTAGCTAAAGCAGTCATTGACACATGTTCTTACTGAGCTGATGTTGCTGCAACAAATAAACTTGGCATGACTTTCCCATTAATGCTGTTGTAATTTGCAAATTGAGTTTTAACACGATCTAATTTTTACTTCTGGATTTTTTTTGGAAAAAAAAAATTCAGTAAAAAAAGTTTGGTCTCTCAAAGTTACAACAGCCACATAAAAGAGTTGTTGCATGCTGTCTTTGGGAAGGCCTGGGGACTTTGGAGCTTGTAGTCTGTGTCTTCTTTCTGTTACTTGTATAAAGCACTTACTCGTATACTTACCTGAAAATTTGAGATTGACTCCTTTAAAAACAAAAGGAAAAGATGAATGAACAGGACAGGACTGACTCAGACTCAAACCCAGCTGTACAGGCAGTGTGAACAACTTAGACTCAAACCTAATCGTGTGGTGAGATGAATGAAGTTTAATACCACATCTAATAAAGACTGTTCAGATGTATGCCATGTTCTTAAACACTTTCCTGGGAGTCAGTGTGCAAAGTGAAGGTTTTAGACAATAGTGTCCTTCTGGAACATACAACCAAAATAGACATCTTTAACTCATTGTTCTTTTTTCTTGTTTATCTGTTCCTCATAAGCTTAAACTGCTTTGCAGCTGTCTGTTTATTAAAGGAAGATTCATGCTAGAAGTACAGAAGTAGAGCAGCAATGGGTAATAAATGCCTACGGAGCACTATCTGTTTACCTATGCATCAGTTTTTCCTGTCTGATGTAAAGAAGGAAAACTTTAAGAGGCTAAAAATATGAAAAAAAGAATGTCAGTCTCATAACTTTAAACATTGCACTTGATGCCGACTAATACTCTATCAAAGAACAATTGATCTACAAACTGGGTTTTCAGGCATTTTGCCCCTGTGGGCTAACTAGCCTCCAACCAAGATCAAAAGTGCCTTTGAAATCCTATGTTCAGAGACAAGGCAAAAATGTGTTAGATGATCTAGGGCACAATAACTAGCACACAGAGAAGAAAGATTAGTACATTTCTTTCCAGATGGTGCATCAGATCAAGTGACACACTGCTGAAATGCTGATGTAACCTTGGACTGAAATGATAGTGACTTCTGTAAGATTTTTAATAGTGTAAGATCAACATGTTTGTAAACACTAGGTACATAGCAGGTGATCAATCATCTAGCCAAGAAAGGATAGAGTCCTGTCTTAGAAGTGTAAACATTTTTATACTATGCTTTGTCATATCACGTCATGTCATGACTGAACTAATACCTTTTAGTTTCCCAAATAAGATGAGGATGACTATTAGACTTTTGGGTATTTTTCTATGGAAAAAGTCTGTAGCTACCCAAGAAAGGATTTATGCATGCACTGTGCCATTTTAGCAGAATACTGGCAAATGAGTTTTAAAACTCATTTGATGAGTTTGAGATATCTGGGATGGCTAACAGCTGTGCTTCTAGGTCCTTAACAGTCTAACTTGAACTCAAAGTGATGTCCATTTTTTTGCATAATAGCTCATCCGTCAGGAAGCAGAAGACTTGTGTTCAGGCCCATCTCAGTAACAAGGGGCTTGAACCCACATCTGCCACACTCCAGGAAAATAACTCTAAGCACAGAAGGTATTTGGATAGCAGGTTTTCCATTCTCCTGTAGAAGCTGGAACATTCTTTGTTTAGTTTGTTAAGCTCCCCAGTTTAGAGGACCTATATCTCATTGGAAAATTCTAAAAAGAAGGATGACTCATTTTCTACTGATAACTGTATTTTGAAGAAAATGGCTCTGGACACGTTCTGCCTTCTGGAAAGGAAGAATCTAGCACCAACTATGAACATGTGAGAGAAAAGAGATGCAGGCTATTCCAAATAGCAATCATCTTCTCCACACTTCCTCTACCTTTGTTACCATGCATAGTAGAATTTAAGATTCACTCAAGAAGAGTATCATCTTGGCAGACTGGTACTTAGGGCACTCACCCAGAACAGCTGGGACCAGAGCATCTTGTGCTCTTTATGTATTTTATCTGATGCTTGTTTAACACAAAATTGTAAATGTACATGAAGTCTCATAAACACAGACACATTCTCGCTCTGCCATTCTGGCTAAATGAGTTTTTAAGCCACTTGCATTTGCAGTTGATTTTTTCAGCCTGATCTAAAATAACAGTGCTGGTGAACAGGGACACAATCATGCAGGTTATTTGACATTTTGTTAGATTCTTCAGGGAACTGTTTTGGATAATAAATGAATCTTAAAAACAACGAAAAAAACCCACCCACACAAAATCTTTTTAAAGTAATTGAAAGAACTCAAAATTAAGAACCTAATCAACTTTTCTGCCTAATTCTTAAGCACTTAAATATTTCTAACTTTATAAGAATGAAACCTGCATTTCATCATGATGAAATGTCATATATATAAGTAATATATATATTATTCATTATATATATATTGCTTAGTACACACAAAAAATGAACTAGAGAAGTTTTCTGTCAAGAGGGACCTTCTGCTAGTTATTCTGTCTTGACCTCTCTAGCTAAATTACAAACTAGATTTTTTCTAAGGAGGGCAACTTTTGAAAGAAAATTATTATTGTTCAAAGCCTCTAAAATACTGATAATTTAACAGTTAGTATAGCATTTAATTATTGTCTGACAAAAACCTCAGACCATTCCAGAGTTTTTCATAAAATCTAAGACAACTTAAGTTTTAGGTCTGGTGCTGTACTGCAATTTCAGTAACGTATTCTCTAAAAGCAGACAAGAAAAAATGTGCCATATAGTAACTTGTTTGTGTGGTTTTGCTGTTGGTGATTGGTAGCTAAGAGATATTATTCTGTTTTCATTCGTCAGATATCATAGTACTGACAACCACCCTTCTCTAGCTTTGACCAGAAGCAGATTTCACTAACGGAGCCACACTGCAAGATTCGTCAGGCTTCACATTTTATGTGTTAGGTCTTGACAGTCTATAAAATTATTTTTATGATCAAGTTCATACAAAGCCTTTGGAAAGACATGATTTGATTAGTCAACACTTGGTGTGTGGGTTGAATTAACGACTAACACTATATAAAATTTGCTGAATATGTTAACTTTTCTGTTGTAATTGGTATTAATGAAAATTAACAATCCTACTGACTATAAATCAAAATTACCATACAGGAAAACAACCACTCTGCTATTTTTTGAGGGGTTTAACTATATTTTTATGGAAAACTGTTCCATACTAGAAACATAACTCCATAATATTATAAGAAAGATTGCAAAATTGCGTAGCAGTGGCTTATAACAGTTTCAAAATTACTTGTCCTTATCCAAAGTCAAAAACATAATGTGATATATAGGATGCATAGAAAATAATATGATTTGTCTTATACCATTTTTATACATTTAATTTTATGTAATGTAGGTTATAGTGTTAATAAAATAGTAAAAAATGTCTCTTAAATAGGATAAAACTTTTCTCTACCCTTTGTGTGTAAAAAGATTACACTGGTTGACTTCTGAAAAGCATAAGGCTTACAGAAGAATTGGGGAAAAAAATATTCAAAAAATTACCTAAGATATTTTAATTACAGAGACTATTAATGTCAGTAAATTGAGACAGTTGTCAGATTTCAATTTCCAGTTGTTCAAAATTATTGACTTTATCAATCCTAACTTTTTTTCTCATTGCTTGATATTTGTCACAATAAGTAAGTGCTGCAAATTTGTCCTCATCCTCATGGTGTGTCAAGCAAGGACATTACCTCATAGAAATGTCATAATGATTAATTAATTAAAGCTGGGAAAGTGCTCATATTATGCTAATGAACTGTACTGCCAAAGCTAAAAATAAGTAACTTCAAAAATAGCCATGGAAACCTTTAGAGTGGCAATTATTTAATTACAGGGCACCTTTAAAGAAATGAACGATAATGCAAGTGAATATAATTATTTTTCCAGTTACGCAACTTCACAACAGCAGCTAAAAAACAGCATTCAAGGTGTAGAACTTCAGGTGACATAGATCAAGGCAGCTCCATGGAGTTCAGTTCAATGACAACTGTTTGTGATAACTATGCATTCAGCTTTAACTGTTTAGTTACTACAACTGCGTTTGACACCTGAGAAGTCACTCAGCTCCTTCTTAAATTTATCATTAAAAATAGTAAAGGTATCATATACTAAGCTCTTAATATGTCATTACACATAGAAACCCTGACCGTACCTTCAGAAAAGTCCCAGTAGTGTTGAAAATGGGTGATACATTAACTAAAGTAAGTATAATGCTCAGATGTTATGATAATCCAGTCTTAATGGGTTGTTGATGATGTTCTACACTGTTCATTTCTGTTTGCTGTAGAAGGGATGTAGAGGAACGAAAATGGAACCCCACAGTGTCTTTACACTAAAAATATTTAGGCTAGACTGAAGGAAAAAACTTGGTTGTACTTAACCACTTCAGTTCAGCTTTTGTGATTGGAAAGACACCTGCTAAATGGCTACCTAAATTCAGTAGGTTCTTCCTTTTTTGATCTGAAATTTTCCTCCAAAACTTTTGTAGCAATAGATATAACTTTTCTGGTCTGAGTAGTCAAGTTATTTACTCTCCAAATAAGACCCACTGGAATTAGAAAATAGGCTGACAAGATCTTAATGTCCTGAGGGACACAGTTGACAAGTAATGCTCTAAAAACACTCTGCATATACAGACTTCAATGAGATGCCAAAAGGAAACCAAGAAAAAGCACAGGAGTCTAGGCCTCTTTCATTTAAAAACACAAGGGGTAGAGATGTTTTCTTTTTATATAATATCCTACGAGACAGACAGCTTGAGTAGGTTTAGGCATACCTCAACCCACCATGATTCAAACATGCTTTCAGTGCTCAAGCGCATGACCCAGCCACCAGGTCAGAAGCTAAATGAAGTGTTGCAGGTGTTCAGTTCTAGTGAAAATGGGCCGTTGTGTAGCAGTAAATAAAAGACATGACCAAAAGACAAAGAAAAAACCCCTCATATATTGTGCCTAGATTTCCACAATTATCATGCTGTTTCTCACATGAAGTTTGACTATGAGCTTTAAATACAGTTGAAAGTGATGGGGGTTTTTTATTGCAGCAGTATTTTCCTCTATCACTGGGCTATAAAAAACAGAGGTGTCAAAAGGAACAAGGCAGATAATAAATTCATACGTTAAAGCTTAGACGACTGAGCCTTTTATGCAACTCCAGCCAAACCAACACACCTCCACACACTGGGAAAATAGTAATTGCACAGAATGTAAATATAATCAAAACAAAGAGTATTGAAAACCTTCAAGATGCTAAAACAGTTGTTACAAATATATAAATTTTTTGAACTATTAGTGAATTTAAGGATTCCATTCTAGAGACAAAAGAGGATTTATGGTTTGTATCTTTCAGTTGCTAAGCCTTAGGATAGTCCTACAGTAGATTCCTGGGCAAACAAGATCAAAAGGAAGGTGAGTTAAACTGTCTGTGATAGAAACTAAGAGTCCCTGAGACTGATTAGGAAACATCTGTTAAAATCAATATACTGAACTCAGAGCTTTTACTACAGTTTTTAGAATACATGCCAGAGGAGAAAGGAGATAGGGTATTCTGGGCTGACTTTTACTAATTTTGCCTGTTGACATCCTGTCTTTTTGGGACAGTTGCATTTTCCTGGGGTCAGCAAGCAGTGTAGAACTGATAATGCATATATCTCTGAATAGGGGATATCTTATTTTCAATATTTTCTCAAAAATATCTTAACATGAAACAGAAATTATTTTAGGTTTGCAACCTAGCTAGTGGACTATTCTTCTCTCAACCACACTACCCATATAGTTAATATAGCATCATAAAAGTGAGATCCCAGGAACTTCAATAGCATTACGCATTTCTGTTACTGTAGGAGCAGGCTCAAGCCAATCCGCTGCTTTTTGGTGGGGTTTGTTTTGTTTTGTTTTCCTCATTATCATCTCTTTTCAGCAGTCCAAAAGTGTTAAAGAGTCTCCAGCATCTAGATTAATCTGTATTATCTACCATCAGAAGATATAAGCATAACTGTTCCTAGCTAAAGGTCACTGTAAGATGTGCAAATATTACAAATGTGAAATTCTCATAAGCAAGTGTAAAGACAAGGTTATTAGATTTGTGACCACATTCTCTATCAGTTAATTTAGCCCAGTATTTTAACAATAAGGAACCATGGATTATAGGTCAAATTGCCATCCTGAGCCTAGTGTTTGTTTTCTCCTTAATAGAGAAAGGATTTGCTAAAAATGTACAGCCACTATTTCTTCATTTTCTTATTCTGAGAAAACCCACGGGCTTCTGTTCAGAAGACACTTGATATTCTTTTTCTCATTCTAATCAGTGGTATTGTGTACTGCTTAAGGATTAATCTCTTGCTTTCTTCGTTGGTATTATAGTTGTGGTAATGAAACATATTTGGAGTCATCATCTGTAGCTAAAACTATGTTTATATTTGTTGTCTAATTATTTTTTTTTTCTTTCTTTTATGCCTAACATTTAGGATCTGATTATGGCTAGAGAAATACTGTATATCCTTATTTTCCACAAAGCAAAGAAATGTTCCATGCCATTGTAAGGAGATGCCCGATGCTCATCTTCTTTGATGATATGACATTGTTTCAAATAAATTCTGCCAAATGTTGTGACTGGGACCAGAGCTATACAATATCCTGAAGTCAAAATTTTATATTAAACAAATATCTCAGCCTACTTGGCCTCCCCTGTCAGAGTGTAAAAGAAAGCTGAATAATGTATTATCTCTTCCAAGGAAGAAAAACAAAAATTAATGAGGAGTTCAGTATCTTTTCAACAGACCCAGGATCACGAAGAGACAGTCATACCTATGACCTCTTCCCTGATCATGCTTTAACGATTCTTAACATGAAGTAGTGATTCTAATTCGTCAGAGCCCTCATTCCACTTCTAAGGGTATTTTTGTTTCTTTCAGTAGTCACAGAAGCTGTCTCAGCTGTTTCTGCCCCTTGTTTCTCTCTTTTTTTTTTTTTAAATTCAGTGTTACAACTCTGGCATAACAGCAGAATAATAGCAGAGTATGAATTTTCCAAATGGACATGTTTGCTAGGAGACTTTCTTGAAAGGGTGTAATTGCCTGGTATTCCCTAGAAACAAAGCAACATCAAGTCCAGCAGGAAATCATGTTCAACTGGTCATTTTCAGAATTTGGCACCGTCACAAAACCAAAATATGGGCTTAATCTAGCTCCAGTGCAAGAAGATCTGATTAGATTTCATTGCTTTGTCTTCCTTTTTTCCCCCCTCTAATTTCTTTCACACTGTTTCTGCCATTTCTGGAGGTAGCTAGCCTAATTTTTGGCACTTTTACAAAGCTATATTAAAAAACCAGAACCACAGCTGAAGCAATCAGTATTTGTTTCTAGCTCGATACCACGTCACCTATTTCCACGACATATTTGCAAAGCAGAAAAATACTTCTGCATTTTACTCCCTGCTTCTGTGTTTTGTTTTGTTCTGGTTTGGTTTGGTTTCATTTGTTTTTTTTTTTCCCTTCAAGTTTCCTTGGCAGTATTTTCAATGACAATTTTAAGATTCTTTTTTAATCAGTTTTCTCTTTGAATTTTTTGACCCATATCCTTTTTGCAACTATAATCCAGACTAAAGTATTTTGTAGACACATAAGATAAATTTGCAAGATTAGAGGTGCTGTGTGCCTGTCAGTCAATGGCAAAAATAAACTTTTAAAGAGCTTTTTGTAACATAATTTGTTCTTTCAAGCTATGGAGGACTTATCCACTAGAGACTGTTAGAGGTACAAGTTGTTCACTAGCTACAGGGCTGTTTATTTCAAATGCCAGTTGTATTTGGCTTCTCTTCTTTATAGACAAATCATCAGAAAACAGTTGTAAATTGGTTGTTCAAGCTGTAAGGTGGAATGCATAGATTAAAATTAAAATGTACGTGAGAAAGGCTGCAAGAAAACAGAAGAGGATGACAGAATTTAACCTAAAGTCATTGGTATTGTTAAATATTATAAGAAATTAGAGCAAAATTTGATTCATAACAGTATTTGCTATTGACCAAGAGCAGCTCTTACACTGCTGACTGTGGGATCCTACCCTACTTGACTTTTACCAAGGTTCACTTCAGTAACATCTGAATTATTTTCCTCTTGAGCTAAACACAAATGAAAGCAGTGGTACACATGCCAGCACCAATACTACAACCCCAATACACCAGAACAAGAAAGATAGTACTATGCAGTGTGAGGGGACCCCCACCAACTAATAAGTGCTAGAGTTCTGACAGCTATCAAACCAGAACAGATTTTTTTGTGAGCAGAAGTCCCTATGTGTCAACAGTGCCATGTTATACCATATTTGTCTTCTACCACATCTCATGCAAATCTCATGCATATTTGTAAAACATACACTTTAAACTTCCTGAATGCCAAATTACTGAAAACTGATAAAGCAAATTTATTTCCCTATGCTTTGGGAATTCTAATGACTAAGAAGAAATTTAGTGTCTCTATAGGATGACTAATTTTTTTCTTCTGACATTGTTTTGACATAGAGACTATAGATTTTTAGTTGACTGTAAAACTTCAGGTTTAAAACCACTTGTGATATAACGACTAGCTTTATGCAATATACATAGAAGTGCATCACAGCTGAATCCAAATTTTTGTGCTTATCACTAGTAGAATTATAAGAAAACTCTTATTGGTGTACCTTTTAATTGAAAAATCTAAAACTTAAGACAGGTCTCACTGAAAAAATTATTTATGTGGACAAAGATCTTAAGGATTGGTATATAATAACTTTAAATTCCTCTCAAACAGTAATTTCAGGATAGGGATTAATGGCTTCCCTATAACAGCATGCAAAACATGCTAATTTTAACTGAATTTTCTTGGAGTTTTCTATGTCTATAAATCTTAAACTACAAGTGACACTTGGTTTGTGAACCTAAAGTCTTGAGCATTAACTTAAGAGATAAAAATTAATTCTGATAAAGTCTGTGATAAAAAGAAAAATCAGTTTCATACAGGTCTGCTAATACTTCCTCTACAAACAGATCACTTGAGCAGTAATTGTGTCTGCAAAGGGGAGAAAGAAAGCCAAGAAAATAAAAGAAAGTCAAGCCCGAAGACCTTCATTTGACTTATCTGCTAGATAAATGCTGAGTTTGACCCTGTCAACAGTCATAACTATCTGGGATTCCCCAGATGTGCAACTTTTATGTTGAAAGCTGACTCAACTTTAAATGGAAACTGAACAGAATTTTGAGGATCACAATGATGACATTCAAGTCTGAGGGTTGCTTAACCTAATGCACAATAATCCATTCTGTATAACAAAAAAAAAAAAAGATACAAAGGAATATGCTAGCTGCTCTACAGTAACTATGCCTGTACTCTTCTCTCTCTGTGCAATAAGAGTAATATGGAATTATTTTCTTTATATTATTTTATTATAATAATAATAATAAAAATATAATTAGAAAGTAAAAGTAATATGTCCTTGTAATAATTAAATATATGATAATATTATAATCAGCTTCTTTAGATGTCCTAAGAAAAAGTATGGTTGTGCTTAGAATATATTAACACCTTGTTTATTCTTCTTACTGTGAAACAAATAAAATCTTCAAATAAACTGCAGATCTCAAAATTATCCTCACTGTTCCAAATGGCAATTACAACTGACTCTTCTGTTGGTTATGTGTCAACAATGGAAGTGCCTAATGCACTTGTCATAATGACATATTTTTATTCTGAATCTCAGACTAGGTGAAATCTTTGATCCTGGCAATTTTCTAGATCAAGAAACAATCCTTTTTTGGTCTCATTGATTATGATGAAAATTGAAAGCAATTATTTTTCACTTTTACTAGAAAAGAAATCCTGTGAAAAGGTGTAATTGTTCTTTTTTAAATTTAGGAAAAAAAATCTTCATTTTCTACAGTAATGAATTCAATACACAAACAAAAATTCAATGCTTCACCTTTTCTTCAGCCTTACTGGGACAACAATACCAATAATCCTGCTCTTTAGAAATATTTAATGTATTCTCCTTCCTACTCAAACATTAGTACTACTCAAATGAAACAACTGAAGATGAAAAGCGTAAAGAAAAAACAAGATAGGGAACAAGATAGACAACAGCTTGAGAGGAGATGGAAAGCTACACGACAGAGTAGACTCTTGGAGGGAAGAAAACTCTTGTAAGTGTAACTGAAAGATAATCCCCCCAGTCATTCCCCAAAACACTTTTAGTATCTCAGCCTTTTTCCTTCTCCTTCCCCTACAATCTAAAAAGTATTTTGATAATAAATTTTAGTTTGCTGTTCCAAACACAATAACATAATAGAATGGCAAAATTCTATTTTGTCTATGTTCCTGAGAAGTCTTGAGTTCATTCTGCTTTCTATATTCACATATATGCTACTTTCATATTGAACAGTGGCTCAGATGTGTCTCATAAAACCTCTCATTTGCCCATCAAATTTCAGTGAGGAGGTGAATTGACTTAAAGGAATAGAATAATTCATTTGGACAGAAAGCACTCAGTATTTTCACTCAGTATATTCTTTCCTTTTACTTTTTCTTCATAAGTATTAAAGACACATAGCTCAAACATTTGTGGGGAATTGTTGTAAACTTCCTGATTTTATACTAACTGAAATCCCTTGTGATTAAATGTCTAATTCTGGGCCCAAACCTTCAGAATCCTACACTGCATTCTGGCTCTCACTATACTGTATGTACATTTTACTGGCAAACATACCATAAAGTTTCATACTTTCTTTTAGTTTCATGTAGAACATTCTTCAGTGTGTTAGTCTGTGCATTCTTACACTTTCCCCTAAGAACTTGAACACTGTGACTAGCCATAAAAATACACAAGGCTTAAATCTCATCTTTAGAATTGAATCATCGAAACAAATAAACACAAAATCCCAAGATGACAAGAAAACTTTCCCAGCTTGAAGGAACTAAAAGTTCCTTTAAAAATCTTCTCACTTGCCTTTTTGACCCACAATGTGCCTGATTTCTGTAAGAATATAGGGGAAAGAATAGCAAAATGCATAGACAATAATAGTGGAAAGTGGCATTCAGGAAGAAGTTCTGGAATTTTCATTTCAAATTGGAGTTTAATGTGAGCAAGATGTTCAGGACAAGGCCCTAAAGGAACCTTTCCTGTCTAGCTCATTACATTCTTTATTAAAACCTGTAATGGATTTGTGATAACCTCAATAGAGACATTACATAATTTAAGAATAAGCATACCTGCTTACATGAAGTTGAGCCCAGGAAGTTCTTACTCCCTTGTACACCTGACAGTGCTGTGGGGTTATTGCTTAATTAGTAGTTTAGCCTTGTCAGTGAAGATGCATATGAAATTATATTGAAATTCAAAAGCTGCCATTTATCCTGGCTATATGCCAGTCATTGCAGTTATCATTGGAAGTCTATTTTTCCTGTTTTTTGTAGCAGCCCTGTTGGAATAAACACTACTGAAAATAAATAATAATAATAATAATTGAAGCATGAAATATCTGGAAGAATATTGGTAACTAATGTTTCAGAGCCCCTCTAATTAAAGGAAGCTAAGCAATACACAGCACTGGAGATGGGCTTCTGAAGTGGGAGCAAACTCATGTCCTGGTAGCCCTGAATGCTAGCCCTCCAGTATCACCTGCTGGAAAATCATCCTACCTGCAAGGATGTTTGCAAATGAATTCCCTCTATCTTTGAAATTATACTCCTGCAGAAAGAAAACATTGAATATTAGTGGGGTCAGAAGAAGATAAAACAGAATCTATAGGCTAGGATAAGGGTTAACTGGTTTTCAGTGCTCAAGATGATTGCTTTTCTTTCCAGTTTGAAATTTAAACATACTGATAGCATGTCACAATCTAAGAGGAGGAGAAGGAACTTCTGCACAAGGCAATCATATGCTGGAAGTATAAGGCATTGAGTGAATCGACACCTGAGAGCTGCAACTTCCCAGACAGCCCAAGGTAACAGGGATGATGATTCTATACTACATGCTGGTATGACTTTACCAGACCATGAATGCTGAGCAAATTATTTAATTCAGTAGCTTGATTAAAAATTGTCTCATAACAGAAGACTCCACAAAAGTATTCTTTCAATAAAAGGGAAGCACTTTGTAAAAACACAAACCCTGAAATGACAGAATTCCTCTAACAATCTAGTATTTTAAATTCCTCCAACAGGCATGTCATTTGTCTCAAACAAGTCAGAGAACTGCAGGTGCTGAAGACATGTCAGGATTTAGGTTGAGAGTTGTCAGTTAATATCCATATGCCACAAACATAGTCAGTGTTTCTGACTATGTTTTCATACTTCTTCAGTTTAGGAGAAAGGAAGAAGATTCCTATCAGCCTATCTTTCTGATATTTTCCATGGAAGTTTTTTTTCAGCCTTACTTAGCATGAACATCATTAAGTTTTTACTTCATAAGAATATGTTCAGACATAACAAAATTGTTTGCACGTTCAAGTATACTATCTGCAGCTTATGTTGTTTTTCAGATTTATAAATGTTACATATTGTTTACTCAGAGCACTAGATGTAATGGAAAATATTTGAATCAAGATAAATTTGTTGTTAAAGATGGTCCAACTTAAATCTAAAAACACTCGCTTGTGACTTTAAAGTTCTATATTATGACCTCATATTTCAAGTTGAAACAAATTTATAACAGGCTGAACACTCAGCAAGCTATTTAATTTAGTAACTTAAGTCCACTTGTTATATATTACCTCAAAAAATTTTGTACAAGTGTTCTTCTGATAAAAGAGAAATGTTTAATGCAATGAGAGTATATTTCCAGCTTGATTAACACATCTCATAATCCTTCTTAAAACAAATTATGCTAGAATACTTAAAGTTCTGCCTCTGGATATTCCCCAAAAACCTTCAATCACCATACAGCTGGGGCAAAATTGTTAACAAACTTTTATGTTTGAAGTGTAAATTAAGCAGAATTTAAGAGTCGATGGCCAAAGTAATGTCATTGTTCTGCCTCCTGCAAATGCTGAAGTACTTGACAAACCTAAGTTTTACCAGAAACATTAAATCATACACTTAAAGCTTGATTTTGCACAAGGCTACATATACTGGAATGTTGGGTGAGCCTTGAAAGTGGTCTGCTACTTTACTCTTGAGGCTATTTGGGTATAAAAAAACCTGCTGCCATCCAAATTTAAGCTTCTTGCTCCTGAGGTTCTTTATACATTTAATTATAGGATCATAAAAACAGGGCAGGATAGGATTACAGGAGGTCAGCAATTTTATGTCAGGTTCAACTCTAATAAAACCATTCTTGACAGGTATTTACTAAAGATGTATTTAAAAACCTCCAGTTATGTAAATTCAGCAGCTATGTAGGCATAGTGTCATTTAGAAATAGTCCCAGATTTGCTCCACTGTACTGGTCCTCAATTAGTCTTCTCTGCAATCTCAGAGCATTTCTGAGACCCCTTATGGAATGCAGTTCCCTTAGGAGGAGAGAGAGCTAGGGTTTTCTCTAGCAAAGCCTGTATGACTACAGTACACAAGTTAGTTCACTACAGAAACCTCTCCAGTAACCAGTGTACACTGAATCATGCTAAGTCTTCCTCTGTCAGGCCATGCTGGCCCTCCAACAGCACAAATACTCTCAGGATATGCCTCTTTTTTTTTTTTTTGCTTATATGCTGGCACTTTAGTATCTTGTTTTAGAAACATAAACGTTGTATGTGAGACAACCAAAATAAGAAGAGTATCTTGGCCACATTAGGAAGAATGTCACTTAAAAAAACCCCAACACTTTAAGTATTGCAAAATGTTTCAGCTCAAAGAAGGTTCCAGAGGGCTAAGAGAGCAAAGCATCTGTTGTAATGTGCTTTGAGCTACTCCAAACTGAGTCTAGGGAGAAGGCATGAAGTAAAAACTACGTGATTCTTCCTATCCACCTAAAAGGACATTGTAGGACAGCTTCCCACTGAGGGATTTCAATACCTCCTCAATCACTACATAAAATTAACCCCTCCCTCCCCCAAAACATTAAGGACCTTGGTGAAATCTTCCATAGTCATACAATGAGCAGGAACAAACAAGTATGATGTGTGCAGTGCGCCTGATGGACCTGTGGACGAATAGGTACAAACACCTCAGTGGTACTGAGACAAATTGCACTCTAAGCAGTGTGTTATGTGGACAAACCTAGACTACTGATGAATGTTAGAGAAAAGAAATAAATACATGGGCCTCTGTGGGTCTACTAGAAGGGAAACAGAGACCACTCCCTGAATCATGTTATTACAATATACATGCAGCCAATCTAATTCAATACTTTATTATTCTATCAAATACTTTTTTTTTTTAATCTATACCCAGTATTTATTGCCAGCCAGTTTATTATTATTTTATTTGGTTGAAAACTTTCAATGTATATGAAAACTGTTAACATCTTTTTTTCTTTGGTTGCATTTCCCTAAACTCTAGCACCCCAGCCCTATCCAGCTGTTAGCCCCATTAAGAGTTGGAGTACAAACCTTTCAGCTTTAAGACAGACAACACTGCCGTACAGACTGTGAAGAAAATTAGGTCACCTGGGTCTTTGTCTCTTGATTATCCACTGCCTAATTTTTAGTTTACTCACAATCTTTCTTCTTAGGGAAACTTCTATTTCTCTCTAAGACAGACCTGGATGCAATTATGCTGGATAGTTCACAACAGAGGCTACTCCCAAAAAAGAAACTGGAAGACTACATCATACTGACTTGTGCCTGCTGTAGATAATCCTACACCTTTATCTCAGCAAACTGTGCACCCTGCAACATCCCCATAATGCCCTCACATCATACCACAGAACACACTACCCATACCTTGTATTTAATGATGTAACAACACTATTTCACTTAATTAAAGCACATTCCTCACATTTTTTTACTGGGAAAAAGTCCCATTATGCTCATGTAAGCAAAACAGTAATTAGGTCCTGGGGCAAGAGGGGACCTAAAGCCAAGTTCTGTGCAGTGCAGATGCAGCCACTCTGCCGTTGGGTGTCTCCCTGGAAAAATACAGGCATGGGCTATTCTGCAGCACTAATCTTGGGAGCAAGAGGCTGCTCCCCGGATATCTATTCAGCAGCATAGATGAAGCTAGTAGAACTGGGATGTCTGCATTTATATTGCGTGTATTTCAACTATTCTACAGAATGATTTTTCTTCAGTTATAGATCACAATAATGACAATAATAATTTACATACTATAATGATAATAATAATTTACTTACAATAAAACTATGTAGTAATAGTGGTGGTTTTGTTTGACTGTGGATTTTTTCTTCCTGATAGGTAGATTCTAAGTTCCTCATAACACAATTAACAAAAGACTATCGTATCTTTTGTTTCGAACCTTGATGTAGGGCTCTTCAAAATTAATGGTGTATTCACTAGGCTTTGTACAGGCCTGTCTTACTCTGTTGTGTCATGAGAAAGTGAAGAAGAAACTGCTACCCAGTGATAAAATACTCAACCTGACACTACTGTAGCTTCACATTAGAAAAGTGAAACAATTACAAATTTAACTAAAAGTGATGGGACAAAACTAAGCTAATAGCAGTCATCCGTGAAACCAGCATGTCTTCCCCACTTTAATGGAACTTCACGGATTTTGGAGAGGAGAAGCAAAATAGCTATTCAACCAGCAGTATTACATGTAATGAAATCCATAACATGTAATGTTTGTTCCACAAAGCAATTTCAAAGATCTCCAGAAAGGTAAACAGGCAGAAAGAAATCATGCACAAACACTAAAACAATAGTTCACATCAGACAAAGCTGTTCATATCACAAAGTCTTTCCTTCAGGTTCAAATAATGGTTAATTGTTAATGTATGAACAATAAAATTAAGCAATTATTTTTATTAGTAGCCTAGTATACAGAAGACTGGAGGGAGATGATAGTATCTCTTTCAAGACATCATTATGATGTCATTGATGGTTGTTGCCACTATATAAAATGATGTGTCACAATCAACCTACTTCTTTAAAAGAAGTACAGAAAGAGCTGTTTACAGTAGTTGCAATGTCTGTTTGTACTGCATGAAGTTGTAGTTTCATCTGTTGCTTATGTTTAGCATCATAAATCTGAAGGCAGTCTATTCCAACCAAGTATTTCTCTACCTTTTTCATAAATATAGTATAAGCATTCTGAGCATTACAATAGGAAAACTTGATTTATTTTTATCCTTGCACTATCTTGTCTGTCTTCATCCTGCTTTTATCACAGTTTCCAGTGACCTCTTTGGGTTTACATGAGAAAATGTCAGAATAAAGTAAAGATCAGAGTCTATTGTAGTCCAGGAAGAAAGATCAATGGACTTCCTGAAGGCAAACTAAGATATATAAAGGGGAGTATTCAGGATCACAAGGAATTCATTTATTTCTGCCACAGCTCAGATTCATCAAAATTTGCAAATAAAGCCTGATGCTGAAACTCTTATGCATGCCAATAATCTTCATTTTGTGTGTTATCCATCACCTTCAATAGCAATGGATACTGAAGATTAAGGATTATTCACCTATATAAAGATTAAGAAATCAGCTTTACCAACATAAAAGTAAATCACAGAAAATATCACTGCTTCTGGACCAGCGATGCTGAGCCAGCTGTACATTAAGATTTTTGCATGTGTAATTCAGAAATGGGAGTCAGCTCCAAACACACACTTAGATATCTGCAGTCTAGGTGTCTTGCGGAGCCAGTTGTTTGCTCTCCATTGAAGATAATAGAGAACTAGTCAGTGGATGGATGTAGTCATTGGTGGTGAGAGAACCACTCAGTAGATCAAATCTCAAATCCAAGTATTTATTTCAGAATTCACTGAATAGTACTCTAGCCTCCATTTAACAACAGTCACAAACCAAATAAAATATGAAGCAGAATATTGTTTTTAAGAAAAGATGCAAAGTACCTAATATATTCTCCTCAGTGACTACTGAATAAAATAATATGTCCCATTTCTATGTAGATTTTCATTCTTCTTTTGCTGCCAATATTCAGAGTAAATGTCTTCAGAACAACTGAAATATTTTAGCAAACAAATACCTCTTTCTTATTGTGCTTACCATTTGGGAAAGAAACCAGACAGAAATAAAACAGGTTCATCCTCTGATCTATGCTAGACATCCAGTATTAATTTTATTTATCTTTGAAAAAAATAATTAGGCAAAATGTCTATGGGTGTCTCTTCCAAGGACGGATTGCCTGTAATCACCATTTATCCTGTAATCACCATTTATCTTTGCTTAATTGTCTAGCCTGTGGTTGCTTTGTATAACATCTTAACATTTAATGTGGTTTTAACATAACTCTCAAATAGTTCCAGCAAGGTCAATGCAAATGATTCTTTAGTACTCCGTGTCACACACCAGGCAAGATGACTAGGGAATTTCCTGTTCATGTTGCATCAAGTCCTTCCTCACTACTAGTGCACTTATGTTTCAGGCAGCCCTTGGAGACCATGTGAGTGAAGAGCTGGAAAACATCAAAACATGGTTTGGAACATCTAAAACAAAATTCCACCTCTTTATATAAAATGGAAACTTTTGAGTAGAATAAATCTTGAAAGATTGAATGTTATGAAAGGTGAAGGACTTCTCAGTAACTGAGTATTTCTGACAATCTTTATTTTAATGGGTACAGTATGAAATAAGAAGAGTAAAGGTAGTGGAATCACAATGTGGCACTTAAGAGTGGAAAAGGAAAAAATATCTGAGTCAGTTTTGGTGAAGGTGGATGCTCTTAAATACATGCAAGATGTATTTATTTAAGATGTATTTCCTGAAAAAATGCATTATTACTTAAAAATAATTGCAATTTCTGGAAGTGACAAATACTTGCATGGCTTGTTACTGACTATCTGGACTTGAATATTTTTTGGCCTTTGATTATGTTTCTACTGCACAGACAGCAACGTTTGGTACTTATTCAGATAATTTCAAGAAAATAATTGTTTTGCCTGTTGTTTTTTTGTTTTCTTTTCTTTTCTTTTCCCCAGGCATTTTGGTAATCATAGAGGAATGTAATTATGCATGAAATAGTACTGAATGAACTCCTGTATAAAGGGAGGTACATCATTTCTTGTCCTTAGCAAGGAGCTACAGCTGTGGTGCCGATATAGGTAATTAGCTGCTTCTTACAGCTGATACAAGCCACATTTGCTGCCTGGCTGCTCTGTGCTAGGCGAACAGGCAGCTCCTATTTGCACAAGTCAGAAATAATAATAAAACCCCTTTTGCACATGCAGTCCAGAATTCTACCCACATTTAACAGTGCAAATAGCTTTCTGTGTAAATGGTCACTTTAAGAGCTGAGAAATTGGAAGTCTTTTTCAGAGGGATTTGTGTTGAATTTGTCATCTAACCAGGCACAACTGATGTCCTTGAGATGTTTGAATAAAAATGGTTCAACTATTGTATTGCATTTGTATGGCAAGGTTTTGGCAGTGAGGGGGCTATGGGGTGGCTTCTGTGAGAAGCTGCTAGAAGCTTCCTCTATGTCTGATAGAGCTAATACCAGCTGGCTCCAAGACAGACCCGCTGCTGGCCAAGGCCAAGCTGATTAGTGATGGTGGTAGCGCCTCTGTGATAGCATAGTTAAGAAGGGGAAAAAAACCCTGCTGCGCAACAGCAGTGGTAGAGAGGAGTGAGAATATGTGAGAGAAACAACTCTGCAGACACCAAGGTCACTGAAGAAGGATGGGGAGGATGTGCTTCAGGCACCAGAGCACAGATTTCCCTGCAGCCAGTGGTGAAGACCATGGCGAGGCAGGCTGTCCCCCTGCAGCCCATGGACGTTAATGGTGGAGCAGATGTCCACTGTTGGATGCAGGTGAGTGCACCTGAAGGAGGCTGTGACCCCATGGGAAGTCCACTCTGGAGCAGGCTCCTGGCAGGACCTGTGGCCCCGTGGAGAGAGGAGCCCACACTGGAGCAGGTTTGCTGTCAGGACTTGTGACCCCGTGGGGGACCCACGCTGGAGCAGTCTGTTCCTGAACGACTGCACCCCATGGAAGGGACCCACGCTGGAGCAGTTCATGAAGAACAGCAGCCCATGGGAAGGACTCACGTTTGAGAAGTTTGTGGAGGACTGTATCCCGTGGGGATACACGCTGGAGCAGGGGAAGGAGTGAGGAGTCCTCCCCCTGAAGAGGAAGGAGCGGCAGAGACAATGTGTGATGAACGGACCGCAACCCCCATTCCCCGTCCCCCTGTGCCGCTCAGGGGAAGGAGGTAGAGAAAATTGGGACCAAAGTTGAGCCTGGGAAGAAGGGAAGGGTGGGGGGAAAATATTTTAAGATTTAGTTTTTATTTCTCATTATCCTACTCTGATTTGATTGGTAGCAAATTAAACTATTTTCCCCAAGTCAAGTCTTTTTTGTCTGTGACGGTAAATGCTGAGTGATCTCCCTGTCCTTATCTCGACCCACGAGCCTTTTTGTTATATTTTCTCTCCCCTGTCCAGCTGAGGAGGGGGAGTGATAGAGCAGCTTGGTGGTCACCTGGCATCCAGCCAGGACCAACCCACCACAACTATTTATAAAACTGTAGAATGTAAATAAGATACATTACTGGCAGTTTAACATAATGATTGCATCCTACCTTTTAAGTGTTGTAGCATCTGAGCTGTGTGGTAACTGCTAGAAATCTGAAATTTGGCAGCGACATTTGGTGACCCATGAAAATCAGTTTGCATTTGGCCAAGAGAGTTTAAAGCAATCCTCTGCATATAAAAGCTGTATTTGCACGGGCAACTGAGAGATGACAAAAGTAATGATCCATCAACATTTTGTCTCCCTCACAGCTCTGTATGCAGATGTGTTTAGTGGAAGTTTTCTGTTAGTGCATGTCCTGTTGCTATCTAAATGGAGCAGAAAAAGAAAATAATGTTAAGATAGAAGAATGTAGAGATTGTTTTCCAGATGGGAGAAAGAGAGACATGACAAGAGATTCAAAACCAGCACTGTCATCCCAGAGTTGTCAGGGTATTTATTATGTAGCAAATGCATCAGTATGTCAATTATTACCTTCTTGTGCTGTGAAAGTGGTATGGAAAATGTTTGGCTTTCTCCAGTGGAAGAAGCAGACTTCTGTCAGGCAGGACTGGAAATCCATCTGTCCGTAGTCCTGAGCAAACAGAAGCAGGTGTATATATTTTTAAATGTCTCTACAGGAGGAAAATCACTTGTACAGTTATGGTGATGCCTATTGCAAAAGAATAATGCATTATGATATTGTATCATTGCAGAAAAAACACAGCATGTCACTGTCTTCTGCAGATAACCTAGTACCTTTTATGAAAGAATTTCAATATGGTTTGGGTTTGTTTTTTTTTTTTAATTTAATGACAATTTATTAAATAAACAAACAAGTACTATCAATCTATAAACTAAAATGCTGCACGCAAAGGAGAGAAGTAACTATACTGTGAGCATTGTTCAACAATTATATTAAGTATTTTAGCAAGTAGATTTGCTGTTCTGGGTTCATGTGCAAATGAACATGCATGTGTGCTGTTTCATTTCATTCACTTCATAAAATATTGCCTGCAGCTTCTTCAAGTCACAATACAGTAGCAACATATATTCAAGAGCAACACAGAACTAGAATTGCAGTTAATGCAATGCTGTCTAATGCCAAAAGTTTTCTTATTAAAAACAAAAAAAAAAAAAAAGAAAAAAAAGAATAGTTCCTTTGGTTTTCTTACTACAGAACTGGAATATATAATTTTGAACTCTAGGTACAGCTTGTTCTGACTCCATTTTGTGCCTATCAAATTGCACTGTTGGTTATGGATGAAATTTCAGCCACCTGCTAACACAAAGTTCCTATTAAAATCCATGTCAATTAGAACTGACTGCTTCATACTTCATATTTAAATGACTATGAGATCACTTGAACAGAGTCCACACAGGTGAGTTTTAATCTCTAACCATCATTATGTACTTCTTCACAGTCCAATTCACTAGACATCCAATCACATTTTTGTTCAGTGGAAAGGAGATTTTAATAATCCAAAACATTTCGGCCTTATACCCTCTGCATTATTATTCAGTCATGTACAGGACAAAAGGACAGAACATTCTGTTAAAAAATGATGTTCCTCTCTCTGAGTAGTGGTATACTTCTATCCTAAAAAGTAACCTTTCCCAGTGCATGCGAGAACAATACATTTCTTAGAGAATCACCAGCTTTTATTATATCCTAATCCTTATGTGGATGTCATTTAAGTATAGTCATTCTATGTACAGTTTTCAGTTCTCATTCTTCTATCAATCAGACAAGTTGTTTCTGAAAAATGTTAGGAACAATTCAGAACTAAACCCCAGTTCCAAACACCTTCAAAACACATGTATTTAATGGTTACATCTGGATTTCAGTCTAGTTGAAATTCTCTCCTTTTATAAAGAACAAATCAAAACCCAAGACTAAAGGCTTTTGCCTTTGGAGTCATGATTTATTCAATACACATTTTTAGAACAACTGGGGATGTGAGTGGGAATGTTCAGATCCAATAAGGAAAGTTACATGCATAAAAAGAGACATGAGATTAAGTATGTCCTTGATCTGAACATGAGGTTAACAGTCTGGGATGAGAACTGCTGGAAGAATATTGGGATGTAATGGAAGCTCCAAGAAAGAATGCTTTTGAAAGCATGTTCTTTTTTTCTGTCCCCTTCCATTTCTGTCTACATTTTTGAATACCCAGAATTGCCTATGAGTGCTAAGCAAATACTGAGGAAATTGGAGGAGGGGAGAGTTACTTAAAAATCCTAAATACTGAGTTGAATCTTTCTAAATAAACATCTTTATATATAAGGATACTTGAACAGTAATTGCTCCTACAAAATTATACTGCTTGCATTTTATTTACAAGAATATTCAAAAACAGTTCCCTAAAAATACAAATTTAAAGGATGATGTTCTTTGTACCAGAAGTACTTGCTTGCTGTTACTGAGATAGGAAAGGAAAACATTATATCTCACTGCGTGTCGTAAGAGCACATTCTCCTTATTTTATCACTTGCCCAAAGTTAGATAGGACTGCAAAATAGGCATCTTGTTTATAGGCAAAACCAGAGAACATACGGAAGACATGGGACCATCCTCTTATAGGACCATTTCCATTCACTCAGGGCTTTGAGGTCACTCACTGCATGGAAACTTGCCTTAAGGGATTTGCCTGAAACTGGAGATGGAAATGTGTACTGAGCTGTAGCAAATAGAATCATAGAATCATTAAGGTTGGAAAAGACCTCTAAGATCATCGAGTCCAACCGTCAACCCAACACCACCATGCCCACTAAACCATGTCCCTAAGCGCCTCATCTACACGTCTTTTAAATACCTCCAGGGATGGGGACTCAACCACTTCCCTGGGCAGCCTCTTCCAATGTTTCACCACTCTTTCAGTAAAGACATTTTTCCTCACGTCCAAATAACATGCAAATTTTCCGATGCGGGCAATTGCCCAGTAGGCACCAAACCACAAGTCCATTTCCAGAAGAAACTGAATGCTCATTTTCAATTGTTAACTGAGATGGATCTCATAAGGGAAGAGGCACCTGCAAGTTGGATTTTCTGTCATATGTCTAAACTTCACTTTGACACAGTCAAAAGTTTTAAAAATCTTATAACATAATATCATCGCTGTATCATTGGATTACTGTACAGGCTGTCACATGTGGGTGGCTGTCAACAAGCTGTACTTCATTACTTTATGCCTCAGATTCGCAGTGAGCCATTATGAGTCATTAAGTGATCAGAGTCATTTGTGCAGAACTGCAGCTTCTACACTTTTCATCTCACTGTCTATTTTTGCACATGGGATGTGTTTCCATATTTGTGTTATATATATATAAACACTAATCACAGTAATCCAGTGTGAATATATTAATATAGATTAATACAGTGTTTGTAATTATGAGGAGCTTCAGTCCATAAAAACCAGGTGATACTAAAAATTCTCTCTTGCTTTGCATGTGTAACAGACAACAGAGGGTTGGGGGTTTTTTGACATGATTATCTGAATGTCTTGTTTTACAGCTGATGCTAATGAATATAACACGACTCAGTCATTCATTTGGCATTTACATAGTCCTCTAAATGTCCTTGAGCACAGGAGTGAATCCTAGCAGGTACTCGATGGCTCTCGGTGAAAGCCAGTGAAGGTAGTGAATGTTGTAGATGCTCAGCACTTCGCACAGCTCTCTCCAGAACTGAGCCAAAGAGAATATGCCCTGGAGTATTCACACTGAAATTGCTCTGGTTCAAATGCAGTTAGTCATGGCACTCCAAGGAGAAGTAGCAGATTCTTTTCTTCAAAACAGTCAAAAACACACATGTATGTGTATGCATATATGTGTATATATTTATAATCTTTCATAAAATTGATGCTTAGAACAGTGCTAAAATACTTCTTTAATAAAGTCAGTACATGGAAAATAAATACGTATTCATATCATTTCATCAAAACATACAGTTGAAAAAAAATCTTGATTTCAGACCTTGAAATGTATGGATAACATGTAACCTGTTTTTCTAAATAAAAGGAACTAAAATCATTACACTGTTATTTTAATTACCCAATAACAAGCATTTCAGCAATTGGGTGCTGACCAGAAATTTATCCATGAAGTAAAAGCAAGGGCTAGTTTGCCTTCAAATCAGAATTTAAAGTGGCTTCAACATTGTTTTAACTTAAGTATACATTTTTTTTCTAGATAAAATCTGTTCTATTTCATTCTGTCTCTGGAAACAAAGTGTTTGCTAAGCTCCACAGCCCCTTCTGAATCAACATTTAGATCTTACATTTCAACAGAGACTGAAAAACAGTGCCCTAGACTCATTAACAAGTTTCCCTGTCCTGTCTTTCTGAGAAGGTCAGAATTAAAACTGAAGTAAGACAAAGACAATATAAAGAGAAGGATGATCTCTTGTTCTTTATCTGAATAGGAGTAGATGCTTTATTTGAAAGATGGAAGCACTTAAGCACAAGATGCAGTGCTGAAATATTGCTTCAAGACACATTCTAACTAACTATCCTTGCAGTCTAAACAATTTCCTTTTTATAAGTCAAAGTGAAGGTGACTGTTCTACCAAGATGCCTTTCTGGTTGCATTATAAATGCAAGTAGAAAGAGGATCTGTGTTCAGGACCCAGGACCCATACTGCCAAGAATATAAAGGCTTAGCAATGTAAGTGTGAGGCTGGAACACAAACAAATGAGATTTATTCTGTCAGACTGGCCTCTCAGTATATCTTGCAGAAGGCTATTTTTGTCTCCCTCCATCAGCACTTACTGTTAGTAAAGCATTGGCAAAAAGCCCTCATCAGAATTGAGGGAAGGTGTTTTATTCACAAGGAAGTTAATCCCAAAACATCTATTCTTACACATTATTCTGCCATCCTTATTCACTGTTGGAAATAGAGAAGCAATATACCATCAATAATAATTATTATGCTTAAGCTTTATAGGAACAGTTCCAGAATTTCCAGATGATCTTTACTTTCCAAACAGCCCTACTGATTTCCCAGTGTACTGGAATAGCATTTTTGCATGATTTATGTGCCAGATCTTCAGCTGGCCTGAATCAGTGTAATTCTACTAAATCCAGTAGATGTATGTTGTTGTACAACAACAGGGAACCTGAACTATGTTCTATTCTTCAAAAAGAATACTGATTATTGAGTTTATTTGAAATCAGTGGGACTATTCGCAGAACAAACTACTTTTCAAGGTGGGCTGTGGGGTGGTATCACCTGATGCATGCTCCCGAAAAACTCTTTAATAATAAATAAATATGTACTTGTATTACAAGCACTCTATGGATTTTCATCCCAAATATCCGTATGACTGCTTTTCTGTAGTAGGATTAATGTTATTTTAAATGAGAGGAAGCTTTGTAGTGTCACTTGAGGATGCAATTTAAAAAAAATATAGCTAAGAGGAAAAATAAAAACATCTCTCACACTGGTGTTTATTCTCACAGAATTTCATGGCACCAATCAGTCACTGAACCTATCGCTTACCTTAACCTCAGGCAGAAATATAAAAAAGATGAATAATATTTCCTACAAAACAAAACCTAAAACTGCTTACTAGACAGCCCTCTGCTATAAATAAATTAAAATACTGCTATAGCATAGTATTAAAACCTTGAATAAGATCCTTAATCATAAGATCATAGAATCATAGAATGGTTTGGGTGCAAGGGACCTTAAAGATCATCTAGTTCCAAACCCCCTGCTATGGGCAGGGACATCTTTCACTAGATCAGGTTGCTCAAAGCCTCATCCAACCTGGCCTTGAACACTTCCAGGGATAGAGCATCCACAACTTCTCTGGGCAACCTGTTCCAGTGTCTCACCACCCTCACAGTAAAGAATTTCTTCCTTATATCTAATCTAAATCTACCCTCTTTCAGCTTAAACCATTACCCCTCATCCTACCACTACACTCCCTGATAAAGAGTCCCTTTCCATCTTTCCTGTAGGGCCCCTTTAAGTACTGGAAGGCTGCTGTAAGGTTTCCCTGGCGCCTTCTCTTCTCTAGGGTAAACAATCCCAACTCTCTCAGCCTGTCCTCATAGGAAAGGTGCTCCAGACCCCTGATTGTGGACCCCTGATTCGTGGCCCTCTTCTGGACCCATTCCAACAGGTCCATGTCTTTCTTATGCTGGGTGCCCCAGAGTTGAACACAGTACTCCAGGTGGGGTTTCACGAGAGCAAAGTAGAGGGGGAGAAACACGTCCCTCGACTTGCTGGCCACGTTTCTTTCGCACACTTTACAGACCTAGGAGGGAGAAACTCATCTGAACATACATGCAATTAATTTTGGATTATGATACATTTTTAAATTCCTAGTCTTTTAATTAATTAGCAGTTTTGATGTGGGTCATGATAGTCAATATGTGTTGACCTTGGTAAGAGCATGAAAGTCACCAGGATAAAGTTATGCAAATCATTGTTGTTCTGTCTCAAATCTAGAAAGAACAACTTTTGAAGCCACTGTATGTTATTCGATGCTGTCGTTTATCTGTAGGATTTCATAGTTCAGATGCAAGACAGTATGAATATTTCCAGTCCATTTCAATACAAACTAGGAAATGGATTAAATTAATTCACCTTCAGCAATAACTTTTTAAACTGTTACATATGAATCTATGAGAATGCATTTGTCCATCCCCTAAAGGCAAAAAAATGGTGAACCAAGCCCATGTCATTGAGGGAAGGAGGAAAGTCATACCTCCCTAAAGCCTCCAGTGTTTTGAAAATCTGTGGTATAATATATTAACTTCTATTTTCAATTAGCATGGTTTACTATCCCTCAAGGTCAATACTTTAATTTAAACTTCATTAATTATAATTTCACCTCAGCAAAAGTCATTATCTAATTATTATTTAATTGTGTATTACTGTTACTTAGCTTAATAAGGCAGTTGAAGGTAGACTTAATATAGGAGGCTTTAAGCAGAGTTGCATTTAATTGTTTCTCTCTATGCACATTTTTTTAAGAAATTAGGATAAAAATAACTAGCAAATGGTGAGTAAAATGGTGAGTTAGGATAGGATTATGGGTGAACGGAGTAAGGCTCTACGTAGATCTCTGACACAAGCCATGCCTCAAAAAGTTTGTATTTTGTATCCCAGCACAGAGGTTCTAATTCAGGCATTCAAAATACAGCTTAAGCAGAGTCTTGAATGAATATGTAACGGTCAGCTGAGAACCTCTCAGCAGAAGGCTGAATGGTGAATGGGTACAGCTGTGATCTCATCTGTACTACACCTTGGATAAAAGGTTAAGACATCTCCACTGGTTCTGGTAAATACTAGTCTTTTAGATTGTTTTGCAAGCTACTTCCTTCTCTGCACACAATTGAATTAGGCATGGTTTAAGTACAGGTTGCTAGAGAACAGTCCAGTGTGGTACACTGTGGTCAGAACTAAAAGAACCTCACATTAGGTTGTGTTCCACCCACGGGTCTTGTTCATGTCCTTCTACTTCATTTTTATTGCATCGTCACTGCCTGGTCCTTAATGAATATTCAGTTGCTGCTTCTCCCACTAGATAGAGAACTAATGAACTTGTAGGGTATAATGTTATATTTATATAACACGATTAGAGTAATAACCGTGAGTAGAGTAATAGAAAATGCACATTCAGATATATTACCAGCCTAAAATCCATGATCTATTATGTGAAACTTTTTTTTTCACACCTGACTCTACCTGCCAAGATTGAATTAGAGTTAAAAAGCCAAGGGGAAATAGACTCACTCTTTTCAGAGGGCTGGGCTGTCAGACTTCTAATTTGTAATTGTCCTTTTGAGACTGTCAGAGGCCCTTATTGCAACTGAAAAGTTTAATTACTACAGTTGCAAGGGTCATCACTCACTCACTGCAGGGAAGATGAATAGTGCAGGGCTATTAAATAAAAGATACTCGCTAGAGTTATTTTTAAAAGTAGTTATGACAAAAGTACTACTGTTCTTTAGAATGATAACTTGATGTCTCATCTAAATTTCTGCTGTCCTTTGGAATAAAATGTCCTTCTATCTATTCCATGTACTTAGCTTTTAAAATCCTTCCATAGTTCACAGGTATTGCTAACTGCAGCTTTGCTGGTATCCATAGCTTTATAATTCTTAAATCAAATTGCAAATTTCTTTATTATTTTGGCTATATGCAGCTAATCAAAAGATAGAAATAAAATCTTCAAACACTCATTCATGCATAGATATGAATCAGACATGATCTGCTGGCCAGGTTCAAAACTTTTTTCTGCTTTCCCTCTATGAACGTTTGGGTGTTCAAGTAGAACAAGCACATGTACTCATACAAAGGACTGTATTTCACCTCAAATATTTATCAGAAGTGCTCTTCTGGTGTTTTACATAACTCATCTAACCAAAAAACAGCAACAGCAAAAAGTTATGTAGTTTTGTAACTAACCAAAATTCTGCCAATTCTAATAATAGCAATGAACTCAAAATTCTTATTTGTAAATTAGTTACAAAAGTCAAGAAATATTTATTTCTATTTTGTTGTCACTTGACTCACATTTATGGCACAGTAAATATTTATACTCTAATCTTTATTTACAGTATTTCTTTTGATCCATATCATTTAGTCAAAGCAGCCACCTGGGAGATCTATCTATATGAAACGACTTTCTCTTTTTCTCAGGTTTTCCCAGAAAATTCAGTGCTTCCATTAGTCACTGATGATGTGTTTGTTGCAGGACCCCAATTCCATAAGACTTTGCCCCTACACCTATATAAATCAGATATTTTATCCACAGACTATATGTTTTAACACATTCCCTTCAAGGAACCAAAACTTCATGATTTTGTTAAATATAATACTTTCTTCATAAGGCATTATTTCAAGCAATTTCCTAGTTCTTGACCTTTTTTAACATAATGTTTCTATACTGTAAATGAATGCTTTGTAATTGATGATGGACTAGTTAAGGACTAAGATGTGCATTATAAATTGTATAATATGAGGTAAATTGTACTAATATCACTTACTTACTGTCATTTCTATCAACAGTACCAAAATTCTTTTTCTTGTCAATTTACCTTTGAAGGAACTGGTTGAAAATGTATTAAATTGAAGTCATCTGAGGCTGGACATTTAAGAATATCTCCAAAATAATGTATGATATTGACCATTTGATCAAATGGTTTGCCTTTTTAGAAAACTTCTCCTCCCCTGCCCCCTCCCCCACCCCACCCCCAGTGAATCACTGTGAATCGCTCTTCTCTAGGTAGTCTGTGAGAAAAACAATTTTTAATTTTCATGTCTCTCTCCACTGCTTCTCAACACCATTATATTTCTCAATCTTCTTAAAGAATGCTGTTGAATAATGACATGATCTGCATGTAATGAACATCACTATGAACTCTTCTTTTAGCATAAGACTACTTTTCTAAAATTAATGCAGTACCAGCATGTTGGAGAAAGTATTTTCAGAAAAAAAGAGCTTAATCATACCACAAATCCAACTACTCATTTTAATGATGGACATAAAGTTAAGTTCTACCTAAATGTAATCACATAGTTGCAGTATCTCGATGTCTCTTAATTCATGATTCATGGCTTTGAGTATACTTTAACATAGCTGATACGTAGAGTGCCCGATAACATGTTTTTCTGTTTTGATTTTTTTTTTCCCACAAATGTCAGTGAAATTTTATAGTTAGATTTAACTCTATCCATAAGTTATTATAATGAAATGTCTAACTTCATTTCTAATACAATATCTCAAAGTATAAACCCTCATTTAAAGCTGAACACAGCATAAATAGATGGAAATTTGATTACCTACTTCACCACTTACACTCTAGTATTCTGCCAAAACAGAGCTGCTGTATTTAACTGAATTTTGTTTAGGCTTGCTGCACAACGAGACTACTTTGCTGGAAATACAATGAACAAAATATAAACAATTTCTGTTCCAGTTTGAAAAAAAAAAAAAGAAAACACAAACACAAAAACCCCACAACAAAACAAAATGTAAACTCATAGGAATCCATAATCCCTTTGGTAATGACCAAAGGCATAGACTACAAGTCAAGGGAAAGACCAAGGTTTTATTAGGTATTTGATTAAATTCAGTGTTCCACAGTCATTGGAGGCTGTATGTCAAGTAAAGATAAAAATACCTGTCCAGTAATGTAGCTAGTTTGGCACCTGTGTAGAAGCCTAATGAGATGGAGTTGTCTTAAATAAAGAGAATTTGAAAGGCTGAACAGTTTAGAGAGCCTACTTGCTTACTTATTTTAGACTCAGATGGATGCTAGTTATATTACACTTACTATATCTCACATTCTTCTACTACTAAACTTTATTCTTTTGCAGGTGGGAGCATGTGAAGCACTTAATGATCTGTCACCAGTAGCAAGCACAGAAGGAGCTACAAGAGACTAAGCTGACTTCCAAAAGGATGGTATCTGTTTTACAAAGAATGACAATAAAACCAAGTAACTGAAATAAAATTGCTGCACCTGCTTTTATTTACCTTTGAGAGAGACGTGGAGAAGCTGTAGGGACCACTTAAGGTTCTTTCTGTAAGTTAGCACATTTCCTTAGCAGTGTAGTGAGAGATGAAGAACTGAAATGATAAACTTTTAAAACCCGCTGCTATTTATTTTATTAAAACTCTTAAGTAAATAGTTCAAAAAGGGAGACATTTGCAGAGGCAGAATTAGATACAGACTAGGGAATTCTCCAGAATATTTTGTGTCTTCAGATACTCCTGCAGAGATCTACATTGGCCTTCAGGCTGTCATCCCTTGCAAGACGTTTTCTCTCCCAATAATAGTTTAGGAAAGCACTAAGTCAGAGGTGCTTTGTGATCCGTCTTTGTGATCAGAATGGCAAGGGAGCTTTTGCGTTCAGTTTGCATAACGTCCTACAACATTTGTAGTGAAAGATGCAGATGATATGCATTCTGTTGTATTAGAGGTCACACATATCACCAAGAGCTAACAACTTCATATGCTCCTTCAGTTGAAATTTGGAGCTGGTTAAACCAATTGAGTGAGACTGGGTAACAGAAGAGTGATAAACAATGTCCAAAACAGAAAAGTAGGTGTAATAGTAAACCAGGTTTTCTCTGAGCATTGTCAATATTCATCTTACCTAACCTGAAAGCAGCTGAGTTAAAAGAATAGCTGCCATAGGCTCTCTTAGGAATCAGTGGAGAAGAACAGACACTGAAGATGAGCTGAATCACTCTCTGAAGGTCTTACAACATCCGGAGCCATCAGCAACAATATTTGTCATTTAGATACTTCAGTTAAATGTCAAAAATAGGTGTGATGAATCTTGGTCATTGTGCATTGGTCAGAAAAGTTGTAAGTAGCATGGAAACACTAAAGGGGAAGCAAGGTTTGAAACTAATAGACTTTATCTCAAGGGATCCACACAACTAAATAAAAGAGAGCTGGGGAAATTCCACTGGATTCTGATCATCTACATTACATCATTGCAAGCTTACGCCCTGTCTCTGTTTCTATCTGTTCTGAATAACTCTCAAGAGCCAATATTTAGGCATGGTTTAGGAGACAGTTGAGCCCAAAACCTTCTCCAAAAGGTAGTATGGACAAGACTGCATCAAATACACCCTCAATGCCATCCTATATGGTCCTCCAAAAATATTTTTAGAGGTACCCTGAAGCAATCCACATGTCCCCACACTGTTCTTAATGGCATACAACATACATCTGCAATTTCACATTATAAAAATACTATATTTTTATATAAAAATAAAAATACTGTTGGATGGAGACAAAGACCTCTCTATTATTTCAGACACTGTGAACACACAAAAGCAGGCTTCACAGGAGAGCACAGGGTTCAGAGGAGATCCAAGTGCTATGCAACATAGATATGTTAGTATGCCTTAAAGTCAGTTCCACTTGTCCTGGGACCAATAACTCACTAACTTTGTTTTAGTAGCACAAATACAATAAAAAAATAAACAAAATTCCCTCAATGATATCATAGGTTAGACATTTAATGATCTCTCACTGGAAACATGGTTTAATCTGCCTCCTTTCTGTTCACATATCTGCCCTGTAAATAAGACCTGTAAATCTGCCCTGACAAAAGAGGCCACTTTAAAGGCTAGTTTAGGAGTAGAACACCCTTACAGACTGGTTATTGTTCATTCAGAGACTTAGAATAGGTAGGATTGGCATTGCTTAGTGTCTGCCATGTTCACTAAGGCAGATCTAATTTAAGATGTCTGTAATGTGGATGCCTACTTCTCAGTCAACCATTCTGGATTGTTTCTTTTGTAAAGATTAAGAAATAAACACTTCCAGGGAACAATGTACCTGCCCTGTTTTGAACATGTGCTTTAGAATGGGATTAAATGCTTATTCCTGTCTGTTCATTAGAAGGGAAGCCTAAGGTGACTAATTCAGACATTGTAAAGTCCAAGGTTGATCAGCTGAATCACAATATGGATGTTGGTTGGCAATATGATAAAAACTACTCAGTTCAGTTTTCTAATTTTAGGAACCCATGAGTTGGCACCCAACATTTTTCCAGATAAAACTCTCCATTTAAGAACCCCTAAGAGTTTTTGCCCTTTCCAGACAAACTATAGCAGGGCCCTGCAGGCAAACATTTCCACTTACAAATTAATTCAGGACCAAGGAAGTCAGGAAGCGCATACACCAGAAACAAAGATTTCTGTCTCTGAAAGGGACCCTAAAGGTACTCAATACTTTTTCTTCAGCATGAAGGCTCTTCCACAGAAGAACCATACCAGGCAAGTTGCATGGTGTCAGCCATCCTCCCTAGGAATTGTGTAGACAAAGCAGAGACCTGAAACATTTAGAAATCATAAGTGTATTAATTAGGATATAATTCATATTAGTTTGCCTTACACCCAATATAAGTATGCTAAAATGGTGTAACCAGCAACAGTAAGTGTTTTGTTAACACTGTGATGGAATAGCCAGGTGCAATGCTTAAGGATTTTACAAATGCGAGCAATATGACCACAAAAGAGGCAAACAGCGATGTGTATAGTTGCACACAGGAAACATCTAAGTAACAAAAGTTGCAAGATGAAGAACATTACAAGCAAAAAGGACTGCAAATATACAGTCCTCTTGCTGAATGCAGAAGAAGGATGGCTGGTGAAAATGAAAATAAGATATGGAGTATCAAAAGCACTTAAGGCTGCTGTGAGGGACAGTATCAAAAGCCTTACTAAAATCTAGAAAAACTACATCCACCACCTTCCCATCCTCCACAAGGCGGGTGACCTTATCATAGAAGGATATCAAATTAGTTAAACAGGACTTTCCTTTTGTGAACGCATGTTGACTGTGACTGATGATTGCATTGTTCTTTAAATGTCTTTCAATAGCACCCAATATGATCTCCTCCATAATTTTTCCAGGGACTGAGGTTAGACTAATGGGTCTGTAGTTTTCTGGGTCTTCTCTCATGCCCTTCTTGTAAATTGGAATGTTAGCTAGCTTCCAGTCAGTGGAGACCCCTCCAGATTCCCAGGACCTCTGGTAGATGATTGAGAGGGGTCCTGCTGTAACATCTGCTAGCTCCTTCAGCACTCTGGGATGAATCCCATCAGGCCCCATGGACTTGTGAACATTCAGCTGATACAGCTGGTCCCTTACAATTTCAGTGTCCACAAATGAAAAGTTACTGTTCCCACACTTGTGGTCCTCCAATTCAGAGGACCGGGCAGCCCAAGATCTTTCAATATTATTAAAGACTAAGGCAAAAAATGCATTGAATGCCTCCGCTTTTTCTTCATCCCTATTAGTCAGGTGACCATCTTCAGCAAGTATTGGTCCAAAGTTTTCCTTGGACCTCCTCCTGCTATTGGCATACTTAAAAAAACTTGACGTCTGACACAACACTGGCCAGTTTCAACTCTAATTGAGCTTTGGCCTTTCGTGTCTTCTCCCTGCATATGCAAACCACAGCCCTGCAATCTTCTTGTGAAGCCTGACCTTACTTCCATAGATCATACAATTTCTTTTTCCTGTTGACCTCCACAAGGAATTCCCTGTTCAGCCAAGCTGGTCTTCTGCCCCACTTGCTTGTTTTAAATAAGAGTATCCATATTGTAATAGACTATGTACTGTAGTAATCACATTCCACAAGTTAAGAATGTCTTACATGGAAGTGGAGAATTTTTACTCCAAAATAGCCTATGACAAAGCTGAGAAATGTGTAAACCATCATAAATTTAAAAGCATTCAAACTAAACTGCACAGCCTAGGGAAGGTCAGCAAAATACAGTCAATTCCTCTGAAGAATTTTTAATAAAGCTTTGCTGTATATTTACATATGAGAGGAAAAAAAAAAAACAAACAATAATCAGATAAGCCTGTTTTGCCGTCATTTTTTTCAGCACCATGGTAATATTTTCTCTCTTATCAAACTAAACAATACTGAAAAATAAATGGTTACATCTATTAGAATCCTAGCAAATCCAGGAAATCTTGTCTGTCAGCATCTACTGCATGAATACAAATGTAATCTATTTACCAGTACATCAGAAGGATAATTTTTTATTAAGAAAAAAAAAAAGTCAGGAACTTTTTTTTGGAAATTCGGAAGAGACGGCACAAAATCCTCTCAATCTTCTATTCAGTTAGTGAAACTTTCCAGTGCAACATGAGAACATTATCGACATTATTCATCAAATCTGATCTGCCATTCCCACACCAATTTTGGTAGAAATATAAAAATAAATGAAGACTGTGGAGTTTGTTTACGTAAGTATTTTGAAGTTTTCCCTACTTATTTTCATTTTATTTTGTTACTGAGAATAATGAAATTCCAAAATGTCTCAGAGAAATACTGTCCCTTGGATGAAAAAAACACAATAACTCATCATGAAGGTACAGCCTGAAAAATGGTCTGTTCTTCTATCTGCCTATATATCACACAAGTAAAAAGGTAAGTAAGAACAACTCTCACTTATTTCATGTATTAAAAAGCTTGAGTGAAAATGTCCAATATATAATTGCTCTAGTCAATGGATACATGAAAATGTTATTATGCAAGTGGCACAGGTAGTACTTTACATATGGCTTAATTTGGTTTTTATTTGAAGATCTTATGTACAGGATTATTTTTAAACCTTTCTTAACTTTCAGTGTTCACTGAACCATTCAGGAGACTGTCGTCTTTGACAAAAGAAGATGTCATTTCAAAGTAACTTGCAGATAAAATCTTTTTCATTGTTTGTTTAAATATTAAGCTACAGTCTCATTGAATTTAATGAGAACAATTTTGTGGGAAAGTACTACCTGGTACATGTATAGCCTGCAAAGATGGTTATACAATTCATAGTTCTTTACCTTATGTGTATTTGCATAATAACCACAATTCACAAAAGGTGAATAACTGTAGAACTTCCCAGAGGATTAGTGCGGAGCATTTTTCATTAAGTGATTCATTTCAGGTGTCTTGTCCACCTTGTACTACATCAAGTGCATCAAGTATCATTCAGCATCTCTGTTGGATTACATAAAATGAATTGCCTAGCTTTTCAGATCTGCAAGCTATAAAGAGGTAAGTACTTGGGTAACCAACAGCGTTTTCACTTTTATCACAATTGTTTCATGGCAGAGCAGAATGTGGATGCCAAAGTATGATGAAGAAAAAGTGCTTATGTGATTTATAAAGTTACCTCTTCTCAGACTAATACATCGTTGAAACCAAATAAACTCTGAAGTGTAGAAGCACGCACTTTAGCTGTAACTATCATCCTACATGTTCCAGAGGAAAAAAAAAAGCATGGTTTTATTGGAGGTTTCACACATATAACAAAAGCAATATAAATAAAATAACAATTTTTAAAATCTCTCAATCTTAACCTGTTCTGAAACTTAAGAAAGAGAAAAAATGTAGAAGTCATTGTGAAATGCATGAATTCTTTTGAATAGCCAACTGTTTCACTTTAACAAGCTTCTGAGAAATAACTAACTAAAAAAATTAAGGAAAACCACTATTTTATTCATTAAGTGACAATCGTAAAACTCTGACTGTTAGCTATACAGGCTTATTACAGGTTGCTTGCCATATTGCTGTCCTTCTACTTCAAGAGCAGTTGCATGAAAGGCTGCTACTTCAGATTGTATTGTATGGTTTCCCCAAGCTGGGTAGCATTAGAATTCAGGTGGTGTCATACTGGATCAGAGAATCTGGTCCACTGTCCTAACTCTGACAGTAGCAAGTTCATATACTTCATATCCATAAAGCTTATGAAGACACCTCCTCAAGTGCCATCCACAGAGAAATATTTCTTTAATTTTCCTTAGCTAGTGGTTGGCCTAGGACCTGAAACCTGGAGGTTTTATTTCCCTTTTGCAAGTGCACGCACATGCATATGCATGTTGTGTGTGGATGTATGTACGTGAATAGGTGTTATATGGCGGGACAGTTAGTACCTTATTACCCCCATAAATAGACAGATAATGGTCTTTTCATTTCTTCACAAGACAGTAGGGCACTATAGAATCACAGAATCATAGAATCATAGAACAGTTTGGGTTGGAAAGGACCTTTAAAGGTGATCTAGTCCAAACCCCCTGCCATGGGCAAGGACAACTTCAACTAGAGCAGGTTGCTCAGAGCCCCATCCAACTTGACCTTGAAGGTTTCCAGGGATGGGGCATCCACCACCTCTCTGGGCAACCTGTGCCAGTGTTTCACCAACCTCAGCGTAAAAAATTTCTTCCTTATATCTAATCTAAATCTACCCCCTTTAGTTTGAAGCCATTCCCCCTTCTCCTGTAGCAACAGGCCCTCCTAAAAAGTTTGCTGCCATCATTTTTATAAGCCCCCTTTAAGTACTGATAGGCTGCAATAAGGTCTGCCTGAAGCCTTCTCTTCTTTAGGCTTGTCCTGGTTTCAGCAGAGATAGAGTTAGTTTCCTTCCTAGTAGCTGGTACAGTGCTGTGTTTTGGATTTAGCATGAGAATAATGTTAATAACACACCGATGTCTTAGCTGTTGCTGAGCAGTGCCTACATTAGTCAAGGACTTTTCAGCTTCCCATGCTCTACCGACTGAGAAGGCTGGAGGTGCACAAGAAGCTGGGAGGGGGCACAGCCAGGACAGCTGACCCAAACTGGCCAAAGGGGTATTCCATACCATGTGACGTCATGCTCAGTACATAAACTGGGGGAAAGCTGGCCGGGGGGGCTGCTGCTCAGGGACTGGCTGGGCATTGGTCAGCGGGTGGTGAGCAATTGGATTGTGCATCACTTGCTTTGTATATTCTTATTATTGCTATTATTATGATGATGATGATTTTATTTTATTTCAATTGTTAAACTGTTTTTATCTCAACCCATGAGTTCTCTCACTTTTACTCTTCCGATTCTCTCCCCCACCCCACCAGGGGCGGGGGGATTGAGCGAGAGACTGTGTGGTGCTCAGTTGCCGACTGAGGTTAAACCATGACAAGTCTGAACAACCCCAACTCTCTCAGCCTTTCTTCAGAGGAGAGGTGTTCCATCCCCCTGATCATTTCTGTGGCCCTCCTCTGGACCCACTCCAACAGGTCCATGTCTTTCTTCTGCTGAGGGCTCCAGAGCTGGACGCAGGACTCCAGGTGGGGTCTCACCAGGGCAGAGGAGAGGGGCAGAATCACCTCCCTTGACCTGCTGGCCACGCTTCTTTGGATGCAGCCCAGGATACGATTGGCCTTCTGGGCTGCGAGCACACATTGCTGGCTCATGTCCAGCTTTTCATCCACCAGTACCCCCAAGTCCTTCTCAGTGGGGCTGCTCTCAATCCCTTCATCCCCCAGCCTGTATTGAGACCGGGGGTTGCCCCGATCCAGGTGCAGGACCTGGCACTTGGCCTTGTTGAACTTCATGAAGTTCACATGGTCCCATTCTTGAGCTTGTCCAGGTCCTTCTGGATGGCATCCCGTCCCTCTGGTGTGTCAACCACACCACTCAGCTTGGTGTCATCTGCAAACTTGCTGAGGGTGAACTAGATCCCACCATCTATGTCATTGATGAAGATATTAAACAGTACCGGTCCCAATACGGACCCCTGCGGGACGCCACTCGTCACCAATCTCCATCTGGACATTGAGCCGCTGACCACTACCCTCTGGATGCGACCATCTAACCAATTGCTGGTTACAGTACTGGTTAGTACTGGTTAGGACTGGACAGTCCACCCATCAAACCCATACCTCTCCAGTTTAGAGAGAAGGATGTTGTGGGGGACTGTGTCAAAGGCCTTACAGAGGTCCAGATAGACGACATCTGTAGCCCTTCCCGTGTCCACTGATGTAGTCACTCCATCCTAGAAGGCCACTAGGTTAGTCAGGCAGGACTTGCCCTTGGTGAAGCCATGCTGGCTGTCTCGAGTCACCTCCCTGTCCTCCATGTGCCTTAGCATAGCTTCCAGGAGGATCTGTGCCGTGATCTTCCCAGGCACAGACATGAGACTGACTGGCCTGTAGTTCCCCAGGTCTTCCTTTTTTTCCCTTTTTAAAAATGGGCGTTATGTTTCCCCTTTCCCAGTCAGTGGGAACTTCACCGGATTGCCACAACTTCTCAAATACAATGGATAGTGGCTTAACAACTTCATCCGCCAGTTCCCTCAGGACCCGCGGATGGATCTCATCAGGTCCCATGGACTTGTGCACCTTCAGGTGCCTTAGGTGGTCTTGAACCTGATCTTCTCCCACAGTGGGTGGCTCTTCATTCTCCCACTCGCCACCTTTGCCTTCTGTGGCTTGGGCGGTGAGGCTCGAGCAAAAAAGTCATTGAATAACTCCACCTTCTCCGTATCCTGGGTAACCAGGTCTCCCATTTCATTCCAGAGAGGGTCCACATTTTCCTCATCTTCCTTTTATCCCTGACATATCTATAGAATCTTTTTGTGTTGCCCTTGATGTCCCTGGCCAGATTTAATTCTATCAGGGCTTTAGCTTTCCTAACCTGATCCCTGGCTGCTCCAACAATTTCTCTGTATTCCGCCCAGGCTACGTGTCCTTGCTTCCACCCTCTATAGGCTTCCTTTTTGTGTTTGACTTTGTCCAGGAGCTCCTTGTTCATCTATGCAGGCCTCCTGGTGTTTTTGCCTGACTTCCTCTTTGTTGGGATGCATCGCTCCTGAGCTTGAAGGAGGTGGATATCAGGGTGGTTGAAGTCCCCCATGAGGACCAGGGCTTGTGAGCGTGAGGCTGCTCCTGTCTGTCTATAGAGGGCCTCATCCGCTTGGTCTTCCTGGTCAGGTGGCCTGTAGCAGACCCCCACCATAATGCCACCTGTCCCTGCCTTCCTTTTAATCCTGACCCATAAGCTCTTGGTCAGCTCCTCACCCACCCCCAGGCAGAGCTCCATGCACTCCAGCTGGTCATTGACATAGAGGGCGACACCCCCTCCTCATCTCCCCTGCCTGTCCTTTCCTAAAGAGCCTGTATCCCTCCATCCCAACACTCCAGTCATAGGAGCCATCCCACCACGTCTCTGTGATGCCAATGAGGTTGTAGCCCTGCAGGCGTGCGCACATCTCTAACTCCTCTTGTTTATTCCCCATGCTACGTGCATTTGCACAGAGGCATTTAAGTTGGGCCCCCAATGAAGCTGTCTTACTGGCTGGATTTCCTTTGTGCAGCTCTTCAGGCGCTCTCCTGCTGACCTGTGTTCCTTCTCCAGGCTCTGGGCATCTATTGCTGGCCCTGGCATCAAACTGGTAGGAGTGGGATGGATTGAGGTTCCCCTCCCCCGGCATCTCTAGTTTAAAGCCCTCTTCACCAGCTTGGCAAGCCCAAGAGTGAAGATGTTCTTCCCCTCCTCTGACAAATGGACCCCATCAGCCCCCAGCAGACCAGGTTTCTCAAAGCAAGTCCCATGGTCTAAGTAGCCCAACCCCCGGCTGTGGCACCAGTCCTGTAACCATTTGTTGACTCACCAGATTCGACTGGCCCTTTCAAACCCCTTCCCTTTGACCAGCAGGATTGATGAAAAAATTACCTGTGCTCCCAAGTCCCTTACCGCCGCTCCCAGGGCTCCGTAGTCCTTCTTGATAGTCCTCAGACTGCTCCTGGCTGTGTCCCTGGTGCCCACGTGAAACAGCAGCAGTGGATAATAGTCAGTGGACTGTAGGAGGCTTAGCAGCCTCTCAGTGACATCCCTGATGCAAGCCCCCGGTAAGCAGCACACCTCTCTAGAGAGTGCGTCCGGTCGGCAAATGGGTGCCTCCGTACCTCTCAGAAGAGAGTCGCCTACTACTGTCACCCGTCGCCTTTTCTTAGCGGCGCTGGTTGTATACGGGGGGCAGATGGGGCTGCATTACCCAGCTCCAGCGCTTCTCCTGGTGTGACAGGACTTTCCTCTTCAGCCTGCAGAGTGGTGAAGCGGTTCTGCAAGGGCACCTTAGGCTTCGGGGAAAGTCTTTTCCTCCTGCTGGTCCTTGCCTTTGCAACCGTCCATTCTTCTGCATTATTGGCCCCCCGCTCCCTTCTGCGTGTGCCAGTGGGGGAGTTTTTGGCTGTTTGGCCGTGGGACGCGGGTCCGCTGCAGACTGCGCTTGGAACCAGCTATCTAGTTCCTTCTCTGCCTCCCTGATGTTACGCAGTCTTCTCACCGCCTCCTGCAGCTCAGCCACTTGCTGCAGGAGGCCCTCCACCTGGGCACACCTTTTGCAGGCAGGTCTGTGCCTGTCCCTGCCCCAGGAGAGAGGTCTGGGCACTTCCTGCAGCCTGAGGTCTGCACCGCAGCTTCTCCCTTCAGCAGTTCCATCTGCGTGGAGGCATCAGTCGCCGCTGGGGTAGATGGTGCAGACCCCCCAGCTGGAGCTGCGGCCTTTACCCTCAGTCGGGTGCCCACCATTCTGCCTTGAGGTTCAGGTAGGATGGGTGCCCTTGTCCTGTGCCCAGTTGCTGGGTTATGTGCACGCTGAGTCCCCCACTCGGCCCATGGAATGCCTCTCCTTCGAAGAGGTGCCCTCCCTGCGTGCCCTTCCGCGCAAACTGCCGTGCAAACTGCTGCGCCATGCCCTAGCTGACATGTCACGCCCTGTTTGCCTGTCCTGGTGGCAGCGCTCCTGGTGGCTATTGCTCCCTGGGGCTGCCTTTAGTGGGAATGGGGGGTGGAAGCCGTTACTCCTGGCCTTGCCCATGCCTCATCAGCCTTTCTCATGGGAGCTGCAGGCTCTCGGCGTGTGTCTGCGCTCCCCTGTGGGTTCCCCGGCTCAGGAAACCCCCCTGTACGCCGCAATCCACTGCTCCGCTGCAGGACGCGCCTGCACCAGAGCTGATCGCCTCTGCGAGTGACCAGTATCTGGATAGCTAAAAAAGGAGGAGAGGGGAAAGCTGTGAGTTTTCTCACACTGTAGTCCTTCTACAAAGAGAACATGAGAAAGTTAAGTTGGTCTTTCAGCTGCTTAGATGAGGCTACCTTAAGAAGGTCATCTATGGAGACCATTGATACATATACAAGACAGCAGTCAGAACATGCTTATCTCATTCAGATAAATGTTTTCTAAGTACAACCTAAACAATGGAATAATTTGACTTTGTGCTGACAGTCTCAGACTGTAGAAAAAGATGTTATTGTTTTTGCAAGTATGTATTTTTTGTTGTCTTGGAATATAATATATACTAGACATCAGTGCCAGCATTGTAACGTATTACCTGCATGCTTACTTCTCCATATAATGAATTATCTATTGTGTATATATCAAGATCAGAAGTTTGTGTGATAATTAGAACTTGCATTATTTGGGTTTTGGTTTGGGGTGTTTTGTTTGTTTGTTTGGGGGGGGTGGTTTAGTGGTTTTACCCACACATTTGATAGAATGTTGTTTTGTTTTCCTTAAGCCAAGCCTTGTGGATCCAAGATCTGATACCTTTGAAAGGCAATAAAAAATATCATGGTGGAGGTGAAGAATGGGAAGGAAAAAATACTAGAGGTAAAAACTCAGAGAATAAATAGAGTCTATGCTTTTACAACATGGCTGTACTTTGGATATATTTTACTCAAAACTAAACAAAAGAATTTCTGGTGGAATCAAGTTTAAATAAACTCTATCGGCAGCTCAAGATACTAGTTAAGTGGGACTGCATCCAAGACTCAGTTCCTATCCCTGGGAGTACATAAATTATTTGGGTGACTCTCTACTCTGTCTAAAGCTACTTTAACTTTCGTATCTCCGGAAATGTCTCTTCTGGGGAAATAGGTCACTATCGCAAACCAAGTTTCAATGATCAAATCTGTAGCTGACTTTATTAAGGATGTGGTCCACATTTTGTGTGAGAATGCATAGTTCAGAGTATTCATCCATCATACTTGAGTTCCAGTCTTTTCTCAGGAGATTTCACTTCTAGACTAAGTAGGGAGTTGTAACCACATCCCAGGAGAGTAACTAAATTTATTGGTTACGGGGTGATCTTGAAGAGGGGGAAGAGAGGGTCTGCTTGAAGCTAATATACAGCTGGGAATATAACTGAATTGTAGCTTAGTGATAAGAATACATAGCTGCAATTAAAAAAAAAAAAAAGGCAAACAAGAAAAGAACACCACCAATCCTTTAGATCCTAGAGTTGTTTTTGTTGATTATTTCTGTCTTTGTAGGTTCACAGAATGGGCCAATGACTAAAAGGCCTTTAACACATTCTCTTTTTATGTGGAATCTCCACCAAACCCTTGTAATTTAGAAGTCTACTGAGAGAGGTCTTCATGATCTTGCCTTATTTCTTTTTTCTGCACAAGATTTTTGATATGCAAAACACTCATATTTTCTCCAGAAAATTCTGGAAAGCATGCTGCAGTCAGACCAGGTAGAGAAAGAGATGAAATAAGATACTCTCTTACTTTGCTGCCAGGTTAATTAGTGGAGGATTATGCTGTGCCCATTTAGTTTAGGATTTCAGTTACCATTGTAATCTAAGAAACCAAAGACCATGGAGTGAAACAATGAAATTTGGTATATGTAAATAAAGCGTGTTTAGTTTCAATGCCTGTGAAGGTCACATGAAAATAGCGTACATGTTAGAAAATGTATGCACATGAGCATGCAAATATCTCTGTAAAGAGGTGGTTTTACAAGCTGACTCTGTAGCAAAAGAAAACTGAACTATAAAATAAATCAATGATGTTAGGAATATCAGACAGATATTTATATAAAACTTCATGCTGTCAACTATTAAAACAAAGGATATAGTTTGGAAAAAACCTCTTCCCAAAAGAGTGTAAACTGTTCATTTTAATTTATTTTCAAAGTCTACAAAAAAAAAAAAAGATCCATTTCTTATAAAAAATTATAAAGATGACAATTGAATATTTTTATATTACCTGAAGTCATTAATCAATTTAAAAAATCTATTGTCTTGAGCCTTTTGCATACAGGTACTGCATGACAGTCTTTGTCAAAACGCTTAGACTATAAAGGTACCTAGAAAAGGAGGGGAAGTATGTCAAACAAAAAATAAACAGTCTATAGAAACAAAAAATGGAAATGCTGTCCAGAACCTTTGAAAATACTTTCTTTTAACAGATAGCTACTTTGTACATGTTTTGTGCCTTAATTTAGAAATTTCCACTTTCTTTTATAATTGTATATCCTCCTAATCTGTTAATTGCTGTTATCCATAACCTCCTCCAGCTTTAGGATAAAGAAAATCAAGCTTCTTTATTTTCCTTTAATTTATATAGACCTCTATTCTTCTCACTTTCCATCTTTGTATCTGTTTAATTTCAGATAACTTTTCCTGCGCCTACATGAACAGAGTAGTTTATGGAAACAAAGTCTCACTATGGTTCAGAAATCACTATTTCACTTTCTCTATTGGATATACTTCAGCTGAATCTTTCTACAGTCACATTTATTTCCAAATCTGATTTCTATTGGTGACACATTGTGCTATTAATAATGTGGCTTACTTATTCTTTTCATTATTTGCCTCCAGAGATAAGTTGTCATCTTATAGCTGAAATTAATTTTATATTTGACCTTGACATTGTATCCCTGCATGTTGCCATACTTCAGTATCATCAAAGTCATTTGTTTCTTCCCATGTAATATTCTAATCCTTCTCTGTGTTAACACTACCTCCCAACTCTGTGACAGTGTTTCTTCATGTGGGCTTGTTTATTTACAACAGTATGAGGGATTTGAGGCCCTGTCCTGTTGAATTCCTTTGCACATTTTAAAAAATTGAAACTGTCTGTGCTGTAGGTATAAAACGTTATCTCATGATAAGCTAGAATGTTATTTCTGAAATGCACAGCATCTGACACATGTAATTAAAAATACTAAACATTTCAAAGCAATCCTTATATATGACTGGTCAAAGAGCTCAGAAATCTCGTAAATAAATTTTTCACTCTGATCATCTACACTGATTTGAAGATTTTTCATTTTTAATCCCAGCAAGAAGTCTTAAACATCATATACTTGAGATTCTCTTTGCAACTGTCTTTTCAAATGTAATAACATCTGGACATGTCTTAACAAACATTTATCAAGTCCTTGATTAAACCTTTTCTTGATAAGTTCAAAGACTTGAAGCATACAAAAAGAGAACTCCATGTAAATATTATTCAGTCAGCCATATTTTTTTTTACTCCCTGGTGACAGCTATGAAATGAAATTCCTGTTACATTTTTCAGCTGAGATCTGGGTTGTATATTGAGGAATCCCAAAAGACTGAAGCAAACACATATTTTACAGTGTATGCATGATAAGCATTTTGCCTTCGGGATAGATGTCATTTGACTACAAAATGTATTAATTTACATTCTGAATATATAATTGCTATTTTAATGTTTCATATCAATAAATTAAAAGATAACAGTTATGATAGGAAAGCAGCAAAATAACATTTCAAAGTCAGTTTACTTTCATATTTCCCTTACCAAGAAACACTCAATCATAAATCTTGAGAAAAAAACCCTGAAGGCAAATAAATCTATAGACAGCGTTGTGTGTTAGGGTTGTTTTGTTTTGTTTTTCACAAAATGTTTATTTGGTGATATGTTTCCCCACCATGTGATAGTTTCCCATATTAGTTGTAGATAAAATGTAAAATTGATGTTTGGATTATTGTATGCTGTATTTATATTGCCACAGTTTCCACAAGAGAATGCATGTCTTCGCTAAATTCCTGTCTGGACAACTAAATTTCTGGATTCTCTAGGCAGTTTTATTTCAAGTATTCACTTCCTTTACTTTTGACTGGAGTTTAACTTCCTTTTCTAAACAGTAAGTAATCTTGGCTACCAAACAGTTCAATTTCATTCAGATGTCACCAAGATTTAGTGATATGCTAGAGATATTTTGACATGCCATACCATTGGAGACAACCAAAAAGAAAACATAACTCATAGCTCCTGGCTGTTACCCAGTGGCAAATGCCCCTCAGTTGTTTCTGTTAATTTAAAATGTTCTGCTCTCAGAAATGCATTCTGGAGAATTTTCCTATTAAAAATTCAGTTATAGAAAACAGTTCAGTATTAGCCAGCCAGGTCTAAAGAGAAATATTTTAAAATAAAGGAATTAATTACTCTTTTTTTTAATAAATAAATCCATTGAAGTGTTAAAGTGCACTTGCTGATTTACAGCCAAGTTGGAACCAAGTATTTTAAAAACATTTGGTTTGGTAATATTTTTCAATATAAATATGCAAGTTTTAAGTACGTATTACATTTGTTTTCTGTGCAACACTGTACATTTAGAAATAAAAGACTTCATAAAATATAACAAAACTGATTATATATAATGGAAAGTGAAACATTCAGTGAGATAGGTTCTGACTGCACACCTCCAGAAAGGAAATTCGATGTTTATGGCAGTGTAAGGGAAATTAAAGAGGTGAAGTATAATAATTACAAAAGTTGGAAACAAAAAGTATGACATGCTTTCCTTCTTCTGTCTCACTGTAGACACCTCCCACACAATTCTGTTATGTTGCGTAGATACTTCTTACATTCTGCATTTTGAGCTCCTACAATCTACCAGTTCGAACAGCACATTCTCTCCTAGAAGACTGTGGCCTTGACTCAGACAGTCCTCCAGAGTGTACATGCCGTCACTCAGGTCTTAAACTGCAGGCCTCCCTGTGGCTGGGGCAATGGTGACGTTATCTGTGGGAGCTGGCCTGTGGTCCAGGCTCTGAGTCACCAGGTGAAGGAGCTATGGGAGGAGGTAAGCAGGCTGTGTAGCAACAGGAGTTTGACAGTGTCTTCACAGAGACCCTACAAAGACAAGAGCCCGGACAGCACAGTGCAAGGAAGTAAACATAGCAAGAGGCTATACTCAAATAAGTGGAGGATTGAGATTCCAAAGATGGAAGTGCTTGGGAGCTTGTGACTTCTGGCATCAGGAGAAAGCCTCCACTTTCAGATCTGACTTCACAGAATTAGTGGACTACCCTAATCACCAAAGAGGGGGATCAGGCTCCATTAAGGAAAGCTTTGGAGCTAGCTGAGCTAAAAACAGATGGTCTTCTCCTCCTTCCCACAGGTGGAGGGGAAAAGGCTGGGTGGGACTGGATGCATCCTGTAAATTACCAACTGTAAGTGCAGCTGCTGGTGCAGGTATTACTTCAGCTTTTACGACCATGGATCCCTCTTTGAAGAATAAGGACTGTTAGTGAGAGACAGGATCTATTTGTCAAATTGAGGTAAAGGCAACTTTGCTAGCAAGGTGAGGAAACTTTTAAACTAAATATGTCAGGGGATATTGATCAGAGGGAGAACAGTGAGGATGACACAGTGGGGGGAGCTGAAAGGGCGGTACGGCAGGATGCAAGCAGCATGGGAAGTTTCTGGAGGAACTTAAGTAATGCAATCAGCAAAACCAGAGAACCCTGAATCTCTTAAGACCAGCAAAGGAACACAACTAGGTCGCTGTTGCTACTGCAAAACCCACCAAGGTGATTCAGCAGAAGAAACTCGATTTCCAGAATGCCTGGCAAACTAAGTTTGTTACTTAAACGGCTATAGGATTTATTGTGGGAGGCAGGGGGAAGAGAGTTCTGGGATGGAAAAGAGAATTTGGGGACTGTGTAAAGCTTACTATGGGATATTTTAAAGGAACTATTTGAAACCTGTCATGAGATGTATAGGGTAAGGACTAAAGGAGAGGAAAAGAAAGGATGCAGCTAGATAGGGGAGGAAGGAGTATGGGAAAATACAGGGAAAGAGTTCTGCTTCTTTGAGAAATTGTTGTTTTCAGGATACGTACATGCACTGATTCTGTTTTACATACAGAATGTGAAATCATTAAATATAAGGAGTTGTTACCATGGTCCTGAAATTAAAGTGCAACTAATAAAATTAGTAGAACAATTAATGTTTTCTGTTTTTCTCTTTAAGAAAGGATAACATTTAAATAGCTAGCTTAGCTACTTCTGAGATGACAGGAAAAAAGCCATAACTTTAAAAAGATGTGATTTACCTTATATAGTAGATTAAAGATTTTCTAAGTATCAAAACAGTTCTTAAGATACACTTTTAAAAAATCTGTAAACCAGAATGTGCCTTAAATATTTTTTGGTCATTGTATAAGAATGGTAAATCTGTGGAATACTAGAAAGACATAGATAGACATAACCTTTAGGTATTACTCTGAAGCCTTCCACACTTTATTAAAAGTGTTGATGTATTCTACATACACTTCTCAGTCGTCAGAGATCTTCCTACACAATCTGAATGGGGCCTACTCTAAAAATGAACACAACGTGTTTTAATTTAGAAGGATTATCCTGATCACACATGAAAATGGCTGAACTTTCTTGGGTTTAGGACTAAAAATCTCTTGAAAGAGACTAAGCTAGGAAAACTTCACCCAGATAAGTAAAAAATTAGAAGATGCAGTTGGCAGATAATACAAAGGCATGTAGGAAAAACAATTGGTATGTTAAAATTGTGATCTTTACTAGAATTCCAGCTGTAGAAGTACTACTGGAATATTATTTCTTTTTTTATTATTATACTGAATTTCAGTAGCACCAATTAATCTTAACTGTAAATACCATAATTAACAAGAGAGACTTGTTATACATCCATGTATTCTTATATTTTCATGCTTCACATCTCGTTTGGGCTTTCATAGCGTTTCACAGCCATTCTAGCCACATTAGATGAGCAGTCAAAAACATCCTTACTAGTAGACCCATCCCTATGTAGATATAGGTTTTTACTTTCAGTGTCTTTTTGGGGAACATCTGCTTTATTGTTAAGGATATCCACTTCCCATTTTCCTTGATTCATTATATATTTATTGTGATAATGTATTTCATTTTACATAGATATGGGGAACCCAGCTTCATCTCCACATAGCAGACTGCTCCTTTTCTTAAAGCTGTATTCCCTCTTCAGTCAAATTATCCTTTAGCTTATTGACCTATCTTTTTTTTTTAAGCTCTTATTGAATTAGCATGAGACTTTTATTATTGCCATCATTAATGTCACGATGCAGAGAATATAAATTTTAGACAAAATAAAAAATATTTGGAACGTAGTTAGCAAACCCACAGAAGAGAAGTGACTCTTGACTTAGTCCTGCAATGGGTGGGACTCTGTACTCAATATACACTATCAGGGTAATGCACTAAAATTCAATACCCTTGAACAAAATAAAAGAAAAAAACCTTAGTAACTTTCATTTTAAAACAACTATGCTCATAAAATTGAGGAAGATAGTTAAAAGGAATATCTGAAAGATTAATATTAGCTTAAAGACAAAATGAAGGTAATGGAAAGATGAAATATTAGAAATTCAGAGTAGATATATGCTACCTATCAAAAGCCATTCACAAGCCAATATGCTTCAACAGGAGAGAAAAGACAGCTATTTTAAGTAAGAAGTGGAAGTGTTATCCAAATGAGAAAAATAGACAGGGGCATAAGCTCTAGTGTGGGAAAATAATAGAAGATTGGTGAGGAGGATTGTAAATACACTCAAGTGACCTGCATCTGAGGTGTCAAAAAAGACATATATCATACTAATTGTTGTTTAGCCTTGTGTGTTTGACAATTAGAACATCTGTGTTTAGATAACATAGGCCTGTGATAGACTTAGACGCACCCTATCGAACATGTGTGAGATTCCTGCCCTGCTGTGGGAAAGATCAAAGCGTAGTGGTAAACTATGCCTGTGTGAATCCCTGAAATACAGGTGAAAACAGCAGGTCTGGTGATCCTCTAGCATGGACCGAGCTCCACGATGCCTGTGTCCCCGCTTATGTGCCTCTGCCTGGGTGCTGCTTCTGAGATCCCCTGGCTGGTGAGGTAATGAAAATAAATTTACTCTTTGCATTTCATCCATGGTTTTGTGGTTGTTTCTGTGTCCTGCCTGTGCTGGCTCACACATCTGGCAAGTTAAATATAAAATCATAGTAAGACAGTCCAAGAAATATTTTGAGCAAAAATCTGCCAAAAGTGTAAGAACAAACACTCAAAACCTCTTAAGCACTTCAGAAGCAGGAAATCTGCCAGTAGGTGGGTGCAGCCAATAGATGAGCTGTAAAAGGAACATCCTAGGAAGGCAAGTCCAAACCAAAAACGTTACATTATTTTTTCACAACACTGTCCACTATGAGATATTCCCACATTGATGGCATTCTTTATATGGACGAATCAGATGGATAGTTCCAAATCAAATGTAGGTAGCAGACATTTTAGAACGAACTGATAGAGTAAACATCTTGTCCAAGTGACATTTACCCAAGTAAACAGATCTCAAAAGGAACTGAAGGACCTCAAATACAAATGTCAGCATCCTATCTGTTTAAACCAGCCTTGGTAGAAAGTGAAAATTATTACATTTAATAGCATATTTGTGAAAAAGGACTTTAGCAGTGAAGGGGAAACTACAGCAAGTCAACCTGCATATTTGATAAAAGATGGAATTAGTAGACATATTACTATATGCAACATACATGGGGAAAAGAACTACAAATCAAATGTATCAGAAATTCCTACCTCACAAATCTACAGGAATTTTTAAAGAAATCAAGTAGCACATCTATCTATGTCATCTGGTCCTAATGCATTCAAATTTCCAAAATCTGAAAATGACTTCATCTCTAAAGGCTTTTAAAGAAAAAATAAGGTAAACAGAAGGTCCTGCAAAAGGTTAATAACTTAGTACATGATAAGAAATAGAAGGTATGAACAAAAGTGAAGTTTTCCCTCTGGAGGGAATTTACCATTGTATCTATCTGGAAACTGTGCTGCTCAATATATTTGTAAATGTTCTAGAAAACAATGAATAATAAGACTACTAAGCTTGCTGGTAATGTTTAATTATTCAAGATATGTGATCACAAAGATCTTTAAACAAAAATCCCACTATATTGACACAGTGCACAATGAAAATGAAATTCCATGTCAATAAATGCAAAGAAGCTAATGGCAGAAAATGTCTTAACTACACATATAAAATAGTGGCTGCCAAATGAATTATTATCACTTTAGGAAAGAGGCAAATTAATTTATAGGGTGTCTAAACTAAAATAAATAATAAAGGATGTGAAGGCTTTTCTTCACACTTGACTTAATTAAATTGTGAAATTTGCCATAGCGTGTATACAGGCCAAAAATATAATGGAATTAAAACAGGACCAGAAGTAAGTCACAGAGGACAGATTTATTAGTGACCATCAAGAACAATAAGTCTAAATGTAATCTATATCTCAGAAAGTCCTTAGGACACTTATTTCCAAATGTAATGACAGTAGAAAGGCTATTCTTCACTTACTGTTATACTGTTTTTCCTAAGTATATGCTAATAACCTTTGGATTTTATCCATTTTGCACTACAGGAGTAATAATACATTTGAAGTTTTCACTGTCTGTATAAGCTGGCTTTCACAAAACAAGCTTGACTGATAATTTTGTATTTTTTATTAATATGCATAAAAGTATTTTGCCCTTTCTGAGCTTGTCTAAGAATTATTCAATATCTAAAAATGACTTGAAGAGGATTAGCATTTAAAACTAGATTAAAAAGAAATTCCAGAATTGTAATTCAGCATATATTAAGTCATTCTTTGAAGTTTAAAACTATTTTGTTGCTATTTTTCATTATCATCTCATTAGACAATGACAGAAAGTTAATCTTTAATCTTGGTCTCAGACTACCCACTATCCCAGTGTATATGTGTTTGTTACTCCAAATTTGCACAAATTATCTTCATGTATGTATGATGGGAAATAATTTATTGCAATAAATACTTATGATATCCTGCTTTAAATGGTAAATATATCCTAAAGAGTCCACACACTGAAACACTAAAAGGTGCTTCTGCTCATGCTGTTCAGAATCCTCAATTAATAAATAGTTTACCTCTTTAAGTCAACAAGAAGCAAAACTTGTAGCCTGTACCTAGAAACAAAGCAAAAATGATTTACATAATCATGATGCAAACTGAATTTTGAGGTGAAGATTTCTAAGATAGCTGTTCAGAACCACTCATCACCTGGGAACATCCAAAGGTATTGAACTCAACTCATCATTCCATGTGAAATTCCAACTCTAAATTCTGTTTTATATATCTCATTCTTTCTAGATGAAAAAGAAATTATACCTCTTATAATGTTCATCATTAACTGCCTGAATCCTGTACTGGAACTTCAGAATTTATTTCTGTAGATTTTTAATTTATTTTGCCAGTAGGAACAAAAGCATCTGGAAAGGTCCAATTTAATGCATTTATAAATCTCACAATTATTCCAGTTTATGGCATTTCATCTTGTACTGCACATAATCATACAAACTCTCACTGCTTCCACGGGTCAGTAGTAATTTATTTATCCTGTAAAGTACTTAGAGATTATTGTGTAAGAAAATCACACATAAATATCACTTACCATCAAAAATATACGAATTGCCATTCCAGATCATGTAACTGATTGTCCAGTCTTTTTCGGCAGATAGATTTAGATATTTTTAAAGAAGGACTTGCATGAAAAAGTTCACGTGTGAAATCTGGTTTATATAAAGGCAGCAATTTTAATTTTTTTTTTTTTTTCCAGGTACAGATTAACATTCTTTCAAGACATGGTATATTATCAACATTTTTTAGGTTTAGTACATTTTTGGACATAGCTTTAGGAATTATGACTCGTCTGGAAATTCAAGTAACATAGCAATGGCTATATAAATATACTGCATCATTCCACTGTAGACTCTCCTTCTAGGCTCAGGAAGACCTGAAGATGAACCTTACCAGTGAACAATGAGGCAAGGAAGGCACTCTATTCCTTAATCTTTTCCATGCCCTTGGTCTGTAGGTCCCTTGCCCCATTGAACAGAAGGTCCACACTTTTCTTAGCCTCTCTTTAGCTGCTGTTGTACTTACAGTAGCTCTTCTTGCACTTCACAACCCTCTCTAGTTTTAGCTTTTAGGCAATGTGTCTCTATTCCACCTGGGTAGCCCATTTCTGTTTCCACTTTCTGTTTACTTCTTTTTATTTGTGGCTGAGCTCAGTGAGGAGTTCCCTGTTCATCCATGCTGGCTCTCTGCTGAATTTTATCAATTTTCTGTATGTTGGAATGGATCGTTCTTGTGCTGTGAGGAGGTTGTCTTTGATAACCAAATGGCTTCTGGGCCCCTTTGCTCTCCAATGCAGTTTCCCAATGGATCTTGCCAATCAAGCTGAAATTACCGGAGCAAGCTGAAATTTATTCTCCTGAAGTCCAGGACTGTGGTTCTACTGTTGTTCTTTCTCACTCCTTCCAGGATTTTAAACTCCCTAAACTCATGGTTACTGCTGCCAAGGCTGCCCTCAGCCTTCATATCTGTAGTGGGATCTTCCTACTTTGTGAGCAACAGATCCAACAGAGTATATCATACTTATTTGACCCATCAATCAACTGCATAAAGATAGCAAAATATTATAGAAACATAAACTTGCCTGGTGACATTAACTTAGCAGAACCCTGACGATACATCTGATGAGGGTCTCACTCAATATACTTTCATATAACTTATTTTCTTAATTTGATTTGTCCACAGGTTTATATTGATCACAATTCTGCTTTTAAATCTGCTGTGGAAAGATCTATGTATACATAAAATAGCTTTTTAACATTATTACCTTTTAAATCAGATGCAAGTGCATTTTTGGAGAGGAAGTATGGGTTGACTGACAATGAATCTAAGAAAGGTAAGTGATTCAGTTCACTTTAATATTATATTTACTTCAAAAGCCACTTTTGAGGTGAAATGGTAAATATTTTTAGTTATTACTCATCAATGGTCTACAGGAAAAAAATGTTATAGTAAACTAGTCCAGATCCAATAAATCTCCTTTACAGTACTAGCTTTTTAATTTTTCCTTCCTGTTTTACTCCTTTCAATTATTTAAAAGGCTATTCTTTTTACTAGCCTCTCCAAGGAAATTTAAAATCCCTCATGAAATTCTGCCTCAATATTATAATTCTTATCAACTTGAACTAGCCTCCCACTAGTTTGTCATGCAGTCTCATAAGGGTCATCTAATTTAATCATCTTTCAGAATTTTAGACTTATTTATACTAATAGAGCCATCACTTTGCAGAAACATTTACTAAAATTATTCTTAACAGTAAATATACGTTCATCTTTTGTATAATTTAGTGGCTAGAGAGTATCAATGTGAAAGGTCTGGTTTTCAGGACTTGTCTTGGAAGTATATTGAATTAAGCTACTATTGTGCTCTACAATTTATTAATTTATTTATTTATTTTGAGACTTTGTTTGGGGTTTTAGCACTTAATTTACTCACATTGTACTTTACCTTATCCTTCTGTGGAAGATTCAGTCTTCTCATGATTGATGAGTCTCAGAACAAATTATGCACACTCATCTAGATTGTTGATTGCTGCTTGAATCAAAAGGGAGAACTGTGGGAAAAACAGGGCTTGCTTACTTGAAAACTTTAAAATATTAAAGCTAATACAAAGCCAATTCCTACTGACCACAATGCACATTTTCTTTTAATAGTTACTTTACTTGATACATGTTTTTCAAGGGAAGAAAGACTTGAAGATACTAATTCTGTAACTTTGTTTCACACTTAGCCTAGACTGAAATTATGCTGTTTGTACAAAAGAGGTATCTTTAACACTGTAATTCTGTAAATGTGTTAATAAATACATGTTTCCAAAATAAAGGAATACAAATTCTAATGGCCTTCAAATATTTGTAAAAGAGCATCAATGATGTATAAAATTAATAGATTTGCAATCTGACTGCTTTTTACCTTTGTATGTGTAGTGAAGAATATATGAGATCTTACAACAAAAGTAAAATTCAAAATCTCTTCTCTAAAAGATAGACTGGATTTTTCCACTTACAAAAACGTTTCTTATGTTCCTAGAATGTTCACGTCAGATTGCGTATGAACACATATCCTGCAAGTGCAAAACTGAGGCTTGATATACTTGCATCCTCTATTTTGAAAGAGAAACCCAAATAGACAAGTAATTAATAAATCATTTTTAATGAAATGTTGATTGTCATGAATAATGCAAACTACTGAAGATGATCAATGCCCTTGACAGACATGCAACTGTAGTGTATTCAAGTGGGTGTATGATATTTTACAAAGTATTTCTGAATCATTTTACTAATATCCTGGTGTTGAAGTGAATTTTTTTAAATAATAATAAAAAAAAGGACAGATACATATACACAAAAACTAATCATGTGTGTAATTACTTTGTAGGAACATGATGAGAAGCAAATGCAAACTTTGATTAAAAAGTTAATCTATTTAGTTTCCAGGGACTATCATCTCTCTTTTAAAGCAAAAAGAAAATCCACGTATTTTAAATCTAGGACTCATCAATGTGACCGGATATTACATGCTTCTGCAATACTCTGGCTAGCCTTCTGCTTGATAAGCACAGAAGGAGCAGAAACTATACACGTTGTGTAAGACAGTCAGTCATGAAGTTTGAATATTGGGAGTTCAATAGAAGAAAGGCTAAAAGTGATGAGTTGGGGAGTAGAGTTGGACCAAATGTATGCATGGCTCTTGACTTGAATATCCTGCAAAAGCTGCTGATGAAACCAAGATCTGTTTCAGGATTCTTTTGTTTGCACAGAACAAGTATCATGTAATTGCAACTCAGTTTCATATAATTGCCAACATTTGATGGTTATTAACAGGGAAAATTAAATACACACTGTTATTTCCACTGTAACAAATGGATTATTTTCATTCCATCTCATAATCTCTCTCCTTTTTTTTCACCCTCTCGTAGAATTTAGGAAATGGTAACAAAAAAATTTATATAAATGGAGAAATGAGATTTTCCAGTGATTTTTCTTTCTATTAATTTGCTTGCAATCCTTTAAACCATATCCTTATCAATTTTTATTAAAGTGTCTTTAATATTTCTTATTTTGGGGGTAAATAACTCTCCTTTTCTGTTTTTAGGAAGTTGAAGAAGGAACTGTTGGGTAGAGTAGTTTGGTTAGAAGCTGGTGTTTTTGTTGTATTAAACTGTCTCATTTTGCATCACCTCTGGTCCTAATCCCAAATGTCCGCTTAGCTATATCATTCCTTTATCAGAATGTTTTCTTAAGGGGAAAACTGTGAAATGTGACATGTCAAAAAAGAATTTTAGAAAAAACTAACTGCAGGAAATTATTTGGGGAAGCTTTAATAGCAAGACGACAGTGAATATACTTGCATAAAACACAGTCAGAACTTACTCTGATGTCTTCATTGCCCACTCATGCACTTTGTTTGCTTAATTCCAAATCAGAAGGTAGAGCCCCAAGTTACATTTTGAAGACAAGAATAGTGATTGCAGTAATGGTGTGGCAGTTTTTACCTTTATGCTAACCATCTGCATATTCTGTACCATATATTCCACTATGCTTTTTAACAGAAGAAATCTCAAAATATGCACCACGTTCCTGGCTGAAAGATGTATATATATATACACATATATTATATATACACATATAGTATACATCTACATTTCTCTATATATTCATATTATATGTGTGTTTGTATACACATACCCACTGACACACATATATAGGAAGGCTTTTTAAGAAGCTGTCATTTAAATTGTCACAAAATTTAACCCATTTAGGCTTCAGCCACAAGGTATATGGTCCTTAAAAAATGAAACTCATGTCTCCCACTCCTTCTGGAGTCTGTCAATGGTAATGGGAGCTAGGTGAATTACTGCCAATAACTCAAAAACATAGACAATTAAGCGAAGCTAGGTAAATCTTCTTAGAAACTTCTTTAATTCATAGAAGAATCTGACTTCTGTATTATATTGAAGTTTTCATAAACACACAAAAAAATTAGATTCTTTTAAGGTATGCTCTTGAAAAGTATTTAACAAAGGGGCAACAAATATTTCAGATCATTATACGTGCTGGTTTAGAAAGATTCTTTCCCCAGGACCATGTCATGTATCAGATCACTCTCCTTTTGGAGAAGATATTTTCTTATCCACCTTGTTAAATTAAAAGAAGAGAGTAGAAACTTTTTGGCTCCAAACTGCCATTAGTCATAGCGGATCTGAATGTTGAATGCTAGAGAAATCCCGTTACTTTGTATTACTCTCAAGTTACTTTCTGGCTCTTCTAATATCTGCTTTTCTTCCCAAGGTATAGGCGGATAGGTAACAAATATTATAAACCTTTTTGTCAAGTATGTTGTGCGTTTTCTGGAAGGTCCTCTCTACGTTATTCATTCTTTATCTTAAGTCATCGAACTCACATACAGAACACACGCACGCATATATAGATGCATATATACCTGTGTGCATGTTTATTTATCCTTAATCAATATAACTATACATATAATAATTTTTTTTGAAGAAAATGTTATAAAATGGCTAATATGGACAGGCTTCTTTCAGATTCTGGGATAGTATGAGTATCTGAACATCAAAGAATTTTCTAAATCTATAGTTGATATTCACCTCCACTATATTGGGGTATCTTCAGTGTAAATCCCTATTTAAGCTACATCTTTGTTGTCAACAAAGAGACAAAAATACTTACAAAACAGAAGTGATCTAGCCTTTATATCTACATTAAGTTGGGAAGACTCACTCTTTAAAAGTATCTTACAAAAGAACTAGGGGTGACTGGGTGACTAGCTTGGATGAAGATGCCTGCCCTGTGGATACTTATATTGTGCCACATGAATTCCATCCCATTTCTCCTGAGTACATGAACAGCATTTACAAAAGCCACAGCTAATTACATTTCCAGCCTTATTCATAATAACTGTGAGCAGAAAAGCTTCTTTGAGTGGTGTATCTTAACATAAGATTACATCGTCATAAGTCATTGAAGTATTACAGGGAATTGCAAATAACGAATTATTTTTCAGATGGCCTAGAGATTCAACAGGAAAGTACTGACAGGAATTGTTATTCATTCAGCTGACACACATTAAGAAAAAGAATAGCATGGATAAGTGCCCCTTTACAGTGTAAAGGTTTTCTCTTTTTCTTTTGTTGCCTTAATTTCTTCCAATATTTTTTGCTGGTTGCTTAGCCTTTTAAGTAAGATTCCTTCATCAGATCAGAGACTAGAAGATGGCTGAAAGAAAGTTGCCTAGGTTTGATGTATGAGTTGACAGCAGTATTCAGGGAAGAGTGATTTCTTGACTTGTTCAATTATAATCCCATAATGAAGCAAAATTACTCATGGTGAAAGACCCTTGTTGAGGAAATATAGTCAGTATGATCTCAAGAAGAGAGTTAGATCCACTGCCCAACTAAATGAGTTACAATGTTATGTGTACACACAGTCTTAATTTTCCTCAGTAGCCTGGATTCATTCCACCCTCATTTTAGCAACTTAATTGAGGGTGGAAAGTGAATTTCTCAGTTGTCCTCGCTTTCTGAGTTTAACAGTCTTTGAATGCCAAAACTAGATTCTTCACAGATGAAACTATACAGGAAAATGCAGTTCGGGAGAGCACCTAATGTATTACACTCCTGTGCAGAATTTAGCCCATGGGAGCAGTCTAGAACTAGCATACATTACAATGCCTAAAATGAATATAACATTGGAACTTGGTCTTCATACCAACTATTTCACTCTATAGATCCACTTAAGTGGTGCTGCACTATTTGCTAATGTAGACACAACCTTTGACATCTGAGTTTGGAGGATAGTCTTCTTAAATTCCCACTGGAGTCAGCTGAGAAGGGTGGTTACCTTCAGCGTTTTATTCTATCTCCATAAGATCTGTTACCCTTCAAAAATACTGCACTCTCTTCACTCATTATGGGCAGCTAGGCTAAGATTATGAGTCATTTATAAGTTCTTGAAGTGAAATGTCTTGAAGCTGTGTCTGTGACCCCACTTAGACCTACTCCCTCCTGCAAAACCCCTATCTTAAAATAAAATCATCTACTCACATCCTTTGAGCTCAGAGTTCTACAAGCACATTCTGCAAAGTTGCTGCAAACCACCCAGGCTAAAGGATATTAAGAAACTTGTAATTACATGCAGGGAAACGTGCTATTCTAGCAAGTGGGAAACCTATATAAGTTAACCATCACAATTATAATCTACAAGGTAATCTAATTTTTATATTTCTTGGAGAATAAATAGTTTCATATAGCAAGACTAGCAGTATTTTTCTTTGATAAATTTATTGAAAGCTGACAGAAAATCCTTGGCAAGAAATTGAATTAATCTGCAACTAAGATGATGCATGAACATCAGAGGAAAATATGTCAAAATACCAGTGATGTTAGAAAAAAATAGAATGAAAACTAAGAGAATCTTTCTGTAAGATTAACCTTTAACATAAATTAATAGAAATTATCAGAATTGAATGATAAATGAGCCTGCTTTGTTTATTCAGTCTTTAATTTTCTATGTTAATACTTTCTGTAATGCTTAAGGTACAAGTCACAAGAAGTGTAATGTAAGTCACAAGAAGTTTACAGTTACAGTTTTCTTTATCTGAAATAAGCTATTTTATTTTTTACAGGCTCTGGGTGAAGTAGAATAGAAAACCTGGGGTAGGTAACCATCAAGATCTTACAGAGATAGTATAGAGTTCATATATTAAAATAATAAATTCATAGCCAAAAGCTCATATACTTTTCTGTTATGATTTATGTTTCTATGCATGAATATCACCTGAACATCAATTTTTGACAATCATAATAGTTTCTTACTGCATGTGGACTTTCGAACATGAATATCTTCAACTGGGAATGCCTCTAAAAGTAGAACTTTCACAGTCTCTCCAGCCAATACGATCTTTACTACTTTCCTCTCATTTCATTTTTATCTATAATTCATTAATTCATAAAGGTCAAAAGTCCATCAACTAGTATGAAAAAACTCAACAGTTTAAAATCCCACAGCAGAAAAAAGTAAAAAAATATTTAAAGATTTTTAACTTCCCACTCCTTCTGCCTTTTGGAAGGTTCCTATGTGACAGTAATATTAATGCTGATTTCTTGAAAAGTAGATGTCCTTAATTATTCAGTATAAATTGTAGGTAAAAACAAAACTCTATTAGCATGCATCCTTACACTTCTTTGCCCGTCCACAGTTTCCTCATAACAATACACTTTCTCTTCTACTTATTGCAAAGAACTATTCTCTTAACTCCTCCAGAGACTTTGTAATAGTAATACATTAAGCTGAAAACCACCTGGATTTTGGTATTTGAATAGCAGAAGGGAATTTTTATTTCCCTTTAGATTTTTTGTCTTAAACAAAAGAGGAATATTAAATTAAATATGTGAATGTTACAAGTATTGAAAAATTATTGAAAAACATCACCTGTAGAAAAGAAAAAATACCATTTGTATGCAATTTGAAAAACTTGTTTCTTTGTCATAATATATTTGGTTTTATCTTAATTTAGATAATTGTAACTAATGAATATTATTCATTGTAATTAATGAATATTGCTAAGTTTCTGGACACATCCATACAGTGATCTCATTCCTTTCAGTGATGGTCCTGTGTAAAATGTGAAACCAATCTCACATGGGGGAATTTGGGTGCTGCAGCAATCAGAACGGAACCACAGCACTCAGTGTCACGTAGTCTCAAATTCATTTACTAAGCAGCATGAGTATAGCAGCTGGTTAGTGATTTCTATGTTACAATGCGCACACACTTCTCACTTGTGAAAATCAAAGCTCCAGCTCCTTTGGTCCATTTTAGACCTCTACCTTGGATCCAGGGTATCCCCTTATGTAGAGACAATTAGCATTTGTTACATAGGTCATAAGGACAGCCCCCAAATGAGTGACACAAATATAATGTTTTTAACTGTTATGTGACAACTTGGGTCATCTGTGCTTCATTCTTTCTTTCCCATATGTACCAGAGTAATCTAAACAGGCAGGGCTGGGTAGACATACTCTGGGTCTCATTTACCTGAGCAGTGATCTCAGGGGTAGGCCTTATCTCATTGCAATAGCAAAGTTATGACTGATCTAGGTCAAAATTCAGTACGTAATGCTTGCATGAGAAATCAGCAATGATGAAAATCTAGAAAAAGATATGGAATTACTGGAGTGAGTCCAGTGAAAGGCCACAAAGATGGTTAAGGGACTGGAGCATCTTTCATATGAGAAGAGGTAGAGAGGGCTGGGACTGTTCAACCTGGAGAAGAGAGGCTCAGTGGAATGAAGAAGAGAGAGAGAGACTCTTCTCAGTGGTGCCAAGAGGCAATCTGCGTAAATTGAAACACATGCTATTCTGTCTGAACATAAGAAAACAGTTGTTTACTGTGAGGGTGGTTGAACAGTGGAACAGGTTTCCCAGAGACATTGTGGTGTCTCCATCTGTGGAGATATTCAAAACCTGACTGAACACAGTCCTGGGCAACCTGCTGTAGGTGACCGTACTCCGATTTGTGCAGGGGATGGCCGAAACAGCCTCCAGAGGTATTTTCTGACTTCAACCATTCTGTGATTCAGTGATTCAGCTTTTCAGCCTTCCTCTCCACCCACCCCAGTATTTTTACTGATGCTCTTTGCCCTATCTCAAGAAGGTATCATAAGCCTAGCGGACACACTTGCTCGATACCATGTGTGCCACCTCTAAAGAGTTCACACTTGTCAGTGAGTCCCTAATACAAAATGCACAGGGGTCACTTGCTCACTGTTTGTATGGTCTGCATCATCCCCTTGGATTCTTGCATTTGTAACTGTGGAGTGGCTCAGTTTCAAAAAGAGGGGTGGTGAATGCCCCTTTTGGAGTTCCAGAATTATCCCTACTCATAAATTCTTTCTCTGACCACATATAACATAATTTCAGGTGCCTTAAGAACTTTCTGCTTGGCCATGCACACATCAAGGAAAAGATTAATCTTGCCTTAAACATAGACTTATTAGAGTTAGATAACCAAGTTTGTGCTGGTTTCCATAGGCTCACTTTAAAATGAATGAGTACAAATAGTTCTGGAGGGTTAGAATTTCAGAAACTCAGGATCGTTTATCAAAATAACCATTTTGATCTAACTTTACAAACAAGCTATAAATTAATATGCTGTACTGCATTTTTAACTGTGTTAATGATTCTGATTCCACACCAGTGAAGCTGCATAATCACAAAAAGGGAATTCACACTAAATATTATTTAAACAAAATTTGCATTTCTTACCAGAGTTAAAAATCGGACTTCATCTATCAGTGTTAGCCATTATTTGTTTTTAAATTCACAAATAACTGTCTTATCTGGGTCACCTTGAGACTTTATTTATAATTCTGCTTGTTGTTTGGTTTTGTGTTTTTTTTTCAAGACATGCTGAAATACCACTACTGCTGGCTGAAAAATCCAGGGTTTGATTTAGCAAATTCTTGCTTATGCAGACAGTCTCACTGGTTTTAAATCATATGGGTTATGAAAAAATAGTTACATGGGTAATGAGTTCAAGATATGTCATGGAACAGGAATGATGTGAAGTGAATGATGAAAATAATTAGCAATATTCATTGCTATGTTTGGTATGTAGTAGTAGTAAAGCAATTAAGACCTAGAATTAAATTGCCTTACTTAAGCCTTACTGTCATCTTATTTGATTTTTAATCATAGATTAGCTATGAAGCATTGCTTTTTGAAGGGTAAGAAAAACAAAATCTGTTTAGCTGGTTCAAGTGTAATATTTCTGCTGTCAGGAAAACTTAGAAAAGAAACAAGTATCTGAAGAATAGTGTATCACTATTAAAAAACGTAAACAGCAAAAAAAAAAGAACACTTAGAATGATTGAATCTGTCTCTAAATAATGTAAATATGTTATGTTCTTTAACAATTTTTGCTAAATATGAAGCTAAAGAAAGTTCCAGGTAAAACACTGGTAAGTTGAATTACATTGACAAGGTTTGGTTTAACCACCCATCCTCCCTTCCCCCCCCCCCCCCCCAACCCCAAATACTTAGTACTTCCAAATTAATCAGATATAATTCTTCAGCAGCATGAAGTCCAAAATTCAGAGTTAAGCAGTGCTTAGCTTATTCAAAATATGAAAACATACAATCCCCTTTATTAAACAAAGAACTACCTACAATTAGTCATTTGTAAATGTCATTTTTATATTTACATACAGATGGGTATATATAGATATGTGGATACAGATCATTGCCAGAAGTCACCATGCTCATTCAGGAAGTGGAATACTTGGCTTTTTTTCCCTTCTTCAGACTGAAGATACAAGAATATTACTAGTATCCAAAACAGGTGTGTGAACTGCCACCAACCGCAACACTTTGGATAAATTCTACTTTCTGTCCAGTGATTTTTGATTACAATATGTATAAACAAACCAGGCAAAAGAGCAATAAGAGTTCCATTTCTCATATGAGTTTCTTTACTGCAAAGCCATTCTTCTTCTTTTTTTTCACATTGAAAAAAGGATGAGTCTTTCATCCTTTTCTACATGTGACCTCACTTCAATAGGAATTCAAAAGGATGATACAATGGCTTCTAGCTTTTAAACACCCACCTATATCTACCACAATGAACCAAACATTTATAGGAGACTGGAAAGAACAAAAAAATGATTGCAAAAAAAGCTATTGCTAGATTAAGTAATGCCTAAAGGTAGATAATGATCAGACTCAACAGTATTTACAGTGGCAAGTGTGAGAGGTATACAGGGCACTGCTTCTTTGCTTCCTTACTTTCTCACCTCTCCATTTCTTCTCCTATATCAGCTCCATTTACAGAGGTGCACTATCAGGGAAATCAAAGATGTAAAAGGACTACTAGGTCACCTCATCTGCAGAGACTGTAGGCACCTTAAATAATGCACAAGTAGGGCCTGGTTCATTCCAGCACCTGCATTTTCTGTTTCCTTTATTGCATTTTACAAAAATTAGCAAGTAGTAGAGATGTGCTCTATTAAAGGAAAAAAAAAAGTTATTCTGGTCTTATTTTTATCTTCCATTTATTTTCTTCTATCACAATAGAAAACTACTTTTTTTTTAAGATTTCAGCTCTTCCGAGAGCAACTGTGGGAGGGCTTCCTTTTCCTTTTCAAGTGTACTGTGGTTTGTCTAAGACTCTTGCATGTTTCAGGCCCTGTCCCTATTTTTAATACTTTCATGAAGAATTAGAATAACCAGTTTAATTTCAAAAGTGCTAAATGTTCCAATTTGAAACCTAACTGCAGTCCATCTGGCCTTAGTTAAAGCAACAGCTAAATAGAAGATATTAAGTAGAACATAATTACATATGACGTTTCAAAATTTGAAAATTAGAAAGTAACTTGATTGAACAAACTGTGCTGCAACAGTATATATCACATAGAATATATATTCATTCCAAAACTAACTGCTAACTAGGATAATTTATATACTCATTATCATGTGCTTCCTCTTTCTGAATTTTTCTCTTTGACATTTTTGCATTAAGAAATCATTAAGTTTTGTATTTTAATGTAATTTTTCCATTTAAATTACCAAGCAGTTACTCATTATGGTTATGACTGTGCATGGCTTTTGGCACTAATGTATCTCTGAAAACATATTGTTTATAATTCCAAATCCTCAGCTTTATCGTTTAAAATTCTAACTCCTCTCTGAAGCTGGAGTAATATTGTTCCTTTGCCTTCAGCAAAACTATTCTGGTTTAGAGAAGCTAGGGAATTTGCTCTTTGTTACTGCACCTTTCTTTCTGGTAGGCTTTAATTCAATAAAATAGTTAAATATGCTCCTAAGGTAAGAAATGTGTATTTCTTATACCTGCTCTAGAAATTCCCATTTTCCTTTTTAGCTGTGAATGCATATAGATTGTTCTAAATGCAACATGTATGATGGCATTGGTATTGCATTCTCTTCCTTTTCACTACTGCTGACACCAGGTTTTCCCTTCTGCACCTCTTCAGTTGCCTCTTCTGTGGCCCTTCAATCCTTTATTGCCTCCTGTCAGCTCAGGCTGCTCCTTGGTTTAATCTTCCCCTTTCTCATCATTAAGTGCTGTCACCTTTCTCTTCTTCAGCCCCTTTTGCACGTAAGCCTGCATACTTGGCCATTCCCTGTCCTTCTGGCCACCTGGCTTCCCATTTTTAAGCAATAGAAACTGGAGAGAGGAGACAGCGGGACTCGTCTGGGCTTCTCTCATGCACAAGGCTACAACCACTTTAGATGCTAATCACAACAGATTAGTAATGGTAGGATATGACTACACCTGACATACTGTGCTACTTTCATATGACAGAAAAAAGTACCAAGGAGGTGAATGTCAGAAGTCCCATCAATTTTAATAATATTAGGATTTAATCCCAGCACACTCATCTACAGTTTGGAATTGAAGTTAATGCCCAATTGTGTCTGCAGTAGTCTGTGTATCAGTTAAACAGCAAAAGAGAAGAAAAGAGAATATAGGGACATGCAAATGTATTGCTGACTTATCACTTTAAAGTCCTGAAGCAGACATCTGACAAATTGCACCACGCCCTGAAATGTGTTGCCTTAAGTGTGTCCCATAAAATTAAAAAAAAATAAAAATAAAAATAAATAACTGGGAACTTTTCACACTGCATCAAGTTTATTAAACTGTGTGTTTGTCACAGAAAGATCTGAAGACATGGCAACTCACAAACACGTTTCATACAAGCTAGTAAATAAGCAAACTGCTCAGTAGTAGGTGCTTTTCATTTTCCTTTCTTCAGCAGAGGAGTTAACTATGACAAGTGTATGTAATGTTTTAATGCTCAAAGAATGCTGGGACTCTCTATTTTGTTTTGTGTAAAGTGATTTTATTCCTTTTCTTAAAAAGAAAAGATTATGTTCACCATTCGACTTAGCATAAGGCATTAACTTCTAATCTGATAACATACATAAAAGTCAAGGTTTGTTAAAGTATCTCTTAAACTAAGCATATGAATTTCAGGAAAATGAAAGAAGTGTACATAATACAATGTTTTCCTCAGAATTTTTAGGAAGAACACTAAAAATGAAGTGACCCATGACATGAAATAAGGGCATTTAAGGCATCAAGAGTATAAATACTTGGCCTTGGTGGACTGTTGATGAGTGGAACGTCATGCTTCTGTGGTGAAAAGACAGAAAAGCCCTAAAGCCTGTTCAGCTCTGCATAATGATCTGCTTTTGATTGCAACTTTTTGCTGTTACTATAATGATCTGCTTTTGATTGCATTTTTTGCTGTTACTGCAGAAATCTGTGGTGCAGAATCACATTTAAATACAGGGTTTATCTGTTTCCTATAAAAAGGGCGATCGTCTTCAAAGGAACATGACCATTTAAGTCAAGTTGCACATACAGAGGGTTTGTCCCAGGTTTTGGGGGTTTTGTTTTTTTCAAGGTAGCTACCTTGTGGCTACCCTTGCTCAATTTTTGCAGTATTTTCTGACACAAATTATTTAATTTGTTTCCACAGACTGACATACACATTCTAATTACATCCAGCAAAGTTTCTAAGTGCTTAGCTTTAGGCACATATTTTATGAGTGGCATATGAATAAATGCATTCGTAAGCAAAGATTAATTTAGATATATATCTAACTGTTTTGTTGAACTAGTAACTCAGGTGTTACTCCATGGGAGTAAGAAAATAGGATTCAATAAAAGTTTGAAACACCTAAAAAAGTGTTTCTTTATGTAGAATCATAGGTTAGAAGTAATCTTGAGGTCAGGTAGGTGTCTACATGAGTTTGGTGTTGAAGATCCAATTACTCATGGAGATCAGCAGCTCAATTACTTGCCTACAGATGGGTATCTTGTGCTATTTGAGATGTCAGAGTGTGCCTAAGACTGGTACATAACTCTGGCAGATATGCTTCAGGACTGACAATGCCCTCCTGGAATGGCAATTAGGAGTCAAGCAGAGCCATAGCCACCACAGATGACACCCGTGTTTTGGCAATTGATTCAAATACAGACTGCCAAACTGGGCAAAATGAGTGTTTTCTTTTGAACCTTTAAAAAGTTTAGAAAAATAAGCAAACAGCTCCAAACCGGTCCATTTCTTAATCCAACTCAGAATTAAAACACAGACGTTTAATCCAGTCCTTCTTTTTATTTTCCTACCTCAGGGGAAAAAAAAAAAATCCAACAAAAAAAAACCAAAACCAAAGAAACCTGCAGGTTCAGAGATATCAAATATAAAGATATACCATAAGACAAAAGAATGAGTTCTCAGCAAGTGACTTGTTTTTATGTTTCTCTCTCTCTTTTTAGGATTAAAAAAAATCACACAGAAATTATGCAGTAGAACTTCTCCACTATTTCATTCAAACGTGACTGTAGGCAGGAGGCAAATGGGTATGCCTGACTAGACCTCTGAATACCATGGTAAAACCTAAATGGCAACTGGGCAGTGTGGAATAGGAACCTAAGACAAGAGCAACTCATGGGATGGATTAAATGTCTTCCAAACCTCTGTAGTTACAATAGCATGTATCAGGGATGGAAGAGCCATCCCTTTTTCATGGTTATGGTGTGAATGGGGTGAATTGCCACTCCAACCACGGATACCATTTTTACTCGAGCTTTCTGAAAATAGTGTACATTTAGCCACCAAAGTGTACAGATTTGGAACATTTAAATGATGCTCTGATATTTTAAAAGTGGAGCTAAAATACAGAACTTGCTAACACTTTCCTTGGTCTATTTTTTGACATTCTTAGTGAAGAAAGAAGTCATACTCAGAATTAAACTTGTTGGAGAGGAAGTCATTTAGCCTGCATTGCCATCTCATCAGTTCAGTTAGAAGGAAAACAAACATGATGATAATGTGGGTTGTTAGTATTTTTCTCTTGTGTAGTTAATACAAATGTTTCTTTTTTAAAACTGCAACGCCTAAAGCATTCAAATCAGCATTAGCATTAGGCAAAATTACTTAATGCAACTTGAAAATGAAAGACAGAAAACACAGTCAGAAAGGAGTAACAGAGCTTGTTCATGAAAAATATTAGGAAGAGATTATGGAAGTCAGGGCATATGCAGCAGAAGGAAAATTATTACATGATAATAATTGTCCACATTTTCTGACGGTAGCTTTTAGTTCTTGTACTTATTCCACTACAACTTTGTAGACTGCATTTTTCCTAGTGCTTATTATTTACAAAGTGATTCAGATTTACTGGCCAAAATCCTCAACTGGACTGTAACTCAGAAGAGCAGGGCAAAGTCCCCTAATGCCAACAAAGCCAACCATGGAAAGATCACTCAAGAGAAGTCTTCTAGTAAGTAGCACAGAGATGACATAAAGAGTGTTAAAGGGAAAAGATGTGATACCTGGTGCATTTTCCTGCACTCACCTACCAAATCCAAGTGCTGCATTTATCCCACTTCCTAAGTGGGTAGAAATTATTATGTCAGAGCATTTGGTTATCTAAAATGATACAAAAAAATAAGTTTTAAGTTAACTTGAAAGTCAGTAAAATATTTGTGTGAGCAAAATATGGCCTGAGTTGATGTAATGATAAGGCAATCAGTAGTTAATCTATGCATTCCCTCTCTCCAGGATACTGTTCCTGATGAGGGGTATTAGCTTCACATTTGTGTGAACGACTATGGAGTTCCCCTCAGAAGGCATATTTTCATCTGGGCACATCAGCCAACAAAGAGAAAATCTAGGAAGACTTCAAACTAGAAAAGGGATTTTATTTATGGCTATGCAGAGAAGTACATTTCCTTGAATATCCATATCCTGCATAGTTTGACAATGAATGTTTGAGGTCAACAAATGTCCACCCAGGAGTACTGTCCTGATGTACATATCCATGACAGAAAATAGTGAACTAAGAACCACCAGAAAGGCAGAGGCATACCAGTGATCTACTATCTGTTTAAGTAGAAGCAGAATAAAACCAAAAATAAAATGAGAAGAGCTTATTTACTTGGGAAAGGAAAGCTAAAGGAAAGCTTTCACTAGAAGACAACATTCTGATGGGAATGGAGGGAATGGATTCTCATGCTGGAATAAAAGAGTGTGATAGATAATAATTGTAATGGATGCAGAAAAGGAAAAATTCTTACAACCAAAACCTACAGATTTTTGAGGAGCTTGTAAACAAGAGTGAAGGTAATGTAAATGGAGTTACAAGTATGTCACCAGCCATTTCTTCAGGACTGATTTCTACATAAGACAAAAGCTGAATCTGAGATCTCAAAGATAAAAGTTACGGGATAATAAAATGCTATATGAGGAGTTAGGAAATATGTAAAAGCCAAAGGACATTCATGAAATTAAGCATATAGAACTATGAGGAAAATATTAATTAAATCTCTCAGAAAAGGTGGAATGAGTTTTTGCTACATATGGAGTTTTAGTCAAGCTTGATCCCAAACTTCAGAGCTACAGATAAAGACAATATAAAATAAGCTTTCTAAATTGCACTTAGTGAGATGGTGTTGAAGCACAGAATGCTCATTTTCAATGGACTAGGGAATAGAAACATAGGTATTTCTTTTTATTTGAGGCTAGGTAATATGAGAATGGAGTATAATTTGAAATAAAAGCAAATTTAAATCAAACAGTATTTTCATCCACACTAAGAAAATTGTTTGAGAAAAAACAGATAACATTTTTGTTATAAAAATTATGAGTTAAACTCCTCTGATGTGCCTAAAAAAAAGTGGGCAAGGTATAATCAGTGCTAATAACTCATATTTTGAGTTCTTTCTGAACTAGATTATTATTGGTTTGACCAATGTATTTGACAGCAGCATTCTGTTGTCCAGTGCTACTTGATGTGCCCTACCACATTCTACATAGCAACCAGTTGCTAGCCCAGAAAGCAGAGGTTTTCCTTACATCCTGTGTTTTATCTCCCAACCCTGTTTAAATATCTTTGATATGTTACTGTGTACCAATGGCACTAGACACTGTTCAAGCAGGTGAATAAATCCCTGAGTGTTTTCTGTACCAATTAATGATAGAAAAGCATGGGAAACCAAGAATATTATGGCTGACATGCAGAATAATTATCAAAATAAAAACACTTTAAATGCTTCGGAAATTAGAAAACTGACCTTTTCACAAAGGTTAAGTGTCATGGCAGAAGAGCCTCTATCACAGTGTAGAGTGCCACTGTAAGTCAGCATTTTAATTACCTGACTGATTTACACTTCCAGTTTATTTACCTCTTCTTAACAGCCAGCTCATCTTTCATCTGTGTGCAATCACAAGCAGTGTGAAATGTTATTAAAATGCTTAAGCATAATTGATAAAGAGGCAATATCCCAGCATGCTTAAATGACTTTCAGCAGGATTTGTTTTCTTGGTATTTTTAAGATCCTGCCCTAAAGGTTTTCTAAAGCCTGGCTTCCAAACTCAAGATAGCTGTGGTTTCTTACAGAAGGCACTGCCTAATTCTGTGGATTAGTGTAAGAGACTAGTGCAGCAAAAAAATCTCAGTACCGAGGCAGGGAATGTAATGCAAAAAAAAATGCCTGGGAGGGAGGAAAAACCCTGACATGCGTGCAAGAAAGGAAATACAGAATTATACTATTTTGCATTATCCCTATTCACTTGCAGTTAAGAAAATTGGGATAACTGCCTCCTTAATAGTGATTCCAGAAGTGTAGCTGTGCTTTGCCCTTTGCATAGAAGTCCATTTTCAGTCAAATGTGGTCCATAACCTTTCCTGATTACCTAAGGATGAAGAAAACAAATTTTCTTATCTTACTTCAGCTACTTAAAACCATTTTTCCACAATATTCATTAAAGTAAAATTTATTTGTCTTCCAAGGTGATACTCATTTTATGGAGCCATAAAGTGGACATAGAACTAAAGGCTTTAATCTGCATGTCTTGTTCTGAAAGTATTTTTCTTTTAGGCAAAACTAAGGTTCTATTCCAAACAGCCTAATTTCCAATTACTATGTCCTGAATAAGAGGCTGTTTTACTCTTATCAGCAGAATTTTATTAAAAGGGAATCTACAGTCTTCAGCAGACAAGAAACCTTATCTGAACTCTGCCTTCATCACCTAATCAAAGCAGATTTATAAAAAATTGTGCATGTCTAAGGGACAGAGTATTTTGTTGAAAAGACCATATTGCAAAGGAATGACATCTACATCATCAAGGACAGAACATTATTAGATTTACAAGCTGCTAGGCATCATAAAAGAAGTTTCTGGTTGAAGCTTTATACTGTTTGCCATGTGATGATACACTGGATGTAATGTAACAGGATCTGGCATATCAGTGATATGACTAAAGGATAATATTAGTCCTGTGCCTTTTTAACTAAGGAATAATTCAGTTCCTAGATGGATAAATGAGGAGACTGAAGAGCTAGTAGCTTATGCCTTGAGGTTATTGCAAGGAAAAATAGTCCATGACTATCTCTTCAACTCTTATTTGATGAATGTGCATCAGAAGTTGGTTTGATAATGGATAATTGCAACTATTCCTGAGTTTTAATTATGTATTTAGAATTTGTTTTTTAATTAGCTTTACTTAGTTTTGTTAAACCTTGAAGCATTAATTTTAGGACAATCGGTGTTTAGAATGTCACTTTAAGAGATGGCACTTCAGTCTCTATTCACTAAAGAAGTCCAGTAATAAAGCAATGATCAGATTATCCATCTGTGCTTCAGCTCTACAAGCCAATACTCTTCTCACAATTTTTTTCTGAAAGCCACAGGTTTTTTTAAATGAGTCATGCTAGCAGTGTGATTCTTCTTGTAGGTAATTGCTTACTTTGTATATTGAGATATAAAACCTTAAACCATAAGGACTGATTCTCTCTCGCTTTGGTCTCCGTATCCATTTTACTAAAAGTATAGTTTCTAACGTGTTCTATGCTTACAGCTGTAGGGACGGCACATGATACACTAATAATACAGATAACAGACTTAGAGAGCTTTGTTGAAAACAGCTTCTACATTTTACTGAGAAAATAATCTCCTTGGCTTCTACTGTCAGTATCTCTCATTCTGGAAATTATTCAATCTCAGGAAAACAAACTGAAGTCCTAATACACTCAGTGGCAAAACTGTAATTAACTTCAGTGAATCTAGAAATATATCTTTGTCTTTTTTGTCTGCAAATGGTATCTATCAACAATCAGACCACTGTTAAGAAAAGCTAACCACATTCAGAATCAATTAGCAAAATTAGGTGTATCTCAGCAATAATGCATTTTTCATTCTGCTAGGAATAAAAACAACATCTCCCGTGATATATTGGAGTGGCTAGTTAGGTACCAGCCCGTTGCCATTGGAGACAGGAGTCACAGGGGAATTTGCACTGGTTCCAGTCAAGGCTGGCACCTCATTTTCCTCAACACACTCCCAGCATCAAGCCATGAAAAGGCAGCAGCTGCCATCAACAAGCAACAGAAAAACAAGGAGACAGCAACCACCCTAAACCGGCAGGTGGGTGAGGAGGTGAACCCAGCTATTTCATAAATGACCTAGCTGTCGAATGATTGAGAGTGACTGCCACATGGGAGATGCAGTACTGCAATGGGTTTTAGGGAACCATCTCACTGATTCTTCTTCAGCTGCTGCTGCTGGTCTTAGAAGCTGTGCTTGTACAAGGAAAACTAAACAGTACCAGAAAATGTGCTCACACTCAGGCATGAATTTGGTGGTGTGATTAATTGGTATGATTTTTTTTTTGAGTAGCAACCTGCTCTCAGACAATGCAGGGGCACAGTTCAAGGACTAGTGTGTACAAGGGACTGTTGCTCGTAGGCAACCTAAGGGGAATCATCCTGGTCAGAGGGTGGGGGGTACAGGAAAGAGCCTGGGATGGGAGCTGTGCATGCTGTTTGGCCCTAGAAACAGTGAAATGTTCCTGGCCCATTTGTTTACCAGTAGAGACATAGCCTGGAATTCACTTTAGTTCTCAGCACTCCAGATTTAAGTTAATACTACTGATGTCTTTTGCAAAGCATTTTGTCATCTACTGAGAAAAAAAAATATGTGTTAAAAAGAGACTTGTCATGATTATGGTCTTTCAGCCCAACTAACATTCTATTAAGGAAATTCTCACTCTTTCACTATATTAAGGTCTTGTTCTCATTTTCAAGACATTTCCCAGCTCATCTCCCCACTACTTAGTGATTTTCATCTCTTACCACATCACCATCAACGTACTCCCTCTGTTCTACAGATGATGCCAGCCTTAGTTGTTTGCTTGCCTTACTCCTGCCCAAAATATCTCTGTGCTGCCTACTGAGACAGTGTACTAGAGCTGGCTGATTAATTTACTACGTTCCTACCTTCAGTTGTCTCTGAGGGCCCACTTTTATACAACTTTTACAGTAAGTCAGTCAATATATAACTTAGAAGTGGACAGCTCAAGAAAACCAAACTTTGTTATGCAATCACTAAATAAAAAAATGAATAAGCAAACAAGATGTATGTGTTCTTTTCCTCTGTTAAATCCTTTGTTGCTTTTTCTACTTTAAAAAAAAAAAAAAAAAAGAGACAGGAATCATACTGATCTCTTTAAGTTTATAAGCTTATGAACTTATAGGCTCCAAGCAGAGTGGTACAAGAAAAAAATCATAAATTACAACATAATTACTTACTGCATCTAACTTATTAGCATACTACCACACCAGTATGATCCAGTTGTAGACATATATATTTATGCTGGTTGTGTTGTCACTTGTGAGAATGGGTATAACTACAAACCAAATACTGCAAATATTGTGGGTTTAGGTTTATTTCAGATTTTTTTAACTAGAGCATGAACATGTTTATAACAAACCCATAATCACTAATCCCTTTTACCAGTTGAGAATAGCAACAGGTGTCATTTTGTCATAATTTTCAAACCACTTGCCGCTGCTTTATTTTTAAGTTGCATGAAATATTATTACAATTTATGTCTGCAGTCTGGTTCTTGGTACTTCTCAGTCTTTAATGCCCCTGTTATGTTTCTCTAATAGGTTTTCTTCCATACAACTGTTTTTTTCCTTCTGAAACGTAATGGATCTCTAAGTCCAAGACCTGCATTTCTGTTTCTTCTAACATTTTCTTCTCCAACCCTCTGCTTTCTCATTTACATCATTGTTCTACTGTGAAGCTTCTCTGACATTAAGGAAGAAACAGGTTTTATTTCTGGAGCTAAATATTTTCCTACAACTTTCTTGGTAATTTAATAGTTCCTCTATTACATGGATTTTTCATAATTTGTTCACAACTAGCCAAGTCCAGTAGTCACTCTGAGCAACAGTCCTATAATTACATATAAGCTGCATATGTTATGGAATATATAGAATTCTAAAGCATTATTGTTGGCCTCAAAGCATTGTTATTAAAGGTGGTTCACAAGAGTAACCGTGAAATAAATATGCATTCATTACACTAGTATATGTAACCTGCCATATAAGTTCTCCTTTCTTAAAATTATCAGTGTAAAATGGCATGATTCTGGAGTAAAGCTGAAAGCAAGGAGGAATATCCAAGGATAGCTCAAATGTCACGTGATGTTTATTTCAGGATAATTTAATCCAGCTCCTTTTGCCTTTTGCTTTGGAGAGGTGGGGATTATTTCTGAGATTAAGACACCTAAATCTAATTAGCTACCTGTGGGACAGGGATCTTTTCCTTTGAAAAAAAAGAAGAAAGAAAAATGAAAGCTGTTTCTACTCTCATGGGAGAAACATGAAGTCTACTGGAAGAACATTTCTGTCCACATCATCTAAAGCTATGAGAAAAAATGGAGTTACAGGAATATTCAATACTTAGTACTACTGCCAAGCATTAGGCAACCTCCTGTGACTCCTACTTTGGGACTACTGTGTCTAATAATTTTCCCAGTGTTGCTGTATGAATCAAGAACATGTTTCTTAAAAAAAAAAAAAAAGGTTCTTTTGTTCTTTTGAGAATGTAGGTTATATATCTTGTTTTATAATAAATAATTATGTATTCAGAAACAAGCATGGCTCTAATATTTTAAAGTAAAAGACTAGAGGATATTTGCTTAACTGCTACTTTGCAGATCCCTGTTAATTATGTCAAAGAAATTGCAGCCAATGCATAATACATTAAAAGCTCAGCCCATATATATTTAAAATAACATAACAGCAGTAATTCTTACATGTATATTTACCATTGTTGTGCATAATCAGATGCTTTAGCCCTCTTAGTCAAAGCAGATAGATAATAGTAACAAGGAAGTAACGTGCTCTTAATTTATCGAGTGGCTGACTGTTTAAAGATCTCATACACGATACGGATGAATTAGTTCTTATTACCTCTGGTGAAGGGACTTGAACCTGCTATCATCACTGAAGATACGTAAAAAAACAGGCTACTATGGGATGACAGAGGTGAAAAGATTCTTAATCCCCTGCAGCTCAACAGAAGTCTTTGTATTCTGCTTTGCTGGAATAACTCACTATACCCTATACAACTGCACCTAGGATAAAGGAGAGTGCTGAGGTACAGGTTCTATTTCAAGTACTTTAAAAATAATAATATTTATAAAAAATTGGTAATGCAGGAAATGGAAGCTGGAAAGTTCCCTAATCACAAGCCCATAGAGACACACTAGATGCCTTAGCTGCTAAGCAGAAGTAAAGTGAAAGCTACTGTAGCCTTCTAGCCCAGTAATACTGTATTGCCATTGCTAGGAACAGGCCACTGAGTTTACAGGTCCTCAGAGCAGAGGCTTGTCAGACTTGTCTGAACCTGTCTTGAATGCTTACAGCTTTATTTTTACTTGCTTTAGCTGTGACAGCAATTTTTCTAATTTCTTTCTTTTTCTTAAAAAAATTCAAAGTTTTCTTTTTCTAATGACTGTGTCTGAATTAGTTTACCTTTGCTTATTTCTATATGTTAGGCTTATAGTTTTTATACAAATAGTAGTAGTAAGCAGTTTCTCTTTTTATAATGAGGTATTTATGACTGATGTAGTGATGTTGTGTAGAGAAATACAGTCCTGGCCTGATCGCGGAAGCACTGAGAACTGGGGACACAGGATATGGAAGAAGGAGCACAGGCACAGGATGATAGGAGACAGGGCCCAGGCTGACACTGGAGACCACATGGCTCTAAGAAACACACCCATGGTTGGTTAAAGAAATGCAGACCAGGATCTGAAAAACTAGTTTTAGGCATGTGTTGTGGTTTAACCTCAGCCGACAATTGAGCACCACACAGCTGCTCGCTCACTCCCTTCCCGCCCCAGTGAGATGGGGGAGAGAATCAGAAAAGTAAAAGTGAGAAAACTCATAGGTTGAGATAAAAACAGTTTAATAATTGAAATAAAAGAATAAGGATAAGAATAAGAATAAGAATAAGAATAAGAATAAGAATAAGAATATACAAAGCAAGTGATGCACAATCCAATTGCTCACCACCCGCCGACCAATGCCCAGCCAGTCCCCAAGCAGTGGCCCCCCCGGCCAGCTTTCCCCCCGTTTATATACTGAGCATGATGTTATATGGTACGAAATATTCCTTTGGCCAGTTTGGGTCAGCTGTCCTGGCTGTGCCCCCTCCCAGCTGCTTGTGCACCTCCAGCCTTCTCAGTCGGTAGAGCATGGGAAGCTGAAAAGTCCTTGGCTAGTGTAAGCACTACCTAGCAACAACTAAAACATCAGTGTGTTATCAACATTATTCTCATGCTAAATCCAAAACACAGCACTGTACCAGCTACTAGGAAGGAAATTAACTCTATCCCAGCCAAAACCAGGACAGTATCTACCTCTTATTCTATACCATCTACGTCATGCCCAGGTCCCCCACCAATACATTCTCATTAATCACCTCCCTTTTTCCTATTTTTGATATATATACACACAGATATCATTCCCTTAGTCTATGGGCCATCCCTTTAAACTGTTCAGTGAGTTCATTTAGTCCATGACTTTGGGCTCCATCTGTCATAATAATCTTTCAGGGCAGGAAAGCTGGAGATGGTATGCGGTGTTGGATTGTTTAATGTTAAAGTCAGTTATGATTCCATCATCACTGTGCTTTGCTCGGTTTCATCAAAGTTCATTCTTCATTAATCTGGGTGATGCTTATTGTAATGCCATTGGCATGGCATATAATATTATGTAGCAATTAACATCATACAGTTCAAATCAAACAACAAACAAGGCTTTGACATATATAAAATGCACCACATCCTACAGTAAATTTGGATGTAACTTGCAGACCAAGAGCAAGGTTTAAAAACAAATCCAAGGGAATCCTAGAAGGTAGAAAAGGAAACAGCTGACATTAACATTATGCTTCTTTCCACCAAAGGACCTGAGATGCTGATGACTCCTTGTATCCCCCCATATAAACACCAACAGAGGTCATTGATCTTAGGACCCAGAGGGGCAGTGGAAGAGTGAACATGGCATGAAGGGAAGGAGTGGATACTAGGACCTGTGTGTATAACACTGTCCTGCCTTTGTTCACAGGACCTGCGTGGCCAGCAGGTCGACGGAGATGATTCTGCCCCTCTCCTCTGCTCTGGTGAGACCCCACCTGGAGTACTGCGTCCAGCTCTGGAGCCCTCAGCAGAAGAAAGACATGGACCTGTTGGAGCGGGTCCAGAGGAGGGTCACAAAGATGATCAGGGGGATGGAACACCTCTCCTCTGAAGAAAGGCTGAGAGAGTTGGGGTTGTTCAGCCTAGAGAAGAGAAGGCTTTGGGGAGACCTTATTGCAGCCTATCAGTACTTAAAGGGGGCTTATAAAAAAGATGGTAGCAAACTTTTTAGCAGGGCCTGTTGTGACAGGAGAAGGGGGAATGGCTCTAAACTAAAAGGGGGTAGATTTAGACTAGATATAAGGAAGAAATTTTTTACGCTGAGGGTGGTGAAACACTGGCACAGGTTGCCCAGAGAGGTGGTGGATGCCCCATCCCTGGAAACCTTCAAGGTCAGGTTGGATGGGGCTCTGAGCAACCTGCTCTAGTTGAAGATGTTGCTGCCCACGGCAGGGGGGTGGGACTAGATGACCTTTAGAGGTCCCTTCCAACCCAAACTATTCTATGATTCTATGATTCTATGATTCTATGATTCACTGTGTTTGGTAAAGTAACTGTCCATGTTTGCTGTTCTTTGAATAAGAAGTGAAGACAATCGTAGCAGCTGAATTAATCTGCAAAAAGTTCTTTGAAAAAGGGGAATACTCATTCCAAATTCAGTGTTAAGTACATTGCTGATTTTTCAATTCTAACTTTTGTTATTAAGTGAGAAAATATTGGAAAAATATACTTAGATGCACATCATACCTAACAAAGGAAAGATATGACATTTAAAAAAAAAAAAAACAAAACATTTCATTTATATGAAAGGATTTCATATATTCTTTGGTTTTTTTACAGGATTGTGTTTCTCTTGAAACTAGATTGATTGCATGGACTCCAAACATTAGAGCTTCTGTTTGAAGCAAATGAACAAACAATTTATCTTTGCCATGTACAGAAAACAGTTCTGAATATTTTTAGAAATTATAAGTCCAGAGTGATAAAGCAATCACTAGAAAAAGCAAAAACTTTTATCCTATGGACCAATTATTCTATTAAAAAGAGTATTTATCATTCTTGTCTAAAAACCATAGTTCATTTAGACAAAGGACCCCTCCATCACCAGAGTTTCATATAGTTACAGTCTAGAATTTAATTAAAGAACTCTTATATAGCTTTCTCTTTTTGGGTGGGGATTAGGTACTGTATGATTTTTCTTTAAATGAACACATTCTGAAAGATTTTGTTTTCTCCTGACAAACTAATATAGAGTCTAAGACATTAAGGAAGTAAGTACAAAAGGTGTGCAAATAATTTCAGTTATCCACCTTTCTGTGTAGATAACATTTCAGTTAATACTGGAAAAATATGGAATGCTGCAGAGTATTAAACCTCACAGAAAATAACAATACAAGCTGGTAGTTACTTCCAGCAGAGTTTGTTACCTTAATCTTACTCAATAGTATTTTGTTTTGAGGATAACACCACTGGAAGAGAAATTAATTATTTGTGCTAATTGCTGCTCAGCATGTGTAAAGCTTCCACAACTCGGTCCCAAATATTTATTCAGAACTCAAAGAATACATCAATTCTAGAAAGATTTAATTTAATTTACCACATTAGTAAGAAAATATTGTGAAGAATATCTTGGGGAACTGAACTTCTGAAATGAAAGTACTACTTTGTGGTTGCTTTTCTGTGTAATGTTCATATCTTCATCTTACAGGAAAAATGGAACTGTGAGATTCTTCCAGTTGGTTTTGATCATCCTGACGAAGTAAGTGTGCCATTTGCACACATCACTTGGATTAATTCTGCAAGTACACATCTTTGGGCAGGAGTTACTTCATAGTGGTGACAATATTTTTTTTGGAAAGAAATGTTTGAGGCAGAGTGGAATCCGGGTTGATGAGGCCTTTGAAAGCTTTTCTGTATGTTTTGGCAGTTTCTGAGGAGCAGACAATCTCTTCTCCATAGCCCAAGACTAGTTTTGCATAAATCCTTTGAGTTTTGATCTGTTTCCCTCATCTAGAGTGTTCTGTCATTGACTGCTCCAGTTTCCAGCCTCCCCAGCTCCATCCATTGTTAGAAGCACGAAACCTTTGGCCACTGTAAGAATGCAGAGGAAGCAGCAATTTAAGAGATAGCATATAAATATGAATCATCAATGGGTCTTTTCAAATAACATTTAAGTGAAAGGCATAGAATACAATTATCCACCACATCTATTTGATTTATTTTTGTTTATCTATACTGTAAAATAATAAAAAGGCCAGGAGTTGCTTTTTTGTTCCTGGAAGAGAATGGCTTGCATCCATGCCTCCTAAAACATCCCCCCAAAACAGAGGGGTCATGTCTTTACCTATTAATATGCTTTTGGCATGTTACCTATGGGTCAATATTTGATCCCACATTATGGCTCCATTTAATAATAATAATAATAATAATAATAATAATAATAATAATAACAACAACAACAACAACAACAACAACAACAACAACAACAACACAGTATAACCTTTGTATATATCTACAGTATGAGATAAAAAAGGGAAAAGGATTTAATAGATCCAGAATTTTCCACATTGCTTAATGGTTGGCTTGTTCTCAGCTCAGGCTTGGGCTGCTGCAGTGTGGTTTTTCCAGTGTCCAGGCTCCGCTTTGCTACACCTCACTCCGAGACTGCAGGCACTCCATCACTGTAGATGATCCTAAACTGAGCCTGGGTCCCCATCCTCCCGTGGAGGCTATAGCTGTCTCCACCAGGACCTCTGTCAGACCTTCCAGTCCCATACATGTGTCTTGAACACAGCACTTCCTGCCAGTTAGCACTAAATGCCAGTGTTTCTGCAGGTTAATTCAGCCAGTACAGCTGGTCAGCTGTCCGCACAGCTGTTTGTTTCACCGTTAGATTGCCATAAATATTTGATACACCATAGGAAATTTTACCAGACCTTCAACTGCTGCTCCTAAAGGACACAGACTTCCTTTGGTTCTGTGCCATATCTGCCAACCCCATATGGACATCTTGGTTGTTCCTTTCTATGATTTCAACAGCTGAATCTAATCCTTGGTCTCCACTGAGACCACAAAATTTTAATAATAGCTTACATAAAATTCTGTATCTACTAAATCTGGAACAGAAACCCATCTGTGACTAAAGACAAAACATGACAATGTTCACAGAAAGTTAACTTCCCTTCTACCACACATAGCACAGTGAAGAAGAAACATGTCTGAAGTCTGATTAAATCAGCGTTGGATGAAAAAGAAGTCACATATGCAAGACACATTTTTGTAAGTGCCTCTGTGTATGAAAAAATACTACCCCTTTTTCTATGTCCTAACATAGCATGCAAAACCAGAAGTCCAGTAGCAGTGACAAGCTTCTCCTACTGTGCAAAAAAGATTATTAGAAAAGCTCACCGGGTGTAAACACAGTCTCAGAACCTACAAGCCCACAGAAGCCACTATGAAGCAAAGACTCATTTACTGGATCACCTTCACAGCTCCATGATTACACTAGTTCTGTACTGTTTTATGGTCTGCTCCAACACATCTGGTGAGAGTCATTTTTAGGGAATTACCCTGATCTCTACCTTCACTGCAGTACTTTTGTTTAACTATTACTTTTTTTACTGGAAAAGACTGTAGACAGCAGATATCTGCATATAAAGCTTTTCAGCTAAGTAACTGTGCTTTGGTGTTGAAAAGAGCAGGACCACAAGTTTTCTTCACCACCATGCAAGTTATGCTCCTTTACACTTCATATGATACAGTCACAGTATCTTTTTAGAGTTCTAGAACAAGATTTTAGCTCAACACCTCAGAGTATGCTGGTTAATAAATTTTACGCAAAGCTTTTGGTTTTTGTGTAGTAAACAACAGGACAAAAACAACAAAGTCCTTTTTATTATATTTAAAATGCAGATTTCTGAGCTGCTATTAATTTTAGGGTAGAATGGGGGGAAATAAAGACTGAAGTTTCAAAATACTCTGGTACTAAAACACTTACAGTAAAACTATTTTAAAACCTTTGTATCAAACATTTCTGCATGTCATGGGTGTACTTTCTCATGCTTATCTGCAAGTATCACATTACAATCTGATGAGTCAGAGAGAAACAGTTTTTGACAGAAGCTGTAAGTTTCATAAGAGATATGCTCATTCCAATGTTTGGTATAAGCATAATCTTCTGTAGTTTCTGTTTATTTGTCTTTAAGACACAAATACCCTCTAATGAGAAAAAATCTTCAGTATGTTCCAGTTCTTCAAAATTTCTAACATTAGGAGTTCTCTTTGGTAATGGCATATTATAGCAGTACAGGTACGTGTACTTTTCACAAATGCAAGATAACTTGGAACACTGGGTAAAATTTGACATTTTTCTGTTTTATTCAGAGGCTCGGGATTCTGAATTGAAACTTCTGATATTTAACTAACTTGCAGGGCACATGTCATTTGGAAAACATTCTATGGATTCTGAGAAAAAGGAAATCCAATATTTGGGGTTTAATTCCAATACTACCTCAGTTAACATTTACAAAGGTTTAGCCTCTAGGAATTATTTAGCACATTATTTAGTGTAGAATATTTTTGTTATCACTGTTCAAAATCATATACTGCATTTTTGAACATTAAGGCCTTAATTCACCATTTGTTTAATATCAAATACAGTAATTCTTTTAGACACCTCTCGTGCTTGAATGTAAGCATCCTACTAAATATTTACTGAAAAAGCACTTCAACATTCAGCAACATCCAACAATCATAAGAGTAAATCCCATTTCTGGTTTTTTTTTTTCCTTTTTTTGGTCTTTGAAATACACGATTTCTGCCTCTTTTTCATTAAAATAAAGGTTTTGTTGGACACATGAAAAGAATTTTTTTACATATATTTGCTGAAAGTTTATTACCAAGTATTTCAGGTGCTTAATAGCCAATTTAATATGTTTGGGTTTTTTCCTCCTTTTATTGCAGAGGGGAACTATACAATACATAGTTCAATATACCGCTCTTTTAAAAGAGCAATTACCATTTTTTCTTCTCTATGGCAATTGTCATCTATTCCCCTGATGTCATTTTGTCCTACCTGTATAAGCCATTTTAAACACCTCTGTCGTATTTGTGAGTTGGAATTGCTTTAATGAATGTTCAGAATCAGGTTTTATGTGAAATCATTCCCTCCTTTGGTTATTCTAGGAGGATTTCATAATAATGACATTAAACATAGAATAAATTAAATGTGTTTTATTATTGATCTATCCAGTGTTTTCAAGTTATTTGTGTATACTCTATTGTTACAACAGGCAAAAAAATAATTTAAATAACACAGCATTTGTTAATATTATACAACAAAATATGAAAGATTTCATATAATTCCCAAACCAATAAATTCAGTTATTGAGTTAGCTTACAGTTAAGGTTGCCACAAAAAATGGCATAGCATTTAAGGAAATGACAAAACGGGGATATAATCAACTCTTCAGTATTTCAGATATACCAGGAAGGCATTCAGATACTTTGATAATGACTGTGAGCTTTAAATATATATGGAAAGCCAGATGACTTTGAAAAGCAAAGCTTTGAAAGGTATGGAATGATGCATTAAGGTAATTTGTGTGAATATTTTGAAACTGTGATAATTCATACATGACTACATTGTAGTGATGTTACATTCAAAAACATCACACATCTGGTAAAATCAGGTTGTCCAGTTTTGAACTTTGTCTAATGCAAACTTTGTTAGTGTGAACACTATGGACAATCAGTGATGAGATCATATGCCAGGTTTGAATGCACAATCCCTACATTCATATTAGAATAAGTAAAAATAAACACCCTTGAGCTTTGGAACTTCATTGTGTCATTGCAATAGCACATAAAGACTCACAAGTCAAGGCAAGGGCACTTGATATCATACATATAACTAAGAGATAGAACTTGGTAAAAATATTTAGCAAAAAATGTATTTGAAAAAATCTGCTTTTAATTGGAATGCCTTGATTTTCATTTAAGAAAATACCATTCTTGTAGCTGTAGGATCATCTATAGACTTTACTGAGTTATACTGTGATACAATCCAATAACAGATCTCTAGGATTAAAGCAGTAGATAAATGGAAGAAAACAGAAATGTGGACTCAGGAGGAGAAGAGAGGGGAGAAGATGATAATGGAGGTAGATGTGATTGCACAGGTGACTGCTTTAAGGGTCTCAATTACTGAGAACAGTCAATGGCAAAACAGAGAGGATACTCAAGAAAATTAATTAGGGAAAAGAAAAAGCACGTGTGCAGCATCTGGCAGGTTTGCATAGCAGCTGCAGGGTCCTCTTGCTGATTAGAAGAAAAATACAAACAGCAGGTAGGTTGTTTTGTCTTCAAGTACACTGCCACTAAAAAGGGAACATGCTTTTCTATCCTATCTTGCATCATTTATAGTTTGCCTCCCGAGCTGGTGGCTGAGATGTATTACTCTACTATTTCTCCAAGCTTCACTCTGACCTTTGGTGATTTGTATTCTATTAACTATCTTGCTCTCTTGGATGAGTCAAGAAATTAACTGAATTGCCTGACTGAAACAAGGGACAAAACTAATACCAGGAAGATGAGTACTATCTCTTGTTCACTGAGACTTGCAAACATTCCCCTTGCACCCACTCTTCCTTGGCTTTGCTGTATAGTTTTGACAAAAATGATTTATTGTTTTTTCCACAGGACAGAATGTCTCATTATATCCCAGGTGCACTTTTCTGCCTTTGAGCTCTTGTCCTGGTTTTGGCTGGGATAGAGTTAATTTTCTTCCTAGTAGCTGGTACAGTGCTGTGTTTTGGATTTAGCATGAGAACAATGTTGATAACACACCGATGTTGTAGTTGTTGCTAGGTAGTGCTTGCACTAGTCAAGGACTTTTCAGCTTCCCATGCTCTACCGACTGAGAAGGTTGGAGGTGCACAAGCAGCTGGGAGGGGGCACAGCCAGGACAGCTGACCCAAACTGGCCAAAAGGATATTCCATACCATATGACATCATGCTCAGTATATGAACTGTGGGGAGTGGTGACCACTGCTCGGGAACTGTCTGGGTATTGGTCGGCGGGTGGTGAGCAATTGCATTGTGCATCACTATCACTTATTTTGTATATTCTTTTATCATCATTATTATTTTTATTATTTCCCCTTCCTTTTCTGTCCTATTAAACTGTCTTTATCTCAACGCACAAATTCTACTTTTTTTTTTTCCTGATTCTCTCCCCCATCCCACTGCGGGGGCGGGGGAGTGAGCAAATGGCTGTGCTGTGTTTAGCTGCCCACCGGGTCAAACCACAACAGCCCTACATGGATGAGTGGCTTTGTAAGTCTGCATGATAGTTGCTGGTAAACTAAAACCCCAAATAATCAATGCTGTGCTTGAAAGCTTGTTCCTTTCCTCATATATCCTCCTGGTTTCTTGCAAAGAGAATGTTAGGGTCTTCCAGAGTTGGAACTTGTGTCAGGCTCATGAACGATTCCAGTGTATGTCAGATAATCAGAACAAATTAACTATATGCACAATTTAGTGTTAACTCGTGTTAAATGTGAGAAACTACAGAAATTAAATATGCAAAATTGTTTAATTCTGATTGTCTGGTATTGGGTGACCTATATAGTCAACTAATAGCTGAGCAAGACTAATCAAAATGTAAGAGTACCTAACAAGTACTGACTTGTTAGGTTTTTTCGCCCATTTTTGTACAAGGTATAGGCAGCAACACAAGCTGAAAAGACAATTTTATTGTAATAGACTGGCTTGGTTTGAGCATTACAACAGTGATTACATACAGAAATACATGTACGTGTATGTGCAGCTCAGTAGCTTACTAAGTTCAAGATGTACACATGATAAAATGGAGGGGGAAGTTATGGACTTAGTCTCTTCAGCCTAAAAACATGTAATGGTAATAGAGTTACTTTGAGGATACTGCCTCATTGAGGATTAAGTGGCAGCTATAATTCTGCATTTCCCAGTATTTATAACGTTCAATAACATCTCTAACTGTTTGCTGATTTGCTTTTGTGATGAAAGCTGCATAGAAGGATTATTTATTGCCTCTGAGTTCTGTGCTGTTATCCTTTTTGCTCTTCAAACCTTGCCAGGCCAATTAATATTCCTTATCTCTAAGAAGGGTAGTTCTTCTTATCCCTAAATAAACGTGGTTTTACAGCAGCTCCCAACACACCAATTATTCTAGAATACCAGTATGATTCCGTTATATTACAGATAAGTGCAAACTTTGCTCTATTTATCAAACTCAGAAAATTCAGAACTTGCTGTATAAAGCATCAATAATACTTTAACATTTTGCTTTTTGCCTTCTGCTTCAGTTTTCCTATCTTATCCTTTTTTAGAAAAATGGCTACTCAACATAGCTGAAAGCAAAAAATCTAAAATCTAAGTTTCTGGTGAAACTATAATGAATATTTTTTTTTTCAGAAGGATTATTGTCATTTTCTGTTCACAATTGAAGCCAAACTGATGAGAATTTATAGAAGTAGTGGACTGATGGGGAAGGGGAGACCTAAAGACCTCAAATCACACATAGGAACTGATACTCAGCGTCACACAGATGCTGCTCAACCCAGTGACCTGGATTTTCAGCAGATGTCACATGGGTCTTCTAGACCTATTCGAAAATGGATCTGTATTAATAATTCATTACTGCCTTTCCTCTCTAACCACTGCAGCTGTTTATGTAATATTAAGAAACTCCAGTGTAGTGCTCCTTATGCCATCTTACATAAAGACAAAGAAATGTACGTCTACCCCACTTCTCCTTTCTCCAGGTCCTACAACTGTGAATACTTTCTCCAACGCTAAATGATCTTATCTTCTGTCAGTACTGACGAGAAATGAGATTGCTTAACACCATCACACAATAGTAGTACTTGTCCTGGTTTCGGCAGGGATAGAGTTAATTTCCTTTCTAGTAGCTGGTACAGTGTTTTGGATTTAGGATGAGAACAAAGTTGATAACACACCGGTGTTTTAGTTGTTGCTAGGTAATGCTTACACTAGCCAAGGACTTTTCAGCTTCCCATGCTCTACTGACTGAGGAGGCTGGAGGTGCACAAGAAGCTGGGAGGGGGCACAGCCAAACTGGCCAAAGGGACATTCCATACCATGTGACGTCATGCTCAGTACATAAACTGGGAAAAGCTGGCCGGGGGGGCCGCTGCTCGGGGACTGGCTGGGCATCGGTCAGCGGGTGGTGAGCAATTGTGCTGTGCATCACTTGTTTTGTGTATTATTATTATTATTATCATATTATTATTATCATTTTATTTCAATTATTAAACTGTTTTTATCTCAACCCACGAGTCTTTCTAACTTGTGCTCTTCCAATTCTCTCCCCCATCCCACCGGGTGGGGGGGAGTGAGCGAGCGGCTGCGTGGTGCTTAATTGCTGACTGAGATTAAACCACGACAGTCCTTTTTGGCGACCCAGATGGGACACGAAGGGTTTGAGATAATAACAGATTAACCGGAGTGTATTAAGGAACTTATATCTGTTAATAGTTGAGGGTCACAATGTTGGTTTCTCTGTTCTCGATATTGATTTGTATAATCTGCATCGCGCTCTTTTTCCTGCTGTACATGTTAAAGATTGGTGTTGGGTTTTGCAGTTTGCTGTGGTCTGCAGTGAATAGTAATGTCTCGCTTGTGAGGTTTGTTTTTAGAACATTGACCTTGACGTTTCTGTGGTATGTAAACTTCGCAATGAAGCCGTTACTGTACCATGGATACCATATCGTGGAGACAACTAGCAATTGCAGTAACTTTTCTGAGAGTTTTTTTACGGAGGAAATACAGAATGGCAGTGTCACTACCTTCTTCTATGATGTTTCCTCCTTCATTACAGTAATTTTTCAGTATTTTGAGCATCCTTGGGCAGTTAAGATACTTCTATTAATACTTCTTGGGAATATTGTTTCGGTTTTGTCTAAAGTTGGTAAGCAATTTGAGAATATCATCCAGAGATCTGCCCCAAGGCTGGATAGTTATGACTGGCAGGGTGTGTGGGACAAGATGGGCAAGTACCTAGGCCAATGGGCACCCCCAGTGTTTTGGAACTTCACCCCTGAGCAAGTGCAGAATCCTGAAAAGTTAGTAGAATATTTGGAAAAAGTATGCTGTCACCCTGGCAACTCTAGAGAGATGCAACTCATTGCAACGTGCTGGGGCCTGGCCCATGCCTACCGAGCCCTGTTCAACACCATTCAGTACCCTCAAAGGGAAGAGAAGGTCTCTGGCTCTGACAGTAAAACGACACGCACTGCGGCCACTCAGACCCGGGCAACAGGCCGTGCAGCCACTCAAACCCGGGCAACACGCACTACGGCCACTCCAACCCCGGCGACAGGCTCTGCGGCCACTCAGACCCCGGCGACGGGCCCTGTGGCCACTCCAACCCCGGCGACAGGCCCTGCGGCCACTCCAACCCCGGCGACATGCACTGCGGCCACTCCAACCCCAGCGACATGCACTGCGGCCACTCCAACCCCGGCAACAGGCCCTGCGGCCACTCAGACTCCGGTGACATGCACTTGCACTGCGGCCACTCCAACCCCGGCGACATGCACTGCGGCCACTCCAACCCCAGCGACATGCACTGCGGCCACTCCAACCCCGGCAACAGGCCCTGCGGCCACTCAGACTCCGGTGACATGCACTTGCACTGCGGCCACTCCAACCCCAGCAACACGCCCTGTGGCTGAACCAAAGAACGAGCCTGTGCCAGTATCAGTCGCCCCTGTACACAAGAAGAAATCTTGGAAGCGGAAGTCAGCTCGTTTAGTAAGGGAGGAAGAAGCTTCTTCTAAAAGGGAACCGGAGGAAGAAGTATACGAGACAGATGACCCTAGAGAAGGACCATCACGAGAACGGGAGGAGGAAAGCCGGCCGCTGATCGGGGAGGAGGAAGAGGAAGAACTCATAAACGAGACAGTGACCACCCGATCTCTATCCCTGAGTGAGCTGCGAGATATACGAAAAGATTTCAGCCGCCGTCCAGGTGAGCATATTGTCACCTGGCTGCTCCGATGCTGGGATAATGGGGCCAGTAGCCTGGAATTAGAGGGTAGGGAAGCCAAGCAGCTGGGATCCCTTTCTAGGGAAGGGGGCATTGATAAAACAATTGGAAAAGGGACACGTATCCTCAGCCTTTGGAGGCGACTCTTGTCAAGCGTGAAGGAAAGGTATCCCTTTAAGGAAGATGTCATATGTCGCCCAAGCAAGTGGGCCACCATGGAGAAGGGTATCCAGTTTCTGAGAGAATTAGCTGTGCTGGAGGTGATTTATGATGACCTGAACAATGAACAACTATCCAAAGATCCAGACGAAGTCAAGTGCACACGACCCATGTGGCGGAAGTTTATAAGGAGCGCACCATCGTCATACGCCAATTCATTGGCAGTGATAACCTGGAAAGATGGAGAGGAACAAACAGTGGATGAATTGGCTAGTCAACTCCGGCAATACGAGGAAAGTCTTTCTTCCTCCATCGTCTCGGCTGTGGAGAAACTGTCCGAAAAACTGTCCCGGGAGATCCAGCAACTCAGAGAGGATAGGTCCTACTCCTCACCTGTACGGACCAGTATCTCGGCTATTAGAAGTAAGCGTTCTTTTGCTCAAGAGAGAGAATATAAAGGATACACACCACGGGGCACCCTATGGTTTTACCTGCGTGACCACGGAGAGGACATGAGGAAGTGGGATGGGAAACCTACTGCAGCCCTAGGGGCACGGGTACGTGAATTACAAGGGAAAACAATCACAGAAAGAGGTTCTTCCAGGAAAATTGCTGCTCCAGTTTCCAGCGGGCAGTTCCCCAGAGAGAGTAGAAGGGCTGATCTTACTCTTGATCTTAATAAAGAAACTTCTGACTCATACGTACAAGAAATGAGAAACGAGTACTGTGATGAGGATTAGAGGGGCCCTGCCTCCAGCCAGGGGGAGGAAAGGGACAACCGGGTTTACTGGACTGTGTGGATTCGGTGGCCTGGCACATCAGACCCACAGAAGTATAAGGCTCTGGTAGACACCGGTGCACAGTGTACCCTAATGCCATCAAGATATATAGGAACAGAACCCATCTATATTTCTGGGGTGACGGGGGGATCCCAACAGCTATCTGTATTGGAAGCCGAAGTGAGTCTAACTGGGAATGGGTGGCAAAAGCACCCCATTGTGACTGGCCCAGATGCTCCGTGCATCCTTGGCATAGACTACCTCAGGAGAGGGTATTTCAAGGACCCAAAAGGGTACCGGTGGGCTTTTGGTATAGCTGCCTTGGAGACGGAGGAGATTAAACAGCTGTCCACCTTGCCTGGTCTCTCGGAGGACCCTTCTGTTGTGGGGTTGCTGAAGGTCGAAGACCAACAAGTGCCAATCGCTACCACCACAGTGCACCGGCGGCAATATCGCACCAACCGAGACTCCCTGATTCCCATTCATGAGCTGATTCGTCGACTGGAGAGCCAAGGAGTGATCAGCAAGACCCACTCACCCTTTAACAGTCCCATATGGCCAGTGCGGAAGTCTAATGGAGAGTGGAGACTAACAGTAGACTATCGTGGCCTAAATGAAGTCACGCCACCGCTGAGTGCTGCTGTGCCAGACATGCTAGAACTTCAATATGAATTGGAATCAAAGGCAGCCAAGTGGTATGCCACAATTGATATTGCTAATGCATTTTTCTCAATCCCTTTGGCAGCAGAGTGCAGGCCACAGTTTGCTTTCACTTGGAGGGGCGTTCAGTACACCTGGAACCGACTGCCCCAGGGGTGGAAACACAGCCCTACCATTTGCCATGGACTGATCCAGACTGCATTAGAACAGGGTGGAGCTCCAGAACACCTGCAATACATTGATGATATCATCGTGTGGGGCAACACAGCAGAAGAAGTTTTTGAAAAAGGGAAGGAAATAGTCCAAATCCTGCTGAAGGCCGGTTTCGCCATAAAACAAAGTAAGGTCAAGGGACCTGCACAGGAGATCCAGTTTTTAGGAATAAAATGGCAAGATGGACGTCGTCAGATCCCAATAGATGTGATCAACAAAATAACAGCCATGTCTCCACCAACTAGCAAAAAAGAAACACAAGCTTTCTTAGGCGTGGTGGGTTTTTGGAGAATGCACATTCCAAATTACAGTCTGATTGTAAACCCTCTCTATCAAGTGACCCGGAAGAAGAACGATTTCAAATGGGGCCCTGAGCAACGACAAGCTTTTGAACAAATTAAACGGGAGATAGTTCATGCAGTAGCCCTGGGGCCAGTCCGGGCAGGGCAAGATGTAAAAAATGTGCTCTATACCGCAGCCGGGGAGAATGGCCCTACCTGGAGCCTCTGGCAGAAAGCACCAGGGGAGACTCGAGGTCGACCCCTAGGGTTTTGGAGTCGGGGATACAGAGGATCCGAGGCCCGCTATACTCCAACTGAAAAAGAGATATTAGCAGCATATGAAGGGGTTCGAGCTGCTTCAGAAGTGATCGGCACTGAAGCACAGCTCCTCCTGGCACCCCGACTGCCGGTGTTGGGCTGGATGTTCAGAGGGAGGGTCCCATGTACACATCATGCAACTGATGCTACATGGAGTAAGTGGGTCGCACTAATCACACAACGGGCTCGAATAGGAAACCCCAGTCGCTCAGGAATTCTGGAAGTGATCATGGATTGGCCAGAGGGCAAAGATTTTGGAATATTGCCAGAGGAGGAGGTAACGCGTGCTGAAGAGGCCCCAATGTATAATGAACTACCAGAAAATGAGAAGCAATATGCCCTGTTCACTGATGGGTCCTGTCGTCTTGTGGGAAAACATCGGAGGTGGAAAGCTGCTGTATGGAGTCCTATGCGACAAGTTGTAGAAACGGCTGAAGGAGAAGGTGAATCAAGCCAATTTGCAGAAGTAAAGGCCATCCAGCTGGCTTTAGACATTGCTGATCGAGAAAAGTGGCCAGTGCTCTATCTCTATACTGACTCATGGATGGTGGCAAATGCCCTGTGGGGGTGGTTGCAGCAATGGAAGCAGAGCAACTGGCAGCGCAGAGGCAAACCCATCTGGGCTGCCGCATTGTGGCAAGATATTGCTGCCCGGGTGGAGAACCTGGTTGTAAAAGTCCGTCACGTAGATGCTCACGTACCCAAGAGTCGGGCCACTGAAGAACATCAAAACAACCAGCAGGTGGATCAGGCTGCTAAGATTGAAGTGGCTCAGGTGGATCTGGACTGGCAACATAAAGGTGAATTATTTCTAGCTCGGTGGGCCCATGACACCTCAGGTCACCAAGGAAGAGATGCAACATACAGATGGGCTCGTGATCGAGGGGTGGACTTGACCATGGACACTATTGCACAGGTTATCCATGAATGCGAAACATGTGCTGCAATCAAGCAAGCCAAACGGTTAAAGCCTTTTTGGTATGGAGGACGATGGTTGAAATATAAATATGGGGAGGCCTGGCAGATCGATTATATCACACTCCCACAAACCCGCCAAGGCAAGCGCCACGTGCTTACAATGGTGGAGGCAACCACCGGATGGCTGGAAACATATCCCGTACCCCATGCCACTGCCCGGAACACTATCCTGGGCCTTGAAAAGCAAGTCCTATGGCGACATGGCACCCCAGAAAGAATTGAGTCAGACAATGGGACTCATTTCCGAAACAACCTCATAGACACCTGGGCCAAAGAGCACGGCATTGAGTGGGTGTATCACATCCCCTATCATGCACCAGCTTCTGGGAAAATTGAACGATACAATGGACTGTTAAAGACTACGCTGAGAGCAATGGGTGGTGGGACGTTCAAACATTGGGATACACATTTAGCAAAGGCCACCTGGTTAGTCAACACTCGGGGATCTGCCAATCGAGCAGGCCCTGCCCAGTCAGAACTTTTACATACTGTAGATGGGAATAAAGTCCCTGTAGTGCACATAAAAAATATGCTGGGGAAGACAGTCTGGGTTATTCCTGCCTCGGGCAGAGGCAGACCCATCCGTGGGATTGCTTTTGCTCAAGGACCTGGGTGCACTTGGTGGATAATGCGGAAGGATGGGGAAGTCCGATGTGTGCCTCAAGGGGATTTGATTTTGGGTGAGAATAGCCAATGATCTGAATTATGTGATGTTAAGTACTAATTATAGTTATAATAGTTATACTAATAATACACAGATATACTAATAATACTAATAATATTATATGCCATACTAATGTTATTATAATAAGAATCACCCAGATTAATGAAGAATAACTTCAGTGAAACCAAGCAAAGCACAGTGATGATGGTACCAGAACTGACTTCAACCTGAAACAATCCAACACCACATACCATCTCCATTTTTCCTGCCCTGAAAGATTATTATGACAGATGGAGCCTGAAGTCATGGACTAAATGAACTCACCGAACATTTTAGAGGGATGGCCCACAGATGAAGGGAATGATATCTGTGTATGTGTGTATATATATATATAAAAAGGGGTGGTGATTAATGAAAATGTACTGGAAAATGTGAGACTTGAGCATGATGCAAATGGTATAGAATAAGGGGTGGATATTGTCCTGGTTTCGGCAGGGATAGAGTTAATTTCCTTTCTAGTAGCTGGTACAGTGTTTTGGATTTAGGATGAGAACAAAGTTGATAACACACCGGTGTTTTAGTTGTTGCTAGGTAATGCTTACACTAGCCAAGGACTTTTCAGCTTCCCATGCTCTACTGACTGAGGAGGCTGGAGGTGCACAAGAAGCTGGGAGGGGGCACAGCCAAACTGGCCAAAGGGACATTCCATACCATGTGACGTCATGCTCAGTACATAAACTGGGAAAAGCTGGCCGGGGGGGCCGCTGCTCGGGGACTGGCTGGGCATCGGTCAGCGGGTGGTGAGCAATTGTGCTGTGCATCACTTGTTTTGTGTATTATTATTATTATTATCATATTATTATTATCATTTTATTTCAATTATTAAACTGTTTTTATCTCAACCCACGAGTCTTTCTAACTTGTGCTCTTCCAATTCTCTCCCCCATCCCACCGGGTGGGGGGGAGTGAGCGAGCGGCTGCGTGGTGCTTAATTGCTGACTGAGATTAAACCACGACAGTACTGAATATGGGATAAAACAAAAAATAGATTATATTTTGATACCTTATAAACAATTTGATAAAACAAAGTTTGTAAATTGATAGAAGATGAAGATAAAATGCCTTTCCTACATGGGAACACCACTACTTTTTTCAGAATCAGTTCTGTGTCTGTTTTTTTAAGCCCCCTTTACAAGTTTTTTTTTTTTTGTACTCTGCTCAGAAGGCTGCATTACAGCATTACTTACACATTACAGTGGATTCAGCCTAAAACATGAAAATCTCAACTGAAAACCATATTTAACACATATAAAAACAGTCTGAACCACAATTTTCTCAATGTGAGAGTTCATAGAATGAATTCTATGAAATTAACTATTAAAATTCATATTGGTTCAGAAATCTTAGAAAGCATTTCATATTCATTGAGGTATAACTATATTTAAGAGCTGTTTCTTATTGCACCGATCATTACAAAATGTCAGAATATAACATTCATTGCCCATTTTTCTAGTTCCAAAATGTTTCAAAGTAATTTATAGTTGTGACCTTTTGTATACCTTTAAGTTTTAGGTATAAGTAACTAACTAAAAACAAAACAAAACAAAACAAAATCCTTGTAAGTGATTTCTTGTTTTTTTACTAATAATGACCAGGTAAGGGGATGATAGCCCTGGCTTTCCAATAAAATGTATTCAGTTTTGAGAAGCAATGACATTGACATTATATCCTATTTTTTTATGTAAAAGCTATTTAAGGCTACAAGTATATATATTTGAAACAATAGTTCAAAAAACAGAAAACACTGTATTTCTTTACATTTATTTATATTTTTCCCCCATCACCATAACTTCAACAATGTTTTTTTTTTCTGTCTTGATGGAAACTGCAGAAAGAAAATTTCCTCATAAGAATCACAGAAGGTATGATCCATCTCACTTAATTTTGGCATATAAATTCAGGCCACTAAGTTTACTGATTCATCAAGCTCCATGTATATTCTGTGGAGGGAGCTAGGTACCTCCATTTACAGAATAAAAGAGATTACTTTTCTCCTGAATGTCTTTCTTACTCCATTTACTAAAGTGGGGCTCGTTGATATTCACTCATAAGAAGAACAAATTGCCATTTTTTAAATAAAACATTAACATTTCCCTCTAAAAGCATTTCTTTGTCATTAGGGCAGTGTAGGCTGGCATGAATAGGTAACCAAAATAGAAGAAAACTAAATTTTATACTTCCTCTAAAGGCCAGTTCTTCAAACCTCAGGCTGGGGCATAGAAGGCTGACATAAGTAAGGAAAGGACACATTAAATCATCTATGGGGTTAGGGGTTTGCTTTTTGAGTTTTGAAGAGGATACTCTTTTTGGTGACCTTGTAAGTTCTGCGGTTATCTGGGAAGGAGGGGAAGAGAGTTGACAGTGACAAACTGGGAAAACGAAGCTTTTCCAGTATTTTTCATTAAAGAAACAGAGTCCAGCCATACTTCTGTTTCAGTGTCATTGGCTGCTTTAAGTTGCCAGGTAGTATTTTACATTTTTCTGTATTTTCTGAACTCTCAACACTGCCACTGCTGGATGGTTGGCATAGATGCCCTTTCATTGGCCGCCAAGACATCAGGCATATGCTCATCTGATGGCAAATATAGCATCACACCCACCACAGAGGGGGCAGTAAAAAAGAGCATAGACACCTGTGAGTTGATATATGACACATTATTCTAGAAATAGGACAAGATCTTGTCAACAGAGATTACACTACCACATCCAACTCTATCAAAGAGGCTTTAGGAGTGGTGGGAAGATGATTTTTTGAAATAAATCTACAGTTTGACTAACCTAAATCATATTAAGAATTGGAAGAATAAGGAACAAAGATACAATTTTAATTAGTTCCATGTATAAGCCATTCACTGTATAGGAAATGAGAGGTTTAGGAGAAGTTTAAATATTTATTTTAATTACTTGTTTAGGAATCAAAATAAGAAAAAAGATTATCACTTACATGACTAGGTGATGTGTTCCAAGGGAGAAAAAGGCAGTATGACCCAGTGAGAAAATTACAGGCTGAATCATGTTCTAGTTTGTATTTTAATGGCATCTCGTAATGTTTCCATGGGTGTTAACGCCTAGGTTTTGGGGTTTTTTACTTTTAGACATGAACTGACTTTTCAGAAGGAAAATTATTTATTTGGAAGAGCTGTGGTAGTTTCTTTCAATTTCTTGTTCTTCTTTGAAGATAAAGGTCATGATGGAGAGAAGGAATTTTAAGTAGATTTGCTTGTTCATATAGAAAGATAAATACCTTCACTTTGGTTTGAGCCTTATTTCTAAGGAAAACAACATGGAATAAATCAAACTTTTGAGAAGGCAGAGTACATAGGGAGGCCACTTTATGCAATCCATTTTAGTCTACTACTAGTTTTACTGCCTGCTAAAAAGTTGCAGACTATTTAGATCTTTATTCTGGGCTACACTGTCATTATTTTGACTTCTACCTCCACATGCAGAGCCCTAAATTAATCATGATGTGCAGTTGCCACGCTTGTAACCACATACAAATGGTCTGATCAAAACAACTTATAAGGAGGACCACTTGTTGCAATGCATTTTCTTTGTATGTTGAAAGGGTTAACCATAACTGGCCTGAAGTGCAATAGTTCAACACTAAGTGTCAATATATAGTATCATGTACACAATGCTTGATTTCTCATATGTACAGATTATTTCTCAATGCTATATATTTTTTCTTTGTTTAGTCTTGATCAGTGATATAAAGCAATAGTTCCTGAGTGCTAAGCTGTTGCTAAAGGAAATAGCATCATGTGTACAGGTATATAGGTGGTTTATATGTATAAAAATATATACAGTTTATATAAGCAAATTACATATAGCAGAGATTGTAATTCTTAATTAAGATAGTGGCTTGAAACTGAATTAGATATGAATTACTAGAGAAGTTTATCTCCATCACAGAACACTTTCAAAATAATAATAAAAATATTCTAATTGCCTTTTAAATGCGCTTTCCAACAGCCATGGTGATTTTCACCTACTTTTTGCTTTTAATAACACCAGAATGACAGTCATGCTATTTCATTAGAAAATGATGTAATAATTAAGATTATTTTCAGTATCAGGACATTTCATAAATTCTGGCATATGAAATCATATTCCAGAGTATTAACTTATTTACAAGACTCTAATTCATTCTTTTAACAGTAGCAATATCATTACTCTTCCTGTCTTTCATGCAGGTGTTCATAACCTAGACTAAATTCAAATTTCTTACCAGTGTTGAAAGAAGGGTATTTCAGAAAATTGTTGAAAAAAGGGGGAAAAAAAAAGAAAATGAACACACAGGAGAAATGTTTGTGTCAAAAATATTGCTGTATGATCTGGACAGGATAATTAATTTTTATTCATTCACAGTAATTAGGCACAACCTGTAATAACAGGAAGAATTATTTACCAGAAACTGAAGTTGTTTGTTAATTATGAACCATTGGAACATTTTATATTTCAGCAAAAGCTTTTACATTATCTTCAGTTTGCAAGACTAATGCTAATTACTGTACAGATTAATAACTGTCAAGTATGTCCTACATTCAGTATAAGTGAATAGAAATTAGTCTTATATTTAGGAAATAAATAAACCACATTGTTCACAGACTGCTTTTAACTCCTACATACCTACATAGTCATGGCACTCAGAGTAGCCATTATAATGCCTTTTGCATTTATAAAGGTAAGAAAATACCTATCTCATAATGTCATAAGGCAAAGTAAAGTGACTTTGGCTCAAGGCGTATAGAACAGTAAGCCGTGTAATAGGCAGTGGACAGGCTCTTGCTAGTCTGACTGGCAGCTGCTTCGCTACTGTTTATGCTCTCAGTAACTTAATTCTGACAAGTGCTACTGTCATCCTTAGGATGGCAGATTGACTAACTGCAGTAGTAAGCAATCTTACTTACATGTAATAAACTTAGCTATCATCCTGGTTATTCCTTTGGCTTTCCTCTGTTTCTTTATGAATCAGGATGTTATTTTTAAAGTATCCAGGTTTCCACTTCTCATGCACAGGTATCCTTGGCTATGTCCTATCATATTCCAAAACCATCTCAAGTTCCCATAGGATCAAGTAAGATAAACCAGCCTTCTCTCTTTGGATAATTGGCTGTAGCAGTAAAAACCATCCTTGAATACCAGTTTTTTAATCCATAAAGTAATGGCCATGATATGTGCCAGGGGTGAGAGGATGAGAGAAAAGAGGGAGTGTGAAGCGACAAGTCTGGGAACAGATTTAAAAAAAAAAAACAACAGACAGTGTGTTCATGTGAGAGAGAAATCATTTTTATATTTTTGCATCTGCAATGAAATATATATGACAAGTATCACCTGATAGTAATTTCTCTGCTCTACACAGCAGTCCAAATTTTATCATTTTAGGCTGTATTTTAGTCACTGTTGCCCATGCAGAGTGGGAGGGGGTAAGAAGTAGTGTTTTCACAAGTAAAGTGAGTCCTCAGGTTCACTCGAGACCACAAATAAAAAATAATCATGATTATTGCATAACCTCACCTTGGAGCAAGGTTAAATGGTATAGATAATTTCACTGTGCTTTTCTATACCTGAATATTTTTGGAATCTTTAAGTATTCTTTTTTATAGTTTAATTTGTGAATAATTATAATATATTCTAATATTCATTTTGGGGGATAGAGTTAGTTGTTTTGTTGGTTTTCTTATACAAATTATTTACATTGTTTGATACAGGCTCTTACACTTAAATCTTCTACAACAGAGATTTTCTTTCTCTGGATTTTTTTCTTCCTGTCTGCTCTTCCTCTGATAACACAGAGGTGGGTATTACTTTTTCCTCCAGAGCTTTTTTTTTTGTTTCTCTTTTCCCATTTGTCGTGGTTTAACTTCAGTCGGCAACTGAGCACCACGCAGCCACTCGCTCACTCCCCCCCACCCCCGGTGGGATGGGGGAGAGAATCAGAAGAGTAAAAGTGAGAGAACTCATGGGTTGAGATAAAAACAGTGGAGGAGGAGGAGGAGGAGGAGGAGGAGGAGGATAATAATAATAATAATAATAATAATAATAATAATATACAAAGCAAGTGATGCACAATCCAATTGCTCACCACCCGCCGACTGATGCCCAGCCAGTCCCTGAGCAGCGGCCCTCCTGGCCAGCTTTCCCCCAGCTTTATGTGCTGAGCACGATGTCACATGGTATGGAATGTCCCTTTGGCCAGTTTGGGTCAGCTGTCCTGGCTGTGCCCCCTCCCAGCTTCTTGTGCACCTCCAACCTTCTCAGTCAGTCAAGCATGGGAAGCTGAAAAGTCCTTGGCTAGTGTAAGCACTACTTAGCAACAACTAAAACATCGGTGCGTTATCAACATTGTTCTCCTCCTAAATCCAAAGCACAGCACTGTACCAGCTACTAGGAAGGAAATTAACTCTATCCCTGCCGAAACCAGGACACCATTATTGCCTGACTTGAACATGTTTTTGCTCCTCTGGGCTTCTGTAACAACAAGCCCAGAGGCTTGCTGTATAACACTTAGCCTCTGAATCTGACCTTTCACACACGGGACGCATTTCTTATAAGAACTCTCTCTTGTAACAGGGGTAGTCAGCCAGGTACAGACTTATAACTTATGTTGAAAAAATAATTTCAGTCTACATTTTTTCTTGACTAAAGCAGGCTGCTGTGTTTATCTCAATGGGATTTAATACCAGTGAGGAGATTGCAAGTCTTAACGTTTGTGCACCGCATACAAATAGACCACTTGGGGAATAAAATTTAAAAAAAAAAAAAAAAGTTTTATCTGGAATGTGACCAAAGGATGGTTCTATTTAAGAAAGAACTGCAAGGTTTTTTCCTCTTACTGGACATGCATGATACAAAAACATGGTAGCTACATGCAATCAGACAAATTGTTATATGCTTGCTACTATAATTATGTGTTTTAAACATCTCTGTATTGATTGTATAGTCTCTTCACTAAGTAAAATGTGGGTTTTTTTGGTTGAGTCTGGGAAGGGAATATTTATTTCCTCTCAGCTGTAGAGAATAGAATCTATGTAAATAAAACAGAACAAGTTTTATTCTGTGAGAAGTGTCAGGATTCAGATTTTGTGCCTAAGGCTCTTTCACCCAACCCAAGGTGACCTCACCCAAACTGCATATGGGAGACAATCTCCAGCCTCTTCTGAACCCTGAAACTTATCTATGTGCTGGCAGACTGCTAGCCGGCACAAACTTAAACTGTGCTTCCCAACAATTAAAGAATACACACAACCAGAGGTCCATGCTTGAGCCAAACGCTCTGACTTTTCTAAGTTTTCCAGCACTGTTATCATTCATCGGACTGTAAATGGACCCCACCATTTAAACAAAGGCACAGCAGCTAGTACCAGAGCACTGTCTCATGTTAAATTTTTCTCAACATCAGGGGAAAAAAAACTGTAAGCTGCAAGAAGATTCACACCAGCAAGGAGAAAGCTTTGATTAACGTTGCTGTGATTCCCTCAGCAATGGGAAGGTTTCTCTTCTCCATTAGGGAAACATGGTAGTACAGCACAGGTGGTTAGGACGCTGCTTTTACTGAAGTCCACTTGGAAACCTTGCTTAGTATGATACAGTGTGTTAGAAAAACACTAAAAATAGTTCTTAACACTGTGATTTTCTTTGGTATCTGGGAATATGACAGTGCATGGCAGTTGCTGCCCAAAAATCAAGAATATTGTTAAGAAATATAACATCTCTTAAGGGAATATCTAGGGCCTTGACATTGCCATTATCATCCATGGTTGAGAAAAGATTACTATATTTTCCCAATGCAGTGACCAAATCCTTCAGAGAAGGATCATTGTGTTCTGTAATAACAGGAGAAAGAATCACAGAAACACCGGAGGTTTTAAAATGAGGGCTGTAGCCCCACAGGGGCAATAATGAAAAAGGAGACTGACGGTGGTGTAATGCATAGGACCACTAGCTAGGAAGACCTGTGTCCTAGATTTAGATTCCCTGAAATGTCAGTGGACAGATATTGAAGGAAATACAGAAATACGTAAAAGTGGGGAAATGCTTGCCGTTTCCCACCAATGTGCAAATATGTAGTAATTTAGCTGAAATCAATGAATTTACACAAATTACAACTAAAGATGGTAAAACTAGAAGCAAATTTCATGGTTTTGCCAAGTGTATCTTTTTGTTCCCTTCCTCAGATGATGATGTTTCAGAATATCGTGATGATGTTTCAGAATATCTTAAACTTCTATTGAAAAAAGCAATACACTTGACTGAGTCTGATGATAGTCCAAACATGGACACTCTACTTGATCTAGAAACTGTGTTTATTGGCTTGGGAAGCATTTGCAACAAGGTTGAGGTTGTTTAAAAAAGAAAAAAAAGATCATATAATAAAACAGCAATGTCAATGTAACAAATAATGTAGGATGTTTTATCACATGATAAGCTATAATGAGTTGTATGATTGAGACATAGAAGTAAAAAGTTCACTAATAGATATTTTTGTATCTCTAGATGTGCCATTGGCTATATGGATGATTATTTCTCTGTCAGAGAAGCTTATTGTTATTCCATCTTTAAGGTTAAAATATATTAGCTTCACTTTTAGGTGAGACGTTTCGAGTGTTTTAGAAGATCTTTTCCCAAATAAATTTTCTACTATTCTGAAAAGGGAACAGATTTCTAAGTAGACAATAGGGCATAACTTCAACTTTGTTTACCCCTTTTTTAGTATATTTGAATGCTTGAACAATTTAAGCATTTAAAAGAGCCAAAAACCCCACCAAAAACCTTGAAAGGGACCTGTGTCCCAATTGTACTTGCAACTAATGAGAACAATGAGATGGAGATTATTCTCAACAGCCACACTGAGAACTTTAACCACAGTTTAAACATTAGTTATCAGACAAGTATTTCTGACATGACTCTATGACTCATTTCATAATGCCAGGTCCCCAAGGCTGTATAATTAGATCCTCAGGTGGCAACGGCAGTGTGCTCCAATGACATGAAAATACTTGCTCTAATGTACGTTAGTTTAAGATCTGACAGTCAACCAAAATACAAAATCTCTTCGAGGAGGTCGAGACTGAAAGATGAGCTTTTGTGTGCAAGATATATCAGAGTTCTGAACCTTTCCTTAAAACAAATATATATACTTTTTGGTTGGAATTCTGGGTAGTATTTGTGCCACTTGCTTTTTATGTGCATGTGTGGATTAGGATTCCCAGGAACAGTTAATAAGAAAAATAAATACTGAGGTTGCTTCTACATAATTATAGAAAGCAAAACACACAAAAGGACATTGGTACTTTGCCAATTAGAAAAATAAAACATTTAGACACATAAACTTTAAGAAAGGGATATTCTTAAAGGTACCAGGAAAGACTATCCATATAGGATAAAATCTCCACAATTAAAAATTAAGACTTTATTATAATCTTTACTTAAGAGGCTAAACAATGCACATTATCCATATCCCAGGTGAATGCTTATACTCAGCCTACAGGGTATAAAATCAGAACCTCCTTCAGTTTTGTATATTATGTTATATATTAAAACCATGTTTGATCTAAAATCATGTACTATATCAGCTCCCATAGACAAGATTTAGGCTGTTCACTAGACAGAGACTTAAGAAACCCGCCATCATGTTGAATATCAAACAACAGTTTAATGAGATTTTGAAAATCAACATCTTGGATTTTTCACCTACAATGACAACTAGGTGCATTATCTCCTTTTGGAGATCTTGCTCCTTATATTTATCCATTAACATGTGTAGAAATCCTTTTTAATTTCACTATTTAATTTCACAATCAATTCACATACTGTGAATAGATTATCTGTGTTTAAATATGTATATGGATATATTTCTTCTCTAAGAGGCACTGATCGCTAATATTGCTTTCCCAACCATAGTATAAGGAGCACTAAATATCTCTGGTCTTATTTAATAAGAAAAATTATTATTATCTTCTTATTGAATAAGAAGAAGTCTTATGTTGATTCAGAGGAAATCACAGTCTGTTGTTGTATTTCTCAGCCTTTTTCATTCTTTATCTCTGAGTCTTTTTTCAGGTATAGAATTTTCTCTTTTCCACAGTCTAATGACATTTTGTGATCTCTGCATAACAATGTATTAAAGTGTAGTGCAGATTCTGATTTATTTAAATAAACTCAAGATCCCTTTATCAAGCTATTGCTGTGACTTCACTATTCCTGCTCTGCCTTAAAATTACTCAAGAAATATTCTGTGGTCAATTATGCTAAATCAATAGCTTTTAAAATGTGTGTTAACAATTCACACACTGTATTTTTTTCTCCAAGACAGAACAGAATACCCAAATATCCCTTTATAGACCACTTCAGATTCAGATTCCCACAGACTTCAACATTATTATTCATCGTCTCCTGATTTAAACTGTTTAGTAGAATTGTTTTTACCATGCTTAGCTTGAGGGAATGATACACTTCCATACGGGCTAAAGCCTCTCTATATAGTATTTGAATAGAGTTTTTATTGTAAGAAATATGAAATATTTTGGGTTGATTGTTGATGAAATGCAGAAAATACATATATTATAAACATTTGCTTTTTAGGGGTTTGGAGTTAGGGGAGTAAGCATCTTAACTATGAAATCAGTTGCATGCTTGGTATCACTACTATTTATCATTCATTGCCCTGGCTGCTTCTTCTGTTTCATTAGATTACAGGGGGGTTCGCCTAATAGGAGAGGTATTAAAGCTTTTTATTAGCAGTAGGAAAGAGAAAAAGATTTAGTATCTGCATTGTGTTGAACTCATTGTTTTAATTGATTCAACTTCCAATAATTTCATCATAGTCAAAATCTAAATAGTTTAAAATTCTCCCAGAACACGCAAGGGAAAAAAAGTATTTATTACTACTAGGGAAGAAAAAACTGTAAAATGACAACATCCAAAGAAGACTTCCTGAGCAACTTCTGAGTCAGAATCAATCACCTAAATCCATATTCAATCAATCGCCTAAATCCATATTCTAGATCAAGCAGTGGTATAACACTTTGCTTCAACTAAGTATTGGTGCTGAGTAGAAAAAATGACCTGGGATTCTTACTAGCAGGACCAGTCATGATTATTATTTTTCCATCCAGGATGCATCTGAAAGTGGAATCTTCTGCTTGAAATAAGGAAATGAAGAAATCGCATATGCTTCAAGGTTGACTGAGACTCCATAAGATAAACAATCCAAATTCATATGACAACATAAGTTCTAGCTCTCCATCAAAATACAGGATATAAAATGTACATTCGGTCAAAAATATCATTTAACCAGATTTAAATTTTATGCATAATAACATTCTCATATCACTATATATTTGAAAATCTTTAAAAAAATACAGAATGTACAATGAGTGTATGTTTAGGATTTTGAATCTGCAATACATCCTAGTTGGCTGGCTAAACATCAGTTGCCATTAAAGTGTATTATCTATAAAAAATAAGTTGTTAGGCAAACTTTTAATTGGCATCTATATTTTAAAAGAAAACTAAAATAACTCCCACTTTTACTTGACATAAAAACTTGATGTGACCTTTCTTTCTGGGTTAAGTTTGATAGTGCATTCTAAAATATTATTTTCCAGATGGCCAGAATAATATCAAAGATGCAGGATGTGAAGCTGTTTAGAGAATTCTTTATTGCACCTAAGATGAGAGAGCAGGCAGGTGACATTTCCAATGCTTTGATAACATCTGTTTTTTTCCACAGTATCACTTCACTAGGCTTTCATTTTTTTACGCCACTGCTACCAACTTCTCAATTCCTTAACAAGAAGAATCTGCGATATGCATTTTCTGCCCAGATTGTCTGATGTTATCCTCAATTTCTGCAGTAATTTAACACTAGTCCCTGACATTTGTTAAATTCCTGTTACTGATGCATTTGTTTAGTTTCGAGAAAATACTTTTCACTTCTTTTAGTCTTCTACAGGGATGACAGTATTGCTTTTGTTCTTTAAGCTACCTTGTTTCAAGCTTCTGTTCTGTAAGCTATTTTCTTACTTGTAAATCATCAGTTTATGGAGTAAAGGATGGTATGGTATGAACTGTTTAATTTGGCAGAGAGCAAGGCAGTGAAACAAAGCATTACATTTCAAAGTCATGTTCATTTTAACATTTTCTATGCAGTCTTTCACCGTCTTCATATTTAAGTAGTAATCAGTTGATAAAACTCCCCCAGGTTTTCTACTGCAACTCAAGCACTTTGAAAATCATAAACACTTATGAGATGATACTTCTCACCTGACTTTAGCACCTAAAACGTAGATAGCTTAGAGAAATATGTTAGACTGTGCAAGTCACTCTAGGCTCTCTCTTTTATCTACTGAGAAGAAAAAGGCTTCTGTGCAGAGGTGCCATCCTGGACACTTATTTTGGGATGAAAAAAAAATAAACCTTTTCTAGAGGTGTCACTTTTGTCCACTTCCTAAGAAGGCAATCTAGTATTTCTAGCTCAAAAACAAATATCTGATTTAGGATATCTAAAACAGCTCAATTCTTTCTCAAGTAATTTAGCTTTATGCTTGTGTTTTTCAATCCTTTGGCTTAATTTTTTGAAGTTTTATTTAAGTTTCTGATAAGTTGTTTGTAGCTGCAACTGATACATATTATGTGCAGCTGAGGCTTCCATATGTAACTTGTAAGAGTAAAACTGGTTAAAAAATGTGAGAACACCTTCATTGCCAGTTTGGTATTAAAAAGCCTGTTCAGAAGGAAAAAATTTTGAATGATTGCTATATTTCTAACTTTTCTTCAGTGAATTGATTTATCTGTCATTAGCAAAGACATTTCTTAATTTATATCCAGTTTTCTTTGGTTCTAATTTTTATTTACTTAATAAGTTTTATTTAATATGTTTTATTAGATACATGTAATATATAAAATAATAGCATATGTAATTTGATAACAGCATAATCTGAGTGAATGGTGATTATTGAAGTTCTAGTTGTTAATCTGGTACACTTCTGAAAAGAATTTTTCACACCCATGTATATGGTATCCTTGAAATCTTATTACCAAGCAATAAGAATGTTAAGCACAAGAATTTAGGTGGAATTGATACCAGCTGAACTATAAATCTTCATAAATTTATCCTAGCTAACTTTGTATTGTTGCTGTGGTTTAACCCGGCAGACAGCTAAACACCACACAGCCATTCGCTCACTCCCCCCCAGTGGGATGGGGGAGAGAATCGGAAAAAAAAAAATAAAATTTGTGGGTTGAGAATATACAAAAGAAGTGATGCACAAAGCAATTGCCCACCACCCGCCGACCAATGCCCAGCCGGTTCCTGAGCAGCGGTCACCGTCCCTTGCCCAACTCACCCCAGTTTATGTTCCCGAGCATGATGTCACACAGTATGGAATATCCCTTTGGCCAGTTTGGGTCAGCTGTCCTGGCTGTGCCCCCTCCCAGCTTCTCGTCAGCAGGGCATGAGAAGCTGAAAAGTCCTTGGCTAGTGTAAGCACTGCTTAGCAACAACTAAAACATCGGTGTGTTATTTATCAACATTGGTTTCATCTTAAATCCAAAACACAGCACTGTACCAGCTACTAGGAAGAAAATTAACCCTATCCCAGCCAAAACCAGGACAATTGTTTACTCTTGTATCTGCTCTGGGGCCTCATCACCTCTCCACTATCTGTTTGCAATAGAGGAGCATGGTACAATTCTGTAAACTGCTTATTTTTTCTGCTGCCTTTTCCCTTTTTCCTGAAATGTCTGAAGCAGAAAGCTAGTCCCAGTTAGAATGGCCTTTTCTTTAAAAAACATTAGGGGTTGTCTCTAAAGCCGCTCTTTTCCTTCTGTCTTTGTGTTTCAGAACTGTGTCAAGAAAAGGAAGGTCAGGTGGACTGGTAATTAACAGAAGTCAAGAATTGCTGAGTTATGGGAGACAGAGAAGTGGATGAAAAAATAAGGGGCCAAGAAAAGAATCCAAAGTTTATGACTATTCCTGATTTACTATCTAAACAGTTGACTACAGATCAGAAAATGAATATAATTACTAGACAAAGAATATTTAATTTTTTTAGTACTTTGATCTAGGTGTTTCATTACTAGATATAATTAATTGGCCTCAGCTTGTGTGAGATTCTTTTTCTATGCCGTAAGGGAAATAATTCAGACATACATGTTGGCTATCATTGTTTCCCAGTGTGTGGCTTGGATAGGATGAGTCTTTTCTTGGTTTTAAGAAGAACTGATTTATTTATCTGTTTTTTAAAGGGAAGAAAGAAAGTGAGGCTTTAGAGAAATACTGAATGTGTGGGTGACAAATCAGCAATGAAGGACCCAGAATCAGCTCATTAATCTACAAACTAGATCTAATATTTTAGTTAAAAGTGATGTCTCTTGAATCACTGTCTGACTGGTAATATTAAAACTCATTTTTCAAACAAGAAAGAACAAAGAACATGAATACCTAAGGTGTTTTCATTTATATGTCATAAATAATTTGAACAAGTCTCTCAGTTGTTTATTCAATTTTTTTTCAGAGCCAAGATGGAGAAAATTTTCATCTATGCCTCTTTAAACAATAAGAAAAGAACAAAAATTCACTGTGCTTGCTTGAGTAGTTGCACTGACTTGATGACTTCTCATATAAGGAAGCCAAAGACCCAGCAAACTAAGAGCTAAACTCTCTATTTAGCCAATTTGCCGGAGACAACCAATCTGTATCATGTCAAGAGGAAATAGAGTGGAAATGCAAGCTAAGGAATAACAGGTACAAAGTTTTTAGATGTTATGATGTGGCATAACAGGTGATCACCTACCTGTAAATCAACAGAGATTTAAAATGCAGATTCAGTTTTCCTCTTTTGTTATGAAAAATGCCTCTGTCTCTTTACATCTGAGTATAAAATAAATTGAGAAAACTAGAAAAATTCTATATTATTTTGCAACTGAATATATGTGTATATATAAACACAGAGAAAGAAAGAAAAAGATTGCTGTGATGAGAATGCTTAGAAGACAGATAAGTCAGACTGCCTTTAAACTTTAAAATAAACCTCTGCTAAACTCATTCATTATCAGTACACTTCATGCTAGTGCTTAGTTCTTGCACATTAAAAATCATCACTATTGATAAAAAATATATCAGTATTCAACAAAATGTCAACACAAACAAAGTGTATAAAGTGTCTTCAACACTTATATTCTGAATTAGCTGTGTGTATACAACACCACATCACTGATGCCATGTACCGATGCCACTGACGACTGTGGTTCATGGTGGTCCTTAGTTGGTGAGATCAAGCTGATTAGGCTTGAGAGCTCTGACAGGATAAATCAGAAGTGCAGTGTCTTGTCTTGTTTCTTCTACAATTTTCCTCACTTGTGCCTGATGTTTTCATGCTATTTGCCACTCCCCTCTCCCCTCCCACCCTCAGGGGGATATCGTCTGCTCCTGATACTGCTTATTTGGGGGTGAGGGATGTCTTTCCAGTTATCCTGGTGTATTTGGTAGGAAGCCCTGTGAATTTGCAGCCCCTTGTGCTTGTATTGTCCTCTGCAACCTTTTCTTACTTGGATGCTTCCTATGTGCAACTTGTCTTTTCCCCTTTGGTGGTCACATTATTCCCGTACTTATGTAAAATGCTTAAGGGTTGTGTCTGGCTATGCGCTCACAGTGTTAGAAAATACTTGCACACTGTTGCTGGTTACATTATTTCAGTATGCTTTTATTTGGGTTAGTATTAATTATACCCTAGTCAATACATTTATAATTTCTAGATGTCACAGGCCTCTGTTTTGGCTACAATTAGTTGTACTACGCTGTCCCTGTGCCTGCTATGGAACATACAGGCTTCTCAAAACAAAACAAAACCCTCTCTATTTTAGCTATCCAAACTGCATAGAGCTTTTCTGGTAAAGGAGTTTCAGCCAGTATCTCTCTAAACAGGGTCAGTAGAAACCTCCAACTTCTGGCCTTCTATCCTGCCATAATTCATACAGTTTAGCAAGTGTTATTTATATATCTATTTCATCTTTGCAAAGATTATTTCTAGTATTTTGTCTAGACCACAGTGGAAATCGTGAGGAACGAAAAAACATACGGATCGGAGGTGTACAGTTCCAATATGCTGAGCTCTTTGTGCCTTGCATTTTTTTCTTGCCAGGAAACCTTCAGTCTTGCTAGCTTGCTAAAATAAACCATCTCCATCTATGCTATTGTGACTTCCCTCCCATTCCTCCTAAATAAAGAGCAGATTATAACACCAGGGACACTTTAGCATCAAAAGCCAAGGAGATTAATGTCTTGGCTGAGCAAAGGTGAGTGCTGAATGAAAAGGATGTGGTTGTTTGCAAATGGAAGTAGACTGAAATGGAACGTGGAAGCAGAGTGGAAGTACAAATTAAACATGATATTTTGGCACAGAATTCTATTGGCACTAATTTTCCTTTCAGTTCTTGACACTGAACCAGTATATAAAAACCATAAATCCAGTTCAGTACCTGTAGGGAAGCCACGTTCTGTGGGTTGTCCATCCACAGTAATCAGGTGCAGAGTGGTGACATCAGCTACACTCCTCCTGCAATTTAAGGGAAAAAGAATGTGAAATTCCATTCAACAGGTCATCAGTAGAGCTGTTTGTTTACATAAACAACTGAGATCTGCTCAAATTATCCATTACAACTAAATCAAGCATCTTTTTTTCTCAGGTAATAAAGAGTTACAAAATTATTCTGGTTTCTCTGCACGTGTTGGAAAATTATTTTTCAAAATTATTCACTAAATAGTATGGGTAAAGCAAATTAATCTCTGGAATTCTTCACAAATTATTCACTTTAAGTATTTGCAGTCAGTGTTACACGTTCTTGGTGTCTGGTGACCAATTACATTTAATTGTTTCTGCTTCTGGCTGCTTTGTCTTATTTACGTGAGAAGTAAATAATAAACAGTGCATGGAAATGCTATGTCTACATTAGAAAGCAATTTTGTACCATAGGAGAGGTTCTCTAGATCAAAATACCAAAGGTAAAGTGACTACATTGACAATATATGCAATGTTTTGTATGCAATATGGCTTTTTCTTCCTCTAGATTAGATTTAGTCTGTTCTCCTGGATAAAAGTCCCCACCATCCTTATGATTTGAAGATGTCCAAAAGGGCAGATCATTGGTTCAAACACTTAGATCTGCCCCAGCAGTTTGAGTGCATCTGATGCATATCTGAGAGCAGATCTCATGTTGTGGTTACTTCCCAAACCACTCAAGTTCTTGTGAATGGATATCACTTTCAAACTGAATCAATGCTCGGGGTGGTCAGAGGATTCACTTTGAAACCTCACTACTGCTTTTACCAGGTGTGCTAATGTGGACACAGACAAATAACAGATGTTCTTACTTTAACGTGAATAACTTTTGTCTGTAAATGTAAGCTATTACATTTAGAAATATGGTAACAAACCATATTAACAAACGTTAACAAAACATAACCATTCCTCCAAACACACGTCATTTATAAGAATCTCATTCTTAGGGATTAAAAGGGGTGTGATCCAGGCTGAAGAGAAAAACCACCTGCAGTTTAATCAAGTATTCACAAATAATCAATTTTTACAATTTTCCGTCAGGGTTGGGGTTTTTTTTGCTATTTTTTTGTCTTATTTTGTTGCTTTTTTTTTAAATAACTGTAATGTTATTACTTATGGCATACCAATACCTAATTTAACTTCTGCTAATTTAATACAACTTTACATCTTGACAGACTTTTTATATTTTTAAATTCATATTTCCACTTAGTTTCTTTTAACTTGGAAATAACTGTGGCCTAAATAATACTTTAACCTGTGATGATTAGTACACGTAGCAGTCATTTAGTCAAAAATTGTAACTATGCCCTGAAAGAGCAAATGAATTACCATCACAGAATGCATTTCTTTTCAACTAGAGTCATGATTTATTGAGCTAAAGACACAGGTGCATGCTTCTTTATGCAGTTTCTCAACAGTACTAATGATATGACATTAGAAAAGCATCAATTACTTAACTATAGCACAGAACATACAAAGTACATCTACAACAGAATTAATATTGCACCTCCTAAATTGCTTTTTATATCTAAAATAGCTTATTATATAAGTAACACTCCAGTAGCATTGTTCCAGTGATAATCTAGAAATTAATATATTATGCTGTAGCACTGAAGAAATACATAAATGTAAAATTTTCATCAATAACAGTAGGATAAAAGTTTATTTGCATGGTTTTCTAAAAAAAAAAAAAAAATAACGTATTATAGTGACAGGGATAATTAACTGTTAAAAATAGAGATGCACTTGAAAAACTAGTCAATATGGAAGCTTCCTGAAAGTATGTGTAAAATGCTTTACTCTATGAAGTTATGTCCTTTTCTTTTTTTTCACTTGTGTTTATGGGTTTGATCCTTTTATAACTTTTTTTCCCATTTTCTAGCCACAAGATTTATATTAATGGAATGGTCTTCTGATAAATAATGTTACACTTATGAGGTGTTTCAACTTAAGGCTAGAAACAATTGAGTTGTTAGTGATTTTAATGTCTGTGAAAATAAATTTGGTTTAATTTAAAAACATATAGTTTTAGAAGCAAGAAATACCTCAGACTTTAGAAATACTTATAGCTAGGCTTCCTTCTGTGCTGAACTGTGTTATGGATCATTCGTCACACCACTGTGCAGATACTTGGTATGAGGCCCAGACTGTGGAGGCTGTTAGACACCCCTGTTACTCTGCATCCCACCAACACAGGATCTAATGTGCAGCCTCTATTTAGGAGAAAGGTCTCAACCCTTAGAGCACTGGGCTGCACTGAAAGTAAGCATTTCCTAAACAGTGGGTATATTTGAATAGTCTGAAAGAATGATTTAGAAATATATTCATTAAATTAATTCACTTATTAGTACAATGCTAATTTTGACTCTTTAAAAGTGGCAATATTTTTATATGTTTTCTTGTATGAATTACGAGAGATATGAAATACTATGCATTTCAAACAAGACCAAAGGGAGTCAAGTTCCTGAGTCACAGTTCCTGTGTTATTGATTTCCTGTTTCTTAGAAGTCTCTTCATTACCCAGTCTCCTCTTTCCACCTGGAAATAAAGCCTACTATATAAGGAACAACAGCAAAACCAAAACCAACCAAACAAAAAAGGTCAGTCCAAATTTATTTCTGCTTTCGATACACAGGAGTATTCACATACCTGTAAGACACTGGCTGTTATAAAAAGAACATTGTGCATTCTTTTTCAGCCATTAATGGGATTTTTCTTCCTCATGTTCTTCAAGTTTGGCAAACAAAATCATGGTACTGAAAAAGTGGTAATGAATAAGGAACACTGAATATACAGACAGAATGGCTCCAGCTTTCCCACTGTCCTTTCCAAGTGCTGCCATCACTAACTTGCTGCCTCTAGAAGCAAGAGGAAAAGTGTTAAGTTACCTGTATTTACCAAATTGTTTCACTCAAGATTTGGGTGTAAACTACATGATCTCAAATGGAAGAAGGTGTTTCATGGGAAAACATGGTATTTCCTTTGGAACAAAATGAGATTGGTTTTGGGGGGGGGGTTTGTCAGCTCTTCTGCAAGTGATGCAGAGGAATCATTCTTCCATTGGTTTTTGCCAGCTTCATGCGAGGTTTAACCTTGTTTAGCTTTAGTTCTGTGTCATATTTTGTTGCATCAGCCCAGGTGCTCCTGCCTGCCAGGCTGTACTGCTGTAGGTGTAAAACCATCTTGATAGCGTTGGGGAAATGTATCCCTCCTAACCGAAGCCATGTAAAAGTTTGACAGTTCAAACTCTTGTCATTGTCATTGCAGAAAGGGAGAGAGAGAACAAAACATCTCTAATTCATCCTGTTTAACAATAGATGTCTCTGAGAGAAGACATGAATCAGCCTTTGGAAGAGCCCACTCCGCAGACTATTGAGGAAGCCTAGATGATTACATTAGATGAAATTCCTAGCTTTTACAATGTTAAAGTAAATTAGTCGGAACTCACTCTTTATGCCAAAACTATCATAACTTTCTCTATTCCTTATCCTAACTCCTTCCATGCCTCTTCAGTATTTATTGCTTTAATTCTAAAAACTCTCTCTTCTCTTTAGCTATCTCAGTATCTCTCCTTCATCAGCTTTCTCCATTCTCCCCTCTCACTATTCAAACAGGTGATTAGCAAATGCTGATTTTTGTTTCTAACAAAATGTCTTCCTCCTCTATCCCTTGAAAAGTTTTCTAAATGGTGTAACAGCTAGTCTAGTTCTTCCTTGCAATTTCACAATCTGAAATCACTTTGTTAACCTATGTATTGCAAGTCTATAATTCTTCCTTCTGTAATTCATTTAATTCTTCATTATACTGCTATTGGAACTGGAAAACACTGTGTCTTTCGGGTCTCAGGAACTCTTCAGTTTGACTCAGTGACCTGAATACCATTTTAATATATTGAATATAAGCATGCAAAAACTATATGTTTATTGAATAGCATTTTCCCTACAACATTTTTAGAATAAATGGTGGCATAAATGCATTGACAGCAGCTAATCTCAGAGGATGAAGTATGCATCCCTAATAAGCTCTTTACTCATGTTAAAGGAGAGTGAATGACAGGGAGTGCAAGTTCTTATCTAAAAGGCAAAATACATTACAGTGCATAATAATGCACATAACAGGTCTGCTCAGATATGAACTATGGAAAAATGCGAGAAATCACTACAAAAATATGCCTGAAGACAGAGCACTTATTCTAGTTATGAGTGAGTGTGCTGTTGAGATCAATTAGATCATGTAACTCCTGCAGACAGTGAGAATAGCAGTAATAAAGCCTAAAGCAAAGAACATATTGCACAGTGTGCTGACAAGGTCAAATTGATAGTAATGATGTGTGATGGCAGCACTGCAATAAGGTTGCCTAATACTGTATGCATCTGATATTGGTTTTCATTACTTATACCCTGGAGTACAGTCAGAAGTTCACTAAAATGATAGTGATTACCCAAAGGGCAAAGGCAAATAAGACAGGCAGTTCAGTACTTGTGCATCCTGCAAAATGCATGAAAGCAAACAAAATTGTACCTGATACTAGGTCTACAAAGCTTACTACCACTGGGATCAAGTTGAGTTTATACTGCCTTTTATTCATTTTTAAACTGATGTGGTGCTTTAAAGTGTATGCTTAGTGAGTTTATTAAGACAGTCCATCAGAGACCGTGATAGCTCTCTTCAGAACAAGTCTACAATCTACATTATAAGTATGTACTGTAAATCAGTCAGTAACGCATATCAGACACAAGATGTACTGTTGTTCTGGAAGCTCATGCTTCAAGTTAATACTGGGTGGACACTTAAAAGCTTGGGGTTATGCCTAGTTAGAATAAACCCTTGTTATGGTTTAACCTCAGCCGGCAACTAAGCACCACACAGCCGCTCGCTCACTCCCCCTCAGTGGGATGGGGGAGAGAATCGGAAGGGTAAAAGTGAGAAAACTCGTGGGTTGAGATAAAGACAGTTTAATAGGTAAAGCAAAAGCCATGCATGCAAGCAAAGCAAAACATTCACTCCTTCCCATTGGCAGGCAGGTGTTCAGCCATCTCCAGGAAAGCAGGGCTCCTTCACTCATAATGGTTACTTGGGAAGACAAACGCCATCACTCCGAACGTCCCCCCCTTCCTTCTTCTTCCCCCAGCTTTATATGCTGAGCATGACGTCACATGGTATAGAATATCCCTTTGGCCAGTTTGGGTCAGCTGTCCTGGCTGTGCCCCCTCCCAGCTGCTTGTGCACCTCCAGCCTTCTCAGTCGGTAGAGCATGGGAAGCTGAAAAGTCCTTGGCTAGTGTAAGCACTACCTAGCAACAACTAAAACATCGGTGTGTTATCAACATTATTCTCCTCCTAAATCCAAAACACAGCACTGTACCAGCTACTAGGAAGGAAATTAACTCTATCCCTGCTGAAACCAGGACAACCCTAAATGTTTGGATGAGTGTCTAGTGCTTTTGTAATACAGTTTTTTTGTCACTCTTTAAAAACCAGACCAAACTAAAACAAAACCAAACCAATCTTATGCCTTACATCCAATAAAATACCTTCCACCACTCCCTGAAATTCTTCAGTATCTTTTCTTTACTTCTTTCTTACAAAAGAAATGATTTAAACATGAGTAGCTTTAGTCTCTACTGAATAAGACATGCCCGTAGACAGAAAGGTTAATGAAAAATAAAGAGTGTCCTTTGGAAGGGTATATCAAACATGACAAAGAAATGCATCTGGGAAGTTACTTCTGGTCTTATCTGATGTCCTCACAGCTCATGCAAAATGTGAATAGTTGAATAAAATTAAGCTGAGAAATTTTCCATGGGGTACTTCTCTGGCTCATTTAGGCATTTAGACAAATAGTGGATTTTGTAATGTGATCATGTACAATGCTCCCCCCCTCCAAAAAAAAAAAATCTTAAGCCTGAAAATTTTGGGGTGACATTCAAAGAAGAGGTGAGCATTCAGAAAATGGGAACTTGTGAACTTGGCTGCTCTTGACCTTCCTCCTCATTCTAACATTGACATGAACACCTGCTCTTTCCCTAACTACATGACATTTCCTGGATATTGTGACTCTTCTCTTTTGCAGTGTTAACTATTCAAGGAATCAAGGCCGGCATAACCGGATTTCAATTAACTTTGTTAATCAGCTATGTGCACATATTTCTGCCTGTGCACGTGACACTGCTTTGAATTTTTGTCTGGCTTCTCTGACACAGTTTAGAGGATTTTTTTGGCTGTGACTTCTTGTACAGCTCTGAAGAGGTAGGGGGAAAGGGGTGTCAGGTTGGGGGGAAGCCTCCTGTGAGGAAGGGGTTGGGTGCTGACCCTGATTCAATGGTCATGATGATGGAGATGGGTAGGGAAAACAGGGAAATAGTGCCCATGGCATTTGGATCACCCAGATGGGCCACCTCAGGTATTCAGTTGTTGCAGAAGGAAAATATAGCAGTCTGGCTCCTGCATGTTTCAAACCCTAATTTAATGTTTTAAATAAAGGCTTCTCTGTATCAGATTCATGATGCATACAGACTGGAGGCTTCTGGCGAGTTGGTCTTTAAACTATAGCAAGCATATGCCACTTCTCTCTGCTCAACGACGGCCCCGTTTCTGCCCCTCAACAATCTCTTACTATGCAGCACTACCATGGCTGTATCTGTAACGCCATCTCCTACCATCATATTCATAACTCTGTGTTCCTGTCAATTTCCTGTCCCTTGCCTCCTTCAAAAACTTATTTTAAAAAGTGTGTGGGCTCTCTCTCTTCAGTCATTACTCAGCTGGGGAATTATATTTTGTTTGGAGAATCATTACTAGGTATACACATTCAGGAAAGCCAATCTCATTGACATTATGTTGCATGTGCTGGCTTAAACATGCTTGAGATGCTCTCTGAATACTGATTAAGTTCATATTTTGCCTGGTTATACCCTTTTTCCTCCCAAAGGCCTGGATTTCTCACAGAACTTGTTGGGGAACAACAACAACAGAATATTAGAAAATCCCACACTAACTTGTCCCTGTAAATAAGTGCCTAAGAATTCACTTTCACATCTGGAAATGTTCAGAAAAGTTGATGTAAGTTAATAACCCTTCTTAAAAACTGTCCAAACTCGTAAGTGCATAAAAACATCTTTAAAAAATCTTAGCACCAATCTGTCAATATTACTTTTTAACCCACGCATGATTCCTGTTCAAAATTATACACACAGCACTTTTATTACTAAGCATAACTTTTTTTTGCCCTAGGTTTTCTTTCTAAAAGGAGAAAAGCCACTTTCTTAACATGTGCCTTTTATTATTTTATTCCTTTTCACCTTAAGTGTAAATAGCCAAAGTCATTACCTACACAGATACAACATTTTGGAAGTTTGCTAATATCAGTTTATTATCAACAGAGCACTATCCTAACATCTTCTCTTACACACATTATGCAACTTTGATCAAACAAAAAGCCTAAAGACAATATGTCAGTGCTTCAATTATTCTATACACTCTCCTTGTAACAGCAGGTATGATTATGACTAATGTAGTCTGCATCAAGATGACTTCCCTAAAATGCTGAGATTAAAAAGGAGAAACAAAAACACATTCATTATGTTGCAGCTCTGAGGTTTTGTGCTGAATAAGAAAACATATACGTGTAAGCAGTATTACAATGGTTGTAATTAGTTCTGCAGTAAGAAATGTATTGAAATTTACTGTTCTTTATCAGCTGGGAAACCCTTTCTTCTGAAGCATTGTGTGTGCTTCTTTGAAGAACAGAACAAGAGAGACTCCTGCTGGCTCAAACACTACAAAATTTAACACTTTTTTATTAACTTTCTTTTCTCCATTCTTTATGTACTTACCTTTACTCATTTGTTCTATAATAATACCCAAAGGCTCTGAAAATGAGTGAATGCACTAGACACTCTCATGCAGCTCAGAAGAGCTGACTGCTAGAATTCTTTTAAAATGTCTGAGGCAAACAAGTAGAAGGAAGAAGAGCAGAAGTTGAGGATACATACATACAATCACATAAACTACCAACTAGTAGCTTATGTGGTCCTAAAATGTCTGTAGTGAACTATGAGGCTACTTATTCCGTACATGCTGCTGTTAGTGTAGAAAGTGATTATTTGGTGCAATTATTTATATATGTGTGTGTGTGTGTGTATATATATCCTATGCCAAAGTAAACTAAATCAAATCATCAAGAAGTGCACAGTTCACAAAATTATTTTGTTCAGCTTAATTCTAGCCTCAGGCTAAATTCTAACTTATTATGACAAAGTATTAGGAATAACAATGTCTTTATCACATACAGTTGTTTTCCTCACAGGACATTTGCTTTATTCTGTGCACAGGATGGTAGCCACTGCTCAGATAACAAAGCAACAGCAGCTCAGTATTTCTTTATCCTCCTCCTGCAATATGTTCCTACAGACCATGCAACACCTGCACTAAATAAGGAATTATTCATTTCCTCTTGGGCTTTTTTATAGTGCTCAGTTCTGTATCTGAGGGCTAGACCCTTAAAAAGATTTAAGGGCTGGATAGACAAAGGTGTTTAATATCCAAGTCCCAGTTAATGTAGTGGGAACTATACACTGCACAGAAATACTGTTGTATCTTTGAGGACTACAGTTCAGGAGTGTGAATGTCCACTATCATTGCCAATACTGCACCACAGATGCAGTGCAAAGACACCTATGCAAGCCCCAAATCTAGGCTGATATTTCTAAATAAAGGAGCAAACTGCCATGTAAAGGTAGTAGTTGCACTCTACAAAATATTATAGCCATTTGAAAATGGCAGTCCACCTGAGACACTAATTCCTGGTTCTCAGAAGGAGAAGTGATCTCAGTAGCTCTTGTTTTTGGAGGTAGTAAGTATTTCTGCCCCTTGCTGGTTTTTGTACACTACAAGGAGATACCCCAGTTCCAAAATTAAGATTTGCAAACCATCTCAGTTGCCATTCAATCCTAGAGGTGCTTAACATTCACTGGTAACATTTTTGGGGGGTGCTTAATTATCTGCATCAAATTATTGTGTTTTGTCAACAATGAACAGCCCTTGCCCACTTCTCAGCCACCACTGGGTTTTAATATTAAGGAGTTTGCCCATTATGTCACCTAGGGTGAAAAATAGGCCTTTTCAGAGATGGTTAACCTCACAGAAAACATAGCTGGGAGAACAGTAACATTTCTTTTATTGAATAAATTAGTAGTTAGGAATCCTTCTGGGAAATGGAGCATTCTCATTAAAACTCTTCTATTTAAGGGGACTTGAATGCACATTTTCAGAGCCCTCCTGGCTTTTACTGATTTAAGATTACAGTTGTCAAGAGGAAACATTTCTGAAAATAAGTTTTATGTACTTCGTCTTGAAAAATGCACCTCTGACTACATTAAAGCAAAGGGAGAAACGTCAGTGATTTGCTCAGTATCACACCAGATATTTATAAAAGCTTTTACCACAGAATCCATTTTGCAGAATATTTCAAAAACTTCCTTAAGTTCTGAGTCATCTTCTTTCCCTCCCTCCCACCCTCGCTCTCTCCTTCATCTTTGATGACTTTCCCATATTCTTCTATCAATAGGATAGTGACTTCACTATCACATATAAGTTACAGGCAAGAAGGCAGCAGTCAAAAGGGAACGATGATATAACACCATGCAATTAAAGTTGGCATTAAAGTGCACAAGAGCATACGACTGCAAATGATACAGTGCAATAGGCACACCACAAGGCACACCATCAGGTGAGGAATGGCTCAGGCAGTATCTGCAGTCATAAACATTACGTTTCAATGGGTCAGCGTGGTACATCCCAGCTGGGAGATCTGAGAGCACCTCCAGGCTCCTCTGTTGGAGTCTGGCTGCACGTGGCCTCCTGCGGGGATGCACCTGGCCCCATCGGGTCCTTCCTGAGGAGGAGGCTGTGGACTGCATGCCAATGGGGAGTCTCAAAGCAGGTGGTCCAGCTCCCCAAAGCAACAGCAGTCCCCAGCACGGCCACCACACACAGCCCAGCTGCAGCTAACATGATCTGCTCTGCCATTATGGGGGCTTACCAAATGGGGGGAGGATAAATAGGAAGAGAGCCCAGAGCAAGGTGAGTATGGTGAGATATTCTGCACTAGGGGAAGAGGTTTTGTCTCCCTTGTAGCTCATTGATCTGAACTGACGGTGAAGACAGGAGGCCAATTTTGCTTCAGGCTGCTGCTGCTGATTGGTTTTTTCCCAGTTGTGTGAACCAGGTTAGTAATTTTGCTTTGTGGGTACAACTGCATGTCAATTTACTACAATATATGCTTTCTGTATAATTATTGGCTGTTCTATTATTTAATATTGCCAGCTTTTTTAGCAATCAGTTAAAGTGTTAACTCACACTGCATCCATGGGCTAGGCTAATTTTCAGCTACTCAATAACAGTAAATTATTTAAAGCATTACAGAGGACCTGTGTTTTCTTACCACTTGACAACTTGCAAAACAGGAGTCGAGGACTTAGTAAGGCTAGGAACTTCCATAGCAAAAGTGGGAAATCGCAAACATTTTCTTCTGAAGTCTAAAACAGCCAAGAGTAGGGGTACTTGTGATAGACAGCTGTCACCTGTTCAAATACATTTATGTTGCCTTGCCCTGGTGACACTGGAGGTGCAAACGGGCTCAGAGAACTCAAGTCTGTATTTAGGTTTTTAATGGTGTACTATTTAAAGCTTCAGCTTAGCTTTCAAAGCAGAGCTGAAGCTAAATGTATGTTGCCACCTAAAAAGTTAGGTGGGACCTTGATGTATTAAGTTGAAAACACAGATTCAGGCAGGAAGAGGAATTCACCCTGCTCTAGGGAGTCAGGGACAAGGGCAGGGACAGGACAGTGGCAGAGGAAAAACTCTTTCTTGTTCCTTTCCCATCATCAAAAGAGAAGATGAAGAGAGGTTCCAGGTCTTCCCTCAGTTGTTTCACTCCTCATTTCCCAGAGGAAGGGCAGATGAACCTATTCAACATTATGAAGGAAAGGTTTTAGTGATATCAATATTGCCATAAATACTTCAGAATTTGCAGCAGGAAACTGATACTGCATAAGCAGGTAGCAAGGAGCATGCTTGACTTTGCTAAGCCAGGTGTTAACAAAGAGCTAAGCAGAATTTACCTGTAAGTAAAAAATCATTAATTTTAAAGTTTCAAAAGCACTATTTACCTTTTCTCAGTCTATGAAATTATCTGCAGTTGGGCAATGTAGACAGGTTCATTAAATAAAGAAACAATTGATTTTGTGTTTCATAAAAGTAAGTTGATTTACAAAGGTCATTAATGTTGTATTATTTACAAATACATCACCACAGTTACAAACAGATACTCTTGTAATGCTTTTTTACTTTTGCATGAATGCACCTAACAGCAAACACTATTGTCAGCTGCTAAAGCTGTACAAATGTAAAAATAAACCAGAGCTAGGTCTCTTATATAAATGGGAACTATCATATGCCATTTGAAAATGTCTAAAAAACTACAAAAAATGTAAACATTTTTCTATTACAAATGCTGGGCCTGATCCTGAGGCTGTTAATCAGAACAAAAAAGATCTTAAGATACTTTTTCTCAACTCAGTAGCCAATAGTAGTTTTAGTGTAATATGATGCTGCATGTGTTTATTAATCTTTGCCTTGCTCTGCATTAGAACTTTGGACTCATTAAAAGTAACAGTCTGGCTTTTAAGTGGAGCTGTGAAAGTTAGGTAATAAATGTTATTGCTAAAGAAAATACAATGATGTGTTTATTTCTGTGTTTGACCCAGAGGGATTGGAACAAGTTTTCAAATTAATGTTTTTAAAATAAATTATAGCATCCCTTAGGTCACCATAAATTTAGCACTCCCTTGTTTCTGCTGAGAATATGCTAATTGCAGATTTCTTGCTGATGAGCTTCATATTGTATAATAAATATGTGAAAATTTCAGTGATGCATCCTTTCTTTTCAGCGTACTTGCATGCAGAGGACATTCCCTAAATAAACAGGTTCAACTTTATTAAGAAAGAAAAAATGCACATTAGTTATAACAAAAAAGATATTATAATTATTTTGATTTACAATTCCTGAACACAAAGGCATTCCAAACATTATTTTTAATGCAGTTGAAAAATATACAATTAGTAAAAAATTAGATTCTCCTGCCTCAGCTAATAGTGTGTTTGTCCACAAATAGTATGACTGATATTGTTAAGATGACTTGCAGGGAACAGTACTACTCAAGATGACTAAGTGACACGATCTAGTCCAAACATATTGTACTTCAATGATCGTCCTCAAGTATTTTTATGCTGAAGCAAACTTTCCAAGTGTATTAAGAAAAAAACATTTTTATTCATTTTTTCTCATCCTAATTGCCAAGATGCTGCAAGTTCCATTCATGCATGGAAATCTTAGTAATATTGACGTGTTTTATATTTAGAAGAGAGAGTACTTCTTTCTGCATCTGCACATTCACAGCTCATCTTCTCAAATAAATAGGAAAACAAAAGATCTGTAGTGGTCTTTTCCACTACCTTTGAAACACAGCATTAGGGATTCTGATCTGGAAGCAATAAGAGAAGGTGAAATATGTGATAGAAAGCTGTTGATAAAACTCAGACTTCACAAAAGCGGAAATGTGCTTGGTGTTGCTTTTTTGAAAAGTCAGCACAGACTAAGTACAAGTTTTCAGTATGTGAGCATAAGAGCACACAAATCAAGAATAATAGTTCTGGCTTCATACCAATTGTTTCCCATTATGAAACTTTAAATTTTGATTCCAGTAAGGGGAAAAAAAAACACCAAAACCACAAAACCAAAAAACAGATGATCCCATTTTCATTTGCACTATTTGTACAGTGCAAATTTTAAAACCAGAATATTAAAAAAAACCAAAAACAATAGAAAGAGGAAAGAAGTATACTTTCTTGCTACTTATTATACTGTATTGGTGTGTACAGTTTTTTAAAAAGGCTGCTTGCATCCTGTTTCAGGTAAAGCACTATTTGATAAATGAGTTTAATACACAGATGTCTGCCTCAGAGAAAATTCTCCCTAAATTTCAGAGAGGCATTTGTGTATAAAATCTGTTTATCACTTTGTCAAAGCCAGGATGTGATCAGCTCTTGTACCATGGAAAAAGCAAATAGACTTCCCATTATTCTTTACAACAAATTATTTGTGAATTACAGAAACTAAAATAAATATAACTAAAGACTTCATGCATTGAGAAACACCATGATACTTTTATTTATAGGTTGTTTCAGGAAACAGACATATGTATATATGTATGCAGAAGACAGTGTCTTCTTGGTAACCAACATACTAATCCAGCTCTCATTTCACAGGAGACCAGAGTAAGCAGGGTTTTGTTTGTGTTTAGCTTGGTTTATTGTGGGGTTTTTTAATAGTACAAGGCCCACTTCCTTCAAAGTAAGAACTTCTTACTAGCTAGAAACAACTGTTTTTCTCTTGTGCGTGCTATCATTTCAAGGGACACTCTGACATCACTGTCATCTGGGAATGATTGAATGAATGAAGATACTTGAAATTTGCCCAGATCTTGTTTTTCCAGAATTACCTGTCACTTCCAATAATAGTGCCATCCATTACTCCCTACTTTGTTGCATCTTCATATCACAATTTGCAATAGAGACAAGTTCCACAGAACTTGAATTTTGTGATTTTTCCTTGTTAAAGACATTATTGTTTCATATAGCTCCTGCTCATATATTCTTCGTGTAACTACTTACATCCAAAAATCAATCAAGACTTACTCCATGTTTTTGCAGTTTTTCTGCAGTACTTCAGACATGGCTACGAAAAAAGGAAGGTATTTTAGCAGTAGTTCTTATGCAAAAAAAAAAAAAAAAGGCATATTGCTACAAAATCAGAATATCTCATGCCTCTATTATTGCAAGCTAATAGGTGACAGGCACTGTTTTTAAAACAAACAGTAAGGGGAGTACAGAATCAGAGAATATAAAAAGGACTGGACATTACATCTCGATATACTTAAAATAAAACTCTACAAACATTAAAAAATACATTTGTAAAACATATATGTATTAATGGACTTAATTTTAGGAACTCTGTAATTTAATATTTTAATAGCTATTGACTTCCATGCATATCAAACAAGTCCATGTTCAATATTTTCTTAACAATGACAATTTGTCTTTAATTGCTAGTATTTTTAAAATTTGGCTGATGTAAGGCTGACTGTGGTCTAAACAGTGATGGAGTCTGACAACTTTATAAAGTAAAACTTTATTGAGGCAGTAAGGAAGATGAGCAACAGCGTGCCCATACGGTGACTTACTCAATCACCAATAGCAGAGGATCACAAGCGATGACACAGCTCCGGTGGACTGCCAGGGATGCTAGGTGTCTGGGCCGTCTGGCAGCAACAGCCAATCACACAAATGGCTTGTGAAGGTGAGTAAAAGTCACACCACCCCCTGGCTCCACAGATAGCAGTGTGATTTGGTAGAAGCATACTTTACATGGATAATGTGGGCGGCAGCCTGCCTACGCTGCTGACATCAGCCAAGGGGCAGGGTGTTAGGAGGCAGGGTGTCAATTCCACCCCTTGACTCTCTCAAATCATCACTTGGCATGGAGTTATAGGCTAGGGTTAGCTATATAATAACCTAGGTGAGGTTGGTGTTCTGAAACCTGCAGGGTACAAGTTACGTAGTCAGAAGTCGAAAGCTGGCACATCACAAGATGGGTACCGGGGTGTCAAGTACCAAGTAACTCAAAAGTTTATGTCTGGCATAACTGTAAATCCCAATGAAATATCTCTGAAAATGCATTTTCTGTGACTTTTTATGTCTCTTAATGCCATTCTTTGGAAACTGAAATTTTTGAAAAGTGTTGTATCATGTCTTACACATCTCAATACACAGCTATGTAATGTGATCTGATTGAAAGGCAACTGAAGTTAATTGACAAAATCCTGCTCACTTCAGTGGATTTTGTATTAGTTCATATGATCATACATCCCTTTGATGAATGGGAGAAAAATGCATCCAGTGTAAGTTATAGACATGATATTTAACTCTGATATTCACAAAAACCAGGCAATTAATAATTTTAATTCTAAAATTTCAAATTTAGTAAAGTCTTTGGTTCCTGTTTTTCATGATAAAGATAATAAAAATTTCTGTACACAAAAAGAAATAAAGGATGAGGATCTCTTTAACTGATGATGTTAATCAGTTGGGGTTTTTACTGGAAATTGGTAATCAGTTTCAAAATATTTTTCTCTAGGATCTTACATCAAATTCTCAGAAGATATAAGCACCTTTTTAGTTCCTACTTTAACTTAGCACTGCCTAACATTTAGTGATACAGACAAAATCAACTTTGAATATGAATAGTTTGTGAGTCACTACTGAAAATACCAATTAGAAATGAAAACTGTATTTCTGTCTGCTGTTGTCATCTTAGTTATGCACGTTACTTATATCTACTAGTCTTAGGGATTTGGAAAAAAAAAAAAAGGTCTGTTTCTGCTTTTTTGCTACATTCTTTAAAGAATTCTTCAATGGACTTCATCTTGCTTTACAGTCTTATCAACTGCCAGATGTCTTAATTACTTCAGCTCTCCTGATGTGATTACCCTTAGTATTTCTCCTTCTTCCTCCCCTGGGAAATTTATGTCTATTTCTTAGAGTTATCCTCCGTCACCCTTTTTAAACACTGAAGCAAATCCATTCTTTCTTAAGTTATATCTGCCTCTTTTGACAATAAATTACCTTTGCCATCTTTCATAAGGCATGCTGTTTCTCCTGCTGACCCTTTGTTCCTCATACACTTGAAAATTTTCTTCATAATCATAGCCTGTTGTGGGACTTTCCTTCTACCTCCCCACCTTTGGTTTTCTCATCTTCTTCTACACTCAACTTCATTCTGTGGTCCTTTCTCTTCATTTTTGTATTTTGTGTTTTATACCACTTACATAGGTCTGTTTTACCTTTAATTATGTTGGTCTATATTAATCCTCCTTCATTACTAGCATGGTTTCAAGTTTGTTGTTTGTTCGCTTGGTTTTGTTTTTAATTCTAGATAAATTACACCTACATTTTCTATAGTCACATTTTCAAAACTTTCTTTTTCCTCATGATTTTAAACTATTATTTTTCCATGCTTATTTTGAAGACTGGACACCCAACCTAGGTTTTAGAGATGGTATTCTTCCCTTTCACTTCTAATCAGAATCATCATTTTAGCAAAGGAGTAGCTTCATAGTTTAAGGTACAATTGAGTTTCCTTCTTTTAAATAATCAGATTATATCTGTGTAGAAAAAAATGTTTAATAAATTTGATTAGTTTTCTTAAGATAGACAGGAACAGTGTAGCCACTGATTCACAATTCCTCTGCATTCTGCTAAAGTTTTCTGCTAAAGACAAAACCAATAGAGGCACTGTTTCAAGAAGTCCTTAAAATAAAAACATCCATAGACATACTAATACAACTGCTTTTACAAAATGAGGCTTTCTAACTTCAGATATGTTATTAAGTTGAAATTCTTCACTGAGGTAAGAACGGAGATTAGTATGGAAATTTCTGCCACTTTGTCAAAATGTGTGCATTTGTGGGAGCCCTAACTTTCCAGTGTCCTTTGTTTTGGTCTCATATGACTACATAGCAGGATGCCTTCTATGTCAGTCTTGGAGAATAAAGGTACAAATAAAAGAGACATGCAGCCTTCAGTGGAATTAAAAAGCCACCGCTCGAATATGGTTATATAAACATCAATTTCTCTTTTAAAATTAACCAAGGCAGCTACAAGGAGCTACAGTTTCTGTGTACTTATTAGACATTAAATAAGGACTGAGGCTGGAGAAAGCATGTCACTAAAAGAATTAAAGAACATTAACTCTATTGTTTCTGGATAGATTAAGTTTTCATTCTGCTTAAAGCAAAAAGGCATAACAAAAAGTTATTGTAATGCCAGAAATATAAAACTGACATCTCTTCTTATCACTGCTATCTAGGGGTTTCTTTCCCACTTTTACACAGGAACGTGAATGGGAATTAAATACATGCATTAATTTAGAGAATATATCATATTCTGATATATTCCATACAATATTTTTAATCTAAACTATAATAAATCTGTTAATTAGAATAAATATATTCAGTTTATTTCATTCACTTTGGAAATGAAATAAACTGAATAACATGGTTCTGAATAAGATTATAATTTAATGCAATTTAAATAGCCTGTTTTATAAATTATTATAGTAAATTTCTTTAAGTTTTCCACTGTATAAAAGTTCTTAATAGTGATTTGATAATATGAAAAATGGGATTAGGTAAGAAATTTATGATTTGAGAGAGAGTTAGAGTAACTTCAGTGAATTATTCTTTTTTAGTATACCTTACATGACTTGTGACTATAGAGGAAAAAATAGGGACAAGAGGAAAATATCTAGATTTTTCTAATCCATAGTGATAACCAGAAAACTTAAAGTTATGTTTACATTTGGACAATGGACTGTTGACCAGGCTTTGTGCAATAGTGTTCTTGCTGTTGGTCTCTCAAGATTTGAAATCCTGTTAGAAGGAAAAGCACGCAAAACCAAGTATGTTTCCATAGATCCCACAGGCTCATAGTCTGAGATTTCACACAAAAAAAAAAGCAGCCTTGTTTATGTTATACAGCTTTATGCATAATACATAAAAGACATTATCAGAGTGGAAATTCAGAAATAATAGCAGGAAAAAAGAATCAGAAAATTTGCCCTCTCACCTAAGCACACCACCAACAAAGCTAAGAACTATTATACTTTTCCTTCATTATGCTGTCTCTGAAATTCTTGCATTTCTGGCTCTGAAGTAGTTTGGAACCAAGAAAAAGCACGTTTTTCAATTTTGGGGGAAGTGGAAGAGGTGGTTTTAAACCACGGAGCCCTACTGAAAGCAAGCTAAGCCAAAAGACAGTTTGGCCTGATATTTTATTCTACAGACAACAGTATTGTTACTGTCTTACCTACCCAGCTGCAGACAGACACGGCTATTGGACTGTGCTGTGAGATGGGCTGAGGAAATGTGATTAACAAAAAATACTTATGGAGTTAATGAAAGTATTGAAACTGAAATCATACTGGAATTTTTGCTGAACACAAGCCAGAATGAAGCTAGAAAAAAAAAAATATGATTACGATTTCAGAATAATGTAAAAGACCTCCTGTGATACATTCACTAAATACATGAATATCTATTTTTTTCAGTCACATTGGCTCCTGTTACCGTTCGATATCACATTTCAGTAATAGTTGTGCCTGCTTACAGCTGAGTAACTAACACTATCCAAGCAAGGTGGCAATATATGGCTGGAACAGAAACGCCTACCATATAATGAAACCATAGCCTTAAATGTTCAGACGTGCTTCTCTTCCTGGAGCTTCCTGTTGGTTGGCTGGAGTTACCCACTCACATGTCCAGGTGGCCAGTCTGAGTGCCATTCCCCAAAGGTTCCTGCTTATTCCTATTCACTACAGAGAGGGTTTCAGTGCTGAGCTTGGCACAGATCCTTACAGAGCCTTACAACTCAGCTGTGACGCTGTTAATTATGCCTAACTCCTTGTTTTTGATAGGGAACACGCTCTCTTATGTGTGTTCACAGGAAAAAAAAAAAAGAAAATAGGAAGCTCATTATTTAAATCAGTATGTTTTATTATTTTTAATACTGGACTGGCTAAGGGGACAGAAAACAACTACTGACCTAAAGCTTATGTTCTGGTAGGTACTAAAGACTAAAGTAAGAAAATATGTTTTTCACCTTAGCTTTAAATACAATAAAAAACAGAGACAAGAAGAATAAAACAAGCAGTATTCTCTTTTGATTACTGGTCTTGCCCTGACGTCCAGAACTGTCAGTATTACTTTTGAATATAAACATGAAGAACATGTTACCACAAAGGTAACTTTAGTTTCTTTGCCACTGAGTCCCCAATTGTATTATCACAGCAAATGCAACATGACTAAAACTGAAATTTATCATTTCAAACCTTTCTCCAAAATCGAGTGACAAGTCAGTAATACAATAATTTCATCATACATACAAATACTTTCATCATTTGAGTTTTGCTCACAGTGTCTTGGCCAAAGATACTTTATGTCCACCATGACCTCAGTGCATGGTTGTGTGCTAACATTGCAAAAGAATTGTGTCCTTTAAAACAATGGAATTGAACAAGTTAAGAGATGAAAACTTTTATTTCATACGTCCTCCCTCTTAGCTGTGGACTCTAATACATTCCACAGTTAAATCTTACCGCCACATAAGAAAATGAAAATAGTTTTACTGATGACATTGGGAGTGGGTCTGTATCCAAATATGTGTTTCTTATTATAAATACATGGTCAGATAAAATCAGATGACATGGAATATTGATATTCTTCAAATATTTATTTCATTTTACTCCTAGGGTCATTCAAATTATTTTAGGAAGATTTATTCTAGTGTTTTGTTTTCCATATACATAATTGCAATAGCCTTTGTTTTCTAACCCACTGCAACACCTAGGGTGTGATCCAAAGTCCATGGAAACCATGGGTCATCTTTCCAAGGAAATCTGTAATTGATGTTCCCTTAAACTCATTCAATATGTACGAATGAGTATGGTAACTCAGAGTATAACTCTTAACTCAGAGTATGGTAACAATTCCCAAGAGGTGAAGATGTGAGGTATAGTAGTTATTCTACATAGATCTTATGCACATTTGGAGCTGCTACAATTGCTACTCCCACAAAACATCATAATGTCTTCTTTTGTGTACAGATTAAAATGAATAAATCATTGATTCAATAACTATGTTGCATATGTGAAAGTCCTTGATTTTAATTTTGAAGAAATGTTTAACAGCAAATAATTGTTAGTTGATTATGTAAGAAAAACTTCAAGGAGGAAAAAATAGCCAATTCTCAACATTGGAAACTTAATCTAACTAAGTTTCTGATAACTGCAATGTCATGCTGTGCTCAATTCAGAAACTATGAATCCACAATACTGTAGTAAAGTATTAATATAATTGTATTTAAAAATTCTTCTGTTTAGAATTAGGATTGCAAGCTGTTTGTTTTCTTGTGTTGCATTTAATAGCCTGATTCTGAAAATGCAGAATTCAGTCGTTCCACTGATTGTAATTGTCCTGGTTTTGGCTGGGGTAGAGTTAATTTTCTTCATAGTAGCTAGTATGGGGCTATGTTTTGGATTTGTGCTGAAAACAGTGTTGACAATACAGGGATGTTTTACTCATTGCTGAGCAGTGCTTACACAGAGTCAAGGCCATTCCTGCTCCTCACCCCACCCCACCAGAGAGTAGGCTGGGAGAGGACACAGCTGGGACAGCTGACTCCAACTGACCAAAGGGATACTCCATACCAGATGACATCATGCTCAGCATATAAAGCTGGGGGAAAAGAAGGAAGGGGGGGATGTTTGGAGTGATGGCGTTTGTCTTCCCCAGTAACCATTACACGTGATGGAGCCCTGCTTTCCTGGAGATGGCTGAACACCTGCCTGCCGATGTGAAGTAATGAATGAATTCCTTGTTTTGCTTTGCTTGTGTGCGCGGCTTTTGCTTTCCCTATTAAACTGTCTTTATCTCAACCCACGAGTTTTCTCACTTTTACCCTTCCGATTCTCTCCCCCAATCCCACCCAGCTGGGGTTAGACCACAACAGCAATGAGAATGCAAATGTAAGTGAAGTTACTTGCCTGAATATATGTTTGCTGAATTGGGTCCTAACATCTCAATTTTCAGGGTAGAGTGTGTTCATTTGGATATGTGATATATTCTAATGGGAGTCATGCTACTAAATCTCTGTGAATCCCCTTGAAAATTCAGACATGGAAGAAAAGGTATTTGAAGCTTTTATTCATAATAGTTCCATAGTTATTATGATAGCTAAACGACTTAAGCTATTTGACCTTTTTTATGAATAGACCTAAAGCTACTTTGTCCCTTTGCTACACAAGAAAAATGACTTTTTTTTTTTTTTTTGCAAAGAATGGGTTGTTAATGGAATATCTTTGTATAGTGCAAATAATGTTCATGTTATATTATTCTATACTAATTTTTTTTTAATGTGTTTGGGATTCATACAGGTATTTAATAAAGTCTGTAATTTATACAGACTGTAATTACCCTGTAATTTATACAGGGTTCAGAATCTGGCATCTTGTTTAAAACAGTCCAATGTTTTTCATTATAAATCTAACAACTTTGAAGACAAAGATTAAGGTAATGGCAAACCAATAGGCTTGCGAAGATACAGGAAAACATTACTTTGTCTAGACTTCTCTCTAACTTCTCCTCTTTAAGTAATATTAGTCTGTGACTCCTGCTAAATAAATAATGAGTATTGAGGAAAGGCGGGGAGGGGTACGTCTTTTTTATGTTTACAGTGGACTCTTACAATTCTTTGGCCTTCCGGGTTTGCCTGCCAAATATCTCAGCTCAACTCAGCAAAGAATCTGTTGGACATTATTTTATCATGTTGTATCAAGTTCCTTTTCCTGGTATCAAATTCATTTGCTCTGAATAGTCTCAATAATATCGAATCTAGAGCACCTGATGTATTTCTCTGGCATCAATACTACCTGTTACTGAGCACTGTTGGTGACTTGGTTGTTTTGGATATTGAGACACAGGCCTCAATAACAATGAGGCTAACGCCTTTTCGTCATGTAGGTCTGGTGAACTGTAGATAACTTCAGCAATATGGTCCATCTGTGCCATTTCCTTAACTACAACTCAGCTGATGTTTTCAATCTCCTTATACCTACACAACTCTGGCATTTCTTTACACCACTATCCACACAAAAGCAAGTTACAACTATCCTTAAAGGCATAGAAAATGTAAGTGCAGTAGTCACATTTTTAGATATATTGACCATATTTCAACTTTTACTCCTTCTTCTATTTTTATTATTTCCCTTTGGCTAACACAGTTCTGCTGTTGCTGCAGAAATCTCCTTTGTAGTTTTCACTGTCTCAAGCAGGTTACTTTTATTTCTCATTCATTTATGTGTCTTATTCCCTTCTCATTTGAAATCTCCTGTATATTTTTATCTTTTGCTAGAATAACATAGGTCAAATTAAACTTACTCTAGAAGTATTTATTTTCCTCCAATAGTAATAAATTTGGCCTTGGGTGAGTCACTGAGGTACAGGTTCCCAGACTGTAGTTCTATTAATTATGTAAAATTAACCTTACCCTAAGTGTCTTTCCAAATCCAAAACACAAATTCCATGGCAATAAATCTTGATCAAGATACACAGTAAAATAATGCTTCTTCATACCCTGATCCCTTGCATCTTAAAAGTTCAGCTCTGTGAAGAAATTGCTTTAGCTGAGTTCATCTCTTGACACTAGTATTTTAGTAAATTATTAGAGTACAAGAATGTTTCTGGAAATATTAGAAAATACTGCTAAAACATGGATTTTGAACTCAGTAACATGAATATTCAATACAGAAATACAGTTCCAAGAGTTTACTTCTTTAGTTAAGGAATTCGAAGAGTTGTGTAACTGAAAACTTTAATTTAACTCCGACTTACTTATTCACCCTGGGTTAAAGCCAGAATAGATCAGTCAACAAACAAGTGCAATCTATGTGTTCCTGACTGCATGATACTCATTGAGCGAGACAGAATCTGCCTTCATCATAATGTAAGTGTGTGTGTGTGTATGTGAGAACATAAAAAGGAACACCTAATTTATGATTTTCTGGTACATTTTGCTCCTGAACTCAAATGCAAATAAATTGAAAATGGCAGACACAGAGTCTAAATGTCTAACCATTGCAAAAGACTGATCACAGGCAGCTGGTCCAATAGGTTACAGAGAGGTTTTTATATGCGCAAAGCCAAAGAAACCCAAAGATTTTTTTTTAAGAAGAGGAGCCACAAAGGAGAAGGATTTCTTTTGGACAAGACCCTGTAGATCAGGGCTACAATGTGCTGCACACTTTCGTATTTCCAGAAGACTGTAGGAAATTAGATCTTTAAAATGTTGGCATGTCATCATTCCCTGAGGGTACCATAAATTGGTTCTGTCGGATTTATTTGAATGTGTTTATGCAGTTCCCTTTTCAGAGTCATCACTGATTGAAAATGTGCACTTATCTTTAAGCAAGATATTTCTGTTGCTGCTGGTTAGTATTAATAAACTAATTATTACTTTATCACATGTCTACATTACATTCAGATATTGAAATTAAGTAGCCACATGAAGATATGAATCACTTGTCAAAAAAATGTTCCTAGCAAAGCTAAAACACTAAAAAGAAGTTTTGAGAAATACAGACATGAGGAGATATAAATGACAAATATATCTGTTTCCTGTGTAACCTATTCTGTTAAGTTTTGAAACACTATAGAAAGTTTTCTGCACAGTTGGCAAGTTATTCACATTCCAAAAGTGACTGTGTTTTTTAAGGGAAAAACACCTTCAAATATTTATTGTGCTAAACAAACCTGTCAGTAAGGTTCTTTTTTCTTTATTAATTAATTATTATGTAAAAAAAAAAAAAAAAAAAGACTAATATTCTAGTAACCTTTTGCACAAAATCTTTTGTGACAGAAAATTGACTATAGCACAAAACATTTCTTGCCGGACCTAAAGAGTCATTTTCATATGAGGTGAAGGATTAAAAGCTGCATATATGCTGTTTCACTACTGCATGTCCCACCAACATATGGTGGGTTGAGGTGATGTCTACTATTTTTAAGAAGAAAGAAGGATTTTCATGTGAAAAAGAAATATTAACAGTGAAGAGACGAAATTAACACATGAAATGTATGACCTGCCAGCAAACTTAAGTGCCCTGATTATTATGATTAATACTAGTGTGAGAAATATTCCAACCACCACAATTCAAAAGCAGCAATATTGTATAAGAATTTTTACAGCAGGGATTAATTTTAACTGCCTTTTTGGCAGCACAAAGTGCTTTCAGTATACCCCTCGACACTTTCCATAGACATTTCTGTTGTATTTCCTCTCCGGCGTTACCTTGTACACTGTCCCACTTTGACCTCCCCTTTGAAACGAGGACCGTGTCCATTCTTCCCTTGTACTCTGACTACCCTCATCCATCATAGGTGTCCACGTGCCATTTTCAAGTATATCTTTCATCCATGCTTCAATCCCAAGACTGCAGCCCCCCGCACCAAAAAAAGATCCTTTGGAGGATGAAGATCAACATCCTATAATTTATGCTACTATGATCAAACTTTGACTATATGTGCCATACCCATTCCATCGAGAAGGAGGTGGAAGAACATTGATAGTCCAATTTAAATAAAAATACTTTCTCTGAAAAGAGCTAATATCAATTCTTATACTAAAATACAAATCTTTAAATATTTTAAAATAACTAAGTAATTACTTAATACATGGTACTCTTTCTCATAACCTACATATTACTCCACCCCAAAAAAATACCTAAAACATAGTCTGTATTACTGTAACTTTTCAAAAAACTTATTTAATATTCGTTACCTTTATTGTTTTTGCTTCTAAAATCCTGAGCTACTTGATTCAGCATGCAATAAATCCTTGAAGCACAGCAAGGAAACAAAGTAGGAGGGCATTTTATTTAACTGTGGATAATTTTTTTAAAAAAGTTTTATCTTGCTTGTTAAAGTAAGATGAGAAGTTTTTTATTAACTAGGCTGGGAAGCCTTAGGGGCCACTGAAAGCTTTTTAATTGCATATTTAATTAGAAATGTGCTAGAGAGCTGGTGTATGGCTTTTCTGAAACTCATGGCTCCTGACAAAATGTCTGCTTTTAAGCCATTTTGTCTCTTGAAATGTTTTCTAAAAAGTGGGTTAAGCAGAAGAAGTTTTAATTTTGGCTACTTTCATTTCAAAGGGATTTTATTGTTTTATCAATCCTACTGTAAAACCAAGGTGAAATGACATCTTCAAAAGTAAGTATTTTCAGGTAAAATATGACCTCTAAAAGAACAAACTTTAAAGGTTCTAACAATTTGTTTTTCTGCCTAGCTCACCAGCAACGGTGGAAGATGAAGGAAGGAAAGAAGAGGGGGATTATGGCTGGCTACCACAGGTACAGAGTTTGCAAAAGCAAACCATCAGCCAGTTTATCCAGCAGCCAGTGGCTGGAGCGGAAGAGAAATAAATTCATACATATTTTCTTTATATTCTGGGTAGAGCAATGTTGACAGCACTGCCTGCAATTGTCAGGGTTCCCAGCATTTGCTCTAAACCAGAACAAAACATGACAATCCCAGTATGTCCTCTGCCCAGTGCTCAGTCACATCGCTTTTACCAAAAAAGTTGTCTGACAGAAGTTTGCTTGAAATTTAGGTTGCCTCAGAAGTGCTAGCTTCCCCTGAGGTAATTTAATGGATAAAGGAGGGCAGCCCCAACAAAAGCTGACAGCACTTAAACTCCCAGCTTTGCAGGTATGAATACACATTAGTTATGGCTGGATAAAAATGCTTCTGAAACATAGGCTAAACCAGTAAAGTAAGCTGCTGATTTTTTAATGAAGCACAGTATTTGAATAAGTACAGTCTTTTAGAGGAAGAATGGAAAGTGCTTTTGTTGTTTTACATGACAAGCCCTGTTTTCAAGGTAGTTTGCATTAAATAAAATGTTAGAAATACATGGAAATTAGTTAATTAAAAGTGTAATTTTGCATACTGAAAAATAAAAATATGCTGAGAGACAACTAAGTAATTAAATTACATGTTATATTAGACAGTACAGCTAAATGAAGAGAATGTGCAAATGTCTTTTGATACACACAAAAGAGAAATCCACCAAACTTGACATGGTATATTAGTGGTCACAAAGCTTTATAAGAACATGAAAGTGCTAATGCATCACTGTCCTTATTTCACCTTCACTCAATAACACAGCCAGAGACTTGATATTCCCTGGGCTATATCTACGCAGATAACTTAATCTATGCCTTGCATGACTACTAAAATCCAGCAAGTAGTGCCCAGACCTTGTATTAACACCAGAACTGGAATTTTTCTATTTTCTAAGTGAACACGTCCATACTTTATGATAGTCCATGTGTTTGATGATAGAACATGGCAATTATATTTGAAGGGTAGGAAATAAAGTTTGTTAGAAATAACTTTATTTGAGGAAATAGGCTTGAATATCACCCAATCCTAGCTCTTATGAGGCACTCTCATTTCATTTCTGTCATCCACTATTAATTATCAAACTTATCCAAAATGCAATCCTATTAAAAATATTTCAACTTTACATTTGAATGCTCAAAGACTGGTCTTTGAGAGTAATAATATTTCTAATTATCTCTTACTCTGCAACTTTACAGTTTATTTATTTATTTATATAACTTTATTAATTAGGAAGGTCTTTAATATGTGTTTACACACTAACTCCCACAGTAGAGACTAAGCAAATGCTTCAGACTTGGCTATGGAAAAGAGATAACTAACTCTGATTGGTAGATGTCTTCACACAATAGCCAGAAGTGACACCTCTATTAATATTAGGTGCAAGAACAGTATTCATGTTTTTTAATCGTGACTTATACAAACTGAAGTTACAGATTTGACAGTTTTACGGAATTAGAGTAGGGTGACTTCATTCACACCTTTTCTTATGGAATCAGAGTTGTACACATTCATTCATTGTTCCTCTATTCTTAAGATTAATACAAGTAGCATCGTGTAGAGTTCAGTCTTGTCACTTGCTACACAAAGCTGTAAAACACAGGTGTGAGGTGAGATGAGCTCCATTGTCATCAGTACTCCAGTGATGTTCAGGTCTGTGTTTCCACATCAAAACCAAACAAAGCTGATTCTCTGGTAACTCTGTGTCTGCCATAGAGTCCTGAGGGAAAGCTGGCTGGTTTAGCCTAAATCCTGTTAAAAAGACATGATGCAGCCTGGCAAGAAAAACTTTTTGTAGTGGCTGACAGCTATGACTACATCTTCTGCTGAAAGCAACTGCCAATGGAATTCCAAGGTTATGGACAGTCCTAAACTCTTACTAGATTATTGTTGATCTTGGACACACAAATATCTACAATGGCTGAAAAAAAAAAAAAGAACTCTATGTGGCCAAGAGTGACTCAATTTTTGCACAATATCTTTCCTTCCTCTCTCATGTTCCCAGGCAAAGTTAAGCTTCTCTAATACTGTCTGGGTAGGATGACCCTTTTAATTATATGTTTGCATATGTGGGGATCATTATATACTAGATACTACACAAAAAGAAATTGAAAGAAGGCCCAGGTAATTATGTTTGGCTTATTGTTTACTGAGAGAGAGCAAAGAAAATTGTCTTAGTGGCCCTCTAATCTAGGGACATCCAGTGCATCTACTGAAAAAACGCTTGCAAAAATCCCCAAAGACTAATGCAGTATCCACTGAAAAGGCACGTGCAATAAAGTCGAAGCTATCATCTGTCCTTATTCTTTTCATTAAAAGCTATAGTGAATGAGTTATCCCACAAAAGAAAGATCCACTGGGTATTTTGTTGCACCACAGCAGCAGATTTAAGAATCAGACTCACTGTCTTTATCTCAAATATTTTTAATCTAGATTAACATTTTAGAGATGAACAATAGAGAATGAGATACAGTTGAAAGCACTATGAATAAATGATAATGTTTTACCCATTTCATATTAGTTCCACATTCTTAAGCTTTTTTGTAACCAAATTAGTTAACGCATCTCTGCAGATATGCTTAGTTCATAAAACTTAAAATAAGAAATGTCTTAAATGGAGCAGGATTGAAAAGCAGGCTGGCTGCTTGCCATACTGGCTTGGACTACTGACATATTTTACCCAGTGCTACAACATTCAGTTTCACCAGTTACAGATGAACAAAACACTGTCCTTACTAAAAAACACTCTGCTTTCAAATAAGGCCTTGTTTATTTCCAAGATAAAAACTCACAATTGGGAAAAAAATCAGCTTAAAGTATTGAATACAGATCTTTTAATGCTTCCCAGATTAAGTCCTTCTCTTTAATTTAGAAAGAAATGTTGTCTTAACATTGGATGAGATCCTCAGGCAAAATCTCTGCAATATCTTCCATGTCTTGTTCATAAAATTTAAGAGTACCCTGTTTACATGTGTTGCTTTTATGGTAGGAAAGGCATAACCCTTTCAGCCTATTAAACAGGCTGAGCACCAATGTTTCCTATTTTCAGTTCTTCCAAACTGTTCTGGATAAAAGCAGGTGATGCTATTTCCAATTTTTTTTTTTTCCTGCTGTCTCTGAAGAGAGATGAAGTCTTGCAATATTTTGTTTTTGTGGGCCATAAGGTTGCTCCAGAGCTTGTGGAATGTGCTTCTAGTTTTAAGAGGCTTCAGGGGAGAGGTAGGTGCCTTTGAATGACTGCTCACTGCTCAAGGAATGATGTCCTAACATCAGCAAATAAAAGACACTAACATCATAGCTCATTTGTAGCTGGACGGAATCTACAGAGGATTAAAGGACATCAAAAATATGTTAAGAGAAAAGTGAAGAAGCATATTTCTATACGATATTTAGACATATGGAAAGAGATCTGAAATTAGATATGGAAGTCAAGGAAAATTTGAAAGGATTCAGCATAGGAGGTGAAGCAGGGTGGTATGTCAACTCCACTGTATTTTCAAACAAAGATTTGGATTCTCAATGACAATTTCTATATTTTTCCTTTATTTTATTTTCTGACAGCACCCAGCTTTTGCTTTACAAAGAGAAAGGCAATCTGCTTCACAGAATCTGCAAGAACTCAGCAAGAGTGGGAAGCTTTTCCTTTTCCAAGAACAGATGATTGTCTACATCTAACAAGGCACCTGCTCCTATCTAATGGTTTCTATAAAGTTCCCATTTTGCACAGACTGACAGCTTGTGATATGAAAGGCAGCAGTATTCCCACAGTCAAGAGCTCAGCAGGAGTCCTGCAAGGTAAGATACTATCAATTAGTTGATCACAAGTCAGTAAGTGCCAGGGATGTTGCTTCACACAAAGAGCCCAGCATTATCTTTTTGCAAAACAGCAGATCTTGAGTCAACAGGAGCTCAGTGGCATACTCCCACTTCTCCCATTACCTAATTCATTAGAACTGCTAGAGAAATGATAGCAAGCTGAACACGTATGTTTATGTAAGTGTGTGCATATCTTTACATGTATGTGTGTGTGTAGATATCTCTATACATAGAACTATGCTTCAGGATATGTTGTAACTGGGTTGGTTTTTTTTCAGATTCACTTCCTTGATATCAAAGAGGCTGCTTGTAATCTAAGTGATATTGTTGTCTAACCATGTCCTCTATGTCCCAAAATCACATCTGAATTCAGCAGGTATTTGCAAAGAGGAACTCAGAGAAGCCAGAGATTGGCTTTCCTTCATCAGTGTGGAGTTTTGTAAGTACTGGATTCCCAGCATCGTTGAGACAGTGACATGCAATACTTGAGTTTTAACTCATTTTGCGTCTTCCCTATTTAATTAAAAGACAAGCTACCTGATGCACCACAATAGACAATTTACAAAATGTAAATACTTTAATTAAAGTTGGTTGCAACATTTGCAGTTGGAATAAAGGATTTCTGTTTTGCAGTGCCACATTCATTTCTTCCTCCCATCCCTCTGGAGGTCTCGAATTTTGTCATGACATCTCTAAATTTCAAATTTAGCAGCCTTTTTCAGTTGTACAATCCCATATTGATGATCCAATCTCATGGAAAAGTAGTTATATTTTCCTTTACACTCAGCAATTATACTCTTTGCTTAGTGGACATTATGTACCAATAGATTGCTTTAGATTATTACATATGTTTGTTGGTAGGAGATATGACTTTGTAATAGATTTTTTTTTCTGGTGTGTTATTATTTAAAAATAGGAAAATTAATTTTAAACCTTAGGAAAGTGTTGGGTTAATAGACAGAAACTGATACTTGTGGTAGCATTTTAATGACTCTAATTTGTCCACTATGGGCCTAAAATGCATGAGAGTTGCACTTATATATAATATAAAAGATAACTGTCATATGCAGTGATTACTTTAATCCAAATCTGAATCATTTAAGATGTGAATCATTTAAGATTATTATATTCATCTTTCACTTGCTAATTCTCTCTCCTTTTTTCTCATATCACACCATTCTAAAGAATTAAATCAAAATTATGTATGTATACAAATTTCTTCAAACAGTATATACTAATTACTTATTTGAGGGCAAAGAGTTTCTGGAGGGTTTCTTGATGAAGAACCAGATGTTCACTAGGAAAAATAAATACTGTCTGGTTTTGTAGGAAATTCCAAACCAGTATTTAAAGCCTTGGGACACCTGTTTTTTTCCTGAACAACAAAGAACAGCCACGTATAATTCATGACCCCTTGATTGGCCTCAATGAGCAAGAAAAGACCACACAAAGGAACTGTCACCCTCAAACATATTAGCTGTGTAAGTGTTTGACCTCTGAAATATAGTTGAAAGGGAAACACCTTCTCCCTTTCCTGCTGTGACTGAAATTTCCGGAGCAAATGATGCCCAAGCACCTTAGCAGGACTACTTAAGGATGGTATAAAAGAACACAGCAAATTAATAATCTGAATTCTAGTAGCACTACACAGGGTACTGAATCACAGTATGAAATGTTACACTTCAGGACTTTGATCCTGCCTGAGACTTCATACAGAAGGTAAAAAAAAAAAAAATTGTACTTCGAAAAGGAGTAAGAGTGATTGCTTATACAAAACAAGCCTATAAAATTTGCTACTGTGACAAGTCTAGTTGTGGTATATTTAGTAGCAAATTAATAGTGATATGGTCTTCAGACTCCTCTGAATGCACAGTGGAAAGCAACATCAATCACTTTTCCTTCTTTCCACTCTCTCAGTTGACTCCAAAACATGCATCTAATCCATTTATAGCATAATTAGTCCTGGCCTTCCCTTAACTGTTACTCTTTTCTACGTGACATCCTCTGACTCCCACAAACATATGTTAAGATGCACCAGAGAACAATATTTTGATTGCAAAAGAGACCACATAAATGTTCATATGATCTACATATGAACAAGTCTATGTGAAACAGTATTTGTGATATGTTGTTTATCTTAGATAAATCATAGAATCATAGAATCATAGAATGGCTTGGGTTGGAAGGCACCTTTAAAGGTCATGTAGTCCAACCCCCCTGCCATGGGCAGGGACATCTTTCACTAGACAGGGTTGCTCAAAGCCCCATCCAACCTGACCTTGGACACTTCCAATTATGGGGCATCCACAACTTCTCTGACCAACCTGCTCCAGTGTCTCACCACCCTCATCGTAAAATATTCTTCTTTATATCCAACCTAAATCTACCTTCTTTCAGTTTAAAACCATTGCCCCTTGTCTTGTCCCTACAGGCCTTGGTAAAAAGCCTCTCTCTGTCTTTCTTATAAGTCCCCTTTTAAAAATTGAAAGGCTACAATAAGGTCTCCTTGGAGACTTCTCTTCTCCAGGTTAAACAACCCCAACTCTCTCAGCCTTTCTTCAGAGCAGAGGTGTTCTATCCCCCTGATCATTTTTGTGACCTACCTCTGGACCGGCTCCAACAGGTCCATGTCTTTCTTGTACTGGGGACCCCAGAGCTGGACACAGTACTCCAGTTGGGCTCTCACGAAAGCAGAGTAGAAGGGAACAATCACCTCCCTCAACCTGCTGGCCATGCTTCTTTTTATGCAGCCCAGGATACGGTTGGCCTTCTGGGCTGCGAGCGCACATTGCCAGCCCATGTCCAGCTTTTCATCCACCAGTACCCTCAGGTCCTTCTCCACAGGGCTGCTCTCAATCCTTTCATCCCCCAGCCTGTATTTGTGCTTGGGATTGCCCCAACCCAGGTGCAGGACCTTGCACTTGGCCTTGTTGAATTTCATGAGGTTCACATGGGCCCACCCCTCAAGCCTATTGAGGTCCCTCTGAATGGCGTCCCTTGTCTCAAGCAAATCAAATGTACCACACAGCTTGGTGTCGTTGGCAAACTTGCTGAGGGCACACTCAATCCCATTAATGTATGTCATTGATGAAGATATTAAATACTACTGGTCCCTGTATAGACCCTCAAAGAACACCACTCGTTCCTGGTTTCCACTTGGACATTGAGCCGTTGACTGTAACTTTGGACACGGCCATCCAGCCAATGCCTTATCATTCTAACAGTCTATCCATCAAAGCCATATGTCTCCAATTTAGAGGTAAGAATGTTGTGGGCGACCATGTCAAGGGCCTTTGAGAAATCCAGGTAGATGGCATTTGTAGTTCTTCCCCTGTCTGATTCAGTGGACAAGAGAAAATGAAAGGGAACATCATTTTATTCCTGAAACTATTTCTATGTCAGGTGGCAGATCTATAAATTAGAATTGGGTCATATCTGACAGCCAAGCAAAGAACTTATACCCAATTAAAAGACATGGTGAAATAATTGTGCAGGGTTGTTTGTTTGTTTGTTTGTTTTTTTGATCATCAAATGGATCAGAGCAATCCATCAGCAAATGGATCAGAGAAGAAGCACAGAATGGGAATCTAAGCTTGCCTATGGCTTTAAACTAAAGGGGGGTAGATTTAGACTCGATATAAAGAAGAAATTTATTACGCTGAGGGAGGTGAAACACTGGCACACGTTGCCCAGAGAGGTGGTGGATGCCCCATCTGTGGAAACATTCAAGGTCAGGTTGAATGGGCAACCTGATCTAGTTGAAGATGTCTCTGCCTACGGCAGGGGAGTTGGACTAGATGACCTTAGACCTTCCAACCTAAACTATTCTATGATTCTATGAGATCCTTTGGATACCCTCTACACTGTCATGGTTTTCCTCAATTATTATTTTGGACAAACAGCTCTTTTACATTCCTGGTATCATATTTGTCCCCTTCTAACAAAAGGACGGGAGTCTCATCAGATATTCCCTGTTGATGAGAATACTACTCAGGGAATGAAAATGTGTAGATTTTAATCCTATCAAGACTATTAGAAAATACATAGATACTATCAACTGATGTATTTCTGAATGGTATTTCTGAGCACAACCATACTTCAAAGACTTAGGAGGACCTCTACTTTGTGGATCCCAAACACTCTCAGACAGAAGGTATCTGTCCAGATATCCATCTACCTCTCTCAAAGTTTTGAACAGAAGCCTTCTCAGGTGTCAAAACAGCTGCAGAGGTGGTGGGGGGGTTTGACTCATCTAAAATCTTTCAGGATTTAAATCTGGGTGTTCAAAAACTATTTGTATCTTATCAGAAGTGCAAAGAAGTTATTTAATCACTGAAAGTTACATACAACATTAAGAGAAATTAGGTAATTGTGGATGCTTAGATTGGCCACCAGATCCACTGATAAATCTGAGAAAGTAGTCCTAACTGGGAAACCATTATGGACTTGCAGGATGTTTTTTTTTAATAAATGTGTGAATAAAAATCACCTGTTTTTAAATCTTATTTTAAAAGCATTTGAATTCAGTATTTAATTATTTATCTATCTATATATCTGTAATCTGTATTTGAAATCTTATTTTTATATTTTCTGTACTCTTTTTTAAGATACAGAAAATGAAAGGATTTCTATTTACTATATCATCCACAGGTTACAGACTCCTGTGATATGGATCCTGTGAGTAAGAAGTTATTGTTTGTATCGCCTCATTTTCTTTTGATTTGAAACTTAACGCATACACTGATAATGATTTCACAATGTCATGAGCAATGTCAAAGCATTTTCTAAGCTGAAATGTGAATGTTATGCAAAGCCCATATTAGCCCCTATTAAAATTCAGCTATATTAACAGCAGTATTTGGCCACTCTCTAAGAATTTTATTTCTAATCAAGCCTTAATTTTTCCAGAAAGACTAGTCTGCAGTGCATGCATTCAGGACATTACACTATGAATTCAATCATCTTTTGTATGTCCAGAAGGGAAGAAACAAAATGTAATATAACAGGATACTACTTCACTAATCTAGATCTGGTTGCCATATAAAAACAGAATGCTGATAAAAATGCATATTTAAATTCCACAAATGCCACAAATATTTGAAATGTAAATAAAGGACATTTTTTTTCCTACAAATATAATGTTATTGGAGAGCACTCAATTTTGAAAGATGCTGGCTGTTTGCAGCAAGAGTCTGAGAAACCTCACTCCCTCCCCTGAAGTTCAGCATGAACTGAAAGACGCTTAGAACCTCGAAGGAGCAAGCCAAAAGCAATTACTCAATATGAAATTTGTCCAGGTGCCTACCAGGGATGATGGTGAGTGGGAAGATTTATTTTTATACTGTGGAAAGTGTGCTTTATGCTTTGCAGGCAGAATCAAGAAAAACTGCTTGCCCTGAAGATCTCACAGGCTACTTACAAAAAGCTTTCAGTGTTGCACCTTCTGTGTAAGCCCTGAGGAGCAAAGGTCTTTGAACATTAGGGAAGAGTCAGAAAATATATAAACTATGTCATCAAAAAGGGCAAGAACAGGAGTTTATACTGTAAATGCTAGAAAACCTTCATGTTCCAGGCTGGTAAAGGAAATTGAACATAGGAGGCAAGAAATCTAGGACCTGATATAAATCACAGAAAGATAAATAAAAATTTCTCATTGTTTTCCCTGAGCTTTGCACAAAGGCTACAGTTGCCTGTTTAATCAGTGTGTTATTCCTTCTGTTAGTCCCTCTGGGGAACTGGGAGCAGCTCCACATCTATCAACAGACATCTTCAAGTTCTCTTGATTGATCACTATTTTTCTCAGTGCTCTGGAAATAAAAATGAATAATTCTGTCATCTTTCTTTACAAAATAACATTTGGTACCTTTCTGATCCTCCAGAGGAAAAAAATGAAGGACTTAAAGAGATAAGAATATATAAGCTTTCACACAAATGTTAACCTACATTACTAATGACTAGAAAGACAACTTCAACATTCCTGAACTCATATGAAAATAGATTCACATTTTGTCTATATTAAGAAAAGTTAGTGCTTATGAAGCTAGTTGAGGATTTTACTTTGTACTGGAAACCTCTATTGAAAAAATCAGACCTCCTTCTGGATTTTAAAGTCTTAAATGTTCTTTTTTTTTTCCCCACAGTTATACCATTATAATAATAAAAAATATCCATACTTTACTATATTTTTAAAATACTGTGTTGTCTATAAGCATCATCAGTTTTTGGATTGAGTAAAAGGTATCCAACATTTTACAAGGTATGTCTCTTTGCAGTTTACTGTTGTTGCATTTATGAAGAAAAAGTTGAGATAACACACATTATTTCAATCTGGGTACAATTTTTATCAAAATAGTCTGAATAGTTAGACAGAGGATAACTCATTTTTTTTTCCCTTCTGAATCTGAGATGAGGAAATTTTAAAAGTTTTCTAGTTTTCCCCTAAATAAAACCTTGACAGCTGAGTTCTGTACAAAAATAATATCTTTCTAACTACTTTGGATGAGCAGTACTTTTTTCGTTCAGTAAGGGAATTGAAAAATAGTGTGAAACTTAAAACTAAAATTCAAGGAGAAATATTTTACATCTAGATTTATATTGTCCTTCCACTAAATAGTGTTCTGAGCAAAGAGGAAAACTAGTGTTTAATTTCCATCTTAAGGCATTTTATAATATCAGCTCACTAAGCTTATGGCATTGTCTTGTATCTCTTTTTTGTTTGTTTAAACCTTTCAAAGTTGAAGAACTGACATTCATCAGCTTTATGTTTTAGATCAGAAGGAAAGTAACAGAAAATTGTTGATTCCAAAAGCCTTGAATATTTTATCCTGCTACGAGGCAATGCTCATGTGTTCATAATGATGGTAAGGAATTGCCAATCAGTTAAGTAGAAGGAAAGAGATTCTCAAACCATAAGACCTTTCCTATAGGAGAGATTTAACATCATTATTTTTGAAATATGACCTTCCCAGCAGCAACTGTAATTATACTTCCAAATTAGAACTAATATACTCTCAAAACCAGTCTCAGTTACTGAGCATATCAATTCCATTCTACAGAAAAAGTGAGCTTTCAAAATAATGTTGGAAACTTTATACTACAGAGAAATGCAGATATTCTTGAATCCTAAATAATGAGTATCATCTACTTTGTGAGACGCTAGCAATGAATATTAAATACAGATTTGTCTTGTTGTCAGACTTGAAAATAAGATGTAAAATGAAATAAAATAAAATTTATTAATATTAGGAACATTTTTTACTTTTCTGCCTACTTCTATTTATTAGTATAATAAATAGTGAAATAAAAATATCTATACTGTTCATAAGCTATCATATACAACTATTTGTTGCCAAATTTCTTTTTGCAGATAATTTAACTTATATTCTATTATATTTATGGCATACGTCTGAATCCTGAATCATAAGTTAATTGAGACCCGATGATCACAAAAAGATGGACAACACAGTGGGAAGATAGGGGGATATTCTAAAGGTTGTTACTGAACCTTCTATCTCCTGTGGTAGTGCAATCTTCAGAGTAGAAGAAAAATGGTTCAGGATAACGAAAAAAAAAATGCTTTGTGGCACTGTCCTGGTTTCGGCAGGGATAGAGTTAATTTCCTTCCTAGTAGCTGGTACAGTGCTGTGTTTTGGATTTAGCATGAGAATAATGTTGATAACACACCGATGTTTTAGGTGTTGCTAAGCAGTGCTTACACTAGCCAAGGACTTTTCAGTTTCTCATGCCCTGCCAGTGAGAAGCTGGGAGGGGGCACAGCCAGGACAGCTGACCCAAACTGGCCAAAGGGATATTCCATATGATACGATGTCATGCTTGGGAACTGGCTGGGCATTGGTCGGTGGGTGGTGAGCAATTGCATTCTACATCCCTTATTTTGTATATTTCTATTATTATTATTATTATTATTATTATTAATATTATTATTATTATTATTATTTTCCCTTCCTTTTCTGCCCTATTAAACTATCTTTATCTCAACCCACGAATTTTACTTTTTCCCCGATTCTCTTCCCCATCCCACTGCGGGGGGAGGGGAATGATTGAACGGCTGTGTGGTGTTTAGCTGCCTGCCGGGTTAAACCACAACAGACAGTGAAGTGATGGATTACTCAGAGTGAGAGGGTAAACATTTCTGAGAGGTGCACAAACCACTTTCCATCTTCTTTATTTTTATTTCATATTATAAGATGTGGTTTGATTCTAAACTTCTGGGAAGAGAACATCTCTGTAAATTTCCTCAAACATTAACACAATTCAGATAGAGATTAGAAGTAAGAGATTTCACCTTCTATCTCTGAAGATGACCTGATGTTCAGCTTGCAAAAAGGTACTCATCTGAGTACCAGGTACAGATATTACACACCTAATGGCACTCATCTAGCTTCCAAAGCATTTATCCTACACACAAAGTCACAGACACTGTGCACAATTATATTTTAAACAACTGCATGTACACCTTTCACATGTGGCCCCCAGAGCCATAGTCTTTGACAGAAAAAGAGTGATATACCTGGAAGGAGGATTCAAAACCTTTCCCACTAGCTGTACCTTAACTGCTAGGACTATATTCTTATATTTGCACCTATTATTCTTATATTTGCACCTCTACAATTATTCACCACAGAAAAAAGGCAGGACACTATTTTGTAGTGCATAAGACTAGTCTTTTAACTGCCAAGGGGCTTTCTTGGAGGATGGCAACAAATGATGTGGGGGTAGAATCAAGCTGTTACTCTTCCCAGGAAAATGTTTTTACCAAGAGGCAAACAGCAGTATTTCATCTGTCTTTGTTTTCCATTGACGGCCAATGCAGCTGCTGTGCACTGAACTCACTGCTGCCTGCTGTGCATACATCTATATTTGAGATTTAGCTCCAAAGATAATCCAGTTAGTTCCAAATAATCAAGATTATTTTGAAACAAATCTCCCAGTTTTCCCCACTCACTATACTTCATTTCATACCCCAGAAATGAGTTCTTTTTGGAAATGAAACAAGAAAACACACTCCAGAAGGATACCTAATGTGGTCTAGTTGCTAATAGACATTCAGTTCATGGGACCAGACAAGAGCTACTCCAAAATGAAATGCGTGAACTGTGCAGTGGAGACATCAGGTCCTCAGCACCAACTGTTTTACTCTGCGGGTCTACACCTATTCCAGCTCACTGTTTGCTAATGCAGACATAGCCTATGTGCGTTGACCAGTCAGAGCAAGACTGATTAATACTGCCATTTCAGACACCTAGAAAAAACTGAGGTACTTTTTTAGAGACTGAGTCATAACAAAGTTCAAGTAGGAGCCTAGGAGCTTGGGTATGCAAACTGGTTAACTTTTGCACATGCTCAAATTCTTGGGTGATTAAGAAATTTTGAGTAGTTAGCATTTAGTGCTTAGCCTGGTTACATCTGTACTAGCAAATAAAACAGAGTAAGGACATGAGTGCAGACACAGGTACAGAGTCATCCGTACTATTTCATCATTAACATACAACTTTCTGGTTTGTACAGGTTAAAACGTCTCTTATACAATGAGCACACACAGAACAAGGGAAAGTGCAGCCCAGAGACTCTTCCCAAAATTGCTGGTGCCATGTTCTGAGGGAAAAGTTCACCTCTCCTTCAGAGGCATTGAAGAGACACAGTATCTTTCTCATGTAATACTGTCGTGATACACACCAATTCCTGTCCACATCAGCTGGGCTACTCCAGGATAATAGGTTGTGAAAGAAGTGGGAGAACTCTGCAAGCAGGGACCTATATGAAAAGAGTTCATACAGACTGTGAATTCTTTACTAAATTCCAATATTTTATTCCTCATATACGGAAGTAAATTATCTGATATCTATTGAGAAACTTCTATGATACTAAATACTTAGCAATGAGAAGAGGGAAAACCAAACCATCCTCCTGATACTGGTCAAGTTAGCACTGACACAGAGTTAATATTTATCCAAAAGTTAGCTTTAAAAAGTAAATCTAAGAAAATACTAAAAAGTGGTCTGGTGTCAATGGTTTCACAAAGAAAATTATACTTGTATAAATGAGAATAAAAAAGAAGACAGAAAAGGGAAGTTTCCAGTTAGACAAAGATAAAAAGACAGTAGGAAACCTGAAAAACCATGAATGAATGGGAAAAAGTGTATTCTAGAAAAACATATGAAGCAATATAATAAATCCAGTTTCCAGAGCACAGCATTTATTTGGGATTCATGAGACATTAATAACATCATTATTACCTAGTGCATAAAATTTTCGAGTGCTTATCTTATTTAGGAAAAAGAATTCAAGTGTGTTTTGGAAATTGGTTCTATCTTCCATAACATTATTTTATTTTTAAAATGGACTCGCGATGTCTACAGTCAATAAATGTAGAGTTAGTGCATATAGTAATATGATACCAGAAGTATAGCCCTGAATGGAGACTTTTAAGCATTGTTTGCTGTTGCTTATAGCTTTCAAAACAGACCACAAACCCTTTGAGTTAAATTTTTCCATGCTCATTTTCAACTTAAAGGTGATTTTTTTGAGAGTGTAGCAAAATATGAGTTAGCTACTTTGCAGTTACCTGAGCATGAAAATGTGTTTTTCATGCCTAAATATGACTTTTTTTGCACTCGATTCAAAAATAGTTTAATTTTCAAACTTGGCATATAGCAAGTACTGTCACCTACAGGAAGCATATGCTTTGAAAACCAGAGTAGAAATTAAAAATAAATACATATATAGAGAAAAAATAATTTTTCTATGGACCATAGTCAGTTCCTGAATTTGTTACTGTTGTTCTCCTTCTGCATGGTGGGAACGATCGTGCTAAAATATTTGTAACTGTAAAATCCTATACTGGTGTAATTTTACTGTTGACCGTGCACATATTTGGAAGTAAAGGAAGCAAAACAACTGCATCTGTTATTTCATCTGTGCCAAAATGCAGTAATGTTAGCATATAAACCAAGAGAAAATAATACATATATGCCAATAAACTAAGCTGTAACTTTCAGTACCCTGCCTTATGTATATCATATTACACTGAAGTATTTTATTTTGTTGTGGATATGCTAGACTTTATAAATCATTTTAATTATGAAACACCTCACAACAAGCAAACCCTTATTTTGAAAAATGGACTCATTATATAAATTATACAACTGATTTAATGCTTGGACTTTATTATAATCGATAGGTCAAATTTTCATAAGGGGAACAGTCAGTAGCAAACTGCAGCATCTAAAGTCACCGTGAAAATGCTTTGAGAAACCTAAGGATAAATCCATACTATACAATAAAGTACTCTGAGGCATCCTGAACCAGGCTGAGGTGTGTCTCTGGCATCAGGTGGCACAATCAGATCTTGGCAGAGATTTTGGAAGCTGAATTAGCTGCATCACCTTTGCTTGAGTCTCACCCAAGAACAGGACTGTACTTGGCAGCAACATTATGCTCCCACATGCTATGATGATTGCAGTCATAGAGCTAGTGTCATTGCTACCAGCTGAGAATGAAGGCTGTGGTCAAATGGGGCATGTACCACCACTCCATTATATAGATAAAACTGTTGGTTGAAAGACAAGGAAACAGAGAATATGAGTAAAAGGTTAGTTGTCACAGTGTAGGGAATTCACCTAGAGAGCTTCAAGGCAATTTTAATATCTACATATAGATGAATATATATTAAAATAACTGTGTATATATCTAAATTAAAATACCTGTATTTTATATATATGTATATATATACAAAAAACATCTGGAAAGGTGAGTAAAGCGTGGAAAGTTGGCTGATTTTATAAAGTTATTCAAGGGATTAAGAACAGGGCAGATTATGAAGGACATTATGAGATGTATAAGGGAATAAAATGGAAGATGAAGTTGACTGTAGATTAACGTAAAATGTAGCACACATGGAGAAACTATTGCAGCTTCATATATTAAAAGTTGGGCTTAGCGATGACCATTACTATTCAGAAGCAAGACAGGGAGTTTCATAAAAACATCAGCTCAGTGCTTGGCAGAAGTCAAAAGAAAACAAGCGAAGTGTAAAGAATTATTAGGAAAGAAATAAGGAATATAACCAGAACATTATGCCACTGTGCAAATTTGGGGTCTGCCCACAGTTCTGCAGTTCTTGTCCCCTCAACTCTGAAAAGGATACACGAGAACTCAAAGAGTTTCAAAGGGCTACAACAGCTAACTTAACCTAAGGGTATATTATAAAAAATCGCAAAATGAGTGGTTTTAAGAGCATGGACAAGAACCAACTGTTCTGTCTTTTCCCATGTAAATTCTAGCACCATGACATGAAGGATGTGAACACCTTTGCATCAGGGATGTCACCGAGAGGCTGCCAAGCCTCCTACAGTCCACTGACTATTATCTGCTGCTGCTGTTTCATGTGGGCACCAGGGACACAGCCAGGAGCAGTCTGAGGACTATCAAGAAGGACTACAGAGCCCTGGGAGCGGCGGTAAGGGATTCAGGAGCACAGGTAGTTTTTTCATCAGTCCTGCCAGTCAAAGGGAAGGGGTTTGAAAGGGCCAGTCGAATCTGGTGAGTCAACAAATGGTTACAGGATTGGTGCCCCAGCCAGGGATTCGGCTACTTAGACCATGGGACTCGCTTTGAGAAATCTAATCAGTCTAATCAAATCAAAAAATCAAAAATCAAATCAATCAATCAAAAATCAATCAATCATCTAATCAATCTAATCAATCAATCAGTCTAATGAAATCTAATCAATCATCAGTCTACTGGGGACTGATGGGGTGCATCTGTCAGAGGAGGGAAAGAGCATCTTCAGTCTTGGGCTTGCCAAGCTGGTGAAGAGGGCTTTAAACTAGAGATGCCGGGGGAGGGGAACCTCAATCCATCCCACTCCTACCAGTTTGATGTCAGGGCCAGCAATAGATGCCCAGAGCCTGGAGAAGGAACACAGGTCAGCAGGAGAGTGCCTGAAGAGCTGCACAAAGGAACTCCAGCCAGTAAGACAGCTTCATCAGGGGCCCAACTTAAATGCCTCTGTGCAAATGCACGTAGCATGGGGAATAAACAAGAGGAGTTAGAGATGTGCCCACACCTGCAGGGCTGCGACCTTATTGGCATCATGGAGACATGGTGGGATGGCTCCTATGACTGGAGTGTTGGGATGGAGGGATACAGGCTCTTTAGGAAGGACAGGCAGGGGAGACGAGGAGGGGGTGTCACCCTCTATGTCAATGACCAGCTGGAGTGCATGGAGCTCTGCCTGGGGGTGGGTGAGGAGCCAACCGAGAGCTTATGGGTCAGGATTAAAGGGAAGGCAGGGACAGGTGGCATTACAGTGGGGGTCTGCTACAGGCCACCCGACCAGGCAGACCGAGCAGATGAGGCCCTCTATAGACAGATAGGAGCAGCCTCACGCTCACAAGCCCTGGTCCTCATGGGCGACTTCAACCACCCCGACATCTGTTGGAGGGACAACACGGCAGGGCATAAGCAATCCGGGAGGTTCCTGGAATGCGTCGATGATAACTTCCTTCCTCAAGTGGTAGAGGAGCCACTGAGGAGAGGTGCTATGCTGGACCTTGTTCTCACCAACCAGGAGGGGCTGGTGGCGAATGTGAAGCTCAAGGGCAGCCTGGGCTGCAGTGACCACAAAACGGTGGAGTTCAAGATCCTGAGGGCACCGAGGAGGGCGCACAGCAAGCTCACTGCCCCGGACTTCAGGAGAGCAGACTTTGGCCTCTTCAGGGATCTGCTTGGTGGAGTGCCATGGGGCAAAGCCCTGGAGGGAAGAGGGGCCCAAGAAAGCTGGGTAATATTCAAGGATCACCTCCTTCAAGCTCAGGAGTGATGCATCCCAACAAAGAGGAAGTCAGGCAAAAACGCCAGGAGGCCTGCATGGATGAACAAGGAGTTCCTGTGCAAACTCAAACACAAAAAGGAAGCCTACAGAGGGTGGAATCAAGGACAAGTAGCCTGGGAGGAATACAGAGAAATTGTTGGAGCAGCCAGGGATCAGGTTAGGAAAGCTAAAGCCCTGATAGAATTAAACCTGGCCAGGGACATCAAGGGCAACACAAAAAGATTCTATAGGTTCATTGGAGATAAAAGGGAGACAAGGGAAAGTGTGGGCCCTCTCTGGAATGAAACAGGAGACCTGGTTACCCAGGACATGGAGAAGGTGGAGTTACTCAATGACTTTTTTGCCTCGGTCTTGCTCACTGGCAAGTGCTCGAGCCTCACCGCCCAAGCCACAGAAGACAAAGGCAGGGACTGGGAGAATGAAGAGCCACCCACTGTGGGAGGACATCAGGTTTGAGACCGTCTAAGGCACCTGAAGGTGCACAAGTCCATGGGACCTGATGAGATCCATCCGTGGGTCCTGAAGGAACTGGCGGATGAAGTTGCTAAGCCACTATCCATCATATTTGAGAAGTCGTGGCAGTCTGGTGAAGTTCCCACTGACTGGGAAAGGGGAAACTTAACCCTCATTTTTAAAAAGGGAAGAAAGGAAGACCCAGGGAACTACAGGCCAGTCAGTCTCACGTCTGTGCCTGGGAAGATCATGGCACAGATCCTCCTGGAAGCTATGCTAAGGCACATGGAGGACAGGGAGGTGATTTGAGACAGCCAGCATGGCTTCACCAAGGGCAAGTCCTGCCTGACTAACCTAGTGGCCTTCTAGGATGGAGTGACTACATCAGTGGACACGGGAAGGGCTACAGATGTTGCCTATGTGGACCTCTGTAAGACCTTTGACACGGTCCCCCACAACATCCTTCTCTCTAAACTGGAGAGGTATGGATTTGATGGGTGGACTGTCCAGTGGGTGAGGAATTGGTTAGATGGTCGCATCCAGAGGGTAGTGGTCAGCGGCTCAATGTCCAGATGGAGATTGGTGATGAGTGGCGTCCCACAGGGGTCCGTACTGGGACCGGTACTGTTTAATATCTTCATCAATGACATAGACAGTGGGATTGAGTACACCCGCAGCATGTTTGTAGAGGACACCAAGCTGAGTGTTGCAGTCGACATGCCTGAGGGACAGGATGCCATCCAGAGGGACCTGGACAAGCTCGAACATGGGCCCATGTGGACCTCATTAAGTTTAACAAGGCCAAGTGCAAGGTCCTGCTCCTGGGTCAAGGCAACCCCCTGTCTCAATGCAGGCTGGGGAATGAAGGGATTGAGAGCAGCCCTGCTGAGAAGGACTTGGGGGTAGTGGTGGATGAAAAACTGGACATGAGCCAGCAATGTGCGCTCACAGCCCAGAAGGCCAATCGTATCCTGGGCTGCATCAAAAGAAGCATGGCCAGCAGGTCAAGGGAGGGGATTCTGCCCCTCTCCTCTGCTCTGGTGAGACCCCACCTGGAGTACTGTGTCCAGCTCTGGAGCCCTCAGCAGAAGAAAGACATGGACCTGTTGGAGTGGGTCCAGAGGAGGGCCACAAAAATGATGAGGGGGATGGAACACCTCTCCTCTGAAGAAAGGCTGAGAGAGTTGGGGTTGTTCAGCCTGGAGAGAAGAGAAGGCTTTGGGGAGACCTTATTGCAGCCTATCAGTACTTAAAGGGGGCTTATAAAAAAGATGGCGGAAAACTTTTTAGCAGGGCCTGTTGTGACAGGACCAGGGGGAATGGCTTTAAACTAGAGGGGTGTAAATTTAGACTAGCTGTAAGGAAGACATTTTTTACGTTGAGGGTGGTGAAACACTGGCACAGGTTTCCCAGAGAGGTGGTGGATGCCCCATCCCTGGAAACCTTCAAGGTCAGGTTGGACGGGGCTCTGAGCAACCTGCTCTAGTTGAAGCTGTCCCTGCCCATGGCAGGGGGGTTGGACTAGATGACCTTTAGAGGTCCCTTCCAACCCAAACTATTCTATGATTCTATGATTCTAACACTATATAAAACATAAAATTGGCTAGATGGATCCTTGATAAGTTAGTCTTTATTATATTTTGGTGTTCTTAGTGAACAGGCACTTCTAGATTGACCCTCATCAACCTAGACAAAGCAGGTAATTTACCCATGAAAATATAAGTTAAGATTCTTTTTATCAAATGAATGCCCTAGAATAAAAACTAAAAAAATAAGGAAGTTGTTTATATTGCAGGTTTCTTTGGCAGCCATCAAAGTTTAGTATGGTGATATCTAGGGTTCCCGAGTATTGAAGGCAACATATTATTTAAGTCCACAAACTGCAAGGCTCTGAAAGGAGCTGCATTGCCATCATGTCCCTCAAATGAACAAGGATATCACATAGTCCTGATATGGTGCAGAAGGTTTGGTAGTCATCATTAGGTACAATTTCCACTTGCCAATTTTTTTCCCATTTAATATTAATTTTGTGTGTATATTACACTGCAGAAGAATACTGTTTCTTTAGTGTCATCCACAGTACTCTTCACATTCATGTAGCAAGGGTAAAAAAAAGTCTTTCAAAAAAAGAAAAAGTGGCAGTGTCGTTTCCGTAGATGAGAAGCCTTCAGATCCAGCTACACAGATATCCAAAAATATTTAGCCATACCTGGACTTAACATTTCAATGCTCAAGCAATTTGAAAAACAATGTCCAGAGCCAAATTTAGGTGGATTATAGTTAACTAAATCTGTATTGTGACCCTCAAGCCCTCTTAAGAATATGAATCCTTGGGATGCTCAAATTCCTCAGGTATCCAAATTTCTGCTTATCTTTTTGTCGAAAGGCACTTTGAACTTGACAGTAATGATTTACTGCCGTCTAGATCAAGCCTGTCTTCCACAAAAGCTTTTTTTTTTTACTTTTTTCACTTTCAAGGTCAGAGGATTGAGAAGAGCACAGGCAAGAGGGTGTTCACAGAATACATTTATTGAATAAGCACCATAAAAAAAGCAGGCTTAACTACCATTTTCCTGAAGAAGGAGGCCAGAAGAGTTGTCAACGTCCTTTAGATAAGGATTTAGTGCTTAGGACATTCATCCAGGACATGAGATATTCTTGGTTTAATTTCTCCTCTGCGTGAGGAGACTTAAAACCAGAGTTTCTATTTATGCACTTTACACTTCAAATACTTAATCAGCCCTCGGAGTTGAATCCAAACTCCAGATGTCCCAGAGGAAAGTCGTAAGCACTAAATTACAGCCCTTGTTCACTCACTTTTTCTTTATCCCATCTCCTCTTCTCCAACACAGTTAGTCCAGAATTGCTTCAGACCAAGTGGAAAAACTTCAGACAATGCAGCTGGGACTCCTCACACACTCACTCCTCATTCTTCATCCTAACCCATTGTTACCCAGCTCTACAGCTCCAGCCCACAGCTCTAGGCATAAAAACACTGCAGCCCACAGGCTGGGCACTCACCGGAGAGCACAGTGTTTCAGGACTTGCCTGGCTTGTCTTGATCTGAGAGAGTTTTAGTCTGTGCCTATTGTCTAAACTGTTTCTGCCTAAGCTGTGTCTTAGATATGGTAAAAACCCAGCAGTCACTGCATAATAAACAAGAGCCTGTTGTGCCAGGGTAGAGTGGGGGAGGCTGTTCTGCAGCTTTCACAGTTTAGCTGGCAGTTAATGAGGAGGAAGCAGAGTGTTTTAAGAACATATACTGTCGGAGTTTCCCCTTGTTCAGTGTCAACGACGGAGCGGGAGTTGCGATTCCGGAGTAATGACAGATCTCAATATGAGTATGGTCATTCTCCTTTATTCATGCATGTAACAGGGTTTATATAGTTATCTACTATAGGCACGCGCTTCATAACAACCTATGGTTGGTTAATTACAGCTGTACACGCGCTCAATTATAAGCTATGATTGGGTTAAAGTTACTGTCCACGCGCTTATTGCTTCTACTCGATTGGCGGTTGGCAGCAGGACATGTTAGCCGCTTACTTCACCTCCTTATAGATACAGTTTTGTTACAGTTGTTTACCCGGCCCATTGTTCTTTGTTCTGTCCGGGGAAGTCCCGGTGGTCATCCTGCTGTGTTAGCATGTCTTAGTTACCTTTTGATACATGGGTTGCTCAGCGATACCAGATCGTGGCCTTGCTGAATCAGCCATTCCTCTACAATATACGAAAAGTCATCCAGGCAGACCCAAGACTGCAGTGGAACGGGCCCTCAGGACCAGTACTGGACTCCTTCGGGCAAATACCTTTGGACACTGCTGGCTTGCTGTGTTGATCCACTTCTCTTCATAAGGAAGTCACCACTGGCCTTAAGATCCAGGGGGTCTTTGGAAGAGTGAGCCTAATGCCAGAGAGAAAAGAAGATATAGTAGTTGTTCTGTGTAACAGTGTTAAGTATATGAAGCTCTTATGTATTAATTTGGACTATGACTGTTAGTGTTGCTGTGCCTGGACTAGTATAATAACTGTTAATTTTTTTATTAGAATACTAAAACTTGAATAAGATTGACAATAAATTCTTTTCTCCATGTACATGGGGTGTTGTCTTTTGTCCGTAATAAGACTTTGTTTATAACAAAAAGAATGATTACTGTCCAATTTTTTAAAGAAAAAGTTTAACCTTTTGCTTTGGAAGATTACAAGCTATAATGAAAAGTGGAAGGAGATGATAAATATCCAGTGTGCAAAATACCTAATCCAAAAAGGACAGGGTTTAAGACACAGGCTGTCCTTTTTACTTTGCCTTTGGATTCCCACACAAAGCTCTCATTTGATTTCTGACCTTTTGCCAGTCTACCATTTCTTGTTCTTACCATGTTCTTGTGAGAAACCTGTTCCAGCAGTCAGGCAACTAATTCTTAACATTGTGATGCTCAGTATTACACTGTTTACATTGCTCTTGTGTTTGGACCTCTCTTTCACTTTCAAAAGTCATCTAAAGCTTACAAACCCGTTCAAGTTAAATAGAGTTTTAAGTTTGATTTTTCAAAAGAATTTTAATACATGAACATTCACATAGATTAAGTGTACCTAAAACAAAGATACTACACATTGAAGTTGTTCTGAAATTGGTAAGAATTTGACACACCCAAATGGCACAAGATGGTCTTTATATTATATAAGCAGTGAAAGCATCTAAACTACAATGAAAATACTAAAATATCTAAATCTTGTAAACAAATTTGAATATTCCGTTTGGTATTTATTGTCATATACTATGCAGTTAACAGTCTTCCATAAATTTGGAACAGCCATTGAAAAATATCATTGCACAGACTGGTATACTATGTTAAATTATCATTTCACTTGTGAATCAATAGCTCTAACCTAACTTGGAAAAATCAGGAAAGTATTGTGTTTATTGACAAGTCATTGTTATTAATTACTTTTTTTCTTTCAAATATTCTAGCCACTTAATCAGGATGCACAAAAAATACATAAGTGATCAAACGTCATGCAAAATCTAAGTGCTGGCAAATCTAAATTATTAGTTTGCAGGCCATCTGTATATTAGAAATTATTTATCTAGCCTACACAGTGAACACTGAACAGTGGATTCAGAAAAAAAATTAAACAATTTGCAAGAGATTTTTTGAGAAAATGGACTAAGTTTGCTGTAAATATTAGAAAAATTTCAAACAGCCTTTCTTATGATCTCCTTTTTTATGGAATGAAAGAACTACTGAAAAGTAGTTCTGGTTTTGTTTTTTTTTAATGGACCTTTCAATACCCCAAAATCACACTGGAGAGCATGTATAGTCTGAAAAATAAACATGGTTCTAGAATTCTCATCAGGTCCTCTGCTACACAAACAAATCTACTTTAATTACCTCATTTTGTAGCCTAAGATTAAAAGTTGGTTATAATAAATGTCAGCATAAAAAAGAACATTCAGATACTTAACAAACATGTAAATTAATTAACTATTAGTTCCCTTCATAAGAAATTGCTTCTCAAAATCTGTTACTAGCAGTTAACAGCTGGTATATTAGCTAATGGGCAGAAACAGTTCCAAGGATAAAGATAATAATATAAAAAACCAACTAACTTTAGTAAAGATGGATTTTTTCAGGAGACTGCTGATATTGTACATAATAGCAAATATTCTGTAAACCGAGAGCATTTTGCAAGAAGCAATGCTACAATATATCTTCGTGGCATCATTAAAAACATTCTGAGTTACAGAAATACAAAAAAACTTATTAAAGTTAAGAAGGCGTCTTGATTCAAACATTACTATTTAAATTTGTTGCAGAATCTTGGGCATTAATTTGATTCCAATAAGAATATTCAGCTCTTTTACATACAAAAAGTTTATTAGTTTCCTTGAATAGCAAATGGTAATAGTATTAATACAGACATTGTCAAAAGGTGAACTTACTACCAATGTAGTAGTTTCAGCAATGAACTCACAGCATGTTGTATCAAATGAAAAGTGAAGTGCATTAAATCTTGATATATTGAATTCACAGTTTAGTGCATTTTTGCGATTATAATAAAATGCATTTTATTTAAAATTAGTACATAGGAATGTATTTTCAAAGTTCACATGAAAAGGAGGGTAAGTTGAAGTAAACTAACGCTGTTCTTAAAATCTCTTTGGGATTTTGCTTTTTTATTTTGATATTTTTTTATTTAAGGAAACCTGCAAATCGAGCTATTCAAAAAGTTCTAAACCTATGACATTAAAGCAATACAATGTAGGTTTTTTGTTTGTTTAAGAAAGTATAGATTCATATGGAACAAAATTTAGCTTCAGTTAGCATTTCTCTTCATCTTTAAAAAAGGGTCAAGGGAGAAGAATTATGCAGATGCAAAAAGTGTAAGAAGTAATTTCAAACTAATCCTGTTTTCCGAAAGTGAACTACAGCTTTTCAGCCAGAATGTCCTATTTTGGTTTACATATTTTTTTTCTACAAGGTTGCAACAAATGGCTGGCAATCACTAGAAACTTTATGTCAGATTTATAATATGGTTGTATAATTTTGTTTTCTGCAATAAACTTAATAGAGTTACTACAACCAAGGGATTGGCAATTTGTTTTCATGAACATTTGGATTTTCCTGGCAAAAAATAAAAAGACAGCAAAATCTGTTACATTGTCTAATAAGCCACTTGATCTGTAAATTTTTGGCTCATACACCTGTGTAGATTAAATAAGAATCCCCAAATAGTGAACATGAGGTTTGCATTATACACTACTTTGTTTTATTTATTCATTGGAGGTCTGACTATGGAATGACGAAATGACATATAACTTCCAGCAGAACTCTAAATGGTTTACAGCTATAATTCTTCAAAACATTTTTAAAAGGCAGGCACCATAATCATTAATATTTGTAATCAATAGTGTTGAACTAGACTATAGAAAGTTAAATTCGTAAATTCAAATAAGTGTAATAGGTAGAATGCTGAGTCAAAGTCATCTTGAGACTAGATTACCCAAGAATTCCTCAATAAAGCAAAGAATGGAAAAATGTTCATCACTTAATTTTTGTTTCCAAGACAATTTTCAAAACCAGTTTTACCTTTCTTTTGCAGCATGTCCTGAAATAGAATATAGATTTTCACTATGGGTCATAGCATATTTTGATGGTGTACCTCCATAATCACATATGCTGCTGTTTCAACAGTGTGTAAAAAAAAGCATTAAAACATTGAGTTAGTATGATATTGAGAGAAGGTCTAAGCAGTCATCTCACTACAGATTTCACAATTGATTTCTTTCTAGGTCCTGCCTCTGGCTTATTCCTTGACACGAGCAAATCACTAAAGAATGCTTTAAAAATAGAAGTCCAGATATATTGATTACTTCTAGAAATAAATATACAACATTAGATGTTTAAAAATAAATCTGACAACAATGAATTAAGTATTTCACCTTGTTATTCATATCTGCACACATCTTAAAGTAGTAAAAATTGTGATAAATGCAGGCATTGACTTTCCTACCTTGATTTCCTCACCTGTGTAATGAAAAATATATGATCTACACAACATAAAACAGTATAGAAGAAATAATCAGTATATTCCTATATTGTACTTGGATCTTCCTTTGCATCTTTAAGAATGAGTCTTGCTAGCGGTTATGGAGATCATCTGTCATTCTGGTGTATAGTGTGTCCCACTCGTAGAACAGAAAAAAACGTCACCAGATTAATAGTGGAATGTTCTAGTTTGCCACAACCTTACAGAGAAGGTTTTGGTTTTCCATTTCAGCCTTCATCATTTGTTCCCTTACAACACCGATTACCTACATGAGCAATCAAGTAGACCTATTATTGGACAGAAGGGATATTGCCATCTGAGGATGTTCATTTGTGCAACCATACATTGAGTAATTTTTCTGCATTACTTCAGCAAGTCCTAGCTTTTGCCCAACATATTGTTAAAAAATAATACATACTTCCCCAATCCTTTTATCAATGATTGTGTGAGAGAAACTGTAAGAATTGTTCAAAGTTAGAATCCTTTGCTTTGCTAGGATAGGGTTGGTTAGGGTTAATAATCTGGTAAGGATTAAAAATGGAGAATTTGTTCCTGTGAAGATTTGGTCTAATTTCTTTCATCAGTTCATGTTCAAATACGAATTCATTGCTGCTTGAGTAAAAAATATATATTTAGGCATCCCAAAATCAAGTTCTGGTGAGCAGAGATATATCAATATAGTTGTAAATTCAATGTTCAAAAGGTATATAAAATGCATCCTTGAAAACACTTGTGTACTAAACTGAGTTTTCCTTAAGAACCTTATGTCTGCAGAAAAAAATTTAAACATAATCAGTCAAAACATTTAACAACATGTTTGCATAACTCTTATGTACATGAACTGAATTTCAAGTTCTAAAAATTATGGGTGAGATTCGGTTCAAGATGAAACTCCTACATTTAAGTGTGTACATGACAGTTATTATAGTCATTGGAGATGATATCAGCATAAACTGGTTACTGAAGCCTGAAGAGCACTTTAGTTCACCAAGCTGACTTCACTAACATTCAATTCAGTTGCCTAAATGGGCGTGTAGTGCAGCCTGAGAGAGAGGTTTCCCAAGTTCCCAGGATGTTCACATGGGTCTGGAAGCTTAAACTGTCAGAAAAAAGGAAACCTTTTTTTCCTTCTGGAGCAGCAGCTTGAGTTCAGACAGGATATCACATAGCACCTACAATGAGATTAGGCTATGTCTTCATTAACAACTGGTGTGAATCAGTAAGAATGGATCTGTAGTGCAAAAAAGTTAGTGCTGAAGATCTGAAGTCCCCATTATACACGTTTCATGGGAAAATTTTTTTCATTTGTGTCTTTGTAAACTGGTCCACACTTTAAGTGTAAGTGGGACACTTGGGAGGTTCACTTTAAATCCTGATCCTAACTAAAACTGGTATAGAAACACACTGTATATCTACATGTGTGCAACTGAATTAAGCCCAAGGTGTCTACTTTAAGCTGAGCTGAATGACTCTCTAGAATCCACTGCCTGTGTTGAATTTGGGCTTGGATCTGTTGTCTATAGTTAGGTTTATAATGCTTCTAATGGACTTACAGCAGACCTACTAGATACTCTCCAACCTTCTGAAACAGCAGCTGGAGACCAAGTGGAATAACCTTGTGCATATCAATTAGTCACAGACACCTGTGTTTTAAGTGCCTGAAATGAGACCTAGATCTTCACTAAGTACAAAAAGAATTTGCAGACCATATGTACATGTTGACACTTCATTTTGATGTCTAGTTTTGAACCAAATATCATCTCTCTTTTCAGATGTTTAGATACATCACTCTTGTACTCTTTTAAGGAATCTTTTGATATCAAAATGCTGTGAAATCTCATGCCCCATTGACACTAAAATTTAATACAAAGTTATTTGTAGCATCAAGATATATCACCTGCCTGTACATCTGTAAGTACTTTACTTCTAAAAAATAGACATAAGTCTGACCAAAGCACACATATAGTAGCTTTTATTCAAGATTCTGAAATAACACCATAAATTTTGCTCTTTTTTCACATTATCATAACCTGTCCTAACATCATAACATCAGGTTGGGTGGGGCTTTGAACAACCTGATCCAGTGACAGTTGTCCCTGCTCATTGCAGTGGGGTTGGACTAGATGACTTTTAAAGGTCCCTTCCAACCCAAAACATTCTATGATTCTATGATCTTCTTTGTATCACTTACAACAAATGTAAATTACTTTTCAAAAGACTAAAGGAAATTGCATTATACCTTCTCAGACAGGATTTTCTGTTCATATCATGTAGCAATATCCTTTAATTTCAATGTCAATTCCTATTATGCAAATATCTACTAAAGTGAGATGGAAGAAATAGTTTTGTCCACAATTTTTCTAGCTGAATTATATTTCTCTGACACCAGAGGTCACTATCATATTCATTTTACCTTGAGAGTAGACAAAGAAGGTTGTCTACCTCTAGACAAAGTGGCACACAGGAGACATAAAGACTATAGAGACTGTAACAGACATGGGTTTGATATCTGATTACCTCTTGTTCTTCCCTTTCTTATCATTGACGTCTCTCTGTTTCACAGGTACTAAAACCCCATGTTTTCATGTCATCTAATTGATTACATTAGACTAAGAAGAATGTTTCCATCTTATCATTAACAAAAAATACTTTATTTTTCAGACTTAATGAAAAGACTACAGCTGAAATACATAACTGTTTTTTCCAGCTAAATCAATCATTCCTCCAAACTTTTATTCTCTTATACCTTTAGACTATCATGGTTACAAAGTTCTGCTAGTAACATCATGAAGACCAGTGACTTGCCTCTAGTAGATATTAATATGAGGAAGATAACACTAGGTTACTTCTTTACTTGTGACTTAATTCTGATAAGTTCATGATTAAAGTAAGGTCTTGATAATTCTTCTGCTGGACTTGTTATTCACAAATACCTTCACTGCAGATGTGAAGGTCAAGGGCAGCTTTGGCTGCAGTGACTGTGCAATTATGGAGCTAAAATCCTGTGAGAAGTGAGCAAGACAATTAGTAGAATCACTGTCATGGACTTCAGAAGAGCAGATTTCAGCTTGTTCAGGGAATTTTCTCAGCAGGATATGCTGGGAGACTGCCTTGGAAATCAAAGAGGCCCAGGAAAGTAATTTCACCTCCAAAGATTACCTCCTCAAAACAGTCCATTCATGTCAATTCCTATTATGCAAATATCTATTTGAACAATTGAACAGTCCATTCCTATTGTAAGAAGACCAGCGTGGATGGGCAGGGAATGACTGCCTGAGCCCAAATGCAAAAGGAAGTATAAGAGGTAGAAGCAGAGATGGACTACCCAGAAGAGATAGGGAGGCATTGTCCAACTGTGCAGGGAGGGCAACTCACTAAAAAGGACCTTTGCAGAGAAGGACCTGGGGGTCCTGGCGCACAAGTTAAACATTTTCCGGCAATGTGCCCTTACTGGCAAAGAAAGCCAACCTCCTCCTGGGCTGCATTAGAGAGAGTGCAACCTGCAGGCTGAGGAAAGTGATTTTTCCTTTGTGCTGGTTTTGGCTGGGATAGAGTTAATTTTCTTCATAGTAGCTTGTATGGGGCTATGGTTTGGATTTGTGCTGAAAACAGTGTTGACAATACAGGGATGTTTTCATTATTGCTGAGCAGTGCTTACACAGAGTCAAGGCCTTTTCTGCTTCTCACACCACCCCACCAGCAAGTAGGCTGGGGGTGCACAAGAAGTTGGGAGGGGACACAGCTGGAACAGCTCACTCCAACTGCCCAAAGGGATATTCCATACTATATGATGTCATGCTCAGCAATAAAAAACTGGGGGAAGAAGGAAGGGGGGACATTTGGAGTTATGACATCTGTCTTCCCCAGTAACCGTTTCATGTGATGGAGCCCTGCTTTCCTGGAGATGGCTGGACACCTGCCTGGCAATAGGAGGTACTGAATGGATTCCTTATTTTGCTTTGCTTGCGCACTTGGCTTTTGCTTTCCCTATTAAACTGTCTTTATCTCAACGCATGAGCTTTCTCACTTTTACCCTTCCCATTCTCTTCCCCATCTTACCAGGGGGGAGTGAGCAAGTGGCTGTGTGGTGCTTAGCTGCCTACTGGGGTTAAACCATGACATTCCCTCTCTTTGGTTCTTGTGAGACCACGCTTGGAGTGCTGTGTTCAGTTTTGGGCTCCCCAGAACAAAAGAGGCAAACTGGAGCAGATCCAGCAGAGGGCCACCAAGATGGCCCTTGGGCTGTGGCACAGGACATTGGAGGAGAGTCTGAGTGATTTTCATCCTGGAGATGAAAATGGAAAATCTTATTGCTATCTACAATTACCTAACAAGAGAGTAATGGAGAAGATCAAGGTAGACTCTTCTTAAAGGTACAAAGTGATAGGATAAAAGGCAACAGATGCAAGTTGCAACAAGGAGAATTCCAACTAGATAAAAGGAAAACCTTTTTCTCCATGAACACGATCAAACAGTGATACAGGTTGCCCAGAGAGGCTGAAGAATCTCCACCCTTGGAGATATTCAAAACTCCCCTTAAGACTGTCCTGAGCAAACTGTTAGAGTTGGACCTCCTTTGATCAGATAACTCCAGCATTCCCTTCCAACGTAAATTATTCTATGCCTCTGCAGTAATTCTTCTGCTCTATGTTAACTTTCCTCAATATATGTGTAGATCACATATATTTAACTGTGCTAAGACCAGCAAAAGTTGCCTTTTCATTATTTTATTCAACCAAGCTATACATTGGATGAATTACAGAAAAGTAAATTCAAAATGTGTTCTAATATGTGGCATTTTTAGCCATTTTAAGTGAATGAGGAGGCATATAAACTTGTCATCATTCTTGTGGAAATTGTTCTCATCATGTTTGTGGAAAAATGGTGTACTTAACATGTCATTGCCTATGAGAAGAATGAAGCTGTCAGAACTCAACATTTCTCAGAAGCCATTATGATGCTAAGCAGAAATCAGAAGAGAAAATTCTTGCCAAGAAACTCTTGCTGGCACAAACCCGATGGACATGGCTTCTTAGGAATGCTAGAGGCAGCAGAGGTATATTTTAACACTGTAATTTCCTGACACCACTTCAGCTATTCCTGAAGTCTTGCTGGTATGTATATGGGAGTGACTATTAACCATCTGACCATTTTGTCTACCCTGTACTTGCAGAACTAAGCACATGTATCTAATTAGCTCATATTGGGCATTGGCCTACTTTAGTCCCCCAAACAGTGATGCACAACTTCTTGAATATTTCAAGAACTAATTCCCTTCATTTTAATTTGCATTTTATCCTTGATTGCATTTTTTCAAAATTATGTGTACACACACACTCACACCAATCTTATTTGGGGCCAGGAACCCAAGCAAAATTGAAAATGAAAGTAAATATACTAACCGAAAGGGGAATTGGAACTTCTGAATGTTAATTTAAAGCATCTGTGTTAAGAGCAATAGTACAGGCAGGACAAGAGCAAGCACAATTTTTTTTTCATCTTTTTTTTTTTTATTCACAGCATGCTAACATCTCCTATGTTTGGCAGTGGACTATAGATTTAATTTTTCAATATTGTCTAAATGAAGGATTTATTTCTTAGTACAGCTGAAATCAAGGTCCTACTATTTTACCTCAGTATATCCTTACTGTATAGTCTTCAGTATATCCTCAGCTCCTAATGTCCCTACATATTAAAAAATATCCTGAAGATAGGTATGAATAAGAAAAATGCTCAGAAAAGAAAATTCTGAAGTACATAGTACAATATGTATTTCTTATATTGTCCAGTAGTCCTTTAAACTTTCTTACTTTGTTTAACAGGATTAACACTTAAATCAAAAACTTCCCAAAAATCAAAGTACTCAGCACATATGAATATGAGGAAAGGTCTATTTTTGCATAATAGCACTTTGTTGATATAAGTCCAAGGTTTTTCATTATTGGGAATGTGGTGTGTTATTTTATGCTAAAATATTATACAAAACCAGAATAAACTCTCAGCGTCTTCGGGACGGTAAAGGAGTGTGAGGTACTTGGGGTGATTATTTTCTTTAGCATTGATTTAGACAAAACAGCCAAAGGATAGTTGCAATATTACTAGATATGCATGATACAAATGCAAATTATTCTTAGGAAGAAGGGGTTTTTTTACTGTAGAAAGCATACCAAATTACCAATTGCTCTACTATTCAGTGATGAAATATTTGGAGAAACAATCCCAAGGTTAGTATTCCATAAACAGCATCACTGACAATTTAACAGTGTGCTGTGACTCCTCCTAGCTCCATTGACTGTTAGAACAAATTTCTAATTTCCCTTCATAGATAATTGAGAAGATACATAGATTCCATTGAAATTAAATTGGAGACCATGTGAAAAGGCCTGAGAATAAGTTTAGTTTATTGTTTTTACCTTTAAAGCGGAAAGTTTTAGTCTACTCTCACTCAATAGTAAAATAATGAACTTGTATGAATTGTTACCATCTTGGAACCTTGTACTATCAAAAAAAAAAGGATCTGTGTATATGAGTTCATCTATTTGTGCAGAGAAAAAGAAAAGAAGATAAACGTTATTTTTCCAAGAATGGCAATTTAGGAATTTGAACTCCAGATGATAATCTTCACTGGGCTAGATGTTAATTTCTTCACAAGATGGTCTTACGGGTGGTAATAATACAATGTAGTCCTATTTTCTGTGAATTTTCTTATTTTCTTCTTGGATATCTTCACCAGTTTTGACAACAAAAATTACAGTGATTAGTTGGGACAAAATAAATATCCTTTGCACAGATGAAATCAGCTTTCTTTTATTTATATTCAAATTACTGGAAATGCAGAGCTTTGCCCAAGGGTATTTTGAGTATATAATTTGAATTTAGTATTTTGAACAGATAATTTCAAGGATAGAGCTGAACAACTTGATATAAATTAATGGCTTTTGCAACATTTGCTTTTCTTTAGCTGGAATACTCCACTCCAGCATGGAATACAATGACCTGTTTAATTTGTGGGTTTTTTTCTTAAATTCTACATTTCCCTTCTCCATCTTCCCTGTTTTGCCTCAATAAATGCAATATATCTGCGGGTTAAATCTTTGGCCTTTCCAGTTAGCAAAGAATGCTACAGCATACCTCCATCTCAACACAGATTAAAGTTATATCAATCTTGTCCTTCACCCTTATTCTGGTTTCTCTTTATATTCAAGTCTCTCATCCTAATTTCCGTAGATCTGTCCATGGTAACACTAACACCTAATTGGGCAGGAGACATGACTTTCTCTTGTGCTGGCTCAAGTTTGTAGGGCCAGCTCCATCAGGAGCCAAGGACTGCCTCAAGCCCCACCATTTTTTTATTCCATGGCAGGCATATGTTTTCAGTCTTGCTTTATGCAACAAGAAGATATAGCAAGCATAGCTGTAAACAACTCTTATCATTTTCCCACTGAGGAGAAAATAAACCAAGAAGATCACATCTGACAAACATGAATCACAAAAGGAACAAGACTTTCTAAGAGGGAGTTATAATAACTGTATGAATACAGTAGGATTCTCTTTTAGATTTTACCAGTTTTTGAAAATCAGTGGAGTCTGTGCAACAGGTATCTGCCTGAGATAACAATGATTTTTTTTTCTAATGATCATAGAATCATAGAATCATTTAGGGTGGAAAAGACCTTTAAGATCATCGAGTCCAAGCGTTAACCTAACACTGCCAAGTCCACCACTAAACTATGTCTCTAAGTGCCACATCTTTTAAATACCTCAAGGCATGGTGGCTCAACCATTTCTCTGAGCAGCCTGTTCCAGTGCTTGATAACCATTTGGGTGAAGAAATTTTTCCTAATATCCAATCTAAACCTCCCCTGGAGCAACTCGAAGCCATTTCCTCTCGTCCTATCGCTTGTTACTTGGGAGAAGAGACCAACACCCACTTCGCTACAACCTCCTTTCAGGTAGTTGTAGAGCATGATAAGGTCTCCCCTCAGCCTCCTTTTCTCCAGGCTAAACAATCCCAGTTCCATCAGCCGCTCCTCATAAGACTTGTTCTCCAGACCCCTCACCAGCTTTGTTACTCTTCTTTGGCTGCACTCCAGCACCTCAGTGTCTTTCTTGTAGTGAGGGGCCCAAAACTGAACACAGTATTCGAAGTGCCTCTCTTAATGTGAACTATTACCACATTATGTATTTATACGTAGGTTTACTCTTGTCTTTGGTAGAAGTGAGAAAGAGATTCTGATCACCATTTCTCATTAAAGACCTCACATTTTCACTTTCTGAAGCAGAAAGCAAATTAATTTTCCTGTGTGACCATAAATTCCAACTGGATCACTTCTATTACAACATTCTCCAACTTCAGAGCTGTTATTACATCTATAATATGTAACACCAACATTATCTTGAATGAGTGATATTCATCTTAACCTATGTTAATGCATATCATGATACAATTGTTTAGTTCTACACCATGCTGAGTAAAATGACCCCACTGTATCACTCACCTATCTCACAGGACGGGTATAATTAATTTCTGTTTAGAAAGGATTTTGTGATCTTCAAAAAAATTACAGATTTCTAACTACAGTTTTAATAATAGTCAAAATTCTTGAAATGTAATACAGAAGAGGAATTCACAACGCTGAAAACTATATAATTTTAAAAGAGAAAAAAGTGTTTGCATGATGACATGAATAAATCATAAGATTGACTGGGGAAAAAGAAAAGGTCAGTAAGGTTCTACAAATTTACTTCTCAGTTTGCTCATATTTTATATTGATGAATGAATTACCTGGGATTTAAGCTTCCAGATGAATTTTTAACCAGGCATTTGGGTACCAGCAAATACATTGGTGCTTGTGTATATCAAGATCTGTTTTCCTTTTCTTTCAAATGAAAATTACATTAGAGATATCATATTTCTATACAATATTAGAGAAAGTATATTTATTCTACAGAATGTAAAGATCTTGTCTGAAGTGAAGTGATCTGTCAGGTTATGCAGCTATTTTAAAAAATCTACTGTGTAGAGCCAAAGAAGTTAATACCTCTTCTTTCTAAGGTTGCCATGCCAGTTTTAAACATACTGTAAATATATTATCTTCTTCTGAACACAAGAGTTACAGTTGCTCCTATAGGATGACATTATCACCTTCTTCTGGCAGAATTTTGGCCCAACTCCAGCTACTATGTATGTTCATATCTGTGTTCAGAGACTCAGAGAAGAAATTAGTCAGAAGTTGTCATATCTTGGTCATTTCATCGAGTTCCTTTGAGATCCACTATGTATCTCTCCCCAGAGATTACTGGGCAAAATATGGTGAACAATCAGATGTGAAGTTGAAGACATTTTTTCTCTGACCAGATGAAACCACATAAGCAGAGAGTTTTCAGGACAATGATATAAATGGTTTTAGTTCTAATAACATTCTAGCTACGTGAAAATAATTATTGAATTATTCAAAAGCTAAAGTTACCTTTTGGTTTAGTATTGGTCTTGGGTATCCTTTGTTTTTCCTTCAAGAACACAGGCAAAATTATGGCAGCCCTGAAAACTAAAGAAAAATAAAAGGGTAACCACATATGAAATCAAAACATTGGGAAGTGCAAACAATTCCAAAGATAGCATGCCCAAATAAACCTAGTCTCCAGATACTCCCAGTTCTTTTTTTCTCCTTATATGAGGGATTCAATTAATATCCCAGTAAAATCAACACACTTAATTCTAATCATACCATACTCAGACTGAAAAAAAGAAGAAATGTTCATAGTTCTTAAACTTATGACTATCACTTTTGAGTCTTTGTTTTGAATAACTTTTTTACATATTTCTTCTCTATTGTCATTCACTGTAAGATTTATTTATGTAGCATCTGTTTCCAGATGAAAAGATAGTTTCAAATTTTTAGTGGTAACTAGCCTTATGTGGTTCAGTCCACATGGTCTGACATCTTAAAACTGAGGCCAGACCTTGGGAACACACTTTGGCATCATGATAACCAGGTCTGCAAGGCCTAAAAGTTGAACTATTAGGTACAAGATTATAAGGCAAGACCTAATAATTGATTAGGCAAGACCTAAAAGTTGGACAATTATGTACAAGGTACTTACATTTCAGAAGTTCGAGTTGGACTGTAACTTCTCTAAACGTGAAAGAGGAGATAGTCTACTAATTTGGGATTTGCAGCGTCCACTGGTTGAGAACTGTTACAAAATCAGAGAATCATAGAATGGTTGAGGTTGGAAGGGACTTCTGGAAGTCACCTGGTCCAACCCCCACTGCTCAAGCAGGGCCGCCTACAGCAAGTTTACCAGGACCATGTCCAGATGGCTTTTGAATATCTCCAAGGGTGGAGGCTCCACAACCTCTCTGGGCAACCTGTGCCAGTGCTCGGTCACCCTCACAGAGAAAATGTGTTTTCTGATGTTCAGAGGGAAGCTCCTGTGATTCAGTTTGTGCCCATTGCCTCTGGTCTTGTCATTGGACACCACTGAAAAGAGCCTGGTTCTGTCTTCTTTACACCCTTCCTTCAGATATTTGTATACATTGATGATAATCCCCTTGAGCCTTCCCTTCTTCAAGCTAAAATGTCCCAGTTCTCTTAGCCTTTCCTAATAAGAGAGATTCTCCAGTTTCTTAATCATCTTCGTGGCCCTTCACTGGACTGTCTCCAGTAGCTCCATACTTCTCTTGTACTGGGGAGCCCAGAACTGGACACACTACGCCAGGTGTGGCCTCACCAGTGCTGAGTTGGGGGAATGAGCACCTCCCTCAACCTGCTGGCAATATTTTGTCTAATGCAGTCGAAGATACCATTCACTGCCTTTACAGCAAGGCCACATCGCTGGCTCATATTCAACTTGGTGTCCACCAGGACCCCCAGGCCCTTTTCTGCAAAGCTGTTTTCCAGCTGGGCTGCCCCCAGAATACACTGGTGCATGGAGTTGTTCCTCCCCAGGTGCAGGACTTCATGCTTCTCCTTGTTGAACCTCACAAGTTTCCCATCAGTCCATTACTCCAGCCTGTCAAGGTCCATCTGGATGGCAGCACAACCATTTGGTGTATCAGCCACTCCTCCCCATTCTGTATCATCAACAAACTTGCTGAGGATAAACTCTGCCCCATCATCCAAATCGTTAATGAAGATGTTGAACAATATTGGACATAGTATTGACCCCCAGGGTACACCACTAGTTACTGGCCTCCAACTAGACTTTGTGCCACTGATCACAACCCTCTTGGCCCAGTTGTTCAGCTAGTTTTCAGTACACCTCGCTGTCTGCTTATCCAGACCATATATCATCAGCTTCTCTATGAAGATGTTATGGGAGACAGTGTTGAAACATTACTGAAGTAAAGGTTCCTAAAGCACTAAGGGCAGACACTAACAGGTGTCTCAGAGAAGTCTTTCATGGGCTTAGGTGCTTGTCTCAGAAATACAAATAGGTATCTCTGCAAATGGGGTTGTAACACCTGAAACTCAAAATATAACACCCAACTGTTTTGCACAAAAGTTCAGCATTGCAGTAAGTTCAACATTTTCCATACTAAACATAGTATCACCCTGAGAGAGTTTGAAGGTACTCTTTAAGCAATGGAGCACCTTGAGTAAAAAATCTGTCCCTTCCCTTCCCTCTTCTGTGCTACTCTGAAGCTGAAAAAACACAAAACACCAAAACATGGAGGTCCAATTGAAAAATATGCATTTGCCAGGATGGGAAAAGGCACTCTTTCCTGAATTGGATATTCTGAAATTTTTTTTTTAACCTTTTTTTTTTTTTTTCTTGAAATGGAGAAGTCATTGTTCCACCATGTCATGTCTGGGGCATTCCTCAGACTGAGAGAGATGTGATTTCAGCCTCTGTGGGCAGAAAAGCCACTCGAACTCTGACTCCACTATTTCTTGGTTTATCAGGAGAAAATAATACAGTATTATTATCATCATTTGCTCAGGCTTAGCTTTTAGGAAGGTTATATATAATTTGACCATGTTTATGAGCCTGTATCTCAATGACAAATATAAGGAGAATACCTTCTGTTTTAAGTATGAATGGGCACAAGGTCAAGCACATCACTGCTGGCAGGACTTTGTAGTTTTGCCTTTTACCAGTACTGTGTAGGATTGCACAAATGGTATTATTTTTGCAACGCAGAAACTATTCAAGTATTTCAATGAAGAGCAAAATATGTAGCTTTTCATTTATTTAACTTGTTAAATATATAACTTATGTTTACATTTTATCTTCACCAATTCATAATAGAAGAGAACTTTTTATAGAACAAGCAGCATAATAGAAAACATTCTCGTAAATATCATTACTTTTTTATCCTTCTCACTGCTATAAAAGGAAAGATGCAAAGTTATTTCATGCCATAAAAATACAGAAATGGTAAAAAAATCAGTCTCATGGTTCTGAAGTTAACAGAGTCATTTTAAACTACCACAAAATAATGTTTTGTTTTTTCACCAGCAGCAGTCAAAGTATTGAACATCAACTGCAGTATACTGATATGAGACTAAAATAATAAATTGGTGAATAACACTGCTTTAATAGAATATTAAGACTGTGCTTTATGGATGCATTAAAGACTCTGTCTGAAAAATAGAAGTTTATACAGATGCTTAAATAAATATACACTGATACACACAACACAGAAACAGTTAGCACAATAGCATGTCATTTCTTTCAGAAAAAGGTTATAAAATTGACAAAATAAGATAATAGAAATTTTAATGCAGAATTCCAAAATAAAATTATTGAGGAAAATTGTTAGGACTTCACATTGAGATATGGGGATGGAGGGGTTAAGCATGTTTTAAAAAGCTGTCTTTATGATTTCAATTCTGCTGTTTTCTCAGAAGTATTCAAAGCACTGATTGTTCTTCTATCATTTTCTATCCTTCCTGTTCTTTTGCTTCAACTAAAAGATAACTTTTACTTCCTAACTCTGGTTTTGGTCTATATTTTTTTTGTTACACTAATTTACCTTCCTTTTAGTTCTGAGAGCAGTCATGCCTGTTTTTACCACTAGAATGAACATATGAGTAAGAATCCTGAACTAGACTCCTTAAAAGCATTAAATTCTATTATTAATTACATTTAAAGTTAGTATTGGTGTTGAATTTTAGCTGTGTTTTTATAAATATATATTAGCTAAGGGTGATCCTTTTCCTACTGAGTGGATGTTTCAGTAGATACAATATCAGTCTCTGAAGGAATCCAACAGGCTGGATAGCCAGCCATAGCAAGCTATAAGTCACGTATGAGATAATATGGTTTAGTGTTTTTTAAAAATCCCCAATTTGGTATTAATCCACATAACATGAATCACATAGTTAATACTGTTCCAGTTTACTCCACATCTGGCCTATCAAAATTTTAAATCCTGCCAAACCTTCTAAGTCTAACAACATCACTGAAGTGCTATGTCACTAGATTTGGAGTCCAAAATCATGCCTTCTCACTAACAAGAGAGTACACATGCATCTACAGTAAAAGCTTTCTCATAATGCTCTCCCTGCTAAATAAAGTCTTGGTCTTACTTATACACACAAATAATTAATTTCATACACTCCAAATAGTTCTACTGATGTCAATGGTTCTACTCAAAGTTTGCATGCTTAAGGACATGAACAAGTCTTTGACTACTCCTATACAAGGTTTTAAACAGCACCCTCTACAATGATATCTGAGCCTTTCCCCCTTCCCTTAAGTAAAAATATTTATTATCGGTGTCCATGGTGGCATGTATACCTGCTTTCTAAACACCAGGCTGCAATCACAAGTCCATTTCATGTCTTCCCAGGGGGAGCAGCTAGCCCACAAGGCACCCTCACAGTCAGATACAACCGCTGTGATCTGTCCCTCTTTTAGGACTGGTGTATGTTAGAGGATGGCTCATGTTCTTTTTAATTCAAGTAATGAGGGCTTGGCTGGTTGGTTCATTTTCTTCTGCCAAAAATCTATGTAGCTAAAAATAATTCCAAATTCAGGGTTTTGTCTTGACTTTGAATTTCCATTACTTTTCCTTTTGACAATTACAATCCCAGATTTAGCTATTTCTTGCCTTGTATTCTTTAACTTCTAAAACTGTGTAGGGCAGGCCAATCTTTCTCATTGTGTAAGCCAAAAACTAAAACATGCATAGGGCTGACAAGTGCAAGACCTGTATTTTGGCTCTTTGTTAGCTGAAAAGTATGGAGGCTGAGAGAGGCTGGGCTATGTGTCCTGTTTGATCCCATGATAACTCCTTAGGTTAGGCTTTTGGTTATACCACAATAATTTGGAAAAAGTTTCATTCTTTTAATGAAAACTTCATACTTTCAGTTTTATATATTCCCTTCAGATATCTTTTTTGTTGTTATAATTGTAAAAATGAAAACATTGTGGTGTGGTCTCTTTCTCTTAATCTTCCTAACACAATGCAAAATACAGTCCTTACATCAGTGAATAACCTGAAGCATTGCCAAATGTCTTTGTTATTGTTTCTTTTAGCACATACAAATGAAATATATTAGTTGGGGGTAAAAAGTCAAATTCTGGAGGATTAAAGCTTTTGCAGGTGTACGTTTTACCATGGTGTTAACTGAGAAACAGGTGGAGAAAAACAGGAGTCACAAGTGGCATGTAGAAGGCTGTTATGGATAAAAGAACAGTGTACATGTGGTGTTTAGGCCCACTGAAAATTAAAATGAGTTAAATTTTTCTTCTGTGTTCTAAAAAAATTTATATGGAAGAAGGCAGCTGCTCTTCTTGAAGTCATTTAGGTTTTGTTTGTGTTTGTATATATATCAGGTTTAAATTTTTGTTTAATTTGAGACAAAGTATTTTTTTGTGAGTTTTTTTCCTCTTTTTGCATGGTAAATTAGTACTTATTGACAAACTGTGGGGAAAATTTCACTTTATATATTGTATAGATGGAATACAAGTATGCTGTTTCTAACAGGTGTTTAATAATTACTGTTCTACAGGAGACAAGAAACAATTCCTCTGATGATAGAAAGGTAATAGAAAAAGAATTAATGCAAACCAAAGGATATCTAAGGATGTAGAATTAGTGCTTAAAAGCAGTGGAAGCCTTCTTTTAGCATCATCTGATGTTATGTGTAATGTGATGAGGTCAAATCGTCATGTTTCTTCCCTTGGTTTCCCAGTCTGCAAATCCCTGTTCTAGGCAACATTTTGCCACTGTCCTGAGCTGGATCTTTGCCAGCTTGGTGCATTTCTGATTCCCTTTTCATTCTTTTGAGCATTTTTTTTTTTTTTTTAGAATGAATGTAAGATCTTCGAAAAGAATTGTTTCATGTCTTTCCATAGTTCTTAGCACTAATGCAATTGTTGTGTAATATTAAGTGAAATGTAGTGGGGACTCAGATAAGAGGAAGAGAATTAAGATTTTGATGTCTATCTGCTTTTTACATTAGTTTATTAGAGGTTTTAAAATAACATAGTAAAACCAAAACAGCAGTTCAGGGTTCTTAGTCTCAGTTCCCTAAATTAGTTGGATTCAGGATCATTTATGTCTTCTTTCTCCCTAAACTGCTTTTTGGCTCCACAGGCTTCAACAGGAACGATGGATAAAGTTCCCCTGGAAATACTGTAAAGCCTAGTCATTACAGCACTTAGGTGGGTAAAGATTTCCCTTTTCCTCTGTGAGTTACATAACTGCTAACCAATTTATAACTCTACTTTTTTATGTTTTCAGTGGAACTTAGCTGACCTTCAGGTGATCTGTCTACTTAAATTTGTTTCATAACAGAGCTAGACACAGGAAGATAAAAGCACCTATACACCTATCTCCTCAGAATAAATACTTCCAAATACGTCTGGAAGAAAACAGTAGGTCATCTAGTCAGGAGCCAAAAGAAATATTTATAACATTTTTGTATTACATTCAGTAACAACATCACTTGGCCTAAGAAAACTACTGAAACTTGTAATTTTCACAGATATCTTGTTTTTATTGTATTATTTGCTCATAAATCTGAGTTGGTAGAGTTGGCAAGAATCCAGTTTATAAGAAAAGGAAGAAGAAATTAATGTGAAACACTGCAGTTAAGCTCTGTAAAGACTATGAAACTCGTACATCCTCTTGTACAGAAATTCACACAAGTAGCCTAATTGTGGTATCATAAACTTGAACATGTTGAAATGTTAAACATAGCCTAATCTGAGAAGTCCTAGTTTTATAGAACTAGGAAGCATATGGAAAAGGCAGTGGAAGACTTAGAATAATTGTACAGGTCTTATTTTGTTGTTATTTTGTTCTATTTTATTTATTTGTTTGTTTGTTTTGTAACAGAAGGCACATGTAAACCGCTGTGTTTTATTACATTGTTCATTATCATTTTGCTGTCTTTCTGCATCTTGTAAGCCTTCTCCCAGACTTCATTCTTGACAGTAAGGAGAGCTCTGAAACCTGGAAACATATTATCTTTGGGATGTCTTACGTAAGAACCACAGATATGAGATAACTGTTTTAAAATTAGGTCCTTAGTGTCTGCCAAATGATGTTATTCTGGAAATAACATGCAAGGTAAAAGTACTTGCCATACATACTTAAACAAGAAGTAGAGCCTTGACAAAGTTTTACTGTGTTCCTATAAAAATAATCTATTTCACAATGTAGAAAAATCATCCTACAGTGGCTTAAAATATTTGTATTCAGTTAAAAGTGACTGCCAGCAATTCCCTGGTTTTTGCTCCCTCCATCCCTTAGCAGAAACTATTCATTTTACATATTGCATATTACAAAATATTTCATAAGATACATGTCAGAAGATCGTTGTAAATGTTCCAAGTGTTAGATTCTAAACCTTTTCCTTGCATATTTTATGGTTTTCCCAAAAGGTCAGCTAACTCCACTGTGCTTCAAGTCTAGCCTGCTCTTCACAGGGACTTGGCTGGCCACACCGGTCTCAGCCTTTCCCTTCTCATTGAATTAGGTTTGAGACATAGAAAAACACATACATATTTCCTAATATACTTTTTTATATATATAGACTATTTAATTGAACTCTTCAATTTTAACTATGTCTTAACTATGTACCTATTTTTCTAATATACTTTTCCATATACTACATATACCATTGTTGCAATGGAAGTTTCATGTAAATGCAAATAAAAGTCTGCAAGTCAATATTTTTAACAAAATGCAGTTCATGCTACAAAAAATAGCACTGTAATGAGCAGTATTGCCTAAAAACATCATCCTTAGAACAACATTAAAAAGAGTGCACAGCTATGATTTCAATACATTTTAATACATATACTTGATCTTCTTTCTGTTTTTCATTAAGCTTTAAAAAGCGTTTAAGTTCCTTGTGCAGGCCTGTTGGCCTAATGAACTATAAAGCAGAGACTGTGGATTCAAATCCTCTTTGGAATATACAGTTGGGGTTTTTTTAAGAATATGGAGTATTTTCCTTGTTCAATTGTGCAAGAGGCAGCATGCTTAAGTGAGTAAATCTAGTGTTTATGTGGCCCCCGTGACCACTCTTCTGTTAAACTGGTGTCTGATGTTAAACTTGGTATCTGTATCTGTATCTGTGTATTTGGACAAGTGTTCAGACATCCTACAGGTTCCTAACATGGAACTGGCTGTATTTTCACTGATGTTTTCACTGATACTACAAGTTTGGGCAGAATATGGTCTCAAGTACTCATTTTGAATTTTGACAGCATGCTAGTTACAATGCTCAGGTTAGGAACCTTCATCTTAATTTTCAAGACTGGCTGAAATGAGAACATATCCTATACTTTGGCATTTCTCTTTCTGTTTATACTTTCAGTTGTTTTACTTTGGGGAAAGAATTGTCTTTCATTATGTCTATACAAAAGTAAGGCATAGTGTGACACCAAATCTCAGTATAAATATTTATAATTATAGCAAGATTTCAAATTAACTGACATTAGGGGATCACTTCACATGAATAATTGTTTGTATCTAGTGCCATTGAAAAGTTCTAAGATATACAGTTTGATATCCAGGAGTCTATTTGGAAAGATGCATGGTTCCCCTGGGTCCTGTGTTATAACTGCCAGACTGTACAGATGCTATCACAGTTGGCAGAACTGGCAAATACAACACAAGACTAGCCATATTTAGCACTAGACAACTATTCTTAAGCAACTGAATAAAAGCCCTTAGGTTCTCCCTTAAGTCAGATAAACATAGGCACCTCCATCCCAAGATAGTTGCCTATACAGATCAGTTTATTGACCTTTTAAAGATGGTAATCTCTCTCTACATATTATTTATAGAAGACTAAACAACTTTATTTTATCTATTTTATGTTGGGTTTTTTTTTCTGAATAGCTAAAGAAAGTGAGATGAACTAACCCTAACAGATTTTCTACTAATGAAAATTAAAAATCAAACCTAGAAGGAAGGTTAGGAAAATTAACTTAGAACCAATAATCCTACCCCCCAGCTCCCAAAAGAAATGTGAAGACTAAAGAAACGTGTGACTAAGATGTCACTTTAAATTGCAGTTCTCTCTAGCAGTGACATTTTCTCTCAATCCACATAAATATTCAGATTTCACCTCTCAATGCATGCTGGCATATAAGGCCTATTTGGTCACTGAAGTACTAAAGCAGTTAGCGGTTTCCAGAAAAGTGAAATCCCAACAGTTGCCCACATTCACAAGCACTCGACTAACATGCTGAATTTGATCTGTTTTGAGGCTGAAGGGAATGCAAAGAAGGAAAGTCTGTACTATAGCAACAGCCACATGCATCCTGACATGCACATGCATGCCTTCTAAAAATCTTATACTGTGCAAACTCTAATATATAGGAAGAGCTATTAGATGGCCTTTCAACACTGGAGTCTACTTTTCTCATCTCAGTGATGAGATGAGGAATTTATTACATAAAAGATATATTTTTATAAGGCTTTAAGTTGTTTATTGAAATTTTAATGTGAGCAAAATGTAGTAAATTTCACATAATGCCAAATTACTTTTTAAAACAAACTTTATGTGTCTGTTTTGTAACAATGTATAACTTTTTAATTGCTAATAAGTGTGTCTTAAGGAATTGTAAAATACAAGGACGTAAATTGGTTGGCTCAATAAAATCAACTACAGACATTTTTCAAAATTTCCTCATTAACAAATCAGGAAATATATTTAAATCAAAGTTCCAGTAAAACTAGTAAATCCTCCTTCTCAGTTGAGAAAACTTTTTATTGTCAGCAGAGAAACAGATCATCCAATCTGATATTGTTTTAGAAAGCATATTTTATTGATATTGTTTATTGATATATGTAGACAAACAACACACATCAGATTAGGTCCTGATAGTAATCACCTATCTTGCTTTTTGCAAATGGCAAAGACCGACTAAAGAAAAAAGACATTCAGTAATCCAGACACAGAATCCAATACTAAGCAGTAATTTTAAATGATGTGTTTGCTCAGAAACTGCTGAGAATACTGCTTTGTTTCAGCTGAAGAGAAAAATAAAGTAGGCATTAAAATAGTAAAATCTTTTCCTTCCGAGGTGCAATTGATCTCAGTTTTAAGAAACAGCAACAGAGAACTCTGAGTATGGTTCTTCAGCCTCAAAAATCTCTCAAGACAACTCACAAATGTTAGAAGACTTATCCTAAGATTACCTGGATAACATTAGACAGTTCAGATGGAGTTATTAGGTTATGGATGCATAGACTTAGACTCAGATTAACAGTAATGAAATATGCCTACTAAGAATAATGGTCCTTTCAGAAAATAGTACATCTAATCAAGTGTGTTATGCACCATTGAGTTTTTGTTCAAGGGGGTTGCCATTTAATAGCTATTTGGTGGCATTTGGAACTGGATGCAGTTATTAAACAATGTAAAAAGCTAATTTGTTTCTTGGCAGGAAGAGTTAGCCCTTTTACTCTCACTCAGATTCAAATAAAATGAACCTCAAGTTAAATAACTACAGAAAAGGTAAAGCATACACATGTGATAATGAAAAAACTGACAGTCTATTATTCTCAATCTTGCAACCTTCTGTTAGAAGATTTCATTGAAAAAAAAACCTGTAGATATATTTCAAAGTACCCTGAATCTGAAAGTACTCTAAATAAAATAAGAATGGGGACACGATCAAGAATATTGTCTGTAAAGAAAGTTTTGGTTTGGTTATTTTTCATTTCTCTAATGAAAACGTGCTACAGTATAGCTCATAATAGTACATCATAAGATATCACAACACCCTAAAAACTATAAGATGGCAAGACGACCCTGGCCTGGCACCTTTATTCAAGCAAAATCCCTCTGAAATCAGTTTATGGTGATATAGAAACAGTATTCATAAGGAAGTATACAACAGTTTAATTAATGAATCCTTTCAGCAATTGTAAGATTTAATTTGATTTTACTTAGCTTTGCAATACCAGACTAGAGTCCAAAATCTAGATGCAATGAAGTCACTAAAACAATTAGCTTTTGCCAGAGATTCAGAAATAATGGAATCATTCCCAGTAGCTCCTTTATAAAATAATAATTTAAAAAAAATTACCACAGAAGTCTATGAAAATCTGATTACTTTTACTCAAAGATAGTCTACAAAGACAATTTAGAAAGTTAGGGTGGGCATTTTCTAACTGCCACACAGCAGTCATTTATCACATCAATTTTTGTAAAAATTGAGATTCATCTGACCAAACAGGTACAGCTAAACAAGTCATTGCAAATGCATATCATTTTAATATGGATTTGAATCCAATGGGTAATTTAACATTCTAATCTAAATAGATCAGATAAATTTTGTGCAGGAAGGTCACAAACGTTCAGTTGCCTAACCTGAGGCATCTAAAGCCACTCGAGATATGCTAAGATGTTCCATCTCATCACCATCTGCTAATTGTATAGGTTGCAGCTTGTAAAGGAATTCCATCAACATATGCCAGCCCTATGCAGATAGACATCCTAAAGCTCTAAAATGGCCCAAGATATCTATGTTTAGACAGTTGAAGTGAGCCCACAGTGCCTATTCATCTCTACTCTTTACAAAAAGTTTAAAATGCCTAGCTCAGATTTTGCTATCCACATTTGGTTAGAAGACTCCCAGCCACAGTGACTGAGTACATCTGATCCTGCTAAGGGCCAAGTCAAAAGTGGACAGTTTAAATTGTCTCTGAAAACTCACATATTTGATTTTACCCTGAAATAGACTAAGAAAATTCACAGAAGCCTAGATTCATTCTATTTAACTTTATATACTTAACTAAAGTAGGTCCACCTGATCTCCCTGTGTATGCCAACCTGTCTAAAGCCCAGACTGACAGGGATCGGTCTGGCCTCACTGTAGATGACCTGAAAGTACATGACTGAAATTGTACGGAAGGGTTTAGAGCTCACTATTTTGTAAAAGTGAATGCTCATATAAGCTTCAGCTCAACTCAGAACAAGTTAATCATTCAACCATTAAAGTTTACTCCTGCTTTCTATGGATATGTTTGTAAACTAAACAGGGGCAGACCACTGTTTTTAGCACTGGTATGTAATCTCCATACTGTTAAATTCTTAGCATTGCCCTTCATCCAGTTTTAGCCTGTCTTAACTTGTAGTCTTGAACCAGTGCTCAGGCAAAACAAAAACCGCATGTAACAGAGATTATTCTCAATAGATAGTTTGGTTATGGCCACACTGTTTGATCAACATAGACACAAGCTGTGCCTTGCAACTTATTTTTAAGGCCAGAGGACTGCCTCTGGTCTGTTTTAATTTCTACTAAAGGCATATTCTGTGTGAATAGCACAGTTCCTGGCTCATTTTGGACCTTTACAACTACTTCTCTCAAAAGGCAGTATGGACAAGACTGTATCAATTTATACTCCCTCCATCCTCTGTAGTCCTCTAACACTATTCTGGCAGACATCAGGGTAAGACACAGCTTTCCATCACTGCAGACACTCCCGACTAACATGCACACACAATTGCACTTATGCCTTAGGACAGACATATGTCCCAGAGGAAACCCATAGCCAAGTACCATGAAGACATTCAGACTTGGCCTCAGGGTTAGAGAACAGTGGCAGGCTCTGTTTTACATAGCTGTCCATCCAAGTTTAGTTATCATTCATCTACACTGAATTATGTTGTTTCAAAGGTGTGGACTGCTACCTCAGTATGCTTGTAAATCATTGTGATAAGCACCATAAAGAACTTGAGTCAGTGATTTTTTTTTTCCATATTTCACAATTAATATTTTGACATTACTTTTCCTCCAGAATTTAAATAAGTCAAAATATCAAGACTACACAAAATTAAAGGTTTCAGAAAAATTCTATTGAACAACATAATTCATTTCCATTTGATTTTTTGAGTTAAAAAAAAAAAAAAGTTGGTTTGAAATTAGATAGGGAATGCTTCAGTCTTGAAGGAGTTGCACTGAGATATTTAATACATCCATTCTTTTTCATGTGTTACACACTTTAGTCACACTATGCCTAAGATTACTGTAGTATTATGCATCTATTCTCATTTGCATAAATCATTATGTACCCATATGGAAAAAACACAGTATAATAGCCTACTACTGCTATTAGCCTGGTCAATAGCATTTACAGAATGGTATTTTCTTCCAAAATGTTTTAATGGATGCCTCCAAATAAAATTCTGTCTGAGATAGATGTGGCACAAAGCAGGTGATTCCACAAGATGGCTTCTAGCAATCACCACTTAAGTCCTGATAACAAAAAATGCCAAGACTACAGACTCAGAAGGCTCTGAATTAATTGCCACCAAAGCCTCAGATGTTTTTTGACAAAAAAATGACATTGAAGAAACCTGTTGAAGAATAAATGCTTATGGGATTTACAAGCATTCTTTTAGGGGCAGAAATCAGAAAGGACGGGCTAGTCTGAAAGGACAATTAGAACAATTCATATGTGTTTACAACCTTATTGGCATCATACGACCTTATTGGCATCATGGAGACGTGGTGGGATGGCTCCTATGACTGGAGTGTTGGGATGGAGGGATACAGGCTCTTTAGGAAGGACAGGCAGGGGAGACAAGGAGGGGGTGTCGCCCTCTATGTCAATGACCAGCTGGAGTGCATGGAGCTCTGCCTGGGGGTGGGTGAGGAGCCAACCGAGAGCTTATGGGTCAGGATTAAAGGGAAGGCAGGGACAGGTGGCATTACAGTGGGGGTCTGCTACAGGCCACCCGACCAGGCAGACCGAGCTGATGAGGCCCCCTATAGACAGATAGGAGCAGCCTCACGCTCACAAGCCCTGGTCCTCGTGGGTGACTTCAACCACCCCGACATCTGTTGGAGGGACAACACGGCAGGGCATAAGCAATCCGGGAGGTTCCTGGAATGCGTCGATGATAACTTCCTTCCCCAAGTGGTAGAGGAGCCACTGAGGAGAGGTGCTATGCTGGACCTTGTTCTCACCAACCAGGAAGGGCTGGTGGGGAATGTGAAGCTCAAGGGCAGCCTGGGCTGCAGTGACCACAAAACGGTGGAGTTCAAGATCCTGAGGGCACCGAGGAGGGCGCACAGCAAGCTCACTCCCCCGGACTTCAGGAGAGCAGACTTTGGCCTCTTCAGGGATCTGCTTGGTGGAGTGCCATGGGACAAAGCCCTGGAGGGAAGAGGGGCCCAAGAAAGCTGGGTAATATTCAAGGATCACCTCCTTCAAGCTCAGGAGTGATGCATCCCAACAAAGAGGAAGTCAGGCAAAAACGCCAGGAGGCCTGCATGGATGAACAAGGAGTTCCTGTGCAAACTCAAACACAAAAAGGAAGCCTACAGAGGGTGGAATCAAGGACAAGTAGCCTGGGAGGAATACAGAGAAATTGTTGGAGCAGCCAGGGATCAGGTTAGGAAAGCTAAAGCCCTGATAGAATTAAACCTGGCCAGGGACATCAAGGGCAACACAAAAAGATTCTATAGGTACGTCGTGTACAGAGCTGTGTCCAGCTCTGGAGCCCTCAGCAGAAGAAAGACATGGACCTGTTGGAGCGGGTCCAGAGGAGGGCCACAAAAATGATCAGGGGGATGGAACACCTCTCCTATGAAGAAAGGCTGAGAGAGTTGGGGTTGTTCAGCCTGGAGAGAAGAGAAGGCTTCGCGGAGACCTTATTGCAGCCTATCAGTACTTAAAGGGGGCTTATAAAAAAGATGGCGGCAAATGTTTTAGCAGGGCCTGTTGTGACAGAACCAGGGGGGAATGGCTTTAAACTAAAGGGTGGTAGATTTAGACTAGCTATAAGGAAGAAATTTTTCACGCTGAGGTTGGTGAAACACTGGCACAGGTTTCCCAGAGAGGTGGTGGATGCCCCATCCCTGGAAACCTTCAAGGTCAGGTTGGACGGGGCTCTGAGCAACCTGCTCTAGTTGAAGATGTCGTTGCCCACGGCAGGGGGGTTGGACTAGATGACCTTTAGAGGTCCCTTCCAACCCAAACTATTCTATGATTCTGTGATTCTATCTGTTAGAAGAAACGAAGCGTACCATAGCAACCCTTCTATGGCACAATATTTCACATTGTCATGGTTTAACATCAGTCGGCCACTGAGCACCACACAGCCGCTCGCTCACTCCCCCGCCACCGTAGTGAGATGGGGGAGAGAATTGGAACAGTAAAAGTGAGAAAACTTGTGGGTTGAGATAAAAACAGTTTAATAATTGAAATAAAATATAATAGTACTACTAATAACAATAGTAATAATAATAAGAAGAATATACAAAGCAAGTGATGTACAATGCAATTGCTCACCACCTGCCAACCGATGCCCAGCCAGTCCCCGAGCAGTGGCCCCTCCCAGCCAGCTTTCCCCAGTTTATGTACTGAGCATGACGTCACATGGTATGGAATGTCCCTTTGGCCAGTTTGGGTCAGCTGTCCTGGCTGTGCCCCCTCCCAGCTTCTTGTGCACCTCCAGCCTTCTCAGTCGGTAGAGTATGGGAAGCTGAAAAGTCCTTGACTAGTGTAAACACTATGTTGTGGTTTAATCTCAGTTGGCAACTAAGCACCACGCAGCCGATCGCTCACTCCCCCCCACTGGGATGGGGGAGAGAATCGGAAGGGTAAAAGTGAGAAAAACTCGTGGATTGAGATAAAGACAGTTTAACAGGTAAAGCAAAAGCTGCGCACGCAAGCAAAGCAAAACAAGGAATTCATTCACTGCTTCCCATCGGCAGGCAGGTGTTCAGCCATCTCCAGGAAAGCAGGGCTCCATCACTCATAACGGTTACTTGGGAAAACAAACGCCATCACTCCAAACGTCCCCCCCTTCCTTCTTCTTCCCCCAGCTTTATATACTGAGCATGACGTCACATGGTATGGAATATCCCTTTGGCCAGTTTGGGTCAGCTGTCCTGGCTGTGCCCCCTCCCAGCTTCTTGTGCACCTCCAGCCTTCTCAGTCGGTAGAGCATGGGAAGCTGAAAAGTCCTTGACTAGTGTAAACACTACCTAGCAACAACTAAAACATTGGTGTGTTAGCAACATTATTCTCCTCCTAAATCCAAAACACAGCACTGTACCAACTCCTAGGAAGGAAATTAACTCTATCCCTGCCGAAACCAGGACACACTACCTAGCAACAACTAAAATATCAGTGTGTTATCAACATTATTGTCATCCTAAATCCAAAACACAGCACTGTACCAGCTACTAGGAAGGAAATTAACCCATCCCAGCTGAAACCAGCACACACATATAAGATATTCTTAATTTTCTCAGTCCTTTCCATTTTGTATAACGTTTTTGGAAAATGTTTGAAATATTGTAATAGTAAAGGGGTGGAATTCTAAATGGTTTAGATGTTTTATTTGTACTAGTCTTATAGGAAATATGATTTCTGTCATTGTAAAGTATTTACATGATGTGGTATACATCCAAGATTTCCCATACAAGAAAGCAAGGCATTTCTAAACTTATCACCTCCATTTCAATACATAAAGGAATAAAATTTAGTTAACCTGGAAAATACATTTCTCTCATTTTCAGCAAAGTCTTACTGAAATATATTTTATGATTTACTCAAGAATTCCCATGCGACTTTCTCCTCTTTCCGAAATGCCAGCAGTGAGTAAGCGGTCTTAACCACTTTAAATTCTACAGAATATGGAATTAGATATCACTTTACATAGAAAATCTGTTCTTTTTTAAAACATGAACCCATTTGGAAAATAGTTTCCAGTTCTTGAGGGAAACAATATCAATATGAAATCATCTGAATGGTTCAGAATACTTACAATATTGAATTCCTTTTATAATTATTTCAAAATAACAAGAGACACTTTGACAGTGAAATATGTTGTTTGTCAAACTGCTATTTAACACAGCAAAGGAAGTCATATTTGGAGAAAATCAAACATAATCCTACTAGTCTCATCAACCTGTCATTTTCTGTGGTACCTACCTCAATTGTATATAAGCACTGTTCTGTGAATCTGCATAACGTGCAAATTAAAATGTTAAGTGGGTTAGCCAATATTAAGATTCTGATATGTTTAGTAGGACTTCAATGTCAGCAAAATGTGAAAGAATTTATAATAAATTTTAACTGTCAATTCTAATATTTTTATGTTTCCATTGAGGGATGTTACTGTCAAACTACAATTTCAAATGTAAGAGAATATATTATATGATAAAAGTCACATTCATTTAACGGATTACTTTAAGAAGCAATTTGGCACCAAATATTAATGTTGAATACTTCGTGAGCTCAGCAATCACACTCTTAGGGATTTGATCCAATGTTCATCCCCATAAATGAAATAAATAAATGAGCTTTTGAAGAACTTAATTAGAATACACCTGGGAAGAGATATTTTTTTTCTTATAAAACATAATATTCCAGGCTCTCTCTTATCAAGTGGCAGCTAATAACACTCTTAGTTAGAAATACTGGTCTTGACCCTGTTTCAGTCTGAATCACATTTTTGTACCAAGCACAGTCCAGTAGCAATCCTATTATAACTCTATTTTTCTTTTCTAGGTCATGCCCAAAATTAACCACAGACATGGCTTCTTAGGATGCCTACACTGAATCCCTTACACATAGTATTCAACTGTCAGCTCACTGTCAGGATCATTTTGGACTATCCTAAAGAGCTCTCTTCAAAACAAACACGCCACAGAAAAGCCCACTCCTCGGCAGTGTGGGTGCAAACCAGCTTGGTGTCCTTTGGATTTGGACCAAGGACCAGACCCCAGCCCTCCTTTATTTAGCAATATCATAATAACTGTAGGATTCTGCTGTCTCTGAGACATACACAGTGTCATGGTGTTACAGCACATATCCCCCACACCCTAAAGGGAGACTCAAGAATATTTATTTCTCTTGGCTTTATATCATCAGTGATTTTTGTTTTATATAGAGAGTTGAAAATGGGATTTTTCTAGTGGCGAGTTATAGCCAGAATCCAGACTAAATAATACAAAGATGTTGGAACACAGTGCAAAGTCTAAGTTAACTATGTCAAGAAGCGTAGATTTTTTTTTTCATCAGGTCTTCAATCATTTCCTGCCTCTTTGTGAATAGAGTCTTTTTTCAAAATTGATAATTATTGATGTTTTCTGTTTGCTTTTCAAGATAAGTCTGGTTATCTTGTTAAGGGCTGTATTCCACAAGTATTTTCTTCAATTTCTGCTGAATAAGGTGAAACTGTTAGCAAAGTAAAAGACACTCAGTTTTTTAAAAAGTGATTGAATCTTCATGATCTGCCAAAATACTTGATTTAGAATAATGGAGAACAATAATAGAAGTCAGGCATACACAGAATGCTGTTTTAAATGAGTCAGCAGACTTCAAGACCACCTAAAAAGTTGTTACTAGTAGATCTTTTTTTTATACTAAAAACTACTTCACGCTAAATCCGCCACTTTTGTGATGACATGTCATATTTTGCTTCTGTTCTTGTCCAGTGAATCTTGCCCTCGTGTCTGTTGCCCTTTTATTCCAATGAAATCATGTTGGATATTGATCAATACAAGCCACCATGGAATTTAAAGTCTAAACAAAGAAGAGACTTGTGGGAGTTTTTGCCAAGGCAAAATGTTAAACCATTTTGAATTTTTCAAGTCCAAGGGATAAGACCAAACATTGTGCATCATTTTAAGTGACTCTGGTCATGTGATAAATGCCCTTTCACTGTAATGAAACATTTTTAAATTGTACATAGAAACAACCTACTTGGGGATTTCACTTTTAGTCTATGTTCATGGTACTGTAAATTATTAAAATGCAATAGAATAAGAATTATGCAGGAATAAGGATAAATCTTTGCTCAGGAATATTGTAGAACAGACAAAATTGCATGAACAATTAACTTGAAGAGGCATATAGGATTAAGGGTTTTCATTTCTATTGCATAAATATTTTTTCTATTCCATCTATTCTACATTTAAAAAGATGCCTGTGAAACTCACTACTCCTGGAAAAGCCTCTTAACAGGAAATATTAGTAACTAGTACAATCATCATTCACTTTTGTGCATTCTTATCCATCAGCCTGCTTTGCAATGGTGAAAATAAGTAAACTGGAGATTTTGCAAGGGTTTTTTTCTCTTTCAGGCATATTGCAACTTCTAGAAAGCTGTTTCAGGGAGCTGTCAATCTGACAGTGTTCTACTTTTTCTCATACTAAGCAGAAAAGCTTTATCCACAGAAGGAAAAGATGCTAATAAGATATGTAAAAGAATCTGAGAGAGACCATAGGCAAAATTCTCACAGATTACCAAGATAATTGTGACTTTGTTACTAAAGTGTTTTAAATATTTCCAGTCGTTTGTATTTCTTTGTTGTTCAGTACTTCACATATACATGTACCCCTGAGCTACTGCACTGATACAGACACATTATGTAACAGAGTATGTTATTTTAGTTAAAATATTTTATTCCTTTAGTAAAACTCCTATGTCCCAGCAGTATAGTATCATACTATCTTAATTTCATCTGAACTGACATTTTTAATGAAAATTTGTTTGTGATTTCCTTAACATATTAGTTCATTTTGTCGTTTTATTAAAAAGATAATATTTCCTGCTTTTCTATTTAAAACCAAAATATTATTAGGAGGAATTGGCAATACAGAACTTTCTTATGTCTACTGAAAGAACAGAAAAAGAAAAAAAATGTTTTAATCTATGATGATATTTCTTTCTAGACCCCTTCTTCCTACATGCAATTACACAAGCCAAGCAAAACCACCTCCATGCAGCATAGTTGTCCTATGGGAACACAGATGGGGATGAGAGGATTTTTGCCCTTATTCATACACTGCAGTCCAAATTAATTAATTGAGAATTGACTTAGGGTTGTCCTATGACCTGATCACAGTCCTCCCTTCTGATTTGTTGGTTTAGGAGTACACAAATGTAGAACAGCATAACAGATGTCTTAGCTTTGTATAAAAGAACCTACCTACCATATATTTCTAACAGTGTCAAGAAAATCTGTAGGGAAATGTCTGGACCATATGCTTGATGTTGTATATCAGGCAAGAACTGATCTTCTAGATAGAAATATTCAAGCCAAAAGCCTTAGCAGTGTCCTTTTCATTTACTTTGCTTACTTCATATTCAGTATACAATAAGCACACTAGAGGATAGAGAGCTGATGGCTGTCACATCTGAGAGGCGGTAATAGCTCTCATTACATCTGCCACTGCAACTAAAAATGCAGATTCAGCTGACAAACCATCTAAATTTGGCTGAAGGATGGAAAGAAACTTGGCAGATCAGAAATTAAAAATATTATGATCCTTCATTTTGTTACGCCAACTTTACACAAGTACTGGACTGAATTTAGCAAATGTACGCTTGCAGAAAATCATAAAACAGCAAGTCAGGCCTATATATTTTATTATGGGAAAAGAACTGAATCTCTTAAAATATACCCATGATCAAAGACAAGTGGGTCTTTTGCAGAAGTGTCAACTTTTTTTTTAAACACTGTCTTCTTCATTGTAATGTCACATTATCTGTAAAAGCAGTCTGTAGAAGTGTGGTTAAAAAGGCCTATACATTGCAAGTTGTCATAATCTTAAGGATCCTACTGGGAAGAGTCAGGCTGAGGGACAGTGATTGTAAAGACCCTTATTTCAGCGTAGTAAAGAGGTAATCACATGCTTTCGAAATGCTTCCAAAGAAACAAAATGGACTCAGGTGAACTAAAACCACCTTCTTCTTTTAGAGCGATATTACATCCATTTAAATGGAGACTCTACTGATTTATCTCACTGAGAAATGTGCAGTCTATAGGCTTTCAACTATGCATCTACAATCTGGCCATCTCATATTCAGTAATGAATGAATGCTGCTTGGGGGGTTAGGGGATGACAGAGGTACTTCTCTGTCTCTGGGTGAAATATTTCTTAATGCACATGTGGAATATTAAGTTGCCTTTTATTTCTGTTAGCCACTCTTTACACCTAGAAAAGGGAACACATTAACTGCAGAGCATTCCAATTTACAGATTTTATTATCTCAAACCACTAGAAGCATTAACTACATGTAAACCTGATGGCTGAGGTTTAAACTGTATGCAAAACCCTCTCATCCTCCAACCTGATTTCAGAGAACTCCAGAGAAGAGGACAACCCTAAAAAGGGAGTAGCCTGAGCGACAGCTGGAATTGTGGAAACAAAACAAATGGAAAGGCCGAGGGGTAGGCCTTAGATATGGTTGCTTTGATTGTATTGTGTCACTATGTTTGAAAGGCCTTCCTGTTAAAAAGCCAGCTATAGCATAAGTGTTTGCAATGTTAGCAGTGCATGGAAACCTAAGCTACCTAACTCTACCTAAGTGTAGTAAGGTGAGTTGTCATTCAGCCTAAAGAAATAGCTTATGGTATTGGCATGCAAAAGTCCAAGAGGCAAAGAAATCAGCAACTTTTCTGCAAGTGTTGTGGTTTAACCTGGCAGGCAGCTAAACACCACACAGCCGTTCGCTCACTCCCCACCCCTTGCAGTAGGATGGGGGAGAGAATCGGGGGGGAAAAAGTAAAATTCATGGTTTGAGATAAAGACAGTTTAATAGGACAGAAAAGGAAGGATAATAATAATAATAATGATAATAATGATAAAAGAATACACAAAATAAGTGAGGCACAATGCAATTGCTCACCACCTGCCGACCGATGCCCAGCCAGTTCCCGAGCAGCAGTCACCGCCCCTAACCCAGCTCCCCCCAGGTTATATACTGAGCATGACATCATATGGTATGGAATACTCCTTTGGCCAGTTTGGGTCAGCTGTCCTGGCTGTGCCCCCTCCCAGCTTCTCGCTGGCTGGGCATGGGAAGCTGAAAAGTCCTTGACTAGTGTAAGCACTACTTAGCAACAACTAAAACATCAGTGTGTTATCAACATTATTCTCCTCCTAAATCCCAAACACAGCACTGTACCAGCTACTAAGAAGGAAATTAACTCTATCCCAGCCAAAACCAGGACAGTATGTCTCCTTTAAACTAGGAGGAAATGGAAGAAGTTGTGCGTGCACCTCCTGTGTAATGGGAGATGGCATTTATTTTCCAATTTCTTTTCCAATTCTGTGTATATTCTTTGAAATATAATAGAATAACACTTTTTATTTTTGACTACCTAAAAAATGTTAGTACATATTTCGGAGTTTTCTAGAGGGGCTGGAAAAGTATAGAGTTGATAGAACCATGGCTAGAAGACATAAAAGCAGCATAAGGCATGGGCAGTGGTAGCTGCTAGTAGAACAAGGAACTTCTGGTGGAAGAGGTTATGTGCATGGGTACTGCTAACAAAAGCAATTCTCACTAGGAGGTTTTCAAAACCTTAAAATGTAAATGAAGGTTACTGCAGGAAGCGCAAGTCAACTTGATGGCCTATTGCTTGCCTTCACAGAGGAAAGACTATAAAATTATCATGATTATATACTAAGAATTAGTTATTATTACCCTGCTTATTTATTTATACCTTTGTTAGTGTTTTGTATATCCCTTGAATAAAAATATTATTTATTAAACTTTCATTCATGTCTGCACATGGGAGACTTAGTTATTTGAGTACCAAAAGCTTAATACAATTATCCCAGGTTTTCTGATAGATGCTTGAGCTGGTGCTTTAGAAGCAAGCCCTTAAATTTGTGGCTGTCTGTCAAGTCTTGGCAGGACGGTTACACAATCCCTTTTTTAGAAAAAGGATTATATCAAATTACAAAATGAATCCAATTATCAGATTGATAATATCCTTTCTAAATTAATCCCTTAAGCTCCATAGGACAAATTTGGATTGCAGTAGTTCTGCTTAGCTATCAGTCCTCAGAATAACAAAGTATTATCAAGTCAGTGACATTTGATACAGGAAAGTTTCAGCCATGTAACTGATGCAGGATGAATAAAGTCGCTCTGAGGTTAAAGTGAATGTTGAGACCATGGCTTAAAGGTAGCCTGCCTGAATTATGTTTTGATTAGGGTCAGAGGATAACCTGATTCCCAACACTGAACTTTCCTACATAGGACTTAGTATGGGTAATATTTAAATGACAAATATAAATTAAAGAAATAATCAAATGGTACAGCTTAATAAATATATGCTGCTGAACATACAGAGACATTATTGTACGTAAATGTTGAACATTGTTCAACAATTCTGGTTGAACTGTCTTAGACATTTGAAGAAGCTCCACTCTACAAAAAGTCCACGCCAAATACAGTTAGAACTCATGTAGTCTGTCAAAAAAAAAAAAAAGACAATAAATAATAATGAAGTAGACAAATTTGTGTGCTTACAATGACTGGGGGGGGGGGGTGTGCACGCAGAGGAAAACCACACACACACAGAAAGCTTGGTTCTTTTGCAGAATAGTGGTCACAGAAGAGGGAGTTTCAATAACTTTCTGGAAGTTGATAACTTAGAACTTTAGTTAATGATTTTAAAGACTCCAGGATAAAATGTTAAAGAATCTCCTGATGGGTTGGAGCTTACTTGCTTGTCAGTATTTAAACACAGATGCTGCTGAAGCAATCAAAGGTCTTTGACAATGCAGAAAAATCACAAGTCTCTGTATCAGGTATGGTGATATTAAGAGGCTAGAGAGTAGAAACCATTGCACAGAAGGAAAAAAAAAAAAAAAAACAGAAAGCAAAACTATTTGCAAATATAAAATTTTATTTCTTCTTTCATTTTTTGACAATAGTTTGGATCATTTCTCTCCTTGATAATTCTTCAAGAGCTGTTTAAGGAACTAGGGGGCACTCTTCTCACCTTAATAATTTCCCAGAAGAATACCTCATTATTAAATAAGGTCTTCCCATTTCAGTCATTTGGGGTGAGAAACTATATATATATATATACACATACACACACAAAAATAGACTCGATCAGTAAATCAGCTGTCAGAGAGATGTTGGAAATTGAAAAGGTTAAGGCATTATTTTTGTTTCCTTGAAAACCCTAATTCAAAATTCAGGACTCAAAATTCAAAACAATTTTTTAAATACAATTTAGCAAAAAAAAATTGCAGAGGAATACACCAGTTATGCATTAATTTTGCTACAAATAAAGACAGATAGTCTTTATATATATACATATGTAATGTGCTTTTAATTCTTTATTTTTGGAACTCAGCTTTTCACCTTTTAACAGTATGCTTGACATACAAAACCCAAGAGAAAGGTTATATACTAAGCAAGTCAGTGTGAAAAGTTTTTTCCCCTAAAATTATATTTTCAGAGCTTATTATACACTTACATGCCTCAAAGGGACAAGATTCATGTCTGCTACATCTCTTGTAAAAATTTATCTGCAAGCCTCACATAATGGTTTTTGTGAAGTTCTTTTTCTTGTCTCAAAACTTTACTTAAAAATAAATCTTCAAATTTCTCTTTCTGTATTTTTTATCAAACATCATTATGACTGTGATCCATAAAGCATAATAAACATTTAATATTCCCAAAAGGGGAAATGCAAAATATGAATCTAAATTGCTAGCATGATGAATATCTATGAATATATAAACATTTAAAACCACAATGATGTTATACAGAAAAAGATATTTCCCTAGTGTATATGTTCAAATAAGGAAGACCGGACAAAAGAGTTATCTCACAGAGAAGACAGGAATTGTGAACAGCTTTGGAATTAAATACAGTTTCCCTAATCTGCAGCAACCTAATAAAGCCTCTTGATGAAGCCTATTGCCAAGACAACCTCTTCTGTGCAAAGTCTGTAGGAAGTAAGTTTAAGCTGAAAATAAGTGAAAGGATCTTCCTTCCTTCAGGAAGCAGCTTTGCCCTTTTCATTCTGCTATCCTTCTTCTGTGCACGTTTTAGTGGGCAGCTTTTGTCTCATCCTTTTCTCCAGACCTCCATGACTTTAGAGGTCAAACTGAAACATTTGTTAAATTAATTAGTACCACATAAAGAAGTTGCAGTCAGACTGAGAAGTAGCATAACACTCAGTATTTAACCTAGTATCTGGGAAGAAAAAGAAGGAACAGCCTTCCCTCTCTACCCCATCTCTGCTTCTAGCACTTTGTTCTCATCCTTCTGTGCAGCAGAAACGTAGCTCTAACTATAAGGATTTTGTGCATATTTACCCCTCTTTATAGATTCCTTTCACCTTACTTTTACCACCACACCTCTGTCTGAAGCTACCTGACATACTTATTTTGTAATACATCTAAGTACAGTACAGTCTGGATTTCTATCACTACACCACGATGATATCACAAGTCCAAGATGATTTCTTATGAAACTGGGAAATGTTCTTTCAGAATTTTTCTCATGTTCCTCAAAGGCATGCTTGGTCTCACTTTACTGAAATGAAAAAAGAAATGTAAAACCTTTATTTTAAACTTCTACAATTTGGACACTAGATAGATTTATTTAAGATACATATTGTCAGAAATTATTTGCTTCACTGAATTTTATAAATCATGACTATGGTACTTGTACCTTAAAATGTTTTTACCAACTTGAAAAATTTTGCTGGTTCAACAAATATTTCCTATTGCTAGTTAATGTAGTCTTTGAGAAGTTGTAAATTGTCTCCCCCTTTGCTACTGCCTGCCACTGTATTATTCAGATACCTCTTGTGGTGATTAAATCATACATAGTTTCAAAATAAAGTGCAATCAGAAATAGTTAAATGTAAGAATAAAAAAGGTAGCTGACATGTCAAAACTGCTACGAGCTCTACCCGTTAAAAATGCAAGTCAGCAAACATTTAGAGGCAAGCTAATAATTTTATATTATTAAATTGTTTCTCATAATTATACATATGTATAATTTGTATGCAAGCTGAATGTGGAGCAATATACTTATAGCAGAGGCATAGTTACTAGCACAGAGTCGGAATTAGTGAAGAGTGCTGTAGAGTTCCCTTTCTACTGTTAGTTCTTCCCTGAAGGATGCCACACACTTCATTCCACATGATGGGAAATGCTGTGACACTGCATGATCCCCACACATGCCAGGCCTGTCCACCTCTGGCCCTGGCCAATTTATCACCAAAATTCTTCCTGAGGCTACCAAGAAATACTCTTCTAGATTTGACAACTAAGAAGAATTTTTAATTTTCTTTTTGTCAAAGATTAAAAACTTAACAGAAACTTCCCTAATTCCTGTACTAAAATTATGACTTTTCAATGGATTTATAAAGAGAAAAATGGAAGACAATTTGAAAAAAACATAAAGTTATAAATAAAGATCCTTATACAGGATATATTTGGCACATCAATAATAATAGATCATAAGTACTGACAATTGTCATTGAAATTGTGTAAAACTGATTTTTGCTCATAATTTTGCTTCTCAGATGCCTGTAAATGTAACTGTAAAATTCTCAGTCTAATTGGTTGATCAATTTGAGCTGGAGATTTTCTTTCACATGAATGGAAGTCCATGCAATTTGCAGTGGAAGAAACCAGAGCTCTTTTTTTTTTTTTTTGCCTCTTAGACCAAATATGATTAATATATTATTCAATCAAGTAATGTATTTGGAAGATTTATAAAACCTAATCATTTTAAAAGCTTTAAAACAGTTATGAAAACTGTCTAAAATTATTGAACTGAATTGTGTGAAGTTAAGCAGCCTTGAGATGCTTTTAAATATGAAAAGCATATATTGCATAGTTATCCAAGATTAACTTGTATCAGCCATCATAGAAGAGAACAGCATATATAGTCATGCATATAATATCAAACGTATCTGAGAATGATTGTAGTAGGAGCTTCTAGCACTGAAGACCTCCTGACATCTTTTTTATCTCTGTAGGTTACAGTTATGACATTTTTCTTATTGATTTGTATGTAGGTGAGAGGACTAGTAATTATTAGTTGTTAAGTACAGTGAGACACATTCAGGCCTCAGTTTCATTACACCTCTAGCCACGCATTCAGGGCAGAGGATAGTCATCTATGTCTAGAGTTAAGTCTACAGTGATACTTCACACTTTGGATAACCGTGTTAATAAAAACATACAAAAAGGTAGATTAATAAGGGGGTTTATGAGTTTTCATATTGTGTAGTGGAGCAAGATTGATTTTGCTATGTTTAATAATTGCTCTATTTAGGACTCTTTTAACCATAAAACCCTTTTTCTTCAATAAGCTGTGAGGTTCACAGTCATTTTTAACTAAAAGGGTGTGTCACCTATCATTTTTATCAATCCTGTCATTACCTTATCAGTCAAGCATAAACACTCCTGCATAAATTACATTTTAAATTATTAGAAGTTTACTTTAGACCAGTTCTATACACACTTCCATGTAATTTAAGGGCAACCAATTCTATTAAACTACAAATTCTTCACAGAAAGATGAGGATTTTCTTTCATATTCTTTCCAGGCAGTTTCTGAAGAACAACTGTAGGATTTTTGCTGTTTGTTTTTTTTTTTTTTTTTTTTTGTAAAGAACAGGACTGTCTTATTGCAGAGGACACTAAATAAGCACTTGCTTATTACATTAGGTATCACTTTTACCCCGCAACAACAATTACGTTTGCTCAGGAGAGACTGAGAGAATTGCTGGACTATTGACTATTTTGAACAGTCATGTAATAGTTATTGTAGTCAGGACAAAATAACGCATTACTGTCCTTAATTCAATTTTGGATTTTAATACCAGCTATTCAATAAGACCAGCAGACTGGGCCTTAAGGATATTATTTTCACCTGTGATATTTTTATTTCAGGTGATTTGTAGCAATCATTTAAACTCACATCTCTTACATCTGAAGACATGTAAAAACCAAGCACTTTGTTGTTTTCAGTTTGGAATAATTGCACTTTCTATTGACAATATTTAGGCACTTTTCTCAGAAAACCTACATCCATGTTCACAATCATTCACAAGCAGAGTAGGGTTTTAAATATTGGTCCAGTTGAATAACTAGAAACATTATCTATAATCATTTTCAATTGCCGCTAATATATGGGCTATAACTAGCTTTGCTTTCCTTAAGGCATTCATATAGTAAAGACTCCTCTGGTAGCAGGAAAAATAAACTCCTTAGCTTGAGAATCCTACTTTGGGCTCTGGGATTTACACTAAACTGAAATCTCGGATAGTAGTCTCAAAAGCCAGGTGACTTGCACATGCTCACTGGCATGTACCTAAGGAACTGGGATTTGGATAAATGGGGTAGGATTTCTTTTACCTAAATTTAAATAAATTCAATACACATATCTGTGTGTGAGCTAGGCATCTAGATCACCATAATTAGTGGAGATCACCAATACAGTGAGTGTAGTCCAGTCCCATGACAAAGTACATACCTCTATAGACTCCATTAAGTTAGATACCTAGCCTCATAAGTAGATTCATTTTAGATATTGTAGGCAGGACTCAGTTTTCTAAAAATTTACTTCTAATACATTTTCTGTACCTTATTACATCCTGTCCAGTCTCCAGCTGCCACCAAGAAAACCACAGGTCTTCCCTAAGTTCTGTGTTTTAACTTTCAAACATCTGCAGGTGCCTCAGAAACTATTAGGGCATCAATAATGGTACTAGATAGATACGCTTAGGCAGGTGAATCCCTCATGAGGCTATCTGGATATGAACTCTATTATTCTGGCTGAAAATCTCATTCCCATTCTCATACTCTTTTAAATCAGATATTAGAGCATGAGGAGTTCAGCCATAGGTTTTCAGAGCAGAGGCTGACAACACCTATGTTCTCATGACAGATAGCAGTGAAGGCTTATAGAAAACTACAGGAAAAAACTGTATGATGGAAAGGGTACTGAAGTACTGCTGGAGCCAATCTCAGTCTTCTTTACAGGACATTTTTAAGGGACGGATTGTCAAATGTCTCTGAGAGTGGCTGTAGGGATGCAGAATTAATGCCTGGGCTTGGATTAGATCATTTCTTGAAGTGCATTCCTGTCTTTCAGCTGTATGTTGCTCAAATGGTAGTTGAGTGGACAGCAGAAATTAAGATTATGGATTTGGCTTTGTTTACGTTTTTTTCTTTTTCTTTAGGCCAAAATGGAAAAGGCTACATCAGAGAGAATATATTACACTTCTGAAAAATGGAACAAATATTCCAATGCTCTGAACATTTATAAAAATGTGAATAAAAGTTATCAAATTTTAAAATATAAATATATGTATAAAATTTTACCATGATTCATTTATAAAATTATGATAAAATCTACTACAAATCCTTACAATTTTTGAGAATCAATGGAGGATGGTCTTAAAAAAAAGAAAAACTCAGCAACAACATATCTGGTGATAATGGTTATTTATAGCCATCACTCCTGGAAAAAGACAAGATATTCACTGAATATTGATAAGTGAATTTTTGTTTCTTTGTTTCAAACAGATATTTAGGGCATATTTAGGGTATTATTTATTTGCCCATGCAAAAGAATTTAAGAAGACTGCAGATAAGCCCTTCTTTTCTTAAAGGTATTTTTAATTCAGGCTGGTATTGATACCAAAATACTAAGGAGACATACGGTTTTCTTTGTCGAAGCGAAGTAACTAAATGTTCTGCAGACTGGACATTCCATAGATAAAAGAAAACCTTGAAGCTCTGTGTACAGGGGTGGAATGGATAAGGAAGTTATGCTGAAATCAGCTACTGCAACTAGGTGAAAAGACTGACTTCAATTAGCGGACACAGTGAGGAAGACTATCGATGACCACCAGAGGACCCTGAAGACCACCAATGAACATAAGAGCGCATGCGTTAAAGACTTTTGCATATGTTAATGAGTTCCAAGAAATAACATGAATATGCTAAACATTTCTCAGAAATCTAATGAATATGTATATTCTGATTGTACATAACTCCCATAGTTGAGCAGCCTGGCGTGCACACTAGGTGGAGTGATCCCCTGTGCGCCCAGCGCCGCAATAAAGAATGCCTGCTTTCTAAAACTCCAAATTGAGTCTTAGAAAGTTTTTCATCTGCCAACTTACAGTAACAGTATCAAGATTTCACAAATGATTAAAACTTCCTTGGCCTCTTAGAGACTCTATCAGCTAAATAAATTTCTTTCTTGTCCTTGCCTCAGGGTGCACAGCCCAGTTTTGAACAAAATTATAGTAAACAGACCAGCTACAAAACACAATGTTCTATTTTTAAATATGCATAAAATCAGTTTCTGGTCTGGCCAGTAGAACAAAATTACTCTTTTCACCTAGAAAACCATTTATGGTTAAACATGGAAAATGCTTATAAAGAACTACTGACTTTATAATTTGAACATCGTTTGACCATACAAAAAAAAAAGGATGAATTTTCATTGTAAGTGCTCACATAAATAGGGAATCAATTAAGTAATGTTAAGCATCATTTTAGTCACAGACCAATCTGAACTCCTGATCCAATAATTGTGTCTGGGTTTCAAAATCCCAGCTGTAAGCTCGTCAATGACCATAGTATAGCCATTAAGCCACCCTCATCACAGCTGCTTAAAGAATTAGAAAGTAAACTGTTAGGAGCGTGCGAGTCAAGATTCCTGTAAGGTTCTCGCTACCACTGCTAATTTTCTATAGCTGCAAAGGAGCCAGCATAGTTTCCTTCTCTCATGGAGTTCCTCTCCTTTTTATGAAGACAAATAGCAAAGTGCTTCAGTCTACCCTTGAAAAAAGATGTGTTTCTATACAGTCCCTTAATTTTCACTCAGAAAATGAATGAACACAATCCTGCCTTCACCACTGAAAACTGGGGAGAGGGGTGTCATGGTCTTTAATCAATTCTAGCTCAAGGTGCTTGATAGAGATCCGCTTTATCTTTACAGTCAGGCAGTATTAACTACTTTAACAGAACATATGCTTCTGCAGTATCCCTTCTTCGGTGCCTTCTCTCTGATATGAAGCTCTATCAGTTAAAAGTGTAATTCCTAGTGCTGTAGATAGCACTGAATACCAGATAGATGTATGTTAAATGAATTCAAGTTCCAACAGATCCTTTGCCTTCATTTTGGCATTGGTTTTGCAAGGGGTATCAATCTAGCCTGAAAGTGAGTAAAGCAAACTCTTAAACAATTACGGAAATACCATTGAGTTTGTCTCCTCTTATGAATCTATATGCTGGTTTCATACTTGTCAATAAACAGAAAGAAACTAATTTATAGAATTAGAAAACAAAGAGTCCTACTTTCAGGAAGGAATATATATAATATTTCATCATTATATTTTTCATGAAATCTTGGTGAGACAGTAGCCCTGTCTGATACTATATATATGCAAATTTGCATGGTTTCACATTTAGCTCTAGCTAGTAAATCTGATATTCCTATCTGTGAATCAGAGATGGAGACTGTCTTTACAGCTGTTTAGGATAGTAAAGTCTTTACTTTAAAAATTAGACTTGGGAACACATGAAACTTCTTTTCTGTTCTGTCTTCCAGTAGTGCATCCAAGAACCACTTTGGACAAAAAACACTGTCAGATTTTCAGCGAGAAACAGCAGAATTCACTGCCTGGATGTGAGAAGTTAACACATTCAACTTCCGATTAACACTGTAACTTTCTCTTCTCGTTACCCCTTCTGCAAACTCCTCCAGCTTCCATCCCCCCTGAGAGTTTGGTTGCCTGTGTCCCAAAGATCCAAGGCCAAGAACTAAACTAACACAATTTTACCTTGACTCAGACATCTGAGGAAATTGTTAAATTGTGTGGAGGAAGAGCTGTTAGAAAGTCTGTAGAAAGGTAAGAAAGGTAAAATCACAGACAGAAGTCGGGTAGTTGAGATAGGAATCATATCTATCTCAAGGATTCAAGAGGAAAAACATCAACATGGAAAGATACATAATCTTAAAAAAAAAAAAAAGCAAAACCAACCAACCAACCAAAACAAAACAGAACAAAAAAACAACAGAGACTGGTCAGTCATTAATCAGTGTCATCAGTTTTATCAGTAACAAAAGATTGAGTGGAAAATGGCAAATCAGCAAAGTTAAGCATCCATCCAGGGAGCAGTGGAACTGCTCTGGACTGATGCCTGCCTTGCCAGCAAAGTTTCCTGGCTGTCTTATCAGGGCTGATGAGCACAGAAATGCCTTAAATCAGGGTCCTGCACCTGGATTGGGGCACCCGCCAGTATCAATACAGGCTGGGGGATGAAGGGATTGAGAGCAGCCCTGCTGAGAAGGACTTGGGGGTACTGGTGGATGAAAAGCTGGACATGAGCCAGCAATGTGCACTCGCAGCCCACAAGGCCAATTGTATCCTGGGCTGCATCCAAAGAAGCGTGGCCAGCAGGTCGAGGGAGGGGATTCTGCCCCTCTCCTCTGCCCTGGTGAGACCCCACCTGGAGTCCTGCGTCCAGCTCTGGAGCCCTCAGCAGAAGAAAGACACGGACCTGATGGAGCGGGTCCAGAGGAGGGCCACAAAAATTATCAGAGGGATGGAACATCTCTCCTGTGAGGAAGGCTGAGAGAGTTGGGGTTGTTCAGCCTGGAGAGAAGAGAAGGCTTTGGGGAGACCTTATTGCAGCCTTTCAATACTTAAAGGAGACTTATAAGCAAGATGGGAACAAACTTTTTAGCAGGGTCTGTTGCAACAGGAGCGGGGGAATAGTTTTAAACTAAAAGAGGTAGATTTAGACTAGGTATAAGGAAGACATTTTTCACACTGCAAGTGGTGAAACACTGGCACAGGTTTCCCAGAGAGGTGGTGGATGCCCCATCCCTGGAAACCTTCAAGGTCAGGTTGGACGGGGCTCTGAGCAACCTGCTCTAGTTGAAGACGTCCCTGCCCATGGAATGGACTAGATGACCTTTAAAGGTCCGTTCCAACCTAAACTATTCTATGATTTATGAAATCCTACCTGTTTTTCTGTGTGTTAATGAATAAATAATTGATTTACATTTTTAAGCTGTCTGCATCCTTTTGCAGTGCACAAAGATGCCCTTAGGGATAAAGGAGCAGAAGAGAGCTGGCAGCTCTTTAAGGACTTTTTTCTTAGAGCCCAAGAGCTCTTGTTTCTCATGTGTAAGAAGTCAGGCAAAGAAGGCAGAAAACCAGCATGGCTCAGTAAGGACTTACTGGTCAAACTAAAGTGTAAGAGGGCAATATATAGGCAGTGGAACCAGGGACATTGTCCTGGTTTCAGCAGGGATAGAGTTAATTTCCTTCCTAGTAGCTGGTACAGTGCTGTGTTTTGGATTTAGGATGAGAACAAAGTTGATAACACACCGATGTTTTAGTTGTTGCTAGGTAATGCTTACACTAGTCAAGGACTTTTCAGCTTCCCATGCTCTACCGACCGAGAAGGCTGGAGGTGCACAAGAAGCTGGAGGGGGCACAGCCAAACTGGCCAAAGGGACATTCCATACCATGTGACGTCATGCTCAGTACATAAACTGGGGGAAGGCTGGCCAGGAGGGCCGCTGCTCAGGGACTGGCTGGGCATTGGTTGGCGGGTTGTGAGCAATTGCACTGTGCATCACTTGCTTTGTGTATTATTATTATTATTATTATTATTATTATTATTATTACATTATTATTACTTTTATTATTATTTTATTTCAATTATTAAACTGTTTTTATCTCAACCTACGAGTTTTTCCTCACTTCTACTCTTCCAGTTCTCTCCCCCATCCCACTGGGGTGGGGAGGGGAGTGAGCGAGTAGCTGTGTGGTGCTCAATTGCTGACTGAGGTTAAACCACGACAGACATGTATCCTGGGAAGAATGTAGGAATGCTGCCCAGATGTGTAGGGATGGGATCAGGAAAGCTAAGCCACAGTTGGAGCTGAATTTGGTAAGGGATGCAAAGGATAAGAAGGGCTTCTACAAGTACGTTGGCCAGAAAAGGAAGATTAAAGAAAATGTACCCCCCCAATAAATAAGACTGAACTAGTGACAATGAAGATGGAGAAGACTGAGGTACTTAACAATTTTTTGGCCTCATTTTTCACTGGTAATCACTCTTCCCATATCTCTCAAGTCCTCAAGCCTCAAGGCAGGGACTCGGGGAACAAATTCCCTACTATATTAGGTGAAGATCAGGTTTGAGACCACCTGAGGAACTTGAGCAAACACAAGTCCATGGGACCCAACGAGATGCACCCTAGTGTCCTGAGGGAATTGGTTGATGTAGTTGCCAAGCCACTCTCCATCATATTTGAAAAGTGATGGCAGTCAGGCAAAGTCCACAGTGACTGGAAAAAGGGAAACATCATGCCTATTTTTAAAAAGGGTAAAAATGAGGACCCTGGGAACTACCAACCAGTCAGTCTCACCTCTGTGCCCAGTAAGATCATGGAACAGATCCTCATGAAAGACATCAAAACATATGGAAGGCAGGGAGATGATTAGAGACAGCCAACATGGCTTCACAAAGGACAAATCATGCCTGACTAATCTAGTGGCCTTCTGCGACGGTGTGACTGCATCAGTGGACAAGGGAAGAGCTACAGATGTCATCTACCTGGACTGCTGAAAGGCCTTTCATACGGTCCCCCACAACATTCTTGCTGCTAAATTGGAGACATATGGTTTTGATGGGTGGACGGTTCAGTGGATGAGGAATTGGCTGAATGGTCGTGTCCAAAGAGTTATAGTCAATAGCTTAATGTCCAAGCGGAAACCAGTAATGAGTGGTGTCCCTCAAGGGTCCATACTGGGATGAATATTATTTAATATCTTCATCAGTGACATAGACAGTGGGATTGAGTGCACCCTCAGCAAGTTTGGGGATGACGCCAAGCTGAGTGGTGCCGTTGATATGCTTGAGGGAAGGGATGCCATCCAGAGGGACCTTGACAGGCTTGAGGAATAAGCCTATGAGAACCTCATGAAGTGCAACAAGGCCAAGTGCAAAGTCCTGCACCTGGGTCAAGGCAATCCCCAGTATCCATACAGGCTGGGGGATGAAGGGATTGAGAGCAGCCCCGCTGAGAAAGACTTGGGGGTACTGGTGGATGAAAAGCTGGACATGAGCCAGCAATGTGTGTTCGCAGCCCAGAAAGCCAATTGTATCCTGGGCTGTATCAAAAGAAGCATGACCAGCAGGCCACTCTCCCTCCCACCCTCCCCCTCTACTTCGCTCTCATGAGACCCCACCTGGAGTACTGCATCCAGCTCTGCAGCCCCCAGTACAAGAAAGACATGGACCTATTGAAGCGGGTCTGGAGGAGGTCCACGAAAATGATCAGAGGGCTGGAACACCTCTCCTGTGAAGAAAGGCTGAGAGAGTTGGAATTGTTCAGCCTAGAGAAAAGAAGGCTTCGGGGACACCTTACTGTGGCCTTTCAGTACTTAGAGGAGGCTTATAAGAAAGACAGAGAGAGACTTTTTACCAAGGCCTGTAGCGACAAGACAAGGGGCAATGGTTTTAAACTGAAAAAGGGTAGATTTAGATTGGATATAAGGAAGAAATTTTTTTAAGCTGAGGGTGGTGAGACACTGGAACAAGTTGTTCAGAGAAGTTGTGGATGCCCCATCACTGGAAGTGTTCAAGGTCAGGTTGGATGGGGCTTTGAGCAATCTGATCTAGTGAAAGATGTCCCTGCCCTGGCAGGGGAGTTCTTTAAAGGGCCTTTCCAACCCAAAGCATTCTTTGATTCTATGCCAAAGAATGACCTAAAAAGGGCTGGTGACAACACTAAGCCTTTTTCTCTTACTCTTTACGCTAAATTCCTATGAGGCACTATGTTATCATAGTAAAGAAACACAGGAGAAATATTACCAGAAGGAGAAACCTCTTTTCTTAATGACTTCTGTTTTACAGGCTCTGCTTTCTTACAGAGCTTCTCTTTGGACTCTTGTTCACTGACATTCTCCTTTCTAGCTACCCATTTAAACAAGAGCATCTCAAACTTCTGCCCTCTCATCCCATCCTATTTCTGAGAAGTAGTTTATGATAAAACTACTTTTCTTCAGCTTGCTTTTCTTGTTCTTTTGGAAAGGGGACAATATCTCTAAATTCTCCTTCTGAAGAAAGATAAATACTTTTTTTCTTTAGTTAAGTGACCTAAAGGCTCTGCAATTCCTTGACAATAAGGAGGCTGTATGATGATTTCTGGCTAGAGGAAGGAACTGTAGGTCTTGGAAACAGAAAAGAAAAGGAAACCACCAATCAAAGAAAAAAAAAAAAATTTAAAAACATTTTTAATTTGTTATAGGATCAACATTGGCTATTAATTAAATCTGAACAATTATTATCTCTAAGTAGAAATTGAAAGCTGACAACAAACAAAATGAAGTGTAACAACTTTGAGCAAAATATCTGTGACAAACCATTTCCAAGAATGTAAGAACATCCTTTATGGTTTGGGTTTTTTTTCAGGGAAGCTGGCATCTTCCCTGTAGGAAAAAATCTTTGTGAAAAAGAGAAAAACCCAGCCCTGATTGCTGGATTGCTTACTGAAATCCTGATTGCTGCATGCTGTAGCCATGTTACAGCTCAGAGAACTAGTCTGTTGATAGGTAGTATCACCCCTGCACCAGACAATAATGTAAATGTTAGTTTCATATTCAGTACTACCCAGACACTCATGCAAAATATGTCTGCTAAAATAATAGCCTTTATCATTTCTTCATTAAACTTCTTAACCCTTAGTTCAATGAGGATAATTGTACTTCAGCTCAGTGATGAGAAGGGAAAACAGAGCAGAAATATGGTAACAGCTAGAAACCAAACCCTTGGCAATAATACGAAAGAAAGAAAAAAATCCTGTAGTATTCATTATGTGACATTGCTTGCAGTGTGGACACACACAGTGCAAAGGTGGGAAAAAGATTCTAGTGAGCCAAACAGTTATCTCCAGTCCTAGTGGAAATAACTGATCTTCCTGCAGGTAATAGCAGAAGCAACTCACTAAAAGCCCACCTTTAGGGGAAGAGTATTTACCAAAAAGAACAGTGAGAAAACATGGCTTTTAAACAGCATACCTTTCAATATAATACAGCTGCCTTTCATGGAGCTAGGGAAGAAGGTCTCCGGGCTTTCCTTCTCAGGGCTTCCTCATTATAAAGTTCTTAGGAGCAGAACCACCAGTATCTTATGAGTAAGACCTTTTATCCTTTCCTTTATTCCATTTTATTCTCCATGTATTTCTCCAGGGAATCTGTAGGAGAACTAGTAAACTGCATATGAAAAATTTGTTCTTCTTCTGATAAGGCATTAGTGAGAAGAGTAGTGCAGGAGAAGACCATAAGAACTTCAAAGTACTTAGATTGAGGGATACTAATCAATTCCTTTAGACTTATATCTTCTGTAAAGATCCAATATAATTAGGAAACAAATGTTCCATTTTGTCACAGGGAAATTTATATATTGTTCACATGTAAAAACACACAGAGGAAAGACTTGCAAAAGGAAAAGTCTATGTTGCAAAAGACAACATAGTTTTATGTGGCTTACATTTTTTGACAGAAATTATTCTTGTAGAGTTAGACCTTTAGTTTGAAACAAGAAAAAAACTGCCCTTTTGCAGCTGTTGTATCTAAAAATACTTCCCACAGGCCCACATTTCCAGCAGTTGTTTCTGTAAGTAACTATAGCTACCTTCACCAGTGGTAGTTTGCTAGAATAATAAAGTGTCATCACAAACTCTTTTTGTTAAAAGGCACTCAGTATAATAAAACTAACATACTGATTTCACTGCCTTAGAAGTTTACTTTTTCATTCATGGAATTAAGTACTCTCTTAAGCAGAGGACATGTTTCATCTGTCTTTAGGCAATACAAGGTAACACAAGATTCAAACAAAATATTTCAATCTAATGGAACATCTGATGCTGTATTACGATGGAATTCTTACAGAAATATATACTTTCAGTATCTGCTTTTGCATCAAATGCATTTTTCATGATCCATGTCTCTAGCAAATACCAATAGAAAGATCTACAGTAGCAGCAATAATCTGATGTCCAAAGTCATTACTCTTTAGCCCATTGAGAGAAAGGAATGTAAAGTTCAATCATTACCTGTTGCATTCGATAGCAGGCAAGTGACCAAGTAACATACCTTTGTTCCAGCTGCCCAAGTAACACTTGCAAAGCTGCAAAATATCTACACTCTCTACAGCTTTTTGTCCACTCAAGAGAACAAATCTCTAGTTAGGGTGTGTGACATATTGGGAGGTGAAACAGTGGACATGGAAAGGGGCTTAATGTTAGTATGAGGTTGGGGATGGAAGATTAGAAGACAAGCTAGGAACCCGAGAAATGTGATCATGGATCAACTAGACCAGATGTCATAAAGGTAGACTGAAGGAGTAGGCAGGAAGGAGACAAGGTTAAAAAAGACAAGAGAATAGTTATAGACATTGAAGAGGGACTGTTGCAAACAGAGGGGCCTGACGATGCTAAGATGTTTGTTTCTAGAGAACAAAGAACAGGAATCTGTAGGAAACTAAGCACAGTGGATTTTACAGATGATGAAATAATTTGCTTTCTGTTAACACTATACTGCCTTACCAGTTCTGAGGTGTTATAGCAACTATTTCCTGATGTTTCTATGACAATGCACTGGCCCGTCCTGGTAACTAGTAGTTTTAACAAAGCAAATTCTTTTTATTGCTTTTATTGTTTAAATTATAACAGAATGCATATATCTGGACATTTATTGTATCAATTTCTTCTATCCTGTATCCATGATGAATCATGTCTAATAATGAAGAGTATTTTATTTTGGAAAACATGTTACTGTAAACAGAGAGTAAGGTATGAAAATCACAATCATCAAAGGGAAAGATAAAAGATCCACTAAATCACCTAATGCATTGCACTGCTAATGTACCACTGATCCCTGCAAGATCTGATAGCATTTTGATCAGAGCAGTAATAATAGTCCTGAGCAAATCAGTTTCTGTAACTGCCTTAGAAAGTTAGCCTAGAGGTTGAGATTTCTTTCTGTCAGGAAATTTTATACTCCTCACTCTAATTTTTGCTGCCCTTTGTTTCAGTCCATTATCCCTAATTAACCTTCATTTATCACCCTAAATCATACCACTTTCTCCTTGGAGTTTAGTCTCCTGAATACTTGTAGTTGCTATGAAATCTTATTCTTTTCTTAAAGTTAACTCCTCAGAAGTCAGTTTCTACTCTTCTAATAGTGATTGTTTTCTTGTACTCTGAACTCTGTCTAAATTGTCAGTATCATTCTGGAAAGCGGTCCTAATGACCAGAAAGAATATTTCAGCTGGAGGAAATATTTTTAGTTCTATGTTAGAAATAGTCCAGTGAAGAGCCACCAGGATGACTAAGGGGCTGGAGCATGTCTCATATGAAGAAAGGCTGAGAGAGCTGTGATTGCTTGAGAAGGGGGTTGAACCAGATGACCTCCAGAGACCCTTTCCAAGCTCAACCATTCTGTGATTCTGTGATTCTATACCTTTATAGAAAACCAAAAGTGTGCTGTCCTTTTCCTAATACAAATATGCACATTACTTGTACAGACCTTGAAATTTTTTTCATGTTTCATCATTCCAAATTTTTCATTCTTATTTTCATACTGAATATCAGTGTTTTAGAATAGATAATTATGTCCTAATGTCTTGTTTTCTGGACAAATCTTATGTTGCTTTCACTTCTAATCTTCTGCATTTCTTCTTGTATTGCTCTTTCACTGACATTTACAATGTTTCTTAAATTCTGTATCAGAAATAGTGTGGCCAGCAGGAGTAGGGAAGTGATCGTGCCCCTGTACTCGGCCCTGGTGAGGCCGCACCTCAAATACTGTGTTCAGTTTTGGGCCCCTCACTACAAGAAGTACATCGAGGTGCTGAAGCGTGTCCAGAGAAGGACAACGAAGCTGGTGAGGGATCTGGAGAATAAGTCTTATGAGGAGCAGCTGAGGGAACTGGGGTTGTTTAGCCTGCAGAAAAGGAGGCTGAGGGGAGACCTCATCGCTCTCTACAACTCCCTGAAAGGAGGTTGTAGCGAGGTGGGTGTCGGTCTCTTCTCCCAAGTCACTCGCGATAGGACGAGAGGAAATGGCCTCAAGTTGCGCCAGGGGAGGTTTAGATTGGACGTGAGGAAAAATTTCTTTACTGAAAGAGTGGTGAAACATTGGAAGAGGCTGCCCAGGGAAGTGGTGGAGTCCCCATCCCTGGAGGTATTTAAAAGACGTGTAGATGCAGCGCTTAGGGACATGGTTTAGTGAGCATGGTGGTGTTGGGTCGACGGTTGGACTCGATGACCTTAAAGGTCTTTTCCAACCTTAATGATTCTATGATTCTATGATTCTAAATTATCCTCAACAAACTTTTATGAGCATGTTCTATTTCACATTTAAAAACTGAACTCCATTTCTCAGCAGTGAATCAGGGGAGGTCTATAATGTTCTTCCAAGAACTACCAGTTGAGACTAGAGGAAGGGCAGAAGACAATGAGTTCCATGTCATCTTTTGCACATTCCTGATCTTTGGTTGTTCTAGGACCTGAATGCCAATGTGCACACAAAGAAACGTTTAAACATTTTCTTTGGCAGCTACAAGAAAGATCATCTTAATCGGAGATTCACAGCATGAGAGAAGAACATGCTTCTTACCAGAGAGATTTGCTACTTTCTTATTCTGTAAAATGTATATATAGCCATAAAATGGCTAGTTGACAGATCTGCCAGTTCTTTGTCTTCTCTCTCTAACCATTTTCTTGACATTTAGAACAAGGAAAATATCACATACCCTGTTTACTGTGTATATATTTGAAAAACTCATAATTACTTGACATATAATGTTTTGCAAAGAGGCATTCATTCTTCTTTGTGATTTGGAACTAGCTTCTATTTATTGTTAGTTCTGTATTAATCTTCCCTACTAGCATATTGCTTAATTTTTTAAGAGTCTGCAGGTTGATATTACTTTTTATGTTCCTACTGATCTAAATTGGCCTCTGTTGTCCTTTCATCTCTTCAGACTTCTCTGGGATCTATTTCAGTTAAGGCCTTTCCAGCTATTTCTGGAATCAAAGCTGAAGCCTCTTGGAAAATTTTGTAATGCCTCCTATTTAAAATCAGTGACAATTAGAATATTAATGTTTGGAGACTCCTACCTTGTTAAAAGCATCTGGATAAAAATGATTTATTTTCTTTCTAGTATTTTACTTGTTCTTGTTTCCCACATGCATTTGTCTGCTCTTTCTCTAGCTTGTAGAAATAAACATCTGTACCACCAGAAATAGGGGTGCTTTTTAGTACTTCAGTTTGTCCCATACAGATACTGACTCCATAACAGGAAAAGACATGGGTCCATGCAGGCTCCTTCTGGACCTTCGTTTCCGCAGAGGGAAACTTGGACATGTAATATGTGTAACCGTAATATGTTCCACAAGATCCTTCATCTTCTTTTCAAGCTGGTCTGTAAGTTGCCTGATATACACCATGATGCATTTACTTGACACTGTGCCCATGTCTTCTCCCTGGACAATATTTTACCCTTTCCTCTCTAGCTGACCATACAAGATATCAACTTGGCTTTCAGCCATAGTTTTTTTTAAGATCCAGCCTATCTCTACTGCCAGTTATTATTCTGTCTCACTCTCCCTTTTCCAATGATTTCTCTCTCATCTCTAATCTTTTTTAGTATATATTTTTGGAGGGCTTCCCTTGACATTGCCTTCTTCAGAAGCATCAAGAGCAGCTCATGTAAACATAGATACAATTAGGCCTTTTAAGGCATTGATAAAGCTTATTAGAAAATATTTATATTTATTTAAAAACTCTCTCAAAATAAAAACGCAGTATTTATTATGTCAAACAGAACGGAGAACTGACTGCTATCTCCCAAATAGTCACCAGTGAGAAACCATCATCAATGGGTAGTTTCCCTGAGTTCCAGAGCAGTAAATATATTTTCAGTGTTGTCCAGGAAGAAAATACGGTAACAAAGAACTTCCAGATGCCTGATAGAAAGGTAAAGAGCAAAGAGAACAGAAAAGTCAGACTGAATGAATTTGAACAAATTTAGCTATTCAAACAAAATTAATTCTAGAAGATCAGTTACAAAGCAATATATCTAGGAACAACTAATGCAAGCTAATGGAGGATGTATTCTGGAAATCCCTAATTAGCCATGAAATTGAACATGAGTTGCTAGGGCAATGCCATAGCCATGTGACTAAATGTCATACTTATTTTAAAGCAGTGAGAAAGAGTACCAATTTTATCATTATATACATCACTGATAGGACAGAAAAAATGTTCTGGAGTTGCCATTTACAAAAAGATGATGAGAAACAGGAGAAGGTGGGGGAAGAATGGGAGGAAACCTTTTTGTTGATAAATATAAGTCATTCTGTCTAGCATCTTAAAAGGAAATTGATAAGAAGTTTCCTTGCATTGTCCAAATGCATCCATGACCAGAAAACTCTAATACTAAAGAGTTTTTGCTGAAAATGCAAAAGGTAACAGTGAATACAGCAAACTAAAAGGGAAGCACAAGTAATCACTTTGATAATAATAACAAACATGAGAAGCCCTTGGTTTTTCTATCTGCAAAATCATCATCAAGCTTTTTGTATATACATATTGTAAAAGAGAGTTTAATGGTTCCATGCTTCTTTTGGGAGAGCAGTGAGGTGTCTCTCCGGATGTTCACAGTCAGCTGCTCTCACACTGAATGTGATGAGAAAGCATAGAAGTTTAGCTTGAAGAATTAAAAAAAGGGCAAAACAAACAACATACAAAATAATGTCCTGACAGCTCTTCACATCTGAGAGTATGGAATTAGACCATGTAGTTCTGAGTCACACCTTGATAGCAGTGTTTACTGCGAGTGAGGATTTGATTGTGTTTTGCCGATGTTGAGCTTGGACTGCCAGGTGGAGGGAATGATAAATACACAGGTATTTCAGTTCTGCTTTATTCTACTCATTCCATGATGAGTTTTCCATCTTCCCTCTATATTCATTTCCCATTATCTCTGACTGCAACACTATATGCTCTACATGTTTCTCTATGTGAAGGCTCATGTTGCTTTGATGTTATTTTTATTTTTACCTTTCTTTCTTTTTTACAGATTTCACTACAATTGTTACTCTTTGTTTTCCATATCTTTCTGAAAATCTAGTCTGTCTATCAGCCTGGATGACTTACATACTGGCTCTCATTCTTGTCACCTCCCATCTCTCTCGCTATATCTTTCTCCAGCTGTCTTACATGATACTTCTTGTTCCATACAAAACAAAATAAAACAGAGATTGTGTTATGTGCCCAGAAAGCACGTTAAGATATTTTTTCTCTAAGTAATTTTGCACAGAATGTTGGTTTTTCTTCCAAACAGAAGAAACTACCATATTTCTAAAACAGGCAGCATATGATCATGTGAAAAGACTTTTTTTTTAAAGAATATCAGCCCTAAAGATAGATTTATTTGTCTGCAGCCATGCTTATGGGTGGAGAATGGAACATAGAGAATGCACTTATTTCTGTTCTTTATTGCCATATCATAACAAGCAGTTGGAGGGCCTGCAAGTCAGACAACATTACTGAACCTAGCTGTCTGGCGTATATTAAAAAAAATGGAAATTAGCAGCCAGAGGTAGTAACTAGCAGCTTAGTGCAAAAAAGGCATTGTAAGGAGAATAACAGTGATGAACAAAAAACACATTCATAACACTCATCTACCAGTCACTTACATACAAAGTTGAACTATCATCCTTGTTAATATCCCAATTCAGAAGCTGAGCCATTTGTTTTTCCTTTTGTGTTGGGCATGTACTCAATCCCTTGTGAAATCAGCAGCACTTAGAATTTGGTTATTTTGTTGTGTTTAATAAAGATGAATTTAAGAATATGCTTAAAAGATATGATTAAACTGAGGTCTAAGGTTTGATCCACAAGATTCTCCTAGTGTCTGAAAAGTCTCACTGACTATTAAAAATGGTAGGCATTACTGCATTTCTCCAGATGCAGCTCCATCTTTTTATCTGATTTTTGTTGTTTGGGGTTTTTTTCTAGTTAGTTAGTTAACAAAGATATCATCTACTAAGTTCTAAGTTGAATGTGTCAACTAATTAGAAATGCCTGAGAATGCAATCTAAATGAAGACAATGTGCACTGCAGGGCAAAGATGTCTGTTTTTACTGCCCTTGCAACTATATGTTTTATATTTTTACAAAACTAGCTTACAACTGCAGCAGTATAGAACTCATGGTAATAAAAACTTTAGGGCTTACAGAATGTCATAAAAAGCTTATGGACTATTTCTAGAAAAAACATGAATTATTTGTGAAGCAACATTCAGAATTAGGTTTTCTGTCCTGCTTCCATTTATATTATATGTCTCAGGGTCATCAATTTCAGTTTATTTTAACTTATGAATGATAATCTTTCACTTTTGCACTATAAAGTAATAAACTTTGGGCACAGTGTCAAATAAAAGGAAGCCAACCAGTTATGGCATATATGTAAGCTATGCTTATTAATTGAACATAGACATTTAAAAAGAGGAAAATTTTAAGTGTCCACAGCTTCAAGTCAGCTTAAAATTTATAAGAGTTTTACTAAATTATTTATTCCAGTTTCATGTGATAATTAAAGTTGAAAAAACAATTTGCAGTTAATATTTTTTTTTCCTAGCAAAATCATCCTCCTCTTCTGGTTGAAAATTCTGTGACAGTATGTGGGTTCCTGTGGTGGGTTGACCTTGGCTGGATGCCAGGTGCCCACCAAGCTGCTCTATGACTCCCCCTCCTCAACTGGACAGGGGAAAGAAAATATAAAAAAAGGCTCGTGTGTCAAAATAGGACAGGGAGATCACTCAGAAATGACCATCATGGGCAAAACAGACTCAACATGGGGAAATTAATTTAATTTATTGCCAATAAAATCAAAGTAGGATAATGAGAAATAAGAACAAATCTTAAACGCCTTCCCCTCACCCCTCCCTTCATCCCAGGCTCAACTTCACTCCTGACTTCTCTACCTCCTCCCCCCGAGCAGCACAGGGGAATGGACAATGGGGGTTGCGGTCAGTTCATCACACATTGTCTCTGCTGCTCATTCCTCCTCACACTCTTTCCCTGCTCTAGCGTGGAGTCCCTCCCATGGGATACAGTCTTTCATGAATTGCTCCAACATGAGTCCTTCCCACGGGCTGCAGTTCTTCATGAACTGCTCTGGCAAGGGTCTTTTCCACAGGGTATAGACCTTCAGAAATGGACTAGTCCAGCATGAGTCCCTCTCAGGGTCACAGGTCCTGCCAGAAAACCTGCTCCAGCGGGGGCTTCTCTCCATGGGGTCAGAGGTTGTTGTGGTTTAACCTGGCAGGCAGCTGAACACCACACAGCCGTTCGCTCACTCCCCAGCCCTGCAGTGGGATAGGGGAGAGAATCGGGAAAATCGAGGTATGGAATACCCCTTTGGCCAGTTTGGGTCAGCCATCCTGGCTGTGCCCCCTCCCAGCGTCTCACTGGCAGGGCATGGGAAGCAGAAAAGTCCTTGACTAGTGTAGGCACTACTTAGCAACACCTAAAACATCAGTGTGTTATCAACATTATTCTCATGCTAAATCCAAAACACAGCACTGTACCAGCTACTAGGAAGAAAATTAACTCTATCCCAGCCAAAACCAGGACAGTATCCACACCTTATTCTAAACCATCCACGTCATGCCCAGGTCCCTACACTTTCCAATACATCCTAATTAATCACCACCACCTTTCCTGTCTTTTGATATATACACACAGATATCATTCCCTTACTCCATGGGCCATCCCTATAAAATGTTCATTGAGTTCATTTAGTCCATGACCTTGGGCTCCATCTGTCATAACAGTCCTTCAGCGCAGGAGAGATGGTGTGTGGTGTTGGATTGTTGCATGGTGAAGACAGTTCTGCTTCCATTATTGCTGCACTTGTCCTGTTCTATCATTGCTGCACTTTCCTCGGTTTCATCAAAGTTCATTCTTCATTAATCTAGGTGATTCTTACTGTAATACGATTGATATGGCATATAACCAGTGATGATATACAGTATTATATAGCAATTAACATCATACAATTTAATTAATTGGTTATTCTCACCCAAAATCAAATCCCCTTGAGGTACACATCAGAATTCCCCCTCCTTCCGCATTATCCACCAAGTGCACCCAGGTCCTTGAGCAAAAGCAATCCCACGGATGGGTTTGCCTCTGCCCGAGGCAGAAATAACCCAGACTGTCTTCCCCAGCATATTTTTTACGTGCACTACAGGGACTTTATTCCCATCTACAGCACGTAAAATTTTGACTGGGCAGGGCCAGCTCAGTTGGCAGATCCCCTCGTGTTGACTAACCAGGTGGCCTTTGCTAAATGTGTGTCCCAATGTTTGAACGTCCCACCACCCATTGCTCTCAGTGTAGTCTTTAGCAGTCCATTGTATCGTTCAATTTTCCCAGAGGCTGGTGCATGACAGGGGATGTGATACACCCACTCAATGCCGTGCTCTTTGGCCCAGGTGTCTATGAGGTTGTTTCGGAAATGAGTCCCGTTGTCTGACTCCATTCTTTCTGGGGTGCCATGTCGCCATAGGACTTGCTTTTCAAGGCCCAGGATAGTGTTCCGGGCGGTGGCATGGGACACAGGATATGTTTCCAGCCATCCAGTGGTTGCCTCCACCATTGTAAGCACATGGCGCTTGCCTTGGCGGGTTTGTGGGAGTGTGATATAATCGATCTGCCAGGCCTCCCCATATTCATATTTCAGCCATCGTCCTCCACACCAAAGAGGCTTTAACTGCTTGGCTTGCTTGATTGCAGAGCGTGTTTTCCATTCATGGATAACCTGTACAATGGTGTCCATGGTCAAGTCCACCCCTCGATCACGAGCCCATCTGTATGTTGCATCTCTTCCCTGGTGGCCTGAGGTGTCATGGGCCCACCAAGCTAGAAATAGGTCACCCTTATGTTGCCAGTCCAGATCCACCTGAGCCACTTCAATCTTAGCAGCCTGATCCACCTGCTGGTTGTTTTGATGTTCTTCAGTGGCCCGACTCTTGGGTACGTGAGCATCTACGTGACGGACTTTTACAACCAGGTTCTCTACCTGGGCAGCAATATCTTGCCACAATGCGGCAGCCCAGATGGGTTTGCCTCTGCGCTGCCAGTTGCTCCGCTTCCATTGCTGCAACCACCCCCACAGGGCATTTGTCACCATCCATGAATCAGTATAGAGATAAAGTGCTGGCCACTTTTCTCGTTCACCTATACCTAAAGCCAGCTGGATGGCTTTCACCTCTGCAAACTGACTCCATTCACCTTCTCCTTCAGCAGTTTCTGCCACTTGTCATATAGGACTCCACACAGCAGCTTTCCACCTCCAATGCTTTCCCACAAGATGACAGGACCCATCATTGAACAGGGCATATTGCTTCTCATTTTCTGGCAGTTTATTATACAGTGGGGTCTCCTCAGCATGTGTCACCTCCTCCTCTGGTGATATTCTGAAATCTTTGCCTTCTGGCCAGTCCATGATTACTTCCAGGATTCCTGGGCGACTGGGGTTTCCTATTCAAACCCATTGTGTGATCAGTGCGACCCACTGACTCCACGTAGCTTCAGTTGCATGATGTGTACAGGGGACCCTCCCTCTGAACATCCAGCCCAGCACCAGCAGTCGGGGTGCCAGGAGGAGCTGTGCTTCAGTACCAATGGCTTCTGAAGCAGCCCAAACCCCTTCATATGCTGCCAATATCTCTTTTTCAGTTGGAGTATAGCGGGCCTCGGATCCTCTGTATCCCCGACTCCAAAACCCTAGGGGTCGACCTCGAGTCTCCCCTGGTGCTTTCTGCCAGAGGCTCCAGGTAGGGCCATTCTCCCCAGCTGTGGTGTAGAGCACATTTTTTACATCTTGTCCTTCCCGGACTGGCCCCAGGGCTACTGCATGAACTATCTCCTCTTTAATTTGTTCAAAGGCTTGTCGTTGCTCAGGGCCCCATTTGAAATCGTTCTTCTTCTGGGTCACTTGATAGAGAGGGTTTATGATCAGACTGTAAATTAGAATATGCATTCTCCAAAAACCCACGACGCCTAAGAAAGCTTGTGTTTGCTTTTTGCTAGTTGGTGGAGACATGGCTGTTATTTTGTTGATCACATCCATTGGGATCTGACGACATCCACCTTGCCATTTTATTCCTAAAAACTGGATCTCCTGTGCAGGTCCCTTGACCTTACTTTGGTTTATGGCAAAGCCAGCCTTCAGCAGGATTTGGACTATTTTCTTCCCTTTTTCAAAAACAACTTCTGCTGTGTTGCCCCACACGATGATGTCATCCATGTATCGCAGGTGTTCGGGAACCTCACCCTGTTCCAGTGGATCAGTCCATGGCAAATGGCGGGGCTGTGTTTCCACCCCTGGGGCAGTCGGTTCCAGGTGGACTGGACGCCCCTCCAAGTGAAAGCAAACTGTGGCCTGCACTCTGCTGCCAAAGGGATTGAGAAAAACACATTAGCGATATCAATTGTGGCATACCACTTGGCTGCCTTTGACTCCAGTTCGTATTGAAGTTCTAGCATGTCTGGCACAGCAGCACTCAGTGGAGGCATGACTTCGTTCAGGCCACGATAGTCTACTGTTAGTCTCCACTCTCCATTAGACATTCACACTGGCCATATGGGACTGTTAAAGGGTGAGCGAGTCTTGCTGATCACTCCTTGGCTCTCCAGTCGACGAATCAGCTTATGGATGGGAATCAGAGGGTCTCGGTTGGTGCGATATTGCTGCCGGTGCACCGTTGTGGTATTGATCGTCACTTGTTGTTCTTCGACCTTCAGCAACCCCACAACAGAGGGGTCCTCTGAGAGACCAGGCAAGGTAGACAGCTGTTTAATTTCCTTCATCTCCAAGGCAGCTATACCAAAAGCCCACCGGTACCCTTTTGGGTCCTTGAAATACCCTCTCCTGAGGTAGTCTATGCCAAGGATGCACGGAGCCTCTGGGCCAGTCACAATGGGGTCCTTCTGCCCCTCATTCCCGGTTAGGCTCACTTCAGCCTCCAATACAGTTAGCTGTTGGGATCCCCCCGTCACTCCAGAAGTACACATGGGTTCTGCCCCTTTATACGTTGATGGCATGAGGGTACACTGTGCACTGGTGTCTACTAGAGCCTTATACTCCTGTGGGTCTGATGTGCCAGGCCACCAAATCTACACAATCCAGTAAACCTGGTTGTGCCTTTCCTCCCCCTGGCTGGAGGCAGGACCCCTCTAGTCCTGGTCATAGTATCCGTTACTCACTTCTTGTAAATGCGAATCAAAAGTCCCTTTATTAAGATTGGAAGTAAAATCAGCCCTTCTACTCTGTCTGGGGAACTGCCCGCTGGAAACTGGAGCAGCAGTTTTCCTGGAAGAACCCCCTTTTGTGATTGTTTTTCCTTTCAGCTCACATACCCATGCCCCTAGGGCAGAGGTAGGTTTTCATCCCACTTCCTCATGTCCTCCCCATGGTCACGTAGGTAGAACCACAAGATGGCCTGTGGTGTGTATCCACTATATCCTCTCTCTTGAGCAGAGGAATGCTTACTCTTAATGGCTGAGATACTGGTCCGTAGAGGTGGGGAGTAGGAATCTTTGAATCACTGGAACTCCTGGGACAGTTTCTCAGCTAACATGTCCGGCAGTTTCTCCACAGCTGAGATGCAGGCCCGTAGGAAGGAAGAGAGACTTTCTTTGTATTACTGGAGTTGGCCAGCCAATTCATCCACTGTTTGTTCCTCTCCGTCTTTCCAGGTCATTACTGCCAATGAGTTGGCATATGACGATGGTGTGCTCCCTACAAACTTCTGCCACTTCGGTCATGTGCACCTGACTTCATCTGGATCTTTGGATAACTGCTCATTGTCCAGGTCATCACAAATCACCTCCAGCACAGCTAATTCCCTCAGGTACTGAATACCTCTCTCCATGGTGGTCCACTTGCCTGGGTGACATTTAACATCTTCCTTGAAGGGATACCTTTCCTTCACGCCTGGCGGGAGTCACTTCCAGAGGCTGAGCGCTTGTGCCCCTTTTCCAATTGCTTTGTCAATGCCCCCTTCCCTGGAAAGGGATCCCAGCTGCTTGGCTTCTTTACCCTCTAATTCCAGGCTACTGACCCCATTATCCCAGCAGCGGAGCAGCCAGGTGACAGTGTGCTCGCCTGGATGACGGCTGAAATCTTTTTGCATGTCTCACAGCTGAGGGACAGGGATTGGGTGGTTACCACCTTGTTTATGAGTTCTGCTTTTTCCTCATCCTGTTCTTGTGATGGTCCTGCTTTGGAGTAGTCTGCCTCATCCACTTCTTCCCTTAGTAGAGGAAGATTTTCTTTCCTTACTAAATGAGCTGACTTTTGCTTCCAACATTTATTCTTGTGTATAAGGGCAACTGATACCAGCACGGTTTGGTTCTCTGGTTCAGCTGCAGTGCCTGTCACCGGGGTTTGAGTAGCTGCAGTGCCTGTCACAGAGATTTGAGTAGCCACAATGCCTGTCATGGAGGTAGATCTCTGGATGGTATTCTTAAATAATTGTTTAACCTTAAAAAAGACCTGAACCACATTCAGGAGACATAGCAATAAGAGCATACAGGTCTGAACATCCCAAGGATATTCAAAATTCTCAAGAGCTGTTGTAACTAGCCTGAAGGAGAAAGGGAAGGTGAAGGAGCGGGGGAAAGTGTCCTCCCCTCTCTCCCCCATAGATTGGTTCCCCTAGGAGAAAAGGTAAAAGGTGTAATTATTAATAGTTTCCAAAAGGTGGCTCCTAAGGTATGGCAATGACAGCAATGGTGAATATAAATATCAGATTAGTCTCATGACCAATAATTTTATTATATCATAAACCAGTCATGTTACACAGTGCAGCAAAATTATATCCTTGATCCAGCTCCCAGAGGTGACAGACAGCACAACAGGGAACATATACAGCAAGTAAGGTGTTACATAACACGACTTTGAGAGCAAGCACGACAACTTTGAGAGTAAATTAATCAACATTGTGACCAGCGACTATTAAACCAATATGATGAATGCTTAAAACAAATTTGCCTTAACACGCTCTGGTCAGATCTGTCATTATCTCAACCTTTCATACCCCACGTTGGGCGCCAAAAGGACTGTTGTTTAACCCAGCAGGCAGCTAAACACCAGTGGGATGGGGGAGAGAATCAGGAAAAAAAGAGCAAAATTCATGGGTTGAGATAAAGACAGTTTAATAGGACAGAAAAGGAATTGAAAATAGTAATAATAATGATAAAAGAATATACTAAATAAGTAATGCACAATGCAATTGCTCACCACCCGCCAACCGATGCCCAGCCAGTTCCCAAGCAGCAGTCACTGCCTCCTGCCCAACTCCCCCCAGTTTATGTGCTGAGCATGATGTCGTATAGTATGGAATATCCCTTTGGCCAGTTGGGTCAGCTGTCCTGGCTGTGCCCCCTCCCAGCGTCTCACTGGCAGGGCATGGGAAGCTGAAAAGTCCTTGACTAGTGTAAGCACTACTTAGCAACAACTAAAACATCGGTGTGTTATCAACATTGTTCTCATGCCAAATCCAAAACACAGCACTGTACCAGCTACTAGGAAGAAAATTAACTCTATCCCAGCCGAAACCAGGATACAGGTCCTGCCAGGAGCCTGTTTCTGTGCAGGATCTCCACCAGCTGAAACCTCCTTTGGGGCACATCCACCTGCTCTGGCATAGGACCCTCCACAGGCTGCAGGTGGATATCTGCTCCACCTTGGACCTCCATCGGTTGCAGGGACACAACCTGCATTACCATGGTCTTCACCACAGGCTGCAGGGGAATCTCTGCTCTGGCACCTGGAGCACCTCCTCCCCCTCCTTCTTCAGTGACCTTGGTGTCTGCAGGGCTGTTTCTCTCACAAGTTCCCAATCCTCTCTCCTGGCTGCTGTTGTGCAGCAGTTTTTACTTTCTTAAATGTGTTATCACAGAGGTACTATCACCATTGCTGATTGGCTCAGCTTTGGCCAGCAGCAGGTCCATCTTTGAGCCGGCTGGCATTGGCTCCATCAGACACAGGGGGAGCTTCTGGCATCTCACAGAAACCACCCCTGCAGCCCCCCACTACCAAAACCTTGCCATATGAACCCAATAAAAATGCCCAGCCCCATGCTCTGCAGGGAGACAGCAAGTCACATGTAGGACTGTCTCTTCCCTTCTGGGTTGCTTTTTTTTTAATTATTATTTTATGATAATAAAATTATTTATTTTTTATATATTTTATTTCAATGATAATTAGAATTATCTTTAAAATACACATTAATCACACAATCTACAATCTTCACAAACTTCACTTACGTCAACAAAAAAATTCCCCTCACCAAGGTCAAAATAATATCATCACAGCACCGACAAAGGTGGACAATTTATGCACACTCTACCCCTCGTTTCTTCACCACAATTGCAATAAAAGTGCCTCACAATTATTCCGCTCTCTGGCAATGTTCAGTCCATGCTTTACTTGTTAGCTTTCCAATTACTATCCTTATCTCAAATTCCTCATGCCCCTCATTGGGCGCCTAAATGGGTTGTGGTCTGTTGACCTTGGCTGGCCGCCAGGTGCCCGCCAAGCTGCTCTATCACTCCCTCTTCACAGCAGGACAGAGGGGATGAAATAAGGTGAAAAAAAACTTGTGGGTTGAGATAAAGGGACTTTATTAAAGAAAAGCAAAGGCCGCACACAGAAGCAAAGGAAAACAAAAAGATTTATTCTCTACTTCCTATCAGCAGGTGATGTCCAGCCACCTCCTGGAAAGTCAGGCCTCAGTATGCGTAGCGGTTGCTCCAGAAGACAAACACCTTAATAACGAATGCCCCCTCCCCTCCTCCTTTCTCAGCTTTTATTGCTGAGCACAATGTCATATGCTACCGAGTACCTCTTTGGTCAGCTTGAGTCATCTGTTCTGGCTATGTCCACTCCCAAACTCTTGGTCACCCCCAGCCTACTGGCCTTTGGAGGGCAGGTTTGGAGTGACAGCCTTGATGCTGTGAGAGCACTACTCAGCAGTACCGAAAAGACTGGTGTGTTATCAATACCGTTCTAGCTACAAATACAAAGCACAGCACTATGAGGGCTGCTATGGGGAAAGTTAACTCCATCTCTGCCAGACCCAATACAGTTCCCTAATAAGAAAAATAAAAGGTTGTGTGCAAGCGAGTTCCATTACATCAGCACATGAATAGAAATGGCGGAGTTTCTGTGGACTAAAATGCTAGTATCTCACATACTGTTGGACAGACCACCCACAGTCCATCCTTACAGCCTAGACATACACTTCAAAAAACGTTGTTCTTCTCTAGCAGAGCTGTAGCACCAACAAGTGCAGGAATATCCTCATCAGACACAGGCCAAAGACTAAAAACAGTTCTAGAAGGCAAGTTAATCGCTGAAATGTTAGCATCTCCATGTACGAATGAGTTTTCAAGTTGTGTTTTTGAACCATCTGAGGGAAGTTAGTGAAGGACTGGGAGATAAGGAAAGCCTGAACTGGAGGAGAGATAGTGCTTAGTGTTTATGAGCTGAAAGAACAAACTCATCAGCTTTACACTGGGAGGGGAAGGAGGGTTTCTGTTTGCATTTTAGTGTAGACTTGTGTATCTCAGATCATCTGTCTAGACTCCCCTTACAGAAAATGGGGAGCAATTACAACTTCTACAGTACAACTCATCTCATTCTAAGGGGGACGACTTCATTTGGTCGGATGAACTATGTAACAGATGCACGTATTTCTCTCAGTTGAACAGAAATAGAGCTTAGGGCAACCATCCCAACTGTAGATGTTTAAAGCCAAGCGAGATGAATCCTGCCTGGGGTCTTCGCCTTCAGAATACACATGAACTCATAAGTTTGTCTTCCAGGATCGGATCAATTTTTTTTTTTCTAATATATCCAGCAATTGTGCAAACTGTAGCATATGGTAATGAACCATCAATTGCTGACTTCTGTTGAGTTACTGCAGATATAAGCAACATATTGTTTTTCACTTCTGGAAAAATCAATGCTTAAGATCTATTCAAATAATAAAACATTTTGGTAAGAAACAATGAAGATAATCATTGAAAAATGTAAATTTTACAGGATATATATAAAACATTCCTGATATGAGTTGGCTAAGGACAAACCCAGCTCTTCAGAATTCCATATTTATCGAATATCACTGGCTAAAATATTTTTTTGGACTCAAAACATTCTGACTTATCCATCTCAGTGAGAAAATATCAGTTTATACAGCACTGTATAGAATGCAGGAGGAAGCTGAATTGTCTAGCTTAAGCACTGAATTCTCTGACTTCTAGTTAACGTTGCAGTAATTTACCTAAATCAAGCTAGGCATTGTAAAGCCATTATCAGAAATGGAAGGGGGGGGGGGGGGGCAAAAATCAGCTGGGAGTTAAAAACCTGTTACTAAGCTTAACATAGTCACCTTTCCTGCTGAACACAGGATTGAGTTTCTCAAAGTAATAATGTCTTCTTTAACAAGAAAAGCAAGCTACACCTGGGAGGAATCATAGAATCATAGAATGTCTCAAGTTGGAAGGGACTCATAAGGATCACGAAGTCCAACTCCCTGCTCCTCTCAGGACTACCTAAAACTAAACCATATGACTAAGAGCGTCATCCAGATGCTCCTTGAACTCTGACAGCCTTGGTGCCATGACCACTTCCCTGGGGAGCCTGTTCCAGTGACCAGCCACCCTCTCAGTGAAGAACCTTTTCCTGATGCCCAATCTGAACTTCCTCTGATGCAGCTTCATTCCATTTCCTTGTGTCCTATCGCTAGACACCAGAGAGAGGAGGTCAGCACCTCCCCCTCCGCTGCCTCCCTTGAGGAAGTTGTAGACTGTGATGAGGTCACCCCTCAACCTTCTCTTCTCCAAGCTGAACAAGCCAAGTGACCTCAGCCACTCCTCCCATGTCTTGCCCTCAAGACCTTTCACCACCTTGGTCGCCCGACTCTGGACACACTCTAATAGTTTGATGTCCTTCTTGTATTGAGGCACCCAAAACTGCACACAGTACTCGAGGTGGGGCCACACCAGTGCAGTGTAGAGTGGGACAATCACCTCCCTCAACTAGCTAGCTGTGCTGTGTTTGATGAACCCCAGGACACTGTTGGCCCTTTTGGCTGCCAAGGCACACTGTTGACTCATATTCAACTTGCCAACAACCCAAACTCCCAGAGGTCTTTCCGTGGGGCTGCTCTCCAGCCTCTCATCCCCCAATTTGTACGTACAGCCAGGATTACCCTGTCCCAGGTGGAGAATCCAGCACTTGCTTTTGTTAAATTTTATATGGTTGGTGATTGCCCAACTCTCTAGTCTATCCAGATCTCTCTGTAAGGCCTCTCCTCCCTCGAGGGAGTCCACAGCTCCTCCTAGTTTAGTATCGTCAGCAAACTTAATGTACATTCGATTTCTGTGTCCAGATCATTTATAAAGGAAAGGGAAATAAAAGGGGAATAAAAGGAAGGGAAATAAAACTTATGCTTGATAAATATTAGTTTTAAATGCCATGAAAAGTGAAATTTTTGGTCCTTTGGTTAGAGAAAACAAAGGAATGCAGTTAATTTATAAATTTAATTACTGGTGATGTTAATTGCATTTAAAATAACACTGACCATAATTCATTTCTTCAGTTATTTCAGTATACCTTTGTATGTACATACTATTTCAAATCAAAAGTAAGTCTTTACTATGACATTTTTTTACTACTATGAAGGATGGGACAATCAATGCCAAAACTGTATCGAACTAAGGTTACCTTAGTATATTTACATGTTTACTCCTGAAATGTGAGAACCAAATACCATATAGAGTAGGCAAGCCAATCCTCCAGGGAATTCAGGTCAACATGAGTATTCAGTTCCCGAGAAAAAAATCTCAAAAATTGACTTGAACCAGACAGTAAAACTTCTTTCTTCTACTCTCTTAAATCAGTTTTTCAATTGGAAGCTTTTAGGTAACCAAAAAACATTCCAGGAATAACAACTTTCCAAGCTTAATAACTTACTCATACACCCACTAAAAGAGTTAACTATAATAGTGTTAAATGATGACACCTGTTAGAATTATGCATTCTGACTACAGCTTGTCAAAGAACACTTCAAATAGTGTTAAACTGCAATATCCTTTGTCTGATGCATAAAAAGGGTTGTCTAGTCACAAAAATGGAGTAGTACATGTACATGCTATGGTGTTCCATGGATGTGCATTAAAGTGTCAATCCATCTCCATTATAAAAAACAGGTAGAAATATGTCCTAAATTTCATATGGAGATACAAACACTATAATCACGAACAAAGTTACATTTTCTTTTTATATCTCCCCTCAGAATTACAAACTATGTTTTTGTCCTTCCACATTGATGAATTATTAGAACATACTACATTGAGTACAAATGGAAAATTCTTACAATTAGATCTATTTGATTTTTTACAAAATTTTAAGTTCCCTTTCACCCCTGAATATTTCAAAGTATGAAGCCCAGAAAATCAGACAAGAAGTCTACACCATTTTGAAGTTTGTATAATGTAGATCTGTCAGCTTTACTTTGCTCTAACACTCTGATATCCACTGCAACTATGGAATCTGAAATCCACAAACTACACAAATTTACTCTGTAATTTTGTAACACCCTGTAATTACTTCAGACTATGTCATCAGTGACTGCAGATCAGCTTTCCAAAATATTTCTTTTTTAAATCCTGGCAGGCACATGGAAGTTTGTTTGCAGCATAGCAGCTTAGGCTTTAGACAGAGTTTTCCAAAATCTGCATATTCAATCACTAGTTCTTCACTCTCTGATATAGTGCCAAAATTTCTCTAAGTCATCACTAAAGAATTCTAATGACACTGTCAACCTGTTGCACATAACTGACAGTTTTAACCTTTATGTTTTGAGAAACGTTCAATAGTTTTTCCTATACCACTTCCCAATAATATCTATTTTTGTGTTTCTGGATGATGTATTTCAGACAGCCTCTCACATGCCAGGTTATTCAAAGCTGCCATATAACCCATAGTTGAATAGAGAATTATATGACATAGATTTCACCATCTGGCATAGGAGCTTGATCTGCTTTAGATGTTCTAAAATTATTTTTCAACCAAGAATATTTCATTAGATAGCTGTTATGCAGTCATGATACTCTTCATTATATGAAAGTATAAAAAAATAGCGCTAAAGTTCAGGCTATACACACTTTAGGCACATCCGTACAATTGGGTACAAAGACATTTGCAATGATTCCAAAATACCTAATGTATGTGGCAACTTAGTCCTGTAAACGTTATGGCTACATTTGAATTGCAATATGCTAAAGTCTGTAAGTCCAATCTAGAAGAAAAACCTACAAGAGTACAGCACAATTTCATATTCATAATAATGAATTGTGTATATTGATTTCAGGTAGGAGTTGATCCAGACATTATTGTACAATGTCATTAACACATACCAACTCTTCATTAACTCAGAAATTTTTCTACCATACTTCACTGTGTAGACATATCTTCTACATCATTCTGAGTTGACAAGAGGAATTAAAAAGATAATATGGTCTGAAATGCTTGTTAAGGTGAGGTCCTTGGGTCACATAAATAAAATAACCCCTTGGATTTCAACAGAGCTGTATCAATTGAGTTCTGTCATTCACTGACTGAAAGAGCATGTCTATTTGAGGGTTCATTTTCATTTGCATTATCATAAACAAGGGATGTTTTGCTTAGGAATCCAAAATTAGAAACAGGTCATCAATGTTTTTTACTAGTATTACGTGCTTTACTACAGTACATTTTGGGGAATCACAGACTGAAAGTGGAATATGATAAATTGCTGAAAAGTTTTTTTTGTGTGTTTTTAGTAATGTAAAATAGATTGATATACAAGAAAAACAATGGCCTCTGGTAGCAAAGAATCCAGGGCCAGTTTTCCAAAAAATACAAATGCCTAAAGTCACAGAGAGATACCTGTTAGAATTGTTCAAGATAAACCTTGTAAATCCCAGGGACTCTACCGAAAACCTCAGTGAGTGCTCATCTGCTCTTATAGGTACCTTAATTTCTTTAAATCTGGCTGACAGTTCTTAAAAACTCCTATGATCATGCCTATGCACATCATTCACAGACAAACTGTGACAAGCTTTTTTATAAATAGATTTTTTAAAAAGTCTACCTAGATCTATTCTTTTAATTCATGAGAACTTATTTAAGCTCCACAATAAAGAAAGTCAACAGATCAGTCAGGTACCCTGCTGCTCCAGTGTCCTGACACTGCCAGACTGGTAGTTCTTCCCAGTAACTATACAACAGTGGCTCCTAGTTCTGAGTAATCAGAGAGGAGGCTGAAACAAAATAATTAAAAAAATGAACTGTATAATGGAGGAAGAAGGGTAAGCTTCAGGCAAAAAGACTTGAGTGGGAAGTTGCTGTTGTTCGAGGAACCTGGCATTCTGATGAGCCACTGGTGCTTGAACAGCTCATGACTGATTGTGCACAGAAGAAGCCAAGTCATTTGAACTATGAGTTGGCCATCTAGGAAGAAAATCTGAACACAGATATGCTCAGCTGCTTGACCGCAGTGCAAGGGCTCCTTCAGCTCACCAAGTACGTACACTGTAAACAAATGGTACTGAATGCAAACAAACACGTGATGGATTCTTATTACCACCTCTAACCTAGGCAATTTCTTCAGCTGGCAGATGGATTAATCCAATCAGTATATTTTACCTCAGCCTCAGATTGTGGAGACAAGAGCACAGTAACTGAATACACAAAATCAATCCTCACTGCAATTGTTAAATTATCAGGACAATTACCTACACTGTCATCTCTGTGTCGAATTACGTGATAAGTAAGTAGCCAGGAAAAGGGAAGGCAGGCATCCTTCAATTTTATCCTTCTTCTACCAGCATGCATATCTTATTTCTACTAAATCATTTATACAATATTTTCTGGTTGTCTACAGAAAGCTCAAGATATTTTTCTGTGTCATTAAAGAATCTGATGACCTATATCCACATGTGATGGGGAAGTCCCATGGGCTCATTTAAAACTCATATCATTACCTACTTTAACTCTACAAGGTACTTGAACTGAATCTGTTATGCTATTGCTTTTTTATCATCAGCTAAATGCTGCTTATTTTTTGACAGTCGTTCTCTGACAGGACATGAATAGTATTTGAACGATATGAACCAAAGAAACTACATTTACAAGTCATAGACTGTGCTTTAAAAACAGAGTAAGTATGGTTTCAGCTACACCATTTTAGTGTAGACTAATTGTCTTTCTATAATCTGGAACCTTTAAAAAGAAAGTTCTCAATGTCCATGCTGAGGTAATCAACATGAGTAAGAATTTCAGTATTTGGTCCTTAATCCAGATTATATTTCAAACTGCAATTTTTTGCTAATGGACTTCAAAATCCATTTGATGCAGAAAAAAAGAAAACATCGTGCAGGAGCCTGGGCTCCTTCTTCTGGCAAAATGCCTTATGAACCTAATGAAAATATCTGAGGAAAAAATGCAGTGATGGACATTTTTTTAGCTACATACATCAGAAAACAAAAATAATCCCTTTGAAGAATCTTAGTGATATGGAAAAAATAATTCACAAAGCTAGTATTCATAGCATGTCTACTTTCTATTGATAGAATTAATCTAATTTGGGCAGGAGAGCAGGGTGTGGGGCAGGGATGAGTAATGCCTAACTTTATTTTTGTAAACAAGCCTCACTTTGTTCAGAGCTTATTTTCCTTGGCTGAAGCATGGCTTTGCCTAGTAACTAGTGTTATTAGACTATATTTCTTTTCTCACTTTCAAATATTTTATCCAGCTCACCACAAGCTTTAAGACCCCAGAGGGACCTAAAACTTCTAAGAGTTTTTGCAAAAGTAGATGCCTCAAACCAAACAGCACCTCAACAGGTAAGTTATTTGAAGTTGGTTTCTCTCAAAGAGAAGTTCATCTTTCAAGGTGAGCCAACGTTTTAGAAATATGTTATGAGTTCATCGTCAAACTCAAATTCGTAAATCCTCTAACATCTCTGTAAAACTGGGATAAATTCACTCTTGTTTTTGATCTGAGAGACTTGCAAATATTTTTCTTGATATTTATTTCATCTTTTTCCATTTTGCAAAAATATATTCTTTTTTCTGCTTACCTAATATACCTAAAATGGATACAATTGTTTTCATTGCATAAGTTTCAGAAACACTTCACTATAACTGTACATCCTTGCTTTCCCTTAGCAGCATTGAAAATGTCAGAATTTATCTGCGATAATATTAGTCAACTAATGCTTCAAAAGCATAAAAGGGAAAACAGATTACTTTTTGTTGATGGGTTTTCTTCCTCCTGAGGAAGAAATTAAGTTGAAACATTTAGGGAGGAAATTTATTCTGTCTTTTTCATGGTGATATAAGGGTACAAAGTAATGTGACTAAAAATGTGATCTATTCTGCCCTAAATACAAGCACAGGAGAATCTGAACTAGAAGGCATTGAAGAACATTTTTTTTCTGCACAAGAGGTCAAAGAGACAAAGAGACTGCATGCTTAAAACAGATCCATGCAAGAAAAACCCTCAGCTGATCATCCTGTGACGAAGTCATCATCTTCAGTGTATATACAGGCAATCAGATGAAATACAGGAAGTGGCTGGCTTTTTTCCTCTGGAAAAGCAACTGTGTCATACAAGAGCAATGGTTTCATTCCTCTGAAATAAAAGATGAGTCAGTCTTGCTCAAGTAATCATGAAATGCTTTATTTAACCCACTCTATCTATTTTGGTGAAAGCTGTTAGCATTTTCCAAACGTGGAATTCTTCATAATAGGTCAAAGAAGGTCCATACATCTAAGATAACATGTTTGCAAAGATCAGAGTAACCTCGTCCATCTGTTTAAAAAAAACCTGTGAAATGGATGTCTTCATACATATCAGATTTAATATGTATTAGTTAACAGCATTTCATTTTTTAAATCCTTTTGTGGCAAGCTGAATTTAGGAAAAATGATTTATTTTGAACAAAAGAAATATATGATAAGTCATATTTCTCTCCTTCAGAGTAGAATAACCTACCCCTCAATCAGCATTATAGATTTTTCAAAAATGTCCTGAATAATTCCAAGAAAAACCATGTTTTGCAAGATATCAGTAATGTACAAGAAAATGCAGAAAAGTAAAGCAAGGGAGACCCCCTGTGGCCTGATTCTCGTCTAATAAAAACGCCATTCAGAGGTTCTAATATTGATAATAATATACCATAGAAACAATTATATTTTCTATAAGAAGGTATGATAAATAGTACTCAAACAATCCTAAATGTTTCATAAAATCAATTTATAGATTTTTTACATAAATCAGCATATCTTGGTTTTTCTCATGGAGTATATAGAAATAGGAACTTCTCTTCAGTCTTTAGAAATGAGAGTGCTGTCTCAGATAATTCATGGTTTAAAAATTTTCATTGATGTTGTTAACTGAAAATTAAACATATCATTCCATTTCCAGGTTATTTTGATGACAAAAATAGTCATTTTTAGGTGGATTTTTAAATCAAACTGTCTTCTTGAGGCTGTAAGTTAAAACATTGCTTGTTAAAAATATCCAAATAAAACTTTCTGCCTTTTCTAGACAAAATTGTGTGTGAAATTTTGTTCAGATACCATAATAAGCATGGTCATTGACAAAACTTCTCTTCACGAAATACTTATTAATTGGGGAAAAAAAAAAAAAAGAAAATTATTTGCCTGACAACTTGTCTGGTAAAGCAGACTGTCTATCAAAATTGTTTTTTTTTTTTTTTTTAATGTAACTGAAGAGAGTTTTCTGTAGAGAAGCAGATAACCCATAAGCACTTAGACGACCACAGGCAGAAAGCAAGACCTCCGGAAGAGAATGAAAGGAAAGAGAAAGCAAAAAGTTTAGAAAAAGACTGTCAGGCCCTCAAGATTAATTCATAAGCAATGGGGAAAAGGAATTCATTACGTTACAAGATGAGGAAATATCTTATAGATAAAGGAGTAACTATCATCCTATCTCAGTTAGGAGAAAAATTATAAAAGCCTGGTGGCAGTCAGAGATAAATGCCTTAACAGTGCTAGTTAAAGCTACAGCTGCTCTAGATTTCTGAGCAATGTGATCTTCTCATGTGGATTTGTTTGCCCCAACAAATGATATATATAATTATATATAATTATATAAATATAATATAATATTATATATAAAACACAGGTGTTATATAATATAATATTATTATAATTTATTATAATATAATAATATATTTTATATAAAATAATATAATTTATTATATATTTAATATATAATTATATATTGTAATAATATATAATAATATTATTATAATTATTATAATAATATAATTATGTATATTATATATAATATATAAAAATAATCCCAACAAATAATCTTATTCCTCTGGTGGCACCAGAGGAATAAGCCACTCTGCCCATAGCTAAAACGGTCAGTCTCCGCATGTCTTTCCTCTGTGATTTTGTTGTAGTTAATTCAATAGAAACACAGAACAGGAAGTCATAGGTGAGAGAGACCTTTTGCAAAACACAGATCTCTTCTGGCCAAGGTGCCACTCACTGCATTAATATTCCCCTCAACCCATCTTGAAGAATTTGGGGTATTTGCAAAAGTAAAACACTTTAATAATTCATGGGGCACTAGTAAAACAAACAAACACCCCATGGCTTGGTTCCTAAGGCAATTGTGCTAACTCTTTGATTCTTTCTCTGCTTTATATAAGTATTCTGATGAGAAATTTGGCTGTTGTTGCCACATAGGCCTGCAAAAGAAACACATATAACTTAAACAGGCAGATCCCCTGCTGTATTATGTCATCACCAAAGTACTTGCATTGTACCCACACTCCTGTTATGACTGAGCTGCAAGGGGAATAGACTGGCTTGGAAGTATAAGGCTATAGGGAAATGGAAAGATTGGCTGCTGGATTAATACATAAACTTAAGTTACTACGCTATGAGAACCAGGGCTTTTCTTCAAGACTGTCTCTGTGAGACTTCTCTTCCTTCATTATTAATCCCAGGGAGCTACTCCGGTATGATGCTCCAGCCCCCGTAAGCACCCGGGCTGAGCCCAGCCATGGGCCCTGTGACACCAGGCCTGGGGCAGATCCACAGCTCTTGCAATGCTCAGAGCCTTGTTATGGGCAGCCGGGAACATGCTACATATATGGGCCGGGAATTTATCCCTAGCCCAATTAATGTTTTAACAGTCTAACAGTCCACATTATCTAATTATTACAGAAAGGACCATTAATCATCCCCTTAAATCTGTTAAAGGGAAAATCCTTCTTAGAGTCTACTCTTTTTTTTTTTTTTCTGGTGTTATGCTAGTCTGTCCAGTGTTTCTCTGGGGCATTTTCTGTTGACCATTTCAGCCTTCCTCAGGACAGCCATGGCCTGGGGACCTGGTCATGTGCTGGTGCCCTGTGGTCCGCGCTGGGATGAGTGGGGCACCCGCAGCAGTTATGGCCCCCTTGACCAGGGCCCTAGTTGGGTCTCTGGGGCTACGTTTCTTCTCCCTCCCTGCTGCTTCCTTCTGGGGGCCCCTTGGGGGAGGGCGGCAAGTGCCCCTCCACCCCATGACACAAAGGGCAGTTGCTCCCCCTCCCCGTTTGTCTGTTGGCAAGAGATAATTAGTCTGTCCTCCTTAAACTTCAGACTTTTTTATGGACGAGTATACATGCCTTTCTCCATAAGAGTCATGCCTTTCTTGTTTTCATGTAACTCGTGGTTAGGACTATAATTCCATTCATATATGCATGTCTGTACTGGATCAGCCCAATAACCTTTCTCCAGAAGTGACCCATTATGGACTCCTGTGAAGAGTAACAACTAGATAGACATGTGATACAGTTCCCAGTACTCTCCCAGTCTCAGACTGCTGTCAGCTCTCAAACACCATCGATGCCCTGAGGGTTGTCTTAGGCCTGTTAAAGCTTCTTTACAGTAACCCACGTTTGATCAGTCCTTGAATACTTGTCCAGGCTTCTTGAATCTTGCAAACTTGAATCTGTAATACCCCTTGGCAGAGTTCCACAGGCTACTGGCAGGCACTATCCTTCAATACCTCTGTAGTTCTTGTTCTGGAAAAGACAAATTATCTTTTATCCACCCTCTTCATGCTACTAATTTTGTAGCTTTTTGTCATATGCTTCCAAAACTGGGCCAGGTTTTAAAATATTAAGTAGATGACAGAAATTTTCTAGGTATTTAGAAACTGTTGTGCATGTAAGTCATGCTACAGGAATCCCACTAAGATGACTTGCTGTACCTTGATATGTCTAAACACTTACAAAAATCTCCTCAAAATGTGTATAATGATGAAAAGCAAAAACATATGTCACTGCTATTAGCAGTTCAGACTACTTTAAGCTATTATACTGAAAAGGGTTTACATCAGCCTGACTGAATTTACAATGTGGCCGAATGATTGCTAGGATCAGAAAGACAATTCTTTTCAGGAGAATACTGATAGATACTATTTCTGAGCTTCCTTTCACTGTGGAAACATGTTGGCTCCATATACTATTTATAAATTACATTGATTTGAAAATGAAACAGAATCGTGATCACTAGGTTCTGCCATGTCTTGGTTCTCAGGGTTCCCTGCCTTTCCAATTTACCATGTTGTCTTTCAGAATTTATGAAGTGGACAAAAAGCACTAATGTTATGAGCATAAATAATCTTATAGGATAGAACTAATGCAAGCCACTGCTGAGACATAGACATGTCCAAGCATAGACATAATCTAAAGTTTTACACGCAAAATAAAAAATGCATATGTATTCCTGTATTTTCTAGTCAATGTTTCTTCATCTTAGCTATGCTTTTCTTTAATATGAGATCAACTCAATATGTTATGGAAAAGCAACTTTTTACTTTCTGCATTTTCAGATTGTCTATGAAAAGGAGATATCATCTTAAAATTTTAAGAAATGGCAAGGCAGAAACCCTATGTTTGTGCACAAAACATAATTCCAAAAAGAGCAAAGCACAATTTTATTTCATAATGTAGCATACTGAGAAAGCTGAAAAATTGTGCTGTAGGAGAACAATGTTACAGACCAACAAAACTAGTTATTGTAAGCAGCCTAGGAATTCTGATGACTGTGGTGCCATTATAAAACAGAACTGATACTATTGTTTTGGGGTGTAAGTGTTGTTTCCTTTTTTTGAATTTAGTTTGAACAGATATTTAGATCTACACATTGCCAGTGCTGAGCCAAGGCTCTAAATTTAATATAACTTTCTTTTCAAGAGTTTTAATGGCTCTGTAGGCAGCATGTAACTCTCCCTGGGGCATCGCATATCTAGAATCTGTCTTTTGTGTTTGTATAGCCCTTTGTATGGCCTTTTTATGGCCCTAAATTAAGAGTGACCTCATATGACCATTCCTTGTTTTCTTGAGAGTATAATGTCCCAAGTACTACATTTTAAAGCTCTATGCACATTACTTGTGTAAGTCTCATTAACCTTTTTTTCCCAATAAGGTTTTTTTTTTGTTCACTGCTTTTAAGCCTTTAATACTATGCCAAAATACTAACATCATTCGCAGTAACAGACTTTAGTAATTGCCACAAATTTGCCACATTACTTAGCTAATTACACACTGTGGTAGCCCATCTAAAAACCATCATTTTCTGTATCACATATGTAGCTAAATCAAATTTTTTAAATCTCTTTTGAGGAAACAGTATACAGACAATGCCACTCTTTCTTTTCCTTAATTCATTTTATAAGCTTAATTGCACTAAAATTTGAAAAAAACAAACTGTTAAAACACATCAATCACTTAGAATGTTTATAACTAAGCATATAGAACAACTCCAATGATATTTTCTTTTATCAGAAAGTACATAGACTTTTTTTTAAAGAAATCATTAATTAAGCATTGATAATATTTTCACTTCCCTCTTTTTTGTTATCCTCATAAGGAAAGCAGTGTTTACTGCCCAAGACATTTGAACTTTATACACTACATCCTATCCTATACAAAACAACAGAAAATAGAACAGAAGCTGAATAAATCTGCAATGGCTGAATGAATTTATGGATGGTTAGGTATGCAGAAAACCTGTGGGACCCCCATGTGCAAAGAATGTGATCAATAGTGTAATGTCCAGATGACAGCCTGTGACAAGCAGAGTATCCAGGGGTCAATACTGGGGCCCGTTTTGTTCAACATCATTATCAGTGGTCTGGACAATGATATGGAGTGTAACATCAGGAAAGCTTTTAATGGCACTAAACTTGGCGGAATGGCTAACACAAGTGGCAAACTGTCAATTCAGAGGGACCTCAGAAAGTAGACAACTGGGCCAACAGAAACCTCATGAGGTTCAAGAATCATGAAATCACAGAATCATTTAGGTTGGAAGAGACCTCTTGAAACTAGTCCAACTCCCCCGTTCAGGCAGAGTCAGCTAGAGTACATTGTCTGCTGAGAAAAGTCTGGCTCCATCATCTTCATTCCTTTCTGTCAGGTATTTATACACATTGATAATATCTCTCCCTGAGCCTTCCCTTCTCCATGCTGAACAATCCCAGCTTTCAGGCTCTCCTGATATGAAAGATGCTCCAGTCCCTTATGCATCTTTGTGGCTCTGTGCTGGACTTACTTCAGTAAGTCCATATCTTTCTTGTACTAAGGAGTCCAGAACTGGACACAAGTACTCCAGATGCAGTCTCACCAGTGCTACGTAGAAAAGAAGGACTGTCTCCCCTGAACTGCTGGTAACACTCTTCCCAATGCAGTCCAGGACACCATTGACCTTATTTGTTAGAAGAAAGGATTGCTGGCTCATGTTCAGCTGCTGTCCACCAGAACCCCAAAGTTCTTTGCAGAGCTGCTTTCCAGACAGTCAACACTCAGTGTGTCCTGGTGCCTGGGGTTATTCACCCCAGGTACAGAACTTTGCATTTCCCTTTGTTGAACTTCATGAGATTCCTCTCAGCCCATTTCTCCAGCCTGTCTAGGTCCCTATGAATGGCAGCATGACCATCTATCAGTGACTCCTCACAGTTTTGTATCATCTGTGAGAACTTGCTGAGGATGCACTCTGTCCCAGCATCCTCGTTGTTAATGAAGATATTAAAGAGTATTGGCCCCTGTATCAGCCCCTGGGGTACACCACTAGTGGCTTGCCTCTATCTGGACTTTATGCCGTTGATCAAAATCCAGTGGGTCGGGTCTTTCAGCCAGTTTTCAATCCACCTCACTGTGCACTTATGTAACTCATAGTTTGTCAGCTTATAGTTGAGGATGTTGTGGGAGATAGTGCCAAATGTTTTACCAAAGTCAAGGTAAACATCACCCACTGATGAATTTGATCTATGTTCAAGAGGCATTTCTTCTTTTCAGAAGAAACATGTTCAGTACTCTTTAGAATTCTGGTTCTTTTATTGCCTTATATTTGCCAAACAAAAACTAAGGAACCCCAATCAGTAGGCGATTGAGAAACCTTGGCATAAGGTATTCTTTTATCAGTAAAAGTCTATCACAATTTGAATGTTAATATTATAATAATAGAAAAGTATAAGCAACACACTTTAAGAAAAAAATGGACTGTTACAGTTCTGTATATATGTGAATTTATCATCAATTCAGGGTGTTTACAATCCCATCTATATTCAGAAGGAGTACAAGTATATTTCTTTCTCTTCTTGCATATTGATTGTCCAAGTATAATTACTTGTCAAAGGTCCAGCTCACTAAATGTCAGCAAAGACCACCAAATTCTGTCTCTAATTCAGGAAGATACATGTGATGAGATTTCTGTGAAGACAGAAGAAGCTAAACACTGATTCCCACTGAAGCTGCACACAGTGTGAAATCTATGTAGAATTCACAGTTGCAGGATGTTGTGAACTCTAAAAGTATATATGAGTTCAAGTAAGGAATAAGTAGACAAATTCATGCAAGTGGCTATTAAAAACAATGGCCAAAATGCAACATCTTGCTCAGGAAAACAAGAAACCTCTGATTTCCACAAGCTGGAAAGATATATGATGTGCAGAATCAGCCTGTACATCTTCTGTTGGTTACAATATTTTTCTAATCATCTGTCACCATCTCCAGTAACATAAATAATAGGTTGAATTTTAATCTTACCAGCATCCTGATTTTATGTTCTTAAGCTTAATAGAAGAAAAAACAGCTTTGAGCAACAAGAACATGAATAGTCCTGGTGAATTCAGTAGGACTAATAAAATATTACCAGTTAAGAATGTGCGTAAATACTGTATTGGGTATGAGCTTTTTCTCATGTTTGAAGTACAAGTATTTATTTGTTCAAAAGCTAGTTCAAGGCAATATTTTTATAACATCAAAACTCTATATCATAGATAGACAGTGCTTCCCCTTATTTTTTTCATAGGGAAATATTTTATTTGATTTTAAATGAACATGGTTGTAACTGCAGCTGAAATCACAAATTGATTACATCATGTCTCTAGACAGTAAAAGAGTTTTTCAAGGACTAGTGCCACAGATGGCTGAACTCTGAGTGGTTTGTACTGCTGTATTGTAGGAATTTTGGAAACAGTCATTACTTGCTGTTAACATTCTGTGACAACATTTTAAGCTGCCTTCAAGGTAAAGACTTCAGTTCTCAGGAGGTGATTTGATTTCATTTACCAATTTATCTCCACATAATATTCCACCAGAAGAGCCTGTTCTGGAAAAAAGTCTCCATTTTATTACTGTAATGTGCAAGATTATATGCTAGATAAGGTCATATATTCTGTTGTTTAAAGAGAAAATTAAGAATGGTCGATGTCTTTTGTTCTATCAGCCACTAATAAATACCTGAAATGACCATAGAGCTATATGGATTGAAAAAATAAGTGAAATCATTAAGTTGCAAGATTGTTTATAGTCAGATTGAGAAATCAATGAAAAATAAAACTTTAGTGTGAAAATATAAGGAAAAAATACTACAATTCTTTCCTATCTTATTAGTGAAAGTGTTAGTAAACAAAATGAATATGTATGCTATTTACATTTAAGCCTACATATATCATTTGAACTTGTTAAAATACTGGCATTTTTTATATTCCTTACTGGTGGTAGTACTTAGGCAGAAGGAATAATAAGTGTCTATTCAAACTTCAAGTCACAGAATAGCTGGTGTGAATAATTAGTGACAAATAATTAGGCAGGTAGAGCCCTTTTTGTCTCAATGAATTCCTTATGCTTTGATGTAACAGTTACTTTCATCATTATTAATACTATTGCAAACTTTCATTATTCATAAATTATGAAATAATAAGAAGGCTTCATTACACAGGCAATTCCAAATTATTCACTTCAGTTACTAATACATGAATGAATGATTTTTGGAGATTTTTAATTTCATGATGGATTTTTATAAACAGAAGATCAAAATCAAAGGAGCATCAGTAGTGTCTTCTTTCTGTTGTTTATATTCTGTTCAAAAAACAACAAACTGCAGGAATATATTTGAAAAATTAAATGGATTGATATTTAAATGTAATTCAGTGGGCTTTGCCATGTTCAGTTTCAGCAAGAAATGTAGTTCAGCATATAGAATAAGTAAAGACAGTTTAAGAAATACCTTTTCTGCCAATCAATGTGGTCACCAGAAGCTGACAGTTCATTACTAAGGAAAAGAAAAAAGTAATTCTTACAAATACTCCAGAAATTGTTAAGCTTTCTAACCCACTATGAGGATCTCCCTATATAAACATGCATATTGATGAACAGGACATAAGTAAGACTTACCTTGCATATGAAACATAAATGGTCCAAGCTAGTGTCTGGGCCATACTAGGCCATTTTCTTCCTGAAATCAGGTGCAGTTTGGATTTTTTTTTGTGATGCATCTGAACAGGTACTAATCTCTCATTTTCTACAGTTCCAGAATATCTGGAACAGTACATAAAGGAATGTTTTAAGATTTGGCAGAAATATAATAGTTTATAAATCCTAAAAAAAAAATGTAGTTTTGCAACTGTTTATGGAGTAAGGAACATTCCTCACTGTAGTTACTTTTTGTCCTAACATGGGGGAAAAATCAAATCATAGATGAGAAAATCTACCCTTCACAGGTATCTCATATATATATTTCTTTATTGACTCTTAAAAACAGGTTTGTTCTTATTTTTTTCTATCTGCAATGCTCAGGTGTATTCCAGTTGTATTATTTTTCAGAATTATGATAATATCTTCCAAGCAGTTCTGAGTTACAGGAAGCTTTTGTAAGATTTGGCACACAGCTTACTAGCCTGGGAAGGACTGAGTGTTGTTTCTCAGTACAACCTTACAAAATACAATTCTGTGAGAGATATGCACGAAATATGCAAGTGTTTATTTACATCTTTAAATGGCTTTGCACTTTAATTGCCTTCTGCATACCTGCTTGTGCCTCTAACACATAGCTGTAAATATTTGCCTATTGTTTTTGAACAGGATTAATTATTAACAGAAAATCACATTGTTTCTTTGCATTCTTCATGACAGGCATTGATGGTACACAGTCCACTTACTTGGCCCTATGTTGTTTACAATTCTTTCTCTCTCTAACCTCTCCAGGTCTAAATTAAGTTTTTGCTTGAAAGTGAATGTATTTGGGCTCCTCTCTCCTAGATTTATTTTTTATTGTAGCACCTCAAAAATAAAAAATCCCAAAACAAAGCCAGCCAGAACTTTTAAGTCACTTCTCTAGCCGATAATTGTATGCTAGGATGCTGTTTTCTGTCATACAAGTGTAACTTTTATGGTTTTCCTTGACCTAGTTGGTCACTTTTATTTTTCCAGAAGAGTCAAACATGAGAAAAAGTTCTCAAAGGCATTATGAAATTGAATGCTACATGGGATTTTCATCGTAACTATTTTTGGTTTGATCTCAATGAGAGACACAAACTGCATTTCTTATTATACAGATACTAAATTAAAAATAAAAAAGAAAACTCCTTGGAGCAAATATAAGAACAGCTCTTTCTCGGGTGAGTTCCTTACTTACTAGGTGATGCACAGGATTTTTCTTGTGTTCTCTCTTTATGGTCCCATCAACTTTGTATGCTCCTCTACAACAGGAGAAGTATAGACAATCCTCAGTCTGTTCTTGATGATCTTCTCAGCCTAAACAGGGAAGCTGTAGGCATAACCTTGAATTCTCCTTTTTCCAATACACAAGAAGAAAGAGCAATTTAACCAGACCTTGCACTTCATGCTCACATCGATACTAGGGAATGAAAAGGATAGAGGTATGCACTGCCTTTTTTAAAAGCAGAGAGAAAACTGTTCCTTTCTCTGCAAGAACGGTTATAAGTGTTCATCATCGTAAAAAGATTCAAGGTAGATTATTCCAAATAATTTAAATGCCTAACCTTTCAGGAGAGGTAGGATTTCAAACAAACTTGCATGCTTAGCATTTCTTCTTGGCTACCTCTAATCCATCTAATGTCTACTATGTCATTTGGATGAGTCTGAAACATAAAACCATCCTCATGCACTGAATAAGGCACCTAGGCAACAGCATTTAGATTCTGGATTATATTTCTGAGGTATAGAAAGTGAAGCACTGACTTGGTGGTGTCAACTTTCTGTTTTTAATAGAACCTATGGTCTGTTATAACATTTTAGCTAAATTTAATTGAATATGTTAAAGAAAACAAAGACTACAATAGCAGTTTGCATTTTGATCAAATCATTGAATGAGATTGGGAAGAAAAAAACAAAATGACATTTTAAGTTAATTTTCATGATTTTTCACTTCCAGCTATATAACCATTTAGTGGCAGTGAATTATGTAAATAATTTCCTCTGAAACAGAAATGCTGGTTTTCAATTTAAATGACATAGAGCAAATCAGGATTAGATTATTCCAAATCCTGCTTTTACTTTTTTCTTATTTATTTGCAATAAGTCATATTAGCTAAAAAATTACAGTGGTCTCTGTCTCACCATTTTTTATTTTGCTTTTGAGCATTTCTAGTTGCTTGCAGTTAATTAAACAAAGCCAGAATTATTTATGGTTGTGAGTCTCATGTAGTTAGTCTATAATCATTAGTAAACTGTTTTACAAACATTTTACAAACAAATGTCTGCACTACTAAATAATATGGGTCAGGGAGCAAGTTTGATCACTAGATCCCTTGTCATGCACATAGCTGTTAGTCCTTGGCTGTTTTAGGTCAGCTCTTTTGCCCCACGCAATAACTGAACATGCCTTGTGGAATTGTTCGCCACAGGAGCTGCTCCCAACAAGCAATAGGAATAAGACTCCACCAGGGCTGCTCCTAAACTGTCCTCTCACACTGACTCAGTGGGCTTTCCACTCTCAAGCACTCTTACATGCTTTTATGTGCCACCCTCCCCCCAGGATACATAGCACATATTCTTTGTTTCACACTGCAGTGGGTTACAGTAAAGTCCACACATTTTTTTTTTCAATACTTGTAACTGAATGTCCTGGTTTCGGCAGGGAGAGAGTTAATTTCCTTCCTAGTAGCTGGTACAGTGCTGTGTTTTGGATTTAGGGTGAGAACAATGTTGATAACACACCCATGTTTTAGCTGTTGCTAGGTAATGCTTACACTAGCCAAGGACTTTTCAGCTTCCCATGCTCTACCGACTGAGAAGGCTGGAGGTGCACAAGAAGCTGGGAGGGGGCACAGCCAAACTGGCCCAAGGGACATTCCATACCATGTGACGTCATGCTCAGTACATAAACTGGGGAAAGCTGGCCGGGGGGGCCGCTGCTCAGGGACTGGCTGGGCATCGGTCGGCAGGTGGTGAGCAATTGCACTGTGCATCACTTGCTTTGTGTAATATTATTATTATTATTATTATTATTATTATTATTATTATTATTATTATTATATTTCAATTATTAAATTGTTTTTATCTCAACCCATAAGTTTTTCTCACTTGTGCTCTTCCAATTCTCTCCCCCATCCCACCGGGTGGGGGGGAGTGAGCGAGCGGCTGCATGGTGCTCAGTTGCCAACTGAGGTTAAACCATGACACTGAAAAAATACTGATAAATAATAATTATGCCTTTGGGTTATTTGACACCTAGAAAAGACCTAGGGCTAACTGCTATGAAGTGTGAATGAAACTCATCTGCTGCATAGGGACCTAGTATTCAGTCCGGACCTTTTTGGCTTTGAGGTCAGTAATTTATCCCTCTTCTATTTACCAGCACAGATGTAGCCTTCTGTGTAATATGGTACATTGAGGTTAGAACAAAGTTTTCAAGCTGAATACCAACATATTTTTTGTGTTTGGGAGCAAACATGAAAACATCATCTTCCTGACAGTTCTGTTGAGTAATTATTTGGATTACCTGCTCATTTTAATCAAATACAATAGCATAGAAGAAATCTTAAAGGAATTGATGGTTACACACATGCACACACACAGAAGCAACAGAACATCCAGTAGCTCAGGACCAACAGCAGGTAGAGTTTCAAATCTTCTTCTGAATTTGGCATTAGCCACTTGGGAATCAATAACATTTTCAGTTAAAATGAAACCAACATGATCCAGTGAAATTCAGTATGAAAGCTGAAGCCTAAATCTTACAAGTTATGTAGGCAGTTTCAAAAAGAATTTTAAGATATCCTATTCTTCCTCTGGAAGTTCCCCAAGTCTAACCAACTATGTCTGATTGATTTGTTCTTACATTTTCCTTTTCCCTCTTTGACAACTTATGGCAGCCACTAGCCATGGCATTCTCACCAGGGCCCAGTGATTATTTTTTTTCCCCACCCTAACCTTCTAGATAACTCTATTATGATTCCTGAAAAGTACTCATATGTACAACAAGAGCTCCACCAGTTTTCCAGTTGTCCTGGTTAAATAGAGTTAATTTTCTATTAACTCTACTCTATCTTCTGGGATAGAGTTAATTTTCTTCCTAGTAGCTGGTACAGTGCTGTGTTTTGGATTTAGGGTGAGAACAATGTTGAAAACACACCGATGTTTTAGTTGTTGCTAAGTAGTGCCTACACTAGTCAAGGACTTTTCAGCTTCCCACGCTGTAGTTGCACAATTCGAATTATATATTTGTATTTCTAAAATAAAAAAAAAATACACACCTTCACTTCAAATTGACCTAGTTCTTGAGGGGAAGAAGGTGAGAGGAAGAAAAACCAAACCAAATGAAAACAAAGAAACAAAAACCTTTCTGCTGGGTTATTTCCATAGAGTAACTCAAAGGTATTTACCTTTTTTTTAGTTGGCTTTTTTATGTTTGTTCTGTATGTCTCCTTTTCAAAAAAGAAAATATTTTCTTCCCCATCTTCTTAGTTCGTTGGGTGAATAGCAAAAGCTTTTTTTCAAGTTCAACAGTGTAACTTAGACAGTCTTGGAATAAGGCTTTGATTTTTTGTTTGACTGTCAGTGTTTTTCTGCATTGTTTAATGCCACTAGGAAAAAGAAAGGAAACAAATCATCAACTGAGAGAGGTTTCTATCCAGCTGGATCTCAGACTGACCGGGAACACTGCCTATCAAAGGCGAGACACAAAAATTTGTCCTGGAACTGTCAAAAATCTTCACATTTACAATCAGTCCTTGAGGGAGAAGCCTTTTTTCTCTCTCTTTTTAAAATGTTTTCCTCTGGCCTTTCTTGTTAATATATGTTCTCTGATCATAGCTGACTTTGGAAACCAATTTGTAAAAAAAGGAAAACATTCCTTTTTGAGTAGGCTAGGAACAGTTTGCTATAAACCAGTTGACACTTCTACCATTGAAGAAATTACTAAAAAAAAAAAAGTAAGTTTGTAACCTGGATATTTTGCTCCTATGGTAAGATTATACAGAAAGGAAGTTCATGGGGGGGGGGGGGGGGGTAATACTAATACCAGCTGACAGAGAACAAATAGAAAATTCTTGTTGGGCAGATACTATATGACGTGATGGAGACACAAAAATAAAATAGACTACAGCACTGTCTTGACTCAGCACTGGTGAGGCCACACCTGAAGTACTGTGTCCTGTTCTGGGCTCCCATTGCAAGAGAAGTATGGAGCTACTGGAGACAGTCCAGTGAAGGGCCACAAAGATGATTAAGGGACTGGAGAATCTCTCAATGAGAAAAGGGTAAGAGAGCTGGGACTGTTCAGCCTGGAGAAGAGAAGGATCAGGGCAAATCTCATTAATCTGTACAAATATCTGAAGACAGAGCCAGTCTCTTTCCAGTGGTGCCCAGTGACAAGACCAGAGGCAATGGGCACAAACTGAAACACAGGAGCTTCCCTCTGAACATCAGAAAACACATTTTCTCTGTGAGGGTGACCGAGCAGTGCCACAGGTTGCCCAGAGAGGTTCTGGAGTCTCCATCCTTGGAGATATTCCAAAGTTGTCTGGACATGGTCCTCGGCAACCAGCTCTAGGTGACCCTGCTTGAGGAGAGAGGTTGGACCAGATGACCTCCAGAGGTCTCTTCCAACCTCAACCATCCTATGATCCTGTGATTCTGTTTACTTTTGATTTTTGCTATATTTGTAGCGTTTTTTTTTACCTTTCCAGCAGTTCAGACATATGGACTGAGCTGCAATGCTCTTTAAACCAGAGCTGACCAATTGTAGTAGTTCAGAGGTTAGATATAGTTGTGGAAGAAAATTTATCTGGTCTCAAGAAATGTGTGTTTCTCAGTTAGTGGATGTACTGCGTGCAATTATAGCTCCCAAAAATGGGACTATAGAATTTCATTGTAATATTAGCTATACCTTTTATTTAAAATTATTATGCCAAGAGATGCCAAAGAACTTACAATCTCCAAAGCTAGGAGTTATATAAAATTTTTTATTGGAATAAATATATATAAAATTATGTATATATGATATAAAATAATTCTTCTGTTATTGAACATAAGTTGGAACAAAGTGCTGCAGCTGAATATATGTATATATATACATACACCAGCTAAGGAATTGGAGATCATTGTCATGGGAGTGTTTTGAAGACAATGAATCAAGGAAGTTTTAAACTTTAAAACAAATCTTGACTAAATTCACTCATTAACAACAAACCTCATGATATTGGTTTGTTCGTACACATTATTAATCATCATCTCTACATATACAAAACTGTTAGTTTTTAACAATCATAACCCAAATTACCTGTGAGTATGCGATACCATGGAGCTGATGTCATATAGTTAGCATCGATGGTTATGGTCCATGGTGCATCTTAGTAGCAGGAGTCAAGGTGATCAGACCTGAGAACTCTTTAATGAGATAATTTCAAATTGTAACGGGCTTGTCTTTTTTAATTTCCATCTTCCCTGGGTCATCCTTAGTGTTTTACGCTTCTCACCCTCTGTCCCTCAAAGGAGCACCTCAACTGCTTATTGTACTGCTTGTCTTGCTTTTAGTTTTGCTGCTCATCCTTCTTGTGTTTTCAGCACGATGTCCTGAGTATTTACAGTCACCGGTGTTTATGCCATCTTCTGTCTTGTAACATTTGTTACTTGGAGATGTCCCACATGCAACTACAGACTTCATTGTTTGCCTCTTTTGTGGTCACATTGCTCACATACTTATGTAAAATGCTTATGGATTTTGTCTGGGTATGGCAACATAGTGTTACAAAATACATAGCGTTGGTGGCTGCACTATTTTAGTTTGCATATATTTGTATTCAACACAAGCTAAATTATATACTGAATAGTGCATTTTTAATTTATAGTTGTCAGATGTACCTGTTTTGGCTACAAAGGAACTCATTAAAATTAAGACAACTCATCTTCTAGATGAGACAAAACAATAGGTTGGACAACAACAAAGTGATTCCTCCTGCCCACTATGTCTTCTTAGGATGGGTTCTTCTCATCAATACTCTCCTCAGTCCAGCAGTTTTCATGGTTTCTTTAAGGCTGCCTAAACTCCACATATTCTTTTCCAGGTCACTGGATCTTTTTTATTGTTGTGTTCAAGACACATTTCCTAGGTCTGGGTTTACTTCCTAATGCAAGCAGGCAAGTGGGCACTTTCAAGAGTTGGCTGATCACTGCTTCTGTTGTAGTCTTCTTCCCTGCTATCTTATTCATTACCTTTCAGCCTGACCTGAACCCCCAGAGGTTCCCCAAGCCTAACACACACAATTGCTTTCAGATGAACTAGAAGGGGCTTCAGTTAGCCAAAAATGCAGCTTCATAATCAAGCCAAGCAAAGCCTGTGCTTCTGTACTTTGCTATCTACCTCCCTTACATTGTCACCAGCACTTATACAGTCATGAAATCCAGGAACTGACCCAGCTGAAACTCAGCCCTCCAAAAAGGAAAAAAAAAAAAAAAAAAGAAAAAGTAAAAAAGAGATTTCTTTTCAGCCATATCTGATTCAGCTACCTTGCAGCCACAGAAACATTAGTGCCCAAAGAAAAAGATCAGGGGCTAAAGAACGAAAAGAGGAAAGAACCACTTCTTAACAACACGGGTGCTAACCAAGCGTGAAACAACACAGCTAGTGTTATTGTAGCCACAGTGGGACAAAACAGGCAGCCCTATTCTCTACCACCGAGCTATTCCTGTTGTAAGAAAATGCGCTGTACAATGAGCATGTAATAAGCCACGAGCAGAGAATAAAACCATCCATCACCAAACGAAGGACAATTTTATTACGTTCCCAGACCCAAAGGAACTGTAGAGTCAGGTGTAGAGACATCCCAATACATACAGTCAGCTTCATTTTAGCAAAGCTTATTAGTTCTGCCTCAGTCCCAGCTTTGCAGGGCTCAGACAGCTTCTTACAGAGCAGCTCAACTGTTTCTCCTAAGCTCCACAGAGTCAGAAGGGCTCATTACCTGGGACGCTGCAAAAATACACGGAGCCCGCTCTTGCCTAGTACTGTGACTGACCTAATAAGCTTGCTCAGAACTTGGTGCTCTGGAGACCATGGACAAGCGCAGCTAACATTGAACCAGAGCTAATAAGCTGTGCAACTTTGAAACTGATGGTGTGTTTGGATCTGTTTCTGTCATTCTCCTTCATGCTCCTCATTCTAGGAACACAAAGGAGTGGTATCGGTGGCTTTTAGACCTGAGCTATCTCTGGAAGTAATAAACTAATAAGGCATAATAAATGCATAATGTGTTGCAGCTCCTTTATTAAACAGGGTAAGCACTCATTCCTGCCATTCCCAAAGGTATACGCATGTAGTCAAAAATGCTACGAGCTTGTTTGGTTTCTACTCTTACTGCTTCTGTGCCCCTCCATCATAGTCAGCAGCGCCCACAGCTGCAATGGCACAGTGCGGGGATACTTGAGCTGATTCTTCATTGTGAAGGTTAGGTAAGGGAGAAATTATGGGCTTAGTGCCGTGTTATATACAATTCCTAGTAACTATCATTGCTACTGTCTTCCTTTCCCTTTTCCTTACCTACAAGAGAGTGTTTCTTGCCATGTTTCCTCCCACATTACCATTAGCTCTCTCACAGAAGAGCACAGAGAGGCAGATGGATTAACTGTCAAAAGAAGAAACATAATGTCACAGTTTAACCCCAGCCAGCAACTAAGCACCACACAGCCACTCGCTCACTCCACCCCACCCCACCCCCCTCCGCCCCCGTTGGGATGGGGGAGAGAATCGGAAGGGTAAAAGTGACAAAACTCGTGGGTTGAGATAAAGACAGTTTAATAGGGAAAGCAAAAGCCACGCACACAAGCAAAGCAAAACAAGGAATTCATTCACTACTTCCCATCGGAAGGCAGGTGTTCAGCCATCTCCAGGAAAGCAGGGCTCCATCACACATAATGGTTACTTGGGAAGACAAAACGCAGTAACTCCAAATGTCCCCCACTTCCTTCTTCTTCTTCCCCCAGCTCTATATGCTGAGAATGATGTCACATGGTATGGAGTATCCCTTTGGTCGGTTGGGGTCAGCTGTCCCAGCTGTGTCCCCTCCCAACTTCTTGTGCACTCTCAGCCTACTCGCTGGTGGGGTGGTGTGAGAAGCAGAAAAGGCCTTGACTCTGTGTAGGCACTGCTCAGCAGTAACTAAAACATCCCTGTGTTACCAACACTGTTTTCAGCACAAATCCAAAACACAGCCCCATACTAGCTACTATGAAGAAAATTAACTCTATCCCAGCCAAAACCAGCACACATAAGAAGTTTCAAGAGATGGAAAGGGGAAAAAAAAAGTAACAAAAGAAGAAGCTGAGCTGCCAAATAATTGTATGCACTGTGAGAAACCCTGGAATTGGCGTTTGACACAAGCATGAATATGCTAAAGACAGTATTGGATGAATGTAAGAAAGAAGTTAATCCCATGTAGTACCAATATTTCAACTAATTCAAAAAGTCCTCATTAAGGCGATAATGCAATTAACAGCTATTATTAATTGCATGGCTTATTTTTATTTTGTCTAAATAAATTTTTTTGGAAGTTGCACTTACTTGTTGCACATTATCCTCTTTTCTCAGTTCTCAGAGATTTTTTTTACTTTGGTTTTCCCTAATCTTTCTTATTTCTTTTTAGCCATCCTTGTTTTTATTTTAGAAATGCTCAGCTGTGGCCATTTTAACTTTGTCTTTTTTAATTTATATTCCATGTTTTCCTATACCAATTTCTTTTTTCCCTTCTTTCTCTCCAGTCACTTCTTCTGTTCATCTGCCACATCCTTTGTCCTAGTCTTCCTTCAATCTGTTGCTTAGAACGTCTTTTCCCCTACTCCTTTTCAAATTGAAAAATGTTCGGGAATGAACTAGAATGCCTGGAGACAAGGACTTAGCATTACAGATTAAAGAACAGGGTGTTGAAATTGACACACACATCTAAAGTTACAGACAGTTTGCCCTAAAACCAGGAGCCAAAAATATAGTATCTCAGCATTCAGTATGCTACATGAAAAAAAGTCCTACGTGTCGATCCTTAGGAACTGAGAGCAGCAACCTCCCTAAACTAGCCAGTAGGGGAGTTTAAATGAAAAGAAGTTATGTGAAAATGGCTGTATCTCTGTTGTCTTTGTTACCACTCCTGAGCCAGGGGAACACCCAGACTCCTTACAGTATGTGAATATTCTATCTGAGGATGTATCATCTCTTCTGCACTCATGGTTTGTCACCACAGAAGCCAGCTGATGTGCACTAGCATGTAGCCAGTGTAACTAACCAGTTTATTAAGTTTCAAGGGTGAAATTCAGAAATCTGTGACATACATACCCCAAATTAGCTAGAAAGTCTGTGCATATGAACTAAGGTCAATGGGAGTGAACTTTACATTCAAATATGTCAGGGGCATTTTTGGGGACCTAGCAGCCCTGTCAAAAACCTTCCCACTGCTCTCTATGGGTTTTAAGTCAGGCCTCATAAGAGTCAGCCTACCAAATGTATAGAAAAAGGCTAGAATGAAAATGGTTGTTCTCTATAAATGAATGTGTAGGAAAAAGAAATCTGGTATTTGAGAGTTCTTTGATCTAGAAGACAAAAGCAGAGCCAAATACTGTGGCCAGCTGTCACTACTGAACTTGTTTGTCCTTGACATGAGTTATTTCCATCTTAATCAAACTTTGGAGTTGGTTTCATCAGCAGGGTGGAAGTTGTTGGCAGGGGATGTACTCACAGAACCACTTACTGAGAAAGGATATGAAGAGTTAATGTAACAGGAAGACTAAGTACGTGACCATGCACTAGATAACACTATGTGAGCTCTGACTTCTGGGGTGACAGAAAATATCACTGAATGGGAACACACCTGGGTCCAGAACTCAATAGACCCCTGGTGAATCATTAAATTCCAGGAAGATGCTTTTCTTTTGGAAATAACTCACAGATAGCATCAAATAATGCCCTGCAGTGTTCCCAGTAAGATATATTTTCTCCCTTTAGGTTATTGTATACTTCTGGTTACAAATATCAAATAAAGAAGCAAGCCTAACTGAAAATTGTTAAATAGAAAAATCCATGCCACTTATAAACACCTGAATATGCTGAATTTAAGTTATATAATTTTCCATTTTCAAAGACAGTACAGTAAAACAATTAAGTTTAAGACGGATCAACACTAAGTTCATAAAACAAGTGTTTCTCATTTAGCATAGTATTAACCATAACAAAAATATGAGGAAGTAGGAATATACAGGTAACAAAAATTATAGTGCACAGTCTAGATTCCTGAAGCAATCGAAAAGCAGCTCGGGGGGGGGGAAGATACCTATAGTAATTAATTTACACTGTTATGGTCAAGTTAGATAAAGATATCAGCCAGGCTAAAACAGTGCCAGTGAGACTTACAAGGTGCTTAAGATGATGTAAAATGATGCCAGGGACAATGGTACCTGGAGAAGATGTTAAATTGAGTAAAATGAGCCATGAAAGGACATTGTTAACAGCCTGAAGATGAAGGACACTGCAAATGTTTTCAAGGGCAATGTTAGCAGAGCACTCCCATATTAAATTAGTGCTATTATCAGGAGACAGTAGCTATGGAAGTGAATCCCTAACTGTGTTGTAAAAACTTTTTTTTAGCACCTCTGTAGGAAAATTAATCAGTTCTGCTTACTGATAAGTCTTGAAATTATTAAATAGATTATAACAGCTAAATTTCAAAGGTTAATGTAACTTTAACTATAAATCTATAAGGTATTACCCCCACTAACAGGAAGACAAAAATTGACACATTACAAAGTAAAGATAAGACAAAATAAGACAAAATAGAGAGAAAATGATATTACATAGTAGAAATACAGGACAAACTTTCTCTATCCATAAAATGGCTTAAAATAAACATTATAGAGTGCTGTTGCAAGGAAAAAAAGTAGATTTACATTAAAAATGTAAAAAATGTCATAGTAAATGAATGTTTAACATTGCTAACAGCTTTTTGTGGATGATAAAAAATTTATGTGGGATACAATCTATTTCCTAATAGTGAATGAAATAATAAAATCTGGTTTTAAAATAGTAAAATCTGGTTTAGCTGTCACTATGTTGTCCTGGTTTCGGCAGGGATAGAGTTAATTTCCTTCCTAGGAGCTGGTACAGTGTTTTGGATTTAGGATGAGAACAAAGTTGATAACGCACTGATGTTTTAGTTGTTGCTAGGTAATGCTTACACTAGCCAAGGACTTTTCAGCTTCCCACGCTCTGCCGACTGAGAAGGCTGGAGGTGCACAAGAAGCTGGGAGGGGGCACAGCCAGGACAGCTGACCCAAACTGGTCAAAGGGATATTCCATACCATGCGACGTCATGCTCAGTATATAAAGCTGGGGGAAGAAGAAGGAAGGGGGGGACGTTTGGAGTGATGGTGTTTGTCTTCCCAAGTAACCATTACACGTGATGGAGCCCTGCTTTCCTGGAGATGGCTGAACACCTGCCTGCCGATGGGAAGTAGTGAATGAATTCCTTGTTTTGCTTTGCTTGTGTGCGTGGCTTTTGCTTTCCCTATTAAACTGTCTTTATCTCAACCCACGAGTTTTGTCACTTTTACCCTTCCGATTCTCTCCCCCATCCCAGTGGGGGGGAGTGAGCAAGCGGCTGCGTGGTGCTCAGTTGCTGACTGAGGTTAAACCACGACATATGTACAGCAACGTAAATGACGTTTCCACAAAAGCCACAATAACTACTGATATTCTTGCACAGTACTTTAAAAGAAGATCAAGTACCTCCATACTAAGGACATAATCTTAGACATATCTTGATTTAAATGGGTTAAATTCTACCTGTGTTGTCTCTGTGAGTGTTTACAACTAGGAGCTTCCATTGGCCTAGAGCTCTCCCAGTGGAAAGATGAGGAACCAGGGATTTTATCAGAATTTAAGCCATCTGAGCTGACTACACAGGGAACATTGTACTTGTACACAATCTAGGTACTTTAGTCAGGTCCTAGCATCTGATGTCATGAGCCTTATCGCAACTGTTCAGGACAGTATTACAATCTGAAAACAGTATTTTTTACAGTGAGAACAAGCATTAACTGGAACAACCTCCCCAGGGACATGGTAGAGTCCTCATCACTGGAGGTTTTCAAGATATGTTTGGACAGGGGGCTAGATAATCTCATCTAGACTCTCTTTCCCGCAAAAGGTTGTACCAGATAATCTTTTGAGGTCCCTTCCAACAAGGTACTCAATCTGAATTTTTTTAAAAAACTTTAAGGAAAGTTGATAACTGGCTTTCAGAAATCAGTTCCCCCAGTGTTAATTGATTCAGACATAAAAATCACTAGTGATTTTGAAAAACTTATGTTTATTTAGAAAACAATTGAACATAAATGTCTAGGAAAAAAGTCATCCAGAACTTAATCTACACACATAAGTCTGAAAAAAACTCAGTCTTTTCTTAGTTACATATCCTTACCTACAGTGTTTTGAAGAAAATATGGGGTTGGATTTTTTTTTTCCTGAAACAAGACAAATTACAGTTCCTAGAAAGAATTATTTAATATCAGTGTTATAGTGGCCAAATCATACTCAAAACTCTAGAAAAGTTAGAAAATGTCATATGAGACAATCAATACTAGTAGAGCAAAAGTTAATATTCTAAGCATTCATAAACAGTAATCTGAAAAGAATATTAAATATAGTGTGTTGTTGTGGGTTGATCTTGGCTGGCTGCCACATCCCCACCCAGCCGCTCTCTCACTCCTCCTCAACAGGACAGGGGAAGAAAATAAGATGGAAAAGCTTAAGCATCGAAATTAAGACAGGGGATCACTTACCGACTACCATCGTGGGCAAAACAGGAAAAAATTAATCTAATTTATTGCTAATTGAAATAGATTTGGATAATGAGAAACAAATTAAAACAACACCTCTGCCCCTCCACCCCCTTCTTCCCAGGCTCAACTTCATTTTTTCATTCCTGACTGCTCTACCTCCTCTCCACAAACTGCGCAGGGGGTTAGGGAGTTACGTTAAGTTCATAACAGTTTTTCTCTACCCCTCCTTCCTCCTCATGCTTTTCTCCTACTCCAGCATGGACTCTCCACAGGCCACAGTTCCTTCAGGGCACATCCACCTGCTCCAGCCTGGGGTCCTCCACAGGCTGCAGTGTGAATATCTGCTCCACTGTGTTCCTCTCCATGGGCTGCAGAGGCATACCTGCTCCACTGGAGTCTCACCATAGGCTACAATGAAATACCAGCTTCACCATGGTCTTCTCCACCAGCTGCAGGGGAATCTCTGCTCTGGCACCTGGACCACCTCCTCCCCCTCCTTCTTCAGTGACCTTGGTGTTCACGGGGTTGTTTCTCTCACATTTTTTCCTCAATCCTCACTGCCTGTGCAGAATTTTGCCCTTTGTCAAGGGCATTTTCCCACAGGTGCCATCAGTTTGGCTGATGGGCTCAGCTGTATCCCATGGTAGGTCTGTTTTGGAGCCAGCTGGAACCATCTGTGTCCAGTAGAGGGCAGGCCCTGGCCTCTTCTCACAGAGGCCACCCCTGCAGCCCCCTGTGACCAGCCCTTTGCCACCTACACCCAATACAAGTGTCCAAATTGAATTAAGCATATGATGCTTTGCTGCTTTTTTTGTGTGGTACATTTGCATATGGGTATGGATATGATCATAGTATTTGTATTCCTTTTTTATATTCTTATTTCACACCCATATGTGACTATTGAGGCTTTTTTTTATAGTCCAATTATTGGGTATAAAGACCCCATGCACATAAGCCCAAGTAAGCAAGAAGCATTGGCATTCAAGTTAAAATAATAAAATCTTCTGTTTATAACTGCTTTAATAGATATGAGGGGAAGACCCTAAGGAAGTGATGATCTCCAGTTCCCGCTCCTGCCATTTCTACAGACAATGGGAATAAAAACAGTAATCTTGGAAATTTTGTGTAAATAAATATTTACCATAATAATACTTTTATATTATGTTTTCACATATAGGTGCTTTATATAACTCATCCCTTGGGACATGATAAACCTGCTTTTACCAGATAAACATCAGCAGTGTTGGCTTTTCTTAATGATGACTGGGTTTACATGACATTCATGCTTTGTTTAGACAGTAACAGCATTTTATGTAGCTTTCTGTCACTGAATTCTCAGTCTTGGAAACTTTTATTCAGGTACCTAATTTTACTAGTGAAAAGAATGTTGTTAGATAATAAAGATAAGAACATGCTAAAATGACTGCAAGACCAGGCCTGCCATACAGATTTAACTTACAGTAGGTAGAAGTCAATAGAGAATACATATGGTAAGTTTCTGGGTTTTCTCTGAGTCCATAATGGTTTACTTATGCTAGTTATAATAACAAGTAACTGTGAGATCAGAACAAGTGTATGTTTCATCGCCACTGGCATTGTTCTTTGTGAGAAAACTTAATAGTATTTTTGGTGAGTAAAGATTTAGTAATAATAATTTTATAATTGTGTTATCTCTGACAACTTAATGTCAGAATCAATTTACCAATTATCATGCTTTTTGTTCTGTCTTAATAAGCTACATCTCAGCTGATATCCTCAGTTCATTGTGTCAAGCCAACAGAATAAGAAAAGCATCAAATACAGGGTTTATAACAGAAATGCTGGCAAACCGTTAAATGCAGTGGTGCTGTTGGGCATCTCTCTTTTTCTTTTAGAGTTTCTCAGTAATAATTTGTCCTGTGCCAAAGAGTATTATAACAGAAAATAAATCTATTCAATCTGAAATGTGTCCATTTTGATTTCAAAAGAGAATTTGATATCAAGACTGCAAAGGAAGCAAATTAAACCAAAAGATAAAATCACATCAAGGCAACTGGTTTGCTGTCCTTTCTACTTTTATACTATTTGATGTTATAGATAAACCCAAAGCAATATTATAAATTGAAACAAAGAAATTTGTGGGTCTTTAGACTCTGGAATAAGTACATCTCAACAGTCTCCAGTTATTTTGTTTCACATTTTGAGATCTGAAAGACCTTTGGAGGCAGAAATTCATTATCCAAACCATCTTTGAATCAAGCAGAGCCAGTAAAGATCTGGTACTAGAACAGAATGAATAGAAGTCAGAAGGGTCTGAACAATTTTGTTATTTCCTACTAGTCATAGTTTCTTCAGCTGTCACTTCTTAACTGATAGATTTTTTGTATAATTTTGAAATCCTCTTCATAAAATAATGATGTGCTGCAATTTGTGCTGTGGTTCCACTTACGCTATGCCAGCCCCATTAATCTGTCATTACTCCAGGTCTTCCTTGTCCTTTCTTACGCGCTACTGTTGTTTCCAGATACAGCTCAAGATAGTGTTCCTCCAGTCTGTTCATGCTAAGTGCATAAAGCACAAAATTTTCCTGGGCACCTGTACAGAAACACCAGGAGACTGAAATACAAAGACACAAATAATAAACTTTTTTTTTTTTTTCCTCTCGTGGAGTGATATAAAGAGTTAGCGTCAGGTTTTCCAACTTCTTAGACATGAAACACTAGTGACAGAAACACCTAAAACAGTATGTAAGCATTGTACCAAGAGTTTAATTAATTCTACTGCATGTATAAAAAAAACCTTGAAAACCATGTTAGTGTGCAATTTGAAGGCATTATTCCTATTAGTGGAAAGCAGTTTATTATAATTTTTTTACTAAGCCTGTAGAATTGCACTGACTGGAGGGACCTTCATTTCATTCATCTGAAGAATGGTTTGAAAGAACAATTTATTTACCAAATTAATTTTTCTTCCTTCATAATGATGACAAAAATAATAATTTTACACACACAGGAGCAGTATTATGCCTTATACCTTTCTTGTGAACATGCATGTCCTTATGAATCATCCTACCCTGATTTTTTTTTTTTAAACTCTAACCTCCTGGAATTTCAAGGAAATTAAAGCTCTTCTGTAGTTAGTTAGTTAGTTATAACGGAATAGCTGCAAAGGAAATGCTGGGGGGGGGGGGAGAGAGCTCTCAAGCATCTCAAATATTAGCAATTGGAAAAAAAAAAAGAAATCTCAGAAACTGGACACTTCTTAATATTCTTACTATTTGGTATTTTCAATTATATAGTTAAATATGTCTCAACTACAAAATTAAAACTTGGAAATATGTCTGGAAAACAAAAATTATGGGCATAGGTTATCAAAATATTTAAAATATTTTTTTTTTATTTAACGTAGTTTGACATGTGCAGTATAAAGTTTCATGTAAGTAAGTTTCAGATGTATTACTGGCTGTTGTTAGAGTTATTCTTGAAATAATCTGGTTTGGTTTCTTCCTTAAAATACATTAGAAATTAAAGAATTCCTGTGACTGTTTAATAAAGGTTTGATTTTAATTATATTTACTTACTATGTAAATTAGTTCTAAATTACTCAGTTTATTAATAACGTATTTGTTATGTTATGCCATTTAAATTTCATTAAACATGCTTACAGTTTTGAGCTCTTACAGAATATGCATACTTAATTATGTCACAAGTTAACAGATTGTTTTACTGATTAAAACAATGTTTCTTGTTAGCTGATTTCAAGATTTGCAAATGTGGTACAGATGTAGACACTTTTCTCTCAAAGCTAATAGGAAAAAAAAATCTATAAAGTCCATTTTCATTACAAAATGCAAATTAGGCTACACTAATTTCTCCCTTGTATTTGAATCTGTAATCATATGAAATTAAAACTCTGTTCCTTCATGATTTTCTGAACTACATTTTCTGATGCAAACACTTGTTTCTAGTGTGTGAATCAACGGTTTCTAACACTGTCGCATATTATTTTGACTTTTAAGAATGAAATATTTAGGATTTAATTTTTTCAGACCTTCAGAATGTTTGAGTTGCATTTCAGGATTTGAAAATGAGGACAAATTATGTGTCAATGATGTATTACATACAATTCAAAATGAAAAGTTAATTCCGTTTACTTATTGTAATCATGGAAAGAGGTGATAACAGTAATTCTTCTGCTACCAAAACCTTGCCACCATTGTAGTTTATTTTTTAAAATTTGAACGTGCTTGACAAATATTAAGTAAACCTTTTGATTATATTCCTATTTTCAAAAGCCAGAAAAGATGCTGAGAGAGGTTACAAAATTTATTTAATGCTTCACAGCCAGCTAGTAGCAGAACTGGTCATAAAATGTGCAAGCTCTTTAATCATTAGGTCATACAAATGTTCCCCCCATAACAGTATAACTTACCTCTGGTGTATGCAGACAAGGCTGCACTTTACATATTTGAATCTGTTCCAGCAATAAATTTAAATATTTTGTATATTTTCCCTTAACCCTTATTCTGTCTGTAATATGGAAGGTCTTAATCCTGCAAAGATTTCCACAAGGTTCTACACAGAATGAACTACTGCAGAGAAGTTACTGGAACAGCTCACAAAGAATAAAGCTCAGCATATGCAAATCTTTTATAAACAAAGCCATAGTTTCGGTATGCATCTTCTTCTATGTGCTGCAGATAACTTCTTTGCTGCTTTTTATGAACAGGTTTTCAGAAAGTAGCTATATTATGTTGAAATGGTATTTAATATTTAATTAATTTAATTTAATTAGGAATTAAAGTTAAAAGTCTATCATACGTATCTGCATTAAATCAAATGAGTTTGTCATGATAAGTACTATTACGACACATGACTAATGAAAGCAGAATTAGAAGACAGAATGAAATTCTGGTGAAATTTTATTTCCACTTGGAAATGGAAGAGGCCTTAGGAAGTTTTTTTATCTCGATTACTAATATTAGTGCAGAACTGATAAGAAGTATTCAACTATTATTCTGGAGCAGGAAGGTGACAGAGTAAAGCAGCTTTTCTCCTATCTCACAAAACATGTCCCAGTCCCCAGATCCTCCCGTTTCTAAAAACTCTCCAGTCCCCTGTTGCATATGTGATTCTGTATAGATAAAGGAAAGTTCAGTCAGGGCATGTCTGCCTAAAGTTCACTTAGTGTCAAAGAGCTATTCAGTCTGCCTGCTTTTCCAGGTTAGCTAACCCTGCTAATTTCCCCTTTTTAGTAAAAGCTAATTGTGCCACCCAGGCATGATCAAGACCTGCTTGTTCTGAGGACATGGATGCCTGCCTCTTGAAGACAACAGCACTGAAATTCAGGTTTAGGAAAGCAGACACCTATTTTGTGGACTGTGTTTTGGAAAAATAGTCTCATGGTATAAATGTTAATCCACAATGTGGGAAAACCTGAGTTTTCCCCCTGAGTTTGAAAGTGTTTGAAGATTCATTACAGAATAGTGACCTGGAGTTCCCAACAGCACTCCCCTGAATGCATTTTACGTTAGATGAATACTGAATAAAGAACATTCTCAGGAGTGAAACAGAGACTTAGACCTCTTTGACCACCCAAACGACTGACCTATGTACTACATAATAACCATGCTCTTCCTTACTAGTTTTGCCTTTTTTTTTTTTTTTTTTTTTTTTTACTCTATGATACCTGTTTACAGCAAAGGCTTTGATTCAGTGCCAGGTTAAAAACAGCACAGAACTGAATTTTTCCACTTTCAGGAGGAATGCTTCAATGAACTAGATTATTATGTGAAAGTTGGGCAGTGCTGCTGCCACTATGCTGCTTTATTATATTGCTCTATTTGACGTCCCTCTTCAGAAGAGGACTCATCCTGTACATACCTACAGGACCATTCTGACATATCTGTGTTCCCAGTAGTCAATGGAGAATGGATGCCTAAGGAACAATTACTCTCTGCTTTTAGAGGTACCTTCTTCCTTCCTTGGACATTACAGGGAATTTAAGTGGTTATTTTAGGTAGAATGGATCACCCCCATCTGGGAACACATCTAACATTTTAGTTAGGCAATGAGCAATGATTACTTAAACTAGTCACCTAAAACTGGATTCCAAGATTTTTTCAAGATACAGCAATATAGATCTTCTTATTCTCTGTTTACACCAAGAGATGTTCAGGTTTAACTAAAATTGCATTTTAACTAAAATCTCATTTTAATTATAGCTGCAAAATTACTACAAGATTTCAATGAGAATAAAGAGAAAGCACTTAAGCAAGCTAAGTAGTAATTGGGAGATCTATATACAGACAGAATAGAATCAGTAGAAGAACTATAGAGCTAATTTTGGAAAATCTTTGGTTTTCATATTATTTAATGAAGTAAAACTAAACTTCAAAATGTTGCCCAATTAATTCATGTTTAAAATGAGTGCCATTTTAGATTTTTTTTGTTTATATTTAATTTCACCTCTTCCTCAATAGCTTTGACTATTGCTTTAGCTATTGATTACAGAATATTGACACCACACTAAAAATTCTTGGTGTGAAACTCCTATATGAAACTAACCTAAATGTCAATAACCTGGATTTCTATCTGTGTATCTGTTTTGTGTGGTTGATATTGTTATGCATATTTTAGCCGCCAGGTAAGAACATGCTCAGAAATGGCTGCTGTACTTTTCAAAATGGAGGTTTACATTAATATGTCTTTGCTGAACGTCTTTCTCTTTCAACTTTGTTCTTGTCAGTTCCATTTTTGTGAGACCAAGGTCAGATTAAAAAAAAATGTATCTGTCTTAACAGTGGTGAAATTCCTTCATTAAAAGATTCTGGAAAAGGTTTGGAAAGGAAATCAGGGTTTTCTATTTAGATTTAACAGATTTAATTACTTCAGATTTAACAATCAAACTAGTCAAACCATTTAAGAAATTAAAGGAACCATGACTGTTAATATTAGTACAGCTTTAGGTTCTACACCTAAAATTACTTTTCAATCCACCAATAGGAAAAAGTGTTGTGGCACAGCACATTATTAAGCAGTCTTTCAGTTCCTAATACTGCTAGCTTGCCACAGATGCTACTTTTGAAATAAGTAGTGTTAGAGCTGGTTTTTTATTATTATTATTTAAAAAAAATGTGCAGCTATTGTTCCTGTGAATTTTACAGCATCAGTAACTTTCTGTTTGTAGTTTGTGTACGGTATGCTCTTTTACTTATTCTTTAAAGGTGAAAAGAAAACAGAAGTATTTTATAGCATTATGGGTTAATGAATCTAATTGTGTACATGCAAATAACAACAAAAACTATTTGCAACCAAACAGTTCCTTGTCAAACTACTGTTCAGCAGTCATCATAAATGGACTTTCAAATTTATATAATTACATGTATATCATTAGAATACTATATTCAACAAGTGCCAGGCCACAGAATTTTATGTGCCTTAGACTGCATTTCTTGGACAGGTTATGAAAATAATTATACTCCATTGGGACCTGATGATCAGAATCAACACAAGTAAAATGCCCTCTACAGAGTCAAAGAGAGTTGCAGTTTTCACTTCTGAAATTAATCTTGCTCAGCGTTAGACTGCTTATGGCATATGCCCTTAATCACTGACACAGAACCTCTGCACAGACTTATCACTTGAAAGTGTTAGATGGCAAGTAGGATGAGAATATATTTCCTTGAAAGGATGGCATAGCAGTGTCTTCTGAATATAAGCATATCAATTTTGAAAGAACAAAGCTGTGATCTAAAAATAACATTAGAATCAAGGAAGAAAACTCACTTATAATATCTTTCTCAAAATGGGCAACCCCAAAGGGAAGGCTATGGAATGTGGATCTTCTTTGGCTTTTGTCACTTCATTCATTCAAAATAACCATAAAGATCACACAATAAGGCACAAGAGAAATCCCTGTGCCTGTAAATTTGCAGATGATGTAGCTGCTCTTATACTAGTCCCAAAAATTATGGCATAAGGGACAAAGTCAGAGACTGGGCCAGGAGTTGAATGCAGTTGACTCCAACTGGTCTACAATGAGTGGGATATAAAATGATCCTTAGCTGAACGCTGAAAAGCATAAATATAATATAAAATGTATATTTGAGGGTTTTTTTTGTTTTTGTTTGCTTGCTTGTTTGTTTGTTTTTAAATCCAATTCTGTCCTAGTTACTGTATGGACTCTAGCACTTTGAATACATGTGTTGTAACTAGTTTGGTACAAAGTTTAAGATGTTATTTTTCATTTACACACATAGCTTCACAGCTTATTGGAACTAGTCACTCATTACTTCTCCAGCACAGATGCAGGTTTTACAGTCTCACCTGGGATACTATTCTCCAATATTACAGGGTATCCAAGATATGCCCTTCATATCCTTTTAAAGATTTCTTTCCACTCCTTTGTTTCCTCTCTTCATTCTAACACAAACACTCAGTTAGCTCAAGGGACTGGTCCTGGAATATAGAATCATTTGTTTTTAAATGGCCTTCTTGCTGTTCAGTGATCTGTGTGAAACAAACCACTGGCTGAAATTTAATTCCTGTAGCACAATTGCTCCACAAAAAGTAAAACTGTCATCAATTTCATCAGAGGGATTAGGCATACCCTTACAGCCAGTGTGTGCACTGAGATATCTTTCTGTTAAGCAACTCGCAATACTATTTCCTCTTTGTATTACTCTGTAAATACAGGGAGCACTACAGCCCTGAATATTGCCAACCTGTCAACCTACAAAAGCACTACATTAACTTTTTAATTATTATATGTCTGATGTTAATTATCAGACAGCCCCTGATCAACATTTATATGCATGAAACTGAGAGAGAACGTAAAGAATGCCACCAGGCTCCTTATGTTTTTATAACCAAAATTACTTCTAGCATTATCCCTTGGGACACCAACTGTACCAAAGACAGAACCCAGGTCCCTCCTTCAGAGCCAGTTATAAGTCTTCAAGAGCAGTGTAACTGCTGCACCCCTTGTTGGAGTTTCAATAGGCACTTTGCTTCTCTGAGAACTCTGCCTTGCAGAGGTTCCTCTGGCACAGCCAAGGTTCACAGTATCCATCACAACACTGGGCCCTAAGGACACTACTGGAGTAGTTCAGTCATCTAACCAGAATTTTTTGACATAGCTGTCCAAAAGACTTCACGCATTTGCCTGCCTAGCTAGCTGTTACTCTGGAAGGGTGTGGGGTTTCCTGTAGGTCCATACTATCTCTATCAGCTCCATGTGGATCCCTCAGATACCTTAGACATCTAGAATAGCATTCAAAATAACCGTTTTTAAGTAGCATCTCATCTGGCTCTACTTTTTCATCTGAAATTTTTGAAAACGTTATTTTTATCTTGTGCTTTCTTTGCTATCTTTCTGCTTTTATGTTAACCTTTAAATGAGTTTTTTGCTGTGGAGCTCAGCTTTTTTTGGTTTCTAAACAGCAAAGAAAACCTCTTGAAAGTTAGGATAAAAAGGAATGGATACTGTGCTGGGAAGGCACTGTGCATTAAAATGTCAAAATTCCAGGCATAATCATTGTCTTTAAATATTTCTTTCTGCTTAGTTTTAAGTTAGTTGGTCTGCACATTTCCTGAAGGCTTGTATTACTTAATCTAGAAATGTATTAACAGTTCAAAGTTTATTTGGCTTCAGTGGTGAAGTATGTATCTTGAAGGCAATTTATCATATATGGGCTTAAAGATTTCTAGCTTTTTTTGTTGATAGGTTACAGAGCATAAAACATGCAATGAAAAATTACTTCAATGTGACTTTTGAACTATTCTGTCAAAACACTTTATCACTCAGCTATTGGGACTAGCTTTGCTGCTCTGAATTGGCCCCTCCTTTCTCTCTTCTTTGTCTTAAAGTCTCATGATGTGAAAGGGTAAATGTTGCCACATTAGTCATCATCAAAGAAAGGATCAAAAGCTTAATATAATATACAATGTGAGACACATCAGGGTGCAAAGTGATATCTTAGCAACGTTAAAAGGAAATAATTTTCAATCGCCTAACTACAGGATAGAAGCAATTCGGTAACAAGATAGCACTAGATAGCCTGAAAGCACATGTGTTTGACTTGTGTTCTTGCCAATTTCTGAACTTAGTGGTTGTGTTTGACAGACACAAAATCATTTATGTATCACTCATTAAGTACATATCTATGTAACATGAGTTGGTTTGGGTTTTTTTTCCTTTCTTTTTACTGATGATTCACAATGCAGTTAATGTAACACAGGTACATTATTTTTCATACTTCTGTGAATATAACTAAAAGTCAGATATTGGAAGCTATATTATCCATGCCCCAAGCATGTGGAAGGTCTATGACTAAAATGCTCCATGAATTGAATAATATTACTTTCTATCACCCTATAAACTAAATTAGCTATAGTATCGGTTCCTTCCTTACTGTGGGATACTGTGCAACCTTCTTGTATTTAGCACTTGTCATCTTTTTCTCTCCCCCTTCTGGGAATAGGGATTTTTTTTTTTTACTGATTTTTTTTTGAAGCTTCTCAGGAAGGCTAAGTGTACACCAGTAAAATAAAAAGGACTCAGACATGGGTCAGACATAGAGCTCAATGATTGTGATGATGATACAGTCGAGTGTTTATGGGTAAGGATGAGGGGGAAGGCCAACGAGGCAGATATCCTGCTGGGAGTCTGTTATAGACCACCCAACCAGGATGAAGGGGCGGATGAAGCGTTCTACAAGCGGCTGGCAGAAGTCTCTCAATCGCTAGCCCTTGTTCTCGTGGGGGACTTCAACTTCCCGGATGTCTGCTGGAAATACAACACGGCAGAGAGGAAGCAGTCTAGGAGGTTCCTGGAGTGTGTGGAAGACAACTTCCTGACACAGCTGGTAAGTGAGCCTGCCAGGGGAGGTGCCTTGCTCGACCTGCTGTTTACTAACAGAGAAGGGCTGGTGGGAGATGTGGTGGTCGGAGGCCGTCTTGGGCTTAGCGACCATGAAATGATAGAATTCTCGATTCTCGGTGAAGTAAGGAGGGGGAAACCGCAACCATGGGACTTCTGGAGGGAGGACTTTGGCCTGTTCAGGACGCTGGTTGAGAGAGTCCCTTGGGAGACAGTCCTGAAGGGCAAAGGGGTCCAGGAAGGCTGGACGATCTTCAAGAAGGAAGTCTTAAAGGCACAGGAGCAGGCTGTCCCTGTACGCCGTAAGAAGAACGGGCGGGGAAGACGACCGGCCTGGCTGAACAGGGAGCTCTTGCTGGGACTCAGGAAAAAAAGGAGAGTTTACCGCTTGTGGGACAAGGGGCAGGCGACTCAGGAAGAGTACAGGGATCTTGTTAGGTCGTGCAGAGAAGAAATGAGAAAGGCAAAAGCCCAGCTAGAATGTAATCTGGCCGCTGTCGTTAAAGACAATAAAAAAAAGTTTTTACAAATATATTAATGACAAGAAGAGAACCAAGGAGAATCTCCATCCTTTATTGGATGCGGGGGGGAACATTGTCACCGAGGATGAGGAAAAGGCTGAGGTACTCAATGCCTTCTTTGCCTCAGTCTTTAACAGGCAGACCAGTTATCCTCAGGGTACTCGGCACCCCAAGCTGGAAGACAGGGACGGCGAGCAGGATGAACCCCCCGTAATCCAAGAGGAAGCAGTCAATGACCTGCTACGCCACCTGGATGCTCAGAAGTCTATGGGGCCGGATGGGATCCACCCGGGAGTGCTGAGGGAGCTGGCGGAGGTGCTCGCCAAGCCGCTCTCCATCATCATTTATCAGCAGTCCTGGTTAACAGGGGAGGTCCCGGATGACTGGAGGCTTGCCAATGTGACGCCCATCCACAAGAAGGGCCGGAAGGAGGATCCGGGGAACTACAGGCCTGTCAGCCTGACCTCGGTGCCGGGGAAGATTATGGAGTGGTTCATCTTGAAGGCGCTCACAAGGCATGTGCAGGACAACCAGGGGATCTGGCCCAGCCAGCACGGATTCATGAGAGGCAGGTCCTGCTTGACCAACCTGATCTCCTTCTATGACCAGGTGACCCGCCTAGTGGACGAGGGAAAGGCTGTGGATGTGGTCTACCTCGACTTCAGCAAGGCCTTTGACACCGTCTCCCACAGCATTCTCCTCGAGAAGCTGGCGGCTCACGGCTTAGACAGGTGTACTCTTTGCTGGGTCAAAAACTGGCTGGATGGCCGGGCCCAGAGAGTTGTGGTGAATGGAGTTACATCCAGTAGGCGGCCAGTCACGAGCAGTGTTCCCCAGGGCTCAGTTTTGGGGCCGGTCTTGTTCAAGATCTTTATTGATGATCTGGATGAGGGGATGGAGTGCACCCTCAGTAAGTTTGCAGGCGACACCAAGTTGGGCGGGAGTGTTGATCTGCTCGAGGGTAGGAAGGCTCTGCAGAGGGACCTGGACAGGCTGGATCGATGGGCCGAGGCCAACTGTATGAGGTTCAACAAGGCCAAGTGCCGGGTCCTGCACTTCGGCCACAACAACCCCATGCAGCGCTACAGGCTTGGGGAAGAGTGGCTGGAAAGCTGCCTGTCGGAAAAGGACCTGGGGGTGCTGGTCGACAGCTGGCTGAACATGAGCCGGCAGTGTGCCCAGGCGGCCAAGGCGGCCAATGGCATCCTGGCCTGTATCAGAACTAGTGTGGCCAGCAGGAGTAGGGAAGGGATCGTGCCCCTGTACTCGGCACTGGTGAGGCCGCACCTCGAATCCTGTGTTCAGTTTTGGGCCCCTCACTACAAGAAGGACATTGAGGTGCTGGAGCGTGTGCAGAGAAGGGCAACGAGGCTGGTGAGGGGTCTGGAGCACAAGTCTTCTGAGGAGCGGCTGAGGGAACTGGGACTGTTTAGCCTGCAGAAAAGGAGGCTGAGGGGAGACCTCATCGCTCTCTACAACTCCCTGAAAGGAGGTTGTAGCGAGGTGGGTGTCGGTCTCTTCTCCCAAGTAACTAGTGATAGGACGAGAGGAAATGGCCTCAAGTTGCGCCAGGGGAGGTTTAGATTGGACATGAGGAAAAATTTCTTTACTGAAAGAGTGGTGAAACATTGGAAGAGGCTGCCCAGGGAAGTGGTTGAGTCCCCATCCTTGGAGGTATTTAAAAGACGAGTAGATGAGGCGCTTAGGGACATGGTTTAGTGGGCATAGTGGTGTTGGGTTGACGGTTGGACTCGATGATCTTAGAGGTCTTTTCCAACCTTAATGATTCTATGATTCTATGGGCCTTAACAATTACATACAATTGTCCACTCTTTTGACTGTTAACACAGGCCATGACATGTTTTTAGCCCATGTAGACTAGTATTTTCCAGATTAATACATGGGCAGGTTTGGGGTTATCTGTTAGAACTAATCTTAACAGGCAATTTGAATACCGTCCCCTATTTGGGGAGGAAAAGAAAATGTAAGCATGATGTATGTATGTGAGCTGAATGGGTATGGGCTGCACCATGCCAGTTGGCCTCAGAATCTAAGAACACTTCCTAGACCATATTAATAACTAGAATAAATTAAAATTTTGAGTACTGCATTACACATTATAAAATATTATTTATATTAACTTGAAAAGTAAAAGCAGTTGTTGCATATTCAATGATAAATTTCCATGTCAGCATTTTATCAATATTTGCATGATAATTCTTTAAACTATTTAAAATTAGTTATAGTGAAAGATAATGAAAAAAAAAAAAAGAACTACAACTGCACCAGTGGTATTATTCCTGCAAATAAGCTATTCAATCATTTTGTCTCTTTGTTCTCTTAGGAATTTGTTTGCAAACAGATGCTGATTTCTATGAATGTGTTCACGATACATTTACTGAAGAGCTGAAATACACAATACATTTAATGCACACAATACATTTACTGAACAGGTGAAACAAAGTACCATTTATGTCTTGACTAGTGTGGTGTGCATTAGCACATAAAAATATGACTAGTGGTTTGTATTAAAAATAATCAAGGATATATTACAACAATAAGTATCTCTGCATTAAAGAGGAGTGTCATAGTAGCAATGGTTTACTGCCCTTATGTTGTTTAACAGTATGCTGATACAAATGCAAATGCACTGTGTGTTATGAAAGCCATGCCCTTCTGCCCTTCAGTTAAACCTGTGATCCTGTTTCCAGTTTATAACAATGAATTTGAGGTATCACTAATTTAAGAGTCTATGGGTGGAATTTAAAATCTCATTTTAGAAGGGATAATCTGAAAGAGTTTTTCTGTATGCATCCTTCTGTGATAACCTCTTTATTCTCTAATTGTCATAAAGTTTAAACTTGAATTTAAAATGTGCAGGTTGAACTCGAAAGCAGGAGTTCATGAAAGGATGAAAGTTTCTCATTTTAACTTGATAGAAGTGATATTTGACCCCTCATTCTCTAAGGAGCTAATGTGATACTCTGCTTGTACATCTTCAGTTAAAGTATTGCTGACCATTTAAAAAGTTATTTTCTGATTCAGCTCCCCTAATTTCAATCCACTAATTGGAGTAAATCAATAGAGAGAGATGGGCTTTTTCACAGGACAGCTCAGCCAAAGGGCATTCTTAATAAACCTTTTTATGTTGGATTTCCCCATTATGAAAACGGTGCAGAAAATGGCATAGAAACCAATAGAATTCTGCATGATTTGGTAGTAAGAATATCCTTTCACAAATTCTGTGGATACATCCAGAAAGCAATGTAAAAGTAAAATGCCTATTATGTTCTGTAATAGAGGAATCCTTATTCCAGCAAGTTCTAAATAGCATGCTATTTCACAAACCATTGCTTGCATGGCAAATAAAATTACCCTTGTATTATTTTCTCAACATTTCAAATTATTCTCTAGGAGGGTTTTATTAAGTTGGAAAGTTTACAGTAAGGAGTTCCTCTAGTCAATATATCTAGCTAAAGAATCATTGTTCCCCGTGCCTGGATTTCCACAAATCATTTGCAGTTAAACTGATGAGCAACTTCAGTAGGGACTTAAGACCTAGGGGATTAACTGTGACTGGAAACATGCATCTTCCTGCTTAACTTTTTGTTTACTTTTCTACAAGGCTTGTTAAGTAACCTGAGTCTGCACTAATCCTTCAGTATCTACTTTTGACAATTCTTGTCAGGGAAAGGATAAGGATGAACATAATCAGTGGTGTCACTGCCACTCCCCATGAATAAAAATCTGTTGCTCCTCTGCTACTCTGTAGGGGAAATTGTTGAAATACTTAACTGAGTCCATACTAAAGAAGTTAAATGCTTTATAACCTGCACCATTTTTCCCATTTTAGGCATCAAGTGGTTCTTGTTATTCTTCTGGCTTGATAAGATTCATAAATTCACGTACTTTTAATGAGACTGCAAACAAATTAGAGAAAGATTGGGAATTTTCACTAAAAAAAATAATTTAACCAGTTTTTGCTAACCAGAAGTTATTATATAATCATGCATCTAGAAATAATTTTTACTTTCCTTGCATCTTATGTTTTCAAAGCAAATTCTACCTTTTGTTTTCCTACACAGCATTTTCTTCACACATAAAAATGTATGTGGAGAAGGGACACACATCTTTTCTTTAATCTAAAAATATATATTTTTTCAATGGTTGTGAGACTTTTTACCAAAAAAAAAATTCTACAAGTAAATATTACACAAAAGAAGTGAGGCAGCAGATAAAATGAGGACTTTTCAAAAAGAGATGATGGGACAGTATATGGTAAAGAAAGTTCATGTTCCACAGAAAACAGGAGTAGTAACAGTTTTGAGATCTATTCAATTTTACAATCAACTATGAAACCGAGAAACTATCACTCTGCTGAAGGAAAACCCACTGAGATCCAACGAATTGCCAAAGCTGAATAAAGTGTGAAGCTAGAGTGAGACTCAGTGCTGTAGTTCCATAAAACCTACATATTTTTCCCCAGGATAGGCAATCTGTCAAACAGACACTATCATTGAGACTGCATAAATATTAATGTTATATATAAAGGAAAATAAACTATGGATCCAGAATATTTGCACGAGTCTGCATGGGGAGGACATGAGAATCTCTCTAGAAGGAGCTGAATTCTTGATGAGGTATTTCTTGATAAGTCTTTATAAAACTACATCAAACAAGAGTATAGAATTAAAAGGAATTTACAAGATTCTTAATTCAGAGTTATTTTCCTGCAGACAGTATGTCATATGTCCAGTACCATAACATAACCTACTTCATATTTAAAGCTGTTAACTTTCCCATTTTTTGTCCTTCCACCATTGTGTTTGGAAGGCTGTTTTAAAAACTTACTCTTCTTACTGTTACAGATCTCTTTTTTCCCTCACTCTTACTTTAACATTTGTCATGACGTTTAACTGACTGGGTTAATCCAATTCCAAATCCTTTGGAAACAAAACAGCGATAGAAAAATGTTTTATAATTGTTACTGATTTCACACTTGATGTAACACATTTGAGGTAGGAGCTCGAGGTAGGAGCTCAAGGTATGTGACAGGAAGTCTGGTGACAACTGCTAATTGGCCTTACATGCGGAGAAAGCCCAAGAGCTTGGCCTGAGGCTACACGGTTAGTCATGCTATTGGTGGCTTAAGCTGAAAAGCTAATTTAGAAAAAAATAAATAGTTAAAACAAAAGGTACAGGGAGGAAGTGGCTCCAGACATGGACACCTGACACTGTGTCAGTGGCTCAGTCTGATGCAGATCCCTTACGCCTAGGGGACAAGCTATCAGGCAGGACTTGGACAGGCTCTTTGTTTCTCTGGTCTTCCTGTTCCTTGTTTTACTTTCAATGACTTTGTTGTGAACCATGTGTGAGCAGACCTGCAATGAACCCATCTAAGGGACTGATGGTGGTTGTTAGACCAAGTGGTGCCGAGTGGCTTACGTCCACATTTCTCAGGCCTAACCCCTTTTAGAGATGATGTAAAGGTTCACACTGCATAGCTCTTGATTGCATACATCAAGTGTGTTTTCAAACCAGTGTTCAAATAATGTAAGGGCTATGGCACAGCCCATCAGAGTGATGATTTTACATCGCATCACCACACACAGGTTCTGTTTTAGAGGGAACTTGGGTTTTTTTGCCAAGAACATGGCCAGAAGTGAGCTAAGATTTATGCAATGTGGACAATAAGTGGAGTGGGGTCCAGGGAGAACTGGGAAGCTGTGATTTGACTGTGAAGAGGTACGCTCAAATGGCTGAGGAGTTTGGACATCTTAGTGGTTCCTCTGTAACTTTCAGAAACATGACAAAGAAGGGAGAGATGATACTGAGATGGTGCCAGGTACACAGCAGTTTCACAATCACATAGAATGGAGGTTAAAAGTGTTATGGCCAAATTTTCTGGAAAGTAAGACATTATATTATGCATTTGCTATATTTTCATTACTTCATGACTACTCTCCTACTCTTCAGTAAAAATGTTTATGTTCATACCCAATTTCAATCTGCTTCTATCTGGAAGAAGTTTAGTCTGATAAGGGTGCTTTGCCAGTTACATATAATTTTCTTCAGCTTCTAAATAGAGGTCAAGATAGTATAGCTATTTGTCAAGAGGACCATGGAGCACATTGAACCAGAGGAAGTTGTTAGTTGCCAACAAATGCATCTTTGTTTTTCAGTCTGATGGTAATCTTAGACATAGTTCAAACGGATACTTGTTTTTGTGGACACACAGAACCTGGCAACACACTGACAAACCACTTGGAATATTCTGAGTCAAAATGCTGTGGAACTACTTGACCTGGCATGATCAAACATGTGAGGACAGAAAAGGTCAGGTTCTCTTGTGACTAATTCACTTTGCGTGGGACTCACAGATAGCATCTGGCCAGTAGGAAAGACTGTTAAATGGTAAGAAAGGGACAAGCTACTACAGTTCTACTTTGAGAAAGGCAGTAACGAAGTGCAGCATAACATTGTCTGGACAGTTCTGGCTGAGCATGTAAAAAAATAAATTGAAAAGAACTGGAAATCTCAGCTGAGTGAAAAACTCAAATTGTGACATTTTTGTAGGGAGGAAGATCTAATTTGGGTCAAGTAACATGCAGGAACAGATAAATAATTCTGAAGGGTCAGGAGAACAGTGGCTTCCTCTTATCACAAGATGTTCCAAGGAATGGATACTGCATGGACCTAACTTGCAGACTGTTGGACTGCACAATATGGGCAATATAGAAGAAATAACTAATTCTCAAGTGGTTTAATTGGATAGTGGAAGATCTCTTATGTGATAATAACTGAATGAGAGATGCAGCTGAACTGTTCTTGTGATAAAAACTGAAAGATTCAATTGAACCGTTCTCATTTCCTTCAGCACTAAGAACTCTCCTGATTTGAGTAGACCTACTAACATTTTTGCTTCAAAAATTAAATTGAGTCTGAAAACTGGGTTTAAAAATCAAAATTCTGGACACTGTTTTGCCAGAAGAAAGAGCCATCAACTGGTAACAGCATGAAATAAATGAGTGAGAAGATCATAACAGAAAAAACAAAACATATCGCTTATTTTTAGAGCTGAGTAATTGTGGGCACATTCATGGGAAAAAATTCTGCTAGCTAGTTTCTTCCACCCTAGTTATCTGGCAAAGACTTACTATGAAAAGATACATTGTCAATTAATCATAGAAATATATCTTTCAGAATCAAAAAGTATGTGCTTTCTTGTGCTATGTAGTGCACTATAGGAAAAGATTTAACAATATATACGTGACTTGAAGAAACTCATGTTTGTACAGAAACAGTTTTAGGGCCCTAGTAATCCAGAAACTGCACAAATCACATGATAGAACTACAGAGAAATTGCCTTTACATCTAGTGTTGTTTTGTTGAAACTATGGCTGCTACAGTTTCATTGAAAATGTAACAGCATATACAACAGCAATATGCCACACTTCAATAAGTACTCTCTGTATAAAATTGAGAAACAGAAGGTGTATGACCTATCAAGTAAGTACAGAAAAAACACATACACTATGCAGGAGTTGCAAAGTACTTACAAAAATATGCACAGACCCTCACCTGTGCCTCACAAGTTACACAGCAACTCATAAGGCTGTTAGCAAATGTACTTAATCTAGCAGAGTATTGGAAAATGCAATATTCATCCATTTGCGGATCCCAAGAGTGTTTGAGTGACACTTCTGCTGCTCTCTCTAAGAGAACTGAAAGAATGTTCATGGCTAATCACATATTTTATCCATAGGTCTCTCTTCCAGAATAAATTTTTTGGTTGTTTAAGGGATTCACATAGGTGTGTCCATGATGCTGCTCATACCTACTTTTTTTTCTAGTCCCAGTAAAATATTAAAGCAAATGATTCAATACTTACAATGACTTGAGGCCTTAGTAAGATACTATTAGGAATATTAAGATTATAGTGATGGGAGGTGAGAGTTGGTCCAAAGACCTGCAAACGGTATGTATTTGTGCTTTATAGCAAGGATGCATTTCCTTTTTTTCTGTGGATTTTTATATTTTATTCTTTAATTTCTGGGATCTGTACCTCCAACTGAATTTTATTGCTTTGGATAATTAACAGTAGAGTACATCTTTGGAAAGATAGTTAAAAGCTAACCAAACCTTACATCACTTTTACTTAGCTGCCTTGTACAAGTATTTCACCTTGTAGTGGAAGTTGACCTTCCCCAGCAAATAAAAGTACAACATACTTTCCCTATATTCTTTACTACCATTCCCACATTCTGCAATAAGCATGGAAAATGCATCATCAGTATCTGCTGTGTTCTCAGCAACTCAACAAATCTTTTTGCACAAGCCTCCCCATTATTTGTGCATTACAATTATGAAAAATGAACAGATAAACAGGTGTCTGCACTTTCAGAAAAAAAAAAAAAAACAACCCACAACAGAAACAGTATTCTCTAATGAGGAATTAAGTTCTAATTTTTAGTAGGACAAATGATGCATACTAACCTGAAATATGTGATAACCAGGTAGCAACTAGCCCTGTCAATCTGAGAGAAATACATGGTGCATTTTAAAACACAGCAAAAACTCTTATACGTCATCCATCAAAAGTTACTTTTAATTTATTCAGTAGGATGCCATGGCTAATAAAAACCAAATTATTTTTTAATACCCTACAGCTTTGAGATGTGCCTAAAGCCTCAGCAGAGATATTCGCCTGATAATATAAAGTTCATGGTTTATTCAACCACAGCAGCTGTTGTAAACCCTAGGTTGTCATTTATTTTCCAGCTCTTGAAAAAGATTTATAATCTGATTTTAAATGCAACACATATTTAGCCCTCAGATCTGTAGCAAAAACAGTCACACTGATGCTTTACTAGAGCCAGAAAAAGAAGGGGGAAAATATCTTCATCGTAATAAAGAAACAAAGTGAAAATAACTGGACTTTACTTTTTTTTTTCTTTTTAAACACCTCTTCTAAAATCTTCAGTAAAAAGAGAAAAAATAAATCATCCTGTCTTCCTTTTTCCCTAGTTAGAACTACTTTTTCGGCAGTCAGGGGCAGGCAAATAAAGTCAGAAAGGCCTAGACCATGCACTGATGCAATTATACTTCTCATCATTCAATCGAATTGAATAAGGATGCCCTTTTCTCCAAATAACATAGTCCTAAATATTTAAATTTTAGAAATTGACACCAGATTGTGCCTTTTGTCTAAAAGATACACACCTCAATTACTTATACGTACCAAAATATCCCATGTTTCCTGAGAATTATATGCTATTTCCAGATGTTTTCCCAGCTGCGACCATTCCATAAATCTATTAGAGGCAAATCCACGTCCATACTGCATGGGCCTCTAACTCCATACCTAAGCCACTTTTGCCACTATTTCTAGAGGTTTTCTGCCACTGTAACAGTTTCCTTGCTGTTAATAAGCCAGGCTTATGTTAATATTTTTATATATCTGACTCAAAACTATATCCATCCTGTTCCTGCACATACATATATGGGTGGTGTAACACTGAAACAGGTTGCCCAGAGAGGTGGTAGATGACTTATCTCTGAAAACATTCAAGGTCAGGTAGGATGGGGCTCTGAGCAACCTGCTCTAGTTGAAGCTGTCCCTGCCCACGGCAGGGGGGTTGGACTAGATGACCTTTAGAGGCCCCTTCCAACCCAAACCATTCTATGATTCTATGATACATGAAAGTGAATTCTCCTTCTGCTACAGAATCAGTTTCATAGTGGCTTCTCCAGGATTTAAAGCATATTGAGATATTACCAGAATGGTTTATTTTACTGATTGCTGTAAAGTACTGAAGAATATGTTTAACAAGGATTTTCTCTGTCCCTCTAATTGCTGGAGAGAGGTGCTCAAAATCACAGTGACTTGGAATGCATATTGGCATTCATTAGAAAAATGGAGAAGGATTTCCATATTTCAAATAGATTTTTTTCTATTTTTAAGTAAGATTTAAACCTCCATCATCTTCTCTGATGCTTTTGGAGAATTTTAGAGGTATTTTAAAGAGCAAAGAAACATTCTCTAAGACTATTTTAAGAGGGCAGGCTTTCTTAAACCCAGAAGGAAAGATTTAGTTGGAGAAAAAAGATGCCTTGTCTGAAATAGTAAATGTTTGTGCATGACTACTGTTATAGGTCAAAATTTGGAATCACCAAAACAAGTAGCATACTATGAGCAGTCATCACAGTACTTATGCATATCCATCACTGTGTACTGCATGCTGCATAACTTATCATTCTTTGAAGTCTTGGCACTATGGTTTTAAAAGACCAGACACACCAATTTAAAAATAATAAACTTTTACATATTTATTGACCAATTTATTGCATTAAAACATTCTGTTGAGTCTCAGTACATGAAAATGATAACAGGCACAAATAAGCTCCTTTTTACAGGAGGCAGTATGTCCTCCTGAAACACTTGCCAACATGTGGAAACAGCAGTGCTTTTACACACTGCTCTTTGTGTGTCAGCCCCTGTCCCAGTGACACCGCAGCAGGGCCAGTCTCCAGCTCCCCAAAGCCCTGCCCTGCCCAGCCAGCCATGGCTCACGTCCCAGCCCAGCCTTAACCTGGCCCTGTCCCCAGGGAGGTGAGCAAAGCCTGGGGCTGGGGCTGTCCCGGTGTCCCCTGGCTGCCCTGTTCCTGGCTGGGGCAGGAACAGGCTGCCAGGCTCTTCCCTGACACCCCATGGGGACCACCCACTGCTCCCGGCACCCCAGCAAGCCGCCAGCACACAAGGTACCTGACAGAATAATTATCCTGACAGAGGGTAATCTGTATTTTAGACTACAGATTTTAATTACAGGATGCAGAAACCTACAAAACAGAGCTAAATACATGCAGAATTTTTATGTTTGTATTTAAAAAGGATAAATGCCTGGAAAGTCATCATATCAAAACTTCCTCAAAACATGCTTTCTGCTAATATGCCTAGATATTCTACTATAGAAAAGCTGCATGAATACTGACAGTAACTGTCAAATTTAGTTTGGGTTCAGTAGGAAAAGACATGCATAAAATAAAAGTATTTTCATGTGAAGAATAAAAACATGCTTAAAAATTCTTTCCATGTCTACCACAAGCTACAAATGTATAATTTTCATCTATATCCCTAATCACTCACTCTAAGCCAAACCTCAGATCCATCCATGCGAGTGACTCACCTCTTTCCTCAGGCCAACAGAAAGTTGATACACACCAACTTTCTCTTTGGATATGCACAGTCACGCTTCTGCATCTTCCTGTGCATCCCTAGAAGTGCTGTGGTTTAATTAATAGTCATTATTTGAACATGTTTGGCTTCTGTGGAGCAGTAGCTCAATAAACAAATAAGTTACTGGGTTTTGTATTCGTTTTCGAGAGGTAGAGGTTCAATAGGTTGAAAGAGTAATACACAGCATACATAATTTCTCACTATGATTCTAAATTGGATGCTTGCATTTAAGCTTTTAAAAAGTTATTTAAGGCCTCTAGGTAAACTTCCCACTTTCCAAAGTCACTAGAGATTCTAGTTATGTTGCAGTACTATGAAAATCAGATCACTAACTTAGGAGCTCAGATACGGCTATACAAGCTAAAATCATAGAATGCACTCATGAAAAACTAGACTGTCAACTTCCTTTACCAGTTTAAAATAAGAAATATTTTCAGAAAGTTATCAAACTATTTTATCAATCATGAGTGGATTAGAAAATCTGGTGCTGGCTCCCCAGGTCATCCAATGAAGGAAGTTATGACCATTTTAGTTACAGTATTTTCTTCAGCCTGTTAACAAATGTATATCAAAGTTGCTGATTAAAATAAATATGTTACACCATAGATTGTCTTTCACTTACTGGTTTCAGCTACTTCACAAGTATTTGTCATCAAATTACTTTTTTATCCTCATTTGGATAAATTAAACAGATTGTTTTACTGTCTATATGAAGCAGGTTTTCTTGTGTCTAGAACTTCTTACAGTTCTTTTCTGAATCCACATGTATTTCCAGTATTTTTCACATGTGCAGCCAGAATACATTCACCAGGACAAGAGTCAGAGATAATAACATGTTCCTACTGTTTTTTCTCCAATATTATCTGTTTGCACATTTATTTTACTTAGAGCACCTGAATAAGAACTCTTTTTGAAGTGTTTATTGACAATGTTCGCAATCCAACAGTTTTCCATTTTGCAAATGTGATCATCATCATTCTTAGTTGACCTTGTAGGTCAATTTCTATGTTAAATCTCATCTTTAGAGGTTAGATTAGGTAAACATAATGCTTCCAGCTTTCCTTTAAACCTCTAAATGAAGACAATAGAGGAGTCACAGGGAATTAGGATATGCTTTGATGGAAGCACGGTATCCAAATACATAGCAAGAAGTAGTACACTTCTTGCTGTATGAAATAGTGCAAATATGATATAGGGCTTCTACAGGAGATATTAATAAATCCTGTTCCAAATATCACTTTGGCAAAGATCTCAGTATTGGGGTTATAACATTGGGATTATAATCTGTGTATAACACAGGATTAAAATTCTGATAACCTCAGTCCTTCATGTGTGGAAGCCTACTACCTTCAGTAGATTTCAGTATATGTACAGTATCAGGACCTAAAATGTTAAAGTCAGCAGAGGCCATAATCAGTTGATGCTTTATAGATGCAGCTACTCCCTAGGTCCCTAAAGTGTCAAAGAAGTCTGTGTTTCATGTTTCCTATTCTTTTTCCTTCTGTACAGAATAATGAGGGAAGCAACAATCAAATCAGCCACACACTTCAATAAAAAGTACTTTCTCATTGATGCTACTCTTATCGTCCTCCCAAAACAATTGTGGCCTTAGATGTTCTGCAAGTTTGAAATCAATATTGAAGCTTAGTGCACATAAGTATTAGTTCTTATCTTTTGCTTTTCCAGGTTTGATTATATGACAGTATTGTACAAGACATCCTTTCTAGTGTCTTAATCAGTACATACATCTAGCTGATTTTAGTGCTATCTTTTGCTTTTTTTTCTCAGGTGGGCTATTCTGCTCTTTTCACATTCTTTTCTAAGGCATTCTAGATTATCATCCTATTGTACACATTATCTCCCTCATTTTCTGATTAGTATTTTTTATGTACATTTTATCTCACTTTTCTTCCTGCAGGAAGAAACTGCAGGAACTGCAGGAACTTTTTTTTTTTTTTTTTAATTACTGAGTAACATGTTTACTTTCAAGATCCTATCTCTTTTTTTCCTTCCTCTGGAGCTACAGATTCACTATATTGTTGGAAAAAAAAAATAATTTTTTTCAGAATTAACATTTCCTGGCCGGAAGTGATTAGTAAATGCAAAAGAAAAAATCAAAACTTAAGTTAGCCTTTACTTATCCACTATATTTTTCCCCTGATACACAGATGTATTTTTGCTGTATTTCTTTAAAATGAACGAGTCTCCATGTCATGGTCCATGTTAATCAGTATATAATTCCATTCTTTGTCTTCACTAAATCCTCACTGTCTTTTTTTCAGGATTGCTCTGCTTCATGAATACCAAAAGATCATTTTTCCTATTTTTAAATTCTTTATTGTTATCAGTAGGCTTTCTTATTATTCAGCTTTTGATCTGCATGAATCCCACAAAACTTTAGGGACCTAGGGGGGTCCCTAGATTAAGGCTATAAAGTTACTGAGTTTAGGCCCACCTTTATAGCCAGTGGAGGGGGAGACAGGGAGGGAGAACTAATATCAGTCCTGCTCATTTAAATCTGAATAGCCCATGTGTGTCTGGGCCTTTTTCTGCTGACTACGTGTGGTGGGTTGACCTTGGCTGGATGCCACGTACCCACTAAGCCACTCTGTCACTCCCCCTCTTCAAGTGGACAGGGGAGAGAAAAATATGACAAAAGGCTCGTGGGTGGAGACAAGGACAGGGAGATCACTCAGCAATTACCGACACGGGCAAAACAGACTCGACTTGGGGAAATTAATTTAATTCATTGCCAATCAAATCAGAGTAGGGCAATGAGAAATAAAAATTAAATCCTAAAATACCACCCCCCCACCCCCCTCCCTTCTTCCCAGGCTCAACTTCACTCCTGATTTCTCTACCTCCTCCCCCGTAGCGGTGCAGGAGGATGGGGGTTGTGGTCAGTTCATCACACATTGTCTCTGCCACTCCCTCCTCACACTCTTTCCCTGCTACAGCATGGGGTACCTCCCACAGGAGACAGTCCTCCACAAACTTTTCCAATGTTGGTCCTTCCTACGGGCTGTAGTTCTTCACGAACTGCTCCAGCATGGGTCCCTTCCACAGGGTGCAGTCGTTCAGGAACAGACTGCTCCAGCGTGGGTCCCGCACGGGGTCACAAGTCCTGCTAGCAAACCTGCTCCAGCGTGGGCTCCTCTCTCCATGGGGTCACAGGTCCTGCCAGGAGCCTGCTCCAGCGTGGGCTCTCCATGGGGTCACAGCCTCCTTCAGGCGCATCCACCTGCTCTGGCGTGGAGTCCTCCACGGGCTACAGGTGGATATCTGCTCCACCATTAACGTCCATGGGCTGCAGGGGGACAGCCTGCCTCACCATGGTCTTCACCACAGGCTCCAGGGGAATCTCTGCTCTGGCACCTGGAGCACCTCCTCCCCCTCCTTCTTCAGTGACCTTGGTGTCTGCAGGGCTGTTTCTCTCACATATTCCCACTCCTCTCTCTCTCTTCCAGCTGCTGTTGTGCAGCAGGTTTTTCCCCTTCTTAAATATATTATCACAGACGCGCTACCACAGTTGCTGATGGTCTCAGCTTTGGCCAGCGGTGGGTCCATTTTGGAGCCAGCTGGCATTGGCTGTATCAGACATGGGGGCAGCTTCTGGCATCTTTTCACAGAAGCCACTCCTGCAGCGCCCCCGCTGCCGAAACCTTGCCACGCAAACCCAATACACTATGTAGAAAAAACATACAGCTTAACTAGAATGTTAACTTATGTACATCATTTAAATGCCCGAATTGAGGTGGGCTAAAGGTTGGTCAGCACAATTACTTTTACATGAAAATTGCACTAATAGAATTGTTAGTGGTAAAACCAAAGAATTTTGATATTTACTTCTAAATTGCATGAAAGAAAAAAGTTATTGTCCTTGCGTAGAATTTCACTTTTCAATCATGTTTTTCAAAACATACTATTAGAATCACGATTCTCATAACCTGAAAGAAGTGATACTTAACATTCATATAACATCATTAAAACCTTCTTTGATCTTCTGGAATAAAAATTTCTTAAATGCCATTAGGTGTAGTATTTATAGTGATATGTACACATACTACGTTACTATGCCTGGGTATTTTTCCAGACATTATAGACCATGTAGAGAGGATCTACCCACAGTTATAATTGTAAATATAAGAGCAAGCACCAGTAAGCTTTATTGCCACAGGCAAGATGTCTTTTTTCCTATCTTTGTAATCAGTGCAAAGCAGCCGACTTTCTTTCTTTCTTTTTAGATTGGCTACTGTCTTACTGTATCTGGTATCTGGTATCTTTATGCTATACAAACTTCCTTAACGTCGGTGAGGTTAAAGCTGGTTAACACCTGTAGAAATGAGAATAGAAACAAGACACGAAGACATAAAAGCCTTTCTAATTCATAGGATATTAAGGGTGAGGGAGATATGTCTTTTTTTTTTTTTTTTTAATCATTGAGTCCTTAAAGCCAATGGTGATTTAAATATTTAATTATTCATTTTATTGCACAAATAGACAAACACTGATCTCAGCAAGAAAGAAGAGAAGTTCCCCTGAGGCTTTTCCAATTATTTGATATAACAATCTTACCATGCCCCTAATGGTTCCCATCTCTAGCTTTTTAAATCATCTACCTAATAAACTCTATGAGATGTGGTGACCCAGAAAGAACAAGGAGAAACACATTCCTCTCTGTTGCCAAAGATAACTGTACAGTGAAAGTTTCAATTTTCATTCTAATCTTTTTAAACTAGAACTGAAAAAACTATCATCTTTCATGTGGAGTAGTATTAATTCAATTAATAAATTAATTGAAAATAAATGTGTATTATTTTAACATTACCCCCAATTCTTCAGTCCATTACCTTTTCATCCCAACCTTTTTCTTTTTTTTAAATCACTCTTATGCATTAAACAAAGATTTTCTTCAGTCATGTCTAGGCTGTCAAATAACTTCACTTTCTGGTTAATTCAAAATTCTGATTCCTTGGGTCCTCCTCCCACAATTCTCTATGCTAAGGATTGACTCACTGCCACCCTCTCTTCCAGAATGACCTAAATAGTTCCTTCTAGGGTGAAAACAAAGCACAGTTCAAAGGAGAATGCACTCCAGAGACGATTCTCAAGAATAGGAATGGGTGTGGACAAAAACTATGGCAGATCTGCATCCCTTCATCTCACAGCATCCTACAACAGTGCAGAAGATTTTGTATCCTGAAATCCCTCATGCCACACTTCTGCAAATGCAATGCATACCTTCAGTTTTATATTATAAAAACAGAATTCTGCTAGACCAAAAGATAATTTTACATTATTTCAAGCACTTTTAATGGAGAAAAATCATGAACACACACATTAATAACTATGACCTAAGGCCAGAAGGGCACAACACAGGGCCCAAACAAGACCCAGGACCAAACGCTGTGTAACACAGATATGATGAATCTCTTCTAGACTGCGTTAGCCCTGTACAGCGAGTGGGTGGGCCACACTGAACTGGTCAGTTTCTGGTAGTTAAAGTCAGAGTTGCCTCAAGTCATATCCAAGTTCCTTTTTCTCTTAGGAAATCAAATTAATTTAACACTAAATGGCTAACAAACAAGCTGACAAAGTATTCCCTTCTGTTATTATTACATTGAATTGGGCAACAATGACTTTCACAAAGTTAAAAAATACAATGAGTAATGAGTGGGAGAGAGGATATGCACTCTTCCAGATGAGATGCAAAAGCAAAATTCTTGATATTAGTAAATTCAATTCCTTTAGACTTTGTGGATACAACTCAGTTCCAGATTATAGACATCTAAAATTGGGTACATCTAAAATAAAATACATCTTTAGATTTCATTCACTAGGTTGGCTAGGGACTTGATTTACTTCCATTCACATGAGCATTTAGTGCCTATTCATATACTCTGGGGAATGAAAGACATATACATATGGCTGACAGATGTAACACAGGACCAACAGAAGACCTGTGTTGTTCTGAAGATATGGTTAGAGAACAGTTAGGAGAATATCCTGGGGCATGTCAAAGGGTATTGGATGTTTATGTTTGGGCAAGTGAATTAAGTCCTTGACTTCCAATGACTATAAGACCTCAGACATGTAATCGGATATAAATGCTTGTGTACAGTCCTCTTAATTTGGTGTCCTAATTTGGAGCTGAATCCTACTCTAAGCATCTACAATCTGAAGTTGATCTGAAACCCTTAGTGCTTGTTCCACCTGCATAAACGTAAGCATCTAGATTAATCTCAGACGTCTAAGGTATCCAAGATATCCACATAACACTGGCAGGTATATTGCCTGACCTAAGGGAATGTAAAGCCTTTCTGGGCAAGCAGATAAGCAAGGATGAGTGAAATGGCTCCAGACACAGGATTACATCCATTGGCAGAATGAGATCTTATAAAAAGTTCCATAGGAACATTGCTAATAACAGCTGGCAGGATTCATCCAAGTTTTGGGCAGCTTAAGTTCAGTCAGTGAGTATTATACCAGGTGACTGTCATAGATTCTGTAACATTTTTTATAGTAATGGCAATGTGTTAATTGAATTCTAATTCACTAAATTGCAACCTATACGCCTAAAAACCCTCTGGGCGTTCTATTCAATATAACTGTGTTTCAGTTCCTTCCCTGAATTGTTAAATAATTATCTTGCATACCTTATTTAGTCAGCTGCAGATATCACACTGAATTTCAGTAATCGACTACATTATTTCTACGTAGTCTTTATGTATCTCAAAGGGATGCTGTGAAACATAATTAATGTGTTTGAAATATTTGGAAAAATTCAAATAGAAACCGATGGAGAAAACTAGAAAAATTTAAAAGGCAGTTGAGAAAAATAGGTGGATATCAGATGTAAGACTGGCATAAGTACAGTGGAATAAATAGTTTTAAAATCATCTACAAGAAACCAGTGTAAATTCCACGTGCAACAAAGGTCCATGGTATACCAATTCTGAGCTAAAATGTTATGCTCTTTCCCAGCTTCTCCTGTAACTTCCAATAATAACAATAACAAAACTTTTCAATAATAGCAAAGAATCATGTTTAAAATTCAAATTAAATTTAAGTTAAATTTGAAGTTCAGCAGTATTTAATACAAGTGGAAGAGTGGTGATGACATTACCTAGGGAAAAATAAGATGTCAAAATCAATAGAAAATAATGAGTTGTGAGGGAAATATGTGCATAATTAGAAATTCTCACCTCCTTGTGAGCTTTCAGAATATGTAAGGCTGTAAGAAACTATTGTCATTCAGAACAAATGGAAATAATAGGAAGACACAATAGGAAATTTCACAGAAAAAAATGAAGCTGTTTCATGTAACTTTATCTAGTCCTCCTCTCTGTGGCCTCAGTCTATACAGAAAGAATTAAAAAATCTCACTGCTGCAGAATGTCTGAGGGAAAATTAAGCACAATTAATACTTGATTATGTAATGCCTTTCATTAAGAATCTCATGTACATTATGTATTCCAATTTAAGTGTATATATTTGCAAATAAATTAATCAATATAGAAGAAAATTTTAAGGAATAAAAAATAAAACTTGCACTACCATGGAGCCATGAATAACACCAAGTATTTCCAAAATACTTTATATCTCTACGTTTAAAACATACTGACAAGTTTTAGGCTCATTTATTATTAAAACAAAACAAAACAAAACAAACCAAAACAAAACAAACCCCTCATTGATTTGAATTAACTGATGCTCTCAAAAGGAAATTTACTTTTCAGTAATCATCTTGGAAGTATTTCATTGTAACTGACAAAGTTATTGCTAGAATGTTGTACCTTCCTTTAAGACAACTTCTTTAACAGTCATCTTAAAAACATGACTTAAAAGCTTTAAAAGGCTTCCATTTCCCCAAAATAAAAGCAGCTAGTCAAATAGCATTCAAAGAGCACTCTCTTTCAAAAATAATTGCTAACATGGAAAATTGCTTTGAATAGTTCTAAGCTTCATACTGTCAATAAATTCACAAGTTTTCTCACTTTAAGTTTATATTTATTGCTTTTTTTAGTAGGCTTACACAAAATATCAAGAAAAATTGATGCGACAAAATCAACTTGAAGATGCAGACTAACAATTTCCATTGCAGTAAAAAGAAGTCGCATATGCATACCTGAAAGCAGAATTTGGTTCACTGAAAAAAACCCACCAACATTATGAATTTGCATGGACAATAGAAAGTAAAGCAGAAGCTCTCACTCCTTTTCCATATTCCACTCATTAAGGTAATATTCTAAATAAGAGTGCAGAATTATGATGAAATTAGCATTTAACAGTAAATACCGTATTGTTATATGCTTCCCTATGCATCTGTTGCTGGTCCGTGCTGGAGATCTAGACAACCTAAACATTTGGTCTGAAAGAGTAAAGTAATTCCATTATTCTTATGGCTAAGTACCCAGAAGTCAAGAAGTGCAGTCTGTTTATTGTGCCACCGACTTCATATGAGAATGGTTGAAATGGAAGAGTGCATTGGCAGATGTTGTACAGGATTGATGAGGGAATTCAGGAGGAAAGTAAGGACCATTCAGTTGCATTTAGAAGGCAAAGAGCATAGAACATTGCCTATGAAGCTGACCAGAATGGCTCAGATGAAAAAGTTGTCTGCTATGTATTACTTCTGTTGAAAATAGATGAATTCTGCTATGGCATGGAATTTTATTACTCTCAGACACAGACTATACAAAGCAAATAGGATTATTTTAAAATGTGCTTTAATTTCTGTATGACTCTCTGATATTTAATATACGTGTTCCTTACGTTTTGCAATATTTAAGTACAGATCTGTTTACAAAGCTTTGGTGTACTTTTCCACAACATTATTCTCCTGCTCTATAATTAACCTTTTGTTTAGCAATAGCAATTATAATTAAATTAGCATGCTGAACTATATAATATTTCATGCTAAGCCTGCAGTTGTTGACTTCATTTGAGTTTGAATATAGCTAAGATACTGAAATAGATTTTCCCCCGTATCATCTTATTAAAATAATTATAGGCATCTTTTTAAAAGTACAATCTTAATGAATTTAAATTAACTTTTAATTTGAACAACTGATTTTGTTATTAATATATTACAGATGTTGTGGCTCACCATGAAACATCAAACATTTAAGGAATTAAACAGAACACAATTTTAATTAATTCCTACATACCGAGATGATATTCAATTGATTCTGCTTTAAAACATCTGTTAAATACACTGTTTGTTTTTTGTCTAATCTCCTTTAATTTCTTGTTGTTCTTTCTTTTTCCCTTGTAGCCTTCTTGACATTCACCTTTTTCACAGAATTGTTCAAATGTCTGTTATTGAGAGTGTGTCCCGTAACTGTCCAGCAAGTTTATCTGCTGAATATTCTGTTCTGCTGCATTAGATAACATTTTTTACTTCTTACCAGAGCCTTTAGTTCAAATCTGTTTTATTTTATATCACCTCAGCTGTCATTCACAGCTTCTGTCCTCCAGAGTCATCTGCTTCTACGAACATGCTTTTTCCCATTCTAGTTTTGTGAATGCAATATCTGGTTAGAATGAGCCTATTAATTCATTCTCAACTTTTTTTAATATAATGTGCTGGTTTTGGCTGGGGTAGACTTAATTTTCTTTATAGTAGCTAGTATGGGGCTATGTTTTGGATTTGTGCTGAAAACAGTGTTGATAACACACTGATGTTTTAGTCATTGCTGAGCAGTGCTTACACAGAGTCAAGGCTTTTTCTGCTTCTCACACCACCCCACCAGTGACTAGGCTGGGGGTGCACAAGAAGTTGGGAGGGAACACGGCTGGGACAGCTGACCCCAACTGACCAAAGGGATATTCCATACTATATGACATCATGCTCAGCAATAAAAGCTGGGGGAAGAAGAAGGAAGTGGGGGGATGTTTGATTAAATATATAATCTACCATAAAAACAAGGACTTGAACCTGGAAATCACACTCTAATTGTTTCATGAAAATGCTTCATGAAAAGTAAAATAACCTTGCCAAGATGAATCACAATAAATTTTTAACAGAATATATTATGACGTAACAGGGTGCTCTACTGGACAAAGTAGGTTCAACCAACCATAGCCCAAACAGGAAACTGGACTCCAGGCTCTGCAATTTTAAGTCCAAGTATTCCTTTAGCTGTGGCACATTTTGTACCAAACAGCCCAGTGGCCCAGAACAAAGCACAAATCTGAATGTGAAAAAGACTGTGTTGGATGCTTCTGTAGTTGTTCCTATCACTGGAGTCTCCACTTGGCTTTTTTCACTGTCTCTCTTTCATCAAAAGCCTGTTTTATTAGCATCTGCGAACACAGGACAAATCTGACTTGGCAGATAAGATATGCAAAGGAGCAGGCTGTAGATATTACAGTAGAGGCAGACCTATTCTGCAGTACTAGAAGTAAAATGTTTCTGGCACACTGAGATTCTGATATTAAAGATTCCGTTCTGTAAAAATAAACATTTTCAGAGTCAGTCAGCAGCTAATAGGGGTTGGGATGCAGGAGTTAGCAGTTTGGGATTAAGAAAACATGTAGAGATAGTTAGATGCTCAAATTTCATGCAAGTCCCCATGTGGATGTAGCCGGTAGATGTTTTTTAATATTTAACACATAGAGGCAATTGGCTTTGGTCTGTATTGACTAACAGTTTATCCATTTCCATCTAAAATACTCCACAGAAGGACTAATTCCCTTTGAAGACAAGCACAAGTAACTGTTCTGCCAAATGTTGACTGACAGCCAAGCTGGCCAGGGTCAGTTTCTGAGCACTCCTTCTAAAAACATTTAAACAACTCAAGCTTCCACGTAGACACCCAGGAAATTACCAACATGAGTACAAAGTCATGTTAGCATAGAAAAATTTATTGGGAATTACAGCTTACATACCAAACACTTAAAGGAACTGGTTCAGTTCCTGGTTCAGTGCCATATTCTGGTTCAGACCAAAAGTGGTTGCTGGAGCAGCACCACATTCTCCCTGCCTTGACTCTTTCCTTCCTCACTTAAGGGAGTCATTGCATCTGGAGTATAAGGAGGGACTGTTCATCTTTGCATTCAAAGACATCATTGGCAAGCCTCCCCTCCCCAAGCCAGGCCCATACTTTCTAGACATCACACCACAGGATTTACACATATTTCACTGAAAAATAGGAACATGCACTTTGAAATACTTCATGCTACCATTTTTGGTTAATCTATTCATTAATACATATTAAATGTCATCCTTAAGTCAAACAGATTTCTCCAGATATACTATTAAATATTATATAGAATTGTACAGTGGTCCTGTAGCTCCAGTGACTTGATGCAATTATTCCTGATTTACATCAGAATGACTGAAATTAAAGTCAGTCTAGGATACCAAAAGTTTTAAAGGCCAGGAGGACAAAACCCTGTTGTTGGCAAGTTCTTCAAAAATCAAATGAGCAACACTGTTTAGAGGAAATTCCTTTACTAGCTACTTTTAAGAATAATTACATAATATAGATAATTAGGACTGGTGTTTGTATAAATACTTCAGTTCAAAATAGCATTTCATACTAATTATCTGCAGTTCAAGCTAAGAACCATTATGGAACAGAAATTTAGCTTTTTAGCCTGTATAAGTCATCACGGTCCATTAACATCAGTGCAGATAACTCTGTATAGGTTGCTAGATTTATACCAGCTAAGAATTTTAATTTGTTTTTTCTCCCTTCCCTGGAATAGGTTGGTGGTTTGGATAGATTTGGGGTCACTACCTAACACTGCCTTGTGTTCTCTCTGAAGACGAGTTGCACTGTACAATGAAATCATGCTGATAAAAAAGTGATAACAGATAGCCCTTGGGGAAATTGCTTTGTCATATCACCCAGATTTAATTAGGCAAAACTAAAAGAGGAAAAAAAAAAATCTTAGCTGATATTGAATGTCATTCATGTATTTCTAAGATTAGAATTCCCTGTGACTTGGTACTGAAAAAGTAGGAAGTCATCTTATACTTGATTATGATTCAATTCTAAGAAAACATTTTATTTTTTCAATGCAATTAACTGAATAATGAAAAAGATATGAATCAATTCCTTGGTGAAAGTGTTTTTGCCGCTCTCTCAGACTCTTTTGGTTTTGTAGTATATGTTACCATTTCTGGGTTTTGGATGTTCCCCCCCCCCCTTTTTTTTTTTCTTTTTTCTTTTTTTTTTTCTTTTTTTCTTTTTTTTTTTTTAAGGATTTAGATGGTACATACAGCATCTACAGAGAAAAGTGTTTAGTGTCCTTTTTTGCCCTTATGGAAAAAGGATGCCACTGAGAACTTTGTTCCAGTTCAGAACACTTGCATATGTGCTTAACTTTGGTTTCATGTAACAGCCTGATTGAATTCACATATTAACACTGAAATTCATCGTAGATATTTTTTTAGTGATGATAGCTATACACACACAAAAAAAATCCTTATACAATGATGGGCTCTGAGCTTACTACTGCTATTCAGGGACAAGATCCCAAAAGTACAACATGTGGTTCTCTGAAAAGATCGGCCTAGTGTTCAGTGAATCAAAAATTCAACTGAATTTTAGGAGTTTCTAGGAAAGACGACAGATAACAAAGAAAAAAAATGCCATTGCAAATTCATGCTGCATGTGGATCTTTAATACTTCGTAAAGCTCTTGTCCTTCCATTTCAAAAAGGATGTAATAAAATAGAGAAATGTTTAAATAGGAGCAAAAGGATCATCAAAGAAGAATTTGGAGGAATTTAGAACTAAGAATCTTTAGACTGGAAAAGTGAAAAGCAGAGAGAGAGAGAGACATGATGATGGTGGTGGTGGTGGTAATGAAATCTGTGAAGTCATGGATGGCACAAAGAAGGTGAACAGTGAGTGTCTGTTCATTGTCTTTACTTTTCAAGAACTAGAGGTACCTTTGACCTGGCTTTGCTATGTTATGGTCTTGTGCAGAATCTTGAGTCTTTCCACATAAGAAAAAAGAAGAAAAACACGGGGAAAAAAATTAAAAGAAAGTGGTCTTAATTTCTAATTTGTATACTCTAGGCAGAAGTAATTTCCCACAGTAGAGCTACTGGCCTAGTAAATACTAAAATTTTACTTATTTGAGAGCTATACTTCCTGAGTTATTTCAAACACCTGTGAAAGTCTGACCTTTTCGTAGGAGCCTACGGAATCCAGATCAGAGATTTCAGATACTGCAGGGAATATGAAGATCTAATACATTAGAATTAAATTTTGGTAGAAATTATTTGCAAGATCTTTCTTCTCTGCAACCTGGTCCTCCATTTCTGAAGGAAATCACATTGTTCTCTTTCAGTCAAACATTGTGAACATAACAAATTTTCATATTACATGATTTGGCATAAGGTGCCAGAAGTTAGGACATACTAGAGGAATAGTAAGGGAAGGACACGCTGGAAGAGTAAATTCTGGAAAAGAAATAATAGGATTCTAAGTGGTTTGCCTACAAAAACTATTTTTCTTTTACTATTCCTTTACAAGCAGAACTTAGTGTCATGATTATGGTTCCCAGCTCAGTCTTCCATGCTACTAGGCCAGATGCCGAGAGAATTCAGGTTTACTTAAATCACAATAATGTAATAGTTTCATTTTCCAATACTAAAATAGTTTTTCAAGAATATAATGTTTTCGTGCTATATGACTACTATATGAGCTGTGAGGCTGTTTAAGAATTTTTTTTTTTCATTTAAGTATTTTCAACGTGGAAAAATTAATTAAATAAGACTTACTAATCTAAGTCATTAAACTGAATGGTTTCTGCCATAAGCTATAGTAGTTGCTAGATGGATAATGAAGTAACAGCCGTTCTCTTGGCTTCAAAATTGTGAGCTAAATGTTTTGCAGAGGGGTTCTATTACAGGAACCCTCTCACCATATTCAAACACTTGTGGTTTTTTGTTTGTCAGAGTAAATTGTCTGTGCTGGGTACCCCATGGACTCCACATAAATAAAGTTCCTAAAAAGCCAAATGGACATTTAATATAATACCATTTAAGAACATACCCTTCTCATTTTTCAATATATTTTTTTTTAAATTCTTATGGGAATCAATTTTTGTAGCTAAGCTAAATATAACCATTTTACTTAGCTATTTCCTTCATTATATTACAACTTTTTCTGGAGAAAAGACAATGAATTATTATGAATTGTATGTAAACAATGTGTATATATCCATTTATAAAATGTGGTGCATCAACTTTTTTAAAAATGGTACCCATATGCTTACAGGAGTTTACACCTTTTCTGTCACTACCAACATTATCTAGCAAATCGTTTCTGTTACTTTTAAAACGAGTGTGAATTTAGCAGCTTTGCAATCGGATAATACTGGCTTGAGACTTGCTAAAGTAGGTGGCTGTTTTGTAAGCTTTCCTTGCAAATTTTGCCGGTACTAGTCCATTGAGAGTGGCAACCCCAGAGACTAGTTTGTGTGCTCAGATTCCAGGCTGTCCTCTGTTTAAAAATGAAACCAAATCAGAGACTTAAACATGTGCATAGCAAAGAATCCTGTTGACTTGATGTACTTTTTGAAGCTAAATGTATAATTGGGAGGAATGAGCCATGTGTCAGTTTAACTAAACTTTATTAATCAGCTTAGCCTGTTGTGTTACGCAGTTTTGAAGAAGATAAATTCTGCAAGTGTGTAAAGCTTCCTTGTGACTGAATGGAGGCATGCTGTTTTTTCGCTCTTCCCACATTCTTCGTAGGTTTAAATGGCTTAGACTGGTAACTTCGGTTTTAGGTAATCCAAGGGTCTGTCTCTTCTGCTAAATAAAACATGCTCAAGCCTGGAATGCTGATCAGATCCACATAGCATTTAAAAGCTGGATCAGTCCCTTGCTCTGTTCTGGGATGCTCCAATGACTCTCCTGTCTCCAGGTAGGGCACATTCTGGAGAAACTTCATCCCACACACTGCTTCGAAAAGGGCAGCTTGGAGAAGACTGGTCCAGTTTTGACTCCCTCTACCTTCAATAGCTCTCCAATGCTTCTCCAAAAAGCTTTGTGGCTGCAAACAGCCTGTGTGCCTTAATGCCATACCAGATAGCAATATTTAATAATTGAATCCAGCCCTTCTTAAGTTCAGGAGTGGATTTCAGCTCACTTAAATGTAGGTGACTATGTTTCTATTATACTCAGTGAAAATCTAATAAGTACAGTGGGCAGAATTCAGGCATATTTATCATACCCTATGATAGACTTTCATTATCTGAAATTTTTGTTATCTGAATATCCTTCTGGACTCATGACTGTATTGATCAGGAGCTTATTTCCATTTCCTAAACATGGGAGTCTAACACCATATGAAATACTTTAAGATATTCAAAACATCTGCCTGGGGCTGACAAATGTAAGACGGGACCTATAGGAAACCTATGCCTGCGGGTGGGCTCAGCTCAGTGGGGCCTATGGTTGGGCAGGGTAGGGCTGTGTGGAGCTGGAAACTGGCCCTGCTAGGGCATCACTGGGACAGGGGCTGATGGCCCTAGCGGGGTGACATGGGGTCCTAGGCCATGGGCAGGTTGGGGGAGCCCCAGTGGAGGCTGGGCTGGGACAGTCAGGCCTGGTAGTGCCCTCAAAGTCCTGACAAACTGAGTCTTAATCATCAAGTGATGGTAAATTGAATACCATGCTAGATGTTTCTTGTTAGGTAACAGTCATTGATGAGAACTTCCTAAGTGTACATTTTGGATGTAGTATTTACACACATTTGAATTTAATTATTCACATTTTGCGCAAATGTAAAAAAGAAAACAGTTTAAGAGCAGATCTAATGCAAAAAACTACAGAGTGAAAAGAGATAACAGCTCAAGGTTGTAACAGTATGAGATTTCCATCAAAAACAAGAGAATGGAATCAGAACATCTCATTCAAGAAAGACTGAGTTGGCTAGAGAAGAAGACACAATCAAATAACCCAGGGGAGCAAGACTTCAGACAGCTAATTCTGAACAAAAATGCCAAAGCACAAAAGCATTGATATTTGACCACACATAAATAACTGAAGTCTATATCTCAGTCTAAATTAGCTGTAAGGTATATGCATTTCAGTCAGTAGAATTAAGGATATTAAAAAAAAAAAAAAAAACCACCCTAGAAAACAGTTACATTATCCCCATATTAATAGACTAGATTCTTACATAGACTGTTCAATGGAAAGTCAAAGAGATTTGCTAATGTAAGATTGCACATCCTAGACACAGATGATAAAATTTTAAGTTGCATGTAGCCAAGATTTCCTACACATTTATTTTTCAAAAGCATTAAAATCACTAAAAATTTCAAAGGGACCAAAAAAGTAAATTTCAGACAAATCTACCTGGAAGCTCCCTTATATGAAGAAGTATCCTACTCAATGACAGACCCACATTGTTAATAGTTTTGCATTAGCACATTATTCAAATTCTAAACACATTCTTGAGGTGCTGAATGAGTTATTCTGTGACAGCCAAAAAAATAAACCTTGTTCAGGCACCCACAGACATGACAGAGTTAAGCAAGAAGCAATGAACTGCAAATTTTACAGAAATACCCACTGTGCATATCTGGAGATAATATATGGTTTAGAGAATAGATCAGATGAATTTGAAAGGATCTGGAAGTCATTTCTAAAACACATGTGAAGGGATTCACTTAATTCTAGATCCAACACTTAACTGCTAGCATATGGCTTAACAACTTGTGTAACGTATACAGGTGCTGACTGGCTGAGATAAAGCAATTTTTTTATTCTTCATTCATTTATGACTTCCCATTTCTTTTACCTTTCAATGTGTACATGGAGAAGTGTTTAGCACAATCCAAAAAAGATACCAGTATGGCTCTTATCATGCCAAGACTTACTCGTGGCAGTAGTGGGTTAGTTGCTAGCTAGACAAAATGAATACTGAGAAACATTACTTTATAAATTGGAAGTCTAAAAATATTGACTTCAGCATGAACTATTATGGTAGCTGTGATTATTCTAGCTTATTTCTAGCTACAGCACCATGACTTTTATAAGGACCCTTTGTCTCTGAAAATATTACTGTAAATTTTAAAATTGATCATTTTCTGTAATTCTTTCTGGTTGGGTTCATACAGTGTCTATTTAATTTATAATGCATTTTTTCCACCAATTCTGGTACTTGTGAAGTGGATATAAGATTGTATGTGTTATACATACTTCATTTTCATTTAGTAATACTGAATGTTACCTGAAGTCATTCTGACCTCTCAAAAAACTCAGACAACAGACCTTGAAGAACTTATTTTCTTACTAAAAGTAATACTGTCGACTTGAAAAAAAAAAATCATGTCATTTTCGCAGGATCATATTCAGGTACATTGTGTGCACAAAAGCACTGTGTATTTCTGTTTTTGTGTCACAGCAAGAGCAATGTGACACATTCTCTGTGCTTTTCTTTTAAAACTGCACAGGCTTTTAAACATGTAAGATTACTTATGGTTGCAGGAATGAACCTTTGTAAAATACAGCTATAATGCTTTCTTCAAGCCTTATTCAGTGAGCTGGAAGCTGTTCCAATGACTTATTCTAACTAAACTCCAGCTTTTGTCCAGGTGAGGACAAATAAAGTGTGGGAAGTCTCAACTACTTGGTTATTAGTCTCTGCCAGAACCTGCCCTTTCATATATCAACTCTTTTAATTTCAGTGACATCCATCAAACATAACCTATATTTCTCCTATAACTAATGTTAAACTATTAAATCTCACATTTGTTTTAAAAAAGCAAAATAAAAGAAGTAACAACTTCATTTTCCAGACCTTGGCTGTGTAATGGAGATTTCACATTGTCAATATTTTTATTTACCTTTCTCCTGTCTCTTTCATCAACCTGAGTATAGTGTCTTCTGTTTTTATCAGATTACCAAGTGATAGATTTTTATACCCCAGAAAATTTCTTCTCAGAAACAGCATGAAGTTTAGCTGGGAGCAGAAGTTCAGGGTCTGTTATCTCTTCGATAAAGCCTTCCTTGATCTGCTTAAAAGTCACTCCTTCGAGTCTCTGTCCTGAGGTTAAGATCTGCAAACAAAAAAACCCATTTCACTGAAATGATTTCTCTCACACTTCTGACTGCCTATAAATCCTCTTGTGGCACTAGTATTGATTAGCATGTCAATAAGTATTTTATCTGACTATTATTCACAGTCTAATTGCCAATAATGGCATGTGAAAAGATATTACAGAACAGAATGGAATTGCTTTTATATTTAGACGTACTTATGAGTATGAGATTTCTCATCAACATGAACCCCAAAGATTTGATGGGAGAAAGCTTACACCAAAATCATTCAGCTAGCCAGTACATGTAATTTTTAGTAGCATTTTCAGTCAGGACAGATGAATAACTGGGAGTGGAGTGGGTGGGATGTAGATACAGGATGCTAGTGCAGAAGCAAATAAATTTTAAGTTCTTCCACATAAAAAAAAGGTTTTAAATTATTTTACTTTTCCTATAGGAATATGAATAGATATTACCATGGTATCTCAAATCTGACCTCTGGAATTGATTTTCAAAATCTGAGTGGAGTTTAACATAGAACTTGCTATGACTTGGCTTCCCTTTAGTAAGCTAATAGGAATAATCATCAGTTTTTTTCCCAGATTTTACAGGATTTAAAGTATATTTCTTTCAGCACTTTTTCAAATTCCACATTTACTATGAATGAGATTTTTCTTCAATGATGACATTTTAGGGATTTGAGGGTCTTTCAAAAGCCAGACTAGGGTTGTAGACCTGAAAATCACTGTCACAGAAATTGTTTGGCAATTGTCTCCAGTCTTGATCAACAGCTAATAAAGACATTTCAACTGATGTCTTTTACATCTTGTAACTATGTAGTACAATTCATATATAGATTTCAGTGTATAAAGTACACAAACATGTTAAACTGACAGCAGAGCCTTCTCTTCCCCACCTTGATAATACATAGTATTCACAATGTATTAGACATTTGTTGTAGCCCAGTCAATCACCGGGACTATTATCAACAATTCTTATCTGTAATCAGGACAGGAGATAGATCTACTTACTTATGCCTAGCTGACATTTACAGTGGACTGATGATGTCACTTTTGAAAGATAAGAAGTGATAGTGAATAATCTTTCAAGAAAGCTGCCAGAGCTAATATTCAGGTTTAGTTATGAGAATCTGTAGGAAGGAGTTTTTAATCTGTGCATACCATGAAACATGAATTTTCAAATCCAGATCTTATTTAGTGAAATAGTACATAAGACAAATACTACTTTTTTTTTTTTTTTTAAATACGGACGAGGTACCAGCCTCAAGAAGTCTCTCTCATCATTCTGACTACTTGCTAGTTGAATGAAACAAAAAAAGAAATTTGGAGCTGATGTAAGGTACAGCTAGGTATGAGCTTGATTCTAAACTGTTGGTGCATAAAACGTAGAAAAAAGTATTGCTTTATTTCTACTCAAGTTTGTCTGGTGCAAAAAGTAATTTCAGACTAAAATAGCAAAAAGTGGTACCTTCCATTCCTTAATGGAGGAAAAAAAATCTTAAAAACCAGGTTGCAAACCATCTTTTCAATGTACAGTACCCCACAGCAATCACTAAACGTCACTGTTTTCTTCTTCTCTTAATAATCACCATGGACCATTTTGTGAGGAAGCAATGTAGCACACTGCTCTTAAAGAGATGTTTCCCAGTGCCTGATCTTAAACATAGGTTTTTAAACATGTAGCAGGACACTGCAGAGTATGTCTAAACAGCAAGATTTCCCAGGGAATTTGTAACCCAAATGAAAAGCAGCCAGCTTTTTTACTGTTTTCTTAAAGAAAATTAATATTTCTGGGGATTTCCTTTTTCCTTTTAAACTGTCAGCTCTGGCAATTTATTCTAGTATATGAAGTTAAGATGGGTTAATTGTCTTATACATAACACCGCCATTCTTTTTTACTTAATTTTTCTTCTTCTCATAGCAATAAACCCTTTTACCAAACTACATTCTAACGTAACTATGTTGGGTTTACCACCACAGAATTGTGGTGTATAGTGTTGACAAAATTGCTGAGAACAATAAACGTTTCAAATTTTGCCAGCACCTTCAACATTTCTCTTAAGTTTCTTTTTTGACTCAGAACCCAACTTCCCGGTCAGCAGCAAAAGCCTAGCTTAATACCAAATTACTTAGTTCAGTTGTGAATTAAATTATGCTAACAGGTTCCTTTTTATGCAACACAATAAATATGTCTAACAATATTTTCAGGTTCAGCGAGTTCTCCTTGAAGCTGCTCCATGGTCTTCTGCCTCCACTAGGTTTTAGTGTTTTCAGAAACATCATCACCACCGCAGAGTTACACGTGTTGTCGTCTGCCATTTGTCTTCATCCACAAAAATAATTTTCCCATCCATTTATGTTTACATGCCATAATACTCATTATATTTTGTGTAGCCTTGCAAGCAAAACTTCTTGAATAGCTCATGTAATTAGAATTTGAAATGCTGCCTCTGCAACTGAATTTATGCCATTGAGAGTACCATGGCTGTAAGTTTTTCAGCTTAGTAATATGTATGATGATAGAGATAGTGGCTTTGAAGTCCCCTCTTGGAACATTTGTGGATAGACGTGCCACAATATAAACATGTGCCTTAAAACATGAAAAAGGTCAAGTTCACAGAAACACGATAATTTTACAAAAATATATTTGTTAGAAGCTATGTGATTTTTTTTTTGTACATTATCATTACTAATGTGCTATTGCACATGTATGTACATTCATGACAGTCTGTAGGTTCTTTATTTAATTAAATTATTTTGGTGTACCTAATGGATCAGGTAAGCAATACTCTATGATTTTATAGATTGTAAGTATGAAATGCTCTCTTTGTGCAAAGGGAGCAAAACTTACCCAACTGACTAAAGAGATGCTGATAAGTCATCATGGTCAGTGAAATGGATTATTCAGCCATCTGTGGGAGGAAATCTTAGGGTATTGCTCTATGTTATAACAAACGTTTTTCAAATAGAAGGTTTTGCAAAGCCTTTAAAGACAGCAATACCCCATTAAAGTTCTCTATGTTAGGTAATTTTTTGTCTTTAATGAAGACCATCCAATCAATTGGCACATTTTTAAAAGGTTTGAAGAAAAAGAAATTAAGGTTTCAAGGCAGACACACTAAGGAAGCAACTTTTACTGTCTATACTACAGTGCCACTAGCTTCACACTAGTCTTAAATCTTTTAGATCTATCAGAAACTTATCTCTGAATTTCTTTTCTGTGCAACCTGAAGAAAACATGCTTTTCATGGCAAGTTCCAACTCCTTCTTTCATATATGCTAAAGCACAGATGATTTGCAAAAAGAATTCATACAGAATAGATTAACTGAATTACTTGTGTACAAGACAGAAAAAAATAGAGTTTAAAAAAAGCTCTCACAAATGCTCTATAACAATCAGAAAACAAGGAAAAAAGGAAAAACATGTTGATGATTTTTAATTTTACTCAAAGCAGATGATTAGTGGATACTTTTTAATAAAACAATAATTGAAAGATATTGTTACAGACAGCTAGAACACTGACAAATGGAAAAATCTAAATGAAAAAAGTTTCATCATAGATATCAAAGTCAGAATAGGAACACTAACATCGGTGCAAATTTTAGGTTTTTAAACTCTGTCAGAAACTACAGTCTAGGATGCAGTTCAGCTCCAGATTGAGACAGCCACAGTCAGGTTTTTAAAGGATGTAGCTGAACCCCACGCTTGGGGTCTTCACTGAAGCACAGCTTTTTTGGGAGTTTCTTTAGATTATAGGTGTAGAATTTTGATCTGCACTCTTCTACATAGCTTTTCATAGGGTATGGCTGCAGATCTGATCGTGGTAATGTGGTTTAGTTTGCATCACAGAAACCCATACTACTGTCTCTGGAAGTCTCCAGCTTAAATTCCCAGTGTCTGCCAAGATGAGGTCTGATACGTATAAAATTGATCAATAAGCACATATATAAGCTTACATGTATGCCTTGGCTTTGCAATTTTATGTAAATTTTTGTAAATATATTCTCTCAGCAAAGCTAAAGGTGAGACTGAAGGGAAACAACCTAATCTGGTTCCTGCAACATCTGGAAAAGCATTCAAAAGATTTTTCACCAACATACAGCATTTACTGCCACTTTACAACATAGTTTTAATCCAGCAAAATAATTTAAGGAGATAGTATTATTAGAGACAGAACCAGAATACTTACAGAAATGCTACTCATCCACACCTACAACTTCTTTGCACTACTGAAACAGAAGAATCCATCTAGCTTTAGTATATTCACACCAATATCCTACCTCACCTTCCTAAAACATTATTAAAAATGCCTGCCAGCAACTCTATCTCTTTCAGAATGTAGCATCCCCAGCTTGAACAAGCCCAGTGATTGATTATGGTAATCTGCCACAGGCTGAGAGCAGTTAGTACATATCACATCATTACATTTTAGTTACCATGTGGTTTGAATTTTATTTTTGCATTTCTTACTAGCCATAAATTAATTTTTCAGGTTCACCAGAAATAAAAAAATAGAGCATCTGTTAAAAAACATCTGTAGTTTATCTATATGGAATACATGAAAGGAAACATACATAGTGTAATAGTAGTTGTAGTAATCTTGGCTAGGCATTCATCAAATTCAAGGAACATCAAGCTTTTAGCTACCCAAAAGATTACATAGAAAAAGTGGAACATACAAACTGCAAATTAATCACATAATTTATTAAACATACTGAAGTATAATGGTCCTATTACAAGACATACATCGAAAGCCAGATTTGGGCACCCTCATTTTCGTTACATAAATCTTGACTCCACAAAGGTCACTTAATAGTAGTGGTGTATTGACCTATCAGACAAAATTGTTCAGAATGTACCTACTCAGCTTTAGCAATCCCTTGATAGGCACAAATGTGCAGCAATGCAAAGTTTCATAGTTTTAGAAAACATGGAGTGGAGACACCATGCAAAAGTATCAAACTTAATTTGATCCCTTGTATCTGTGCTACCTGGGCAACAAAAGACTATCAGCATCACTCTGCAGTCTCTTCACTCCAGATTGCACTTGTAACACACAGCCTGAGTGTGTCCCAATATGTGAGGTTTGGTGTTTGCAGTTGCAATGCTGACAAAGCCTGATCACGAGACTTCACAGTATTAACAAGTAATAATAAAGAGAAACTCACAGTTCGCACAAGAGTTTGCCTTTTTTTCTCCCTACGTTTTATATAGTTTATATTGGATAAAATGTTTCATTTCAGCAATATTCCCTTAGCCTAGGATAGACTACCTTCTCCTTAATATGCCAACTATTTTAGGCTAATGTTTCTTCGTGTGTGTGTAGAACTCAGGTGGAATTTGCTTGCAGCTAAGACACCTAAATGTAGACACCTAGATAAGAATATCTACATATAGGCACTCACAGTAATCAGTGGTTCCATGGTTGAATCCATGGTTCAATTCAGTTGTTCAGATGTGGACACTTAGTCTCATCTGGGATGCATTGGGGTGTCCAAGATGTCTGCATGAACCTGGCAGGTCGAGTAGAGAATTTACAGGAGTTTCCAGCCTTCTGGGTGGCAGCTGGAGGGCAGGTGGGCGACTTTATGCATCTCAAATGGCACTAAGTGCCATGCGTATGCAACTGAATTCCATCCCAAAAGCAGTAAAATGGAAACTGGTAGGGGTGACCATCTTGAGGGAAAGGGTCCAAGCGAGCTGCACAAGCACAGGCCATTAGCATCATTTGGTGTACTGTTGGGTACCCTTTCTGACTCCTGGCTACTGCTGCAGAAGAACAAAAGCCGCCCACAGAAACTTTGTCACACAAAACCCCGATGCATATGTCTCATGCATACACATCTTTGCTTTCACAGGGAGGAAACCTATGCAGGCAGGTTAGAGAGGACCCCAGTAGAGTCCTAATGCTGGCATGCTGGGGACAGTGAGGGGTCTGGGAGCCTGTAACTCACTCCAGCTGGCACATGCAGCCTGGGTGCTAGTAAGGGAATGCACAGAACCTCTATGATGATAGAGGTTTTACATTTTTAAATATTGTTTAAAAAATCACTTAGGAGTCTAAACCTATAAACTGTGTAACAACAGAAGAGTGAAGACATGCAATAACAGATCCCAAAGGGATTCAATAGATTTTAGTAAATGTATTTTTGTATTTAAATCTTGTTTTGAGCCCTTTACGAATAATACAAGTATTAAATAAGAGTAACATAAACAACTCTAGTGGAACAATTGAAAAAATTGCAATTTTTCCTAAGTACCCCTCAGCAAAACAGAATTTTCTTCAGTATTTTTTTTTTTTCCTAGAATAGTGTACACAAATCATAACATTCTGTATTGCCATTAAAAATGAATGGAATAAATCCATAATTTGGGGGGGGGGGGGGGGAAGTGGTGTTTAAGTCCTCTATATTTATACTCTGCAAGATAGTGTCTTATTTTATGATAAAGATAAAATCTGTTTCATCATTTCTAAGTTCCCAACATATACTTTAAAAACAACGGAAAAATCTACCCTGTTCTTTCCATATAATCTAGATAGAAACTTTTTAGAGACACAATTCAAAATCTGATTTATTCTGTTCAAAATTTTCTCTTTTTCTTTTTTGGTAATTTTTAATTTGGTCTTGTGAATAAGAAAAATTTTCAGACTTTTTTTCCTTGGTAGCTTTGAAAAATTGGTCAAAGAACATTTGTTCTGCCATGTAGCATTGGACCAAAGATCTTTTTTTCATAGCATTTGTCCAAATAGAGGTGATCCCATGAAACTGCATGAAGCTTTGCAATACTGTTTAAATTTCCAGTGATTTTCAAAGACCATCTAATATTCAAAACTTTGGAGGTCTACATTAAACTGTCTGCTGGGGAACTGACCTCAAAGGAACAATATAGAATTATGCAGTTCTAATTTTTGTCATTGGTTCACACACAATGTTACACTTTACAAACCCCAGTCAAACAGATCTGCAAGCAAGGAACTTGTAGCAAATTAAAATCACCGTGAATCTAACAGATTAAGTACTGACACAAGAGAAAGAGGAAAAAAAAATATATGCACGTTTTTGCATCCTTATTTTGGGATTTAATCCAGCTTTCACTGAAACCTGTGGGAATTTTTCCATAGTCTTCTGAGACTTTGGGAGAAAGTTTATTATGTCTGCCTTTGGTATTTCTAGTATTCATAGCATGCTGGTACCCAAGACTCGCATTTTCATAATCACATGAAATCTAATTTTCCTTACTCACTTTTGAAACCAGGGGAAATACCCACAAAATTAGATGCAGTTTCTTATGAGTAAGGATGTCAGAATCTTGTCCTTGGTATTTTCAAGTTAAAAGCTCTAATTTTTTTTTGTTTGTTTTTTTCTATTATTATTCTCTAAATAAAATGGAAGAGCATGTGATGGCCTTACTTGTAAGTAGACAGACAAGGATATATATCCTATTCAAAAGCTAAGAACAAGAAAATAAAGTGTAAAATTATAATCTATCTAAAGTAGCTATTACCTACAGCCAATATAACCTTGACAAGAACAAATGTCTGTTAGATGAGCAGAATCTTAAACAGTATTTAATTCAGACTTATGAATTAAAAGATAACAGTTATTAATTTTTTGTCCTCTGGTACATTTCCTATTACACTATAGAAATAACATTCTGCTAGAAATGCTATTTACCATTTTTTGCAATGTACTTTTGTATCTAACTTTAAAGATTTGGGTAACTCAAATAATGAATTCTCAGAAGAAAATTATATAGTCCTTTTATGTGTATTAACTTTCTAACATATGTTTAATCTCTCCTATTAGTACTACTTCTACCAAAGACACAAAATGATGATTACAAGAGGAGCATTTACCAATAATACAGACATGAGAAAGGAACTAAAACCAAAGAGTCATTTTGTCATTTTGTCATTTTGTCACTTTGTCATTTAAATTTCCCATTGTGACAGGATATCTGGCTCAGAAAAGCTAGGCCACTAATTTGTTCATCCCATACACTTTTATTTGCTTGTTAACTAATTGCCCTGAACAACTTTATTACTGGTAAATGTTAATTACATAGTGATGGCTCCATAACTTGCTTCTAGCAGTACACACAAATTTAAAACCCCTGCTCTCTCATGAATAGCTCCTAAATTCATTTTTTTTTTCAGGAAAATGCATTGCCAGTCCAGTTCATTCTTTTTAACCTATAAATAAGACTGCAGTCCTGGGAGTTCAGTGTGCATTACTGAATTTTAGCGTAAACCAAATGCTCCACAAATATTATCTGGTTAATTTTTATAGTCTTTGCATTCTTCATTGTGAAACAACAACACAGGCTGTCTTTGCCTTTCTCTTTCAATACCCTTTCAGCCTGTCATGTTATTGTCTATTCCCATAAAGGAACTTAGGTACCTAAATATTTTGTTAGGCTTAGCCACTTAACCAGAATTTAAGCAAGGTTATAATGTGATCATAGTGTGATTTAAACCCTCAGACCCCTAGCTAACCTTCAGGCATCTAATTCTATATTAAAGATGCTCAAAACCCACTCTTCTTTCTCTGCAAGCCCGCAGCCTTCACATATATTTCTTTTGTAAGATCTGTTGTTCTCTACAAATTGTGTCTACTTCTAAGTTTCCCCAAGAAGCTTAATCGGGAAGGTATTATATTATATCCAGCATACCATAAAATTGCTTTATCACTTCAAAGGATTGATGGTTCTGCCTCCCATTTCCTAGGAGCATGCCCCAGCTATCAGGCCTTAAGGCTTAGTGGGATAGCTGATTCACTGGACTAATTTTTGGCTGGGATAGAGCTAATTTTATTCATAGTAGCTTGTATGGTTCTATGTTTTGGATTTCTGGTAAAAACTGTGTTGAAACCACACCTATATTTCAGTTATTGATGAGCAATGCTTATACAGCATCAGGGCCTTTTCTGCTCCTCACACTGCCCATCTAGCAAGTAGGCTGGTGGTGCACAAGAAATTGGGAGGGGGCACAGGCAGGACAGCTGACCCCAATTGACCAAAGGGATATCCCATACCGTATGACATCATGCTCAGCAATAAAACCTGGGGGAAGAAGGAGAAAGGGCTTTTTGGCTTTATGACATCTGTATTCCCAGGCAATCATTATGTGTGATGGAGCACTGCTTTCCTGGAGGTGGCTGAACTCCTGCCTGACGATGGGAAGGAGTGAATGAATTCCTTGCTTTGCTTTGCTTGCGTGCGCAGCTTTTGCTTTGCCTATTAAACTGTCTTTATCTCAACCCACTAGTGTTCGCACTTTTACCCTCCTGATTCTCTCCTCCATCTGACTGGGGGGGAGTGAGTGAGCGGCTGTGTGGTGCTTAGTTGCCAGCTGGGGTTAAAACATGACATTCACTTTGTGTACAAGTGATGATTTATTAAGCTAAAAGGTGACTGAAAGGAAATACAAGACTGCTACTTTCACCAAGAGTATGGGCTATGCACCTGTGTGGAAAACTGCATCTAGATTTCTGTCTCTTCTCCCAAGGTTGTTGATGAAGTCTGAGATGTGTTTAGGAATGGAGAGTTCACTTCTGATGCATCTTGCTAAATGGGTAGCAGAGTGGTAACAGAAGGCCCTATAGCCTCCAGAATAGATGGACCCCTCTGTGAGGACAGGTGACTGGATGCGTCAGACTACATACCTGCTCTGTTAAAGTTTAATATAAACATTTTTAAACTAAAAAGAGCAATTATTTATCATAGAATCATAGAATAGTTTGGGTTGGAAAGGACCTCTAAAGGTCATCTAGTCCAACCCCCCTGCCGTGGGCAGCAACATCTTCAACTACAGCAGGTTGCTCAGAGCTCCGTCCAACCTCACCTTGAAGGTTTCCAGGGATGGGGCATCCACCACCTCTCTGGGTAACCTGTGCCAGTGTTTCACCACCCGCAGCATAAAAAATTTCTTCCTTATATCTAGTCTAAATCTACCCCCCTTTAGTTTGAAGCCATTCCCCCTGGTCCTGTCACAACAGGCCCTGCTAAAACATTTGCCGCCATCTTTTTTGTACGCCCCCTTTAAGTACTGATAGGCTGCAATAAGGTCTCCCCGAAGCCTTCTCTCCTCTAGGCTGAACAACCCCAACTCTCTCAGCCTTTCTTCATAGGAGAGGTGTTCTAGCCCCCTGATCATTTTTGTGGCCCTCCTCTGGACCCACTCCAACAGGCCCATGTCTTTCTTCTGCTGAGGGCTCCAGAGCTGGACACAGTACTGCAGGTGGGGTCTCACCAGAGCAGAGTAGAGGGGGAGCATCACCTCCCTTGACCTGCTGGCCACGCTTCTTTGGATGCAGCCCAGGACACGATTGACCTTCTGGGCTGTGAGCGCACATTGCCGGCTCATGTCCAGCTTTTCATTCACCAGTACCCCCAAGTCCTTCTCGGCAGGGCTGCTCTCAATCCCTTCATCCCCCAGCCTGTATGGGTACTGGGGCTTGCCCCGACCCAGGTGCAGGACCTTGCACTTGGTCTTGTTAAACCTCATGAAGTTCACATGGACCCATTCTTGAGCTTGTCCAGGTCCTTCTGGATGGCATCCCATCCCTCTGGTGTGTCAACCACACCACTCAGCTTGGTGTCATCTGCAAACTTGCTGAGGGTGCACTCGATCCCACTGTCTATGTCATTGATGAAGATATTAAACAGTACCGGTCCCAATACGGACCCCTGCGGGACGCCACTCATCACCAATCTCCATCTGGACATTGAGCTGTTGACCACTACCCTCTGGATGCGACCATCTAACCAATTCCTCACCCACTGGACAGTCCACCCATCAAATCCATACCTCTCCAGTTTAGAGAGAAGGATGTTGTGGGGGACCGTGTCAAAGGCCTTACAGAGGTCCAGATAGCTGACATCTGTAGCCCTTCCCGTGTCCACTGATGTAGTTGCTCCATCCTAGAAGGCCACTAGGTTGGTCAGGCAGGACTTGCCCTTGGTGAAGCCATGCTGGCTGTCTCAAATCACCTCCCTGTCCTCCATGTGCCTTAGCATAGCTTCCAGGAGGATCTGTGCCATGATCTTCCCAGGCCCAGACGTGAGACTGACTGGCCTGTAGTTCCCTGGGTCTTCCTTTCTTCCCTTTTTAAAAATGGGGGTTATGTTTCCCCTCTCCCAGTCAGTGGGAACTTCACTGGACTGCCACGACTTCTCAAATATGATGGATAGTGGCTTAACAACTTCATCCGCCAGTTCCTTCAGGACCCACAGATGGATCTCATTGGGCCCCGTGGACTTGTGCACCTTCAGGTGCCTTAGGTGGTCTCGAACCTGATCTTCTCCCACAGTGGGTGGCTCTTCATTCTCCCACTTGCCACCTTTGCCTTCTGTAGCTTGGGCAGTGAGGCTCGAGCACTTGCTGGTAAGCAAGACCAAGGCAAAAAAGTCATTGAGTAACTCCACCTTCTCCATGTCCTGGGTAACCAGGTCTCCTGTTTCATTCCAGAGAGGGCCCACATTTTCCCTTGTCTCCCTTTTATCTCCAACGTACCTATAGAATCTTTTTGTGTTGCCCTTGATGTACCTGGCCAGATTTAATTCTATCAGGGCTTTAGCTTTCCTAACCTGATCCCTGGCTGCTCCGACAATTTCTGTGTACTCCTCCCAGGCTACTTGTCCTTGATTCCACTCTCTGTAGGCTTCCTTTTTGTGTTTGAGTTTGCACAGGAACTCCTTGTTCATCCATGCAGGCCTCCTGGCGTTTTTGCCTGACTTCCTCTTTGTTGGGATGCATCGCTCCTGAGCTTGAAGGAGGTGATCCTTTAATATTACCCAGCTTTCTTGGGCCCCTCTTCCCTCCAGGGCTTTGTCCCATGGCACTCCACCAAGCAGATCCCTGAAGAGGCCAAAGTCTGCTCTCCTGAAGTCCAGGGGAGTGAGCTTGCTGTGCGCCCTCCTCGGTGCCCTCAGGATCTTGAACTCCACCATTTTGTGGTCACTGCAGCCCAGGCTGCCCTTGAGCTTCACATTCGCCACCAGCCCCTCCTGGTTGGTGAGAACAAGGTCCAGCATAGCACCTCTCCTCAGTGGCTCCTCTACCACTTGAGGAAGGAAGTTATCATCGACGCATTCCAGGAACCTCCCGGATTGCTTATGCCCTGCCATGTTGTCCCTCCAACAGATGTCGGGGTGGTTGAAGTCGCCCACGAGGACCAGGGCTTGTGAGCGTGAGGCTGCTCCTATCTGTCTATAGAGGGCCTCATCCGCTCGGTCTGCCTGGTCGGGTGGCCTGTAGCAGACCCCCACTGTAATGCCACCTGTCCCTGCCTTCCCTTTAATCCTGACCCATAAGCTCTCGGTCGGCTCCTCACCCACCCCCAGGCAGAGCTCCATGCACTCCAGCTGGTCATTGACATAGAGGGTGACACCCCCTCCTTGTCTCCCCTGCCTGTCCTTCCTAAAGAGCCTGTATCCCTCCATCCCAACACTCCAGTCATAGGAGCCATCTCACCACGTCTCTGTGATGCCAATGAGGTCGTAGCCCTGCGGGCATGCGCACGTCTCTAACTCCTCTTGTTTATTCCCCATGCTACATGCATTTGCACAGAGGCATTTAAGTTGGACCCCCGATGAAGCTGTCTTACTGGCTGGAGTTCCTTTGTGCTGCTCTTCAGGTGCTCTCTTGCTGACCTGTGTTCCTTCTCCAGGCTCTGGGCATCTATTGCTGGCCCTGGCATCAAACTGGTAGTAGTGGGATGGATTGAGGTTCCCCTCCCCCGGCATCTCTAGTTTAAAGCCCTCTTCACCAGCTTGGCAAGCCCAAGACCGAAGATGCTCTTTCCCTCCTCTGACAGATGGACCCCGTCAGCCCCCAGCAGACCAGGTTTCTCAAAGCGAGTCCCATGGTCTAAGTAGCCCAACCCCTGGCTGGGGCACCAGTCCCATAACCATTTGTTGACTCACCAGATTCAACTGGCCCTTTCAAACCCCTTCCCTTTGACCAGCAGGATTGATGAAAAAATTACCTGTGCTCCTGAGTCCCTTACTGCCGCTCCCAGGGCTCTGTAGTCCTTCTTGATAGTCCTCAGACTGCTCCTGGCTGTGTCCCTGGTGCCCACGTGAAACAGCAGCAGTGGATAATAGTCAGTGGACTGTATGGGGCTTGGCAGCCTCTCAGTGACATCCCTGATGCAAGCCCCTGGGGTAAGCAGCACACCTCTCTAGAGAGTGTGTCCGGTTGGCAGATGGGTGCCTCCGTACCTCTCAGAAGAGAGTCGCCTACTACTGTCACCCGTCGCCTTTTCTTAGCGGCGCTGGTTGTATACGGGGGGCAGATGGGGCTGCATTACTCAGCTCCAGCGCTTCTCCTGGTGTGACAGGACTTTCCTCTTCGGCCTGCAGAGCAGTGAAGCGGTTCTGCAAGGGCACCTCAGGGTTCAGGGGAAAGTCTCTTCCTCTTGCTGGTCCTTGCCTTTGCAACCGTCCATTCTTCTGCATTATTGATCCCCCCGCTCCCTTCTGCGTGTGCCAGTGTGGGAGTTTTTGGCTGTTTGGCCATGGGCTGCAGGTCTGCTGCAGACTGCACTTGGAACCAGCTATCTAGCTCCTTCTCTGCCTCCCTGATGTTACACAGTCTTCTCACCGCCTCCTGCAGCTCAGCCACCTGCTGCAGGAGGTCCTCCACCTGGGCACACCTTTTGCAGGCAGGTCTGTGCCTGTCCCTGCCCCAGGAGAGAGGTCTGGGCACTTCCTGCAGCCTGAGGTCTGCGCTGCAGCCTCTCCCTTCAGCAGTTCCATCTGCGTGGAGGCATCAGTCGCCGCTGGGGTAGATGGTGCAGACCCCCCAGCCGGAGCCGCGGCCTTTGTTCTCAGATGCGTGCCCGCCATTCTGCCTTGAGGGTCAGGTAGGATGGGTGCCCTTGTCCTGTGCCCAGCTGCTGGGTTATGTGCACACCGAGTCCCCCACTCAGCTCGTGGAATGCCTCTCCTTCGAAGAGGTGCCCTCCCTGCACACCCTTCCACACGACCTGCCATGCAAACTGCCGCACCGCACCCTAGCCGATGCGCCACGCCCTGTTTGCCCATCCTGGTGGCAGTGCTCCTGGTGGCAGCGCTCCCTGGGGCTGCCTTTAGTGGGAATGGGGGGTGGCAGCCGTTACTCCTGGCCCTGCCCACGCCTCGTCAGCCACCCTGGTGAGAGCTGCCGGCTCCCGGCGGGTCTCTGCGCTCCCCTGTGGGTTCCCCGGCTCAGGAAACCCCCCTGTACGCTGCGATCCACTGCTCCCCTGCGGGACACGCCTGCACCGGAGCTGATCGCCTCTGCGAGTGACAGTTGGTGATGGTTAAATGTTATGTTTGATAGTAAATGACATCAGGAGGGAAGGTAAGGTGTTTGACAGGAAAGATTACCCTACACAGTGCCAGAACCTGCAGTGATGTCTTATAGGTACCAGAAAGGAAAAACGGAAAGAGACAACACAAAATGCCTCTGTTTTGCAGTAAGGAGTGATCCGGGATCTTGCTGAACATTTATTCCAATTCAAACAGCTGGCACACAGCAACTGTTCTTTTAGGTGGACAGCCGACCAGCAGACACTGGCACATAGATATTAGTAAACTAAGCAGAACAAAGAACCATTGTCTGGCCCTGAGGCCAAGTGGCATGGCACAGCCACCTCTGCACAGCATAGCACTTGGCTACAGATCTTTTCTAGGCTTTATGTGGTGCATTGCTGGCAAGGAGACCTGGTTGTTACTTTTTATCTGTTTTTATCAGTTCAAAGTCTCTGGAAAAAATTGTACAGCTGACACTGAGATTACACGATACATACACTGAAGATCTGCAGCACAGCATAAAAATATGTCAGAGTTTGAGGATTCAAAACCTGCTGAGATAGTGCTAGGGAACAAAACAGAGCAGAGGGACCCAAACACGGAGCACTGTTGTCCATTATGCCTTTTGGGAGTGTTCCTTGGCATCTGCTATCTTCAATTTGTGCTCACACAAAATTTGAGATAATGCTGTTTGGCACAGCCAAAACTGTAACAGTGATGACACTAAGAATTTAGTTAAAACAATCACAGGTTAGTGCTGAAGACTATCCTCTGGCCGTTTTAATTTTTTAATATAGACATAGTCAGCAAGGTTGAAGTCACAAAAAGAAGCTGGTGAGAGCTGCCCTATTTGAACTAGGAAAGACAATAAAGTTCTTATACCAAAGCTTATACAATTCTTGCCAATTTAGTAAAGTTTTCAGGCTAAACCAAAGGCTTGGTACTATTGATGGGACATAACTAGAAGGACAGGTCAGATACATACAGGTAGCTAGCATAGGCATCAGCATGCTGGCCATCCCTCACAGTGTGTAAGTGCACAGTTGTTTCAATGCAAAGAGGTCCCACAGGTCCAAGATATTCTCTTCCCCTCATTCTCATGATGGTATCCTCAAACTTGCACTCTTTTTTGTACACTCTGTGTGTGAAAAGACTTCAGTCTGGATCACAGATTCGGATCTACCCTCTGTAAGTGCGGTAAACTTAGCCCATATAAATCCATGCAGCAGTGAAACAAAAGTAAGGTTCAGGTTTTCCAGGGAGACTGTAAGCTCCATCTGGATTTAAAGTAACTGTGGGGATTAGCTGGATGTTCCCTTCACTACAAAACAAATGGACAGAACTGAATATAACTTCTATACAGATTCTAACATGCAGTGTTTGAAAAGACAATAGATCTTTTCAGCTCCCAAAGCTTTTAGGACTGACACAACAAATTAAAAAAGAGCTGATCTACAGCTTTAATATATGTTGATTCATCACATGCTAAGCTGACAGCTGCAGTAGAAATGGCCTTTGATTTTAGTTGCTCTGTTAGATTTTTTGGGAGATGGGAGATCTGATGACACATAGTATCATTACTAGATTTTTACCCCTCTTAATCCTTAATCTTCATCCTTATTTTTCAAATCTTAAAGTACAGATTCTGCAGATTCTAAAAGCGTTCTTTATCACTGTTCGGGTCTTTATCACCAAATGCTTTTCCCTCTGCAGTAACTGTCTTTGTGATTTGAAAAATTAAGTCTTTGCATTAGCCCAGCTTAAAGTAGTATGCAACATTTTTTTCCTCGTTATTTGGTGTTCCCAGAAGACTTCTCATTATTAACTTGTTACCTCAGACTTCTTAGAATATCTTCCTCTAACATCTCTCTGCTTTATTTCAGCTTGCTTTTCAACATTAGCAAGTAGCACATATTTCAGTAACAGTTGGCCCTATTAACTAGAATGTCTTCCTTTTCAGCTGAGCGGTAACACACCTCTTTTCATAGAATCATTAAGGTTGGAAAAGACCTCTAAGATCATTGAGTCCAACAATTGACTTATTCTTTAACATTTTTCTTATCCTCTTCCATAAGTTATAGCATTTGCTTTCTTTTTTTCTATACTCATACACAGTTCCTCTAGACTGAGTGTCGTCTTTGTATTTTTTCCTCCTCTGACAAGGAACTACTCATTTTATTTTCATTTTCATCTACTTCATTAAGCACAGATAGCGTTGGCATTTAAAGCACTAGCATACAGCAACAATTAATTATAAACAGTCAAGCTGCTTTGCCAAAGGATAGGAATTGCTCAGTTAACCAGAGGAATAGACTATGAGGGCAACTAGTACTGCATAAGCAGGTCACCTGTACTATTGCTTGAGAGCGCTTGTATTAAATCAAACTGCTAGCATTTTGGAACAAGCTATTTGGCCTTCCACCTTTTCTGCTGTAGCCTCAAAGAAGATGAAAACTATCCACTACCCAGAACTCCTACTATGCCTACCCATAACTGAGTGCTTACAAGTACATCACATGTCCCAAAAGTCAAAAATCACTTCCATCTAATAAGTACTGACATGAGCTGTAGCTTTTCACGGAAGCCATACATACTCTTTCAAAACATTCCTCCATCTCAGCTTTTTCACTCTTTATCATTCCAGATTCTTCATGAAGATGTTGAACCCTGATTTGGTCCCATTTCCTCTAACCATCTTTCCTGTCCATTGACAGCAGTGCCTTCTTAAGACTGCATGGGTAAAGTAATTCCTTCCAAGAAAAGCAATTTCTGTGAATTTCACAACTGCTTTGCCATTTGGCAGTAAGAGTGCAAAAACCTTCCCTTTATCTAGGAATAATCTTTTGTTGTTTCTTGCTTCTCGTGAACTGCCACTGTTTTGTTACGTTGTTCTCCAAGGTTTAGACCTTAGGAGGAATTCAGAACTTCTCCTGATCTAAATGACACCTAAACACAAATTAATGAAGCACAATATATAGGGCTAAACCCAGGATCTGGAAGACAATGACTGTATTGGACCCAGGTCCAATAATGTTGCTTATTTCCACACATTTCATCCAAAAGTTGAAATCCAAGTATATGGATTGGTGACCCTGGGCAGGAGGATTGGACCAAATTACCTCCAGAGGTCCCTTCCAACCTCAACCATTCTGTGTTTCTGTGATATATCTGTTTGTTGAGTCTGGGTTTATGTGGCTTTACTATTAAAAAGCTGGTTTAAAGAAGAATCAGTGAAAGACAATGCTCTAGATGATACTGGATGACAAGAAATTGGGGGGTCTGGACTTTCAAAGCAAACAATACATCAGAATAAATTTCTGGAACAGAGATGGATTTTTCCATAATTTTCTTTCTGTTGACAATAAATATCTGGTGAGACAGAATTTTAATGGAGCTTCTGAATGAGCTTTCTGGCCAGCACATGAGCTGCATATTACAAGTGTCCTCTGTATTGGAAAGCTTTCTGAAAGTGACTGGATTCTTTCAGAATCTATTTTTAAGCTTTATAGGAATTTGAACTTGTATCCATCCAGTCCAATCAGTACCAGTGGGATGTCCCACAAAGCTTCCAAAATGTGTCATTCAACTGTGGTACATTCTAAGAAGAAAACTGCAGAAGTCATTTAAATCAATGCTAGTGTGGAAAAGGAGCAAGAGTTCAAAATTATACTCAATATAATGTGGGTAATGTGGATTTGTTAAAGCATTTGTATGAGAGGTGGTTCCTCCAGCTGGTTCCTCTTCTATCTCTCCAATCAAATTTTACCTAAACTGGAAATAAGCTGTAATTTAGATTCATTACTAGCAAAGAATATTCTGCAATATGTGTAAATGCTGATAATCTCTGTGCCATTCCTGCAAAGTCTGTAAAATAAAACAATAAAAACTGCAGAACTTTAAATACCTTAGTAGTGGGCCTTCTCATTTTGATTCCAACAAAATGTAAGAGTTTCAGATTAAATATCAGAATTGTGATTTTACTTTTTCAGACTATTTTAATCATGCTGTTTGTCCTATGCATAGAGATAGACTGTTTTTCTTTCTTTCCTTTTTTAACCAGATTATTTCTTTTCATTGTTTCTTCAGAATATAAAGAATATATAACTGTTAGGGCATGTATTGTGTTCAGACAAAATACATTTAGACTTTTCAGATAAGTGGCTTATATGTAGAAAAAAAAGGAAGATTAAAAAAACCCAAGGATAAGGAAAGGGAATGCATAATAAGTGGCCTTGCATCACACAGGAGAAAGAAGAAATCTCCAAAGCCTGCAGTGTGATACTTAAGAGGAGTAATAAAGCAAACAAGAGTAGAGTGCATAATAGTAGAGTGCACAAATGGTATGAGTAGATATAAATAAAGAGAAATTAATGAAATGTTCTTCTAAAAGAGACTGAATTATAAGTGCTATTCATATTTCTAGTTATCTCTGAAGAAAGCTTACTGGAAAGGAAAAGTAACAGTAGGGAACACAGAGAGTAATATAAGAACTTAGGCTGTTATAATAACTATTCAGACAGTTAAGAGAAAAGTCTGTATAGGAAACAAATGTGGGGTTAGCCTATTCTAGTGGTGGCAAAATTCTGAAAATGGCTGAAATTACTCTGAACCTTAGTCAGGGCTATTATGTACTAACACCAGAAAGTTACAGAGAAGACTTCTTAAATATTATGAAAAGTTTTTAAAGTATTTACACTCATTTTTGAACAAATATGTATGCACTGACCATTACAAAGGAATAAACCAAGATTATAGTGTATAGATACATACCACATATATGCTCCTGCCTTCAGATGTACCACATTTCTAGGAGTCCACTTTTAAAAGATACAGCTGCCATTTTGTGGGTAACAAGGATGTAACTTCTTAAAGAGAGGATACAGACAATAGGTCCATACAATATTACATGCATTTGCAGACTCATTTGGTCTCAGGCCTTAAGCATGCAATAATGAAGAGGGTGGGTGACTGAATCCTTGCCCTCAGCCCACGCAACTGTTACCTTACCGTTTGAAGAAGACAGACTTCGGTATATCTATGCTCCCCAGTGGAGTCCTCCGCTTACTGATGTCTGCTGATCTGTCTTTGTATCATCCTGTCAGTGCTGGGGAAGCAAGTCACACAAGATTTCATCTGGAAGAGCCTCCAGCATCATCAGATTTGTAAGAAGGGGCGTTTCATGCATGTGAGGACATATTGACTATCTACAGTGATAAGTAGTAAAAAAGCAAGGGATGAGCCTAAGCAAAGTGGCATCAACTGATTTGTATCCACATTGCTTAGCTTTAGGTCCCTGTAGACAAATTTGGTCTTGGAGAGAGCCAGCCCAGCCCAGAGCCAGGGAGCAAGCTAACATTTAGGCAGCGAGGGCAGTCATGGGTCCACTCCCTGACCGCTCTTTAGTAACACACACATATCCTATGGAGGAAGATCAGAGAGGTAATCATTTGCCTTATCAACAGTTCATGTAACTGAAGAACACTTGTAAACCACCTTTTTAATGTTTCAGCTGTGCTGTATCACAGTGCCTTTCCCTCCCCTTAAAACCATAGGCCCACAACAGCTGTTCTTTCTACGATCAAACAATGCGTTTTTCCTTCCTTTCAGTGTACACCAGTTTACAAGTCCAGTTTTTTCAGACCTGTATCACCTCAGTGAATTTGTAATGAGTAGAAAAGGAGACCAGAGGATTTATATTTGACGATACTGAAAAATAAGTTGATTCAAACTAGAGGAAGCTGAAGAACTGGAACCCTACACTACCCCCATCAGAGCTGGGTAATAACTCATGCTACAGTATAGAATTATAGTGGCTTTGAAAATTTGAAGTGTCAATGTGTAGCTGAAATAGAAAACTCTTCCCTATTTGATAGAAGGAAAGAAAGTGTAGAAACAGGCTTTGTTTTTATGAGTTTCATCCGGAATTTGAAATGGACAAAAAAGTTCTAACATAGGAGAGCACTAAAGTAATCTACAAGCAGAGAATCATTACCTGAAGGAATAAAGTTGACTATACTGTAAAGAGAGTGTTAGGCTTAATAAGTCAATCTGATCAATATTTAAAGAGACAGTTTGCTTTAGTTATTTAGTTATTCCTAGAAAATGTTTTTTAAAATTCATCAATATCCTAGACAAAACTGTAATTCAAGCTTAAGTATTTTATCCAACAAAATATTCTCCCTGAACTAACAGATATTTGTGTATGCAGTGCAAAGAGCAATTGTCTCCACTCTTTTCAGTTCCAGTTCTCTATAACATGATTGAAGATTTAAAGTACTGACCAAGATTCAGAACCTTGCTTTAGAAATTGAGCTTGAATTTTTTAACATAATACCGTTTATATTCCAAACATTCAATGAAAAAGATTAATTATTACCCATTATTATAAACATAAGAGCTTACAAAATTATTTATTTTTCATGAGATATAACTAAAACTGTAGCCACAGTTAAACATTTCACTGTAAATTGTAAGCAAAGCTTCAATTTTATTTACAACAATGATCCCATGAACTTCAAAGAGATTATTCTTTTATATAAAAGTATGCATAAACTTAAGTGTTTTTAGGATTGAGGACTGAGTCTGGGTCTTTTTGATAATGATTTTCCTTTTTTTGTTTTACTCTTTGCTTAGTTGTGGCTACTAATCTGATGTCTTAACAGGTGTCTTTGCTAATCTTTTTTATATTTGCTAGCAGCAAATATATATATTTATAAAAGCAAGGTTCTAACTTGACAAGAAAGTGGAATTTCACAGTGTCTTAAAAATATCATGGATTTTAGTACCTGTCCATGGAAAATATGAAAGAAAAACAATTCAATTGCATTTCTATCCCAGATGAAAGTTGGAGGAGGGGAAAAGAATGTCATACACATTATTAAACAGATTTCATCACTGCAGATTTAATGAAAGATGCACCACACTGAACCCTGATATTTCATTACTTACAAAAAAAACCATATACTTACATGAGGGAAATCAACAAGACTGAGACAGCCAATAGTGCTGCAGCTTTAAAAAGTCCAGAGGAATAAAATTACTTTTGTTCACTTCAGTTATATGTACATAATAATGGCTTTTACCGATATTTTATTAATCTATGCTTAAAAAGAATTCATCTCCCAAAGTGATAAGGCAGTGATTTTTTTCTATCAAGAGTGAAAACATAATAAAATGAGAGAGAAATGCATAGACCAAAAAAGCAACAGAAACTTCAGCTAGAGATGTTCAGAGAACATATTGCTGAAAAAAATATATCATTTTGTTGGCTGCAAAGCAGCTTTCTTGAACAGAAAACTCAGTTAAGGATATCTGTGAGATAGGGGCTGGATTTGTTATATCTGTTGTGACGCATCTCTTTGTCCTTTTTTTCCAAGGCAGTATGTAGAACATACAGGTAGACCATTGTCTGTGTTGTTCTATACTCTTAAACAGAATATTTGGTAAGATTATTCTTATTTTAAATAAAGCAAATCACTCTCCAGCTGAGGGGTCTTGTGCTCTATGCTTTAGCTGGCTTCTTCTGTAATAGATAAGAAGTCCATAGTAAGTCCACAGAAGAAAAATTATTATGATGTCAGAAAAATCTGTTGAAAATTATGCCAGATAAAGGTCATGCCATGGAAACAATGTATACTTAAAATGTTGACACTTAACAAAAACAAAATGCATTTATCAAGAGCAAGTAAATAACATATTCAGAGAGATAACAGCAAGGCTATTGTTAATGTATAACAGTAATGGAGAAACATTTAATCTCTTTGCCTCTGTGCATAAGATATCTAGTCTGAATATTCTCAGATATAACTACTACAGCAAGCTTACTAAAGGTACAACACTAATAAAAAAATAAAACTGAGAGATCTGAAAAGGTGACAAGACAAAAACAAGAGAGGTAAAATGATTAAATTTAGTGACTTTCCAAACAGCAACATATGGAACCATGGTACAATATTAGATTACCTGGATTGCATTTGATTGTGATTAAACATTAAAAATCAATCATTTATACAGGAATGGTAAATGCATCATAATTTTATGTAGTTATGGTAGAATATTAATATTTTAAAAATTTTGAATACGTGATTTTTATGAAAGCACCTGGAAAGTTGAGATGTGGAAATCAAATATGCAGGGTAGTTCCTATAATGGCCGTTATGTAATGTAATGTATGTAATGGCATTTCACATCTAGAGAAATCTATCCACACAAAATATTTGTTCAATAACTTGAGAATGAAACAATATAAGAAAATTAAATCCAGACAACTAGAAGCTAGACTTCCATTTGAATAAACTGAAGAGACTGGCAAAGAGTTTTAGTACTTCTAAATCTTATCTTGCCATCAATTAATCAATACTATCAGGATTATTCTCATGAAAGCTTCTTAAGCACCCTAGATCACTGAAAGTCTTAACCTACAGTGTTGGCTCAGGTATAATTTTTGTCAGAACAAGTGTGTTCTGACAGAACACACAGAAATGCACAGAAGAATGCACTTCTGCAGCAGCTTTGTTCAGCAGCTGTGGTTTTCCGACTCTTCTGATTCAAATCAAAAATACATTAAAAAAACTAATGATAAAATTTTTAGGTATAGGAAATAATTTTTTCCAGTGCTTTATTACCTTTTTTTTTTTTTTTTTTAAATAAAGCATGCTTATGTCTTGATTGTTCAATCACCCTGTAGTTATGGTGTTTCTTGGATTTCTCTGGCTGCTCATTCTCACACTTTCAGGGCACTGGGGCGACTGGTTGAAGGATCGGGAGCACAGGTAGTGTTTTCCTCTATCCCTACAGTGGCAGGGAAGGATACTGAAAGGAGCAGGAAAACACACCTGATCAACGCGTGGCTCAGGGGCTGGTGCCATCGGAGGAATTTTGGTTTTTTTGATCATGGGGAGGTTTACATGGCACCGGGCCTGCTGGTGACAGATGGAGTTCAGCTGTCTCACAGGGGGAAAAGGATCATGGCTCATGAATTGGCAGGGCTCATTGAGAGGGCTTTAAACTAGGTTCGAAGGGGGAAGGGGATAAAACCAGGCTCGCTAGAGATGAGCCTAGGGGTGGTGTGCCGATGCCGGGGGCGAAATCGATAGCCCAGCTCAAGTGCATCTACACCAATGCACGCAGCATGGGCGGCAAGCAGGAGGAGCTGGAAGCCATTGTGCAGCGGGAGAGATATGACTTAGTCGCCCTCACAGAAACATGGTGGGGTGACTCTCAAGACTGGAGTGCTGCAATGGATGGCTATAGACTCTTCAGAAGGGACAGGTGAGGAAGGAGAGGCGGTGGGGTGGCCCTGTATGTTAGGGAGTGTTTTGATTGTATAGAGCTCAACGATTGTGATGATGATACGGTTGAGTGTTTATGGGTAAGGATGAGGGGGAAGGCCAACAAGGCAGATATCCTGCTGGGAGTCTGTTATAGACCACCCAACCAGGATGAAGGGGCGGATGAAGTGTTCTACAAGCGGCTGGCAGAAGTCTCTCAATCGCTAGCCCTTGTTCTCGTGGGGGACTTCAACTTCCCAGATGTCTGCTGGAAATACAACACGGCAGACAGGAAGCAGTCTAGGAGGTTCCTGGAGTGTGTGGAAGACAACTTCCTGACACAGCTGGTAAGTGAGCCTACCAGGGGAGGAGCCTCGCTCGACCTGGTGTTTACTAACAGAGAAGGGCTGGTGGGAGATGTGGTGGTCGGAGGCCGTCTTGGGCTTAGCGACCATGAAATGGTAGAATTCTCCATTCTCGGTGAAGTAAGGAGGGGGGGCAGCAAAACCACAACCATGGACTTCCGGAGGGCGGACTTTGGCCTGTTCAGGACGTTGGTTGAGAGAGTCCCGTGGGAGACGGTCCTGAAGGGCAAAGGGGTCCAGGAAGGCTGGACGATCTTCAAGAAGGAAGTCTTAAAAGCGCAGGAGCAGGCTGTCCCTGTACGCCGTAAGAAGAACGGGTGGGGAAGACGACCAGCCTGGCTGAACGGGGAGCTCTTGCTGGGACTCAGGAAAAAAAGGAGAGTTTACCGCTTGTGGAAGAAGGGGCAGGCGACTCAAGAAGAGTACAGGGATCTCGTTAGGTCATGCAGAGAGGAAATGAGAAAGGCAAAAGCCCAGCTAGAACGCAATCTGGCCACTGTCGTTAGAGACAACAAAAAAAGCTTTTACAAATATATTAATGACAAGAAGAGAGCCAAGGAGAATCTCCATCCTTTATTGGATGTGGGGAGGAACATGGTCACCGAGGATGAGGAAAAGGCTGAGGTACTTAATGCCTTCTTTGCCTCAGTCTTTAACAGGCAGACCAGTTATCCTCAGGGTACTCAGCCCCCCGAGCTGGAAGACAGGGACGGCAAGCAGGATGAGCCCCCCATAATCCAAGAGGAAGCAGTCAATGACCTGCTACGCCACCTGGACGCTCACAAGTCTATGGGGCCAGATGGGATCCACCCAAGAGTGCTGAGGGAGCTGGCGGAGGTGCTCGCCAAGCCGCTTTCCATCATTTATCAGCGGTCCTGGTTAATGGGGGAGGTCCCGGACGACTGGAGGCTTGCCAATGTGACGCCCATCTACAAGAAGGGCCAGAAGGAGGATCCGGGGAACTACAGGCCTGTCAGCCTGACCTCGGTGCCGGGGAAGATTATTGAGCGGTTCATCTTGAGGGCGCTCACAAGGCATGAGCGGGACAACCAGGGGATCCGGCCTAGCCAGCATGGATTCATGAGAGGCAGGTCCTGCTTGACCAACCTGATCTCCTTCTATGACCAGGTGACCCGCCTAGTGGACGAGGGAAAGGCTGTGGATGTGGTCTACCTGGACTTCAGCAAGGCCTTTGACACCGTCTCCCACAGCATTCTCCTAGAGAAGCTGGCGGCTCACGGCTTAGACAGGTGTACTCTGCGCTGGGTCAAAAACTGGCTGGACGGCCAGGCCCAGAGAGTTGTGGTGAATGGAGTTACATCCAGTTGGCGGCCGGTCACGAGCGGTGTTCCCCAGGGCTCAGTACTGGGGCCGGTCTTGTTTAATATCTTTATCGATGATCTGGATGAGGGGATTGAGTGCACCCTCAGTAAGTTTGCAGACGACACCAAGTTGGGCGGGAGTGTTGATCTGCTCGAGGGTAGGAAGGCTCTGCAGAGGGACCTGGACAGGCTGGATCAATGGGCCAAGGCCAGCTGTATGAGGTTCAACAAGGCCAAGTGCCGGGTCCTGCACTTGGGCCACAACAACCCCATGCAGCGCTACAGGCTTGGGGAAGAGTGGCTGGAAAGCTGCCTGGCGGAAAAGGACCTGGGGGTGCTGGTCGACAGCCGGCTGAACATGAGCCGGCAGTGTGCCCAGGCGGCCAAGGCGGCCAATGGCATCCTGGCCTGTATCAGAAATAGTGTGGCCAGCAGGAGTAGGGAAGAGATTGTGCCCCTCTACTCGGCACTGGTGAGGCCGCACCTCGAATCCTGTGTTCAGTTTTGGGCCCCTCACTACAAGAAGGACGTTGAGGTGCTGGAGCGTGTCCAGAGAAGGGCAACGAGGCTGGTGAGGGGTCTGGAGAACAAGTCCTGTGAGGAGGGGCTGAGGGAACTGGGGTTGTTTAGCCTGGAGAAAAGGAGGCTCAGGGGAGACCTCATCGCTCTCTACAACTACCTGAAAGGAGGTTGTAGCGAGGTGGGTGTCGGTCTCTTCTCCCAAGTAACTAGTGATAGGACAAGAGGAAATGGCCTCAAGTTGCGCCAGGGGAGGTTTAGATTGGACATGAGGAAAAATGTCTTTACTGAAAGAGTGGTTAAACATTGGAAGAGGCTGCCCAGGGAAGTGGTGGAGTCCCCATCCCTGGAGGTATTTAAAAGACGAGTAGATGAGGCACTTAAGGACATGGTTTAGTGGGTGGTGGTGTTGGGTTGACGGTTGGACTCGATGATCTTAGAAGTCTTTTCCAACCTCAATGATTCTATGATTCTATGATTCTCTTGATCCTGTAATAACTTTCCTTTACGTTTATGGAAGACTTTGCAATGATTTGATAAACTATCATGACTGTCCACCCATTATGAAAAATAAATAATGGGAATAATCAACTGGTATTTTTATGGAAAATGTGGGTCCTTAGTCATTGATACCTGACCTGGAACAGGCAGTTGATACACAGACAATCTTTCCACCTACCAGTAAAGTCTTTCAGTTTACCTGCTACTTTATACATTAGACTGGTAATTTTTCTGCTTTTCTGTACTCAGGAATTAATAGTCACTTTCATTTTATATGCTCTTGTTCCTTGACTAAAGCTTTATGCCTGTAAATTTCATCCCTATTTTCAGACCCTCTGAATTCTTTGTTACACTTAATAATGTATCTGACTTCATAATCTGAAGAAAACTGCAGAAAGTTGTCAGGACATTTCTTCCTCCTTTGGGAACGTGGGAGAACAACCGTGCTCCATTGAACTGATTCTTTCAAAATTACACAGGGTGGTTTCCAGAGAGTAAATCAATTGTAAGTTCCTCAACAATCCTAAAGCTTCCTCCTAACCTGCCAAGAGAAACCAGCATAGCAATTTGCCCCCATTTGATCTGCACTTTCTGTAGCCAGACAATCCACTACATTCCTGTTTCTGTATTTTATTCAATGAACTTGTGACTTTTTCCTCATTCTCACTTGCTTTCTCCTCCCATCTTCTGCCTTTTGGGCCTCATCAGTCTTGAATTCTGTTTTGCACAATGTTTCAGCTCAGCTGAAGAGCTGAAAGGAGGTTCCTTCCATACTAATTCATAATCTAGTACTGAATGCACTATCAGGGAATACGTGTCTTCAAATACTTTCATGCTTAGGAGAGAACTGAATTCAGCTCTCCAGTTCTCACCTTCTCCAAATTTCTGACTAAATTAAGTAATCTGCACTGTTATTAAAAAGCTAAGTAAGAACACTATCAGAAACTTGTCTTAAAAGAGGAGACTGAAGTAATTACTCAGATTAGAAGAAATGGGGTTGTTTGGGGTTGTTTAGCCTGGAGAAAAGGAGGCTCAGGGGAGACCTCATCGCTCTCTACAACTACCTGAAAGGAGGTTGTAGCGAGGTGGGTGTCGGTCTCTTCTCCCAAGTAACAAGCGATAGGACGAGAGGAAACGGCCTCAAGTTGTGCCAGGGGAGGTTTAGATTGGATGTAAGGAAAAATGTCTTTACTGAAAGAGTGGTGAAACATTGGAAGAGGCTGCCCAGGGAAGTGGTGGAGTCCCCATCCCTGGAGGTATTTAAAAGACGTGTAGATGAGGCGCTTAGGGACATGGTTTAGTGGGCATGGTGGTGTTGGGTTGACGGTTGGACTCGATGACCTTAGAGGTCTTTTCCAACCTTAATGATTCTATGATTCTATGATTCTATGAAATATGTTCTTGAGTTCAACGAACAGTTCCAAACCTAAACCCAGTCTCACTTGGCTCTTAACTCAGTAGTAGTTAGGTATCTAAGAGAGGAAAATGATTTCAAACATGCCTTTATCTTCACATTTTTATTGGCTGACATAGCAATATGCTTTTCATAACACTTCTACCAAAAGGTTGAGAAGGATGCAGCTGAATGTCTATGTTCTTTACCAGCTCTGGGTCTTGAAATTTCTCTTTAAGATGAAGTTATCTATTCTTCCACCTTTTATTTTTTCTCATTTATGTCAAAAAGTTCTTTGAGGCATAAGCAGTTTCTTTAAAAGACACAAAGCCCAGTGAGAACCACAACATCTGTCAGGGCTTACACATGCTGTTATACACCATTTACTTAACATTAATTGTAACCAGTCCATGAGGCACAGTCGTTGATTGATGAAATTAATGGTCAGTTGCTGACTGATGCTGAGTGAAGCAGTATGATTCATATATATCTATCCAACTACAATACAAACGAATCACAGGTCACAGTTGCATCGCTTTTACATGCTTAACAAAAATGTATTGTTAACAGGGTAACCGGGGAATGTAAGGGATGGTTGCTTTTACTATCCACCTCTACGTGAGGAACAGCCAGGGCACCTGAAGAGCAGTAAATTGGTCTCTTTCCTCCTTCCAACAAATCTCTTTTTAGCAATGGTACTTGAAGACAGCCCGCTGAACTGATTTTCTGACTCTGCACCTTCTGTCATCTCCTCCACTGGTCTCCGTTTGCACAGAGGACTGGCCATAATTTTGCAGGGGGCAGCTCTCCACTTCTGCAGAGATGGGCTATGGCAGTGCAGTTAACTAAAACACTTTTGCTTCAGTATTTTTAACGCTCAAGTCTGTTTGTTATGAAACAACATCAAGGCATGCCTATAGAGATTCTGAGCACTGGGCTAGAAGGCTTCACTTGCTTATTTTCAAGGGTAAGTGGCAGTCCTTTTTGCTTCTCTCGCCCATTAGCTTCCTTATTCCTTATGAGACATTTCATGCTTGCCATCTTTAATAGGAAAATATTATTGCCATGTTTCATATTTTCCATTTCTTTTTTACCAATCTTAACTTTATTTAAAAGTAGGCACTTTTCTACCACTTTTACCCTTTGAGCCAGCCTTGAATGAAATTACTTCCTATGCCCCTGGTATGGAAATCACATAATCCAGCTGTTAATTTACCAAGATCCTCTTAAAAGTAGTCAAGCTGCTGGCTCCTAGTACTTTTAGCGGAAGGCTGTTGTAGAACTTCATTCTTCTCTTCTCATAATTAGAATCTTCCTAATCTCCACTTTAAACGTATTAAATGGCTATTTTCAACCCTGTTTCTGAGCCATTGTTTAAGTAGGTTTTCCCCCTCCCCAGTATGCCTCAGATATACATAAATAGCAGTCAGTCGTCTTTTCAATCTCCACTAAACAAGATATGTTCTTTGAATGACTACTTCTTAGATGGACTCTCCATTCTCCTATACCATTCCAGCAATCCTTCCCTACATCTTTTCCAGTAATTCTTCTTTCCTGAGGACTTGTGACCAGCCTCGTACAGATATAGTTGCATCCTGTGTTCTACACTTCCTCAAAAACATCAGTAATACATCAGTTCCATTGGTAATATTTTGCCTGATGACATCTGTCTCTTCTACAAATGTTCTCTCATTCATATCTGGTCTAACTACATCTAGATTGTAGTAGAGGTGAGCTCTGCATGCCCTGCAGTCTTAGGTTCCCAACTACAGGGATCAAAGAATAATTTGGAAAAATCTGTGGCCCTAATCTGAACTTTGTGAGTAAACCAGTTCATGGTTATGGAGTCAGTCTGATAATAAATCAGAATACACTTCAGCACATACTTATTTGAAGGTTATGGAAAATAAGCTTGGGAGCAATAACAAATATCAAATGGTAAACTTATTTTTTTCTTTTTTTCTGTTGAAAGCTGTGGTCAAAAGATAAACCTGAAGCAAAAGTGTAAGTACACATCTTTTTTGTATAAGACAACCCCTACTTCCTGAACAGATCATGTGGGATCACAGCATTATCTAGTCAAGTTCAATCAATCTTAACAATTAATACAGAAAGAGTTATCAGTATTACCTTTTTAATTTTTATCAGATATTTCTGGAATTTCTATATGGAAGTTAAAACTTTTCAGGAAAAACTGTCATTAAATATAAACAACTTTTGAATACATTTTAAGGCTTTGTTTTCAAACTCCAGTAAACACAGTTAAGGAAGTAATTATTTCTGCCTAACTATCTGTCTCCTGGGGATGAACAGTTGGCATTGATTATTCAGTGAATTTCACATTTTTTTACCTGTGAAAAGATTCCTAGTCTTTCCAGAAGCAGTCTTGATGGATTGAGCAAGAAGCATGTACACTATAATTTTTCACTATATTATAATAAAGTGAATGTTTTTTAAATGTCACAGTTTAAATTTCATGGGGCATGAAATCTACTTTTGAAATGAAATTTAAAGCCCTTTTCCAAATAAGAAGTCTAATCTTATAGTCAAAACCACTTTATATTTCCTGACATTATTAACCTTGGAGGGCTGCCTGCAAGATGATAACACTATCTGACATATTAAAACTGAATTTGCTTTTATATAATTATGTTACAGAATATTTAAAATAGATAAGGTTCCAAGAAAAATACTAATGTGCATTTAGCAGTATTTTCATTTACTAATACTAAACCTAACTGCCCTTCATTTTAACATGTTAATGTTAACACAAATACTAACAGATTACTTCTAAAGAAAACTATTTTTTTATTAATGATGGTGCTTAATGTCAAAAAATATAACACTTTGCAGTAATCTCAAGGAAGATCAACATTAAATATACTCACTCGCTATTAAATCTACAACACTTGCATTTTCTGTTTGCAAAGAGGACAACAAAGATTTTTATCACCTTCTAAATAGTTGTAATAGCTCTCATATTTATATAGCAATCCATAATTAATTTATTCATTATTGTGACACCTAAAATCAGGCTTTTTTTACAGTAATTTTAAAAAAAACATATACTCAGAACTGAAGATTTTCACAGGCTTCAACTCTGAGTTTCTAAAACCCAGACTAGGAAAAAAATAATGAGAAACACATAAAACACTAACAAAAAACCAATATCCTCTTGGAGTCTATCAGGTCTTGATAAGAATAAAAAAATATTTTGCCTTTTCTTTATTTTTGCTTTTGAACATTAGACGGTGCTATTTCCATTTCAACAGTCTGTTGTATAAGCAGAACAGTAAGATAGACAGATGTATAAAAATAAAGATTTTTTTATGTCAGCATAGCATTCTACCTTGATGCAGAACAAATAGTGAAGACTTTGATCCCATGTTACTTAATATCTTCCTTTACCATAAAGCAGCCATATATTCAAGGATAAGACAACTTGTGAAAATAAGTATGAAATGTCAGTTGTGTTCACAGCTGCTTTTTTTAGTGGAAAAGTATTGGAAAGTTACCAACTTTTCTCATAGGTATCAATAAAATGTACTTTCAGTTGCAGAAACCAGATGTTTAATTGGAAAGGAAGAATAAGTCTGATGGTTTAGACACTAGGCTGAAATTTAGAAAACCTGGATTTAATTCCTGAATTCAGCACTCCTCTCTCTCTACTCATATACTGGTTAATTTGATCATGATCTAGTCTCCAGTGAGTTCTACCAGAGTGTCCCAAGAATTAGCCCTGGATCAGGTCCTTCATATTCCGGCTGAGAGAACTGTGCTTCGCTTGTCCCTTTAGACTTGCAAATCTTCTGTTTACCATTTTTTTGCAGGTATTACATCTTCCACAGTTTTGTCCAGGATAAAGCTTCACTCAAATCAGTCTGTTGGAAACAGGTGCAGCACTCAAAAAAGCTGCTACCACCGAATGGTTTGTATCTCAGGTGTATCTCTTACTTTGTGTGCAGTGGGACCCATCCCCACCAGAAGTTGATAGCCCTCAGTAAAATCTTGTTGAGTTTCATTTCCCTCTCAGGCTAAGGGCAGATGGCACATGCTAGCACCAATGCCAGCATCACGACACATCATGAGAGGAAGTACACAGCAGCACAGGGAGCCCAGACCTCAGCTGGGATTCCCCTGGCTACCCTCAAAGTCACAGAGGTGGGTATGCAACGACATGGGCTGAGCATGAAAAACAGTGAGTTGCTTGGTCCTGCTACCCCATTTATCCTGTGATTTCATGCATGAGCTGATTTGTGAGACTTTATTCTGCAACTGTGTGTTTTGACCCTCCTTTTTATGATGAAATTGAATGACAGATTTTTGGTGCTGAAAAAACAAATTCAGTGACAGCACTATGGAGTTCCCATGCTTTCGTGCACCTGTGCTGTAGACCTCAGTGCTGCTGAGTGCCGGCTGTCCCCGAGTTCATAGAAACGGGCATGTGGCAGCACAGGCTGAGCATGAAAAGAGGCAAACAGGAGAAAGCAGCAATGTCCTTTAACTTTGATCACGGTCATTTTAGGGGGTTCCAACATATAACCATTAAATATTCTCCTTGAGTTAGTATTGTCATGATAACTTATGTAATTTACACTGTTCTTGTTTTGTATGATACTGTTCTCTTAAACTTCCAGTGCTTCTTATACGTAAGCACATGCACACGCACGCACACACACCCCTACCACAAAATATTCTTTTGAGATCCCCACTAGATAACAAGCGCTTGAGCCACTGCCACTTGCAGACACCCATTTGCAGTTACCAGCCCTACAAGAGCAGTGGTGAGAGCCCTCTGTGACAGGTCCTTATCCCACTTCAGAAAAAAAAAATAACCAAAGCATAAAATCATCTTTATCAACTGTTTAAACTCCACTGTATTTGACATGAAGTAGGCAAGGAGTGTTCACATGATCCCTTGTACCATCTTAAGTTTCTGGTGTCTTCAGATATCTAAGTCTAGAAGCACTCAAGGACAGGTTCAGCATAACTAACTTCAGACTTGAAAAGGTTGCCTTCACATCTGATGCTAGAGGCTCCTTTGCTGGGAGAAAGACATGCTTCTAGGCAATTCAAGGGATCTACCTTAAACAATCCTTAGCAATGAATCACCCTTAGGAGGTACATATCTTTCTTACTTGGCTGACAGGGGAGTCCAGGCTGACTGACTCATATTTAAGCAACTGATTTTCAGATGCTTAAATGAGGACAGATGAAGCCAATCCCATTCATCTGTGGCTTTAATTGGCAATACGAATTGCTACCATAGAAACACCTAAGAAGTTTTTTTCTAAGAAACATTACTTTCCTACCATTAAGAACCTTATAGACAAGGATGATAATACCCATTAAAGAAAAAACATTTTATCCAATATCCTCCAAGATTTCTTATGTGAATCTGAGATTCAAAGCCTGTTATATGTGCAGACACAGGACATACTTTTCAACTGCCAGATAAGGTAATAAAAGACAGCAAGGCATAGGGTAAGGCATAATATCTGCTTGAATGCTGTAAAGCCTGCAGGAAATGTAAAGTTGTTGCGACTGTGATACACACCAAAAATGCATGTGGCATGCCACAGGATATCTGTAAAGTGCAGTAGCCAAAAATGTTTTGAAGATGTCAGATCAAGGAAAGTATGTTCCCATTTTATTGGAAGCATTTTCAAATTACAGTGCTGTCTTACTGTCATGAATATAAAGCTGTGACTTCCTTTGGTTTTCTATATCACTTCATGCAGATTTTCTACAAAATGCTTGTGAGATACAAATGTTTTCTGACACTAGCCCTATCACAAAAGCTCCAACTGAGCTTTCATGCAGGGCAAAAACAAGTATTCATTTGAGCAGCACTGACTTTTATCACATTTATTATCTGTTGTCTTTTCTGCTGCAATCAATAAGGTGAATGTCTATGCAAATGAAACATTTTCAGTGCTGAACTGAGACATATATCTTGCAGGAAGTCACTGTACAAGCTTTACCCATCTGATACAGACTGCAGCATTTTGCTGTTGAAATGGAAGGTATCTTTCAAACTCTTACTTTCCCAGACCATGCTGTTGAATAAAAAAGTAAAATTAAAGCAACCCTTACTTTGCCATAGTCCAGAAAATTATTTGAATTTAATCTCAGGAATAATAGATTATTCCTAACCTGGTGTAAAAATAATCACTAAAAACTGCAATTGCTCATTTTCAGCGGCCTGGTGGAAACGAAAAGGGAAACAAAGGGAGACAGGCATTGCAAAGGAAGCAAATAAACAGAAGATCAAACTTGAGGTTTCTTTAAATCTTCAGAGAGGACTTTCCGAGGAACAGAGAAAGGAAACATTTCTTGATTTATGTTTAATAAGATGTGGCTCCATTTCCTCTCTTATATTATGAGGAATCAGAAAAACAACTTATTTATATCTTCTATGATCAGTCTGTGATAAGGGATCTTGCTTTCATTAGGCATGGTTTATATCTAAAATCCTAAGTTAGTACTGTTTCATACTGTGCTTCTGAATATAAGGTACCCTATAGGTATTAATATTACGGGTTAAATAATTTTTCCATGTTCTTTGCGAACACAAAAGATCCAACAAAAGTCACTAACTTGCCAAATAAACACACTGAGCTAGATCCTCCACAGACTCACTCAGTTCCAATGAATTCATACTGTATCACTTGAGGATATGATCAGAACATTTCAAGGTGGTTTTTTCCAATATTTCTTGTTTTTCTGTATCACTTGATCGATAGTTTGATTGCCAAAATTGTTGGATCTTGTACCAGTGGACCTTTATAGCTAGTCAAACTAAAGTCATGTTACTGAATTAATGTATTTTAAAGTGAGTAAAATAGAAAACAAGTTAATAATTATCCCCTATATTCTGGCACAATGCAGAAAAGGCAGAAGTAAAGCTCTACTAAAGCCAGTGACTTGCATTTTTTAATTCGTGGCCTTAGTCAACTAAAATAAAGAATTAGTTTTGTACTACCTAAAAGTCTCCCCCTCCTAATCAGACCAGGCCTGCAGCTTTATATGTTTCACATCCGTTTATACTGAAAGAGAGGCATAGTCTGTTGCTGTGTGCTTTCGTAGAGCCAGGCAAAATGAGACTGTGAGCTCAGCTGGGGACTCCAAATGTTCTTGAAATATTTTTCAACATATTGTTGATCATAATCATTGATGACAATAATAACAGACAATAATTGATGCCAATGGCATCTCTATACATATAAGAACTCAGCAAAGCGTTACAACCCGTTCTTGTAATTTATAACAATGATAATGATAATTAATGATAATATTAACAACAAAAACAAACTAATAGTAACCAAAATGGTATCTCTAGATGCCACACTTAAAGAAATTCTATAAATATGTTTGCTGAGACTTAAAATAAAACTCTCTTTAAACTCCAGATAGTTGGACTTGATGCCTAAGAAGATTTGTGTGCCCTAAAGTCTGCAGCAGCTGCTTAAAATTTAATGGATGTAAATATCAAGAATTTAAGGGTCCCCTTACCACTATTATCATAATTTACATGGCAACTGAGGGAAATAAGCTGTCACCTGAAAACCCTTATAGAGCACGATTACAGCTTCCAAACCAAAGCATACTCTGCAGGCATGTATATGTAGCTCTTCTGACTTGTCTTTTGCAAAAAATTACATCTTGTGCCAAAAGAAAGTGAGGGCAGCTTCTCTCCAATACTGGGATTTCACTTAAGTGTGTTCCTCTCTTCTTGAATAAAGCCCAGAATTTAGAATAAATACATTGAAATCCTAGCTTTATATACCTGCCAAAAGCCCAGAAAGACTTTCAATTCCTAAGAGAAACTGCTGCTTCTCATAGTAATGATGAGCTTGGTGTGAATGCATCAGCTAAGAGCACTATGTAAAAAAAATGGCTTCCCTTCTTTCCCTTCTCAGACTTTTCTCATCTATTTCTTAGTGGACTGAATGCCCAAAACCGGAGCTGAGTAGTGTTTAATAATAGCCATGACTGGGGGGAAAAAAAAAAGCATTAATACATTTGGCTCAGATTCCTTCCACCTAACTTCAGGCTCCTAAATGTAAGTGGGTAATTGTTCCATGCTTCTTCTATTGTCAGCAGGGAGGAATTTCCATAGGCCAATTCAGATTTTACTTGGGCTAGTAGTCCTCTGGAAGTGTCTCTATTGACTGTAGAAAGATGATGCACCCTGACACCCAAAAGTTAGTTGTCTAAATTCAGGTGGGTCAAATCTCGGTCTTAGTGAACATAGTTTATTGAATTAAAGCTTTAGTATGCCTACTTTTAAACAAATAGGTATTTAGAGTAACAGATTTACATACAGACAAGTAAAACCAAAAAGGTTTTTTTAAATATCCCCCTAAATCCTTTGTGAATCTTAAGTGTCATTTTGATAATTAAGGCCTGATTTCTGAAGAGAGTGAAAGCAATCAGAAACCCAGGCCAGTCAACGGCAACTGGTGACAAAAGGGACATATCCTCTTTCTAGCCCAGATTCTGCACTCCTGTTCCTGCACTATATCCTCTAACTCTTTAATTCAAAATATACAGAATGTTCCCGGAGCAATACCAGGGCTGGAGCCTTGTCTCACCTTTCCCAGTGGAAAAAATGCTTTCCACATGGTCTGACTACAAGACCACAGCCCTTCTTGCATTCTCTCTCAGTGGTCCATGGCCCACATTTTATTTCTGTCACTGGAATAGCTTCCATCAGGACAGGGGAAAAAAAATCCCTATCTCATCCTTTTAGTACCTTGTATTTTCTATGACAGTCTAGAGAATATATAAAGCTTACCAGTCTCTGCATACACTACTCAATTTTTAGAACAGCATTTTTCTCTTGGTGATTCTGAAAGTCTTCCTTGTCCTATTCCCACCTCTTCCCACCTCTACACGCACACATACTGGGCAAAAAAGTTTCATTGTTCACACAGCATTGGAACGTTATCCTCAAAGTCGATCTTCATTTTTCCTTCTTGTTAGTATAACTGTCTTTTATTGTTTCAAACAACTTTTGAATGAGCATATTTTGGTTTTCTTTAGTCGTGGTTTAACCCCAACTGGCAACTAAGCACCACACAGCCACTCGCTCACTCCCCCCTGGTGGGATGGGGGAGAGAATCAGAAGAGTAAAAGTGAGAAAACTCATGGGTTGAGATAAAGACAGTTTAGTAAGTAAAGCAAAAGCCGCGCATGAAAGCAAAGCAACATAAGGAATTCATTCACTATTTCCCATTCGCAGGCAGGTGTCCAGCCATCTCCAGGAAAGCAGGGCTCCATCACACGTAATGGTTACATGGGAAGTAACTCCAAACGTCCCCCCACTTTCTTCTTCTTCCCTCAGATTTATATACTGAGCATGACGTCATATGGTATGGAATATCCCTTTGGTCAGTTGGAGTCAGCTGTCCCGGCTGTGTCCCCTCCCAACTTCTTGTGCACCCCCAGCCTGCTCGCTGGTGGGGCAGTGTGAGAAGCAGAAAAGGCCTTGACTGTGTAAGTACTGCTCAGCAGTAACTAAAACATCCCTGTGTTACCAACACCGTTTCCAGCACAAATCCAAAACATAGTCCCATACCAGCTACTATGAAGAAAATTAACTCTATCCCAGCCAAAACCAGCACAACTTTATGATTTAAAAAAATAATGTGTCTTTCTGAAAATACACAAGCAACAAGTATTATTCAGGTTCATGGTGAGGTCCTGGGACTTGGATTATATGTGACTTTCAAGCCGTATCGCCTATTGAATTAATTTCACATCCACAACATGTGGATGCCCACAGTCCACTGTGAACTGCAGAGGAAGCAAGGAGTTGAGCAATTTAAGCTCACCCTGCCTTTAAATGTAAGTCAAAGACGACTACTAGCTGCAATTTAGACACATACATACAGTCTGCTGAATTGACTATACTAAGTAGACATCCACTAAGTGCAATTGTCCTGCCCAGCAGAACAGCAATGCATAATATGTCTTAAAAAACCAAAACAAACCAAAACAAAAACAAAACAAAAAAACCCCTAGGTAAACATCTGAAGCACTTTCCAAGACCTAATTCAGAATAATAACCCAAGATGTTTTCAGCTTCACCATGTAATTATCTTCTTGCTTGAAGGATGACCATGAACAAAATACATTCAAGAATTTAAATACAGTAAGGAGAATTAAATTAGCATGACTGTGCAGAGTCAAAGCAGATGGACTAGAACTACAGGCATCTCAGTGTTTAATTTGAAATAAATTGCATAATTCCAATTTATTTTCACAATCTCAAATTAGTGTTGGCAATAACATTTTAATATATGAATACAAATGGAGATACAGTTAAACATAGGGCCTAAATGGAGTGAGGCAAATAAAAAATGAGAAACCATTGCACAGTAATCCAAAGCAAAACAAGCAGAATGCAGATTTAAATAATGCACCACAATATTAATATGTATGTAAATAAGAAAAAATGCAGTCCAAGGACTAGATCAAATCCTTTCTCTTCGGGGCCAAGCATTAATGCATTTGCATTTGATTTGGTTGATTGTCAGAAATTTTCCCTGTCTGGGAGGCAACTAAAATCAGCAGACGTTTTATAAAATGTCATTAACTTTTTTGGCCCATATTTTGATTCATCATTTCTGAGAAGTGCTAATGGCTGAAGACTACATTCTGTTCGCTTAGTAAGAGACTGAATTATGTTTGAGTTTTAATGAAACCTAGAATTCATAATTCAAAAAGAAATAAGGTGTTACTTCTATCCTTCCTTAAGATAAATCTAAGGCCAGCTTCTTACAAGCCTCATAAAAGATGCTGAGATGGAAATCCAGACTACAATTATTATTTTATTTTCTTCTCAAGGCCATTTTATGGTTTACAAGAAAGGATCCAGCTATTCCACTATTGTTCATGGAAACATTTATCCTGTGAAGACGCCAGCACCCCAGTAAATAGTCAGCAGAGGTGCCAAGAAACAGAGATGAGAGGCAACCTCTCAGCCTAAGTGGCTGGTAGGAAGGTTTAGCATTATTATAGACGTAATTTCCACTGTGTGGTTTTTGGTGTTTTGTTGGGGTTTTTTTTCCATTCTGTGGATGAATGAAAAGCCAGGATTGCAGCGTCTTCTTGTAATTAAATTTAAAATGTGCTTTAGAAGCTATAAATCTCTCATTCAGCCTTTACAGGGCATAAAGCCAATTTGACATTCAAAATGTAACCCTTATTTTTCTTTATACAAATTCACTTATTGTTCCTTATTTTATATACTGATGTAGGCTCTGAGAATGATTTTTGTTTTGTCTTTACAGTACTGTGCATAACAGGAATACTGGGACTGCGATTTTTAGATTCTATGATAACACAAATAATTAGCTGTAAGAAAAACAAAAAAGCTGATTCAGTTATTCCATTTTTCTTATGAGGGATTGGATTACCAAAACATTGGTAATTGATGGACAAATACATTCAACTAATATTGACTATTATCAAGAATCAGATCAAATGGAATCATCTGTAATTTGGATAGGCAGAAAGTATGGTGAAGAGTGAAATCTATAAAGGGAGGGATAATGTGCTCTTTTTTATTTATTTTTTAATGTAATTAGAGTAAAATACAAAACAGATTTGGATAGGATCCAGCATCACTACTTTAACAGATTTTGTTCTCAGTTGCAAAAGAAGAGTTCTCATTCATTCCATTCACAGTGGTAATTGTTATATAAAGTGGTCAGGCTGTTACCTAAACAAGAAAATTTTATCATGCATACATATTCCAGTATATATCCTTGATTCCCAGCAATAACAATCATATAAATGTGTATCACCCTTGGCTAATGTGACAATACAACCACCTGATGAGCAAGGACAGAAGGAACAATGAAAGAAAAAAAAAAGAAAACAGGATGCATTTTCAAGATAACATACTTGCTTCCTGCAGTAGAATTTTAAATAAACCTTTGAAGAATATTGGCGCAGCAAGACTGCAAAAATTAATGAAATATAAATTGTATAGAGAACAGTATAGAAGTTCCTTCCAATTCCCATTGAAATGCTACTGATTCCACTGCAAGCCTATTAAATAAGCATCCACCATTTCTGTATTCACACACGAGTTAAAATTTTATAAATATGCTCTCATGAGATAATGGTCCTTCACCCTTTTGCAAAAGACCCAAACGTACAGAAAACAGAGCTCACAAAAAACTAGAAGTCCTACCACAGGAATTAAAGAATCATCAGATCGCTCTAATTACAAGGCATATTTCTTGGAGTGTGCCCTCTTTAGCACATATCACTGTGCATCTGTGCATTACTTTAATTGCCAGAAGAAACTCTCTCTCACACATTCACTTGTCTCCTTGGGAGAAGCTGACAGTACAAATATGCAGCGGATGTTAATTATTCAATGCACTACCATAAGGCACTCGGGTATTATGATGATAAGCACAGTGTAAGAGCACATATAAAAAATAATAGAACAACCCACACTGCAAGAGTCTGACAAAGCTGGAATAAATTAAAAGCTGAAGCAGCAAGCAAATGTTAATATCTCTACTAGAAAAATGTTCTCTAACAGATTTCAAAAACCTAATGTCCATGCTTCTTTCCTGTCATTCATATTAACACTAACCCTTATTGTTTTTCAGACTGATTCACTTTTTCTTGGTCTTTCAGAGTACATAAGAATTATGTGCCTCTATGAGGTCATCTATGGCTCAACAAGACATGCACAGTGTCTGCCATGTCTCCATTAGCTGCCACTGAAAATAATTGTGCAATACTTTAATTTGTTCTTTAAAATTCTGCAACTGCAACTCTATTCTAATCAATAGAGGTTCTGTATTGTTGCATAAAGCTACCAGAAGAAATTAAACCAGGTTCAGACAACGTATTGCATGCTAGATCTAGGCATAGTGCTTGTTGTATATGAAAGCAACTGTTCTTTTACAGAAACATTTTTGGTCTTACTTAACTCCAGGAAAATGAAAACATAAGAAACGAACAAGTTTGACTTCAAGGTTAATACAGCAGAAATAATTTAATTCCAATCCATTCTCTTTCTAACCTGTGATTTATTTATGATTATTATTTTTCAGCACTGTAACGGTTTAGTGGTACTTAAAACAGAATTGTTTAGGAAGAAATAAAATTTTTAACATGCAGATGCTCCTTAACACTAATACAGATTTTTAGAAAATAGGATAACCCTTCTGTTCAGATCTTGACAAAATTAAATTGCAAAGGAATATGTAGTCTACATCTGCCATCTACTGTAAGAAGAAAATACTACAGGTCTTCTACTTGGACCAAAATTTAAACAAACAAACAAAAAAAGATTATTAGATTGTCTTTACCCTTTAGACCTACTTCTGAAATCAAATCACAATTTATTTAAATACACATCAATAAAGAAGGGATGACAGCATAGATGTACTATAAAAATATATGTATAATTCTGTTGTTTGAAAAACAGACCACACTTTCAACTTGTTGTAAGTTTGAAAATGGGGATTCAAACAGCACAAAGAAAATGAGCTTGTCATTTTAGAGGTTTTGGCACCATGGAGAGACGGTGTGTGAGTAACTACTATAAGCATCATAGTGAAAGTATGAACTATTGGACTTTTTCTTCAATGCTTGCATACTTCTCAATATATAAATATAATTCCAGCTTTAAACCTCATTAATATATCCAGCTTCCAGAAATAGTGGTCAAAGATAACTTTAAGTTGTGGTGCGGTTTGGTTATTAGGCAGCCCCTATAGATACGTCCACACTGCAAGGAGAAGTCCAAGGAGAGATTTCAAGCACTGATGTCCTTATCATCTGTACCATTTTTTAGCTTTCTCCCTGGACCTGTGCTGGATCAGTCCAACTACATATCTGCAGGCTTTGAGGTCACAGATCTTTCTCTGACCGTCCTATTTAGCAGCAGAGACCCAATTTGTGTGAACTGACTGCAGTGGTGCAGAGTCATCAGCTTCTTTTACCTGGGTAGGCCAGTAATAACATCACCTGGGAGAGGAGATGGTGTCAAAGATGTATTAGTGCTGTATTAGTAGAACTTTCTTTAGAGCACAGGCAAAGTTTTAGTGCCTACCTAGGCAGATTTGGGCATGTTCCCTGTTGCATACCCATCAAGGGACCCAGATCCTGAGCAGTGAAGAAGCTTCTTCAGTGGTCAGCTCCTCCTAATGATTTCTCACTGTCAACTTTGGAGAAAACCAAGATGACTTTCTTAGGCTTCAAAGACCATTTTTTAGAATCCCATCTGAAGAAGACCATTAAAATAAAATCAAGTCAACCTGGAATAAGACTGTGACAAGCCCTCACAGAGGTATTACTTCAGTGCCTCTTCTCTGCAGCATTCAAAGGTCGACATCTTCATCTTACCACACAACAGAAATTTGAAAGCTACCCTTTGACAGACTAATGCCTGAAAAAGACCATCTGCTAGATGAATTAAACTTATGCCACATTACAGATATCAGAATTTTTTTTTTAAATAACAAAAAATTCTTCTAATTTATTTCTACCTGGGAAGATAATATTTTGCATTTTCAAGGTATCTATCTATCTATCTATCTATCTATCTAAATTTATAATACATTTCTTATGTACATAATAATTATAAGACTTTTATATAATTCTATGTGTATGTGTATGTCTCATAAATGAGCCCTCTACCTTGAAAAAGACAATGTTTTTGAAAAAAAGCAACTTTTACAGAATGTGTTTCATTTGAAAAATGTCAACTGTTTCAGGAGTATATATAGAATATATATATTTTTATATAAGTAAGTTTTATGCTCCTTTTTTCTTTTTTTAAAATATTGCTCAGAAGTGCTTTTAAATTGTGAACATACAATGTGCCAGTTGGGGGGATTACATCAAGCAAAATTTAGTCTGTTCTTTTCCTCTTCTGCTCTTGGTTAAATTTCAGTTCCCACCCTCCAAGTCCAACTATCACGCTGGTCTCTTTTCAGGAAGCAATAAGTCTTTCACTAAAATACCAGAATGAACAAAGTCACTTTCATTATTTACTACAGTTCTCCTGGGAAGAAAAGAGACACCGAGGATTTTGCTTTTGCTAACACTATTGGCAACAAGACAGATCAACGTGACAGGCTGCTTCCAGGGTTATCTAATGGGCGCTTCATCCTCCAAGGCGCTTGTTTTCCACTCTTTTGGATCAGGGAGATGCTGTCACTCATTCCTAGCTCAGATATTCATCTTTTTCTCTTCCATGGAGACTGGGGAACAGGAGAGCAGAGGGTGATGTACACCACACATCACACTTTCATACAAAATCAGAACACGGCAGAAGCAGTCAACTCAACTCAAAAGGTAGTCTCAGGCTTGGCAGCTCATTTCTGTCCCACTTGCTGCTTCTTCTCAGGTACTCAGTGAAACTCCCAACCCTTCTTACATACCACTGCACTCATTTCTGCTGAAAAAAAGACGTGAAGGAAAAAAAAAAAGATCATACTAATGTAAAAAGGCCTATCTTTTTCTCAAAGACCTAAGTGAGGAGAGTGTCTGAATTAATTCTGCGTGACAAGAATCCCTCCCAAACGTGACAGGAAGCTACATTACCTGAATAATGAGCATTCCAGCTGAGGTAAGTCGGGGAAACACATGGACTAATATATGCAAATACAATGCCTCATTTAACGTCTCGAACATACAGACAAGTCCAAGAAGGCTCAGTGTTAATCACAGCACAGAAGATTTTGAGAATATTCAAAATCCAATCACATTTTGCAATAGACATACCTGTCCTAGAAATTCAGTATAGTCTCTAGGGGATTTACTGTATATTTCTGAGCAACAGAGCAAGTACAGCATGGTTTATAAAGATTTGCTACTATAAAAATGCAGAAGGCAGTGACCTGTATAACTGCATATAAGGCTGCTCTCCAAATTGCATTAAGAGGAATTTCCTTCTCTCTCCCTGTCCCTCTCCCTCTGGGGAAGGGGATTTGAATTGCAGATAGCATCACTCATCATAATGCAACACTGCTAACCACTTGTGTATTTCAGGTACTAGACACTAATTTCAACAGAAAACTACTCTACCAGAAGATGTAACATCTAAGAAATACCACCTCAGTTTTCCTTATTAGGAGTTTGTTTCTACCTGCTCTTTGAATTTTGGAAGATTCCTTAACTGCTGTGCTACACCAAGAGGCATTGGGAACTTCAATACTTATGGAGAGGGTTGCTTTGAAAATCACAGCTGAACGCAGTCAAAATGCCCAGACTCGAGGCGGGGGAGTGCCTTGCTCTGTTCACAATTCAAGTGAAGAGTGCATATGGGAGAAATTACATATGCCCAAACGTTTGCCTCCCTTCACATACGCAGAAACTGAAAAGACATTTGCCAATGTCAAGTAAGTTTTTCACTGCCAGTGTACTGAGAAGACTACACATCTGGGTTTTTTTTCCCCAAACAATTATTCCCCCAAAAATAGTTAAAATTGTAAGGCTACATAAGGTAACTCTTTTATTCTATTTACCACTATGAAGGGCTCATAGCACATCTTGGTCTGAATACCACCTACCATTTGGTTTTCTCGTTTTTCAGTCTGCAGGGTGAGTTCTCACATACAGTTGCAGTAATCCCCTAAGGCAGCCAACTAACTGCAGTAACTTGCTCACCCAACTGCTAAGTTTCTTAATAATTGAAGGAGTTAAACGTGAAAAGCAAGAACAAGTTGATGTATTTCTCATTAAAAGTGTGGTTTGCAGTTATTTCAACAACTGCCAAAGAGTTCAAAAGTATATAGTTATTTTAAAAAATATTACAAATGCTATCTGATACATATTTAAGAAATATTCATGATGTCATAGAAACATAACCCTCATTGTAACTGTGGTAGGAGGTAGAGAGGAAAGTTGCTTCCATTTTTTATCTTCCAAATATTGATCCAAAGCTTGACTTCTCTATTTCTGACACAGAACTCAAACTCGTATCTTATGTATAAACCTTGCTATTAGTTTTGTCCCAGAGATCTATTCTTTATCACAACAGGGCTAAATTTGGCCCAGTACTTTGCTGCAAATCATGGCAAATAACTTTTAGAATAGCTGGTGAGCTTCTAGGCATCTCTGTCTTTGGGGCTCTTTCTTCAAAATTGAACATAAAACAAGTTAGCGATGCAAGACATATATTACAAATAAATGATACTTAAAAAAAATTAATCATGCTTCTGACACCTCCATCCCAGACTGACTTGTGGTTTTAATAGGTTACTTAAATTAACCTATAACTGAGGAAACCATGAGAAATAGATCAACCCGCTGAGTGTCATGGCCTCACAAAGTCAGGACTATGTTATAAAAGGACTCTTTGCTAATAAATTACCAGGTCTCAGGGTTACCACTAGAGAATGCAACAAAGACACAGATCCTTTGAAAATAAAAGTGTCCATTGTTACAATCACAAAGAATGGACTAATTCCCTCCACTCTCTTTTCTCTAATCCTTGGTCAGTGTTCTGCTCCTTGTCACATTCTTGCTCCTAGTTACAAGGGCAATATAGCAGAATCATTCACCTTATGCTGTACTATGAGGCTATAAAAAAGGAAAATAAAAAGCTGGATGCTTTATTCTATTTTCCACATCTATTGATAAAGCAAGCCACACAGCTACTTTCTCACCTAGAATCCTTATGTGTATTTTATCACTCAGATTAAATGGATTATTCCAGGCAAAATACAGATGCACATATGAATCACGGTTTCCCTCCTGCAAAAAAATAAAGCTGCTTTGTGCTGCTCCTGTGGAGCAAAATAGTGATTAAGTCAGTGAATCCGTCTCCTTTAGGATCCCCTCTTCCCCAAGGACCGCATGGATGGCACACATCTACTGCAATTACTCCTATACTACAAAACCATTCCCTTTTCCAACGAGGATGGCACTACGGGAGCACCCAGCTGATTATACACCCTTATTTTAGAACATGAAGACTCTCAAGAAGAAAGCGAGTTTTCGAAAAACTGCTAGACTCATCATCTGTGGTTTACTAGTTGTGTTACAAAAGGTCTGCATTGCTTTTAAATGAGAAATTTACCTAGAAAATTCACTGCATAGGAAAAACAAAATGTATTTTAAATACCATAGGACAGGTTCTCCTGAATTCCCCTGAATTTCATAGCACTCCCATCCATGAAATACGGACTTCAGATGCTACCCACTGGGAACCAAGGCCATATAAAATGTGGCCCTGCACTTATCAACCAGCAGAGGGGGCAGGATGAGCAAGGGACGTTCAGATAGAGTAAAGGCAATTTGTCTGCATTTTTATTTTGAGGGACGGCACTGAAAAAGTTATTAAAATAAGTTTTGAAAAGTAATTAGTCCCTACAACTAGTGGTGTCTTCTCTGTGTACAGTTCTGATAAGTGTACAACTTCATGTCAGTAGTTCTGCACTAGCATATGCACGTCTTTCAATGGAAATGGAGACTAGAGGTGATGGATTCCACACTAGATCTATACATCTGCTACATAAATGAACCAACTTCATAATGGCGTATTAAAAAGAGATAGGTAGTCAGACATAGCCCCTTACGTGCATTAAAACCTTTGAAGAATTCTATTTTACTTGAAGTGATCTTTTTGAGGTTTTTCTACTTTAAAGATAAGAATTATAACACGAAATGTTACTATTAGTACTAAAATGAACAGAAAGATGATGTAATTTGACAGGAAATCCACTTCTGTCTCAGAATTTCTAAAAGCCTACTCTTTGTCATTACTGATTAAAAGTCAATGATGCAATACCTATGTGTTATAGTCCCCCACAAAGACGTGGTCAGTGAGCACAGATGTAAAATGCTATACAAAAATGGTGTTATTATTATTATTACTACTATTTTATTTTACTGTGCAAATGCTTACACACAGAGCAAATCAGCAAGGGGAAAAAAATCACATGCAGCCTACAGCGATGACTAGATATCACAAAAGATATCATATTTATTATTATTACATACAGCACTACAACAGTGTAGCCTCACACACACACACAGAGAACTGGTCCTTGTGTGCATTATGCTCTGCTGTACCAACACAAAGGACAGGGTTAGTCTCACCTAACCTGAGATGCCAAGAACATGAGCTGTTCACTGCAGGCTCTGTATATAATCCAGGGAGACAAGTAGGCAATTCTAGAGCACAATCCATCTGACTTATTTTAGACCTACAAATTAGGATAAGATGAACTGCACCCTAGAAAGGGGCCTAGGGTGATTAGATCAGATGCAGAAGTCTGCATTTGGTAAATGAACCCCACCCACGCTGTCTGCTCCGGAGGGCCCGTCGTCTCAACAGACTAGGCAGGCGAAAGGCAAAAGCTGAAGCACTGACAAAATGTAGCAGTGCTCTTACGGCTCACTGCTCTATACACTGAACGCACTGGCTCTGGGGGGATTTTGTGTCCACGGTGTCCTTCTTATTTTTAATTAAAGGATTCCAACTTCAATGAGTGAATTTGTCCCAAATCCAAAAGTAAAGAAATAGAAAAAACTAATAAACCAGTATTATCTCTAAAACTGACCTATGCTCTAAAGCTGTCTTCATGCTTCATCGAAGAGCCTCTGTCTAGAATTTTGCTCCAAGCTGGCTCATTTCCTGATACAGCTGTAGAGAAAAATTACAAATATGGTCACAATTTGTACTGTCATTACCCCTCTACAACCAACACATTAAGGTTGCAATTTACCTGCTATTGTGGGACTCAGAACATTTCAGCCACTATTCTAGCAAACTGCCTTAATCATGAAAGTGATGGAGCGATAACAAATCAAAAAAGTCTGGGATTTGCGGATTCTGATGGTCATTTTGAACTCAGACTGAATCGCAGCATGATAGGCAAGGTTAGAGTGGGTAGAAGAATGATATCTATTCCAGTGATTGCAAAATATAAGAGTTGTACTCTATATTAAAGGGGTTTTGGAGGATCAGAAGTTATATTTGATGCTAATGTTTAGCTAATGGTTTTTTGGTTAAATCTCCCTGAGACGTCCAGATATTCCATTTTTAATAGGGATTCTCTGAAGGGGATAGAATAATAGGGAGCATCTTGTGCAGTTTGCTGACTGCTTCTTTTTTTTTTTTCCCCCTACTGGTTTTAGAAGTTTATTTCATTTCAGCCAGTTTATTCCTTTCTAATAAGGCTATTTCAAAAGCAGTGGCTAATGTACTAATTGCTGTAGGATTTTGTTTTTTATGATAATATTAAGTAAAACAACATTCATCTGAGAGCAAAGCATAGCACTGTTGCTTTCTATACAATCTCCAGCAGTAAAATCATTACTAGTATTTTTAACTACACAGAAAATATGTCTCTTCACATACAGTATTTCACATTTAGTGCTCCTATGTTCACCACTGAGTATGCAGAGGATAGAGGAGTTTTGGTCCAGTACTGAGAAAATGCTGACATGGCACACACCATATGGCAATCAAATTATTTTCTCAGGCTGCACGATTCAAATACTGCATTTCAACAGTACTCTAAAGCTGTACAGTGGCATAAAAGAGGTTAATTAAATATCAAGTCTCTGCAAAAGCAGCCCATATACTAAGATTCTGATGTCACCAGGGAATTTTAACAAGTAGCTCACTTCAGGCACACACTATTTAATTTCAGTGGGACTATTTGAGCATATTTGAAGTAATGTACCTCCTTCAGTACCCTAGTGAACTGGGACCTAGATTAATAAAAAGCTATTATGCAACTGAATATACAAAAGTTATTACGAGTTCTTATAGAATTGGTCTGGGTTTTGAAGAAGACAAGCATTCTGCTCTCCCTAAGATCAGTTTAGTGGATGTTGCATCCACAGAGTATAAGTGGACTATTACAGCTCTTCTAAAAAATCTGGAATTGAAGTTTTGCTCTAAGGATAGCAAAATCCTTCCATTGAATTTTCACAAGGAAAATTAAATTTTCAACGAGCTATATTCTTAAGGTGACATGTAAGGAGATTTTAGCTTCATGTACAGCACAGTCATATCTGTATGCATATCAGACAGATTTAACTTTACCAGAAACAGTTACTCATTTAAGTTAGGGCAGTTACAATTTAGACATACATCTACAGACACATTGCACTAGGGCTTTCCTCAGACAAAAGCTCAATACTAAGCAAGTTCCTCAGACAATGCACCATGCACACTGATATAGTATACTTGTACAGTCCAGATGCACCATGCACACTGACATAGTATACTCGTACAGCCCAGTAGTTCACGTATAAACTGTTTTTTGTGATACCAGTCATCCCACTGTTAACATGAATTATTTTGGTGCTGGTTTAGTATCAGCAAATCCTCACTATAAGCATCAAAGAGTTAAGTTAGGTATTCATGGCTTCAAAAACCTGTAATCTTACTGTTTGAACTCCTTAGCTGGGTCCTACAAAAGCATGTCAAGCTGACCCATAGTAGTCAATTCTTATTGCCCTTATCTAAAAGGATTCCCTGCTGCAGAACAGTCCTGTGCTGCAATGGGAATGGCAGGAAACTGAAAACAGACTCTTTTATAACAACAGGAGCTTCATTTATTGTGCACGCATACAGTAAGAGCAGTCCTGGGTTTCCTACCAGCATGCCTGAGCCTAATTACACCTGCTGTAGTCCTGAATCACCAGCCAAAGGCCTGGAGTAGTACTTCAGTGCCTTGCTGAATTCAAAGAATAGCTGAGATGGAGCCTGCGGACAACTAATGTGTTCTAAGAACAATGCGACAGTCGTTTCATGGGGCGAACTGAGGGATTTCGAGGGAGCTGCCACAGAGACTACACATTGTTGTGGAGCAAGAGGTACTGTTTTGTGTACTGCACTTCACTCTCACATTTACACTTGAAAATTAAGCTATTCAAACCCAAATAAAACACTGAGTCTCCTGGACTAATTTTTAACATCAGGGAGTTTGTTTGTTTGTTTGTTTTTCCACCTGCTGCATTTTTTTTTCTGTATATACATCCATCATTTTTCTACCTTGTAAATAACAGAGTCTCTTTCCAGTTTTCCTTCTTTCTCCAATTTCCTCTGTTTTCTTCATCTTTTGTGTGTTTATCATCATTCCTAACACACTCGCTGCTCTCAGCCCCAGTTGCTGCTGCAAGGCACAAGTGAAAATTGGGGGCAGCATTCTGGTTTGCCCTCCAGCATTATTTCTGTAGTCTGAAGCATCTGTTTCTTCTGCATTTCACTTTTCTTGTAATGCAAGGGAGGAGAGTCTCTGGTTCCTGTGCAACTTCTGACTCCTAAGACATTCAAGTCACAAGACTTGCTACTGGCACAAGCAACTTATCTTGCTTGCGAAGGTCAGTACCCTCCGTGAGGCCAGGATCCCCATCTGGCCTGGCTTTAGAGGGGAGAGGGTCCCTTTCTTCATGTAGCTGTTGCTATCTCCGGTGTCCCTGAAGATGCATTCAGCATCTGGAATGTGTTTTAAGGCTCTCAACCAAATAAAAATATTAATCTAATTGTAAGGAAAGCTGCAAAATCCTACTCTACTGTATCCTTTTTGTAACTGCCTCTTGACCATGTTCTAACATAGATATTTTTTGTGCTACATCAAATGATTCATTTTGTCCACAGCTTCACTCACATGCTCTGTTAAATTTCTCAGTTCTTCGTTCTGGTAGAACCTTAGTTCTGCCTAAAACACAACTGTACCTGTTGACTGAAATCTCTCTTCCACCGAATAAAATAACTGTTGAAAGTGCAAGGGAATAGAAATACAGATCACAGTGAAAGTCACTGACAAGCTACGCCCAATTCCTGTTTTTGTATGATATTATAGACAAACTGTAAGGTAGTCCAGCCAGTACAGGACATTTTACATCTCCAAGGCACAGAAAATGGAGCAGATAGCATATTAAATAAATTTTCAAGGGTTTTGCTGGGACAGCAGACTAATAAAATTAAACCTATAAGTTCTAGAGAAGAAACAATGAAGGAGTAAGGGAGATGCTCATACAAGGATTTAAAAAATCTAAGGAAAAGGAACTCTCTGGTTAGCTTACCCTAACCTAAAAAAACTTCAAAATATAAACATGCCTTTATGAATAACAGAATACTCAGCCATGCTTGACCACACTTTAAAAACTTATGCAGGGATTTCTCTTTGGTTAAAAAGTAAATGCATCACATTTTTAAGTTACCTTCCCCAGAAACTCAAACAGGAGCCATGTTATAACCTCAGTGAGAAAGCAAGGTTTCATTTTGTCTGTGCATGTGAAATACTGCTAAATAAAAACACTCAAGGCAAGAAGCTTGAGCAGTGGTGGTCTCATCACCTGAACTGCTTAACTCTTAGCTACAGACGTCGGGTTTAGACTATGCCAAGTAGCAGCCGCTGGGGCAGTGCCTGGGCACAGTTCAGGGGCCAGCACGTGCCGTCTGCCATTCCCAATATGTAGTCTGAAGTAGACTGCACCAGGTTTGGCTCCCTTCACGCTCCATATCTCAGCAGGATTTGCAGAGCTTCAAGCATCCCTGCTGGCCCTCATGCCACATCCCAGAGACTGCAAAAGATATTCTCAGATTTATGGTATGAAAATACTAACCCAGTGGGCTGCTCTCATATTGTTTCAAACACTTTGAACTGAAAAAAACCCAACAAACCAAACAACAAAAAACCCACAAAATTATAACTATGTCCTAGGGACAAAAAAAAGCATGGCATGAAGCCCAGAAGAGACCCAGAGCCAAGTGAAGCTTGGTTGCAGCCAAGATGTAACACTTGGCCTCAAGGCCAGAGAAAGGTCCCTTACCATGTTTTATTTAGCAGTAGAGATGCAGTCATTGCATCTGTCTAGCCTATCATCTTCTCCTCAACAGTAGCTAGTAGCAGATGTTAAGGGGAAAAGTCTATGAAAAACTTCCACAGGCACATCTTTCCAAATTCTAGCAATCCTCTGTTTTAGGATTTCCAGGGTCAGAGGTTGAATCCACACCACTGTGCTTGATAGCTGAATTTGTTCAATGCTCTTTTTTGGACTAACACACATTTTTGGCTTCCAGAATGTCTCGTCACAGATGAGCCCTACAATTTAATTCTTCTTTCTGTAGCAAAAAAATCTTTCTGCTTTTTTAAAATCTACTGTGCAATTATTTCATTGGGTGACACCTTGGATTTTCTTTCCACTAAAGACACTTTATCTATAAAGCTTCTTCTCTCTGAAACTCTTCCATACCTTGGTCCATACTTCCTAATATTTCTTATCTTCCCTGATTCTATTGTGGGCCTTTTGTGTCTTTTTTAAATCCTGTGGACTTTAACTGCAGGCATTAATCAAGATGTGGGTGCATCGTGTGTGGATGCACCATAGCACATGATGTTCTTTCCCAATAAGTCTAATAATTCCTAACATTGCACTGCATTTTGACTGCTATTGAGCATTGAGTGGATGTTGTCAGAGAACTATCACAAGGTCTCCAAGATTTCTGCTGGGAGGTAATAGATAAATTACAGCTTAATTGTGTACATATAGAAGGTATATCAACAGACTATCACCTGCTTTTACTGTCCATTTTTAATAACCTGTAAAGCACATACCCAAGTGTGTGAAACCAGGACACCAAGAAACTAACTATTCGGTTAAATATCAAGGTACAAGAAGATTATACACTTATCTGAAAAATATTGATTTTCCTCATGCTACTAACTTCATTGAACAAATAATACTTATCTACAAGAATAAAATGTGCACTTCAGTTCATTAAATTGTTACGTTTCTAACTCTTTCAAGTCTATGATCCCATGTTGTTCTGATGCCTTAAAGTTGATTCTGCACTACTTGCAAGTTATATAAATCAAAGTTCAACAAAGAAAAATGTAAGGTCTTGCACCTGGGAAAACATAATCCAGGAGTGCAGCACAGGCTGGGATCTACCTGGCTGGGGAGCAGCTCTGTGGAAAGGGACCTGGGGGTCCTGGTGGACAACAAGTTCAATATGAGTGAATGGTGTGCTGCTGCAGCAAAGAAAGCCAACAGAATGCTGGGTTGCATCAACAAGGGCATCACCAGCAGAGATAAAGTCCTTATCCCACTTTACTCAGTGCTTGTCAGGCCACACCTGGAATACTGTGTTCAGGTTTGGTCCCTGCTGTACAAAAAAGATGTGGACAGGCTGGAGAGGGTCCAGAGAAGTGCCACAAAGGTGATCAAAGGACTGGGAAGCCTGCCATATGAGGAAAGGCTGACAGAACTGGGTTTGTTCAGCCTTGAGAAAAGAAGGCTTAGGGGAGACCTCATCACCATGTCCCAGTATTTAAAGGGTGGCTACAAAGAAGATGGAGACTCCCTTTTTACAAGGAGTCACATGGAAAAGATGAGGGGTAATAGGTACAAGTTACTCCTGGGGAGATTCCAGTTAGACACAAGAGGAAAACTTTTCACAATGAGAACAATCAGCCTTTGGAATAATCTCCCCAGGGAAGTGGTGAATTCCCCAACATTCGGACACTTTTAAGGTTCAGCTGGACAGGGTGCTGGGCCATCTTGTCTAGACTGTGCTTTTGTCAAAAAAGGTTGGACCTTGATGGCCAAGATGATCCTTGAGGTCCCTTCCAACCTGGTTTTCTATGATTCTTTGAAATCAAGAGCAGAATAACTTAGATAATATGACTGGTCAACACAATATACGAGCTTCTACTTACAAAATACAATAGTGGCTATGCAGAAGCACAATTACCTATCATTAATTGTGCAGCTGCAGCTGCACCTATTTATATCTCTATATTACTCATAACAAAACAGTAGCATTTTCTGTCCCCTTTGCACTCATGCATGACTTTATAAGCAACAAGACAATGATGAAGCCTCCTTTTTCGACTCACTCTTGCTGTATGCCCCCTGGGACTGTACAAGACAAGCCTTTTGTCCCGCATAACTTACTTTTAGATGGAAAAAACAGCAATATGTTAAAAAAATAAATATTAAATATTAAAGGAGATAGTGTGAAGCAAAGATTTTCATTTTAAACCGATAGGAACAAAGAGCAAACTTTTCTGTCATGTAATCAGCATCCCCTGGCTACTACTTGTTTTTCTTTGACTTAGACTTTATTCATGTAAAAACACTAGTTCAACAGCAAAAAAATAATAAAGGCATTCCATGTGACAGCAGTTTCCTAAATAGAGGACCAAATAAGTTCCTATGGACCTATAAAGTGCATTCCTGACAGACAACAGTAATATAAGATGTATTTAAAGCAACTGAACAGAGAGAGCATGCAACTTTTATTCAAAACAAATTCATAATATATTTAATTATTCATTAAATCTTTTCCTTCTCAAACTCTACCATTTCCTATTCTTAACCTATAATTGAAATGTAAAATAAAAGGAAACTTTTTTTTTAAATCATAATTCAACTATCATTTTATTTCTTTTCTACTGAATTACATTCCATTGAGCAATAACTGTCTTTATCTGTACTTAATAACTAATTTTTCATATTATGCAAGTGCTTTCAGGACTTCTGTATTGTGTTTCTGGGGTTTGATTTTATTCATTTCTAATATAACCATTTATAGACCCTCCAAAGAACAATTCAGGCAAGGAGTTGGCACAATAATGTTCCTTGCATTGAAAAGAGCTGATTTTTGGAGAGAGGGCCACTCTGTGAGATGTGAAAGTTATCATTATCCTTATAGGGTCAATTTAATTTAAAACTTCTGAAGTTAGTTATGCACTTTAAAAAGGCTTCCAAAGAACAGAGGAAAGACAATTTGGAGCTTTCAGAAAATGTTGGTGGCATTAATATGAAAAAATACCCACACCTTTTCATATATTTGTTTCAGCACTTTACTGTTGTGTAAATAGAACACTTGATTTCTGCTTAAGAGTAGGTAAATACTGAATAAGATCAGGTAATCAGAGAAACAGCTTTCTATGATTTTCTAGGTGACTTTATTGGATCTCAAGATACATAGAGCAAGGATCTAGGCAAAAAGAGGGGTTTTTAATTCAGCCTTTCCCCACTCTTTCTTGTATTATACAAACGGGCTCATCATTGTCAATTGGGACCACTACTTCCTCTTGCAATACAGTGCATAGACGCATCATGTATTTCTTAATATTGAAAAGAATATTAAAAAAGGGGATCAAAGCATAGTGGAATTCAAGTGCTGAGGTCAACGCAGATGTGTCCAATAAACGCTAGGCTTCATTTTAGTTCACAACCTAAGGAGAAACCCACTGCTTGTCCTCTTCTGAAGAAGAACTCACTGCACACCTGAGTACACCATTCACAGTCCTGCCAGTGGAGCAGAGCCTGGGCTGCTCCCAGGCTATGGATTACAGGCGGAGAGTTGCAGGATCCTCACTTTCATTTCTGGATCAGAAGCTGTATGTCGTTTGGTAAATGCCATTTTTAGGTACACACCATTTGGATGAGGAAAATAATTGCAATGTATTAAAATCCTACCTTTTTACTGACCTTAAGATATACTTTTTCTTGCTGTTTTAAACACTATGAATCTAATTAAAGCAGAATCATAACAATGATTTTAAGCTACGCAAAGCTTATAAGGTACATAGGATATTTTCAAGCCCAATGATGCTTAAAACTATGACAATGTAACACACTCCCCTGTTTTCATTGCCCACAACAAATTACAGGGTTTGGTTGGAAAACAAAAAATAAGTTACTTCAGAGTAGTGGTCTCTATGTAGTTGGTGGATAGAGACCTAATCAGTGTGAAGCTCCCCTGTTATGTTCAGTATGCCCAGAGCTTTCCAATCAGTGGAAAGTTAACAGTGAGTTTGTCACAATCTTGTGCCATGTAGTTAAGAATTAATACCAATCCTTTAGCTTTGCTGTCGGGCTAAATTAAAGACCCTGCACCAATGCACATTTAAACATTTCATAGAAAAAACGTTTATAAAATTTCTCCATAAGAGAAGAAAGACTGTTTAGTGCCACCAGCATACACCTTCCTCTTCCTTCTAAACACACATGTGCACAACCCTTTGGGATGGTAAATTATGTGCAGCCTGAGAGAAGCAGGCTTAAATCTAAAATGAGGAAGAAATCAACTTTAGTTAGCTACTACCAGTTATGTAAAAACAGACACCATATTCTTCCTATCTGCTGAATCAAGTACTAACTTTCACAGTTTTTCTCCAGGTGAAATGGTTAAATTATCTGACCTCCAGTTTGAAAATTTAATATTTACATACTGGCATCAGACTTTTTAAGGCATAGATTAATAGCAGAAAAAACCTGCCCAGACATAATTACTATATTAAAAGACAGCAGGTAGCAAGATTTTGGAAGCATTTTTACTTAGAACACAGCAGACGGTAAAATTAACTTCTTAATTATCTTAAGCCAGCCTTTTATTATAACACACTTCTGAGTCACTGGTACACTGATCAACAGCATCAACTTTTCACTAGATTTCTCCATTTTTTCAGTCCCAAAAATGTTAGCTAGACCTACTGGTGAACATTAATCACAGTTAACATTGTGCACTTTTTCAAAGTATACTTTTTCAAAGCCAAACTGTATTACTCAGTAGTAGGAGTGAGAAAATGTGTCAAGAGGGTTTTTTTGTTATTCCCTTTTCTCACCTCCTCCTTGTCACTCCTCCCACTTCCCTCTGTCACCCTTCCCCTCCTCTTCCTCCAGGAAAGAATCACATGCAAAATTTCACAAGTTCTTAATTAAACGGAACTGTGGATGATCAGAAATTATTTAAAATTTAATATTAGTGAAAAATTTCAGATAACTATATACGCCTACTTATGTATTTAGACATTTCTGAAGCTGATCAGTTAATTTTTTCAGAACAAAACCCCACATCCCACAAGGCAAGATGACTGACATAGTACTCAGTATGTTGATGACTTATTCAGCACCTTGTTCATGGTAGCAGGCCAGTTTAGTATTCTTTACAAGTTCATGTGTATACTCAAAGGAGTGAGCACTTTGCAAACTTAAGTGTTGAACCATCCAGTAATCACCTTGCAATATCTAAAAAAGTAAAACATCTGAACATCTGACTTTGTCACTTCCTTTTTTAGACAAGCAGAGTGATGAAGATAATAGTTAAAGTAATCTGGCTCTGGCAATCTTTATCTATGGAGAACTCTCATTCAGTTCATTAGCAGCTATGTGACCAGTAAAAGCGACAAAAAGAGCGGGAAATAAACAAATCAAAGTATTTTCAGAGTCACCCACAGGCTACAGCATTGTGACTTTGCCTAGGATTAAGATTTGCCAATGTTAGCTGTGATAAAAACTCAACTTGCCTTGCATAACTATAACATTAAAGACTTTGCAATTTCCTGGTTATTAATAATGAAACTACCATTAACATCTTAAACAGAAAGACAGCAGAAGAGGAACAAATGCACCTCTGGAAGGAATTAACCACTTCTGAAGATGATTAAAGAAGTGGATGTGAAGCTTTTTATTAAAAACACTGAGACTGAACTTTCAATTAATGAAGTACAGCTTATGGGTTTTGGCTTGATTAATAAAGTCTGTAACTGAACAAAAATGGTAGCAGTAATAAAGACAAAATAGAGCTCAAAAACAGCTTGCCAGTAGTAGAAAAGGGACAAACATTCTGTATATTCTTTTGGAAATTTAGGGAAGCAGAACATCAATAAAAGCCTTACAAACAATTAGTACTTTCCATATTTTTCTTTTCCCTGAAAATGTGTGAAGGCCATCATCTTAGTGGCATATATTGATGAGAGGCAAAAGTAATTAAGATATGAAACCACTCGTGTTAGTGAACCTAAGTGGGTGAACTCCTGACTTAATTCCACCACAATCCACAAATCCACCATAATTCTGTGGCTGCACCTGAACAGCTTTGTGTGCTGCAGGCCCAGGGGCAGGGTCCTCTATGTTCTATGGCTTGCGTGCCTTGTAACTATGGACGCAGCTCTGCAGTGTCCATTGTGGGGTGACACAGATGTGTGTCCAGGTAGCCTGGCACAGGCTTGCCCAGGCCATTCCCAGAAATTTGCTGCTCTCAGCCAGTGCTTTCTATGTCTATGCTTAGAGCTGGCGCTGGAAGACTCATAGTTGCAATGAGGACTGCAAATGATTCCTCTTACAGAGGAAACTCTTCTACCAGTTTTTCCCCTTAGAGCAAAAATGTTAACATTTCTTTATCTTGTCTTTAGCATGTATAATACAAAAGTTATGCCACCCTTTAATAAAACACTTTGAGATTTACTAATGCAAGCAACTATAGAATTGCATAATGATATTATGCAGGTTGTTTACCTGCATGAATTTCAGAGACATCAGTGAGGAGATAAAAGACACATAGCACTGAAAACAGCGTGCCACAATTGTAGCCAATGAGCCTTTGTTATTGCATGCCTTAAATTTCAACAGTCATGAAAATGGTAATGGGAGATCCAACAGTCTTTTGGCTGAACAGAGATATTAATATTTAACTTTTTTTAGCTTGTGAAATTTTAGGTCTGAATACAGTATTTTTCTTCATATTTGTTGATGTGTGAATCTTCACAGTTAATCATTGTATGCTTACTTATACAAAGAAAAAACCCTGCTACTTCTGTTTCTGTAGAGTTCTTCCATACATAAACATGTGGTTGCACACATACACCACAGAGACAATCTTGTTACAGTACCAAACTCCATAAAAAATAAAAAAGAAAGAAACAAACAGGAGTTATAAAATAAATATTCATTTTCATTCTTCAGGGCATATAATAGTAATGAGGTTAGAGGAAAAACTTTCCCTTAGGCACACTGTATCTGATGACTGAAAGACTTCCTGCATCTAGTGTCTGAGATGGGCCAGATTTAATGGCAGAATAATGACTATGCCACAGGTACAATCAAATATGATGCTTCCTATGATCCTAATCCCAAATATGAGTAAGGAAGATCTAAATTTGGGTTATGGGGAAGTAACTTATGAGCTTTCTTTTTCACACATACCGAAAGACAATTATGTACAGTAAAGAAGTAGTCTTGTCAAGTAGCCTCATTTGGAATATCAAAATTATGTCCCATGTCATGGGTTTTGGTACAAAAACTTCATGGTCGGTGTGTGACAGAAAGTGGGAATAAGATGTTATGAGCAAGTGAGAATAAGATGTATGGATTCTATTTCACTGTTGCTCTTTATTGAAAGAAATAGCCACCTTAGCTCAATTTTATTTCTTGTATTTGTAATACTCAGACATTCAACAAGCTCAACAATGACAGGCTACAGTGGCAGTAGTTTGAGGAGCAAGACTATATCTTCATACTGTTCTATGATTATCAGTGAGAAGAAATTCTTAATTCTCAGGACATCTTTTTCTTCTCTTTTTTTTGTTCCAGAAAGACTGGAGAGCCAGTACTGTTTTAGACTATAAGGGAGAAACATTACTTCCCTGCACAATTAATCCCATAATAATTTTTAGGGTTCTCAAGATTAAATAAAGGAATTAAGGTAATAAACCATGTAAATGGGCATTAGAGAAATAAAACATTTTAAAAACCAGAAAAGAGACTGGAAATTAAATGAACTTAATAATTGATATAAAATATAATAAAAGACAGGTGTTTAGCAATTAAAAGGGATGATTGTTGTAACTGGGGCAGCTGAAAATGGTAAAAGAACAGCTGTTCCTTAATATTACTTCTATATTAGTTCTATAGTAACAAAGAATGCTTGCTTTTCATTTGCTTTCCTGAAAATATTGCATTACTGCTAACTCATAAAAGAAATTGGAAGCTAGTGATACTACTTTAATTAGCAGCTTCATAATACTATAAAATTGCACAATAAAAATAATTTCTCAACATTTGTGCACTGGTAAGTATCAGCTGGGTGGCTATTGCATAGTTATTCATTAGACTGACTGAACATTAAACAATGTTTCTCAACTACAATTTCTAAAGAAATCATCATATCATGGAAGAAACAAAAAAAGGAAGTCTCCTAGAGAATTATCTGTTGACATAATGAATGTGCTTTCCTCCCCCATTCTTTCTGGTCCGAGCAAGCCCTAATGATACAATATCTCACTTAGTATTAGTCTCTCTTTCCAGAAGACATTTTAATGACCAGGTATTTTACATTATTTATTTTCCAACTGGTGAAACAGTTAGAAGAATTATATTGCCACTCCAGCATTTCATAACGCTAAACTCATAAAGATGATTCACATTTTATCATGGTAGCTTGAGAGAGGTTGTCTAATGACCAATGCTGACATTATATATGTCCAAACATACAACAGATATGAGGTTAGATTTTTTAGCCTTAGCTTCTTATTTTTGTAAATGCCATTTTGCACACACAGCTTGATTTAAAAGGCATTTTTATACTCTTGATTGCTTACCCTACCACCAAAGAACCTGACAGCAGCCTGAAGAGAAAGACTTCCCATTTCTGTAGAAAGGAACACTGATTTATGTCTACATCCAGAAGTCATATTGTAGATAAAGTAGGTATAGATCACACAGATTGTGTCAAAATCCTCTTTAAAAAATAAGTGAAATATAATGATGAAAAATACACATGAAATAAAATATTTACTTCAAACTTATCTGTACCTTATGAGAATTTATCTTTTTTTTTTTTTCTTTTCTTAATCTAATTCTCCTCTGCCTTTGGTGTTGTCCTGGTTTTGGCAGGGATAGAGTTAATTTCCTTTATAGTAGCTGGTACAGTGCTGTGTTTTGGATTTAGCATGAGAACAAAGTTGATAACACACCGATGTTTTAGTTGTTGTTAGGTAATGCTTACACTAGTCAAGGATTTTTCAGCTTCCCATGCTCTACTGACTGAGAAGGCTGGAGGTGCACAAGAAGCTGGGAGGCGGCACAGCCAAACTGGCCAAAGGGACATTCCATACCATGTGATGTCATGCTCAGTACATAAACTGGGGAAAGCTGGCCGGGGGGGCCACTGCTGGGGGACTGGCTGGGCATCGGTCGGCGGGTGGTGAGCAATTGTACTGTGCATCACTTGCTTTGTGTATTATTATTATTATTATATTTTATTTCAATTATTAAACTGTTTTTATCTCAACCCATGAATTTTTCTCACTTGTGCTCTTCCAGTTCTCTCCCCCATCCCACCGGGTGGGGGGGAGCGGGTGAGCGGCTGCGTGGTGCCACTCAGACCCTGGTGACATGCACTGCGGCTACTCAGACTCTGGCAACAGGCCCCGTGGCCACTCCAACCCCGGCGACAGGCACTGTGGCCACTCAGACCCTGGTGACAGGTACCGCGGCCACTCAGACCCCGGTGACACACCCTGTGGCTGAACCAAAGAACCAGCCTGTGCCGGTATCAGTCGCCCCTGTACACAAGAAGAAATCTTGGAAGCGGAAGTCGGCTCATTTAGTAAGGGAGGAAGAAGCTTCTTCTAAAAGGGAAGTGGAGGAAGAACTGTATGAGACAGACTACCCTGGAGAAGGGCCATCACGAGAACGAGAGGAGGAGAGCCGGCCGCTGATCGGGGAGGAAGAAGAGGAAGAACTCATAAATGAGGCAGTGACCACCCGATCCCTATCCCTGGGTGAGCTGCGAGATATATGAAAAGATTTCAGCCGTCGTCTGGGTGAGCATATTGTCACTTGGCTGCTCCGATGCTGGGATAATGGGGTCAGTAGCCTAGAATTAGAGAGTAAAGAAGCCAAGCAGCTGGGATCCCTTTCTAGGGAAGGGGGCATTGACAAAGCAATTGGAAAAGGGACACGAGTCCTCAGCCTTTGGAGGCGACTCTTGTCAAGCGTGAAGGAAAGGTATCCCTTTAAGGAAGATGTCATATGTCGCCCAAGCAAGTGGGCCACCATGGAGAAGGGTATCCAGTTTCTGAGAGAATTAGCTGTGCTGGAGGTGATTTATGGTGACCTGAACAATGAACAGCTATCCAAAGACCCAGATGAAGTCAAGTGCACACGACCCATGTGGCGGAAGTTTATAAGGAGCTCACCCTCGTCATACACCAATTCATTGGCAGTGATAACCTGGAAAGATGGGGAGGAACAAACGGTGGATGAATTGGCTGGCCAACTCCGGCAATATGAGGAAAGTCTCTCTTCCTCCCTCGTCTTGGCTGTGGAGAAACTGTCCCGAGAGTTCCAGCAACTCAGAGAGGATAGGTCCTACTCCTCACCTGTACGGACCAGTATCTCGGCTATTAGAAGTCAGCGTTCTTTTGCTCAAGAGAGAGAATATAAAGGGTACACACCACGGGGCACCCTATGGTTTTATCTGCGTGACCACGGAGAGGACATGAGGAAGTGGGATGGGAAACCTACTGCAGCCCTAGGGGCACGGGTACGCGAATTGCAAGGGAAAACAATCACAGAAAGAGGTTCTTCCAGGAAAATTGCTGCTCCAGTTTCCAGCAGGCAGTTCCCCAGACAGAGTAAAAGGGCTGATCTTACTCCTGATCTTAATGAAGAAACTTCTGACTCATATGTACAAGAAATGAGAAATGAGTACTGTGATGAGGACTAGAGGGGCCCTGCCTCCAGCCAGGGGGAGGAAAGGGACAACCGGGTTTACTAGACTGTGTGGATTCGGTGGCCTGGCACATCAGACCCACAGGAGTATAAGGCTCTAGTAGACACCGGTGCACAGTGTACCCTCATGCCATCAAGCTATAAAGGGACAGAAACCATCTGCATTTCTGCAATGACAGGGAGGTCCCAACAGCTAACTGTATTGGAAGCCGAAGTGAGTCTAAGTGGGAATGGGTGGCAGAAGCACCCCATTGTGACTGGCCCAGATGCTCTGTGCATCCTTGGCATAGACTACCTCAGGAGAGGGTATTTCAAGGACCCAAAAGGGTACCGGTGGGCTTTTGGTATAGCTGCCTTGGAGATGGAGGAAATTAAACAGCTGTCCACCTTGCCTGGTCTCAGAGGACCCCTCTGTTGTGGGGTTGCTGAAGGTCAAAGACCAACAGGTGCCAATCACTACCACCACAGTGCACTGGCGGCAATATCGCATCAACCGAGACCCTCTGATTCCCATCCATGAGCTGATTTGTCGACTGGAGAGCCAAGGAGTGATCAGCAAGACCCGCTCACCCTTTAACAGTCCCATATGGCCAGTGCGGAAGTCTAATGGAGAGTGGAGACTAACAGTAGACTATCGTGGCCTGAATGAAGTCACGCCACCGCTGAGTGCTGCTGTGCCAGACATGCTAGAACTTCAATACGAATTGGAGTCAAAGGCAGCCAAGTGGTATGCCACAGTTGATATTGCTAATGCGTTTTTCTCAATCCCTTTGGCAGCGGAGTGCAGGCCGCAATTTGCTTTCACTTGGAGGGGCGTTCAGTCCACCTGGAACCGACTGCCCCAGGGGTGGAAACACAGCCCATCCATTTGCCATGGACTGATCCAGACTGCACTGGAACAGGGTGAGGCTCCTGAACACCTGCAATACATTGATGACATCATTGTGTGGGGCAACACAGCAGGAGAAGTTTTTGAGAAAGGGAAGAAAATAGTCCAAATCCTGCTGAAGGCCGGTTTTGCCATGAAACAAAGTAAGGTCAAGGGACCTGCACAGGAGATCCAATTTTTAGGAATAAAATGGCAAGATGGACGTCGTCAGATCCCAATGGATGTGATCAACAAAATAACAGCCATGTCTCCACCAACTAGCAAGAAGGAAACACAAGCTTTCTTAGGCGTTGTGGGGTTTTTGGAGAATGCATATTCCAAATTACAGTCTGACTGTAAACCCTCTCTATCAAGTGACCCGGAAGAAGAACAATTTCAAATGGGGCCCTGAGCAACGACAAGCTTTTGAACAAATTAAAGAGGAGATAGTTCATGCGGTAGCCCTGGGGCCAGTCCTGGCAGGGAGTGAGCGAGCGGCTGCGTGGTGCTCAGTTGCCGACTGAGGTTAAACCACAACAGGTGTCTCTGCCCAGTCTGCTTTTAAAAAATGTGTGAACTATACTGGCAGGATTGAACAGACTGAGAAGAGGCCTGTGCTGTTCTGTGATAACATGATCTAACACCCAAACATTAAGTGAGAAAGTACAGGTATCAGCTGTTGATTGTATTGGTTGCTCCAAAGAAGAGGCTTCAGGTGGGACGACAACAAGTAACTCTCCTCTGAGCTGGCATTGCCAAAAGTACACCCCTAACCGGGACAGAGCTCCCTACCAAACCCCTGGTTTACCCCTACACACAGGTACACAGTCACTATGTGTTCATGTCTTCACCACTGTTAAGCAGTGTTAGCATTATAAACTTTATTCCTTGTACCAATTCTAATCTTTATACTCAGCCTGTGAAGAAGTGAGCATGCTTCTCCTCTGAACTCGCTTGACATGCCCTAACACTTATCATAGCAACTGGACCAATTTTATGCTGTTTTTTCAGTCTTGAGTCAGGATGCATTTTGAAGTTACCTTAGTTATTTACATAGTTGTTTCATGCCTTTTTTGTGTGTGGTTGTTCACAAATTTAAGAGAATCATCAGAAAACTATATCTGAATGCGTTTATTTTTATGCAATTGGAGTTTATCATACTTGAACTAATTTGAGGAAAAAATACTAATCTTTTTACAAAATATACTAAACATAAATGTTCAGAAGTAAAATATCCATATCTAGTCTTAGCCTGTTGAAGCGTATTTAAGCTAAACTGAGATTTCTGTCTTCACTGTCATTAGATCTAATACAGCATGTATGTGCCTAAAAATCAGAGATTACAATGCATAGCTTTTAGATGCCTTGGGGGTGATTTAAGCTTATATACCACACGAAGAAAATATTGGGAAAAAAGAAATAACACTTGTGTCAATGTTGAACTGTTTTATTTTTTAATTTCCTGAAATGAAATTGAAAGTTTCATTCTGAAAAAAATTGAACTGATGTTCAGTCAACAAATGGTACCAAACCATCACCTTCTAATGTCATTTTTTGGATGGGAGATAAAAGACAATGATAAGATAATGGAAGACAAGGGAAATGCCAAAGACAGGTGGGAATAATCTAAGGCAGCTGAGAAATTTGTCTAATGATTGAGGCAAAACTTTAAAGTGACATGGCTTTCTCAGTCTGCTTAGATGAATGTGGTCAAACAAAATGTATAATAAAATTAAGAGGTCTTTTTGCTTTCAATAATTGATTTCCCTAATAATTATTTAGAAATAACTGTTTAAAGCAAAGCAGCAGTATACTGTTTACATCATAATTAGCAATATAAGTTGGGACATAATTTAAACATTTAGAGATGCATAAATTGTTCCAATAGTATAAAAAGACTTGGTATGAAAAGTAACTTGGCACTGAGATTAAATAATTGTGTCGTCTAGGACTTCTATCTCAATAGTGCAATTTAAAAAGAGAGATTAATATATTTCAGTGGTTCTAAACAAAGTATAAATGACAAAAACAGTATATTTACATGACCATGTCCAATGTGTTTGGCATTTTCTTCATATAATTAATAACACATTGAACTTAAAAGGCCTTTCATGCAGTGACTCCAGTGTACTTTGCAGTTATTAATAAAAACAGATTTCATGACACCATATGAACCAACAAATATCCTGAGATGAAGTTGTTCTTTCTACTGAATATTGATTTTTCTGGTTTTGTATCACTGACCTAAATAGGGTGAAAATTTTACACTTGCAATTATCAATACCTGAGGAAATACAATTTATTCCTATTCAAACTGTCTATCACAGAAGCAGGAATTAGTATGAGTCCTCCCCAAACTATTTTTAAGACACTTTACAGTTCAAATGCAATGAGAACAAGGCTTTTTAGCAACTGTATTTCAGCATGGTGAGTTAAATGTTTTAATGATTTCATACTGTTACTTTCTCACAGTGTACACAATAAAAGTGAGTCTATGCCAGAACAATATTTATTTTGATTTACCAAGAGCCATTCACTTAACAGCAGGAGAGATGCCTATATGAGGTATTTGGAACAAAACTTACCTCTAGGATTATGCTTTGTATGTGGAATATCTTAATTAAGTTCCATTGCAATATTGAAACTTGAGAATGAGGTCGTAGCCTGCTGTATCATGAAAGCCTTTAATTTGCACACTTCTGTTCTATTGAATAATCAAGGAAAGTTTAATTGAACACTCTAGAGCCCTGGGTGTTCAGAGTTTCTATGTACTTATATTGTGTTCTCTGTGCTGTAGTTTAACTCCACATAGTTATTTAGGAACTCATTTAAGGCAATTAAAAACTACAGCTGGGGTTTTGTTGGACTGGCTGTGCTCAGCCTGGTTGGGTAATTAGACTCAAATGGATACCTTGCACCCATTTCAGTCTCAGACTAGCAATGCTTTGTGTGTGAAACAGAAAAGCATTTTTTTTCCAGTTAGAGTTTTTATTCTTACAAAGAACAAACAAATATAATGTGTGCTTCACACTAGAGTCATAAAAATTATTTCTTCACTGCTGATAGCAATTCATACTAAGGTGACATTTTGAAAAGAACCCAAGGTAGCATATATTCAAAATATTTTGGCACCTCTTGGGATTTCTTAGTATTGGCCTAAATCCCATTTTAGGTTCTTTGAAAAGCTTACTAGCCTCAGACCTCAATATCTTGAAAAGTTAGCTGGGGCTTATAAAACCACAAAAGTGCCATTTATCTGTCAGTAGTTGCCTAGGTCTAAAAAGTAGGTCCTCAGGAGCCTGTCTCAGTTGCTGGGCATCCTCAGGGCTCTTGTATTACTTATGCAAACAGCTTCTGCAAAGCAGGTAGGCTGGCAGCTGAGCCTCTGCTTCCAGACATGCCCACAAATTCCTGGGCAACATCCTGTTCATGGGCATCAAGATTATTTCACAACTATGTCCTACAGGGATTTACAAACTATATACTGACCTACCTGCTCTTCCTCAAGCAGCTGGGAGGCACAAAGAGAGAGGCACTCCAGGGACATCTGTGCTACTAGGTGGACAAGGGCTAGGGAGCCAGCTCAAGCACTGGGCCCTTGAGCATCGAAACTGCCCATTCGTTTACTCCCTGGCCATGTTTTTGTACCATCCCAACTAACTCCCTTAAGGATAAATCTGCAACATAGGAGGCTGGCCCTCACTATCCTGGAGGCAATCAGCACCACCCATCTTGTAAGGCCAGGGATCAATTTTTGACTCAACAGTGACTGGCCATAGCCAGTGAGACCCTACCCGTTGCACTGAGCTTCCTCCTAAACGCAACCAGGGAAGGCAGCCAGGTCCATGTCGTCCTGTGATAACATTCCAAAGTGCCGGGTCCCGCACTTGGGCCACAACAGCCCCGCGCAGCGCTACAGGCTTGGGGAAGAGTGGCTGGAAAGCTGCCTGTCGGAAAAGGACCTGGGGGTGTTGGTCAACAGCCGGTTGAACATGAGCCAGCAGTGTGCCCAGGCGGCCAAGAAGGCCAATGGCATCCTGGCCTGTATCAGAAATAGTGTGGCCAGCAGGAGTAGGGAAGTGATGGTGCCCCTGTACTCGGCACTGGTGAGGCCGCACCTCGAATCCTGTGTTCAGTTTTGGGCCCCTCACTACAAGAAGGACATCGAGGTGCTGGAGCGTGTCCAGAGAAGGGCAACAAGGCTGGTGAGGGGTCTGGAGAACAAGTCCTGTGAGGAGGGGCTGAGGGAACTGGGGTTGTTTAGCCTGGAGAAAAGGAGGCTGAGGGGAGACCTCATCGCTCTCTACAACTCCCTGAAAGGAGGTTGTAGCGAGGTGGGTGTCGGTCTCTTCTCCCAAGTAACTAGCGATAGGACGAGAGGAAATGGCCTCAAGTTGCGCCAGGGGAGGTTTAGATTGGACATGAGGAAAAATTTCTTTACCAAAAGAGTGGTGAAACATTGGAAGAGGCTGCCCAGGGAAGTGGTTGAGTCCCCATCCCTGGAAGTATTTAAAAGACGTGTAGATGTGGTGCTTAGGGACATGGTTTAGTGGGCATGGTGGTGTTGGGTTGACGGTTGGACTCGATGATCTTAGAGGTCTTTTCCAACCTTAATGATTCTATGATTCTATGATTCTATGATTCTATGATTCAGAGGTTTAATTCCCAGCTCTACCTGAGAATATGTAGAACATCCTCAGCTCACAAATACAGGTTATTTTAAGGCAGAAATCCCTTCCTGAAATTGCTTAATAAGGGGGAAAAAAAAATCCAGTAAGAAAAATGAAAAAGAAACACAAAACCGATTTTACTATCTTGTAGTCTGTCCTTGAGTTGACAAACTTCAGCTGGAATACAGGAGACACCAGATTTAAATCCTGTCCCCCAGATACTACATATTTTGTATGAAGTGGAATAAATTCATCCAAGGAGATGCACTAAGAATAAGCTGCATCAAAACACCCCATAGCTTGGCAAATAGGGAGCAGTTTTGGAAGGCTGGAGTTGGGGTTCAAGAACCTACTCCAAATCAGTCAAAATAAAGGCTGAAAACAATTTTCTGATCTTCAAAACTGACTATCGTAAATCCTGTTGTGCTGCCTCATTGAGGAAAGGCCTGAGGGACCTTAATATTTTCTGTTGATTAACTTACACGTCCTCCTTCTCAATGTAATGACCTCTGCTAAACTCATCCTCAGAATCTGACTTTCCCCGGGCATACTCACAGGCACGTATATCTCGGAGACTTCAGATGGCAGAAAACCTGCTTGCAGCAATTCAACGTACTGCCATGCCTAACTACGCTGTGTACTGGAAGTAGTATAGGTATTTTTTCCCCATTTGGATTCACACAATATGCTTCACAGGGTTGGTTAGCCTGCACTAACTGCTGCAGCAATGTCTCTATACTGCTTCTTCATCTAAGCTCCTTTGTATCTTTCCATAATATTGTTATAAGATATGTAGAAATTTCTAAAAATAAAGCATCACAATGTCTATATCAAATTTGGGCTTCTATCTTTAGTTTTCAGAGGAGCATATATTTAGATCTAATAAAGGATGTAGATGCCTATGTATAGCTAAGCAAAAAGCCAAATATTCAAAGAGATGAGAAAATATAGTAAGAGGAGAAATATAGTAAGAGCAACAGGGGAAAAAAAAAAATCTACTCCTAATTGCAGATTTGATGTGTTCTGAAGAGAAATAAATATTGGGGGACTAGAAGAAAGAACAAGGTAGTTGCAATAGTAGGACAGAAAGAGAGAACCTACTCAAAGAATACAGGAGAGGATGCATGAGAATTCCCATAAAATATTTTTTTTCCTGTGAAGTACTGTAGTTATGATTTGCATCAGAAAAAGAATTGGATATTAAAGCTTATTTGCTTTATTGAAGAGGTTTAAGCTTTCTGCTCCATTTAGTTATTCTTTATGACGCCAAATTCTGAAAGAAGAGAGCTCAAACTGATAATCCTATTATGCAAGATAATATATGAGTAGTAAATGTCTCCAGTAAGGAAACTGTAAAGGAAAATCATTCTTCAATGATTTCGAAGAAATATAAAGAATTTGTTTCCTTTCAAAGGCACAGAATTAGTGCAAGTTTATAGTAGTAAAACTACAAATGTAATTTTGCTTAAACCTTCTGCTTGATACTTTTTCTACCTTTACTTTAAGAGATGCATGTAAATTGCACCAGTTTTGCATTGTTTTTTTTCCTCACAGGAAATCTAAGAAAATTCTGATTGTAGCTTTCACTTTCATGTTAACAAGTCAAAATTAAAAGAATTCTGAAGGGGGATTACAAAGGATGTGTATGTATCTGCATGCACATTCATCGTGACCTACTTAGTTATGTTAATAGGGCAGAAGGTTGCAATAAAATTGAGTCAGCCCTAAAATCCTCCCAAACTGTTATCAGTAACAAAGTCATAAATAACTCAGTTTCTTTATTAATTTCATACTTCATTAGCATCAGATGTTTAAGTATTTACTGGACACAGTTGTGGAATTGTAACTAGAAGTACACAACCTCTTGGATTTAGAGATAACCAAAGAGAAGCAAAAAGAAACAAAAGATTTCTATGGATTGTTTTCACAAAAGGAAATTTGACCTTCAGGCCTGCAGATTTGTCATTCAGCAGTATAATAGGAACAATGTGCATTTTTTAATTGCCTTGTGATTCCTTTCCAATTTCCTGAAATTATGTTGATTGAGACAGTTAAGAATATAAGCAAGTTTGCAATAGTAGCTGATAAATGTATTATTAATATATAACATTAAGATTAAAATCTTAATTAAAAAGACACAATTAAAAGACAGTTCGTGTATGCCCCAGTGTTCCACTAATGAAAAAGGAATTTACCAAATATGTTCAATGAAGGACAACTTGTTTTGAGAAAAGAAGATTAGTTCAAACCTTGATTGATACTCTGTACAGTTTTAATGTTAAGGTCTTGAAAGTGGATAGTGCAAAACCTTAGCAGATTCAAAGTCCCTTTAACTACCAGTTAGTTTACTTCTCATTCATGCCTTTCCCCTACATGGTTTAACATCTTCATATTTTATTCCTGCTCACTTTTGGCCTGTACTCAGAAATGAACTGCCCATTAAATAAATCTGGACTTAAGAAAAGCAAGCATTCTATGTATTCATGCTCTTATACTGGTCCAGAATTCATTGATATGTATTATTTAGTACATGATGGGGCAACTGGGTTGATATGCTAAAAACTAAAGAGAAAGAAAGCGTAAGCCTTTCAATTGTATAAAATAAAGTATTTGAGAATACTAGTTCACATCAAAGCAACTGACCTGTTCAGGACAGCAGTCAAAAATTCTTAAATGCCATACAATGAGTGCTAGGTAGAAACCAAAGAAACAATGCAAAATAGGATGCCAGCATAACAACAGCATTCTGGTTTGCTACTTTTCATGTTGTGCTACAGTGAAGTTAGTCCTCTCTCCTACCTCAGCCCTATCGCATCTGTTGGTCTGAGTTCACATCCTATCCTTCCCTGTCAGTAATGTTAACTTCAGCTGGAAAATGCCTAAGTGTGACAGTGAATTCAAAAGATTTAATCTTTCACATAGGAGTTCAGCACCAACATAATTTTATGTTTTTTTGAAGGAGTCACAGAATGAAATCTTATGACCTGCTCTGTGCAAGCGGTTTGTTAGCTGGCCTTAAAATCTGTTATTCCTAGGATTCTTCTTATCAGGATACATTTGAGACATCATGCATGGTGCAGAGGTCAGAATTTTTTTGATCACAGCTTTACTTTCCTTGGGTAAGAAGAATACTCTCAGCAGTCATGAGTCAAGTCCTGTACAAGTACAAGATATTTCCAGACATGTTCACCGGAAAGCCAAAACAGCAAAAAGTCCCTAGTGTATCTTGAAGAGCTGTTGCTTTACAGACTCAAGGGAACAGAGATTCAGGGAACAGTCACATCACAATGTCATCGGTATACCCACAGATATATCCACTGTGGTGGGAGATAATCTGTCCGCGCACAGCACTGCACACGCTGTGCGTAAGGTAGTGCTGCCTGAGCTCTGAGCAGATCTGCAGTTATTCTCCCCAGTTTCCAAACAGACAGGAGATGGGTCAGCTCCGGTCCAGAAGACTATATTAGCAGTAACTTTATATACTCTGCCTCTTCGGGTGTGATGTCAGCCTTGCTGATGTCAGGTTTTTGGTGGTCTCAGAATAACCCTGCACTCTCACTAAACTCACATCTGCCTTATACCTGCCCCCTATATACACACTTCACTCTGCAGAATAACAAGGATGTCCTAAAAGGCTGTATCCTCATCTCCTATTTTTAACTACTTTTTTGGCTACCTAGGGAATATTTTAATGAACATTAGCTAATAAGGAGAATAATTCTAATGCATCTTCCCTCATCAACAAATGTCACAATTAGAAACATACTGAATTAGATCAGTACTTATAGGAAGTTATAATAATTTAACTGGAAGAAGGGTATATAACCAGGAGCCACATGTAAGAAAGAAATAAAGCTCTGGTTGAATATATAGAACTCCTAGTTGTGAAACTTGGATAATTGTGAAAAAGTGAATGAGGCAAAGCCCATGAACGTTGAGAGCAATCCATATTTCTGCAGAGGTAGTACAGTCTCACAGTAACAGACTTACTTTTGCTGAGATAGAAGAATATTGCAAGTCATGAGGGAAAAATAATGAGCCCAAATATGTCAAAACTATGAAGAAAATAGATGCAAATATCTTAGAAGTGTCTGAAACTCACTAGTTGAATAATAGTTAAAAGTAATAAAACTAGAAAAGAAACTTCTACTTAAATGTGCTATAGCTAAGGGCTATGTGGGAGCAGGAGACTACACTGCAAACTTCACATTTTGAAATATACAAGAAGACAAATTTACATTTTAAAAACATTCCCCAATCATGACTATAATTTCTGTTCTGTGCTTTGGTTTAACATTAATGATTACTAAGAAAGTCATAACCCAAGAGAGAGAGAGTATTTAATAAGCACATTTTTCAGTTAGTATTGTCTGCTGGAAATGAACAAGAAAAAGACCAGTCTTTGAGGAATGGCAAAATACAGGGCTCTCTGTGTTTTGTTGTGATGAGCAGTCATCAAAATTTAGATCTGTAATTGCACATATGTGACTGTGGGTGAATATACTATATTCTTTGACAAAACTAGAGAATATAGTAAGAGGTTGCAACGTCAGAAACAGTTGCTAAGACAAAAAAAGAAGTTAATGGCTACAAGCCTAAAATTCTAAGTACAAACATGGAAGTCCTAAAAGAAGTCTAGGAAGTATGATTAGAGTGATACAGAAGCATTTAAATCCCTTTATTCTGATAATTTCCTAGGGTGCTTTTTTCTGCCTTATCTGAACAACTCAATATTTTATCTGACAAAGTTTCCTGACATTTCCACATTGCCTTTAGAGGACTTTGAGAAGGGGTAGCTCATCTAGATGTATCAGCACCTGGTCTTCTCAGACAGTTTATAACAGCTGGACCACAGAAGTGACTACCCAGAAATACCAAACCATCAAGGTTTAAATGGCTTTGCTTTTTTTCCCAAAACACAGACAAGTTCCTGGTGCTCCTGAGCAATGACTAATTTCCCCATCCCAATCTGTAGATTCCTATACTGTTCAAATTATTTTGTAACGTCTGGGATTATTAGCCTATGTCAAATGCCTGTCTGATCAAATGTTGCCACAGAGAGAAGATGGGAAATTAGACCAGGGTGCTGGAGGTATGGAAGAACAGAAGAGGAACAGTTAAGGGCCAGTCCATGCAGCCTGCAGCCACGCGACGTAGTACCTCTGTGATGGGTGCAAGCTGACTGGTTTCCAAAGGGCATAGTGTGAAAGACTTGACTTGTTCTATTGAGCCACATGTGACTTTTTGCCTATTAAAGCAATTCTCAAAATGACTAAAATGTTAACAATCTCTTTTTTGCTTAGCAACCTGCTCTCTACAGCCTAGTCCTAAATTAAGTTAATCCTCTGAATCTTTCAGTGTTTCCTACCTTCTCTCTGCACTTCCAGTTGTGTTTGGCTCAGCAGGGGACCCATACTAGGCTGGGCTTATGGATGCACTTTAACTAGAAATACCTAAGAGAAGAAATCTAATAACAATCCCAGATCATCCCTGTTACAAAACTCAGAACAGTTTTTTTTATTTAAAAATATTATAGCCAGGATCATCAGATTTCTACCTCTTCTGCATAATTTTGGGGTATTTGCTAGGGTTTTTTTACAAGCAAAAAGAATAGACAGTGCATATGTAGTTAATTTATGTGTAGGTTTCAAGGTTTTGGCAGCGGGGGGCTGCAGGGGTGGCCTCTGTGAGAAGAGGCCAGGGACTGACCCATGCCGGACACAGCTGGCTCCAAAATAGACCCATCACAGGACACAGCTGAGCCCATCAGCCAAGCTTGTGGTGCCTCTGTGATAACATATTGAAGAAAGGGCAAAAATGCTGCAACGGCAGAGGAGAAGGGAAAAAAAACAAAAAGAGTGAAAAACAGTAGAGGGAGCACCAAGGTCAGTGAAGAAGGAGCAGTGAAGGTAGAGGTGCTCCAGGCACTGGAACAGAGACTCCCCTGCAGCCCATGGAGGACCCACGCTGGAGCAGGTATTTCTCTGCAGCCCATTGAGGACCCCATGCTGGAGCAGGTGGATATTCCCTGAAGGAAGCTGCAGCCTGTGAGGAGAGCCCGCACAGGAACAGAGGAAAAGTGTGATGAGGAATGAGCAGCACCGCAACCCTCCTTCACCGCCACCCCCCCTGCTCTGCTGTGAAGGAGGTGGAGAAGTTGGGAATGAAGTTGAGCTTGGGAAGAAGGGGGAGAGGAAAATTGTTGGTTTAATGTTTGTCTTTGTTTCTCACTACCCAAATCTATTCTAATTCGCAATAATTTTTTTTTTTTTTCCCAAGTCAAGTCTGTTTTGCCCACAACAGTAGTTGGCAAATGATCTCCCTGTCTCTATCTTGACCCATGAGCTTTCTTGTCCTATTTTCTCTTGTTGCCCCACTGAAGAGAGTGAGTGAGCGAGTGGCTGGGTAAGAGTGTGGCCCTTAGCCAAGGTCAGCCTACCACAGTTGTTCAACACAGTAGGCATGACTCTCAGACTTTTCTACCCCAGTCTCCATTATGCACAACAGTGAGACTGCAGAGAAATTGGTTGCCAGTGACTGACTCTGGAAGCAACCAGTCACTCTGATGTCTTCTCCACTGCTCCACCTGCCATGCTTGTTTTTAGAGCAGCCTTAGGACTCCTCCTCATTATATTCTCAATGGGGTTGCCCACTAGCTACAAGTCTCCATAGAGAATTGAGTCAAGTTGAATGCTAACATTCAGCATAATTTTTAAAAGGCATTGATTAGATGAGGTTTGCATCCCAGGTTTCACTTTCAGAGAAGGTAGATTTTCTCTGGATTGTTTAAAATGATGTAAAACACACTTACCATAATAGTGCAAAGGGAACATAGCTGGATAAGGGTAAATAGTGTTTAGTGAGGAAATCTTCCATCTGGAAGAGGAGATACATGCTTGCATGACATAAATATACTTCTGTGATTCATGGAACATAAATTTTTTAGGTTTTATGTTGTAGTATGTAGTTTACTTATTTAAAAATGTTTAAGAAAGCAAAGATGATAAATAAAGACTATCTTGCATAATATTGTATAGAAGAATGTATTTTTGCCACCATGTCATGAAAACAATAATACATAATTCCTTTGATTTAGAGTGTCAATAACCTGATTCATTAAACGCATCTAATGTATGTCTTCTATTCCAAATTATTACTGCAATTATTTAAAGATTAAGGCTCCCTAAAGGTACACAATATGATAAACTACAATAATTCCTCTAAAATGTATGGTCTGAAGATATCCCACTGAACTATGGATAATGATTTATGGTCTGTTAGTAAGAGATGCAATTTAATTGCACTTTGGAACATTCTAAAAGCAGCAATCATCATGTCACAGAGTACCTGCAAAATGTCAAACTCTAATTATTTCCATGACTGTTTCTCAGATTTGACTCCGGTAATCCTTCACTCTGAAGGCTTATTCACAGAAAATGAAACATCAAATAAATTATGCTCAGCTGTCATCTTTACCATGTGCCATTTTGTCTAAATTTTGCCGGAGTGTGAAAACAGGGAGGTGATCTCATCTGTTATAGAGCTAATCCTAATTCCCTTCATACTTGTGTAGTTTCAGTTAGTTTAGAAAATTATGCCTGGGAATTGATAGGTAGATACATAGATAAAAACTATATTTATTTCAGAAAAACAATAAACTCCTAATTTTTAGCCCTGTTGTGAGATTCCAGGCTGCTTTCCTGTATTTTGACACCTGTGGAACTGTACTGCTTTTCATGGAACTAAAGTACACACCAGCGTACATCTGGTCAAAATGAAGACTACCTTTCTCAATTTCATCGGGGGGGGGGGGGGGGGGGGGGAACAACAAATTAACTACTCTCTGAAATTCCCATCCCCTTATCTCAAAGTCTAAGTTTGCAAATAAATTAATTCAGTCTATCCTCTTCAAGCAGATTCACAGGCTCTCTCCCAGTGCTTCTCTAACTGTTGTGGTGAAGTCTTTGATACTTTTTTTCCCATTTGGAAGTGCCCCAGAGATTTCCCCTGTATCTCATAGTTACACTTTGATCTTTCCCTCACAAGATTAGCTCTTCAGCCAGTGCTGCAGGTCTATGCTGTGATTATCTCTGGATACACTCCCCGCCGGTATCCATATGGAGATTGTTCTTGGCTGTCCTAAAGGCATGTTACTCACACCAGTGCAATTCAAACAGGAGCCTGAGGGCAGATCTTAGTTTGAAATTCAGTAATCGTGAGCCTGCATGAAGTTATTACTCATTGCTATATTCATGTCACATGCCTCCAAAAATCTCTACTCATGGGCACACACCATAAAGTTAGAACACAGGAATAGCAACCCTGAAAGGCCTACAATCAGAAGAAATGCAGAAGACAGGCAAGATTAACTGAAGGTCAGCAATAAAAAACTGTGGAAGAAAAGTGCTAGGACTTCAGTGAAAGCAATGGTATTTTGTGTCTGAGCAGTGCAAAGCCGTGCACATGACTCTCAGATGAGACGCTGCCCCTGTACATACATTTTGCCCAGGAGTGACTTAATCACAGATCTCAAAGGAAACAGGGAATTAGTCTCCTTCTTTTAAACCAGTGACAACTGTGTGTAATTTGATTTTTAAACTATCTGAATATTACATGAAGAACTGGTGGAAATGCAGAGGTCTTTACTATAGACACATAAGCTTACAACAGTTTACGCAAGCAGATCTCCAAGAAATTCCAGAGACAATTTATATTCTATTTCTCATTGCATGTAATACAGATTGGCTGCAAAGGCTTTAAAGTTATTTTATGTGTAAAATTTTTGTAATCAAAGATAAGCAAAATAGTCTCTTTGCAGGGCTTAATGCTGAGGTGCCACCTAAGGATTTTGAGTGAAACTTTTGCATCATTTGTTAGTGCTCTACCACTGGGAAACTGTGAAGACACAAGGAAGGAGGAAGCAGCCTCACTTCACAGTTATCTGAAAGGTGGGCTGACTCAGCTGGGCCTTGCAGGTGAGAAAAGTGGAGAAAGTGTCCCGTTTCTGTATTCCACAGTGGTTTAGGCACTGCACTGGTCCATAGTGAACTGCATAGCAATAGAAATGAAGGAGCACAGAGAATTTTATCACTGGGTGCATATTGGGTATTCAAGGTGATACAGATGTTAAACAGGAATCTTGAGAACCTACCTTTTGCACATAAATTGCCTGATTTTCTTTGTGATTCTTCCCCTTATCTCTCACTTATGGCACTGTACAAAGAGCCGGTCTTACTTCATATATGTTTATGTATAGGGAAAGAGAAAGGAAGTCAACATTCTCAACTGTATTAAACAAATGGCTTTCCTATTATCCTTTTATGGATGAGCTACCATTGTAACCCTTAAAAGAAACAATTAAAAACAGTTTGAGGCAACAGAGGTATGTTGCAAGACAAGAGGATATGTCACCGAAAAGTGTCCTGTAATGTAATATTAAGCTCTAAAATTTATGGCTGTTTTCTTCCTTGTGGTGTTTTTCAATACACTTTTATTACAGGCTCTAAATTATACTCTCACAGAAAAGGTCTCTCTTTAAACCTTTAGGTCAGAATTGTTCAGATCTTTTCACACTGAATCAGTCAGTTTTAAAGCTGGCACAATCCTTGGCAAGCTTGTAAATCTTTCAAAAGATCTTATCCAATTACCCTTCATGGTCCACAGGCTTCTACGGCGTGACTGTTTTCTTCTATGTAAGGAATTAAGTGCTCATGAAAGGTTAGGAACCAATGGAGTTGAAAAGTAAGCCAGCACATTTTTCTACAGTTCAGATACTATGACTATATCTACAGAGACAGAGGTAGAGATCTATAAAGAAATTCAGTGATGGTCAAGAACATTGACGGTTCTTTGAGACCAGAAGAACAGTAAGGCCAGAAATTTTTAGTTTATTTGTTTATAAAAGACAATCAGTTATGTTAAAACTGGAAACTTCTGCATATACATCTAAGGTCGTAAATCTTGCCTAGGAACACAAAATATATTTCATTTTATCTGTACCTTGTCATAAACCTTGGTCTTTGTTATATGTAATATAACTTCTTCAGGAAAGGTGGCAAGAGGTCATAGATATCCTAGGTTTTTTAATATGAAAAGGAATATAGTGAAGAGCGATCTGCGAAGAAAGTAATTGTTTTTGTTGTTATTTTATATACTTATTTAACACCTTTATTAACTAAGGGAAAATAAAAGATAAATATTTACTAAGGTGTTTGTTAATATCAGAAGGAATTTTAGATCTCAGCAGTTTTTAAACTGCAATATTTATTCCAGTGACATATAAACTGCAATTACCAGGCTATAACAGAAAGGGAAGAAAATCACTAAATCAGTTTCACAGGTAGCATAAAAATATTATTTCATCTCACTCTGTTGGTCAGGATAACTAGAAAAATGCCCCTTCAAAAACATTACATGGGTAATAAAATCACAGTTAAGAACAAATGAGAAAATGCATGCTGTCTCTTTGAGGGAGAGCTTAAAAAAATTATTTTCTTTGTAATGCAAAAGAAGGAGATTGCAGTGAGAGAAATCCAGCTGCATTTTGAACCTGTGTTAGTGACCTGTGTTAGTTTGACATGCTGTGATTTCCCAAATTTATATATATACACACACATATTAAGATATACATATTCATTTTGTTCATACATATATATATAAAAAATTATAAAAGATTTTCATTTCTCAATTGAAGATATGAAGAATTACATCACAATCAACTGCTACTCCAAGCCCTTTCTATGTCTGATTTTCAATTGTATCTTTTGTAATTATTCATTTATGTTAGTGCAAGACAGAAGGATCTTGAAATCTGAAACTTCACACAGTGGAACTGACTGAAAAGCAATCAAGTCAAGCAGAATTAGGTCCTTGTTAGTTCAGTTGTTTCTAACATACTTCAATTCTGAATAGGGATATTAAGTTAAAAGGAATTTTCATATGCAGCTTTTAAAAACCTTCCAATTTTACAGCTTGTGTGCTTCATTGTATTGTTACTTCAACAGAACTTGTACTCATTTCAAACAACAATGTGAAATGGAGGAAATAAAATCAAAGCTTAATATGGTCCCAAAGTCTATAATTAGAGGGTTTATGTATATAAGAAAAACGCTGTTAGTCGTTAAAAAAAAAAAATATTGAGTTGGTGTAGGTTTCTGCAGAGTTCAACCTTTCTGTGACTTTCATATTTATAGATTAAAAAAAAAAATCCATTTAGTGAAATTTTGTCCAGTTCAGATTCCAGAGAGCTTGTCAACGTCATGTCTCCGAAGACTAAATTGCATTTATAAACTCATCTGTCAAATAAATAAAAGGTCACTGCTTGGTTTCCAGCAAGAAATTGCTTATTATTTAAAAGGAATTTTCCAGATCTAGTGGGAGAATAGTACTGCATTCTGAAGAGAGGAAAGTGCATTACTAATTCATGGTTATTTCAAAAAATTACAAATTATGACACAGAGCTAGAATGAAGCAGGCAAAATCTTTTCTATGTGTTTTATTTACCAGTGCTGTATTTTACATTTTGAGTAGCCACCATAGGTTGCTGACAATTGCACAGAAGTTTTTTTGTATATGGTGTTTAACCATAATCTTGGAACTTTTCATCCTGACCAAACCAGAATGAGAACAAAATGGAACAAAGAAATCTGCATGGGAACACTAGACACAGATTATAAATTTGGTGCTTATCGGCTAGATAAGGTATCTGAAATTTCTGAATACAACTGCACTTCATTGAAATCACTTGCATAAAGATTTCACCTCAACTAGTGATATGTGTTACAGCAGGAACAAGAATTTTGTGTATGATAAAGGTAATCAAAGTCTGGTAGAATTTGGGGTTTTTTGAAGGAAAAGAAAATGAAGAAAAATATTTCACTTTATGAATTCAGAAAGCAACATAATTTTACAGAAGGAACAAAAATAGAAATACTTCTCTAAAAATAATATATTGATGCTTTTATTCCTCCTTTATGTCCATCTTTTTTTCTACTAAAAAAAAAGAAAATCAATACTAACTGTGTTCCTTAAACTTTTCCCCAACATTTTTCATGGGTTTGATTTTTGACAGATTATTTGAATGATGATTATTTAAGAGAAATGACAAGCAAATAATCAGTTTGATCTTGACACTATTGCAATGTATATAATTCATTGCATGTCCTGCATTTTGAAGGCCAGATATAACCACTCTTGCCTCTCCTCTGACCAGAGATCCTCAGTAATGAGTCAAACAACCTTGCCCGATACTCTCTATAACAGAAAGAAACACTTCCATGAATCTGACATTAGGTCTCTTCATTTAGTAACTCATTTTACTGTCTTCCATCCTACTGACTTTCTTACTGCTTTTCCAAGTTTAAAATTTTAGCAGACCTTTACTACCTGAGGAGTCGTTTGCTGAAATCAGATGTATCCAGTGGACATTTTTGTCAGTGTTCTTTTCTCTACTAAGATATCATGTATCATGAAAGATTGCAGAAAAAGAAGATTGCAGATGAAGAAGACTTTGCTGACTTCCTTAAACATCTTTTCTTCCTCTTTTTTAAGTTTGGACTTGGTTCTCATGACAATGGGTCAGCTCAGTTTATTTGAAAAAAATTCTTCATTTATTCAGAAAATGAGGTAATCTTTTAAAATATTTTCAGAAATATTCTTAAATTTATTTCTGTTATCTAAAGCTATATATGAATATTATGGTTGAAATCTAGAACAGTATCACAGAGAAAACCATCAGAATGAAGCGAGCAACTGAATATTCTAGCCTATTTTTTTGGTTTTCATACTCTCAGACTCTTACTCAACTGATTTGAGTAAATATGGAAGCCTCAAGTGTAAAGAAAAGTTTTGTTTACAACTTGTATCTGCAGTCGTTCTAGTCTCCTTACAAACTGCCTATGTTAAGACATTTACAATGCTCAGTTATCTGACTTTGGCTATGCAGATGACAAGATTAAGTTATCATTTACTACATATGGTTTGAGGTAATACCTTATATTGTTATTTCACCTCTTTCCCTTGCCTTGATTGCAAGGGAAATGCATGAACACTTACTATATTACTTTTCTGGAATGAAAAAGGTCATACATCCTCAAATCACTAATGTTTGATCTAAAATCATGATGCCACTCCAAAGATTATATAGCCATGTCAGTTATAAAGATGGAAAGTGTGTGCTCTTACTGTTAGCTTTTGCTAACATCTCTAATCATTTGGAGTCTGTTTTTTTATTCCACTGTGGGCTGACAATCCTTGTAGATGAAAGTGTATAAACTGCCAGCTTAAGCTATATGCAGGTATCTGTATGTCATGGGAAATGCTCCACACGTTGAAGGATTAGCCATTATGAAGAGGGCATGCACAAAACAAGCAGAGGCATACCTGGACAAGCAAATGAGAATTATTGCAGTTCTGAGTATAATTCAGAATGGGTTTTGAGCTAGTCCAACTTGTGAGTGGCTACTTACAGCTCTAGAGGCATTCAGTGATGGCTGGGGTTTTGGAAGACCTATTTGCATGATCCCTGGCCCAATGAAACAGTAGACTGTCATTCCTGAATTATTTCTGCAGTGTGAACATTCACTGTGAAAATGAATTGAGATAATCAGGTTATTCCCCAGAGACTGTTTAAGAGGTACAAAAATTTTTATTCACACCTTCTACAATTTCAAACTGAGCTTCTGTCATTTTTTATTGTCAAGTTTGAATTAAATTTAAGATAAAAAAAGCATTCCATATTTTACCAAAGTTATGACTGACTTCAGTAATTACTCTGTTGGTTTGTATTGTTTCATTTCATTTGTCTTTTTGATTTATTAAACTGTGACTAGTACAAAATAGTAAAATTTATAAAATGTCAAACAGCTTTTAAATAAGATCATTCAGGTAAGTTCAAGATCATTCATTTATTTAATTATTAGTATTTCAGAAATGCTGAGGTAATTTATTTTTAATTTAAAAGTGTTCATTTCTTGTGAAATCCTGATTCTCTTCCTCATGCTTGTCAACATATACCATTTATATTTCCCAGGGTTCACGTGAGTAAAGACTAATCTTCACTTCTATCTCACAGAATCACTCAATTGTTGAGGTTGGAAGGGACCTCTGGAGGTCACCCAATCTAATCCTCTTGCTCAAAGCAGGGTCAGCTAGAGCAGGTTGCCCAGAACTATGTCCAGTTGAGTTTTGAATATCTCCAAGGATGGAGGCTCCACGGACTCTCTGAGCAACTTGCTCCAGGGTTCATGGCCCTCATAGTGAAAGATTTTTATTATGCTTAAATGGAATTTCACGTATTTCAATAATGCTTATTGTGGTAAGCTAACCTTCACTGTCTCCCAGGTTGCCACCGAGCCACTCTCTCACTCCTCCCCCTCAGCAGGACAGAAGGAGAAAATAAGATTTAAAAGCTCATGGGATCAGATAAGGACAGGAAGATCACTCACCTTTACCATTACCATCACAGGCAAAACAGACTCAATTTGGGGAAGATTATTTGAATTTATTGCCAATTAAAACCAGAGTAGGATAATGAGAAACAGAAACAAAACTCCCCCTCCACCTTCTTCCCAGGCTCAACTTCAGTCCTTCATTCCTGACTCTTCTGCCTCCTCCTCTCCCACCCCAAGTGGTGCAGGGGGATGGGGAAGGAGGGTTGCAGTCAGTTCTTAACACTTAATCTCCGCCGCTCCTTCCTCCTCATGCTGTTCCCTTGCTCCAGCACAGGGTCACTCCTACAGGATACAGTCCTTCACGAACATTCCAGCGTGGGTCCTTTGCACGGGCTGCAGTCCTTCAGGAACAGACTGCTCCACCGTGAGTCCCCCCATGGGCCACGGTTCCTGCCAGAAAACCTGCTCCTACATGGGCTCCTTTCCACGGACCACCAGCCTGCTCCTTAGTGAGCTCTTCACAGGCTGCAGCTTCCTTCAAGGCACATCTACGTGCTCCAGCATGGGGTCCTCCATGGGCTGCAGTGTGGATATCTGCTCCACCATGGTCCTCCATGGACACAGGTGTACAATCTGTGTGACCACGGTCTTCACCATGGGCTGCAGGGGAACCTCTGCTCCAGCACCTGGAGCACCTCCTCTCCCGCCTTCTTCTCTGGCATTGGTGTCTGCAGGGCTGTTTCTCTCATGTTTTTCTCAGTCCTCTCTCTCCCAGCTGCTGCCCAGAATTTTTTACCCTTTCTCAAATATGTTATCACAGAGGCACCACCAGCTTTGCTCATTGGCTCAGCTTTGGCAAGTGGTGGGTCCATTTTGGAGCTTGCTAGAATTGGCTCTGTCTGACATGGGGGCAGCCCCTGGTCTCTTTTCAGAGGCCACCCCTGCAGACCCCTGCTGCCAAAACCTTTCCACGTACACCCAATACACTCTTCTTAATGCAGCCCAGGAGACCAATGTCCTCCTTTGTGACAAGAGCATGTTGCAAGCTCATGTCCAACTTGTTGGCCATCAGGATGCCCAGATCCTTCTCTGCAAAGCTGCTTTCTGGACAGCCAGCCCCAGCATACTGGTGCATGGGGTTGTTCCTCCCCAAGTGCAAGACTTCGCACTTCCCTTTGTTGAACTTCGTGAGGTTCATGCCTACCCATTTCTCCAGTCTGTCAAGTTTCCCTCTTAATGGCAGCACAAGCACCTGGTGTACCAACAACTCCCCCCAGCTTTGTATCATCTGTGAGAATTTGCTGAGAGTATACTTGGTCCCATCATCCAGGTCATGAATGAAGATGTTAAGCAGTATTGTCCCCAGTGTCAACCCCTGGATTATACCAATAGGAACTGGCCTCCAGCTGGACTTCTTGCCACTGATCATAACCCTCTGAGCCCAACAGTTCGGCCAATTTTCAATCTACTTCACTGTCCATTTATCTAGCCCATGCTTCATCAGTTTGTTAATGAGGATATTATGGGAGGCAGTGTTGAAATCCTTGCTAAAAATAAAGATAAAAAACTTCTACTGCTCTCCCCTCACCCACCAAGACAATCATCACATCACAGAAGGCTACCAGGTTGGTCAGGCATGGTTTTCTCTTCATAAAGCCATGCTGACTACTCCCGGTCACCTTCTTGTCCTTCACAAGTTTGGAAATGGTTTCCAGGATTACTTGCTCCATCACCTTCGCAGGGATCAAGGTGAGGCTGATTGGCCTGTAGTTTCCCACATCCTTCCTCTCACCCTTCTTGAAGAAAGAAGTGACATTTGCTTTCTCCCAGTCCTTAAGAAGCTCCCCAGATTGCCATGACCTGTCAAAGATAATTGAGAATGGCCTTGCAGTGACATCAGCCAGCTCCCTGATGGGTGTATCTCATCAGGCCCCACAGACTTGAGTATGTACAAGTTGTATAAATGGTCCCTAGCTTGACTCTCCTCCACCAAGGATAAGTATTCCTTGCTCCAGACTCTCCCACAGATCTCAGGGGACTGGGATTGCTGAAGGCAAATCTCACCAGTAAAGATTGAGGCAAAGAAGACAATGAACACTTTGGCCTTTTCCATGTCCTTTGTCACCAGATCCCTTGCTCTATGCAGCAGGAGGTCCACATTTTCCCTTAGTCTTCCTTTTGTTGTTTATGTATCAATAGAAGACTTTCTTCCTGCCATTCACATACCTTATGAGGTTTAACTCCAGACAGTCTTTCACTTTTCTTACTCCTTACCTGCATGCTTGGGCAGTGTCTCTATAATCCTCCCTGGTCATCTGTCCTTGTTTCCATCTCTTGTATGCTTCTTTCCTGTATTTGAGTTTTCTTCATCCATGCAGATCTCCCGCTGCTTTTGCATGATTTCCTGCTTCAGGGCATGGACTATTCCTGAGCTTTGAGGATTTGATCGTTTGAAAAACAACCAGCTCTTCTGGACCCCCATTCTCTCCAGGGCCATTGCCCTGTGATTCTTCCAAGCAGATCCCTTAATAGGCTAAAGCTCTGCTCTGCTCTCGTGAAGTCCAGGATTGTGATATTGCTATTTGCCTTTTTCCATCCTCTCATGAGGAACTATTTCATGGTCACTGCCAAGGTTGCCCCTGACCTTCACACCACCAGCCAGCTCTTCCTTGTTTGTTGGTATCAGGTCCAGCAAAGCACCTCCCCTCATCAGCTCCTCGATCATCTGTGTCAAGGAAGTTGTCATCAATCTACTCCAGAAATCTGCATTCCTTCTGCCCTGCTGTGTTTTTCTTCCAGCAGATAACAGTGACATTCAAGTCCTCCATAAAGACCAGGGCCTACAAACAGGACACTTCCTCCAGTTGTCTGAAGAAGGCTTCAGCTACTTTTTCCTGATCAGGTAGTGTTGTGGTTTAACCTCAGCCGGCAGCTAAGCACCACACAGCCGCTCGCTCATTCCCCCCGCAGCGGGATGGGGGAGAGAATCGGAAGAGTAAAAGTGAGAAAACTCATGGGTTGAGATAAGACAGTTTAATAGGTAAAGCAAAAGCCACATATGCAAGCAAAGCAAAACAAGGAATTCATTCACTACTTCCCATCGTCAGGCAGGTGTTCAGCCATCTCCAGGAAAGCAGGGCTCCATCATGCGTAACGGTTACTTAGACAAAATGCAGTAACTCCAAACGTCCCACCATTCCTTCTTCTGCCCCCAGCTTTATATTGCTGAGCATGACATCATACGGTATGGAATATCCCTTTGGTCGGTTGGGGTCAGCTGTCCCAGCTGTGTCCCCTCCCAGCTTCCTGTGCACCCCCAGCCTACTCACTGGTGGGTGGTGTGAGAAGCAGAAAAGGCCTTGACTCAGTGTAAGCACCGCTCAGCAATAACGAAAACATCCCTGTATTATCAACACTGTTTCCAGCACAAATCCAAAACATAGTTTCATACTAGCTACTATGAAGAAAATTAACTCTATCCCAGCCAAAATCAGCACATTCTCCACCCCTTATTCCATACGATTTATGTCATGCTCAGGTCTCACACTATCCAATACATTCTCATAACCCACCACCACCCTTCCCATCCTTTGATATAATACACAGATATCATTCCCCTAGTCTATGGACCACCCCTGTGAAATGTCTGTAAAATGCCCACAAACGTCCACAAAATGTCCACTGAGTTCATTCAGTCCATGACTTTGGGCTCCATCTGTTTTGGTGGTCACTCAGGACAGGAGAGGTGGTGTGTTGCGTGGAGTTATTGGGCACCAAAGCCAGCTCAGGTTGGGTCACTGCTGCACTTGCACAGCTTCTTGTAAGGCTTTTCCTCCACTGGTTCAGGTGGTTCCTGCTATAGTAATTCCTATAACATGCAACTCAAATCCTGGGTTACAACATTTTAAAGGTATTTTCACTACAGTCTCCACCCCTGGTCCCTTTGGACCAGACCATCAGGTTTAACATTGCAATGAATGCCTCCCCTTGCTCTGGCTTGGACTTATCCACAGACTGCAGTCCCTTAGGGGTGTACCTGCTCCAAGTGGAGCCTTATCTATGGGCCACAGTCCCTCCAGGGGTATATCTGCTGTGGCATAAACTTATCCACAGTCGCTTTGAGGTGCATCTGTTCCAGCATGGCCTTCTCCATGGGCCACAATGCCTTCAAAGACATATCTGCTCCAGCGTGGCCTTACCCACAGCCATAGTCCCTTCAGAAGTAAACCTGCTCCAACACAGTCTTACGCATAGCTGCAGTCCTTCCAGGGGAGTACCTGCTCTGTCGTGGGCTTATCCATGGCCACACGCTTTGAGGTGCTCCAGCATGACCTCATGCACAGCCACTGATGCTTCAAGGTGTACCTGCTGCAGCATGGACTTATCCTTGGGCAACAATCCCTTCGGAGATATACCTGCTGTAGCACAGACATAAGCATGGCCACAGACACTTTGAGATGCACCTGTTCTGGTGCGGACTTATCCACAGCCACAGATGCTTCGGGGTGTCCTGCTCCCATGTGGACTCATCCACAGGTCACAGTCCCTTTGACTTGAGTTCACACTGGAGTTCCAGACTGTCCACTACAGCAGCACAGAAACAGCAGCGATGCCCTGGCCATCTGCCAGCCCAGGCACATCGCCACTGCTGTTATCAAAATGTTCCCATGCACAGCAGAGTAAGATGATCAGCAGTACAGCAGTACAGCAAGCAGCAAAAGCAAAAAGCAGCCACTAACAAGCACTAGGCTCTAATACACAGTAAGGCAAGCAAGCCCCATGGCAAGTACAGAAGCCTGCCAGTTAACAGCTAAACAGCAGTAACAGCTATAAATTCCATCTAGCACATTCCAATCAAATCTGTCATTATCTCAAACCCTTCGAGCCCCACGTTGGGCACCAAAAAGGACTGTCATGGTTTAACCCCAGCCAGCAACTAAGCACCACACAGCTGCTCGCTCATTCCCCCCGCAGCGGGATGGGGGAGAGAATCAGAAGAGTAAAAGTGAGAAAACTCATGGGTTGAGATAAAGACAGTTTAGTAAGTAAAGCAAAAGCCATGCACACAAGCAAAGCAAAACAAGGAATTCATTCCCTGCTTCCCATCGGCAGGCAGGTGTTCAGCCATCTCCAGGAAAGCAGGGCTCCATCACACATAATGGTTACTTGGGAAGACAAAACGCAGTAACTCCAAATGTCCCCCACTTCCTTCTTCTTCTTCCCCCAGCTCTATATGCTGAGAATGACGTCATCTGGTATGGAATATCCCTTTGGTCGGTTGGGGTCAGCTGTCCCAGCTGTGTCCCCTCCCAACTTCCTGTGCACCCTCAGCCTACTCGCTGGTAGGGTGGTGTGAGAAGCAGGAAAGGTCTTGACTCTGTGTAAGTACTGCTCATCAGTAACTAAAACATCCCTGTATTATCAACACTGCTTCCAGCACAAATCCAAAACATAGCCCCATACCAGCTACTATGAAGAAAATTAACTCTATCCCAGCCAAAACCAGCACAAGTGGTCTGTAGCAGACACCCACTACATCACCCACAATGGTCTGCCCACTAATCCTGACCCCACTTTGTCAGGTGGATCCTGTACCTTACAAGCAGTCCTCAATCCTCAGAGGCCTCCACAGTCACAAAAAAATCAAATCCCTGTTGTTGACACCAGCTGCACAAACAGTTAATTGTGCAGGATCCATCCACTCCTCCAAAAGACTTCCCCCCTCACCAGAAAGACTGAGAAGAATACCAAAATTTCAATTAACAAATAAAGCACTACTAAAATGAAGGAGTCAGAGATTCTAATCTGAGTTTCTCATTTAAAAATCTCATTTTAATAGAAATGCTTTTGAATTATGCTGCTGTAAATCAGAATCTGCCCCCTGAACTATTAAATAAAACAAACCAAATAGAATTTCTGTTTTCTTCTATTTTCAGTCCTTTGTTGTGAATTTTCTTCTTGGACTGTGAACTTCTTATTGATTTTTGACTCTCTGCACCACTCATTCAATAAATTTATCATCAAACTTGGCCCTAAAAGATGCTCAAAACAAATGAGAAAGTGCGGTATCTATTCTCCTTCAGAAATGGCTAAATTCTCCTTTGTTTCAGAGGAGTCCTTATGGAAAAACCAAACTCTAACAAAAAGTTTGAGGATAGACTCAAGCATCATATTCACCAGCATGAGCACATGGGAAGATCTGGTCAAAGGAGAAAGGAAACAATTTGCATTAATATATCCTTGAAAACAATAGTTTGATAGTTAACATTTACTGGTTCTCCCAAAGGTTTAAAAGCTGGAAATGCAGGAGTTTGTCTCAATGTAAGTGGGCAGATTCTTTATGTCATGAGATACACTGGAATCATCCCCTTATAACGTAAAAAAGAAAAATCAAGGAAAGACCAAGATCTCCTTACAGGGATCCTCTAACTGTCTCCTATTAAAAAAAAAAAGCCAACCAAAAAAACCCAAAACAAACACATGGACAGTCCGTTAATTTTAGAAACTCCCCAAAACCTGCATGCATCCATGGGTCTTTGGCCTCCACACAGGCACTCATAAACCTCCTGTGATATTCTATGATTTAGACTTTTTTGGGTTTTATGTAGAGTATTCCTAGGCTCTAGGCTTTCAATGTGCCACTGTATATTTCAAACAACATTAAAAAGATACCCTTCCAAAATCCATAATATATTTTAAGATTTTTATAAATGTAAAATAGTATCAAAAGTATCAAGATGCTAAAATATCTCTCTGTGTTCACTTTCAGATATTTGACAGCATCACAGAGAGTGAGGGATCTGTGTTACTTAAAAAGAATATTATCTATGACTCAGTTTATGTTTGAAAAAATGTTATTTGACTGAAAGGAGTTGTAAAAAAAGAAACAAGCCAGAAATAAACCATGTCAGAGAGAAAAACCCAGAGGCCCAAGAAACCCTAAGAGATGGAAAGGGTGAAAAATCCTTTTTTGAGTTTTACTAGTAGGGCAATGAACTGAGGTCTCCAAAGCCGGAGAAGCAAGCAAGCAAGCAAGCAAACAAAAACCCTATTGAGTGGCTAAAATTTCCAGCCTACAGGTAGAGAGAGGAGAAGATTTTGAGAGAGAGGTACTGATAAATATGGAGCAAGAAGCAGAGGGGTGCCATCTGAGACAGCAGGATTCACTTTGGCTTGGAGAGAGCTGAGGAGGTACAGATGAGATGCAAACGTCTCTGAGATGTGTACACTGCGGGTATAACCCCATCTCGTTGGCTGTATTCCTTTGGGTGAATAAGCAGTACATCCATTTAGAATGAACTAATCTGAATCACTTTTAATCAGCTCACAGGCTTCAGGAAAGAGGTGTCTTAAAGATGATAATTACTGTTGGTAGGCAGATATGGCCATTATGTGAGAAGATGGAGGAGGGCAATGATATTTGGCATTCTTTCTATGTAACCCTGACAAGATAGCAAAATTAGTGGGTTTGCAGAGATGTGCTCCAGATTCAACTCATCTACAAAACATACAGGAGGAGATCTGAAACTTGGAGGTAGTGTTCAGGGGGACTAGGGAGAGTTCATACACTAAGTTTTCCTGTAGGTCGTTACACAAACTAAAAAAAATGTTTTATTTGTCTCTGTTTCTAAAAAGTTTTAGAACTCTAAGAATCAGTTATTTAGTATGCTTGAAAAGTCTTTCATTTACAGAAAAACTTTCTATGCAGGTCTTTTTGGATATCTCTTACTGTTGAACAGCTTCTGTGTTCAATAAAGCACTGATTTGACAATAAACCCTCTATAGGCAAACTCTTTGGGATTTGTCTATGTGGGGTTTCTTGCAAGATTAATTCTGGCTTCTTTTTGTCACCATTCCTTCAGTTTCTTGAACATATCTTTATCTACAGACACTATTTGATTAAAAAAATTACTACTCTGAAAAAACTGTTTCTCATTTATTCCCAGAAGTTGAAGGGAAACTGACAGTTTTAATTTTTATTTCCATGACAGTTAGATGTGAAATTCTTTATGAGTTATTTATTCTGAGATCCCTTCTATCCAGTTTTTACTTTTGGATACAAGTTTAGACTTACTTATGTATATCTGCAAATTTATATTAAAAAACAGAAAATATATGCATTCTTGAAACTGGACAGAAAATTATAGTTGTGAGGAATTCAGGCAGGATTTTCTACATAGTAACTCTATTTATTTGATACTATTCTACTGATATGCTTCAGTGTCAGAAACAACAATTAATCCAAAATACCAGTGCAACAAGTTCTGCCTTGATGCAACCCCACATTAGGGAAGTTAAAAATGCAGAGCTGAGAAGTCCAGTAACAACCTAGGTTTAGGTAATCATTACTACACCTCCTACTGGCTTTCACAACTTCAAAGGAAAAACTTCTATAAGAACTTAGCTAGGATTCTTTTGTGCTGGTCAATGACTTCCTTATGTGTAGACATGGAAATCCAAAGAGTTACAGATATGTGACCCCTCCATTTCAGTATTGAACCTAATTTGACAAGTCTATTGCCAAAAGAAGAGTGACTTGGGTAAACAGCTCTAGCACATATCGGTAGCACAGAAGGTTTAGGGCCTGATATTAAGACTTTCTGAGGCCCAGAAACTCCAGCTGAATAACATGGAAGACTAATGTTCAACATCTTTGGAAAAAAGGCTTTTATTGTGGCTAGCAAGGTAAATGCTGGTCTATTTCTTATTAGGAATTTGCAGCTCTCTCAGTGTCCAAGGATGCTCACACACGAATACAGATTTGTGCAGGATCAGTTAAACCCTCCAGAAAAAAAAACAGGGAAATGAAGCAGATTCAATATTTTTGTAATCTTACAAACTTTCTGATGGCTATGCTTCTGAGTATATAATAATTATTTGTAGTACTGTCGTGTCTAAAATCTCTCTAAGGGGTTATGAAAGAAGGAGTCTGTTGTGTCAGGAGCGGTCAAATTCAAAACAAAATACAGCCACCACTCCAGAGAATTTTCTACTATGAAGATTAGTTGGACTAATGGTTGGACTCGATGGTTGGACTCGATGATCTTAGAGGTCTTTTCCAACCTCAATGATTCTATGATTCTATGATTCTATGATTAGATCAATAACCTTTAATCTACTTATCTTATTTTAATAATTCTGTTGAAAACATGGGAAGAGGAATTATGTACTTACAGTACCAGAATTAAACCAGCTGAACTAAAGTATCCTGTGGCATGCCAATCATTTTCTCCCAACAAAGAAATAACTCACTGCTGGAGTGTCACCTGTGATCCACAAAACTACTATCAAAAAATGAGGCATTGAATCTAATACATCACAGAGGACAAAAGGATTCATGCAGAAAAGGATACCTGAGAAAACACAGATGAACCTCACCAGAGATCATCACCTTCACCTGTACTGATGAACTTTCCTCCTTAACCCATTTTAGCCTTGGATAACTTGTTTTATTCCCCACTGGACTTAAAAGAGATCCAGCTGGTGTTAAAAGAGAAATGTGAATTGTTCAGCTACTTGAAAGTCCTGAAGCGGCAATGGTCACGTTAGGTATAAGGAGAATGAAAACTTCTTTTCACTGACTGCTTCAGTAAGACAGATTTTCACCTTAAGACTTTTAAAATTCATTAACCAACAAAATGTTAACACTATGAGTTACTTCTTTATATGATCTTTTCCAGATCACCTGAGATCTTCCCTGGATAGCACAAGAAAATAGTCACTAAATAGTATATCCTCTTTCTCAGGACAAAACACTATCACATCTCAGATTATTTGATATTAATTATCTCTCCTAGTTATCTGTACATAATGAAGACAGTGGCATAGAACATGGTAATAGCATTTTACTTCCCCTGGATTTTTTACTTTGTCAGCTCTAGGGTTTTTCTTAGGTGAGCTGGAATCCTTTCAGATTCACAGGAATAGATAAATCCCATGATTTTCAAGAAAGCTATAAAAGACATATACAAATTTCATTAAGATTGACAGGAGTCTTTTCATTGACCTTAATGGAAAAAAAATTGTGCAGAGGAGCAGGTTATGCAGATTCGCAAGATGGACCATACCGTTTCCATACATGTAAAATAGCACTATTTTGGAGAAATTCTTCAAAACTAGAGGACATATGGTCTGGGAATGTATTTCACTTCGCAGTGGCAAAGACAGTTCATACATGGCCAGTTACAATCATGACTTAAATCTATGGTTATCCCTTGCAGCATGATTTTGCTTGCTCATTATTCTTGTGATAATCTGCCTTTAATTCCATTTATCTGAATATTTCAAAGGTCTTTAAACATTTTGAATGACTAGAATTGAGCATTGGGACATTCATGGATTTTAAGTCCATAAGTGCTGACTGGATACAGCGTTGATCTTTCCTTAACTGTAGACCACTAATTTTCACCTACTTATTACCAATCTTAATGACCTGCCTTCATTATATCACTTGCTTGGAAGTTCATTCTAGTATTCATCCACCCCTGCTATGAAAATCTTCTGCTTATCCTTTCCTTTGGATTTGTCTGATAATCTGCAGTAAGAAATTCGAATATGGGCTATCTTGCTTCATGTGCCTGGGTGAACAGTGCCAAGCACAGTATCCACGGTCAGCACTACTGCAAGTCTACTATGACCAATAATAAAAAGTAAAGCTCTGTCTGGGTGTGCGGGTTACTTCCAATATCAGCACTGCAGTCCTTTGGAGGGTTAACTGAAGCCGAAGGAACCTAATTTAACTCAATGAAATTGTGGGTGTGCTCATTTACCAGTGCTAAGCATCCTCACTTAGGCTATTCCACTGAACACAAGGCTACATTCAGGGTTTCTTGTGATCAGACCAGTTCTGGAGAGGTCAAACACTCTGCTGCAGTGTCAGTCTTTAAAATTGAAAGCGCAAGGGAAGCCGCAGGGAGTCAGGCCTCTCCTGCAGTGAAGAAGGCAAAACGGCCTTTGAAGAAGGCAAAACGGCCTTTGCTTTGTATGTGCTATCATTTGATTATTGTTTCTTTTGTTCTCATTTTAGTGGGCCTGGTCCTACCCACCTTCCCAGAGACAACTAGATTGAATTCAAAGAATTTTTTGCTTTTCAGGACCAACAGGTTTGGGCATAGCCTTTCTTAGTGGAGTGAAAAAAATGACCTTGCTTTGCAACAGAGTGATCAGTTTTCTGTATCAAAATGTATTTTTATTTTATTTTCCTTGAGGACATATTAAGGCAGTACTTAAGGAAGAGGTAGAATGATCAAAAATTAACCAAAATTGTTTGGATAATGTGTAGCTTCATTACTTTCAGGAAATGTATATATTCTATAAAATAGAATATATCTAAAAATCATAAGTATACTGACATGTTAGGAAAGTTTTTTATTAAGCTTAATGACCCATATCACACATCTATGTGACAGTACTTGAACTCAGATTTATTTCTCATTAACTGGAGTTGAATTTTCTGTTACCTTTGTAACAACCAACAATAAACATTCATGAAGTGACAAGCCACTACATTGCCTCTAACCTGATATTTTAGAAAGGGTAGCCCTACAACAAACTAGTAAAGTAAAAAATGGTAAACCATACTAGTACGGATTATTAAATGACAGTGATTCAAAAAGCTTGTTGCAAAATTCCTGTTGATTTACTGGAAATCCTGAAGAGTTTTACTACTTATGCTGAATTTCTAAAAAAGTCTATATTCCTCAGGAAAAAAAATGCACAGAGAGAAGGGGAGGTTATCTTAAAGTAGATTTGAAACTGTTTTATGTACAAAATGAGAAGTTTGCTTAGTGCCTGGAAACTAAGCACCAGTATGGTAGTTTTTGTGTTCCTACACGTAATGCAAAGAGATTGATATTAACATTAATGTAATTCAGAAGAAGCAGCATGAATAAGAATAAGAATTAAAAAATGGAAATATATTCTACCTCAACTCACTAATAACATGTTTTTGCTTTTAGAATTCTGCTTTAGAAAAGATTAAGAGCATAATTCACCCCTGTAACTGAGCAGAACTCTGTACAGAAAACAAGGCAGAAGTACAAACGTAAATTTATAGCTCATCTATGGAGGGAATGCCAGAGGCTAAAGAGTGTATTTTGGGATGCTCTTGGCCCTGGGACCTCTCTGGCATGCAGGAATAAGCAGGAGATAGGACACCCAAGGAAGTCAGCAAGGTAGAAACCCAGCCTTTTTGTCTTTGCTCCCCTAAATGGGAAAGTTTCAAAGGCAGCCACCATCACAACCCCTGTTTCCAAAATCAATGTGAGAGGATCACACCATATGGACTCCAAGAGTAAGAGGTTTTAATCTGAGTCATATGTGAGCCAACAGCACATATTTGGAAATGGATAACTGCACGTGAAGAACACATTTGTTACATATTTTCAGCTTCCAAACCCTTAAAAAAATGACATTGCTTCTGACCTGAAGAAAAAGCATCTTGAAAGTGAACTTGACTTTAGAATAACACAGAAGACCCAATTAGCAAGGTATAAGCAACCTGTTTTTACATGGAAATTTTAAAGTAAAACTTCTGTGTCTCAGTTCATCACCACATGTGCCCCTTTTACCAAATGAGAGAAGTAAGCATTTCCAGGAAGTGATACATCCAATTTTAAAACAGATATGTGAGATAAATGTACCGCCTTCTGGAGGTGACATTTTTTCTCTCCATTGATCACTAAGGTGACCTAGGATGAACTAGATCATGTTTTCATGTCTGCTTTGTAGATAAGTTGAGAAGAAATGTTTCTCAAGTTAGGTTTTTGCCATTTCTTTCTGAAATAAAGTGTTCCAGTCCCTCCAATCACACAGGAGTCATGAGAAATATTTTTCTTTAAGACTTATATTTCTCTTTCCTGGCAATATTTTTAAATGTCCATTTGCCCTTCAGAAATCAAATCACATAAATTACAAAAAAATATAATGAAATTGCTTAAAAATAATTGAAAATAAAGAAACATCTTTCACCCAAAGACCACAATTTTCTCAGCAATATTAAAAAGCCTCTCCCCATCTTTTTTTTCCACAAGCATATTAACAGTTTCAGAAGACCAGCTGTGACTGAGTCTTAAGATATTGCATTTGTTTCCCTCATTCATTTGAGAAAACATAAAGGATTCTTATCATGATGCTGTGTCTTCATTTTCCCCAAAAAAACTATATAAAAAATAGCAAGTCCCATTGAATAGGTTGTTCATTTACAACTATCATGGATTCACTAAAAAATCCATTTTTAAAGAAAAGTATGATTTCCGAAACAAGAAAATGTACAATATATACTATATGTATACATTTTTCTCCCTTAATTTATTTGCTAAAAAAGTGGTGAAAGAGAGCCAAGGGATCATTTTTTTTTCCCCCCCATAAATTGCTGAAGGAGCAACTGTGTAAATTAAGGGGTTGTGTGGCCCTGTGTGGAATACAGTGGCTTTGACCACATTTTAGTTTTTCTCCCTCTTGATTCCATCATCCTGGTCTATACTGGGGTGAAGAGAAAACTAGGTCAAAAACACAATTTTTTTTTTTTTTTTTAAATGATGCTTTCCTACTTCTTGCCTGAGACTGTTTCTTTTGAAACCCTAGGATCCAGTGCTAGACCAAGTTACAGCAAAGAAAAGCATCTGTTAGGAAGTCAGAGGAGTTTTAGACAGTCTTTTTCAAAACTAGTTTCTAGTAGCTGAATCTCACAGGCACTTCAAAGTCAGGTGAACTAAAAAGCCACTTTCGGTAAACATAGTATAAACTTACCACAAACTGGGACCATGAAGACCTTTTCTGAGATAGCTTTATGCTTGAGATAGGTGTGTACTAAAACAAAACAAGACAAAACAAAAGCTGTTTCCTGACATTCATTATATGAAGAACCTGAGGGCTTCATATCAGAGGCAGACTAGCAGACCTTATTCATTTCCTCTGTGGTGGTCACTTTTGTCCATGCCTGATGTCTCCATGTCAAAATGCTAGTGATGACAATGGGAAACCTTCATAAACAACATTTGAAATTTATGGCATAAATGGTCTACGGATGTAAACTGTCACAGCTATAGAGTAAGCAAAAAAAAGATGAGCATTTATAACAGCAGAAGAGCTGCTTCAAGTAAACATGCTGTCCTTCTTTAAAATGGCTTGATAGCATGGTTGAACTCTGTATTTCCTTGAATTTCTGAACAGGTGCGTTTTCCTCTCACATGAACAATTTATACAGGCCTTAAGGAAAAGAACTGCATCCTATCCAGACTCAAGTCTATCTGGTGGGTCTTCAGCATGGTTTGGGAGGCTTTAACTACTGAATAATTTTTTCTGATTATTTAGTTAATTTAGGAAACTAAAGAATTTAGAATTTCTGTATTTATTGCAGGAAAGAAGAGTACTTGCTCTTCCAACAGGCGAAGTATCCTGAGGAGAAAAAATTGTTAAATGCTTCTTTTTCCCTAAGAGAGCTCTAATATCAGCCAAATGCCTATGGCATTCCCCTCACAAAGATATTGCTTTTCTTAAAGGAAAAAAAAGAAAAGAAAGAAAAAAAAGAAAAAAAAAGAAAAAAAAAGAAAAAAGGTAAGTCTATGAGTTTGAAGAATTCTGTGCTGTTCTTGGTAGCTAATGGTTATATTCAAATACATTCAAATGACTGGAAATTTTCTTGGCATGACAAGATATGCAAATATTGCCAAAATGTGAAAAAAAAAAAGACTGTATTTAATGGATGTCTGCCTTAGTTCTGCATATGCTACTGCAACCATCCTTTGCAATGATACATTATTTATTGGTATAGTTTTCTTCTGAGAAACTTTGGCTTGGTGTTTTCAATATAGTAGTCCTAAACTCTAAACTTTTTTTAGTTTGAAGATTTGTGTTCTCCAAACACTAGGCACTTTTTTGTGCAATTATGATAGATAGCATATGCAGGAGAGCTCTTAGCCTGACTAAGAGAAGGGAAGAAAAAATTATAAAATAGGGGAGTCAGCAGCAGGAAGGAAGGACCTTAATTCTTACTTTTTTCTTTCACCATGCATTCTACTTTTTTCTTGGCTAGAGACTAAATAGAGGCACATGGTGCAAACAATGAAATAGGTTGTCTTCCTCTTCATAAAGTAATCAAAATTGAATGAAAATATTAATACTGAAATTTAAATTTTAGAATTTAGATGCAAAAGGTGGGATTTGTAAAAGGAAAATTACTTTGCAGATTCAACTCATCCTAAAGTAGCCATTTAAAATGAGTCAGCTAAACAGAACCTGAAAATTGTCAAAGAATCACAGAATCATGGAATCACAGAATCACAGCATGGTTGAGGTTGGAAGAGACCTCTGGAGGTCATCTGGCCCAAACCTGCTGCTCAAGCAGGGCCACCTACAGTTTCCCAGGACCATGTCCAGATTTTTTTTAATGTCTCCAAGAAGAGAAACTCCACAGCCTCTCTGGGCAATCTGTACCAGTGCTCAGTCACCCTCACAAAGTGCTTCCTGATGTTCAGAGGGAACCTCCTGTGTTTCAGTTTGTGCCCATTGCCTCTGGTCCTCCCACTGGGCACCACTGAAAAGAGCCTGGCTCTGTCCTCTTTGCACCCTACCTTCAGGTATTTACATATAGAATATTTTCAGGGATGGGGCATCTTACACCTCTCTGTTCCAGTGTTTCATCACCCTCTGTAAAAAAATTTCTTCTTTATATCTAGTCTAAATTTACCCCCCTTTAGTTTAAAGCCAATCCCCCTTGTCCTGTTGCAACAGGCCCTGCTAAAAAGTTTGTGCCCATCTTTCTTATAAGCCCCCTTTAAGTACTGATAGGCTGCAATAAGGTCTTCCCGAAGCCTTCTCTTCTCTAGGCTGAACAACCCCAACTCTCTCAGCCTTTCCTTATAGGAGAGGTGTTCCAGCCTTCTGACCATTTTTGTGGCCCTCTTCTGGACCCACTCCAACAGGCCCATGTCTTTCTTAAGCTGAGGGCTCCAGAGCTGGACGCAGTACTCCAGGTGGGGTCTCACCAGAGCAGAGGAGAGGGGCAGAATCCCCTCCCTCGACCTGCTGGCCACGCTTCTTTTGATGCAGCCCAGGATACGATTGGCCTTCTGGGCTGCGAGCGCACATTGCTGGCTCATGTCCAGCTTTTCATCCACCAGTACCCCCAAGTCCTTCTCGGCAGGGCTGCTCTCAATCCCTTCATCCCCCAGCCTGTATTGATACTGGGACTTGCCCTGACCCAGGTGCAGGACCTGGCACTTGGTCTTCTTGAACCTCATGAGGTTCACACAGGCCCACTTCTCCAGCTTGTCCAGGTCCCTCTGAATGGCATCCCGTCCCTCTGGCGTGTTGACCGCACCACTCAGCTTGGTGTCATCTGCAAACTTGCTAAGGGTGCACTCTATCCGTCTGTCTATGTCATTGCTGAAGATATTAAACAGTACTGGTCCCAGTATGGACCCCTGCGGGATGCCACTTGTCACCGATCTCCATCTGAATGTTGAACCGTTGACCACTACCCTCTGGATGCGACCATCTAACCAATTCCTCACCCACCGGACAGTCCACCCATCAAATCCATACCTCTCCAGTTTAGAGAGAAGGATGTTGTGGGGGACCGTGTCAAAGGCCTTACAGAAGTCCAGCTAGATGTCTTCCGTAGCTCTTCCCTTGTCCACTGATGTAGTCACTCCATCATAGAAGGCCACTAGGTTGGTCAGGCAGGGTAAACAGTCCCAGCTCTCTCAGCCTTTCTTCATATGTGAGGTGCTCCAGTGCCTTCATCATAAGTCTATTTTCTCTATTTTCTCTCCGCTTATTCTTTAAGGATTCTAAGATTATTAACTCAGACATATACAATGAGGACATCTACATTTAGCCAGACTCAAGAGCTGAAATGACTATACTTCTTGAGACAACATTGACTTGGTTATACAGTGCAACTATTCATTTCTGCTATATACTTCAGACCTGTTGTCATGTTTAACAGAGAAAGCTTTACTGGAATCTTTGGCATATATAACATACAGCTGTTCTAGCAGTTTATGTTTTGAAATGTACTACCTTACTTCCTGGCTCCAGAGGATTTGCTTTGTCAATGTTTCAAAATGCTGTATTTTCATATGATTCCTTTCTGATCACCACAAAGAATAGTCAGATACTTTCTTCCAAAATACTAGTTTGCTCTGCATCAGTGGTGATATGGTCCCTTCTTTGAAACCCACAGGCTGAGCCATAGACAAAACCCAACCAAGTAGCTTAACATGACCATTGACCTTTCCAGAATTTCCACTGTAATATCCAGATAGTGAAGACAGTGTAAATCCTGATATCAGCATTATGACATCTTTGGACTTTACAGCCTGTATAAAGCAGAGAAACAACATATCAGTCTAATACAGAACCTTTTAGTTGTAACATTTTTTTAAAAAATAATGGATTAATAATACGAACATATTAGAAGAAAATAAACTGCAAAGAACTTCAGACATACAGGGAAATTAGATTACTAGCTATTTGATATTACGTTTTTAAAATATTTTTAAAAACTAAGAATATTAAAGCTCAGTCACATTGAGATCTAAACATTAAAATTCCACCTTTTAATTTTTTTACAGTTATTGTGTTTGCATTATGAAAAATCAGATGAGGTGGTGATGTGTTTTTGCCTCATGCCTCATTACACAGTGAAGACGTGCATAAATCTGCACTACCTGATGGTCTTCCTGGCCTTGCCCTGATTACTTAAATGAAGGTTTATTGGGGAAACTATAGTAATAAAGACTAAGCTGCATCTCTGAAGCAGTCCTGCAATGTATGACATTACAGGAAGAGGATCTCAGGGGTTTTTTATGTATGGCTTCTTTTAGCCCTGTAAAAAAAAGTAGAAAAGTGATAAAACAGTAATGTTTAAAAAAAGAAATAAACGAATGTATAGAAATACGGAATGCCTTAAAGTTTCCAGCAGCGCTGCAAAGGTACTGTCATGTGAACAGTGCCATCTAATGTTTCTTTTTGAGATTAGCTGGCACAAGTATTCACGAAAGTGACTTGAGTAACATTCTCCTGTTGTGGCAGAGCAGCTATCTGAACATTATTAGGAACATTAACAATATATTTATTGGTAGAATTCTGCATTGTCATAATTTAGAGAAATGACATTTTAGATACAATCTTATTGTTTCAGGCACTGCTCATTTTAATATGTAATGTTTAAACTTGATTTCAACATGAAACAATCACACAGCTATTTATTTGTTTTAAAAATAAACTACAACCATTTCAATACTGAAACTGTGAAAATAAAAATATTTTTTAAAACAGTAAATAACAATTTTTTTTATCTAGAGATCAAGAAATAAAAGGTCAGAATGGAAAATAGAGGAGGCATTGACAAAGCAGGAAAGCAGGAAGTAACCTCTGAATTATAGTGTTTTATCCCATTCTTAGCTAAATGTAAAAATTGTACCACAATAACTGAAGAACTCTTACTTCTCCCCTACTCCTCTTGATCTCTAGCTTCTTATTCTATCTTCCTCTAACCCTACAATACATACAGGGGTGGTTTTATTTCATGATTTTATTTCAAGTTGATTTTGGCTATGCAACGGTATTTTCAGTGTAACGGTCTTCATGGAATTTAATATTGAAAAATAACCTTTACATACAGCAAGAATTCCACAGCAGGAATATGTCTCTGTTTCACTGTCTAAGATGGCTTAGAATAAATAGAACAAGAAGCTTCCTATGGAGCTTTAAGCCTCCCTATAGAATCCAGTATTTCTGCCACAGAATTCTGTAAAAATCTATCGGGATGATAACACACTTAAGCCATACAGCATTTTTTTCCACAGGGGAAAAAAAAACAGAAATGTAGTCACAAAGAAAACCAAGGATGATCGCTGTAATAAAACCACAGGCCATGTTTTATGAAGCTATAAACACAAGCTTCAGCCACAAAGTAAGCTAGCTGCCTTTAGCCTACCCAACAAACAGATACATTTCCAGACCCTATAAAATATCTCTGAGCTTCTAATTGATAAAGTTCCAAGCTATAACCTGTGCAGTTCACGCAATTCAGTGAATGTCTAATAGTGATGTGTACCTGACGCACTCATACCTATGTTGCAATATCTAGATGAACTTCCACAGCATTTAATGAATTGTAATTATGGATGACCTTGCTCTTGAGGGCTTGAGCTGTGCATGCATTGTGAGACAAAATTCCGTCATAGCATTTCTATTAAAGGACCTCCAGTGCTCTGCTCTCCTTACAATGCAGAACTGCCACTAATGTTAGAGGAATATGAAAAAATATATGCATATTTAAAAAAAAAAAAAAATCAGTTGTGGTTCATATCTGCCATACCATAGAAATGAAGGTCTGGAAGATATTTCAAGAGACCAGAAAGTATAGAGGCAGACTCTTCTCTAAACTTATAGTATGAAAATTCAGTGAAGTATATTCCACAGTCTTACAGTGTTGCAACATTCTCAAACTTAGAATAATATTGCTCATACTAAATATAAAGCTGTTTTTTCCTTCAAATTAAACTAATGTCATACTCTTCTTCTCTATACTTACCTGTTAGATACAAGATACAACTAATCCTTTCCTAGTAATGACAGTCTTAAACATCTGAAAGATCAAATCGTGCAGACTGGGCTTTCCCCCCACAGTTCATGCTTTCCAAACCTTTTAGTCTTTTTTATTTCTCTCCTCTGAATTCTGTCTAAACTGTCTACATCTTCTTTAATATAGGATGCCCAAAGTGGAAAGAGTATTCTGTCTGAGGCCTCTCCCATTCTGGTTAAAGTGTGATAATGAATTTGTCCCCATGATCCACATGCAGTGTTGCTGCTAATGCATCTCAGAGTGAGAATTGACTGTTTTGCAGCACACGGTATGGATGACTCATTTTTAATTTGTGTTCAAGTATGATTTCAAAATTATTTTATCCAGTACTGCTGCTAATCCAGGTTTTCCTCAGGCGAGGGGCTCCTCACAGGGCAGCAGGGCAGGGGCTCACCAGGCAGGGGCCATCCCATCGTCCCAGCCAGGAGCAGGGCAGGCTGGGGGGCAGCCGATGCAGCCCCAGCCCTGCACATCGGGCATCTCCCTGGGAACAGGGACAAGCCAAGGCCGGGCTGTCACACCAAGTCAGCAGGATAGGGTGAGGCTCAGGATCAGCAGGAATAAGGCCAGGCAGAGGCATGGTAGCTCAGGCCAGGACTGGGGGCCTTGTCTCCAGTGCAGCTCCCAAGGATGGGAAGTGGGAGCCACCCCCACTTCTCCCCAAATTCTTCCAGATCTTTCTCCTCTCACTCTTCCCCAACAGTCTGGTTAAAGACGCAGACCCATGTCATATCAGAGCTGGCCTTGTGTGCAGGCTGCCAAACCCCTTTCTGGGGAGCAGGGGGTGCAGCCAGCCCCGGCGGCGGTGTTGGTCAGAGCTGGGGCCCAGAACACGGTTGCTTGCAATCCCACCTAAAACTAATTCCCACTTTGTGGACCAGAAGCAACCAAAAACTCCTCTTTGTCTATGGTTTTGTGACCATGTTGTGCACGAACTTCATGGTAATTTCACCACTATAATGAAATTTTGATTCATTGCCACGACTCATTTTTTGTTGAGAAGAAACAATATGAAGAGCCTTGTTAGGTCGAGATGGGGTCTTTCTTGTTTGCACTCTATTGAACATGCAGGCTGTGGTCACAAAGAAAGAGGCTACCCTGGTTTGCAGTTAGAAATTCACAGAGTTTTGACCAGTTTATTAGGCTTCAGCTGCTCAGAGGTTGATGGCTTGGCAGGTTGCTCTAGCATCTTGTTGGGAATTAAAATTTGACTAGCAGCTGCATGATGGGTATACAGTCAGATGGATGTCAAGGTAAAAGCTTCTCCTGCACCAAGTGTTGCTAAGATTTGGGAGTGACTCATCTGTGTGAGTTGTTTTACCGTTAGACATCAGCATCTCATGAGTCAAGCAAATAAATTGTAATGACGCAGTTTGAGAACCCAGGCACCGGGCAACAACTGCATAGCTCATGATTTCATCATTGTCAATTATAGAAACAATATGAAGCTTGAATTCAAAAAGACTAATTTTTTTTTTTTTTAATATTAGTAAGTCACTGAAGGTGAGTCAGTTAAATGATCAATTCATCACTAATTCAGATACCTAAGAAGTGAAATCTGTTGTTTTGATGGCCAGATTCTTTACTCAAAACCCTATGAACCCCTATGCTTTTCCACTAATCTGCATTGGTTTTTCTGGCATTCTGTGACCTCTCCAACCTTTACTCCTCATTTTAAAATTTGCATATACTTTATTCCTTCCACCTATATCAGTCCTATATCAAGACTTTGTTCCTTTTCCCTCTTTTTATTCTCACGGGTTTTTATTCATTTCCATCGTGGAAGCACTGTTTGCCCTTGCCTGTACCACTTACACAAACAGAGATTATTTTATGAAGTCATATGCCCTGGAACCTCTATACACTTGCAATAAATATTTAATCTGAATTCTCCTTCAAAATAGGAAAATAAAACCTATAAATAAATGTTTCACACAATTTTCTGAGGGTCTTTTTCCCTTAGTAAAATACCTAATGTCGTGCAGTCTTGAATATCTTGATTAATGCTGCCATCTAGCGTCCATGGGAGAAATTAAAAACCACTTCATCCAAACATATGCAGTCTTCCAGCTCCCTGACCTATTTCAGACCTATTTAGCTTTTTCCTAGACTCAGTTACTTCAGAGCAGACATTCAGTGAAGTGTGTAAAGAGTTAGCTCCAAAACTGTCATTTAACGTTATATTCTGGTTTCATGGGATGAATTTAGTTTTTGTGCCAAATAGTGCAGTCACTAGAAATATTTTTGGTTTTTTCTCCCATAAAGGAATACATATAGAGACAAACTGAAAATAAAAGAAATCAGCAATTTTCTATTTTAACAGGTATGTGGATATGTTTATCATAAAACTTTGTATATACTTGGTTTTCTTGAATATCTATCTTTACCACCATCAGTTTATACAAGAAAGGATTTTTTCTTATAATCTGTGAAAAGAAATAAAATTACAGACAGATAAGTATCATTGATTTCAGGACATCAAGACCAGACCTATCTCAAAAGCTATAAAATTATTGCAAGCATATATTTTTATTTTAGAGTAAATCTGAGGCATGAGTGTTCCAACTTTTTCATGGTAAGAAATCTGTCTTAACAATTTATGGATCGTATTCTTTTTCTCCCAGGATAACTTCATTTGTGTCTACACTCGAAGTTAGAATACTGAACAAATATCCCTCAGGAGTCTTTCAATGACATCTGCTTTACTCCATTGATTTTACAGGTAGTTAAACGTTAGCTTTAAGAGGACTGGATCCTAAAACTTGAAATGCCTTACTCCAACAGAATCCCTGTTAGACTGTTTTTACCACTAACTAAGAGGTTCTGGCATAGATTAAGAGCATTTGCCTACCAATCAGGGCTGCACTGCTTGCATATGTTTTATGTCAGTGCATGGGTTGGCAGGCAGATAGTCTGGTGGACTAAAGAGAGATGGAAGGGCTGAACCTCTTCTTGGGCACAAACTGGCTGAGAGATCACAAAAAAATTACATCTCTGAATGAATACGAAAAGCCTGAGCAGAATCTACTCATTATCCTCCTAAAGAGGTTATAATTTGTTCATTCCAAAACTTTCTCGTCACTAAGAACATTATTGGTCTTCCTCCTATATTTCCGTGATGACTTCCCTAGAAATCCAATCTTTACTCCAATTGCTGTATTAGTAAACAACATAGATATTGCCAGTGCAGCTGCTTGTCATCAAAAAGTCATCTTCCCTAATTCATACGGTTCTGGAATGGAAGGGGGATTTATTTTCTAAAAGCCTTGTTTCCATACACTTCTGTAATATAAACTGAACAATTTTATGGAATTGTACTATGGGTTAACTTAGCTATAAGCCTAACAATTTTAGATACTTTTAGACCTAGTCATAATACTGTGAATCATTATCACTGTGCTAAACAGCTCCTAGAAAATAACAAGGTTAAAATAGTTCAGTGCATTTAATACCTAGGCTTTCATTCAGATATGTTGTTTTATTCCTTCCTCCCTGAAAACCATAAAAATAAAACTAGCATTAGGAGCAGTTCATAGAAAAGGGGATGGAGAAATGGCTGTTTCCATACTTAATTCCACCATTTTATCCACGGTGATGAGAATCAGCTGCCAAATGAGAAAGTTGTGACAAAGACAGAGGACTGGATGAAAGGGGTGAAAAAGATCTCAACTATATAAAATCTAGTAACACCTTTGATGTGATGCCACACTGAAAAGTTGTTCATTTAACCGAGGCCACTGAGATTAGTAGATGAATTGGCAAATTAGTTAAGCTCAGTAAATAAATTCATAAATTAACTAAGGGACCAGGCAAAGTGGAGGGGGCAACAGGTTGTGCAGAAAGGGAAGTTTCACCAGCCAGGCTGAAAACAGGTGAAAAATAGATTCTTCCAGATCATTCTTGAAATTGTTTTTATTTAACATTTTGATTGCAGGAGCCTCACACTAAAAGTTGGGAGCTGTAGATGGAGTCTGAACATGATGTAAAGGCTGGAGATATTCAATAATGGTATCAATATCAAAGGCTGGACTAGTGAAATGGGAAGAAGTATAGAAGTAAGAAATGTTAGATCATGCGTTTAGAGACCCATACAAGAAAACTGATATTGTGAACTGAAAATTTAGCAGGCTAAAATGACAGAGGAAGAAAAACAATTATGTTTCCCTGGATCCTATGAGTTGTCAATGTAGTACAGCCAAAGCAAATATAATCCTTTTCAGCTAAGAAACTATTAGTTCTGCCGTCCTGCTGAGAATCTGAGGTACTGTACATAATTCTGATGAACCCGTTGAAGAAAGATGAACAAAATTTCAAATAGATATAGAGGAGATCACATGGGCTTAAGAAGACAAGGAAAGAAGCCCAAAAGACCAGGCTTGCCTAGTTTAGTGAAACAAAGGCTAAGAAAGGATATAATTCATGGCCCTTTACTTCTTCTACTGGGAAAAAAAAAGTGAACAATGAGAACTTAAGTGTCGTTCCTTGTGATTAAAACCAGATATATACTGTCTATTCTGCTTTGTTATCTTCTACTGAAGAGAGAATTCAAGGGGAGAAGGGGAAGTAAAAGGCTAGTGATTTTGGCCTGACAGAATGATCCCTGAGTGATCATTTCACACAGCATCACTTTAAAACTAATTGTAGCTTTTCTATAAAGCTATTTTTTGCACTGTACTGCTAGGGTCTTGGGGCTTTCACTCTTCAGCTGTGCCTACCATGAACTGAATCACAATGTAAATGTCTAATTATATCAACTAATGTCATGCATTCAGATTGCAGATCTCTCAGCTAGTCACCTAAGGCTCCCTTTACAGTCAACAGAAAGAAGTGGGATTTACAGGCACAGTTTATCTGCCTTATCTTAAATGTGTGCTGCAACATCAGATAAATGGAATCCCAGAAGTGCATACTGAATGATTAGCTGAGAAATGGACTTCTAAAATACAGTAGATGAGATGAATCTCACCCTATGTTCCTAACATACACATGTTAAAACAGAGGCTGTGTGGGGTACTGCACTCCCCAGGTACCACAGACTCAGGAGAAAATGAAAGCCATTCTGTGATAGAGATGCAGAAAGAACTCAGAACAGCTGTGGTTTGAGCCATTTATTTAGTACATATTATAGCAAGAACTGCACATGCTATCTGCAGTTCTCACAGGATAAAAAAATAGCTCCAGAATGAATGCAAGGACTGAAATTATTTAGGGAGTCCTTTTACCACCATAAGCTATCATCATGAGAATATGACTGAAATCAGTTTATATGAATCAGCAAATCCAAAGCAATGAATATAGCTATGCATGCACTTTGGGACTGTATTATGCCTTTTATAATTTCTGTTTACAGCTTGGCATTCTGAAGCATCATATAAAATCAAAGGCCTTCACCATTCGCTGTGCAGGGCTCTGAAATGCCATGAAACACTATGATGAGCAAGAATAATTACTGCCCAATTAACTTCATTTATAGACACATTCTGTCCTTGCAAGCCCATTACATACAGACTATGGTTTTGATATTTTCCTTCTTTTACGCACAGACTGCAAAGCGATGAACATTTTTCTGTGTCTGTAGCTGTGATCACAAATTATTTTAACCTCCTTTTGTTAGCTGTATGTAAACAACAATGCTAATGACTGTGGGTTGACAGATGAGCAAACAAATGAAAACTTTCCTCTGCTATTAACAGCTGTTTAATCAACTCTAAGATTAATGAAAAAATGACACTGAAAAATATAATCAGTTAATATTCTAAGAACTATCCATAACTAGTAGTTGTTCCTCTGTATATGCATATAGAATGTAGGTCATTCTATGGAACTCCCATTTCACATTGTTTTCTGAATTCAGTACAAAACAAAATAATCACAGTTATCACTGTGAAATCAGCACATCCAACTACATACACCTGTAGATAAAAGTGATTAAGTGGATATCGCACTGTTATCTGTTTCAAGAATTTTGGGGCGTTATAAAGCCAGATTTTCTGACACTTTGTTTTCTATTTTAAGTAGCACATTAATTTGCCATAGACAATTTATTTTGCTGAGTTAATTTCTTGTAATGTCCCATGAACCTCAGAAAGAAATGTCATGGTTTTGTGAACACAGTGACTACCCAAGTCACCTGTGATACATTTAAGTGAATAAAATCCCATAACCTAATAAATAAGGTGGCTATTCTTAAAATGATACCCCTTGAATTTCAATCATGTTGCCTTTTATTGAATGAAGTGCATTAAGATATACTACTTTATGCAGTTACAGAATATGACATGCATCAGAGTAGTATATGACATCTGAAACTGAAAAAAAGATAACTTCAGCATCAAGTTTTTTATAATTTTCGGAAAAAATGGGTTTCTGGTATACTGACAATGTACCTAAGAGTTCAGCCATCAAAATAAAATATGTCGATGTGACACACTACTCTACTGTTGTAGAGCAGTATATCTCCATACACAAAATGATCCAGGCATTTAATTCCTCTGAGATCAATGACAAGGTGCTTGTTTATGTCAGCTGAGGAGTTGATCTGATATATGAAAGTCATAAATGAAAATATTCAATTGTCTTATCTCTCTTAAGTTGTCTAGTTAAGAATGACCTCATACATTTAAAAAATAACAATTTTATTCTTTGCATTTCATGAGATGAATGTTGTGCGTTTTTTAAAAGAACACTTGTGGGAGAGCAAAATGGATCATACAGGGCTAGTGATGTCCTCTTTAAATTCCCTAAAATTACTAGCTCCTTAGCTTCAAAGAACTTAAAGACAGCTGTGCTTCTGATACCAACCCAAATGGATTTACATGTACATTTCTCCAGATGTCATGTTGATCTAAGATGCTGGATGACTGGTTTTAGCGGGGTTTTTGAGATTTTTAAGAGAAATAACATTCTGAGTGTGGGGATTTTCTTCACCATAAAGTATTTGCTGATTAATGGGAAGAAATTTAGGGGAAAAAATCCTTCATCTTGTAAATAAATTATTAAAGAGTAAATGACGCAAGATTTCACTCATCACAGAAAATAAAAAAATGAGAAATGTACTTTTTGATGTCCTGAACTGACTGTAGTAAAGCTATTGATATATCTTAAATCCAGGAAGTTTTCCCACATGTACTTTAAGTTTTGGTGTTATGTTAATTATTAAAACTATAATTGATGTAAAATGTAATGTGTCATCTAACTTCCATCATTACTCTGTTGCTTTTGTATGATTGTCCCAAGTTTTAATGGTAGGTCAATGTTAAAAAAGCAAAAAAGAGAGAGAGGCGAGAAAATGAAATAAACTGTGGATCAAGTCAGTAGCACTGATACTTCAAATGAGATCAGAGCTGAATTCTGAGCGAATTCCTCTTTGATCTCCTCTCTTGCCCAGGTTACCCTGTCTAGAAACTACATAGTCAGGAACAAATACCAGTCAGTGATGTGGCTGCTCAAAGAGTATGGGCCATGAGTTTACATGATTATAAGCAACTTGGGTAGACTTTTTGGGTACTTGGTTTGGAAAAGAGGAAAGACTTCCTTTTCTCAGCTTCTTTTCAGTTCTTACTTACAACTTGGAACAGTTGGAAATTATGTTTAACACAATCAACTACAACTATCCAATTCAAGCATTAAATTGTTATGCTAGCCTTTCACACCTGGAAATGTGATTTTAAAGCCCTCTGAGATAAAACATGAAAATGAATCGGTAGATGGATCCAATGACTATTTTTAGCCACAGTGCAAAAATATCTATCTTTTAGGTGTAACTGGGAGTTTTGTTAAGTCAAGAGTCAGGAATAAAATAGAATTCAGTTATCTCAGGACTGTTAGCACAAACTGCCAGCTTACAGCAGACATGGCCATATTCATAAGAACTCCACAGTTTATCTCATGTTTTAGTTGTTTCCTCCTACAAGGTAGGAATGCATTTTCAAAAGATTATAAATACTAACAGGAGCAGTAAATTGTTCTTCAAAACATGTTTTTGAATTTCTATTACACTTTGTATAGAATTTTGATAACATAAAATATTTACTCCATAGAAGCCAAGACCAGCTTTTCAGCAGCTCTCAATAGTGTAACTTCCCTGCTCTGCAGTTAAAAAAAGACAATTTAAAAAGAAAATGTGTTTCTTCTAATTCTCCCAGGACTTTAAACCAACTGTGGGGACTTTGCTTTTGGTACAGAGACCAAGCATGCAACACTTCAGCTCCAAAGGGAAATGTTTCAGAAAGTTGTGAGAACACTGGGATATCATGCAAATTGTTCTATGACCTTCACAACAGTGGAGACAAGTAACAGCTCCTGCAATTAAGGAGCCCGGTGGAAGCAAAGTGACAAAAATCAAACTGTGTATCTTTTTTGATCTCTGTACAGTCTTGACGCAGAGATAATAAGCACGTGGACCAAATTCTATCACCCTGATGTTGAGTTTCAGAAGAAACTCCCATTATACATATCTGCAAGATAATTAACACTTTGGGTCATGCTGCCACCATCAGCTCTGACTTTAAGGTAACTATTTGGTCCATTATCCTGTGTGTGATGCATTATGTTCACTTCCATGAAAATGGATTTGTACATTGACAAATCTCTGCACATCAAAATCACACTTCTGTTTGTTGCTTTAGTTGTACTCTTAAACAACATTGAGGGTATAATTTTGCTTTTTAAAAGAATATATAAATTATATTTTGTTTAAAAATTGCCAGTTAAAACTCTGACAAGTCAGAAAAACATGAAAAAGAGTATGGAATAGATGCAAATTCTAAGCAGCTACTTCAACATATACCTAAGAAATTATTAACATTCTTTATCTTCAAGTTCCTCTTGTTTTGATGATTTTCACTAATTTTGATAATTAAGGTTTTTTAATTGCTAAAGAATTTAAAATTGAACTCTATTTTTTTTCCAATTCCATTTAAACTAAATCCTGGAATCACTCTATCTCATGTTATTTTCTTTAACCAAATTTTTATATTTTCTCTGCTCCACTTCTTGGATTTTTTTATTACATGCAAAACAATCAAATCTATCCAGAAGTATTAGGCATGTTTATTCTCCACATGATAACTGGAAAATTAGTATCTCTCTTAACCACTTAATTGTGAGTACTGTTCAGCTATCTATCAAAACTGATACCTCTATTAATATCTAAACCTGACCCTGAGATCACACAGCTGAGACTCTGTGCAGGCAGTGCCTGAATTGTACCTATCATTGTCAAGGATGATTTCAGATGTGCTGAATAAAAGTGCCTTCATGCACAACTCAACAGTTCTAGAAAATGTGATCTCTTACAGGCATTTGTAAATACTAAAAAAAAAATCCTATTTGCAAATACTTCTAAAAAATCTAGAGTCCTGATCTGACAAATAGATTTTTCACCAGTGATAATCCAGAATCTATTCCTAAGCTTAATGGCAGGAGGAGGAATCCACCTAAACTGTCTTGAAATATGAAAACTTATGAAGTTACACCACTGATGTAATGGATTGCCCTGTTGCGTGATTCAGTGTTTTCCCTCTGTCTCACTAGGTGGCAGACTCAAGTGGCTCTGGTTTGAAAGGATCATCCTTTCAAGAGTCAGAAGGCAGTTCCATTGTTACATAAAATACTGTTCAAATGCCCAAATGTAAATGATTTTTTAAAGACATCCACTTAAGATGAACCAATTCATGAATCCTCAGCCTCAGGTTACTGTGAATTATTTAACAGAGTAACTTCCCAAGACAGTTTATTACATCTGATGGATTTTTGGCATGTGTCCACTTCACAAATCCTGTGCAAAAGCCACACTCTGTACTACATCTTCCACAAAATAGTCAGTCTTACCCTCAAAATAACTAAACGTACTTTCAGCATTTCGTTAAGGGCTTTCAATCTCATGTGTAGAAAGACTGGCCTTAAATGACACTGAAAGAATAAAAATAACCGTGGCTGCTCTCTTAGCTGGAAAAAAACAAACAGCAAAACTTTTTTTTTTTCCTATTACTGTATCAGTTTTTAAAATATTATTCAGGATTAAAAATCTTGAAAAGAAAACACATTCTGGACTTAAAACAAAGGAGGACTAATAAATTAGTTCCTTGCAAAGACTGTGGTTCTGAAAAGATGTGTTAATTTAGTGGTTCCATGCTCCCACTCCAGGCCTGCAACCATTATCTGATAAACAGGTTTTAAACTGAGGATTTTGTAAGTTGCAAATGTGCCCAAACTCCCATTATTGCTAATGGAAGCTACCTACACACTCCTGGCTTTTTTTTTTTTAATTTCCTTGAAAAGTACATTATCTAAAGCACTTAGCACTGTGGTAGCTAATAGCAAACACGATTTAAACAGAGAAGCACTAATAATGTGTAAAAGGAATCTCAGTTTGTCTGCTCTACGTGATTCCGTGCTTCTGCCGTCTCCTCTCATTTTTTTCTGTGATGTGAAACATTTTAATTTACACTGAATGTATAAATGATACAAAAAAGCAAAATTACCATAAGAAATAACTTATTGCTTAGTTGGGGAAAGTACTAAGATTTATGGCCATGGCTTGGATGTTTCCTGTTGCCTATTTCAAAATTGTGTGGCTCCACTGACAGCAGAAATTTATAGCATTGTCAGTGAGATGGGAGCCTGACCCTGTTTGTTTAAGCAGAAAAGAATTGTCCTACCAGCCTCAGCCAGTGTGACCCAAGGAGCTCTATCCACGTGGGGAATCTCCTCCTAGTAATACAGGGCGTTACCCAAAAAGCTTCATACACCTCGTGCAACACTTTCTTCAGCCACGCTGCATGACTACAAGTGGGTGAAAACCCTGTATCATTAACAGGAGAATATGGCAAGGTTTTACTTGATCTTTTTATTTTATCCCAGGGAGAACAGGTTTGTATGATATCTACATACCTCTAGACATACCAGCAGGGGAGACAAACCACTACATCACCTACAAGTAGCCATGCCTTCAAGAAACCACATTTTTTCCAAAACTTTTAGGCGAATATTCTTAGTTTGCATGTTTGTATGTATCCTTTCTTCTAGTACACAATTCTAGCTCTGATCTTCCCATTTTCTGAGGGCAGGTAGGAGTCAGCAATCCCTCCTCCCAAGGCGATGACTAATATCCCTTGCATGGCTCAGCAGAGATGGTAGTCTATTATTGTGTGGCATCTTCATATATAGATGATATAAATAGGATATCATCTAATATAAATTTTCATAAGACCATCACACAAGCTGGGCTGGCAGGCTTGTTTCCCCCCCAGAGAACAATGCATAGCTCTTTAAAGAAGCATGATGTGGGACCTGTATAAGAGCGGAAAAGAAAGAAGTACAGAGACAAAAGGTTGTTTATTCAAAGGAATTGTGTATTCTTTTACAACATGCAAGAACGTACTTTGATTCAAAATGCAATGATTAAGCATGTATGGTTTAGTATAAATTATTTTCAAGTCATATTCCTGAGAAGTACTCCTTTGCATCTTAACCCAAACATAAGTGGATAATCTCAAGATATGCAAAGCTATTTACAAAGATAACTTCTCAGATAAGCTGTTGTTGCCACTGGAAATGAACCAATATTAATCCCCTTGCCAGGCTGTTCCAAACAAAACAAAACAAAACAAAACAAAACAAAACAAAACAAAACAAAACAAAACAAAACAAAATTAGAAACAAAACAATCTTATTTCAGGTATCTCTTTAGTACAACTCTGCTTATTTACAAAGAAAGATTACAGAGTCTCCTTTCTTCAGAAAGAATAAACAATAGGAGGCCATCTCTTTATTCAAAAACCCAGGTCTCTTTTTGCAGCCAGTTCTTTGCCTAAAAGAAGCTCTCTCTGTCTCTCTCTTGGCTTCCTCCTGGAGCGACACTCACACTGCTTCCCTCACTGTTGACTTGTTTTTAGACTCACGTAAATGTGCCCTGGCTTCATACTTGCTTACACGTGGATATGGATGTGTGAGCACATGCATTGCTTTGTTCATTTTAATTTAAATATTGCAGTTATCGTCTCCATTTACGCAAAAGAAAATATCTTCAGCTAGTTGGGCCAGCTTCTGCTCACAACTTGCGATGCTGACCTGTCTGGGCACAAGTGTCCTAACATTTCAGGCACCAATAAGAAAAAAGTGCTCAACTGCACCCTCAAATAGCTTGAATAAAACAGGGATTAACAAGGTATTCTATGCATGAGACTGGCAGCAAAATCTTTTAACACCACGATTTCCATCGTTCTGTCTCTCCACAATATCTGTCTGAAGCCATGTATTTAAAAACTGTTATTTATTTTGCAACACATATGAAATATGCAACTATATGAAATATAATATGAAATATATCTGTATGAAATTCAGACAGCATACAACAAAATAGCTGATGTAATTTTTGTTTAATTATTACATTAAAAGGAAAGGTGATTTACTGGAAATGACAAAGAGATATTTTCTTAGGAAAAAATCTGTTTTACTTTCCTTTGTATTCTTTATCACTTTTCTGGAATAACAGTGGAAAGAAGAAAGGTCACAAGGCGTTTGTTATATTGTTTAGCTCTCACTTAATGTCTTTGTCTTTTATTTAGAATTAGTCATTTGCTATGGTGGTGTGTATGTGTGCCTAGAATGGACTGGGGGACACTTCACCTATCCTGCCCCTGTTTTCCCCAGATTTTTTTCATGTGCTGCTGTGACGGTTTTATCTCTCTCCTACCTCTGAAGTCCCTGTACCTGCACAGAAGGCACTGGCCTCTGACTCTGGGCATATCTGATGACTTCGGGCCATTTCTCTTAGCCCAGCTACACTGGAGCTGTCTTTATGATGCCACGTAAACTTTTATGCCTTCTGAGGAAGGATGTCTCTGCATGGGATAGTCTTCTGAGTTGTAGATCAGGGTGGATTGAGACATGGACCCACAAGGGGGAAAAGGTAATTTACTGCTATCAGTGTAAAAATGAAAAAAAGAAAAAAAATACTAGTAACCAGAGCCTCAAAGTTATTACTTGCATAGTTGACTTTAACATAGGCTCATTTGCTTTTTAGGGTTTATTTGATTTTTTACTGTCTTATCAGTGCTCAATCTTGGTTACAGAATTAAACTATTTCCTTGCCAATATTGTAGCTCTAGCCCTCTATTTTGATATTGGTTTTGATTCATCATCAAAGGGTCTGAAAACACTTGAGTTTTCAGATGATATTCTAGATACTTTAGCTCAAATATAGATCACCTTCCAAAAAAACCTCCCTTCTAAATACTAAAATTCCTGTAGTGAAAAAAAAAAGAAAAAAAAAAAGATTTATGAAAAGTAATTTTTTAAAAGTCAGTTTTAAAAAAAAGAAGTTAAAAATGAGTCTGAACTATTCTGTTAAGAATACTAAAGTTAGGAATCAGAGAGCAGGAGACATATTTACTTTTTGTTGTATTCACCTTCACATGCTCAGCTCTCCTCTTCAGCATGCCCATGACAGCCAGACACTTTCATGACCTCATTTCAGACCTTAGTACCTCTTGTTCTACAGCTGAGAACTGTGGAAAATGGATTAGAAGACATGGATGAGAATTGCTCTGTGTCTAGAAGCAGCAATCTGGCAGTGAAAGAAAAAAGAAGCAGAAAATTAGCAAGTAATGAAGAAAGAGATGGTAATCAGGAAGTTGTTTCTATCCTTTTGAGTCTTGCTGTGATGCATGTATCTTGCATGTGATGCTGTATTGATTTTCCATTCTCGGCAAGAAACTGCAACACAACACGCTTTCATAATCTACCTACAGGTAATACTATACTTCCTGTGACACCCTGGGCTTCAGAAATCCTGGAAAGGTAAGTTGTCCATCTTGTCAGTGATGGAACCAGCCAAAATGCCTTTCCTGTATCAAGTCACAAGAGCATTTCCTTACTGGAAGACAAATTCAGAGCAGTCATCCCTTAAAATAAGTTGTCTGGCAAGGACTGAAATAAACACCTTTATTTCCACGACCACCACTGATGTTTTTATATTATCTATCATACCACTCTGTTAGGAAAATCTGACAGGAGATAAGCACAACTTTTACCCTTCAAACAAGTGTTGTCATTCAATTCTGAGAACTTAAAATAATTAGTTCTTCTGCCTGTTCTTTGAAAATACCATTAATTGGCTTTAATTGTTTTTTTTTGTTCTTCCTTCTCTTTTCTTAAAGATCAGTTAAGCCAAAAAAGTCAGTCTTACAATTCATTCAGTTTCCAAGGTCCAGAAATTACCAGATATCTGGGCATGGTCCCTGGATTTGTGCCTGTACTATGTAGAATTACTCGGTGGTGCTAGGGAGAAGTCCATCTGGGCCTCAGTCTGTTTAGACACCAGTGCACCAAAGCCTGTGCCTGTATAGACATATACACATGTTTTCACATGCTGCGGTCTCCTGTTAAACCAGAGCAGCCTTGGGGCTGGAGCCAATGTGCCAGCTCACACTGAGATCATGCAGATCAAGCATGCTCTTAGAAGTTCAGCCTGCTATGGACATAGTTGTTATTGTAAGAGTTTCCTAATGAAATATTAACAGAGTTAATAGATTACTATGAGTCAATGAAACCCTTCATGTTAAGCTATCAACCTGCTTCTCAAATACACTTTTCCCAATGGAGTTCCTCTGAAGTCTCTTTGACTGTTCCTATCTAAAAGTTCTCATTACACTATTTAATTTTTCAGTACTACATTCGGTTTATTTTTACTTCTTCTTGTTACTTAAAATATATGTTTCCTCTCTTTCACAACCTGGCACTGTTGTTGGAGGACAAGGAAGTTCACAGAAAATGGGACAAAGCCAGTCAGATTAAAAAAATATAGTTATTTAACAGAATGTCTAGCAGTCAATACTGAACCTATAATAAGTACAGTATTCAAGTCACTAAAGATTGTTGCATCAGTACAGGCAATTTTAGCGTGTGAACATATGATCATTTAATCCAATTCTCAATGATGAAAATTTAAATTCTTCCCTTAACTTATCTGGGAATCGGAATTGGCCTATGGATAAAATTGTGATTAAGATTATCCTGATGTGTCTCTTGCCCTATCAGTTATTTCCTGTATCCTTGTATACATCATTATGTGTATACACAGAGAAAGACTTTCTTTTTTCAGTCTGTAAAATGGGAGAATAAATACCTTCTCATCTCATGTGGTACTGGGAATTTAGGGCTATTTCTGTATTTTAAATTTGATTTGAGAATCATGGATTCTAGTAAAGTAAATTAAATTACTGTGAGTAGCCCACATCAATGAGGTCCTTAAATTGTTGTCATCAGGCCTCTACTGATGACATACGTAGTTACATATACGTAAAATGTGTCTCTCTATAAATAACAGGATGTACACAGATGACACAAAGTAGTTAAAAAAATCCAGCATCATGTGCTGACTTCTCAGTGATTTTACAATGTACTATTGTACTTGTTTTTTTATAAATTCAGCTTCTTTTTGTGAAGTAACACCAGTAAGTTATAGTATTTTTTACATGCCTTTGAAAAACAACCATTAATTTAGTTACTGTAAATAACTGCTGGATGATATGTTCATCAAGAATGCCCATTATCCAAGCTGCATTAGTTAATTTTACGTAGATAGACTAAATATGCTGTTGCTCCCTTTCCTATTAGCTAACTATACAGGATGTATGAGTTACCAATTATTTAAAGGAATGAGCAGTGCTGGACAAGCTAGTGCAGTCTTGCCTCATTTTATGCACAGTTAATAAAATACACAGTTCTTAAAAGCTGCTAGCTAGTTAAGTGTGGAGAGTCCAACCTCACCCTTACTGAGACAAGTACAAATAACTGTTCTTTTGATTTGCTGTGAATGCACCAGTCTATGTTCCATTCAGGACTTGCCAACGGTAGGGAAAAAAAATTAAAAGAATTTCTAAATTTTACTTGTTAGATTTTTTTTTAATTTTTCTTTGGCAAAACTATACTGAAATCCTTCATTTTTAAGGTATTTTTTAAATAAAACCTTTTTTTCTTAAAAAATGAAAGTGCTTATTTAAAGAATGTCAATAGATAACTTTTTTGTCTTTTTTTTTTAATAGGAGCTCATGATTTCTTTTTACTTAATGTATCTGTAGAAAGCCCATACTTATGCATCATTGTCTAATTCTGAACATACAACACGGGATGCAATAGGAGTGCAGTACCAGATACCACCCAGAGTCCCCATTTCATTGTTGTTAACTAGTTTATTTAGGAAAAAAGACTCCTAAGCTTCTTTATCTTCTTTTCTTTGTAAATTACAGACTTACAATATTCTCCCACCTTTCAAGGCTTTGAAATGTAAATTACTTTTGCTTTGTCTATAGAACATGTACATGTAGATGACTAGCCTGCAGCTAATATAATTTATTCATTTGCTCTAGAGCAGTCAAAGGTCCACATACAGGCACCAGCAGTGATTTGGAGCATTAGAGTAGTAAATTAAAATCTTCATAAAACAGGAAAAGAAAAGCATGATTCTTTAATATCCATGCAGCTTCTTTGAGAATGTCTCTGGAAAATCCCTTCTGTGTGTTCAGGTCATTGTCCATGCCTCAGTTCCTTCAGCATTAAAAATCAAACAATAGTTGTTGCCATGCTACACTCAGCTGCAAGTTAAAAAGCCCAGTTTCTCATTTTCATCTCTACTACTGTATTAAAATTTTATTCAATGCCTAAATATCTATCCAGAGGTTGTAAAAGGTTTCCTTCTGAGTCAAGGAGATGTGACTTGTATGCAATATAGCTGAACTGAAACCCCCTGTCCTCCTGGAGACAACGGCCAGCAGTAATCAGATCCGGTGGTAACAGTGGTGTTCTGGTTGTGATTGACGTGCCTCTCACCACATCCTTTAAAGTTTCCAGGTTATAAAATTACTTGGTTTTGAGGGTTCAGTTATGAAATTAAAGCAACAGCCTTCTTTTGTGTTTACTTAGTTTAGCTGGAGATGTTAACTAAGCTAGTTAGCTAACCAGCTAACTAAGGTTAAGACTGTTGTTAACATCTTCAGGATTAAGAGGTTCAAACAGTTTATGTATACATAAATATATAAGTATAGATATATAAAGTTCAAAAGCAATCTAAAGATCGTTGTGGTATCAATGGAGAGGACATGCCTAACGACCAATTAAGTGTACTTAGCTCTAATTTATTAAGGACAATGGAGAACAACCAATTATTGTTTTTTCAACTAGTTCTAATTACAATAACGAGGGATGGGGGCAGGGAGGAAAGAGATAAAGGTCTCCAAGGAAAGAAAGGGGAGTATACCCGGATCTTACTGGCAAATAAACATGTCAGGAACTAAGAAGAACTATAGTAAAAAATCTGAAGCTTTAATTCATTAACGAATAGGAACTTTTCAGCTGTGAAAAACTGATGGAAAACAATACCAAATTGGAAATCAGCTGATTTGTTCCATTATAGTCAGTAAACATAACAGCTAAAGGTTTCCATACAGCCATTAACTCATCAAATGCACAAACTATTCATCGAAGTACGCGGTAGTCCAGTCAACAGTTGCAAACACTTCAGATCCACAATACCAGTAAATACTAGTGCTATGGAAACCTTAATTTGCATTCTCCATTTCTTTTTATTCTAGGTTTACAATACGAATAGCCTACAATATCATTTTCTATTGCACTGTCTCTCCACCGCCCCCCCAATTAACTTAAAAGGAAAACAAAAAAATTACTAAAAGGTGGTTTACCACAGCAAACTATGCAAGTATTAAGTTTCCAAACACTTTTCTTTAGTCTCAACCCACAAAATATTAGTTTTTTCTCTCTTTATGGATTCAAGTCTCCCTCTTAAAATGCGTGTATTTCTCCCACTTAAAATCAAAAAGGTAAGATTTAGAAAAAGGAGAGATATGGGAGGTATTTCTTTAAATATAAAAGAATCACAGGCTCACGCACACAGAAGAAATTGCCAGCTGGATTACTAAGAGAGACCAGAAAAAAACTGAAAAAGCTATTCCACCTAAAAGGTAGAAAGATGGGCATAATGGGACTCCAGAATCAGTGAAGAATGCAAATTTCTGAGTTTAGATTACTACAGGTTTTCCCCATAACTTAATTCAGGAATATTTCTGAGGATTTTTCATATTTCAACAGGATTTCAGATAAATTACAGGTAATGCACAGTAGCTCCACCAATATATGGCAGACCCAAATGTTCATACTAGATAGGTGTTTCCACTGTAAGACCCTCAAAGGAAGAACCTTACTGTGCAGGTGGATAGGTTGCAGAGTTAGAGACTGATGCTTCCATGAAATGTGGGGGTTTTTTTTGTGTAGTGCACAGGTTGCCTGCACATATACTGGAAGTTCAATGCTTCCAAGCATGGATTTACAAGCCATGAAGAGAAGCACCTGTGCACTGCATACGCGGTGTCATACATTGAACTAATGCCGTCTGTAACTTGCAGATTTATTGCACGTGATTTTATAAAGCGTTCAGCACTATTTCCATCTGGGAATTCTCACAGGAAACATTCTAGCCTTAGCCTGTGCCAAACACTCTGTTGCACACATGCAAACAAAAATCTATGAAATTATGCCAATGTAGGGACAAACCCCAGCATCTCTTCGTGCTTCCTAATTCATTAATTAGGACACATCCCTAGTGCCCTCTAAAATCCGAGCATAACTTAAGATGGTAAATCCTAATCACACAATTCATTATAGCACAGTATCTTGCCACTTACGGACAACTTGAGCCCAAAGGAAAACAAGGGGAAAAAAAAATCAGGTGTCTCTGGTCCATGTTCCCAGAACTTTCGGTTTTGGCCTGAGGATAGACAAAGCTTGCTTTGGTGTCTCTGGCTTGGTCAGTGATATCTTTTGATTCACAGTGAACCAGTTTCATTGTTTTCATGTTAACTGATCATTAATAAATGAAGAACAAATAAATTATAGAACGTTTAAATAAAATAATGGAATCAAATCTGAAAGCCTTATGTAAATCTTGCAGTCTTCTTACACTTGTAAGAAAAGGCTTATTTGTTCAGTTAAATCAGAGATACAACTGTGAAACTCTCATTTTATTGTGACATTTCGTTTTCCAGCCAAAACCAAGAAATCTACAACTTGTGAAAGAGAAATTAAAGTATTCTCCAGATCTTTGGTATTTTTGCTTTCTTTATTCTCATTGAAATTCATAGCCCAGCAAGAATTCAGTTCCACCTAACTGCCTGCTACTTCTTCTAATCATTTCACAAGTTTCCTTAACCTGGAATATCATAAACAGGAAATGCCTTGCCACTCTCAACTAAATGTGTTATCGTATCTGGAGGCAATGATGTTAGCAGATAATACATCAGAGCAGATGGCAGTTGGTGTTCAATGCAAACCACAGGTCAATGTGGTATACTGTTAGTAGCCATAATAAATCATTAAGAGGAACTACCTACGACACTTCCAGGATGTGTGTTAGCCCTACATGGAATTTTTATATCACAATCCATAAATATCTTCTTAATTACATGCAAAGTGACAAAATCATTTGCAATAATCTATAGCTGTTTGGGTTTTAACTAGAAATTACTGGAGGAACAGAAAAGAAAAGCCTTTCTGGTTTTTGCCATTTTAACCTTTCAGGCTGAAATGCTTGACTTAGGCAATTCATTTTAACTATTAAAATGAGTTTTTGACCTATGTGTGAAAGGTACAGTCGATCTCTTAATTTCTGCATGAAAATTAATTAAATGCAAATTGATAAGCAAATTGCCAGTAATTCATATAAAAATCTTGTGTATAAGTTCTTCCAAAGCTGCCATACCATTTCTTTGGAATTAAAAGGGTCTTTTAACACCAGAAAAAGGTATTCCTAGGTATAATATTGTAAGACATGATGTTATTATAAAATAAAGCTTTGTTTGAGCAATAGCAAACACTCAGGAGATTCTTAGACTCTAAACAGGTCAACTTTATCATTAGCGCAGTGCAAAACAGCCACTCTTCACCTAAATTAAAGGGCTTTCCAGATACATATCCTGTGCTGCCTGTTTAGCATTTGGTCTGTATGATCCCACGTGCGTACTGTAATCCAGTCTGGGTGGAGTACCTTTGCTCTGTGAGGGACATCCTGAATCTGCTTGACTCAAGGGGTCCAACAACCCTGTAACCACTTCGACAGATTTTGGCATGAGCTAAATACCGACTAAATATTTTTTATAACCCTTTTTAATAGAGAAGTTTCATCACTTTGGATTAGTTAAAAAACTTTTGGCATACTACTTAAATAGTAGTTAATTATTACAGACATTTGTACTTCAGTTATATTCTGAGATGCAGCCTCTGCTCACAGGGCAAGCAATCCACTCCCAACCATCCTGGTGGCCATCCTCTAGGTTTGCCCCAGTCTGACAATGCCTTTCTTGCTCTGGGTGAGGAACTGTATGCAGTAGTCTGTATGTGGCCTGAAAAATGGAAGATAAAGGGGAATATTCAGTCTCCTGGCTACAGTCTCTCCAGTACAGTTAGCCTTCACTGCTGCCAGGGCACAATGCTCACATCCGTTTAGACACCTACCACTTCCAGAGCTCCATGATTTTCCCAGACACCAAAGGAAGGAATGTCCTTCTGTCAAAGGACCACCCTCTAGTTTGCCAGATATCATCCTTTTTCCTCTTTTAGAAGGTGGGTGCAACTGTTACCTTTTCCATTCATCGGCACTTTCCCCAGTCTCCACAACCTTTCAATTACCATTGAGTAAAAACATCCCAGATGTTGCAAAGCAACAAAACTCCCATGAAAGCACGTCTGGCTGGCAGATGAGTGCCTCCGTCTCCTGCAGGAGGAAATCTCTGACCTCTATCACCCACCACTTCCTTCGGGAGCTTGTGCTCAGAGAGTACTTTGAAAATCCTAGTCAGCATGTTAAAATTTCTAAGTAGAATTATTTTTTCTTTAAAAAGCCTTGAGCTATGGCTTATATCTGTTGCTTTTGAAATGGAATTACAAAACCTACATTGACCATGAGAAGAGTTAGATCAAAACTAAGAGCCCTTTGCAAATTTAACTCTGTGTGTGCGAGCCTCTTCTACCACTTGAGTAAAATAGTTAGCAACTACTTCACAGAAATGACTATTATAATTTCGGTTGAAAAGTTTTAACTAATTCTCACTTCAATGATTTCACAGTAAAAAAGGAAAAATCTCGTTTCCCTGCTGTTTCCCAATGCCTATGTGCTGTGACTAACTCATGTTTCTCCGTGTGTTTCATTTTCAGGTCATATTGAGGCCACAATGACTAGCTATTCAGACTTCTCTCCTATCAGATTATTGTTACCTATATCTTTTACTAAAAAACCTGTCAGGCTCATAACTTCAATGTACCACAAATTTTTACTTTATATTCTCCACAACTGGTGTTGAATGGCTTGACTTCAATGGTCTGTAGAATCAGCTTGAATTCTCTTTTGGAGAACATTGTATCAATCAAATACATTTTATCTGCATAGGTTGTCCTAGTAAGATCTATGAGACTATTCATATTATTAAAGGAACTTATCCACAGATCCTGATATAAAATGAAAAACATCTGTTTGATTGTATGCATTGTACCCAGTCACATTCTACAAATGCATAATCTAATACAAATGGTGCCTATTAATTACTTGGTTTTATTTAATTTTTTCACTCTTTTTCCCTCAATTTTTTTTACAGCTATCCATGACTATAAAATCTCTTAACAAATGCAATTCTGGTTTCCCCACTCAATGAATATATATTCAGTCACACTATCTCAACCTTTCTAAACTTCTAGGGTTATTCTTTATTTAAATTGTAGGGTTTCCAAAATATAAATTTCCTTCACTGTGTGCATACATAGGGCCTCAAAAATGATTGCCTTAAAAATAGTCATTTTTTTCCTCTGCTCAAACAAATCTTTCTGAAAGTGAATTCTTCCCACAGATAATGACAGGACATATTTTGTCTTCAGTTTTTACATTTATTGCTCTCTCTCAAATATAGCATGATACAAATATATTTAAATTGGAAGCAAAGAGAATATTCATAAGAGCAATGAATCTTCTTGGCTCCATAAGGAAGCAATTGCACTGGGAAACAAAAGAAGAAAAAGAAGGAAAAAAAATCAAAAACAACACCCCCCCACGAATTTCAGAACATTGAAGATATAACATATATTATATTTCTCCTTGGTGACAGCGCCTCGAAAATATTAAAACCATATACAACCAAAGAAGTAGACAGACTAAGAAATATTCTGAAAAAAGAAAGTGATAATTACAATTTTCCTACTTCTTAGCCTTCTCAAGACACCTAGAGATATATAATCTGGCATACTTTGTAATCAATATATAGTGAGTTCAATTATTTTTCCAAATTAAGATTGTTCTCATGACTCCTGGGATTTCCAGAGGTAGCCATAGTTCTAAGGTCATACTATAATACATAACTAGAGTTTATATGGTCTAGTTTCTTAATATTTTTCTTCATTTCATATTCTGTTTAATGCTTGACCTTCAGATTGAGAATACAGTTCTAAGACTTATTCCATTTCTACGGATATCGTCTCCTGCAAAATAAGAGGAAGCTTCAGAAAGGAAATGTGTATTGGGTTAAATAGTACCTAAAAGATTGTATGTCCCATTAAACAGTTTATCAGATAAATAGGTAAATTTCACCAGCTAAGAAATGGACTTCCAATATTAAAACTTTCCCATTCATCTTCATATCTGTCACAGCTACTGCTAATCATTTGTTACACACACAGGTTTATCCAGATATTTATATGGACTCTAAATTGATTGTGCATACACCATAAAGAGTATGCTTCTTAGGCACTTTCCTGGAAATCATTATTACTTTTTTACATCTCATTATTTCATTATTCTGAACCCATACATTTGGCCAAGATTTGTCGTTAGCTTAATTTTCTTCAGATCTGAAGTACAGATTTGAAAAGGATAATGATGCAAAACCTACAATTCTTCCAGAACCATATGGAATAAGGCTGCGCCTTGCCTTCAGTGATTTTAGTCTTTTGTGCTCGCAGAGACAAAAGACTCGCACAATGACCACAGCTAGTGACTGATCGAAGTCCCAAACACATTGTGTTCTCACAAAGACATAAATATGTTCTGTGTTCCTACTTGCTCTAAGGATAACAAGTACAATAGGACTACTCATGTAGGTTAATGCAAGCTTTTGCAGAGTTTCTTAGTGCTCTCTCATTGCGTTAACCCTAACAGCATATTCTCTTCTTTTACAGGACTACTTTTCCTGCTCATTATTGTAACATTCAAATTAAAAATAGGAAGCTTTTGGATTTGTTTTTATACAATTTAGCAAACCTCTAAATTCTGTTGAACTATGTCGATGGGCTTTGGATCTTTTGCTTCCAGTGCCAGCTAAATTTGGTATCATACACAGTACATTGTTTTCCTAAAATATCCCTGTCCAATCAGTAAAAGTGAGATACAATGTCAGTAAAAAAGTACACTTTTAACTGAAGGGGTTTTGTTCCTTAGTCCATAAGATGGGCTTAAACAAATAAATAGAAAGAAGAACTTGTGTTGAAGAGCCTTTTCAATTTGCTTCAGTTTAGCTAAAGTGGCAGATGGCAGCTATCTCTGTTCTTCTCCCAGTCCTGCTCTCTGTATGGCTTCTCTCTGCTGTTCAAAGGAACTCCACACTCTATACAAATTATTTCAGAAAAAGGAATATTAAGGTGCTAGCTGAAAGAAGTGCTTTCATGAAAAGCAGGAAGCTGCTTTGAGGAGAAAAAACAAGCTCTTTGTTGATGGAACAGGACGGGGCAGGGGGCAGAGCAGCGCGGGCTTGAGTGGCTACAGAATGCACCAGAATTTTAGTATCACCCTAAAGCACTGACTAAGCCTAAACTACAATAATATTGAAACAAAAATTGATGCAAACATTTCTGAGTCTTTTACTACATTAAGAACAATTGCTCACCTCACAAGATGTTTTGATGAAAAGAAAATTCAGCTTGTTCCTTTCTCAGGACGAATTGTACATTAATTTTTTGTGAATGTTCATTTGATTAAAAAAAAAATCAGTTCCATGTGCTTCTTTAGTTCTCTTTAATTAGCATCATAAATCCAAATTCATGGCATTTCTTTCAAAGCAAAATTCTGATATGAGTATGTAGTGGCTTGAAATACGAACTCCTCAGAATTTCTTTAAGTAAAAACAGATATTTCTGTAACTATAATTTATTTCTGTAACTATAATTTATTTCAAGTATTACAGAACTTTTTACAGAGATAGTTACATACATTTTCAAAAAGTAGCTTCTACATTATTATTTCTACCTATTTTTGTCCACTACAAAATAATTAAAGATTGCATTTCCTCCTGTTGCTTCACTTACTAACAGTTTGCTTCTGGCATATCTAAGGTTTTGCACATCATCCAGATTCCACTGTGCTGGGTGCTGTACATATGCAATAACAGACATCCTGAACTACCATGCTTACACTAAACACAGGAAAAAGCTAAGAGGAAGATGGGAAAAGATTATTTTTAAGTTACAAAATAATATGGCTAAATATGAATTATGGAAAATGAATTTGCGAAAGATTATGATTTTGAATTATTTTGAATTTTTCTAATTTTGAAACAATAATGTTTTAAAGGGGATTTTTTCCTTCCACGTTCACTTTCACTTTTCCATTAGAAATCTATGAGACAAGTTTAATAAAAATGAAATTAGAGAACAAAACCAAAACACACACTTACTTTTTCCATTTTTCCTCACTGAAAAATAAAAAGAAAAGTATAACGCTCAAAGAAAACTGAAAGACAGGATAAGGATGAGAAGTGGAAGGCAAAAGTGGGATTTGAAAGGAATGCTTTTAATCAATTTTCCAGAAGATAGAAAAGGGAGGTAGAAGCATGGAAAGAACATTTAAAATCTTCAGTCTGTCTCTGGTTACTTTTCCACAAATATAGCTTCTTCTCTAAGATAAAGAAAAATAACCATGAGAAACAAGGGATCACTAGAAAGACAAAGAAACCCTGAAATTCTAAAAGAAGTTATGATTTCAAAAATAAGCATGTTTCTCTGTTTCAAAAATATTTTTTATTTTATTATTTAAAGCAAAAAACAATTCAAGGTCAAAGTGCTGACTGGAATATTTTAATATGATTTACCTTTCTCATTAAGTTTATACAGCTGTACTCATCCTATACCATTTACCTTTGCAGCTGATCAGGATGTACATACCTGAAGGAACAAACAGAACTGCTTTATCTCCCAAGTAGAAGAGTCAGAGAGGAAAAAAAAAAAAAAATCCAACACGTTTATATCTCCTTTTATGTGCTTTTCTCCATATGAAATTTCCGAAGATGTAATTTTCAGGAATCACCTGATGAGAGGGATCAGATAAATTCTGAAACATGAAAGCATCTTTTTTTAAAAAAAAAAAAAAGTTGTTTAAGGAAAACAAGCATGTATTACCGGTATTTGAGTCCACAGCTTTGTCCATAATGAAAATTCATTCTTTTTTTAACCCGAGTAATTAGCCAAACCTAGTGGTTTATAAGGGTTTTTTTCTATTAGGTAAACATAATATTTTTGTGATACAATATTCTTTATTTCTAAATTATCTAAATAATACCTTTTTTTCTCTAATTATCAACAAATTAAAACAACCACCGCTGCTTAGAATCCCGAATCTCATTTTTGCTAGCACTCTAGTGTCTCGTAGGTAAGCAGTGGTTTGCAAGGTAAGGGCTTATGTGTCTGTGTCTGGGTCTTCCTTGATGTCTTCCATATGTAGGTAATTTTTCTAGTTTGTCATACATACAGCTCCAGCAAATATTGGCACAGTGCCCCATTTGAATTTCTGTCTTAAGGAAAACCCTTCCAACAACAGAATTTACTTCCACCTCTGGCAGCTGGTCTGTGTTTTGAATCCTGGCTCCTATTTTTTCAGTTACCTATTCCACGAACCAGTGTATTTACCACTCACCTTTATCCTGAATATATGGCAAAAGTCATGTCCATAAGCTTCAGAAACATTTCTATTGACCCTGGGGGCAAACACCCAGTTGCCCATATTTCAGGGTATGATTTCGCAGCATGGCCTGAACTGAACAGCTCTCTCTTTCTCAAAGGAGAAACTTTTGCTTTTCGCTTGCATCTGCACTAGCCCACGCTCCTACAGCTTACTTAGAACAAGTGCTGGTGTTAATTTGATCACAAGGTAAACTGATTCACCTCATTAAAATGGCAAAAAAAACTAACTCTGCAGAAAAGAAAAAATAACAGGAGCTGCAGGGCCAGGTTAAAGAACCGAATCTGTTGCAATCACACAAAATGCTAAAGCCGGCACAAGGCTGTAAATAATGCAGCTGATAGCAGTGACAAGCAGAAGATGGAACCAAACAAAAGATGAACCAAATGAGCTGTTAAAAAGGGAAAGAGATTTTTTTTTTTTCCATTTCTGTTTTCTTTTTCTGCTACTGCTAGCCAGTAATTTGGCACAAATGTAAAGAGAAATCAATAAAAATTAAACTGAGCAGGTGTTATCAACTCATATTTAGCTTTGAAGTCTATTGCTTCTACACCAGACTTAAGAAGGGCTTGTATGTTCTTTTTCCAACTATACAGGCTATTCTAAGAAAAGATATTTCCTCTACCTACAAGCCATGTCTTTTCTCAGTACAACTGACTGCTTGGTTTGGTGACTATGGCAGGACTCCTAAGGCTGCCTGTAATATGCCAATGTATGGACAAGACATTAAAATTGTTAATTTTTGTTGATGCTGTCAGAGTTTCAGCTGAAGGCATTAAGTAAGACAGTGGCAGCTATGTCCTCCTTATCAGAGACAAAGCCTAGGAGTCAGATTTTTTAGGATTAAGGACTGTGACAGTTTGCAAATGCTAACCAGGTACTGCTTAAGACTTCTATGAAATGATGCATGTTGCATTACCAGTGTGTTAGAGAACTCCAGGTTGATTGCAGTAAAAACTTCTGTAAGCAAGCTTCAGTCCTATTTGAAGTGTAGGAGAGGACATCTGGGGGTGACTAAGAAAAAATAAGTGTAAAAATGTTGAAGGTGCAACTGAGGTATGGAGAACGTTACAAATGGGGAGCTCGCTGGGAAACTACAATAAAAAAAAGTGTGTCAGACAATTGCAGAAGTCTTGGTCAGCTGACAAGACCTGCCAGTTGAGCTCACCACAGGGAAACTGTTGATATTTCTCTATGGGAATGTGTGAGAAAAACTGGGTCTTGGTGTCAGGCAAAAGAAACTGATGGCTCTGCTGTCATTGACAGGGATATAAACCTCACTGTAGAGAAACAGTGACAGTCTCAAATCACCCCTAAACCAACTATTCAACTTAGCTATGTTGCCAAATTCATTTGATGTATATTCTGTTCAGGAAAGGTCATGGAGAAGAGTGTGCCAGTGATGAATCCCATTGCTCTCCCCCTATGGCGTAAGGCCAAAAATGTTCCAAGGTCCTGACTATGGCAATGCCAAAGGTCATTCTCAGAAATGTATGTTTGAGAAATGTTTCATAAATGGATTCTCAAAGCATCACAGAGAGAAACTCAGGAGAACAGAAGGAAACCTCGAGGTTGATGATCTGGGAGAACAAACAAAAAAAGTCTTCTGTGACCCAGAGCGAGTGAAAGAAACAAAATGTTGCCAGATTCTGCACGTTTTTTTCACATGTGTAGAAAAGTTCTTTGCTCCATTTGATTTGGTCGATTCTATCCACGCTATTTCAAAACTGCGAAACTCATCACTATAGTCTCAGAATTGCATTATTCGCTCTTAGTTGAGCAAAAGATATATGTTGAGTCCAGTGTTAACAGAAACTGAACTCCTCAAGCTTACGAGATAGCATTTTGGGTGACAGTTATCTAGTCTTTCTGCTTGCCAAAGGAGTATTGTTTGCTATTATACATCTACTACATATTTGCCAAACCTACTTTTAAAAATACCAAGTATTTGAGTTTTCACTGCTTCCCTTGAGAGACTGTGCCACAGTCTAATACATTTAGCTGTCAAGAAACAAAAGACTAATTCTGAGTATTTTCAGTTTCAGGCTGAATCTTTTGTACAGTTCTGCCTACATTCATACACAAGCCTACATTAGCTACTTTTTATCCTGAAAATTTGTTTCAGAGTTTTGCTATACTAGCATTGCAATTCTTAAATAATACATGAGTAACTCACATCAGGGACCAACTGGAAGTACTAAAGCTGGAACTGCTGACTGTTTCTAAATATTGTATAATCTTGAGAGAATGAGAGGAAACACATTTTCTTTCAAAGGCCTCTGCAGAGGGATACCTCTTAGTATGTGTCAGATTACATCTCTGACATCCCTCTGGGTGAGCCTCAACACTGTTTAACTTCCTTCCAGAGCAGTATGTAGTTTGATGTAGATGTTTACTTTTTTTTATTGAACTGTGTGCAGTTTTTTTCATAAATTTCACTATAGTGTCTTTTTCAGTGTATTATATTTAATGTATGTTGAGAGATCTTTGGAAATGAAGTCCGGTCAACTTGAATGAATTACTATTTCATATTTTATTTCTCTCAATCTAAAAATAATAACCAAAATTTTATACATATATTCAACATGATATTCCATAAGTCATCCTTTCAGTCATCCTTTAGATGGATGAAATACATAGAACATTTTTTCTTTTTTGTTTTTGATCTACTTTAAATAACTTTGTTCATTCGCTCTGTGCTTAGCTGTTTTGCCTTTTACAACTTGGCGTCACCATTACTGCCTACTCATAATCTGGTATTATGTCTTAAAACTTCACTGTTTTAATGGATTTTTTTTTTTTTTAGTACACATTTAAAAAGTAAACAAATTATTCTGACATATGATCCTTTCAACAAGTCAGAAAAAGATCATCAGAAAGTAAAGGGATTGATTTGTACCATCTAATTCCTGTTTTGTCTTAACAGTTCACGGTTATTACAATCTGAAAAGATAATAAATATAGAAGGCTACCTGAAACATAGCACTGATAAAGTGCTGTGTCACTGCCAGCAATTTGGAGCCTTAGTGGCATGAGAATGTTCACATTTCCGATTTGATAGCAGCTAATATCTACAAATGAATACATTCCAGTTGATCAGACCCCAAGTTTTGGTTCATCCAATTTTAGAAATAAGGGTCTGCCGTGAAGTTCAGTTCTGGGTTATCCAGAAGGAGCTGATCCAACCTCAGAGGGTGCAAGGAGGTCTATCGGCCGATTAGCAGCTGACTCTGGGCGTTGTTGGTTCAATGAAGTCGGTAAGTGAGGTTTTTGGTCCCTTTCTTCAACAGTTCACCATTAAACTGCTCCTTGCTGAAAAAGAATTATATCTTTTCTGTGGGTAGTGAGATATCTGTTCTTATATTTTAATTCAGCAACTTAAAGTTATTAAACGTATGTTGAAATACTTGAAGTACTAATATTACATTAATCCTTTCAAGGATTTCTATCTTGTTCTAAATGCAGAGAAGATTGTCTTATTACTCTTTTGTGACTAAGCTGAACTTGTACCTTCCCAAATCTGTGGGTTTGGACCCATATCTCACTGTTAAGTTTAACTGGAGGAAACCTAAAATATTCCTATAAAATAATCTGTCCTAGTACCCTATGAACAATGGTAATTTAAACTCTTGCCAGTAACTGATATTAAGGTTAACCACCTCCTCAGGAATCGTATTAAGCCTGAGGTTGATAGATATAACCAAAACCAATTTGAGTAAAGTAATTTAACAGGCAGCAGATGATATGCACAGATGGGATTTCCCAATTGTATCACTTTAGGGATAGAGCTAGTGTTATGAAAAAAATAAATCATATCATTTCATAGATGCTTTCCATAGGAACTCCCCTAAAGAACACTGGAACTGACAAGATTTTTGTTTCAATCCATTTAATCAATGCTTTTTGACCTGGAGAGGGGAGAAAGGTAGAGAACCTTTCCAAACAAATCAGCATTTAATCCAACTTAATTTATACCTTTACTTTTGGGTATCAATGTAATATGTCCAAACTACAGATAAGCAGAGAAAACATATTGATTTAGTTGCCTTCTTTGATTACTTTTTTCAATCAACTTATTCACCCTTGCCTCACACACTAATGAGCAAATGTTCCACTTAAACTCCTAGCAGATCATCTGTGAGTAAAATTAACATCTAAAACTACATAGTTTAGATGTAACAATAGAAAATTATTTTCAAAATACAAACCTATATTTTATTCTAGGTGTATAAGTATATATGCAGAAAAGTATACAATTCTTATTGACTTTCAGTGTTCTTGTTATGTAAGGGTGTGAATGTAAATATGAACTGGAATTTATATCGTCAAAACCAAAATATAAAGGACATAAATATTTATGGTCCTTATTTAAATAAATACAATTGCTTATATGATGTAGAAACAGAAGATCAGGGTCCCAATGTACTTAGTATTCAATAAATACATAAGAAAACACATGGCATATCCCCATTCCCCAGAAATGAGGATGAGAGCCCTCCTCATAACTTCCCAATTTTGAGTATTTCCAGTTTTGTCAGCAACAGTGTTTGTTTGTTTATTTGTTTTTAAAGTCACACGTATAAGACAAGGATATTGAATATAACATTACAGTATATCCTAACAGAAAGACACACACACATCCCTCCTTGCCCTGCTAGCTGAAACCTACATGTTCCCAAAAACTTACAGTCTAGGGCTTGTTCATACTGTAAGTCATGCTTGACCCCAGGCTTCACATAAGATGTTCCAGAGAACATGGTTGGAACCCACTCCAAGCCATAGTTGAGATTTTATTTAAAATAGACTAAAGTTTGGCCAGCAACAGGTTGTGGGGTTTTTTTAAATCATTAACACACTCCAATTTACAATGATAATATTGAAAGAACATACCAAACCATGGAGAAACTAGCTTACTATTACCATCAGCCATCTATGGACAGAAGTAGATTATTCATAACTTCTTGAGCGACTGCTGTTTTGTTGGTATTTCAGATAAGGTTACATCACTGTACCTGATTTGACCTTAAAATTCTGCTGCAGAGTTGTATTTTCCCTCTGTCTGAAGTAGACTCAAATATTGAGACTGCTTTACATTATAAGTTATGCAATCGCTCTTTAAGCATCCTAAAAACTTTCCTATACCACCCTATGAACTGTAGAGTTTGCTTTTCCACATCTTTCCCCACTCTGTACAGCAGGACAAGTCTTTGAATTTTTCAGTGACAGAATATATTGAGCCTGATTTGCAACTGAATTTCCCATTTTTATGACAAATGGGGCTTCACTGAAATCAATGAGATCCAATTGCAACCCAAAATTGTTCTTTGCTGGCACAGTGCCCTTTGGAACAGGGAGGTATAGGCAGTAAATGACCTGTTTCTAGCTATGCTCACCTATGAGGGGAAAAAATATGGGTAAATCGAGCCCCCCCAGTGTATGTAATTGTGAACTTGAATTGAAAATTGTATGTGTTAAGTTTTACACACTTGACTGTAAACTGCACCTGCTCAGGAGCAAATGCAATTCTGTTTAGTACCATGCCATGAGAATGGGAGGCTTCGGGAAAAACAAGTGGGTTAAACCCTACCCAGCTAAATCCACCCACCTATTTGAGTCACTGTCCTAGCAGTTACAGCTAACTCTCTAGAACTCAATTAAATCTCCCTCATTCTGATTCTCTTGCATAGAGCCAGAGGTTGTTTTTTTTAAAAGCCATAATACGCAGATTACCATTCAGTTTAATGACTAAAACAGAAATCTATCAAGTTAAATGTTGGTGTGTGGAGTGTGTAATTGGAAGGTAATGGCTATAAACACTTCATTTCATCACATTGAACCTTATTACGTTTCAGGTTTAAAATGGAGGGGAAATAGAAAAAGAGTTAAGTACAAAAGAAAAAAGGGATGAAAGTGATAATTAAACACAACAGAAGGACAATGAATTAGCAAATGCTCTCACTGTACTGTCTTCATAACAAGAAGACAAGACATGTTCATTTGAGTGAGCGGTTCATTTTGCAGACCAAATGATGTTAGGGATATTCAGTAACCTTTTTGCGCAATGGCGTTGAAACTGGCACTAGTAATAGACAGTACTGCACTGTGCCATTGCAGCTGGGTATGAACCCGAGTGCTAGCTTTTTGAAAACCTAACAAAGCTTCTTTTGGACTCTTTACATTTCAATTTAACTGAATTGAAGTACTGACACATTCCAGTTTATCTGCCATCCTTTCTGCCAATGTGGGAGCTCTAACAATAATGGTTATTGCATTTTCCCTGGATAGTCGCTTAGAAAACATTAACATTTTCACTAATTTTCATCCTTAATAACTACTGTATCAACCAAATATGTTAGAATCAAGAACTGCTTTAAGAAAAAAACAAACAAAACTGACAGTGAAATTCTGTGTGTACTAAACATATAAAGAAACAATGATGTTAGAAAATTTCCCTTCTCCCATAGCTATATCATAAAGAATTTAATACACACAATTGAAAAATTGTTCCTCTGATCATTTTTCCCAAGATAGTAATAAAAAAAACCCAAAAACCAAGATCTTTTTTAAATAAGCTGTGGAAAAGGTACACATTAAGGACAAGATTGCAACTCCCTTACTCACTCTGAATAGTAATGTTCATCATAACTGGTTCCACTGTAGTCAAAGGGATTGCCTACAAAGAAAAGGCAGTTTTTATCTGAGGAAGAACAATCTAGATCTAGGAAAGTAATAAGATTATCTGACTGAAAAAAAAAAATACACAGATAAATACCATGGTGACATTTACTATTTTCTACAAATTGAATCATAAAAAGCTCTTTCTACAGGCAACGAAAAAATATTGTGACCAAAACAGGTATTTAGAGAAAAACATATATGCCATATACTCATCAAAGACAACACAAACACTTTGTTTTGTTGCATCACAAAAGGAGCACCAAAGTATAACCACTGGGGGTGGGGGGGAACCTAAAACACAGACACATGCTCTTAATCTTTTAGTCACAGCAGCCTCCACATGACATCTCCTACAAGCCAACTTGTCTTCATTTTTAAAATGATGATGTCTAAGGCATTGCTCAAATATGACTCCCTCTTGGACTACTCTGTGTGTGATGCATTCCTGTCAGTAAGATGCAATAACCAGAAAGCTGATGCTGAGTACTGCCAGTTCATTTCTTGCATGGCAGAGAGCTGCAATTCCTGACTGCAGGTGTAAATGCACAGTTCCCTGAAGTAGCTACATGGCTGGTAGTGACTAGAGGTAGTTTAACTATACCCGGCCCAGTAGATGCTTCTTACTTCCTCATTCTAAAGGAACTGAGCTAATACTAGAAAGAGATCAGAAAACATTTTTTTTCTTTTTATAATTATTTTCACCTTTTAAAATTACCTAAAGTTTTCTAACACTTTGTGACTTGTTAGCACCTTCCTGTAACACCCTGGCGTTGAGAAACACAGCCCTTGCTGATCTATGCTACAAACAGAAAAAGAAGAACCAGCCTAATAAATTCTAGATACTCACGCAACTGTATTGTCTTTCTGTCAGGATATTTTGCATCGTTTGTTCATAACAATCTCATAACATTGAAATTTTCATCGAGTTTGCTCTGGTTCCCTAATAACAGACTGAGAAGCCCCCCCTTGCAGCAAGCTCAAATGATATGCGTATCAATGCCCAAACATCTATTGGCAGGGACAGACTGTTTTTTAGAAAGTGATCTCTGTCTTATCAGCTAATCTTGGTTCCTGTAGCTTTGTTCTCAACCACGTTGATTATTGGTCATTCAGATAGTTCTTATAGACCCACAGGGGTAGGCTCAGGATCCAATCAGTTCTTGTAATGTCACATTATATACTCAGATCAGTAGTCTTTATAGTCCTTTCCAATGTTTGTGCAACTAATGGCAGGGCTACCCCTGCTCTCAAATGTTCCCATTATGTCTTTTTAATAGATCCATGGCAATCCGTCAAAAAAACATGAACTTTTCCAACTGTAAAGAGGAGGCTGTTTCAAAGTCCAAATTTCTTTGGTCCCTTCAGTGCCTCACACAGAGGAGTTGATGGGTTTCTTTGCTCAAACTCATGGACTGGGAGCAGAGTGGCACACAGGGTGTCCTTGTTGACTGTATACTGGAAACTCAGTGGAAAGAAATGCAGCATACCAGCCCTACTAACTTATGCCCTTTTCAAGAGAAGGGGCCAGCTCAACCATTCAAATTCTGCTGAGCCTCTTTAAGCACCATCACAGTGTAATGTCAATGTGATTAAAAAAAACCCCAAACCCTAGTGATTTCTAGGTGACTATTTGCCAAATCACCTTCCAAACAACAATTTTGTTAGCACGATCCTGTCTTTGGTAAGTTTTGATTTCTCTGAACACCATTCCTGCAGCCAGCAAGATGAAGCAGGAAAATTTTCAATTCTGAAATTATAAGACAAGCATGGATCTTTTCTGTACCTGAGTAAACATCTCTTTCAGCAGTTCCTCCCTTTCTTGCTCAGAGCATTATAATTAGTGTCCCAACAAAGGGGGGACATATCAGGTCTTTATGTATTTTTTTAACCATTAAACTACAGGTTTTTTCCAGTTTCTTCATGAGTTGCCCTTCTCATTATTTCTGTATTTAAAGTTCTGTACTGAGATGCATGTTTTCCCCTGACCATGAACTTCCTTTCATGCAAACAGTGAAAACAATGTTCCCCAGCTCTCAGAAGTGCTGAGAACTCTCTTTCATAGCATAATTTATATTAAGACAATTTGGAATTATGTTATAAAAATCCATCATTCTTGCAAGTGCTTTCAAACTGTAAGTAATAATATTTGTTTCCAATACAAAAGGTTTCCTGAAACAGCCACAAGAGTACTAGTAACAGTCAAATCCAAGACTGTTACCTTAATCTTTTAAAGGCATTGTCTCGCACCCACCTATGCAGTGGTTTTGCAACATGGACAAATGCACACAGCCCATTTCTGTAACAAGTTCTACAAACTTCTTCATATCTAGTGTGTTTGAGAGTTTTCTTGTGCTGCCCAACCTCAGCCTTCTTTCTTTTATTTTTTTTATTGTGTATTAATGAAAAAGACTTCCCCATAGATTGTTCCTTTTCCTGAAGCAGTTTACACTTCGAGGATTAACTCCAGGTTAGAAAACTGTCTGTGATCAACAGTATGGTACCACACTGGGCCACTATTAGCAGTCCTTTTCCAAAACTGTAAAAATACCATGATCTGATAGGTTGCAACGAATGCTTTTCTTTTTTTTTTTTTTTTAAATAACTGCAGCTTGTAAAAATGATCAATGAAAAACAAAGAGTTTAACTTGTTCCCCATTTTAGTCCTCTTAAGGCTTTGGCAATTTGGAGTCTCAGAGATTCCTGACCTTAAACCAGAATTTCATCATTCCATTTATGGAACATATAATAGTTTCTGCTTTCCTGGACTCATTAAAGAAAGGTAGGGGAGTATATACATCACCTTTTCAACAAAAGGTGACTTACTAAACAGTTAAATTTAGGAGATAGGAGGAAAGAGAAGGAAAGGAAGAAAGGCAGAATGGAAAAAAGTAAAGGAAGAAGGTAAGAGGGAAAAAAGAAAGAAGAAGAAGGAAAACAAGAAATAAAGAAAGCAAGAAAGAAAGTGTGGAAGTATGAAAGAGAAGGAAAGAGAAAGAGAAAAAGAGAAAGAAAAAGAGAGAGAAAGAAAGAGAGAAAGAGAGAAAGAAAAAAGAAAGAGAGAGAGAGAAGTAAGAAAAGAAAGAGAGAGAGAGAGAAAGAAAGAAAGAAAGAAAGAAAGAAAGAAAGAAAGAAAGAAAGAAAGAAAGAAAGAAAGAAAGAAAGAAAGAAAGAAAGAAAGAAAGAAAGAAAGAAAGAAAGAAAAAGAAAGAAAGAAAGAAAGAAAGAAAGAAAGAGAAAAAGAGAGAGAGAGAAAGAGAAAGAGAAAGATATTTCCACATCTCTGAAGGGGAAACAAACCCCAGTTAAGAGGAGGGTCAGGCTGTCTTTAATTGCACCCATGAAAATACTTTGAAGAGGAGATTGCCTGTAAGAGCTGGAATACTTGACACCATGAGAAAGGCAGTCATGCAAGAAGCCTGAAGGTAAGGAGGTAAGTCAAGTTACTGAAGCAGAGACTTTACATAACTTTAGTGTAACTAGATTAGATTAAATTAATATTTTGTTTAATTTCTTCCTTTATGTCTTTTATAAAGCTTTTTTTTTTTCCTTATTTCCTTAGCCTGGTTTGGTTTAAGCTAATTGGGTAATAATAAAACATTCTTCACTGAAAGGTGCAACAGAGTTATGAGTAAAAGTTCAGAGTGCACCGGCTCCCCAGCACATCTCGCACTGTAGCCAAAGGATGAGAGTGGCATCTCAACTGAATAATATGGGCTCGGAGAACAGCAGGTACCATGGCAGAGGGCACAAGTGTCTTCCAGTGACTGTGGCAAGGACTGGAGAATCTCCAGCACGCAGTAAGATACTCAGACATCCCACTGAACCTTGAAGATCCCAGAGGAGACTAATATGATTTATCTTACCTGTTCAAATTTCCTTTCAAATATGAATTTTCAGGCAGACCATGCTCTATCTTTGCTCTTGTCACTTATGACCAATTCAATGGTTTTCTTTCATAGCTATTATTGACTAGCTCATTAATAAAGCAGGATCTAAAACCTTCCGTTTCTGCACTTGTCCAATATTTTTTGAGCTTTCCAAGATGTCACTACATATTCCTATCATTATCATTCAACTATTAGAACTTAAATAAGCAAATGACAGAAGGAAATTTCTTGGCCAGCCTCTGCTCCTCCAGTTTCTGCTGCTGTAATATTTCTTAAAAACTAATAACGTTCAGGTCTGGCTGACTCTATATTTTTAACAGCCCTTTTTGTGGATATATTTTCATCACTTACCAACACTCAACTATTATGTTTCCATTATTGCTACACTCCCTTGTTCCACAAATTGAATTTAACATGATTTGTCTACTCACTCAAAAAGCCAAAATCATTTTCTGTCACAGGGCTGTACTTCTAAGGTTCGCAGCTTAGCAAATTTCACAACTCAGAGTGACCTAGTCTAATTTTCAATCAATTTCAAGTGCAGTTCTAGTTCTACCTAAATATTTAAAATTGATTCGCTGCAAATTGAATGTGCTCCAGCAAGGTCTCAGTTTACCAAAAAATAGATAACAGTTACAAAAAACCCAATCCTATGCAAATTCTTTGGGTGGGCCAAATGTAAAACCAAGTAGCTCTTTTTCCATGAAGAGCTATAACTGTCTGATTTTTCAACTCTGTCAGTCTTTTCTGCAGCCCATCTTTGTTAGCTATTTGACCAAAGTTTTCTTTGGAGAAAACCTTTTATAAATGGCAGTTAGGCTGCTGGTCACCTATTCTATCTGCCTGTTTTACTCTGGAAGTTTTTCAGTTGTGCTTCCCTGTCCAGCTAGAGAAAATGATTACAGTGGGCCAAAATTTTCAAGAGATTTTTTTCTTAAAGAAAATACATCTCCAATTTCACTGGAACACCAAGTTGAACAAGATACCTCATGAAAATGCAGAACCCATCCAATAGGACAGATGAGACGAAGTGTAGAAGAGTTTTGCCTACAACATCTTTCCAGTCTTGCTCTCAATCTAGCACCTTTCAGTGGGTTTCATTGGTTGCAAAAAAACATATACACTTCATCTGAGGTCTTCATCCAAGGTCTTCATCCCTAGGAAAAGCCTCTTGACCACTGTCTTGAGTTTGGCAACTCATCTGTTCCCTCCTTAGGGATCACCCTATGTGTTTTCTTTCATTCCCCTCTTCCATAACACTGTACAGTAAAAGCTTCCCACCCAAGCCTACCCTGCCCTGTTGAGTGGCTCTTTGGGATGGTGCTCCCTGGCACACTACCCTGGGATTTGCCTTGACCCATTCTGCTCCAGCCTGGGCAAAGCTAGGTAAACTAGCCTTTCTGGCAACCCAGAGAAATTTCTTTGACGAAGCATGAAATACATATCCAGTAAACAAATAAAGCAGATGCCATTCATCATACTGTTCCAGCAAAGACTTTATTATATCTCTTCTTGCTCTTTTTTTTTTTTTTTTTTTGGGGGGGGGAGGGGGTAACTGTCAGATTGCCTTTAATTCCATTTAGTCTCCATTTGGATTTTTTTTAGCTTCTTTTGCCCATTTTAGATTTCCCCAGGCATTTTCCCTGAATCACTTATGCATTTTCATTCAGCAGAACTTGCTTCCAGGTCTATTTTTTCAAAAGAAGTCCAATCAGTGACACTTTTGGTGTCCTTACTAAATAACTGTTTACATTCAGAAAATAAACAGGTGGTAGAATCAGTCACTTCTTTGGTGTAATCCTATTTTTTTCTTACAAAGGATGTACAAAGTCTTCCGCCTTAAACTTGGGAAGTTGGAACTATTAGCATTCAATATAAATGCTCTCTTTCTTTAGCTTTTCCTCAATGGCAGATACATTATCAGGGGGTTTATGTCATGCTTTGTTACTTCCTTCTTTTATGCTCTTGGGGATTTTCTCTCTCTAAGGGCGCAATTCAGTGACAGATATGAGTCAGTTGCTGCTACAGGAGGTGGCTGTGGACACCCAGCCCTTCTCCTTGGCTTCTGCCTGCATACCCAACTGTGCAGCTTATGTCCCTCTTTTGCCATGTCTCTGGCTCTTCCTGGAAGTGTCCTCTTGTCTGATTTCAGCCTCTAAAAGAGCTGAAAACTACTCTCTTATTTATCATGTTAATTTTCTGTTAATTTATCAAACAATATGTTCAGCATGTCTGATAAGTGCTAAAGTGGATGCAGAGGGGGACAACAGGGATGGGGGTTGGAGGAGTAGAACCATCCCACTTTGGTGGCAGTTGGATATTACATTAGCCATTTTGTTGATCTGTATCTGTACACATGCAGCTTTTCACTAGAACAATATTCACAATCTCTATACCTACTTTATTTACATTTCTGTGAGATAACTTGACATTTGTGTCCATTCTGGGTGCTGACATGCAGGTATGTTTGAGCTGTGGGCTCTTTCTTTTTAATTATGGGGAGGTAATTATGAGGGCTCTTAAAATGTTCTTAAAATTAAAACTCTCTTAAATGAAGGGCAAAGGCTTCACTCACACACCTCATTCAGTGCACGTTAACATATCCAAAATTTGCTGTGCTCCAACTGATGAGGCCAATAGTAGGCATATGTTATAAATCTTTATTGATAACAACCCACCAACAACAAAAGCATTAAAAAGATTAAAATAGTACCCCCAAAAAAGCATGGAAATAAATATACAATGCCAAAAAAATGGGTAACAGTGAAGACACAAAGTGGTATTTGGTGGCAGCATAAAGGATGATTTGCAGAATTCTCTACTTGGCCACAATATGAGATATAGTGCCTCTCCCATTTACTTCCACTGGGAATATTTTATCTCTGACCATGTTTTATAACCTATTCTGGTTTTGGATGTGGTCCCTTGCCTTTTATTCATTTTTGGACCATATTATTCCCTCCTTGTTTTTGTTATTTTATTTGAATGCTATTGTTTTTCTTCTTCTGCCAGCTTTAGGTCTTGCTGGTTGCTAAAATTTCACTGTTTGGTTCTTTCTATTTAGCAATAAAATATAGCATTTAGCTAATGTGTTTGTGCCAGACATAGGTGGAGAAAGCTAGCTGCAGGCTGCTTTTTTGTTTCCTGAACTCCTGATGAACCGAGGGCTCATCTGTGTGCTTTTGAGCTGTGTGGTGTTATGCCATTATGTATAAAACGATACACAAATAGAATTTTGGCACAACATTTCACCCATTGCTTATACTGTGTCTGGTTCTTTTAATATTTTTACTGATTTACCTTGTCATGAACAGGATAACACTATAAAAATAAAGTAGATCTCAATAACTAGAAAGCCAACATTTGTCTTGGGTTTTTGTTGTTGTTTTATATTCTGTATTTTGTTTTCCTCATTTTTTGCCTCTTAAGAGCAGGTAGAATAGCTGGACTTGTTGCTAGCGCTGCTTTCTTCTCCTCTAATAGATGATATCTTTCATGACATAGATTTAGCAACTGAGGCACTGTGTTAGGAATACAGTCAAACATAGAAGGAATACACGTTCCCCATACACTAAGTAGAGAGAAACAGACAGATTTAAAGGGTGATTCAACCCATTTACAATCATTCTTGTCCTGAGAGATATTTACTTCTCTTAACTGGAGAGATTTGAACAATTACACTCTCAATTAGGCACTTCTTTTAAAGTTAGCTGAGTCGATCTGTATTTAAGCACTGTTAGAGACAAAATGCATCTTTGCCTGTTCCTTTGCTAATCAAAGTAAAACTCTTGTTTTACAATAATGTGTTCAAATCTTGTCCAATGATGGTCTGCTCTGTAAAGAAAGGAACTTCTTTACTGTCTCATAAAAGAAAAATCCATTCTCAACATATGGAAGATGAAGCTTCCTGTATAATAATCACGTCAGGTAGTTTCTGTTCCATATCAGGAGCATGCCATTCCATTTTCTGTTAATTTAATTAGTTTCCATGATGTACAGAGTTTTAGCAATTCTGAATTTGTTTTCACTTGTACAGATTGATTGATACTTACATATGTGGCAGAATATTTTGGCAGAATATTATCTGAGTAACATACTCAGCTCTTTGGAACACTGTTCATGTAGCACTAACTTGAAAAATTTTCCATCTGTGGATTTCAAAGTATTTCCTAAATATTAGTTAATTATGTCTCTTTATACCTCTGTAAAAACTTATTCCCATTTTACAGTTGAGGAAACTCAGGCCCAGATCATTACAAAAAATTTACAGAAACATATTCAAGTATTCTGACTTTTAAAATATGTTACTTAAACATAACGGAATTTTATTTTTTTCCCCTCCATTAAGCAAGAAAGCAGCGACTGATAGCAACTCAATGAAAATAAATTGAACTATTCCGGTATATTTTATTTACTGTCTCTGCCTGATGTAAGAATAATTTGTATCTTATTATCTGGCTCTTACTACTGGAAACAGAACCCCTTGGCAAATGGTGTCTTAAAAAATATCTGAAGTTATAACATTTTCCATCACTCCTTCTAGGCAGTCCTAAAGATCTGTCATATAATTACCCTAGAAAAGTAAGAGCTGAGTACTAATCAATATCAGTAGACAGATGGAAGCCCAAATGGGAAAACAGAGGAGGAGGTTGCTGTCTGACCCACTGGATTTGGTTTTTTCTTTAAATTAGAAGTATATTGTCACAAAGTTTGACTGATTTATCTTCCTTTTAAATATGCAAAAGGACATTATTCTGAAAGTTTTAACATTTTTTTTTCCACAGAGGGTTTAGTAATATGATGAGAAGAACACACTGGCTACGTGAAACTTTGAACTATGCTGGTGCAGACTAAAGACACAGTTACTTTAATCTAAACTAAATTGACTTTGCTGATGTCATCCTTCCCTCCCTCCAATTGTCTTCCTTGTGCATACACAAGGATTCAGGCATCGAGACACCTCTGGGAACTGACAGCGCTGGGGCCAACAACAAACTCTTTCTGTGTGGTGCCAGCTCTCTGCCAGAGTAGCTCCCTGATTTGGTAACGGTCTTGCAAACACTAGTACCAGCGAAAGCAAAGTGGTGGAAATTGTGGTGCAGGCAGGGGAGGACAGACAACACTTTTGGAGGATAAAGGCTAACCATCATTTTCTTATTAAATATCTTAAAGACGAAAGCATTCACAATTCAGTCTAATACTTACACAAAGCAAACCTCAGATTTAAGCGCCCAGAGTACACATACTTAGCATAAATTGGGCCATACTGTACCCTATCTACTTCTCTGGATGGGAATAACTGTATGTAATCCTCTGGCTCAGAAGCTGGTATCATCTGAAACAGCTCAGCTGTGAACATTGTTGCTCTAGACTCGGGATTTCATAAAGACTCTGGTGAAATGCCAAAGGCACGTTAGTCCCCTTCTAAGTTCAGTGACTGGGTCAAATGAGCCGATGTGTAAAGTACAGAAGGAAAGACCCTTTCCGACCTGGTATTGCAGAAAGCTGTCTAGGATTTTAAGCATTGGTTTGAATCCATGGATGAATACTGATATAGGTCACAATCCTAACAGCAGCCACCTTCTTGATGATGATGCTCCTTGAGGAGCATCTGCTCCCCAAAAGCTAGATGGAATTTTGCTAATTCCTGTGATTTCAACTGTATCCTAGTATTACACATAATGCTCTGGCATCCATCTTACTTTCTTTTTAAATGAGTCAAAGATGTTCCATACTTTCTAGAAACTGCAACAGGTCCCCAAATATGTATAGATATTAAATGAGATCTTTAAAAATATAGATAAGACATTGTGAATTTCAAGAATGACGCATTCCCTGTTATGTCAGAGGTGACACAAGAAAAAACAGTTCTTGAAAGTGAATCTGTGGGATGAAATGATCAGAAAGGATTTTTTCAAGGGGAAAAAAGACAAGTTTCTCAGTGAATAACTGTATGATAGCTATTCTAGCGCTAACATAAAAGATCGGATTTCTTAAGAAATAGTTCATAGAAATAGTTTCTCCTCTGAATATGGAGTAAAGAACCAATTCTTTAATGAATTAATTCAATTCTGTACAACCTTTTGCAGCAAGGTAATATCACAGTTGTTACTTCCTCGCCCTTTATCTCATTTACCACCCCTCTTCAAAACAAGTGCTGAGCAGATACTGCTGTTTTACAGCATTTTACATTCAAACTTAGCACAGATGGAAATGAGTTTAAAAGCTTCAAGGCAGTGGGGTATTATTTTCACAGCATCTAAGGGTCTGTCTTCATTAGAGAAATTTGCATATGAAAATATCTAACAAATTCAGTTGGCTTAGTGCAAACCCCAATTTATAACAAGTTAGCAAGCGTATATTGCAAACTAGTACTATTCCAAGTAAAATAGGGTGACTTTATGTAATGTGGCTGACATTATAACAACATTGCAAGCCAGCTCTCCCCCAATTTAAACTGCTGTAACTCTGCTGTAGCTTCATTACAGTTGTAATAAAAGTCCTAATATGTATAGATCTTAGAGCAGTTACAGGTTTTTTTGACAACACGTACCAAGTCAGACTAGGGCTGTTCAGAGCAGACATTGAGTGAGATTCACTTCACCTAACTTTAGTGCCTAAAACTAGTCAATAGAGAGAAATGGTCACTTTCTGGTCAAATCTGTCCTAAATGCTTAATTTAGGATGAAATTAATTACTTTTTGGATCTTCCTGGTTTTTCATAATATTGATCAAAGAAGTCTGAGGTAGACAGTTTCGACAATGGATGACTACCTCTTAGAAATCTAGTTTAGCCAGATGAATCCCAACCATTACTCCTATGCAGCCACCTCTGATTTATAGTTAAATTTTAAATAATATATATTTTTATAATTACTGATTAACACTTTGGCATAATAATTCCCTGATCTAATCTCTCTAACCAATATAAGTGCCAAAGATGGTGTTGATGCACAGTTTGGTGCTTTTGTTACACAGCTCACTAATTCCAGAGACAGAGAAAGGTCATGAGGTCTCAGTACTAATAGGAGAAGCCTGAGACTTGCAAGTTATCCTACAGGTCTGATCTAGCAGCTGGAGATCACCAAAGCACAGCAGGTTTCCAAATACATTTGCCTTACAGGCTATGAACAAAGAAAGGCTGTATAGTAAGAGCTGCACCACACCTGGGTATTTGTACCACCCTAAGTCCTGAAGAAAGCAGTCTCTTGAGTCACAGGAGGAAGAAATGAGACAATGGGAAGAACAGGCATCCAGTAGTTACATGTCTCTATTCTAGACCAGGGGTTGGACACTTCCTTTATCCTAGTCCTTTTTACCCTCAAACTTGCTCTCCAATAAATTTATGCCATGAGAAATATCCTCCACGTGTATGCTACAGCACAGCGGCCATGTGTATGACATACCTGTACAATTACAGCCTTGTAGGTTCATACAAAGGGCTTCATTGCTCTGCTTTAAATGCGCCTCTTTCTTCACCATCAAGGGCAAAATTTTATTAAGGGGTACTTTGATGTTTACTTCCTACTAGCAGCAGCGAGAGCATAGCATTAACTCCTAATGACAAGTATGGTATTGCTAATGCATTACACTAGAGTTTTAAGGAGTTTAAGAAAGGAGAAGTATTGCATGAAGCATAGTCAGATTGTTGACCAAACACCAACATCTGCAGAATACGCACCACTGCAGCAATGTCACGCCGTCTCTTTCCATAGCACATCAAGGATTTCACCACAGAGCTCAGCTCCAGTGTCGCTTACACTTGCAGTACCTTGTGGCTGGACACCACAAACAGGCTCCAGAAGTCTGAGTACACCACAGTAACTCATTATATTCAACAGTTTCCGAAACTGCTACTGTTCAAGGGGGGAGGGGTTGCATTCTAGCTAGCTGAGAGGGACCCTGGAGTTCCACTTTTTTCCCTTCTTCCTGAACTAACTTCCCTGCTTCACCAGTGTTTTGTCCACAGAAAGATGAATAGCTCTCCCTATGCTATTTATACTTTACGCTGAACAGCTCAGCTCCTCCACTAGTCTTTTAACCTTCAGGTTTTTATCTCAAAGAAACCAGCTAGCAAACTCCTCTACCACACTCTTAACTTTCATATATCTGCAGCCTTCATCTGTTTGCTATAGTGAAATCAGCTAGCGTTTTTTCAACTCTTTTCCTTGCTTGAGTCGTCTTAAAATCTGTAGAGTCAATAGTCATCCTTTCGCCATCTCAAAGGAAATGCCCACAGCTTTTCCACTATCAGTATCCACCAATGTCCAGCTGTCTTGATCTGTGCCTTTCCTTTCCATATTTATTAGCCTCAGGTACCACCCATTCCTTCTAATCAGATCCAAAAGGCAAACAATACCAGTTCAACACAAGGTTTTTAGACACATCCTTTTCAAGAGGACAGACACACAGTGATGAGAAATCTAGCCCTAAACCCACACAATTTTCCTGAGGCAAAGTATATGACTAACTTACATAAATTTGCAGACATGTTGTCATAAAACTGCCATTTCAGCCACATTTCCCTGCCTCCTCCCATTCTTTCTTATGGCCATGCTTCACAGCTGGTTGACCTCCCCAGCTGCAGACCTTATCCTCAGTGTCCTCATGATCACGTGACCAGATCATCTTTTCACTTAACAAAAGTGAGGAAAAAACATTTCTTTTGAGTAATTCCTCAGGAAACCATACCAGAAGTTTCAGGGTGTCCTGGTTTCGGCAGGGATAGAGTTAATTTCCTTTCTAGTAGCTGGTACAGTGTTTTGGATTTAGGATGAGAACAAAGTTGATAACACACCGGTGTTTTAGTTGTTGCTAGGTAATGCTTACACTAGCCAAGGACTTTTCAGCTTCCCATGCTCTACTGACTGAGGAGGCTGGAGGTACACAAGAAGCTGGGAGGGGGCACAGCCAAACTGGCCAAAGGGACATTCCATACCATGTGACGTCATGCTCAGTACATAAACTGGGAAAAGCTGGCCGGGGGGGCCGCTGCTCGGGGACTGGCTGGGCATCGGTTAGCGGGTGGTGAGCAATTGTGCTGTGCATCACTTGTTTTGTGTATTATTATTATTATTATCATATTATTATTATCATTTTATTTCAATTATTAAACTGTTTTTATCTCAACCCACGAGTCTTTCTAACTTGTGCTCTTCCAATTCTCTCCCCCATCCCACCGGGTGGGGGGGAGTGAGCGAGCGGCTGCGTGGTGCTTAATTGCTGACTGAGATTAAACCACGACACAGGGGAAGATAAATGATGAATAAACTTTCTGGGCTGATTCACTGCTCTGTCAGATTCTGCTGAAAAGAGTGAAGGTGAAAATCTTCCAATAACGTATCAGTATTTATTTTTCTTTTTATAGAGAAAAAAATCAAACTCATGTATAGAAAAAAGGATATCTCAAGTGCGTTAGTATAGTTGAATTCAAACAGTGTGTCAGTTAATTTATTTTTCAGTAGGTGCACACAGTATTTTCTAAAAGCACACATATAAATATATAAGTTCCAGATTTCTATATGCTGGTGCATTGCTATCATGAAACCCCTGAGTTTCTGTTTAATGCTTTCAAGACAATACAGTTTATCTTTTTACTATAGTATGCTAGAACACAAAAAGAATAACCAGGATTAAAATGTATGGAGAAGGGGAAAATACAATATTACTATTTTTGACTGAGATGCCTGGAAATGTCTATTTTAATACCCTGCTTGTATCAACTGGTGTAAGAAAGTTACTACCTCTCCTGACAGATTAGTTCTTGCTAATCATCACGTCTTTAATCATCACATCTACCACAACATTGCTACCTCTAATATATTGTACGTCATTTTCCGTATTAGTATAAATCACAGTTTTGGAATATTATTTTTGCTATATTGTATTTTAATTAGTGATCAAAACAGAAAATGAAATGAGTTAATATAGAATTTTGAAATCTTGATATAGAGTCATAGAATCATAGAATCATTGAGGTTGGAAAAGACCTCTAAGATCATCGAGTCCAACCATCGACCCAACACCACCACCCACTAAACCATGTCCCTAAGCACCACATCTACACGTCTTTTAAATACTTCCAGGGATGGGGACTCAACCACTTCCCTGGGCAGCCTGTTCCAATGTTTCACCACTCTTTCAGTAAAGAAATTTTTCCTCACATCCAATCTAAACCTCCCCTGGCGCAACTTAGAATCATAGAATCATTGAGGTTGGAAAAGACCTCTAAGATCATCGAGTCCAACCGTCAACCCAACACCACCATGTCCACTAAACCATGCCCCTAAACTTGAGGCCATTTCCTCTCGCCCTGTCACTAGTTACTTGGGAGAAGAGACCGACACCCACCTCGCTACAACCTCCTTTCAGGTAGTTGTAGAGAGCGATGAGGTCTCCCCTCAGCCTCCTTTTCTCCAGGCTAAACAACCCCAGTTCCCTCAGCCGCTCCTCAGAAGACTTGTTCTCCAGACCCCTCACCAGCCTCGTTGCCCTTCTCTGGACACGCTCCAGCCCCTCAACGTCCTTCTTGTAGTGAGGGGCCCAAAACTGAACACAGGATTCGAGGTGCGGCCTCACCAGGGCCGAGTACAGGGGCACCATCACTTCCCTACTCCTACTGGCCACACTAGTTCTGATACAGGCCAGGATGCCATTGGCCTTCTTGGCCACCTGGGCACACTGCCGGCTCATGTTCAGCTGGCTGTCAACCATCACCCCCAGGTCCTTTTCTGACAGGCAGCTTTCCAGCCACTCTTCCCCAAGCCTGTAGCGCTGCATGGGGTTGTTGTGGCCCAAGTGCAGGACCCGGCACTTGGCCTTGTTGAACCTCATACAGTTGGCCTCTGCCCATCAATCCAGCCTGTCCAGGTCCCTCTGCAGAGCCTTCCTACCCTCCAGCAGATCAACACTCCCGCCCAACTTGGTGTCGTCTGCAAACTTACTGAGGGTGCACTCAATCCCCTCATCCAGATCACCGATAAAGATATTGAACAAGACCGGCCCCAGTACTGAGCCCTGGGGAACACCGCTCGTGACCGGCCGCCAACTGGATGTAACTCCATTCACCACAACTCTCTGGGCCCGGCCGTCCAGCCAGTTTTTGACCCAGCACAGAGTACACCTGTCTAAGCCGTGAGCCGCCAGCTTCTCTAGGAGAATGCTGTGGGAGACGGTGTCAAAGGCCTTGCTGAAGTCCAGGTAGACCACATCCACAGCCTTTCCCTCATCCACTAGGCGGGTCACCTGGTCATAGAAGGAGATCAGATTGGTCAAGCAGGACCTGCCTTTCATGAACCCATGCTGGCTAGGCCGGATCCCCTGGTTGTCCCGCTCATGCCTTGTGAGCGCCCTCAAGATGAACCGCTCCATCATCTTCCCCGGCACCGAGGTCAGGCTGACAGGCCTGTAGTTCCCCGGATCCTCCTTCCGGCCCTTCTTGTGGATGGGCGTCACATTGGCAAGCCTCCAGTCGTCCGGGACCTCCCCCGTCAACCAGGACCGCTGATAAATGATGGAAAGCGGCTTGGCAAGCACCTCCGCCAGCTCCCTCAGCACTCTCGGGTGGATCCCATCTGTCCCCATAGACTTGTGAGCATCCAGGTGGCGTAGCAGGTCATTGACTGCTTCCTCTTGGATTATGGGGGGTTCGTCCTGCTCGCCGTCCCTGTCTTCCAGCTCGGGGGGCCGAGTACACTGAGGATAACTGGTCTGACTATTAAAGACTGAGGCAAAGAAGGCATTGAGTACCTCAGCCTTTTCCTCATCCTCGGTGACAATGTTCCCCCCTGCATCCAATAAAGGATGGAGATTTTCCTTGGCTCTCTTCTTGTCATTAATATATTTGTAAATATATTTGTAATATATATATGTAATATATTTGTATATATATTTGTAAAAACTTTTTTTTTTTGTCTTTAACGACAGCGGCCAGATTGCGTTCTAGCTGGGCTTTTGCCTTTCTCATTTCTTCTCTGCACGACCTAACGAGATCCCTGTACTCTTCTTGAGTCGCCTGCCCCTTGTCCCACAAGCGGTAAACTCTCCTTTTTTTCCCGAGTCCCAGCCAGAGCTCCCCGTTCAGCCAGGCCGGTCGTCTTCCCCGCCCGTTCTTCTTACGGCGTATGGGGACAGCCTGCTCCTGCGCCTTTAAGACTTCCTTCTTGAAGAACGTCCAGCCTTCCTGGACCCCTTTGCCCTTCAGAACCGTCTCCCACAGGACTCTCTCAACCAACGTCCTGAACAGGCCAAAGTCCGCCCTCCGGAAGTCCATGGTTGTGGTTTTGCTGCCCCCCCTCCTTACTTCACCAAGAAGCGAGAATTCCACCATTTCATGGTCGCTAAGCCCAAGATGGCCTCCGACCACCACATCTCCCACCAGCCCTTCTCTGTTTGTAAACAGCAGGTCGAGCGAGGCACCTCCCCTGGTAGGCTCACTTACCAGCTGTGTCAGGAAGTTGTCTTCCACACACTCCAGGAACCTCCTAGACTGCTTCCTCTCTGCCGTGTTGTATTTCCAGCAGACGTCCGGGAAGTTGAAGTCCCCCACGAGAACAAGGGCTAGCGATTGAGAGACTTCTGCCAGCCGCTTGTAGAACGCTTCATCCGCCCCTTCATCCTGGTTGGGTGGTCTATAACAGACTCCCAGCAGGATATCTGCCTCGTTGGCAATGGAAATGTAAATGTGCATATGGAAATGTAAAAGCCACATTTCTTACAGTAATGTCTGTGAAAAATACTAATATACTTGGGAAATACTTATACAGGTTTCTTTGATATAAATGTCCATGTGACCATTGGTTACAGGTAAGTTTTGCAAGTATTATAACTGATGGTTTTATTTAACTCATTTACTTCTTCCAATTTTATACCTATTTTCTTCATTATTTATTGTGTTATACTTATCAACCCTCAAAAAAAATTCAAGGGAAAAGAAAGAGTAATTTCACTTTAAATACCTTCTGGAGACTGTCAAATTCAATGTTTAAAAGTACTGCAAACAGATTGACAATATTTCTTGCAATATATTGCCATCTAGAGGAAAAAATGTATGTTGCTGCAAAATAAATATGAGGGTTTAGGTGTTATTTATAATTCCTATGTTTTACTGTGAAAAACATGCATTGTGTTTTCTAGGCAAAGTGATGTGCCATATTCACAAAATCAGCTGGACATAAACGCATAAGCACAAAACATGGAATAACACATATGCATTCATATGTTAAATACTGTTTGTGGCCCAATCATATATATATCAGCCAAACAAATGTTACTGGAATTTTCAGTCTGTTGCAAGAAATAAAAGTGTTTCTAAATAATTCACTTTGTGCATCCAAAACCTGTAACTGTATTTCTAATTAAGGCTAAGTAGCACTCTTTTCAGATAGTGGCACCAAAAATACTAAACTTACTGGTTAGACGAATGGAAATAAGTGTGATGCACTGCAGGATAGCTGTGTAGCTACATAGTTGCTTGTACCTGGAAGTAAGTGGGATATACAAGTCTAATACAAATAACTGAAGGTATTAGGTATGAGTTCTGACTCTCATGTAACATATAATAGAAATATACAGTATATAGTACTGAAGCAGTTTACACACTGAATTCATTTGGACTATCAAGGCCTCAAAACTAAATTATGTATTTAAGTACTTTGCTAAGTTGGGACCTCTATTTTCAACTGTTGTTCTTGATCATAAATGTGACTACCTTAAGTATATTTAGATATGAACTAATGGTAAAAGAATTACTCGGTTTCATTTACAATTCCTTTGTATTAAACGTTTCTAGTTATTGTTTTAAATGATTGAAAAAATATGTTCAAGTATAACAGAGCATGTTAGGAAAATAGGAAATTGAGTGTAAAAACCCCTGAATCAGTATGAGGTCAATTTTTGCTACCTAACTCACATTGCAAACTCCATTGCAAGTACTCTACCTCAGATTTCTAACGTGCAGTTAAATACAGGCTGATCTGTATGTGCAAAGCAGTGATCTTACTTTTTCAAAAACGTGGCAAAAAATATGAGTATTAACTATCTCAAAGAAGCAAGAATTTGCATTACTTCTATATAATATCTTGTTTAATATCTTTAATATCTTTATTGATGATCTGGATGAGGGGATTGAGTGCACCCTCAGTAAGTTTGCAGACGACACCAAGTTGGGTGGGAGTGTTGATCTGCTCGAGGGTAGGAAGGCTCTGCAGAGGGACCTGGACAGGCTGGATGGATGGGCCCAGGCCAACTGTATGAGGTTCAACAAGGCCAAGTGCCGGGTCCTGCACTTCGGCCACAACAACCCCATGCAGCGCTACAGGCTTGGGGAAGAGTGGCTGGAAAGCTGCCTGGCGGAAAAGGACCTGGGGGTGCTGGTCGACAGCCGGCTGAACATGAGCCGGCAGTGTGCCCAGGCGGCCAAGAAGGCCAATGGCATCCTGGCCTGTATCAGAAATAGTGTGGCCAGTAGGAGTAGGGAAGTGATCGTGCCCCTGTACTCGGCACTGGTGAGGCCGCACCTCGAATACTGTGTTCAGTTTTGGGCCCCTCACTACAAGAAGGACGTTGAGGTGCTGGAGCGTGTCCAGAGAAGGGCAACAAGGCTGGTGAGGGGTCTGGAGCACAAGTCTTATGAGGAGCGGCTGAGGGAACTGGGACTGTTCAGCCTGGAGAAAAGGAGGCTGAGGGGAGACCTCATCGCTCTCTACAACTACCTGAAAGGAAGTTGTAGCGAGGTGGGTGTTGGTCTTTTCTCCGAAGTAACAAGCGATAGGACGAGAGGAAATGGCCTCAAGTTGCGGCAGGGGAGGTTTAGATTGGATGTAAGGAAAAATTTCTTTACTGAAAGAGTGGTGAAACATTGGAACAGGCTGCCCAGGGAAGTGGTGGAGTCCCCATCCCTGGAGGTATTTAAAAGACGTGTAGATGAGGCGCTTAGGGACATGGTTTAGTGGGCCTGGTGGTGTTGGGTTGACGGTTGGACTCGATGATCTTAGAGGTCTCTTCCAACCTCAATGATTCTATGATTCTATGATTCTATATTAATTAAAAAAAAAATGCAGACACTAGCATTTAACCTCATGAGGTTCCACAAGGGGAAGTGCAAAGTCCTGCACCCGGGGAGGAACAACCCCATGCACCAGGACATGCTGGGGGCTGACCAGCTGGAAAGGAGCTTGGCAGAAAAGGACCTGGGGGTCCTGGTGGGCATCAAGTTGAACATCAGCCAGCTATGTGCCCCTGTGGCCAAGAGGGTTAATGGTATCCTGGGCTGGCAGGTTGAGGGAGGTGATCCTTTCTCTCCACGCAGCACTGGTGAGGCCACACCTGGAGTCCTGTGTCCAGTTCTGGGCTCCCCAGTACAAGAGAGACATCGGCATATTGGACAGAGTCCAGCAAAGGGCCACGAAGCTGATGATGAAGGGACTGGTGCATCTTTCATGTGAGGAAAGGCTGAAAGAGCTGGAAGTCTCTGGTCTGGAGAAGAGAAGGCTCAGGGGGATCTCATCAATGTGTACAAATACCTGAAGGGAGGGTGCCAAGAGGAGGGAGCCAGGCTCTTTCCAGTGGTGCCCAGTGACAGGACCAGAGGAGACGGGCACAAACTGAAACACAGGAGGTTCCCTCTGAACATCAGGAAACACTTTTTCACTGTGAGGGTGACCGAGCACTGACACAGGTTGCCCAGAGAGGTTGTAGTCTCCCTCCCTGGAGATATTCAAAATCTGTCTGGACACGGTCCTGGGCAATCTGCTCTAGATGACCCTGCTTGAACAGGGGGGGTTGGACAAGATGACCTCCAGAGGTCCCTTCTAACCTCAACCATTCTGTGATTCTGTGATATGAATACGCATAGTTGGTATTCTGCCACTTCAAGGGAAAAATGTATATATTGACAACCAGTGCAGACAGTGGGGGAAACCTCATCCTCCACTGCTTTTTATTATTATCTTAGTACCTCTCTCATAGGAGATGGAGAACTCACTAATTTTCACTTCTGGTTTCCTTCTGAGACATACCTTATAAATTTATTAAATTCTTTTTCACTGAGACAAAGCAAAACAAGCATATAATTTTATATTTTGTCAGGAAATAAAGCAAATCATACATTCACAGCAAGGATTTTGGTCAGAGGTCATTTTGCTCCTGAAAAACACAAAGTGATAAGAACTGATGTCTTTTATGTATTGCTTCCTTGCATTTGAAGTTATTTGACTTCCAAAATTAAAAAACAGGCCACAAAGTGTGGATCTGGGTAGCTTAGCAAGAGACTAACTGAATGATTTTTCAATTATAACACTTAGACTTTATTAAAATAAAGAAAAAGAAAAACTTTCCTTTGTTGACATGAGTATTGCATTTGGATGGCCTCTGGAAACTAAATTATTCCAGTTATATTTTGTTCACTTTTCCTAAAGCTGTTCTTTTTATAAGATAATCAGTAATAACTTAGGTAATGATATAACAATATCTGTAACAGAGACTTTATGAAGTTTGTCAGTATCTGTTTGTAGTAAATATTGAAGTTAGTAATAGAAAATAATTTAATCATAAAGATTTAATTGTATTCTGTTTTCATTTTTAATTAAAAGTCAGGTAAAATCAAGTCATGTTTAATTGTCTAAAAATATCTCAGAAAATGACATTTCATAGGAGTTTTCAGTGAAAAAAAATTGTAGATAGTAGTATAGCTAGCTGAAAAAGTGGGGGGGAGAAAAAAAAATTAAAGCAAATAGAAAGTCTACATTTTTACTGATTTCTTGTATTATTACTAAATTAGGTAAGTAATAAAGTAATTAAGTTTAAGACAGAAGACAGTAACTTCAAGAAAATATCATAAGGAAGAAGACAAACGAAACTGGAAAACTATTTTTTAGACAATATGCAGAGACTTAACTGTCTGGTAATTAATACATATTTTAATACAAACAGGCGGTCTGTGAGACTAACAAAAGGCACAATTTAGCTGAAAGTTTATTTTAATTGTTAGCTTTTGTGTCTATTTAGATATATTGGATACAGCTTCTGTTACAGTTCTATGGACATGAACGAACACAGTACCCACCTAAACCAGAGGACAAGAAAGTGCACTTTTATAAATGGTTGATATTGGTTTGTTGTCTTGCCTACATGTGCTTTGGCATTGCTAGGAGCTAGCTTAAACATGCCCTGATAGCAGTTTTGAAAATGCTGGAATTGCCACATTTTGTGACTCTCTATAGTTTTCCATAATATTGTTGACTTGTTTAGAAAATATGTATCGTACACACATTTTGTGTATTCCTGTGTTGTTATTACCATATAGAACTTACAGCTGTATCTAAAGTGAAGGAAAGTGCACTCATGATGTGCTCTGCAGTCCTGATCCTCCACCCTCCAGAACCAGGACACCTGCTGGAAAGCACTTCCAACCATGCAATTTTTTAGGGGCATCCAGAAGAATGTTAGGAATTTAGGGGTGACGTGCAATCAGCTCTTACTGTACATGCCATCAATCCACTGAGACTTCTTAAAAACAATGCAGGATTTGTTTTGATTGCTGTAATTTGTACACATGAAGAGAAACATGAAGAAAATACGTGGTTTACATTCCAATACTGAGTGAATCTAAGATCAAAGATTGGCTAGTCTTGGTAATATCCATAAATCTAATACCCCTGGTGTTTCATAAAAACAAACCCAGAGCCATTAAAAGCATCACTTTGCTGAGTTTAAGTAATCATTGCTTACAGAGCGTATTCTGATAGTCAAAACCAAGTTTTTCAGAAGTGACTTCTGGCTGTAGTGACGTGGCTGTTCAATCCTGAACCTGAGATGCTGTGGCAGGATCTAACTAGAATGGGTAGAGAATTGATAGGTAGAGAATGAATTCTGAAAATCCTGCCTACAGGCAAGCAACGAAACATATGGAAAAAGATGAGGATAAGCACAGGGTTTGAAAAACTGGTACACAGAGAACTTGTACGTTCCTGAAAGCAAAGATGTGTATAGGTATATAGTATGTGACTGAAGCACACTGAGAATTAGTGCAATGTAAGTTCCTTCACCTTGTTCAAACCTCATCTCTAAACCTGTATCGTTACACAAGGTCTCCAAAGGCACCTCTTACTTCCTCATCAGTTATTTTAGTGATTTGAAAGAATAAGAGAGCTAGCATGCTTTATATATAAAAAAATAAGCAAACCCATTATAGTCCATATATTTCTTCTTTTGCCATACCAGATCTAGATTAGCATAGAGGTACTGTTTTCTTTTTTTTTTTTTTTTTAAATTCAGTGCAAAATATAATAGTAATTAGCCATTTGATAATGAATAACTGGCTATCATATAGGGTCTCAGTGAAAGAAGTGACAGCTAAGAACTTCAAATACTTTTCTAACAAAAACTTTCTTCCCAAGACTCCCAAGTAACTCATGAGCTCTTATTCCCTCATAGTCCTGTATGTCGCTACAAGCAGTCTTCCCCTTCTTGCTGTCCCTGCATCAATTTCTTCAAAGTGCTTCATGGCAACCTATATTTTGTTCTTTGGCTTCTTTTCTGTATCTTTCTCATGTTTCATTTGCCACCTTCTCTTTGCGATGTCACTCTTCCTCTGGGACTATGTTTGCTGTAAAGTGCTACCTACACTGATGTCCTCACCGTGCATCTGTAATTAGGGACAGCCTGCTTCAAACTTATTTGAAACAATTGACTGTAGTAGCCATTTTTCATAGTATAAAACCAATTTGCTTCCCCTTTGAAGCAGGAAAAAAAGTGTCCGTTTTATCTTAAACCTCGTTTCAGTTCAATTGAAGACACTGCAAAAGTATCTGCTCTAGTAAAGGCACACAGGAGACATCCTGCCACTTCTTCTGTTACTACAATCAAGTTTAAAACAAAACAAAAACCTCAAAGTCTGCATAAACTATGTCACTCATCATAACATTGAAGCATTGCCCATTTTCCAGTTATATTTTACTATTTTGCCACCTGTTATCATTATAAGCATGAGTATTTATCGCTTGAGAAAAAAATCCTCCAAATTTCATAGTCAACATGAAAGAACAAAATAGAAATATCTTCTAGATAGACAAATATATTTTAAATTACTGCTTATGTTTTACTGGTGTTTTATTTAGTACTATGTTATTTTAATTGCAGTTTTTAAATGAACAATGAAGAGCTGGTTTCAGTACTAGAACTGAGCTCATCCTTATTGTTGCTTCCAAGTTAACTGACATGTGTGTACACCATGAGAACTGCAGGTGCTGGAGTTCATCTTGAGTGAAAGAGAACATGAGACTAAACTACCTGTCTTTAACAGTCACATATAAAAAAACATGTCCATGACAGGGATGAAAGAAAAAAAAATACAGATTAAAAGACACCATACTAGAAATGTCAGTTACCACCTTACTTTCAATGAGGTTTTAACACTTCATGGAAGCTCTTGAGTCCTTAAGGAAAATCTAATTTGCCACTTGCAACAGTTTAGTTTAATCAAACCTTCTTTGTCCATAGCTACAGTATCTGGCCTTATTTTCAAGGAAAACTCAGTAAATAGTACGGCAAATTAAATAATTAATATTCCTTTTAGTGTTAAGGTAGCCAAGAACGCTGAAGAATACTAGCCTGTAAATTTTGTAGAAACTTAATCTTAGTACAAAAGCTATCCCAGATTGTTATCTAGCACCCAGATTCACTTTGCTGGGCAAGTGTCGGTGACCAGACTTCAGTAGCTTCTGCCCTTATTCCTTTTTGGTCAAGGTTGGAGTCGGGACATACCAGAAGGAACTGCCCGTGTTGCACACTGCAGGTGTGGAGAGACACAATCCTTCATGATTACGGTTCTGGGTGTCTGAGCAATTTATACAAATACATGTGAGGAAATGAAGACGTGCTCTGGTATCCATTTTTTTCTTTGTTTGTTTCACATAGATCCCAGAATATATGCTTCTTTATGCCAAAACTCTGAAGTTTCAAGAGTATTAATATTTTACACGTTGCTACATACATGCATAGCATGCACAGCTCAGAGTGAGCCTGCAATCTAAATGAGAATTCAATCTACCCATAATAGAGCGGAGGATATAGATCTTTCTTGTCCTATACACTTCCTGTATATTCTTCAAAAACACTTTTTGCCTGAGAGAAATGAGCAAAATCAAAATCAACCTTTAAACTTAAGGAGTGTTATAGTTTGGACACAGCTGTCATCCTTTAAGACAGCTGCAGTAGCAGTTACCCTTCCTAATAGAACTGGAAAGCTTCAGGGAAATGATAAGGATCCCAGTCTTAAATAAAAAATATTTCCTGGTTTGGAAAATAATCTATTTTCCGAATATTTTATTGCATTCCTAAGATGAGTGACACTAAACTTTTCCAAATTTTAATTTTACTGAAAACAGGGGAGAGAAAAAGCAGGAGGAGAGCTCTTTCTGAAGTGAAACACTAATGTCCATGGTCCCTGGAGAGTCTACATGGTTCTGCTGTCCTGGGGCCATAGGAAAACTGGGATTGCACCAAAAAGATCATTTTGTAGGGCTCCTCGACTGCTGTTTCTTCAATTCTGAGTCAAACTTAAAAGTCCTGTTACTCAGGATCCCAAATCAGTCCAGGTCTAAACAGTTGAGAAGCTATTTCCAAAAATTGCTAACGAGCTAAAGAAGCCAAGTTTTAACTGTTAGATACCCTGAAAAAAAAGTGTTCCAAATGGCAGGATATCTGCCGTGCAACTACTTATCAAAGCAGGTCAAATTTACTTTTATCTGAGTATATTCAGATCAAGAGGTAGAACCCACCCCTTTTTTTTCTTCTGGTTTCCTGTTATTGTTGCTGCAGCTGTATATTTCTTCTTCCATTTCACTTTGTGCTTTCAATAAAGAGCTAAGTTGTGACTCTTGGCTTAAAATTGTGTTAAAATTGTGAATGTTGGTTTTGAATTACTTTACTACCTGAAGATCATTATCAAAGTGACTGTTTCTTCTTAAGAAAAGAGGTAAGAATATATCTGTTCTACCTACATCATGTTCAGATTCTTGACGTTCCAGGAATCTCTCTTGGATTTGACAAACTGAATTTGGAGTGATTGATGAAAAAATAAGCTGATGATAAAATACTTGTCTCTCCTCAAAATATTTAAAACATCTTTCCTCAAAGTTTTCAGTTTATTACTAGAGCAAGTTAAAGCTTCCTTCTCATGAGGATTTTTTCTGATCTTACTGTAGAACCATGAAAATGTGGGTAGGTTGCTAATGTCCATATGCTCTCATTTCCACTGCATTTTACTGACAATTTTTCTGGAAGATAAAAAAAGTTAGTTTTAAAGCAAACAAAACATGCATACGTAATCTTTCTTGCTACACAGTTTTTCAACGAAAATGGTTACATTTCCGTCTAGACTGTTCTTTTCTAACATAATCTAGATAATTTCACATTCTTCAGTTTATAATACAGATGACTAAAATGGCCAACCACTGAGAAACACTATTTGCTTCTTTCACAGCATAATTGAAAATACATCTCTCGGTTGTCACAGTTATAGCATACATCTGCAAGCACGCACCCATGCACAAATACACGTGTACATTATAAAAATGTGAGCTTTTTTCACATTAAAAAATTAATCATTATAGGAAAAGATTTCTTTGTTATACTTTTTGGGGTGTTTTTTTTGTTTGGTTGGGTTGGTTTGGTTTTGGTTGGTTGGGGGTTTTTTTTTTTGCTTTAATATCTTCTTTGAATATCAACATACCTGGAGCTTTTTGTTTACTGTTCTCCAATTAAGTAGAAGTCATTTGCTGTGGAATGTTGTGGAATAAAATATTCCAGGTTCATGACTGGTTGAAAATAATTTCAAAAGCAAATTAATAGCACTTTTTAGGGAAAAAGTATTACTATGTATTTCCTCAGTGATCAGGAACGTGGGATTTGGAAAAGCAGTAACATTTGGAGTCTAGAGTAAAAAACATACCACCTCCTGTTTGGTTACAGCTGAGCACTCAAAATCTTTTTTTTTTTTTTTTTTTCTCATTCCTTCAACATCTGTAACTTTGTTTCACTTCCAGATTATTCATCCAAAGGGAAAAATACAACTCTTCTTAAGTGTAATTACAGCTTGGTATCCTACTTCAAATGCTATCAGGCATAATATGACTTCCCCTAAACAAGACAAACCCATTGAAATCACCATCCCTCTTGTCATTTAACATTAGTCTGGGCCCACATTAGCAAGCAGACTGTGAGAAGGAATCATTTTCTACCTTAATAGTCATTAAAATATTCTGAAATTCAAATTCCATGCATGCGAACCTCAAGTGCAATTCATATGATGAGGCTGTTCTGTATAGTACCTGTGCAGCTGATACTTGGTTAGGTGCATAATACATGGTACCTATAGCTGATATGGGTAGAGCTGACAGAGTTAAGAATTCTGAGCCATGAGAGGATCTAAACAGGTTGTTCTCTGGCAGGCAGCTGCTTCTGGATCATGTTCAAACTGCCTAGCCTAGGCTCTTAATTTTCACTTTGCGGAACATGAAGGGCAACCATCTAAACCCAGCAACCTGATTCTTAGCACATGAATTAGAGCCTGTATTCTGAATATAATCAGTAACAAAAAACAATGTAACTGGTTCTTGAAGAGGCTTTGGTTGAAATTTACCACCCACTGTAACAATCTATGTATTGTTTGTTAACGTCAGAAGCTGGGATGACTGAGACATCTTTCTCCTTCCCTCAGAAGCCATTTTTCCTGAATGTTTTTCTCCTACCTGTTGTTACACGAAACACTCATCAGAGTTAACAACATTAATTCAAACTCATTACTAGTCTATCAGTGAAGAAAACTCTACAGCCTCCTCCTAAGGCATCTCTCAGATCCTACAAAGAGTAATTTGGTGTCTAAAGTAGGAGACAGTCTCTCTCCTGTAAGCCTCGGTGTCTCTGCAGAGGGATGGAGTGCTACCATGCTGCACAGTGAGTTTCCCAAAGCAGGCCAGCAGGAGATGTTAGGAGCAGAAGTGCAACCGAAAAAGGTCCTGACCCCAGGCTTCACAGCACTTCTCTCTACTCAGGAGGCAAAATCCTCTTCCCAGGGTGCGGTGTGGGAAAAGCAGGAGCGTTGGTCGGGGAGATGCTCATGGTTAGAGCACCCACCTGGGAAACGGGGACCTGCAATGCTGGCCAGCCTCCTTCAGAGGGGATTTCAACCAGTAACTTTGTTTTCCTGGAAGGTGCCTTAAGAGCAGGTGTGGAAAGGCTGCTGGGTCACCCCCACGGGAAACAGTACCATGAGCTCGAGAGAGAAAGCCAGCGAGAAGCAGTCTCGTTCTCTGGTCTCTGTGGGAAAGCGGAAGCCCTGGGGTCTGCTCACAATAACTGAAAAGAGCAAGTAGCTTGTGACTGGTAATGAAAAAATGATAGCTGGCAGCGATGGTAGCTGGCATGAGAAATGTGAGCCGGGGGGGTACCGGGGAGCACAGGGCAGATTGCAGCTGTGATTACAGAGCTCCAGGAGCTGGAGTAGAGGGTGAGTTTTGGCTTCCCTGCGTTCCCAGGTGGTGATGGAGTACTGCTTTGCACAGCAAAAGGGTGTTAAAAGAAGCTGTGCCCCCATGGACAGTGAAAGTTGTGTTTCCTCCCCCATCCTGAAGTTTAAGAAAGGTCTATGAGCCCTTTCACACCACATCAGCAGCTTGCATGGGTATAAAACAAATCACGATGAGCCTTCACTCTAGTCATTCTCAAGGGTTTATGAAAAAAGGGGGAAACAGAATCCTAAATCAGTAAGTATACACAAACTAGATCCTGACCAAAAGTACACATTTTGCTCACTTTCTTGAAAACTACCTTTTCCCTAAATTGTATATATAGATTGTATACATAGCTTTCTGGATTAAAAAGAGGTTTAAATAAGTGTAGATAGTAGGGCAAATCTGTGGCTTCCCTATTACAGAGGAATAAGGTGTCATGAAACACCTCCTACTTGCCTGCTGGGAGAACAAGAATACGTGAGGTAATTTTCCCCTTTCCCATGCATGTGGGCAGAGGGTAGGTTGGCAAGGGGAAAAAATAGGAGAAAGACTGATTGATACGCTACTGAAAAGGAAAGATAGACTAAATAGGACAAAAAAACCAATCAGACCAAAGGTGAAGATAGACCAGTCTGCCTAGTGTATAATAGGAAGGACAGAAATAATCCATTGGATAATTCTTATCAGACAGTTACCGGAAGCTTTATTTAAAACTTGAGTTTGTTAAATAAAACAAAAAAACTTCCATCTATTTAAGAATTATAAATGAGTTAAAAATTATTTGTTTATCCAGCCACTCCAGAAATAAAAAATTGTAATAACTACATACCACATGGACAAAATTTCTCCAACAAACTTCCTTAAAAATCATCTTGGTGGCCAAAATTAATGTTAATTTGAGTAAAGTACTATACGGTAACACCAACGTTAGGCAGGATTTGTGTTGACTGATTTATGCCATCTGTTCACGACTCAGATGTCACTTTCTCTAGCTTTCAAATAGGGAAAACAAAAACAAAACTTGCTCTTCCCAATCTCGATCAAGGTATTTAGTGCACTTAGTTGAATTTTCAACATTTACTCAACTGTTTCTTTGAAAAATAGTACTGATACCATAATGTTCAGTTACACTTAAGCAGAAAGCACGCTCCGCAAGATATCAATGTTTTAAAGAGAACGAAGGAATAAGCATTGTAATTAGCAAATGTTTTGGTAACAGCTAGAAAATGTACATCCACTCTGTAGACTTGTTGGAACATAAACTGCTTTTTTCCCTACATCTGGTATCCATAAAAAAAGGGACCCGGTAACCAAACTTTACACATAGCATTTTAAAGAGGCAGCACACAATAAATTGCGCCCCTCTTTAAATAACACGGGAGCCTTTTCCTGACACAAATAAATAGAATTAATAGAGCAGCACTCATTCGAAGGGTCAACCAAGTGAGATATAAAACCGCCGTAGATTTTCATTTTGCTGACAGCAGCTTGAGCCTGGGATTATTGACAATCACAATTTGCAGACAAAATTCCCTTCTGGCTTAATTCCTTTGATTTCATTTAATTCCTCTGATTTCATCCGAGCCGTTCCTTCTGAGAAAAGCCTGGTGCCCTCGCAGCCTTTCGCTCACCGGGGGCGGGGCGGCAACGATTCGTTACCGCATCCCGTGAAGGGCACTCTCACCCTGCTCGGCGCCCTCCTCGCCGCCCTAGGGAAGAGCCGAGCGGGCCGGCCGCCCCGGCCTCTTCCCCGTCACTCCCGAGGCCGCTGCCCCGCGCGGCCTCGGCGGGGCCCGGGGGCAGCGCCGCGGGGCCCGTCCCGCCGCCCCGCCCACCCGCCCGCCCGCGCTCCCGCCGCGGCCGCTGGGGGGCAGCAGGGGGCGCGGCGGCGGCGGCGGCTGCGCGGAGCCGGACCGGGCCGGGCCGGGCCGGCCGGGGGCGGCGGGAGGGTGTCGGGGACGCCGTTTGGGCGGCGGCGGCGGCGGCGGCGGCGCCGATGCGCCTCTCGCCCGCGGTCGGTATCGGCGTCAGCCCGTCAAGGCCACGGAACGGGTGTCCCGGGAGGGGGCGAGCTGTGGCGAGCGGAAAACGGCTGCGAGGTCGGCAGTGGGCAGTGTTTCCCAGTCACTTTTTCTCGGCAGGTTACAGCCTTGGGAAGCCAAACGCGAGTCAAACATCTGCTTGGCCAGGAAGAGCCCATGCACTCTGTAACAGCGCTGCTCGCTGATGCACGCCCAGTCCTGACATCACGCTACTTTCTGTTTCGAGAACAAAGAACTCTTACTTTCAAACAGTAATCGCTTAAATATTTCCCATCTGGTAATGCTGCTGGAGTAATTAGTTGTTCCGTGTTAGGTCACGGGCCAGAAAGCTCCCAAGAGTGGTAGGGCTGACAGAAACCTCCTGGGGCTCCATATGGGGAAGGACCAAGGTCTGCACCCAAGATGGCGTCGCCCCACGGCCCCACTGGTCTGTGAGCAACTGGCCTGGGCCTGGCCTCCAGGGAAGCACCGGGCGATACGGCAGATGCCATGGCCAACAGGAGCCCAGAGTGTGTTTTCACGAGCCAACCACGTACTAGGCTCCGTTACGAGGAGGAAGATGGCCAACAGATTGAGGGAAGTTACTGTTCTGCTCTCCTTGACACTGGTGGGCAGGACCTGGCATATGACAGTCACTGTCGGGGCCCCCCGGTTACAGAAGGATAAGGAGAAACTGGTCCAGTGATCTTGGTCCTGGTGACCAAGATGGTCGGGGCCTAAAACATACCCTACGGAGATGGGATTGAGGGACCTGGGCTTTTGTGGTCTGGGGAAGAGGAGGATAAGGAGGGACCTAGTAACTGCTTGTAACGACTTGAAGGGACGTTACAAAGACGACGATAGTGCCAGATGATGTAAAGAGGGGACAAATACTACACACTTCATCTTGGGAGGTTCAGTTTGGACATTAGGGGAAAAAACAGTCTGGAGGATTGTTCAAGACTAAAAGAGGTTGCCGAGTGACATCAAGGAATCTGCCCTTGGAGGTTTTCAGACCTCAAACCTGACCTGGGAGTGGGGTAACAGTCCTGTTTCAAGTAGGATGTTGGACTCGATGATCTCCAGAAACCTCTTCCAACCAATGTTTAGTGATTCCATGACTTGTATGCTTGTCAAGTTTGACAGTTCTGGCTTTCTACACAAATTAAGAATACACAGAAAAGCACAAAAATGTACTGGAATTTACCAGTAAGTTTTTGTATTTTTGTTGTACAAAATACACAGTACAACACATGGTTTATTACTGTTGCATGTTACTGCTCTATGTCCCTGCATCTGTAAATGCATTTATAGCTGCGTGAATGAGATTAAGCATTCGTTTCCATGATGGAAGAAAATTCCTTTGGGATAAACCTTAACACAGGAGCTATTGGCTTATAAGCATCCCTGTCCTGCAACTACTTATGAAATAAATCAGTTGACCTATTTTGAATCTTTTGGCTCAATAGGTATGGGTAGGATTTTTAAAGCACTTTAAATCTTAGTATTAAAAAGACTGTAACTTTGCCTTAGACACCACGTGCTGTTAAAAGATAACCATTCTGTGAAGTAGGTGTTATGTTGCGCCTCCTGGTTGCAAGATGTAGATCACTGAATATATACTGGGAGTAATCAAATGGTAAATCTGAACCTAGACAACACAGAAATTTTACCTCAGTATCGCCAAGAACCAGCACTACTGATGAGAACTGTAACTATTAACTCCTGACTACAGAGCCTAATTTATCAAGATGCCATATAAACCACAAAATAAATTCAATTTGTGATAATACACTTGACTATATTCAAGTGGCCTCCTCCAGAAGCAGACATGAGTCTTGAACAACAAGAAGTTAATCTAGAAAATTCCAGTTGAGTCCTGAAAGTATGTTTTTTCATGCTTTTCATCTTACGAAGCAAAATTGAGTCTCGGTTTCCTCAGAAACTGTAGCTTGAGTCGAAAGTAGAAATTTGAAGCATTACTGTTGGCACCTACAATGAAAAATATCCAACTGCAGTATTTAGCAAGGAAGAAAAGGGTAAGCAGGTGAAATCTCCTTACATTTTTGCAAATGGTGTTTAACAGTGACGGTTAAGAAAGTAGGGTGTTTTTATCAAATCATTACTGATTGATAAGTAATGGTCAATACATGAAAAGAGCATCCCAGGTTTGCTGCATTTTAGCCAAGAAAAAAGATGCTTTTTTGTAAGATCCAAAAGTGTGAGAGTTCATGATTGAAGTAACAAAGATTTGATCTGAAAAGTTCTCTCTCTATGATTCAACAGTCATGGACTAAACATACATTTCAAGGTGTTAATAAAAAAAACCTTATAAATTAAATGTACAACTCAGAATATATTTTTTCTCATTCTTCAAAAAGTTCATTTACATAAGTGACTTAACACAGCTAACAATATTTGTTTCTTTAACATCAAGATACCTGCTGAATTTTTTTTTAGGGTTAGTGTCTCTGTGTCAGTTGGAATGGCTGGAGGTAAAAAAGAACTCATCCTACATTGGATCTTGTGCTAAATAATGTTTATTATTGCATTCTACACCATCTTTGTGCTCTGAGCCCTCAGCTGGTGTCCATCAGGGGTGCCACGACTTAGGCTGTTAACTTCATCCACAGAAGATCATGAATATCAAGTTTTCCTTAGGAAGTAGATGCTACCTACACAAGCTCCTTTTTCAATATGTAAGATAACTAAGCAAGAAACATGTACTAACACACTCCTAAGAGGTGAAGAATGGCCTCAGGGAATTCCTTACCCATGGATGTGATGCCAATTCTCAATTCTCTCTGAAAGCAAAGTGGTAATAGAAAAAAGTAGTATGTCTGAATGACATTTTTCTTCACCTTAATGACTTAATACTGTTCTACAGCCTGTATCAAAGCACAAAAAAATGCATGCAGATTTTATTCAGGCACTTTTAGTGGTGTTAAGTATTTTTGAGGAAAGAAAAAAACCTTTCACAGCGATGTATGGGAATATCTGAGAGCACGGAGTAGCATCAGAGAATGATAGAGGGTGGAAGGGTCGTGGTCCCATCCGCACAGCCTCTGCAGTGAGCCAGGGGGTGGTTCTTCCTTTGCAGATGGTGGGATCCATCCCCTCAAACCTTTAGAAGCCTTGTTAAACCGTTATCAGTCTTATTTCCCTCTTGTGCTAAGTGTAGACAGTGCACGTGCTAGCAACAAGCCTGGCACAGCAACACACAGGAATGAGATGTGAACACCAGAGCGGGTGTGCACGGTCCTCCACAGGGATTTCACCGGCTGTTTCCAACATCACAGAGACAGGCATACAGCAGCTCAAGCCAAACGTGAAAAAGGGAGCATAGGAAAAAGTTACCAAGCCCTTTCATTTTTTATGTTTTCCAGCATAAAACTACCCAATGTTCTCATTTTGTTAGCTTTGTGATAATGGATAACCAGTACTGTTTGTGCTTTGTACAGATTCGTTTTATCAAACCTCTGGTGTGGATATGCATTTGCATGTATACACAAGTTGACTACAAAGTTTTCTGCTAAGAGCCATATAGTGTTAGACCTAAAAAACATTAGAACTGCCAGTAGAGTGAACTATCCCCAAAACTGTATCTGGTTTTGTTTCAGAAGAGACTGGTTTTTTTTTTTTTTTTCCAAAAGAAAGGCCATAAATGAGCTAACGTTTACATTGTGTGAATGATAAGGAGATGAGGGCTCAGGAGTGAACTGGGGAGGTATGCCGTTTGATACTGTAGATGTACCTTTTGAGATTTAAAGATTTCCACAAGCATCTGAAACCAAATTTAAATAAGGTTTAATGGTTTATGTGGATTCTTTTTTTCAGCTTTTCAAAATGGTAAGGAAATGCCAACACATGAATGATCAAGTCAAAACATAACTTTTATAATGGAGAATAGAGTTGAGCACTTCTGAAATTAAAAACAGCTGACCTGTAAGTAGCCTTAGACAGGTGCTTTTAATGACATTTGGACAGAGATCACTTTCCCAGTTACACCAAATGGCAATTTGTGCTATTAATAATATTGGATTCTACATTTTTATATGAGAGTGTGTTTTTGAGGCAAGTCTATAAACAGAGTGGTTTTATTTTAGAAATGTTTCAGTGGTTACTTAACAATTGCAACACCCAGTCATACATTAAATTTTAACAGCTTTCTGATAATCAAAGGGTTATTCTTCATATTTCAGAATGTGTCAAAGGCCTAAGAAATTAATGAAACAAATACCACCTTACAGGTTTACTAAAAGACAATATATACATATAAAGATGGAAGAAATTAGGTTTAATGAGAAGTATAATGTTGGATCTCTTCAGAATATAAAGAGAATATAAATAATTTTTAAATGGTAGAAGTAATTTTACAGACTGTATTATGTATTAAGACAGGAAAGTGGTGCTTATGAAAATGAACCAAACAGTCCTTATTCATTATGTGGACAAAGTGGTAATTAAGAAAGGAATTTTAGAAAAAGACATATTTGGAGAAATTATTTCAGCTAAATTTAACATTGCATTGTTAATTGTGTAAATAAAACAAAGCTAATACCCCCACTTTATCTCAGCTGCATAGAGAGCATGATTACACTCCATACATTATATGCATTACTTTCAAAGAAGCTGGAAATAGTACCAGCTCACATTGCTTTTTAAAATTAAAACTGGAAGACAAACTATTCTTTCCATGAATAGGTGATTCTGCATGTTATATCAATCTCTGAATTAATAAATTCAGGTTCCATTTGAAACCTTTATAAAGGTTTCAAATTTTTTACACTTAAAACTTTCTGGTATACACAACTGATGAAGCTTCATTCCATAGTGATTTTTAGGGTAAAATTCCTCTCAGCGGATTTTAGGCATCAGTCATGTAAACAATTGCATCTGAGCTAGTCATCTAGGCTCTTCTTGTAATCAAAGGAGAGAAGAATTTTTGGGGTACAATTCATCTGGCCAGCTTTAGGTTTCTTTATTAATGTGTGATAAATTACACCAAAGAATCACCTGTTTCTTTCCACTGATTGCCAAAGAAATGACTGGCACACATCCTACCCTTTGTCACCCAGGCGTCCTTTAGAGCTTTGCCTTGTATTTAAATATAATCAGTAGAGTAGATTTTGCCTGCATTCCTAGAAAGCTAGATTTATTGGATTATGTATTTTGACATGTAACAGTTTCACCATCATTTGAGTTAAGTCTATCGAAATCTAAATTACTGTGAAAATACACCAGCATTAATTTTATCTACAGTACCTTGGATTACTGAATATCAGCCTTTCTTTTTTTTATTTGGCTTGGGTTTGTTTTTTTTTTTTTTTTCTCCGTGATTTTCAACAGTTGTTCTGAAATATTTACAGATACTGCAAAGTCGTTTCTGTGGGTGTCTGTATGTCTCAAATGGAAATCTTCATCACTTCGGGAGAACAAATGCATGCCTGAAAACCAAAATTCGTACAGAAATAGCTGAACAGGAAGATCTGTGTATGTAACTGGAACTGTGCTATATGAACTAGCATTTGAGCCTGTGTTGTACTAAATACTGAGTTTGGGAAGGACATAGTGTAACAAGAGCGTGTTCCAAAGCTGCGTTTACCTGGGGCTCCTCTGTGCTTGGAAGATGTCGTCACTACCTCAAAAACATACATATAAAAACAGTACAGCACTCACAGTCTGTAATTTTAAGGTATATCTGATCGGTATAACTGACAGACATATCAGTTTACAGAATTTTACCTCATAACTTTATCTTATAGGCAAAGCTAGAAAATACGAGCAAAGCTATTGCAGACTGTTAAGGTAAAGAAGGGTTATATATATTTATGAGACCTTTTGTGAACAGTCAGCATCAACTTGTACATCAGTGAAATACAATTCCTTGTAGAAAAAGAAGCCTGAAAATTAAAAATGTAACAGAAGATTTCGTTTTGTGCAAATGTGAAGTTGTATTAAGGCATCTACTTCACCAAAACCTAAAAAACAAACCTTAGTAAGATGCTCATTGACTTAAAAAAAAAAAAAAGCAGTGATTAGCATCACCTGACTTTCTAACACAACTAATTTTAAAAGGATTGTATAGACCTATTTCCATGTTTCTACAGCAGTATGGAGGGAAGAGAGAAATCTTCAGTAAAGTAACTCTAACTTTACAAATTAAACATCCATCGGCCTGATGACTAGGGAAACTCTCACATTATTCCCTTTTCTACTGTCTCCTCACTGCTGTTTCCACGTCTGAGGTTCTGACTGCATTGCCTTGCTCTGCTCTTCTGTTTTATCCACTTTGCATCAGAATTTCAACAAAATCTCAAGCCCAGGCTTGCAGGCACAAAAGGTTCCGATAAGCATCCATCTTTTGAATGATTTTTTCTGGCCCTTCAAATTTTTAGAGACTCATTAATTATGTTCAGCTATCTGCTAATCAGCATGAGAAGCTGTTTCAGTCTTTGTTTTACAATACATCCATTCTGTTAATATTTCCCCTGGTGGAAAAACCTGCAATACTGGGTGATTATAGACTGAAATTTACTATAGAGATAGTCATAGCAGGCGTGGACTGATCCATCAGATGTCAATTTGAAACAATGATTAATACATTATTAATATTTTCATACATAAATAAATATACCTTCTCAAGGCTGAACCTTTAATTTCCCACCCTTGCAGCTCTAAAATTTTCAGTGGCACTGTCATCTTCAAGTGAAATCTTTATCAAAATATTACCAATAGAAACTTTAAAAAAACCTATTATTTAACTTACTAGCTTTCCTATTTTTAGAAAGTAAAATTATAGAACTGACAAAGTATGTGCAGTGACTGTTGCTATGTCTGTTTGGAAAAGTCATTTCATTTTGGCTGGCTTTGCACCTACTTACTTCACTTACCCTAAGATTTCTGTCTTAAACAAATGGTTGTCCAGAAACCAAAATCTACGTGGATCAGTTTTACTCCACTTCAGACTGCTTGAAATTTGCACAGTGGCACTATTAAATAGTTTTGGTTCAGGAACTGACAGCCTAATATCATATGTATCTGTTAAGGATGCTTGAACTCATTAGAGAAAGTATTGTGTATATGACATTACAGAAAAAACTTTGCCAACCAAAACTGAGTTCCAGTTGAATTATTTGTTACCTATTCCTTTCCAGTGAGTAAAAGAGAGATCCCAGATATAATAGATTGAAAAAGCCACTGATCCTTATATAAACGTTGAGTAAGATGAAATCTTGCTTTGTGAGTTAGAATCTCAGCCTTCAAACAGCACTGACAGTGGCAGCTCGTCTGAACCAGATTCTTTAGAAACCCGTGATGAGCTAAAACTCTTGATTTTTGGTTTCCAGCCAAAAATTGCACTACTGAAAATATAGTGTTGAAAATGTAGATCCACTTCCAAACATGTCTGTTCTTCTGTATATTTCATTACTTTTTTCCTAAAATAGAATTTGATGAATGCAGCCACTTGTGGATACTTTACAGTATTTTAGGTATTTTGTGACAAACCACATTGACATATAATAGCTAAGACAAGTAATACGTTGTATATCATTAACCAAAGTAATTGATTATTCTGAATATCTTAAGAATATAAGTATCTATAATGTAATGTAATTTAATATATAGGTTTTTTTTCTCAATATCACTAATTAATAAAGCTGGTCTTTTTTTATGTGTTTTAAGTGGGACTTTCTACATAACTCCACTGCTGTTCTTTTTTGGGGGTTGGTTTTGGTTTTATATTGGAAATAGTGACTCTATCTTAAAGGTTGCTGTTTCCTCCTGTTTTTTTCTAGCATGCCTTTGGAGGAAGGAGATGGAGGAAAAAACAGGCTTGGAAGGAATCCTAAAATATTCAGGGGGCAGGTGGAGGGTATTGATATTTTTCTTCTAGCTCTACTTCTCAGCTCCTGGTATGGAGAAGTTCTATTACACAAAAGATACAAAAGCTGTAATAACTTAAGGAAATTAAGGAACCAGAATTATTAAAAATGCTGTCCCCTGAATCATGCCTGGACCCTCTTGCTATGTCAATAGTACTAATAAACAGGGTGAGGGCATATAGCAGACGCTCAAGTGCTACTAGCGTGTGATCTCCCATACAATGTGATTTGGTAGCACTAAGCTCCTATGCTTTTGGTCCTTGCTAACTAAGGCTCTGTCAGACAATGTTTAGGACCTGTCTAGGAAATACCACTGGACAGAGACTATCCTCTCCTAGGCAGTAAGCATGATGCCATCCTGTGTGGGAATGAGAAACGATTTTAGCTTTATGGGTGTGTTTGCCACTGCCATCAGGGCCAGCAGACCAGCCCGTGTCCTTTTTATTTATTCATATAGATGTAGCCTCAGTGTTTGCCCTAGATGATTGGTAGCCAGAGGATAACCAAATAAAAGAGCATCGCTTTAATGGGAGTGCTTGTGACCTGCTTGTTATCTGAGATTCTGCTTAATGTTGCAGGCAAGCCTGAAGGAGGAAACAAGTTTGTCCCAGGAAAGGAGAAGGATAAACTGCTCAGTGAAAGAATTGGAAACAAAGTTACAAAAGCCATTTAAAAAAAAAAAAAAAAAGTAAAAGGCAAATTTAGAATATGCCTTAAAAAAACTCCTTAAAGTCTGCTCATAGTTGTCCATAAGGAGTTCCTAATGTGTATGTTAGCCATAAAAACTGAGGAAACAATTCAGCTACAGCCCATCCCAGAGTATTGCCTTTTGGAATCAGTTCCAAGCTTCCCCAGGGACGGAAAAACACTAACATTTCTCCCAAGCCTCCACAGTGCTGCAGCCTTGAGCAATTTTATTTCCCTTTGGTACAAATGTATCCTCTCTTTCTTTTTTTTTTTTTCATCTGCTATTATTCTCAGCCTGACTTAAGCTGCTGTTCAGAGCAAATTCATCAAGTAGACCTCATCCTACTTTCAGGGAGGTTGTTTGATTCCTGCTGTATTATTTATTTCGATGTTGCTTCTAGCTTAAATGACCTTCTAGTTAACAAGATGTTTTCAAAACTCCTATAACGTTTTATGAATGTACCTCAAGAAGTATTTTTATATATATGTATGTGTATGTGTATATGTGTGTGTATACACACACACCCCCAAACTAACATTCTTAAACTTTTGTTAAATCTTCACAGCCTAAACTATGAAGAAGGCGTGCCAAGCAAGGGGCCTTCTTGAATATACCACAGCTTCTTCTCTACTCATCCAAAGGGCTATACTTGCTGTCATCCAATTAGGAAGCAGCTGGATTATACACCTGGATCCATTAGCTGGGAAATGTTCCTAGGTTCCTCAATTTAGACAAGTCCTTAATGTTAATAATACAAATGATGTTAATAATATGGGTGAAAAATTGGACGTTTTAGGACGTTTTGTCTCTTCCTACACGCCTTTTGTAATTTTTTGGTCTTCTGTCGTTGTGGTAACAGATGGTAAAGAATGACAGCATAAACATTAATTTTAATACTAAATATTAAACTTTAATAGCTCTAATGATGTTAAGGTTCTTCACTGAGCACCAGAACTAATGAAATCTGAAAAAGAAGTCAGTTCACCTTTATTAGACACCTTCCACCTAAATGCCCTGAGTTTTGTTGAAGCGATCTTTCTAAAACAACTGCTTAAGTTTCCTGGATAGTCAATAGTAAGAGTTTGTTTCATGTAAAGGCCTCAAGAGGGTGATTCTGCCTACCTCAGTTTAACAAGCAAAGTTAAGCTAATTGGATTTCCTATGGTATCTTCAGAAAAACCTAGCCTTCCTCATTGACTGTACAAGGAACTCGGGTGCCCTGAGAGCAGTTCAGTAGCTTACAAAATGGGATTAATCATACCTAATTTAAACTGTTTAAAAGCTGATTGTCTAGTCTAAGCTTATTGCTTACATTTCAACTACGATCAACAGCAGAGGTAAGTCTTGCTGAGGATAATTCACCTCATCCTCTGGAGATGCCCGTTAGCTCCACTGACTATAGATACCTCACTGTGAAACAAAGGGTTGTCAGGGAATGAGCTCAAACCCTGAATACCTACTTACTCACACTATTTAATTGCTTACCGTCTTCCTGGAAGTGCCTTGGATTGTTATAACTTGTTTTCTCCCAGCCAAATCCACCATATAAGATGTGGATGCAATTAATGGTATTAGAGTTGTTCAGCAAGCACCAGAATTAATTAAAATCTGAAGCAGAACTCAGTCCATCTTTATTAGACACCTCACACCTAAGTTTCATGTGTTTGTAGAAGCAGCCCATCTGAAACAGGTACCTAAGTTTCCTGGAGAGCCAATAGTATTATTAGTCACTGCTTTTCAGTGCTATTCACTTTCAGGGCCGGGGGCTTGTCCCTAGCCCTGTTTCATTCAGCACTACAGACATTGCCTATATGACTAGTTTGGGGTAAATAACTAACTTTCAGATGGCCAGTGCTGGTGAGGTAACTCTTATCTAAGCTGTAGGTGGAATTAAGATGTCTAAGTCTGGTAAATTGAATTCTCTTACTGACAAGTTCGTACCTGGCAGTGAATTGGGAGCCCTTACCAAAGTTAGTTGTTTTGTTTAGTTTGTTTTTTTCCCAGTGGTACATACATCTCCAATCATACACCTCTTTCCCCTCTGCATTCCCTGGCCTTTATGACAGGCTGAGTTCATGCTGAAGCCTTTCTTTTATTTAGATTAATATGGTCTTCTCTTCCCAAATACCTATTTTTATGAAAACCATAAGAACTTACGTATTTTTGATACTTCCATCTCTCTCTCAGAAGTGACTGACATTAACCAGTAAGTGATGGAAATTATGTTAGTAGCATATACACTACCATACCCACACAGTGAGTGTTGCCACAGGAGTCTTGTTTCCTTAGGGGATCATCTGAAAACTTTTTACTAATAATCAGCATAGGCAATAGCAATGTAATGTCATGCTAAGTATTGCAACTGTTTTATTGTGATGCTATAAATACCCTTGTTCATTTTGGAAACTTTAAAAAATGTTATAGGTATAACTATTATGTGACAGTAGTCGAGAATCTATGGCCTTTTGTTGGGAATGACGACTTTCTTTTCTGGCATTAGCTCTTTATTGATAGCTGGTTTCAGATATTTGTGAAGAAATAAGTGTTCTTTCAGGATGCCTCCGGGTTTTATGAGAATGGATGCACAGTTGGCCCAATAATAATTTTTTATCATGTATCGTGCTTGCTTACTTATACCAGTATTTTCATAAACTGGATTTATTAGGAAAGAATTGAAGAAGAAAAATTATTGGAATAATAAAGCACGGTAAACTTACAGAAAGGTATCAGACATTATATAATAAAATTTTCCAAAAGTTATCATCATCCACCTCCACCCTTAGAGTCACAGGACTGGTCATTCTGAAGGTTTTCTACATATATTCACTTAGGTTGACTGTTCGCAAACTATTACAAGTGAGAGCCCAACAGGGTGATAATAGACTCAAACAGCAGTAAGTTTTTTTCCAAGAGTTACAGCAAAATGAAAGCTTCATAAGTATAGTTGTTTCACATATCACAAAACACACAAAAGCCCTGAAATGTGCTTTTCTCCCAGCTTATCATGCTGTGAGGTTACTGACTCTCTTTGAGACCTTTCAACTTCAGCTAGTGTCATTTTTACCATTTCGTAAGACCAAAGGCCAAAAATGTTGTAAGCAGCTGGAAGCAGCAATACCCTAACATAAATAGAATGGAAAAGAATTTTTTTGTTTCTGTTCCTTCCCATAAAACTTCTGTCTAAAACAATTAATTTTAAATTCTCTTACCTTCAGTTTCATGGTTTCTTCTGTGCTGTCCTTTATGTCTGGAAGAAATGAATATATATCACTGAAATGTTTCTGTAAAACAAACTTTTATGCCTTTCAGCAGAAATCCATGTTATAATCAAATTTAAAATAAGATGCATACCAATTTTAAACTTGGTCTTTAAACTGGACAGCTGGGAAATTTTCTGTTTGGACTGCATTATCAGTCTAATTGAACTGCTTTCTGAGCAATACAGATTGTGGTGAAAGGTGCCCTATAGCAAGATGGCATTTCTAATTGACTCATCTGAACTGTAGCATTATTGCTGTCTTTCATTTGATTGGGTCATGGTGAGTATATCATGATGCTTATGGTCTTTAGGGAGGGTCGATCACCTTCCTAAATTTAGGATGTTATGAATTATGAGCTACAAAAGTGTCATTTACATACAACCAACCAACTGAATTTCTTCCTGACATGAAGAAATTCTTCTGTTACTACAAAGACATTAGAGATGCTATTTTAAGTCACATGTGCAAGCTGCCTGGAGACTATAATCAGGTTGAGTAATCAGGTGGCATGGCAAACTTGGACTGTTGTGTGGTACGTTGAGTCCACTGTCTTTGTATTCAAATCTTAATATTTTTTACTTACTAAGGAAATACAATCTCCTTTCTCTTCACTTGCATTTAAATTCAGTTAATCTGGAAAAGTGGGTATACAGTTGCACTGAACTCATCAGTTATGTGCAAGCATCAGATATAGGATAAAACCTTGTAACTAGGAGCTCTTATAAGCATTATTATACTGCTTCTGCTCTTATTTCAGAGCCTTGAATAAAGATAGAATGAAGTCTGTGTTACTAACGGTTTGTTGGTTTGTGGCTCATTTGCTAGTTCTCCCGTTCCAAAATATTGCGTGCATATTTTGTAGTCCATGATTATGCAGAAACAAAACCACAGATGTTTATATTACTGAGGTTTCCCTCTTCTAACTGCATACTCTCTTAAGCATGTCCCGTGAAAAAACCATGTCTTACCCATTCATTTCATAATCACGTTAGAGATCTTCTGGAAACAGCATTTTATGGTCTTTTTGTGATTCTCCTCAATCTCTTTGCCTTCCATTCTTCATTGCTTTCTTTCCTTCATGTCTCCTTCTATCTCATTGGCATGTCTGACTACTGGCAGCACTGTCAAGCCATCCATCCTCTTCTGTTGCTGTGCTTCAGCTTCATTATACAATCACTGGAGTGATTATCCTGCGGCCAAACCTTGGCTTGATGTTCCTCACAATGTCAAACTAGTCCCCAATGGCACAGTCATACCAATGGTAGATACTTTGGAACAAAAAAGTTTTGTTGTCATTCTCCAAAAATACAATATGAAGACATATGAAATTTGCTTTTGCCTTCCATCTAATCAAAATATTTCTGGAGGAAAGGGGTTTGGGAAGGATAACTAATGGGAGTCTAATTCCTGAGGATGGAATTAACATGGTCCAACTGTAGCAGTCTAAATCTGTAGCTGGCCTATCCTAGTCATCCAGACTTGTCAGTGTAGAGAAACGGGAACAGCTAAGGGTACTGCATGCCAGTTATCCTAAACAGCTATCTTAGGAGACAGGAGTCATCCATTTGAAAGACCATGCATCACTGCCTGTAAAGGGAACTAGCTTATAATTCTAGTTGCATCTGCAACCTTAAAACGATGTTCTGCTTCAAGAACCAGTGGAGGAAAGGCTAATTATTCCAGACGTCTTGTAATGAGTCTTGGGAAAAAAAGTAACGGGAAGGGATTTCAAGTTACAGTGACAGCAAAAGGAAGCTTGCTTTATCAAATAATTTCAGAACTCATGGATCTCTTACCGAGTTCAGAAAGCGTATTTCATCACTGTGCAGAAACTGGCTAGAGTGAGAATAATGATAGAGCAACTGCTATGCTGACAAGAGGCTGTTGCATTATTCAAGGGGCTTGAGATAATACTGAGTGTAATTAACCACACTTTTCTTGCAATTTATTGTTTGCTAAGGACACAGCCCTATACTCTTAAACATTTATATAAACATTGTTGTTCTATGCAAATATTGTTGTTCTTTCCATTAAAGCGCTATTGTTCTCTTCAGTTTCAAAATAAACTTGAAATACATTTTTCTTTCTCTAGCCTGAACAGCATAGCTGAAAGAAATGAAAGGAGGTAGAAGTGGGGGTGAAAGGACAAGCTTGTCAATACCACAGCTACCCTCATCTGATATTAAGACTGCAGGTTAGTAACATGCCAAATTTTTCGTAATACTGTCCATGATATTTGTAAAGAAAATATCTTATTTTTATGAGAATGAGGTTCCAAGCCCCTGCCATTTTTTTCAGTCTGAACAATTTCTACCAAGTTATGTCATATCACATCTTCATAATCATTCAAGTTATAAAGCTACATATTTCCTTGCTTTAAGTGGAGCTATCTGCTCACATCAATGTTCTCCACAACTGATCATAAAACTAACAATGGTAGGACACCAGAAGATCATTATTTCTGCCTCTGCTCCTTTCTGGTAACATACCTTGAGCCTCTTTATCTTCATTCTACAGAAACATCCTGTCCATGTAGTCCTAGACTGAAACTGCGGAGGTACACTGTGACACAATTCAATATTCTTCTTTGAACTTTTAAAGCTGTACAGTTTTCTCACTTCAGTTTGAAGCTCTTCAAAATTCTTCTATATTCAGACAGTAAGTACACTGAGGTAGCAGTAATAATCCTGTTGTTTCAAACTCTAGAGACATAAAACCTGAAGAAAAATTGAGTGAAATGGGAATGTAGAAAAATTGAGTGAAATGGGAATGTAGACACTAAGGAACTTGGAAGTTGTATCATATTTAGTCAGAGTTCAGATCAAATATAGTATATTATATGCCAAAGCATAAAAGAGTGTTGTTCAGCAGGTGTCTGGGAGGGGTTTGAAGATCCATGATAAATCAGTTATTGTGAATGCCTACATACAGTGTTAACCTTTTGGGAACAAAGTGTGATCAAAGGTACTTGTGGTTTGCAGGGCTGAAAGCTACTTTTCTTAGATTAGGTCTTGGTGGCTGATACACAGATATATGAACACATGCTATTTTGAGTGGAAAACAGAACAAAACATCTTGCCACTATGTAGTAAATACATCTCATGTAGTTTTAGGTATCTACAATACCTAAACTTGAGCTAGTCAGGGTAGACTTCCTTTATACTTAAAGGAACGGAAAAGGTACTTTTAGGATTTTTTTATCGACTCTAGTATGTAAAAAGTCCACTTTAGAAGAAACTGTTCTTCTCTACTGTGTAAAAAGGCAGCCTAGATGACTAGATCAAGCGTAGACACCTACAGTTTACTTATATGTATTTAATAAGGTGAATCCCAGCAACAGTGTTGGAGCTGACTTCACCTGTGGCCAACAAAGGTCTTGTCTTACCTTATATTGGCTGGCCACCTGACAGTAACTAAACACTGGAATTGTTTCTCAGTTAGTGACTGATGAGGAAATGGATGGGATTTCACATTATCTCTGTGGTTATTTTTAGGTGTAGAAAACATTTAACAGTTTTTTTGTTTGTTTTTGGGGTTTTTTTTTTGTCTAGTTTGCAGTATGAACATGGGTAGATAGTCCTTATTGAAAAACAACAAATCCGGCATGTATACAGCAAATTAGCTTCACAAAAATATTAGAAGGTAGAGATAAACCCTATCGATTTTACAGAAAACGTAAGATGAATTTTGCACAGGGTAGAAAAACATCAAGACAAAAAATACTGGAATTTATCAAAAATTCAGTATGTATTAATGGTGACAAAAGGAACCATTCTGTAAAAAACACAGACTATAACACTTCCCAATTTGTACAGTAGGATAAAAAAAGGGCAGTATAGAATTCATTGGGTATTCAAGATCCACATCCAAAAAGTAACTTTACGTGGCAGAACTTAATGTCTTCATATCTAACTATTAAATGTGTGAAATGGTATTGAGTGTACTAAGCTAGGCTCCCTTGGTGTCGATCAGAAGGACCTACGCTCCTATGAATGAGCTAAACTATCTTGTACACTGAGGAGACATTTTGACAACAGAAGTGGAGGTATCTCATACAAGCACTGTTCAGTGACTTGATAGTTCTTTTCTTTTTTCTTCTTTTTTTTTTTCTCTCCAGAAAGCTGAGGATGAGATTCTTATTAAATGATTTAAGAACACAAGTCTCTCACTCTGTCTAGTCTCTCACCACTGACTAGACTTAGCAAAAGGCAGGAACCAGTAACCATATTGAATGATAGAAGTCATGCTTGCAATGATTTCTGTTAAATATAGCGTCATCCGTGTAAGTATTCTTCTGGCATGTAGCTGTGGAGACACTTTGTTTATGAGTCTCAAATGGCTGTAGATAAGATAGGTGACTAAAGATTTGCTCTGAACTTCAGTGTTTTCAGGCTTCAGAACTTCAGCTACAGGAGCACATCTGGCAGCAAAATGAAGATGCATTTTTGGACCTCACCTTTATCTCTGATGGTACTTGCAAGAACTCTATTTTATTATGTCTTGTTCCAGGCCAATAAGGATAGGATCTTCATGTTGGACATCCAGATTCCTTTCTGTGAAGCTTGGCCCTGAGAGGCCCCACATTGTCTTTTGTACCAAACAAAAATATAACATGCCAAAAGCTAACATTAACATAACACATGATACGGATACTTATAACCAACTCGACACTAACCATGCTAACACTGTGGGAAAGTAGTCATTATTAAGAGCCCTGCGGAATTCCAGCCTTGCTGTAGCCTGGAGATGTTAAGCCCTGGTGTATTAAGGCTGTGGAGTCCCACATGCTCTGAAGCTTTAAGGATTAATTTATTTCATTTCTCCACTTATATATCCACAAGTAGAGATGACTCTGGCACTCTTATTTTCAGTTTCTGTTGAACAAACGTCAAGAGACGACAATACATGCTTTGTGAGTGCCATTCCACAACTTAAATGCTAAATATGGACTAGAATCTGTTTTGCCATCAGTTTTTACCAAGTACTCGAATAATGATCACATCATATTAGATAATGTAAACGTTGACTGATGCTTGCATATCTGAACTTACATTTCAAATCAAAGAAAGAAAATCCATGATCATTAAATCACAATCAAACACTGTGTCAAGCATCTATAAAAACAGAGCAGACATGTGCGATCACCTATTTAGTTTCTAGTTCAGCTACTGCTTGAAAATGAGAAAAAGTCTAGAACAAGTTAAATAGTCAGGCTTTTATTCTATTTTTAAAAAAAATGTAGAAATATATATGCTTTGAGAGCATTTTTCCTCTGTTAACCACGTGGATTCTTTCACCTCATTGCACTTGTATATGGCCTTTACATTCTGTATTTATAACTATGAATAAATAATCTCCCTACTCTCAGGGTACAGCAAAGCATTTGCTAGATCTTCTTTGGCAATAGTGGCAATTGTTTTCTGATTGATGTCAGTTAATAGCACGTGCCCCTCTATAAATAAAGAAATAGAGTTACATGCATGAAATAAAAACAAAATTTCCTCTCTGTTTGTGCTTGCTGATACTCAGGTATTGTTAATATTGATGCATAAGCCATTTGTTCTATTTCATCCATACAAAAAGGTGACGGTTTCTAAACGTTCCTGGAGTCATCCAAGAGCAACTTAGAGAACTGCACACACTTTCATATTATATCAGCATTTGGGCATCTACTTTATGCCTTCAGTTTCTCAAACAGCTTTTCATAGCTGAAGATGTGAATCTTGCTATTTGCCTTTCATTTTCATTGGATGTCTTTGCACAGAAACAAGATCTGGTTGCTAGTCAGGATACCTATATTAATATAACTAATTTTGCTGCATAGGTTAACATTGTAAGGATTTCTATGTAGCATCCAGTATCTGATGACATACAATGCTTGAAGTGCTTGAGAGTTATTTTTTCATTCTGTATCCATTTCCAGCTAGGTATGTATAAGGCCAGAGTATTCAAGCAGGCTGTTTAGCGTGTCTGGGAAGCTCAGTCCTTAATCACAGTCTCCGCTATCGTAATCAGCAGCCTTCTCCTATTTTTCCATTTTCAGGGTTTATAAGTTTTGAGTTATTATCAAAGTAGATATGCATATCTATCTTTGGTATCAATTAAATCATCATTTATAAGAGATGAGACATCAATACGAAAAAAAAGATACAAATTCACAGAACTGGAAAGATGAAACATCAGTCAAAACCTGAAATCATACTGAAAGCCTAAATTGTTAAAAAATAAAAATACAAAATTAAAATACAGTCCCATAAAACCAAACCAAAACACTGATGCAAAGTAATAAGAAGTACTATTATTTTCTTATTTATATTCAGTCTTACAGCATAGAGGGCTTTCAAGTTTTCTTCTGCATCCAGGAAGGTGAAAACTTTTAAAAGTGAAAGTTGAACTATCATATGATTGAAGAGGCACCTAAAAAAAACTCCCACAAAAATTGTCTGCGTTTGGTAAGACATGTAATCAAATAAGGAGATTATACACTATACAAATTTCAAATTCAGCTCTACTTAGCAGCAATTCATAATTAGAGAACAGTTAATTCTCAAAACCATGGACTGAGAACACGGTGAATTCAGTGAAAAGCCGTAAGTAAGCTCATACAGCAACTTCGATACATTTCAGGGAAGCAGGTAAAACAGAGATTATTATGTAAAAGAAGATGCAGGAATGAGGAAAATAAATCTTACATGTGGGAAATTAAAACATGTATTTGAAAATTTAGTGTTGAAAACCTTGAAAAGTACAGAATTGTTCATACAGAAAAATTCAAGTATTGCAAAATAAACAAGATTAAGATACCAGGAAAGGCAGCGGCATCAACAAAAAGGGCTAAAGGTGTTGCAACAGTAGGTGCTTTTTGTTGATGTAAAGAAAGATGGCAAAAATAACAGGACTATAATAGATAATTCTGTTTACCGACTTTTAAGGTCAGGAACTTGTTTTTAACCTCCATGCTTGCAATGAATGTAGCACTTATTTGTTCTGCACAAGATTTGTTATAAAACAATAGGGAAGCAGATGCTGGTTTTGAAGTCAAGCAGAATATCAAGCCAGAATGTCAGGAAAATAGGCTACTTGTAAAGGTCAAAACATTTGAATTAACAAGACAAAAATACATTTAACTATTTGAATATTAACTTCATTTACAGACATTTATATCAATTTATAAATTTGGAAGGGAAAAACCACCATTAGTACTTTCTAGAGTATAATGATATTAAAGCCAACACTATCATAATGTAATGTCTGGTGTCTTTAAATCTAAACATATACGTGCATATGCACATGCATAATTTCCTGAACAGACTATACTTTGGGATTTGGTTTCCATAAAGCTACAGCATGGCCATTTGAAAAAATTCCACCCATGTATCATCTTTTTTTCAGAGAAGAACAGTAGAGATTAATGTCCTAGTGTATGTAAAAGTCTACATTTGTTGTTAATTTTAATTGTGTATATTTGTGTTAGAGACCCATAAATGCTGTCATTCTGGATCATTTGGCGCATCTAGCCCAGTCTATTTGCCTTCAATAGCTGCCAACAGATGTTGTTACATCTTGTAGCAGATGTTGTATTTCCTGTACATTAAAGTACAAGTGGTGCTGAAGAAATCATCAGAACAGACAGAGAAGGTAGAATCTGCCATTCCCAAAGATCATTTCTTGAGATCCACAGGTCTGGATAACAGCACATGCCAAGAAAACTATTTAGCTTTCTGTTGTGGATCTCTTTACAACAGACTCCGTAGCTCAGTTCTGGCCTGACATTCTCATCTTGGTTTCCCACCTGGTCACCTCTGCTGTTTTAGTTATGTTGTCCCATAGTGTGGGATTTTTGATAGGATCGTCCTCTCTCATTGTTTCACCACATTCTATCCAGAATCAAGGATTTACAAATGTAATGAAACTCATTGGAAAATCTGGTTTAATTAATTTATTGACCTTCTGCTGAGTTCGAAAGTTTGGGGTTGGGTTTTTTGACGTTTGGGGGTTTTTTGTTTTGTTTTGTTTTTCTTTCATATGTATAAAGACAAACAATTAAATGCTGTTTTTTTTAAAAAAAATATCTGTAATTAAGTGGGAAATTTCTAGAAGACAGATTTCAACAGAGTTTTCCAAAGATCTGTCTCCTCATGCCTCCTCTCCCCCCAAATCAGCATATTGGAAGTATGCATTTGTTCTGTAGTAATGAGAAGTTAATTTACAGTTTCTTCACTCCTTATTTGGAGAAATCCATATGAAGAGAGGAAACTATTTTTGGTCTAGGAACATATGGAAAGAAATGGGAGAACTCACATCTCACATTAACCACGATCTTCTAAATCAGAATAAAGACAAAGATATTAAAGGGGAACTAACCGGACATCTTTGTATCTTTTGAAAGTATAGTTAAATATCATCGCGTTTCTCCCATTGTTCTCTCTAGTTCTCCTTATTATTGTGATTACATCTACAACATTCTTATTCTCTTCTGTCATCTATGAAGTTGATTCCTCAGTTTGATAGAGCATAAGGACTTGGGTTGCAATTCACTTTATATTGTCAATATCAGTTTGACTACACTCTTTTCTACATTCTGCAAGGAATTTGTTTTTATCTTCAGTCTTGCATTTGTTGGATCAAGTTGCTAGCTACCATAAGGTGTCAAAAGTCTACTAAATTTATGCTATTGATAAATCTGTCCCATGGTTAGTGGCCAGAAAAAGCTATTGAGAAGAGTCAATGTTATTTCAAATATTTTGCTTAGATACTGGGCTGTGGACAAAGATAGAGTAGTGCAGCTTTTTTTGGTAAAGCAGTATCTTAAAATGGTTTAGATTACAAATTGGAAAAAAAAATCGATCATTTGTACATATTGTATAAACTCATTATTTCATATTGCTTATGCTTCTTATTCACAGGAGTTTGAGCCTGAAGTTCTCAGTTCAGAGGTCCTAAAAAACTTCTTCCTCATTGTGATAAAAAGTAAACCTTTTTGCCACTGCCACAATGGCATAGGTACATTTCAAAACCCAAATATATCCAGTTCATCCTATACAAAATGCTAGAGTTTAAGTTCAGATTACTTTTAGGCTGTTCATATCGCTTGTCTGCTCACCAGATAAACTTACTGGAGGAAGTTGACTGGTGTAACCGACCAAAGCTGAAATCGTTTTGTAAAAATAAAAGGCATGGATAATTTTCCATGCTGCATTCGTCAGAGAAAAATGAGACAATCTCTAAAGAAATATTCAGCTTTCTAACCACAATTATCACTGCAGATTTCTTGTCATCAATATAATTTTATCAATAGCATATGTATACGTGCATTGTGAAAATAAATTTGTGTATTTTTCATTTTGACATTGCATCAAAACATCATTTTCAGTCTTCGAGACTGAAAGACACAATAAGATATGCTGATCACATCAGTGTGCAAATACAACTCTATGATAAATATTCTAAGTACATTTCTGAACTTAGTAATGAAGTAAGATGCCATGGTCAAAATGTTGTGCTCAGAATTCTGATTTATTCTTATTTGGGCACACAGGGAGGCAATGAGTGTATTTACACCCCAGTGTGAGTGATCAGGAGCAGAGCGCTTAGCATCTTGCAAGTTACTGGTGCTGAGCACTTTTGAAAAAAAAAATGCACTTTGCAAGGGTGTCCACAGGGTACTACGATGCAGCGTGATGCTGCCATACCCAAAGTAGCTGTTAGTGAGCTTAGTTTGTGTACCAGAAACAGTATTACCATGTTCATTATGCTTGGGCTAATTATAGGGCTGAAAAGTCTTTTTGAGGGAAAAACCTAGAAAGTGTGAGGCAGATGGAAAGAGAGAAGATGATGGAACAAAATAAAATGAGATAATATTTTGAGGATAAGTAGAGCAAGGATATATTTGAGACTTTTCTTGAAAATGTTTTCATTGAAACACTTTATCTTATAAGGTGGAACAAGATTTGCTCATTTTGATTCATGTTTGTGGTTTTTTTTTTTTTTAAAAAAAAAGGAGACCAGGATATTTTTGGACAGTTAGCATTTCATCAGAGCTCAAAATATAGAATATAATATATTGTTTGCTCATGTATGGAAATATTGCAGCTGAGGTCAAAAATAGCTTTACCATTGCTCCAAAAGGAACATGACTAAGATCAACTAATGTATAATGCTACAAAACATTTTTTTAAAGGTATATCTAAGTCATAACCAGTATGTGTCTTAATGACTACAATAATTTCTTAAAGAAGGATATTTTTATTTCTTTTTCTTAATAAAAATTCTGGTTTTACCTCTGCATTTGTCTTGTATTTGTTCTATTTAAATCATAATGTTATGTTGAAGTATTTCAAATTATTTGGTACATTAGCCAAATTATTTAGCACATTTTTAATTTTTAGTGTATCATTCCATGACAAAAAGAAAGATGCCAGATTTCTTCACTAATGTCTATAGATTTTTTCATTTTAATAATTCTGAGTGATCATATTCTACTTATTGAACTTAACACTATTGTCAGATTTTTTTCATTGTAAAAATGACCCAACAAATAACTGAAACTGCAACAGCTCCTTCATTTTCAAAGCTGCTCGATCTTTCTTTTTACACGCACACATGTATAATGCTGACGATTCATCATTATTGGCTTCAATTTTTAACTTGCCAGTTAAGATTAACAGTTATAACACATTGTTGTGCAAGTCTCTAACTTTATTCATGTGCTTTCTTTCATTTAAGGAAATTCATCACTTGAAATATATGTAGTTAAATTTTCCTAAATAAAAGATGAAGATAGCAAACATAATTGGTTGCATAAAAGTTTTTTTTTTTTTTAATCTTAAGGGAGTGGCTTCTGAATGTTGAAATATATGAAACTATGCTGTTGGTTTATGTCTCTGAAGAAGTAAGCAGCTTTTACAAATTAATCTCATTTAACAGCTCTGTTGATGATGAAAATAAAATTGGGAAAAATATACCACAGTCTCTCTTGGACACTCTTTTTTTTCTTCAGGTTTAATGAATAAGGATTATATCAAATAGATCTTGTTAATCAATAGAGTAGATATGACAGGGATTATATGCAAGGAGCAGATCCACTGACTAAGCAGAGTCTATTTCTACAGTCATACTTCACACTATAAAATAGCTTGGTCAAATTCAATCCTATTGTAACAAGAAGAACCCCCTAAGTGTCAGTGGAGTTTTGCTTTCTTCCAGTAAAACAAACTATGGGCTCCCTCATTGTCTCTGAAGACATGAATAACATACAAAAAAGCAAAATTTTAAGCCTATGTTAAAAAGATGAATTATTTGCCATATAATTTGAAGGAGTCTCTTAGAGCAAACCAGTTAGTATGTTTGAATAAACAAAATTATTTTTTAAATTAATTAAGTCCTATTATAGCACTTAATAAAAAGATATCTGTCCTCTGAATATGGAAGTTGTGATTTCTGAATTTTTAATTTTCAAATAATGATATTTGTTGGATCCTTCAAAACAGCATTTGTTTGTGACATTATTATATCTGTATTTTCATTCACTCAGTACATTCATCTTTATAATTGTTCCTATACTTTGCTCTTTTCAGATAAATTTATGAGACTAAAAAACTGGAGATTTATTTTGTTCTGAAAAACCAATAAGATCCAGATTCAATTTTTTTCAAATTTACTCTGCTAATAAACACCATATGTAAAGGGCGTGAAAGTGACTTGTAGTATCTGAAAGCTCGCGGAACGTGACATTTGTTTTGTTGTAGTTCAATATTTTAAGTTCCATGCTACAATTTGGCACAGCTCTTGAACACACATACTATATTCAGTTAAGATGAATCTCTGTTCGAGAAAGAATCTGGACTAGCTTCGGAGTAGCTGACTGCAGACTGTACTGCAAAAATGTAACTGAGATACAACAGTGATGTACACAACTGGAGAAGGGTTTGCTGACAAAAAGGTGACAGAATTTGCCTAAATGTTGTTGAAAACCTCTTTATTTTTTTCTGATACATACGTATCTATCTGCACAAGTAGCCTGCATGTCTAAAGTATGTGTCGCAAATAGTGGTCAAACTCATTAATCAATGGTGCTGACACAGAACCATTTTTTCTCCTTTTTCCCCACTCTGCTACTGCAATGTTAGCTGACCAGGGAGCTCTTCTCCAAGCCTCAGTCTCTGCCAGACATTGAATTATCTTTTCTACTGAAGCAATATGAATCATAGAAAAGGAGACGCAGGGAATGGAGAGTTGTGTATTGTCAACACAGTGACAGCACCTAGTCCAATATCTCACTTCTAAACCTCTCAGGGGTTTCCATACCACTTTGAGTAGGAGGAAAGAAGAGGAGGCAAGGAATAGTCATAGAATTAGGCAAAAAGTTGTCTACTCTACACTTACTGAGGGCTGCGGCCTAGTCAAGAATACCTTGCAAGCAACAGAGCACTCTTCAACTCAAGTCAGCTGAACTGACTGATACAGACAACTTGTTGTTAGTAACATCTAGTGAAAATCACCATCAGAATCATGAAAATATTTTTAGTTCAATGCCTGAAGCCATCTAAAATGGGTGTTAAGCAATTCAGAATTTCCTCCTATGAAAGGTCCTATCATCCTTCTCTTCTAGAACCAGTGTATTCAAGCCAGCTTGCAGCAGTCATAAATTCTCACAAGTTGCTGACACAACAAAGGATATTCATCTACATGCGGACTGATGTCACCGAGAACCATTAGGCTCACTGACACAAAGCTACTGAGAAATCTAAAATCTTGGCCAAATATTCTACAGTAGACTAAGGCAAGCTGAATGCTTATGGTATCACTACCATTTTTATTGGTGTATACCTGCATCCATGCATATGTTTATTTTAATATAGTATTTCAAGCACAGTCCCTCAATGAAGGGTAGAGTCACTGTGGTCTTCAATATACACATTTGAACAGCCATCCACCTGAATTTACTGAGCGACTTTTCTCACTTAACAAGAGAGAGTGCTTTTTAAAAGTCTGCACACAGCTAGCCCAGCTGCCCAGGTGAAGCTGAAAATGATGAAATGACTATATTTTGTTGTGATAGATAGAGTAAGATGGTTGAGCTAAAGCTACATTAAAAGGGGAGGAAATAAATACCTGAAGTTTGTTCCTACTTTGACTAATGTAATTAATTTCCAAATTATTTAAAATGAGAAGAAAATACAATGTATATCCTATTCATATATATCCTTCTCATAGTTCCCCACCTCAGAAGAAGGGATGGTTGCATCACAGGGCTTTACAGGAGCTGAGGGTGGCTCAGCTGGAGACGGCAAGAAGGACCGAGTGTTTGCAGAAGTGCAAAATAAGGGCATGGGGTGACATAATGGAGAGCATGCAGCCCGCAGAGGCTGGACGGCTTCATTCTCCCTTGGGATGAGAACACCCTGGGTCTGCCCAGCTCCAGATGCACCACTAAGGAGGGGCTATCAAAGGATGTCTTAGACAGGTAACAGTCATTACCTATAGAGATGCAGGCAGTAAGTGGAAGTGTAACATTTATTACTGCACATCATCCATGAACAGATGTTTAAGTCAGCTCAGTTCATTGTGCAGCCCAAATATTCGGGCCTGTGGTTGGACAGCAGGGTTATGTTTGGCCAACAAAATTGTCAAATGCTTCAAAAAACATTAGCATTGGCTCCTCTGAGGCATCACTTTGGTCCTGGTGCCATGCTGGTGGCTTTACTCATTGACTAATTTCAGGGTCAAAGGCCACCAACAGAGCAGGGATCTCAGAAGACGACCTGAAGTGCAATTTAATATTAGTCCTGCAGATTCAGGGGACAGCCAGAGGTGTAAAATTCTTAAATACAAATGTCAAGAGTTTGTAGATATTATTCTGAAGAATATCTATAATAATATCTCCAGGTGTTATTGTAACATTCAAAAAGTCCCACTGTCCCTTGGCATTCAGCTATTGCTCTCACATGAATATATGAAGTCTCTCAAATTCCCATTTTTTCCACCACTCATAATTTTCTCCTTGTTACACAATAATTCCCTCTTACACACTAGTTCTCCCTTAGTCTCTTAATCATCAGATTCCCAAATCCCTACAGTGCATGTTTTGTCCCAGTCCTTCCATCTACTGTTTTCAACCTTTTCCACTCCTTCATTGTTCATCTCCATTCTCTAATTAATCCAGGAGACGGGTAGCTGTATGAAGCATTTGGGTTAGCTAACCCAGGTACAGGAATCCCTAAAAGATAACCATGTCTCTATAACTGCATCTATTTCAGTAATTGTTCTTACACATCTGTGAAGGTATATTACATATTTATATGCGTTAATGCACCAGGATTAATTCCTATACAACAGTGGAAAAACCATCCCATGGAGCGTGGAGAGCGGATTTTGGGGAAGGCTACAACAGCCATTTTGCTTTATCTCTCCTGGCATGTTCTTTTATTTAGCCTCAATAAAGCACTGTGAGGCTTGAAACCATGCTTTTAATCACTCTGAATGTTTGCAAAGCAGGAAAAAAAAGTGCATGCTTTTTGCATGGATGCAAAGGGAACAGAAGGCAAGAATTACATCTACCAGTACGTAGAAACGCTAAAGTATGGACGGATTTATTAGACATTTGTAAAAACAGTGTCAGAGCACAACTTTATCCTGGAGAGATCCTGTCCCTATCGCTCTCAAGTTTTTCTCCCCGCTTTTTTCAGAGCCTCTTCTTTAGCATCTTTTACTTACTTTCCAAATCCCTTTTTCTTAAAGGCCACTCTTACACCTGTGCTTTTTTTTCCCCCATGTGTTTATATCTGCTTTGCTCAGAAGTAAATCCTGTGGCTTCTCCTATTTTCCAGCTGTTCAGTGCTTTTCATGCTACCTCACTCTAGACTGTGTATTTAAGAGATCACAGGGAAGACACTTAGGAACTGAGAAAAGGAAAGGAAGAGAACGGCTTGAAACAGTAAGCAGTGAGAGAGTTTCAACAGCCAGGAAAGTAAAATTGTGAGACAGAGGACAGAATAGTTGAAGATGAAGCAGCTTATCTTGTCCTTCTTTTCCCAGCAACACGTTTGCTTCCTATATGTGAATTTGGATCACACTAACAGTAACATCCCTCCAAATTATTTGAGAATAGCCCAACATCCTAACGAGAAGGAGTATTTCCAGTTTCTTACTAGCATTCTCAAGAATCCTAAGGCACACCTTGCAGCAAAACCTGACTCCGTAAAAATCACAGAAGCAGACGATTTTAGCCAGCCTGAGAGAGAGGGGGTAAGAGGAGTCCTGCCTGTACTCAGCCACTCCAGCCTCAGAGGGTGCAAATCTTGAGCCACAGAGGCGGACGGAGGTAAGGGAAACACTGCTGCAAATGTAACTCTCCACTTATAAATGTCCCTTCTTTCCGTGCTGCTTCAGCTGTTAAATTTTCATCTCTCTGCAGATGCTGAAATATACCCACAAATTAGAGACTTCTATAGCTCAGATGAAACTAACATCTAAAGGGGAACATTTTTACAAGTGAAACAAATAGGTAGAGTCTGTGCAAACACTGATCTCCAGATAGGATAACATCATAAACACTGGGAAATAAAATTAATGGTTGAATGATAACAGTACTAAACTCCCAAGAATAATAATCAGATATAGATGTTTAACTGCCTGTGACTGAGGACTCCTATATCTTGTTATAACTCACCTCCCTACAGAGTACATGCCTCCTTCTAAATATAAATATTTGAAATTACGATTCATGTGTACTTGAGTATGGTAAAATGTGCAGGAATTAAAGGCTTGATTCGAAAAAAATGGTATGACTGGAAAGTATATTTTAATCCTAAAACCAGAGAAGCCTCTTTACACCATTTTTGTTTGCTGTTTTGTCAATTTTATTTAGTGTTCTTGAAACTAGAAGTGGAATAGTAAGAATTAGCTCTGAAAAATCAGTTATTCCAAAATGTTTTACTTTAGAAAAGTTTATTTTTTTCATTTTAACTGGCTCATGCATTAGCAGTGATAGGTAAACATAAAAAGGTATTTGGGAGATTTTTTCATCCTGTTTTCTTCTTTGTGACCAAAATCTACTAAATCTGTCACCTCTGCTACAGATAAAGTTTGTAAAGTTTTGAATAATAATACAAATCCAAAGAAAGGAGAGTTTTTAAAGTTGGGAGTAAAATACCAAACTAGAGCCCCTTCTGTTGGTCTGTCACTACTCAGTTGTTATTTTTTTAGAAACAAATGACCCTAAAATCATCAAAAAGAATGTTGCAAATTATTTTTTTTAATAACCCTCACTCTCTTTAGTTTAGGAACTGAAAATGGACAAGGAGCTGGCATCACTACTGTACATCTCGTTAGATAATGATGTTTGTTTAACAAACGTGAAAGTTTTAGTTTTACTTCAGATTTTTTTTTTTTTTTTAGGGGTAGCTTGCTAAATTAGCCATTTCCTAAGATTTCTTAGTAGCGTGCATTGCATAACATGCATATTACCTATGATCTTGAGCGATGTATAAAGGATACTGATTTATTCCATATTCTTTATACTAATTAAAACAGAGAAAACCGGCCTTAGTTAAGGTGTCAGCCTTGGCTTTGAAAGAGCTAACTTCTGTTCCTTATTATGTCAGATTCTTCATCTGTAACACGGGAATAGTAATTGCCATGTCACTCTGTGTTGTGAAGGTAAGTATGATGATAAATGTGATGTGCTCAGCTACTGTAGTAAAGAAAAATAAGATGAACAGCACTCCATAAAGAGCAAACAGGTGAGTTAGTACATGTTAAAGAAGAGTGACCTTAGGGCCTTCATTTCTGAGTATTTTCTGCAAGATATGGAACAGTATTTACTGTTTAACAAATTTCCACTTTAAGGGAATTCGCAGTTGCATCAGTTTTCCTCTTAGGGAACCCATACTCATTTAGTGGATTCTACTCCAAAGCTACAGCCAAGGAAAGTTATCTGTAGGAGAATCCACTAGAGCTATGAAACACAAACTACAGCGACACGTGTGCTCGTGGACAACCTATGTGCCCAGGGGCTTTATGAAGACCATTCCACTGGTTACAGCGGAAGCCAGATTGGATCCTACGGGCATAACCATTTTGATCGGTGAAATAATAAATTTAATTTTCTTCATCAATGGCATGCTTCTTCCAGGTGTGGTGAGAGGAACACAGACAGGTCCTGCATTCAGTATTACCCCTCTGTTGCAAATTAATAAAGTCACTGAAAAAAAAATCAGGTTTGTATTCTTTCTCGCTTACGCTTTTGTTGGCTCTTTTCAGCCAGTGGACAGTTCGGTATAATGTGACGTTACTTTCCCTATCACTTCATTTACTCTAGATTCTGGGGAGACGATACTTGCCCAGCTTTGCGAAAGCAATTTGGAATCTTTGGATATAAGACGAGGATTGAAATCTTACCTGTTCAATCAGCAGGACTATTGCCACCACCTTTGGTAAGGCCTGGAGTTCATCCAAAGCAGTAAGAACAAAAATATGCTTATATTTGCATCTTATTGATTACCTTTTTTTGGTCTTTTTTGCCAAAAGTAACCAGAGAATGGAAAAAAAAAAACAAGAAAAAAAGGAAAAATAAAGAAAGGGGGGGGAATAGGGTTAAGGAGTGGGAAAGGAGCCTCAGCTGCAAGGGAGAACAACTTCGATATTACTAAAATACAGTGTAAAGCCAACTACATTTTGTATTACTGTGGTTTTAAAAAGCAACTCTGGTTTTCAGTTGAAATGGTCCTTTATCAAATATAGTGTTGTAAAATAAATTTTTGTGTATATCAGTAAATATATATCTAAGCTAAAAAACCCAAAACCTAAAGAGTGTGGATGAAAAAACCTCACAGTCAACTTCCGTGACATTCAACATCACATATAAATGCCAAGAAGAAAATACTCTCTGAATGTTTATTACTTTCTGAAGGCTTAAACACAGCAAAACTACCTGAAAAGATAACGTTGTAGCTTTAATGAAATGTGGTTACTAGCTTAGGAACGACTAGTATCCTGTTCCGAACAACTACAAAACAAGACACACTGAGAACAAGCATACTCTCCCTGCTATATAGTGAAGGTAACTAGAATAACCGATAAAAAAAATATTCTATTGTCTGCAGAAATCATTGGAATGATACAACACACAAAAACTCTAAGTTCTTTGGAAATGGCAAATTCAGACTACAATTCTTCAGGTCTTTTTATTCAGAAGACGAAGCGACTTCTCCACTTATAACAACATAAGGAATTGTAGAAATGTTGGTCTATAAAATATTACTGTTGTGCAAAATATACATAACTAAAGGCACTCTCACCTTTTAAAATACAAAATTAAATACGTCGTTGTAAAATAAGCATCTATGTCACGGAAAAATATGTTGATCTCTAACCATTATTTTCTATCCGTTTTGAGTCCAGAAAACTGCGGTGAAAGCAATGACGACACAGGGCCATAGTAAAACCTGGTCATTTTCTACGCACATGTCATTTCAGACACTTTTCCACCCATCTACGCAGCTCTGCTAGAAAGAGCATCCCACACGCCCTGGCACTTTCCTCTCTCGCAGCACCACGTTTCTGCTGTCCCTGGCCTCGGGTCCCCGCCCGCGCCTGGGGAAGCTGCAGTTAATGGTGGCTCCAGGAAGGGCTCATCTGCTCGGGGAAAGCGCGCTGCTCCCGGCAGCCCGCCCGGAGGGAGGCTGCGGACGGCCACGGGGGGCACCGGCCGGAGCCCAGTGCAGCCCCCCTGGGGTTCCCACCTGGGAACCGCCAGTGGCGGGTGGGCCTCTCCGCCAAAAGCGGCGACCCGGGAACGGCGCGGGATGCTGCTGCCCACCCTCCCCGCCAGCTCCCCGCTCGCATCCTTGCGATTTGGGTTTCCTCTTCCCCCTTTCAGCCAGGCGCAAGTGCCGGAGTTTTCCTCGGACAAGTGCAGCCCCACGCGGGACCACCCCACCCCACCCCCTTCCACGGCTCCACGTGGGGCCGGGGACGCGCGTGGGGGGCGGGACAGGCGCGGCGCCCCCCGCTTTCCCACCGCGCGCAACTTCGCGGGGCGGCAGCGGGCGGGCCCGGCCCTGCCCAGCCCGCCCCCCGCGGCCGGGCCTCCCCCCCCCCCCCCGGCCCTCCCGTGAGCGCGGGGCCACCATGTGCATCCCCCACCCTGCTCCTGCCCTCCCCTCCCCTCCCCTTCCCTTCCCCACCGCCTGCGCAGGCAGGATGCGCGCAGCACCGCCATCCCCCAGCGGGAGCCCTGCGCGGCGCGGCGGGCACCGCGCTCCCCCGCCGCGGCCCGGCCCCCAGCGGAACGGCGGAGACAAAGTTTGCGGCGGCGGAGGTGCCCGGGCGGCGCGGAGCGGCGCAGGCCGTGCGGGCGGGCGGCTGGCTCGGTGCATGCCTGGTGTGTGGATGAATCGCAGCAGGCGGCGGCGGCGGCGGCGGGCGGGGGCGGGGGGCCGCGGCCGGCGATTGGGCGGCGCGGCGCTCGGAAGCACTTTGTTTTCTATTCTAATGAGGGCGGAGCGGGGCTTGTGGATATTTACGTTGAGGCGGGAGCCGCCGCCCTTCATTCACCCACATGGTCCCCGAGCCCGGCCGCCGCTGCCGCCGGGACCTGCCTTCGCGCCACTTCCCTCCCCCCCGCCCCCCCCCCATCCGCCCCGCCGGGGAGCGGCGCGGCTCCCCTCGGCCGGGCTCGCCCCGCCGGGCAGGGCGCCGGGGGCCGCGGGAGGAGGGAAGATGGTGGCGGCGGCCGCCGCTGGCTGGTGAGTGTCGCTGCCGCGCGCGTGTCGCTGACAGGAAACCTGTTGTGAGGCGCCGGCGGCCGCCCGGCGCGGGGGGCGAGCCCGGGGAGGCAGCGCGGCAGGGGGCGGGCGGCGGAGCGCGGCGCGGAGGCAGCGGTAGCGGCGCGGGGGGTGCTGGCGGGCCGCTGTGAGTGGCCGGGGCGGCGGGAGGGGGTGTGGGTGGGCGGCGGGGGGGAGCGGGAGCAGGGCGCATGGCAGCGGCCGCCGCGGCGGCGGCGCCTCCCGAGCTCGCACACGGGGCGGGAGGGGCCGGAATGAGGGAGATTTGAAAAAGCGTGCGCGCCGCTCGCTGCTGCAGTGAGTCCCGCCGCCCCCTTCCCGCCCCCCCCCCCGCCGCGCTCCGGGCCCGGGGCGGCCCGCCGGGGCGGCGCGGGGAGCGGCCGGCGGCGGCCGAGCCCCCGGGGCGGGCAGGGCGGCGCGCGCGGCACAATGGCAGCTGCCGGGGGCCGGGGGTGGGAGCGGGCGGGGGTTTCTGCCCCCGCGGCCCGCGGGGGAAGGCCCGTCCGGGAAAGTTTGCGCCGTGCCCGCCGCGGCTGCGGGGGGGAGTTGGCGGCACCAGAACAAAGCCGCACATGGGGCAGAGGCCGCGGCGGCGCGGGGGCTCCGCTCGCCGCCCACGCCCAGCTCGGGGAACGGCAGCGGCGGTAAAAGAGGCGGCGGCGGGTGGGGAGGGAGGGAGGGCGGGCGGGCGCGGGGGGGGGGCACTCGGGGAGTTCCCGGCGGAGGCGCTTTGTGCTCCGCCGCCCCCCCGGGGGAGGGGGCGCGGGGCCCCGGGGAGGGGGCAGCGCCGCGGGCTGCGAGCGCGTCCCGGGCCCCTCCGCATGGGCTTTTGTTCGCAGGAGGGGCGGGGGCGGCGGGCCCTCCTCTTCCTCCCCCCCCCCCCCCCGCCCCCCCCGGGGCGCGGGCGGCCGGGCGCGGGCTCCCCGCCTCTCCCGGGCAGGCGGGCGGGGGGCAGCGGGCGGGCCCCGCGCCGCCGCCGCCGCTCGGGAGCCGCGGGCTTCATTACGAAATCGGCGCGGCGGCAGCTGCGGGGCCTCGGCGGCGCCATGTTGCTGGGGAGGGGGAGGAGGCGGGGGACATGGCGGCGGCTGCGTGCTGGGGCCGATTGTTCCTTGTTAGGCCCGGAGCCGCGTGTGGGCAGCGGCGGCCCGGACAGCCGCTTCCCCTCCCCCCGCCGCGGCCCCTTCCCGGCCCGGGCGGCCCCCGGGAGCGGGCGGGCCCGGCCCCTTCCCCTCCGCCCGGGCTGCGGGGCTCGGCGGGCCCGGCCGGGCGGTTGGGGGCGGGGGGGGCGTCACGCCGTAGCCGGGCTGTGACCTCCGCGCTGCCGGCGGCGGCGCCCCCTGGCGGGCGCGCTGCGCGCGGCCGCCCCTGTGTTCTCGCAGGAGCACGTGCTGCGCGGTGAGGGGAGCGGGCCCGGCCCGGGCAGGGCCTGCGGCCCCAGCGGCGGCTCCCCCCCCCGGCCCGGCCTCCCTGGGCCGCGCCGAGCCGCCGAAGCGGCGGCGGCCGGCTTGGAAGGGTCCCCGCCGGGGGGCGGGGGGGTTTGGTTCTCGGGGAAGGGGGGGGGGGCCGCGTGTGGGGTGTCGCGCGGGGCGGTTTCTCGCCGCCTGAGGGGGTGCCGGAGCGTTTCGCGCCCTCCCCGGAGGTGGAGTGGGGATGGGGAGCCCTGGCGTTCGGGAACTTGCTCGGTGACTTTGTTCCCTCCTCAGCAACAAAAAGCAAATAACTTGGTGGGTTTTTTTGCAGTATCGACACGTGCAGCAGGAAATAATGAAGCTTTCTGTGGATGTTGCAGGAGCGTATTTGTGGAGGAAGTTATTTTTTACAGAAAATGGTAAGTTATTTTTTTAACAATTTATTTTTAAAAATGTAGAGGCAGAGCCTGAGACTTTGGTTAGGGGCACTAAATTCCAGAGTTCCTTGGGATTGGAGGCACGTGTAGCAGTCCACAATTTCACTCATTTAGAGGAGAATAATGCAAGCTTTTCAAGCTCTCATTTATCCAGCTAAAGCAGCTGGACAGTGAGAGAGTCTTAGAAATGTTTAAATTAGATACCTGGGATATTTTTTTCTTTGAGCAAAGCTCCTTTTTCAGTTTAACAAAAGTTACAGTTTTCTTGTAGTTTCGAAGTACTATATTAAGTTTGCTATAAGTATCAAATAAGAGAGACTTTTTTTTACACGATCCTTCAAGTCCATATTCCTATTAAAGAAGGAATAAAACGTGCTTTCAAATTTTGAATATAGCTCTGTCCTGCTTCATTGAACCTCGGGTCTGTAATAAGTAGCTGTAATCTGGTTGTGGTAGTATATTTTACAGCCATCATTAGAAACTGCTTTTTGTTGCTGGATAGGCCAGTCTAAATACAATGGTAGGAACTGTATTTTGAGGCAGGGTGTCTGTGGCAGTAGTAGCAAATGTTCTAACCTGCCAGCAAAGCGAGTAATTGGAAAACTTAAGAGAGCACCTGGCATGTCATAAGATGCTTTCTGGACTTTACAAAGCTGATGGTATGATCTGTTCAATACAATTTTTGAATTCCCGTTTACCTAGAATTGGGCATAAACTTTGTTTATACTTGCAATACATACTGGCCTTATCCTTTTTTTATTGAGGAGAGGCGGTGGGAGTTCTTACTCTATTTCAGATTGGTCTTTGAAAACTAACAGCTATTTTTATCTCCACAAGTTGTGATGGTGTTCTGAGAATGATATGGGAGAAGTAGTTGACTCATTTTCACAATTGGGCTCTTCCGCTGTCAATCGGCATTGATTTTTATACTCCTGGTATTGCGTATGAGAATCCTGGATTGGGCTAATGCGCTGCTTCGGCTTACTCTGAAGGAGGTCTTTAGCCCAGAAACAAAGTGTGAATATTTGTTCCAAATCTTGGTTGTCAAAGGTGTGCAATTCAAAACCTAATCAAATACTCACTTTGTTCTTTTCTTTTAGCAGGTACAAGGTAGACAACATATCTTGAATTACTAAAAACGCTGGTTGTGTCAGAGTAATGTCAAAGTGCTTACAGTGCAGGTAGTGATATATAGAACCTACTGCAGTGAAGGCACTTGTAGCATTATGTTGACAACTGCCTCAGGAGATCTTGCAGGACTTCAGAGATTGGAAAGGTACAGTGTGGTGGTGTCAAGTGCTTTTTGTACTAAGGTGCATCTAGTGCAGATAGTGAAGTAGATTAGCATCTACTGCCCTAAGTGCTCCTTCTGGCATAAGAAGTTATGTCTTCATCCTAACTCAGGTTAAGACTGTAGATGTTCCAGTAGTTTTCTGCTTTGCAGTCTTCTGTTAGTTTTGCATAGTTGCACTACAAGAAGAGTGTAGTTGTGCAAATCTATGCAAAACTGATGGTGGCCTGTTATAATCTACATCAAGGAGTTTGAATGCTTTCTGCTGGTTATGGGATATTTTGTGGCCTTATTTTAACAGCAGTCTAGTGAATGACAGCTCTTGTAGCACTAAAGTGCTTATAGTGCAGGTAGTGTTCACTAATCTACTGCATTATAAGCACTTAAAGTACTGCTAGCTGTAGAACTACATATTCAGCATGTCTTACAATTTATTTGTTGTTTAATTGAACACTGTTCTCTGGTTAGTTTTGCAGGTTTGCATCCAGCTGTATGATACTCCGCTGTGCAAATCCATGCAAAACTGACTGTGGCAGTGACAAGTCAGTCAGTGAGTGTGGAAAAATTGTACCCCTTTCTACACAGGTTGGGATCAGTTGCAATGCTGTGTGTGTCTGTGGTATTGCACTTGTCCCGGCCTGTTGAGGTTGGTGGGGATAGAGGCTGAAACACCTTCGTAGCTTTAAGGAATTTCTCCTTCACTGATCCGGGAAACTTAAGATTTTTAAGTTTCTTCTTCAAAAAATGTCATGTAATTTTCTGTGTAACCAGACTTTAATTTTCTGTATCTGGCTTTGTATGTACTGGACTTGTTGCTGACGATATGTATTTACTGAAATCCTTGAGTGTGGATTTTTTTTAAGGTATAATGAGCTTTCTATTAAACTGAGGTGGATACTTGTTTACAGTTTCTTCATGAATTTGTTGGGAAGAAATGGATCTCAGGTATCAGAAAATCTGGATGAAAGTTCTAACTTGTTCAGTGTAAGCTTGCTTCTCAAATTCACATTACGTGGAGGATTTGGCAGCTTTCTTTTGTAATGCCTATTATATTGAAACTATGTTCTAATTGGTAATAGAGCACATTCTTAGCCTTAGTTCTTCCATCCAGAATTTGTCAAATTCAAGAGTAATAAACGAGGTTACAGGCAGGGCCTTAATCATTCCTCAGCTATGGAATCTTTAATACTAGTCAGGTGTCTGCTTCTTGTGGGGCGTCCACATTCGTGGTCTGGTGGGGTGTCTACATTCATGGTGAGCGTAACGGTGGTCAACTCATAACCTTTGGAGTGAATCACTTAGCATGTGATGCATACCAATGAAATAAAACATCTCTTGAGCTACCTGAAGAACTTACCTGGGGGAAAACACATCTGTATAACTGCTTCAAAGAAGCTGAGGTTGGTTGGGGAAGACGTGGTAACCAGCTCCATAAGGAAGTGTCAATGTAAATCTGCAAGTGGAGCATTCAGCACATCTTGGTTTTGAATGAGCTGCGTGTTGGTAAACTACGCTTGTAGCTCAAACATTAATGGTTTTATTTCCTAAAACATGCTTCCAGAGGACAAATGCTGTAGATTCAAAGTACTCAATTTGTTGCTTATAGCTGCCAGACTCTACATAGTACTCTATAGTACCTTTGTGGTAGGAAAATTACGACTATTTAGGTCAATGCTGCCCTTGCTGTTCTCTCTTCAAATTAAAATGGAATACTAAGCTAAATGGGTCGCTGTTCCTAAGAGTGCTGAACACTTTTTTCCAGAGTCAGTCAATGTATATCGCAATGCTGCCTCGAAATACTACTCTGTCCTCTAGCAAGACACTGAAAATTCTTAGATGGGTTTGGTATTTCTAAGTTTCCAAAGCAGCCAAGCCAACTTAGGCTTTTACTCTGCTACTCAATTTCTGCCCTTTCTTCTGTTTCTTCAGAATGTGTTGCTCAGACAGGTTTCTTATCCAGAATATTCTTTTCCCAAGCTTAAAATTTTCTTTTTAGTCTTGCTGATTAGAGGAAGCTTGCGTCGGTGAAGTCAGCAGATGAAGACACATGTCTCGTCCTGATTTCTGTACAATAAGTTTCTGCAGTAATCTGCTGGTGATGGCAGGTTTAACTCCTTTTTGAGTGTAAAAGCAATATTCTTAAAAGTTGAAATGCAGGAAGCTTTTTTAATACGTGATCATGTTTATTCTGCCATGTAAGCATCACATTTTGAAATGCTTGAAGATGTATATTGCAGTTAGACAATGAAGCATGTTAAAACTGAGTGCTTGCAGAAGCAGTTTTTATGCCCATGGAGCCTTAAATTGTCCATCGGATATGTTAGCGTGTACCTAGCTTTAATACTTTTGTGTGAAAACAAACTATGTGACACTTGGTAGTGTTGCCATCATTTAATCTTTTAATTGCCCGAACTCCAAAAAATACTTCTACATGGTGCAAGTCTGTGAGGAATAATTTTGTAACTGTCATACAGCATTTTAAAGACATGGTAAGCTGTACTATCAGTCTTACTTGCATGCTTCCAGTACAGCTGTGGCTTATTAATTATATAACTTGTTATCATAAGTTTCAAGTTAATCAAGCATGCTCTTTTCTGAAAATGTGTAATACTTTTATATTCTGTTTCAACTCATTTTAATGTATCAGTAGCTTTCTCATGGATACGTAATAAGTGAATATGTGAATATAGTCTTGCCTTGTACATCAATTTCCATGTAAATTATTTTTCTATTTTTTGTATAGTCACTTCAGCATCTCCTAAGGAATGATTGTTAATCCTGTGTATGTTAGTTTCAGTGGAGCTGAGACATTGAACTCTATAGTTGACAGAAGACGGTAGGGAGACAAGTAATGCTGCTAAGTTCATCTGGTTTTACTGAAATAGGCTGAGCCTTGTCACTGATGTTTCTGTAGAAGGTTGACTGGAGCAGTTAGGTAGCTAAAACAAGTGCCAGTTTAAAAATTGTACAGAAATACCAAGAAGCATTTTCTGCCGATGTGTTCAGCTGAGTCTATTAAAACACTATCATGTGGATGAGGAACTTATTTCTTTTTACTGGCTTTGATACAGGTAATAATTTTTCAAGTGAACTGCTATGAATTATTCTGAGCCATGTGAACTTCTGTGAGCTTAGCACTAATGAAGATAGCCTGCATGGATTTTTAGGAATTGTCTAAAATGAAAATTTTTATGTGTGTTATGCAGGAAGAGCATAACTTAGTCTGTCTTCCTAAACAAAAAGCAAGAAATTCCAAGCAGTATTAATACTTGCCTGAAGTTCTAGTATAGCACAGTTAGCCTTATAAGGAAAACCTTGTCTGTTAACTATAGAAAACTCTTCTCTGTACACTCTCAGTATCTGAAAGTGTGCTGGGAAATTAAACAGTTGTTTTTCACCGATTTGTCACTGTATGATACTGAAAAACCATCTCAGTTCTTTAGAATTGACTTTCTTGTGTTGACTTTAGAGTATCAAGGAACTAGTGAGATGACTGTCAGGAGCAGACATTTTGAGTAATAGCTAGTTCATAGGCATTAAATGAACATAGGGCTGGAAGGGGGCATCCCCTGCTGTGGTGGTGCAGAGTTGTCTCTCCTGCATAGCTAGCATACTATCACGAGAAAATGAACGCAACACTCCATGTTCTGCTTTTCACTAACTCTCATCTTCAGATTAGATAACTTGTATTTGTGTAGTTTGTAAGTGGTCTTGTTTATGAAGTCTTACTTAGAAAGACCCACAGCTTGCTTCAAATCTGGGACTTGGTTTACAGCGTTTGTTTCCACACCATTCCTACCCCTCCATCACTAGACTAGAATTCATGCCCTGAAGGCTTTTCCTCTAAATGTTCGGTTTTAGTAGCTTCAGACAAATAGGCAAATAGCATTCAGTATATAAAACACAGAAATGTCATGGATACAGGCGATAAAGCAACTGATTATAAAAGCAGTGGACTGCATCACGTCGTGACTTTACATCATAGCCTTGCTATGAAACCTACAGTTTTGTTCTCAGTCTTAATTTCTGGTCATTTGCTTTCTTGTTCGCTTTTTTGGATGATGTCTAAATGAGAAGATACTGGGGGGGGAAAATAAAAATATGCCATTAGGATACTTATCTACTCCATTTACTACATATTACTCTTCCTGATGGATTATCTGCTGCGCTCATGCCTTTTACATCTGTGTGGCAGTTTTAACAAGCATCTGTCTTCCCTCCGTTGACACGGTCAGCAGAAGAGTTGAGGCTGATAACCTGTTAACATGGTGCATGAGAATTGGCAGTCTGGAATCGGCGAGGCTGGACATGTGTTCCCACCCTGGCGTCATTGCATGCTACTGGTTCTGAAGCTTTCCATTTTGGAAGGTAGTTTGAAACACAAGGCAAACAAAAATGTTGCGTAAATTGAGTGAAGTTAGGTTTTTAACAGAGGATTTAATACAAGGTTGTTAATTGCTACAGCGAGTAGGATTTTGGCTGGAAGGGAACCGATTAGTGGCCCCATGAGTAGAGGCTGAGTTGTAAAATGGATCTTCTCTCAGTTATTCTAGATTTTCCACCTTTGTAAGGAAAAAAAAAAAACACCATAGCATTTCATTCTTACTGTTGAATAAAACTTAATTTTGCGTAGTTTCCCAAAGTAATTTAATGGATGAACAGTTCTGTGAATTCAGTCTCATTTTGGGCTCACCTATTGGTTTTTTGTTCTTTGTTTTGGTTTTTTTGTTTGTTTCTTGGGGTGGGGTGTTGTGGGTTTTTTCATTATGCTTAACTCACTAGGGTGACGTGATACGTGGGTAGTTCAAGTGTCCAAATACAGAATGCTTGGTTAAAAGCTGACTTCAGATTCCTTAGGAACTGGATCAGGTTCTTTCAATGGGTAGCAAACTCTACAGACAAGCTGTAGATGCAAATAGCTGTAATTTGGGTAGCCTTAGATTTTTTTTTTTTTGGTGACTTGATGAGATTAGCACTTCTGTTTATCACTAGAAGGACTGATTCCTTCAAGCATCACAAATTGTACCGGGTTTAGGCACCCACTGCAGCTGAGGGAAGGAATCTCCCTAGTTCATTTAAAAAAAAAAAGAAAATTCTTAATGGCTCTTACGTGTGGCCAACGTGCTTTGCATGGAACAGGATTATTACACAAGTTTGGTGAACAGAGCTAGCTGAGGCTGTTTTAACTGAAGAAACACTTTGGTGATGGGTGTTTTGTGCATATCTGGGATTCAGATATGTACCATATCTGTGGTTTTGATTACTGTCAGTTGGGCTAGGTGATTAATGCTAGCTATTAATGTATAGTCTGAACTCCTAATGGAGCAATGTTTGAAAAGACAGAAAGTAGCCTGTGACGAATGCTTGAGCGCTACTCTTTTTGTATATTGTAGTCACTGGAAAATATGCTCTCATGAGTTTGGTTGAAGAGAGAGGTGTTTTGGGGAATCTGACCTGCAGATAAGTGGTGGCTGGTCATGTCCCACTGGCAGAAATATGCGGGTCTGTTTCCTGCTGGAAAAAGTGTGATATTCCCTGGGAGATGGGAGACAATCAAGGTTGCAATTAAAGGTAGGGAAGATGAAAACAAGAATGGATGGGAAAAGAAAAAGAGAGCGGAAAGCTCAGTTAAGGCAGGAGACTAACATAACTTGGATTACTTAATCTGTGTTTTCTATGCCTCATACACTGCTGTGACTGACAAGAATGTCAGAGCAACTGTCCTACTGTGGGGCACGTCAGCAATTTGGATAGAAATGGTCTGGATTTTAACAATGGATAAGGCATTGTATAAAGATAAGAAATCCGTTGGGTGACATGTTATAGAATCTTTAAAAGATTTCAGAAACCCACATCTTTTAAGTGCATTTATAGCAGTAATTTTTCCTGCTATAGAACAAATTAACTAGTTCCTGCTTAGTGTACTTGATGCAGAAGGAAAGCTGCTCCTACTGTTGTACAGGACTGGCACTTTCCTAGTCACCTCTAGTTTTTGAACTGTCCTCTCTGCAGAGATGTAAAATACGAGCACTTGGGAAGTATTGAGTCACAAGTTAGTTGTTGTGATACGTGTGTATCTTTTTTTTTCTTCCCCCCCCACTCCACACTACTTTGGCAAAGGCCTGTGTGTTATGTGGGATATCAACCTTAACTCCATAGTTGCTGAATATTACTGTAAAACTTTGAAAGCTTATCAATACTTTGAAATAGAAAATCTTTGTGTTAAACCCTGTAAACCTCTGCAGGCTTAAGTTTTTTTGCTTTCCTAGTTGTTTTCCAAAGACCAAAAAATGTTGTCTCTTAGAGAGGCTTCTTTTAAGTCATATTTCTTAATTCTCTACAGTCAAATTCTAGAAATTGGCACTACTAGGTGGCTGATCAGATTTTTCTTATTATTCAGTAAAAACATTGAAACGAACGGTTTCATAATGAAACAAGAATGGCTTAGGAGCTTAGGAACAACTTTCTTAACTGCGTAAGAGAGTGTCCGTGTGTGTGATAAGCTCTGCTAGCTGGTTTTTATAATTTAGGTAAAAAATTATTAATTCTCATCTAGCAAAAGCTTTTGAAAAACATGCTGATTGAACAGTAATTAATACCTAGATTTTATGATTGGAAGTTACTACATGAGGGGTGGAGCTGTGTGGTTGCATTATGTTAAATAGTTCTTGATACAATGTAGTATAATGAGCGAGATACTACAGTTCTGGGATGTAGTTTCTTTCATTTGCATCAATATTATCACATGAAGCATAAAAGCAAGTCATGAGTACGTATCTGTGTCTATCAAAACAACTGTTCCACTGCAAGTCATGAATCTTCAAAATTACATTATGCTTATGTTCTCAAGGTCTGTGGCAGAAAATAGTCTTTCTTAGCATTTTGTGTTAAGAAGTGCCCCCTTTCAGCCATCTCACAGAAATTCTGCAAGCCCCTGTTGCAGTATGGTATTGCACAGGGTGGTTAACTTTCATGCTTTGCCCTCTGAACTGGTCAGTTCATAATCTGGTTCCAGTCTGAAGGTCATACAGCTGGTTTTTAACATTCTTCCGTATGTCACCAAATACGTGCGCCTTGTATTTGTCAGCATCTTCTAGTAGAGATTTAGACCTGATCTTGCAGTAACAGATAGCTAGTGTTTCTAAAAGTGTTGGACTGGATTTCTGTGCACGTGAGTATGCTGTAAGAACTAGTTAGGTGTTAGCAAGCCCAAATATGCTTACTGACATAACTGCAAGAATGAATGTAGAGAGTATTTTGGAGTTGTCATGATAGATTAACAAACATACCAGAGGTCCTTGGAGTATTTTTGACAGTCAGCCTGTAAGCTTGGAACACCTCCGACTTCGAGATGAGACTTTAGAGATGCTAAAAAAAAAAAAAAAAAAAAAAATTGGCTCTTAATTCTGCCTCAGTCTCTGTGCTTTAATACCTGGGTGCCTGGGGAAGTAGTCAGGCAAGTAGTTCTTTCCCATTCTCCTCATTCACATGTCTCCATTTGCAGAAAACTCAATGATCCCAGGTGAAATCAAATGGTTGAATTATTAATAGATCCTAGTAGGCAGCATTTGAGAGGCTGCTTTAGCAGGGTAGCGAAAGCAGGTTTTGCTCAGGGAGACTGCATGAGCAATCTGTAATATGGGTTATCCACGGAGATGAGTGCAAACAAAAGTGAGCATGTTCTTTGTCTGGCCAGGTCTGAGTCAGCTCCTGTTTGAAGCTGTATTCTGAATTAGGATGTTTCTTTCTACCTTTATTTCCTAGCAACTCATGTCTAAGGATTGTACTGATCACTTTGACAACAGATGTTCACTTGTTGGTATCTACTATTCAAGTTATTTTTGTCCCTTTTTAAGGTTTGTTTATTAAATTCAGCCAATAATTAAACACCCAGTCGGTAGAAAGGTGCAGTTATACGTAGATTCAAATGTGTACTGCACGTGGAATTTGGAGGAGAAAAATACATTTATTCATACCATACTTGTGTGACTAAAGCATTTCTAAACACGAGAGGAGGCTGAGATGGATGGAGGTTAAAACTTAGCACTAGAGTAGGGGAGGAAAGGGGAGAAAAATAATTACTGGAAGACAACCCTGTATGTTGGGGAGGCTGGAGGTAAGCTTTCTCCAAGAAAGTGTCAAGGTAGACTGCTTGGAGTGATAAGCAGTGTTTTGCCACTCTGGGTTTGTAATAGTGCAACAGTTGTAAATACTGCAAACCTAGTTTCATTAAAAGAAAGTGAAATCCATTTTTGTGCTCTTTTCTGTTCTTTTTTTTGTTTGGTCGTCTGTCCGTGTCCGTCGTGTCCCCCCCCCGAGAAATGAGAGAGGTAAAAAAAGCCTGCAGAGCTTTGCCTGTTGGACCAGTGGACTATTCTCAATTCTTACCCATTGTCTTATCCTAACATGGCTATTGAGTATGCCCAAGAGTATTTTGACTTTTCTAAAGTATCCCATTCTGCTCTGGTGGTGTATTATATATAGGGAGGCTTAGTGTTTGGGTTTTTTTTTTAATTATTATTTGGTTTGGTTGGGGGGGGTGTTTTTGGGGGGTTTTTGGTTTTTTTTGTCACTTACAGGAGGAAATGTGTGTGTGTGTTACGGTTTTGAACTATTCCAAGAAGAGGGTAAGTGAAGAGTTCCCCTTCCTTGTGACATGAGTTGGTTGTAGTTTCTTGGATACTGAGAATCCTTAAAGGTCGCTACTTCAAATTGGTGGTTTTCAACTTTTTTTTCACAAAAGTAAAAAACTTTTTTGTCTATAATTTTTCACTGTGAGAAAAAGAGAGTAGTGGTTAAAAAGGAATCAAAGCCTTGGAGAATCCATTCTGCAGTATTTTGTGATGGCATGTTCTAAGACTGTCTTGGACTCCAACAGAAGACTCTATTCTCGTATTAACACTATTTTCTCCCCAAATGGTAAAGTTGTAGGCAGCATAACCTAGTATATCAAAAGGTAAGCCTGATTGGATGCTTCTCTGAGTTACTTTCATGTAGCAATTGTCAAAATAGCATGTCTGGACACAACCTGGAATTTGAGCTCTACCCTTCATCTACTGGTATAATTCCCACCCAAACTCAAGCAGCATCATTGGTCTTGACAGACATACTTCATGCTCTGACATGTGAGTGGTTATCTGGGGAAATAGTTTGTGGGAGCTGTGAACAGCACTCCATATACGGAGGCATTCAGTATTGACAGCTAAGTAAATGGTGTCCGTATCTCGGAGCCACATTCAGGTATCTGCAACCACGTGGAGTTAGACTTGAAAATTACTTGCTCCATCTATGTATACATGTAGTTCCACTTGTTAAGTGCTTCTCTAGTACTGAATCAAGAGTTCGAAGTCTAAAACGTGTATTGATTTGTAGGCCTGTTCCTCTTTGGGGATAGGGAAGCTATAGTACGTTGGGAATCACCTACTTCTAGAAATCTGCGGATTTTTAGGACGTTTAAATTAGGTTACATTCCACCTTATATTCTTTTATAAGAAGCATGGGGAGCCAACAAGAATGTAAGCATATTCTTACAGACATTGCAGAAACAAAAGAACTGTCTAGCATTCAAGAAAAATTTAAGGGACGTGCTTTATTCATAAAACATGGACTACGTATCCGACTTCTGCTAGTGATAAACTGAGTCCTCCCTCTATAGCCTGAAGGAGCTTGGAAAGTCTGCCCCTTCCCTCTCCTTTCTAAAAGTTAACTGCAAAAAAGCCTTTGCCAAAGAATCTAAACAACAAATGGGTAAAAAGGCTGTTTACTAGTGATCTTCTGGAGAGTTCTGATAAAACACAGTGGAACAAAACCTAGATTGAAGTTGTATAAAAATGTGCATCTGTGTTTCTTCCGTCTGCTGAGAGATAGGGAGAGAAGGAAATAACTGAGCTAGATGCTGTAGGGGGGCTACCAAAGTAGTGTTAAGGGTACTTGAGTAGTCTCTCAGCCACTTTTTTTTTTTGGGGGGGGGAGGGGGGAGGAAGCAGGGGGGATAGTAAAGGGCCCTCTTTTGTAAAGACTAGATTTTGTTTGGTTATAGCAAGTCACCTTAACATGCTGAAAGAAGAAAAAGCTATAAAAGTTAAGTGAAATTAACCTGGGAATTAAAATACCTGTCCCTTTGTCCCTTCTCAGGTTTGTGGTTTGTTTTTTATATTGGCCTTGGGCAATGAGCAACAGTGAGAAACCTCTTAAGTTTTGCTTTGTGCCCAAAACAGAGAACTCCAGATCAATCACCCTTACAACCACTGTTCTAACAGCTTTTGTTATGGCTTCCACCAGATGGTACTCCCAGACCATGATTCTGGATTGGGACAAGGTGCTGCTATGGCAGAAGCATTCCTTGGGATTAAGTGGTCCTTGCTGTTGTGACGAGACCAGCCCTGTGCTTGGAAGTGTGACCTTTCAAAGTCTCCAGCTCACCCAGGTTGCTTTGAATTTCTTGTTTGTGGGCGTCTGTTTTTGGTGTGACATTCAAGTTCACTGGTATTCAGAGGAATAAAGGCAGTGCTTCAGTATGCCCAGACTTCAGCTGGTGAGTGGTATGCTCAAGATACTGGAGTGCCACTTCCGTAGGGCAGCAACACCAGCTTGTGATTGACTGGCAAGGCAGGGCATGTGTGGTGTTCCTTCATGTGGTAGCTGTAACCTGTAGAACTGATGCATTAATCGGTAGTTGACTCTGACGTATTATTTGAACACCCCGTCAGAGCTGCAGCTGGCTGCTTCACTCTTCACTAATGGGAGATCTCTGTTTTACTCAGGCTGGGAACAACCTCATCTATTGGCTTTTTATGGCCCCAACAAAATCACAACTTCCCTGATGCCTGGGTCTCTGTTGTGCTCCCGATTTATAGTTGGGAAGTTTGTGTGTACCTTACTCTGAGAGTCTTATGGACGGTAAGGACATAGACATTGATAATCCTGATTGACCTGGTCAGTCTGTTCTAGTATCGGGCTTATATTTGCCTTTTGCTAAGAGTTGTCAGACTCCTTTTCTTAGATCCACCAACAAGTCTGAAAGTGCAGCATTTGTATCAGTCTTCCTCAACTTTATGTTTACAAGTTTTCTAGTCCACTGTGATAGTAATGTAAAAGGAGACTTCCTGCCTAAAATACCAGAATATTAAGCATACTTCTTGGGCAAAATGTGGTACTAAGGACCAGTACTTTTTTTTGTGTGCAAGTGCAATGGAATGTTGTAGCACTGTCTTAATAAAAGTGAGTTACGGGGGAAGAAAAAAAAAAAGGGAACTTGGAGTGAACGTGTTAAGCAGGGGAGTGTTGATGAAGAGGATTACCTGTCGCATTGCTTACTTTGCTGAACAACCTCTAGCAAAATGTACATTAGGTCTTTAGACCTAGAAGTGATGCTCAGATTCCTTCATTTAGGCAGCCTAATAAGTGGGTAAAATCACAACTGACTGGTGTCTATCTAACATGTTGCTTCCAACTTGAGTGCCTTTGGAGCTCCCAATCTTCCCAACTAATATGTCCAGGGATACCAGAAATGAACTCGGAGATACTTATCTATGATCTTACAGATGAAACAGTCAGACTTTGACTAAACAGATGCTTTTTTGATATATAGTTCCAAAACCACACTCATGATTCATGAAGATGAACCTAAAAAGATGCGAATAGCATTTGTTGTAATAGACCTACTTTTATTTAATGAAACTCAGAAGTAAGCTGATCAATCCTTTTGATGAAACGTTTGATAGATAGCTTTTACTTTACAGCTGCCAAATTGTCACATTCCAATCACAGGTTGTCCAGAACTTTGAGCAGGTGGTTTTGTGTTCATATATAGAACTTGCACGCCAATATGAGTAACAGGAGTCAAGGTTGTAGATTGGAAGGTCCTTTATCCACTCTATGGAGGTGTGGACTGTTTAAATTTTTGGTAAAGGTATATATCTCTTCCCCGTAGGTTGTGACTTTAGGATTCTAAGATTGAGGTTGAAGGGTGTATGTAGAGAATCTTCTGACTCACTGCTGTGTTTGGGTTTTTTGTTTGGGGGTTTTTTAAGATGCTGGGAATCCTGTTTTAAATTTGAATGCAAGTTTGGAAGTTGACCTTCAGTTAGCTTCAAGTGAAGTAAATTATTCGACCTAGGCACTGCTAACATTTCATACTATGTTTTTGTTCTTATAATGGTACCACAAGCATGCTTCTCCAGAGGTAGAATTTGTCATTGCAGGAAGTGCTAATGTTGTTCCCCTTACTTATAGCTATCCATCCCACTGTTTATGTACAGATAACTAATAACCTTTTATAGCATTGCTTAGTAATATTAAAATGTTAGTGTAAACTTACTGTATGTTAGCATTTTAATAAATACTGTGGATTCCAAAGAACATTTTGTGGAGGCATTTAATAAAGCTACAGATACTTGCAATTTCTCTGATTTTTAAATTTCTCTGATTTTCCTTGACTTTTTTTCAGGGCTAGCTTTTCCCTGAGCATACAAGGTCAAAAACTAACTATGCTCACAAATGACATTACATCTTTGTCCTTGAGGGGCCTGAGAAATGTGTTGTAAACAAACCAGGAGCTTTCCTAGTTTCTTCAAACTTCAGGAAATGTTCTTTCTTCACAGCTGCTTCTTGTTTTTCTCTCTTACAGTATGTGTATGTGGCTCTGTATAGGTACACATACTTATTGTGTGCGTAAATATATGCATATGGGGAATGCTACTAATATACAAAAGCTAGTATGTATTTAAGTCCACACAATGTAGGGTAAAGAACAGGTTGGTTAGTAAAACGACTTCCTGCCTAATACCTGCTACAAATGATCAGGAAATGGAGAAGGAATCACTGTAGCTTGACAAAACATCAGCATTTCATGTGCATTCCCTCATTCTCATTGGTGGTGTCTATGAAACTAAATTCTTCCAGGAAAACCTGTTTCTTTGGGAGGGGAAGAAACTGTTTTTTGCTTGAATGCATTTTCTGATGACTGAAGCCAGCTGTGGACAGTGCAGGTGCTGAACCTGGAAGCATACAGAGTTTTCTCCTCTTTTTGAAATCTTGAAATATTGGCAGGGTGAGCTTTTTTGCCTTAGCTGGATGGCAAACATGCAAGAATGCCCAAGTGTGTTGGGAGTGGTGGTGGGTGCAATTGGACAAAATTAGGGGTTGGGGGGAATCCATTAAGGGATGTTTAAAGAAAGCGTGACCAGTAATTCAAGTAGTTCTGAAGTCGCAGGTGGTTGGAAGGACATGGAGGGGAAAAGTTATATTCTTCCCTAGGGATCTGCTATTACAGTTGGGATACTGAGTGAACAGAGCTGTAGTATGACCTTGCCACAGCCCTTCTTATATGCTCATGGGGGATTCTTGTTTCTCCATCAGGGAATTAGGTGGTCATACAATAGTAACAGAGCTAGGATGGCTTAAATACCTGAAGAAAGGTTTGTGTCATGAAACTTCTCATAGCTGATCTAGTAAGATATTTCTTCTTGCTGTGGAGTCTGCCTCAGTTGTATTTATAATCATTTTCTTAGATGCCTGAGCTATTGCTTCTAGCTTGAGCTAGTACTGAGTGCAACATTGTGTTAAGACAAAGTAAAACTGATCCGGTTTGTAAGAAGTTCTGGGCTTCTCATAGTGGAGCTCTATGGTTGACTCAGTAGCTTGCTTCTGTAGTGTATTTGTTGTCATGTCTGCTACCTCAAGACTGCAGTGCTGTAGTATAAACTCAGCTTGTTCCAAGATGCTTTGCAAACTGAAATTAGTATTAGATACTGTTGTACACCGGTTAAAATTCTTAATAAACTTTAAAAGCTCGTGTTGTCCAGGTGTTCCTTCACTTGTGCTGATTGAATTCAGGTGAAAATAGAATAGAATAGTTCAGTTGGGAGGGACTTTCCAATGATCATTCAGTCCAACTGCCTGACCACTTCAAAAAGTTAAAGCATGTTGTTAAGGGCATTGTCCAAATGCCTCTTAAACACTGACAGGCCTGGGGCATTGACCATCTCTCTAGGAAGCCTGTTCCAGTGTTTGACCACCCTCTCGGTAAAGAAATGCTTCCTAATGTCCAGTCTAAACCTCCCCTGGCGCAGCTTTGAACCGTTCCCACGTGTCCTGTCACTGGATACCGCGAGAAGAGCTCAGCACCTCCCTCTCCACTTCCCCTCCTCAGGAAGCTGTGGAGAGCAATGAGATCGCCCCTCAGCCTCCTTTTCTCCAGACCAGACAAGCCCGAAGTCCTCAGCCATTCGTTCCTCATAGGACATTCCTTCCAGCCCTTTCACCAGCTTTGGTGCCCTCTTCTGGACGCATTTGAGGACCTTCACATCCTTCTTAAATTGTGGGGCCCAGAGCTGCACACAGTACTCCAGGTGAGGTGCACCAATGCTGAATACAGCGGGATAATCACCTCTTTTGACTGGCTGGTTATGCCGTGTTTGATGCACCCCAGGATGCAGTTTGCCCTCTTGGCTGCCCGGGCCCACTGCTGACTCATATTGAGCCTGCTGTCGACCAGCACCCCCAGATCCCTTTCGGCAGGGCTGCTTTCCAGCCACTTCTCTCCCAATTTATACCGGATGCAGAATCCGGTATTTGGACTTGTTAAATTTCATGCCATTGATGATTGCCCAATGCTCCAATCTATCTAGATTCCTCTGCAAGGCCTCTTGTCCCTCAAGAGAGTCAACAGCACCTCCCAGTGAGCAAACTTGCTAATGGTGCATTCAACTCCACAGAACGGCACAGCCTGGAACAGCTGAGACATTTGGCTGCCTCAACTGAGTTGGTACAGCTCAGTGATAGAAATTTATGGTTAAAATAGGCACTGTGAGGAAATGAAATAGGGGGAATGAATACATATCTGGATTTGAAAATAAAAGCTCAATATAAACTTTAAAAAATCAAGAAAAATTATTGGTAATTTTGTTGAGGTATAGTTTGAGCAGAACATGTAGGGTTTTTTACCAGTACGCTCGGAAGTGATTGTTTCCATTTTGCTGATTAATTTATTAAGTAACTTCCATTAAGTATTTGAAAATTATAGAAATAATTGTTTGCAGTGATAAATGTGTAAAATTCTTTATGAAAGGTTTGTATAAGCTTGTTTTTATGAACTGGTGCACAAGGAACTGCATCTGCTGTATACCTCTACCAGTAACTGTCTTAAATTTGAGTGTCTAATTGAAGGGAGAACTGGAAAGCTTCTAGGGTGTTAAGTTTGCGTCATGTCTTTAGAGGTAGCATTATAATCATTTGAGATAAATACACTTTTTTATCAAATAGAAAGTTTTCAGAATTTTAATAGGATAAATATGATAATATTGTGTCTTAAGTAATGAAGGAAACTCAGTGGTGACAGAACTTAACTTTGCACATTGTGTTTTGTATAAACTACTCTGGAATAGAAGTTAGATAGCTGTTGCCATGTTTGAACAGTTGGTGGCTCCAATGCTTTGCAGCTGTCACTATACATAATGCCAAAACAAGTTAATTCAGTTCTAGCAGTATTGAACTAGTCAGAAATGTAAAAAGAAAATCAGAATCAGGAACTTAGTAAATAGCCAAACACTTCTAACTTGCATTTTAAGCCACTAGTTAAACACCCTTTTTAGTTCTTAAATAAATGTAAACTCCAATATTCCTGTCTAGCTTAAGATAAAATACAAGGGGCTCCTTCGTGAAGTGCCAGTTCAGAATCAGTAGCAATATTCTTAAAACCAGTGTAGCTGACAGCATTCCTGCTCCATATCGCAGGATTATACAGGCAAGACAGATGACAGCTCTCCTGACCAAAAAAAAAGGAGAAGGGGGAATAGTCAAAGAATCCATTGCTGGAAAAGAGGCAGAAATGAGCAAATACCACGTAGACAATCTTTAAACTGACTCACGCAACTGCTTATGTACTTGAAAAGGGTAATGCTTTTGTTTAGACTTCAAAATAAAGCATTTAGTGGGCAGTGGAGTTTTGACGGAGCAAGATGATAACTTCTTAACAGAAGAGCGGGTGCTGATTAGCTGTCATTTCAGTCATTGCAGGAACATTTAATAAACACAAGACTTGAATAGGATGGACAACTTTGTAGAAAGTGTTAGTCCTATAAGTCTGGAGAAAGCCTTGGATAAACGTGTAGAAATGAGACTAGAAACTTCCAGTGATGACTTTTTCCAACTTTTCGGCCCCATAAAATATGATTGGAGAGATGAAACATTCCTCCCTGGGTTTTCCATGTTCTAGGGAAAAGGAAAATGTAGACACCTCCCCACACACACTATTGGAAAACTACAGTTTGTCTATTTTAACTGAAATATTTGTATTATGCCATCCTGAACTACCATAGGTACCCCATGCTCCTGTTTTCCTTCGTGTCTTGTTTTTCATCTGGATTGTATTACCATGCTTCCTTCTTGAAACTTCTGTAGCTTATGGTGGGAACAGCGCTGCAGGACAAAATCATGGGGAACGCAGCCTTGCAGGTACAGCTTAGTCCTCCGAATTAGAGTGAGGTAGAGAGCGACTTGACAAGACACAGACCAATGAAATCATGTAGTGAGCCAAAGCTACACGTGAGTGCAGTCGGTGTGTAGCATTTTATTTCTGCAGGGTTGAATGTTATGTGCTGATGAAGTTCTGTTTGGGGGTGAAAAAAGTGGGTGTGTGTGTGTGTAAGAAACCTTTGCAATGTGCAAAAAAAAAAAAAAAATCCTTACCAAGACCCTTCATTTTTGTTTACTTCTGTCTCCTGGAGGAGACAAAAGAACAAAAATAGCCCTGCTGATCAGAATTTGTATGTCAGTTTTGATTGCTGTATAGCATCATACTATCTTAGCAATGTTTCATCAAACAATATATTCTAGCAAAATGAAGCCCCCAAAAAAGGTATCATTCCAACACCTACCCTCACATACTTTTTTCCTTTTAAAATTAATTTTTTTGAAATCTTTTATACTAAAGTCATAAGAGTTGCACTTGGAGACAAGGCTGGAATGTAGTTAGAGGTATAGTATTTACCAGAGAACCAGCCTATAAAACACTTTCTAAATACGTTTTGTTCATTTTTGCATAGTTATTCCTAATATTTCTATTATTTTAAGGTATTAAATGTTCCTAAATTCTACTGAAACCATGTAGTACTAAGATTAAACTTACATGCTTGTATTGTCCTTACAGTGCTCTGGAACAGTCAGTGGATAACAGCAGGCTAACCTCTCAAAGTATTTACATGCTGCAATATCTAATTCTTGTTCCTACAGCGGACTTCTAAGTCGCTCACATGTAATGTAATATATTTTTCATGAAATGTATGTTAATAGTATTGGCGAGACAGGACAAACGCACAATTCGGAGATCCTCATCCATGATATGCCTTGAGCTAAGACTAGTCAGCTCCTTAACGGGGAACAGTTTGGTTCCAGTCTGTAAAAGCTTTTGTTCCTACGTAAGAGCAAACGTAGTTCCTTTGGGTGGCAGTTAAGATGTGGTATAAAAATTGGTGGTGTCTAAATATCTCCTTAAGCACCTCTTTTTTTTTTTTTTTTTTTTAATGAGGACCTGGGACTAACTGTTTCCATACACTAGTTTCATTTATCTGTTTAATACAAAGTGGGAAGTAAACTTGAAGTACGGCTTCACAAATAGTTCAGGGGCAGCAGAATTCATGAAATCTTGTTGTGTGGTGGTTGGCTTTGGTATCCAAAGTAATCCAATTTCCACTTGAAGCTTTTTCTGTAACTGAGGCATTTCTGATACCTCATACCTAGAACACCAGAGAAATACCCATTAACAAGTTGTTATGGGCAGATAGGCATTAACATCATTACACAGTGTGATTTTTTTTTTTTTATTTTTTTAAATGAAATGTAAGGTTGGAAATTGACTTTTTGTATTGTGAATTTAATTCCCAAGTTCATAAAGGTTTTGTGTACTGATGGAAATTGCATCTTGCTAAATATAGAGTGATCTATAAAGAGAGCATGTGATGTAGTTAGGGAGGTTCAGCAGCCTTTCAATAGAAAGTTATGACTGTATTTTGCCTCAAGTTGCACCAGGGGAAGTTTATATTGGATATTAGGGAAAAATTTCTTCACCGAAAGGGTTGTCAAGCACTGGAAGAGGCTGCCCAGGGAAGTGGTTGAGTCACCATCCCTGGAGGTATTCAAAAGATGTGTAGACGTGGCACTTAGGGACATGGTTTAGTGGTGGACTTGGCAGTGCTAGCTTAACGGTTGGACTTGATGATCTTAAAGGTCTTTTCCAACCTAAATGATTCTGTAATTTATAATCCAGAAGGCGATCAGTGCTAGCACTTCAAGACGAAATACTCGATCATTTGTAGGAAGAGATTGGAGCCCAGTACTCCTTCCTTCCAGTACGCCAACTTGGTAGACTGAGGTTCTGCTCTCCCCCAGACCAGTTGCTGCAACTATTACAGTGCATGTTGGGATAACCTCAGAGACTTTACTGTGTAGCCCTATCACTTTAAAAATACATCAATATCTCACATGTTGACCTGGGAGAGGTGTGGAGAGTTTGAATCTGTGTCAGGCAGAGACAGCCAGTCACTTACATCTTGAATGTGTGAATGGTATTACAGAAAATGAGGGTGTCTGCATTCATTTTCTTTGATACTCATTTACATAAGATGTGACCAAATTACTGCCTTTTGGTCTGAACTTGAGATTTGGTAGGCATGCTTTCGCTTAGTTTGTCGATTAGGTGGGACCTAATGGTGAGGTAGGTCACCTGCTCAACACTGGCAGCATGTAGCTACTAATGATCTAAAAATCAGTGCCTGGGAATCATTACTGATGGAAACTTAAGCCCTTACTGACTTTTAGGAGTGCCTAGGTTTGCCCTGATTTTTAAATGACTAAATTCTGGATTTAGTGCCAGTGAAGCATGCACCTGTAACTGCCTGGATTACATTGCATGAATTGGGAACTCGGTGGAGAAAAGTTAGGAAGAAACAAGAAGTTGATCCCTAAGGGCAAAACTCAGTGCAGAATTAAATCTGAGAGCTGCAGCAGGATCATTTTCAGTTCTGTTCTATGGACAATAAACCACACTGAAAAACATGAGAGCTGAAGGAAAAACCACCACCAAGGGTTGCACCTCTCTGGGTAAAGTTTTTCTACGAGGACTGTAATAACACTATGGGCAAACACTGTCTTCAAACTTTGCCGTTCGGGGTAGCTGTGTGTTAAGGGCTGCAGGGGCACAAAGAAAGAAAGAACATAGACACCTTTTATCTTTGAGTATCAGTTTGTAAGACTGTATGTGAGTAGTAGAAGTGGCACGCTACTGTAAGGTAGGGTCTGCAGTTCTGAAGGATGCTATAACTTGGGTTTTATTGTCTTAGTGGAATGTCCTGAGAGGCGTATTTTTTCACTTTTTTACTGTTGTTCTAAGTAGAATGAATGTGACTCCAGCTTGTTACTTACAGTGGAGCTTGTATAGGTAAGATGTGCTCATATAATTGCAAGGCAAACCAGACATTTCTGAGATTTACAGTTGTTCAGAACTTAGTGAATCAATAAAGACTTTTTTTTGTGAGACTGCATCTTTTTTGGATGTTTCTGTGTCCCCCCACCTGCTTGGGAAGAAAAGACAGAAAGCTAAAACCTGGTACACTGTAAATACTTCGTTGGTCCAGTTGCAGAAGCTGAAGCATCAAGTACGTTCTGTTTAGGTGCATGTCCTGTGGTTTATACCGCTTCGGAATAGTTTTTAATGTGTTCTACCCACCAACAAAAACTGAGAAGCGGGGCATCAACTACAGAGCTAGAATAAATGCTTCCCAAGTTGCAGGGGCCACGAGGAATAGTTATGAGTGATACTGCTTACAGTAGGAGTGTCTCCACATGTGCGTATTGACTTACCTGCTAACTTACGAAGGTGGTGCCTGGTCCTCTTGTTGAACAAATAGTTTCTGATTGCAGGGTCTTCTGCGGCATCATTGTTCTGACAACATAACAATATTGTGAACATCAGATATGGACTAAGGGAAATTAATTCATATCTCTAGGCACGATGAAACTTGAGTTTATAAGATGTGAACAACAGTCCCTTTGTGGCACGTAGGGAAAAGAAGAGGTACGTATTCTGTGTTTAGAGATGAACAAAATTGTGTTGACCTTTTGTTGATGCTTCGAAGAAGAATATTTAAATATCCACAGATGTCTGGCTTTTTTTTTAATACTGATGATGATGAATGGATACTGATATTGAGTGTAGACTTCTCTCGTATTAGGATTGGGTTGCAGAACCGTACTTCTTCCAACTACACAACAGATTCTTCTTGTGTTACATGCTAGTATTTTGTAGAAGTTGCTGCTTTTCTTTGCTGCACTCTGCTCTACTGGGCATTCCCTCTTAGGTGTTCTTTCTGATAATGTCTTCATTGTACAGGCCTGAGCTAACTATCCTGCAAGGAAGACAAGGGATATTAATGAAAAGACAACAAGAGATTAAGAATGTTCACACTACAGTTATCTGAGGAAGTCTCCATGGAAACAGTGTACCTAGCAGTAAGAAGTACTTTTCAAAGTAAATGGCTGACTGCTGAGCTATGCTTGAAGTATAAATTATTAAATAAATAAAACCTTTATGAAAATATATGTGCCATTACACTCTGGGTACAGTACTCCGAAGTGAATGCTTGAACGGAGAATCGCCGTAAAGCACCGCAGCGCTTTCTAGGCAGGCAGGCTGCAGCGTCCGCCTTTCTAAAACCGTTTCCCTGTCACTTTAAGGGAAGAGGCAGTAACGCAGAGCTTTGAGCAATATAGCTCGGGGGCGGGGGGGGACGACGACACCGACCCCCTTCCCCTGCGGGAGGAGGGGAACCCCTTCCCCTGCGGGGGCGGGGAGGGGGCTCTCCCGCGCTCGGTCCCGGGGCGGGTTCCGGCAGGGGGCGGCAGAGCGCGGGGCGGCGCGCGGCGGGGAGGGCCCGCCGCTGTCCCCGGGACCCGGAGCGGGGCAGGCGGAGCGGGCGGCGGCTGCTGCTGCTGACAAGCGGTGGGAGCAGTGCCTGGTGAGCAGCGTAGCAGGCACCGCTGCCGGATAGTGGCACGAGCAGTGACGCTTCTTCGGGTCCGCCAGCGTTTTTTCCGCTGACGGTGGTTTGCCGATTTCACCGGGAAGGTGAAGAACATGTGTGGGGTTAACACAGAGGCAGGGAATTAGGGCACAAGGGATGCTGGGGCCGTAATGCACTGGGGGAAGCAGCAGCAATTGAAGTTTAGATTGGAATATAGAATAATAGCAGAATAGCGTTTGTTATGCGCTTGGGGGGGGGAGTAGGCAATGCTGATGGTCTATGATACTCCGCTGTGGCCTGCAACTACTTCCCCAGCGTTCTTTCTCTCATCTGTCCCTACCTAAGGTCTCAGCTGACAATTCTTTGTAATTGCAAGCATGAAACAAAATACTGTTTTCTCATTAAGATTTCATAACGATTTTTCAGTTAAAATTCATAATTCATTTTTAAAAAAAAAAAACCCGCTCTTGGAGAATTTATCTCCAAATACAGGTCAAACTTGTAATACTAGTATCAACTCTTCTTCAGCACTGCAGTTAACGGACCCTTAGATGAGTTAAACTTAGAGTTGTGTGTGAAGTTTTACTGGCTTCAATGTAAGTTTATGGGGCCATTGATAACAGAGTGTGATAGTGTTATGAATCCAAATGCTGCGTAGCTTTTAGTCCTAGTTTACTAGCTTAATGATCTCAATCTAAAATAAAAGGACTTGTTTTTTACTTACCATATAACTATGGAGTAGTTCTGTATAACAAGAAAAAGTTGATGGTTGGTTGGTTTTTTGGTTTTGGTTCCCCCCCCCGTGCTGTTGCTGTAACTTCAAGGAGCTCCATTGGAGTGCTAGGATCTCCGCTCTGTTCAAAGCTGTATAAAAAGCAAAAGGGTAGCATCAGAACCAAGAGCTTACAGAGAGCATGTGTTAGACCAGAAACAGATGGGTAGAATTTGCCACTGGGCCATGATGTGGACATACTAGCCAACACAACAGTCCGTGTTCTTAATGAAAAACTTCCTTAATTGCTGTGATGTGTATAAAAATAATAGTTAAAAGACTCATAGTAAAGAAAGCTTTGAAGAATGACTTAGAAGAATGAGGCGGCTTAATGGATGTTTGAACTACTTTCAGATATATGAGACAAAATAGGAGATAGCATGAAAGAATTTGATCATTTCAGAAGATGGAGATAAGTGCCGTAGTTCTCTGGAAGTCGAAACTCCCCTTTGCGTCCTGAGATGGGAACAGTAAAAGGATATGCAACTGAAGCCAAGCAACTTGTATTTGACGTGGCAAAGAATGTGAGAAAAGTGGAAGTGGTCAAAGTGACAGGTCAGAAAAGTTATTTTTGTAGTAGCTTTCTGAAAGGATACAAACAGGGAAGATGGCACAGCCAAATAAAGCGTTTTCAATAGTTACAAGTCCAAAGGAGAACGTCATCTATGTAGATGAGCAGGAAACAGTGCTGTGTGCCAAAAATAATAGAAAGTTGCATTTGAGCTTGATGTGATTCAGAGGGATGAGTTGAAGGTGTAACCTCCTCCGGCATTGCGCCAGCGTTTCAGGTAATACAGTGGTATTGTTCATGGTGATTAAGAAAAGGAGGCAAGGGGGAATTTGTGGAAGTGGTATTCTATAGTCATCTTGAGCTGACAGCTGGATATCCATGAGGAGCCACCAAGGGCACATGTCAAGGCTTTGGTCAAGAAGAGAGACAAGTCTGTAGCCAATGTTAATGTTCTCTCATCAAGTTCATGTATGTATATTCTCGTGTTAAAATGAGAGTAGTCCCTTTCTTCTGCATATGGTTGCAAATATGAAGAAACTTTTTCTAGAATATTTGATTCATGAAACTTGTTAGCTAAAATACACATTTTAATGCTAAAAGCAGGGAAACTTCGAAGCATAAAACCTGCAAGAAAATTAAATTCAATCTCATAATTAAACCCAAGTTAATTATTTCCTTCACAGTCCCTATGCTAAAGTTATTAAAGAAAAAAAACCAAAAACAACCCAAACCAAAAACCAACCCCCCAAATCCCCCAACAAACAAACAAAAAAAAATCCCACCCCACCTTTTGGACTACACCTCATCTTCCTCATCTTGAAAGAGCAAGTTAAAACATGTATATTCAGTTTCTTGCCAAAAAGCTCCATTTTCCCTTAGCCTGTAGAGTTGGAGAGTAGAGGTTTCTCTATTATTATTATTTCTATTTTTTATCTAAAGTCTTTTTATTTGCAGTGGCACTCCCTGTTCTGTTTTCCCCTCTTTTTCCTCATGAAGGGCCTAAAATGTCTTTCGTTGTAGTTTGCTTTATCAAGATGATTGTAACCTGTCATCTGAGTTCACTCTTTATATATCAACAGTGTAAGAACAGTAGAACAAATCATATTAAAGGACATTTCATATAATGTATGTTGGAACTTGCTGACAGAAGGAAGTGGCCAAGTCCAGGAGTATAGATGATTCAAAAAAAGGGAAATACTAGTCCTCTCTGCTTCTTACGAACTGTCACTCAGTAGACTGGATAATGTTAATGTAATGCCATTCTTTTATTGCTTTGCTCAGCAGAGAAATGGTTGATCTCTAGTGCAAGTTTTAATAACTTAAGTGTCAATTCGTTACCTGTATTCAAATGGAGGCATAGAATAATTCACACTTGGAACTCTTTCTGCAGTCCTCTGTTGAAATTGCTGCCGCAGATAAAAGATTTATTTTTAAGTGAAAGCTGGGATAGACTAATGCTGTACAGTGCTGAATGACCACCAGCAGCTTCAAAACCAACTAAGAACAATTTCCAGCTATAAGGGGTAAGGCGTGCCGTTTAAATTTGTGCATGGAGGGGATTCTTAACTCTGGCATCAAGGAAGCTAAACTGATGAGTCCCAGCTGCTTCCTTGGCTGCTCCGACAGATACCATTGGATTTTGGCTTGTAGACATGAGAGGGTTTTGTAAACTGGTCCTTTGTCACTTCTGCCTAAGAAAACTGAAATTTTTGAAGACATCTTGAAGATAACTGAATTCTTGGAGGCTTTTGTCAGAAAAGCAAAAGTTTGGCATTTGAAACCAAACTGAATTGTGTATGTTACTGCCAGTTTGTAAGCCTATTGCGAGTAGTTCCTAAAAGCACTACAAATACACTCTCTCTCTTCTGATGCTTTTCGGGGGTTACTGCTTACACACCAATGCGTTGCTTCCTTTCCCTGTAGGTCTCTACCCCCGCCCCCCCCCGGGTGTGCGTGGGCCCTCCTCCCCTCCCCACACGGGCCGTGCCCACCTCCAAGCCCCGACGGGGCGGCGTGAAGGCACCGCGACACCGGCGGTGGGCAGCGCCCTCCCGCTGCCGTCCTCGTGCGAGGGGGGGCCGTCCTCCTGCGAGGGGGGGCAGCGGGCGGGGAGCCGGCGGGGGCCGGGCCGGCCCGGCCCGGGGGAGGGTCCCGGCGGGGGCGGCGGGCGGCGCTGGCAGCTTCCCCCCGCGGCGGCGGACGCGGGCCCGGCGGCGGCGGCGGCGGCGGCGGCGGCGGCGGCTCGGGGGCGCCTCGGCCGCGCTCCCTGCGGCAGCTGGTGGCGGCCGGCGGGCCATGGGGGGGAAGAGCCTCAGCCCCGGCGTCCTCAGCCTCGGCGTCCTGCTCCTGGCCGCCGCCTCGGGGCGTGCGGGACCGCCGCCGAGCTGCGAGGACGTCCGGAAAGTTTTCCAGCTGCGGCAGCTCGGCCCCCTCAGAGGCATCCCGGAGTCCCCGCGGGCAGGTAGGGGAAAACTTGCGGGGGGCGCCGGGGGCCACCTCCGGCGGCCCGGAGCTGCCCTGCCTGCGTGCGGGGACGGCGGGTTTGAATTTGGTGCCGCTGGCGGTGATTAGCGGGTGGTGCGGGCGGCGGTGGGTCTCGCCGGTGCTCGCCGGCTCCAGCTGCGGCTCCGCTGGGCGCCTCGCGTCAGCCCCTGCCCGCGTCCTTGCGGCCGGGGAGCGTGCGGCCGGACCCGGCTCCGTAGCTACATCGGGGACTGATGCGGTCGTTCTCGTGGCGGGGGGGGGGCTGTCCGGCCCCTTCCTCAAGAGAGAAGATGCTCTGCTCGGGGTGTGGGCTCTGCAAAAACTGGAGCACCCCGACGCCTGGCTAAAATCCCCTTGCCCCCGCTTCCATGCCGTATCGCGTGCGGCGCAGAGGAGAGAGGGGGCGAGCCGGCTTGAGCTGGGGGGCCACCCTGCTTTCAGCCGTCCGTGGGCAGGCACGGGTACATCGGTGCCAGCGCAAACCCTGAAGGAAGGGGAGAGCGTCTTGGACTGGTGGAGTTACTCTTGTGTGAAATGAGAATGATTTACACCACTGCAAGTGGTGGATCTGCACATTTTCTCTACTGGATGTCTGCCTATGGCTGTAGCTGAATAAAATTCCTGGGAAAGTAATGTCTTAAGTAATGGCAATTTGAGTACATCCTAGCATTTGTATCAACAATGAAACTTTTTTTTTTAAGCGGATACCAAATGACGAGACAAAGCATGTATGTAATAAGATGTACCTTCTTAGATTTGGGGGTTGTTTCCAGCCCCGTGAGAACCTCGGTTGATTTCAGTGGTGCTAATCACAAAAGTAAAATGCAGATCATGGTCAGGGATATAGGGTTGGAAAATACTTTTTTCTACACACATATCTGTAAAGTGTGTTCATGTTTAGATGATAAGTTAACTAGTAAATGTGAGTCAGTGCTTTCCTGACAGAAAATGACTTCTCAATGCAACAAAAACTGAATTAACATCCCCCTCACTTCAAAATATCAACAGCCTCTTCCTTTTTTTTTTTAAGATAATCTGTGTAGTTTTTATTAACTCTGCAAGTTGAGATAAGGCATACTATGTTTATTCCTAAAGGAATCGCCTTCAAAATACAGCTTTTTTATGACTCTAATTTTAAACATAACAGATAATCCTAAACTTAATATCGCAGTGTGCAGTTTACAAATCAAAGTACTATATTTAGGTTACCAGTACATTTGACAACACGTGTTGTCTTCTTACATTGTCCTTAGCTAAAGATTATAGTATTGTCTTCACTAAAAAGAAAATAAACACTTTAATTGGAAAGCCTGATTAGATACTGTGCAAATGAAGATGTTTGGAAAGTGAAATCTGAGTCAAAGCCCTGTCAGTGATTTAAATTTTTTGTGCTGATTATTTGTGTGAATAACATCATTATGAATGATATGGTAACAGTTATCTATGTTCTTCTCATTCCGTAGTCTAGTGTAACTATGACGCTTTCTCTGCCATTATCATTTATTTTGATACCATACATTCACTTGTATACTGGGGATAGGGAGGAAACAAGTTGCCTCAAGAGGAAAGAACTATGGTACCTTATGTTTGTTTCTTCTGCCCTGCTCTCTGATTTCCTCCCTTCCCCTATAATATTTTTGCAACACCACTCTCATTTTCTTCTTTTGACTTTTCTGTATTTCCTGTTCCTTAAGCAAAAGCTGGTTTTGAATTATAAGAGTAATAAAAGAATTCCTTTCTCCGCTGCTGCCCCTGCAAGCAGCGGTCAGCAGGAGGTGCGGTACAGCTGTGTGGTCAGCAGCCTTTTACTCTTTGAAGGAATTGCATTGCTGTGGGCAGCCTGGAAAACACCAGCCCTCGAGGAGCCGAGTACAAGCGTCAGAGTTCTTGCTCTGAGTAGCTTTGATCTCAGAGGTACAGGAAACAAGTAATTGCAAACAGTAAAACCCATTCAGAATTGGAGATGACAAGAAAATGGGGTTTAAATGAGTATTTTAGAAGGTTTAGGTGTGATTAAAGGTATTTGTAGGCTGGAAACATAATGTGAAGAGAAAGAAATGTCAGTTTTGCTACTGATCTTTTGAGGCAAGAAGTGAAAAATACTTTAAAACCTTTTCTGATGGCACCTAGAAATGTGTTTGTGTGTAATACACACACACGTAAACACTTTCTGTAGGTGCCCACTTGTGAAAATAGGTGTCAGAGCTGCCTTTATAAGGCTTAATTCGGTTGCTTAAATGTAGGCATCTGGCACCATTTGAGTTTCCCTAGAGTCCCTGGAATATCCCCATGGGGCCGGCAGATGCGATACCTCTGGGAGACTCCTGTCTGGAGCGGCAGTGGGCGGGATACGTCTGGCATCTCAGGCGCTCCCTGTGGGCAACTGCGCTGCACGCTCAGTGCAGCTAGCGGCATCCGGGAGCTACTCAGCTACCAAATGCTAGGTGTCGGCTTTAGAGCGAGCTGCGTAGGTCCTTTGCCTACGTTTCTTTATTTTAGTGGTACCTAGACCTAGCTTGTATAAGGACGCCTTCATTTAAATGTCTTAAGCTGAACCACACCTTTTATGTGGAGAAGGATCACTAGCTGAAAAAGAGTGGGAATATGGATGGTGTATGGATTTGTATACAGTGGAAGGCTACCTCTACAGTCAATAAAATTATAGGGAAGAAGTTGGCTTATATTGGCCTTATTTTCATTGTATTTATTAAAATAAAAGACTGTAGCATTCACAATTGTATTTTTTCCTCTTCTTAGTGGTAATAAAAAGTAAGCAGCCTTATATCAGTAAATCATGCAAATTGTAATTCTGTTTTGTTCGGGGACTGCCATGTGTCCGTATTTTGAATATATGTTAGCTCAAAAAACTATGCATTATTTTATATAATTAGTTTTGCAGCGATTGTATGTAGTTCATGTATCTCTAAAGGAGCAAAAATATCTCTATCATCGTATGCAAAAATACCAGATATACGCACGAAGGTGATCTTGAGGGATATGGGAACCACAAATTTGAGTTTGTGTTATCATACACATAATACAGGATATCATGGTGTTGAAATTGGCAATTAAAGAGAAATTAATATCTTTAACAAAACCAAGGCTTTTATTGCTACTCCCCAGCAATGAAGAAACTTGACTAACTGTGCTCAATCGTTTGTAGCAGTGATTTGTGAACTATAGTACAGACTTACGCTCAGCCCCATTACATGCTATATTGAAACCTTTATCACTTTCATACTGATTTTAAATGTTAGTTGCAAAAATACTTCGTTTTTTCCTGTCTGGTTCTGTGCAACAAGTGCGGTGGTGTTGGGACTGTACAGGAAAACCTCAATAATTAAAAATCCATAAACACCCTTTTCATTGTATGGAGAATCAAACAATATGCAAAGCATGAATTAAATATAAAAAGGCCTCAAAGGTTTGGGTTTTTAAGTTTTATTATGGTGTATATGTATGACTTGGATTGTTTAAAAAAATAATAGTTGTCTGCAAAATACTTTTTTTTTTACATATTTTTATTTCCTATGCTCAATTTCTAGTATTGTAACCTAAACAACTTTCTTGAAGAATTCCACTCCTTTGCCCCATATATGCTAGCAAAGCTAGAGCTTTTAGCTGATTTCAGTTGCTCATGTTTCAGACAGATTAAATGGGAGCTCTCAACTCTCCTTGTTCTCTTGGTTGCAAATAAGATTTCTTCTTTGATTTCCTTCTCGGAGAATCCTTAGAACAGCAGAATAGGTTGGACAGTAAACCAGTCACCCTTGCCTTCTTGACAAAGGGCTTCCAGTAGGTACGTCAATGAACAAACTCTCAGGCTTCTGTTTGTACCAAAAAGTTGAATTCCACGGCTTACTGAAAAATGTTGTGTTTGCTGGAACTGTAGAATCAAACAGTTCTTGATGAAGTGAAAGAAAGTGCTGGAGATATTTTTCCAAGTTCTCAGCAGGTTTTTTTGGGGGGTGGTGGTGGTGGTTTTGTTGGGTGTGTCCCCCATCCCCCCCTGCAAAAAAATCTAGGCTTCTTTTCAGGAACCTTTAGGAGGCCATGTATGCAGTTGTGAGAACAGGAAGCATAATAAAGAGTGAAGACTCTGATTAATATAAATTTTATTGCAAAGGCTTTTTGATAGAGAATCATTATGTATATGAAATTGAATAAATGAGACAAACTACGCTTGAAGAATGAGATAATCTCAGAAAAAGTTGGTGTGTAATACTCGTGTTAATTCAAGCTAAAAAGATTCTTGCTAATTCAGCTTAAAGTAACAATAGAAATCAATTTAAAATCCAGATCAGATTACTGATGCAACTCCAAGATCATCTTTGAATTTTAAGTTGGGTTTCTAGTATGATTTACATTCAGTTAATTTGTATTTTGGTTCTATCTGAAGTCAAATCAAGAATTCTTTTTTCTTTTTGGTGTGTGCAGGCAGGAGCACTTCTAGTTATGCTGTTTGTCTAACTGACATTCAGATCTCCGGAAAAGGATTTTAGGCAGAAAGTGAGTTGCTCTGTCATATCAGTTATTGATGTTCATTATATTACGTCTTTTTTTTGTAAAGACTGTTGCCTTCAACATAATTTTTTGTGTGTGTGAACATGCACTGTTGGTTCCTGAATGCAAGTAGTATTTCACCTCTGGATCCACAAAATGATCACTGTTAAACAATTCTTACAACATTTTGAGATTAAAAACAACAAAAAAAAGGGCTCAGCTATGTACCAGCTTCCCCATCTCTCTCTCTCGCATATTTCACCTTCTCTAGGAAGTCAGCAGTGCTCAGTAGCCTTAGGACTTGATCTGGCTGGGATGACCTGAAAGGCGGTGTCCATACTGCTAAATAGAGGACAGGGGACCAGCTCCTGGTTCTTGTGCAAGTGGAATAGATTGGCTCACGTCTACGTTGCTTAAGGCTGGTATCTGGTAGAAGGGACTGACTGTCCTCACTAGATGGGCTTTACCCTTGAGTCTTCTCTAGATCCAATATGATGCTCTTGTAATGCCAAGGCACTGTGGATTTTTAGGGTTCCCTTCCACTGCAATTCAAGCAGTCTTAAAAATAGGAAGGCTTTCGCAGGCAGCGAGCGTAGTGTGACATGAATGCACATTTCGTGCCGTGAGCTGTAGCGTGGGTATATGGAGGGATGCCTATACCCTGCCAGGGTGCCTGCGAGTAGGAGGATGATCTTAGAGGATGTTAGGAAGGAGCCAAACCTGTACTACAGTGCTGCCTACGGTGTCCTCTGAAAGCAGTATGTAATGTGCACCATCTCTAGAAGTGCAGCTGGGCACTGCACTGAGAGAAATCCTGGCGCCATCTGAACAAAGCCACAGAAAGGCGTGAGGTGATAGTTCAACAGTGCGGACAGTCAGGGCCAGGTGCTCGAGGCTGATCCTTGCCTCTCTTATTTAGCAATGCTGCAGTACTTTACAGCAATCACGATGATGGCGATTAATGCTAAGTCTGCGGTGGCGCTTGTAACAAAAATGAGTTAACAGATATTAAAGGGTGAGCATGAGAAGGACTCAAGTCTGATACAGGTTGCAAATCCATTTTGCAATAAACCACTGGTTTGAACAACTGCTTCCAGGCCCCATGGCATTTCAGTGCTGGCTTCTAAAAGGCTGTTTATCGTGACAATCCGAGGTCTGTTTTGGGGTTTTTCAGACTCTGGATTTGATCTCATGGAAGTATTTGTCTAAGTAGACAGCAGAAATTTACCACACATCTGGTATTTTCTCTTCCTGGCAATTAACATCCTCATCCTGTCAGCACTTGTTTATCTCAGGGTACTGAAAATATGGATTTGTACGGCTGAGACCGTGAATGAAAGTTTGAAATCAGTTCCAGATCTTCTGGAAATAGGTAAACCTATACATCAGAATAATTACATTTTATTCTTGCTGAACTGTCTTTTCTACACCCATCTAGATTGTTTTCAGTTGTAAAACCTTTCCTATACTATAACTGTTTATGTTAACATATATTTATGACAGTCTAAGTTATTTCACTTCTTGCTGTCTTGTGATCTTGTCTAAAAACAGATTGCAGTGTAGAGCCTTCAGAATTTGGTACTGAAAAGAGCCAATATTCCTTATTGGAACAGAAAATGTTTTCTCACTGTATTTCAAACTAATTGGTTATTGACAAAACAATCCTTGTGGAAGATAGGAAGATTTTTAGATGTGAAGACACAGAAAATAAGTGTGTGGTTTTTTAACATTGGTTGCACTGAAATGGAATGACCTGTTTCACTTGCTGGTTTACATAACCTCTTCTGAAACATTATCCGTAAGCTGTTGCTTGTTCTGTAGCTCTATAAAGAAATAACTACAAAGCCATTCTGTGGATTTTGAGCAACCGCTCCATTTTTAGTCAGTTGGGTTCTTTTGCATGTTATATTTGGTTACTTTTGCCTGACCATTGAAAGCAGCTGTGTTTAATGAGCTGGAACAGAAGTAGGTCAATAAAATGTACTTTATATGTACGTGATTAGCAGTCTTAAAGTATAAAACAAAGTTCCCTTAGGGTTGGGAATGATATCCATGTTAAAAAGATGCTGCTTAAAAAAATATTTACCATAAAATCCAGGGAATAAAAGAATATTGAAGAGCCAGCTGAAACCATAAACAAATAGTCATTATTATTTTAGAGTTTTGCTAAAAGTCTAAATGTCTTCTTGAAGCTATTCTAAAGCCTATAATAAGCCTAGATAAAATTTCATATTAGCTCCTGCTTTACAAGAGGCAAAGTGCAGAAGGTTTGAAAGCTAAGTAGTGCCTAACATTTGTTTAAAATATTAAGCGCAGTTTGGGTAATAGAGCTAATATTTAGGTTATTTAATTTTAATACTAAACAAGTAGTATGCATGTCTGTGCCTATATACATATGGAACTGCATGTGAGCAGACGCTGTGTATATTATTTGTTAATAACTAAAATGTAGTAGTTGAAGGGTCGTACATATTGGAAAAGTGACAGGAAGGTTTTGTGCAAGATCTGCTTTTCTGAACCTCGTAGGAAAAAGGAGATCATTGCTTCTAAGAAATAAAGCTACTGTTTACTTGTGAAAGAGACACACATCAAGTCAGTAGGAGAATGAGGAATAGTACTCACAAGTTCTAATTTTTGCTTGGTTTGATAGCTCAGCTACACACTTCTGATCATGAAATTATGGTTTATTATACAACAATGCCATTGACTAAAATGATGCTATATGCAACACAATGTTATTTGTGTTTAAGGCAACTTGATAATAACACTTCACCAAGTTTTCTCTCTTAAATCTTCAGTTCCAAGCAGAGAGAGGACATTTTATATGTAGTTACTATCTGCTAAGATTTGGAGGGTAAGGTAGGTCATCTTATATACATGCTAGTGAGGTGGGTTTTTTTGCTGTTTTTAAATACTTAGTAAAACAAAACAAAACCCTCCCCAAACTCAACACAGCTATATTCTTCATAGGGAATAGCAGGGAAAGTCTCCTGCTGGCATTTGGGACCATACACAAGCTGGGTTGAAGTTTGAAGATTGAACAGTTGTATTGGGGAGACTTCTGTAATGCACTAAATTGTGTAATGTCTTTCTAATAAGTCACTTATCAGAAAACTGTAAGACTATAGTGATGTAAGAGAAGCAAAATATATCTAGTTGGGAGTTTTCCTTTTTTAGCCTTTTCAGAGTTATTTTTATTTCTTAAATTATTTGGTATCTAGACTGTGTAATAAGTGTATTGAAGAGCTTAGTACTCATCCACTGTAGTAGTGTCTTGAGTAGTGTGAATTGTAAAGATTATGTCATGTTGTAGAAGGCAAACTTTCCAAACCTCATTTCCAAACCAAGAAATAATTTTGGACATATAGAAGTCTAAGACTGAATTATCAGACCTGCTATACAGGTAACAAAGTAAGACCAACTGGCCTGCAATTCCCTCAATTACATTCTTGCTCTTTTGAAGTTAGGTGCAACGTTTACTTAATCACTGGGGACTTGCACTGGGTCCACAGCCTTCAAAAATAATAGGGAGTGGTCTCGCAATTACTTCAAACAGCTCTATCAGCACCTTTAGATACATCTCACCTGGTCCCATGAGCTTGTATGGGCCAAGATTTCACAAGAGATCCCACACTCAATCCTCTTCCACTACTGCTGGTTCATCTCCTACTTAACCCTTGTCTCTAGGCACAGAGGCCTGGGCTTGTTGGTGAATACTGAGGCAAGGAAGGGAGTGAGTACCTCAGCCTTATCTGCAACCAAAGGGCACCCACCCCTTTCAGTAGCAGGCCCACTGTTCCTGGTTCATTTTTCTGTTGTTCACATAGTGGTACAAACTCTTGCCCTTGATATCTCTTGCCATTTTCAACTTCAGTTGAGCTTTGGCCTTCCCAACACCATTCCTCTGCACCTGGGCAATGTTTCTGTATTGTCCCTTATAACCTGCCCATGTCTCCACCTCCCATTTACATCCTTTTCGTAGTGAAACTTAGTAATGATTTCCCTGTTTACCCAAGCCTGTCCTTTGATAAGTCTACCCACTGGAGTGTCAGGATGGGCTGTCTGCTTGGACAAAGGATGGCCCTTGAAGACCTGCCAACTCTTCTGAACAACCTCACCCTTCAGCGCTGGATCCCAGAGGATCCCATTTGCCAGTTCTCTGAATAAGCAGGTTTGCTCACCTGAAGTCCAGGGTCCATACTCTCCTACTCTCCTTCCTTGCACCCCTTGGGATCTTGATCTGCATTTATTTCATGGGCACTACAGCCAAGGCTGCTATTGAGTACCTTCCCCATGACTGGGTCCTCCTTCTCTTAGTATCAATCCAGAAGAGTGCCATACCTGGTTGACCCATCTAGCTTCTGTGATAAGAACTTGTCCCCAGTCCCCTCCAGAAATCTCCACGTTTGCTTGCATCCCTCTGTGTTCTACTTCCAGCAATTTTTGTGAGATTTAAAGTCTCTCATAAGAACCAGGATCTTGCTTTAAAGAAGACTCGATCCACTTCCTTATCCTGACCTTGCACTGTATCAAATTTCTACCACAATGTCATCCTCACTGGGCTCTTTGGTCCTGCGTTACCGCATGTCATCAACCAGCCTGTCTGCTCCATATCTTCAACCTGCTCCTCTACATGAAGAGCAACCTCCCTTCTTCCCTGCTCATCTTTCCTGACAAGCCTGTACCCGTCCATTGCTGCACAGTGGTCACCCAAGCTGTTTCATCATGTCTCAGTTATTCCAGCTGTGTCTGGTTCTTTCAGGCATGTGCAGAGCTCCAATTTTGCCTTTTTGTTTCCCAGGGTTAAGGATGTTACAGGAACTGCCAAATCCAGCAGATGCTGCTCCTGGAAATTCTTCCCGGCTGCTGAAGCCTCGCTGGGTGCACTCTGAGAGTTCACTAGTGAAAACACACCCTCCCTCTCCAAATCACAAGCACACCCACATTCATGAATCCCTTGAATGTCAGCATTGCGGCCTCCCAGTCTAATATCCATGACTGATTCCCCTTAACTGCTATGCCAGACTGCTATGCCAACCTCCTCCTACTCTCCTCTCCATCAAGTTAGTCCACCTTGATGTTTGCTAGCGAACAGATGTGTGCACTCACACATTTGTCTCACAAGCTCCTCCACAGCTGAAGATCCCTTGAATATTAGCATGGGCTCTCTGTCTCCCCGATACCCATGCCCGGACTCTGGGCCTCCTTACCCATCACTGGCTCAGACACTGAGTCTTTGCAGAGGCAGGCCTCCTCCTATGCAATGGCTATTCCATTTTGAAATTTGCTAGTGAATTACACATAAACACACACAGGATTAAATTCACGAGGGAAATATAAACACATCGAGGTCTTTGCTGTTTCTGGCATTTAGACCTCTCACACCTAAGCATGCACATAGTCCCTGGTCTCCCCAGTTGCTGGTATGTAGATCTTGCAGCACTCACAAATAGGACAGAGAGTGAAATTATACATAAAAGTTAGTTAAGAGAAAAGGGTTTATTAAGAAGATAGGACAGACTGTGGTGCTCAGGTGCAGCACTCAGTGAAGCAAGTGTACTAACTGGCCTTGCTTACACATGACCAACCCCTTTTCTCTCCCCTTTCCCTCTATTTTTGCATGCTTGTTTCTCTTCTCATCCCACCTTTTCCCCACCTTTGGCTCTTACCCTAAACATCCCATAAGAAGTTTTGTACGGTCCCACAAGCCCCTTACGATATCGCATAATAAGTTTCCCACAGTCCCAAGTATCCAACAATATTCAGGTTAGTCTTGTTTCCCCTTCCTCATCAGTTACAATATTCAGGCTGACCCTCTCTTAAAGGCTCCCGAGTTTCCTTGCAGCCCATCAGTCAGTGCCTGACAAGTTCTGGTCTTTGTTACCGTCCCTGTTACCACCTGCTTTTTAGTGTTTGTGTGTCTGTGTTTTAGTTTGTCATTTTTCTTGTTCCTTGCCATTTCTTTTATACTGAGTAGTCTGTAATGAGGCAACTTAGTGGGCCAGATACCATTGCATTCGATGTAGCATCACACGTGGGCTGTGTGCATTCTGTGTACATGCACTGGCAGTGGGCCCCCTTTTAACCTGCTTTATCTTTCCTGAGTGCTCTCTTGCACCCATCTCTGGGTCACGTACACTTACCACCGCTGACCTCCCCTCCCATGCTTACTTGCAAGCTGTTATCAACGCCCCCCTGACGTGCCTATTTCAAAGCCATCCTTGCCAGGTTGGCCAGCCTCTTGGTGACGTTGCTCTTACTCTACTTTGTCAAACAGGTCCCGTCTTTCACTAACAATCCTCCTTCCTTAAAGAGGGACCCATGGTTGTAAAAGCCAAAGCTGTGTGTGATACTTAAAGGGAAAAACTGCCTAGTACAAGTAGTCTAAGACAAATCAGGATGAAAGTGGTTTACTGGTTTGTTAAAGACACCTGACAATCAGTTAATTATACATTCAGGGTCAATATCAGTAATACAAGAGATAAATAGTCCTGGACACAAAATCTTAATAAACACCTGCAAATTTCTAAGCACCTTTCTTTAACTAATTCTAAAACTTTCTAGTCCCCTCTCCCCACCATGGTTATATGCAACCCCCACACCGGCTGTGCAGGCTCCCCTGGGTGAACACCCTTCCTGCAGGAGACAAGGCTGCCCCAGCTTTGTGTGCACCCCTGCTGCTCCCAACACCCCACTGATGCACCCCCCAGCAAGGAGGTGTTGCTGCACCCCAGGGTGGGGGCCCTGTGTGCTGCCTCTGCTCTGCCAGCCCACTGCTGGGTGCAGGCTGCTCCTGGCACCCCATGCAGAGGCTGCGCCGCCTGGCCTGGGCAGGGGTCGGGGTGCCCCGGCGGACACTGCCAGCAGGGACAGACCCCCTGTGACAGCTGCTGCTTCCTCTCCACCATCTCTCCTTGCTGTCGCAATTGTTTGTGCTTCTTGCCAAGGTCACTCCTTTGTTTCAAAGGAGTAATTGTAATTCCTCAGTTAATGTTTGATACAGCTAATGGTCATCTTCCTCTTCAGTATGATGAGTTTTGGGCAAATGACTCTCTCAGGCAGTTCTGCGGTTTTGGTGCACCTTGCTGGTATTAACAACTGCTGTTGTCACAGGTGACAGAACAGCTGAGGGGGGAAGGCACCTCTGGAGATCCTTTAGGGGAGCCCACTGCTCAAAGCAGGGTCAGCTGCAGCAGGTTCCTCAGGACTGTGTCCAGTCTCTGAGGACGGAGACTCCGTGACCTCTCAGGGCAACCTGTTCAGGCGTTTGACCATCCTCATGGTGAATTTTTTTTTTCTGCAGTGGCTGCTTTGCCAAGGGTGGTGAATGGTTTATTGCATATTTAAATTGATAAATAGGTTACGTGAAAAAGAATAAATGAAATTAGTTTTAAATAATCATAACAACCATTAACTTAAATTAGAACATGTCACATCATGCCTAAATTGTGCTTTACTTGTTCTCTTTTAGGTAAAATTTGAGAAAAAATTGTAGTTTCAAGAAATCTGTACCTTTTAATTAAAAGAAAAGAACCTCTAAAAGTTTACTAACTAATCTGATTCAGCCCTGTAAAATGTGAATGCTTTTATGTGGCTAGTAAAAGGAATTGGTGTATGTTACAACTGAGGATAGCAACAGGAAAACATGGCATTCTTTTTTTTTTTCCTCTTACTATTCTGCACTAGGAATAGAATTGAGTTAAACGTAATGACCTTGCCGTGATAAATGTGTTCTCAAATGAAGGTCAAAAAGAACAAAAATTAGTTCTGATCAGGAAATACAGAGCCTAAAGCCAATCAGGAGGATATATGGTTTAACATTTTACATTTTCAGGGAAGGGGTTCAGGGAAGAAGCATGGTATCTCTGTGTGTATTTAATGTCGCTGACTTTAATCAATGCTAGAAGCTAAACAGCTATAGCACTTTCCCCTTTTTACCATCAGTGAATTAATCTTCGCTACAATAACAACTAAACCAAAGTGTATGCTAGTCCTGAAATTACACAAGGAGAGAGGGTGAAATAGAGAGGCTGTATGAAAATTGCATGTCAGCACTCTAGTTCTGTTCATCCACTGGCTGGTGTCTGCCCCAGCTCCCTTGTAGCCTGTGTGGGTAAATCTTCTACCCCTGTGCTGGAGGGAGACGTCAAGTGCCTGGAGCTCAGTATGGAGCTGAAACACGGCCAGCACGCATGCGAGGACTCCATATCTGGTGAGTACTGCTGCATCCCACGGCTAAGATGTGCCCAGGGCTAGGCAGAGCCCAGACCAATAATTACCTAATAGAATTTGTACTTCCTAAAGAAATCACGAATGAAATTCTCATGAGATCCCACCGCTGTGGTGCTGACAAGGTTAAAATTCAGGACCCCCTTTTCTCTACTGGTGTGCTCTGATTACTGTGCATGGCCCTTCTGCACACAACTCAAAGCAGAAAAAAAAGCAGTGGGAACATCACACGTTATGAATTACCAGCTTCAAGTGAGCACTCTGCATACTTTGAAGTGTTGCTTCATTAGTTTGGTTTTTGTTGTGTTGTCTTTCTTGCCTTGTGGCTGCTGCCATCCTTTTCCTTAAGACAGCAAGCCAAAAATTTTACTCTGGCTCTTCAGTAATAGTTGAAGCAATTTAGCTAACTGCCAATCTCATATAGCTGATTCCCCCCACACCCACACATACACACACAAAAAAAAAAAAACACAGAAGATAAAAAAAAGGCAGAGGATGTTTACAGATGTCATGAACAAAAAGAAAAAGAAAAAAAGAAAAGGCATTGTCCGTGCTTCATTTGGATCAAACTTACTCCAGCCACTTACAAACCTCACTTCTTCATTTAACAAACCAATGGCATATGTCATAGAGAAAGTCAGAATAGTTGTTTGTAATGCTTTGAATACCATGGAAACACTTCTGTGATGCTCTAAAAAAGATATACTTGATATTTCAGACTAGTATTTATGATTGTAGACCTAGTTCAAAACTATAGTCAATAAAGACCAGGATCGATTTCTGCATATGTGCCTGCAGAGAACAGCTAGAAAATCTAAATTTTTGTTGATGACATTAGTACAAAAGTGTCTAATTTTATTTTTTTAATTATCCTTCTAATTCTTAATGCTTTTCACTTCTGCTTTACTAAAATAACTAACCTAGCCCTGAAAAAGAGACTCGAGTGTATTCATTATGTTCCACCTGCAAATTAAGTCAAACCTTCAAAGTTTTTTTGCTTTTAAGACTTTCTATGCTTTATTAATTCATTAATTCTGTTTGTGGCCTTGAAAATGTATTCCATATTGATATGCTAACTTTTTTGTCTAAGTTCATCTATGGAAAATGTGTATATTGCACACTTCATCGCTGCAGAGAAGCAAGTTGTGGAACGTGTAGCAGAGTGCACGAGTCTTCAGTGTGACACTGCATAATTCTGTTTTCTTCATAATCATGTTTTCAGCTCATGAAGAAGAACAAAGTCCTAATGTAGGCAATGCTTAGTAAAATTTAATCTGGATTAATTTATCCTCCTCTTTGTTGTTTAATTCTAGTTCAAACTACTGCTGTGTTTCTTATTCTGACATATTTGTTGGGCTCTTATAATCGTACTTAAAATTTTCTGAGGTTAAGATAAGGATAGTTAGGTATGTTAAACTTAAAAAGTATGAAATAAAGAAATACGAAAATTACTGAGAATTGTGCTAGAAAATAAATATTTGTATTTTTATATACATATATAATTATATTAAATATTTATGAAAGAGAGGTACATGAGATGAGTGGATCAGGGTTCTCAGGCTGCTTTGTGAAATTGGAAGCGAGAGGAGCATGCTGAGAATGATTGCTTCCAGCGTCTGGTAGAATAAAAGGGTTTGGAAACCAAAGCCATCATGAGGAATCTTAGTGCTAATGGTAAACTGAAGGAGCACATTGCAGGAATCGTGGAGAAACCTTTTTTAGAATCATACAGGAGCAGTGGGTTATCTTCTGGGTATCTAGAAATTAAGTAACTTGTTTAGTGTTTTTGTCCCCATAAAACCGATGCAGCTTTGAGGGAAAGCCAAGCTCAGGGTTGTTCTGAGTTAGCTTCTGTGTCAGTCTCTTAAGTAGGTGCTGAGCATGTTTCTTGACAAAGACAGGCTTTGGGCAAGGTCAGACATGAATTTAACACATATCACATAGTAAAATTTCTAGTCGCTCTAGAGGTTTCGGCAACATAGGAGTTCATAATTTAATCCAGATGTTAGTCTGATTAGATGAATTGATGAACTGATGAATTTGTGCCTAACTGTTCAGCTTCTGTTTCTTATAGGACGAAGATATTCTCTCAATAGGATATTTCCATTGTAGAGTCCCAATTCAGCTGCACTTAAATTAATAGATATATTAGTTACCAAATGTAAGTTTGAGCAGCAGTGCTAATAATGATGTACCAGACACCTCAAAATTCATGCATCTGGGTTAAAAAAATCTGTCTTAGATTTGTAGTATCACAAGTGACCTCTGTCCCCTCTGCACTCTTTCTTCATAAGTCATGCTGGCTAGAAACTTCTTCATGAAGATAAAAGACTTTCCTGGAACAGCAGAATTGGAGTTTTAAGAAAAAACAAGTACTGCAAAGAATTGTAAAATTGCTTGGTTTGTCAACATGAGACCAATAGACAAACACTAATAGATCAGGCTGTATGACTAATTCTTTCTTTTTGATCTCTCTGCTGATTTGAAGGTTAGTAAAGAGAAATCATATGCACAAATAATTAAAAAAATTAAAGAGAGAATCTATTTTTAAATAAGCAAACATAAATAAAACCTTTCCTTTTCAGAAAAGAACCTAAAGAACATTTATAGGGGAATAAAGAATACAGTAAGTCTGAAACTGGTATGGCACTGAAGTGTGTCCAAACAACTTAATAACATGGTTCCTCTCTTTTACAGTGTCTGTTACATGACTAGGTAGCTGCCTGCCTTTTTTCAACAGTAGTGAGTTGGGCTTTGTTACAAGCAGAAGATAATATTCAGTAACCAAAAAGGAAAAAAGGCTGTTGTAATGCAATACTGTGAATATTGCTATCAGGATACACATTTTTTCTCTTGATGTTTGTTAGGTGTATTGCTGCTGGCATACTACAGACTATACCTTGGCTTGTCTCATACTGTGATATTCTTTGTGTGATTAACTCTTTGAGAATAAAAAAAAAAAAAAAAGGGAGAGAGAGAACTGCATGTCATACCTGTGGATAGGCCTTTCTGGTATGATGAGTAAATATTGCTACAGGCTTATTTATCATTCCTTTAATTTGTTTGTAGGTGGGTGGTATATTAGTCCTGTTTGCCGCTTGCTGTTTTAACAGTATGTTATTTTAAAATTCTCATTTGCTGTAGCTAATATTTAAATTAATTAGTATTCCGTATGACAGCAAATGTATCTAATGACGAGCAAGAGGATTTAAAAGGATTAATAGAAACTTGCAGTGTTTTATTTCCTTAAACAATGTCAACTTAGACACGTTTTGCATTAGAGTTACTGCACCTGAAGTTATATGTGTTTTATATACATGCAGCATAACTCACCCCTGGAACAGGTCGTACTAACATAGCTTTAATCCTTACATTTCTTGATTCGAGTCATGCACCAGTAATCTGTTCTCTTGACCCATTCGCTTGAGTGACTGCTCTCTCTTTCCAGAACCAAAGTTTGCTGAACTGATAAAAAGATTTAGCTTTTAAACAAGTGTCGTAAGAGCTACAGCTGTAGGTTGCAGAAAAACAAACTTCCATGTAGTTCAAGTTCCAGCTTTGCCTGTTTTAAATCCTAGATGTGGCCAGCCTTAAGCGCAAGCATCTGAAGTGGTTGCTTGGGGTCCCATGACTTGGTCCGTTCCCACTGCTGCTCCTTCCCCACTTTTTACTGAGTTTTAGCTGCACTGCAGCAATTGCCCCCTGCAGAGAGGCCTGTACCCGGAGCAGCCAATCTGCATTATATCGCTCTTAGGTGATGTTGCAGTTTCTACATCTGCTTTGTTTTATGCTGGGCTGCGCTTTGGACTATTGCAGGGCATGCCATTATTTTGTGAGGAAAAGTGGGATCCTAAATGATTCTATGATTCTATGAGAGGAGAGGAGTCTTCAGTATTTTGGAGGTGGGGTCGTGGTGCCTAGGATTGGGAATGTGGGAATGCTGTAGGAAGGTAGGGATGGTCAGCAGTGCAGGGGCCTCAGTTTGGAGAGCTGGTATGGGTTGGGAGGTTGGAGTCAGCGGAGTCAAAGGATCGACATCTGGCTTGGGTAAGCATGGGGCATGCAGTAGGAGATGGAGGCTGTAGATAGATAGTTACTTGGATTCTGAGGTTGTAGAGCACTGGTGAACCAAATTTTTAATACTCAATAAAAATATTGTAAGATGCTCATTAATGTTGCTTGGAGGCAAGCAACTTTGTTTAAGGCTGGCTCTGACACTAAGCATTTTCTTTGGCATGCATAACATAAATACTAGAGTAGCTACTAAACAGATAATTTAATAGACCTTAATTTTGCAGCTTTATTTTCATTCTTTGGCTGAACCGGAATGTCGGAGGATGGAACATACAAGTTTTCACATGGCAAGAGGTTTGTAAAGGCAGCTGGCCAGGAGAAATTACTTAATTTGTAAATTGTAAAAATGTACAGACTGAAGAACATGGAAATTCTATTTTTAAATAAATGATGAGGATAAATAGCCTTCAAAAACATCAAGCTGTATGAGGAAAAAGATATCTTGTAGCAATAGTATAACACTTAAGAAATAAAATTTCTTGATACTCACAGAAGTTCAGTGATTCATACCCGCATTAGAATAGAGTTTTAGCTTTCTGTTGTGATAGTGAAGGTGTTCAGCTTCCTGGACTGTGGCTTGTAGGTGTTAAACTGCTATTGGAAGCCACTTCAAAGAGATTTATAGAGATATCATTTGCCTTACTTCATTTTCACATCCAGAGGTTACATTCTTACTTTTGCATGCTACCATGAAGTCAATCTCCGATTTGTGAATTCTGTATGGTAGTAGGATTTCTTGAAGTATCTACTGCTTTCCTTTAACATAATGATATTTACTGCTGCTTAGGTCTGTGAAGTGGATTTATTTCAAGGCACACATTTTTGCCATGGGCAGTAAACTGTTCTTGTGTATATGGAGTCAAACTTTTGTCTTCGTAAATATGGAATTATATCAATTCCTGAGCAGCACTTCTCACTAAAATGAAAACTTGCGTCATACGACCTAAAGCGTGAAGCAGAAAAGATCCTTTAAAAATAAAAAGAAATTCTGTATTATTTAATACTGAAGGTTCAAATGTATCCTCCTTCCACACCTGCTTTTGGATGGAGGGACCAGGAATTGTGAAGATGGAAACCACCGATGCCAGAAGGGAATGTTCGGCAAATCTGAGACCATATTATCTGCAATTAGCAAGGGAAATTTGTTTATTTGTCATGGGAATCAAATTACTTCTGTGTAGTATCGTAGAGACAAGTGTTCATCCAGGACTGGGATAACTTCCTTTTTTTTTATGGTCCATATCATTTACCAATTTCATTCTGGTCTTGTGCTTTTCTAAACTTGATTTCTAAGGAATTTTCCGGATCTTTTCTAGCTATCTAAATGTGACACAGTGGGTTCCTGCTTCAGGACTGGGATTGCTGTATGTAAATAATAACATTTTTTCCCATTGTGTAGCTGAAGTGAAGTTCCAGGGCCAGGAATCCCTTCATTAAGATTGCTTCAACCAACACATGGATAAAGGGACATAAGCTTAACTTTTCTTTCTTGGCTTTCTGGAATATGTTATTTAAAACACCTAATTTATATAAGATAACTAATGGAATATTTAGGGTGCAAAATGTGTAAGGCCTCCCTTTCCCCATAACTATATTCATACTACCTTAGAATGATTTATCAGAGAAAAATGGGGGGGGAAAAAAGATATAAAAAGAATGTTAAATCTTGTAGGTTTAGTGGTAGGGAAATAAAAGGTTAAGTACAAAGAGGTGGTGTAAGAGCTGAAAGCGAGTATAGAGGCAAGGGCGATGTGAATTTAAGTTTTGAATTTTGAACGTCTTACTTTTTTCTTCCAATCGTGATCTTCCCTTTTTAACTATTACGAAGAAAGAGTGACACGTATACACACAAGCGCAGAATTAGAATTTAGTCCACGAAGCAGATAAAAAGGGTTTCTCACTATATTTGCTAGAAATCTTGTGATATCTGTCAGTGAAACAGCATATCTGAGAACAGAATTTGGATTGGACAGTTAAATTTTGTATTAATATAATTTAAGTTTTCACATCTTTCTTCTTTCATGCAATGTTTGTTTCCTCATTTTAGAAAGCATTGTTTAGATACAGTCTAAAAAAGATTTTAAATACCACATGATAACAAGGAAGGTGAATAAGGTATTTTCATGCTTGATTATGCTCCAGTTATAAAAAAAAATACGAAACAGACAGCTGTTATAACAGTACTGCATTGCCCCTCTTGAATTTCAGCGTGCCCAAAATTTGAAAAGGTATTCCTTTCTAGGAACATTTCCAGACCTGTTAGTGAAGTAGTGAATTGGCATGACAGATACGTGGGAATGTCAGACATTAGAGAAAGACACAGTAAGAGAGATTAGACTGGAATTTAGGAGTGCTCCTATCAGGAATGAGCTTTCCACTAATGTGTTTGTAATATTTAGCAGTAGTTAGCTCTTTCCAGTCCAAGATTTTCAGAAGAACAAGAGTGCCAGCCATGAGCTGGCCCAGCAGTTCAGTATTCTAGATCATGTGCAATGCATATCTAGTGTATTTTACCAACATTAGTTAGCAATGTTCACAGCTGGAATAAGATTACGGTGTCAGGGAAATTATATTATATGACATGAATTAACTGTAATAAGTGTACTCTTCCCACAGAATTTTAGTTAGTATCTCCTTCAATTTTTTGTTTAACAAGACCAGATGTCTTTAAAGTTTTGTGTATTTCTTTTATGTGTCTATACCTATGTTTTAAAAAAAAAGTAACTGTTTTCTATGTATTTGTGTATTGCGTATTTCTGTTTTGTAGTAATCAATGTAATTATCTCTTTCTCTAGGGGTTGATCTCCAGGTTTGTACTTCTAAAAATCCAACATGCTGTACCAAAAAGATGGAAGAAAGGTATCAGGCTGCAGCAAAGCAAGAGATACAGCAAGTGCTTCAGACATCGAGCGCTACGTTAAAATTTTTAGTATCTCGTAATGCAGCTGCTTTTCAAGGTAAAGCTTTCTGTTTTTTATTTCCAAACTTGTTCATACTTTTCTTGATTTTCATCTTTCATTAGTTTATGCATGTAATAAAAGTTATCTGTTAATTTTTAGCTTCTCCCTATGCTTTTATGCTTTCAAAGAAGGAGTATTAAATCATGCAGGTGATTAGAAACTGCATTGCTTTTGGAATTCGTGACTTTTAAAAAATTATATTTGAGAAAAAGTAAAAAATTGCTTTGATTTAAATTGTAAATTTAAATTCCTCTTGAACTTCTTTAATTTAGATGATACTAAAATGCAAAATTACTGCCCGGAGTGCTACAAAAGAGAGATTTTGTTATATCAGTATTTCCGCCCATCATGTTCTTTGTCTTGTTCTAATAGAAATACTTGGGTAGTTTGTTTTTGAGGTTCATTTTTGGGTTCTAGTTTTGTAAGCTTTTGAGTTTCTAAAAAAACCCTACCTGAGTTTCTAAAAATAGTTAAAAAAAAAAAAGAGAGGTTGAGTGACAGTTGTTCCAATGCACCATAGGAAGCTATCTGATAAATTAAGAGTTATCTAGGCTGATGGTGAGATTGCCTTTTAGCAATTACTCTGCATACTATACAGTTTTCCCTGAATTAATAAGGCATAAGTTAATGCAGAAATTGGTTAGGAGCTGGGAAGATGTGAGAAATAGTGGCAATATGAGGTTGTATGTGATAGAAAGGGATATAGAGTTCACATGTGTTGAGGACAAAGCCCTACAGTCTTGTCATTTGTCTATTAATGTGTAGTTATGGCCTTAATGACCACGTGGTTGGACAGGATAAGATGGTAACTTCATGCAGGCTCACGAAGTTGTCCTTCTGGTGACTCTCTTGTTTTTAACCTGTGAGGCTAAAATGGTTAGCAGAACGAAAACAACTGCCTGGGGTCATAAAATGAGCAGCAAAGTTGACTGGGGTCCTAAAGCCTTCCCTTTATGAAATTTAGGCTGTCTAATGCTAAAAACAAGTTGCAGTTGCTCTCTACTTTCTGGGAATATTGCCATTTAGCCTGCCTAACACAGCTGTCCATGGGTGTCACGATCGGGAGATCATTGGTAAAATGTGCAAAGAAATGTCTCCCTCCCTCTTTTCTGCCTTTGTTCTTCATTCCAACTTCTGTATATTAGCTCTCTTTTTTGCACCATAATAGTACAATATGTTGTACTGCTTTGCTGACCTAGGGCTGTAGGCTCTGTAGAGCTCAGTAACCAACTGTACTTTCCTTAAGTGAGGGCTGTACTCTCTGCCTTGGTGTTTTAACACCTCCTCCTTTCCCCCATCCCCAGAAAAAACCCAAAACAACAATGCACAAAAAACCCCTTAGGTATCTAGATAACATACTTGTGCAATCCCAGGATTTCTGTCTTCACAAGAATGGGATTTAAGTAACATTTAAGTGAAGTTAAGTGAAATCAGGACCCAGAAACTACATTTCTATTGCTTTTATGTCCTGAGGGCTCAGTCAGTGGGGTGTTTTCAGAGTGCGTGCAGTGTACATCTCCCCTGTAGGTGAGTTCTCTCTGAAAGACAGGGATACACACATGCCTTTGAGGAGAAATGGTTGTGCTTTCCTTGGGTACAATCTGAGCAGTTATTCAGGGTGTGGGTCCTAGGCCCTTCTCAGCTTGTAAAGATTAAAATTCTATCACCTGCCAGTCCAGGGGGATGCCCTAAACACCAGTTCAGAGGCTAATGTGGGACATACGCACTTTTCACTTTTCCAGTAATGCCATTTTAGAGTGTAGAAAGGAATTCAAGAAGCGCTGACTCAAAGAAAGGAGCCTGCCTCTGTAGCCTGGTGATGATACATCCTCCCTATAGAGGGATGGTTTCAGAACTGCTTGAGAATTACAGTTTTTCATTTTTTTGGTGAAACACGCGTGAACAGTTCTTGTTGCAGGAATGCAAGCCATCCTTCCCAAATATGTAGCCTAACACTAATTACTTCTCCCACTGGCTTTCTTTCATCATTTGCTTTTAAATAAATATTTTTCAAAGCATATACTTTAAAGTATATATATTTTATATACCTTATAGACTTCATATATTTTTGAGGTACATGCTTTAGTACTTTTGTCTTTAATTTCCTTTTATGTAAAGAAGTATTGGGACCAGTTCTGTTTAGTATCTTTATCAGTGATCTGGACAAGGGGATCGAGTGCACCCTCAGTAAGTTTGCAGACGACACCAAGTTGGGTGGAAGTATTGACCTGCTTGAGGATAGAAAGGCTCTACAGGGGGATCTGGACAGGCTGGATCAATGGGCTGAGGCAAATTGTATGAGGTTCAACAAGGCCAAGTGCCGGGTCCTGCACTTGGGTCACAACAACCCCATGCAGCGCTACAGGCTTGGGGAAGAGTGGCTGGAAAGCTGCCTGTCAGAAAAGGACCTGGGGGTGCTGGTCGACAGCCGGCTGAACGTGAGCCGGCAGTGTGCCCAGGTGGCCAAGAAGGCCAATGGCATCCTGGCCTGTATCAGAACTAGTGTGGCCAGCAGGAGTAGGGAAGTGATTGTGCCCCTGTACTCAGCACTGGTGAAGCTGCACCTCGACTACTGTGTTCAGTTTTGGGCCCCTCACTCCAAGAAGGACGTTGAGGGGCTGGAGCGTGTGCAGAGAAGGGCAACGAGGCTGGTGAGGGGTCTGGAGAACAAGTCTTATGAGGAGCGGCTGAGGGAACTGGGGTTGTTTAGCCTGGAGAAAAGGAGGCTGAGCGGAGACCTCATCGCTCTCTACAACTACCTGAAAGGAGGTTGTAGCGAGGTGGGTGTCGGTCTCTTCTCCCAAGTAACAAGCGATGGGACAAGAGGAAATGGCCTCAAGTTGTGCCAGGGGAGGTTTAGATTGGATATTAGGAAACATTTCTTCACCGGAAGAGTTGTCAAGCACTGGAACAGGCTGCCCAGGGAAGTGGTTGAGTCACCATCCCTGGAGGTATTCAAAAGACGTGTAGATGTGGTGCTTAGACATGGTTTAGTGGTGGACTTGGTAGTGCTAGCTTAACGGTTGGACTCGATGATCTTAAAGGTCTTTTCCAATCTAAATGATTCTATGATTCTAAGTATAATTGAGAGAGAATATTCTGTGGATTATGTATTATTTAGATTTATAACCTTGTTTAACCTTGAAGTAGTTATTTGTGGAAAAACATGCTGTTGAGCATGCCACTCATTTTTGAAGAATTGGTACCGTTGCTAACTAAAATTCAAGCTAAATGATTTCAGATTCAGGAACCATAAAAAGATGCTGCTGATGTTTTTTGGGTTTGAACTCGAGGAACATAATAAGACATTATACCTGGTCTGAATTCAGTTTTGACCCTGCTTTGAGCAGGAATTTGGACTGGAGACCTGCTGAAGGTCCTTTCCAATCTGAATTACTGTATGACAGGGTGTCTATCTCAGCATTCACTACCAAATCTTTAGGCATTCCCTTTAGGTTTAGCTGAGGCTGGGCTGTGCAGCTAGGAGTGTGATTACCTCTTCTGCTACTTTGGCAACTGGACAGACATCTCAGCAGTTATGCAGAAGGCGTGAAGGGGATTGTTGGGGTGTGTACAGAGGGGAGCAGGTGTCGTGGACTTTGTCACTGTTGTCACCTGCCTCTTTTTGAAGTCTGTTGAGGTTGGATGCCTTGGCCTAAAAGAGGTGGACTGGATCCAAACACAATAAATAGCTAATGTTTTCTCTCCGTTTCTTACATATTCAGTAGAGGGAGGTAGGCAGTTAAAATAAGTGATCTGTATCTGCCTCTGGAGGTCTTCAGAGGTGTGTTTTCTTTCTGTATTACATACAGTCTAGAGATCCTGAGTACTTCAGGATGACTAAGTACTAAGTACTTTAGGATGACTGTGTTTGTGAAATGAGACATCTGTCTGCCTATCTGTCTACCTATTAACTGTATGTGTGTGCATGTATCTTTATGCGAGAGTAAATATAGATATATATTGACATATCTTTGTCACCTTCTAATGTTTGTTAAAATCCTGTGGTTCTGTATTGTGGTAAGTGCTGCCTGCTGACAGTAACTGTCTATTGACAACTTTCAAATGTTGCAAAAATTCCATGTCTCTTAGGACATGTCAAGCTACATGGTGCAAATTGCACCACTTGTGTACTGCTTCCTAGCAAGTACTGTTACAGTTTTTTCCTTACATTTCAGGGTGTTTCAGAGCGTGTATTTTCTTTTTCACTGTGATTCTTGTTTCTTTTTAATACCTTTGAGGAGTGGTAAGGGAACAGAAGGATAGGTAAGAGTGAATTTAAATGAGATATTAATCTGGTAGGTGGGAGATATATTACAGAGAGCAAGAGATCATTCTTCCCTTGGGAAAGGTGACTAGAGAACTTAAGCTGTATGACAATCATGTTTCAAGACAGTTATTTTGATAGGGTAACATTCTTGCACAGCTCTGCATTTTTAGTATTTATTATCTTAATAATAACTGAAAAAAAGATTGTGAATGCTGTACAGGGATTGCCATAACATCTCCATTCTAGTGGTAACCATAAAAACAAATGCTTTTTTAACCTTTATTTTATATGCTGTACACCTATATATATATATACACACACACACACTCCTTTTGCACAGTTCTAGATGTTACTCAAAGTTCACGCAGACCCTTGTCTATACCTCCAAACAAAAGAGGAACAAGCACCACGAGGGTCAACCCTTGTATAGTCACAATGCAGTGGCAGTTTTTGTGTAGGAAAAAAAAAAAAACCCTACGATTTGTAACAACTTGGAGAGGAATTGAATAGTCATCTAAGAATCTGGTAATTTTGAGTGGGATGGAGCTCTCTGCAACAGAATAGCAGATCTTGTGTCACTTCACTATTTTTTCACACAGAGAGCTCATAACCCTTTAAAAAGTGGCAATGTGTGACACAGAGCGAGGTAGCAGCTTGTCTGGTTGAATGGGAAATTTAGAGATAATAATTAGGTTGTAGAGTCTGAAAGCAAATGGACTTTTCTTTGTGCTGCTGTATTTGGCAACTCCAGTACTGTACAACTGATTTAAAAATATGGAACTGTGAATCATTTATGAATGTGGCAACCTGTCACCAAAACAGTGGACTTGGCAAGTATGCTTCTGTAAGAAAGAGGTAATAAACTGCATTCTTCAATACAGCATTTTCTGACACTTTCACTACTATGTAGGAAAACTCTTAATGCTTTTGTGATGTAAGTTCTGGAGTATTTTCAGTCAGGTTTTCCTAATGCAGTTTCATGATGTTCTGTGAAATTATTACTACGCAATAGATCAGTGTCCACTTTATCCTAGACCAGACTTAAGTGAAGTCAAACTGTTATATCATACTGTTTCAGGTCACAGTACAATTACTACCTTTAAATATGATAAAGTTGTAGTCAGTAGCTAAAATAAATTGTGTGAACTAGAAAATGTGTTGAAATCTTCTGAGCTGCTTTCTCTGGTAGCATGGTAAGCCATAAGAAATAACGGAATATCTGTTCATCCTTGTGAAACTAAATCTGCCCTGGCACTGATTCAATTGTTTTCCATTTGTGAAGTTTTCTGAAGAATGATTTGAAGATCGGCAAGAGCTGCTGTATCTCACTTACAGTTTCAAATGATACGTTGCCCTCTAGATCATTTGCAATGCGAAAGAACTGCTTCGAAGTTCCAACATTTTCTTATTTCTCGGCTCCATAATCCTTTTGATTTTAAGTGTGATATAAATAAGCTAAAATCCAAAAACCTGTGAATCCCAACTTCTCTTAACTAAATGAAACTGAATGATTCTATTAAAAGTCAAAAAAGTGGACAGGCTAAGAGACCTGACTGTCACTTGTTATACTTAGGGATGAGGGTCTCAAAAATGTCTCTGGTTCACCAGAGTTGTGCTCCTCGTTCTCTGTTGCTCTGCAGACCTTCCCCACAGCTACGATCGTGTTCCCCTATGGACTGAGGAAGCAGGGAATTTTAATAACACAGGAAAACGGTTATACCCACTGGTTGGTCTAAGGAGCAGAGCTGTTATACAAACCTTATTAACTTCAGCAATCATCTATTCAGATGGTATTTTGATTCCTTTATAATACAAAAGCAGGATAAATAGTATGCTAATATAACTTAGAATTGGACCCAGTACGTCTATATATACGTAAAACACAGCATTAAGGGGCTGTTGTAAGTGCAGAAATCTGGAGATTTAGATTAATACTTAAAATTTCATTATTAATCCTGAGTTTTATTTCTGTATTGCAAGCAAGTCTTTTATCAATCTAGAGGGATTTACTTCCATTGTATCTCATTCTTATCTTTTAGATACTGATTTGCATACATGTATGCTGTGCTACAGGCATTCCTGGGGTGTATATACACAGGGATTTAATGGGCTTCTGTAATAACAGTTTTCACCACATCAGTCTTTTCTTAAATTGTACTTTTTTAATGTGCACTTGTGCTCATGGATTCTTGTCTCAGCCTATGTTTATTTACCATCACTTAATTATTTCTCCTAGTTGCAATAATACCTGAGCTGCAATTAAGCTGACGTAGGTGCGCTGTTCAGACTCGCATACTCGGTGAATACTAAGATTTTTTCATAATCATATTTTTGTTAGTATCCAGCTAACTACTATTTTGGTTTGTGTCTGTGTAACACAGTGATCAGTGTAGACGTATGCTAATTTAGAATTTTTATACTCTATGTAGTGCTCATAAATTAGAAAAAAACTGTGAAGTACAAATTTAAAGCATCATTCCCTTGGGAGCAGTGGCTATAGAAAGTTTTCATTTTCACAGAACTGTTGATGCCTCCTTCCTGCTTATTCTGAGAATTTTGGGAAGCTGATTTGCTGGCAAAAGGTAGGAGTTTGAAAGAAGACTGAACTCTCAACAGAAGAAGGCAGTGTGAAGTTGGTAGTTTAGAATGAATGTTTAGTGTTGTTTCAAAGATAGCATTTTTTGTAGCCTTTTACATTTCCAGGATTTCTAAGTACATGTGGAAAAGTTTTCATTTAGTATTTTTATTCTCTCCGTTAAGAAAATGAAAAAGCATCAGCAAGTCAAGTCTTGTTAAAAGACAGAACTTAAAAAAATCTTGACAAGTTGGAGGCAAACTGTGAAAAACATGTTCAGCAGGAGCAAATGCAAGGTCCTACATTTAAGGGACATTAAGGGACATCCTGTTAAGTGGAAGACATAACAGGATGGGGCATAACTTGGAATGGATCTGTTCTGTTTCCATGTCCAGAGGTCTTAGAAACAAACTGGACAAGACAACACCTGCCATATGTTGTAGATATGACTGATTCTGCTTTGGGGCCAGGGGATAGATTAGACTGCTCAACAGGCTTTTCTCAACCCTATGACAGGCTTAAAATAAGATTTACAAAGAAAGGTTAAAGGAGTTGAATGTTTTAACTAGTTTTAAGCTTAATCTATGGGTGCTATGATCTGACAAAAAAGGGTTTGTTAATTTCTTTCCAAGAAGATAACACAGTTCTCTACTATAACATAACGGGATTGTCTACTTCAGCCATAAAGATGCTTGCAGATGGGTTTAAATTTAGAATACTCTATTTCAGTATTAAAAGAACATGAATTTGTTCAAAACTTTGTACATGAAACATGATTTCATTATTTGTTATTCTTACAGTGGAACTGTTGTGTATAGAGCTACTAAATCTGTACGCTGTCACTTGAATAGACATTTAGTAATTACAGTGTTATGAACTACATATTCCACATGGGAAATTCAAGGAATTTTGCAGTTTTTATAATATAGAAAGTCTTATTTTTAGCCCCATTTTTTTCAAATTGCATCTCAGTGAACCTGGCATACTGCTTAGGAGAAATGGATCTACTGCATTTTCAAAGGCTTTGTGAGAGGTAAAAACAATTTTCTTTCCCAGCAAAAATGAACTAAATTTGTATGGTTTTAGGTGGCATTTTTAAAGATAGATGCATTTACATCTAAAGCAGGTAAATCTAATTGCATTATAAGTGACATTTTTAATTAGAAAACCATCTTGTCAAAACAGCAAATAGGAAGAGTGAGGGAGGGTAGAATTGCATCAAATGGGACTTAATCAAATAAGCATTAGAATACATTATTACAAAATTTAACAAACCAAATACTGACTTTTTCCTGTAAATAACTACACCTGTACTTTAAAAAGTAGATGATGAGTAATAAAGTGAGAATTAAACTAGGAAATCTGCAAAAAAAGAACTGAACAGCAAACAAAAACCTGGAAGGAGAATTTTGCTCCTGTGGAGAAAAAAAATCTGAAGTTATTGCTAGACACCATAGGGCATGTCAAACAGCACTAGAAACCTATGGTTAGGCAGCTGAACTGAGCCCAGTGTCACCCTTGACTACAATGAAAGCTTGGACACTTAAACTTCAAATATTTAGATATCTACACTGAGGTGTCTGAAGCTGTGCCCCGATGCCTATATTATACACACCAAAGTAATAGCCCTCAGAAGTTCCCTACTCTCTGAAACCTTACAGCCACCCTGTCTAATGTAGCTCAAGGGCGTGAGTAAGGTCTGGGAACACAAGCAGGTTACTGAGCAATAAGCTAATATTTGAGTTTCCAGCCTGTCAGCTACTTGGAGGTGATTGCTTTTATCCTGAAGTAAAGGAAAGCTGGCTTATTGCTCAGAGTGAACTACTTCCCTCCTGCCAGAGAGGTAGAAATGTGCAAGTAGATTCTGTACACGGAATGTGAAACCTACTGTTCACCCCTTTGCTTATCATGTGGCAATTTGCTTATATGAAAAATAGGAAGCGATTATCTACTTTTCTTTCTGTTCTTTTTCTGGAATGAAGCAGAAAGGTATGTCTGTCTCATGTCATGAAGTAGGTGACAGTGATTTTAACAGTGGTAATGAAACAAACCTTTACTAATATTAAACAGGTCATCAGCAGGCGCAGGTAACTGTACTTTGAGTCTTGAAAGAGCTATTGGTGCAAGTATTGTCAATTTTTAATAAATCTACAAATCTGAGCTTGCATTAAGGGCTTGAATTTAGGTCTGTGCAGACTAGAGGAGTGCCCTGATAGAGATCTGCTGATCCTGGAGTTCCAGAAGAGAATGTTTTCTGTTCACTCTGTAAGTGCATTTAAAATGCATATGCATAGCAGTTCACAATACAGAATGCTACAGATTTTCTGTAGCTAGGCTGCATAGCCATTTAGCACATGTAGAGTAGCCATTTATATAGGATTTTTGGATAGTATCTAAAAATACAGCAGATTACTGAGGAGAGATGACTGTTTTCTGGGTTATTTATTTTGCAGTGTATAACTCTTAATCTTCCCTGTTGCAGCTATTCTGGTCTGTATAGCTACTTAATATTCATTGGGACAGAAGCAAAGTGAAAAATTAGCTCTGTAGTTCAGTGGTTAGGGTACTCATCTGCAACAAAGGAAGGTTGCACGTTGCTGCTCCAGTGAGTAGTTTTAATTATTTGTATGATCTATAAATATAGTCTGCACTGGCATAGTTTCACCTGCCAGGCCTGAATCACTTTAGAACAAGTGTTTTTTCAAGGCATGTGTGAACTCTGGGCTGGATACACATCCAGTTTTCCATATCTCATCAATTTTGTTGTTGCCCTTTTCAATGGATCCTGTACGGTCACCAGGACTTTAAAAAGAAGGGATTATGTGCTGAATGGGAGCCAATTAACTGCTCTTAAAGAATGAAGAGGGATGCATGTAGATTCCAATGGATGTTCCCCTCCACTACCACTACTGTGATAGCTGTGGGCTGGCTGCTTGTTTTGAATGAGAGAAACTTGTGCAAAGTATAGCATAGATATTCTGCAGGATCAGGCTTATTAGGTAGCTGAGAAAATTTCTTTCAAATCAAATTAATGTGTTATTTTTATACTGGAGTATAGCATGTCTTTGTTTTGTGCTTGTGTAAAATGCAGTATGTATGTATAAATATATGTATTTATTGTTAGCTATCTAAAAATAATTAAATATTTGAAGTATTCCTTGTTCTTTATGTTGTACCTACAAGGTCTTTGTGATTTGTAAAATGGGATAATGTAGTTATAATTTGCAAGGTTTGTAGATGTACAGAATGGGACTAGAAATTTTAAGTTATAGTATGGCTTTGCATTGTGCTCCCATTATGTCATGGCAATTTTAAACCTAAGTAGTTTGTAAGCTAATTTTCTTGCTTTTGCCTAACACAGTTTTAACCTCATGTTATTTTAAACAAATTGCTGGTAAAGTAAAATACCTGATTATCACCAATCAGTATTTAGTTTTGTCACTCCTGATTATGTTACTTAAAAGCTGCAAGCAAGAATCCTGTAAGCAAAGTAAGGCCTCGTTCAACTATATTAAAATTCTATTTACATTTACATTTTAATTTGCTTTCTGCTGTGTGACTGTGTTATACTGAAGCTATTACCTGGCTCAGTGGTCCCCATAGACCATTTCCCTTTCTCATTCTGATTTTATTGTAAATGATTGTCAGCATAGTAGAGGAAACTGCAAACTCAATTTTGATCAGTCCCATGAGGGACTCGATTCTTCATGACTTATTCTTGTTGTTTTAAAAATAAATTGAAATAGCCATCTAATTTAAGGGTTTCCTTCAGAGTAGAGGATTAAAATCTGTAATTTCTTTTATGCAAGGGCTTTTCTGTTATTGCGTTATTAGGTAGAAGTTAATATTTAAGGAAATTTTGTAGTGATTACCCCCTTGGGAAAGATTTAGTTCTTCGTTTAATATTTCCATTTTATATTTAATGGTTCGTTAAGCTGGCTTTTTTTTTCTTTTACACCTGGTGATCATAAACCTGCTGTTTTCTTTTAAAGATAATGTTTTCTTGAGTGTTTATTATAATTTAAGATTTAAATACAGCCCTTCCTGCACTCACTGCACTTAGTCCTTACTGTGAAAACAGATTAATGACCCCTTTGGTTTAAAGAACTTTAATTTTGCTTCCTCTCTCTGTGCTGTGTTACTGTGAGACAAAATAGCCAAGAACGTGGAAGATGAAATAGTGCGAAGTTAGAAGGGGACCATGAGGAGGAGAGAAGGTAACTGCGTAAGAACAAAAAAGGTTAGTGATATAGTGCAGTGTGACCCTCCCAGAGGCAAAGGTGTTAACAGTAAATCACTGGGATTTAGGGCTTGATTCAGCTGCACAACAGGCATCCATCTAGTGCTGGTTTAGCTGTCATAAGGTGTCCTGTCTGTCCTCCAGGCCTGCCTCTACAGAGAGGTGCTGGTCCTGTTTGTCCTCTGTCATATCTGCTGATCCCGTGGAGGATGTCCTGCATAACCTCGAGAAAAGCAAATGGCACTATATTTTCAGCAAAAGATTCAAGTTCACTCTTTCAGACTGTAGTTGTCCACGTCTGGTGTCTACATGTGAGGTGGGGCTTTTGGTCCCATAATGCTCAAAGGAGATAAGATCAAATATGTCTATTTTAAATTGAGTTAAGTAACTCCGATGACTACACCTACATTAACAGTGTACAGTTTTTACTTACATAAACTGTATATAGTGTATATTTTTATTTTAAAAGTAAGGGACTAAGTTATATTAAAGCCTTAGACAATGTCACCATTACAGAACAGTCACTGGAGCCTGAGGGGGAAAAGGAAAAAGAAATTGCGAATCAAATTGCTGCTCTTCAGGAACATCACACTTTTTGAATTAGATACAGAACAGACAAGGTAGTAGGGCGAAAAATAATCGTGATCGTAGGTTTGTTCTTGCTTCTAACTACAGATTTGCTTCCCTAGCTGAAGTAGTTCTTCGATACTCAGCTTCCCTCCCTGCAGTTGCTATGGTGCCTAATGCAACTGGAACAGGAGCATACTGTCAAGCAGATTTGGGAAGATGCACCCAGGCTCAAGCTTTTTGCATATCTTCTTAAAACTCAGCTCCTTTTATAAAACCAATCAAGAGCACTTGTATTAGTTACATAAAATAATTAAAAATATCTATGTCAATTGAAGATCTTGAAAAAATATCCAAGCATCAGCTTATGTCTGTGTACTGATCAAAACAATCAACTGGGGGATGGATTAAAAAACAAATAAACCAGAAATGAATAAATCCTAAAATCCCAAACCTTAGAGAAGTAACGAGAGAAGTATAGAATTAGGGTGTTAGGAAGAAAGAAGGAGAAGAAAGGGGGAAATAGGTGTGGTCTTTTTCATTTCTTGTTTTCTATAGAACTTTACACCCTCAGTTCCCTCATCTGCACAATGTACAACCATAACCAACAGTCCTTTCTTGAAGACATTACAACCTAAAATGAGACGTAAGTATTGGAAAGGAAGGGGGAAGTCAAAGACAGTATTAAGAAATCAGTGTATCCGATTAATCAGCTGGTTACCATAGAGAATCTGGAAAGTTTCTGCTCTTCAAATGAGGACACTACTATTTATGTAACCTGAAGAAAAGAAAATCTGATTGTGTTGTAGAAACCATGATTCCTCTCTTCTCTGCACCATCTACCTTTAAATTTCAGTGAAACGCATTACCGCTAGAAGCTGTAAGTAGTTCCCTAACATGGTCCATTTACATGCAAGTATCTACTAAAACAGTGAAAGACAGACAACTATGGCATCTTCTCACTGTGTATGTTGAGAATTCAGAACAAGTGATAGTTTTTTTTACTTATCATTTAAAAATGTAAAATCTCATACAGTGTGTGAACAGTGTTACAACCTTTTCCGGAAAAAATAAAATAAAAATTCTTAAGACCAAAAAAAGTCTATTTGATGTTCTAGCAAAATGAAGTAAGAAAAACATTCTAAATAGAGCATGTCAAGTTTAAGTCAAAGTATAAGTGGTTTCTCAAAAAAAGCTAACCTGCTTCTGTTCCCATAATAATATAGGAAAAAGTAAAAGTGGTTACCCTGACTCAAAACTTCAGAGTTTGTACAAATTCTGGGGAAAAACATGTGCTGTTTCGCTCTACAGCACTGCATCTAGTTTTTCCATTGCCTTAAACTTCAGAAGTCATTCCTATCTATTTAATATGGAGATGCAATGCTAGTGGCATTCTTTTGCTGTCACTTTGTGTCCACTTTCACAGAGTAAATACTCAGTTATCTGAAGGATATGAATCCAGTCGATGTGAGCTATTAAGTAAATCTACACTGGTAAATGCATCTTCTAAGCAGGGTGATCTCTGGCCATGAGGAGGTACCCAGCTTGGTTGAGGTGTGTATGCAATATCCAGGCATAAGCAGTATCTAGGCCAGGTGGACTAACCACATCCATGTGCATATGATTGAGCTGTACCATTTGCTGCCCTTATGCTCTGCAACATGTGATTATTGTCACAGGTTTTCTTTTTTGCTTGAGGATGTCTGAAATAACGATGGTAACCCATCAGAGTATTGTTTTTAGAGTATGGCATCAAATGTAGGTGTTGCATGCCCTTGGGTGTGGTGTTGGGGCAAATGGTGGTGCTTGAGTGGCAAAGGCTGCTGGAACAGTGATGATGGTGAACTGTATAGGCTGGAGGGAGCCAAACTCATCTATACTGCTTTTTAGTCCCAGGTCCCTGGAGTGAAATGGGGTTTTGTTTCAGTGGGTACAAGTTGGCTCACATCAATCTTAGGAGCAAACTGGCATTTAGACCATACAGATGGTCAGGGTAGATAGGAATGAACTGGGGAGCTAACTTGCTTGGCCTTGTATACATAGCTATACTCTGATTGATTAGTCTTCCAGGAAACTTTTGACAAAGTCCCATCAACAAAGGTATTTAGTAGACAAGATAAACAAGATAAAAGATAAAATGCTGGTATGACTGAATAACGGGGGAGGGGGGGCGGGGGAGAACAAGTTAACAAAAAAGTATGGGAAGAAATGGTTGATTCTTACCTCCCTCCCTTGGAGGGAGGTCACCAAAGCGTTCTTCAAGGGTGTGTGCTGTTCAACATAGAGCAAAAAAAAAATCTGGAAGAAGGAAAGAAAAGTAAAGCAATGCTTATGATCATAAGTTATACAGGGTAATACAGAAGAGAGCCAAATACAAAAAGTTGCAGAAAGGCTTTACAAGACTGGCTAAACAGGAATTAAAATGGAAAACAAAATCCAGTAAAATTACATGTCAGGTGATATATATGGGGAAAATAAATCCTGTTTCTTATGTAAAATGATAGTCTCTGAGTTGACCAGTAATAAGATCTTGTGATTGCGAGAGGTAATTCTGTGAAAAATGCAGCTGGATGCTCTATAGCAGTTAAAAAAGCAAATAGCATATTAGGAACTGTTAGAAAAGGAACAGATAGCAAAACAGGAACCCTTGTGTGTTCTTACATAAATCCGTGTTTTCCTGCATTTTGAATACCATGTGCAGTAGACTACTGACATAGGCTTTGGAATCCCTTGTCACTGAAGCTTTCTAACTTCTTAACAGAAAAATCCCTCAACATCATCTGTCAGGAAAGTTATAGTTGTCGTTTATCTTTTCTTGGGGAAGAATGAGAGATTTGATGACTTCTCAGAGTCGCTTCAATCTGTATTTCGTTCTGGGATTTTATTTTTATAGCTTATCAGTAGCTACAGTATTCCGGGTACTAAAGAGTTCTTTAATAACTGAAGCCGTAACAACAGCCCCTGTCTGGGAGCTCAGCCAGATGGACTCAGATGAGAAATAAGCCATAAATTTTAATAGTCAAGGTGATTAGCCACTGGAACAGGCTAACTATGGGGATGATAGAATATCAACCCCATCTCAAGTTCTTCAGTTCTGGTTTAGCATCAGCTTTTGAAAATGTGCTGTAATCAAATGCCAGCAACTGCCCTATTTTGTAAATAAATATTTTGCAGGCCCAAGGTGCGTTACAGCAGTCAGATTCTACAATCCTACTCCAGTCTTAAAAATGGTGAGTGTGAATGTATGAAGGCATTCATTGTAGTACAGTCTGGCATTGGAATGGTTCCTCGAAAGATGAATAATGTCAATTTAATCAGAAAACTGAATCCAGTCTACCCCAAACACATCCCCCCACAGTTTTCTTCCTCATGCAGAGAGTTAGAATTATAGAATCATAGAATCATTGAGGTTGGAAAAGACCTCTAAGGTCATCGAGTCCAACCGTCAACCCAACACCACCATGCCCACTAAACCATGTCCCTAAGTGCCTCATCTACACGTCTTTTAAATACCTCCAGGGATGGGGACTCCACAACTTCCCTGGGCAGCCTCTTCCAATGTTTCACCACTCTTTCAGTAAAGAAATTTTTCCTTACATCCAATCTAAACCTCCCCTGCCGCAACTTGAGGCCATTTCCTCTCGTCCTGTCACTAGTTACTTCGGAGAAAAGACTGACACCCACCTCGCTACAACCTCCTTTCAGGTAGTTGTAGAGAGCGATGAGGTCTCCCCTCAGCCTCCTTTTCTCCAGGCTAAACAACCCCAGTTCCCTCAGCTGCTCCTCATAAGACTTGTTCTCCAGACCCCTCACCAGCCTCATTGCCCTTCTCTGCACACGCTCCAGCACCTCAACGTCCTTCTTGTAGTGAGGGGCCCAAAACTGAACACAGGATTCGAGGTGCGGCCTCACCAGGGCCGAGTACAGGGGCACGATCACTTCCCTACTCCTGCTGGCCACACTATTTCTGATACAGGCCAGGATGCCATTGGCCTTCTTGGCCGCCTGGGCACACTGCCGGCTCATGTTCAGCTGGCTGTCGACCAGCACCCCCAGGTCCTTCTCTGCTGGGCAGCTTTCCAGCCACTCTTCCCCAAGCCTGTAGCGCTGCATGGGGTTGTTGTGGCCGAAGTGCAGGACCCGGCACTTGGCCTTGTTGAACCTCATACAGTTGGCCTGGGCCCATCGATCCAGCCTGTCCAGATCCCTCTGTAGAGCCTTCCTACCCTCGAGCAGATCAACACTCCCGCCCAACTTGGTGTCGTCTGCAAACTTACTGAGGGTGCACTCAGTCCCCTCATCCAGATCATGCAGTAGGTCTTTCTGCCCTTATCTGAGTTTTGATGATTAAGCTAGAGCTAGGTTTCTTCTGCCTGCTCTCCTTCCCGCCCTGAGACTCTTACATCCCAGGCCAGAGGGTGGTTGACTGAGCTTTCACAGGAGTAGTGGAAGGTGTTTTCTCTCACACTGCTTGATAACCCCGAGGAGGATCCCCATCTGGCTCTTTCCAGATTTAAAGAAGAGAATTTGTGTGTTTCCAGACTGAATACATCTTAATGTTTGGATTTGTATGTATCAGTGTATGTATATTAGTGGTTTCATCTATTTATCTATCTATTTGGAGGTTTTTAAAAGACATGTAGATGTGGTGCTTAGGGACATGGTTTAGTGGTGGACTTGACAGTGATAGGTTAATGGTTGGACTCGATGATCTTTAAGGTCTTTTCCAACCTAAACGACTCTATGATTCTGTGATTCTATAAGCTTAATACAGCGCCGGGGTTTTTTTAGTAAGTTTTAAGTAGTTTGATTGGAAACCTGGTAATTATTCTTTTAAAATTATACCGTATTAGAACAATAGTTATCTTTCAATAAAGTGCTAGACTGGACCACAGTGTTCAATCCTTAGTAATACCATAGATTTCCTACATGAACTAAGAAGTCATTTGGTCAGTCTGGGGGGAATACAGTCTGTGTAAGGCCTACCTAAACTTTGAGTTAAGCAACTAAAAGTGTAGCTGGATTCTGGACAGTGATACAGACCCAACTACTTTTCAACACTACCACAGTATGTGGGTGCCTAAACTGAATAGGTATGTCTGTTCTTGGCTGTATTTCTGCTTGGAGAGAAGAGAAGAGAAGGAAGTAAAGCTGGGTTGTTAGAACAGGGGACAGGAGAACTCGGAAAGTCTGCTCTGTAGTCTTGTGTGGGTGCATTTACATTAGCAATTTAGGTTGAATGAAGAGAGCTCTTTTGAAGGGATTCTCCCAGCTGGCCTCACGGACTCTGCTTTGGTTTGCATCACTCAGCAGTTGCACAGTTCACAAGCTCGACGCCTTACAAATGAATCTAAACTGAAAGATGCCTTTCAGGATTACATCTAATTTTCTCCAGCTACTAGTGGGCATGGGATCTGTGGAACTAGAATTTGTCTGAAATAAAGTCCTCCAAAAATCAAGTAGTGTGAACACTGGATCAACTGTTTCACTCTGTAGATCTGTTCCTATTACACCACCGAGCTTGCTATGTATGTAGCCTATGTAATCTTGAGTAGAGTAGCCCCATCCAGCAAGGAATTGGCCATCCTTATTACCATTTTTGGAAGTGAGATTATTTAGCATTTCTGGGGATCAAATTCTTAATGGCTTCTCATTTTAATTCATCAAAACATCTTGAAGACTGATGATATATGATATCTGCCTTTATGTTCATGTATATTATATCATGATGGTAAGATGGTAGAAGGCCATTTAAGACGTCTTTGAGTACTTCAGAGAGAGCTTTAAAGCAGGCTAAGCAGCATGAGTTTTGCAGTGACCCTTTCACAATAATAAATTTTGTGCATTATGGAAATGTAATAATCTCTTTGGGTAAAATGATTGCTACTCAAATAATAGAGAAAAAATACATTATATTTAAATGGAAAATGAGAGTTATCTAATGAGAAGGATGTATATTCCAGCAGGAATGTGGTGAGAGAAGTAGTTTTCACAAAACTACTTTTGCACAGAATCTTGGGATATTTAATAACTGCTAGTGGCCAGGATATTGATTTCAAATCTTCTCCTTTTCACAAATCAGGATAGTATCTTGTAATAAAAATAGAGTTACATGAAGGGATAAGGCCCTGGAGGGGAGAAAGCAAGCCATCCCAAGAAAGCTGGTTGATATTCAAGGATCACCTCCTCCCAGCTCAGGAGCAGTTCATCCCAAGCAGCAGGAAATCAGGTAAAAATGCCAGGAGGCTTATGTGGATGAAAAGGGAGTTCTGGTGAAATTCACACACAGCAAGGAAGTATACAGAGGATGGAAGCAAGGATGAGTAACCTGGGAAGAATACAGAGAAGCTGATCAGTATGGGCTGGATGAGCCGACAGTGAGGTGGGTTGAAAACTGGTTGAACATCCAGGCCCAGAGGGGTGGTGATCAGTGGCATGAAGTCTAGTTGGAGGCCAGTAACTAGTGTACCCTGGGGGTCAATACTGGGTCCAGTCCTGCTCATCGTCTTCATTAGTGATCTGGCTGATGGTACAGAGTTTACCCTTATCAGTTTTGCTGATGACACAAAACTGGGAGGAGTGGCTGATCCACCAGAGGGTTTTGCAGCCATCCAGAGGGACCTGGACAGGTTGGAGAAATGGGCTGATGGGAACCTCATGAAGTTCAACAGAGGCAAATGCTAAGTGCTGCACCTGAGGAAGAGTTATCCCATGCACCAGGACATGCTGGGGGCCGACCAGCTGGAAATCAGCTTTGCAGAAAAGGACCTGGGGGTCCTGGTGGCTACCAAGTTGAACATGAGCCAACAATGAGCCCTTGTGACAAAGACCACCAGCAGCGTGCTGCGCTGCATTAGGAGGAGTGTTGCTGGCAGGTTGAGGGCAGTGATCCTTTCCCTCTACTCAGCACTGGTGAAGCCACACCTGGAGTTGTATCTAGTTCTGGGCTCCCCAGTACAGGAGAGATATAGAGCTACTGGAGAAAGTCCAGTGAAGGGCCACAAAGATGACTAATGGACTAGAACATCTCTCCTATGAGGAAAGGCTGAGAGAGCCAGGACACTTAGCCTAGATTTAGCCATAGCTAATATTGTTGTGGTGTTTTATGATTTTAAGGGTTCAGAACTGGAGGAGGTGAATCTTTCCATAACATCATTGGTGATTGCACAAAATCTGGCAGTGCTAACATACCTAAACATAAGGGTGGGGTTCAGATGACTCAATAAAGGTCTCTTGTGTAACTCGGTTACCTCCTCTGCTGCCCACGGTTCGGCAGGCTGTGTGCCAGGACTCTCTGCTATGGTGCAGCTGTGCATAGTCTTGGCTCTGACTTCTAAGGAGGTTCCCTGTACTGGCAGCCACCTCCTGTAGTGTGCCACTGCCATCGCTGCCCTGGCTTCAGCAGTCCCCTGCACAGTTCCTTTCCATCCCATCTGCCAAGTCCGCGTTAACTGCCAAATCCATGCCAGCATGCCATGGTGCCAGGGCTCCTGATCTCTAGTGCTCCCTAGGCATTCATGAAATAGGAAACCAGATACAGGCCTGTTCTGCCCTGCTAAGATTGCAAGCCCAGCAGGCAACTTCTTGTACTGTCTGGTGTCTCCTAACCCAGCTGAGATAGACCCACTGTGTGAACTCCTCTGCAGGTCTTAAGTTGCTTCATCTTGCATTACATAGTCTGGGTCCAAAAGGGACAGAAACCCCTTAGCTGGGGTTCCCTTCAGAATAGACATGACTTTTAAACATAACGAAGAGACTGGAGGGGCTTTATTTGTTTATTTATTTTGATGCTTGAGAAGCATGTCTCTTTCAAGCACTGTAATAGTTTGACTGGTGAAACACAGCCAGACATACGCAAGTTGGTCCATCTGTACAGTTGAGGCATCTTCTGGTAGGCTTTAGTAATGGAGGATTTGCAAAAGTTAGCTGTTCAGCTTGGAATGGATTTTAATGATAACTGAAGTTACTGTGTTCATTAAGAAAGAAACAGAGTCAGAAATTGACTGTAGTAGTGCTGGAAGAGCCATGTTATCTTACTGGATTGCCTTTTGAGTGCAGATTTTTTTCTTAGCATGACACTGTATGTACAAGACTCCTTAAGAGCAGACCAGCATATCCCTGGTCCAGGCACTAGCTCTTCAGAACAGACCTTTGACTAAGTATGGGTTGTTAAGCATAAAACAAAGGAATTTTGTAAAAGGAAATTCGTGGGAGAATCTAAGTATCATAAGCTTCAGAAACCACAGGACAGAGATCCATAGCAGCCATCATTTTGGGAGAACACAGCTGTGACTGGTTTATTATATAAAAGGCCTGTGAGGCCTATGGGCAGGTACCATCATGACAAGGAAGGTTAATGTATGAGAAGGAGGTGGTGATGGTCATAGGAAATGTAAGATGTCTTCGAGGGGAACAGAGCACTTATCCCTTAATTTGGCATTCAGAAAAAATATTTTTTAAATCAATACTTATGTATACTTTCATTATTTTACTGCTTTTCCTCTGAGTGATGTGTGCGAAGAGTTAATCCAGTTCTGCTGGTTTTAAAACATCTTCAAGAAAACAGGCAATGTTTTAGGTGTTACATATTTTAACAACATGGAGATCCGGATCTATTCTATTGCTGCTTTTTTTCTGTCTATGTGCAGCACAGATCATAGAATCATAGAATCGTAGAATAGTCTGGGTTGGAAGGGACCTCTAAAGGTCATCTAGTCCAACCCCCCTGCCGTGGGCAGCAACATCTTCAACTACAGCAGGTTGCTCAGAGCCCCATCCAACCTGACCTTGAAGGTTTCCAGGGATGGGGCATCCACCACCTCTCTGGGCAACCTGTGCCAGTGTTTCACCACCCGCAGCGTAAAAAATTTCTTCCTTATATCTGGTCTAAATCTACCCCCCTTTAGTTTGAAGCCATTCCCCCTTGTCCTGTCGCAACAGGCCCTGCTAAACAGTTTGCCGCCATCTGTTTTATAAGCCCCCTTTAAGTACTGATAGGCTGCAATAAGGTCTTCCCGAAGCCTTCTCTTCTCTCCAGGCTGAACAACCCCAACTCTCTCAGCCTTTCTTCACAGGAGAGGTGTTCCATCCCCCTCATCATTTTTGTGGCCCTCTTCTGGACCCGCTCCAACAGGTCCATGTCTTTCTTCTGCTGAGGACTGCAGAGCTGGACTCAGTACTCCAGGTGGGGTCTCACCAGAGCAGAGTAGAGGGGGAGCATCACCTCCCTTGACCTGCTGGCCACGCTTCTTTGGATGCGGTCCAGGATACGATTGGCCTTCTGGGCTGTGAGCGCACATTGTCGGCTCATGTCCAGCTTTTCATCCACCAGTACCCCCAAGTCCTTCTCGGCAGGGCTGCTCTCAATCCCTTCATCCCCCAGCCTGTATTGGTACCGGGGCTTGCCCCGACCCAGGTGCAGGACCTTGCACTTGGCCTTGTTAAACCTCATGAGGTTCACACGGGTCCACTTCTCAAGCTTAAAGATACCATATTCTTCCTTGCCCAAGGAGGCCACAGACAACTGGCTTGGCTAAGGACAAAGTCAGGGCCCTGCAAATAGGAGAGCTTGAACAACGAGCTAAAAAGTGATTGAAAGTCTTGTTACTAAGCTGGAGGGAGAAATGTGTTTTTCAGGGAAGAAGATTAAACTTCATTCCCAAATGTCCTGGTTCCTTCTTCTTCCCCCAGCTTTATATGCTGAGCATGACGTCATATGGTATGGAATATCCCTTTGGTCAGTTGGGGTCAGCTGTCCCAGCTGTGTCCCCTCCCAATTTCTTGTGCACCCCCAGCCTGCTCACTGGTGGGGCAGTGTGGGGAGTAGAAAAGGCCTTGACTCAGTGTAAGCACTGCTCAGCAGTAACTAAAACGTCCCTGTATTATCAACACTGTTCTCAGCACAAATCCAAAACATAGCCCCATACTAGGTACTATGAAGAAAATTGACTCTACCCCAGCCAAAACCAGCACACCTCGGAAGCTCTGGCATATCTAACTTCAGGAGAATGCTTCAGTGTGTTTACAGACCTTTTGTTTTAATAATTTTCCTTTTTTTCTATGGATAAGTTTGTTTTTTTTTAAAAAGAGATTGTGGTCTGTCTGCATCATCTTTACACCAATTTCAGAAAATAAATCTATTGCAAAGGTACACCCTGTTTTATTGCCAAGGAAACACAAGTGGTAGTCACTCTCAGGTTAGAGAGAATCCTTGATAACACCTTTGACAGACGTGCTGAGTTCCTCAGCAGAAAAAATGGGGAGGAAGAAAGAGATACCCAGTCATGAAAAGATAACATTTCATAGCCAGCTCGCAGACCATGAAGAGTCCTGGTTCTTTTTTTACTTACTTTCATTTTTTTTTATATCAGTTGTACTTCTTTAAGTTGAATACATCATTCTCTTGCTCATGCATGTACATTTCCTGTCTGATCTATGTGGTGTTCCTTCTTATGCTCATAACTTCCTTTTCTATATCTATTTTTATTTTGGTTATTTTTAGTTAATACTTTCATTTGACTCTGAGATTAAAATCAGTAGTATTAAAAGCAAAGCTGTTCTATTCCTATGTATTAGACAAATTAAGCAGTTTTTGTGATTTAGTTTCCTAAGCACAAACATCTAATACTATATTTGGTGATCTGGAACCTCTTACCTGGCTTCAGGGGCTCTTCAGGAGAAGTGCAGGTCTCCTGTGGATCCTGTGCCACATCTTCCTGGCTATCACAGGTACTCTGAGGCTCTTCCAGTGGCACTATATTTTTATGGCTAGGTAGCTGAATCCCATTCAAATTGCTTTTAAGCAGATTTTATTGACAGTAGTGTTGATGGCAGTGGAACTGATGGACAATAGCATTTTTAACACTGCTATGTAGGAATTAGCTGAAGACAATGAGACTGGGAGAATAAGCTATTCTTTACTCGGCAGGCATGAAAAGCTTAGTATATGTCTATAGTTTACTGGAATACATGTGGGAATCTGGCTTCCCAAGTAAGAACAAGTAGATATATGATATAGTGGCATCCTTTTAGGGTCTTTGCTGAAGTTACACAGTTGTTTTGCCACGTTAAGAGGCCAGCAAAGGCCCATAATTACTAGGAAGTATCTTGATTCCTGCAGAGAGAGATTTGATGTCAGAGGTAGAATTGCACAGATGGGCTAATACCTAGCCAGGTGTTTTTTGGAAGTTTTCCTTTTCCAGATATTGTTGCTCATTACCAGATTCAAATCCTGTCAAGGGGAGTGTTGGACAATGCCTTGATGTGGATCAAGACTTGAAACATGAATTCTGTTTGACATGCCATATGTAGTAATAGAATCACATGCTCTTAATGTTTAGTGTTAAGGTGTCAGAAACTCAACATAGCATAATAAATGTACATTCATTGTTTCAATGTACTTTTTTTCTAACTAGACACTATTTTGTTTCATCATTTAGATTGTTCTGATGGCAGTACTTATGGTTGCCTTTTCCTGCATCCTCTCCCAAAAAGGTTTAGAAGTCAAAAGAAACAGCATTTTCTTAGGTGTCTCTGAAACTCTTTAAAGAAAATAAAGAGCTCTCTTTTTAGACAGCGAGAGCATTTCAGTCAAAACTAACTTGATCAAACATAACAGATGACTGAGATTATAACTGCGCTTTCCAAAGACAGCTTTGTTGATAATGTGAAAGTTAAGCAATTAGTTTGCTTTCCAGACTTCTCGGCTGTTATTCACAAGAAAGTATTGTGAGAAATCCTACTCTTGTCTTTGACCCTTTCCTTCACACTTATAAATACATGAAAGTGAAAACCAATGTTCTCTGTTCTTTATAAATTTTTCACTTAAAGCTCTCTTAAGAATAACCATGAAAGATTGCATGTAATGCTTTATAAATATAGTTTCTCTAATACTTCTCTTTTGAGAAGAATAAAAAAACCCCATTGTGGTTACATTTGCTTCAAAAGTTAAAACTATTTGTGTTGAATGCCTACAGTATCAGTCTGAAGGAAAAGTAGTTTGAGGAACATTTTATAGCTAAATGTTTTTTCCTACTGTAGCTCTGAATCTACAAGCACAGTAATCCAGCAAATTTCAATTTATGTTGTCTCTTCTGGTACAGAAAAAGCAGGAGTTTTTGCAACATACACGATTGTGTTCAGGTTATATCTTTCTTTTTTTTCTTTTTTATAAATTCTCATAGAAAGGATAGGTATTTGTCCCACCCTCCTGTTCATACGTTGAAGGTATGAAGACTTTGAAGTCCAGGATTTATATTTTTTCAGCTGAAAGGTGATAAGTGGAGGGTGCACCTCACTGAAATTAGTTTGATAGCATGGTGTTTTGGCATTAAGTCACTCAAGACAGCTGAGCGGTGGAACCACTGAGATAATTAATTCATCTGTTGAGGACGTGCTGAAAAGCTTTTCTGAGACAAATCATCTGAATTTGCCATTGAGAAGTACCTCTTTCTTACTGTTGTCCGCTCACACTTAGTAATTACTAAGTTTTAGAAAATTTGCTGAAAGTAATTCTGTCCTAACTTAGGCACTTTAACTCCCAGTGTAGTGTGCAGAGAGAAAGGATAATGCAGTGCACCAAAGTCAGACTCCTGGAGACACCTTTCTCCATTAACAACAGAAAGAGCCTAGGGCCACAAGACTCCTTACTGTCTGTACTGAAGTGGAGTGCATTTGAGTGGCTGGACCACTCAAATCCACAAAGGTATCAAAACCCAGCTTCCTTCCACTTAACTGGGACACCTAAGTTAGGAGCTTTCCTGGGCTCCTTCGTAGCCAACAGTGAAAGGTACTTGCAGAGAAAGATTAGCCTGCTTTTTCATCTCCTACCTCAGTGCCTCAGTTGGTACCTGAAGTTAGACAACATGAATTGAGATACCAAGTCCCATCGATTTCAGTAGGAATCGGGTTGTCATTGTGAATTTGTGTGTTAAGAGGCATATTCACTATCTTTAAATATTTTGGTTTCTAACATCGATGTTCAGACTCCTTGTGCAAATAGAGGTTCAGCTGATTCAGTTAGGAATCTGCTTCTCTCTGTTTGCTTTGTGGGGTGCCCTACGATCCTGACTTACTTAATTAACATGGGTTCCTACATTAAGTCAGTGTGAGTTTCATCCTTTTGTGAGCGTGGCTTTTATTTTCAGTTTCCATGCTTGCATATAATATCTCCCTTACCTTGTAAGCATCTGTGGTACTGGAAGGGTAAAATACATTCAAAGGCTTATGAGCCAGCTGAGTATTGGGGATGTCTTTTAACAAAAGTAGCTAGTTTTGTCTCATTTGACTTGTCCCACTTCATTTTCATTGATTCGTATCAGAAACATTTATGCTGAGGAATTATATATATGTTGAAACAGGATGGGATAGCTTTGACTGGCAGTTTTTCAGTTAAGTACCAGTTTTGATTATGAGTATTCATAAAGCTCTTTTTAATTTTCTATTTATTTATTTTTAGCATTAATATGAACTTTAAGGTATTCCTGTTCGTTGCTTCCTACTCCTGCCTCTTTGACAGCATGTGCTACTCTTTGTAGTAGCCCAACCACTGCTGTGGCTGCTTTGTGAACTAGAGTGGGAAACTAACACTGGATAATTTTTCCTTCTGTATTATATTTAAATTGGATACTTTCCCTGATCTGCTTCATGGAGCAGCTGCGCAAACAGTTCTGTGTCTGTCTGGTACTGCAGCCAAAGAGTTGTGAAACCATAGCCCAAGTCACAGTGCTTTTGAGCTACTTCCAGTGCTTCTAATTAAAAGGCAGTTATGATTACAGGTCTGTCATAACTTGTTTTCGCAATCTTTCTTATTAGAATAGGTAACCACATTCATCCCAAGATGTAATTATTAACCACATCTGTTTTACTGTAAATCAAATGGGCTACTTTAAGTTCAGGGAAGGGAAGCAGTAGGGTAGTCTTGCCACTTCAAGTGCTTTGTATAACTAACGCTAAAATGTATTTAAGTAAAAGGTTGACATAGTTTGTCGGTAGTATAGTATAATTCATATTGGATATTTATAATCAAGTAAATGCATCAGAACCATATTCTACTTCATAAGGATTTGTTTGCACATTTGTTGCATGAGTTTTGTACAGTGCAGATTGAAAATGTAGTAGTATTTAATTAATATACAAACTTCTCTCAAGACAACAGACAGCAACAATTCTAGTATAAAATGTGAGTGATCCACAAATTAGATCTATAAGTTACTATAGAATTTCTGAACTGAACTCTGAAATTCAGCAGGATTTAAACTGGGAATAAATGCTAAGGTGCACTGAAGTTACAGTGATGGAAGATGGGGCTAATGCTTCATTTAAAGTATTTCTTCCATCCCTCAAAGTGGCATCCATCTGAAGAAGAAAAAATTTTGAAGTTTAGCATCTATGTCAGCTTAAAGGTAATGGAAATCTGAATATAAATATTCAGATTTAAGGTGATAAGTAATAATTCAGAAGACAGTTATGAATCAAGGGAAAAAGGAAAATGTTTCCTTACTGTTGTAGCTGACCAGCAAAATCTCAGAAGTGGGAATTAATCTATAAGTTAATATATAGTTAGAAATTAGCCCACGTACCAGCAATTCTTTGCTTTGACTTTATTTCTGTTTTATACATTTCTTTTAAGTCTTTTCCATCCAATTCTTGGTTCGCATATACTCCAGACGTCCAGTGCTGGGAACTTTTGGACAGCAGAAGCTTTTGAACAGATATATATTAAGTATCTTCACTTTTTGCATCAGGATATAAAAGAGTTCTTGTATTTTCATTTTATCAGTAAATAAGCATACAAATGTTGCCCTTAGTCAAGGTATATTGCATAATGTGACTATCAGCAGATTTGTAATCATCCTTAGTAATGTTGTACCCTGAGTCTGCTTGGCTTTAGTGTAATTGTTTTCATAAGATTGTATTTCTTTTAAATGAGGAGTGTGAAAGATGTCTCTCTCTTTTCTTTTTCTTTTTTCTCACCCCCCCTACCCCCCCCCAGGAGCAAATATCCCACAAAATGTGGTGTAGGCAAGCCTTTTTCTAGAGAGATTTTAAAAGTGAGGGAAACAGAGGCAAATGTTTTTATTGGCTGCTACCATAAACATCCTTTTTGATCCAGATGTGGCAGGTCCTTCTAGATGTCTGTTGTCCCAAACAACAAAAGTCTCTGCTGCTTGCAAATGCACCAGCTCTCAGCTCTTCGCAAACAAAACTGTAGCAATTGAATAAAAATCTGCAGGCTTTTGAATGAAAAGAAGCATAATTCATCTAGAGAGCACAAGGATAGATGTTTGTTGACAGTTGTCGGTAAGGGAGAGGTGCAACTCAGACACATGCTCACATGCGGTCACAGAGATGTGACATCACACCATGGCCATGCCTTCAGCACCTGCATACTCTCACCCAGGGTGAAAATACTATGATCTTAGGCTTGTATTTCATCCTCCCTAGCTTTAGTTTGAGCTGCATCTGTACTGAGAAACAGCACATAGCCTGGGAGGAAGATTGAAATTATTACTTACCCGTGTTGCCTGAGCATTAGTATTTTCTCTGGTAATGTTTTGACTTGTGCCATGTTGTGCTCTCCAAAAATGTTCATCACAGAGACTAATCCCTAAAGGCCATTTGGGTGAGACTGCGGTAAGTTCGACTGTCTTCACCCTACGTGGACCTCAGACATTACTGTCATAACATATTATGGTCTGTTATATGCTATGAAAAGGCACTGCAACTGGCTGTGACACACCTTCAGACACTTTTGAACAGAAAATGAAAATTAAGTGCTGATGCCATAGGGTTCACCAGCTAGTTGGTGGGCAAAGCCTGTGCTTCAGAGGTGGTACAGACCACCGAAAGCTGACCTGCTCTCCAGGATGCCTCTCTTCCTTCATTGGTGCAGAGGCAGTCTGAAGTGACTATGGTCTTCATTTAGGCACCCCAACCCCATTGAATCTGAGATCAACTCAGTCTGAATTTTTTTATATCTGAACTTGCCGAGCTTTATGAAGAGCTTCCTGAGTATATAAAAAGTGGAAGATCGAGTGGTACTGGTACATTTTTCACATCTATACTTTCACTCTAGCATGTATAAGAGCTTTCTGGTTTTCTGTAGAGGTCTGTACTTGAGGTATTGACTAAAGAGGAAAAAGTATCTTACCGTGAATATCGGCTTTTCAGAATGACAGCTGGAACTTGTCAAACACATTAGGTTGACTTCCCTCCCCCCCAAAAAAAAGGCTCAGTTCCAGTCACCTGTGCTGGAGGTGAGCTGAGATGCCTGTTTCTCTCCGTTGATTCTGCAGGGTCTAAAATGACTAGCTCAAATGTAGTTGTCTGCACTGGAGGCATCTAAAATCAAATGAGAGGGATCATACATGATACATCTGGGCATAACTTTTTGTCATCACATAGGAAGTATTATTGCCAGTGAGAGGAAAAAAAAATCTGTTGTGGATAATATGGATTTGCACTTGTGATTGCAGTTACAATGATGTTAAATAACTTAGCAATATACCTGGGACAAGTTTAGGGTGTTTGCCTTTATCTTTGTAGATCAAATCTAAGGGACCTTACACTGTAGCAGTGATAGGTGGAGTCTCATAAATTAATAAATAGCCAATTCATGGCAATCTCTCTGCTCTTAAAACTATGAACAGGTTGCAAGTTTTGCTAAACATAAAGGAGTAGTGCTAGAGAGGACAAAAGAAAAAAAAATCAGTAGTAAATATTAGAAATTGTGAGGACCTAGAAATTGTTTATATGCTGTGGTGATGAGTATGAATAGAGCGAGAACCTGACCCAATTCTTTTATCCTTACTGCATTTTGTGGCTGACATATTTTAAAGCATTCCTTTAAATAATTTTTTGTTAGGTCAGGATAATCCAGTTTCTTGCAGTTACTGCATGCTTTCCTTTTCCACTTACAGTCACACCTAAACAGATGCATTCTGGTTTTTATTTCTGTTAAAGTTGGTTTTCCCCCTAGTCACTTAGCTATATGCTACTTTTAGTAATGCACATTAAAAAAGTGGAATCTAGAATACTAACCTTCTTAGTCTTACTGTGTAGTATGCAAATTACTCACATCGCAGAAAGTGATTTCAGAACTGCCCTTCAAATCACAAATTATTCCTAGAATAATTTAAAAATATACAGAACCTCATTTTATTGTGTTAAAATCCTGTGGATTTCATTCCAGGGAATGAAATATCAACATATGAGAAGAGCAACATTAAAAGAAATACCATGAGATGGATTAAATGTAATAAGAACGAGGAAAGACATTTCCATTTTCTGTTGTAACAACTGCAAGTGTTCATTCACTTATAGCTATAGTGTTAATGTACAGCTTCTGGACTGTGAATCTGAAAGGACATGTATGCTAAATGAGGTCAAGCCTGCAGGGCTGAATTAGTCCTTTTGTGCCCATTACTGTTTCTACAGAAATCCAGATGTTTTAAGACACATATTGACACTACTCCCTGTGTCAATTTGGATGTATTGCTCCACTACAGTACTAATGTATAACTCTGTGATGTGTAGCCAGTTTGTACTTTTTGATGACCAGCTGTAAGTTTTGAAGAGTCACCATCACCATCGCCAGCTGCATGTGAGAAAAGTATATTATTCTCCCACAGACCTGTTCATATAATTCCTTACTCGCAGTTTTTGACAGCTGGAGCCCTGTCTGAACTGTGATAAAATCTTTGGCTAAGATGTGTTAGTAGATCATCTAGTCAAACATTATGTATTTACATCTATATCGAGTCTAATAAGTAAAATTGAGCTAAAACTATTTTCCAGAGAGGTATCCAATTTTGGTTTGAAGTTGTCAGGAGGAGCAAATGAACCCATTGCTTTCTTTGATAATTTGATCCAGTAGGTAATCAACTGCATGTGAACATCTTTTCTGGTAGATTAAAGAGCCCTTTAATATCCAGCATTTTCTCCATATGAATGCAATTATATCATTCTCAATAATCGTTTCAGTAAGCTAAGCAACTCTCCAAGTGCCTTATTGTAAAACATTTATCCAATTGTCAAATAGTTTTGCTGGTTCTTTCCTTTAGTATCTCTTTTTCTAAGATTAAAAAATGTTATGTTAAAAATTACATATGATCTTACAATATAAATCACCATCGTGCCATATACAGAAGTTAAATTTTCTCCATACTTCTACTGCGTTCTTATTAATACATATTTGTATATACCTGGGCTTTTTCCTGAACCTGCCTGTGATATTTGTTACCATCTCTTGTATTGCAACTTTTCCTTTCATGTTTAACTGAGTGTGATGAGGGGTGACTGCACTTTTTCCTCCACAGTGTCACCTATGGTGTTTTTGTCCCAGAGACTTAAAGCTTTCACCTACTGCTCACTGGAGCTTTTGGAGACCTTATAAGGAACAATACCTGCAATGTACAGATAATACTACTCTACTCTGATCCTGAAAATATGCAAAGTAGAGCTGACACTGATAAAAAGTCAAAGGAGGAAAGTTGAAAACCCAAACACCTAAGTTACATACAAATAAAATTATCATCCTAAGTCCAATAAACTGCATTTTTTCCTATAGCCGAGAAGTATTAAGCCCCCTGAAAACACAGAGACTGTATGTATGGGTTTATGGAAGACTGGTTGTGAGCTTTGTGCATTCAGGGTGAACGCAAGATGGGATGACGGTGTCCTTTCACTGCCATTAGGGGCAATAATTCCCATTGTCGCTTCCTGATGTGAGAAATGAAGTGCCCTTGCATTCCATCCATCTTCTTCCAATGGAAAGAGAATAAGGAGAATTCCCTGTTTTTTCCCCAGTATTTCCAACTTCTTTGAAGAGGAACCAGCAGAAAAATGGGGCCCACATTCTTTTTTCTAGTGGGTGTGAGGAAAAAGGAAGGCCTCCATGTCCCCCATCAGGTGAAGAGAGGAAGGCAGAGCGCCTCCAGGACTTTTTACATCAAAAATATGTAACAAGAAATTCTGGCACCTCTGAGGTATAAAGGAGATGTTGGTATCCATATTCCTGGGATTTTCAGCAAAGGTGGTAAGTGAGAGATGAAGAAACACTGCTTGGTTTTTACATTTCATGGAGGCAATGGAGAAGTTATAGACTAGGGATCTTGTGAGGAATCAAGTTGGAAGTCAAGAATTTCAAAATAAGGACAAATATGCAGTGCAAAGAAGGGTAGCCCTGGTGAGGGGCTACACAGGCGGCTGTACAACTTTTAGGTAGAAGCCAGCTCATGTTGTACATACATGGACTCAGTCTGTAGGCAAAGCAAGCTCAAACCACCCTGCAGGGTCCTACATGGACGTATCCTTCACTCAGATTCATTCCTCCCAACTCTAGTCATGTAAATTATAAGTATAAACACAGTGGCTTTACTTGTTTAGTCCATGGAGAGAAGCGGACGGGGCCGTTAGGGCTGCAGGCAAATGACTAGTCCCTCTTCTGAGGCTGAGACAATCAAAAGGGATGTTAGAAACTACTGGATATGACATGAGAAATAGGCATTTGTGACAAATGACAGTGTGTGAAGCTGACAGAAATTGCAAGTGAAGGATGGCTGGATTTCTTAGGTAGTTAAGGGGGAGTTATGTGAGAAATGGCTGAATGGCACAGATAATTGGAGGGGAGCATTGAAGACCATTAGGGGAGCAGAGTCTTGTGAGGCCGGCAGTGCATCAGTAACTGTACCAGTTGCGACTACCTAGGTAATGATATAGGGATGGGTTGTGTACGTGAGAGGCGGCTGGGGTGGAGAAAGGGAGACCCAAGGGTGGCAAAAAAGAGAGCAAAGAAATGGCAGAAGGGATAAGAAGCCATGCGATTCATGTGATGGATGGTGGCCAAGGGCACCTGTCAGTGCCAGTAAATCAAAACCCTTGTTCTGACCATACCACAAGTCAAACTTCTGTGGCAAGGAGGACAGGATCAGGGGAGCATCCTGTGTTTAATTTTTATTTCTCACAAATCTTTCTTAATGTTTGCAGGCTTTTTATTGATAATTCCCTTCTGCAAATTTGGCACACTGAATTCTGATTTATTCGATGACTGGAAGTGGTCTGCCCTGTGAACAATTATGCATCTATTGGTCTTGCATGGCAATATGTTACCAAAACCTCTCCTTTTTAGATCCCTATTACAAGTTTTTCCTCAAAGAATATATTCTATCTGCATCTAATACATTCATCTAATTCCCATTCATTTACACTTTGTTTTATTGAAGTGAAAGTGTAGCCTTTGCCCTTAACTATTGCTCATCTTCCTTTTAACAGTCTGAATGAAAGGCATTTATGCATACATCATAGTAAATTAAGAAGCCTTTCTTTTGTAGGGGAGTATTAATGTCTTCTATTTATTAATTTACAAAGCTATTCTAATTCCTTTGGGAAAATATGATCTTTTATTTTCGTTACAGTCTTGCTAGATCCCTTTCTCTTCTGACAGCTTAAACCTCCAAGGAGAATATTGTATAACAAAGAAACATTTGTCTGTAAAACATTCTCATAGTCATTTCCTTCTGGAGTTTCTGATATTCTATATTTACTTGTCAGATGCAGGATGATTTAGAAACAATTTGGATCATAAGCTAATTGATATCTCTGATAGCATACTTATTTTTATGTGTGTATGTGAGGTTTTTTTAATTTATTTTAAATTTTTAGGTTATTTATAGTAACCTAATTGCTTGTACCTCAGGAGTCTATTCACACAAAGAATAATGGTTTTGTAAGGATCATACCTTAAATGGTGTATGTATGTTTCTGCTTTGCATGTCTGGGGAGAATTCTTTAGGTATCTGAAGCCATAGACCATTTATCTTTACAAAGGTTAATGAATACTTGTTAATAACTAACAAAATGTTTCTCTCGCATCTGGCATCTTTCTTCTGAAATATTATATATGCTAAAAATGACTGTGGTTTGGCTGTTCATGGAGATTAATTTCGTTTATCAGTTAACAGAAATCTCATAGAATAGCTAATAATTATTAAAGCCAAACAGGAGGGAAGAATCTAATATTACTTAGGATATGTACGTACAGGGTATATGTGCAAGAAGGTCTTGCTTGGATTTGGGTACACATACATCCTGTGTGTATGTATTTTGTTGCCTTCGGTTGCGCAGTGTTGGCAGTTGATATAAAAGGTTGCTTACTATCATACACACAAGTCCTGACTCTTTACCTTAGATCTTCCCTAAAAGATAGACCCTTCAGTGTTTCAGTGGATTTCCATTTTTGGTTCTGTCCCTTTCAACCCATAATGATTGAACAAAGTATGTTTTAGCTCAAAGTTTCGTTGTTTAGAGATCAAGTCCGTTGTTTCCGCAGAAGGCTAATGAGGCCATTTCCAAAATCTTTATTATTTTTAGAAAACATTTTTCCTGAAACGTTAGTCAAATTTGCACAGTGAAAGAAAGCAGTGCTTGAAGATGAGCTGATAGCGGCAATTGGGAGTTAGCTTGTTAGCTCAAAATTCGTCTAAGTTTGTCCTTTTTTTTATAGGTTAAAAGGCATTCGTTCATATGAAAATATCATACTATGAGTGTTCCTATTTATAACAGAAGATATAAACATAAGTGATGCTGCATGTTAATGGAAATCTGCTCAATGAAGTCTGACAAGTTACATTTATTACAATATTTTCCAGTTACTGTGGGAATGAATTAGGACTGAGAGACAGGATTTCTGAAACCAGTGATAGTGTGACCCAGCTGCTGTTAACATGAGGCAGAAAGTACGGTAGCTTTCCGGAAGATATTGCAGAGGAATGAGGGTGGTGGGGAGGCGGCAGATTGTAGTTGAAAATAATACGAAATTTGATAAAAAATATGAGGACTTCTAGGTGTTGAATCAGAAGAAAGGGGAACTTTGTTTTCCTATTAAGGTTTAATCAAGAGGAGCTTGAGGAGCTATAAGGAAATCAGTGTCAGAACTGAAAACTTGTTGATTTCTGTTTTCAGTCTTCAACACACTTGTCTTCTGTTGGAAATCCACTGCAATATTTTTCAGTGATTTACAGGATACTCCTGTTCTGGTAAGCTGGTTGCTATTACCAGTTAATGAAAGTATGATCAAGTGCTGATATATATTTTAGAACCACATAAAATAACATGTGAGAAACAATTCTCCATGTCTTTCTACTGAATCAAGTACTGTGGTTTTCTGACAAAACTGCAGCTGAGACTGTTAATATAAAAGTTGGAGAAAACATTGAAATTTAAAATGACCTGAGGTTTCTCAGTGTAAAATACCATTTTATTTATAGATTGATTTGCGATTTCAACCTTTTAGTTTGAAAAGAAGTTAGTCTGTTCCTTTAATATGGGAGCACAGGTTATAGCTGCCCTGAGGGAATTCATTAAGGGCAACTTACGTAATTAGCCTTGCATCAAACAGTATATGGAGTTACCCGTGCAATGCAGAACGCTTTCAAGAAAGACATTTCACATCAAAGTGTAAAGTGAATCCTGGATATTTTCGTAGAAATGCTTAACACTGTGCTACTACAATGAGCAGCACGTGCTAGCACTGTGCTGCTACATTTTAATATTTTATTGTTTCCCGAGGCTGTTGTTTTTGGGGTTTTTTTTTGTGGGTTTTTTGTTTGGTTGGGGTTTTTTTACAAATAAATACAGGAAGAATGTGTGTCCTTGAATTATGTGTTGTAAAGTTTTATGTAATTGTATGAAGGGTATGTATAAGAACATAATGGCTCCATAATAGACTTTTACTCACACTTTCGGTTTTCAGCTTGTTCTGTATGCCACCAGGGCTAATATAATTTCTGTTACATAGGGAATCAAGTATCATACTACTGAGCTTGGAAAGTTTTCTGTGTATTTAGGGGCTTCCACAATCTTTTCCATGCAATTTAGGGTTTGCAGATACTTTTCATCTGAGAAAGGATTTACTGGGCAAATTAGTAGATGCTGTAATAAAGAACAGAATTAGCGAATACATAGATGAGTAATGTCAGGGGGAGTCAACATGGATTTGTAAAGAGAGGTCATTCTTCACATTTATTGCAGTTTTTGGAAGCAATCAGCAGCTAATTGGATAAAGGAGATACAGTGGATATAATCTACTTGGATCTCAAAAAGACTTTTGACAAATAACTCAGCCATCAGTAAGATGCAGGTTCTTGTATGGATAAATAATTGGTTAACAGATAAGGAATAGGGGATAAAAATAAATATTCCATTCTCAGAGTGGAAGGAAGTCACCAGCAGAGTTCTAGATGGATGTTTTGGGATACAGTTCATCGTATTTCTAAGTAATCTGGAAAGGGGATAGCAAAATGACAAAGTTTGCTTATGATACTAAGTGTTTCAGGGTAGTAAAAATAAGGACCAACTGTGCGGGGCTGCAGAGGTATCTTTTGAGAGATAGAGCAACTGCAAGTTAGAAGGCCAGATGACACTCAGTGTAAGTTTAATGGCATTATGGAAAAAGAAAAATGCACTATATGTAAAAAATAGTGGCTCTGAGCTGTTTCCACTCAGTGCTGAGATACTGGGTTTGTGATAGTTGTATGAGTATGAGTTCAATGCCCCATAGTGGTCAAAAAGACAAATAGTGTTAGGAAAGGGCGGGGGGGAACCTCAAAACAAAGAAGAAAACAGATCATTAGGATACTAAAGCAGAAGGCCATAGTAGGCTTGCATTTTGAAAACCTTTCAGCTCTGTTCTGTCCACCTCAAAATGGATACTGTAGACTGTAGAATTGGAAAGGTTCAGAGAGGGAAACAAGGTAGTTCTGGAACAGTCTTTAATAACAACTCTTTGGCCTAGAAAATGGATTAACAAAGAATATGATAGAGGCGTCTAAAATCCTGAGTGTCATGGAGAGAATAAAGAGATCCATTTTTCACTCTCTCCTCCAATACAAGAACTAGGGAGGATCAAATGAACTTCTTAGAAGGTGGTTCTTCTCGCAACACAAACTGTGGCACTAATGGCATCAGGGTGGAATGGCTGCAAAAATTTTGCATCAGTTCAGTTCCACAGAGTAGTTCACTAGGAAATGCAAAGTTACCACCTGTGGCTAAGGAAGACTTACAGTCTCAAATGGTTGGAAACTGGGAAAGTAGTCTGGAGAATAACTGCCCTATTTCATGAGTTTCGGTAGTGATCTATTCCACCACTTCAGACAGGATATTGGTGTAGCTGGATCTTTGTTCTGATCTTGTCCATATAGTATTATAAGCTGATGCGATTTAGGGAAGTGATCGTGCCCCTGTAGGGAAGTGATCGTGCCCCTGTACTCGGCACTGGTGAGGCCGCACCTCGAATACTGTGTTCAGTTTTGGGCCCCTCACTACAAGAAGGACGTTGAGGTGCTGGAGCGTGTCCAGAGAAGGGCAACGAGGCTGGTGAGGGGTCTGGAGAACAAGTCTGATGAGGAGCGGCTGAGGGAACTGGGGTTGTTTAGCCTGGAGAAAAGGAGGCTGAGGGGAGACCTCATCGCTCTCTACAACTCCCTGAAAGGAGGTTGTAGCGAGGTGGGTGTTGGTCTTTTCTCCGAAGTAACAAGCGATAGGACGAGAGGAAATGGCCTCAAGTTGTGCCAGGGGAGGTTTAGATTGGACGTGAGGAAAAATGTCTTTACTGAAAGAGTGGTGAAACATTGGAAGAGGCTGCCCAGGGAAGTGGTGGAGTCCCCATCCCTGGAGGTATTTAAAAGACAAGTAGATGAGGCACTTAGGGACATGTTTTAGTGGGCATGGTGGTGTTGGGTCGACGGTTGGACTCGATGATCTTAGAGGTCTTTTCCAACCTCAATGATTCTATGATTCTGTGATTATTTCCTTTATTTGATAAGAATCATAAAATTACATAAACTTTAAGTAGATTAAGGGTAAAATTAAGGTAATGGCATTGTACTTTTAAACTCAGGTATTTAAAGACAGGAAAATAAAAATCCCAAACTATGCTAATTTGACAGTTTTTTCTTATAGAGAATCATTAATAGGTACTTTTTTTTATTTAGTCATTTTGAATAAAAATTTAATTGTCATAAGGTATGAAAGAAAACTTTGGATATTCTTTATATAATTCTTTACAAACTGTAAAAAAAAATTTTCCATCAGGGGTTTGTAATTATTATATCCAATAGAATAACTTCTTTTAGTTATCAGCACCATTACCTTTTCTCCAAAACCCAGATATTTTTGCTTTCTGTTTTGAAAGACAAGCATGCACAATCTTGTAAACTCTAGCCGAGTCTAGTCTATTCTAGTAACAAGGTATGTAACAGCTTGCACTGGCATGTTGCCAGTGTTTGTCAAAAAGAATTTTTTTGAAATTTTAGTAAATTATACTCATGATCACGCTATGGAGGATTTGTTAATATTTAGTTTGAGTGGATATTGATAAATACTTTTGGATTTTCATATTGAAATATTGATTGGGGTATGACTTGTAAAAAAACTCACTTTAATTTGTGGAGTCAGATCAAATACTATATGCAGCCCCTACTTGCAAATCAAGTTCTACAGTGCCTAATGTTTTTACTCTGGTCATTAGAGAAGAATCTTAAATGCAGATTGCCTTAGGGAGTTGAGAAGGCTAATTTTGAAAGTGTATGTAGTGATTTGGGACTGCCTCATATTTTTTGCTGTGTGCGTATAAGATACCAAAAAATACGAAAAAGGTGTGTCTGATCCCTTTCACTTTCAAAGTATCATTGGTAAAGTCAAAGTAGCAAGGAGATGTCTCAGTCTAATAAGATGAAGTTTAGGCTTCTCTATTGACAGCAGAAACCTTCATCTTTCTTTTTTTAACAAAAAGCCTCACTATTCTTTTTAAAGAAAAACAAACAGAAATAATGAGGGGAGGAAGACCTGATATTCTGCTTTATGGTTGAGTGCCCTAACCTTAGACAGCTGATCTCCCTTGTACTTGTACTTTCTGTTCCATGAAGCTCTTGTTGTTTTCTGAAGCTCCATCCAAAAAGGGAAGGGGACTTTTCACTTTTCCTCCCTCACTTTTCCCTTGCCTCTACGAAGGTTAGGGGTAAGAAATTAATGTAGGTTTTGTCATCAGCTTCACTGGAAAAAGATTTTATCTGTTATATCAAGTATAATGTGGTTTTCTAATAGACCTGTAGAAAAACAAAAAGCAGTGGCTTCATAAGCTGGAGCTATGTTTTTCTTATAATATGATTATAAGCTTATACATTGAAATACAGTAATTTAAAATATCAATACTATGAACTAACTTTCTGCTGATGGTTTTAACAAGGATAACTTGTTTTCATAATCGTGTAGAATTTGTTTGGATCCATATCCTTGCCTTAAATAAATGTAAAATGGGTAGTCTGATACAGACCTCCTCTATTTTTCTAGCAAAAAAGAACATAATAAACAAGGAACCCCATTAGCTTGTTACTGGGAAAGGATAATTTATTCTAGGTGAAGGATCATTTTTGTCAGCGCAGCTTTATGAGAAGGATCACATGCCAGATGTTGAACTTACACATCTTGGTGATCTGGGCAATCTCCTTTAAAGCTCATAAAGCTCTTTCCTTGGAAAAGCAGGAGAGTCTAATTATTCTATTCAGCCTCTACATCAGCGGCAAGGGAAGCATTTCAACAAAAGGTTTTTTTCCTCTGTAAAAAAGCACTTTCCAGAACATAAAACAGAGTCAAAGGGCTCCCCACCAACATCTTTATATGACTATCTTAAGATGGAAAAATGTTTTAGCAGCAAACGTGCAGAAAAGGAAAGACAGAAGTGTTGCATTTTTATTAGTAAATTAGATAGTCCACAACCCCTTCAGTTATGATAGAAAATGACTGGAGCCAACCAAGCTGTTAGGAAATTAAATGGAATCAAGATGCCATTTATGTTCCTCTGAGTGGAAAAATCATTATTTTCCTGTAAGTATCACACTTGTGAGAACTGCACTGAAAAATGAATTTAATTTTCTTTAAGTTTAAGTGTCATTATGTTTGCTACATGCTAATTGGGAAATGGCAGTGTAAGTTAAAATTGAATTATGTTTCTTTAAAATAGGAGGTAATCGGGCAAAAGATTTATGATTTTAACATATGTATAATTCTTAAAGGATACATTTTAGAAATTTAGAATGAAATTTATCTTCTTCAATGTTGCTGTATTCAGTTGAGGAATAATTTCATGAATTCACGTGTAAGTCAATCACATGTACACTTACCATAATTTACACTTTATATATTTCACTAAAGATTTTAAAAACAGAATACGGTAGTGATAGGTCATGTTACAAAGATTTTTTGGATTTACAAGTATTGTGTAGAGTACTTACTAAGTACATACTACATTAATGTGTTTTTTTATCATAAATACTTAAAACTAAAGTACACTTCAAAAAATTTCAAAGGATCATTGTGGTGAATGATACTTTCTCCTGTATTTATGTGCTAATTTGCAATGTTGTAGGTGCTCATAACTGTTAAGCCAGTTATTATTGTGAATTAACAAGATTCGGTACTGTAACAAAATCTATCAAAGCATGACTTCTCTCTTTATTATGTCAGAGGTCAGTAGATGCTTATTAATGAAAAAACCCCAGATGGCAAATTAGAATGCATTTGGATTGCTAATCTCATGCTTTGGTATATTTATCCTTATTTCCTTATTCACTAAATGAATTATGTTTCATCCTACTGACTATATCCTGTGTGTGTCCTGCGAATAACTAATTTTCTTGGGTAGGGTACACGTGTTCTTTTTTCTCTTAGTGGTCAGTAGTGACCTGTTTCCTTTTTGGTATATTTCAGTTATTTTATTTAAAGTTAGCCCTATGTTTTAAGCTGCAGACTTCCCTGAAATGAGAATTAGAAATATAATGCATTGTCTCCCAAATAAGAAATGACCAGTCACCCCAAATTTAATTTGTTTACACATTAAAAATTCTCCTTTTCCTTGAAAATTAAATCTAAGAATTTGACGATTATAAGCTGCTTACTTTCTTGAGTACAGGGAGTTAATGCCACGCTGCTTCTTCCCTGAACAAGGTAGAGGTTTTGTACACTGCTACAGCCACCACTAGTGACATTTTAAGGCTTAATCAGTTTGATTCAGAATTTCAGAAAGTGGTTTTTGGTTATGGAGTAAGTGGCAAATACTTATGGCAAGTAAGTGGAGATACTTAATACAAAGTTCCGACTAAGGCAGTGAAACTCCACAGAAGATGGGAATTCCAAAATACTTTTGTGTTCAAGATTTTCCAGCATTTGCTCAAGATTAAGTTACTTTTTGTGGGTTGCACAGCAGAAGAACTCATCTAATCAGTGTTAATAAAATATTAGATCATTAAATAGTAAATCATTGTATAGTTCAGAGGTTTACACCTAGCCCCACCGTTTATGTGGGGTCTTAGTCACTTACTGCTGTTTCTGTGAATCACCTTTCCAAAGTCAGGGACCTAACTTTTAAATATTGTGTGGTCTAAGTTAAGGATGCTAAAGCAGTGTCTCTGGATTCATTGTATGTTTACTAATGGGCTTCCACTTGTAAGTCTTGACCCGTGCTCCATCCAAGTCCCAGCTAAGACCTTTAAGTCTATGAAAATTAAGCTGTGTTTTTATTAATTAATCAATCAGAGAGGATCAGGGCACATGCCTGTGCTCTGGAGTTGACTGTCTGTGTTGTTTAACTGTCAGAAGAGTCCCTTGATTGCTTGTTAGCCATGCCATCTAGCACAATACCAAAAACTTCCTGTGTATAGTTCTGTAGTTAGTATGGGTCAAGACCATCTACTGTTGGTAGTCAGCATGCTGGTTTGCAGTGGATGTGGGTCATTCCACATAAATTGTCTTCAGTGACAAAGGATAGTCACAGACGTGTTTAATTTATTAGTACAGATGAAGCTTAAATGTCACAGATATTTGTAGTCTTGAAGTTCTGGAAATTACTTTTTACATCACTTTGATCAATCTGTTCATAGTCTGCTTTTAATAAAACACTATTATAGCAGCACATAATAATTAAAATTCTTAGAAAGTTTAACTACTAGCATTTGCATTTGGGGTTTGTTGGGGTTTTTTTTGAGCCACAAGAGGTTTGAAGGCATATTTTAATATTGTGCTGAACTGTGCTTTCTTCTTGCCTGTGATATCTAAAGCAAAAAGCTTTTATGTGGGATTTTTATCAGAAGCTGCATCTGATTAGCAGTTGCGCTAATGCGAATTTCAGATAAGGTCTTTTCTTCTTTGCCTTTGCTCTCTTGATTCACTGTGGTAGAAAATGACTACAACGATCAAGTGCTCTAGTTTTAATCTTCCCAGTAAAAATCAAATGACCAAACTGCTACCAAGCAACATGTTGGTCAATTGAATAAGTCTCCTAGACTTTGCAAAAGAACGTGCTGAGCAAATGTGAAGGCTTCACAAAGCCATTTAATAGCAAACTGCTTGCAGAGCTGTTCATTATTGTTTGAAGGAATCACTGCTGAAGTATAGTGGTCATATGCTTTGTATTTCATAAAGGCTTTTAAAACAATCCTCAATCCAAAGGTGAGCCTGACATTGTTCAGAAAAGATTTGTGAAATAGGACGTGATAAACCATAGCTCAGAGTTTCAGTAACTTCAGTGGAATCCTCCTATCACTCATTTCTGACATAAAAGTGATTAAGTCTTAAAGTTAATCCTGATGAAAAAGTAGTTCATTAGCAATAGCACTACATTATATCTGCTTCAGAAAGGAAGAACCTACTGAGAAAAGTAGGGGAACAATTGGCTTTTTTGTCCTGGTAAGTTCTTGGAAGTCCAATAATTCCTATTTAATTAATACATATTTAAATATTAAATTATTTATAATGATTGAATTATTTCTCAGTGATTAAATGATGGCTTAGGTGATTCTTGAGCCTCTTGGGAGCCTAGAATCTGTCTAATGGTAAGTTACTCTGCAGTCTTTGCCAAAGAGCTAGAAAAATAGAAGACTTGCATTGCACTGAGAGTGTGGAAGAACAAACATGAGAAGTACTTTGGCTTTCCATCACCTCTACAGTGTGTCTAAAAAGAAAGCATGTAGCAGTGTGTAGTAAGTGTTCTAAACTTCAGCACGTATAGGATCTGTAATGGTTGCTTTTGCACATATTCTGTTCTCCATTGAAGCTAGCTGAAGCATTGGACATGATTCAAATAGGATGAAGTTACACGTTTTATTTCTAATCAAAGGATGTGATCTCTGAAATGAGAATAAAGAAAAACATGGAACTGAAAGTATTTGCACTCACATGAGGGAATGTTAATAGATTCTCCAGGTGTACAGTAGCAAGAACATAAACTTTAGGCATTCTTGAAATAATTATGTACGTTTATAGCCTGTGAGACTTAGATTATGTGGCTTTTCTGTTTATTAGCTTCTTTATAACATACTTGTGGCATATATATATTGCATAATTGTAGCATCTCAAAATTTTATCAGAACTCACTTGTTTTAATATTTCTATATAATTTACAATTAATATTGAAGCATAATACTCAGAAAATACAGTCTAACCAACTAGAAGAAAGTGTAGCCAAATAGGGTGAAGTTCATAAAACAATATTTACACTCATAAATTGATCCTAATTATCTCAGTTGATAAAAAGTGACCGGACAAGGACATTTTCATAAAGATTATTTTCATGAGATATGTTTACACTGTTAAAAATATCAACCCTGCTGATAAAGCAAATAAAAATTTGCCAATGATAAAAAAGCATAAAGAAAATAAATTTATTTCTTTAATTTGGGATGAGATTAGAAGGAAAAAAGTATGAATAAGATCAGTTTAATCAGGTATTGTGACCTCAGTCCTTGACTGCCTGTCAATACTACATGCAGAAAGAGTGATGACTTAAAATGTCTTGCTTGTTTTCTTCGTACTTGAGATACTGAGACAATGTGTTACTGTCATCTGCACAGAGTAATCTCTACCCAATTGATCTCTTGACTTATTTCTGTACGTCTTTGACAATGGTTGAAGCAGAGATTTCTGTCACTGTTAAACGCTGCAGAGAAAACATGGAACTTTGCAGGAGAGAATGTCAGGTACCTGAATTATATCTATGTCACCTCTCAACCTTGAACCCCCAATTTATTTCTAAGCTTTGTGGTTAGTAGCAAAACTTGAACATAGCCAATATAGGATAAATGCGATTCCTTGTATTGTAAATTAAATTTCTGGAATTGGTGATTTAGGTTACCTAGTTGTATGTACTTCATCATAACATGGTTATTCTTGTATATGCATATAAAATCTCTCATAGGTTACCAGTATTAAATGCAACTTCTAAGAGATGACATTTTGCAAGTTATTTTGTCAGGTGTTGCTGTAGTTGTCATTGTCCTTACGCTGGCAGAGTCATGTGTTTTGTTTTTCTCTTCGTATCATCTTCTTACAAAGAATCATTTCTCTCTTTACCTGGAAGTAAGGTAGTTTCAGTTCATGTTATAGCCTCATTCATATCACTTTTAAGAACTTCCAAATTCTTATTACAGTCTTATGTCAAATTATACCACAAAATAAGAAGCAGAAAAAAATATGAAGCAAAGACAGACATCTATCTGTTTTGTGAAAAGCAATGAGATACAGTTCCATTGAAGAGTATGTAAGCATTCAGATACATGTAAAACATTTTGGAAGCATTTTGATATTACTAAAGGATCTATTAATCTAAAAGATTTATACAGGGAGCTTTTAAAAGCCAGTGGTAATCTAGTGTTAATAGCTGCAATATACTTGGCATCAAATTTCACCTAGTAATTTTTGCATTGACACTTGTAGCTTTTCTTTTTTTTTTATCTGTAGCATATCTTATAAAAAGATTTCCTTTCTTGAATGAAAAACTTCAAATGATGAAGGATTCGTGGTATTCTTTAGGTAAGGTACTTCAGTGATTAATATCCTCAGTACTGAAAAATGTGTACCTTACTTCTGATATAATGTAGCCTAGTATTAGCTTCCATTCACTCAATCTTGTTTTTTGCCACTTACTGTCAGGCATCTCTTGCTCATGTAGGTCAGGGTAAGAGATTTCCTAGGCATGTTTTTGCCTGGAAAGTCTGTGCAGGCAGTTTTGAAGATTCTGTACTTTTACCACCATTTTCAGGTGTTTGGAATTCTGTTATATGTGCATTATGCATGGGGAAATAAACTGTTGTTAATGCACTGGTAATGAGTATACTTAGCCTGTAATGAGTTACTGTGACAACTTAGTGCAAATGTCCTGCAGTCATGACCCTTGTATACTCCTTAAATCTGAGGAATTCAGGAGGCATAGGAGTCACTATTCATGTGCAGTTAAAACTATAAAATATGGAAAACCCTATGGAAATGTATTACACATGGTCATGTCATCTGTTGACTTCTCTTCCTTAATTTGGGCTGAACTTCTTAAATTTCTCAGTATAAAGCATGGGTTATAGATTTGATTTGATCTTGTTGCCGTTTTCTGAATCCTTTCTAACTTTCTTGCATTCTCCTTAAAAAGATGGCACAGGATTTTAATACTGGTTTCACTGGTTTTGTATACGGCTGCATCAATTCTGACTTGATAGGCTCCCAAGGACTGGGTTATCCTTTATAACTGCACTGTCATAAAAGCAATCTTAGCTCAACTCTCTGTATGCCAATATTCCTAGGCCCCTCAGTATCAGTTTAGTTCAAAATATTGCATTACTTGTCTTACATTATCTGGCCCTGCATTTGACAGCTATATTTTGTCTTAGGCTGTGCAAATAACCACATATTACCAAAAGATCCAGATTTAGCTGTATGATTGGCCTCACCACATCATTATTTGTATCTCCACCAATTTTATGTCATCTGCAAATTATATCAGCAATGATTTTATCTTTTGTTGTAATAAACGCAGTTAGTCACAATGCAGGATCTTAGAGAACCTAGTTAATCTTAGTGATCCAACAGGGATATTTGCTCCATTTTTACTTCAAACAGTGCTTGTTCTTGTCTTAATTATTAATGCAAAGATTTTAGGTTCTCATCTCATTTACCTTTATCAACTAAAAGATCTTGTGATCTCATTAAAAAATAGCAACCTTGCCAAGAAGACCTATTTTCCACAAAGTCATGTTTCTTGGAATTAATTGTGCTTTTATTCTGTACCTTTTAAGAACATTCTGATTTCGTTTTTCCAGAAATACTACATCATTTTGCCAGTAATCAATATCAGGGTAGCATAAGTTATATGAATGAGCTCTTTATCTTTTTTTTTTTAATAATTATTATCACAAGATACGTTTTTTTTCAATCTTTCAGAAATTCTGCAGAATCGAATATTTTTAAAAGATCCAAATTATTTGTTCCAGAGGCAATTTGTAATAGCCTTGGATGAACACTGTGTAGTTCTGTTCATTCAATAAAATGTAATACTTGCTAGTCAGTATAGTTATTATATAGAATAAAATGTCTTTATCACAATATGGTTTCATTTTCTACTTCTGTAACAGAATTTTCCTTTTTCTGTCAGTTTTCTTGAAGGTTGTCAATACTTCACCTTCACTGATGAATATAAACCAGTTTGGTGTTGCTCTCGCAGGGAGGTCAGTCCTTCACAACAGGTCTGAGTTATTTGTACTTTGTGTGGAATTTAATTTTGTCAAAATTTAGGTATCAATGATTTGGAGGTCCATATCTGAGTTAAGTGTCCAGACTTCATTTAAAGTCACTGAAGAGAAAGAGGCACTTGCGCAGCAACATGTTTTGCCATATCCTTTAGGAGGAGATGAATTGTGCTTTAAAATGCCAAGTTCTCCATATCGATTCTGCAAGTATAGACTGGTATGATTAGTTCAGATGTAGGTATTTGCATCAGGGCAGATGAATCTTAGTATCTCTCACAGTTTCCATATTTCTGGAAAAGGCTCTTTTTAGACCTACGGAATCATCAGAACTTTCCAATGATCAAATCATTTAACCTGTTTAAAAATGGAGTGAATTGTCTTCTGCAGGTATCTCTTTCCCTTTATTTACTATAAAGTGAATGTGTATGACCGATTTAGATTAAAACAACTTTATTAAACAACTGTATTAAGCTAGGTGTAATGAAACTCATCCTGTCCGGCTGATTTCCATCAAGGACGGACATAGTTTGTGCATTTTTTGCTTAAGACAGACCTAATTCAAATGCCTGGAATGAAGGTTATTCTTCCTTGAAAACCTAAAAATCCAACTCTGTTCAACTAAAATTAGTCTAGTGGTAAAATGTAGCACACCACACTAAGGCATCAAGATCCAGAGGTGTCAGAATGAGGAGAAATAAGTCAACAGCACTCTGCAAGTTGCTACCATAGTTCATGTTGTGGAGCTGCAAGGGATATCACTCTCTTCGCTGATGTTTAAGCTAGGAGACTGCTTTTTCCTGTAATCAACTACTTTTTCTTATACTCTTCTTACTTTAAAATACTCAAAGGTAAAAGGAAAAAGTTGGAAGAAATCTTCAGAGAGGGCAGAAGCTGGCAGAACATCATTACAAGTAACTTTGATCTGCTGTGGCTGAAAGATAATTACATGATTGCCACAGAGAGGAGAACCACACAGTTTCACTTATCCAGCGTATGTGAAAAGATACTTGGATACAGGAGACACAGCAGATATTGCATAGGATTCAGGAGCAAAAATAGAGACAGTGCCATTATTAGGGACCCCTTTAGTACCCTGTCTGACCACTAGCTGTGGCTTCAGAAAGGGTCTTACAGGCACTGTGTCATACCTGCCAGTCTCATCTGGGACTCACTCCTAAAACAGCTTCTGTTGTCACTCAGTGCTTTAGAGAACTGGACGTGCCCTCTTGGGACATTTTATTAGAGACCCATTTTCTGTTCCTCAGGACAGAATCAAATCCAAGTGAAATTAAAGCCAGAGGTTGGCGTGTGAATACATAGCGTGCCAGATTTCATTTGCAGGTGCTGTAGTTACGCCTGTTGTATCAGTCTTTCCAGCCACAGTAAGCAAAACTACTTAAGTGGTGGACTCCTATTAAGGATCTTATTGATATACTTTATAGATTGCTTATAGATAGGGAATGAAAGTGTCCATTGATTATACTACTTTGCAAGGTGATATTGCCAAACTTTAGAATAAAAATTATTCTTCCTGTTTCCCACTGTCCATGATAGATTCATTTGATGGGTCATTCTATAGCCTATCCTTCTGTGAGGTTTCTGGGACTGAAGTTTTACGAAACCACATTTTATTGACAAAACTGTTCTTTCTGGCAGGATGTTAATTTATTTGGTACCATGGACAGAAATTTCTTTGCCAATCAAGGCTGTCATGCAGAAAAATGTCATCCACCAGAATAACTAACTTTTCAATCTGGAAGTCTTCAAGTAGTTAAGCAGGATCTGGACTGGATGCTGTCACTGATGTCAAAGATCCGTAAATACTTTCTGCACTTGAAACTGGCCAGGCTCGTCATTAAGTATTGATAAATTTCTTCCTGTGTGCTATTTACCCCTATAGTTTGAAGAATACCTTGCTTTATTTATTAGAGGATTTAAGTGTGTGTCTTGGAGGTATAATGATCTTAATAGCTTACTAAAAGTAAACACTTCTTATTAAATTACTCAGTATCTTCTCTGTTAAAAACATTAAGTATTCTCTGTTCAAAATCTGGTATTATAAATTATGTAAATCATCACCTCTGTTATGATCTGTGGAAAGATTCTGTGTTATAGCGTGAAGGGGGAAAATATGAACAGCACATTGGCAGTATGCAATAGCCATGAAATGTAACCATTGACTGTTTAAGTGATATTCAGCTTACTATATTTTTTTTAATCAGACTTGAGATATGTTGGCTGCAATGGCAGTGTGGCATGTCTAGATTTTTAAAAAATGACGTGTACACTAGAAAGTACTGATTTTTGCATCTTACAGGTAGCTTTACCTGCTTGGTATTATAATATTTGAGGTAGGAGTCTAGTTAGAATTTAGATTGACAGGAAATGGGCTTTTCCCAGGACATTTTCATTTTTAATCAGCCCACAAATAATCTTCTTTATTAAAAAATCTACTAGAAATACACAAAATGCAAATGTGCAACATGTAAAAAAAAATTTGGGAGCAGGTAATTTCAGGAGAGAAATTGGCAAGTTCTTTACTTTCACTTCCATATCGGTAAATGTTTTATCTGACACCAGTGATGTTTTATCTTTTCTAATGGTATCAAAAGTTTTTTAAAGGATTCTTACAATCTGTGTACATATCAGATTGCACCTTTGTCTGAAATCTTGATATGAATTCTCATGAGGCTCATAGCTTTTAATATTTCTTGTAATATTCCTTGTATCATTTCACAGTTTTATTAGCTGGCAACAACCAAAGATTACAGGCACTTAAGGCTGATATACCCTACACAAAATTTCACATAGATGAGAAAATGCTGACAACTAACCTAATTGCAAAAATGGTTCCTGAATTTCATCTGAAAGTTTTCATTCTGTATGTTATTTCTGAAGCTACAGTCTTGATGTTGACAGAAGTTGTTTGTCCTGGTAATTTCTAGATTTTTATGATACAAGGTCAAAGGATCCACACTGTTCAATAGTTCATGCTCTGTTTTTTAGCTAAAGGTTGACATTTTGAAGTTGAGGTCATCTTACTGCAGATTGTCGAAGCACCAATTACAGTGTAACTTAGTTTGCTTGCTCTTGAGCATCTTCCCTCAAGCAGATTTGCTCTCCCAGAACTCAAGCATTACACTTTGGACTCAACTGAGATTTGAGTTGAAAGTGTAAGAAATCGTTAAAGCAATTCAAAATTCACAGTTCAGGCTGCCGCAGCCTCATTTTATCATCTTAGTGGGTACTGTGCAGCAATAGTCTATAGTTAACTTCCCTTTTCTGAATGTATCTTGAAGAAAGAAAAATTACCATCTCTTGTATCACAGTGTGGCTCCTCTGTTCATGTTTTTCAAAGTCATCACCACCAGGGCTTTGAATAATGAAATAAATAAGGGACACTCGTAAGTGGTCTGTTCTTTATACTTTCACACAGGCACATGAGGTTGTTATGAAGAGACAGTGCTATTCAGAAAACTGTGATCATGTTATTTAGAATCCACATGAGAAGGTAAATAGTAATTTATCAGAAGAGTGACTCCCTATAGGCGTAATTAGTGTTGAGATCACAGTAAATCAATTGCTGTCAGTTACTGACAAAGATAATTGCTCTCAACTGGAAGCTCAGGGAAAAGGTTTACTGTATTTACATACTCTTGTACTTCTTGGTGTTAGAGACCTCCGTTGCATGCTCATTAACTTAAGAAACATTAAGGATTCTGTCTTCACCTGGTGGCTATTTAAACAGAAGTAATGACACTAAAGCTTTGACTTAGAACCCGGTCCATGCAGTTCTTCAGAAAAATAGCTTGCATTAGGAAGCTTATATATGGGGGAGATAACTAAGATTACTTCTCACTTGGCAAGAATTATTCAACAAAGTTATCTTTTAATTCGTGCTGGTGGTCTTATTCTCTCATTTGTGTCATAAGTTGAGGTTTTTCAGTGCTATATAAAAAAAAAGAAATACAAGGATTTAGCCTGTATAAAAGTTTTCAAATTAATTAAAAATCAAGTAATTAAGGGAATTTATGCTGTTTCACGTCACTCTTATCTGACTACAATTCATTCTTAAGTAGCAAAACCAAACTGAAACCAATGAGATTTTTCAGCAGCGCCTACAGGAAAATAGTGACATCTTGTAGGACTTTGATGTTAGAGGAATTTGTTGTACAAAATACCTGGAAAGTTCTTTGATCCACTTAAAAAAAATAAAATGCAAAGAGAGGTAGGAGCACTGAATGTCACACGAATATTAGTGCTCTCATTTCCTTCCCCTGTGCTTTTTCTTCTTTGTTCCAGATGGTTTCTGAATTTTGCGAGGTGTGAATTTTAGGAAACTGAAATAAAAGCAAAGCTCTGTGTATAGCAGATGACTAAAATGAGGAAAAAAGAAACCTAGGATTCTCATTTTATTTTACGCCTCATTCCTTTATTCATTATGATTGAGGAAAAAAAAAAGAAGATAAACAAGAAAGGTTTCAACCAAAAGTAGCAAAATATTACAAATTTGAAAGATGGAGACATAATCCTTATTTGGTGGAAACAGACAATTAAAATTACTTTAAATCTGCTTCATTTTTGTGATCCTCAAAACTTTCAGTGGCTGTACAAATACTTAGTCTTCAGTTGGGTTGTAGGGCCACTGTACATCTGTGATTTTAAATTAGGCCTTATCTTCAGAATTTCCTTGATCGTAGGGGTAGCACATGTATTGGTCTAGATTTGGCTTTCTTATTCAGCTTTGGAGAAATGATTTATGAATATGACCATCTCAAACATGAATTAAATTCTTGCTTAATTAAAAATTATAATTTGTTAACATGTGGTGGTATTTTTTATTAGTTTAAGTGATTATCTTGGGATAGTATTAGTTTGTTACGGAGTTTCTTATCTTCATTATAAAACATGTTGTGCTGCAAAACTTTGAGAAAAAAAAAAATTTCTAAAACCCTTCCCTGAATTTTTTGAGATCATTATGGGTTAATAGGGGTTGATTCAGATTTGTGGAAGCTGTTCTATTTGCTCTTTAAGAAACTAAAGAGGAAAAAAAAAAAGTAACTATTTTGACCTTTTTTTCCTATCAGTCTGTATAAACCCAGGTTTGTTACACATCTTTCCTGCCTAAGTTATATTACAAAATAAATAATGATAGTAAAAAACCTGATTGCTTTGTATCAGGTAAGGGCGAACCTCCTGGAACATGATTGCAGAGTGCTTCTGTCCTGAGAGCAGCTGAGCATATCAGCTGGGGGAGTCTTCCAGGATGCAGGGAAGGCCAAGCTGAGAAGGAGATATTTAGGAAGCAATGTGTATACAGAGAGGGTAGGAAGCAAGAAGCAGGTATTCGGCCAGGCTAAAAAAATGACAAAAAGACAGACTTTTCTTGAAGAACTGTTGCGGCGGCAGACCTTTCTTACCAATTCTTTTTTGTTGCTTTGTCTCACTGAAGAGTTAGTCTGTTTTAAAAAGTACACTGTTGTAGTAAAACAGAGGTATTGAGATTCAAAACCTTTTGGTGCCTTTGGGGTGTTTGCTCTATGGAAAAAGTACTGGCAGACCTGTCTCAAAACTCTTGCTAACTATGGGTCATCTCACTTCCCTAGAAGTCAGGTGTAATCTGTCTGCTGGCATAGTGGTATATTTTATCCCACATAAGTTCACCTGTTGCGCTATAAAAGAAAAATTCCTTATCACATAAAGGGGCTTACACCATGTTGTTGCAAAATTGTCTGCAAATATTGTGTTGTGCCTACTAAATTTTCATCGTCAGTTATGCACTAGGTTATATATTCAATACTAAATTTGACAGTGCGATAATGCCAGTATCTTATTTTGCCCATATTTGTAGCCTTTATATTTTTACGTTTCCCAGCTTTCCTATTTTCAATTTCAGTTCTCGCTGCTTGTCTTTTGATATTTTCTATGTCACTCTTAGAGAAGCTAAGAGTTAATCAGACTCTCTTACACGTATCTGTGGCTTTGAGAAGCTATTGGGTGCACTCCGACCTGTGTAGTAAGGACTTTTACATGTTTTTATAAAATGAAATGAATCCAAATGTTCAAATCTCTATGTTACCTTCTTCATGCAGTCTGTATACCTATCTTTTAGATACGCTAGAAGAGGACCTGGCATTTGCCTACTGTTCTTTTTCTGCTAACGCTGAATTAATGAACTGCTGATTCTCATTCCTTGGATAATAAAATGAACCTGAACCCCTTCAACTCCTATAAGGCCACACAGCACACAGCTTGAAGTTTTAATTAATAAAGTAACCTCGTGGAAATGGAAAAAAGGTCACAAAAGAAATACAGTTTGGAATACAGTTTGTCTAATTTAAGATGCTAAGCTAGGCATTGTCTCACTTCAAGTTTAGATGGGCCCTGGGGGTGGGGATAATCTAGTCTGTGCAAAACTGCGTGTTTCCTATACAGTTAATGGAGACAGTGGCCTGAGGCAAACAGTCCAATCTGCCTAGTTCAGGTTCTTTCTTCAGCTGAAAATACCAAATCCATCTGAGTGTTCAGGGTCCAAAAAGACTCATTCTCCTTCGGTTTGCATGGGAGTTAGAACCTGCTTCTGACATCAAAAGTATTGTGGAAAAGGTAGGTAATAGCTGTTACCCATCCTGCTGCAGATGACACAAGTTTTGGGGGTTTCCCTAGGGATCTTAGGTGGCGTTCGGATGCCTGTCTACCTAAACGTGTATTGAAATGCTATGCTAGGCAGGAGAAAAGTGCAAATCTCTTGGAAATAAGCAAATGCAGCGGATTGCAATTAAATGGGAAAGGAGCTTCCAGAGCAAAGAGGCCGTTGCATGAATAGGCACTCACAAAGTTAGGCAGACCTAGAAAGTAGGGGGATGTACAGTGTCCTGGACTATTTCTGGTAACTCTGCAGAAACATAAACAGGATTTACATAAACGGATTCCCATACCCATTTTCCATCATTAAGTCAAAGAAAAATTTTCATTTAAAAAGTGGATGAATCCATATATGGTAGGCTTTTTGCTTTCATTTCAGGACTGGTCACTTGGCTAATGTGAGCAATAGTTAGTATTCATGGCCATCCTTTTAGTAAGTGACAACTTTTTAGTTTCCAAAGACGACAGTACCATGGAAAACAAAGTCCCTCACACTCCTTTTGCCTTCTATCCTCCTTTCCAATTTTCCAAATATTGAAAGTGCATCCAGAAGCAAACAATAAATTTTATTACCAAAAGAATTGATGAAAAATGCCTTATAATGAGAACAAGCTACAATTTTCTTTTTTGTTACTCAGACTGGTCTGCAGTTATCTGTGGCAACCATCACTCTTCACAGTCAGTTGGCTCACAAAGCTGTAACGATAACATGTTTACAGTGCCAGTGGTTATATTTCTTGTACCTCGCCTACCACTAATGTAAGAGAGAAAAACCATGCTTATATTATGAGGATCTATGTAGAGAATTTCACTTCCTTGCAGACTTTCAGATGTATACTTTTGAAAGAATTTGATGATAATTCTTGCTATATTTAGTGATACTACTCAGTTTTTATTTTTCAGTATGCAACGTGTGATTACAGTGTATATTTTTGTAAGTTACAAAAAGGACACTTCAGAAGTCCGTGATGACAAAAGGCTTTCAATTTGCTGCATTGTAAAAAATAATGGGTTAGGCAGCAATACAAATACTGTTCTCTTAGAGTTTGGTACAAGCTGATAAGGTTACTTGTTGGTGATGAATAACCATAATATTTTTATATCACTTTCTTGCTGACCTCAGGCCCCAGTGAAGCTGAAGGATGTCAGGTTTTGTGAGTAATTCCACTGGAAGACATTAATACAAAGTTTCCTTAATCCTAGAAACTGAAAACATCTGCTTGAATTCTGTAGCATGTTGTGTGCGCGTTCAACATCAAGGCAGCTTTCAAAGAATAGCTGATTTTGCTCCCAGCAGTGGGTTTTGCTCTAGCCAGTGGGAAATTATTTCAGAAGGATTTAGATGGTGCAGGAATAATTGGTTTAATAAGAAAAAAATATTGAAAAGTTTAGAAAGTCAAGTACTTTTCCACTGCATTCATGTATCGCTTCTTACACCAATTGTTTGTTAATAGGCAAGTGTTATACCTTATTTTGTTCTATTTCCTGCTAACTTAATAGCAGCAATAAAAAAGAAAATAAAATGGATTACACCACAGTTGGCTTCTCAGTTATTACAATATCGTAATTTTAATAATAATTTTGCTGGTACACATTCTATAGTATTTTCATGATCATTAATTTCACAATAAGGAAGACTTTCACATTGCAGTTTCCCCTATCATTCTACAAATGAAAAGTACATAATTACTTACATTTTACAGAAAAGTAGTCTTAAAAATTGTTTTCAAAACTGAAAAAAAATCTGGATTATAATAAAATATAATGTTCTAGAATAAAATCTTGAAAATTCAATGTGCTGGTGAGGCAGAGAGATATTACTACAGATAATAAGGGGTGTAGGAGCAGCTTTTTAAATTGGGGAGAAATTTCTGCTTCCCTTGTAGAAATAAATTTTTCTTCTAACAGCTTTTTCAAACAAAAATCTCCAGAGAGAGATTCCTTCTGTCTGAATTTAGAGGTTAATTCTTTAAGGAGATCAACAGCACAGTCTATTAATCAATTTCTAACTATATGAGAACACGGAAGTTGTATTTTCTGCATTTATTCCAATTGGTAATTTCAGGCCTCTGCGTCATCCAAAATTAAGTGGTATTGCTGTTTATTTAAAAATGTTCATCTCTCCAGTCTTATTCATCGGAACTTCTTAAATAGAGAAAACTGAAGAGAGAATTCTACATTTTTTCAGGATGGTATTGAAACTTCCGTAGAGCTGGGAAGCCACAGTCAGTGTCTGAGCAGATGTGCCTGTCCATGGCCGCTTTTTTGCCTGCATGTTAGCGCTTTCTTCTAATGGCAACCGGGTAGTGGCAGTTGGGACAACCATGGAGTGCATGCCCAGATCTCATCACAGTGTGCACCTAGGACACAACCACGATGCGTGTCCCTGGAGAGCTGGAGATGCTCTTGAGCTTACCCACAATTTCCCCATAACTGTAGAGGCTGATACCACTGCCTTCCAAACAGCATCTTCTCTGTCATGCACTACAAACGTACATATTTGAAGAACAGTTTACTGATTCAGTAATTCAATATATTCTATATTAGCATGCACAGGCATGTGCATACGTGCATGTGTATATATATTATGGTCCTCAGATACTCTTTTGCTGATATAATACTTTGAAATAAAAAGTCCTTTTTGCATCCAAGTTGAGATGTGTTTTCACTGTTGTGTCAGTTATACTGAATAATGAGTTAAATTCTGCATCAATATTTCTGGAAATTTGCCGAGTTCTTCAGAAAATTATTCTCTCTTCTGTGGATGCCAAGCCTTGTGGCCTATTTGTGGAATATATAAGAAGTGTCTTGCGTTGTGGGAGGTAAATGGCCTTTTCCAATCATGAATGAATAAGATACTTACATGCAGATATTTCTGCAGATATTTATATCTGGCTTTTGGTATTAATTGAATCTTTTTTTTTTATTATCCATTTAAAAGTTAGTGTATTTTGTGAGTGAAAACAATGGAAAAGTTTTGTTTCGAAGAAACTTCCTAGAACTGTTACTGTCAATGGACTATGTACATACCGCTGCCTGCTGCTTATTACACAAGGGGCACGCCATGTGTTTGTTGCCTGGGGTCACTGTAAGAGTAATTTTTGGTGGCTGAGGCAGGCACTACAGTTTTTAGATGGTGTGACAGCAGTGGTTCCTTGTCATGTCACTTGCTTTATCTTTCCTTTTGTGAAAAATAAGTATTTCATTAATATCTGTAATGCACAAAATTATGGAAATTCAACTTTTGAAAAAATTAAGAATAGGAAACAAGACTTTGTATAAGAGTGTGCATGTGTATCCATAATACATGTACTATGTCACTCCCTCATACATATTGCTGTATTTTTGGCAACCTTGTGTGGGCCTGTTGTCTGTTTCCATTGACCTGGAATGTCCTAAGAGGAGCTCAAAGCTTAACCAGGCCTGTTAATTTTGTTTGCTGTGTGCTGGGTTCACACTAGTTCACATAAGGAAATCAGGTGGCCACAAACCACACAGAAAGAAAGAAAAGAGTGAAACTTGCTTCCCTTTCAGAGCTGTTGTCAGATGTATTTTCTACTCAGTGCTCTACCATTCTCTGTAAGCAACTGCTGTAAAGAATGGGTTGAAATGGAATATACTCTGAAGGCAAATTCACTTTTGAAGCTGACTTCCTGGGCAGGTAGTTGACCTTTGTGTAACAGACTCTTCTTAGTTGACTCACAAGTGTTTTAAGTCTGTTATCTTACAGAAAAGCACGAGGTGACAGGAACTATTGTTTAAGGAGAGTTGATTCTAATATGAAATTAAATAAAACGACAGCAGACTGTAAAATACGAGTACTGTAATTGATAAAACATTGCACACACATTTGAACATTTAGATAACTATGCTTTTCCTATCAAAATTAAGTTCTTGTATTTCTTATCCTACCAGCCTTTAGGTTCTTCTCCCTTTTCAAGAATTTTTTTTTTTTTACTTTGGCATTGTTTTCACCCTATATTCATTAGTGGTATTTCTTGATTGCTACGTGCACCGTATCCTTACATCTTTAATTTTGAATACCAGCAAACAAATATGATAGACACGGTACCTCACAAAAGTTTAGCAGTATCATGCTCAGGAGCTCATCAGTGACACAGCAAGGGATGTGCATCAGTTTTCTACTTCTCGTATCATGTACAATTTAATTTCTTATACAGTATTCATTGTAATGATTCACAATAATTTTAATTGATTTTATTTAACCCTTCAGCGACAACAGTTACAAAATATCTTCATATCCCATTCCCTGATCCTGCAGTGGATGAGATATACAATGGGAGGACTCAAAACAGGTACACAAAGCCTAAATTTTAGTTCCACACATGCAAATACTTTATTTTAGGTGTAAATGCTTAGTTTATTTAAATACACAGATTAATCTGTTACACTATAGAAAGTTCCATGATAGAATTTTCTGGGTTTTTATAACATTTGCTAGTAGGAGTCTGAAATATAACATTCTCCAAGATTCACATTGATTCCAGCTTGCCTGAACATTGTTTATTTGGGACTTGGGCACCTGCAGTGTTCCTAAATCCCAGCCAGCAGTTCAGTCTGTCTCCTTTCCAACATTCTGTACCTTAAAAAATTCATTAGGTGCTTTCAGATTTTGGCTGAAAATCACTTGTTAGCTCAAATTTAGTCTGTAACTGAAGAAGTGCCTGTCTAGGAAAGGAAAACACCTGCCTTGTTCCGTAGTGGATGAGTGCTACAGACAGCTAGAAGCAACCTCACACATATAGGCCCTGGTACTCATGGGGGACTTCAGCCACCCCAGTATCTCCTGGAGGGATAACACAGCAGGGCATAGGAAATCTGGGAGGTTCCTGGAGAGAACTGATGACAGCTTCCTGACACAAGTGATAGAGAAGCCAATGAGGAGAGGTGCTCTACTAGACCTCATACTCACAAACAAGGAGGGGCTTGTTGCGGATGTGAGGGCTGAAGGCAGCCTTGGCTGCAGTGGCCATGAGATGATGGAGTTCAGGATCCTGAGAGGAGGGAGCAGGGCAGAAAGCAAGATCACAAGTCTGGACTTCAGGAGAGGAGACTTTGGCCTCTTCAGGGATCTTCCTGAAAGAGTCCCATAGGATAAGGCCCTGGAGGGCAGAGGGGCCAAGAAAGCTAGTTGATATTCAAGGACCACCTCCTCCAAGTTTAAGAGCGGTCCATCCCACTGTGCAGGAAGTCAGGCAAAAATGCTAGGAGGCCTGCATGGATGAACAAGGCAAAACTCAAACATAAGAAGGAAGTATACAGAAGGTGGAAGCAGGGACATGGGACCCAGGAGGAATACAGAGTTGCTGTCCAGTCTTACAGGGGCAGAGTTAGGAAAGCCAAAGCCCACCTGAAGTTGAATCTGTGGAAAGATGTCAAAGGCAACAATAAAGGAATCTATGAGTACCTAAATAGCAAAATGATGACTAGGGAAAACCTGTACCTGCTGCTGAATGGGCAGCAGTCCTGGTGACACAGGACATGGAACACGCTGACGTATTTAATTCCTTCTTCTTCTCAGTCTTTACTAGTAAGACCAACCTTCAGAAATCCGAGGACCCAGAGACCAGGGGGAAAGTCTGGAGGTAGGAAGACTTACCCTTGGTGGAAGAGCGGATCAGATTAGAGAATACTTAAACAAATTGGACGTACGTGAGTCCATGGGCCCTGATGGGATGCATCCATGAGTGCTGAAGGAGATGACTGATGTAATTTTGAGGCCACTCTTGATTATCTGAATGATCGTGGAGACTGGGAGAGGTGCTTGAGGAAAAGAGAAAAGCAAATAACACTCCTATCCTCAAAAAGGGCAAGAAGGAGGATGCAGAGATCTACAGGCTGATCAGCCTCACTTCCATCCCTGGGAAGGTGATGGAACAAGTAGTCCTGGAAACCATTTCCAGGCACATTAAGGACAAGAAGGGAGTAGTCAGCATGGATTTACCAAGGGGAAGTTACGCTTGACCAACAGATAACCCTCTATGATAAAATGGCTGGCTTGTTAGATGAGGGGAGAGCAGTGGGTATTGTCTACCTGGATTTCAGTTAGGCCTTTGACACTGTCTCCCATAAGATCCTCATAGAGAAGCTGGATGAGCGGACAGTGAGGTGGGTTGAAAACTGGTTGAACATCCGGTCCCAGAGGGCGGTAAACACTGGCGTGAAGTCTGTTGGAGGCCAGCAACTAGCAGTGTACCCCAGGGGTCTGTCGCAAAATGAGTGATTTAGATCACTTAAAGAATCACCATCAAAGGTATTAGCAAATGTGGTTTTAATATGATGTTGTAAAAGTGCAACTTAACAAAGTTCAATGGCAAGGTTCACTCTATTAATTACTGCATGGAAGAAACATACAAAGGAAAATGGAGTTACCCTCAAGTTAGAATGATTCACAGAGAGGCAGGAGACACAAAGGGTAAGGAAGACCCTCCCGTTGAGTCACGAGGTTCAGAGTGGACCCCCCTGCTTTCTAAACTCCTCCTCAGAGAGGAGTATAGGTGCGGCTATGTCCAAACCTAGTCCCAGACTTTGTCAACCGTTTATGTCTAAGGGATTATATATGCAGTGTTTCATTAGCATCAATTCAGCATGCAGTTACCAAGATAAAATCAAAGTTACTGTACTACAAGGTTATGTGCGATATCGGTTGCTTACCAAAGATCTGTCGTTGGTAAAAGGTCTCTCTGCCTTGAGGAGCAACCTTGAGAGGTGTCCCAGCTCAAGGGGAGATCACCGCCATGCAGCCACGCTGCCTAGCAGGGAGAGCACAAAGGAGGCTCACCTAGGCTGTCATATTTATGGGATAAAGTGGTTGGCTTGTAGTCAAATTACATGCAACGGAAAAGATATGCATGAGACTCCTTGCACCCACAACATTCCTTGTTCTTTGATAAATGAGTCTTGGAAAAGCCACCTGCCATTCATGTGTTAATCACATGATCGGTGTTCCAAGCTCATACACATTGATGCCCATTGTGTCACTCTGCTCCTTTGTGGGTTTTCAGAGAACAGATTGAAACTAGGGGAGTTTATGCCTGGCTACGGCTCAGGCCTTTACCCCTTCCGGAGCCTGCAACAAACCACTGCCAGTCTGGTCAGGGGTTGAGTGCACCCGTCACAGGGTCAATACTGGGTCCAGTCCTGCTCAACATCTTCATTAGTGGTCTGGATGATGGTGCAGAGTTTACCCTTACCAATTTTGCTGATGACACAAAACTGGCAGGAGTGGCTGATCCACCAGAGGGTTTTGCAGCTGTCCAGAGGGACCTGGACAGGCTGGAGAAATGGGCTGATGGGAACCTCATGAAGTTCAACAGAGGCAAATGCCAAGTGCTGCACCTGGGGAAGACTAATCCCATGTACCAGGACATGCTGTATGTACAGCCAGGCATACAAATACCATGGGACCAAATCTAGTGTAGGTAGGTGAGAAGCTGTTTTTAGTGTAGACACACATTTTTGTTTGGAAAGGGAAGTCCAAGGCTCTGTTCCTAGGAATACTTTTGTTTTCAGAGTACGTGCATTCAAAGAGCAAAGATGCAAACCCAGTTCTATCCTGTCTGTACTGAATGCTCCAGCTGTAAAATTATGGAGCAGGAGGTGCTTTACATTGCAAAAAGTTTATCATGAGGGTAATGTTATTGTTGCTATGCAAAAGATATCTATACCCTTCTTTCCCTGACCTCTTATAATGGGGGAAAACAAATTTTACTCCATGGGAATGAAGGTGTCTGACATTTCCTGTTCATTCCTTATAGCCTTAGCAGGTGAAGTATCACCTCACGTGATACCTTGGCAGTAAATGGAGGGAGGGAATTCAGAAGAAAAGGAGGGTGTCAGCGGTGGCACCTCTGCGCTGCAGGTAGGGATCTTCAGCTTCCAGGAGAGACCATAGGCAAGGGACGGACCCACACAGTATTGGGTTCATCTGGGAAACTATATTTCCACAAAATAAAATACCACTGGGGTAGTGGTTTCAATTTTGGTAGGAAGTTGCGTAGAATGAATCCTGAGAAATCACATATCACAGGGTGTAATACGTCTGTTTTGGAAATTTCTGCTTAATGTATTGCAGAAGGAGAAGGTGGACATTTGAAATGCTGTATAAACCGGTAAGTTGTGTCCCAGTTAAAAAGTACAAGAACTTTGGAATTTCCATGTATTACTCACTTAGCTCTTGATGTGAGTTGAGAGCTGCACGCTCGGAGCCTCTCCTGGTAGAGCTCTGCAGAGTCTGACACTTAGTTAAAACTCTTCATAGCATTATATCTCCTCGATTATGACAGCTAAACAACCAAAAATAATAATGGAGTACATGTTATCTTATATGACTGAAAATGTTTAGAAGAGCTTGTGATATCAAAATGACATAGTGGTTCGGGTTTGCAAAGATTATGGAATGGCACGCCAAGCATTTAACCGTGTGCTTAAATCCATTCTGAGGCAGCAATATACATAAGCCTGTGTTTAAATGCTCAGTTGAGTTGGAACCTTAATCTTGCCAACTCAGTGACCTTAGCAGACTAATGTAAGAGTGAATGCAGGCAAGACGGGTAGTAAAGCTAATGCACCTGAACAGCGTTACAGGAAGTTTCCAGGTGCAGCTCTGAGTGTTGGAGTTCTTCAGCATGTGATTCTGCTCTCTGGTACGACTGCAAACGGGGTTAATGAGGCCCCTTTGTCTGGGGTCTCTCAATCATTTTAAAGTGAAATTGTTCAAGAAAAACAAAGTAAGAGGACTAAATTTTTAACTGTTGTCAGTCAAATGGGTGGGCTTTTAACACCAGCTGAAGTCCAGCTTGGCAGTACTTAAAGGGCGGCTACAAAGAAGACAAGGCTGTCTCTTCACAAGGAGCCACATGGAGAAGACAAGGGGCCACGGCTCCAAGTTGCACTGGGAGAGGTTTCATCTCAATATAAGAAAGAAATTTTTTACAGTGAGAACAGTCAATCACTGGAACAACCTCCTCAGGGATGTGGTGGAGTCCCCATCACTGGAGGTTTTCAAGATGCAATTGGACAGGGATAATCTTATTAGAGCCTAGATAATATTATCTAGGCTCCCTTTCCTACAAAAGGTTGAAACAGATGATCTTTCAAGATCCCTTCCAACCTGGGCTGTTCTATGATGACATCTCATTCAATTCTTCTCTTTATTTTTTGTTGTTTTATTTGATGTTATCCAAGTCACGATCTTAAGCACAGTGAACCAAATTAAAAATGACTGTATTATTAAAGAAAACGTGATATTTTCACAGTTATCTCAGATATTTATGGTTCCTTTCAGGATTTCCAGGATGATAAATGGTAGAGCTTCAGAGATTTCTTTCCTGAGGCTGAAATGAAGAAAAGAACCCCTCCTTTTTCTTTTCTAAAACATTGGCTATTTGAGTGAACAATCATTAAAGATTGTAAAGGAAAACCTTGATTTTATATTTGCAGATTTTAATTTTTAATTCTAAGACAAAGTTGACTTTTCTTGTTCAGCTTACGGCAACATACCATGCATAACATGAACTTTCACAGCCCTTACACAAGGTGAAACAGATGGTGATGTTTTAAAAATATATTGTTAAATGCTATTTTGCATGTTTTTGCTTTTGATATTTTTGAAATATCTGGAGGTTCAGAAGCTGATCATCATGTATATTTACCTGAATTAGAAACATTATTTTGCATGTATGTATGATTTGATTTATTTCATTTATGCCAAAAAGATAAATCTTTATTTTCCCGCCCTCTCCCAGCAAACCATAAGCAGGTAAAAATATACTTTGTGTATGTTGTAACTTTTAACTTAGATGGCTTTTGTTTACTAAATTCTTTTTTATCTTTTTCATGACCAATCATTGGTGTGGTATACAATAAACTTAAATGGGAAATGAGAATTGCAAAATTAAAAATTTTACACTGTTGCCAAAAAAAGAGAAGGAACTTTCTAGATACGGATTGCTGCTAACTAGCTTTCATTCCAGTCTGAATGGAAAAAATTACTGTGTTAATAATCTGAAAAATACTTTTATGTCAAGCAGTCAGGAAAGAAATCAGGAAGCCAGAGGCAGACATCAGTTTCTATCTGTGGAATGCTTGGGCATTTTACATGAATCTTCGGATAGAAAGTAAACCAGAGTTTTAGTTTTCTCCCTTTCAGCTTAGTGCCCTTGCGACAAAGTCAGATCTCCTTTTCCTTGCTCTCCTTTGGCGCAATGATCATTGCATTTCTGCCTTTGTCTCCAATGTCAAAAGGACAGTTGACGAATCCCCTGAATCAGTATGTGTGTTAGGGCTGCTAGGGGTTGTTAGGTTTGCAGGTTCAACCAGTAGTGAAGCTGAGCACGTATGCCAGGGACACAGGCACACACAGAGGACACCGACATGGCTGGTTGCACAGACTGCCACAGAAGGTCAACAGTGCAGCACACACACGACACACTCCAGGTTCACAAGCACACACACATTCACGGATCCCCCAAGTACTGGCACGGCCCCTCTGCCCGCCTGGCACCTCTGCCTGGATCCCAGCCCCTTACCTGCCCCACAGGTCCCCGACTTGCTGGGTGCTCCAGCTGGGTGCTCACTGCAAACACACAGCACTCACGCACTCGTACCACAGGCACCCCACACTTGCGGGTCCCCCCAAATACAGCATGGACCCTCTGCCTGTCTGATACCCCTGCCCAGACCTGAGGCCCCTCCACACTCACTGGTGAGTCTGGCTTGAAGTTTGCCAGCAAATACGCATGCACACCCCATGCACACCCGGTTTGGGGAGATGCAGACACTCGCCCCCATCAGCCAGCACCAGGCACACGGGCTGTGAGCTGTGGTCCCGCTCCAGCTGCCAGAGCTGTGCCCCTCACTCACCCCGGTTCCCCCAGAAGCTGATTTTTGGGGGACACACCTTTCCCACCCCAGTGGCTGGAGGATAAAACCCCCACTGGCACCAGGAGCTGATGCTGAGACCCCACTGGCTCTGGTAGCTGACACCACAGGCCAGCGGTGCCCACACCCCTCGTCTGACTCCAGTACCTGCCTCCAAATTTCACTCGCACACACTCGGGTCTCACCAGCAGCTGGCACTGAGCCCTTGCAGTGCACACACACACGGGATAGAGAGTGAGGTTTCACAGAGAGTTAAGAAAAGATTTAATAAGAAAACAGGACAGACTGCAGTGATCAGGCGCAGGGCTCAGCCAGACAAGCTGAGTACTGACCAGCTCCAATTAACATGCAACCAGCCCCTTTTATACCCCTTTCTGCCTCCCCTGGCTCTGTTCCTCCCTGCTCCCCCTTCCCCTGCGCATTGCCTCATCAGTTGGCACAGTCCAACTGACCCCCTCCAACATGCAGGACCCCCAGGTTTGCATCCTCATCTGTTGCAAAGTCCCGGTTTGCCTGCAGTTTCTGGATAGCCCATCAATTAGTGTGACTGACCGGGTTTCTTTCTGGTTATTGTTTGTTAACGCTAATTGGTAAGGTTTTATATCTCTGTGTGTTTTGTCTCCCTCCCTTTCCTTATCCTCCCAACTGAAAAAAATAAACATTTTCACGCCCCACATACCCTTATCAGTTCATGCCACTGACCAGGTTTGTTCTTACCATGAGCTCCCTTCTCACGTGTTGGTCACGTCTTTACAGCTTCTTTGACAAGATACTCTCAAAGGAGGCAGACACCCTCCTTCCATGTACCCTGACAAGGGCATCCACCTGAGATGAAGAATTTGTGTTCAAACTATATCAAGCGGAAGATCTAGATTACAGTTCTCCTACTTTCTAGGAAAATGGTCTAAAAACTTGGCGGTTAAGCAAAATTATGTCTAACTTGCATCACTTTGTGGGAGATGTAGGTAGCTGTGGTGAAGACTCTGAATAACGGGGGTTCTTTCAGGCATTTAGGCAGGAGGAGGATGTCATTTGATTTGACATTAGATTACTTCGGAGTGTAAGAGGGAAACAGCCAACTGTGTTCTTGGTTCAGGACACTTCTGACCTAGCATATGCGAATATCAAACAACAGCTATCCAGAAAACTGTCAGGACAGCTGAGGAAGCGTGTAAAGGAGTGTCTGAACCTGTAAGATTAGGCAGTGCTGGAAAATAAATAGAAGGGCTCATTATGATTGAAATAGCTATTGGATCACATCAAAGTACATATTTCTCTGAGACTCCTGTGCTTCTGGTGCTGTGCAGACACGTAATAAGGAAAGTCAATCATAAAAAGTTCACAGTGTAAGTAAATGAGAAAGAGAAGCAGAGCTTCTCTTCTTATTTCCTTTAAGTCCCACAGGTCATCGGTGGCAGATTAAAGAACAAAGCCAGTCTTTTTCTGAATTTTGATCTAGTGTCCGTTATTTATATTTCATTACATACACGGTATTACTGTTATTCTATTCTACACCTCATATTCTTAATGAACGATGCAATATAGTATGAAATGCTATAGAGGTTCCCCCTAGTGATACTGAGTCATTTACTTCTTTTGAAATGTTGTTGCATGCTTATTAAAAAGTGATGTTTTAATAGCAGCATAGTTTGGTGTTTTGCATGTCTTTGTGGTAGGATTTTTACTAATCTTTCCTGTGGAAGCTTGGATTATACCTGTCATGCTTCATGTAGATCAGCAAAGACATTCTTGTAATACTGCAGAATCCCTAAGCATTTCTTTGCATCTTTTGAACTGCATCAGGCTGGTTTTTTTAGTTCTTTTGTTCTTGAGATTTTCTATTGAGCATGGAATTCCTTGAGTAAGCAAAGACTTTTGTCTAGTACCCGGGGGTAGTAGGAAAATTCACATCATTGTGATTAACCGTGAGAATTTCCAGTAACAGTTTGTGACTATGTCATTAGAAAAAAGTCTTGTATTGAAAATGTTGATGTTAGTAACTTGTAAAGAGCAAGCTTATTATCAAGTTGTCCTTTACATCCCAATACAGCATGCATCAGTGTTTCACCGCAGGGGTACCTGTAGGGCTGCCCAGTCCTGTCTCCTGCAAGACAGCAGATGTTCACCTTCTGACACTGCAAAGATGTGGAAATCGAGAATATTTACGGTTAATGCAAAAGTGTAGATAACAAGAGAGTCTTAAACCAAGTATAAATAGCTAGACCGTAAGCTAGACTGTAATGTAGCTGACTGATCTAGACTGTGGTAGGCTATTTGCATTTGACAAACAAGAGGAATATACTGTGACGATGAAAATAATTAGCTGTTAGCTTGTTTTGGGTTTTATTTTTAATATGTGAGTTGCTGAAGGTAAAATTTTATGGAGTTTTCCTTATAGAAATATGAATGAGGAATAGGATCAGTTTTCAGTTGCTGGTAACATTTTGGGTGTTTGTGTTACAAAATATTATCCCTCTTTTGCTGTTAACTTGTCATCAACCATGAAATACCAGTAAGCTAGTATTGGAACTGAAATTAAAGTATGTATGTGAATGAGTTCCAAAAAATACTCAGAGTGATAAATAATGTCCAGACTGTCCTAGAGGGCCAAAATTACATTGAGCCCTGTACCCTGCCTGTGTTCCTGTGTGCTTAGGAAAAGAATATGAGGAACAAAATTATTTGCAGGTCCTTCCCATACTGTAGCCTCACACCACCTGGCAAATGAGCCAAAGGCAGCATCCAGAGATTTCCACTGGTGGATGTATTCTCCCTGATTTGTCTAACTACTTTTGGAACTCATTTTTACTTTTGGTCTTCACAGCATCCTGTAAGAATGAGATCTATGTACTGTATGAAACGTGTGTGCTCCTGTTTGTTTAATTATGCTCTGTGCGGCACCTCAAGAGGAAGTACGCCCTCATGTCTGTGTTAGAGATGATGAAGACTCATTCTCTGTTCATCTTCCTCGTGGTGGTATACATCTTTGTTCATTCCCACCCTCCTCTCATTTCTCTTTTCCAGATTGAAACGTTGTGGTCTGTTTAATCACTGTGGAGGAGCTAGTCCATACTTGCTCATTATTGCCCTCCTCTCTACCTTTTTCAGTCCTACCTTTTTCTTCTGGATATGTGATGATTAGGGCTGTGTACAGTATTCATTATTTGTAATACTTCATGCCTAACCATTTATGCTGTGAAAGACGGTATTAGTTTTTTCTTCTTTTTCTCCTTCACAGTAATTCTGAATATCCCATGTTTGACAATTGCCAAGAAAGTAGTCGACACTTTTGGCAAATGACTCACAATGGTTCCAAGATTTCTTTCCTGAGGGGTATTAGTTAAATTAAAGTCCCTCATTGTAATGGCCTCAAGTTGCACCAGGGGAGGTTTAGATTGGACGTGAGGAAAAATGTCTTTACTGAAAGAGTGGTGAAACATTGGAAGAGGCTGCCCAGGGAAGTGGTGGAGTCCCCATCCCTGGAGGTATTTAAAAGACGTGTAGATGCGGCACTTAGGGACATGGTTTAGTGGGCACGGTGGTGTTGGGTTGACGGTTGGACTCGATGATCTTAGAGGTCTCTTCCAACCTTAATGATTCTATGATTCTATGATTCTATGTTTTACTTCCCTATGTACATGCATTTGCCACTCGGATAAATGCCATTAAGATTTTGAGATCATTCTGAAACTTTTAGTATCAGTCATGGTTTTGTTTTCTGGGTGAGGTCCAGGAACCCGGACTATGCCATGGCATGTATCCGTAGGGGCTGCAGCTACACGCATTTTTAAGTTCATTGAGCTCAGATGTGTTGCTTAGTCCTGCCAGTCTGGCACGGGCACACCCCGCAGCGAGGGACAACCCTCTGCTGTAACGGGGCTGGAAGGAGGGGTGGGAAGAGCATTAGCTCGGAGTCACAGGAGTAAAGCAGCCTGAAGCAAACTCTGAGTGATTCAGACCATTAGAATCATTTTATTTTGAGGTGTTTTTGTTTGTCTTGCTTTTTTAGAGAGAAAGAATGATTCTTTGCATCTCTGGAAGAGCAGTATCAACATTTTGTTTCATGAGGGAAAAGTGTAAGAGCATGGCTAATTTATGCTGTACGGATATACTAGTAATGTAAGATTCCTACCAATATATGTGCTGTCATCTCTCATTTACATTCATAATTTCATCTTTTCTTTTGTACATCTACATAAATCTCTTGGCCATAATTCATTCTTTGTGCTATTATTTATTATGTGTCTTTTTAACCTTTTTGTTTCATCTTCACACCTGTTTGAATCCTGTCCAAATGCCGTCCTTTACGCATCCTTTCAGTGCCAGTCCTACCCTTCTGCCACACAGCTATGTTACACGGTTTTTGTAGCTGCTTATTGGTTAGAAAATGTTATTTTTTGTTTTGTTCTTCTCATGTAGGACATCATGTTTCTGTTAGTGATGCTTCCTCTATCTTCCCAGTAAAATTACCTCATGCCTTTGAAGAAAATTTTAAGCAAAGTGCATGAAATAAAAGATAACTATCATAACAGAAATGAGACAATAGTGCCATCAAAATACGTCCTTAATGCTTGCACAGTAAAAGGCAAAATATGGCTTTGAAGCCCCACCAGGAGGACACAGGATACAGTGAGTCCTCCCGTCTCCTCATGCCTGTGCAACGGCACTGCAGCTCCAGGGCACTGCTGACTCTGGAGCTGAATCTGTCCCAGTAGAATAGACCTAGCACAGTAATTCTGCACGTCAAGAAGTATCGGTGAATATCAGTATGTATTTAGGTAGTTCTCACCTCTCACAGAGATTTGATAGGTTAAACTCCCCAGAGAATCAAAGTATATTACCGTTCCAAAATCCGTATAAGAATGATGCTGAGAATATTAAATAATCTGTATAAGAATGATGATAAGAATATTAAATACAGCACAAAGCTAGATTTTAAAAAGAACAAAGGGTTCGGTAATTTGGGCCTGTAGACAAAAACATTGAAGAAACGTACAGTTCATTCTAATCCTATATAAGACAGTAGGCAGAGGAATCAAATCTCTAAAATGTTTAAAATTAATGTTTTGTTGTAGTGATCAAGTCAGCCCTAGAGTTAAGTAAATTAGTTAAATGCAGCAGAAAAAAAATCCAAAATCAGCTAACCTATTATTTATTGACAGTACATTTTTAAAGATTACTGCATTGGCAAAGGTGATGAATCTAAGCAGGAGGTATTCCTACTTACCTCAAAACAGAGACTAGAGTTAGCGCTGATCATAGAATAGAATCATAGAATCATTGAGGTTGGAAAAGACCTCTAAGATCATCGAGTCCAACCGTCAACCCAACACCACCATGTCCACTAAACCATGTCCCTAAGTGCCTCATCTACTCGTCTTTTAAATACCTCCAGGGATGGGGACTCCACCACTTCCCTGGGCAGCCTGTTCCAATGTTTCACCACTCTTTCAGTAAAGAAATTTTTCCTTACATCCAGTCTAAACCTCCCCTGGCGCAACTTGAGGCCATTTCCTCTCGTCCTATCGCTTGTTACTTCGGAGAAAAGACCAACACCCACCTCGCTACAACCTCCTTTCAGGTAGTTGTAGAGAGCGATGAGGTCTCCCCTCAGCCTCCTTTTTTCCAGGCTGAACAACCCCAGTTCCCTCAGCCCCTCCTCATAAGACTTGTTCTCCAGACCCCTCACCAGCCTCGTTGCCCTTCTCTGGACACGCTCCAGCACCTCAACGTCCTTCTTGTGGTGAGGGGCCCAAAACTGAACACAGGATTCGAGGTGTGGCCTCACCAGTGCCGAGTACAGGGGCACGATCACTTCCCTACTCCTGCTGGCCACACTATTTCTGATACGGGCCAGGATGCCATTGGCCTTCTTGGCCGCCTGGGCACACTGCCGGCTCATGTTCAGCCGGCTGTCAACCAGCACCCCCAGGTCCTTCTCTGCTGGGCAGCTTTCCAGCCACTCTTCCCCAAGCCTGTAGTGCTGCATGGGGTTGTTGTGGCCGAAGTGCCACACTCATATCATGAGATAACACTCATCTAAACTCAATATATTTTTGCTGATTCTTATATGACACATAAGCTCTGTGAGCAAAGACAAAACTTTCTCATCTCTTTTCACTCTTAATTTTGTAATTGTAACTATAGGTAGGATGAAAATACTGCAAAAAAAAAGATTTTTTACTTTTAAAAGAAAACTGGATCTCAGAGTGAGATCATTGGGACTATGTGATGGCGTCACCTGGTCCCGACATATTAATGTGGATTTAGGGTGGATGTTACTCTCTGCTATTTTTTTTTTTTTTTTTCAAGTGTCAGTTCTTAGAAGAGATTAACAATGAAATGCTGGTCTCACTGAAGTCAACCTTCTACTCCAAATTTAAGGCCAAGATTTTCTGCAACACCGGAAAGTCTTTCCCTTCCCTTTTAAATTATATAGGCTCTTATCTATCAATTAGAAGGCAGCTTGTGTTTCCTACAACGATGTTACGATGGTCATGTTTATAGAAATTAGAATTGTTATTTCTGGTAGGAGTATGTTCTAGTAGAACTGTTATTTTTGAAGCTACATGTGCAACTTCTATATGCCTATTTCCGCACATAAAATCTCATGTTCTTTTTTGCTATTTTCTGTTCAAGGTTTACACGGCAGTATACGTAAATGCTTTATATCAGGTGGGTGCAATTATCAGGGCACAGCGAGGGCCAGCTTCTCCTTAAAAATTCAAATGAACTTACTTAAAAATTCAATTGAACTTACAGTTCAATGCTGAAAGTTTTTTTCCAAAGAGAAAATCGTGATTTTATTGTCTCGCAAGCTTCTGCAAGTATCTCTTAAAAATGGAAGAAAAAAAAAAATCTCATCTTGCATGAAGAGGTGGGCTCTGTGCCCAAAATATTCCAGATGGAAGAATACACTTCAAAGAACGACTATCGTGTAAACTACATCTTAATTCCTGGAATCAGCATACATTTAAACCTGCAGAGTTGAAATCTGCATTAATTTCACGTTGCTTTTCATCACTTATATACTTCATTGTACCTGTAGGTTTTTTAAAATCACTATGATTTCACATTTTATTTGTCAAAAGATGCTGCTTATTTATTTAGAAGAATGGATCCGTTAATTGGATCAGAAGGGAAACTGCAGTAAGTGAAAGTTGATCAAAACTGAACAACAAAACTGCAAGTTTTGTTGATTCAGTGTCACATTTCTCAGCCCAGCTTACTGTTTTTATAATTCTACTCCCCCAGAATTATCTTGCTGCACATAGGCCTTTCAACCATCTGTATCTGCTGCTTTCGGCCGCCCAGGCTGTCGCTTTTTCAGCAGGTACCTTGCTGGGTGACCAGCAAGTGGATAACAGGGGTAGATGCTGAATGTGTAGAGCGATAAAGCCATTACTGCATATGCAGTCTTTTACCCATTTGCTTACTCCAGTCGGTTAATGGAGTACCTTTCAACGGACACAGGGTCTTTTAAAATTCAGGGAAAAGGTAAGGATAGCAAAACGTAAGAGCAGATTAGTGTCAACCAGAGCAGTTAGAGTCAATAAAATTTTTACAAGAATATCAAGGGAAAATGAAGGACTTGAGAGAAAGTAAGCTTATTAATAAATGAGAAGGTAGATTAAATTAATGATTAATGACTCTAAGTAGCCAAGTGCCTAAGTGATTTTTAAAAAAAATCAATCCTGGGGGGAGGAAAAACAGGAAAGTCATGAGCAACCAGGAGTGGGTTGGCACACTGGGGTCTGCCCCAAGTCTCGGGCGAGACACAGGTGTACAATCCCGGGCGAAAAGCAGGTACCGAATCAGGAGGCCGAGATCCGCAATCTGGCTTTGGCTTACTTTTTGTTCTCAAATCACGCTCACGCAGTTTATCTGCCAGTGCACACACACTGTTTCAGCTACACTGATTTGCACGCTGTGCAGCAAGGAGTGACAGCTGATGAGGAATCGCTGCCTCCGCGGCGGCCGACTATTCGATACCTGGGTTTGGTTCGTCAGGAGAACTCCTTACGCTGCTTTTCTCTCTTACAGCCTGCATTATGGTCAGGCCCTTAGCAAGTAAGAGGGGTAAATGGCAGTCGGACTTAAACCAGGTCAGACAAAAAGAAATTTGCAAATTGTATAAATATGAGTGGACCCTGTGAATTTAAACACAGTTTATTACGACTGTAATTTATTCCAAAAAATAAAAAACTGTGAAGGCACCAGAGGATTAAGACAGAAAGCTAAGGTGGCATTGATTGTCGAAAAGATAAGAGGGCAGGAGGGAAATGATCCTCATAAATCCTGTTCTGTCAGTCTAAATTAAATCCTTAAGGGTGAGAAGAGCACCCTTAGAAACAAATAGTAAATTAAAGAGTAGTAGGCAGCTAGTTTAGAATGCACTAAGTAGAATGATATTTTAAGTAATGAATCACAGTCCCAGAATGTTATTACTGTCAGTGATTAAAAAAGAAAAGAATGAAAGGGGGATAGATGTAACGAGAGAGAGCAGCAATTTTTCTGAGCTTTTGCTATTGTTGTTGGGTCACAACCGTCAGACTAAACATCAGGCGTAACCATCAGGCTTTATATGCAAGCTGCGATACTAACGTACTCGCATAACTGCTGTCATATAACTCACGTAACTTCTCAGATTGAAACTGCAGAAAAAATAGCAAATACATGTAATCTTACCACAAACCTGGAGAAAACCGCAAGATGCAGCGAGAGTTAATTTACTTGCTAGGATCTTAATTCTCTTGCAAATGCCTTCCCTAAAGGAAGCAGAAGAAATCTGGAGAGGATTCAATCTGTGTTGTTGAGACCCCTAGCTAGCTCCGAAATTTTAGAAACCTAGTGAAGCAGCCTCCTTGTTGTACTTGTCACCAGTGAGGGAACCTTCGCTAAGTTAGGTATAAAGGGTATCAACCATTGAACAGAAAAAGGTAATTCTGGTTCAGTCATCTTGCACTGATTCAATCAGGAATAGTTTGTTTGACTTTAAAGACGTTACTTTACATTGATGTAACTGGGACAAGACTCTGGTCCTTTAAATTTGATTAGTATTTCTTGTATTTCTGCTGCCAGTGTTCTCCTCTAGAAGTTTTTTGCACAAATGGCCTCTATGTTAAGGGGACATGAGAGATACCAAACTGCCCCTTTTTGCCTTTTTAAATGCCGTAGCATCTGATTAAATGTCCGTTGTCATCAAGTGTGCCATCAGTTTACAAATGGGGGCAATCTGATCTCACAAAATCAACTCTGATTTAGAAAAGGATGCTGTATTTCCCTCAAAATCATTCTGAATGAAGTTATCTTATGTAACAATTTAAAATAAATATAGTGTTTAGTGTATCTAAATATGTAATGTTCACTTATCTGTGAAGATAGATAGTATTTATTTAGAATAAATACAGTGTTTAAAATGGATATGGATAGTGTCTATAGATAGTCTTTTGAAATTTCATTAGTATTCCTCTGAATTTAAAACTTCATTCTATGTATCAACCATGTTTTTCATCCAAATGTAGATTTCTGCATATTGTAGTATGTATAGCATGCACATGCTTTATGTGTAGACCAAAAGGATATATAGCATACGCATGCTATAATGGGAATATTATTAGTAGCACCTAATGGGGCCAACAAACAAAGAAAATTAATCATAATAGGATGTACATATAGGATGTTAAGTATATCATAATATCGCCATCTTCATAAAACCACTGTTTTCACTGTAACTGAGAACATTTTCCAAGTAATTAATTTCTTACCTCAGTTTTGTCTTAAATATTTTATTAAGTGCATTTTCCTTTATTAATTGAGTTTACGTAGCTAAAAATCCATTAACTCTATTCAGGAGAACACAAAGTCTATGATGACTTCGATGAGGACTCAAAAAGAAGCATAGACCTAAGTGGTTTATATATTTAGATTATATACAGCACAATATTTAGACAATGAACTGTATCTAATGTATATTTAATATTGCTTAGCGTGGTGAGACCTTTATTCTGATTGGGATGAATGAGTCCTGTTGTAATAAAATAAAATAAAACTTATTTAGGTAGTACAAAACTACCAATGAGATCAATTTTGAATGAGAAAGATGAACTGTGTTTCATCTTGAATGATAATATTGAAGAATAAAATAAATTGATATAACAGAGGTAACAATCCAATATTATTTTATTCAAATTGTGCCTCAGTGATCTTATTATTAAATCAGAGTTGTGAAGGCTTGAAGTTAATATTTTTTTAACAACCTTTAGCATGCTTCTGTTAACAAGTTAAAAAAAATCATGTATGTCAAATAGATCCCTGTTCATTTGTATAGTAAGTAAACTGATTCTTACGAAGCTACTAAAATAACCCAGAGAAACTAATAGAAGTTTTGGATTAATGGCCTTGCTTAATTTCTGTGTGAAAGCAAAAATCTCATTTATATTATAATAATGTTATTGAGTTTATTATAAAGCTGTTAAACTGCATTAACTTACTACAGGTGCTTCCTTAGAGCTACTGTATACAAAAATATCATTAAGTCACTAGCTCTGTTTTATTTGCTGCATGTTACTGGAATTGAAAGTGAAAAATAGAAGACTCTCTCCTTTATAGTTTTAATTTCTTTTTATATGTCTGTTTGCGAAAATCTGTTCTCTACGAGATTTTTTTATCATTCAGATTTGGGGCAAGAGGACACTATAATTTTGCTATAACATTACAATCAACATCAGAAGACAAACCTTTAGAAGTCAAGTTGTGAAAATTGACATGATGTGTTATACTACTCACTAAAAGATAATGCATTTTCAATATATACTTTTATAACTCAGCTTTACCTGTAGAGATTACTCTGTAGACAACAAACCAGTTTTATTTGCCCTGGTAATTCAAGATGTGAACAATTCTGAGTTTATGCATGGTACATGTGCTGTATAAATTTTGTGGGATCCCAGTTTCTGATAGACACTTCATAAAACATACAGAAATTCAAGGGACCCATTTGTGCACTGAAAGATAAACTAGGGTCTCTTTTACTTGCTTAAACACCTGAGTCTTTCTAGACATAACACCCACTTAATTTTTTCATGAGAAAATCTGTGTTGGCCAAAGTGACTGGAAGATGTAAAAAAGCCTGCAAGCTAAAGCACAATGAAAATAATTTCATTTTCTTAAGTAAAATCACTAATTTAAAATTTTGGCTTTTTCAGCATATAATTTAGGTTGCTGTAGCCTTTTTGGTAGCAGCTTGAAAGAGTGCATGTAGATGCAGGGAGATACAGATGGATATAAGGGAGCACTTGTATATATATATATATATATATATATATGAATTTTGTCCCAGCTCTATATCAGTGAGAGTTCAAATTCTAAATCTGAAGCACTAGCTGAGCGATATGTAACACCTAAGAGACAAATACACAGTCAATATATGTTGAAGAAAAAGGGCTGCTAAATAGTATGCCCCGGAAAGACAAACAGCTGAAGATAACACAACCTAAACAATAGAGGTACTTAAACTTTTTCATAAAGAGGTAGCTACCAGCTGGACTTGAGAAGTATATTCACATGCAGAAGCAAAGAATCTGATCCTGTGTTTGGGATTATACATTAATTGTGCATCTTTTAAGCTCCTAGTCATGCAATCAGCTCATGCAAAGAACTCCCCTAAGTTAATGATGTTGCTCAAGAGTTTTCAGGTTCGGGACCCTAATCAGCATTTTCCTGCTTTCTCACTCTTGCAGCATGTGTGCAGCTAATTGGTGTTTTGACTGAGTCAACAAAAGAATGGTAACACCAATGAATCAAAGGAAATTGTTCTCATTAGAATGTGAAGCTAGAGAAGTACTGCTTTCCAGAACAAATATTATCCTCAAAAAATATTCTCATTAAAACAGATTGCCCTTTGTGGCATAATAAAATTTACGTAAAGAGAAACATCTGGCAGAATCATATAACCTACTGTAGCAGAACATTTGGAATGAATTAATTTATTTTATTGTCATAAACTGCTTTTTGGGCTTCTCCACATTTTATCCAGATTTAAATTTATCAGTATGTTGCTGTATGTCATTTTATAATACTTTACTTGTATTTCCTTTAAAGTAATTTTATTCTGCACATAACAAACCCTGGAAAGTGGGATATGTTGGAGTTAAAGAAAGTTCAGACAAGGTTTGTAGACCTTACCTTCTGTACAGTAGCACATTTCATCACTGTGTTTTACAAGCCTTCCAACATGTGGAGGCACTAAAGTGCAGGTGTCCCAGTGTTGAGAAGAAAGTTTGCCTTACAGTAAGCAATAGGAAAAATTATGTTCAGGAACTTAATCTAGAATTTCTGCATTTTACCCTTCATGTTTATGTTACAAGTAGTCCCCACTCCTCTTACAGTCAATGGAAAAAACGAGGCACGTTCCAGACTTACTCCACTGGAACTGTGTTGGATGCCGCTGTAAAAAAAATCTAGAATTGGTAGCCGACATACACATCTACACTGCAGATCTCTATCTTTGCTTAGATTAATTGCACCGTGAGTGGTATGCTTTGAATTTGATGAAGAGATAAGATAAGGAGGTGACTTTCTGATTTTTAACATTATTGTGAAATATGCTCAGAAAGCTCACAGATTTGTCGTCATGTGCTTACAGTTGCTGCCACTTAAAAATACTTAGTTCCTACGGATTTTAAAGATACCAGAACATATGCTGAGTAGAGATCTGACGTGTTTATACGCAACAGTAATACGGAATGTAAATAATGTAGAAGAATGCTGAAGAGATGCGAGATCAACCAGCTGAATTTTATACCTCATCTTCTCAGTGTTTCAAACCTGAGCCTGCAGTCATCAGGCTACCCACTTCAGAAGCAGGGGAGTAGGACACGTATTGCTTATCCATCTCTGCTGTCTGAGCCAGTGGTTTTGTGAATTAAGCACTGGTTCATGATACCAAATACCGAGAGAAAAAGATGCTGTTTATTTAAAAGAATGATGGGTTGAGACAGAGCAGAGAAATCCAGAAAGATGTATATTCAAAATAATCCAGAAAGCCATTCTTAACTATGTTTTATAAAAGTTCATGTGCTTATCATATTGGTGGTGTTTTAGTTCAGTTAATAAAGTGTTATAAGCTGTGTTTCCACTGATTGTGTGTACAGTAATATGTTCAGATGTTGTAGAAGTTACACTTGCAAAGCTGTTTTTTGAGAGGAAGGAAAGGGAGTAAAATAACAATATTACATTATATGAAGTAGAACTCTTCATCTGTTGTATTTTCTAACAGTCAAAGTCAGATCAGACACCCCACCATTTACCTTCTCAATTAAATTGGTCATCTGTTTTCCTTTCAAGTATGTTAAAAAAAAATAATCCCCTCCTTGTGAACAAATCTTCAAGAACCATAGAAGTTTCTCATCATTCAAAAGATTAGCATACTAAAACATTTCTTCAGAATAATAATATATGCCCAGGTTCTAAATTACTTTTCATCCGATAAACGCCTTTCATTTGCTGCAGCTAGCAAAGAAGGAAGTGAATTTGTGTTTTCTCATAGTTGCTGTCTGTCGGGCTGCTCTGGGCTCTTCAGCCAGCCATGCAAGAAAATGAATAAGCATGACGTTGATAAAGCATCAGTGATACAATAATTTAAGGGTAAAAGAACCTCCACTAAGCAACTCGTATAGTGAAGGCGTACTTCCAATTATAATGTCATAATGTCGTTCAAGGACATGCCAGTAGGTTAAATCCTTTTTTTTATATATATATACACACACACACTTTTTTTTTCCTTCTTTTTTTTTTTTGGTGCACATGAAAATGAGTTTAATGCATGAAATTTTGTGCACTTTAAAAATTATTCTGAAGTATATTCTTGGAAGAAAATTTAGTCTTCTGATAGTATTCCTCAACGGGATATGTACGTACTACATATTCAGTGTATGCAGAAGATAAAAGCAGTTGTAATGTCTGGTCCAAAGTCCATTTAAGTCAGCTGAAAGAATTCCTTTAACTTGAATGGGCTTCAGGGACAGAGCCCTCTCCGCGTGTGTGTGTAGTCTGACTAGCTAGCCTATACAAACCCTATTCAAATCATTCTTCCTGGGAACATGAGTAATTTCTCTAGGAATTGTGCAGGGCTTTCTTTCAATTCATGATAATTTGACTTTAGTCATCCCAGTAATCATCCCACTCCTCATCTTAGAAGACCTAAGGAGTATTTTGAAGTAACTAAAGTAGTGTGAATACTTTGTTAGTGGCATCTTTGGTAATTGTAAATGCTTCTAGCAGTATCTGGCTTGATGTTCAAGCATATTATGTCAACTAATGGAATTACATGTGAGTCTGAAAAAGTTTGAGGTGAAAACAGATACTGCTTTTTCAGTAACTGAGTTATTTTAAAGCCAATTTTGTCATGCTTTGAATATTACTTCTGAAGCAAATTGAAGTATTTGAGACATTTAAAAAGTAAGGTAATGATGTTCTTAATAATTTGCTGGATTATGTTTACTGTTACTATATTTGTTACATCTTGGCATCAAGAACATGACTGCATGACACAGAGAAGTGAGGAAAGGAGAATACGTATTTAAAGGATCTTTCAATATGAAAATAAATCCAAGTATGATATTGAAAATGCTGTCTGAAAACAGCACCTATGCTTTATGATTTGCCTGTTGTAGAGAAGTTCTAGAAATACAATTTTGTGAACTCAAGATGTTTCCTTTAAAATGCCTGATACAGAGCAGTAATTTCAGATGAGAGAGATTATATTATCTTGGGTTTTTAAAGTACAGAGTAAGTAATACATAGAATATGTCTAGTAAAGTGATTTAACTAAATATTGCGGTGGGCTTTCATAAAAAATGCTGATAATTGCTTTGGCGTTCTCTGACAAGAGCGAGAAACGGGTGTAGAAGGTAGAAATCTAGCTTTACAAAGTGTTTGCCACCGGTTGATTAACTGTTTGCATACACAGCTGATTCTGCAAAGCACAGCAGAGCAGTACTTCCACATGACAGTTATAAAACAAATGACATAATGTTTTTAGTTAATGAGAGAAATTTCAATCCACTATTGTAATAACAAATGCATGAGGGAGCCCTGGCAGCCTCTGTTGGAATGCAAAACAGAACGGCTTCTGAAGCACGATGTACTTCACCATCGTTGGCTTTTCTGGGCGATACGCAGAAGTTGTGTTATACTCTTAAGGTCTCGCAGGGATTTATTTATTGGCCGTGTGAGTGGCAATGAACTGTATTAATATGACAAAGAGTAGTAGTAAATTTTTACAAATCAGCTTCTGTAATATGAATTGTAGGTATCCAAGTCTGAAGACAGTCACTTCTTTGTGCAAGACTGGCCTCCATCTTTAATCGAGACCTAGGAGCCACTTGTGGGCATGCAGTTACAGATAGTAACCAGACTAAGTTCACATAAAAATAGGAACATAATAATACATTTAACTTAAGAAAAAAATGTGATCCTTGATCGTGTACTCAGACCAGAAGAATCTTAGCGATATTTAATTTTTATGACAACCACAAAAATATACCTATTTAATACTAGCATGAATTCATCCATTTTTTAGGCACATAGCTGAACTACTAATGTACATGAATGTTCTGAGTAACATTTTTTAAAGTGGTTTTATAGTGCATAGAGCTTGGATTCAACTAATCTAATTATAGATATTTTCAGTCTAGGTTTCTACATCTGAGGTAATAATATTTACAGTTGAGGAGAGAAATGGACATCTGCAGGTCATGATTGACCTATCCCATATTAGTTGTACATTTTAGAGTGGGAGGATTCATACAGAAGTATATTTCAGTATATTTCTCTCCATAAAGAGAGGCTATGCAGCTAACTCATATCTTGATGTTTACACTGAAGATACCTAAATTAGGGGAGAGAAATATTCCTCATAATTTAAAAGTTCAGCACAGAAGCTTTTGAAATTCAGGCATCCCTCTGAGAGTGAAATTCAGAGTCCTGTATGAGGTAAAGTTACCATATTCCCTATTAAAAAAAGAAAAGGAAAAAAAAAAAAAAGGAGGAATGTGGAAGGGAGGTAAAAGCATGCACAGTAGTTTTATGCCAGCTTGGGGAGGAGCTGTGTGTGTTTGTGATTCCTCTTCATACCGAGGTCCTGTTTATAGATAATTAGAGGGAGGAGGAAGTTTTTGAAACTCATTATTCTCCTGACCCACAGCCTTTCACATGCCAAATCATAATTCTGCCCAGTATTGAATTATCACCACAGCTGCTCTAGAGCCTTGAAGACATCTCAGTGCAGAGGTTTGCTAAGTCTCCTACAGGTCTCCCTGTCCTGCTAGGTCTAAAGCCTAGGTTTCTCTTAAACCAAAGCCCCACAACTCTTCTTAATCCCCTCTCTCTCAGACCACCCCAAATTCCATCCTGTCTGAGACTCCAGCTCTACCTAAAGTCTCCCAAACTTTATCCCCACCAAGTCCCCCAGTATGTTCTGTCATGAGACCTTATCCCACTTCCTTGTGAGCCCTCTTAATACATCACAGGGCTTCCCCATTCCTCCAAATCCGTGTCCTGCCTGTGCTGATTGCTCACCCCAGGCCCATCAGCAGGGCTGCTCAGCTCCTCCTGACCCTTGTGCTGCCAGCATCCATGTCTGCGCCCCCATGCACCACTGACAGCTGCTATACTCCCCCATTGGTGCAGCCATTGGGAAAAATCATCCCTAGATTTGGTTCTTCCAGCTGAAATTTTGGGGCAGGTAAGGAATACAGAACCATTAGGGAGGGACAGCAGAACATCTGGGTGGCCCGTGGTCCAGTCAGCCCCATAATTATCTTCACATGATAAGTGACAAGAATAAGAGAGAGGAGCATCAAACATTAACAGTCAAACATTCTTTCTCATTTCTTTACTGAAATGTTACTCGCATTCACTTAACTGAGACTCTTCTTGTACCTGAAAATAATAAAAACTTCATTGCCACCTAACACAAGTCTTTAAACAAGAAACGCAAGTCTTTTAACAAGAGCCTGTGAACTGGTATCTTTCAGACAGAGAATTGTTTCATCCTTTTTTTTTTTTTTTTTAATTTGTAACACTTATTAAGACTTCAGCAGCAGGAGCAACAAAGGTCCCTTGCAACTTCTTGAGATCTTGTTCCATTACAGAAAACGGCTTTTCTGTGTTTTGATGGGGGAATAGTTTCACTGGAAAATGCTGATCCAGTGGCAGTTTACACATTCCACAGGCACATACTGATTGAAGAAAGACTTTTGACATAAAACCCAGCAAGTGTCCTTCTTCAGTTAACCTGTTTCTGATCTCATTTTCTACAACCCTACTGCAGTCTCTAGGGACTTTGACTTTTGGATCTTGTGACTAATTGGATCCCTCTTTAGCATTGACCTGTCTGCCAAGCTCCTCACTGTCCTGTGATTATCCATGCTGAACAGTTCATTTATCAGACGTCCTGGCTATCGGACTGCTGAGCTCGGGTAGACCCTTCGTTCTGTGTTTGCTGGGCCATGTGCTAGCCCACCTGCCAACCTCAGCTTCTCATCTCCCTTGACTTTGCGACCAACAGTCAGCATTTCCTCCTAGCATTTCCTTCCCACCTCTACATGGTCTTGTGGATCACCAGACTTCTCTCCTGGTTTGTCACGAGGGTACTGAGCACCCCAACTAGCTCGAGAAGTCAGAAAACTGTAAAGTCTGGGAAACAGAGGCAGCATTATGTTTTCAAGATAGAATCTCTCAAAATTTTGTAGGTGACAGAAAAAAACGGACACAACGGGACAGCTTTTGTCTAGCTTGTTTTTTTAAAATCTCCCTGATGGATACTCTGCACCCTCATAAGGCAATCTGTTCCAGACCATAGCTATCACTTCTAGTAAGCTTTTCTTTATGTCTAAATTAATCTCCCTTTCCACAGTTAAAGCTTATTATTACTTGTACTACCCACAGTGGACATGAAGAATAGTTTATTCTCTTCCTCTCTGCAGTTACCTTTTATCATGTCTTTTCTCAGTTTTAGGCTGGATTCAACTTATATTACTTATATTTTTCACTGAGTCATGTTTAAATGATCATCTCTGATGATTTTTGTTGTTGTGTCCTCTATTCCTTCGAGACAATCCACATACTTTCATTTTATCATACTGCTCATTAAGGAAAACGTTGATTAGGCCAACAGTAGATCCCCAGGAATCTCAAATCAGTATATTCTTGTTTAACAGGGAACTATTGACATCTCTCTGAATATAGTTTTCCAACTGGTTTTGCATATAAAGAGTAACTTAATTTAGAACATTTTTAGTCAGTTTAAGAGAACAGTATGTTAGTATCAGAAGCTTCACTAAAGCTTTTTTTGCCTACTAAACAAGTAAAATCTCATTTTACTTACACTCCCCCACACACCTACACCCCCCCACCCCACTTACAGAAATTGTTTTTGAAAAATTGTTTTGGCTCTTAGTCATCATCCCTTTTGCTGAGGCTTGCCGTCTTTTTGTTTGCTAATATATTCCAGTATTTTTCTAGAAATGGAAAGTAGTCTGACTGATACATAGTTTTCCATGTCTTTTTGCTTTCCCTTTTTTAAGGATAGATAGGTAAGTTGTTTGATTTTTTTTCCAGTCTTCCAGAATCCCATTCATCATCCATGAGTTTTTTAAGTGCTTCTGAAATTGCTTCAGCAAATTCTCTGTGCTCTCTGAATTTCAACATGTCTGGATGATTTAAAGCCAACTAACTTATGTTTGTATTCTCTAACCTGTTTCCTTTTTTCTATCTTAAATGCTTTGTTGTTTGTGTTAATTACATTATCTGCCTGATTGCATCTAACCTTTTTAGTGAAGACTGAAACAGTAAATGCATTAAACATTTAGGTTTTTGTTAGTGCCATGACTTGATAGCTTTTTTCCCTGTTGAGTAGTAGACCAGCTTTTTCCTTTGTCTTTGTCTTGCAACTAACGTACTTATTGATCTTTATCTTTGTTTATCTTGCATGTTCCTTGCTAGTTGTTTCACATTTTGTGCCTTCACTTTTCTTAGCGTGTCTTTCCATGTTCCTGGTAGTTCTGTTGTTATTTTGTTCTTCATTTCTCACCTTAGTGATTTGAGCAGTACTCATTTTCTGTACATATTCTTCTTGTGTCTGAAGTAATGACTTTGTGATTTTACAAAGTTGGTCTCGCACAGTTTCCATCTTTTTTCTGTGCTAGATAATTTACAGTCATATTTTAAATAGAATTTCTTTAAGGAAGTTCTTCATTGAATTTTTTCCCAGGGGATCTTACTTGTCATTTCTGGGTTTCCTGAAGTCTGTCTTTTTTTTTTTTTTTAAATGTCTTTTGTGTTTATTTTATTGTTCTTCCTCCTTCCCATCCTAAGAATTGAAAATGCTGTGATTCCATGGACACTCACCTAAATCACCTTCTTTCACAAGGTCTAGGTCTTCTTGCTTTCTGTTTTGTGTAACAAATTATAATCAGTCCATCTGAAGAAATTGTTTGGTAGTCTGCATTTCACTATATTCCTTTCCCCAAAAATATTTAGTTAGTTAGAGATCAGAATTATCTCTCTCTTTATGTTTCAGGCAATATTTCTTAGATGCTTGTAAGAATTATCATTATCTGTTCAGTCTTTCTGGTTTGGCACTAGTGCAATGGCCCCCCACCTTCCTTTCCTCATTGTTATAGAAGATAACAGATAACAGAATAAGCAGTCAATAATAGAAAACATGATAGTGACATACGACAAGTCATATACTTTTATCTATTTTTTTAATGTGAAAACAAAAATGTAATATTAATGATGTTTCAGACAAATTCCATGGCTTTGTATAGTCGTAAGGGTAGCTAGAATATTTATGGCAGTCAATGTATGAAACATGCTGATCAAATAATAAATAATCCTCACAGCCTCCTTCTCATGCAAGTAAATATATTATCCTAACATTGCAAAGGAATAGAAATAGAGGGAATTACAAGACTTCCCCAAGTCTTCACAGCTACTCAACCTCTGGTCAGTTTGGGGTTCCTGGAACTCGAGGCTTCCTGATTCCCAATGCTTTTCAGTGATCCAAACTACTCTGCGTTAGTGTGGGAAATATTAACTAATTTACTTCTATTTCCATATCCTCAATTCTCAATCCTAAGTAACATATCGGACATTTCAATCTATTATTTCAGAAGACAGCTTCCCACTATAACTTAACTATATTGCAGTGCTGTGAAACAGACTCTGTACAATACCCTATCATAACAGTATATATGATAAGAGCACCGACTTGTTTTGTTTGGAGTCTGCTAGTATTTCTGTTACTGAAACACAAATGGAACACGTAGTAAAACTTTACTTGAAAACGAAGCCAGTTTTGCATGATCCAGAAGCCTCCTTGTTTTTTTGGAGGTGTTTTTTTTTACAAAGTAGTATTGATTGCTGTTAATACAAATAAGGATCTAATAGATCCAGTCTTAGATTTGATAGCTTTTAATAGCATACGCAGTCTAACCTGTTCACTCAATGAAACATGCAGTTCAAAGTGCCATTTCATTGTTCACTATGCTGTAACTATAACTGACAAGTGACTTGTATACTGTATTGTTTATTACTGCACAGTAAGAAAACTGGAATTTTTGCTCAGATTTTAGTACTTGACATTCAATGAAAGTAAAGCTTCTAAGCCTGTAAGTAATTTGTAAAACATTGGATCAAGAAGCTAAGTCCAGAGAAGCAATCAAACACCAAACGTGGTAGTTAAACACCAACCTCCATGAGTTCAGGCATCTTTCCCATATTAAGATGCGACACACAAATTTCAGTGTGATGCGTGACAGCCTGCTGAAGCTTACATTCCGCATCAGCCCGTCAGCTGGCAGACATCCTTCATACAAGTGTGTGAATAGGCTTAATGCATACAGCTGATAACTGACTTCCATGTGATGTCAGGAAGAAGTCAAGTCATATTGAACAGTAATGTTTTTGGGTGACTCATTCACAAACTTATCTTAGATAGTGAATACCAGAAGCTGGAGAAAAGTTGTCTACATTCAGAACTGTAATCTGAAAACCTGCCATTTAGCTGGTATCTAACTCTATAGGTGCTGCAGTTTCTAAGTTCCCGAAGGTACTCCAAAAGTGTACTTCCATAAATATGTAGAAACACTTCAATTTCTAACATTTTAAAAGATTTTAACCTAACTGTGTAGTGGCATACAAGAATTAGAGGTCCCCATGCCAAAACCCCTTAGATCCTGGGTCTCACAGAGTGTGCAGGATTAGGCTCACTACAAAATACCGTAGTGGCCCTGGCTTTTCTTGGAGGCTCCCACGGAACCGATAGTCCTACTTCGTGTACTAATCTGTAACACAGAATGGAATATAGGAGATCCAGGTACACTTGCTTTCTACCTGAAGGGATTAGAAACATTTCTTTCACTATTTTTGACTCACTCAGCATGAAAATGCAGGCTGAAACTCAAGCAGTTTTGAAAACTTTTCAAACTCCATTCTCCATAATAGATTTCTGTCTGCTAAATAAAAGAACAACACTGTTCTCACTATTAATCCAAATAATTGATTTCCTTCAGATAAGCATACTTAACACATTATTTGAAAATGCAGTTGTTTTTCTTGTCAGCATCTGATCCAGGATCTCTCTGGCTAGCATCCCATGCTCAGTTTTTCATTCCTGGGAAGAAGTAATGACTGAGTTCCACTAACACACAACATGAATGAATTTCCTGTGTGTTTCACAGTCAAGGATCAAACCACAGTACAGCGTGCACACACACACACACACACACACACAAAATCAAGGGCCAGTAATATCAATAAACAATGACTTCCTTATCACTATGAACTGGATGAGATTTTCAAGCTCATTCTCCCCTCTGGCCTTTGAGATCAAAGATCGACAAATGATTATGTGATAAAGCAGAAGTAAATGATCCAACCCAGCAGTGACTTGCATCATTTTTCTCAGAGGAACTTAGAAATTGTTACTGGGTAATTTTTCTTCTGGTCTGAAAACCATTATCTGTGGAGCATTAGTGGAACGAGGCCATTTATTCTGTCCCATGCTGTAAAGGAGGCCACTGTGCGAGAGAGATGGATGCCACAACCTTGACTACGCTTACACATTAACAATACATTATGTTGTGTCTTGTTTTCAACTGACACACATAACTAACTGTCAGAATATCTTTGGGATATTAGCTTTTAAATAATGTCCCTCAAGCAAGATAGCAATGATGATCAGAAAAGGAAATACTTTGAAGAATTAAGCAAGCTGTTTTCTCCATCTTCCACTGAAGGTAGAAACGTCTGCTGGCCAAAGCGTTAGTAAAACTCACAGTCGTCTTCAGATTCTTGCTAACTTAGAAGGACCAGATAGCATCAGTTTACAAAAAAGCTTTCTTTCACCTTCAGTGTGCTAGGACACTGCTTAGAACTCTGTGTAGCTGGCTCAACTTAATACACAAGCAGTCTTGAAAAACTGAAGTGTTATCCTTTAATAATCAGTGGCTCCCTACCTTCAGGTCTTGCTCCCCTGGATGATTTGATCATGGATGGGCCTTGTTAGGGAAATGGAGTGTATTTTCTGGGACAAGGAATTGCTGCATACCTGGATTTTATCCCAGCACAGATTCAGGGAATGAGCTGGTCATGCAGCCAGACCCAGGAAAAAATAATTCTGGAGTCTTCATGCGTGTGGAGATGAAGATACTCAGAATACTTAATTGTACGTGGATTTTTTAAAAGTAAAGATGTTGTTCAGAAAGTAATTTCAAAATGGACTGCTATGGAAATAATTGTTTGCTGGAAAAGGTAGCTTAAATAAAGTCAGCACAATACAGACTTTTTTCACTGCAGTATTTCTTTTCCAGTTATCTATTTCTATGGGATGAATCAGAAAAAATCGTATCAATATGGTAAAGTATTCTCTAGGAAAAATATATTGAAGTAACAGCATGCTGCATCCTTACCTTGGGAACTGAAAATGGGTGTTGTTAAATTCTTAAATGGGTGATAACTGATATGTGTATCAAGCAACACACATTCATTAAAGTTCAAAATTAATATATTACTGGTAGGTATATACTAAATAATTACAAAACACTGAACCTGCTAGGATGTGTTTAATAGTATATCACTGACTTAGTCGGATGCATTTAACAGGATATCAGTAAGAGCTTCCTCTGCCCTTTCTCCAATGCTATCCAGCGTTTCAGGGTTTGATTGAACAAATCATCAATGGTAGCATATCTCCTTAATGCCAGACAAAATCAGCACAGCCAGCAGGGGCAGATTTTACCAGGGTTTTTTTGTTCCCCCTTATGATTCCTGAGTTTTGGGGGATTTTTGCTGAAAGTAATTAATTTATGTAATGAGTTAGACCTTTTAGGCTTCATCAAGAGTTAGCATATAATCAGGTGGGAGGCAAATTTACATTTCATAATTGTGTTAGTCATTTGCACTTAAAGGCCCTTGCAGACTTAATTTAACACCCAAAGGTTCCCAAACAGCAGAGAATCTTATAGTAAAATATTTTTCCTTTTTTGTTTTTTCCATACATTAATTCAAAGAATGTATCTTTGTGGCAATTGAAGACCCATGAGGTAGGTAAACTCAGTACTAAACTCACCTAGGACTAAACCTGATTGAATTTGCAGACCCTGTGAGTGGGATTAATCTTTTCTAATTTTAGCCACCTATAAAGTAGCTAAAAGAGTATGTAATCTGTTGCCTTCTTTAAGCTCGGCATAGTTCATGAAGAAGGAAAAGGAACTCCAGAGTGCAATTCATCCCATCCTAAGGCGGATGGCTGCCATAATCAGGATGAATTGCCCTTCAAAGCTGTCTGTCTGAGTGGAGCTATGGCTTGCACAGTTAAAGCATCTTTTTAATTAATCAGTAATCTTAGATTTGCCTTAGGGATAAAATATGAGGAGGTCCCTATCTGAACCCACTGATTATCCAAATAGCTAGGGTAGGTGAAGTATTTGCCTTTTAGATGGCTGAAGTAAGGTGAAATGAATCCTGCTTTATACTTTGAAAAGACGACACTTTGGCAGGAATTGTCTCATTATTATGATACTACAAGTTACCATTCTTAAACATAGAGAAAGGAGAAAATATTACCCATTTTATTTCCCCCCCATCTCAGAACGTCATTAAGGAAAAATACGATTGCATCGTTGTCTTACATACCTAGATAAACTAAGCCATCCAGGAGAAATTTAAAAACAATACTTACTTACTTGCTTATTTGTTATTGAAGACTATAGATTTAGTGGGATTGTAGCTGCAAGTTATTAATGGTGCATAAAGTACTGCATCAACAGTTAAAAGACAGAATAAAGCCAGAACTTTGCAATTTTTAAATTGTGTTATTATTTATTGTAGATTTAGAAAAGCTAAAACCAGTAAAGCCCAAGAAGCAGGGAACATTCTACTTGAAAGAGAAAATAAAAGAAAAAAATACAATTTTTCTTTTGTATAGATTTTTTTGCCTTTTTTCATTATTCCTCTGAGTCCTTTTTTGTATGTGCCATCTATAAAGACAAATGGCTGTAATATGAGTGTTCACAGACCTGTGTCTGCTCAGTGGAATGGTTTATGTTATGGTGCATTTTTCCACAAAAAATAGTTATGGGTGTCATCTTTTCTCATGTAGATGAAAGTTGCCTAAGCCCCATTTTTCCAGTTGATCCATAACGGTTCTTACATTGCTACTTTCTTCCATGGTTCCTAAATGACCAATGATTATTGCTCATGCCATACAGAAAGTCAGTTAATTTATGCAGCTGAACCAAACCATGCAGAAAGGTGTGAAGTGAAAAAACAAATTGAAAAAAATCCTCATAATAGGAATGTCAGAGAATCTAAGAAATAGTTGTTTAAAGAATGTTCTGATACTCAACTTCAGATAAGTTATGCTCATTGCAGCTTCAGAAGCACACTTCAGTGCTATTCATTGCACACCTGCTCTGTTCCTGAGCCTCCTAGCGTGTGACTAGTCATGTATTATAGAACAGCATTAAGGTATATTAAGGTATATTAATTTGCATTACCTGCCAGCTAGAGGAGAAAGGGATCCCTTCCATGACATTCACTTCAAGTCAAATGACAGCTTTCTGAGGGCAGTTGCCCATCCTCATGGCGAGAGTCCTTCGTCAGCAGTCACACTGGTTTGAGGAGTCTTCTTGAATCACCGATAACAATACACAGGAGTCTTAAGAAAGAGCAAGATGATCCTGTATCTCTGATGTAAATGCCATCCCACTAAGGCCCACAAATAAAGAGAGAGAGGAAAGTAGTTCTCAAAACAGAACATTCCTGTAATATTTAATATGCAGAAACTTCCGATAAGAACTGGTCACAGAAGAAAATAGCAGGACGGTTCTAAGAGTCTCAGGAGTCTAAGAAGTTCCCTGGCTGTTCACCTTCCTCCTGTTTTCATGGTACGTTATTTGCTAATTTGGAAACATATCGTTTCTGCATGCATGGGATATGAGAAGGGAGTATTTTGTTGTTTTCTAGACAGATTATTTTCATGGTCATGGAGAAAGCTTTTACGTCTTATGAATATCCTGCGTTCAGTCTGTTTTCAAGAGCTGCAATTATCGCTCATCTCTTACGATTAAAGTAGAACTAATTTACATGTCTGTCTTATAAGAGAAACATACCATTGGAACTGAAACAGAAGTTTTCTTTGCTTGGATGGTCACAGAAGATCAGTGTTCTTGGTGTTCCTTCCCCCACCCCATTCTCTGTGGACTGCAGTCTGGAGAAGAGTTGTGGTCACGTCCGTTTTGTCACTGTGAGTGGCCAGTTCAGGAAATAGTTTAATATGTGATCTTCTTGTGAAACTGGATTTGGCAGGGGATTAAAAAGCATCTGCTAAATTGAGTGGAGAATAGGGCTGCCACTTTCAATCTTTAGTAGATGGCACACAACTTTTATTGCCTTTCTCTCCTGTACCTCTTTTCTCTCTTTGATCTGTATTAGTAGGGGGTGAGGGAGCCCCATCAGCAGTTCTGGAACCAAGTGCAAAATTCGGAACTGAGGCGAAAGGCGCACAAAAGGGACAGAGCACTGCGGCACTGTCTTCAGATTACAGAAGGAAGGTTTCCCAGAACTGGACGTTAACTATATCAGCATTGCTAACTACGCAGGTCAAGGAGGCATTCTCAGACTGCAGGCCAAATAATGCAGTGTGGCTTGTGTCCACACCACTTAGGGCTAGCTCTTTCTAGAGCAGAATGACCACATCCTTTTCATGTACCACTTGGCTGTGTGTGCACTCTTGATTTTACATGACCTTTTCTTCTCAATGCATTTTTTCAGTCTGCAATAATACGAAGGATGCACCACACCCACCAAAATGAACCCAAGGTGCTATGCTATATGCCCAGGGATATCAGGAGGATATAGGGAATGGGAAGCTTTCTGGAGCAATACTGGAAGAGTGTGGAGAATGCCAAAGCTTACACAGTTTCATCCATACTGGTTTTTTCAGAGTGGTCCCTGTAGTAGACCTGTCTGTAGAACCACACAGGTTATCTTGGCAAGAACTAGGAGGAGTGATCTGAAACAAACCTGGGAGTAAGCTATTAGTTATGGGTCCAGTGGTCAAATTCTTTCCCTAGACCTTTTCTCTTCAGTGGGCTTGTTAACCATTATTGGTGGATAGCTTTAGGAGTGTGTTAAATGCTGGCAGCGCAGTCTAATTTAACATTACAAATAAGTTGCCTTTCTTCAGTGCCTTAGAAAATAAAGTTTTTTCAAGCAAAGAGATTCCACATGTATCTTTTGCAATGCTGCCAGTGCATGATCCTTTTGGGATTGCGGCTTAATTGTTTCTTGATGTTACAGCATGCAGGTATGTATTGCATGTGTCTTTTGTGCTGGTGTTCTGGATGATAGTCAAGTTCAGAGGTGAGAATGCATGGAAGATAGATTTTTAAAATTGAGGATACATTTTCAAGACACATTTTACACATGAAGAGTGGTTGAAAATATGAGATTATCTTTTGATTGAGTCAGTCATATTCAAAAGGCACTGAAATTCCTCTGTCTACATAAGCAAAAAATAGCCTCCATTATGTCTTACACTCTTTTTCATCTTATATGTTTTGGTTATTGACACAAAATCAAAATAGTTTGTCAGAGAAACAAATTAAAAGGTAAAAGAACTTTAGTTGATAATTTAATGCATATTTTTCAAAATTGCCTCTTTTAGTGAAGGAATAGCATATGAGGTATATAAGCTTGTGTATGTTAAATATGCATATATAAAAGGAGATGCACACACATTTATCTTGTGTGACTATTAGGTCAACATTAAACTGACTGTAGACATCAAAGAGAAATGTGACATCACTTCCAACTTGCTGAGGTACATTGTTCAGCTTCTGTATAGGACATATTTTCTTTAAGAGTTGATTACTTTCACCATAAATTTGTTCTATGTTATAGATTGCATTCGTGCAGTTGAAGTTAGATGAATATATCATTTTAAAAACAGATCTAGTTGCAAGAAAATAATCTCTGGACAAACAAATCTCTGGAGGAGACAGAGTTTGATCTCATTTTCTACAGTGGAAATTCAGATACAGCTGTTACAAATCAATAATACAGAAGTTCTAAGTAATAATACAGAAATTCTAAGTAAATACGTCAATAATACAGAAGTTCTAAGTAAATGCGTCAATAATACAGAAGTTATTAGTAAATTTGTAACTGAGATAACCAAGCTATACAGGTGAAATAGCAAAACTAATGATGATTGGTGTAATAGACCAGATTGTTGAGCTTGTCACCATCAGCTCCCTCAATAGAAAATTAAGTGAGAGAGGCACTTTTTTGGCATGATTCATCTCCCCACAAATATTTTGGCATGATTCATCTTCCCATAAACATCTAAAATAGGTCAGATGAATCATGCCTTAAACATCCCCACAACTTTCTATTGTTGAAAAAAAGAGAATACGGTATTTAGCTGAGGTGGTAGCTGAGATGAATCACCACCATGTATACTTGTGTGATAGGTGTGGTAAACTGATGTGACCTTTCGCTGCCTTCTTCCTTGTGGGTTTTGGGTTTGGCATTGGCATTGTTTAGTAAACATCACTGCTCTCATCAGTACTGGCATGCATACGTTCAAGATTATATATGAACTGAACAGTATGAATTGGAAGGCTCCATAATGAGCCTTATACTTTGTATTGCAAAGGTAAAATGTGTATTAATACCTGACATCACAGTATATGTTACTCTAGGAGTATAATAATATAAATTAAATTCTCATGCAGAGTCATTAAAAAATGCAGAAAAGGGCCGAATGTTCTCACATGTCCTACCAGGTTCCACTGGAAATAGTTAATTCTGCTCAAGCTCAGCTATCACCAACACTGATCAGACTGTTAACAGATAAAGGACCTCTTTGCAGAGCTACGGAGCAGTGTTGGTAAGATGTAAAGGATCTTCACTTCAGAATTGTTTTCCACAGCGTTTTCACCAGCTGGTTTCTTTTGTCAATATACACATCCTGAAGTGCACTAGTAGTTGTCTTTGGATGTCTAGAGGTAGCAAAAGACTGAAAAGGGCAAATATTTTTTTTGTTAAACAGAAAAGGGGGAAGCTAGAGCCTTCTAGACTGCTTAGCTTCATTTCAGTTATTAGGAATAAAAAGCTGAAATATTTAGAAGCCAAATACAAGAACATATCAAGCTGATAAGTAACAATGAAGCTGCATTTACTGGGGACAAGTTGGGTCGAGCTAATCTAATTTCCCTGTATGGAAATGGAACCAAAATGTGGGTATGTGAGAAGCACAGATGTTAAGTCACTTGTCTTTCCTAAGTCTTTTTACCCTGTTCAACATGCCATTCTCATAAGTAAGTAGGGAATTATCTTGATTAAATTATCACTAAACAGATGCAAAACTTTTTGGAAACCTGCATTTGATTGGTTAGCAAGTGTTCACGGTCAGAATAGAAAGACACTTCAGATGTGGTTCCTGGGCAAGTACAGCCGCTATTTTCACTACTGTGTTGAACTGTGAAATAATCAGTGTGCTCTCAACAAGTGAGGGAGGGCAATAAGAGCTCATGCGCAGGCTGGAAAATAGAGCTAGGATTCAAAACAGCAGGATGCCATTTGATGGGGACATACACAGATTCTGCGTATAGGTAGGAGTAAGATGAGTTGAAGATTGGAGAAGGACTGGCTCAGCAGTTGCTCTGTTGAAATGATGTAGAGAGCTTAGTGGTTCCCAAGGTAAACATGAGTTAGAGAAGAGATGCTATTCCAAAATAGGTTAACAAAACATTTTTGAAGTACCTAGTCAGGCAGAGCTGTATATGAATTTGGAACTCCTAAGCATATAGCTTGTCCACTTAAGCACTTAATTTGGGTAATTTAGACTTCCCTTTGGAAGTCTTTAGGATTAAGTTTGACTACATAGAGGCAGAATGGACCCCCTTTATGACTGAAAGAAGTGGGACTGTTCATTTTAATAAAAAGAAAAGAAATTGATAACAGTTTTCAGGAGTAAGATTCTCCACCTAGCTTCTCTGAACTAATCACCCTCTTTCTCTGCATAAATAGAGGAGAAGAGCAGCGTGATTCATCTTATTTCCATGTGGACACCTAACCTAGGTCAGATGAATCATGCCATCATCCTCTGTACTGATTAGCTGAGATGTAGACTCATCTACTTTGGAGATGCCTTTCGTCTTTGGAGATGTCTACAATCAGGTGGGGAGGATCTAATCTGAAATACCTAAAAGGAGGAAGAAGCAAATAATTTGTCCTCATTGGTGAGAACAAATGAGAGTGTGGTGAAGCACTGGAATGATTTTCTTGGAGGCTGTGGCCTTTCTGTTACTGTGCATTTTTTAAGAATAGGTTAGATAAATATGTTAAAATATGAGATCATAAATCTAGTTGAACCTGCCCTGGGTTCAAAGGACGCATTAGAGGACATCTCAAGTTCCTCTAGCCCTGTGTTTCTGTGAGAGATACTCCAGTCCTACATAAACTAGGATACACAGCTGTAAAGGGAATGGGGAGGTAACCATCCAGTTTTGAGTCATGCAAGAGATGCGTACCCTTTGTCACATTGCATGATGGCGCAGATCACACGATGGAGTGGAAATCACAGTGGGGTTATAGTTTGGAAGAGACACATTTCCAGCAGCTGTAATCCCCAGCTCCTTTCTGGAAAGCATTACATGCCTTGAGAATGTGTGAGTTGGCAGTGCTGCAACAGGAGTTGCAAAAAAGGGCTTAGCAGCGCATCTACAAATAGTGGCAGGGCAAAAGGCTTTTAGCACCCCCAGTAAAGCTGTATAGTAAAAGTAGATAATGTACTGGTTATACTCATGATTTCTCTGAAAGTAAAAAAATGTAGCATTTAAAAAGGCAAATTATCTTTTGTATATTTGGAAAGAATTTGGTGAAAGTTAAAAAGCATTAAGATGCAAAGCTTAAGGGAATAATTTAATGAGCCCATATTTACATAATTATTCATACTACAGTAAACATAATTGATTTACGTTTAAATCTAACATCTGTTGTTCTTTGGTCCATTGAGTGAGCTCTAACTAAACATTAACAGTCATTAAAAAGCATCTTGCCAAGCGAAATCAGAAAATAATAGGTGAGATAATCTCATTTAAAAAATGGATTGCTATTAAAGAACAGGATTTCAAAATTTTTCATAGAGTAGACTGCATCTTGACAACATACATAGACTTTATAAAGAAATCTAGACTATAGAAAGAAACCAAGGTTTTGACTTGTTCATTGGTGCCATGAGGCCAGAGAGCTGGACTGAAAAATCGGATGGGATTTCCCCTTGGCCAGGGCCATTCTGCCTGATACAAGCTGCAAGTGCAGTAGCTCCCCCAGAAAGTATAGGGAGGAACATCCCTCTGCCAGGTGGGGTTTTCGTTGGTTTTTTGTGAGTGTGTGTTTGTGGGTTTTTGTTTGTTTTTCTACAGACATGCTTAGTGGGGGTATAGTCAGCAGTCTTACTGGAGTACATGGGAACCTTACAATAAACATCATGTAATGGGTTTTTACCTTTTTCATAGTAAAAGCCATTCTGTTAAAACAGCTTGAACATCATGGAGCGTATCCAGAGCTTTCACCTCAAGAGCTTCTGTTGCAGGTTTGAATAACTGCACAAAAACCTGTAGGAGTGTTAGTGGGGAGCAAGCAGAATGCAAGCAAAGGGGATTGATCTGTTTTTGTCCTTCAGCTGTGTCTGCATTCAGAAGTGTGTATGAACTGGAAGTATAACTAAAGGCAAGCGCCAAAGCTACTAGCAGCAATGGATCATTTAATGTGTATTGTTGAGTTTAATTTCTAAAGAATGGGTTATGAGTTGGTGTAGACATGACTTGTATTAAAATCAGGAGTCACACTGGGTAAGAAAGGGTGAGTCGAAATAGAGTGGACTATTCCAATCCATATCAATATTTGATCCTAAGATGTTATCATCAAAAGCAGCCACACAGAATATTCTGTACAACTGTCATAAAAAAGGCCTTCTAGAAACAGTTTCTCTTTCCTGAGACTTCCTTAGTGTTGAAATATCTTCTGAATTTCACTTAAATTTGATAAGTTTATATACTAAAACTCTGTGTCTTTTCCTAACCAGTTTAGAGAACTGGATTTTTATGTTGTTGTTGACAGGTGCTATTTTCCTCTTGTAATTGGGAAAAAGCACATTTGTCTGTCTGATTATCCACCTCCTGAGAGTTTCTGTCTTCTCAAGTTAGAAATGGTACATTTATTAACCTATCTGAAACTTGAAAGTGCATACTTCAAATCCATTCCTTTTTACAGCATTCTGCAAAGTAGGTACTGAAATATACTGCATAAACCAAAATGCTTTTGCATCACCTACTTCAAGCAGAATTTTGCACATAGCAGTAATCACTAATAGTGATTTGATCACTAATCACTAATATACCAGAGCTATGCAGAGGGACATACAGTTGTTCTTCTTGATATCAAATAGTTACAGAGGAACGTAGAACTAACTTCAACATAATACAGATCCAGTCATAAACGTCATTGTTCCTGAATCTTCCATGGAAAACATGGATGTTTGTTTAAGAAATGCAGCCTTAAAGGACTTTTTTTTCCTTTTTTTTCTCAATAAAAATGTGAAGTGAAAGATAATAAATGCATCTAATCCCTTACCAAACTCTTTGGAGGCTCTTTGAAACCCATGACATGCAGTCATATGCTAAGCAAACAAACTTCTCAGACTGACTCGTGTGACCATTTTTAGTGTGGAATTCCTCGGACTATCAGATGCAGGAATTTACCCAACCTCAACCAACACTTAGAAGAAAGCTGTCAGATTAAATATTCAGTGATACAAAATGAATATATTTGCTTGTTTGATGTGCAAGAAATGTTGATCTGTAGTGTTGCATCTGCTAGAACCTGATTATCATTTCACTTTAACCTGTATAAATCAAAAACCAGCTCACTGAAGTTGAGTGAGTATTGCCAGCATAAAACTGGGGTAAGTGGGAAATAAATAAATAAATAAATCAGGTTCTAAACTTTCAAATATAAAGACAAAAGCTTCATCTGATGTCAGTCATCATTATAGCTTTATAGAAGTCTTCCTGAGGTTGTTCTTTCTCTTCATGTGTAATTCCTCTGTGATTCCCTGATAATTACTTTTTATAAAGCTAGCATGTAAAGTCACGATGCTCAGGCAACCCTCTGGAAACTAAGTATATAGTTTATTTCATTCTAAGGAAAACAGATTCCCAGCTGTGCAGAAGGAAAGAGGATTTGCATAAATATGTTAGAAGTTTGTCATTTATCTACCATTAAGACCACTTTGTAGAAGCATGATCGTCTCAGCTCTTTATTCATATAAATTGCAGTGTAGGATTATGTTTGATGACTCTTTCTCTTGATACCAGTTCCTTACAAAAATCTTAGGGATTCACCCTGACTAAATGTAAATCTTTGTATCTGAGCGATTTGTTCTAACGTCCCTTTATAGTCAAGGGAGAGGAACAAGCACTTCCAGAGAGCAGTTCATCTCAACCAAAAGTAGTCATCCAAAGTCCGACAGATGAATCTTGCCTTAGAAGTGCTTGTTTCTCTCACCTGACTTTTGGGGAGCTTCAGGTGACTAGCTCACATATATATGTTTGAAGTTATGTGAGATGAATTTTACCCTTCTAATCAATTAATTTTCTGACCCTCCTGTCTCAACATCATCCTGCTATAAATTGCAAATTTCCCTTTTCAAAAAATACCCTTTTCATACATCTGAGGTGACTTGCCTTCCTTATATATTATGGCAAATGTGTAAAAAAGCGTATCATAAATCATTATCAATTTAATGTCCTTTTGCAAACCATGCACAACATTTTACATCAAGAGATTTTCAAACAACTTCATTATATGATACCAGTTTTAAAGCTGTGATCCCCTGGAGTGTTCTGCTTGCAACTCTGAGCATATTTCATTCCAAGGTAGTAAGCAATATATTCAGAATTCAGGAATATTTTCATTCAACAAGAAAGCATTGCCTGTGGAATACACAGAATAATGCAAAATCAGAGAGATGGTAAACAGAATCCGAGAGGAAAACAAGGTTTTGGTATAGCTCTATTTATTGCTAGTTATTTCTTCTCCTGGCACCATACAAAACAATCTGCTCTTGTTGCTTCCAAAATGGCAAGATGAGTGGTCCCATAATCATCACTATTAAACGGGTAACAACAGACTGGAAAAAAAAAACAGTTTTGGGAGAAAAGTGGAATCAGTGATTATAACTAGATAAAATAATAACCATGTGGTATTCATTCATGTGATTATTATTCATTCATTCATATGACAGTCATTCAATATTAAAATATCATCTATCAAGGTATGATTAAATACTTCACATTCCAGTTATAACTTAGGAGTATGTTAAATAGCAGATTCTAAGGGTAGATATTTTAAAATCAACAGTAGCAAGTTTCACTGAAAAGTTCAAAAAGAATTTTCTGAACCATTGGTGATGATTTTCATAAAGTTATAAAAATTAATGAAGCTCCAGAGGACTGGAAAAAAGATAACTTTATTCCAACATTTTATAAAAAACAAATACAAGACTTGGAGATCATAGTGTCCGATCAGCTGAACATGAGTCCTCTTGCAGTGCTGGGCCTGTTCTTGAATGTATAAATAGGAAGATGGAGAAGAAAAAGAAAAGAACAACTGGATTTGTTGATTTCAGAAAGCAAATTCTACATGCAAAATAGTCAGTATCAGGATTATTAAGAAAAGATTAACACTGAGTGATGATATTAAGTAGATTTTAAAATAAGAATGAGAAGTACAATTATTAATTCAGACTAGCGAAAAGATGAAGAACAATCATCAGTGAAATTCATCTCACCTGGCTTTGGGACATGTTTTTCTAGATTCTTCAGCATATTAAATTTTCAAATAAAATTTAAATAATTTTTTGAAAGAAACACTTGTTCAGTTGCGAATGAGTTTCTTATGAGTCCACACAATTTCATTATGGACAAAGAGGAGAGCACACCTTACATATGGATCTGAGAGAATTTGCTGTTTCTCTGATTAATGTTTTAACAGCCTTTCAAAGTGCAACAGTTCTTTTTAGTGTAATTGCAGTGACTCTAATGCTTATGCCCAAATTATCTATGATTGCTAATTCCTATTAATATTCCAACTAAAACTGTCATACACCAGCTTCCTAGTGCCTATGCTTTTCTCTGGTGCTATGTTCGCGCCTCCTGTGCATTGCTCAGATGAATCATCAGTCCCGAGCTCTCCACTGGGAGGAGTGTGATGCTGCTGGTGGAGGTTTCTTCCATGATGGTCTTGGGCCCTCTCAGGGTTAATTTTATTTATTTCAATCCTGTATTTGCTAATGGAGTACACTCTTGCCTACCCTCTGGGTCCTTGGGCTTAATTACACCATGATTACTTCATTTTTTTTTTTAGTCCTCTGCATAATATTTTGAAGGGTGAGAGTTACGCAGTTGCACAAATCTAAAAAAAAAATGCCCCAAAACCCACAACTAAAAAAATTTACAATATAACTAAACCAAACTTAAAATCACAGGATATGCAAGAAACTCCTGACATCTGAGTATCTGAGTAATTTGCCATTGAACATAGAACAACTTAGACAGTGAACAAGTGATTCTAATTCAGGTTTCTTAATTTTTTTTTTTTTTTCCTCCAAATAGAGCTAAAATAAATTCAAGACCAAACAAGACCTGACAAATTCTGAAGTCTATTATGATTAGTTACGGCTGTAAAGCCTGAGGTGTATCACTAACGCTTGGCAACACAGAGTTGGTTGGGCTACAGGTTTAATCTGTTCTACCTGTTTTCCTACTGACTTCAATGGTGAATCTATAATCTATGAAATGGATTAATTTGAAATATGTGTTAATGAGGAGCAGTTTTAGTGAGTCTCAAATATCTTCCGCTGGCACTTATCCTTTTGATCTCTCTCCCATATAACCTTCACAGGCAATGCCCTAATGAGTTCATTCCTTATAATTCATTTATATGTCTTGAAGACTTTATTCTTCCAGCTCATTTTTCTGATATGATAAATGATTAGGGGATTTTGCAGTATATCTGGCACTGTGTACTACTTTGTAGTTAGGGATAATTACACCTATACGTATTTCCCTATTTGATATATTTTAAACAAAGACAGATAATATGTATGTAATACTGGGTGGATTAATTTCTTTTCTCTAATTATTCTTTTCCATAATTTTTGAATGCTTTTTGTTTGCTAGGCTGTAAACTGTGCCTGAGACATTCCCCTTGACTCCAATAGGACAATGTATGCAAGATACACTTGATTGGACTATAAATCTTTAGCAGAGAGAGTTTGATGCTTCTGGATTATTTGCGCTGCCCATAAACAGGAGGAAGACATATGAGATCACTGAACATTAACGGCAACTGGCAACAGGCTAATACTTTCCCATAGGATTTTTCAAGTCATAATAAATTCATAATATTACTAGGTTTTTCAGCTTTTGCTTGGATTTAGTCATCTGGATTCCTGTATATTATGGGCTGATACTTAGGGTAATACAGACGTAGCAGTTTTGGATCCTCTCTGGACTGTGAAAGGCATTCTTACTAAATACTATCTCCACAGTTCAAGAATGGATTTTAACCTGTCTGGTTATAATTTATTGAGTTCTATATCTTAACCTGACTAAGTGTGAATTAATTTATAATATGTAATGTAGGCTGGTGATTAATACTGAATTATAAGACTTCACAACTTGTTGGCCCACTACTAATACTGGATTTTTAATTTATTAGACTATCTTTGTGTTAGGTACTATAGATGTTTCAAAAGTTAATACTCAGAATTTAGACCATGCATTTTCTCATTTAGCAGCTTGTATAGAACATTTATCTGTGTGAAGAAAGGGTAAACTTAAGAAAATACAGTTGCTTTTATAACAACGCAATTCTGTAGAAATTTGTTTCAAATTAATTTTCTAAGGTACCTGTAGTAGAAAGACACCACCAAAACTATTAAGGATGAGAATTGCAGGGCTGGTTTAAAATCCAATCCAGATTCTATTTCATTCAGTGCCATATTTCCATTAAATTTGATTAATGTCCAGGAATAAAAAACAATATTTCTTTTTTGTTCTTTTTGTGAGTTGTTCTAGTAAACAAGGCATATGTATACTTTTGTGTCCTCTTTTAAAGCCAGTAATCCACTGGACTGATCACTACATTGTGGTGTCTTTATAATGTACAACTACGTGTGGCTGTCAGGAACAGAAAGGTTAAAGGAAGTGAATGAAAGATTGCAAATCTTTTAAAGCAATGACCTGCTAGTTATTTTACATCACTTTGTGATCACTTTCTTAAATACACTATTATCAACAAAAAATGTGTATATGTACTGATATGAAGAATCAGCTGAGTAAATGCAATACATAAAACAAAAAAGTGCTCATCTACATTTTTTTTCCTAGCCTTGTGGTTTGTTCCTTCTTAGCAAAACCAGGAAGAGAGATATTACTGTTCTTTCAAAAAATTAATGGGTTAATATATTGACATCCCTGATGTTTGACTTAGGAGTGTACAAATCATAATTTTAAGTGTAGCCAAAGAAAAATAAAGTTAACATGTCACCCATGGTAAATGCTAGACATCATTCACAGTAGTGCTGCAGAAGGTATCTGTAGGATATTGCATAGTGGTTACTATGAAGGTCTCATAAAGGATGGAGATAACAGGCACTGAGCCTGCAGATTAAAAAATCATTTAATAACAATAAAAAGAGCTTGTCTGGCTCATCTTGGTTATATTTAATATGTCTTTTATATGTATTGGATTTATACTGATTGAAAACTCACTGCTTCTTTTATGTGGCTGAATAATTAAGACTGATGATGTTAGTCTGGGCCCATAGACTTAAAAGATAGAGAAACACATTGTTAAATCTATGATACACTTGCAGTCTTGAACCAGCATAACTTGATTTGTCACTGAAGTCTTTGAAAGTGTTGTAAATGACACAGATTGCCATCATAAGGTGTTCACAGGAGCTGTTCAATATTGAAATAAACATAGGTCTGCTTTGCTGTCTGTCATTCTTCAAGCTGTCAGAGAGCAAAACAAATCTCTGGAATAGCTTTTGCGGTTATAAAGTAGGAAACATGCCAGTAGAATAAACGTCATTAACAAATTTTGTAAGAAATCCTGAAATGACAATTAGACAGCATAATGCAGAATCGTAAACACAAGTGGCCAGTATTATCATAGAATCATAGAATAGTTTGGGTTGGAAGGGACCCCTAAAGGTCATCTAGTCCAGCCCCCCTGCCGTGGGCAGGGACAGCTTCAACTAGAGCAGGTTGCTCAGAGCCCCGTCCAGCCTGACCTTGAATGTTTCCAGGGATGGGGCATCCACCACCTCTCTGGGCAACCTCTGCCAGTGTTTCACCACCTGCAGCGTAAAAAATTTCTTCCTTATCTCTAATCTAAATCTACCCCCCTTTAGTTTAAAGCCATTCCCCCTTGTCCTGTCGCAACAGGCCCTGCTAAAAAGTTTGCCGCCATCTTTTTTATAAGCCTGTTTAGAAAAGCACAAATAGTCAATAAATCATGCTGTTGATTATTGTACTCATTCATCTGTGGGTTGCTGGGGCACTAGCAATGTAATTCAATCTTGAAGGTTTGTTATTGTTTAGACCACGTTGTAAAATCTATTGATAATCCATGTGCAGCATGATTTATTCTTTCATCTAATATTTGTGCTATTGGTAATAAGATACTGCAGCCATGGATTGTAACAGACATTTTAGATCACATACTTTATGGTTTTCATCTAGGAAAAGTAATAATAAAAAATTGAGAAGGGTCATAAAAACCTTATTCATGTCATTCTAAAGAGATTATTATAACATCATTATTGTACTAACATTACCTACTTTAACAAATTTCTTCTGAAGCATTGGCAAAATTTGTGTAAAAGACTGAATCTACAGTTACAAAAATAGCCATTTTCCTAGGAGGCTTTACTATCCTTCACACTTTATTATTTTAAACCATCTAAACCAAGAATCATTTTGACTTAAATTTTTGTCTTTGTTATTCTGGCTGCTCCAAGCTTTTATATGAAGGGTTCTTGAGCCAGTGATAATTTAGTTGTCTAGGCACAGCCATCTAGTGCCATTTTAAATGCAAAACATCCACACACAGCCTGCGGATGTGACACAGGACCTGCAGGATACCCGTGCCCTTCTGAACAGGCAGATAAACAGCATCTACCATTGAAAATGGTACTAAACCCTCTTAGGCAAATAAATAAAGCCTCCATAGTAGGATTGTACTTTCTTTGCATTCCTTGTGCCCTCCAATAAAAATGAGACATAATGTACAGTAGGATATTTAGGGCTGCAACTTAGCTGTCCATGTATATGTGCCTCCATGTGAGCTAGGTGTCCAAACTGCCTTTATAGCTGGTGGAGATCTCATCCTCAGTTCAGTCGCCTTAAAGTGGGCATCTTGATCAATCTAATACATCCTGATTAGATATGATCCATATCTGATATGTTGTGTCTCATCTGCTGCTCCAGAAGGACGTGGGTGTCCCATACACATGTGCACACCTACAAACACGGGGTGCAGTGCAGGTGTCTCAGGTACGATCTGGCATGAGGTGCTGAGGTTGAGAAAAGTCAGAGAGCCAGCGGTGATGCAGGCAGCTGTGGTCTACAGAGTTCCTCAGCTGGCACTTCTGTGTGTCAGCTCATGGGATGAACTGAAGAGGCTTTGCTGTATTGACTAGGTCTCCATTGGTGGGAGCCTAGCTCCATGCAGGGTCCTGACTTTAGGAGTCTGACTTTTGAAACAAATCAAACCCTTTGCTGAATCACTGTGATATTTGGCACATATGACTGACTATAGTGAAATTCATTTTAGGAGAGATGCACATATATATGTGCCATAGTAGTGGGGGGAAAAAAAAAAAGACAAACGGGATGCACTTTCCTACTCTTTACTGTGGGCAGTCAACACTTTTTGTCTTACTTACATGAATGTTAGAGGAATGGAAAAGAGAGATAACAAAATCAGTCTTAAGGGTGGTGTGAAATATGAAACTAAGAGTTAATAGATAATAGGCAGCAGAGGAATAGAGGTAATGACTCTGATTTATAAGTATGTATCTCATTTTTATTGGAGAAAACAATGCATAGAAAGTATAGGCAGACTAGTTTAATATGTCTTCTCTGTGATCTTTTCACAAAGCGTGCAATTTAAAACCCACTGAAGTCAGTGAGAACCATTTCACTGACCTGAACAAGCTTTTTATCAGAATATAAGACATTTATTCTTATGCATAGATACATAGTAAATATGTGATAGCCAGTCTTGGTTATTATATTAAAATTATTCTGAGTTTTCTACTGTTCCTTTCAGTCAGTGACTTAACATCAGACTTAAGATTGCTTCAGTAATTGCCCGACATAATTTGACACTATTTGATTCTGCCTATTTTTAACATCACTATTTGGACAGTATTAACTGTACTTCATGCTTTTCCTCACTTTATTTCCATAGAGTCCTATTAAAAAAATAAATGTGAAAAAATAAATACATGAAAACTTGTAAAGCTTGAATGAATAAAAGAAAGTTACTGGTCATAGCCATCCAGTAGATAAAATGGGTTAATACTTGTGATATGTGTTTCTATGTATTTTTATTCTCAACCCTAAGGTAAGTTTCCTTTTGGTCTATATATTGCTCCTTTGCCTTCCCTGAAGTGCAAGCTTCTCAGGCAGATCTAGGAAATTCCTCAATGCGAACACTCTTTTTCTGTTTTGAAAACCAGCATTTTTCCTTACCTGCAAGTCATAGATCAAGTCAGGAGAGAATACTTCTCCAGCGTACTTTAACTGTTTTATTAAAAGCTACTCGGTGTGCTTAAGGATTGCCGCCTAACACATGAAACTCAGTGGAAGTTTATCCATTCAGGCTTTACCGGTTATGCAGAACTTGAGGCTCGGAGAGGGTGTATCCATCGCAGTGCCCGAGGAGAGCAATTCTGCACGTTCCAGCACTTTGCTCGACCATAGCAATTGCCAGACCAAACAACGTTGTTTAAAAGCACGTTCTCATGTGTGTTTGGTACATCTCCTTCCTTTGGAAGACAAGAAGACAAAACTGTTTGATCTTTTAAAAGCTAAGTTTTAATGGAATGGAAGAGTTGTTTAAATTGTTTAACGATACTTTTGCCCATCCATTTAGGCTGGTAAGAGGAATGACTTGGAGTGGCTGAGAGCATTTAGCTTTCCATTGCAACTTGCAGAATGAGTCGTGAGATGAGAGAGCTAATGTATGTAAGGGCTTTGTTGTATTTTGTAACTTAATAACTTAGCTTACAATCGATTTCCTTTTATATTTCTTTAGGCTGCGTTTAATATATCCTGCCAAGAAAACATATGGATTATTAATTGTGTCGTAACATTACTTGTAAGGTGTTTGCCTATGTACAAAAGACAGTTGTCACAGTGTGTGAGAAGTTTGTCTCTTCATAAATTCTAATGCAAAAATGCATTTGGGGTAAATATAAGATGTCCTGATGTGATTGCTTTAAGTTCTTACCTTAAAAATGATGAACTTTTTTTTTTTTTTAATGACAGAAACCTTTGAAATGCTTATCAGACTGGCTGAGAATTACACAAGCACGCTTTTCTGCAATGCATATAGAAACATGGCTGCTGAGGCTACTACACGTGTCCAGGAGTTTTTCGCGGATGTTGGACTCTTCGTATTTGGCACAGACGTTAGCACAGAGGAATTTGTCAACAGATTTTTTGACACCCTGTTCCCAGTAGTCTACAACCACGTGATAAACCCTGGTCTGACTGACATTTCAGTGGAATATGCGGAGTGCCTCCAAATGGCGAGAAGAGACATCAGGCCCTTTGGTAACGTTCCCCAAAAGGCCATAGGACAACTGGGAAGATCACTGTTACCCAGCCGGACATTCTTGCAGGCTCTGAATTTGGGGATTGAAGTGATCAACACAACAGATCATCTGCATTTCTCTAAAGACTGCAGCAGAGCTTTACTGAGAATGCAGTACTGCCCCCATTGCCAAGGGCTGACTTTAAGTAAGCCCTGTATGGGCTACTGCCTCAACGTCATCCGAGGCTGCTTAGCTAACATGGCAGAAGTTGATCTTCACTGGCGGGGATATATTCAGTCCCTGGAGGAGCTCTCAAGTGCCATGACTGGAACATACGACATCGAGCACGTGCTTCTAAACTTTCATTCACTTGTTAATGACGCTGTCGTACAGGCTCGTATCAATGGGCCAGAATTATCTGAGCAGGTAAGAAGCTGTTTTTATCCACGCTCGGTGCAAACGTGGCACTAAGAAAAGTAACACTGATAATTATTACTTGTTTGGCCAATTTTATGGTGATGAACGCATTTGTATCCGAGTTCAGCTTTATTTGACAATGCATTTTTCCAGCACCGCCAGTTTTTATTTTAATCATGCACATGACCTGCTAATTTCCCATATTCTATTCACAAGGTTCACGTCAAGTGGAGCTTCAGCATTTTGGCAGCATTTACAGTAAAGGCTTTTCAAAATGAAAAGAATTCTTGTGTGGAATTTATCTTTTCCCATGTCCCATGAAACCACAGCTTTTTTCAAAATTTTGCTGAGTGAAAATTTTTGTTGCACAATGCAATGGAAACTTCTATTCCTTCACCCTTTTTATTTAGAAGTTAACATTTTCAGTAGGTGCACTGAATAGCTTTAGGTTTAACTTTACAACTGCGTCTGTTAAGTTCTACTGAACAAGGGTGAACAGTGGAATGTGTCATTAAGTTTGGAAGCTTAAAATATTAATGAGAGGAAAATAAATTATCTGGTGAAAAACTAATGCCACAAATATTCTATAAAAACAGAATTTAATTTAAAATTTTAATTTATAAATTAATTTAATTTAAAATTTAATTTAAATCTGATATTTGTGTAAATGAGAGTGTTAGATCTCAGCAATTATATTTGTTTGCAGATTGGACACTTGTTATACGACATACTGGGAATAATTTTTAGGAGCACAAAAAAGTGTTTTTCATGAATATAAGTAAATTGTTTAATTGCTTCATTGTTATCTTATATGCACATAAAGGTAAATTTAAACAATCCTTCTTTTAGATTCCAGTGGCCTGTCTTAAATAACCTATGACTTTGCGTAATTATTTGCATAATTTTGTAGGCTTCAGAGAAAGTAGCAGAGTTCATTTGTAACATGAACCAAATCCTTCCTTACATATACTTAAGAGAGAAAGCAAGTTATGTGAGAGCTGTGTTAGCTCTGAATGCATGAAGTGAAGAATTTTAAGATACCGTTAAGGAAGATGATACACATTATTTAGCTACACATTAGAAAGAAAGTTAGTATATCTGCAAATTTGTGAAGGTGATGTAAGTAGCAAAATTCTAATTCTTCCTATGTTACATTTAATCCACGATACATTTTGTAATTATATTTTTCTCTGTATTCTTACATTCAGACTTCACTGACAGCGACGTATTCTGTGTTTAAAGCTGGGTCGAATACCGTGATCTGGGGAGATGCCTTTAGTTTTACAGGGTACACGGGTCTGTTTGTGCCTGGGTGTCACTGTGGCGTGGCATCAGCTGAGGTGCAGTAATACTTCTAGGACTACCACAACCTGCCTCTTTACGTGACTAGCTGAAGTTGAAGCAGCGTCTTCTGCTGAGCAGCTGATATGACCTCTGGCAATAAACAGCTTGACCTAATATAACAAATACAGGATTCTTCATTTCTTACGAAGACCCACAGTCTATTAAAATGGGTTCTTCATCCTGCTTGTAGTCAGTGAGTAACAGGGAAATTGCCCATTTCTATGAATTTCCCATTTTATCTGCTTTATACCAGCCAGCTACATTAGCCAGAATCTCCTGCTGCTGAACTTCCTTGAGAAAAACTGTGATTTTTTTTTTAAAATTTTTTTCACTAACAGTTTGGCTCAAAAGTGGCTCACTAATGTCTGTATCATTCCTAATATGTTTCAGAGCTACAGTTGCCTTTTAGGGATATTCCCTGTTCCTCCTCAGATTTTTGAGGGATCTTTTTTGCCTATAATTTTCAGGAACAAGCTAGAATAAGAAAGTAAAGGCTCAAGGGAAGGCCTTCTTTTTCCTGTTTCATCCTGGGTCACTTAGTTTGAAAAGTTTTAGACTTGGATTTTCAACAGTGAAGCGGCACTGGCCCAGACTTAAGAGTCTCTCAGCACACTCACGTTTTCAAAATGAAAGTTTTTACTCTCCAAAATTTCACTCAACTTCAGTAAAAAATTAAATGGGTGAAGAGCCCTCCACCCAGTCTTTTGGCTTAATGAAATTTTCAGATTGATCCAAAATAAAATGCTTTATTTTGATATTCCTGAAAACTCTATGCCTTCCTTTTCCCCTTCCCTCATACGAAGTAAGGGATACTAAAATTTCTTATATAATGGTATTTTGTGCCAATGTGTTTGTTTGAAGATCGAGTGTTTACTTCTGTTGTGTTAAGATCTTCTCATACAGAAACACTTCCAAACTTTAAAACCTAAATATTTCATTTTTGACTCAATCTGCATCAGACGTATGCATTTAGACATACCTGTCACTTAATCTCTATGTTATAATTGACCAGTCCTTTCTCTGTTTCATCTATAATTTGGACAAATAAGACTATGATGCATTGATCCCTTGAAACGTGGTGATCCAGTCAGTCAGTTCTGATTTGCTGAGTATGGCTTGAATATATTTCATGTTTGCCTATACATTAGGTATCAAGACTTAATTCTGACGTAATAAATACAGTCTTTCAGCTTTAAGAGGCAGAGGACACGAATTCTGTTGAAACTGGCTCATTAATATTTATTTATTTTATCTTCAGAGTGACTCATGAACTGTTTCAAATTTTGATAAGCAATTAATGCATCAGTAATTCTAACAGACACAGAAAAGGTGATTATGAGCCAGCAAATAATGGCTCGCTTAGGCACGCAGCAGTCTCTGCAGTTTTAAAAGTGAGTTTCATCACAGTAAGTACTTTTATGAGTTTTAAAGAAGCAGACAGAGAAAAAAAAATCTTTAAATGTTTGGAAGTATGATATATATATATATCTGTGAAAAAAGCTAATAGGAGAATCAACAGAGTATCCTGCTTAGTGATACATGTATTTGTACAGCTCTTCATCTAATCGTGTACGTTTGTGTAAATAACTATATGTAAAGAATTTTTTTCTAACATGTTGTGTGGATATCTATATTTAAATCTAATGTGTATTCATACATTAAGCTCTGTGTGGTGTAGAAAGACCACTGATGCCTATATAACATGGCTTCCTTTTACAAAACTCTTTTCCAGTAATTTACAACTTGTTCCCTTTTCTGCTTGGGTCAGCAGAGCAGTGCCACACTGTCTCCAGCTGGAATTTCTCTTTCCCTTTGTTCTTCCTGTTTCGAATTCACGCCTTTAATTGCTGCATCCCACAGCTCTGCTGACTGACAAATAAGTGCAGCACCTGTTCATCATCTCTATACCTGGACATTATTCTGTGCTATTCTGCAGGATCTAGTGGACATGTGTGGGTTGTGTAACTCTTCACACATATATATATGTTCACATATATATATATATACACACACATATAGAATCATAGAATCATAGAATCATTGAGGTTGGAAAAGACCTCTAAGATCATCGAGTCCAACCATTGACCCAACACCACCACCCACTAAACCATGTCCCTAAGCGCCTCATCTACGCATCTTTTAAATACCTCCAGGGATGGGGACTCCACCACTTCCCCGGGCAGCCTCTTCCAATGTTTCACCACTCTTTCAGTAAAGAAATTTTTCCTTACATCCAGTCTAAACCTCCCCTGGCACAACTTGAGGCCATTTCCTCTTGTCCTATCGCTTGTTACTTGGGAGAAGAGACCGACACTCACCTCGCTACAACCTCCTTTCAGGTAGTTGTAGAGAGCGATGAGATCTCCCCTCAGCCTCCTTTTCTCCAGGCTAAACAACCCCAGTTCCCTCAGCCGCTCCTCATAAGACTTGTTCTCCAGACCCCTCACCAGCCTCACTGCCCTTCTCTGGACACGCTCCAGCACCTCAATGTCCTTCTTGTGGTGAGGGGCCCAAAACTGAACACAGGATTCGAGGTGCAGCCTCACCAGTGCCGAGTACAGGGGCACCATCACTTCCCTACTCCTGCTGGCCACACTATTTCTGATCCAGGCCAGGATGCCATTGGCCTTCTTGGCCGCCTGGGCACACTGCCGGCTCATGTTCAGCCGGCTGTCGACCAACACCCCCAGGTCCTTCTCTGCTGGGCAGCTTTCCAGCCACTCTTCCCCAAGCCTGTAGCGCTGCATGGGGTTGTTGTGGCCGAAGTGCAGGACCCGGCACTTGGCCTTGTTGAACCTCATACAGTTGGCCTGGGCCCATCGATCCAGCCTGTCCAGGTCCCTCTGCAGAGACTTCCTACCCTCCAGCAGATCAACACTCCCGCCCAACTTGGTGTCGTCTGCAAACTTACTGAGGGTGCACTCGATCTCATCCAGATCATTGATAAAGATATTGAACAAGACCGGCCCCAAAACTGAGCCCTGGGGAACACCGCTCGTGACCGGCCGCCAACTGGATTGAACTCCATTCACCACAACTCTCTGGGCCCGGCCGTCCAGCCAGTTTTTGACCCAGCGCAGAGTCCACCTGTCTAAGCCGTGAGCCGCCAGCTTCTCTAGGAGAATGCTGTGGGAGACAGTGTCAAAGGCCTTGCTGAAGTCCAGGCAGACCACATCCACAGCCTTTCCCTCATCCACTAGGCGGGTCACCTGGTCATAGAAGGAGATCAGGTTGGTCAAGCAGGACCTGCCTCTCATGAATCTGTGCTGGCTAGGCCGGATCCCCTGGTTGTCCCGCTCATGCTTTGTGAGCGCCCTCAAGATGAACCGCTCCATAATCTTCCCCGGCAATTTATGTCATATTTTATGACAGTTCTGTTCTGTGTTCCTGAAGTTTGTATATGTCCATTTATGTACTGTTTATGCTCAGTGTATAGTGGACCCTATGCTTTTTAGCTGGTAGGAGTTGGAACAGAAGTTTTTTAGCAAACTTCTGTGTGTATCCTCAGGCAAATATAATGTAATAGAGGTTTAAGAGAGCTGCATCATACAAAACAAGAACAGTATTCATTATTAAGATAACCTGAAGAAGATGATATTAAGTAGCTGTTAAGCATTGGATAACAGGTAAAAATGCTTATTGCTACAAAGGACTTTGTAGCTTCATCCCGTGCCCCGCTTTGTGCTCAGCCTGAGTTGCCATGTGCTGGTCTCTGAACTTGCGTATAGCCAGGGAAATCCCCATTGAGGGCAACTGTGCAGGCTAGTGAACGCACAAGAGCTTTGTAATGCATTCAAGCCTTATTTAAGGAAAAACAAACAAACAAACTAAAAACCTATGGAAACTTGTTTACAAGTTGTAATAAATTGTTTCATGTTACCTCCATTCTGTTATGCTAGCCACTGAGTGTCAACATTAAGACAGAAGGACAAAGAGAGATTTTAGCAAGATGTGCAAAGTTTTGGTGTGGATGGAGCCTACTATCCCCAGCGTAAGAGCGTGTTTCTGTTCCCTTTATGCATGGGTTCATGGCACGGCCCCATGCCATGGAAGGGCAAGTTCCTGTGTCACTCACAGGGTGGTTCAACGGCAGCTTAAGCCAGTCTCACCCTAGGTTGCCCAAGTCCTGCTCTGGCACCGTCCTCAGCTGTGTGTTTCCACCCCTTTCCCTGTGTGCAAGCTGCTTCGGCAGCTGAAATTCAAGGTTGAGGGAGCTGTCTGCAAGAGAGAGTCTCTCTTAGCCATGGTTTTGTTTCTGTGTGTGAAGACTTGTGCTGTCACATGTTGGGTAACACAGCAGCTGAGAGGTCCATCGGAGTGGAACAGAGGAGCTGAGAGGAGGTGAAATGGGTCTGAGGCAAGAGCTGAAGGAAGAGGAGAAAGGAACAGGAGAGAAGAGAAAGAGGAAAGTCACAAGGCTTTATAATAAAATCTTTCCTCCAAACTTCACATGAAACTATCGTTCTCGATTCCCAAAAGATCAATGGTGTTTGGGATTAATATTGAATAAAAGAGATGAAAAGGAATATTGATTAGTTGTTCATTGTGTATTCTGGGAACTGATGATTTAGGGATCTGCAGGAAAATGCAGTATGTGACCATGATATTAAAAGCTATATATGCATATAAAAATGTGGGAATTAGAAACAGAACAGAAAAAATTAAAATCACACAAATTCTGGCATTTCCTAATTTTGGAAGTGAGGAATTTGTGCTATAGGTTTGGTAAAATTCTCATATGTATTTTCATATGTAATATAAGCCTACAAAAATTTGGAATGGGATTTTCAAAAGCACTATGTCTTCACTGTGTTCTAACCCACGTGGACTTTCACCAGATCAGTTTTCCAAACGGTTGGAGGTAATGAAAATGTCAAACTTCTGGAAGTTCTCAAGTCCTTTCACTGATCTTAGTCTCATCCTGAAAGAAGATCTAAGTAAGTTATGTATCTTCTAAAAAATATGCATAATTATATTGTATGAAGAGACTTTTGTCTTGCTCTTTTTTTAATCTGTTGTTAATACTAGGAAAAAAGCAACATCTTTCTTGTGTCATAGAATGCTAGCAGGAAGAAGTTAATAGACTGTATTTAGAGTTTTATTTCCTTCTTGATTATTTTTGCTTGAAATGACTAGCTATAAACACTTAAACAGTCAGAACTCCTGTAATACTGTGATGTTTTAAATTTAATATTCCCATGAAGAGACATATCACAAACATTATAAATAGAATATTTGTGGGTTTTTTTCTATTCCTTCTAGGATCTGTTTTATGTAGCTACTTTTTATTGGGGTTTCTCTAGCGAAAAGTCACACAGCCTTATTCCATGCCATTCCAGAAAATGAAGTGCTGTAGAAGTGCACTAAACCAATTAATTTTTTAGAATTAAAAAAGGAATGGAAAGAAGGTGATAAAAAACATCTTTTGATAATCCCAAATTTATACAAAACATACACCTGCTAGCTATAGTATAATTGCAGGTTTTAATTTTGGAAAGAAGTAAGCTTGATTGTCAACAAACGACCAGATTAACAGCATTTCTAATTGTGGAAAGTGCTGTGCCTGGATATTTGGTCACTTTCATAGCTTTACAGGTTAAGGCACTTAAAGAGATCAGCATCCTTTGAAGTAGCTATTCTGTGAACCCACTTCCGTAGTGTCTAAGATCTAATTTATTTACTTACATGATTATATGCCTAGAAATACAGCAGCTTTATGCTTACTGCTTCATAGCTACTGCAGTTTGGTTGCTTGCTTAAAGTGCATTAGTCAATCATGTAATGTAAGTTCACAAGCTATTTGAACCTATATTAAAAAATAATTGATTTCTCACTCTATTTTAAAGAAATTTTAATATTGGAAAATGCTTAGTATAAAACTTTTATATAAATCAGGTCATGAAAGAGATCTGAAATTCATCACTTAAAAATAAATTGTAGCTATCACAAAGAGCTGTACTCAGTGCACCTAAAATGGACTTGTGTATCTATTCTATATGCATATAAAAATACACAGTATAATGTTAACCAAAAGTGGTTATTGATTTGATAACAATCAGAGATATAATTACAGTATTTTTCTGTAAGGGAAATATTAGGCTGTACTTCCAAGCATTATTTATAATGTCCACCCCTGATTTTGCTTGAAAAACTTCTGAGTTACCCATCTAATAAAAATTCAAGAAAATAGAAGAATGGAAGAAAAAAATAAGCATTTCCATTTGTCCTGGTTTCGGCTGGGATAGAGTTAATTTTCTTCCTAGTAGCTGGTACAGTGCTGTGTTTTGGATTTAGGATGAGAACAATGTTGATAGCACACCCATGTTTTAGTTGTTGCTAGGTAGTGCTTACACTAGTCAAGGACTTTTCAGCTTCCCATGCTCTACCGACTGAGAAGGCTGGAGGTGCGCAAGAAGCTGGGAGGGGGCACAGCCAGGACAGCTGACCCAAACTGGCCAAAGGGACATTCCATACCATGTGACGTCATGCTCAGGATATAAGTTGGGGGGAGTTGGCCGGGGGCGGGGGTGCTGCTCGGGGACTGGCTGGCTGCCGATCAGCGGGTGGTGAGCAATTGCATCGTGCATCATTTGCTTTGTATATTCTTTTATCATTATTATTGTTCTTGTCCCTTCCCTTTCTGTCCTATTAAACTGTCTTTATCTCAACCCCCAAATTTTACTTTTGTTTTTCCGATTCTCTCCCCCATCCCACTGTGGGGGCTGGGGAGTGAGCGAACGGCTGTGTGGTGTTTAGCTGCCTGCCGGGTTAAACCACACCACCATTAAAACTGAAAATTCAGGAAAACAGAGTAAAGGAGAAAAATAAGAAACGTTTCCCCTGAAACAATTCAGTCTGTCTAAACAACGTCATATGAATGTCTTCTAACGTTATTTCCATGTGTTTCAGTGCACCCAACAGTATGTACACAGAAGGGACATACATTTATTATCAAATTTAGTGACTATTTTACCACTAGCTTATCTTACTTCGCCTCATTAGTGGAGGAACCTTTCATCGTTCTTTGATTTTGAGGGCTATGAATGCTGCATACCCTTCAGCAAAATGGTTAAGGGCTTTAACCTTAATTTTGCTTCTTTGGATTTTGTTTTCTTGTTTCACAGTCATAGCATTATTCCCATGACTCCTGCTTTTGGCTTTTGAAACTTTTAAAAGGAAGTAATGTACATTTACTCTTGCCACCTTAATTTTCTCATTACTTTAACCTAAAATGAAGTAAGAAATACACCATTTGGAAGTGACGCATTCAAGATTTTGTTATTTTTTAAATAAATATTAAAACAGTATTTTACAAATGGGGAGGTTCAGACTTGATATTAGGAAGCATTCTTTACCGAGAGGGTGGTCAAACACTGAACAGGCTTCCTAGAGAGGTGGTCGATGCCCCAGGCCTGTCAGTGTTTAAGAGGCATTTCGAGAATGCCCTTAACAACATGCTTTAACTTTCAGTCAGCCCTGAGTTGGTCAGGCACTTGGACTAGATGATCGTTGTAGGTCCTTTCCAGCTGAAATAGTGTAGTCTGTTCTGTTCTGTTTTGTTCTATTCTATTCTATTTTAAATTCTTTTATGAAATAGCATAGACTGAAAATCAAAACCCTGGTTAAAAAGAAACAAAAACTCTACACATAAGAATTAATTATGTGAAAACATAGTTTCACAGCCTAATTTACTGTATATACTAGAGTAAAACTGGCAATTGTTATAGAATAACCTACTCACTTATTATTTTACAAATTAAGCAGATTGCAAAGCATGGTATAATTTATGACTGCTTTGGTTTATTATCCGTATTGTTTATATTTAAACTGCACACTAAATTTCTCTATTGCAAACATTCTAGGTATACCTATTTCCAATCAGATAAAGTAAGTTTAGACAAACATATAGCTGGCTCTTCCAAATAGCTGACTGCATTTGTCTGTGATTCATCTGCTGCTGTGTAGACAACTTTTTCCAGCATTTGCACAATGCAGAGACATGCAGGCAGCGTCATTCTGAGGGAGTTCTCCAATGCTGCAGTAAAAGAAAAGCAACTTGAGTGCAGGGACAACTTACCATATTCAAATCCCAGACTTCCCTCTCTTTCGTGCTTCTACACGGTCCTGCTCCTTCGTCATGATTGCTACGATTACCTTGGAGGATCACTCACTCTCCCTTCATAAGAGAGCCCTGTGTAACACAAGGCTCCAGGTGCACTTGGCATGGGCAGAAAAAAGAAGCATTGTCAGTGCTGGACGCAGAGTTTTGTGCCTCAGGATGGCCCCAGTATGGACAGCTGACCTAGCTATGCTAGCTCCTCCCAAACTTTGGTCTTGTTGCCACTAGCAGTCAGGGAGGCAGCAGGGAGACAGGATGATTAACAGTGCCCTTACTTTTGGCATCAAACAGCCAAACCCCTCTGTGTCTCTGTAAGTATGTATGTATGCGCCTGTGGTGTGTATGGTGGATTACTGGCTTGCAGTTTCTCGCTGGGAAAGAAAAGGAGGATTATCTCTGAAATAAGATGCAGAGGGATGGGGAGAAAGGGAGTGTGAGTAAAGGTGAGGGAAGTGGATTGGGGTCCTGGGTAAGATGTGCAGGTCCCCCACACTCTATTGACCCTCTACTCTTTACAGGCTTAGGTTACAACAGTGGCACAGGAGCCAGGGCACTGCCAGGTTTCACTGTCGACAACGTCCCATAGCTTATCAAGAATGCAGTGTACATTGCAGGTGGGGTAAGTTGTAGCTGTTTTTAAGTACCTCATTGACATCAACCGGGAAGAATCCATCACTGGCAAGAAGTGTCTGTCACCATAGGGGAGGGCAGAAAGGCTGGGCAGTTGGTAACAGGAGGTCAACAGAGTACCCAGCACCAGGATCCCACTGCCAGGCCAGAGCACACTGCTTCCATCGGGGGATGACGTAGGCACTGCTGATATTCAGAGAAGAGCCCCCACCAAGGACAGACCACAAAATGGGCAGAGACCACATGTGATCTGAAAGATACAGGAGCTCAGATGTGGTGCATTTTCTTTAGCTATTCCTCTCATTTTTGAGATTATATGTGATACAAACTACTTCTTCACATGGCTTTTGACCCGTCTCTCTACCTGTGCTGTTTCCTTTAAAAGCAGACACCTTCTGGTTGTTTTCATGCCTGGTTTCCATGGCAAAGTGTGTGACACTGTTCTCTTGTCATCCAGCGTACCAGCTCTTGAGTAGCATTGTGCTGCTGCTGCCAGGGCTCTGCTACAGGATCTGTTAGGACTGCAAGGAACAAATGTCCTTGTTGAGCCTGTCCCTGTTCACCCTTTCTTATTCATTCTGCCTGGGCTGTTTTCACCTTCTTCCTCTAGGCATAATGCTTCCTTTTTTAGCTGGAAACAAGTGTGCAGAATGCTGTAACCACTGAAGATGTCATTGACACTTTCCAGAGCACTTTTCAGGGCACTGCCAGACTGATGCAGCCAGCAGCCAGTGTTTTCAGGATGTCAGAAGCCTTCATTTTTATGGTGATGAGGGGGCAAGGTCATCGTTTCTTTTATCAATGGGTAAAGAGGGTGAAAAATCTCAGCTGGAGGGAGTAGATGGAGTCTCCTATGGGAAGACTTTCTTCAAAAATAGGGGGTAAACATGAGAGGGCTTGTGGATAGAGGACACTCTATCCTGCTGATAGTAAAGTGTGCTGCCTGTCAATCTTTTCTTGCTTCAGATGTTGATTTGGAAGGGACACACATCATGGGGGAACTATAACCACCCTGATATCTGGTGGAAGGACAACACAGCAGTGAACAAGCAATTTAGGAGATTTCTGGAGTGCATTGGCAACAACTTCCTGGCATAGGTGCCAACAAGGAAGGGTGCTTTGCTGGATTTGATACTTACAAACAAGGAAGAATGTGTCAGAGATGTGAAAGTCAGGAGCAGCCTTGAGATGGTAAGAGTTCAATATCGTAAGAGGAGGAAGCAGTGCAAAAATGAGTACCACAACCCTGGATTTCAGGAGACCAGATTTCAACCTCTGCAGAGATATGCTTGGAAGAATCCCATGGGGTATGGCCAAGTACATAAACAGCAAAAGTAAGACAAGGGAAAACGTGTGCCTACTGCTGAATGGGGCAGGGGAACTGGTGACACAGGACACAGAAAAGGCTGAGGTATTCAATGCCTTCTTTGCCTCAGTCTTTAATAGTAAGACTAACCTTCAGAAATTCAAGGACCTGGAGACCAGGGGGAAGGTCTGGATCAATGAAGACTTACTCTCAGTGGAGGAGAACAAGGTTAGGGCGCTAACCATAGAGCACGTAAACAAATGGGACATACATAAGTTCATGGGGCCTGACAAGTAGCACCCACAAGTGCTGAGGCAGCTGGCTGATGTCACTATGAGGCCACTCTCAATTATCTTTGAATGGTCTTGGCAACTGGGAGAGGTTCCTGAAGACTGGAAGAAAGCAAATGTCACCCCTATCTTCAAAAAAAGTAAGAAGGAGGATCCAGGAAACTACAGGTCAGTCAGCCTCACATTGATCCCTGGAAAGGTGATGGAGCAACTAATCCTGGAGACCATTCCAAACACATAGACAAGAAAGTGATTGGGAGTAATCAGCATGAATTGACAAAGGGGAAACCATGCTTAACCAACCTGATATCCTTGATAGGACAGCTGACTTGATAAGGTATGGATAAAGCAATGGATGATATTTACTTCGACTTTACTAAAGCCTTTGAGACTGTCTCCTGCACCATCCTTAAATGTAAGCTGACAAAGTGCACAGTGAGGAGGACTGAAAACCAGATGAGTGGCTGGGCCCAGAGGATTGTGATCAGTGGCACAAAGTACAGTTAGAGGCAAGTCACTAGTGCTGTACCTCAGGGATTGGTACTAGGACAAATACTGTTTAATGTCTTTATTAATGGCCTGGTTGATGGGACAGAGTGCACCCTCAGCAAGTTTGCAAACAATGCAAAACTGGGAGGAGTAGCTGATGCACTAAATGATTGTGCCATTCAGAGGGACCTTGGCAGGCTGAAGAACTGGCCTGAAGGGAATCTCACGAAGTTCAACAAAGGAAGATGAAAAATCGTGCACCTGGGGAGGAATAACGCCATGCACCAGTACATGCTGGGGTCTGACTCACTGGAAAGCAGCTTTGGAAGAAAGGCCTTGGGGGTCCTGGTGGATAGCAAGTTGAACATGAGAAATGCCCCGGCACAGCAAAGAAGGCCAACAGCCTCCTGGGCTGCATTAGGTAGGCTGTAACCTGCAGTTTGAGGGAGGTGATCCTTTTCTTCTGCTCAGCACTGGTGAGGACACATCTGGAGTGCTGTGTCCAGTTCTGGGCTCCCCAGTATGAGAAAGATATGGACTGACTGAAGTGAGTCCAGCTACAAAGATGATGGTGGGACTGGAGCATCTTTCATATAAGGAGAGGCTGAGAGAGCTGGGATTGTTCAACCTGGAGAAGAGGCTCAGGGGGAATCTCATCAATGTGCATAAACACCTCATATGAGCCAATGAAGAGGAAGGAGCCAAGCTCTTTTCAGTGGTGCCCACTGACAGGACAAGAGGCAATGGGCAGAAATTAAAAAAACACAAAATTCCATGGAGCTGGTTGCCCAGAGAGGTTGTGGGTTTTCCATCCTTGGAAATATTCAAAACCCAACTAGACATGAACCTGGACAACCAACTGTAGCTGACCCTGCTTGAATAGGGATGTTGGACTATATGACCTCAAGAAGTCCCTCCCAACCTAAACAATTCTGTGATTCTGTGAAATGACTTAGAAGGTGGGTGCATCAGGGGAATATTCTTACCAAGGAGCCAGCCATCTTTGAATCAGTAGCTGTGGTTGGATAGGACCCACATATGGGCATCATGGACAAGGCAGGAACCTGTCATGTTCATGGTGTGTAGGGATTCAAGTGGCACGGACTCTGGCAGGCAGTAGCCAAAGACCTTTATTGCTCTTTGTCGCATCTTTCATAGCAAGCAGAAGTGTACATGCGCTACCTGCAGCTTGCAGAGAGGTTATAGCCTCATGTTCACACACATCTATGCTCTAGCAGACTAGCCTATCCCTCCTCCTGCTTCCTCTTCCTTCCTCTATTGCAAAATGCCTTCATGGCCTTTTATCTTGTTTTCTCCTTCCAGTTGCAGCACATTCCTTTTCCTCCTTTCAGCTACAGCATATCTTCTGTTTACGTGCCTTCTCATGCCAGGTGGTACAATGTTTACTCATTAAAGTCAAACTCAGGAGATTCCCATCCCCACAATGGTGGTGTTCTTCTAGTGCAGGATGTGGGCCCTGGCTTCATCTCATGGCTGATGAACATTGCCATGCAAGGTATTCACCACCACGGTATGCTGTTAAAGCTAAGTCTGCACAAGACAGTACGCATTGTCTATTTCACAGATCTTCGGTCAAAGCAAAAGTGAATGAATTGCTCCTTATACAATCTCAAAGCCTGGATGAAATTCCCCAGGACAGGATGATAGAAATTGAGGCCAACAGAGAGAGAGCCCAGAGGTTCTCAAAGGAGTTGGTCACAAAGCAGTATATCAACAATAGGTACTTTTGTTCTCAAGAGAAGTGGAGGCATTGATGATAAACTGTGGAGGGAAGATGAGCCTTGGTTTAGAGACTGCACAGATACAACCTAAATTTGATGTTGTGGGAAAATTAATTATATTGTTCCTATCACCAAAGTATCTAACTGGACTCAGCCTTGTACTCCTTTAACTTTCAGCATGTGTGTATTCCCATTACCAGTTTATAAAAGACAAACCCCAAGTGAGCAACATGCCAGATAGTTCTTTCATACTTTTTTAAAAAAGTAAAAAATTAAATACATAATTTTCAGCAAAGCAGACTTTGGAATAAAATTGTGGAGTTCTGCCTGAAGCTTTTGGCATATGTCTCTGCCATCATTACTTTGCTGAATTTAAATTACTTGGTAAATTGATGAATTTAAATTACAAGATCGATACAAACTGATTTGTGGAAACTGCTGAACAGTAACTGGATTTAAACTCCTCATCTTATACATGTCTGTATTCTAGTATCATTGTGTTCTAAAGGAAGGTTTGATATCTAACCTAACACACAGTTGAACACCATCACCTTCCATTTCTCTCCATTCACAGATATGCATCCAGCTGTAGCTGTGAAAAACTGTGGTGCTTGTATAATAAAGTATGGCATATTTTATACATCAGTTATTTTTTTTAATGTAGCATGGAGTTAAGTGTACTGCAGTCATGACCTCCATCTAATTAAGATTCCTCTAGTGTTATATTTCACTTCCCCATTGTTTCAAAGTGGAAAAGCTCCTTGGTGCTGTCAAAATGTTTTCTTCTGAGGCTAAACTGGGCTTCGTTCATCAGAAAAGAGAATGGAGAACTTTGAAAACAAAGCAAAAATCAGCAAAGCAAGTGTTTATGGCTTGTCTGTAACTAATGAAAAGTTGTTTTCATTAAATAGTAGGCTTTCTTCCTACCTAAACATACCTAGTGGTTTGACAGCTCTTCCCATCTTTTCTGGTTCGATCCATCCTTGCTATATATTTCAGTAGCTTGCACTTACTGAGTCCTGAAGTATTACCCTTATTTCTGTAGTCTTGTCCTCTATACCACACACTATATACTACCCTATAAATGCCCATGCTGTTTTACAGATTTTGTAACTAAAGTCAGTGTTTTCCAAATAACAACAAAATCTCTGCTACAATATTTAACATAAAAATAGTGGTAATCACATCCCGGAGCATCTCTTGATTGTTGGAATCCCTGTTGTAAGCTCTGTGCTGCAGAATTCTGCTCAAAATTGGTGTCCTTTTCCAGTGCAATTGGCCTATTTGCGTTTAATGTGTAGAAAAAGGGCTTCAAATTATGCATAGAATATTAGCAGAGGCAATAATACATCCATAGTTATGCACACATTTTGGAAAAATATATGTTAGTGTATGATCTGATCCTTTCATTTATCAGGGCATTACTTCTCAAGTACAAATTGGAAAGAAAAAATAAAATTGATACACACTGCTGGACATACACTTGCTAATATTCTGTTAGTGTCTTTATTTTAAGGTTTATGATACACTGGCAGATATGTGGCAAACACTGGAAGCACTCCTTTCTGTCAATAACTTCTTAAATATAATAGCAGAACATGAAGCCATGAAACCATGTCTGTCTAAATAAAGTCAATTGCTGCCATCCTCAGCTTCTCAGCATTTGAGTATATGGTGGCACGGCTTTTGGTACCTGTTTCAAGATACATCATTTCCAATTCCTTTTCTTTCGGCCAATTTTCCTTTCATTTATGGAAATGAGAGAAGACTTATTTCTCACCTTTGGTGAGAAGTGGTTCAAATCCAGTGTCAAGTTCATGTCTCACACTTTTCTGAAAAGTACTTTTCTAATTCATTTGCCAAATTGCCCAGGTTCCTCCCCTGCAAGTCCTACAATGGAGTTACTTCTTGTATGGGGTGCAGGTGCCCCGGTGCTGGCAGCGGGGGGCTGCAGGGCGGCCTCTGTGAGGAGAGGCCGGGGCTGCCCCGTGCCAGACACAGCCGGTTCCATCCGGCTCCAGCTGACCCAGCGCAGGGCACAGAGGAGCCCCTCAGCCAAGCTGGTGGTACCTCAGGGAGAACATATTTAAGAAAGCGCAAAAATGATGCATGGCAGTGAGGAGTGAGAAAAAAAAGTGAGAGAAACAGCCCCACAGACACTAAGGCTAGAGAAGGAGGAGGGGGAGGAGGTGCTCCAGGCGCCGGAGCAGATATCCCCCCTGCAGCCCATGGAGAAGACCACGGTGAAGCAGGTTGTGCCCCTGCAGCCCACGCAGTAGACCATGGTGGAGCAGATCTCCACACTGCAGCCCATGGACAACCCCATGCGGGAGCAGGGGAAAAGTGTGGGGAGGAAAGAGTGGCAGACAGAAGTGTTATGGACTGGCCACAACCCCCATTCCCCGTCCCCCCTGCAGCACTTGGGGGGGCTGAGGGGAGGCAGAGGAGTTGGGAACGAAGAAGTGAAGTTGAGCCTGGGGTGAAGGGGGGGCTAGGGGGAAGGTGTTTTTAGTTTTATCTTTGTTTCTCACCATCCTACTCTATTTTTAATTGGCAATAAATGAAATTAATCTTCCCCAAGTTGAGGCTGTTTTGCCCATGACAATAATTGGTGAGTGCTCTCCTTGGCTTTATCTTGACCCACGAGCTTTTTCATATTATTTTCTCCCCCTGTCCTGCTGAGGAGGGGGAATGAGAGAGTGGCTGGGTGGGGGTCTGGCAGCCAGCCACGGTCAACCCACCACACTTATCAACACACATACACAGCTTTGGCAAGCAATGCTGAGTAGGGCAGGTTTGCATAAGGTATCTTCAATATAGACTGCCAAGTAAATAATGTAGGAACATATCATGGCATGCATTATGCAGTCCTATTTAATGTGTTTAGAGCAAATCCACTTCACAATTTGAAATGACTTGAATCTTTTGTTAAATCTTTCAGTTTGCTGCACTTCCTTCTTAAGATTGAGATCTGTTTTGTCAGGAAAGCATAGGATCTTTAATATACCTCCCTTTTTTCTCTTTTTTAACAGAAGGTTAGGCAAAATTTGGGCAAAATGCACAGATCCAAAATGGCCTTCCTCTTTCCATTGGCTGCATAGGGACTCAGAGGTCTGAAAAATGTGGAGTAAGCGGTCTCAGCTGCCATCACGTTCTGGTTTTAGGTAACATGCTATATGTCTAATTCTGCTTTGGCACCATGGCAGGCTTGTCTGAACGAGTCCACGGGGGAGCTGAACTGAAGGTAAGGAAGGTGCTCCAAGAGGCTGAAAATGCTGCAGTCTGGTTCTTCATAGTTGCAGAAAGAGAAGAAAGGAGGCTTTTCACTCCTTCCCCAAAGCAAAGTAAGAGGCACGAACAAGTGTAAAAGAAGAAGTCAACTGAGGATCCTTTCTGTAGGCTGTATACGTGTTTTCTTTTTTCTCTGTTTTTCCTTTTTCATTGTGAAACAGAGTAACTGTTCTCAAAGAGAGTTACTGAGCTGAGCAGACTTCTGGTGTCTCAGTTGGCCCTTAAATCACTACCAACCCTTTGTACTGGAAGAGAAAAACTTTGTGAAGGCAAATCCAGAGATTTTGAAGCAAATGAGTTTTTCAGACTATTTTGGTCCCTGAAATAATATGAACATGTATGAATAAGTGACTGTCTTGTACATCACAAAAGATCTTCAAGGAAAACTGGTTTGTCCAGGTTCAAGTAAGAGTGTGAGGAGACACTGAAACACTTAATATATACAGATACAGGAAGCAAAACCACTAATCTCCTAAGATGTAGTTTGGAATGGGGGAGAAACACCTCGGTTCTCTGAAATGCTGACTAACTACATAGTGGGTTTTTTCCCTCATCTTTTTTTTCAGATGGTTTCTGATTCTTTATTATCATGAAAAGGTGACCCTCCAATTATCTAAAGAGTTGTTGACAGTGTCTTATGCTAAATGAAATAATGCATTGTGACTGTTACTGTAAGTGTGCATGATTTTATTGATTTACATACTTTTGTTGCAGATCTTACTTACAAAACTGCTCTCCTCTTCACAATTTTGGAACATAAATTGCAGCTTCCCACAAAGTGTAAACACATCATGCAGATATACTGACGCAGCCAACTTGTTTTGCTTCCACAAATTCTTTATGTATTGTAAGTTGTAATATGTTTTTTGTTTTAAGTGAGTAACATGCCTGATAAAGGTTATAGACCCCCATTTCTGCTTTCATTGACAGTCACCTTCCTACTGAATTTCTTTTGGTTTACCCAGGTGACCCTGGATAGACTTAGATTTAATGAACAATTCTGCCTGCATCAGACAAGAAGGCATAATGTTAGCCCTCTACGTCAGAGCTGTACTTGCAGGGCACACAGAAGTAAGGAGCAATAAAGTAAATTTTAACCACTAGAGAGCATAGATAAATCAGTCTAACTACACACAGGCACACAGGCAGCTGATCTTTGGAAAGGGCTACTGCCGGTTTTATATAATTGCTTTTCAGAAGAGAACCACAGAGTGTTTTCACTGAACGTAAATGAAACACCTTGGCATCCACTGAAGCAGACTTGGATCGGGAGAGCTGGCAGCCTCTTACAAGAAGCAGTTTTGTTGAACTGCCTTTGAATAGTTTGAACTGGCAGTGCTGTATACTGGCTGCAGGGTAACTTGGCTGAGAACATTAGGATTTCCCCTGACATTAAGCCATTAAAAAAAAAATCATTTCCTTCCCTCCCACCCCCATTCAGAAGGAGAAACTATTTTTACTGCCAGACTTGCCGAGTGTTCGTCCCTCATGAAAGGAGCAGCAGAATTAAAACCATTTAAGGTTTTAGTAATTAAAGACCAGAAGACACAAATTAAAAGTATATTAAGTTACTCAAATTTAATGGTCTATTAGATTTTATTTTACAATCAGAACATGCAAAATTATGAAGGAAATCAGAGATAATTAAAAACTGACAAGATGGGAGAACAGTCTCAAGAACTTGGGCTGGAGCACTGGTTTTGGTAGATGGAGTGGTAGGAAGAGGGTACAGGTCTCAGTCACATGAAAGTTGTGGACTGTGGCTCCCAGGATCCAACAGCTTGGACAGCAGTCTTTTGCAAAACCGTATTAAAAAATCACTGATTAAAAAAAAAATGGTTTGCAAACTCTTAGCATTTTTGTCTCTTCCTTGGTCCTCCGTCTTGACTGTAGATTTCCCCAAAAAGGTGTACAGCAATGGCACTGATGCCACGCTAATGCCAAACAGTGGAATAATTAGTTCAGTATCTCCAAGTTGTACTTTTATTTATGTATCATAGAAAATGGTTTTCCTTTTTTTTGCAACATGTAATCTCTGTTTTTTCTGATGAGGCTACCACTGCCTTGCTGGTGGGTCTGCATTTTGTATATCTGCAGTTTGCATTTATCTTTGCTCAATACCGTCTGGTTGGGTGTGGGGCAAACTATTACATTTAACAAGGTTGCTTTGAACTGGTTATTTCTTAAGCTTGAAACCACTTCCAACTCTATTTCACTCAAAAATTCTAAATACACTTTTTCATGTATTACCTGAGCTTTTAATTACAATTTTGAATAAAATTGCTTTGAAATTACCATTATTTGGCAAGTCCATTTAAGATTTGTCTTGCAGATGATTATAAATTGAGTGTTTAATAATTTGTGGAAGCATTATTCTAAGTATCAGCTTTACTCTCTAATTCTCTAGGCTGTTGTTCACAATGTTTTCCCCCTTCAGCTTGTCTTGGACTTCTCTTGCAAGTTCCGTAAAATGATTAAACCTATGTATGAAACTTATAAAATTATAAGTTGCCGCTGTAACTCCAGAGTTTGCTTAGAGTTCTGGATGCCTAAGACATATTGCCAGGAGTCCTGAGGCTACAGTGGAAGAAGAGAGACAACTAGTCACAGATAAAGAACACAACATTTACAAAGAAAACAAAGGAGATGATACACAATTCCTGCATGATTTTCCTGTGTTGCCAACAGTGGTGGTACTCCACCACTCTTTCCTAAGACAATCATCTCATTAACATCTTTTTCCTGTTCTGAAGTAAAAGTGGCCTGTTGTACCAAATGCTTGCTCTCCTTGTTTTCAGGAACCTGAATTTTGTCTCAGTAGGGAATACTTTAATCTTCCGTGCACATGTGCACGCTCTCACATATCAAAATACATTTTTCTTTGCAACAGAAGTTTGATATTAAATAAGCAACTGTTACAAGCAGCAAACGATAAAAGCCTGCTTAAGTGCTTGGAAATACTGAAATGCTGGTGCTCCCTCTTGTGGTTTAACTAGAAGAAGACAAACCAGTGAAACTAGCGCTACGTGTGTGGATATGTTGGCTCCTGCAGCAGGAGCTCAGCTGGAGATTATTACAAGTTAAAAGGAGAAGCTGATCTTACTTTGAGAAATTTTCATTTTCACCTGCTTAGATGATCAGAAAGTGCCAAACCCCTGTGTTGCCTGGTGACAGAGAAGCCATCCTCTCCTGTGCTGCTCGCAGAGGCTGACTGGCAGAATGGGGTGCAAAAAAAGAGTATGCGGTATTGGTCTTCATCTTCTCCTCTGTCACACAGCCATCTACCTGAAAGTATTACACATCCACTTGCAAGGGTTAAATCTGAATCAAGGAAACTTCATAAACATTTAATGCATTGTTTTTCTGGACGAATATTTTGGGTAGTTAGATTAGTAATCTGTTGCTGGAAATGTTTGTGACTCATCACGAATCTGTTTCTTGAAGTGTTCACTTGTGTGTTCCTGGAAAATAAAATAAAATTCACTTAACCACAGGTTTTTTTGTAACAAATGTATTTTCAACCAGTCCGTCCCTGCCATCTCGTTCTAGCTTTGTTTTACAGTTATTACTTCAGCTGTCCATTCGCTCATGAGTGTTTGAGGGGATTTAACTGTAAGGGATGGTGACAAATTTGTGATACGATAGCTAGAACTGAAAGCCACCAGACTAATCACTAACTAAAACATGCATTAAATAAAAGCAGTTTTAAATGCCTGCATGGACCATGGCCACACTGATGGCTTACAGGTCTGAGGGACTGTGTCAGTCTTGTGAATACTTGACACATACCCCAGTTACAGGAAATCCTGGATGTATATGTATCAAAAACTTATAGTGCTTGCTAAACTTACCAAAATAAGCATGAAACAGTTAAACATAAAAGAAAGAGCAAGTTTCAGACTCCTGGTTCTGGTTCCCAGCTAGAGCTGACTCTTAAGCACAAGAGGTTTTGCATCCAGAGAAGTGTTTTCTTCCCTGTTACTCTGTGCGCAGCAGTAAGAACTAGTGAAACAGACTACAGACACGCTGCAAGACTAGAAGATGCTCATCTTTCCAGTGTACGCCACTACAGCCAATGACCCAAAGCGGAGCAGAGGGTCTCAAGATTCCTGGCACAGTGGCAGCGTTTAAAGATTATGGCATAGTTAATCACCGCGACTTGGCATATCTAGTTCGAAGTGCACCACAGGACTGTGCATTCAGTTTGCTTCAGTCATCTGATGTAAAATCATTTCAGTGGAAATGCTGAGGTCAGAAAGAACCATTTCTGTAGTGGGAAAAAAACGCCAAAGAATGTGACTGATTTCGCCTGTTGAGCATATGAACTCAGAGGACAGTATCCCGCCTCATCGATATGATGCTCACATCATTGTCCGGTCCTGTGTAAATGTAAAGGTTACGATGCTCCGGCTTTCCGAACTGTAAGTAACCATAAGCAGGCGTTCTACGGAATTGCACCAAGCAAAATCAAACTGCCATAAAGTTCATGTGTGGCACTAATTGCAATTTAACTGCATGGTTATTACAAGATCTTTTAATTAACCCAGTCATCATACTGTGGCGTACAAATTGTGCATAATAACAGCATGCTGAGCATAATGACAATAGGTTTGTCTGAACTGTGAAAATCAGGAGTTTTATAATTTTCTGAGGTTTCTTTTTATGCCCTTAAATATTGTGCAGTATTTAAGAACATTTGACCAAAAGAAAAAACCAAAAAAACAACAGAAAAACCCCTAGTAAGTCGCTGAGGCTTGTGTGTTTTAAAATTTTATAGCAGTCTTTAATTCTTCCTGAAATTCAGTGAGATGTTTAATTCTCTCCTGAATAATATTTTTGGTGTTTGAAGCCAAGAAAAATGGTCAGTTTGTGGAAACATTCAGTGAATGTTTCCTTTCAGTGAAACTGGAATATAGTAAGAATACATTCTGTTCAGATATTGCTGCAAAATGGTAATTTGTTAGATCATTAGTGTAGTGAGAGCATTCCCCTTCTCTCAAAGTTATGATTCCGGTCTGTGTTTCTCAAGACTGGCAGTAGTAGCACTGAACCAATTTTTACTTGGAAGGTTAATTTTGCAGCCCAAAGGCTAAAAATAAAGAAACAGTGTGGCTAATGGATATAGTTGTAGTCCTTCAGAAAACACGGGAAATACAACTAAGTGGCATTATGCTTAGATGGTGTACTCGTTCCTGGAGACCTAAAGAATGCATTAAAAAAAAAAGCAGACATTATTATGGAAAGTGTATTTATCTATTTTTTAGACTATCATCAGTCCTGTACTGGGAAATGAGATACTGATGTTTTGGTTTTAAATTATCTGGCTCACAGACAGAACAGGCACCTGACGGCAAGGTGAAAGAGTATATGACCTTTTCATGTGCACAAGTTTACTGACGAAACTGGGTGACAGTGAAGACTGGGCCACTGAGGGAGGCAAAAGTACATTTGGCATGCATATACAGTTAATCATTTAAGCATGACATAAAAGTGACGGCCATTGGTGAATAGTTAAAAAAAGACAGATTGGGTTCAGCTAGGTGAGTGATACAAGTGTGACGTGCGAAACACAAAAAGAAGAACCCACACTACGCAAAGCCAGTCAGTCAGTCAGTGGTCCCAGGGGTTTAAATATGAGAGAGATGAGAAAGATAACGGATGATGACATCATCATTGTGCATGCTTGTACATGCTGAAGTAGCTCACCCTGCAGAAACTACGTCTGAAGAAGTGACTTTGCTAACGGTTGGTGAGCTGTCAGCTGTGAGAGCTGTTGCTGTCATTAACAGAACAGAGTTCTCAGCAGTATGATTACTGTCATGCACTTCTTTGTGGGAACGGCAGAGGTGTACGTGCTGCTGTACAAACGCTTTTTATCATTTAACTAATGCTGTTTTCAGAATTTTCCAAAAATGGCTTTTGGAAAAAAAAATCAGTTCTTAAAAAGACATTTCAGATAATGACTGGATTTTTATGGTATTTAGATATATAAATTTTACCCAAGATTAATTTTTTAAGGAAGATTTCATATTTGAAACTAAGGCTTATTTTTAAATGTATCAGTGAATGCAAATTTCCCAGTATTGCACGATGCATTTCTTGAAACATTCACTCAAAGATAATAAACAGAGAGAAGGGTCATTAGACAGTATTTTGAAGCAACCGTTTAATAAATATAAAACAAATATCGTCCATATTCCAAGCCACTGTGACTGTAAAAAATATTGATTTTCTTTATTTGTTAATTTTAGTCAGAGTAAAATGTAATGAGATTTTATTGTAAATTCAAGAACTATAGATAGCTGTGGATTCTCCTGCCTTCCTAGCAGAGCTGAATGCATATGTTTTTTTCAGTTTACTATAACTGGAGCCAATTTATTTATTTTTTTCTTTCTTTTTTTCCCCTGACCCAAAGGACTGGTCCTCATCTGCTCAGGGTCTGTATTAGCCAGTGACTTGTCTCCACCATGTTTCTCCTCCCCCCACAGGCTCCCACCCTGCATGCCGTCAGTCTCTGAGAGTGCCTGGACAGCTAAGGTGCCTCTTTCAGATACGTAAGGCACCTAAGACCTACCACAACGTACACACCTAACCCATGCCTGTCATAAGACAGAGCCTTCTTCCCAAACATCTGCATCTGACTCTCTCTGTCTGTTAAACCCTTATTTTTATTCTTGTTAAGACAAAAGAGTTGTTGAAGAGTGTATGGCAAGCTGGAACTGAGGCAACCCAAACCACCAGTTGCTTTGTCATAAAAGCTGATCATAAGCATAATGCTCTTCGTGTCACATCAATGAGCATAAGAGAATATGAGCACAGTGAGACAAGTAAAAGGGCAAAATAATTTTTTGCCTCTGATAGATCTGCATTATATTGGTGTAGAGTGACTGACAGGATAAACTGCTACAGAGGGTGGTGAAATGCAGCGTGGAAGGGGCAGACTTGCACAAGGATGGGTGAAGCCTAGAAAGAGCGTAGAGACTTACAGGGGGGGAAATGTGAGTCCAGTTAAGCTGATGAAGAGCATGGAATAATGTGCTCTGGAGAAGAGCTAATGAGGAAAATAGTGGAAAAAGCGTGAGGGCGGTTTGAAACTGAATTTGAGGACAAGAACAAAATGATGCTGTCCAAGAAGACACTGCCTCTGATAAGAAATGGTGAGGTGAATACATCAAGTGATGTTTGAAGTGTATCCCATTAAGTCTCTTAAAGGGCATTAGTCTAGGGGCAATTACCTTGCAGGTAAATTCATGTACCTCATTTGAAGGGGATTTGAACTGTAACTTGAATGCCTAAATTAAGACATGTGAATTGCAGCCAAAAAGGACTATTCACTTTCAACTTTACCCTCACTTTCAATTCATAAGGTGAACGCTCATTCATATGTAGTAATAATACTGATTCTTTCTTCTTTTGACTGGCCTAAACAAGTATATTCAATGAGTCTTTCATTATCACCACTTACACCATGCATAACAACACAGAAACTCATCAAAATTAGATACATTCATTTTATTTTAAATTTTAAGTGTATTTCTTAACTAACACTACAGCAGTTCTTAGCTGGAAAGGTGGTCCCTAAGACTTGCACTTTTCTCTTTAATGTGTGTGATGGTAACTTGAAACATGAGATTTATTTCCCTTCTTTGTTCTTATATTTAAAGAATATGCAACAGGAAACAATAATTCTTGTTGCATAACCTGTGCACCCTTTCCTCTTTCTCATGGTAGCATTTTGCATATGTTTCTGCTTCAAAAATTGCATCCCTGTCGTAAAGCCAACAGCAATCTCCTCTCTCCCTTTTTCTTTTAAAAAAGTTGACTACCTATTGAAACTGAGTTTTCATAAATCACATACAGTGTTAGTTTTCCAGTAGTGCATGCGTGCGAGCTTACACAAGATATGTGCTGTTCAGTCTGCTTAATATCTTGTCTGATGTGATCCCCAGCATGAAGTATCTCTTATTTAATAAATATGGATGGCCCTAATTATTTTTATTCAGTGACTAGGAAGAATAATGAGCTATGAACATGAATTGATATCCTCTATCATAGAAAGTGCTCAGTATCACATTTTACAAAGAAGAAAATGAGAGTTCACGTGAATTTGTATCTATTGACATCTAGATCAGAAAACCAGACATATAAAATCCCTTGATATTTTCAACATCTGTGGTCCAAATCATTAAAGTTACATCTTGGATCATTAAATTTACATCTTGCAAAGTTGTAATGCAAGTTTCCACCATGCTAACTGTTCACTATATGCTCTGGGTAACTGTGCTGAACATGCCATAATAATTCATCAACCCTGAAAGAAATCAGGAAGTTCAATGCATATTAAAAATGTGATTGGGGTATATTACAGAAAAAATGGAAATGTGCTGCTGTTCACCACACATCATGTTCTCTTGAGGTTACTGTTACTGTCTGCATAACAATACCCTTTCCTTACAGGAAGAAAAAAAGCCACAATCAATAAAATATATGTGATGACTTGCCTACACACCTGGTATTCCTTCAAAAGGAGTGATTTTATTTGGGTTTTTTTTCTACTATAAAATGACTAATTTTGTGTTTACTGCATTCATTATGGATATAGTGTTGAGAAATATGATAATTAATGGTACTTTTCTTAGCTTAATGTCCACAAAACTTTCTTTCTTATTAAAGTGCACTTAAACTGAATTGAGAGATACATAATAATTTTTGTTTACATGTGTTCTTTCCTTCTTCTTGTGGCTTTTTTCCCTTTCAGGTGAAAAAGGTATGTGGTCCTCCTGTAAGGAAGCCTACGCAGTCTCCAGGTTGCTCCTTTGATCAGAACAAAGATAATCAAGGGTTGAAGATGTTCTCAAGAGACAATGAAGAAACCCTCGCCAACAGAAGAAAGTAAGACATTAGTTTTACAGCCAGAAAGAAAGAATAAAGTAAGCAAGCCATTAATTTTACAACAGAATAGATTATATTCAATGCAATGGCATGCATTACTAGAGAATAAATAAAGGCTGCAAAGAATGAAGCATTTCAGCAACACAATGTTACATTTTGGAGAGAGTAATTTCATGACTAGATTTTGTTTTCTGAAATAATGGACATATGACCAGAGTCATTTGGTGTGGTTTAAAGTATTTAAAAGAGTGGATAACAATGGTAGAATATGAACGTTAGCTCTATCTTTATGTTTAAATTTTCAAATTACATTTAACTTGCACATCAGCAGGCATTATTAAATCTGTCAAGAAGTGATTGTGACTTTTATCAGAAGTATTTGTATAAATTGATCGACAGAAAAAAATGAATGACTGTTCTTACATGCCTGTCTACTGTGAAAAGTGAGACAACTAAGCATTTAGGGCTAAATTTTGAAGTCCTCTTTCAAGCTAGTCCAGCTGATTTTTTTCTCTGACTCTTTTGTCAGTATGTAGTGAATTGAGGTGACTGCAAAGACTTGGAGGTTTGATTTATACCTGGCTCAGCATCACAGCGTAAAACTTGCCTAACTGCATATGAGCTAGGTGTTTAAGCTGCCATTATAGTCTATGGAGAGGAGCTCCACAGCATTCAAGCTATGGAGCTACATACTACAAACATTCAGTGCCGCTTGAAGATACCCTCGGGTACCCCAACTGATCTTCTGCTGCCAAAAAGGGTGCAGGCGTCCTGTAAGTTGTATCATATATTCCAGCCTTCTGCAGATATCCAGGATAGCTGAGGGCATCTCAAAGGCCAATCTATCTTTAGACAAATTAATCAAGTCTTTAATGACCGTAAGAAGCAATAGCACTGTAAGGAGTAAGGATAGTATTACAGTTGAGACTAAAGGCCCTATTATGCAAATCAAGTACAAAGTTAAAATCAGAAATTTCATTTCTATCACAGTGTTTGCTAAAATACAGAGAGGTTTTCTTTGTTCTCTTTTTCCTTTCATTTAACTTTGCAACGCAGAAAGAAACTGAAGTGAGAGAATTGCAGGGAATAATTGCTCACTCCTGATGTCTGGAGAAGAAAAAGTGCCTCTGAGCTTCAAAGGCAGACCATTCTTGTTAGTGCAAGGTCCTTCATGTTCCAAATAGTGGAGAAAAAAAACCCAACACACACAGGGTTTAGAGAACATTGTGAGAATGGAAAGAGATGGAAAACAGAAGTTTGCTTTAGCCAGCACACAAGTTCATCAGACAATACCCATTACACAGACACATTTTCTCTGTGTTGTGTAGCTAAGCAAGTTCTTGATGTTTTCTGGTTGCTAGCACTCTGCAAACATGAAACCATATTCTAAAATCTCGCTTAATCCAGGATTGTTTCATGTTTCAAAGTAAGTGGTGTCTGGATTGATCTCAGGGAGGTTGCCCAAAAAACCTTAAGGGGCATCAGAGGCAGTGGGCAGCACAAAGCAATGTTGTTTTCCCATGACTTCCCCTTGCCTGAGATGCTGGAAACGCTTCATGGCATGCAACAGGCACGACACCAAGAAGGGGGAGGGGGGGAGAAAGTTTGAGATCCACTGACACAGATTTCAGTTTAACAACTTCATAGTTGATATCATCTTCATTTGCTGCCTCCTGGCTCACCTCCTTCCTTATTAGTCACAATGGCTTTATATTTCACTTTATATTCCTGTGGCAACTGTAACAATTCCTCTCATGGAAGAGTGACTTCAGCAGATGCTTACAGCCTGCTTTTATGGAAGTGCTGTTCTCCAAGTCAAACTCCACTTTATTTACCTCCCATGTACTTCTGGCAGCAGGTTGCTCTCAGCAACTTTCACAGGCTTTAGCAGAAAAGAACAGGTTTCTCCCAAACTGTGTAGACTTGCTCGATGACAGTTATTTTAGGGACAACAGATGAACAAAAAGACTTCGTTAAATGTGTGACTCCTAAGAGTTCCCTAATTTCTGAATATTCTTCAAATGCATCTCCAGATGAAAGTTTACATTTCAAAGTGCATGTTGGACTGCCTCTGCCTGAACTTTTCCTAAATTATTTTTATCATCAGACCTAAGCTGGTATTTTCTAGTACTATGTGGTAGAAGAAAAGGAAATTTCTCTGTGCTTCTGACCCCAAAAATTGTCAGATGAGTTTAAAAAATTCTAAGCAGAACCTTCTGTAGTAACATACAAACTTGAAAGTATATAATGCTTTTTCCTCCAGAACTTAACATTGCAGACAGCTTCTAGCAAGGAGAATAAAACTGTAAAAAAAATGAACATTTCCAAATAAACAGATAAGTATGTGCAGCTTCCACTGACTGTAATTGCACATTTGTGCTCAGCTGCCTATAATTACATGCTATCTGGTCTAGAAGATGATGATGTGAAAATTGACATTCATACCATCTGCCCTTCTAACTGCTTTAGTCAGACATCAACAGGGGCTGAAATCAGTTGTTACTTCTGTATTAACTTCAGCTTTGCCTCAGGATGTATTTACTAATAAACTGAATAACTGACCTTTCTGTTAGAATGCAGTTTGTCACAAGATATTATGGTAGCTGTATTCATTTAAATTTCTGTATTATACATGGATTGATTGTGCAGAAGAAGAAGTTCCAACTATTTACTATAAGAGGACTCTCTAAACACTAGTTTTCATCCAGAATGTAAACCCAAAGCATAGACAAAATCAAAATCAATCCCACTCAATGGGAAATGGAGGAAAATTGCAAACATACTGTGCACACTGGATGCAATGTTGGGCATGGAGAAATACAAGATATGACTATCCATGGCTGGGAGAGTGTGGATGAATCATATTTACATATTTAAAATATAGTGCGCATAGGCAATTATATGATGCATAGTTAAAATTGACCCCACCCGAGATTTTCAGAACTGCAGTTTTAGACTTAGTAGGTCACTCATATCACATTTAATAGGCATAGTAAATCTAAATCACTGTGGTTTGTGTAAAATATTTGCCCTACAATTACAAGAAAGAATGTGGCTTTTTAAATGACGGACTGTATATAATCACTCAAGTTTTATCTGTTTTAATTTGGAGTAAACAATACTTAAAAATTTAATTCCTTATGCCATTTTAGGCCTACGTTGACTAAATACAGGGAAATGTATAGAATATTTCTGGCATTTTTTCACAACTCCAGACACCATACAAGAAGTTAACGTAAAATGCAGCTTGCTGGCTCGCAGAGTAATGAGTACAGCACTTGCTGGTGCCTTTCTTTGGGCCTGCGGGTCATAGACAACTCAGTATAATGTGATGTTCTAAACCAGAATGAATAAATATTTTAGTTTTTCACAGCAGGAATGGGTGTCTCAGGAAGAGATTTTCAGTACATAAGCAAGCAATTTATAAACATAAATATCACAATCCAGTTAAAAACATACTAACTGAAAAGTCATTCATTTGTTTTGATTTAAGTACAATAACTTATCATTAGCTCTGGGCATCTTGACAATTATTTAAAATAGCAATACGTAATTTATAACCTACCAGCACAGCACATGATAAAGCTGATGTCATTTTTCAGACAGTAATTTAAATATCCACTAAATATTTAACACCTACATCTTAAACCCATCTTACCTAAATCTTGAGTTGCTCCATAACTCTAACAAATGCTCTTTGTAGTATTTGTAACACTGTGTAGGGAACTAGTTGATAGCACTTTTGAAAAACAGATGACTTCCTCATATACACCTACTTTTTTATTTGCTACGCTTTTTTTTTGGAACATTTTTTGGTATATTTGTACAAGTGTAACATTGCAAACTATATCACAACTGTGCAAGAAAATTTCAGGTTGGAGGAAAATAATTCCTGTTCCAGAGCATGAGTAAAGTAATTTTTTTTTTACTTTGACCAATGAGAGTATCAGCTTTGTAAACTACTGAAGTGTATCTGAGAGAATCAAACTTATCTAGCAGGAAATTGACAAATTGATTTAGAAAAATCATTGGAACCAATAGAGAGTAATAGAATAAGTGCATTCTTTATCTTCTTGTAGAAACGCACAACAGCAGTACTGCTTAATGTTATTGATTGACACTGTCAATTATTTCCCGTGTTCCCCTGTGCAGAGAATTTATCAGCCACCTCCGGCTCTACAGAGCCTTTTACGGTGGACTGGCTGATCAGCTGTGCGGTATCGAGTTGGCAGCTGCTGATGGACTCCCGTGTTGGAACGGAGAAGATGTTGTAAGAAGGTACCTTTCTGACTCACTTTTTTCTTTTGTATTTCGTGTTTCTCTAAAGTAGCTTCCAACTTGAGTCAAGTACATTGTTTCCCTAGGTGTGTGTCAAGGTTGGTTTGAAAAACAAATCAGCATGAGTTTCGTTCTCTCAGGCTTCACCTGTAAACAGTAAAAAAAAATCTCCCTGCATCTCTATTTTAAGGAAAAAAAGAATTCTACTGTTCTTCAGACATTTCTCCTGCAAATTTACAGAACCTAAATATATACTGGAAAAGAAGCTGGATTGGCATTTACAAAATACAACTGGAGAAAGAGAACATGGATTTTTGTTTGAGCTTGATCTTTATAAAATGCTCCTTTTAATACAGAGTGTGTGATAACAGACTCAAGCTATTTGCTTAAAACTTTCTCTGGCTCTGAAGAATGAAGTAATCTCTTAATATATATGGTTTCTCAGGAGACAGCTAAAGGTTAAGACATGAAGATAAAACATTTTAAAGGTGAAATACATGTATTGTTTTATGTATGGAGCAGCTTGGGAGACATCATTCAGCAGCAATGGCAAAGAAGAGATAATAATAAACCACTATGCTCCTGGATGTGTATCTATCTCTGGAATCAATATATTTCACAGCTTACAAAACACTAGCATTTGTGGATGTCAGAAGGATTTTCAGAGAGCTGATCTCTGTTTTTCCTTTATTGCTCTCATCACCAAAACAAGTATTTCTCTGAGCAGAAAGTCCTTGTGATGACAGAGACCAAAATAGTAAAAGGTTCATTGCAATTATTTTTTTTATAAAGAGCATGCTGTTAATACAGCATGTATTAGTAGGTAGTATCAAGGGTCATATCAAGGAAAGTGGCTAAAGGCTGTGAGGTGAGTTAGTAAAGTGGGAGATAGCTGGTACTAAGTAGAAGGACCAGTGACAGCCTGCACCTTCAGGTATCTGTAAAAAGGTTAGGTAGGAGCTGTAATTTATTGATTAATGATACCTAAGGAAACTTAACGGATACCCTTTCAGCAAACAGCTACAGGCCTGCTTTTCTTTATTTTCTTGGGTAGTCCAATGCTTTGGCAGCACCAAAGCCCAATGAGTGGTTGACTCCCTTGATAGTCTCATTGGGAATCTTTGTCCTAAGGTTTCAACGATCTTCTCAAGATGAGATGTCCTCTCTTTAGATATATATATTTGAGATTTAATCTCAACTTTACCTCCTGGCTTTTGTTTTGCTGCCCTTCCCCAAATGAATTATACTACTCCTACCAAATGTTTCAGTAACAATTTGAAGTTAGCATCTTGTAATTACAGATTTCCTAAGAACAAGATTCTTGTATCATTACTTTTGGCTGCTTATAGCCTTACTATTAATATGTTATATCTTTCCAAACGTATATTGTTATATTATATGGTACTATTATATTTTAGTTATTATTACATTATATTATCATACTATTACTATGTTTATACTAGAATAGAATAGAATAGAATAGAATAGAATAGAATAGAATAGAATAGAATAGAATAGACTATTTCAGTGGAAGGGACCTACAATGATCATCTAGTCCAACTGCCTGACCAACTCAGGGCTGACTGAAATTTAAAGCATGTTGTTAAGGGCATTGTCCAAATGCCTCTTAAACACTGACAGGCCTGGGGCATCGACCGCCTCTCTAGGAAGTCTGTTCCAGTGTTTGACCACCCTCTCGGTAAAGAAATGCTTCCTAATGCCCAGTCTAAACCTCCCCTGGCGCAGCTTTGAACCGTTCCCACAGGTCCTGTCACTAGATACCAGGGAGAAGAGCTCAGCACCTCCCTCTCCACTTCCCCTCCTCAGGAAGCTGTGGAGAGCAATGAGGTCGCCCCTCAGCCTCCTTTTCTCCAAACTAGACAAGCCCAAAGTCCTCAGCCATTCGTTCCTCATAGGACATTCCTTCCAGCCCTTTCACCAGCTTTGTTGCCCTCTTCTGGACGCATTCGAGGACCTTCACATCCTTCTTAAATTGTGGGGCCCAGAGCTGCTCACAGTACTCCAGGTGAGGTGCACCAATGCTGAATACAGCGGGATAATCACCTCTTTTGACTGGCTGGTTATGCCGTGTTTGATGCACCCCAGGGTGCGGTTTGCCCTCTTGGCTGCCCGGGCCCACTGCTGACTCATATTGAGCCTGCTGTCAACCAACACCCCCAGATCCCTTTCGGCAGGGCTGCTCTCCAGCTACTCCTCTCCCAATCCATACCTGTGCCCGGCATTCTGCACATCCCACGTGCAGAATCTGGCATTTTGACTTGTTAAATTTCATGCCATTGATGATTGCCCAATGCTCCAATCTATCTAGATCCCTCTGACAAGGCCTCTCATCACTCAAGAGACAACAGCACCTCCCAGTTTGGTATCATCAGCAAACTTGCTGATGGTGCATTCAACTCCTGCATCCAGGTCATTGATAAATATATTGAACAGGACTGGCCCTAGAATTGAGGCCTGAGGAACACCGCTGGTGACCGGTCACCAGCCAGGTGTAGCCGTGTTCACTACAACCCTGTGAGCCCTGCCGTTCAGCCAGTTCTTCACCCAGCGCACCATGAACCTGCTCATCCCACAGTTGGACAACTTGTCCAGAAGGATGCTGTGAGGGACAGTATCAAAAGCCACACTAAAATCCAGAAAAAATACATCCACCACCTTCCCATCATCCACTAGGCGGGTGACCTTATCATAGAAGGATATCAGATTAGTTAAACAGGACTTTCCCTTTGTGTACCCGTGTTGACTGTGCCTGATGATTGGGGCCGGAAGGAGGATCTGGGAAATTACAGGGAACTACAGGCCTGTCAGCCTGACCTCGGTGCCGGGGAAGATTATGGAGCGGTTCATCTTGAGGGCGCTCACAAGGCATGAGCGGGACAACCAGGGGATCTGGCCTAGCCAGCACAGATTCATGAGAGGCAGGTCCTGCTTGACCAACCTGATCTCCTTCTATGACCAGGTGACCCGCCTAGTGGATGAGGGAAAGGCTGTGGATGTGGTCTACCTGGACTTCAGCAAGGCCTTTGACACCGTCTCCCACAGCATTCTCTTAGAGAAGCTGGCGGCTCACGGCTTAGACAGGTGTACTCTGCGCTGGGTCAAAAACTGGCTGGACGGCCGGGCCCAGAGAGTTGTGGTGAATGGAGTCAAATCCAGTTGGCGGCCGGTCACGAGCGGTGTTCCCCAGGGCTCAGTTTTGGGGCCGGTCTTGTTTAATATCTTTATCGATGATCTGGATGAGGGGATTGAGTGCACCCTCAGTAAGTTTGCAGACGACCCCAAGTTGGGCGGGAGTGTTGATCTGCTGGAGGGTAGGAAGGCTCTGCAGAGGGACCTGGACAGGCTGGATCGATGGGCCCAGACCAATTGTATGAGGTTCAACAAGGCCAAGTGCCGGGTCCTGCACTTGGGCCACAACAACCCCATGCAGCGCTACAGGCTTGGGGAAGAGTGGCTGGAAAGCTGCCCAGCAGAGAAGGACCTGGGGGTGTTGGTCGACAGCCAGCTGAACATGAGTCGGCAGTGTGCCCAGGCGGCCAAGAAGGCCAATGGCATCCTGGCCTGTATCAGAACTAGTGTGGCCAGCAGGAGTAGGGAAGTGATGGTGCCCCTGTACTCGGCACTGGTGAGGCCGCACCTCGAATCCTGTGTTCAGTTTTGGGCCCCTCACTACAAGAAGGACGTTGAGGTGCTGGAGTGTGTCCAGAGAAGGGCAACGAGGCTGGTGAGGGGTCTGGAGAACAAGTCTTCTGAGGAGCGGCTGAGGGAACTGGGGTTGTTTAGCCTGCAGAAAAGGAGGCTGAGGGGAGACCTCATCGCTCTCTACAACTACCTGAAAGGAGGTTGTAGCGAGGTGGGTGTTGGTCTCTTCTCCCAAGTAACTAGTGACAGGGCGAGAGGAAATGGCCTCAAGTTGTGCCAGGGGAGGTTTAGACTGGATGTAAGGAAAAATTTCTTTACTGAAAGAGTGGTGAAACATTGGAAGAGGCTGCCCAGGGAAGTTGTGGAGTCCCCATCCCTGGAGGTATTTAAAAGACGTGTAGATGAGGCACTTAGGGACATGGTTTAGTGGGCATGGTGGTGTTGGGTCAATGGTTGGACTCGATGATCTTAGAGGTCTTTTCCAACCTCAATGATTCTATGATTCTATGATTCTATGATTCTATGATGATTGCATTATTCTTTAAATGCCTTTCAGTAGTACCCAGTATAATCTTCTCCTTAATTTTTCCAGGAACTGAGGTTAGACTAACAGGTCTGTAGTTCCCTGGGTCTTCCCTCATGCCCTTTTTGTAGACTGGATTAACATTGGCTACCTTCCAGTCAGCAGGGACCTCCCCAGACTCCCAAGACCTTTGGTAGATGATCGAGAGGGGTCCTGCCATAACATCCGCTAGCTCCTTCAGCACTCTGGGATGAATCCCATCAGGCCCCATGGACTTGTGAACATTCAGCTGATACAGCTGGTCCCTTACAATTTCAGTGTCCACAAAAGGAAAGTCACTGTTCCCACACTCGTAGTCCTCCAACGCAGGGGACCGGGCAGCCCAAGATCTATCAATATTATCAAAGACTGAGGCAAAAATCGCATTGATTGCCTCTGCTTTTTCTTCATCCCTATTAGTCAGATGACCATCTTCAACAAGTATCGGTCCAATGTTTTCTTTAGACCTCCTCTTGCTATTAACGTACTTTAAAAAGCCCTTCTTGTTACCTGACACAACACTGGCCAGCTTCAACTCCAATTGAGCATTGGCCTTTCGTGTCTTCTCCCTGCATATACAAACTATGGCTCTGTAATCTTCCTGCGAAGCCTGACCTCGCTTCTAGAGATCATGCAATTTCTTTTTCCTGTTGACTTCCACAAGGAGTTCCCTGTTCAGCCAAGCTGGTCTTCTGCCCTGCTTGCTTGACTTATGACACAGTGGAATTGCCTGCTCCTGTGCTTCTAAAAGGTGGTTCTTAAAGACTGACCAGCACTCGTGGACTCCTACGCCCTCAAAAGCAGATTCCCAGGGTACTCTGCTAAATAGTTCCCTGAATAGCTTAAAGTTTGCTCTCCTGAAGTCCAGGGTAGCAACTCTGTTGCTGTCCTTTTTTCTCATTACACTGAAAATTTTAAACTCAACCATTTCATGATCACTGTGGCCAAGGCAGCCACCTACCATCACATCTCCCACGAGTCCTTCTCTATTCACAAACAGCAAGTCTGGGAGGGCATCTTCCCTAGCTGGCTCACTGAGTACCTGTGACAAGAAATTATCTCCTACAAACTTCAAGAATTTCCAAAACCTGCTCGTCTCAGCAGTATGATATTCCCAGTTGAAATCTCCCATAAGGACAAGGGCTACCGATCCAGAGATTTCTCCTAATTGCCTATAGAGTAAGTCATCAGTGCTATCATCCTGGCTGGGCGCTCGGTAGTAGACACCCACTACAATATCTCCTTTGTTTTCCATCCCCCTAATCCTCACCCAGAGGCTCTCAGCCACACCATCACTAACTGTAATGATACAGTTTGATATATGTACTATACTGTTTGATTTTGATTGATTAGACACTTCAGTCCTTATACAGAAATGAAACATTCTACTTAATTCTAGACCATAGTGTCTTTTAAAAGTAATTTAATTTGACTAAAAATATTTAACTAATGCAATTTATTTATTTATGGATCAACCTAAAGATATAATTGGTGACAAAAGCACTGTATCTTAAAAGTAAGACCACTTTGATATTAGTTTAACTTATAAATTTCCTTACTAAAATATTTAGTATTTGTATGTATATTTTTTTTATATATATATATATATATTTTAACGTTAACTTCCTGAAAGAGCTGACATGTAGATAATGTTTAGAAGTACAGAGTGCTGATTAAAACCAGAAGAGCAGGATACTCTGAGTTGCTCTAGGGTATCAACTGGAGCTAAGACCTGCAGATTAGTTCCTACATCTCAGTACTTCTACCTGTACACTAAATATATTGTGGTACATATTCTCCTGCTTCAGTAGCTGTAAGAAGGTGCTCACATCTGTCCTCTTCCTCCCCTTCATTTTGCCTTGTTACTCAGTCAAAATGTCCTTTGTTTGATTTTTTTTTTTTTGTTTATATTTGTTCTTTTGTAACTGAAGGGGAAAAAAAAATCTTTCCTGTGCTTTGACTGAGATCAGGGGTTTTTTACTATTATTATTATTATTACAGAACTGTTAATCTAGGGAAAAATGGGCACTCTTTGTGCTTAGGCATGTCTGTGTGCCTGCTATGAAAGTAAGGCACGTGTGACACAAGCATGTGGGAGAGGAGCACACACATTGGGCGTGCGGTGCCTGGAGATTTCTCTTGGTTATGGAAAGTCAAACTCGGCCTCAGAAACACACTCAAACAAACAAATTCTGCAAATTCAGAAACGAGGTTGTGTTTGAGCAAGAAAGGTCCCAGACCTGCCCCACAGATTGTGCTGGGAAATGACATTTGGAATGGATCAATGAATCAAACAACTAGTGAAGACATCTATTAGGAGATGAGCAGCATTGGGAGTGATTGTGTTTGGGAAATGAAGCTGTCAGGCTTTGGGAATGTAGACTGGAGGCAGTGAGCCTAACCACTGTGCAGGCAAAACAGATTAGAAGAGATTAGGAACATGCAAAAACCGGGGTAAGCAATTCAAAATGATCTTGATGAAACTCAGCCTGAGCCCAATTTTAGCATTTTCAGGAAAATTGTTGCATACTCAAAGAGTTTTCCCAGAAGCATTATGAGATCAATTGAGAATCTAGGAAACTCAGTTTATAAGAAAGAAGTCAAAGAATTAGATTTGTTTAACCTGGAAAAGAAAAACTGTTAGGAGAAAATGCAAAGTGCAAACAGGCTGTTGCTAGGGGGAAGAAAAGTATCTGTCATCTGCTTCCATAATGGCTAGGACACGTAGCAAACATTTAAAATATATCCTGATTAAATGTTAGGGAGAGTTTTCTAGTGGCAAGGACAATAAGGGACAAAAATAGGTAGTTTTGGGGTCCAGCGTCTGCCTGAAGGAGGATGTTTAAGAACAGGCAAGGCAAGGCACTGAGAAATGTTGCAGCAAAAGCCAATTTTTCCCTAGAGATATGGAGATAAATTGGATAACCTCTTAAAATCTCCTTCAGCCCTCTGATTCTGAATCTAGGATTATCTAAATCCTGTGTTGCTCAACTTCTGTTGCCATGATCCTAGGATACCGTGACATTTTAGAAGCAATAATGACCTGAGCAGGCATCATCGCTTTTCTCTGTAAGTACTGAGGAACACCTGAACTTGTAGACTCACTCTCTTTTCTTCTTTTTTTCTTCCACCCCCTCAACTAGTATAGTAATAAATAAAGATGCTGGTGAATTCATCTGTGCAGTGTTCCTGGCACAGGTGGGGGAAAGTCTGTATTGTTCAAATTACTTAAAGATAAATAGATTTTATCTGTTTTGAGATTCTTCATCGCTTCCATCTGTTTTTGCCTTCTATTTAAAAATCGTGTGCCATAGCTGGTGATGACTGCAATTTTGGGCCTGACATGGGAAAGCAATATCATAAGCTACATAATGCTGGTGTGAGTGTATCAGGACCTGATGAGATTGATAAGACTGTTTGCTGTATCTGTGTTTCAAGCTGCAAGTAGCAATAAGCCCTGGAGACAGAAGATAGGTATGGTTTAAAAAAATCTTTGCAGTTCTTCTTTCTCCTTTTCTGTGCATTCTTCTAAAGGAAGTAGTTCAAGGTTTTAACAGCTGTAGTATCATATCTCAGATAAATCTTATAGCCTTTGCCGTCTCTAATACCATCTAAGAGATTATCAAGTCAGGATGGGAAAAGGTCAGAAAAAGAAAAAGAGGGTATTATTGAAATGAAAGCTTACTTAACAGTTTACATTTCATATGCTTCAGCTGTTTCCTTTTTGGTTTAAGCCTTTTTTTTTCTTTTTTTTCTTTTTATTTTTAAATCGTAATGTCATGGCAATATGGCCCTTGATTCTGAAACTAGAAATTGTTCTGAATCTAGCCTGTCACACGGTGTAGTCTCATGCTTTTATCAAAACTGAGACCAGAATCCCCAAATTCCTGTATTCATGTCAGACAAGATTGGTAGCGGGCAGGACTCGCAGGAGCAAGACTACTCTTGCAAGGTCCACATCGCTGCAAAATGAGGGAGAGGACGTCTCAGAGGAGTCTTCAGCCCTTCAGCTATTTTACCCAATTGTGTGACTACAGTGGCCAGTCATGAAATTCAAACTTCAGTTTTAAAGGCATAACTGAGTGCCATGATGAAGTACTTGGAATTTAGTGTTATAGGATTCATTAGGTTCAATGGAAAAAGAGGAATTGCAATTAATAAGGTATGCACTACCAAAGCATACAAGAATTGCATGCAACGGTTCAGATTTTCAGTGGCATCTTAGCATTAAAGCTAAAATAACGGGAATTGTGCAAATAGACTGAAATTGTTCTCGTTCATGAACGTAAAGTGGTTTAACTGACATTTATAGTTTTGGTAGTCCAGAGTGCCTGGCTAGAATGTGAAGAGAGATGGATTAAAAATCTACAGAGGAGAGCAGAATATGTACTGTACATCTTGAGACCAGTGATTCCACTGAAATAAAAATAGGTGTGAGAGAAGAAAATAGTAAAATTATGTGTGTTGAAGGATTCAAGAGTAATGGAGATTATTAAAAACAGCTAATCAAGTTCGGAATGAAGAGTTTCATATGAAACACATATCTAAAGTATCCAAATTAAGAGGAGTTAAACAGCATGATTGATTTTAATTGCTGAACAAGTTGTTAGAAAGTGATTATAATAAGCATCCATCATCACATAAATGCTTAGCTTTAGCACAGCTCTTAGGCTGGGGAAAGGAATTTTCTCTTTTGATTCTTAAATATTCTGAAACAAGAGTACAATCCTGAATCTGTTCTTAGCCAACAAAAGAAGATAAATGGTGCTATAAGGAGATCTAATGAATTCCTTATAGTTTTCTTCTATTTAAGCTAGTCATCACTTTATAATGAGGCAGAATGTAAACTGCCATCAAAGGCACCACTTGCCACCTATGCAAAAGATTTGCCTGAGCAACTTGAAATGTGGGAACAGCCCATTATGGCTCTTACTGCTTTGCCTAATATACTATTGCCAACAAGGACCAGTGACAGATGCATAGAGAAAAACAATTGTAAATATGTGCTTCCTCACAATCTGCAAATTTGGAAATGCCTGACCCAGAACTGTGAATGTTCAGTCTTCCCATGAACAGCTTATAAAATCTTAGCACCAATAGCATTCCACAGCAAGCTAACCAGAAGTTTTCAGATACCAAAAAACCAAGTCAACTGAAGGGGTAAATGGTGGATAAAGCTATTTGTAGGCTGAATGTTTTGTAAAGAAAATTAAAAAAAATTAAAGAAAATTAAAATTAAAGAGATTGTTAAATCCAAATGCCTGAAATCAGAAGTATTTTTGTTTTGAATTGCTGCTGCCCCTTTAGAGATGCTTGGAAGTGAAGTCACCAGCATATGGCACCTGGGCTGTAATGAAAAATCAGGTCATCTAGCCTATAAGAACATGGGTCTCCAAAGGTCCTCCCTGAATTCAGGAGGATTTTTTCATTACAGTTTATACATTTCCATTTGGAAAACTGCTGACATCAGGATATATTCGGTGACTAATCAGCAATACCATTAGTTTTACCACTGCCCTCCTAAACACAAATAATATCTTATTAATCCTACTTCACTTACCAGAAGAACAAGAGGGGCTTATGATAATTTTTTCTGTGTCAACATAGAAAACAAAAGGCATTTCTATTTCTGGCAACAACATGTAATTGAATAATAAAAAATAATTATATTATTCTAGTTGCTGATTTTCTGGAGGTAACTTTTTGTTGTATTTTCTTTTGAGAAATCTTAAACATTATTTTTAGGTTAGTGTAATGAATTTGGGAATTATAGTGGAGAATATAATCTGAACTATTTATTCCAGAAAAAGACAAAAATTAGAAGAAAGAAGGATACTGGCTTGATGATAGATTATATAAAAACTAGGTAGTTCATATAAAAACTGAAATTCAGATCCCTGTGTCAGTTGGTTTTAGGAGATCCAAGTCTGACATTAGGGGAAAAAATGAAATGCCATATGATCCCTTTGTTTATATTAATTGTGGGGTTTGTTCAATATTTTGTCATGAGATATAAAAACAAAATAATTCCTGCTTTAATAATGGTAATAGTTCTCAATATATGCTTAGATAAATCTCATGACACTTCAGGATGGAATTTATTTAATTACGTAAAAGCAGCAAAATATGTATTGCATTTGAGTACCTCAAGATAAATGATCTGTTTTTCCTTTTGTTTGCTTGAGCAAATACATAATTTTCTGTAGTGTTTGTCCTAGAAACATTTGAGTCGTTTGTCATGCACAGCAGGGGTTCTTACACCGGGTGAATTAATTTTCATTAAGCTGGTAATAATTCACAAAATGCATTGACTTTTAAATTTAAAAACATGATTAGAGCCACATTAAATAAATAAGAGCATTTATAAAGTCACAAAAGACTGTTGAAAAATAGGCATGAGAAAGAACTGTGACCAAGGATATTCTAAGAGTTTGAATTATGACATCATCGTGCCTTCATTTTGGAGTGTTTTGTTCTTTCATTTCACACAGCCATAGAAAAATAGACTTACTCCAGAATTTAGTATTAGTGATCTGATGACTCTTAGAGGTTTTCCTAGGGAATTCAGGACGACTTTACCATAGTTTATGACATGAAACAACAGAGGAAAAAACCCCAAAAATCTATCATCTCCTTTTTGTATAATAAGGTTTCATATTAATACCAAGGTAAAGTCATGCAAGAGGCTTTGCTGCATAGTTCAAAAATAAGCCTAACATAAAATAAATAACTATGAATCATAGCAGATTATACTAGACAGAAGATTTGTGTATTTGTGCCTCACTGAAGTTCTTATAAAAGAAATATGATCTAACTGAATTCAACTTTGATATACAGGATATCTTTCAAATATTAAGTCCAGTGATATTTTACAATGAGGCCCCTTTCACACAGTGATGTTCTGAAACATTTTATATTCCTAAAAACAAATTATTTATCACCTTTAGCCATGGCAATTTAATACAACAGCTCTCAATGAATTATTTAAACAGTATTTTGGGCTGTGAAATTTCTTCTATGGGGTCCTCTTCCACTCTATAAACACTGCAGGCCTACCAGTCCAGACGGGAAACTTCTGAGTACTGATGTTCAGCACCGCAGCATTTACAGGTGTTCCCTTCAACCTTCGTGTTGCTATGCTGCATCTGCTGAAGACTATAGGTCAGATACTCCTTGAGCATCCCGTGCTGACTGTGAAAATACGCTACTGAAACTTAGATTATGCTGGGGGTTTTGTTTTTTACATTTTCACAGATGACTTAGATACTCAAGCAGGGTGATTTTAGAGATCTGGAAATCGGTTGGGAGACTTATGTGAAAAACACTGATTTTTCCTGTGTGTCTAATTGTGAAAGTTTGCGGTAAGTTTTTCTCTATATAAGAAAGAATTCGCTTTATATAGTCCTATTATGTGTACAGCTGGATTTTGTTAATGTAATTTATGTAATACAGATGATAAAAAAATGGGTATTCATATAATATTATTAATGCATTCAAAGAATGAGTTCACTCATTTTTTCTAGAAATGAATATTATTCTTTCCAATTGTATCAAATTCTTCCTGTTCTTTTGTAGTTAAAAGAATCATTATATCCTCTTTAATGAAGTAAAACTAATCTGCCATTCACAACTGTGAATCTACGAGCATCTACTTCAAAATACCGTATCGTCTGTTCTCTTTAATAAAAGTTATGGTTTCTTATCTTCCTTAGCAGCTCAGCTGCTTCTTAGATTCCTCTAGAATTATATGATGGGAGGCACAAGTTGGCTTATATTCATTAAAATGACCGTTTTGTTCTAACTGTTTCTAGTCTAACTCTGCATTCTTAGGGCCAAAGTTTTTTAGCACTCATCCACATGTGGGCACTTAGGAAAATTAAGCTGAATTAACGAAGACCGGAAATTTAGAAATCAGTGCTGTTAGCTCATCTTTGACTCAGTTCATTGAATGAATAAACTAAACTGAAGCTACTTTAATTCAAAAAGAATTTTAATTATGAAAGTGTAGTATCCCACACAGAAATTTAATGATGTTTTGCTAGCCCAGTTAACGCATTTGCATCTTTAGTATGTTCCAAGTGATGTTTTGAGTTTAGCCATGTAGGCAAGCACATATCTGCTATGAGTGCTTCGGTGACAACTATCTCTGAAAAAGACTGAAACAAAAACTAACGAAAAGGAAACATGAACATGCTTATATATGCCATGCTGCAGGCTTGGTAAGTGACCCAGTCAAGCACTAGTGTGAGTAGCCATGTCCAAATCTGAAAGGTTTTCATGTTCAGCTAGTGCTTAAGATTTCATATGAGAAGTTATTATGAAGAACAGATCAAAGCAGCAGAATTAAATTGTTACATTCATGCAACAGGAGACTGTGCAGATTCCTCCCAAATACATACTTGATACCTATGAGGCAGAGAAAGAAAATATGAAGCATAAAACATGGTCCAAACTCACAATGAACTGTTTTCCACAATAAAAGAGACCCCCTCTGCTGCTTGGAATAGCTTGTACCAGCAAGACCTTCCTTCAAACTGTTAGGAATCATTATGTACATTTGAGAAAATCCCATGCCTATGGATGGAAGGATTGCACTATAGCATACTGCGGTGTAATAAGATGTAGCTTCTCCTCCTAAGGAGTGTGAGGCGTGAATCTCTGTCATGTTAATTTTTAAACACATTTATGCCTTATGTTAATAAGAGCTTGCCATGTTAAAACCTGTGATATTCTTCATCTCTTTTACTCCAGATATTTTTGTGAAGAAATGCACATCTGAATGGGCCTTTTGGCCTCTTTTTCAGTAAAGAGATAAATGGACCCTTGTAGGATGCAATTCATTTAGTCTTTAAATAGTTGGATAGAACTTCCTAGAAGGACTTGTTTCTCCCCTTTGGCTGTAAAGGGCATCAGTCTAAAGGGAGTGGTAGAATTTATGTTATCTAAGTTTAAAATACCTAGAAACTCAGATATATTTAAACAACTAATGCAAAGTATCTATGCTGAGATTAAAAACCAAAATACCCTAAACACTAAGTGTTAAACCTGGGACATTGATCCAGAACCATTATGCCTAAATGTTTGAGATATTTCACCAGAAAACTAGGTACGCCTGTTGACCCATATACTGAAAGTAATGCCATATAGCAGTGTTGATCAGTTTTTGCTAGTGCTGATCTTCTGGTCAAAGTGATGTATGAAGGTAAGTGGGGTAAAAGGATTGTGCCGGACCAAGCACCACTCTAGCTCTTTCTCATACCTTTGGTCAAAGATGGAACATATTCTTGAAAAAGGTATCAAACTTTCTGTTTTGCATAGTTTCTTAAAGTTGTTTTGTTTTAAAGGCTAGATAAAATTAGGAATGGATTTGGAGAGTTAGGGTGTTTATGGAAAGAATATGAAATTTTCCTTTCATTTTCCCTCTGTTTCCTAAGCGTATTTTCACTGTAGGAGAGGTTATGGCATCTAGAACTCCAGGTTTTAAGTCTCCAGTTCTTAGAAAGTGCTGTAAAAATTGGTATGTTCCTGTCCTTTTTCCAAATATGATGACAACAATATCTGAGAGAAGCTTATGTTCCTGTACACAAGTATGTTCCTACTAATCCTTCTTTTAATATCTCACTTTCATATCCTAATGTCTTTAAAACCTCTGAATCACACATAAGTACAACAGTAAAAGAGGAAGTAATAAGCCTATCCTATGTTACAGTCTAATAAAACTGCATTTTGTTTTTGTTTAATGAAATACTTCTGGAATCTACAAAGATAGCATGGCGGATAGCTAATACTGCCTTCAGTTCAAACATCAAAGGAACATGTTCTATTCTACTTAGGGAAGAAAAAGATATTATCAGTGCCTTCTGAAATCCTTGTACAGAAGCTGTTTAAAGTAAATAAAGACTGATTAAAAAATCCTAACAAACAATGTTTTTGGTATAAGGATGTTTCCTTTTCCATTGAAAAGTATTAAACATGGTCAGTTAACACGCTGTAGTACTGAACGGTAGAAGAGCAGTACTGAATGGTACAGGGGTTCTAGACAGCAGCTAATGGAGAGAGACTGCATAAACCATTATAGTTATTTTTTGAGCAAAAGCCTCCTGTATTTGCAGATTATCACTATATTTTCTTCAATTCCTTGAACAGGAATCCCAAGATAAGGGCAACTGGCTCTTGACTGCATATATTTCTAGCACAGGAAAGATTTGACTGTGATCCAAACCAATGAAAGCTCATTCTGGAGTACTGCCCTTCAGCCTTTTGACAGCACAGACTGTATTCACAGAGATCTTGGCAGTAATTGTTTAATTTCAAATCCATATTTTTATATCTAGGGAATTAGTTTTTCAAAGGAGAATTTTTTACCACCCACTTCAAGAGCTGATAGCTAGGCTCTGCCACCTCTTCTGTACTTTTACTTGCTTAGTAAAGGACTATAATTGCAGAAAAAAAAAAGTTGGGTCAAACAGCCAGAAGTTGTTTATTTGCTTAGGCACCTATGAAAGATCTAAAATTAAAAATAATTTAGCTCATGTTTCAGTCAACACAGTTGATTCTTTTGGATTCATATGTTGATAATGCCATATTTGAGTATACAAGGAAGACTTCATTTTGGGGATGAGATTCAACTGATGTCTTTAGCTATGCAAAACTTAGGCATCTAATCTGGACTTCTTGAGTCTGTATAGTCAATGGAGAGAGACACGTCCTACTTAGTGCCGGTGGAACGGCTGTTTCTAACCACTATAATCACTTGGAGCGAGCAGCACAGAGGAGCTGCCTAGCTTAGATGATCTGAATCTTGCCCTCAAGGACGTGTAAGTCTGATGGAAAAAGGTTTGCACCCTAAGAGAACAAATAGAGACAATTCAAAGCATATTTCATGGCTATCAGAAAGAAAGTACAGAAATGGGTCACTTCTACCCTGTGCCTCAGGGAGCTGTAGTTACAGGTGCACCATGTGCTGCCTCCTTAGGTAAATGTCACCAGAAGATGACCACTGGAGGTAAAAGAAAAACAAGTTTTCTGAACATCAGCTGAAGCTCATTGAATTGCTTTTCGCTGCTTCCTTCTTTCAGATTCCTCTAGGCTTTGAACTCCTCTGTAGAGAGAGCCTACGCGGCAGATGCTTCAACACTGCCATTGGAACAGTTCACAGTGATAGATACAGCACATACGATGAGTCAAACAGATGCTCATGACAAGAAAAACTCTTGTCTCAGCTGTGTACACAAATTGTAGTGGAATACATGAAGAGAAGCCATATATAAAAAGATCCTACAGTTGTTGTTCAGATGAGCAGTTTTCTCTAACACTTCCATCACCTCCAGAAAGCATTTAAACTATTTGGGATTTGCATTGCCTTCTTTTTAATTTCCTTTTCCATAAACATGAAATAGACCTTGAATACATAAGATTATCATTTTGTGGGAAGAGAACGAATTCTTTCTCTAGGGACAGAACAACTCATGTCCTAGGAAGTCTCATCTTCTGATAAACAGGCAGTGTAATAAGTTCATTTTTCTCATTTATATGTGTGTATAAAATAATAGCTTACGTATTTAAACTTGTGTGCATCTGGGAGTAATGCTACTTCACCTTCACCTGTCTGCCTACAATGAAGAGGTACACATATATACTGTAGTCAGATTTTCTGTCAGTTAGGTGCTGAACACAACTAAATTCACTCCATTGGGAGGAGCTTTTCAGGAGACATGAAGGTAGATGAATTCCCTAACTATATTAATTTGGAGGAGATAAACCTGGAGGATAAATGAAATCCATCAACTGAAATCTGCTGAGATGATAGGACAAAAGTGGAGATATCACCCTGAAGTTAGCTTCCGTTTGGGGAAACAGCCTGAGGACAGACATTGTCAAATGAATAGATCCCAGCTATGGGAAATTGTGTTTAAAGTCTTGAGGTCAGCTGGTAGTTGAAGGCAACACCTGGAAAGCAAGCCAGATTTCTAGTAAGGCGTGATACTTTTATTAGCCACATCTGTCTCACAGTATCATTGCTGTTCTATAAAAATTTGCATTTAGTAAAATTAAAATACATTTTTGCTTTTACCTTAGTATTTGTCATGAGTTCAAACTAATTATAATACCTTGATAATGTCAGAAAATTTGGGAAATAGCTAAACTTTCTGCTGCAAAATTTTGTTTCCAAACAAACAAGCAAACAAAAAATCAGCACCAATATAATCAAAATTAAAATAACTCATGATGAATCCACATTAAAAAGTATTATGTTATAGCATGTTAAAACTAGCAACCCTGGGGCATGTTTTTGATCACCAAAAAAAAAAAAAGGAAAAAAAAGGGACACCAGGGTAATAGTGAATAATATGTCCTCCTATGACTGTGGTTTTCTCTTTAAATGAGACCGCTTTCCTGGAACATTTGGAGATCTAACTCCAAAACAGTTTTCCAGCACCTAAACTTGAAAAAGTGAATAGGCAATAGTCCTTCACAGTTGCCAACAATAAATGATGTCTGGTCAGCCAACAAAAAAAGGAAGGTACTTATTCACATAGCGTATAATTAAATCACAGAATCTCTGTCCCAAGATGTTGTGGAAGTCAAAAGTGTATCTGCGTTCAAAGAATGGCTAGACAAATTCATAGAATAATTCATCAAGGACTCTTGATAACATTACAATATAATTCTAATTTCTATAAATTGCCAGAAATTGGAGGACTGTACCCAAGGAAGAGAAGGGAGAAGGCGTAGCAGTATATGTTTTATTCCAAGTCCCTGCTGGCTAACCTTAAAGAATCGTTGCTTAGAGAGTGGAGCTTCTTGAGTGGAGACATTTCTCCATTTGAACTTCTTCTCCATGATATTATACTGGGTATTTCTGAACCATTTTCTTCTTACAGAAAGAAAAAAAAAAGATATTGTTGGGCACTCGAATATAAAACAGCTGTAATCTAATGATCACTCACACTTGTGCATTAACTTCATGGCCTGTGTACCATGGATCCACAATGTCCTGCTTTGCAGCAATCCCTCAGAACTAGGAAGTGAGAGCTAGAAGTTACAGCAGAAATGTTTTGAAGTTTTATGGGCTTCCCCACTGTGACAAAAAGATAAAAACTTTTTTCTTAATTTCATACAGTATGAAAAGCTCAAACTTACATATTATTTCCTGTTATTTCTCTGGAAGAAAATACCAGTGTGATTTTTTCTTTCTTTCCCTCTAATCTGTCATCCTCCTCTCATTTTTCATAACTTTTCTTAGGTTACCTTGTATTTGCACACCTTTCTCATCCAGTATTTTTCACATCTTCTTCCCATTGATTTCCATATTCTTGTCTCTACTTTGTCTTCCACTTCAAGCCTTCCTTCTTTGCACTCCATTTCTTTATTTTCACTTCATTGGAGCCACATTAATCAAAGTACAACAATGACGAAGTGGACTTTGTCATTTTATTATTCCTGTTTTTTCTTCTGGTAGCCACAGAATAACTTTAGAAAACAAAGTGAGTCTGTTTACATGTATTTTGGAAAGGACTCCTTCTTCTAGGGAATTTTGACAGAGGAAGTGCATTTTGCATTTTAAACAGATCAGAGATGCAGTATTTGGGGTTTTTTTCCCTATTTGCGTCTCACATTTTCTTACTATAAATTCGAGTGACTATTAAAATCATTCATTCTAAAAAAACAGCAGAACTGTAACCATGATGCATGTGAGAAGACACTTATCAAAAGTCAGCATTAGTTTCAAACACTTCTAATGGCAACTATAGTTCACATTTCATAACCGTATTATGATTGAAGAGAAACAAAAAATGGGATTTTTTAGGGTTATGTTAATACTTGTTTGAACTGCATTCAATCTGGTTAGGCCATAATCAGTCACCTTTGTTCAAAATTAATTTTTTCCCCCAAGCTCATAGCATTGCCAAGTGCAACATCAACAGAAGCAAAAGCTTTAGGTAAACATTAACAGTGGAGGATTTGGTGGTCCTCCGGAAAGAGCAGTTCTTTCTGTTGCTGCATCCTAGGTTGCCACCCAGTGGAGAAGACTGTAAATTCTAGTTGTCGCAGGCTCAAAAAGAGAAGCCTTGGCACTCACCGATCGGCAGCCCTTTATTCTGCGAGGAAGCATCTGTGGGTGGTCTTTTGTGGAAACGGTGCTTGCTTTTGTTGTTTTCGGTTGCTTTAATTTAGGTTTAAAAGGTGAACTAGCAATAGCACGGAATCTTAAGGTAAAGGCTTCTGGGGTTTGCCTCTGTTCTCTAGATATTTGCTGGTTCTGACCACCGTGTTATATGCCATATAACAGCCTAATACAACAATGTAGATCCATTTATACTAGTATAAAAACCGATTAATATGGCAGCGGATCAGAGCTGTGATTTGCAACAGTGTCTTGAATTCTACAAAAAGATTACATTATTTTCAACTTCTTATAAGTTTTGCCATGTGCTGTTAAAATCTTTTCTAACATAAACTTCATTTGGTCTTAGCTATGTTTAAACGAGCAGCTCACAGCTTTGAGGAAAAAAACCCCAAACCACCGAAACCCCAAAACTAGTTTCCAATTTGTATTACTGAATTATCTGACTCATTCTGCACTTACTTCATCTAAGTGTTTGCAATTGCTATACAAAGCTAATGTAGGCAGGTGTTGGCAGCCACCAGTATTTAGGTAGTGTATCATGAGGAAATACTCTGAGTATTTAAGGGAAGGAGGACAGCAGAGAAGGGTGAATTAGAGTACAGAAAAAAGCAAGGATGCTGGTCACTCTAAGGAACAGAGACATGAAAGGCAGTGACCGGTAACTTCCATATCAGAAGCAATTCCTGAGTAGCCATCACTCTGCCCTGGTCCACGAGCCCAAGGGTGTCCGGAGCAGACCAAACACAAATGGAAGAAGATATTGGCTAAAGCCTCTTTCCTTTGGAAGTCGGTAGTAGGCCATTGCCATGAGGAAGGCCAAGTGTGTTGGCCTTCACAATCTCAAAGTGTGGTTTCTTTCTTTAGAAAGATTAAAAGCAACAGGAACTCAAAGTCTTTTCAAATTGTCCCTCACATTTGCAGCTGAAAAGAAGCCTCCTTGTCTAGTCTATTACCTGGTATTTCCATTTTTCAAATTCTTCCCCCAAAGCCTTTGTTGAGAGAAGAGAGGAGGGCAAGGCTGATTCTGCCTGTAATGGCTTATGTAGGGTTTCCAAACTGGTCGTGAGAGGGTTCTGCTTCTCTTCACATTAGCATACCTCTGTCTTTCAGTGGCGGAACCAAGTTGTAGCAGATAAGGTAGAAACTTTGGAGGATATAAGCCCTACGCCTCAGTACTTTCCTCATTGTTTGCAGTGTGAAGCAAACAAATGCATACTGCTATTTATCCTTTTCAAAGTAAAAACATGCATGAACTGCTGCAGTTCAGGATTCCAAAGGGGAAAAAAGATAATATTTTTTGATAATATTTTTTCACCTTCTGTGTAGAACTCGCAGGGCTCAGAAACAGAGAAAAGCCTGGGTTGGGAAGGGATCTCTGGAATTACTGGTCCAAACTTCAGTAAGAAGTCAGGGCCATAGATTAGGTTATTCAGGACTCTGTCAAGCTGCATCTTTAAGATTTTCAGTGATGGAGATTTCACCAATGTTCTGGGCAACCTATTCCAGTGTTTAACTGATCACAGGGTGTGAATTTTTTTCATATAGCCAGAGAGCATTTCCCCTGATCAACTTGTGCCTGTTGCCTCTTGTTCTGTTACTGTGCATCCTTGTAAAAAGAGTATCCCCTCCTTCTCTGTACCTATGTTTTAGGTACTTTATAAAGTGTGTGGTGAGATACCCCCTTAAGCCTGGTCTTTCCCAGGCTGAACAAACACAATTCATTTGGCCTTTCTTCATATGTCAAGTTCTCCAGCTCTCTAATCATCTTGGTGGCATTTTAATGGATTCAACTTTGCTTTTCAGGCCTGTAAAGGCCCATATGTTGCTGTGACATTTGCAATTATGGGTTTTGGGGTGGTTTTTTTCCTTCAGTGCACTATCTATCTTGAGTGTAATTTGGGAAAGGTAAAAAAAGCACACTCTGAAATCCACTGCTCACCTTTAACATGACCTCTGTCACACTTTGGACATAGATCTGGATACTTTTCTAAGACCAATCATTTTATTAATCTATTTTATTAATTGCCAGAACTAGTTATATCATTATTCAGCTTTCAGATTGTTTTTATTCATATATGTTCTTTAAGATTGCAATGCAGCATAAGGTTGTGGGATTTGAGCTTAATTTTTTGGTTTTGTTTTTCCCCTGTATGCTTATGATCACAGCTATGTAAAGTATGGCCAGATATTTTTAATGTTTGATATACAAATGTATATAGTAAGTGATTACTAGGATGCAACTGAGAAACTAAACAGTTAACAGCTAAGATGTGGGAGAGTTCTCAGAGGAGAAAAAAAATGTCACCCATCTTAAATCCTGAGTATATGTGCAGAAACTGAAGAGGAATTCTTTCCTCCTAAATTATGGACATGTTACCAACTTGTTTTCTACTTGAAGAAGCAGATACAGATGCATCGACATTAGCATTTTAATTTGGATCAGGAGTGTGCTTTTGAAGCAAATCTCTCAATCATTTCCAGTTGCTGCACCTCAGTTCATGCTGTGGAGCAGTCTTGGGGCAAATAAACTGGATTCCTTTCGGATGAATCTTAACCATAAGGTGTGCCTGAAGATTGCACCTATCGCACCCTAACTCCTAATGGGCATTCAGTCTCTTGGGATTAGAGTAGATCTAATCAAGTATTCTCTCCCCTCCAAATAGATATAGTGTAGATATTGGGCCCTAAGCACCAAGTTTTTACAGAAACAAATTTCTGTAAATTTGTTGTTACAGAATTTAAGTACTTGCTGACGTTGGACATAACTTGACTTGTTATGGCTCACCATAGGGAGCTGTGCATGTGTGCGGGAGGAAGGGAGGCTGGTAGGAAAACGACTGTACAAAACCTGGCAAACCCAGGCACATGAGAGGAATTGTCTGGATTTCGTTTAAAAAAAAAAGGGGCGGGGGGCAAGTGTCCTAAATATATTTGTATTCAGAATATTGCCTAAGACTCATTATTTAAATGGATTATATATAACAATTAATATCCTTTTTTAAAGAGAATCTTGATACTTGTGTTGAGAAGGGAATTATTAAATTATATGCTTGATAAAAAGGCTTGTGATTGTTTGAAATAATCATGTTTATAGCAACACAAACCTTTTAATGAGGCATGATGAACTGGGACATCTACTTCAATGGAGGAAAATAAAGTGAAACACTTTTGCTCCAAATAGAATACATGATCTGTTGTTTCAGTGGGACAATCATCATGTACAAGCCACTGTATTGGGATGTTTTTCAGCCTTAATTGCCCTGTCAGTTACAATTAGAGGTGTTAATGTAACTGTGAAATGCTACAAATTACTTGTGGCTTTTGCTCCTTGAGTATTCTCAGCCTGTCTTGCACAAAAAGATATGAGAATGACTGAGATCTCTTGCTGAGTCTGTTATTAAGGTTTGCTTGTTATACTCCTTGGGTACGGTTATTCACTCGGTGTGGATTCAGTACTATGGGTGTAAAGATGCCTGCAGCAGAATGGTTTAATCCTTTAAAGTAAGGGGGAAAATCTTCATGTACTAGGCATTTTTCCTGCAATAGCTGCGGCTATAATAGGGATTCGTATAGCTGTACTGGTTAAAAAATTACTATTTTTACTGAAGTTGTTACTAGTATGAAATCCTATGATTTTCACAATTGTATGTGTGCTTACTGATCTGTAGGTATTTGCCATTGTTTTTTCTGTTATAATAAAGGAGTTGACATTTTTCGAAGTCCTACCGCTGTGATCATCTAGAACAAAGGGATCGTCTTAGCAGAACGACAGAGAAATCTTTGACTGTTGGAGGAAACGCGAACTTGAAAGTGGGGCACTGAGGATAGTGATTCGCTAGTCCTTTCATTTCAGTAAACAGTATCAGAAGGTCCAACACTAACGAATAAAGCAAAGGAGGCAAGTTAAATGAATGAACGAACGCTATGATACTATACTTTATGATAGACTGAGGAAAAGATGAAATGCAGGAGGTTCATAGAAGGGTGGCCAAATGCTCCTGGCTGTGTGGTAGGTTAGATGTGATTTCCTTCCGCTACTGAAAAGCTACTAAGTGCAGTCAATCAGTGGACTAAGAGAGTTACTTCATCTTGTTTTGAAACAGCTGCTCTGCATTTCTGCAGTCGTAGAGAACACATTGTTTTTGAAAGGGCAAATGTTTCTGACAGTGGATTAAACTCCCTAGTCTTTGCTTCAGAGCTGGAAAAAAACTCAGACTGCGGGATGGTTTTATCCTCTTGCCCAAAATCTTGGAACACTGAGTAAATTGTATGCAGTGAGGGGCACTTCAGTATAATCACCAAGTGATGGGTGACTAGGTAAAGTGACAGATCACCTGTTTATTCAGTTTTGAAGTATATATACTGCTTAGTGAATCAATTTAAAATATCAGTCATTGTTATCGGTTGTTTCTTTGGATTAACAACTGATTACTGAAACCCATCATTTATAAGGAAACATTTTAAATATATCCAGATGAAACAGTTTCTCCTTAATATCTTTTTGTTCTTTTACCTGTGCAGTACAAGTATCCTGCTAAAATAAATGTAAATTTAATGACTGTAAAGCCTGCATGTTAAGATCTTTTCTTTCAGCCTATGCTTACAAAGGGAGATGTCAGGATTTTAAAATATTTTGAAAATAGGAAAAAAGAAATGAATCGTTAGTCTTCAAAGACATGAATGGTTTTCAGAGAGGGTTTGGTTTTTTTTAATTTTGAAGGCAAGCACATGTTTGTATGTTAGGGAAGTTTTTATCTTATATCAGTTTTCTTATCTCAGCCAAACAAATGAGCAATTGCTAAAATTACGTAATTGTTAAGACTTGTAAAGACAAAATTGTTTACAACAGTTATTTAAGCCATGAGAAGTAATGATACTTCTATAAAATTACTAACTACTAAGACTTTTTTTTTGCATAATGCCAAGTATATATTATTTTAGAGATGGAGTGGCACTGAGGTATGTACCTGTGTTCTTTGTGTGCCTGCTGACACATCTGGGGTAGGAAAAAAGAAAATTCTGTAAACTGAAAGCATTATTATGTTCGCCAAGTAAACTAAAAAGATTGTATCACTGGTATGTGACATAGAGTATAAATGAAATCTAACATGATACTTACCAACAAAAACCTTATTAGATGAATATGTGTTTCCCATATACGTGTGTTTGAGTGTGTGTCTCAACTTAGCATGGTATTAAAGAACAAGTAGCAAATTTGTCTGACCTACAATATGTAGGGATTAAAATTGCCTAACACTGTAACTTTTTATATTGTAACAGTTTGATTTTCAGTATTTCTTAGCTATAGAAAGAGTTTTGAGGGCTAGACTGCAACACTGACAGTATCACCATAAATATACTTTATGAAATATTTTTCTTGCTGAAGGGAAATTTTTTTTTGCAAACTGGCATCTCTGCATGCCCGGCCTATGGGGGGAAAAGAAAGCAGAACCTTTTTCTGTTCTGAAGTATCTTGAGGATGACGCTTTCATGTTTGCTACTGTAGGATATTTCATCTCTAGCCTAGTCAAAGAAGTGGACTAAGAGTCTAAAAGAGCTACATTTTTAATGCTGCCACAACAGGGTTGTTTATGTGCTTCAGTTCCTGCTCTGCAAATACTGGGAATAATGGAGAATGGTTTCAACCTGTGCTTTAGGCGTCTGACTTTGGGCTTTTTCCTAGGCTAATCTTCTTAGTCTTCCTAAATAGCAAATAGAGCTGGACAGACTGCAGGAAGGTGATTGGGAAGCCCTGAGTTAAGCTTCTTCTCTAAGCAGCTCACCTACCTCTCTCCCGTGATAACATAGGAAGTCTTGCCCAAATCCCTCCAATTCATCTGTCTTGCAGGCTTCCTTTCCCTTGTCTTTGTCGTCTGCTTAAACTCAGACCATGAAAAGGCATTTTGGAAGGTAAAAGCAGTCAGAGGAATACTGGTGAAATCAAAGGAACTGCTTATGTGTGTAACCACACACAAAAAAATTACTTGCAAAGCTGGGGTGTTATAGTGAAGTCTTTGAGGAAGAAGCTCTCTGTTTGGCAGAGTTATTTGTTAAATAAATAGTAACCAGCAGGCTCTACTTTTGCAATCAATAACTGTAGTATTTCCTTTCATTTTTTTTGTTTATGTAAAAATGTATTTATGCTGAAGCTCTTGCAAAGTTTGACTGAATCTTTAAAAGCCACATAGTCACTCAAATATTTTACATGTGCTTTTCACCAGAGGACGACAGTTTTACTTTTGTGTAAAGGGTCTTACGATAAACAGAGAAACTACACTACTGTATTTCATAGATAGGGCTGTATTTGTAAAGAATTTTCAACTATATTGCCATATCAACGTGCATATACATAAAGACATTATTTCTGTTTATTTAACGCTACTGTTTCAGATACTGGACAGTTACACTTGACCTGTTTCTGATCTCTAGAGCAGGATATTATTAACTGCAGATTTTGCTCCACTTCTTGCTCATAGATATTTAGAAAAAAGCTATAAAAAGGCCTATTCAAGGGAAAGAAAGAAGGTCAGGCACTCCATCGGACTGTAAGAGCTGGGATTATTGTCAAACTGGAAAATCTTTTCTATAAAATATTTTTTCTATTACGTTTTTTTCTATTATTCATATAAAATTAGCATAGGTTCTGTACCATTTTATTTTCTCTTTTGAATCTGTAACTCAGCTATTAACCTGCTGACAGAAACAGCAGGTTAAGCTGTGGAAGACCAATGGCACCTTGAAACAGGATGGAAGATGCAAAATTGGTGTGTTTCTGGACAAGAGCCCTGTGTTGAAAACATAACTACTATGGATGTTTTGCTACTGTAAGGACTGGACAAGTCGATCTATCACAAAAAAATTCAAATTATTTATTGTTTTACTTAGTGTATTTATTATACCAGACATTTACTTCCTTGTCAGTTTATTAGGTGTGCTCATTGGAGCCACTGGGTGCTGCAAGCGGAGTGTAAAGCAACTAAGAACTAAGGTCCTGATGTGACACAATATCAAAGGAAAGTAATTCCCCCCCCCGCAAAAAAAAAAAAAAAAGTTTATTGTTAATGCATTTTTTTTCACTCAGTAGATGTATTTACTTCTCTCGATTGAAATGACTAATAAGAAAAAGAGTCATATTCATAAGCCTCTGACCTGAAATTCTTATATTTACTCACAAAGTGCATGCAGAAACATATTCTTTATACTGTGCTCTATGCTTCATCCAGGAATGTGAAACTAGGAGTGAGATTTTCTAGGCCTACCCAGTAGTTGGGTTGCTTGTTGACACAGGAAATAGGAAAGAAAATCTAAGTCATAGTGAAATAGGAAATTTACTGGGACCTGTACTGCATGCACGTTCATTTCTTAAAGGTATCAGACTTATGTAGATCAGTTAATGACTGTTGGTCGCAGTGCTAATCAAACAGATAATATGGAATGGGAAGATTTGTAGTCCTAATTATTGCACTCTGAGCCATCCTTTCTTTAATCCTGCCTCACCTCTTTTCAGATGGGAATTTCATAGCTGATAATTTTCTTACATTAGTTTTCAAATGCTACATTCTTCACACGTAAGGTGGCATCTCCTAATCCTCAGGCTTTATCTGATGTAGCTACTTTTTTCCCTGGTATTTTTACATCTTCACATTGTCTACACTTCGGGTATTTGTGTAGGATCCCTAATGACTCGTGGAATGGAGAACAACACTAAAATTTTTAAATGGTCTTGGCATACCAGAGAAAATATCTGAAAAAAAGAATGAAATTTAATAGGGAAAAGTCCAAGGAACTATAGGTAGACAGAAATAAGTGCCGTGCACTTACTGGATGAACTGATTAGGTAGCAGCTCTCCAAGAAAAGGCAAAGAAATTGTGCTGGATCACAGTCAGAATATATTCCAAGAGAGACATGCTGTTGGGAAAATGGCAAGCAAGTATCGCAGTACGCCAAACAATCCTGTATTTTTAACTCTATTCAGCATTATGAAAGGCTCAGTCAGAATACTGTGGCCAGCCAGGGTAAGCAGGGCATGAAAAGAGCAAGTTCCTGCTGAGATCTAGAAGATGTGGTGTTCACACAACAATGTCAGGTTGTGGCAGGCTCACAGAGTTTTGGGTCTGTTTAGTAGTTAGCGCTTTTGTGTCATTTCGTTATGATATTGGCACCATTGATACTGACAAGTGAAGTTGCTGTAAGGTAAACAGGGAAGGATTACTGTGGGAAAGATATAGAAAGAAGTAACACTGGTTATGTTGGAGATGAATAATGATAGTTATGTCTGAGAAAAAAGTGGTGATTTATGGAGGCTTCAGATATCTTGGTTCCATGTAATTTATTTTGGCAGCACTCCATTTACTCCACAGTAAATTAAGTATCTCTATAATAGAATTAATAGGTATAATGCCACTCTATAGAAAGGCAGAATTCTTCTCTAAGTTCTCTGATATGCAAAACATTAAAGGTGCAAATTTCCATATTTTGGTAGTCAGTTGTTATTCCACAGGCCTTTGCACAGGTCAGAAAAGTCTTTATCTGATTTAGGATAAAAATCATTGTTACTTCTTCACATTTTCTTTGCAAAAGAAAGAGTCAGCATGAATCCTCCACTGTCAGTGATTCCTGGGGAACAGAACAAGAAGTCCTTTGGAGTCAGCCACGGCTCAGGGATTTTACAGCTATAGAGCATCTGAGTACCCTGGGGTCATCACATAGCCCTGGAGAACATCTAGTCCAGTCCCCTGCTCAGAGCAGGGTCACCTAGAGCTGGTTGCTCAGGGCTGTGTTTTGTCCAGTTTTGACTGTCTCCAAGGACGGAGACTCCACAACCTCTCTGGGCAACCTTCTGCGGTGTTTCACCACCCTCGTGGTAAAAAAGTTTTTTCATATGTTTAAATGGAATTTCCTGTGTTTCAGTTTGTGCCTAATGCCTCTGGTCCTGTCACTGGGCGCCACTGAAAAGAGCCTGGCTTCGTCTTCTTTGCACCTTCCCTTCAGGTATTTATATACATTGATAAGATCAATGGCTGACAGCAGTCTGTCAACCACTCCTCCCATTTCTATCAGCAGACTTCTTGGGGGTGCATTCTGCCTCATTGTTAGGAATATTAATACAGATTTTAAAGAGTATGGGTCCCAGTATTGACCCCTGGTGTGCACCACTAGTGACTGGTCTCCAGCTGGACTTCGTGTCACTGATAGCAACCCTTTGAGCCAGTTCAGACAGTTATCAATTCACCTGACTATTCACTTTCCTAGCCCACACTTTCTTCAGCTTGTCAATAAGGATGTTACAGGAGACAGTGTCAAAAGCCTTGCTAAAGTAGAGATGAACAGAATCCACTGCCTTCCCCTCATCCACTAAGCCAGTTATCTCATCATAGAAAGCTGTCAGGCTGGTCAGACATGATTTTGCCTTCATAAATACATTATTGAGAGTGGAGTGGTATCTGCCAGCTCCCTCAGCACCCATGGGTTCATCCTATCAGGGCCCATGGACTTTTGTATACGTCCAGTTTGTTTAAATGTTCCCTAATCTGTTCCTCCTGCACTGAGTGTAAGTCTTCTTTGCTCTAGATTTTTCCATGGGCTTCAAGAACCTGGGATTGCAGAAGGACAGTGTTACCAGTACAGTTCAAGATGAAGATATCATTGAGTACCTTGGCTTTTTCCTTGTCCTTTGTTACCAGGTCCCCCGCCCCATTCAGCAGCAGGCCCACATTTTCCCTAGGCTTTCTTTTGCTGTTGATACACCTGTAGAGGCTTTTCTTGCTTCCCTTTGTGACCCTCTCCAGATTCAACTCCAGTGGGTTTTGACTCTCTTACCCGCATGCCTGCACCCCATCTCTATATTCCTCCTTGGTGACCTGACCCTGCTTCCACCTTTTATAGACTTTCTTTTTTTGTTTGAGTGTAGGCAGGTGCTCCTTGTTCATCCATGTAGGCCTCCTGCCACCTTTGCTTGATTTCCTGCACAAGGAGATGGACTGTTCTTGAGCTTGGAGGAGGTGATGCTTGAAAATCAGCCAGTTTTCTGGACCTGTCCTTTCCCCAGAACTGTCTCCCATGACAATCGTCCAAGCAGATCTGTGAGCAGGCCAAAGTCTGCTCTCTCTTCCTTTCTTCCAAGTTAAGCAGGGCTCTTGAGATTAGCAGAAAGTATGCTTTAAGCTACTTTGTGATCTTTCAAGTGCCATACATGGGAGCTGAGCTTCAGACATTGCTACACAGCCTGCAGGATGTTGAGTCTGTGTTCCATTTCTTCTTGTGCCACAGTCAACCCCACTTTTAAATTGAGGTTATATACCTCATGTCCATTCCTGGTTTTGAACAGTGTGTCTACAGAAGCAACCATCTTCCCTTAGCCAGCGTGTTGCTCTCCTAGACTAATTAAGCTCTTGAAGGACATGTCTTCACTGCTCAAAAGAGTGCAATGCAGAAAGTTCCCAAGCTAGTGCCTAGTCAGGCTGGCATGTCCACCCTGCAGTGTATGGAGATGCCAATCCCTGGCAGCAGTATAACTTAATATAGCATTTCTTAATTTAAGTCACACCTACCAATGTTCTTTCTACTGTTGTATCCGAAGACCATGTTTTCATGGCTGCAGCGTTTGGTAGCTTATTGTGGTTGTGTGATCAAGTACACTTGATAGGGACCTAAAAGAATTTCTGTTAAGTACATGAACCTAATCTTGGGAAAAATACAAATAGCATGAAATGTAATGATACAGAGCTCCATTACTCAGTTTCTGACTCCTTCTACTCTACCCATATTAATCACCTGTGACAATCTCTGGTAGAAATATCTGACACACAATGCAAGCAAACTGGGTAGAATAAAATTAATGTTTACATTTCCAGTATGAAATTGTATTTATGTGGCATGAGCTGATTGAGATTATCTAAAATATACCTATTTGGCTTTCTGTCAAAACAATTTTAGAGCACCTTAAAGATTTTTCTTTGTCTTGTAGATTAAATATCCATTCCAGGACTCCAATATCCATTAATTTCTCACAAGCTGTTTAATTACAATGCACATTAGTTTCACAAGAAGAGTAATTACTTGTATTGTATTGATACACTTGTCATATGTAAAATCAAGATTTGAATTTTGTTCTAAAAGCATAACCTCTATATTTTGTAAGCTGTGAAGGAGACTTAGAAGTGATTAAAATGATAAAGGATCCACAAGTTAGGATTTTTTCCTTAAGAAGATCAATCTCTTTCTGTTAAAATCCTGTCCTGTTTGCTCTTGCTGTCACAGAAAGCAACATGAGTTTTCCTCAGCACCTTTACTAGTAGTTAGATGACATCCATATGATTAATTTGACTTTTGGAATTACTGTTGGTGGTAAAAATATTAAAAGACCAAGCATCTTTGAAGGCAGATGAAATAAACACAAAAATTATGGAATTTAAATGTCAGTCTCCTTGGGAAAGAAATGCTAAAAATACTAACTCATGTGAAGATGCAATTAAACTCTTGAAGTGGTTCTAAGTATTTTCTATGCAGCTGCAGACAGTGAGGTTCACAGAGTAGTAAAGTATTACCTGAAAAATTGCTAGCCGTGGGGCATTATGCCCAAATCACATGCTTGAGAATATTAATATTTAAGTTGGTGATTTGTCAATCTGTGGGCAACAGCTTTTATTTAAAACATTCTGTCTGACATATTAAAATGTGCTCAAAAGATTCCTATTAAAATATTTGTGTGTCTGAAATCTTTAGGTTTTGAAAATTTCAAGCTCCTTTGTTTAGTCTGTATTTTTTATGAATTTAAGATCTTTTTGTGCTGAATTGCAGTACATTGCTTTTTCTATTTTGCTATTATTATTTCAGTTTTCAGCTATAGGTTTGTCTCCATTCTAGAAGGAAATATCAATCACTAATTACAAAAGTCAGCCAAGCAAACTTTGTCATAAACCCCAGTTTTTAAACTCATTTTCCTTATCTTCTTCCCATTCCCCTTGCCTACTGAATCTATCCCTTTACCTAGAGAAAAATATATTTCCATACGTACTAATATTTCCTGACCATTTTCCCCAAAATGCTAATTATTTTATCAAATAATAAAGTTCAGACAAGAAAAAAAATCAAAATTCAGTCAAATACCTGCAAATTATCAATCTTTACAATGTACTTTTATTCAAGTGTATATGAACATTGGGAATGTGTATGAAACTATTGTGAAACAGTTGCCTGTTTATAGCTGAGATAGCCGAGGATGTAAATTTAATAATTTATGCATAAAAGTAATTATTTACGCATTTATACCTGTATGTAAATTATTTACATATTATTTATGGTTAAGCTTGTAACTGTCAAACATGCAGAATGGGTACCTATACTGGGTTCCATAAATTACTGGATTAACTGTGGTTTAAATCCATCAATTGAACAAACAGGTTAATAAAAACGCCTCCCAGATTCACTTGTAAATATCAGCTGTTTCCTACCTCCCTGACAATACCATAAAACCCCAACGCAATTACTGATGCTGTGCAGCAGTCACACAGCTGCAAAGCTATGTTTATATCAATCTACGATAATTCAGGCTCAAGTCACTGAAGTTTTTTGGACAGAGTACAGCTGGACATGGCATCACATAACTTTATTTAAATTATGTTTACACATACAAACTTCAATTACTCTTACAGAAGCCTCCGTAACTCAGCTGAATATCTTACCAGACACTATTAGTTTTGAAAAAGTCTGGTACAAAACAAGCTGTTACAAATGGACTGAGCAGAACCAGAGAGCATATATAAGGTCCACCACCCCTGGTTGGCTGCCAAAATCCTTGGAGTAGGGTGATGTGTACAACATGATGCCATGGCCTGATGAAATCCCAGGCCAGTAACGCAATCCAGCACCTGAGGATCTAATCGGTGGATCGGCTGTGGTCAAGCTTAGCTGCGGTCATTGGATGGAAATGTGCTGTGGAAAAAGGCACCGTTCGAGTTGGAGCAGAACACGGGTTGAATGGGAAAATTACGGAGTGGTAGTTAGAGCAAAGACAAAACTGGAGACTATTGTCCTGTTATAGCAGGTAGGAAAAATAGCACATATCTAGATCTTTTTCTACTGCTCAGGTAGAGGTACAAAAGATGAAAGATGCCATAAGACAAATTATTAAAAGGACACATGGACCAACTGTATGGAATGGGGAAAGAAGAGGAAAGGAAATTAATTTGAAAAAGGTCCAGAAAGTCAGCCTCTGTGTTGAAGACCACTGTATAGTGGCAACAATTCTTTAAATCAGTTTAGTTGTATGAATATGGCATCCTTTCATGGTGTTAACTAGCCTGCTGCATGTGAAACAAGGGGTTACATCCATATTTTTAAAACTACAGAGACTCTAAGAAATTAAGTCAACTTGTCAACATCTGGTGGAGTTATAAATACATAAACTATATACCACTGTTTCCCAGGGAGTATCAGAGGAAAAAGAAATGCAGAAAATGCAGAGACCATTGAGCAAATTTCATGACTGAACAGTCAGTGATGCCTACAATGTACAGCCAACCAAATACTTACACTTTTCCTTAAATATTTGCGTGAGATAATATTTCATAATGACTGTTTTTATTTCTTCCTGCACTTGGACAAAGATTCCTAAAAAGTAGGAACAAATGTCCCGGAATATATTTAAACATTCCTTTGGTACATTAACTCTTTTATATTAGCCAGGTCAGTGAAAGCAGAATTGTGCATTACGTTGAAAAATGAGGGAGTTTGTTTGCTTACTGATTTCAGTACTGTTAATTTCTTTATCAGTTTGTATCTTTCAGAATTAGCCTTTTGACAGCCATCTCAGCATTTTGAGTGCCTGTCTGCTTTGTTTGGTAGCATCCACTTTTGCCCTAGACCTTCATGAAGCATTGAAGATGACCGTTCAATCACCTTTTAAAAGCATATATTGTCAAAAATTTTTAAGAACATAAATAGTTAGTGGTTCTGACTATTTTACCTAAATATAGCAAGACACATTCCATACAGTAATTTAAAATGCGATGGGTTAATATACTTCTTCAGATTTGCAGAGATGAGTTCTTTCAAAAGGCGTAGAACACCTAATTTTTCCGCAGGATGTTCAATTTTTGTGTGTCTGTCTTTTCTGGGTGGTTTTTCCTAAGCTTATATTTTTTTAATTATATAAAAATCATCACTTTTTTATTCTTGTATTCTTTTTCACTTGTAACCTCAAAGGTTATACACTACACGTGTGATAAAGGTGGGAAGTGGGGTGCTGAACACATGCTGTGCAGCTGTCCCAGTGAAATTGGGGCTGACTCCAGCCCTGAATACTATATTCCATCTTAGCTGGGTTTGTTTTGATTTGAAGCAGTCTTTGATGATATCAGGGAAAGGATGATAGGAGGGAAAAGGAAAGGATGCATTCCAGAAAATGAAAAATTAATTTAATGATTTGTGGCTCATTTACATTCATTTTCCTACAGTATCCTCTAATGTTTCTTTAATATATCTGAAATAACATGCTAATGACTGTGCCGTAAGCTACAGTATGGAATTCTCAAGTGTGCAGTCTCAGATGAGTCCACCTTTTTCCCCCCTCTCTATATTGTAATAAATTCCCAAGTGAATTGGGAGAGGGTACTCAGAACCAGTCTGTGCTGTCAGTAACATTACCTCTAAGGTGCCTTTATTAGTAACACACTGCAGTCATGCATTTTAAAGACTAGTTTACCATTGATCAGTATTTTTATTGTATGTTTTCAAGCAATTCTGTATATTTATATGGCACCTGTCATTCTGATATCCAAATACCAAACAATATTGAATACTGCTAGGTCAAAGTGTAAGTAGCATTTTCATCTTTTCTTCTGTCATGACAAACAGGGGACGGTTGTGTCTGCAGTTTGCTTAGTTGCACTTTTTAAAATAATTGCATTGCTCTTAGGGATGAAAGCTGGCTTTTATCCTGGCTGGTTGTTTAAGGATGTAGAGTTAGGCCATTCTCAAAGAATGTTTTGTGGGTAAAGATGTGATGCAGTAGGCCTTTCAGTGACCATTGAGATTTCTAGGCCCTCCCTTTACCCAGGAGGAGAGCTCACTGTTTTAGTGAGAAAAGTTGCATTTTGCTGTGATATCCTCTAAAGTCTGGATCTTTTATAGAAGCATGGCAAGTAAATCTGTTCAGTGAGAATTTGGTGTCGGCATCCCAGTAAAGGAAGAAATAGTAGGTACTGTCAGTGAGATTCATGGAAATGTTGATATAGGAATGCCTGAAAACTGAGCAACTTTCTGTTTTCTTTCAGTGAATTCACTATTTATAAGGTAATAACAATGAAAAAAAAAACCTGTGCCAAAAAAAAAAAGATTGTTAAAAAACAATCAGAGAATCCTTTAATAGTGTATATGTTAGTACTAGGTAATCTTTTTTCCTTGTCCCAGCTGATGAAATTAGGTGATTAAAACTACTGGAACCTGGCATGCCTCTAGGTGCATGCCTATTTTTTACTGTCTGATGGAAGTTATAAACTGTCATTCCAAGTAGCAGGTTTTTCAGTCTCAATTGTTTTGCATTTAACTAAAGGCTTAAAACTGCATTATCTGAGTTTTGTCAAACAGAATGTTTGGACAATATTACTGCTTTGGGGTTTTTATACCTCTTGAAGCAATACCTGAGATAGGTAAAAGCTTGGTATAACTTGTCCTCGTGTATTGTTTTCCCCCTTGCTGCTTGGCAAAGCTTGTTTTCTTTTGTTTCTCTCACTGTTATGCACCCTTCTGAGTCAATACAGAAACTCTTCATTGTCCTATGGGTTCCTGAGTTACAATATTTTTGATGGTATGATATGTGATAGTATGATAATATGAAAAGAAGTGGATCTTGCATGGTGCTTATAATTAGAGTTTAATTTACATGTGAATATCCCCAGACTTCAGTGCGAAAATACCTCTAATTAACATTTTATATTGAATCATGACACTCTCAGAATCATTCCTAAAGTTGCTGTCGATTAGCTGTGACTGTGGTTTACTTCTGAGTTGAAGGGTACTATCCATATGCAATATGCGATTCTTAATAAAATGAAAATGTTTAATGTAAACCCATAGTTAATGCATCATGAGACTTGTCAGGATGTTATGCATTTCATAAAATAGTATTTGGGACCTGCCTTTGATGTAATTGAATGTGATTGCCTACTGACATCTGCATTGATATGTTTCATAGTGAAAGTCTGTTCCTGCACATTCATTAATAATGAACATGCTCGCGCACATATCTGTATGGAAGTATAATAGTAATGGTGAATATTTCAGGAAGAGTTAAAAATAATTGTATAGACACTTAGAATGAGGTTTTAGGGTTTAATTTGAAAGGGATGTGTGGGAAAAAGTTAATCATGATCAGTTGGGCTAAGTTGTAACTTATACACCAAGGAAGAGTATACTGTTTGGTAGGAGTCTGCTGCAGACTGTGGGCTGATTAAACGTTACAGTCTTCTTCTGAGTGAGCTGAACCAAACTCTGTTGACTGTATTGACTAGACACCTGATTTAGCCGAGTAAAAAATATCGGTACCACATACCACTTGAGATGCCAAGGGTATCTGAAATATTGCACAGGGCTGGCAGGTGCAGAATCATACAAATATTGGTTGGAAAGGTCCTCTGGGGATCGCCTAGTGCAAGTCCTCTGCTCTTGGTGACACAAACCTATGAGAGACCCAGGCCTTTTTGGACTGGTAGCTGGAGGCCATACATGATAACATCAAACGGTACTAGGTGCCTCCCTTCAACCTTCTGAATCAAACCCTAGATTTTAATTTACTATAGTGGGAGCGTAGATACCTACCTCCTGGGCAGACACCAGCACTTGTGTGCCTGCAGTCTGGAACTGAATCCCTTCCCCACTGTTTGAAGCTGGCAGTGTTGGAAGCAGAAGAGGGAATTAGGATTGTAGACAGGCTGCAGCTGTGTTAGGAGAATGGGAAAAACAAAGACTCGAAGTAAATTTTGAGAAATCTTAATATGCCTTGTGTTAAGAACAATGTGCTAAGCAAAATGATAAAAAAGTTATTTGTGACTTTTTATGGCTACACGGGCACATAAAAAGATAAATTGATGACAGCGAATAGTTCTGCACTAATTAAGATAGGCTACTAGTCTTTATTATTTTCTATTATATTGCTTTTGTATTTTTCTTTTCAGCTATCCATCCGCTCTCTTAGAATAAAATATATTTTTTGAATATTAAGTGATAACCTGTGTTCATGCCTTCAAAGTTGCTTGCAAAATAAATGTACTAAATAATTTTTGCCTCAAAGGCTGTCAAATTAAAAACTACATTAAAAAAATTCGTTGGACAAAGAAAAGTGTTGGAGATGTACTGCTATTATTACTTTAGATATTTCCCAGTTCAGATTCTGTTATATTGGAGATCTCTGTGAAAATTGCTTTGTAGTTAGGTTATTTACCTTTCTGTTTTTCAAGTACCAGTCGGTTTTATGCTAACATGCTTAGAATTTCTTTCTTGATCATATTAGCATCTGGAATAATTTTCCTACTTTTTCAACTGTCCACCCCAAAATGTGTATTAGTTTTTTTGTTGATTATATAGTTCCTTGCAAAAACACTCAAGAATTACAGTAATTTGTACTTGCGAAAAACTTAATTAGATATTATTTGATGGTTTCCAACAGTTCTGTTGTGGTGGTGTACTTGGTGTATTTACATTTGTAGCACAGCAGAAAATTTAACATTTTGCTTATTACTGAAACAACAGCTAAGAGCTTCATTAGAAATTTTTATAACATTTGCCAAAATCTTAAATATATAGCAGCTAGAATATTTTCTCTACTTAGAATGTTGTGCATACTAAAATTGATCAGGACCCAAGATGTAATTAGACAAATTCTAGAAGATAAATCCTTTGAGTTATAATAAATACTTAGAAGCAGCTTTGGGCTTATAGGTCCCCTGAGCTGAAAGCAGACAGAAATGTTAGGGGCAAACTGATCATATATGTGCTCCCTGTTCTTATTCTTCCCTGGTCATCTGTTTAAGGCCACTGCTGGACACAGAATACTGGGCTACGCCTTTAACCAAATGGCCGTTCTTATACTCTTACATTATTTTAGGAAACTTGTTTTTTTAAACACAATTTTCCATTTTTCTTACATATTAGGTATTTCTTGGTAGTCTTAGACCTGGTTCTGAAAAGTTTCATAATTATTTCTGAGTTTCTAGATGTACGTTACTGTGTTACACAGTTTAGCGGGGTGTTACTTTTTCCTTGGAGAAGGTGTCATAAAATACTGATATATGTTTTTTCAGTTTTTCTAGTATTTGGAAAAGCATCCTCTTATTTGATTGCTGTAGTAAGGAGAATTCTATACCAAATAATTTTTAATAATATGTTAAAATTTCTGAAGATTGAAGTCACATGTGGTGTTCATAAATTACTACCTCTGTATCTCTGAAAGATTTCAATTTCTTCTTCTCTTTCAGAAACCAGCCAGCACTGTAGAGGGTGTATAGCCAAGCTTTGTATGAGTCTGTGCAGGCAATAAGCATGTTGTTGGTGTTTATAATTTTAATTGTTATTACAGAAAAGCAGTAACACCCCTCAGTCACAAGGTGACCCAGGGAAATCCTCTGCCACTGACTCAGGGTGATGGGTGTCCCCTCCCAGCCCATGGGGCTGAGGCTCTCCAGGGACAGCCCTGGGAGGACTGGGGCAGGGACTTGTCTCTCTGACTGGGTTATTTGGGCTCCCCTGCCTGGCCTTGCCCCTCTCTGCTTCTTCATGTTGGTAGAAATGACCCTTTAATTGTATAAACTAACATGAACCGTGGGATTTTTCTTCAGTTTTTGTAAGTTTACGCTACTGTGCTCTACAAATATAATTTATAGGCTGTAGGATTTTTGCTTTGTCTCCTTTTCATCTCTGAAAGTAGCAGGGGTGGGGGCGGGGGCTTAATATACAGTTGTATAACACTTGCAGCACTTAGATTCAGTGCCCTTTTTAGCTTCAGAAATTTCAGCCCTATTTCTTCTGCCTCACAAGGAGAGTGCCCTAAATCAGCAGGCTGGAGATTTGCTAGATTACAGACGCTGTCCATCCTTGTGTTGGAACTGTGAAAAGAAAAAAAGAAAGCCAGGTTTCTGAGGCCAGAAGGAGAGGAGAAAATAACCACAACTGCGTTACAAGTATGTTCATTTAGGAGTGTGGAAACCCAGACTGTGCTATTTTGGTTTATTTTTTGTTTGTTTATTTGCTTTAACAGATGATTGGTAGTGATGGAAACAGGCGTTCTGCTGTTTTTCTCTCTTGCTTATTCTTCTTCTGACCTCAGATGCATTAATGTCACTCTGCATGGGGCATGCTCTGCATAACTGGGTAGTTTAGGGGCTTTGATGTTCCTGTATTGACCTTCTGGCTCTTGGTGGAAGCAAAGCACTGCTGAGGCAGTTCTGGTCAAACAGAGAAGCATGCCACTAGTTATCTTTGAGGTCAAATGCCATATTACAGGTATTTTATTAGAGCCTCAGAGAGGACTTCCCACATACCCACATACCACCTCCCCCTCACCAAAAAAAAAAAAACCCAACCCAAACAAACCAAACCCTGAAAAGGAGCTAATGTTGTTAAGCAGCAGAATAAAAGAATCTCTTAGAAGTGAAAAGACATCCTTCAAAAAAGCACTTTCTTTGTTGTTGTTGGGTTTTTTGTTTTGTTTTGTTTTGTTTTGTTTTGTTTTTCACAAATAAAGAAAGTGGTAAAGGGCATAAAGTCAGGTAAGCCAAGTCAGGCTATAGCCAGATGTTGAGGAGCAATTTGTGAAAAAAACAAACCAAACCAAACCAAACCAGGAGAGGTATTTGCTAGTGTAAAATTCCATGCCGGATCCGACAGCCTGAGAGAGGTGAGGCTGCTGCAGCTCCATGCGTCGGATCCAACCCGTAGCAAGGTTAAGCCTGTATTCCCTGTACGCGCACACGTGCGGCGCACACATGCACACTACATGTATACATATATACACTGCACGCCACACAGACCACAGGCGGACACGCAAAGCACTCACATGGACACAGGTAGCACCAATGGCCTCATCCTGCTCCTCTCTCTGGCTAAGCAGCGTGGAGGTCTACTAGTGAGAATACATATATATATGTATTCTGTATATTCATGTATATCTCTCTCGGTATGTACAAGGTGGATCCTCCACAGCAGCTGGGCTCAGACACTCGCTGTGCGCGGCAGCTGCCCCCAGATCCCGGTCTCCCCTGTTGCTGGCACCCGGACATATGAGCCCCCGAGGCTGCAGTCCCACTCCAGCAGCTGGTACAGACCCCCTCACTCATACACACACACACGCACACATGCACACATACGCATACATACACACGCAGAGCGGGCTCAGCAGGACTCCCCTGATGCCCAATAGCCAGACAAAACAGGAGAGGTATTAATAAACCTTGTTTCAGTATCATCAGGAAATATAAAGCCTCTGGAAAGAAGCTGGGGGGAGGGTTGGAGAGCACAAAAATGATCCATACATGCAGTTGATTCTGAGGAAATTAGAGATGGAACAGAAAATCTGAATTGCTCGTGTGTCTTGGTGTTCACGATGGAAAAGCCAGGAGCAGAATATCCACCCTGGTACTCCAGCGAAATGCTGATATGGACGCGTTGCATTGCTTGCGGTGCAGTTGTACCTGTTGCTCAGGGCTGTCCTGGTGCCAGATAAATGGAATACGGCAAATGCAGTTTTAAAAATGCCTCCAAGCTGGATCCAGGGCCACTTCCTCGAGGCGGGAAACCAAGTCTGTGCAAATAAAGGAAAGCAAATGTCACAATAGAGTTACATCTTACAGATAAACACAGAGCTTCCCAATCTTTTTGGAAACTGCTGACATCTGTCTACACGTAGAAGTAGAAATTTATTGATTCTTCTATATATTTGTAGATCTATGAACTTATTTATATATCTACTTATGTCTTGAAGCTAATGGAGAAATATTTTCTTCACTTCAGCAAACCCCTTTCCCTTCATAGGCAAGATCAGTGTTTCTGTGATGTAAGTTTTATTATTTTGTAAACTATGCATTTCAAAATAAATAAAATCTATGAGAGCTAACACCAAAGGTGTGATTAATCTTGTGTAATTTTGGACCCATACAGTGTACATCTTTAGCCAGTAGTTATGAGGGTCCCTTTAGAGTCAGTGGAGAAAAGCAGTATTAGAGAACTTGATTCACCATATCTACTTCAGAGATGAGATTCACTTTCCTGAATATAGGCATCCAGTGTGCCATTTTAGATGCCAGAGGTATCTTGTTTGGCCTCTAGGTGCTGCTCGTGTTTGATCACTTCTGTGTCACATTTGCCAGCCCCATGGAAATGTCTCAGATACCCTATGGCATCTGGAATGGCTTCATAGATACTTATGTTTAGGCAACTGAATTCCACTCTAGATGCCAATTCCAGGATAAAAAGCACCCTCTAAATCCCCTCACTATTAAGAAAGCCTGGACAGCCACTTTACTTGTAGGTATCCAAATTGTAGACATCTAGATTTGGTCAGTTGAATCCTACCAATCTGTTTTTTGAAAAAAACATTCTTCAACCATTCTAATAATTCCTGACTTTCTAACTATTGTGAATAAAGTGAAGGGCTGAATTAAATTGTGATATAAATGGGTACAGCTCTACTGAATTTGTGGGGTTTTTTTTGTAGATGCGGGCTTGTTTCCGAGTCTCATTTTCTGCTTACTCAACTGGAGCATTCAATAAAACATACTTTCAGTGATGTTGTACATATGGATGTCCAATAAGCAAGTATCCATTTTGTTACTGTGTGTGAATCACACACTTTTATTTACTTTTTTTGTTTCATGTATAAAGATAAGGTATGTTGAATAATAGAAGGTTATGGGGCTCATATTCAGAACCTGGTTAATGATATTATAAGGTGTATTCTGAAATCAGCTTTGAAGTGTATTCAGTCTTTTACTGATATCAACTTTACATTTCCAAAAGTTAATACAGAGAAGCTCAAGACTCCTAGATGGCAGAAGGAACACTATTAATACTGATATTTTGTCCCATGCTTTATATGTTAAATAATCTAAAAATGTAAAGGTGGTGTTGTGTTTTAAATAGCCTCTTATAATTGAAATCTCATCTTAAAATTAAAAACCTATGCTGTAATAACATTAGGACACTTCGGGGCATTTTTAGTGAATTATTAACGCACTTTGGATGGTTGAAGACAGTTGTTTTGTTACTTTATGTCTCTGAACCTATCCAAGGCACATATAAATGGACTAGCAAAACATGCCTTGGGGCATCCTCAAAAATTGTAGATGGCATATTAAAATGTTGTTGGGGGAGTGAAATGATTATTGATACTCGATCTAGACATTGCTCAAAAATTCTTGTTGTTTCTTCACAGTCCAGCCTGTGTTGATCAGTGCTGATGGCACGATATTAACTCTACAGGAAACAGATGGGACAGGGCATGTATGTCATAAGAAACATTAATCTAGGCATACTTTCTTCTCTAGGTAATATAATCTGCAGCACAAGAAATAACTGATATGATTTGCTCTTATATGAGCTCACCCTTTTGTCCAAGTTCCAAAAACGTTATGTGCTTTCTGTAATGTATAACATAGCTCAGGTGACTACAGGTATAGAAAATACATCATTTATTTTAGAGTTGATTATATTTTTACTTTGAGGAAATCAGGGGAAATAGAACCTATGTGTATCATATGCTCTACATTTTGAACTCTAAAAGATTATTTTTATTGGTGAAAGTAGTTATTTAATGCAGTGCAATTGAAATCAGGAAGTAGGATGCAGAATTCCAATTAATTTCATTTCGTCGCTTTAAATCCACATTCTGCCTATGAAAATGGAGACTTCAGTAAAGGAGTTGTGAACACTTTGATGGAAAATAGTCAAGATTGAAATGAAATATTCAAAAGACACTTTCGAAATGAAATGTAAATAAAAGAAATGCACAAAATGAGTAGCAGAAGAAAGTCAAGTTTTAATTTGCCTATACTCAGTCAGAGACTGATTTTCAACAATTTTTGATACCTTCAGCTCCAGGTAAAGTCAGTGCAAGTCTCATATGATTGCACTGCAGCACTGGAAACTGGACCTTGGAAGTCTGGTGGTGAAGTTCTCAAAGTTTTATCCACGAGCAGATAATGTTAAAGTCAACTGGAGTTAAACCTCTAAGGGGATTTCAAGTCAGATGAATGCACAGCGGGGAAAAAATGGCAGAGACTGAGAAGAATCTGAAGTAACTAATAAAATAAGAGCTAGAGATTTCAAAAGAAAGGGAGGAAAAGGAAAGTCACAAAGGTGACAGGAAGTCCAAAGAAACCACTGTATGTCATGCAGTGAAACAGGGATGAGCTGAAACTTTTAAGAGTTAAACATATGAGACAGGAGAATAACACGGTGAAATAAACAGAGGAGAAAAGGTAATCTATTGAACAGATCAAACATGAAATTACCTGTGAGTGGCATACTTTCTGCTATTTGGAAAAAGTCCTTCTCTACATTCAGTAGAAGACAGAGAATAAATATGCCTATTTGCTCTGATACATCCCTCCTCTGGCCTTACTCATATCTCCAAGCATATACAGATGTCTCAGCCTTGCTAATTCTGCTGAAAATATTTTTCACTGTTCAAGCGAGGTTGTCATTTCTATCCCCCTGCCAGCTGGCCCTCTGCTGATATATTGAAAAAACCTGTCATCTGAATGACAGCTGGCAGTGAGAGGACTTCTGGTGATGGAGTTGATTACTAAGCTTCATTGACAGAAATAAGTGGTTTTGCTCAGTCTTTCTCCAGCCTCCCTTCCGGGCAGGAGAATAAAGATAAATATTCATTGACAAACTGAGTTTAATGAGAATACTCAGCCATGTGGATTTTTTTTCCCCTTCTCCTCTGTCTTTTTTTTATTGGGATTATTTTTGGGCACGGCCTCTAAATGCTTTAGAGAAAATTTCCTTCTCTCATGCTGTTTTTATGCTATTATAATATAGATATGCTATATTATATGCTAGTATAATATAGTCAAGGTTATCTCCTCTTTTTCAATATGTTACTTAGATTTTTTTTCCCTGTCTCTGAAACACAGAAACAAAGCCCGAATTGATTTTTTTTTCATACTTTCAGACAAAAATGAATGTTTAATTATACAAACTAAAATACAGGGTATATTCACAGCCTTTGAAGGCATGAAGTGACAATGGAAGATAAAAGGAAATGATCCACTCTTTGCCACTGAAAGATACTCCCAAAAACATACAAGCAGGGAGCTTGTAAAGAAGAGTATGGCTGCAATTATCAGTGGAGCTTTAGAAATGTCAGACATTCTGTTTTCAATTACTTCAGCAGCTGATCCTGGATAAGTAAATCCACAGATACACAGATAATAATAATTTAAAACTCAACAAAGCTATGTGTTTCCTTGGCTAAATATCATAGTGGCAACCATTACATCAAAAAAGAATACTAGTGCATAATTTTGAGGATTTTCTTCTTCTAAAGGAATGTCCAATACATTTCTTTTTAAAACCATTTCTCTTTCTCTCACATTCTTCCCTTCCTTAAAAAAAAAAAAAAAAAATTCATTCTTTCTTTCAGCAATACTAGATTTTCCTAAAAACCTTTCTAAAACTAAAGAGTCCAAGGAAATTCTTCGGAATGAGGCAGGTGGGAGGTAGCCCTACGCCCCTTAAATCAGGATGGTTTGCAGAGGGAGTCAGGCCGTAGCAAGGAGCATGCTACAACACAGAGGATGAACAGTTCGTGATAAAGGTTAACTCCAAGGCAGTCGTTGTGGCATCATATAAACTGAAGTGAAAGGTAGTCTATGACTGTGTTCTTCTAGTCTGTTTTCTACAGCATGTACTTGTGATGACTGAAATTTTCTTAGGTATTTTTTAAAATTAAATTAAAAAGTTTGGACACATTTAATGAGGAGTTAATGTTTTAGGATCTTGGATGTCATTCTGGGTATTCAATACAACATAATCATAAAAACAGCAGAAAAAGAGATGGCATTTTGTTACAGTGCTCCTGCTAACAGCATTTTCAGTGATTGAGAGGACGTCAGCAGGTTGAGTAGCAACAATTAAGCCCAAAGTACCAAAGGGCTCTCAGAATGAACAGACTGACTTAGAAAACCAATGTTGTTTCTTACAGTCTCTTTTATATACAGTTATTTCAGATGCTTGGTTACTGGAAGGTGTGTATATTTTATGTTGCCGGTGTGCCTTTAAAAGGGACATTTGAAACTGGCCCAATTTTTAATTGACTGATATCAATCGCAGAACTAAACATGAACAAAAAAGGTATCATCTCAACACTAATGCACTTCTATGTTGTATAAATATTATCCCTAGTATCAAAGACTTTAATAAGGAAGAATTCTGTTACATTGTAAGAGAGACAGAAGGCAAAATTTACTGTTCTTTTGTGTAATTCATTATTGTGCAAAAATGTAATACTATAAATGTCAAAAAGTAAACTTGCTTTGTAAAATTATTTGCATATTAATAAATTATATTAAAAAGTTATGAATTAAAAATATGATTGACTAATAAATGTGAAAGGAACTGTAATCCAGAAGAATGGGTATAGGGTTATGTCAGAAAAGCCCTGGTCTTGATCTTGATGTAGCATTAATTCATTATACAGCCTTTTGCAAGTCATTTTGCCTTTCTTTGTTTCCCTAAATAAGGATAATAACAATTACCGATCTGCCTTATGGGGGTATGATGAATATCAATTAAATCATGCTTGTAAAGTATTCTGATAAAGTATCATTACTTTTTTAATTATCATGAGGTTAATCAAAACTGGGTGACCAAAAGTTTACAGAACATTGTCAACTGATATAAGAAAAGACAGGATAAAATTTGTCATTGGATCCTTAACTTCATACCCTTGTCAGACTTTGCAAGCTGACTGGGGATAACGTGTGATATTTCTTATCTGGACAAAGCAAGCTGAATAAAGAACAGATTGTCAGCCTAATATATATCACAGTGGCCTCAGGGCAGAGCAAATCTTTACGGTCAATTTATGAATGCCTGAAAGGTTTAACTAGGAATAAAATAATGCAAACTGGCAACCTTAACTGTATTGTAATTTCCCAGTTTAAAATTTTTCTTGCTTGAATGAATCAGTTCAGCAATGGTAGCACAGAATTAACTGTATTCCTAAACTCTCAGAACATCCATCACTTTTGCAGTTAACAGTGAAGGAACTTTCAATGCATTTATTCTAATAGTTCATTTCAATAAGTACTTACATTGAATGAACAATGGATCTGTATTGTCTCCAAACACCCTCAGGGAATATTGGAATCTATATCCGTGGTCCAGCTTTAAATTAAACAAGCTTGTGCACACACATAGATACTATAACAAATAACCTGAATGGATTTACCTTTAAGCTTCTCAAAGAAATAACTCACCATAAGAAAATAATTGTTTGTAAGAGAATTTAATGATCAATGACATGTAATTCAAAGTAATATATTTATCTCACTTAGCAGCTTGTTCCAGTGGAAAAAGCAATCATTTTTACAGTGTTTAAAATATCCACAGTTTCTCTCCTTATCAGTCCATGAATCTACCTAAAAAATGAAAACCTGTTCTACTAGGCAGACGTATCTTTTGTCTTTGTCAATACTCTATTAATTGTATTTACTTATTTATTGCGGTATGGTGTTTTATAAAGAAGCCATCATCTTACAGGATATAAAAAGACATTAAGCTTCCTGAAGTTAATATTGGAAAAAAGCCCATTAAGTAGATTGCATTAGCCTATAATCTTTCCTGCTGGGAGAGGAGGCTATGGACAAGGCTGTTGATGCCTAACTGAGGAATGCATGCACATAGCAACTGAAAAATCATTGGAAATGTCTCTCTCCTTCAATATATTCTCACATTGGCCACATTGTGGAGCTACAACTAAATGAGTCAGAAACTTTGAAGAACCCTGTCAGGTTCACTGAAACAGCAGTATGTGAGGCAAAGCGTTAGATGATGTGTAGTGTGTGCAAATGCATTTTCATTTTGTTATGAAATACCTCTTTTCTTTAAAATCATATGATAATATAAGCATTTTCTACTATTTTTAAGACTGAGGTAAAACATTCTCTGGAAAAATAGGATGCACCTTGACTTTCCTCCTGAGTCATGCAGCTGTAGTTTGAGAATAAGGCGTGTTACCATAAGCAAGCAGTATTACAGTACCGAAAGAAATCTTCCTTATTATCATCATCTTATGCCCAATGAAAGAGAATTAACAGTTTCTGCCTTAATTACTATAGTTACTGAAATTGCAGTTACTGTTCTTACTCAAACATTTGGTCATATTTTTAGAGAGGAATTAGGAAATTTTCCTAGATAATGACTTAGGTGATTTTCCAGAATAGTTTTCTTTTTCTTGTTATTTTTACTTCATTTCAATATATTTGCATTACTGATTTACATAGGGTATACTTGAGGTCTTTAAACATCTGCTTCAGCTTTCAATAAAAATCACTTCAACCTAAGAGGCCCTTGGCTCAGTGGCCAGATTGTTGGCTGAAGTGGTAGCAGCTTGGAGAAACTCAGGTCTTTTAAGAAATGCCAGGTGATTGTTTGTTTTCAGAAGGTTCTGAGTTTTGATCTGGGGGTGAAAAAACGATTTTGACTTATCAGACAGGTTTTCTGAAGTATTTGCCATGAAAAGTCATTCCTCCCCAGGCTGACCACTTCAAAGCAGCCCATTCCCTACGCAAGCCCAGCTTGGCTTGAAGTGGATGGTTTTGTAAAGCCTGCAAAGTGTACAGATTATATATTTTCTGTTGAAATAAATAACTAGGCTTTTTTTTTTTTCTCTCTCTCTCTCTGGTAGGGCATAGTAGCTTCTTTTTGCTTTTTTTCTGTGGTCTTTCTTTCAAGAGTCAGAAGTGAGCAAAGTGGTTGAAGTTTGTGAAAACTAAGGGGGGAGCTCTCGCTGCACTGGCTGTGAGACAGAGGCAGCTGTAGGAAAACTTGTGCTGCTTATTTAGCAGAAGGGGAAATTTAGGAGGGGTTTTGGAGTGATCTCTCTGGCCACTTCTCTTCTAACCCTTGCCTTGCCCATGTGACTATTGGTGAAGTTACTGAAAGATTTGTCGCTTGAAATGACACTTTGGGCCAGAGTGAAGCATGCCATGAAGAACTGAGTTTTCCCTTTGTTGGATTCCTTCCTTAATCTGGCTTTGTAAATACTGTCTAAAATGTACATACGTATGTAGAACTGAAAGCATTTGGTTTGATTTTCTTTGTGATTTGTCATTTCCTTTTCAAAATGATACACAATATTAGTATCATAAAGCTTGAGTCATGTTGTTTTGAATATAGCTTTTTCTATACAAAATATGGGATATATAATACAAACCCCATTTCTTAAGCATATTCAAGCCTCAGTCTTTAGGTTAATAAACTAAAAATTTAAAAATCATCATGATTTAAAAATCGTCATGACAAATCAGTCCACAGTTACATGGAGATTCATATAATTTTAGCGTGATGTTTCTGAGCAGTACATGGGGAATTTTAAATATACAGCACAATACATAGGCAAGTTTGCATCTAATTCCCTTTGTGTCTGCAGGCTGAAAATATAGCTCCCTTTTAAAAGACCGGACTGTGGAACAGCTAAATATTTGCAGTTTGGGAGGCATTTACACTGCAGGACACAGAATGCCATCCGTGTTTGTCTGTTTACTCTTAAGTCCTGACAGGTTTTTAAATGTTTAATGTGAGAGGTATTTCTTCTGCCCTTAGGAATAAAAAATCACTTTCCCTTCTATGCCAGTTCCTTTAATAGCAACAACCTCCTGAGTATCGGGAAGGACTTTTTGTCTTAAAATACATATACGGTATTTGTAAACTTGACTTTTAGTTATCTCCAGAAAAAAAGGCTTTTTTTTTTTTTTTATTGGTGGCGTTTTCGTTTTTACTTAGAGGCTTCTGTTATGATTCCACTGACAACCCTGTCACTTTCTGCAGCTCCAAGAAGAGCCTTGTACCTTTGAAATTTTCATTACCTTTTGTCTGGCTGCCAAGATTTCTGCCACTGTAGTCTGGTGATGCAACAGCAGTATCTTGTACTGCCAGCCCAGAGACTCCAGATCAGAGGGGTGGAAGCTCCAGAATGGAGCAAAGGTATCAGCATTCTTCATTTTTAAGTATTTTTAAGTAAATTTAAGTATATTTAAGTATATTTTCACTGGCTGATTGGTTGCAGGGGCAGGGACTCACAGCTTACTGCTGGCATAGAGTTAGCCACCCCAAAAAAAACCCAACCCCAAACCCCCAAAGCCCACTGGATTTAACAGTGGCTGAAACCATTTTTATTCTGTCAGAGGTGAAAGGAAGGAAAAAGTGGAAGGCATGATGCCTGATAACGGGGATGGACACAGTATGTAGCATTGAATTAGGTATATATTTAACTACCTTCTTGAAATGGATGAATGAAAAACACCAATGATGTTATTTATGACTATATCTGTATTGCGTTCAAGGACATGACTGCAATTCACTGTCCAGTATATGTGTTTGTATATATACTGAACTGATTTAAAACTAGAGAGTGTGGAGTCCAGGACATGTTGGAGTTACGGGGGAACCTGGATGAATAGTTACACTCCTGGCTGCAAAAAACTGCTACAACTGCGTTCCCGTCAGGATTTCAGTCATCTGAGTCTATATGAGCTGTAGACATGTCTGTGACTACACTCAGTGGTAGCATTAGATTAGATAGTTATTTGCTAAAAAGCATCAGCTGCAGGTTGCCCTCCGCATAATGCCGTTAAACACGAGTCGCTTCAGAGTACTTTGTCATTCAGGGGAAATACAACCACTGTTTAGAGCAGGGCTACGTCCCTGCTTGGAAAGGAGAGCACGAGGCGTAGCTGAGGAAGTGTGCGGTCGTAGTGCTTTCATCTGTACGTTATAAGGAGTAACGGTACTGATAATAATTGCCTTGCATATGGCATATACAGTGCAAACTTGGAGAAATTACTCCATTAAGGACACTATCAGTAAGTTCATTTTTGTTTTTCTGTATTTTTAAAAACTTTTTATTTTTTAGTTTTAGAAGGTCCTCTCCAAAGACTGCCAGTCCAGAGTTTGTGTATATCCCTTTTCAAAACACAAGAAAAAGCAGGTACGAAACAAACTTGATCAAGCCAGCATCCTTCTGCTTTCCTTCCAGCCAGATGGTACTCATTAGCAGTGAACTGACTTTAAAAATTTCCGACTGCATCCCTTCTTTTTCCCAATAGAAATTCCACCCCAGTGCTGGCTTGAGAAGATGGGCTGTGCAGCCTTTTTGAAAGTTTATGGGGTGTGTTAGATCCAGAAATAAAGGGATCGCTTCAAAGGGAAGGGGATCGCACATATGAAGCTGCCTTGGCAGCCACCTCTTTTACATATACAGGGACTCTTTTACCCCCATTGCTTATCACAGCAGTGCTGCTTAAAGTGAGGACAAGAGCAGTCTGTCAAGTGAATTGCAAGACATTAGCAAATTTACCGATCAAAAATGAAACTATATCCTTTAACCAAAATCCAGATAGTTTATGTCTCAATATTCTTGTAGAAGCTGACATGCGCCTCCCCAGCTGATAGTTCTCTTTTTTATTTATTCACCGTGATTGCTCATTTGGTATTTAAAATCCAGAAACAAATGAGTTTAAATTATTGTTATATTCTATACCAGTCAGTCAGTTCCACATCCAGATGAACTATGCTTCTATAAATAAAAGTTCCCAGTTAGAACAGGCTGAGCTGATATCCATTCCCAGGTGTCCTGCTTCCCTGTTGGCAATTCCCAGTGCAGTCCGACAGGAGAAGGTGGGTAAAGCAAACAATCTTTTGACGTTTTTCACTGGAGTTTCTGGGAAATTAGGAGCTCCTGGCCAAGCAGAACTTCTGGTCACATGAGCAGTATATGTATTTATGTATTTTTATATGTGTATATGTATGTATTTATTTTTTATACGTGTATATAAAGTAAAGAGTGTTCAGGAATGTACCTGGGCATTGGGAAATGATCATCTATCCCGCTGAGTTGTTAGAACAGTCCCTGGAAGAGTTTTGATTTGTGTCAGCTGGCATTTTCCCAAACAATTCCAAGGCATAATTTGAGAGTTAGAAGGTTCTAGGCACTGTTCCCAATAAGCAATATGCTGCAGTCACCCTGTTTTGAAAGCTAAGAGGTTTTAGTAGCATAGGCAAGGGCTGTTCCACACCTGTTTATCTTGGTGTCAGGGAATGTTCATAGCACACAAATGTCAATTAATATAATACAGATAGATCAGGTATACTGGAAAGTGAATTGAAATATTCAGGTTCTGTGTGTGTTGGATATTCACCGTTTCAGAGTAATTATCTTTCCTTCAACTGTCCATCTCCCAAACTCACATTGTCTTCGCCAGACAGTTTAGCGTTTAGTTTTCTCATTTTCATTAAAGCAAATGATTACAGTGTATCCTAAATTGAATACATCTAAATAGATGCATTCTGAATTAGATTCTAAATTGAGATGTGGCAACACCATGTGGTAACAGCATCCGTGGTGTCAGTATGAGAAAATACAAAATCTTTTTTTCTTCTTTTATTAGTGATACAGAGAATACAATTGCATGATAACAAACTGATGTAGTATGTTTAGAATAACATTCCTTTTTGCTTTGGAAGTTTTTATATTGCACCCATCTTTTCAGCTTCTGAGCTACATTTGCAGCAGCAAAGTAACTGTCCATATCTGGAATTTGCTGGAAAATGCCATGATTGCTATCTTGGGGCATGTTCCTGGACTTCCTTTGGGAATGATCAGGCAGGGGAGTGAGAGGATGGACAATGTGCCCTTTTGTCTTACCTTGTAAACATTTGCAATTCAGACAAATACTCAACTGCACTTGAGAACTCACCAGTGTTTGCGGCTTGTATAGTCACTCAAAGTATAGTTAGGCAGTCATTTATCCATTAGCTGATTTGTCTTCCCAGCACTTCAGTAAGAGAAAGACAATATTACTGCCACTCTACAGATGGAAAATAGAAACATCAAGAACTGAAGAGGTTTTCCCAAAGCCATACAGCTCTTCTATACCTGCCAACATACTTCTGGACTTTAAACAAGAGTTTGAAGGAATGTGTCTGGTATATCAGTTCTCTTCTTTAATTACAAAATCCTCCACCCTCCATCCAAATACTAAGTTCTACTCTAACTCTCCTGCTTGAGCCTCGAGTGCACCTTTGTTTGCACACCTTGCAATACAGCTCTAGTGGGTGCAGTGCATCACGGGTGCTCAGTGCAGACCCTGTGCAATGGAGGCACACAGCTGACCCTTAGATTTCGTGTTCTATTCCTTAATCAAACATTGAGTTTCAGCTCCAGTTTCCTGTTTGTTTTCTCCCTAAATTCTTTCTTTACTGTTTTTAATGGACTAAAACTATTTGCAACTTCACATAAACTCTGTGCTGCAGAGACCTCTGTATTCAGCTGAGATGGCTTCAGTTTAGTGATACCCAGGTAGACTTTTGTTTCTTTTGATGCATCTTCATTCATAAAAATTTCCTGCTTCCAAACAATGTTCCCTCTGGATAACCCATTCTCCTGATCTATCTTTCGGGAACAAAACTGTCGGCCCCTCTTTTGTCTGGCTAGTGGTCATTCCCATATCTAGGTTGTGGTCCTCAGCACAGAAGAAACGCAGGTGTTTTACACTAACAGTCTGAAACAACCAGTCTATACCAAAAATTCCTTAAATTCCTGCTAACCTGCTTCCAGTCTCTTGCTCACAGTCCAAATGACGTAAGCTGCCCATATTTTACATCATTTCCGTAATCCTCAAATCTTTGGGTGACTTTTATTTGGACATCGGTCACAGTGGAACCTCTGCTTCAGAGTTATCTTTTCATAACACACAGGCAACATAATTTTTCCAGGTTGCATTGAGGCGTATCATCATCAAAAGGACTCCACGCAAATATACTTTTCAATTTTCATTGCAATGTAACTTAAACAAATGTTTAAAGTGAAATTTATGTTTAAAGTTCAGATCTTCAAGATGTCTAAGATGAAGCAAAGTGATTTCCCTGGCTAGCAGGTGAACACCCAAGATAGACAGACTCAGTATCCTGGTGTCACCGTGTTGGTGCCTCTTCCTGGCCTGATGGCACTGGCATCTTCCCAATCACTTCCTAACAATAGGATAGCCAAAAGTGTCTAACATCTTCTGCACTAATACTTACTGAATTCAAATCAGGGGATTAAAAATCTACAGAAAAAAACTAACAAGTATTTATCTTTGATTTTAGGAGTCAGATTCAACTAACATTAGATGTCTACCATGTAGAAATTATACAAGCAGACTAGTTCATATACAGGTGTCTCTGGAAAGATACAGCATTTTCTATACTGCATATATACTCAAAAATATAGTATGCCACCACTATACTATAGTGCTGAAAGTTTTAGCATTTTTATTTTTACATTATTGGAACAAGGCTTGGGACACTTTTGGCCTGTGCCATGCGTAAGTGTCCCAGGTCATGGCTGGACATACTTCTGATAACTTGGAGTTAGCAAGGGTGGAAAGAACTGTTCAGAATAGTGAGTCTGCGTATGGCCACTTGTGTCTTGGAGCTCAAGACAGCTTCATCATACGGATCTGACTGGTTCCATGCTGGAGGAACTTATTCATAGGAAGAACTAGCCTATTAGTGCTACCCAGGCACACTTACTGTTCTTGTATGAATACAATTCTGCAGCACTGTTCAAGGTTCCTATTTTAGATGTCTACCTTAGGCTAAGTTAAATTGAACCTTAAAATATGCTACAGATATTTAAATGCTTTGTTGATTTTAAGTCATATGTATCATCTTTGAAAAGAAATTTGAATGCAAACTATATGGTATGCAATGTCCTTGCATTTATTAAGAAGGAAGTATTTGATACTTAAATTTAGCCTGAAATATATAATATAAAAGTAGATTATGAACTTTTATTTCGTGGATTCAATTATGTTGCATGTGTTTTGGAGGGCAGTTAGTATAGTGGCTCTTTATGGTTATGCTAATATTTCCTCAGAGTATTTTAGGCACTCCCATTAACACTGATTCAGACAGATTTCAGAGGTAATGTTCCTCTGAATGGTTTTAAATGACTTTCAGACACTGGTATTTACATATTGTTTACAAATCTTATTCAATCTATATGAAATCCAGCTTCAAGACCTTGTTAAATCATATTTGTTAAAGACCGGAAAATAGCTGGTGCAAAAGCTATACTTATATCAGTAATCTCTTTAAGAATTTAAAATATAATTGAATGTTTACAGTAAAATGATCCCATATAATAATACGGTTGTGAGAAGTCCAACTGTAGAAATATCTGTCTTCCATTCAAATGAGTCAATATTTTGATTTGGATAGAGTATGCTGGTTATGGTCAGTTTGTAGCAACCGTATGAATCTATGGTTATTTAGAGATTTGAAATTATGAAATTGTTGTAGACTTTTTCAATTAATTGCATCTTTTTTTTGTATCATATGTTTTGTTCTCTTGGTTCTTTTGCTGCATCTTTTTTGTTTCATTAATAAATTAAATGTCAAACAAATCTGAATAGGAAATGTTCTAAGTGACCTTTCATAATTTACTGACTGAGGAATTTTCTGCCTTAAAAAAAGATGACTCTCCTAATGTGATTTAAAACATTGGATTTAAATATTACATAGCAACTTTAATAATTTGAATCTCAGAAAACACAGCTGCCTCTGTTTTTCTGATCGCAAGGACAGTTTGACCAATAGAAATGTCAGTTTGCAGTCTGAGTCTGCCCAGTGCAGTAACTTCGGCCTTCACTTTATCATTATGCAGGTCACAAGATCATGTTGCACTTCTGTCTCTGAACAAAGGCTAACTCCTTTTTAAGTTCGGTCCAAGTTTCTTGGATTCTTTTGATTTTTCACAGACTTTATTGTGCAAATGAGCACATCCGTGCTCTGTTCTCAATATTGCTCCTTACCAAGATTGTGTTTGAATTGTCCAACTACATAATCATTTTTGTATGTTTTTTAATGAAGTGGCTAGCCAGTGCATTTTGGAGGCAGTTTTTCTTTTCTGAATGCACAGTTAATGAAACCAGTCACTTCATATTTGTGCTATAGTGATTTTTTATACAGGCACACATCAGCTGAGTCTCTCTGTCTCTCTCAGCAAATATATCCCAGTTGCTTTAAATCATATGAGCTACAGCTCTGACAGCTATGTTTACATCTTCTTTCACAATATTATGTGAAAAAAAAAGAAAGAAGATTATATATCCTAGTACCCTTTTCTTTTATAATATATATTCCAATTACATACATACATCTACTCAAAAAGCTTCACCAAAACCTATCCAAACTGGGAAAATTTAACTGTTTTCTTCTTTGCTCTGCTATAGGAAACAAAACAGCCTGTTTCATAGCTCAATCATTTAGCAATTATAAAAGAGGGATGTATTAAAAAAGCACACGCTTCTTCATAATAGTATGATGTAAAAAAATGGGATTATTTGGTTAATAATTATCTGAATATTGACTTTTCCATGTAGATGCACTTAAAGATGAAGGGTGCAGAAATTTTTTCCTTTCCACCAGTTTTGACAAAATATTGTCATCGTCACCACACTATGAGGAAGTACAGGGCAAGGGTGGAACAGCTAGTGCCTCTAGCAGTGCTAAGGCCTAGATAGCTCCTACTTTACTTTGGAGCTGTAGGCACCGATGCTTTGTGTTACATAACGTGTATTCAAAGAAAAATGTTACGTTCACCTGCTTATTAGTTTTGGACATTTCAGTCTGTATTTCCCTGTACTCTCTTTTCAAATCCTTTTTATTTAAGAACATTCTTGGTCTGTCTCACAGATTCCGTCCTTACAGCTCCCTCCATCGTGAATGAAATTTGTAAGAGTCCCTAATAATTCCTAAAAATGCACATCCTTGCAAAGCCAATCTGTGAGTGAGATCCTAACCCCTCACCCAGGTCTAGGTAGCCCTTCTGCCTTTTTGGAAAAACAGGATAAAATAAGGCTTGAGCTTTGGAGCCACTTTGGCAAACCAACATAAGAAGCATCGGATTGGAATAGGCAATTTTGATCACTGTACACTTTTTTGTCAGCAGCAACTGTGCTGTATTTGTCCTTTCATAATCTTAATAAGCTCTAGTTTAAAAGGAATTAGTCTTTTTCCTGCATTTCATGTTCGGAATACTATTATGAACCATGTTTTACTAATGGTTAATAGCGTCTTGATTTCCATTTTACTTTTTTAATTATCCAGTTTATAATAATTTTTTCTTTTGCCAACATTTTCCTTCTGTTTAAATAATTCTCTCTTTCTAAAGATGCAACTATAATATCCGATAGGCTGTTTACTCCTTCCATCTTAGATTGTTGCCGAGATTTTAAAAAAATTCCTTCTTGGTGTATGTTTTGATTTGTTGGCATTAATCTTCACTTCATCATCCTGGCAGCCATACTCTAGCAGTCTTCTGACTGGAATTCATCTCTCCAACATGGTGATGATGTTAGGCATTGTACACATTTTTTCCAGAGAATGACTTTTCACAATGACATTTTTTTTCTCCTATCTAATATATCAGAGTTTTGTTTGCCTTTCTTCATGGTTCCATTGCCTAGTTTTCTTGTGCTCAACTAATGTATTCAAGTTTTGGTTTTATTTCCAGCCAATGAGTTCTCAGCTTATATGAGTTGCTTATTTTCTCAAACCTCTTAAATCCAGCAATGTTTTCAATTTCAGTGTTCTCTAGTCCTCCTTCTTTCTTTCTCTCATTTATTCCTTTTGCTTTCCTTTTTCCCCCCTTTTTTTCCCTTTTTTTTACTTCTTTCACAGTTGATGGTTTGCTTTTCTTGTGTTTCATGTTAACTCTCTTTTAGCTAATCCCATTCTTCCTAACAGCACATGTACATATATAACAATATAGTATCTGTATCTAGCCAAACAATCACTGAACTTTTATATTTACTAGAATCACACTAAGTAGTGGTCTCATACACAGGAACTGGCTCTTACCTATTTGAGATATCTAACATAATGGAAAGTTCATCCAGGCTTTAGGTGTTCCTAAAATATCAGTAGAAATCTTCTAGTCAAACTAGTGGTTCACTTCTTGCTTGTTTTTATTATTCTATGTATTTAAAAGAGAAATTTAAGTAAACAGTCCTTAAATTTCCATATATCTCAAATGTAAAATGTCTGAAAATAGAGTATTTAGCTAGAGTTTTCCTTTCTTAATAAGCTACAAAGCAGATCCTTTATCAAAGGTGTATATATATATATATATATATATTTTATCAAAGTATATATCTGTGGATTTCTGCTTTGAGTAGGAGTCAGCTGTATCATTTACTGTTAAACCCAACTTAGAGTCTCCCAGAATGGGACAAACTGTTTCATGAATTTAGGTTAGTTCAGGTGATTAGGATTTTAATTTTTTTTTCCTTGTAGTTTTTAACCTGCTGATATTAACATTGGATTTAGTAATCAAGAATCCCGCACTGATATGTGCTGTTATACTACAGCTTCTCGCAGTAATGTCTGTATATCCAGAATATATGCCAAGAAACCAGCTGTTCTATAGAGTTGCCTAGAAGTGTTAGTAGAAATGAAAGCATCTCGGTAACAGATAAAATGTGAATGAGGCACATAACAGTGAAGTTTTAACGGTAATATAGAAGAGGGTCATTTGGTTCTGTTTTATATATAATAAGATCCATGGACTCTGTGATATATTAAGACTAGTTTGAGGTGTTTGTAAGCCATAGTCATTACATGACCTAGGAGACAGTAGTGAAATTAGTTTGTGTTTTCCAGATATTTTCACTTTTTTTTTAATTAACACTTGGATTCTGATGATTTTATCTTGCAACTGCACTGTTAAGCAGTAGAATAAGACATATTAAGTAAATTGTGAAATAATTATGCATGAATAAAGTATATAAATGCATGTACAGGTTACACAGATTGGAGATACAAACAACTTGGTTACACAGAAAAAATAAAGTTTCATCAGAAATCCCACATAAGAGCCACAGAGTAATTTAAGTTGGAAGGGACACCCAGAGGTCACCTAGCCCAACACCCAGCTCTGATCAGGGACAGCTTTTGTCAGGTTTTTCAAGGTCATGTCCATTTGAATTCTGAGTATCTCTGAAGGCAGAGAGTCCACAGCCCCTCTAAGCAACCTGTTCCTGTGGTTGATGAAATTCCTTCTGAATTTTCTTTTCGTGGCATTTCCTTCATTTCAACTCGTGTCTGTCGCCTTTTGTCCTATCACTATGCACTTCTCAGAAGAAGCTGGCTCTGTCTTCTCTAGGCCCTCCCATTAGGTAGCTGTAGACAGCAATAAGATCCCCTCAAACTGCCTCTTCGCCAGACTGAACAGACACACCTCCCTCAGACTGTCCTTGTATGTCTTGTGTCCCAGCTCCTGATCATCTTGGAGGTCCTTCACTGGTCTTGCTCCAGTATGTGTGTGTCTCTTTTGTGCTGGACACAACGCTCCGCATGTCGTCTGTGCTGAATAGAAACAATCAATCACTTCCCTTGCTGTGCTGACTTCAGTCTTGCTGATACAGCCCAGGATGCTGTTGGCCTTCCTTGCTGCAAGGGCACACTGCTGACTTACTGATCTTGTCCACCAGGACTCCCAGGTCCTTTTCTGCAGAGTTGCTTTCCAGCCCATCAGCCCCCAGCCTGTACTGAGACGTGGGTTTATTCCTCCCAGGAGCAGGACTTTGCATTTGCCTTTCTTGAACTTCAAGGGATTCCTGCTGGCCCATTTCTCCAGGCTGTAGGGATGCCTCTGAATTGCAGCCCTGCTTTCCAGCAGATTGACTGCTCTTCCACAATTTGGCATCACCCACAAACTTGCTGAAAGTGCATTTCCTGTCATTGTTAAGGTCATTAATAAAGCCATTAAACAGCATCAGCGCCACCATTGACTCCACTGAAGTGGTTTCCAATTAAACTTTGCTCTACTGATCACAAGTCATTAAGCCTAGTGATCCAGCCAATTTTACACCCACCTTACAGTCCATTTACCCAAACTGTATCTCACCAGCTTGGCTATAAGGATACTATGAGAAGCCGTTTCAAAGTCTCTGCTAAACTCAAGTTATACAACATTCATTGTTCTCCCCTCATCCACAGAGCCATCATCACAGATGACTACCAAGAGGGTCAAGCACAATTTGCCTTCCGTATACCTGTGCTGCCTGTTCTCAGTGCTGCTGTTCCTTTCTCATGTTTCTACCCATACAGAAAAACAGGTTGTGAATATAATGACTTTGAAAGGTTTGACTTTGTAAGCGGCTTATATCATGATTACTAATAAAGAATGTTAAATTTATTTACATAATTTTATTTAAGAAAGTACAACCTCAGAGCAAGGAGCACACTGCAGTTACATTCATGCAGTCATGTTTCCGATATCTCAGTGTCGTGGTTTAACCTCAGTTGGCAACCGAGTACCACGCAGCCGCTCGCTCACTCCCCCGCCCTGCCCCGGTGGGATGGGGGAGAGAATTGGAACAGCAGAAGTGAGAAAAACTCATGGGTTGAGATAAAAACAGTTTAATAATTGAAATAAAATAATAATAACAATAATAATAATGTAATAATAACAACAATAATGTAATAATAACAATAATAATAATGTAGTAATAATAATAATAATAAATAATAATAATAATAATAATACACAAAGCAAGTGATGCACAGTGCAATTGCTCACCACCCGCCGACTGATGCCCAGCCAGTCCCCAAGCAGCAGCCCCCCCGGCCAGCTTTCCCCAGTTTATGTACTGAGCATGACGTCACATGGTATGGAATGTCCCTTGGGCCAGTTTGGCTGTGCCCCCTCCCAGCTGCTTGTGCACCCCCAGCCTTCTCAGTCGGTAGAGCATGGGAAACTGAAAAATCCTTGACTAGTGTAAGCATTACCTAACAACAACTAAAACATCGGTGTGTTATCAACATTGTTCTCATCCTAAATCCAAAACACAGCACTGTACCAGCTACTAGGAAGGAAATTAACTCTATCCCTGCCGAAACCAGGACACTCAGCTAGAACCTTCCTCTCTCATCAGATGTTGTCCAGGAGACAGTAAATTTCCAATGCCAATTTCACTAAAAATGCAAATAAAGAGTATCTGTGGAGAATGAACTAGTGACTATGTCTGGGTTCAGGATGATATTTCCAGAAATAAACAGTCACAGTTTTTGCAGTACAAAGTATATCTTGAACAAAATGTTAGTGACAGGTGAGATAACAGAATTGCCTAGAGGACGTAATGAAGGCTAAGAGAAAGAAAAAAACCAGCCATAAACCAAAATCGAAATCAGATCAGACTGCATTTGTTTAATCTTAAAATAGAGATAAGTGAGTGGAAGAGAAACCTTTCAAAGGTTTGGATGATCTGTGAATGTAAAAGCAACGCAGGGCTGTGCCCGCGGGTATGCATTACAGCGCTACTCTTTTCTTGGCATTTGTCAGGTAAAACTGTTTTGTTGGGATAATCTCAAGTAAGAGACAGTGTTCTGAAATTATATATATGATGTAGCAGAACAGTTTACCCCTCAGAAGGGTTTGGACAGTCTGTCCAAATCAAACAAAATGAATCAGCTGCACACAAGGGAACAGTTTCTCTTGTGCAGCAAAATTAGAGGAAATAATTTGGTTTGCAGAGGAAGCGAGGGGGGGTTATTATAAAACCAAAAAACTGTTTCAGGGCCTGATTCAGTTTCTGCTGAACCAGTGAGAACCTTTTATTTGATTTCTGTCAAGGGGATCTGATCTCCAGTGGCTAAGCTATTAGTATTCCAGTCATAGTCAGTGAAATAAACATATTAATTAATATCCAGGAGAAAAACTTCATAGATTGAATTGGATGCATTTAAGAATGCTTTTACACATGTCTGTAGATGGCATCAGTGTACTGTATGCAAGGCAAAAATAATTAATTATGCCGATAAATCGTTCTTTCCTGACTTCTGTTACCGAGTAATCAACCTGGAGAGTTGAGCAAGTGCTCTAGCATCTCGGATACCAATTTTCTGAAACAGTATGCAAGGTAACAGGAAAAGTAATGCATTTTTTTTTTTGTTACAGATAAGCATGGACTCCCTCCATATTGTTGGTGTCAGCATTTTTCATAAACATTTTCTAGCAAGCACTCAGAGAGACAAGCTTAACATTTATTGATTTTTCTTCTGTTGAGTTATAATAGCAATTCTTCCTGGACTCTGATTTACAAAAGCAGAAGGTGGACTTGTTGTTCTAAACTAGAATCTATACAAACATGTTTATGGAATCAAAGGAAAGAAGAAATTATGTTTGTGCTCTTCCTACCCTCCCAAAAGTGAGTATTTTTTACAGTGAGTAAACTATCAGTGAAGAATATTTTCAAATGAATCTTTTAATGGTATAGATTATGTCAAGGTAGAGCCTATATTACCCCCCTGAGCAGGCTTCGGGCATTAGTCTTTTTCGGTGGCAGCTGTGATATCTCCTGTAGAGCATGTAGTATATAGTTTACCACCAAGTGGGAACTAGTGACCTGTCAGGTTCTGCACTTTTGACCTGCAGTGCAACAACAAAAAGATTTTCAACCTTTAAAATATGCTGAAACATGCCACTTAACCTCTTAAGGGCACTGAACATATGACCCCTAAAATTGTGACTTTAAAAAGTATACACAAATGTGCAGCTCATCTTAAATAAGTCTCACAGTATGGAAGCTGTACTGTGAGATGTACAGACCAGTTTTTCTTAAGGAGAGGACAGATACTGCAAAATACTGGAAGAAATAATCAGTCTTTTTATATTAATTGGACTATTTGGAGAGTCTTCTTAAACAATCCTATAAGCCTTTCAGAGCAGGGTCCACAATATCATCATTATTCAGTATTAGACTGAATGCGGTTAAAGCACACCATTAATAGTCAGTAGTTAGGATCAAGGCTCTTTGCAGACTAGTACAGCAAGGATTTCCACTCAGTATGGTAACAGTAAGGAGCCAAGAGGCTCTGGAGAAATGCTCTGAGCTCCGTGCCTGCACTATGGACTTTTCTCTCCCTCTTTATAGTCTGCTCTGGCCCTTCCTAGGTGCAGTAACCTCCTGATTAGGATTCCCATGCTGAACTACCTACCAGTGGTATGCACGAGGGAGGCGAGCAGAAACTACCCTTTTATTTGGCGTTGCTGCCTACCCAAGGGAGACACACCTGTACAGGAAAGAGTATACTGACTTGAGCACTAGCATGTGACCATGCTTGCTCCTTAACTTTTAGAAAGCTTCCCGGCATAGTTGAGGCCTGCAGCAGTGTGTTTCCTGAAGATACCTTGGCACTGTCACAGGGACAGCGTGAGCAGGGACTGTTCCACGCCCGTGGTGTGGGCAAGGCCACCTCACCTTGGGAAGGAGAAGCAGATAGCTGTACGGACCTGTGTCATCCTACTTTTTCCCAGGAGCAGGGATAGGTCTTGGTCCAGTTTATTTACCAGTAGAGGGATAGTCAAGATGACTGGGATTCCCGTACGCTCTCAACTGCATCAAGGAGCACATACTTTTCTTTTAAATCTTTTAAAGACAATCAGTAAATCTAGTTGCCATAATTAGGATGAAGTCTAAAAGGTAGAAAAGTAGGTATCTCTAATCGTGCTAAACTCTTATGTTTAGGCAACTTAATCAAACCCCAACTAGCCAGACATAAGAACATAGACCTGGAAAAGGTCTGCTGAACCTCAGCTGTGCCCTGCCACAAAAAGCAAAATCACATAATCACCGTTGCATTTTTATCAAGCTCTGTGCTGTGAGTGATTAGGCCGTGTAATCTCTCCACTCTCTTGAAAAGGTATTTGTTTCATTTTCTCATTCAAGTTATTTCCAGGAATTTATCCTCAGCAAATCAAAGTATACCAACACACAGTATTAATGATGCTCATTTCAGTGATCAGAAACACTGGTATTTATAGGTTTTCCTGCCTCCTGTGCCTTTAGCTTTTCTAGTTACCCACCATTTTGATTAACTTCCTTTGCAGACATGGACTTTACTATTTCTTTTCAGTAATAAATACTCGATGTTGTAACATGGCTTAAGTTATAAACATGACCTTAGTTTATGTGGCATCAGTCATTCTGAGTAGGTTAAGGTGACATTTTTTGCTGTTTCAGGTGGTGATTTTTAAAATAGCTCCCTCAAGTAGTAAACCCATAACCTTTGCTGGGTTTACCTGTTCTAAGTGAACTGGATTATGCCCGTTCCTTTTTCTATACTAGGGCTGAACAATACTGTCTAGTGACAGAATTTTCCATTTATACTTTCGTATAGTTTTTACCATCCTGAAATGTCTGAATTGCTGGGGCAACTTTAATCTGCTCTTGCTTTTCCCTTACCTGGCAGTTAAGATAAATTACTATAATCTATTAAGGGTATAGTAGAAGGTAAATTAATTCCTAATAATCAGCATTTGCTGATTGAAGTGAGGTGGTGTAGACTTCTATTTATTTTTTTCATTGTACCTTGCAGATGTCTTAGGAGTTTTTGAAAACAAATACCATACCACTTTCTCTTTAGTACTGTAAATATAGCTGCTCAGTGTAGTGTCAACAAATGCCCAGTGGCTTATACAGAACACCAGCTGTGCTATATAAATTTGTAATAAGTAATTTGGGGACAGAGATTGCTGCAATATTTACGGGAAAAAACAAAGAACTTCCATATGATCTCTATGAACACTCCAGCATAATGGAAACACAAGTATTCCAGTCACAAGTTTCAGGATATTAGAAGCAAAAAAAAAAAATTAAATAAGTGTGTCAATTCTTTTACATTTTGCTTTTACATTTTGTCACAGCCTTAACCTGCTTGCAGCTATCAAAATACTGTTGTCCTAGAGTCTGTCTGCTTTATTCAATACACTAAGGATTTTAAGAATGTCACCGTTACAGAGAAAGAAGGCCTTCAGACACACCTGCCAGCCTGTGAAGCTCATAGGAGATTTCCCAATACATTATTTCCCCATTTTCCATAGAGCACTCTCTTGCTCAGGTTTCTATTTAGCAGCTTTATTCACATCACACACTTCTCTGTATCCTGAGATAAAGGACTGTTTTCAGAGGAAAGTAGCCAAGGTCATAGATCTTCTTTTCCTTGCTAATAAAGGGAATGGAATACACTCAAGACAACAAACTAGGTTAGGTAAGTAGAAAGAATTTGCTGTAAAGATTGGACTAGATTCTCACTTGGTGTAAACTGGCAATGTGGGTTTACAGCAGCACAGAAACTGGCCCAAGTATTGTAAAACTCTCTCAAATGTAGTTCCAGATTGCTAATGACACAGTAAGGTTAATAAAATAGCTACCCTAACTAGGATCACTGGACTGACATGTCATTCCATGTCATTTGCCCCAGTCATTCATTCTGCAAAGATCATTTTCTTAGGTCATCCTTTGGCTTGGTCATTCTTTCTCGGTCTTCTGCCTTCAAGTCAGGTCCACTTGCTCCACCACATCTGAAATGATACATGCATTCATTAGTGCTGATGTGGAACTTTATAGGAAAACTGAATATGCTGATACCAGCAGAATACCAAAATATTTAAATAAAGCATATCTGGCAGGCTGCTTGAAAAAACAAAAGTGCCAAGGTCTACCTTTGTTAATATGTCCATGGTTGGTCTTTTTCCATGACCATACAAATATGTCGCTGATGCCACATCTGTGCTGCATCCTGATTAAGTTTTGCAAGAGAAAGCAATGCACCAATTCCCTCAAAAATAAAATCCGGGGATGTTAGCCAGATAGGCACAACAGTGCACTCAATTGTATGAGTGATCTGAGTAGCCAGGGCCCTGGACACACTATAGTAGGTAGGTGCCAGCACATCCTCCTGTAATACCTGTAGTGGCTCTAAGAAAGCTTGACTATTAGATTGATATGCAGTTTCAGAGTGAAACAAAAGAAAATGTGAATTAGGATTGAGGGGACATGCATCTCATTCACAGTTTAAAACCATAGTGGTTCTGCTGCCATCCACGCTCTTTCTGGTTGTAAGGCAAAGGGAAACAGCATTTAATGTTGTTAGTGTCTTCATTGCTTATGCTTTAAAATCCATATTTCTATTGACCTGTATGCATTTTGGGTGTTTTCTTTAGCTCTGTCTCCAGCATTTTGCAATATTGCTGACAAGACTATGTATGGCTTCTGAAAAAAGTATGAGTGGATCTAAAAAGTGGCTAGTATGACTATTTGAGTGTTTGTCATTAGCAGTGAATGGACTGTCTTGGAAATGTAGATAATAGATTCTGTGTTTAGGTACATTGTTTCAATAAGGCTTTCTGATGAGTTAAAGTTTTATCATAGCAATGACAGGAGAAAACCTATTTTTTCATCTATTACTATAAAGTGAATATTTTTTCTATTTTCTGACCAGTTTTGCTTTGATATATGGAAATAGGTCAAAAAGTATGAAAATAATGCTGAGCAGATGGTGTTGCAATGATTTAGTGAAAAGAAAAATTTTGCATGGTCATATTTTACTCAGCAATATGTGTACTATATAATGGATTTCGCCCCCTGCTTCAAGTTACCATTAAAAAAAACTTCGGGACAGAATTGATGAAAAAGGTCTGGATCAATCTCACTGCACATGTTTCAGCTCTTTCATGCTTTTCCACAGTTTCAAAAATTGAGCCAATGGAAACCTGTAGTAAAATGTAAAAGTATCTAAGTGGATTAAACTAGCAAATTTTCTATTGAAAAGTGGTTGAGTCTACTACAGTATAAATTTTCAAAGGTCTTCAGGCAGCTTCTTTTAAGCATTCCTGGTCATTTTCCAAACTAGGACTTAGGGCTGTGTGTCACAGATATGTCTGAAAATTATTCTTGGATTTGCATGTCTTCTAATTTTATTTTTACAAAACTTTCTGTTCTAGCTTTTGCTCTCTTCATTCAATGATCAGGTCTAGGGAATTGAGGGTGGTGAAACACTGGCACAGGTTGCCCAGAGAGGTGGTGGATGCCCCATCCCTGGAAACATTTCAGGTCAGGTTGAACGGGGCTCTGAGCAACATGCTCTAGTTGAAGATGTTGCTGCCCACGGCAGGGGGGTTGGACTAGATGACCTTTAGAGGTCCCTTCCAACCCAAACTATTCTATTCTATGATTAGTATGATTCATTATCAAGCTTTTTTTTTTTCTGTGATTTTTGCTAACGGACAGGATCAAGTAAAATAATATCTGTGTTAATGCTAGGTACTGATGAAATGTTATCTTGTTACATTTTGAAAAGAAAAGAAGCTTTACAGGTATTCTTATCAGGAATGCACTCAACCTTTGAACATCTTCCCTGGCATGAACAGCTTTTTAATTTAATTGACAGATCAAACTGCACATTTACCAGTGGAAAAGGTTACTGTACATCATATAAATTAAAGGCCATCTAGCAACTTGTTTAAGGATGAAGTTTGATACCAAGTTTATATAGGATTTTGAAAATTAATTATTTCAGCTGACAATGTTTCAGCTATATGTAAATTATGCATTAGAATGTAACTGCAGAACAGGGAGAGATCAACTCTTCAGTTTTGGCTGAACATAATTTACATTTACACTCACTGAAAGTCCCCTTAACCCTGCCAGTAATGTGTAAATGGCCTTCATTGTAAATGAGAAACAGGCTCACTATAGAATTTTGTCATAAGGAAGTCAAAGTTTTGCTTTTTTTTGTTTAATTTTAGAGCCTTAAAGATAAATATTTCAAATAAGGAACTAAGTGTACAAACACTGCTACTTGTTCAGAGGGTGTTTTAATTACACATACTAAAGATATTTAAAATATAACCTTTAAATGTTGTCTTGCACTGATAACTAAGTCTTTTCACTTTCCCTTTCCTCCTTGTTAATTTATGAATTTTAACATTATTATGGAAAAAGTATTTTAAGATAGTCTTTCTCTTTTAGGAACCTCATTATATACTATACATCACTCTGAAAGTGTTTATTTTGAAACTGAGAAGGCCAAACTGAGTAATATAGTACTGCATTATAATATGTAATGATGGAATTAGAACTTCATGTGTAGCCTATCAAGTTGCTGTTGAAATCCGTCAGGAGTTATTTTTCTTACGCAATTTTAATGGAAGAGAAGGCATCCTTTTGTCCTTGCAAAGATTAGAGCAATTTAAAGTATGGCTTTTCCAAAGTTTGTGCCCTAAGGACCACACTGTTTTATTTCTTTTTTCTATGGTAAGTATTTCTAGATTGTTAAATGGAAGAGTACATTGTGAGGCACTTCCAGTGGAGGACAAAGTTTGCTAAAAAGTATATCTATTTGTTACATAAATCCAAGAAGAGTGTGTCTGTTGGCCTATTGGGTAGGAAGACTCAGAGAACTCATCTTAGTAATTGCAGTCCACATATCATAATAGAGTAAATATATTAATTTAAGACAAGCCCAAACTTGTCAGAGTTATATGTAAATGAGAATATTCTGTACTGATAGCGGTTTAAAATGGCTTTCCTAGGATACTCTAGTTTGCCCAAGTCTTCTATTTAATGTGGATCAGAAGACTTAAAATTGGATATTCACTATGCTGTGTACTGCATTTTACAAATAAATAGTATCTCAGATGAACAGGTAAAAACTTCATTGAAAAGATTGATAAGACAAAGTTTGTGGACAGAAGTAATGTGTTCTAGGAAATCAAATTAGGTACCTAAAAAAGTAGACATTTTTTGAGGGTACAGATCTGAAACAGTTGGTCGAATAGAAGTTTTGATCTCCCCACGGAACAAACATGTCTGATACACATCCGGCTATCTTGGCCTTAACCACACTACCACAGTAATATGGGAGATATAATGATATAATTTTTTTCAAGAGTGTTCACTACCCAACTGGTAGAAATGTTCTCCTTATTATTATTATGTAGAGATAATAAAGTACTCAGTGTTAAATTTTCAGTGACCCCCCATTATTAAAAAAACATATTTTAATAGCCTGTTATTTTTAAGAATTGCCTGTCTTGTAAAGTAGTCAGAAATACTCAGGAGTACAATTTTTTTCTCCAAAATGTCAAGAAAATTCATTATATAGTGAATATTTACTAGACAATTGTCTATCTATCTATTTATCAATTTATCTATGCATCCATAACAAAAACTGAAGAACCATTCCACAAACATTTTTCTGTGGGATTCCATTTAAGATTATTGTATTTTTTAATTAAAAATTCCTTCCATATTGTGGTCTTCTTTCTGGTTCTCAGAATAAAATCTTTCTTCTGTCAATTATCATGAGCACTTTTTCGTTTCAGTTTTTGGTCTGGTGGGAATGGATTTAAACATTTAGAGACAAATGCAACAACTGTGAGTTAAATAACTGCAGATATTTGAAGTAGGTGCAGACATCAGGGTTCTTTTAAGTAGAATACACAAACATTTTTTGCATCGTGGCTACTTTTCTAAGAAAAATGAGCAACAAGGAATTCATCATCTACCAGCAAAAGAACTGCAAAATATTTCAGTTTTTCAGTGTATGATGAACACTAGGCTTTTGGAATGTGGTTATGCACACAGAATTGTCCATTAAGGTAGTCTGAAACAACATATGGATGGGGCTTCTCAAAGAAACAGATGAATTAAGATATACTCTGACAGGATCGTTGCTACACTTCTGATAACAAAAAATGGATTTCTAGTGCAGGGTTGGAAAATACATGTTTTTTTAAAATCACAGATTAGGGTGTAGAATTCAGTGAATCTTGTCATAAATTGAATGCAAACCACATCTAACCATGCCTTGCAATAGTTGAAGTGAAGATAGGGTTCTGCAACGGTAAGCATAATAGGTAAAGAAAAATGTGTTATATTTAGCAGAGAGGACTATGGAATCCAGGTGGAAATTCAAACTATACGTTATACTCTGCTTTACGTGTCATGGAATTTACTTCATTAATGCTGCCCAAACACTTTTGGATCCTGCATCTAAAAAGCAGATTTGATGTTTAAGCAATGTGGTTAATTGGAAGCCTATGCTCACCTTTTTTTTTTTTTTTTTTCCATAAAGTGAAGTGACTCTGAGAGCCTTTAAAAAGCAATTCAGAGAACCTGAGGTGGGAGCTTTCTTCTCCTGATTGTGTGTAAGGGAGCCTGGGATCTGTGGGACAATTCATAGAATCATAGAATCATTAAGGTTGGAAAAGACCTCTAAGATCATCGAGTCCAACCGTCAACCCAACACCACCATGCCCACTAAACCATGTCCCTAAGCACCTCATCTACACGTCTTTTAAATACCTCCAGGGATGGGGACTCAACCGCTTCCCTGGGCAGCCTCTTCCAATGTTTAACCAGTCTTTCAGTAAAGAAATTTTTCCTCACGTCCAATCTAAACCTCCCCTGGCACAACTTGAGGCCATTTCCTCTTGTCCTATCGCTTGTTACTTGGGAGAAGAGACCGACACCCACCTCGCTTCAGGTAGTTGTAGAGAGCGATGAGGTCTCCCCTCAGCCTCCTTTCCTCCAGGCTAAACAGTCCCACTTCCCTCAGCCGCTCCTCATAAGACTTCTTCTCCAGACCCTTCACCAGCTTCGTTGCCCTTCTCTGGACACGCTCCAGCACCTCAACGTCCTTCTTGGAGTGAAGGGCCCAAAACGGAACACAGTAGTCGAGGTGCGGCCTCACCAGGGCCGAGTACAGGGGCACAATCTCTTCCCTACTCCTGCTGGCCACACTATTTCTGATACAGGCCAGGATGCCATTGGCCTTCTTGGCCACCTGGGCACACTGCCGGCTCACGTTCAGCCGGCTGTCGACCAGCACCCCCAGGTCCTTTTCCGACAGGCAGCTTTCCAGCCACTCTTCCCCAAGCCTGTAGCGCTGCATGGGGTTGTTGTGACCCAAGTGCAGGACCCGGCACTTGGCCTTGTTGAATCTCATACAGCTGGCCTGGGCCCATCGATCCAGCCTGTCCAGGTCCCTCTGCAGAGCCTTCCTACCCTCGAGCAGATCAACACTCCCACCCAACTTGGGGTCGTCTGCAAACTTACTGGGGGTGCACTCGATCCCCTCATCCAGATCATCGATAAAGATATTAAACAAGACCGGCCCCAGTACTGAGCCCTGGGGAACACCGCTCGTGACCGGCCGCCAACTGGATGTAACTCCATTCACCACAACTCTCTGGGCCCGGCCGTTCAGCCAGTGTTTTACCCAGCACAGAGTACACCTGTCTAAGCCATGAGCCGCCAGCTTCTCGAGGAGAATGCTGTGGGAGACGGTGTCAAAGGCCTTGCTGAAGTCCAGGTAGACCACATCCACAGCCTTTCCCTCATCCACTAGGCGGGTCACCTGGTCATAGAAGGAGATCAGATTGGTCAAGCAGGACCTGCCTTTCATGAATCCGTGCTGGCTAGGCCGGATCCCCTGGTTGTCCCGCTCATGCCTTGTGAGCGCCCTCAAGATGAACCACTCCATCATCTTCCCCGGCACCGAGGTCAGGCTGATAGGCCTGTAGTTCCCCGGATCCTCCTTCTGGCCCTTCTTGTAGATGGGCGTCACATTGGCAAGCCTCCAGTTGTCCGGGACCTCCCCCGTTAACCAGGACTGCTGATAAATGATGGAGAGCGGCTTGGCAAGCTCCTCTGCCAGCTCCCTCAGCACTCTTGGGTGGATCCCATCCGGTCCCATAGACTTGTGAGCATCCAGGTGGCGTAGCAGGTCGTTGACTGCTTCCTCTTGGATTATGGGGGGTTCATCCTGCTCGTCATCCCTGTCTTCCAGCTCAGGGGGCCGAGTACCCTGAGGATAACTGGTCTGCCTGTTAAAGACTGAGGCAAAGAAGGCATTAAGTACCTCAGCCTTTTCCTCATCCTCAGTGACAATGTTCCCCCCTGCATCCAATAAAGGATGGAGATTCTCCTTGGCTCTCTTCTTGTCATTAATATATTTGTAAAAACATTTTTTGTTGTCTCTAACGACAGTGGCCAGATTGCGTTCTAGCTGGGCTTTTGCCTTTCTCATTTCCTCTCTGCACGACCTAATGAGATCCCTGTACTCTTCTTGAGTCGCCTGCCCCTTCTTCCACAAGCGGTAAACTCTCCTTTTTTTCCTGAGTCCCAGCAAGAGCTCCCCCTTCAGCCAGGCCGGTTGTCTTCCCTGCCCATTCTTCTTACGGCGTACAGGGACAGCCTGCTCCTGCGCCTTTAAGACTTCCTTCCTGAAGATCGTCCAGCCTTCCTGGACCCCTTTGCCCTTCAGGACTGTCTCCCAAGGGACTCTCTCAGCCAGCATCCTGAACAGGCCAAAGTCTGCCCTCCGGAAGTCCCATGGTTGCGGTTTTGCTGCCCCCCCTCCTTACTTCACCGAGAATCGAGAATTCTACCATTTCCTGGTCGCTAAGCCCAAGACGGCCTCCGACCACCACATCTCCCACCAGTCCTTCTCTGTTAGTAAACAGCAGGTCGAGCGAGGCACCTCCCTTGGTAGGCTCACTTACCAGCTGTGTCAGGAAGTTGTCTTCCACACACTCCAGGAACCTCCTAGACTGCTTCCTCTCTGCTGTGTTGTATTTCCAGCAGACATCCGGGAAGTTGAGTCCCCCCATGAGAACAAGGGCTAGCGATTGAGAGACTTCTGCCAGCCGCTTGTAGAATGCTTCATCGGCCCCTTCATCCTGGTTGGGTGGTCTATAACAGACTCCCAGCAGGATATCTGCCTCGTTGGCCTTCCCCCTCATCCTTACCCATAGACACTCGACTGTATCATCATCACAATCGTTGAGCTCTAGACAATCGAAACACTCCCTAACATACAGGGCCACCCCACCGCCTCTCGTTCCTCGCCTGTCCCTTCTGAAGAGTCTATAGCCATCCATTGCAGCACTCCAAATTCAAGGCTTCCTTTCTCTCAGTGAGGAGCCAAGTGGCACTAGACCTACAGAACAGCAGTAATAATGAGCTTAAGACAGCTAAGCATTTAACCCTGAGCTAATGAACAGGATGTGTATCTTTCATCAAAAGCTTAACAGAGGTGGCCACCAGATACCTATGGTACTTTATGGGGAAGGATATATAAATGGGAGACAAAATGGGAGCTGTTTAACTATGGCACATCAAGATAAAGAGCATGAACTGCACATATGGTGTTACTACTCGAGGCTGTGGAATGCTTATACTTATGGACAATTTAATTCATCAGTTGGAAAATGAGAGATTTTCACATGAGCATAATAGTCTATAGAATCCTTTGTTGAACTGATTAAATATATATACACACACATATACATATATATATATATACACACACACAAAGAAGAAGAACTGTATATTAGATTCTTTGGCTTGAGGTTTCCTGTCATCTACTCCTCATTTGTTAGTACATGGTGGTATGCTTGCTATCTTCCACATGGCCCTAAATAAGGAAACTCATGAGTGGGATGCTATTTGATATGACACTTAATTTAGGTATCTATTTACATGTCTACAGGTAAGTCCAGTACCTAAACTTCTGTTGTAGCCAGTGAATCATCAGCCTGGTCAGTGGTACCCGGAAAATGATCCAGCTGGTCAGACACCTGAGGCTCTATTGAGTTGTCCAAAGAGAGATGTTTAGCACCGTTTGAGGTACTGTAGTGTTTCCTGCCAAGCCTTTAGCTGCAGTTCATAATGGTGTGCCCTTATGGGTACAGGTTAGGTTCTGGATCACATTTGCAAGCCCCATGTAGATATGTTGGGTACACTAGGTCTCAGATAATGCTCAATGCTTGTATTTACACAAGTGAATAAAGTTCCCATTGTCTATAACATAGCCTACATAGAGACAATTAAGTTTAGGTATCCTGATCTCAGGCTGAATCCCAGCCTTGTGACAAATGAGTTATGTTTCGAGCTGAGTCTGATCCCTAAAAGTGGAGGGATTACACATATACAGTGGAGCAGACAGTATTGACAATGGATAAACAGGCATATCCTGGAGTGCAAACACGGGACTGATTGTGGAGTCTGTAATGTTAATAGTTTCTTGCAGCCCTTACAAAGCTGGAAAAATCTGCACCTTGGAATTTAGGTTTTATTAACATGTCAACAAACAGAATTGTTAAATATAATCAATAGATCACTCAGAGAAATACTTACTATACAGTAATTAACTTTCATTTATTCAGCAGAAACAACCTATGAAACTACCCTTAAGAAGTTTTTCATTAAAAAAAGAAAATTGAAACATTGGTGGTCAGGTAAAACGTCAGGTTCTAACTATGAGGAATTTTGTGAGAATTTAGAGAGACTAGAACTGGCTCAGAAAAGGCTGATTTTCCCAAATAATAAACTTCATTTATTTATATTGATTTCAAACAAGGAAGTTTAATGCCTCAATTCTCTGTCTACTGAAGGCATAATTCTGCTTTCTTTAAGGGGACATCTTGCTCTTGAGTAAGACCGTCTTGCCTTTACTTTGAACTGAAGGTAATATAAATTTAAGGATTAAGAGCTCTATCTATATTTAAAAGCTACTAATGTATTTATTTTAATAAATTCATTTTTATCCATGTAGTAAATGTAGAGCTGGAATTTAAATTCATGGGTTTTTTCCCTAATGCAGAACAACTCTGTTCGGTTTTGATGACCACAATTTTTACATGAAAGTGGAGAGATAAACACCATATTACATTTGATTCAAGAATTATATTTGTGATGGAGAAAAAATTGGTTTTGGATGTGGGAAAATATGCCAAGACCAATATGACTATGTAGCCTGTATAAACAGAACAATTTACAATACCACTGTATGTATTCACAGAAAAGCTTTCATTTCTAAACAGAAAATGATGAACGCATCATTTATAATGAGTTTGCATTGTAAGGAGTTATAATTAATTAATGTATATTTTATCTCTATAAATATGCATATTATGGCTTATAGAAAGTACTATGCAATAGATGATTACTAAGTCAAATATTCTTTACAAGATTTTTTCATTTCAAAATACTAACCTTTTATTGAAAATTGCAACCTTGTTGAGGAACTCACCAATTTTTCCAAAATTCTAAAAAGTTCTAAAGATGTTTTTATAAATAACAAAAAAAAAAGATGTTTTGTTATTTAAGGAAATAAATAGTTTTAATTTTATTTATCTTCTTATTTAGAATTTGAAAACTGAATTTCACATTAATTCTTACAAATTAAATGGAGCAAAACGGAACAGAGCATATAATGGTCATACTTTCATTTCATTGTCTATAGCATCCTGATTTACAGTTGGCTGTTCAAACATTGTGATGATATTATTTGCAGACCAGAGTATGATAAAGACTACTGTACTTAATGGTATGTCTGTAGAATATTAATCTTACATTTATTTTTTATGTATGGTATTGTGCAGGACTTACAGTTGTGTTCTAGTATGTGCAGAAAAACAAAAGCGTAATGATTGTTCCACAAACTTACGTTTTAAAAGTCATGCTATATAATGAACACCCTTTTTAAACTCTAGGTAGAATCTGAGGTGAGAAAAAACAATAATCAGAAAAATGCAATTCTGTGTTTATTCAGTTTTGACTGTTTTTTGCACAGATGATAAGGATGATATTTTAGGTAGAAGGTATTTTTATGCATATAAAAATTGTGATGATAGAACTATCACTGAATACTCTTGAAAAAATGTATATTTTTTATAAGCAGAGTAATGCAAAAGGTTTGCAAAACAAAGGTTGGTAGCAGAAGGTGGGGCCCTAAGCTTTAGGAATATAATTGAGAAAAACCAAGTTCAGGGAGATCATTCAACTACAATAGGAATGTAAAGAAAACCTGAGGGTAGGGGGCTGAAGATGGATCATCCAGGCAGGAAGCGACTGTTGTGCTCTATGACAATATTTCTTTCCCATGCGGCCAGAAATTCAGAAGGAGTTCCAAAGGCTGCTCATGTGATATCTCGTGTAATGAATAGGTCAGAGAAGGACAGAAGAAGCCTTTACAATTCTGCACCTCATTGTAGTTAATGCACCATCACAGACTCCTGATGAAAGATGGAAAGTTTCAATTGTTCTCTAAAGACTGAAAAAGGTCTCTGCAGGCATATGAAATGAATAGAACTGGGGGAAATTTTAAGTCTGCTAAAGAGGAGATTGCAAACTCAAAATCCTTGCTAAGGAACCATTCAAAATATGATTTGACCCTGCAGGATATAAATAGTCTCTTTTCTGTTACATTTCCTACCTAGCTAATTATGTATTACCTTGCAGTTTGACATGGCAGAAGGAAAAATCTATTGTGATTTTCTAAAATGCATATGAAGAGAATATGAACATGAAGCAGGGAGGCTGTATCCTTCTTTATATAATCTAGTGATATTGTGTTCATTTTTCAACACCCAGACATCAAAAAGATATGACTGTGTACAGAGAATTCAATTTAGTTTTGACTAATTGGATGTGATAACAAACTTCTGTATTGAAAGATAAAAGAGATTTTTTTTTCAATGTACTGCAAGAAATATAAAGGCGATGAAAGTAAGAAATGAAATATATTCCTATTGAGAGACGTATGTTGTTATAATTTATAACAAAATGGAGGAATTTCATCAAGCAAGATACTGTTAACTGGGGTCAAAATGGTAGAAGAAACTATATAAAAGGAGTGTTCTTTCATTAAGTGGGAAATATACTAAAAGCTATGATAGGCCTATCCTATTACTTTTTCTTTCATTTTTTTTTTTTTAAACATAATTTTGTGTTTTGTCATTAAAAAATCATTTATTTTAATTTAGGTAAATCCAGAAAAATTCTTTCAAATGACATTTATCAAGACAGTCCTTGTGTAAGTCATTATGATTTTGGCTGTAAAACAGGTGGCCATTCAGATTTCTGCTGGAGCATTGTATGCAGAATAAAAGATGAGACAAAAACCAAATACCTGCCTAACCAATAGAGCATGGTCTCTTTTAAGCACACATGATTTCTTCTGAGTATCTAAAGGGAAAGCATCTGATAAATGTCATTTCGGTAAAGATATACTGAAGAGTTTGCTTTGCAAATGAGGCATTTTAAGATATAGATACTACCTTTAGTTTTGGCAATATTCCAAATAGTTGTTTCAGCTCTTAAAGATTTTATTGCCAGTTGGATTCATTTTGTTAATCTTTCAAGTACTGGAAATGAAAAGCAGATGAATCCATGATGTGCCCAATTATCTACTGCCTTAAATAGCTCTATTAGTTGAAATAATAGCAAGAATACTTGATGGCTGTTCTGTTGAAGCTATTGCTTTATGAGGAAAAGATGGCACACTGGCACAACTTGTCTTTCCCAAATGAGTTTCCCAAACTTTAATCTGGGGCTAGAGGCGTATTCAGTTGCTATGGCTTTTGCATAGTAAAGAGGAAAACATGGGCTTTTTGAATTATACTGGATGACAGTATGGTAACTGGACAAAAAAATTTCAAGATTTTTAGATAAAATCTTTAAACTTCTATACCATTCATAAAAGTCCATTCTGCCATGTTTCCTGTGTAAAATTCAACTACAGATAATGTTGCCACACTCTTGTTGGCAACTTGTATGACTTCACAGTGGCAAAACCAATGCCAAATTAGCCCCCATATAGTGTTCAGTACTAAACTGGCTACCAGATTGGAAATTATTATGGAAGTTACCAAACAAGCATTATGGAAACTGGAATTCTTAAAGGATGGCACTCTTTTTCAAAAATATTTGTCAACTGATGAGCCTGCAAAATTCATATAATCACCCTTATTCTGTAAAATGGCAAAATAACAGAAGGAGAAGCAGCTGGAAGAGGAGGAACAACAGCAGGAGGGATCATAAAAGCACCAGTTTGGGGGTGATTTACACCCTGCTCACTGGCTCCAACCTACTAGCAGTTGCAGAGGGGGCTTGAAAGGAGCACACGAGCATGAGAAGAGCAATGGGAAGCATTAAGCCATGACCATATGTAGAAGTGTTTTGAACTGACAGGTGATACAGAAACATGTTTCTATAATGATCGTCTTGGGTGCCTATTCTTAGACATACCTTTTTGCAACATACCTTAACTGTTCTTAGCTTGCATGATAAGGTTGGGATATATGCAAATGAAACCTTGCTGTAATTAGAAGTCATAATTATTTGGGTCAAGGAAATCTCAACAATTCATGATTAATTTTGGAACACGGGGAATCTGTATTTACTTTGTAGCCTATTAAGTCTGGAAATTGAGTTTTCCTTGCAGTAGGATGCGCTGTTCTTTCGGCTTAGAAAAATAAGTGATTTGCAGGGTGGTGGGATTGCTTTTGCATGTGAAGGTACTTTTTCTATCCTAACCTAACCTAACCTAACCTAACCTAACCTAACCTAACCTAACCTAACCTAACCTCTGTTTTACTTTAGTTGTATTTAAACATATAATGCATTACAAGATGGAGGTTGTAGTAAGACCTTTCTACCTTGATGGAGTATACTGATACATAACAAAGACAAGCTTTCTCAGCCAGTGTTTGCTTTTAGGGACACTGACACCTGGGAGAGCTGTGAGGTTGTGTCTAGGTGGCCCTAGCGATGCTCACTTCTGCTCAAGTCTGTCATCATCACAGAAGAACCTGCATTAAAAAGTATTGGCTTAGCTTCAAGGTCATCCAGTATATACAGGCTTTATATGAGCTTGGTCTCAGCATCTGTAACACCTCAAAGGACCTTGTCTCTGAGGTTTATGTCAAAATTTTACTGCTCAGACCATAGAGTCAGCCTAACTGCAATGGCCAGGATCCTGCAAAAATCTGTAGTGCCAGTCTGTACCTATATGGGGATTTTAACAATGATTATGATGATAATAATAGATAATTAATAAATAATAATATGAGGCTGAACTGGACAATGAGACAATTTTGTGGAAGAGGCAAAATTCACAGGCTATCAGGAAGAGTTGATGAGGCGTACAAAAATACTAAAAAGTTTCCCCATAATGCCACCACCTCATCAGCCCACAGGAGACCTATACTGTAAATAGCCAATTATGCTGTATTTCAGCCTAAAATATCTCCAATGTCTGGGTCTGAGGTAAGCACCTATGACTACCCTCTTCTTTTTTCTAATCCTCATTCCTGCCTTAAAGAAGAAATCTGGTGCATTATCATATATCCTATCTTCTGGACTCTAACAGAAGAATTTCCTCTTGTTTTTGCCTTTACTTCTTTATGAAAGACACTGTCTGTCTCTTCTGCACTACTTTCCACCCTGTTTAAAGTTCACCCAGATCTCTGTCCAAAACCACACCACTCAGAGCAGCCGCAGGGGCACACCGTAATAATGCAGATATCTGAGCTTCTCAAACTCTGCTGGTCCTTGAGTCCTCTGCAGTATGACGAAGAAAAAGTCAGCTATACTTATGGATTAGGCTGTGTCATACAGCCTTCCACTTCTGCAGTATGTAAGGTGCTAAGTGGGGGGCTGCTAGGAGGAGGAGGGGAAAAATGATGAGAAGATGAAAGATGGGAAGACTGTTTGGACTCTGTGTATGGTGCAAGGACAGGACCCCACGTATGGTGGAGAAAGCATGTCAGGTGTTTGAGAGAAAAATACTACAGCAAGCAGTCAGCTTAGCTAATCGGAAAAGGCTGGCAGAATATTTGTTCACATGGCCTGAAGTCAAATAATTTTCTGGCACACCGCTAAAGGATAGGATTTAATGGGCCTTTAGATAACATGCAAATATAATTTAATTATTACAAACATAAAGAAAAGAAAGAAGAGTGAAAAGCAAAAATACACAAACAGACAAAATGTGGGGTTTTGTAGCCTGAAATATTTATCTGAAAGTAATAAAGAAGAAAATAATCAAATTAGGCTAGAAAGGTATAGGAGTATCTGCCTTTCTTGGCAGCCAGTGCTTCTGACAAGGGATGCAGAGGCAGCAGGTGAGAAATGAACCAGATTCACTCAGCAGTAGATCCATGCTCGGACACTAGCAATTTCTTCTGCCTGCTATACGGCTTTAGAGACAGAACTGGAGTATGAACTATCTGGAGCAGTCTGGTAGACATACTTTAAAAAAAAAAAATAGAAAAAAACAAGAAACAGTCACTGTCAAGTCTTTTTCCAGACACTGAAGAAGGAGCTTACAAAGTCTTTTATCTAGACTGGGTTGAGCGAGGAATCATTCTTCACAAGCCGCAGAACAGAGCAGTTCCTGTAGATACAGGTTGTGGGCATGGCACAAGTGATGGAGGAAAGTGAAGGAGTATGCAGTTTTTGACTGTGAAAATTAGACAGGATTAAGGCCAAACTGTATAACAGCTCCCGATGGATCATGGATGTATTCCATCCACGCAAAAACTGCTTTTGTGTTTGAAACCAAAACACATATAAAAGAAGAAAAGTAACAATGGTGGGGTTGTTGCTCTTCAGTTGTTCAGTTTTTTGACTCAGGAAATGAGGAGTCCTGAGTGCCTGACCACCATACAACACTTTACCAAACAGATAACCCGTCTCAGATCTAGGGTTGCTTTTTTACCTGTTCAGCTGCTCTATACAAATATCCTGCACATGTCTTCCTTGTCCTGAGTGTCACGTGCAAGCTCCCTGGGTATAAAAGGGCCTGTCTGGCATAAATGTGAAAAGAAAAAGGCAGATGTGTAATTTGCAAACCACTGACTGACTAACTTAGGGGTGACTTTTCTGGGCCCAAGTGAAACATTCAATTTCATTGTATCCTTTCTAATGATGTTTGTACTTTATAATCAGTTTTATTCTATTCTTTATTATATATGCTACTTTGCATGTAACATTATTAAAACAAGTTTTGACCAATGAAAAGAGACTCCTTGCTTCAATAGGTTTTATTTTATCTTCAGTGGTGAAAGAGTACATGAAAGAGAAAATGAGATAAATCACATTCTTGGATTTACCAGACCAGTCTTGGTGATTCACCTTGCTGTAGTCCTGGGAACTTGCACTGAACCCATTAGTTATAGCTAAGATCCAAGACCAAGCATGTGCTTGAAAATTAATGATCTTCTCATTTAGTCTGAATTTGAAATAAGGTTGGCTGATACTTAAGATACTGTATCCTATTGTTTTTTTACAATCACTTTAATGTTTCTACCTTTTATCTTTAACCTTTTTCTTTGCCATGCAGTATGTTTTATCATGACTCAAAAATAATTAAACTTGTAGTAAATTTAAATTGGGAAAATTATATATTATTTGTTTATACTTCAATTAAATATTGTGTTTTGGCTTAGTGGGAGTGAATATACCATGTAGAACTTTGTTCCATGGTTTGGAACTGTGGACGTTGCATTCACAGTGTGTCCCATGAGTCAGAATAAGCTACAGTACAGCTCAGACATAATCTGCTTTTTTCACAGCAACAACTGATAGAGAAGGCTATTTTAGCTTGAGAATTTAACTGAGATATGTCTCTAAGCAATAGGAGTGGATGTTTTTTTTTCTCCCTTGCTGACTTGAAGTTAATTACTGGCATAGCAACATGCATGAATTGACTGTGACAGCCAATAATGTCTTCAACAGCTAATGAATGAACAGAATAGTTTAGTTGGGTACGTTTTTAAAGGGTCTTACATGGCATTTAAGTGTCTTTTTACAAAATACAGTTTTCCTTGAAATATTAATTTTCTCTTTTGTCTTTATACTGTCTGTGCTCTTCAGCCTACAATATCTTATGGATTTTTTATATTAAACATTTTATGTTATATGAGTTTTATAATTTTCAGAAATACATTTCAAATGGTCAGTACTTAGCTGATCCATGTTGGAGTCAAACACATTAAGACATTCAAAGGCCTGTACTGTAGAGAGCTGTTTCTAGGTCATAACATTTTATTGTGTACAATCACAAAATGTGGTGTGGTTGGCAAACCCTGCGTTGGTTTTTGAAATTACTGTGCTACCAGTATGTTCCAATCAATGAGAACCTCTGAGCCATGAACTTTTATTGATTTGTATTCTCCTGGGTAACATGAATGGCCTTCCTTAAGTCTTCCAATTTCACTATCAGGATTTTTTTTTTCTAAAAACACAGCTGAAAAGAATGACAGGTTTATTTATGCAGTTGCTTTGTTGTCCAACTTTTCCAGAGCCTGAAACAAAAGTAAGTTTTTACAATAGGAATAGAAATGCAATGGTAACCATATTTTTGATTTCAAGACCATTCATCAGAACACCTATGCAGTAGTGTCTGACTTCTGGAAATATGTAATATCACATTAAACCTGTTCAGCCTTTTTTGAAATGTTTAATTTTTCATTCTTTGAATGTCTAGATAATGTTTTTATTACTTTAAACTGAAGAAGTGACAAAACAAAATGCTAGTCATCCTACTGCATTGTTTTTATTAAAGATATTTGAACAGCAAATTTCAGCTTCACAGCTTGTCCTGGTTTCGGCAGGGATAGAGTTAATTTCCTTCCTAGTAGCTGGTACAGTGCTGTGTTTTGGATTTAGGGTGAGAACAAAGTTGATAACACAGCGATGTTTTAGTTGTTGCTAGGTAATGCTTACACTAGCCAAGGACTCTTCAGCTTCCCATGCTCTACCGACTGAGAAGGCTGGAGGTGCACAAGAAGCTGGGAGGGGGCACAGCCAGGACAGCTGACCCAAACTGGCCAAAGGGACATTCCATACCATGTGACGTCATGCTCAGTACATAAACTGGGGAAAGCTGGCCGGGGGGGCCGCTGCTCGCGGACTGGCTGGGTATCGGTCGGCGGGTGGTGAGCAATTGTACTGTGCATCACTTGCTTTGTGTATTATTATTATTATTATTATTATTATTATTTTATTTCAATTATTAAGCTGTTTTTATCTCAACCCATGAGTTTTTCTCACTTGTGCTTTTCCAATTCTCTCCCCCATCCCACCGGGTGGGGGGGAGTGAGCGAGCAGCTGCGTGGTGCTTAGTTGCCGACTGAGATTAAACCACGACACAGCTCAATCCTAGTCAATAATGCCAAAGACCAAGGGAACCATGGCTATCTACTATGGGAATGAACAACTTACTGTTCTGATGCACAGGACTCGGTGAAGCTACCTTCCGAGATCCCATTTGCTAGACATAGTTACAATACTGAAGTAGCAGCTCTGTAAGGAGTAAAATTTAACCACAAATACCATCTGGATTGTGTCTGAATCAGAACGATGGAAGTCTCTTCAAATAAATATTTGGTTCATGTTGAGCAGAAAAGAAGCTAATTAAATTTCTTATTTTTTCATTGAGAAAGATCTCATAGCTACTAAAACTTAATTATTTTAGATATTTTCAGTCCTGGAATCTGGTTGATAAGGAAATATTGGAAGAGAAATGGAGAGAATTAGCTTCCAGAGAGCTCCTTGCTTCACAGGTCTGTCTGTGTGTACGCAACTGCACTGCTTCAGAGATTCACGCTGGTTCATTTAAAAGAAAGCTGGAGATAGCTACACGTATAAATAGATGTATCCAGCAGGGCTTGGTAAAGGTCACAGAAAGTTTGTGACAGAGCAGGGAATTAAACCAGCCATTTTCTTAGTTCCAGATCAGGTCTATAATCATGAACTGCCTTTGCTTCCAGGTATCCGGTCAGTCCCTGCCTCTGCCAGAGATCTTCTGCATCACAAGTTGGTTAATAAATTTGGCTCTGATCCACAGAAGGATTTATGTGCACATGTAGGAAACTGTGACCATGAAAATACCTACCTTGGCACCAACAGTCATCAGAAAATGTAACTGGGAACCAGAAGTTCTGCTTCTGTGCATACGCAAAATTATCTTAGGCAATTTCAAACTGAGCAGCTATGTGATTAACTCTTGTCAAATCCGAACAATGATCATTAAATTAGGTTTTCTTCTCACTAAATCCCCTATGGGCCCCATCTGAAGACATGTTCTCAACACACCTATCAAACACTTTCTGGATGATATCCACACCTAACATAATAGTGATAGCCAGTTTTATTTTTAAAAGAGGTGGTAGCTGCCACTTGCTCTGTTAATTCTCTTAAGTAATTCTTCCATAGCTCAGCACTGTAATGAAATCCCATTTCTAGTTTGGGAATAAAATTTACGGTATTTTCCCCATTTATTGTTATAGCTTATAACATCTTTAAGCAAAGTTAAGTCTTGCTTTATTTTTGCTTTACGCTGTATATAAGAGAACAAAGACTCAGTTTGCATTGAATAATTTAAGGTGCTTTAAATGGTTTGCTGAAACACATTATGACAGTAATGCTCAGTCTGAAAATTATAAGATGTATAAGGCAGCATATACGTGTAAGCCTATATAGATATACGTATCAACCAGTAGACAGATAGTTTCGGTGGCTGAACATGAACAAGCCTGAAGGGACTGTAATAAAAATATAACTAATTTTTAATTATCTATAACTGCAGACTTGAGATAATGCCACAGATAAATATATCTTTCTGTAGCTTTTGGAGAAGAGAAATTTAAAGTTTTCTTCATTGATGCCATGTTTTTTCAAATCTTTTAATAACACTTTCCAGTACAAATTACAGCTCATTTTCATGTCTGTCTTTGGCTTTTGAGTTCTTATACAGACCAGCTTTTCTTCCATTACTATTAAAGTTTATATTTTAGAGTTTATTTTAAAATAAAAAATTAAAATATAAACTTGTCATATTTTTACTTGTTTGGTAACCATATTGATAAATCCTATATAAATTTTAGAGTTCATCATACCATAGAAGAAAAAATTTATTATTGCATCTTTATTATCATTAGTATTTTAGCTAAATTATTTGCTTCTCAATTCAAATGGCTTTTAAGAATATTTTTAATTGAAAACACAAATCTACCTAAAAAAGGTTTTAGATCTATTTCTTCTGCTATCGACATTTTTTCATGGGTTTATTTAAACAAGAATGTATCATTTATATATCTGTTTTCTTACCTAATAGTCACAGCCTGCTCATGCCATCTTTAGAAACACACAAACTCACGGAGCCAAGTTCCTTTAAACCTTATGCCTGATTTAGCCAAGCAAGTAAAGAGTTCTGCTAGATCTTAGTTATATGAAAGTGCATAGTAGTGGAGTGGCATATATGTCAGGTAACATATGATGTTGGCATGAACTACAGTCGTTGTACTGACAGTAGATAAAATTAAAAATTCAGGAACCTGGGGCAATCAATTCATTGGTCTGTAAATTACATGATACTGTGATGAATTTTTTCCCTGCATAATATATGGTTGCACTTTCTCTCCTCCCTTGAATCTTCCTATTAGAATAAGTTATTCTGACAGCCAGAAGTGATTGCTGAAGTGCAACTCCTGTACTGATAGCAATGTCTGTCTTTTTTATCATAACATGCAGAACACTTGCATTTTCTTTAATGTGATTAATATAGTTACATATTCTAGAGTGTGTATATTTGCCACCATTTGCTCATAGAACTATCAGGAGAATGTCTGTTACTTGGTAGGGGTGAGCCCCAGATGAGAAAAAGAGACTTTTTTCCTCACTTTTTTTTTTTTTTTTTTTTTTTACTGTTTACTAAAAGATAATCATCCACATATAACATCATAAGCTCCCCAATAGTGCCAGTGCACCCGGTATATAGGGAGACACCCATTTCAAAAAATGCTGCTCAAAATGTGATTATGCCATATTCTTTCCTAAATGACTGTACTGTACTGTATTGATCAAACCCAGCTACATGTAGTCCCTGAAATCCTATTAGGCAGCATGCTACTTGAAATCCAGCGACCTGAATCCTGAACATCACATTCGGCCCTCATTCATCAAATCTTAATTAAAAGTCTTGCCTGTCTCCTAAACAAGGATTCTATGTGTCCTGCTGCCTCCTATGTTCAGTGGTGTCAGAGTCCAATACTGTCCGACCAGGTTCCTTCAGATATTCCACACGAGGAAGGTTTAATGTTTAATGTCAAATTTACTTATCTGAAGATATTTGGCATTACATGGGATTTTGATTTATGAGAGCGATACAGCAATATACTGAAATCAGAACACAAACACAATATAGCGATTGCGTTATACAGTTGAATCACAATACCAACGTGATTCCCATTACTGGTTCCTATATGCTCACTGTCATGACACCGGGTGTCCCCAGTCGCCAGGAAGGAATATGTGGGTTAAAGCCAACTCCAGCCCGTTTCTCTCTTCAAAGCTCCTTTCATTAGTGGTCCAGTTTTTATACTTTATGTGGGGTTGATCCATGTATACATTTCCCCCTCACCCCACACTGGTCTGGCTAGCTCAGGAGGACATTACTCTCTACTAATTATCTCAGGGAAGGCTGTTTATACAACCTGCAAACCTACTGGTACAGCCGTATATCTGCAACATAGGTTACCCTCCAGTCCCCCATGTGTTGAGATAAGTTGAGCTTTCTCTACGTTGACTGGTGGTCATTCCTTACCTTCTTCCCTGAGCTCATCTTTCTTGCCCATCTCCTCTGAGCCTTCTTCCATTGTGGGGGGTGTATTGGTCGTCACAAGTGGAGGGATAGAAGCACTTATAAAAGCTGAATGAGACTTACATGGGATAATTTCCCCTTCAAAGTCACCTCTGTCTCTTCACTGACTACAGAGGGACTCAGGGGCAACTGGGCGTATAGCATTAGCACTGTTAAACAATTACTTAGTAAGGCGGAATTAACCCAGACCCGTGTACCTCCAGGTAATGACCTCCCACTGGAGAGCTGTCTAATAGCTGATAATGCCAGTTTTTTAAGCAGATCAAAAGTCCTTTTTTACGCTATATTACAATCACTGTTTGACTGCTTTATTCTACACTTTGTTCCATGTACATTAGAGCAGACTAACTCAAGAAATGGTGTGTAAAATCCCACTTTGGGGATTTGATCAATTGCCATGTTTTTAGTTTGTTAGACATATGTGTCTGTTCTTGAATATATATATGCATTCCCCAGGTATGTACACGTTCACTGTATGTGTGGGTATTGGACAATTTGTGTATATGCTAGATGGTGAAAATATCATAAGATTGCATCACAAGATACCAGAAGCTTCACTGTAAGAAGTTTGTGAGAAACAAAAGGAATTTTAATATCTCTCTGCATTTAAATAGATGCATATTTTATTTGGTACGTTTCCTGGGATTATTCACTTAAATAGTAGTCAGAGCCTGCTGGCATTTTTCTGCCTACTAAGTATGAAGAAGTTGATTGGCATAAACTTATGTAATTTTGCTCTGAACATAAGGAGCTCTACTCAACTGGATGTTGATAATATAAAATCCACAAGTGTTATAATCAGCAGAAAATGAACACAGTTGATTGTTTATTCTGTTCTTTCATACCACATTTTTAAAAACTTTTGTATTTTGACTTTTTGACTTCATGCTTACATAAGGAAAAAATAAATCTTGTGCCATTTATTCCCACTACCCAAACATATATAGTGGCAAACCAACAGAGAATAGGAAAACTGCCTCCTTGTATGTAACGGAAGTGGCAGCATCAATAGAATTAATATTGATGAAGTTCTTAACCGATTCTGTTTAGGTTAGATAGAACTAAAAACTTTTGCTGCATTCATCTTTTATCAGTCACTAAAATTGTTGTAAGATGTCATAGGTTTCTTACTGCAGAAATCAAAAGTCATGAGTTAACGTTATTTTGAATGTCAAGCTGTTATCTTCCATCAAAAAACAATGCACAGCAACAGACAAAACCTTCTCAAGTCCTGTAATTTATTCTTATATACAAAATCTTGTTTTATTCTGTAATGTGGCTTGACAAAATGGGTTATCATGATGGTATAAATATAATTTCTAATAACCACCTATGTCATATTTTATCTCCTGCAAATTTTTCATTTTCCAAACATTTGTAAACTATGTAAGTATGAAATTAAGGAATTACATTCTCCTTAGTTACACAGGTCATTCAATTATATTTTTTGTCAAATCTATATAAAATGTTGTCTAATCCAAGTACATTATTATTTTAACTTAAGTGGCTTCTAAAATGCCCGCTTGTGAAATAGTCCAGATACCAGGTCCACACATTCTAATGAATAAGCATTTTTATCTTTGTACCTCATCCCCAATTAACATAGTCTCTCTTTGGGTAAAAAAAAGCTGTATGTATAATTCTTATATCAAACAGACACTTTTCAGTTTCCTAGATCTCACTGGGACTTAATTTTCCCTTCTTGCATTTCTGTAAAGTTAGAAGTCTTATTATGTCAACAGAGGTCTCTTGATATATGCCGTATTTATTCAAACATTAGCCACAGATGTTTTCAGAGATTTTGCCCTTCAAGACCTGGCTGTGCCCATTACTTGATCATTTTTTGAAGTGCTGGGAATCTGCCTTATTGCAAGTCACAGCATACCTTCCTGGCCTTTTGCAGAGAAACCTACAGTCATTTTAGTTGTGCTCAGAGCTGGCTAAAGGCCATCAAGCTTCAATCCAAAGGCTGTGCATCTTTGTTAGCATGGTGCTGTACTCTCATTAGGTTTACCGTATTAGCTGGAGCTCACAGACCTCACATCAGGGCTGGCTGGCATCCATCCAGCTTGGAGCACAGGCAAAAGAGGTACACAAGACCCAGAGGGTAATACTGAAAATTAGAGAAGTTCACATGTGAAGGGTACATAGATATTTAAAGAAACAAAACAAAACACCCCCCCCCCAACAAATCTAAGGGTTAAGTTTTTGTCAAATGTATGTCAAATTGTTATTTGAGTGTGATCTTTATTTGAATAATAAGTAAAAATCAACTATCCAGTTCAATATAGATGTTAGAAACTGCTGAATACATTAATGTTAATATTAGTTTACAACTATGGTTAAACATGTCAGGTTTTCCCACCGTAGTTCAGGGATTTATAATACTGAGTTTTCATTTAGTAAGGTACGATGCTTGCAGCATGAGGTTTGCAATACCCAGAATAACTAGAATGACCTGCATGGAGCAGGTAGATATAGCATGGGAGATCTGCACAGTTCTGGAGCAGCAGCTGTTGACCAGATGTGATACCTGACAGCTTCTCAAATAGCACTAGACACGTGTTTAAACAATTCAAACAAGTCCCTAATCAATACTTTAGTGATGCGTACAATGTGGTTCAGCTGATGAAATGTACTTTTGAGGTGAGTTGCTTTCTTGACTCCACTGAGGGTGTCACCAGATCACCGGGGCACGATTTTGTTCCCTAGCGATATGATACTGGAGGCAGGCATAGGCTACCAGGTATGGCGCAGGGCCTGTAAGGTACTTCCCTGTATCTGGAGCAGCAGCTGGAAGATAGTCTCCATATCTAAATTTGAGTGTCTCAATCAGGGGCTGACTTCCAGCAAAATATTTTAAAACTGCATTTTAACTGTTATATTTGTATACAATGTTTAGTTTCATAGAGATAATTTATATTATGGCTAGCATTTTCTGTGCAAATTTGTTGGTCCTAGTTCAAAAGGTTAACTAAATGGATTAAATTGAGGAGCATTTTGGATTAACTTGAATATCCTTTAATGAACTAATTTCTTTGACTCTCTGTCATATGTCACATCAGCTCAGCTTCAGGCGCTTGAAATGTGTGTAGGCTAGGAGTTCAGTTCAGACATGTAAGCGTGTATGGCACATGCCTGGTGCCTTTCTGACATCCTCCCAGTAGTCTGTTACTTACATTGATGAGATCTACATGGGTCTCACACAGGGTTTGCTTGAGGTACCCAAGCATCAGTGCCTGGCACTGTTGGGGGTACTCTGGGTACCCTGCATCCACCTGCCGTGCCAGAAGGGTGCAGGTCTCTTCCAGCACCTCAGTCAGATCTGAAACCTGGTCTGTCTATCTAAGGCATCCTAGGCTTTCAAGATGACACTAGGCACTTGTGTGTGAGGATTTGAACTGCATCCTAGATGTCTGCAGCTGAGCTAAGGCACCCTAGGTTGTCCATATATATAAGCTGAGGGAGAGAAATAACACTTCTGGACATGGTCGATCTTCTAATTAAAGGAAAAGGAAATCTAAACAATTAGTGCAGAAATAGTTAAGTGAATTGACATAAAAGCTTTTCAGAAAGAGTTTAGCTCTTTAGAAAATCAAATCCTAACCCAGTGTGCGGCCAAGGTTATGACTGCATGATCCATGCTATTTGCAAGATAAACCTGTAAGTGTTAACTTTAGAGTCTGTGAGGCTCTCAAAACTCTTCCATTCCTTCTTGATTTTATTTTCCATAGATCACAATGTGGGCTGCAATATAATAAAGCAACACAGGTGGCTGAAACCATTACAGAAGCAATTAAAAATTAATGAATGACCACTGATTACAGAAAGGGAGCAGAAATGTTTAATCCGTGGTTGGGAAGAAGAGTTCATATTAGTAAGCACTTCTTCACTGTAAGTTTCTCAAGTCAGTCCCTCAATAACCAAACTTTTCAGTGTACACTTGTCAGAGAGAAATACAGCCAGTCTGACCTTTCCTTTCCATCAGTTTCCATCTATGCTTGCTTGCCCCCGTGGCAGATCTCCTTCACATACAAAACCTGCTATTGGTTTGGCCCTTGACAATTTTGCGAAATATGTTTCCTGGTACTATTTATTGATCACAGTCTATGATTAATAGTTAAACAGAGTGAAGCACAAACTAAAAAGAAAAAAATGTTACATTCATTAACTGATATCACCCTCAGGAGCAAACTGGCAAAGAAAACTAATATTCAGTTAGTATTATATGTATGATATATTCCTGCAATTCAGTATAGAACTTGACTTAGTTCAAACATATTTAGAAATTATGTAAACATATTTATAAAAATTATATTAGAAATTGCAGTCAAGAAACATTATTAAAATCTTGATCCATTACTCTCTTTTTATTTTCTCAGGGCTTAATTATATTACATCCAGGTTAAAAATTAAAAAAAAAAAAAAAAAGGAGAGACAAAGTTCCCCAAGGAAGATACAAGAAAGCAAGCTAGGACACCTTACTTATTTGGCAATAGACTCTGTTTCCATTTAGAAAAATAAAGTAAAAAACAAGTGAAAAAGTAAATTTAGTGTAACTATACCTGAGAAGAAAATCTTGACCATACACCTAACTTTTGCTGAAGGTCCAATTTTATCTGTATATTTGGTAAATAATTGATGTAATTCATTTCCCTTTTTCTCTGGGGACAAAATTTTCTGTTCATGTTCAGATTTCTGTCCTCTCTTATGAATTTTAAAATTACAAACCCAGTTTCCTTCAGAGAAAAAAATTAAATTTGATTCCCTTGGTGCACTAGCCAGTAGTTTTAATCTCTTTCTTTTTTTTTTTGGTAACCTAGTGAAAACACAGATAAATAGAGGAATAATTGTCCAATGTTTAGGTCACAGCTTGAAAACTGAGAAATTTGAGTTCAATTCTTTGCTTTATTCTGACTTCCTTTCAATCCCTTTCTTCAAAATAATATTTTTTTTTATGTATGCTTCTTTCTTAAGCATCACCAAAGTGAGTTAGAGTGTTCAAAGGCCCTCCCTGCCTGCCTCTGCTGGCGGTTGGTAAAGCTCCTGGAAACATAGTTGAGATAGAAGATCTAAAGCAGGATGTCTAAAGGAGTCTGAAACTATTTCTCACCACCTGAACAATGGCTTTGATTTCATAAACTTGGGTGACACCTGTCAAAATTCACCTAAGACAAAAGAAAGTTGGGGTCCCAGGGCAGGACATGCATACGCCTGTCTTGGTGGGCAACACACTTGTTTAATAATATCAGAGGCTGTTTAGGAAGCCCCTGTTATATCTTCTGTTTTATAATATTGCTGCTATATTTAAAAAACACTCCAACAAATAAATAAAAAATCTGGATATATCGGCACCTCTTTATTTCAATATTTGTCTAACATGTCCAAAACAATGATATTACAAAAATAATCCTATTTGCAATCAAGGTCTGCATTTCCTGGAGAGAGGCCTCTTTGAATAGACTCATTGAAAGATCAGGACCTTAAATTGAAAATTCCTTTGAATGAAGAGCATAAGATTGGGTCTTGATTATGTCAGAAAATATAGATTGCATTCATACTGCTCTCTGTGAATGCTACAAGCTGAAAAAATTATTCAGTACCGTTTGGTGACTCATTCCTATTTTGAAAACAAAGTAGCAAAATCAATGACCTGAATAATGAGTATTTCTGAGACATGTCCTGAATAGTTTGACCCAAGTGTTCTTTCTATGACTTATTTGCTGTGTTCCTTCTACATGGCTGAAAAGATATATCCTGATGAAAAATACATCTCAATGCTCACTCAAAATTAAGTAGGAAGCGGCCAAAAAAGTTGAAATAATAGACCACGTTACTATAATTCTTACAATAAAGGGCACATTAGAATTTTGCCTTATTGTCTTGTGTGTAGAGCTCAGCAGTTCAGATGAAATTGCTGCTTCCAAGCCTTGTTAGAGTGTTTACAGCAGACTCATGGCAGTACAGGATTGCCAGCGTCAAATCACAAACGGGAACTCCACAACTTTTCCAGGACCTGTTCCAGTGCTTCACAGTACTTGTGATAAAGTTTCCCTAATAACTCATATTGGTGTTTTAGGCTTTCATCTACCTCATATTAAAATGTCTGTTGTATGATTATTCAAATCAGGCCTTATGCTATAAGGAGGATGCTCAAGGGGAAAAAAAAAAAAGTATTTCTTCATTTGTATACAAATATTTTTAAATGGTCTGAATACTGTTGTTTCAAGAGGTATTTTGTTGGCAGACTACAGTCTCCTAAGGAAAATATAAGTTCAGTGGAGGAAACCCCAAAGTCTGAAGAATGGCCTTAAGATAGTGGGACTAAGGCCCACTTATACAATAGTTCTAGCCCCCAGAGAGAGGAGAAAATTGTCAGTAGCACTGCATTTAAAGAGGAAAGCACAGCACTAGATAAATGTAATCAGGCAGAAGCTCCAAAGCAGGAGAATAAGCATGGAAACAGCAACTGAAGTAGTCTAAAATGCAGTATTTTTTTTCACGCACCATGACTGCAGTATGTGTTACCCTTGTCTGAAAGGCCTGTATTGGTGGGGTTATGCAAGTGGGTAGTGGGACAAAGACAGGAAAAAAAGTTGGATGGAGCTATCAGTCTACAGAGGCCATCAAATAGTAAGAAGTTACCAGAAAAACAACTGGAGTACATTCACACCGTTAAGTAAAAGATGTTTAGGCAGCAAGCTTGAGTACTATCATGGTTCACCCTCATGGCTAATTTGTTAGCCCACTTTCTGACTTTACTTTGAACCACTCAAAGCTATGCACAGTACACGACAAAGTTCACTCCAGGAACCGTTCCTAAAAGATAATGCCTCCAGGTACCCTCATGGTACATCCATTGCATACCCTCGGTTTCACGCAATAAAAATACCTCTCTGGCAGGTTGCCACCTAGTACTCACAATGTTTCTGTCAGTCCTATTTTAAAAATCACACAAAATGATAATGGACCTCAACAGACCAAAAAGAGGCTCCAGGATCAAGTTCTGTGTGATGTGGACATAGCCAACCTGTTCTAGGGAGAGAACATCCTTACTACTTGTGGCCACAAAAACTGTAAGTGCCACTGGGCTTATGGCCAGCAATTGCTCACAAACCTCTGTTATTTAACAAGCTGTGACAATGAAGTAAACTCCTCAAGAAATGTGAAAAAATGCCCTTTGGATATAAGAAAAGGTGAAAAATCTTAAGTTCTTAAAAATTGTTCAGACAAGGCCCAGGAAGAGTGTACCAGCAGTCTGGTAAAGAACAATGCCAGTATGATTTTTAGTGAGGAGCAAAATCTGATCTGGAAAGTGAAAACCTTCCGTGAGCTTTCAGGGCTACAAATAGGAATTCAGGGGACAAGATGGGATTTGTCCTCAACTACTACTAAGAACTAAAATAAGACAATACTGCTATCCTGAATTATGGCTGTCTTTAGAGTGGCAAGCATTACCGTGCTATTCAGACAAAATGAGGATATATCTCACAGAAAAATTTCAAGGCTATGCCAGTGGGGCTGTGCAGTAAACACTCTCAGGTGAGTGAAAGAAGACCAGGTGGCCTGAAATAAACAAAAAATATTTATTTCCAGGTATGAAATGCAGGACAGACTCATGAGCAGGAATGAGGAGAGCATGTTTTTAGAAAAGTAGAATTAGCCATATGGGACAAATGAAGAAATGACTGAACAGAATGAGAAGTTACAATTCAGGTCTCCATGAAGCGTATTCAAAAGTATCAAAATTAAGTGATAACCAGAAGCTTTGGGGAACTTTTGGAGGAATAAATGTAGGTTCCAAACAGAAGTTTTTCTGAGGGACAAAAGTTTTCTTTATGAGGCAGTTTTGAAATCACACTTTCAGGGAATGAATCAGAACTTTCTTATCTCATATTTGCATTCTGAAAATTACTGCATCAATATTATGAAGTTTTCTAAAGATCTACTAGTTACTCTGAAAGTTATTTGGTAGATATATTCACAGTGAGAACCTTAAAAACAAGCAGAAAATATGCACTGTTAACTTATTTTCTTGAAAAAAGTATTTAGGGCCTTGAGACAGGGACCATATTACTAGCACACAAATGTAGGTATTTTCCCAAAAGTTTGCACCCTGCAGTTCGGAGAACAAACCTGAGATTAAGGAATTCCTGAGATTAAGGAATTCCAGAGATTCTGAACAGAAATATGATTTGAATATGATTTTTTTTTTTTTTTAGTGAATTTATTCTAATTCCTTCTGTGTAGTTGTTCTCTGGTTAGATCCTCAGTATATTCACAAGACAAACTGAGAATTATATATCAGTGACACTTTTGGGTTCAGAGATTTTTTTCGTCTTTTATGTATAGAACTTGCTGTCAGTCTTTACTACCACTAGGAAAACTGCTTTCAGCTTGGATGGATTGAATCAAACCTCATGTCTGCTTTGCTGGAGGGCTTAAGGTAGTGTTTGACAGCATAGAGGGTGTTTAAGATAATTTGAGGAGAATTTCAGAGTTATGCTTAACATTGAGCTTCAAGTATTTTAACGTCTGGTTGAACTGCAGCCAAAGAACTTATTCTTAATTCCTCCACAGAGTCTGGCCCACTTAATGGCCAACACTGAAGGCATATTAGAGAGCTGGCACTATAATTTTCTGCTCTGTGCAACCTGTTCACCAAGATCTTCATGCATCTCAATTACTATTCACAATCACAGAATTACAAACTAGCTGATATGCTAATATATGTTTGTTATTAACAATAGGTAAGTATGAACAAACGTTGTCTGAGGAAATAGTTGTCTATAGGAGAAAGATGTTTTGTCAGAAATGAAACATTCATAGGCTCCTAATTTTTTTCTTTGTGACCTAGTCCTTTGGGAACCCTGTTGCCCTGACCAGTTTTCTGCTCTTTCTTCTGATTTGTGGGGCTTTGGGTTGTTCTTAGTACCTGTGTGGTTTGACAGGCTGTTGACCTCCCAGCTACAAAGAAGTAGTCACTCTACTCTGGCAAGGACGCCACTCTACAAAACACATCATTCAGTTGTAGGTAGGTCCTCATCTCCTGGAACTTGCCTGGCAGTTTACAAGAAAGCAAGGTTCCTAGGCTGTTTAGCATCCTGTTCTTCTATTCAAGAAAATTATTTTCTGCTCAAATCCACTAAGCAGAATAAACTGTAAAGTGATCTACTTTGTGAATGGGCTGTTCAGCTTTCTGACTGTCTTAATTAATAACAAAGTAGCCAAATAGTTGGGAGGAGGCCCAGAATTTTCAGAAAAAAATTCTTTTATTAATAACATAGAAAGTCTACAGTTTTTTAGTCTTCTAATCTGAAATAGAATTTATGCACACAAAAAAGTAATTTTTCTGGCGAGGAAAATCCCAATTACCACGGTTGCAACGATTGGTCTGAAGATTACGGATCAATAATGAAGAACTGTATATATAAGTAACACTGTGAAGAATGTAATACACAATTCAACATCAAGAAGTGAAAAATCAGTAACTATACATTCACATAATTGCAGAACGGTTGAAGTTGGAAGGGATCTCTGGAGGTCATCTGGTCCAACCCCTGCTGCTCAAGCAGGGCCACCTAGACCTGGTTGCCCAGGACCATGTCCAGATGGCTTTCGAATATCTCCAAGGATGGAGACTCCACAACCTCTCTGGGGAGCCTGTGCCGTGCCAGTGCTTGGTCACCCTCACAGCAAAAAAGTGTTTCCTGAAATTCGGAGGGAACCTCCTGTGTTTCAGTTTGTGCCCCTTGCCTCTGGCCCTGTCACTGGGCACCACTGGAAAGAGCCTGGCTCCCTCCTCTTGGCTCCCACCCTTCAGTTATTTACATACATTGATAAAATTCCCCCGAGCCTTCTCTTCTGCAGGGTCAACAGTCCCAGTTCTCTCAGCCTCTCCTCACAGGAGAGGTGCTCCAGGCCCTTCATCATCTTTGTGCCCTTCTATGGACTCTCTCCATTATGTCGACGTCTCTCTTGCACTGAGGAGCCCAGGACTGGACACAGTACTCCAGGTGTGGCCTCACCAGTGCTGAGTAGAGGGGAAGGATCACCTCCCTCAACCTGCTGGCAACACGCCTGATGCAGCCCACTTTGCAGCAAGGGTACATTGCTGTCTCCTGTTCAACTTGGTGTCGGCCCCCAGGTCCTTTTCAGGGAAGCTGCAGACACATTATCTTCTATTAAGAAATACTTACTGACAAAAGGGATGTATTCCTAAATAATTGTATATTCTAGACAGATTCTGAAGTGTTACTGGAAACACTGATGGTCAATTCAGTTTATTACAAGATACTGAATATCTGCCTTACAGTTCATTGTTCATCTCAGTGGATTCTATAGGCAGCTGATTTAGTCACATCAGACTTTCAATAAAGTAGAGTGCTCCTAGAGATTATTATCGCTTAGATTCATAGACAAATAATATTATGTTCATTTTAAGCACTATAAAAATAATAAAAAAGTTACATTCTAAATTGGGGCTGCATATGTATTATTTGAAATGGGTCTAAAGTGGCACTTATCAAAGTTCTAGAGTAATAAGGTCATCTCCTTCAGCAATCTCATTTTTTAATATCAAAACAGTTGCTTCTGAGCCATATATTACTGCTGACCCATATGTTGGCCTCCGAGTCAACAAATATATGGAACTACTTATCTCATTGCATAAGCTAGAGACTTGGAGGGTTGGAAAGGATATTTGCCAGGAACACAAGCTAAATATGGTTATATTTGTTCTCTGATAAGCTGAATACCTTATATTAAGGACTCAAAATTCTATTTTTCTTTTCCTTTCATTTTTACGCTTTAGATCCGTATCCATAATGATGAAATGTATCATCCTGGTTTTCAAAAATCTCCATGAACTTAACTTTGTCTTGCTTCTTTGATGCAGCCTGATCATTCAGAGCTACTCTGTTTTCTTCCTGAGTTTCGAGTCCAACCCTCCGTACATCAGAAGTTTGCTTGGCTCTTCATTTTGCTCTATCTATTTATTGCTTGCCTTTATATGGCACATCCTGTTTAAACCATTTGCCAAGTTCTGTTTCATCCTTGGCTATCAAAAATGTATTTCAGGGATAAGAGTGTGGAATAACTGAATTCCGCCTCAAGCACCAACCTCTCTAGGCTTCAAAATTTAAAAGATTTGGCCGTTTTATATGCAGTATGCAATCTGTTAAGTGTTACCAAAGCATGTGTAACTGATGAGGATGCATTTAAAAAAAACAACAAAAAACTGAGGAGTATTTGGCACCGTTATAAAGGTAGTTTCCTGCTTCCTTTAATTCAGCAGTTAGAAGCATGCCACCACGGTAGGGAGTATAGGCCATTTCTAATACCTGCAGGTTCAGGGCCACTGTTCATCTCAAAATCCACAGGGATATACGCCATTTCAGGCATCAGAAAAGGCAGCGCTCAGTCTGTCCCACTGATATTTCTTCAGTTTGCATGGCGTAATTTGAGATTCATGAGCTGAAAAAACATAGCAGGAATGACCATGAGCCTCTAGCCTAACGATTAGGATGGCTTGCTAGGAGCTAGATGTCAAAGTCACGGTTTCTGCTGTCATGAATATTTCATCATTTTATCCAGTAACTGTAAAAGAAAGAATATGTGCCTTTGTGTAAAGATATGGGAACTTTTATCTTTCTCCATTTCCTCCCCAGCTATTAACAACAAGCCACGGTCCTTTTTCTGCCCAAATTAGTCTATAAATGAATGACCTACTGATGTGACTCACTGACTAATACTCTTGTCAACAGAGAGGAGAGTTTCCTGTATCCAGCTCTTTCTTGTGTTACAGCATGGAATAAATCTGAGGCACGTCAGTCACCTGAATCATTATATTTAATCATCTCAGTTCACAATGAAGTAGCGTAAATTCCACAGAATCAATAGAATTTATATAAAACAGCCCAGTGAAGAGAAATAATTTTAGGTGGCTTGAAATTTGTGTGTATTGATAAAGATAAAATAATGTTTAGCTCAAGAAACTTATTAATTCCTGTTTACCAAAACTGAATGTGCTGGCCTTTGTGAACCCCTTCCTTAAACTGCTCTCTCTCCAGAGATTTTGCATAAGAACTTAGGCTGTGGTTTTCCTGACATCAGCCAATGACTTAAAACTTATGACTAAAATGTCACTGCAACACTCTTGTAGTGTTGAAGACCTAGTTTCCAGTTGCTTGTTTGATATTAAATCAGGACTATGTAGAGACTCAAGTGAAACCCTACTTTTCCAAGTCCCATGATACTGAAGCATGCTTTTTTCTCTCAGTGAAGGTCCTCATTATTACAATGTTTTTAAAAATCAGCCATTGTTCGTAAACATTCTGATCATTTCATTTGGGTCTATGATACAGGACAGAGATACTTAAGTTTGGCTCAGTATGTAGATCATAACAGAAATGTACATGTCTGTACATATATATGTAATATATACACATAAAAATATGTAACTATACACAGAAATTATGTATATTTTTGCAACACAAGATTCTTTTAATATTTTCAGATATGTAATACTTGCTGCAGGGTGCTCTTTCCCTGAAAAACAGTTTTGGCAACACTTTGACTCCATTTTCTTGTCTTCTTTTGACAGCTTTTCCCACAGGGAAGATAGCCTGTTTGACTTACATTATTCTTGAACCTCTTGTTACTTACTTGACATTAATTTCTGTAACCAAGGCAATATCACACGTGAAGTCAAAAATCAAATCTCTGAGAATAGCCTTGTCTAGATTGATTCTTCCTTCAGACTGCATACTAAGCAGTCACACAGAGCTTCCAAATTTACACTAGACAGTAGACTTCCTCTCCTTCCTATCCCAAAGGAAGAAAGTGGAACCCTTCTTTTCTTAGGAAGAGTTTTAGCTTCCACCAGTCCATTATAATCTGTATAAATTTCTCATAAGTTTTGTCCTTCAATTTGTCACGATCTACTGAATATTTCAGTAAATGAAATACTTTGAGCTTCTTGAGGAACAAAAAGGAAGATAAAAGCTTGTCATTAGCTGCACTGTTTTCTAGAATGCACTGAACTGCATGTTCCAGAAAAAATGCAAAGTTCTTTGACGTCCTACTGATGCTCGGGTATACAGTTCCCATTACTGCAATAGCTAGACACATCAGAATATTTAATTCTTGTCTTTTCTAGTATATTCCATGATACAGATAAGGAAGAATTACGATGACTTTACAAATGGAAAACTGAAAACCAGAGGAAATAATAGGCTTGCTGCAGGAAGCTTATGACTTCAGCAATGAGTACCCCAAGGCTAATGTAATCTCATTTCAGTTTAGTTATTTAAAAGTTCAGTATTATGTCTAGACTAGTTGTCTAAGGAGGCATGTCATAGGGAGATGACAAGTCATCATTTCATCCTGCAGTAGGCTGTATTTCCCTCAAGAGGCCCTTCTCTCTCTTTTCTTTCTCTTCCCCTACTCTGTAGGGGAAGCTTGGGCAATAGATGCTTTATTTTTAAATAGCTAAAGATAGGTAAGTGGAATACAATTGATAATCATTTTGCCATCTTCCTCCTTCTTATAGGGGCATTCTCAGGGGAAAACTATGTTGTATTTGTCTAAAGTCTCTATTTTATTAAGATTTGGGTGAATGGGAAGGAGAAGGTGAAACTGAGTCACTGCCACATTTTCATTGTAATTTTGTCACAACGGAGCAAAACAAAGAACAATTACAGAGATTCATGTGACAATAAAACTGAACCAATTATTTTTATTAGGCCTTGGAAATATGATATTCTCTATCCTTCTGTAAAAAATATTTTTACTACTGTTGTCCTGTGAACCTTTATCCACTGAAGAGAAAATAAATGCATTTACATCCACCCATTTATATCTAAAAGAAAACAATAATTCAATGTGATAAGTGAAATTTGTAAAAAGAAGACACAAAAAGGGGTGGTTGGGAAGAAAAGGAAAACTGAAGTTTATTAAAGCTCTTAAACCTCCAATACAATCCCTATCCTTAAAGAATTTAATATTAGCTACGAAGGCTTTCTTAGCTCATATATTTATTGGTTGTACCCACAAAGGGTAAAGAATGAGTTCATCTTTTTAAAGAAATATTAAAAGATGGTTCTACATCAAACATGTATGAAGAACCACTGGGCTGAAATGTTGCGGAAAACACTGAAACATTCTCAAATGCGTTTTTATCCCTCATGTCCCCTGTACCATGATGTGCTTTGTATATAGTGTTTACATTATTCCTATTCTGTCTGATATTAACAATGTGCATCTAAAAATACGCTTTTGTGGTACTGGTATGATTTTGCCTAACAAAATTTGACATGAAGGATACGTGTCTTAATAGGCCAGATTGAATACCTTCCTAGTGGCTTCACAGACAACCCTAAAGCCTTCCCCAGACACTTCAGTTGATTACTCTGCTACGAGTGGCTTCTGCAATTGGAGCGCTTCATGCATATGCCACTGTCTTTGAATATGACTTTATTTAAAGCCCACATTCTTTGTGACTTGTCCTGAAATACTTTAAAAATTACCCATCATGCCTCTTATGGAGGGTGAGAAGTGTCAAAGGTTAAGGCAACCATATTTATCTTTGGTATAAGGCTAGTTAAGGACCAGTACAGAATGAAACTTTTACTCAACTGTGATAAAATATGGCATTCTAGAAAGCGCTTAATTTCCCATAAAGATTAAGTATCGCTAGCACGTAACTGGCATTATACTGTAATGCTTGTTTCTATTATTTAATAGAATACAGCATGCTGTAGAGCTTCTGATCCATAACTCTGTATTTGTTCTTCACATGAGCTATTCACTGCACTCTGAGAAGAGGCAATGCAGGTATTTTGCAAATCAGGTAATACACATGCATCCAGCAAAGGTGCTGTGAAAAATAAAGCTGTGAAATACGAAAACAGTTATGGGTTAGTTGCTGAACAAACTTCTAGTTGGTGAGAAAACTTTTTCAGTAAAATGCCTGCTATCTTTTGTATAAAAATGAAACCAATCCAAATTGTATAGTAATACAGCTGGGGACTGATTTTCCTCCCACACAGACGTACATAAGTAAGCATGCTTGCGTAAGAGTAAAACTGATTTGTATAAAGAGAGAATTATGCCCTGTGTCTCCTCAAGATAATGTTATATTCTCTAGGATTTTACAGTATTGAAAACAGGAACGGATTGGATGAAAGCATTTTATTTGTGAAAACAAAACAAAACAAAACAAGCATCACCCCACACAATTAATATTAAGCACATAGGAGTCATAAAACATTTAAGATGAAAAGCATCGTGTGTTTGATACATGACATTGATTCCTAGTTTGCAGCATCGTCATTCATGCACATTTAGATAAATTAGGATGATATAACAAATCCAAAGCCACAGAGATGGATTGGCCACTTACATTCATTTATTATTACTCCACCAATCTTTTGCTAACTCTGAGTGTACTCTGGCAACAGAGAGGGCCAGTAAAAAGCAGCTTCACTGCCACAGGGAATTTCACTGTTTAGAATAAACAGGAAAAGATCTATCGAGTGGCTCATGTCAGCGAATTCGCTGAAATAGCATTTCACTCTTGGCATTGCAGAGCGACTTAGGTTGATTCCTTCATTTGACCTTTATTTGCTGAATGACCTTCTTTTCTTTTGTCGATAATGATATTCAGGTTTATTATCTGCTTGATAGTCCTTCACCATAACTTAACTGTCATTTTGTGCTAATTTTCCATAAATTACCTCAGAAAAAACAAACAACTCAATAGCAAAGAATGGATTGTGAGAGCGCACCTTTGACATGATTTGTAGTGGCGTAGTTCCCATGTGGCTGTGAGGTAAACACTGACCATGCCAGCATTGTGTCAGGTAGAAGCCCAAAAATTATCAGGCACATTCCAAGTCCCTAGAGGATACTTTGGTTTGTGCACTGAAGGATTATGTTGGACAAAATATGAAATGTCAGGCTTCTATCTCCAAAGTTTGATGTCCTACATAATGCCATAGTTACATGACCCTTTTGCCATTTCCAAGCAGAGATTTTTTAGTGTCCGATAGGGGGAGCAAGTTTCTCAATTTTAGACTAATCAGGCCTGACAGCTTTGTGTTTCCAAGTTGTTTGAATTGTTTTTCCAAGATAATTCCTTTTGTTTTGCCAGCTATCTGCTATAAACATTTATGTGCTTTTTAATGATAATTAATATCTCTCATTTCATTGCTCCATTAAATGAAGGTACAGTAGAATTATTAAGGTTGTAAGAAGATTTCAAGAATACTAGAAGAAGAAGGAGATGTTGTCCTTATTTATCTAGATTTAATGTGCTTGCATATGTCTACTGTTTAGTTATTTTGTAATGTAATAAGAATTTATTTTCTCTATATTAAACGTGAGTTACCCAAGGCACCTAGTTTAAATGAAATATCTGTCTCAAAGCTCACCTTCAGTTCTCTTCTCTTCAGCAGAGCTTGCAATTATTAGAACGCATTTATTTGTTAAGGTGCATTACAGATTGATAGTAGCTCCCTCTCAGATGCTTTTTCTTTTGCCTCTGTGGAGAATTTGGACGTTGTCGGAGTGAGGAATTCCCCCCACTAGTGTGCGGTGCTCGACAGAGTTTAAGTTTCTGTTTGGCAGAACAGGGCTGTTGTCTGGGATGTTTTGTCTTGCTCTTTGTGGCGTTCATTTTGCATCACATACAAGAATAATGTCTCTGTCTGGAATTTAGCAACATACTGCTGAGATATGTACACATAGATAACTATTACAGTGGTTACCATTAATTGACAAGAAGACTAATTTCCACAGTATCTTTCAAGTGAGAATTCTTTAGAAGTTCTTGAACTTTTGAAACAGTGTAAAGATTAAATTTTGAAGCAAAACGAACCAAAATTCTCTGACAATAACATGATATAGAAATTATCTTTACAGTAGGAAATAACAGCAGTTACAGGGAAATGTATTTAAGCTTTCATAACATTTGGGCAGAATTCTTCTAGAATTTTTTGAGTTAAGGTGGACTACTTCATTCAGATGATGTCCAAGAAAAGGAAGAAGGAAAATCAGCAGGAAAAGATAGTATTTTAAAAACATTTTATATAACCTTAGCTTGAAATAGATTACCTTAATGAGTTAATGCAGATCCAGACAAATTCGGTGTATTTCAAAACTGTCACAACTGTGCTACTGATCAATTTTAAGTGTGAACAGAATTTATTTACTGTGCTAGAAGAAAGCCTCAAAACATGAATTTTCAGTGTGTAGATTATAACATTTCTTCCAAAGAAGAATATTTAGCTTTAGTAGTTTTCACTTCAGTAGAAGTTGCATTCTTTGCAAAAAGGATAGTCTTAATAGACACACATCCTGTACCGAATTTCAGATGCTTAGTAAAACAATCCTTCTAAATACATGTTCCATACATAGCAACTGGAGAGAAGCTGGTGCTTTTGGAAGTATCCAGGGGGAGACCTGTCTGCCTAATGAAGCCTTCGGGACATCTAGTTATTCCATTAGCCCATTAGCACTTCTTATTGCTTGTTAAGAACTTATTTTTGGAAGACACAGCTGACTTCAAAACTATGATGAACTGGCTTCCAACCACTATTTATAAAATCCTCTCAAAAATTTTGGTGTTCAAATTAAGTTCATGAATGGTTGTTGGGTATTTTTTGAGCTTTAGAAGAGTGATTGTAGATTAGAACATAATGGAAATTATTGAGATGATAGACTTTGTGCTGTACAAAATAACAAAGGTCTAGGTCACACTTTCATTAAATTCATTAAAAGAGATATTCTGAAAGGCTCTGTAATAGTTACTTTATTACATACTTCAGTGTGATTTGTCTTATTCCCATGAACTTAGTTCCAAATAAGCAAGTTTTTAATGAAATATCTATTTTAAAAGGAGTATTCCAAAGACATGTCACTTAGTTTTCAAGTTAGAAAAGCCCAAAGGCTGACCTGCTATTTTTTCCTTTAACAAGGCACATCTAGTCAATGATGAAAAATTAAATACATATCTTTTATTAGACATGTTTTAGCCTAAATGATTACAGGAACATATTTTTGTCTGAAGCACAAATAACACAACTTTTACTCAGCTGTTTTCCACACTTAATATTTTCTGTAAATTTAACAAGTATATATGCAATCAGTTTTTTTCAAATCTATACCAAATCACAGATCTAAAAATAAATTCTCATTTAAAAATTCAAAGGCATATTATTTTCTTTTAAAATAAATTTTGATTAATTAAAAAGTATTGAAAATGTCTAGGAGAAATGGCATCTGTCCTAGAATTACTACAAATACTCTCTCTGATAACTAGGTGTAAAATATTTTTGACGAGTTTTCTGAGGCTGTTTGCAATATCTACTCTTAAAAAACTATGTAAGACTAGACAAAAACAGCCAACACACCTGTTCAAGCTGAAAGCGTTTTTTATGATTGCAGTGATTCTTTGATTTGTTCAGCTTTGTTAATTAAAATTTGCACTACTAAACCCTCTCACTCATTTGTTGCTGCACATGTATACTTTTTACTAGTATTCAGGTAATTGTTAATTTCTCAATTAACAGTTACTCAGAATTTTGAAATATCCAGCAGCGATGAAGATGCTAGCAATAGCAGGAGCAGGTGTAAAACAGCAATTACCAGCAATCATAAAGCAAGCAAGCTGAGAAGGAGTTATTAAAAGTCATATCCCAAGTTTGAAATAAAACAAAATGTAGTGGGCACACTGTGCTATCTTACCATTCTTAAACACAGTGAGACTATATAAATACAGGGGCTTGCTTGTAACTTGTAAGTGCCAGCAACCTAAGCTGTGAAGTAATTTAGAATTCAGTTAATGTGAGAAGCTGGACAAAACAAATCCCTTAGGAATGCCAGTACAGGAATGCCTACTTTTCCAAACTAGAACATGAAAACAAGAAAATCCAGTTTGTGAAGGAGGAGCATATTGCAAAAATTGCATCTTGGTTACTGTATCAATGCCAGTGAAAGGAGATGAATACAGAAGAGCAAATACAGTAAATAAATAGATTATTTTAAAAATTAAGTTATTTGGTCTCTTGTACATTATATTCTCTCTGTCTGGAGCTTCCCAAAGAACCCACAGGAAGTAAACACCTAGTTTCAAACTATTTCCCTGGGATTTCAGTGCTTACTTCAAACAGTCAGCTGATGAAAATCAGCATTGCTTCATTTACACCAAATTAGCTTCAAATGCAGAAAATTAAGTGAATAGAGAGCTTTCTCTATTGTTACCAGATGAGGAGTCAGTGTTTGTAGTCTGTTTGCTTTCATGGAGATTACTGTAATGCTATCAGTTAAGATTTCACTTTGAGATGAAATATTGCAAAGGGAGGTGAGAATCCTATTGCCACAAAATGATGAAAAGAATAAGCTTTGTCAGGCAGTGTCTCTGTACAGCTGCAGCAGCTATGGACCACCTGAACCTCCTACAGCAGTGTGACTACCTGATACACACGAGTATTTCAGAGGTAAGGCAATGCACCCTGGTGATTAAGCCTTTCACAACAAGAGCAGTTGTCTCAATATCATGATCCTGTAACTTGACAACTTAACGTAGAGATTCCTGGGTAGCTCCTGATAAAGTCAATGGGGCCAAGCACTGAAAAGCCCAAGAAGGCGGTGGTAGGAGGTGATGGTAGCAGCTGGCAGAGACATCAGGATGGGGCGAACAGCTGAACTTGCTAAAGTGAAGAACATCACCGGGTTTCTTGGGAGAGGCTTGGCTGCCAAGATGCTTAGGGTTGTTCTAGAGAATAGCATTCACTGTGATAATACACCTTTCGTTACTTTAATCTCCCACTTGGAACATGGTCCAAGTGCCTAAAAGAAGCTCAACATCACTTCCTCCAAGCAGTGGAAGAAGCAGCAAGTTTGAATCCCACTCAGTATCCTCAATTCTTCTTTTTCTGGATTTGCTTGCTTGATGTCATTTTGCCCATGCCTAGTGAACCTGAAAACATTAAAGGCAAAGTTAGTCCCTCTGTCTTTCACTTCTTTTCTTCAGCATCTTCAGGAAGAGGGCAATTCTAACTTGCAAGCGTCTGTGCAGTGTTTCAAGCTTACATATAAAAAAATGAATTTTATTACTACAAACTGTAATTGATGTTATTTTTTTTTGCCAGTGACAGGAGGAGGTGACTATCTTGACCTGTGGCTACATTTTTGTCTGCAGAAATTCCCAGGACTATGAGTACATGCAGAAACATAATTTTCTAGAAACGTACATAGAGACTTCCTGAGTTCTCCGTCAGTCTGATCTGTGATTAAAAGAAACTTCAAGTCTGTAGTGGCTCTGAGTTAATTTGTTTTCATTTAAAAGGATCATTTTCACTAAAAATAAAATAAGAAACCATGGTGTTTGGTGGTGTGTGGTTCCCCTGCAAACCTGTCACTGATAATGATTGCTTAGTAGAAAAGTTTTCTGAAAACCATAGGGTATTCTCTTCCTTCTGTTGAAGCTGGGCTCCTCTGTAGCCAGGGATATGAAAGTCATGGAAATAGAACAATTAGATGAAGAAGATCATGCGTACTAGGCTCCCGTTCAGACTCTACACAATTGTGAAATCATAGTGAGAGACTTATGGCTTTCAGAGACAGCAGTTCCCAGATTTTGGAACTGCCTGAAGAATATTTCTCATTTTTTGGAGGGCGATGTTCTGTAGGTTTGTCCTATGGATTTGAATCCTGTCAAACCTACAGGCAATTGGCATAATGAGACAGTCCTGGGGGGAAAAACCTTGATATTTAAAAATTTTGCATATGTATATGCTTTTTGTGTATACATCTGTACATATTCTATTTTTCAGGTAAAACTGCACCTTGTCTTTAAGCCTAAGTCAAAATTAGTTTCTTTAAATATTTGGCTGTTGTGAATATTCTTCATGGTTATTTAGGGATCTTGGTCTTCATTACCATGACTAGATAATACTTATTATTCTGAACTAACAATATGGGGTTTTTGTTTGTCAACATTTGGAAGGTGTTTAGCAGTTTAAAATCTTCCTGTATTTGAAAGATGCAGCTTTTCCACAGTTGAGAGGGTCCTACTGGTGCAATTTCTAGGAAGTGTCAAACTATGCCTGAGACCTCATCTGGGCTTATTCGTGACTATGCCATCTTTTTCTTGGCACTAAAAATATTTATCTTACTATGTCACAAGTTCTTATTATGTTGAAGAGGGAAAATCACAAAATTTCTATTTAACCATTGGTTAGGTTTTCTTTGGGTTTTTTTTAATATCTGTTCAGATGCTACTCATCATAAATCATGACACTGAGGTACTTTATGTCAGATTATTAGAAACAAGTCTATCTTAACTCTATCTCCCCCCTAATTTCCCTTTACTGATGTATCTGCTTTCCATCTCTAGTGAATTATTGCACTGTCTGTATGTCCCTCAGACTCACTAAGTCTACGGGGTGTGTGCGCTCCTTTTACATGTGTTCTTAAGTGGCAGGTCTATGCCACGCTGTTGTGCCTCTACAACCACATTAGAAAGCCCTGCTCCTTGCTTCAGTGTTTAACTTCAGGTTGTAACTGGGCAAAACAGACCAATCAAACCAACCAAAAAAAGAGTCACAGATTGGAAAAAAGAGTCCAGAATTCCAGACTGAGTATTTGGGAATGGATGTTGAGGATATCTCTGGGGCCTATGTTGCGCAATGGGCTATCCGCACTGCAGGTTTGGATCATGCCCATCCTTACCATCTATCGAAAGTATTGACTCTTCAAGCTTAGACTAGGGTCTTGAAACACTTAGCGAGCTCAGCAGTACCTGTTCCTAGTAGGTCCAATTGTCCAGCTCTACATGGTTCCCCAGGCAACATGTAGGCATTTTAACTATTAGTTACAATGAGATTCAACTGAAATGATTGTACTATTTACAAATATTAGTCTGGGTGAAGCTCTGAACTTTAATGTATTTCTTTTTCTGCTTGAGTTCTGGTTCTAATGCACATCTGGTTCTGATGCACATCTATTCCACTTTTACAAATTGCAGGAATTTCTATTTGAAATTTGAAATAGATTTTTTCAACTCAAAATTTTCCCTGTTTATTTCCATAGTTCATGTTTCTTCTTTTTGTAGTTAGATAATTGTTTCTTAAGAGTCCTTTATTAGCTGTATGAAGGGCTGCCCTAAATAAGGTTGGCTTTACTTGAAACTAATCTGTTACTAACCAAGAATTTGTGTTCTCTTCATACTGAAGTAATAGCAGAGGTAAGTAGCAGCAAATTTAAAGAGTTCAGGACTGAAGCAAAACACTACTAGCAGTGGTAGTTTAACTTTGGAGAAGTTTGGATCTAGATCAGAACTTTATTGCTCAGACCCATTTTTAGCATTGATTTCTTACTCTAATTTATCTATTCTCTGCTGATGTTACTCCACAAAGCTAGTGTGAAGGAATGGAAAACCATGGTCAGATGTTGACAATAAATATGATGTATCAGTATTTGTTGTCATCACAATCTAATATAGATTATTTGTGTTGGGGGGATATAGAGGTACAGATCTGCCTTAAGCACCGTGTCCAAAGTGGCTGATTCTTAAGAGAATTAATATATTATTTCTAATAGCTTTTCCAGCTGCATGTACCAAGAAATCAGTGATAGCCAATGGAGCATGGTCTTCTCTTTTAACAGAGATATTGATACAATCAAATGTAAACCCCATCAACTGTGTTCATAGATACAATAGAGAGTAATATGAAATTTATATGAATATTCATATATTGAGCTGAGAAAATGGGCAGCTTGTTATTCATCACTTTAAAACATGTTTATAGAATACAAATATATTGGTGCTTGGTTTTTTTCCTAGTGTTGATGAAAATGAATAGTACTTGGGGACCAAGTCTGCCTATTAAAGTGATGTGATACATTACCATGCTTGCACAGAAATGAGCACAGATGGCGGGTCTATTACTTCTCTAGCAAGAAATTCGTCATCTTTTTTTTTCCCCAGGATTCAAATCTGAGCAACACTTGCTCAAGTCAGGCTACCTCTGTGGGGATCCTTAAAATGTTTTTTCCATTACTTGTACATTAGGAGTAAAAGAAACAGAAAGTGATTAATGCTGTATTAAAACTTTATAATGAATGAAGTCTCTCAAACCAAGAGTCTGAGATTTTTATATTTTTCCCCCCAACTAAAGGGAAACATATTTTGCATGTAAATGTAAGTCTACAGGGATGAAGTTTTGTGTACCATGCTCAGATTCCCAATAGCCCATTTAGCTCTGACAGATCACTTAGTCCACATTAGAATGTTTGAAGATATTAGATTTATAGATATTCGTTAATTAAACACAATGATATGTGGAAAATAAACCAACAACATATAAGTAAAGTTATAATCTTTGTATGCAAAAGATATAATTTCAAGCAGCAAAAGAGTAGATTAAACAAAAAAGTTTGACTTCCATAATCTTACTTTTATGAAAAAAAAAAAATCAATAAAGCAATACTTCATAAGTCTTTGTCAATGCCTTATTATACACCTGAAGAAAGAAAAAAGGTTTTCAACCTGCCTTGTGACTTGTCAGAGCCTGTAATTACAAAAGACTCAAAGTTAAAATGATAGTTTTTCAAGTCAATTGATCAAAGCCAGATCACCTTGCAGTGAAAGCAAAATTAATATGAGTTAGGATTTCCAATAACAGGAAAAAATGTGAACATACACATTTATTTACTTCAGTATGTTGAGTGTATTCACATTTGGGTGTTCTATACTGAGACCACCATTATTTATCAATGGAACATCACAAAAATGTTTTTCAACATTTATACTGTGAACTGGTACACAAAGACAGTATTGTCAAATTGGGTGTGGTGGGTTGACCCTGGCTGGACATCAGGTGCTCACCAAGCCGCTCTATCATTCCCGCTCCTCAGCTGGACAGGGGAGAGAAAAATACAACAAAAGGCTCGTGGGTCGAGATAAGGACAGGGAGATCACTCAGCAATTACTGTCACGGGCAAAACAGACTCGACTTGGGGAATTAGTTTAATTTATTACCAATCAAATCAGAGTAGGATAAGAAATAAAACCAAATCTTAAAACAACTTCCCCCCACCTCTCCCATATTCCTGCGCTCAACTTCACTCCCAGCTTCCCTACCTCATCCCCTCAAGTGGCACACGGGGATGGGGAATGGGGGTTGCGGTCAGTTCATCACACGTTGTCTCTGCCGCTCCTTCCTCCTCACTCTTCCCCTGCTCTAGTGCGGAGTCCCACCCATGGGAGACAGACCTCGACAAACTTCTTCAACGTGGGTCCTTTCCACAGGCTGTAGTTCTTCATGAACTGCTCCAGTGTGGGTCCTTTCCACAGGGTGCAGTCCTTCAGGAACAGACTGCTCCAGTGTGGATCCTCCATGGGGTCACAAGTCCTGCCAGCAAACCTGGTCCAGCGTGGGCTCCTCTCTCCATGGGGTCACAGGTCTTGCCAGGAGCCTGCTCCAGCATGGGCTTTCCACGGGGTAACAGCCTCCTTTGGGCACATCCACCTGCTCTGGCGTGGAGTCCTTCATGGGCTGCAGGTGGATATCTGCTCCACCGTTAACATCCATGGGCTGCAGGGGGACAGCCTGCCTCACCATGGTCTTCACCATGGGCTGCAGGGGAATCTCTGCTCTGGTGCCTGAGGCACCTCCTCCCCGTCCTTCTTCACTGACCTTGGTGTCTGCAGAGTTGTTTCTCTCACATATTCTCACTCCTCTCTCCCAGCTGCTCTTGTAAAGCAGTTATTTCTCCTTCTTAAATATGTTATTGCAGAGGTGCTACCACCATCACTGATTGGCTCAGCTTTGGCCAAGTGGCGGGTCCATCTTGGAGCCAGCTGGCATTGGCTCTATCAGATATAGGGGAAGATTATAGCAGCTTCTCACAGAAGCCACCCCTGTAGCCCCCCTGCTACCAAAACCTTGCCACGCAAACCCAGTACATTTTGGGAAAACCATTCTTCCAAATGGGATTGCATTCTTTTTGTTCCATCCCAATGAATCTTAATTTTTGTCATTTACCTCTTTATTTTCCATATGTGATGCTTTATAAGGCATGTTCCTGGGTGAAAACTGGCATCCAGAACCTGGAGGATCAATTTCAAGATTGGATTCTCCCTGAATATAAAATTAAAAACTCTTGAAGAAGTAAAAACTTTACAAAGCTTGAATAACCCAGCACTTCAAAAGCATAAGAATTTCTGGAGAGAGGGAGAGAAGTAGCAACTCCTTTAAGAGTCAGGCTGGGGAATGCGGTAAACATCTAGTAGACCTGAGGATAAACCAGAATCCTTTGAAATGAGTAGTGATTATACCAATCCTGGACCCAAAGCTTTCTCTATGGATGTAATCTTGTGTGCTATTTGGGGTCTGCTGTGGCCTGTAACAGACAAAAATATCAGGAGGATAGGCTGAAATGTGTCAGTGGTCACAGAACAGGGTTTGAACTCTTTTGGGGGCAGCCAGTGCATATATGAAGGTTTTAGGTGGAGAGGTGCTCTGTTCTGCTTGGGAACGTTGTTGTGGTGGGTGAGGAGGCCCACAGGCCTGGGAAGCAGGGGGAATCACAAATTCACTTCTTCTGTCAGCCCTGGAAAGGATCACGCGAGCTGCGGGTGGGAGAAAGGTCAGGAATGAGAAAGAAGGTAGAAACAAAGATGCTAAACAGCTCAGAGCAAGTAAGGAGAAGTAATATGTAAGTTATTACTACCAGTACCTAATGATCTAATAGTTGTTCAATGCTAATAGACTTAAAGTTGTGGTATTATCAAGCACTAGTGTGCTGCTTGTCATTGCTTTGATGCACGTCACCTCTGCTTCAGCTTCTTACCCTTCCTCACTCTCAACTGGAAAAAGCAAACCCCACCTCTGAGCACTCAGCATGGATGTGATTTGGGTAACTAATGTGAGTAGGTTCTTTGACAGGTAAGTGACTGAGTGGATTTGCTTCCTGAAAGGAAGGAAAAGTAGACTGGTAGTGACTGTAAAAGAAGAAAATGCTTACCAAATTTTCAGTTTCTTTACAAAGCTGCGAGGGCAGGCAGAAGAATGGACAGGGATATTCCCAGACTAGAGCATGCCCACTCATACTGTACATCTGCTTTCTGTGCAGAGATGCTTTTTCTCACCAAAGTGGGCAGAAGAGGTGAAGGTTAAGTGAGATTTGCTACAGGCAGTGTTACTGGGTAAGAATATCTGAATTCTGTATAGGAATTGCCTTAATCATGAGAACTGAGAGAACATTTAAATGGATTTTGGACATGTTTCTGGGATAATTTGAAACTTCCAACCCAAAATAGCAAAGAGCCATTGGGCCACACAGGGTTGACAATGTTGAAAATGTGTAAATCAGAAAAAGGGTATATTTTTTATGTGAGAAAGGAGAATCAATAATTGCCTAGAAAGAATTTTTAATATTAGATAATAGAGCTCCTCCAGGTATTTTGCCTTTGAGAGAATATGAAAAGAATGACTATAACAGAATGACTAGGAGTGGGAGAGAGAAAACCAAATTAATTGCTAACACTTTTTACTTAGTAAATCCAATTATTCCTTATGAACCACAGCTGAAGAGGAATTTAGAGGATGACAGTTCTAAAGAGGATTGAAACTCCTAATATCTGATCCACTCACAAGACAGTATTACTTTCCCAGCAACTTTCCCTCAGGTGAAAGAAAGGAATTAGTCCTACAGTAAATACCAGCTGTGCAAGGGTGTAGATTTCGTTGTGGAAATAGCTGAAAAAGAAATGATGGCCAGCCTTGAATGAGTCATTGCCAGATAATTGCCAGATGAGCTACATTAATAAAATTGTAACCTAGGCAAGGTTCAACTTCTGTATGGTTTATTTCTTCCTGCATGGTTAGAGAAATAAGTATTGTCAATTGAATTAAAAAAAGAGAAAGGCCATTCTTTTTCACATATTTATGCAGTTCACAGACAAATGTGTAATAGTTGGGTTTGCAGCATTTAAAAAAAGGTGTCAGTTGAAGAATTCTGAGTGACAGAAAGTGAGAACATAGGTTTTGCATGCTGTGAAACAGAAAATGGGAGCACTGTATAGAAAGGATAGCCATAACCTTTAAGATTTTTTTAATAGTGTTGTAGTACGAAGAGAAATTGCTGTGCTGCATTAAACCAGTGTGTTGAGTTAAACCAGTTGTCCATCCAGTGAGTGCAGTATTGTTCAGCCAGAAAGGGGAAGGAAGGAAGGAATTCCATATTGAATTATCTATTTTGATTTAGACAAATGACTGTGAAAGAAGGATTTTTGAGGAAAACTTTGGAGAAGGTTTTTAGGTTTGGGTTTTTTCTTTATCCTTAGAAGCTACCAGAAGATTTGTTGACCCTACTCAAATTGCTCTGTTAAATGCTCCCCCAAGTCTAGCAGGCAAGCTGCAGGTTTTGTACATACCCCTATAAAAAGCTTTACCCCATCACTACAAGCTGGCAAATTGCCCCATCACTACAAGACAGCACAAAAAGTTGTCTGCTAGAAACCAAAATACCACTTTGTGAAGAATATGAACCATTCATATATTCAATGTATTCAACAGTGCTATGAAGATTTTTTTAAACTTATTTCAATTACCATGTTCCAGTGAACTACATTAAGTACATTAAGCCTTGCTGTCCTGACTGTGCATCATTAACATCTATTCCAAGTAATAGTATGGCTAGTGAATCAGTAAAGGGTTCCATAATGGCTTTTAGTAATGAGCTTATTATTTTTAGTATTTACCTTTAGCTGATACAGTGTGTCCTGGATATTGGATACAGCTGACTATTTTCTCAAATGAAGAATGAATAAAGCAGGAATCTTTAACTTGTGACTAGGTGATCATTGCTGTGATATCTTGATACATAATTGAATTTAAATTTGATATTATATCTGCTTCTAGTGAACTTGATTGCATGCAGAAGAAATAGAGAGTACATTTGCCCTAAATAACACATGCAGAGCTGTATGTAGAAGGTCTAGAATTTTAGTATTTACTGTGTGAAATCAAATGCTTTAAAGGACTTCAGCAATGAAAGACTGCTGGCTCTTAAAACCTTAAAAGTCGGGAAAAATTCTGCTAAGCCTCAGAATTAGTACATTTCTGAAGCATTCTGAGGAACTTGTAGTCCAAAAAGTATCTTCTTGTAATGCCTAGAGGAGCTACTAACTTTTGTCACACATATAGAAGGCAAATTGTGCTCTCTGGGACCTATGGAAAACTTAGAGTAATTTTGTATGACTGGGTTAATTTATGTCTATGAGCATGGCCAATGTCATTTTACAAATGGTATCTGGGTCTGTGTACGGTTCCTTAGGAATATCTTCGATCTCACTTAAGGTGATATTTAAGCAAAGATCAAAGACAAAATATCGTTGTTATGTGGCAACCTTGCTTTAATGAACAGTGTTCGTTGTTTAGCGTACATGGAAGGTTTTCCACAGAGCTAAGAGGACCTGCAATGTTTTTCATAAAACAGATTCTGCAAAATTTGAGTATGTTGTGTTGTCTATGCTCATATGCAAATTTAATAGGCAGGAATTAGGCATTTCTTTACTCCATTCCTGATAGGATTCTTTCCTTTCCTTTTCTTACAGCGTAACAGCTGGCAAAATATTTTTGAGACAGAGATATATAGAGCTATCCTCTTGTAGAGTATGCAGACAAAACTTAATATACAGAGGGTATTTGCATAATGTACAGTATCTGTGATGAGAAGGTAGATATTCAGTTTTTCTCGCATAACAAGTATTGCATATAACATGGAAAGTTGAATGAAGAATTGCGTCTTAATAAGCCACAGAATTCTGCTAGATGCTTAATTTTAGTCTCTGTATTTTGAGTTTTGATATGTTAGAAACAATGTTCTACTTCTTATAGCAGTTCTTTCTTGAATGAGCATATATCTGGTTTCTGTTGCTTGTTTTTTACATATCTATTAAGTAAATTTTGGCCTACTCTGTACTTATATCAGTTATGTAATGCTAAATAATTTATGCACAATTTGGCTGTTGTCCTGCAATAAATATTCTATCTGCATGTGCATTCACAAAAACACTAGGAAACTTCAGGTCTAGTTCTGAACATACAGTGTGTGTAGAATCTGGAGTTTGTTTTAAAAACCTGAAATGTCATGCATTTAGGCAATCACCGTGTAGTTTGTATTTAGCAAAACCAAAATGGAGGACAGTCTTTGCACACACAAGAAAACATGCATAGGGCTGAATGTTTCTTGCTTCAAAATGTAGATAACTCTTTTCTTGTTAAAGCTTGTAGTAAAATTAAAGCTATAATAAATAATACAACTTTGTGGAATGTAGTAATTATATTATGCTGTATTTCTTTTCTGTGAAAAATATGTGCACAAAATTAATGCATCTCATTAAAGTGGAATGTTGGTGCCATGAGAGTTAATACGAACTAGAAGATGACTCTCAGAGAGTAGAATAACTTACTAAAACATTTTTGTGTGTGTGTTTGTGTGTTAAACTAGCTATACTCATCGTGTGGTTGGCAGTGGAATCAGAGCTCAGTCTGCAAATCCAGAAGTAAAAGTGAAGGGAACAGATCCTGTAATAAGTCAAATTATTGACAAGCTGAAACACGTTATTCAGGTAAGCTGCTTTTACCTATAGATATAGTATAGTACTAAAGACCACTCTAGTAGTGAAAGAATTTACTGTACATTAAAGGTTAATTGCTAATTCAAGTTACTGCTCAGTGCACGTCAACACCGAAATACTACTTACTCTCGCTACAGAGGTCTCACTTCAATTATTAAAAATGATTTAGTTAAAAGGTTTGCGTATGGTAGATGAGTGTAGGAAGTAAGACTCTGGCAGCTGGGCCATTTGTACCTATGAGTACCACAGGTCGGCATTGCAGTAAATGTACAGAAGCTCAAACAGTATAATTTAGGGATATTAACTGGGTACATATGTTTAAAAAACAATAAAACATAATTTCCCTCTTCCCTCTTTACTAAATCTAGGTTCTTTCTTAACTAGTCTTGCTGCGAGGTTTTAAATTTAGATGCCAGATAGAAAAACTGGGAAGTTTGAACAAGAATAACATGCTTGCCAAAGGAGTTGGTGTTCATTACCTGATGTACATATCTGTGAGTTACTAAATTTAAGGCTTACAGGGCATTCAATTCCAATATGTTCTGCACAATCATATTGTAACACGTTTAAAGGATTACAGTTTTCTTTTGTTACGTGCTGTATCTATATGCACAGATAGACAGAACTACAGGACAAAAACCTGATTCTACTGAAACCAAGTTATTGTGCTGACAAGTCTGTATTTCAGTTTAAAAATATAAGTTTCCACTCCGATCTGAAGACTCAGTGATAAGAAATGTTCTACCGGCATTTCTTGTCAGTGACCCATCTAACCCAGTGTCCTCTCATCTGCACTGGTAAAAGGAGAGGCTACCTAGGGCTGGCATGCAAGCTTGGCACCTTTATGGTCTCCACTCCCCTTCTCTACCTCATTCCCCAAACATGAGAATTAGAGATACTAGATGACTCTTCTTTGCCTATTGCATTTAGTTTCATCTAAGGAATTGCTTTAATTTTGTTTTTCTATCTTCTTGGTAGCTTTTAAATACAGTTTCCCAAATGGTTTCTGGAGTTGAAATAGGCAAGCCATTCTAACATTACTGATACCTTCATGATAAACTCTCTTGGTTCTTATTTCTCTATTTGTGAAAAATAACTCTTCTCTGACAACAAAACAAAGAGTGGTGAAATAGAAAAAACCAGAAAAATTTCTTTTCCATCAATAGGGTTGTTTTCTGGGAGAAGTGGCATCCAGATTGAAGCTCAAAGGCAATCATTATTCCTTCCTCCTTAAAAGAAATATCTTTTGTAGCCCTCCAGCTTCAGCACGCTTTTGTCTTTCTTTCTTTATTAAAATGGTGACTGCAATGGTGAGAAAATGAATACAATTTTCCCTCCGAAGACATGCTATGACTTAATTAAGAACTACAAATTACTGTGCAAAGAAAAACATTGCAATCTTACTGGGTAAGTCTCAAGGTCTTTCATCTATCAGGAATGCCCTTCTTCTTTGATATTAAATCTGCACTGTATAGTTTATTGTGTTGTTTTCCTCTAGAGACTAGGAGTTGTGTTGTTTCCTCCTTGAGTGAGGATCTAAAAGAGTGGAATAGAGCAATTCCATTATAAGACATTTCATTTTGAGAGCTTATTTGCCCTTGTCCCAAAAGGCTAGAGTGGGTCTTGGGGAGAAGGACATATAATTTACATACTGCAAGTCTAACTAACCTCCAAATATGTTATCTTTCTATGGGATAGTTTCCTTTCTTGCAGCTCTGAGTATGGAAATAGGGTCAGGGGATAAAGAGAGCATCAAATTCCTTAGAGACCCAACATACGACTGCTTTTCCTCAGATAAAAGGGCTGGAGAAACTGCAGAAAAAGCTTTCTTCTCTATCATTTACTGCTTGGGAAAGGAGGATGGGGAGTGTAAATTAGAGATTTAAATACAAAAGATCACCTTTTTGTCCTTTGTGATATGAAAAGGATGAATCACATATTAAGCTTATGATGGACAGATTAAATAAGGGGATCTTAATGGATTTTGGTGCTGCCTCTGAGATAGACAGAGTCATACTTAAGTCCAGCACTCTATTACCGTAATATTGCAGTATTACTGCACTGCAAATGTTTAAATAGCTAATTTAGTAGGAAAAAAAAAAAATTGTCCTGTTTTTCAGAACTAATCATTCCTGAAATCTGTAAAAGTTTATATGCTTTAATTTAGCTTTAAGGTGACACAGATTGGCAGGGTGATATATAACTTGCTATTTGTGTAGGCAATTATGTATATTTTTATATAAATTCCATGTTGCTGTAACCTTGCTTGCTAAACAAGTACATTTTTGTTATTTAGTTGTGTTTTCTATGTAGCCATTTGCTTTCTGTATTAGGAGAAAGTAAACGAGTGGTAATTCAGGTTTATATGACTTTTCACATCAGCTTTTAAACATTTCAAGATGCAGGATATTGAAGTAGCATTTCTCTCCATCTCATGATGTCATGTTAGGATACGGTCCTTCCTTCTCAGCCACAGTCAGAGCTCTGTGTATCAGTGGTAAGTATAGGTTGATTTTCTATTGCTTGTACAGCCTGTCATGGTACCAAGGCCTTCAGGACTGAATAGTCTCTACCACTTTGTAAATATCAATACAAGATGAAAAATCAGAAGCTTTGCTTCTGGTACTTCTCACAGTGAAAATGGTGAAATGCACTGAAATGTAACTTATCCATGATAACCTGTGTCATTTGTTTGCAGCAGAGGTGGAGTTCAGTTCTTTAATCAGACACCTGCATTTAGGTGTTTAAGCTTCCCTTACATATAGATCTAGTCATGGACCTTAGAGAGCTGTTCATTTGGCCATATGTAAATGTATGCTTCAGGATAAGAAGAACAGTAGTTCTTTAGTCTTGCACAATATAAAAGGAGTTTCAGTACATTGCCCACATGTTGGCATCTACATTGTAGACACTTGCAGTTAGGTGTCTGGTCTGAAGGATTTCACCCTTGTGTCATGTTTCTGAGCCCTTTCCAAGAGGTTGTCAGTTTGAACACACAAGCTAGACATGTATCATTTTCTAAGGAGAAATATTTAGCATATACACTGGATCTTCTTATAATGCTACCTTCTGCTTTTTCAACGGCTATGTTGGACCACATGATCATCAAACCATAAACAAACTTGAAGTCTACTTGAAAATGAAGCCTTTTGCTTTTGCTGGTATCTGGGCTGGGCTGAAGTACTTAGGATTTTTTTTTGGTTGGTTGGCTTTTAATTTCTCTGAAATGACTGTTTTTATTTAAGAGATCTTAGGTACAGTTCAGACAGCCAGGAACTAGTGAAGATACATACAAACATTTGGGGAGCTCTTAAAAAAAAAATCTAATTTTATGATTATATATTATTTTCTAATGGTTAAAAAAAAAAAAAGATGATTAAACTATAGAAGGACTAATTTGAAGAGGATCACCAGTTTTGCATTTAGAATACATAATTTAAGTCAGATTGAGAAATATATCCTGATTACATTTTGTCCTTCCAGACCAGAAAAAGTAATTCTCTCTAGTAAATCCAGGGTAGAAAAACTCTGTTAGAAAGCTTCATTGTTTTCTGAAACCTTCTTTCTTCTTTGTCATCAAAGCAGATGACCCCTTTTCTCACCAATTACACTAAATTTCCCCTCTTATTTTCAAGAATCCCAGAATGAGGGCAAGAAGGAAGTGAATATTGTGAGATGTAAAGGGAAAGCCCATTTAAGGGAGGGCCCAGTGAGCTCTCAGAAAATCAGACTGTACATACTTATTGTACAAATGACTAAATATTATGAAGTAGCAAAAAAAGAACAGATATCTTAAAGATCCCTTCCTGCTCATCTTTATTATGTACATAAGAAAACAGATCAAAGAGCATTCTGCCCTGCATGCAGAAAAGAACAGATGTCCTCTATTATCTCCTCTTTTCTTGCAAGGTAGGTATAGAAGCGCATAAAAATCCCAAGCAAAGAATTGTCTTTAAAAGATGTAAACATACAATGCTTAAACATACTGTTTTCTAGGTTCTATTCTATTAAAAACTTTAAACCACTGAAACCAAACCTGTTGCATAAGGGAGAGTCTCTCTTCCCAGCAGGCTGTGGTTTCTGGGTACTTCTTTGTGAGGGGCTCACAGCAATCCTCCTTCTTTTTCTGTAAATAGTGGATTTACCAAAAATCAATAGAACTTTTTGATTCCATCGGACCCTGACTGCTATAACCTGTGCTCTGGACTCCACAGGTTCATATTCACAGCAACAAAGTGCAATTAGAGGAACTAACATGAACTCTGCTGAACCAGTCAGTGCTGAAAATGGCTTGACAAAGGCACCTTCTTTTGTAAAAATCCTTACTTGTACAGACTAGTGTTTTGGAGAGTTTTAAATGATGGGCTCTTCTTCATTCATTTATCTTCACAGCAGGCAAATAATGGGTTCAGTGCATAGTCTCTTACGTACTGCAATCTGCAACTACCACTCTAATAGGCAATCATGATAAGCAAAGTCAGTTGCATATGGCAGCAATAATAATGGTAATTATTTTTCTTTCTCCCCTTATAATTTAAAAACGCGATTCATTCGTCTTTCCTGCAAGTGCAAATACTGAGGTTATGAAGTAAGTATGATATTTTGGTGCTGTGATTACAGATGATTAGACCTTGGTCATTTCAATGTATTTCTTCTTCCAGAAGACAGTCTCAAAAAGATACTGCTTTTGAAAATAATAGACATTACTTGGAGCTCGTATGTACAGGTGAAATAAAGACTTCCTAATTTTAGGAAATCCTGCCATACCCCTATGTCTGCCTGTCTGTCTAAATTAGGCAGATCAAATCTCCCTCTGGAGATCTCCAGAGGCACCTGCCACTCTATTGACTATACTGGAAATCTAAATGCTTCTATTAGGATAAATGATTTCCTATTTCTAGGTGCAGCAAAAGATGTGCCTGAACTTATTTGGAAGGCATCCCATCTTATACTGCTATACCACTGGACTCCTAGCTGATATACATGGAATAGTATTTACTTTCTCCACAAAGGGCTGAAAACTGTCACTAATGGAAGTGATGCCTACAACCTTTAAGTGAATAGAGGCCACTACTTCGTAAGACATTAAATGTAGGTGACAATCTAATTTTTCCTTTACTACTGGTCATTATTAAGGTGTGGTAAGCTCTGTGTTTCACCATGACATCATCTACCCATTTACCTAGCTCAAAAAGGTTACAAAAATAGTGAGGTGAGATTTTGTTTTGACACTGATTTGTCATACTAACAACTAAACTTTCCAGCTGTGTTTTTTAAAGCTTTTATCAATGTACCGCAGCACGGGCAAAATAATAGGTGTTTTCGTAAGAGCTGTTCGAGTACATATTGGAAATGGTGACGGAATACATTACCTGAGTCCTCATCTGCACATACAAAGAACCATGTTTTTAAATTATTCATATGCAAGATGTGGCACTTGTAGCTGTGCTTCCCTTTGATCACTGATATCAAGATTGTGCCTTCTTTAGTGTTATGATAATCATCTAATAGTTAAAATCCCTCTGCCTCTTAGAATAGTTCAAACTGCTGTATAAATTTAATGAAGTAAACATTCTGATGACTCTGTTGATGACTGAAATACAATTCTTTCTCATGGAATGAGTGAATTCTCAAAAGTACAGCATTTAACAGTCTCAGATACTGAAGGTCTTAGCTGGATACACTCTTCAGTAACACACTCTTAAAGACTCACTTTGAAAACGTTTATTTTCCTTTCTCTTTGTAAATGTTTTTTTGTTGATATATTGTATTCTGCACTTTGCACCGTTCAATACCAGGTACCTCACAGAGGTAACTGGGAAGTAAAATGTCAGTGCACTTTGTGCAACAGCCATTCAGCATTCACTGGTGTTAGTATTGCTTTCAGCTGTTTTTGCTCCTAAACTGCCTAGTTATTATTTTTGTTGCAATAGGAAAGACTGCCTCACAAGTTTTGTTTTGTTTTGTTTTTCATATTACAAATGCATATCTAAATGTTAATTTTGCTTTAGGTTTCACTTTTACTGCCTTTTTCACTTTTTAGTCTCTTCCAAAGTTTGAACAATCCTGCAGGTACAGAATAGCTCAGTATCTTGATTATGTTAACTTTTTCCCCAGAGACTTGTTGGCTCTCCCTTTCATATTTGATGTGTTGGCTCCTTCTTTTGTTTCATTTCTGGAGTTAGTACAATGTTACTGTCTTTTTGAAATCAATCCCTTGGACAAATTCCATCTTTGGCAAGGCACGATAGCAGAGTATGAGAGCAACGTGTCGTATTAGGATATTCCTACTTGACAGAGGAGCCTATTTCATATTTGTTGTGTGAGATGTTCCTATCTTTTGGCACATCTACGGAGAGCTGGCATATCACACTGTATTGTCTTGAGCTCCCTCTGACTGCTAGCTGGTGCCGAAGATATGTTAAATACTTGAGTATTACCATTGCATGTAAGATATTGGTATAATTTCTGTAAAGATATTAAATGGCTAGAAATGAGATGAGAAATTATTTTCTGAGTTTCACCCTTCTCCTTTTAAAATACACTTCAACTTCCAGCCTCAAAAATACACATTAGAGTGCAGGATCGCTGATGCTTTTGTGTGTCTTGAGAGTGAAAAGATTTTCTTCACAGTTCTGTGACGGTAATGAAGGTATATGCCCCTTTTGTTGCTCACAAAGGTGGTCTTTCTGTATTTGTAAGTTAAAACACTAAAAATTATATGAACATTCTGAGATGACCGTATGTCCTGGAAAATTATGTGTAAACTCAAACCTACATGTGGTTTACATGTGGAAGGCAGAGAAGGAAAAAGTGATTAGGAGGGCATGAAGTTGAGCCCATGCATCTCCCAGTGTTGGGATGCCGAGGGGGTAAATTGAGAAGAACAGGTCACCAGCCACATAATCCTTTTTGTCAGTAATTTCAATAAAACCCCGATAATATTTTTTCCTGGTTTGTTTTGTTTTTCACTAACTAGCTTACCAAAGTTATTAAAGGCTAATCAGAATCCCATTCATTTAGCACAAATTATCCTCATTTTTGTATAGTATCTTTTAAAACAGGATTTGTGCTTAAATGAATCACAGAATCATAGAATAGTTTGGGTTGGAAGAGACCTCTAAAGGTCATCCAGTCCAACCCCCCTGCCGTGGGCAGCAACATCTTCAACTAGAGCAGGTTGCTCAGAGCCCCGTCCAACCTCACCTTGAAGGTTTCCAGGGATGGGGCATCCACCACCTCTCTGGGAAACCTGTGCCAGTGTTTCACCACCTGCAGCATAAAAAATTTCTTCCTTATATCTAGTCTAAATCTACCCCCCTTTAGTTTGAAGCCATTCCCCCTTGTCCTGTCACAACAAGCCCTGCTAAAAAGTTTGCCGCCATCTTTTTCATAAGCCCCCTTTCAGTACTGATAGGCTGCAATAAGGTCTCCCCAAAGCCTTCTCTTCTCTCCAGGCTGAACAACCCCAACTCTCTCAGCCTTTCTTCAGAGGAGAGGTGTTCCATCCCCCTCATCATTTTCGTGACCCTCCTCCTCTGGACCCGCTCCAACAGGTCCATGTCTTTCTTCTGCTGAGGGCTCCAGAGCTGGACACAGTACTGCAGGTGGGGTCTCACCAGAGCAGAGGAGAGGGGCAGAATCCCCTCCCTCGACCTGCTGGCCACGCTTCTTTGGATGCAGCCCAGGATATGATTGGCCTTCTGGGCTGCGAGCGCACAGTGCTGGCTCATGTCCAGCGTTTCATCCACCAGTACCCCCAAGTCCTTCTGGGCAGGGCTGCTCTCAGTCCCTTCATCCCCCAGCCTTTATTGAGACTGGGGGTTGCCCTGACTCAGGTGCAGGACCTGGCACTTGGTCTTCTTGAACCTCATGAGGTTCACACAGGCCCACTTCTCCAGCTTGTCCAGGTCCCTCTGGATGGCATCCCATCCGTCTGGCATGTCAACCACACCACTCAGCTTGGTGTCATCTGCAAACTTGCTGAGGGTGCACTCGATCCCACTGTCTATGTCATTGATGAAGATATTAAACAATACCGGTCCCAATACGGACCCCTGTGGGACGCCACTCATCACCAATCTCCATCTGGACATTGAGCCGTTGACCACTACCCTCTGGATGCGACCATCTAACCAATTCCTCACCCACTGGACAGTCCACCCATCAAATCCATACCTCTCCAGTTTAGAGAGAAGGATGCTGTGGGGGACCATGTCAAAGGCCTTACAGAGGTCCACATAGGCAACATCTGTAGCCCTTCCCGTGTCCACTGATGTAGTTGCTCCATCATAGAAGGCCACTAGGTTGGTCAGGCAGGACTTGCCCTTGGTGAAGCCATGCTGGCTGTCTCAAATCACCTCCCTGTCCTCCATGTGCCTTAGCATAGCTTCCAGGAGGATCCGTTCCATGATCTTCCCAGGCACAGACATGAGACTGACTGGCCTGTAGTTCCCTGGGTCTTCCTTTCTTCCCTTTTTAAAAATGGGGGTTATGTTTCCCCTTTCCCAGTCAGTGGGAACTTCACTGGACTGCCACGACTTCTCAAATATGATGGATAGTGGCTTAGCAATGAAAAGCCTTTGATTTCTCTTAATGTGAATAAATAAAAGGAAAAGAGCGTACATTGTACAGAGCTTTGTGGAACTAAGTTTAAGGTCCAAATTTGTGTAAAACTCTAAATGAAAAAAAAAAATTAAATTCCTAACATTTGTATTTTTGCTGTTTTTTCTTCTTCCGTTGCTTATAAAGCACTGCACCATACACAGTGAGAAAACATACGCATTGATGCAACAGAGAGATACTATCAATTCTTATCCATTTAGTGCAGACAACAGTGGCACAGAAAACAAGACAGCCTTTTCTAGCTACTTAGGTGGATAGTGACACTAACCGAAGCATTCATTATGGTGCAGATGCTCTCTACAAAAGCCTATTTTGCACCTAAATTGCCTGCTGCTATAGGTGGTAAAAACTGCTTGTGTTAGGGTTTCTTAGCAAAACAGGAACATTGTTCTATCTTCTCATTTTTAAGTACAATATTAAGTGAAGGAGAGTTTTGAGATTTTGGAAGAGTTATAGCTATGGCAAACAATATGACCTGGGGCACAGATTTTGTGATGCTTACTTTAGAAAGTCTGATCTACTTTACTTTTTGCAAAACTGTGGAAAGGAAATTATTTTTTCTGGTTTATAATTTATCATTTATGCTCCTTGACTTTCTTAAAATGGATTTTTATTTTATTTTTTAATCATAGAATCATAGAATCATTAAGGTTGGAAAAGACCTCTGTCGTGGTTTAACCTCAGTCGGCAACTGAGCACCACACAGCCGCTCGCTCACTCCCCCCCACCCGGTGGGATGGGGGAGAGAATTGGAAGAGCACAAGTGAGAAAAACTCGTGGGTTGAGATAAAAACAGGTTAATAATTAAAATAAAATGATAATAATATGATAATAATAATAATAATACACAAAGCAAGTGATGCACAGTACAATTGCTACCACCTGCCGACTGATGCCCAGCCAGTCCCCAAGCAGCGGCCTCCCCGCCCCCCTGGCCAGCTTCCCCAGTTTATGTACTGAGCGTGACGTCACATGGTATGGAATGTTTCTTTGGCCAGTTTGGCTGTGCCCCCTCCCAGCTTCTTGTGCACCTGCAGCCTTCTCAGTCGGTAGAGCATGGAAAACTAAAAAGTCCTTGGCTAGCGTAAGCATTACCTAACAACAACTAAAACATCGGTGCGTTATCAACTTTGTTTTCATCCTAAATCCAAAACACAGCACTGTACCAGCTACTAGGAAGGAAATTAACTCTATCCCTGCGAAACCAGGACAACCTCTAAGATCATCGAGTCCAACCGTCGACCCAACACCACCATGTCCACTAAACCATGTCCCTAAGCGCCGCATCTACACGTCTTTTAAATACTTCCAGGGATGGGGACTCAACCACTTCCCTGGGCAGCCTCTTCCAAGGTTTCACCACTCTTTCAGTAAAGAATTTTTTCCTCATATCTAATCTAAACCTTCCCTGGCTCAACTTGAGGCCATTTCCTCTCGTCCTATCGCTTGTTACTTGGGAGAAGAGACTGACACCCACCTCACTACAACCTCCTTTCAGGTAGTTGTAGAGAGCAATGAGGTCTCCCCTCAGCCTCCTTTTCTCCAGGCTAAACAACCCCACTTCCCTCATCCACTCCTCATCAGATTTGTTCTCCAGACCCCTCACCAGCCTCGTTGCCCTTCTCTGGACACGCTCCAGCACCTCAACGTCCTCCTTGTAGTGAGGGGCCCAAAACTGAACACAGTAGTCGAGGTGCGGCCTCACCAGTGCCAAGTACAAAGGGACAATCTCTTCCCTACTCCTGCTGGCCACACTATTTCTGATACAGGCCAGGATGCCATTGGCCTTCTTGGCCACCTGGGCACACTGCCGGCTCATGTTCGGCCGGCTGTCAACCAACACCTCCAGGTCCTTTTCCGACAGGCAGCTTTCCAGCCACTCTTCCCCAAGCCTGTAGCACTGCATGGGGTTGTTGTGGCCCAAGTGCAGGACCCGGCACTTGGCCTTGTTGAACCTCATACAGTTGGCCTGGGCCCATCGATCCAGCCTGTCCAGGTCCCTCTGCAGAGACTTCCTACCCTCCAGCAGATCAACGCTCCCGCCCAACTTGGTGTCGTCTGCAAACTTACTGAGGGTGCACTCAATCCCCTCATCCAGATCATCGATAAAGATATTGAACAAGACCGGCCCCAAAACTGAGCCCTGGGGAACACCGCTCGTGACCGGCCGCCAACTGGATGTAACTCCATTCACCACAATATACTTTCTTTCAAACTTCCTATAACTTTGGCTATAGATCTCAAAGAAAACAAGTGGTTTTGCCCACTTACCCCATGGAAGTAGTAGCAATTCTGAAAGTGAAAAGGAGCTTCTGATGCTCTTAATTCCCAATCCCAACTTAGAAAAGGAAGGGAATATATATATTGTTATATAATAGGACAGACTAGAGAGTTCAAGAGGGCTTCAGGGCCCTGATGCAGTAGTCTCAACAGTATTCACTCAACCTCTCATTAACTTTGGTGGGCTCCACAGAAGCATAGGAGTCAGTCTGTGAAGGCTGGACATTTTTGCTTTCTTCTATAATTTCATCAGAGAATAGGAAATCCCTTCTTTTTGCCGTGAGGTGGTACCCCGTTAGTTGTATAGATGGATGTGACATGTTGCATAATGTATGACAGTGGATACATTGCCAGATTTTTAACTAGCTACCCAGTTTGGGAGAATCTCTCATCTGAAATTACTTGGGATTTTTTGGGGGCACGTGTGCTTTTTCATTGTTATTAAAAAAGGCAAAAACCTCCTTAAATTTATCGTCTATTCCAGTTGTAATAAAGGGAGAGGAAGCTCTCAATGTCTAATTTCATATTTTAATTGGATAACGTATTTAACCTCAGTGATGTCTTGTGAGGAGGGAGAGGAAAACTGGTATAGGAAATACACTTAATTTTGAGTGAATGCCAGTTTAACAACTGGCTTGTCTCTGAATACTTTTAGTAGAGGATTGTTTTAGGGAGCGGTATTGCGGATTACTGTTGCTGTTGGCCTTCCCATTTAAAGAATCAATTGTTGTGCAACGGCAACCATGCCACTTAGCATATAATTAACTAGAAACGAGTTTAGGAATTCAGCTTGCAAGTGTCCTGCCTAATGGAATCTGGATTTGTGTAAAGAGTCTTTCTTCTTATGATTGAAGAATCACATCCTTTTTTTCTCATGTGGAACAATAATTGGACTTTGTAGAGATGCATACAATCCTCAGCTACTTGCAGTACAAACATTATTCATTCTGTCATTTACATTCACAGGTCAGGTTGACAATGAACAAAAGTGCAAGTGATATGTCTCTAATAGACAATAAAACAGGAAGGACATATCCTACTAATAGATTTTTTTAATGATATTACTATTCACTGGTATTCATCACATTAGAAATTATAAGAATATCACTAATCTGATTAGACTTTAATACAATACAGTGAATTTTACTTAAACTAATAAGTTTTGGGACTGCCCTAGCTCATTTAGCTACAATCTGCTAACTACACTGGAATACATACATGTCCAGTATTGTGAAAGGTGGATATCTGTTTGAGTATCAAATTGTAGTCATACTGGCTTGTGCTGTTCTTGTACAGCAGTAGAACTACTATTTAGTTAGTTTCTTTACAAAATGTATTTTGCAGTGGGTTGCAGTTTGCTATAAAATATTTTTATCCTAAATGTCTTCTGAAATATTAAGCTAATTTGTTTTGCAAACATTTTATATACAGCTTTGAACAAGCTTGATTACTATTAAAAAGGATGGGTTAATCATATGAAGAGAGTTTAAGTATAAGAATTCAATCAGTCTTTACATTTGAACTGTTTTCCCAGATTTGCACTGTAAATTACTTTAACAGAAGTGGTTCTGGAGGAAGCTGCATTAATTGAAGCTGTTATTTGCATCCAAGTAAATGCCATTTGTGGTGGGTTGACCTTGGCTAGCTGCCAGATGCCCACCAAGCTGCTCTCTCACTCCCCCTACTCAGCTGAACAGGGGGAGAAAATAAGATGAAAAGGCTCATCGGCTGAGATAAAGACAGGGAGATCACTTACCAATTACTGTCATGGGCAAAAACGACTCAAATTGGGGAAAATTAATTTAATTTCTTGCCAATTAGAAGTAGAGTAGGATGGTGTGAAAAAACAGAAAAAAATAGAAACACTTCCCCTCAGGTCCCCACCCTCCACCCCTTCTTCCCAGGCTCAACTTCACTCTTTTGTTCCCAACTCTTCTACCTCCTCACCCTCAGCGGTGCAGGGGGATGGGAACGGGGGTTGTGGTCAGTCCATAACACTTTGTCTCTGCCGTTCCTTCCTCCTCACACTTTTCCCCTGCTCCAGCATGGGTCCTTCCCATGGGCTGCAGTCTTTCAGAAACAGACTGCTTCTGTGTGGGCTCCTCTCCACCAGCCACAGTCCCTGCCAGGAGCCTGCTCTGCCATGGGCTTTCCACAGGCTGCAGCTTCCTTCAGGGCACACCCACCTGCTGCAGCATAGGGTCCTCCATGGACTGCAGTGTGGATATCTACTCTACTGTGGTCCTCTATGGGCTGCAGTGGGACAACCTTGCGTCACCATGGTCTTCACCGCAGGCTGCAGGAGAACCTCTGCTCCAGTGCGTGAAGCCCCTCCTCCTCCTCCTTCTTCTCCGGCCCCGGTGTCTGCGGGGCTGTTTCTCTCGCATTTTTTTCCCTGCTACCTGTCACAGCTGCTGCCCAGTGTTTTCTACCCTTTCTTAAATACATTTTCCCCGAGGTGCTACTGTCTTGGCTGAGGGGCTCCTCTGTGCCCTGCGCTGGGTCGGTTAGAGCCGGCTAGAACAGGCTGTGTCTGGCATGGGGCAGCCCCGTCCTCTCCTCACAGAGGCCGCCCTGCAGCCCCCCGCTGCCAGCACCGGGGCACCTGCACCCAGTACACCATTATAATACCTACTTCTGAAATCAATATGCTTATTAGGAAAAGGTTCTTCACTGAGAGGGTGGTCAGTCACTGGAACAGGCTCCCCAGGGAAGTGGTCACGGCACCAAGCCTGTCAGAGTTCAAGGAGCATCTGGATGATGCTCTTAGTCATATGGTTTAGTTTTAGGTAGTCCTATGAGGAGCAGGGAGTTGGACTCGATGATCCTGATGGGTCCTTTCCAACTTGAGGTATTCTACAATTCTATGATTCTATTACATTAATAAAAGATAGAGGAATAATCCCAAATTAACACACTTGGAACAACATATTTGGTAAAAAAAAGAGAAATGTAGACCTAGATAGCAAAGGAGACTTTAAACGATTTAAATAAAGCAGGAAATTAACTCTCTAGTCACAAGTGAAAATCAAATTAGTAGTTTTAAGTTACGAAATCTGATACATATCACAAAACCATCCCATAGTTAGCTTCATTGACAGCCTCTTCCGAGTAGAGGTTCAGCAACTAAATATCACATCAGGATGGAAGGTATCAACAAAAATTTGAGAAGCAGCTTACTGTTCCTGTTAGTATTAATTAATGACAGATATAGTCTGTCAATATCATAAAAACATTAACAAAATAATTTGTATGCAAGCAAACTCATTAAAAAGGAAAAAAAAAAGAGTGGAGCAGTAACTGGAATTACAGCAGGTACCATTAAGTTCTAAGTGGCATATAGAGTGGCATAAGGTCTCACCAGTACTCTGGAAATTACTGAGTGAGCAGTTCCTCTAAGCTGATATATTAAGGGAATAAGCAAGATAACTGTACCGTGCGTACATTTGTATGTTAGTGCTGGCTGATTGGCGCATTCCCCATGTTAGTTTACTGGGTGTGGATTCTGTACAGCAGCAGAGATCAGTCCAAAGATCATCGCATCTCTGTAAGTGTTGATAAAATGGAAATGTATTGCCTCTCGTCAGTCCAAGTGTCACAGCTGAGGAAAACACTACTGTGCGAACTCATACTTTATTAACACCAGGTAATACACGTGAAGAGTCGTCATAAATGCTATGGCCATGAAAACAGGTTGTCATCCACTACAAAACAAAAAGCATTAGGAAACAGGCTTCTTTATCATCAGTGATCATAAGACCATTTCTTAGAATATATGCAACACTCACTGTGCAAAACTATGATGTCTAAAACAAAACAGGTACCACAGTAGCACAAAACACTGCAAAAAGGAAATGCAGCAGTATTTCAGTGGTATGCAGTTAACTACTGAGAGAAAAAAGGTTTTGTCCACAGACTTTCTGGCCTGAAAAGTTATACATCCTTTTTGAGCGTATTGAATGTTTCATATTTGAGACAGGCTGTTTCCTTTTAGTCTCAGTCCTGGGAAATCCCCTGAGTCAGTGGCCTGTGGACAGCAATACAGAGCAAGTCATTTGCTGCAGGCATCATCGTAATTTGTTCTCCTTGTCAGTCTGTACAATAAGCAATGCATTCTTCAGGCACAAGAAATATCTGTCTGGAAAACAATCTGTTGCTCTGAAATCTTATAAACAGGAATCCCATGTTATCTGTGAGGACTATTTGTTGCCTAAAGAACTCATCTGCCTAGCCTTTTGCTCTCTGTAAGTGTAGGAAATTGTAGAAACCAACATAGTGCATAGTATAGTGCATTAAACGGCTTTGCACTCCTGTAGTGTGCATGTGAAATCTATGTGGATAACACAAATCATATTTGAAAATGTACCATATATTTAAGGGCACAAATTTTGCTCAGCAAAACCCTGGTATTGTCTTGAGGGAATCAGCTAGCAAGTGGTTGAACAATCAGAACCAAAGGGGAAGTATATAATTTGCATGAAGCCTCAGCAAAACTGTTCAGCACTATGGATTAAAGAGAAGTTGCAGAAACAAGCTGTGCTATGCAATTTTTAATTTAGTTTTTGTTTCAAGAGATAATACAAGCGAATACAAATATGTCCTTGCAGAATATGGTTATTTGTTAGGTTTATGGTTAGGTTTGTTAGGTTCTCTCCAGAAGGAGAAATATTATAGTGCTCTGTATTTAACTGACTGATACATTTAAAAAACAAACAAACAAACAAAACAACAAAAAAAGCCTGATAAATATGCTGATTCTAAATTCCTTCTAAAATAAGCACATAAAGAAAAAAAAAATGCATTCATAGAAGAAAACTTGTCAAGATTCATTACATATATAGCAAATCATAACTTTGATAGTAATATAATTGAATAGATGTATATTTCTCTTTACAAGGCAGGTTAGTTACTACTTTTGAAAAATCTTTTTCAAATTTTGTCTTTAAAATGTGTAACCAAATCAATCTTGATAGACATTATTAAACAGATGGTGCAGTCTCATTTAAATTTACTTTAATGCATCCATTTCTTTAAATGACTTTCCAAGACCTTACAGCCTAAAAGTAATATTATCTTATTTGTTGGCTTAAAACCAGCATACTTGGCAGTTCCTTAATGTTCATAAATTTTTCTGCCTTTTGCCCTTCTTAACCCTAGTCTGTTTCTGATTGGTCTTACCTTTAAAAGCAGACAGATGAAAGTTTTGGGGAAGATCTAGACATTCTGCTGTCAAGGACCCAGCCTAGGTTGTTTGCAAAGTTCATTATCTCCATCCCTGTAGGTCATACTTTGTAGAGAAAATGGAGATACCTCTTTCTCCTTCCTACCCTGGAGTTGGTGATAATTGTAGGAAGTGCTGCTCTGGTAGTGGGACATGGATGAGGCACCTCTGCTTCCTCTTTTCCCTGGGCTTTTTTTGTCTTGGGGGCTAGTTCAGCTTGATCTATAGACTGCCTCGCTGCACTGACATAAACAGCCGTAGGAGAAAAAAAATAAACAACAATCAATGAACTGGATCTGTAAAATACTTGTAGAGTGCCCTAAAACAAGCCTGTTGTCTATAATTTCTTAAACACAATGTATAGACCCCAGTTTTTCATGTATAATAATGTTTTGATTAGAAGCTTCTCTTCTTGTAACTTGCTTGTCTCTTCAAATAAACAAATCGTTAAAGTAATCACTACCCATATCTAGTGTTACTTGACATCCTATTACCGTATAAATCTACTCATAGGTACAGTGACCCATAATCCATAATCCAGGCTGTGCAAATCACAAAAGAAATTTGTGGAGACTCAAGACTTTTACTGATAGAAGTGCTGTAAGTTAATTTTAGATAAAAGTCTTTCTTTCCTTTCTTTTCTGCCTGTTGATGGGATGTATATTTGCAGTGAAAAGTGTCCTACCCTTCTTCCATATAGTACTATACTTCCATAAAGTACTATTTTCCCAGCTCCAGTCCCCCCTTATCAGCTTATTGTTTTTGTTTCCTGAACCTCCCTAGTTCGTCTTCCCGTCTTCTCAAAGAATCCCATGGTTTTCACCCCATTCCATAAAATATTTCACTGTCTAGTCAGAATCTCTTTTAATGGATTTCTGCCCTTCTGTGTTTTCCATTGGTATGCAGGTCTGGGACGGTGACAGCCCGGCTCGAACACAGAAATGTTGCTTCTCAGTCAGTCATGACTATAACAGAAAGAACTAGTTTTAAATATCTGAATTAAGGTCTTACTGTTAGCTAGTAACTATTCATACAGGAAAGTAGGAGAGCAAGTGTATTATGTGAAAACTTTTGCCTTGGTTGTGGTGAGGGATAGGGAGGCATTTTAAAGTGCAAATAATGAATGACTGTGATAAAACCACAGTGATAAGGGTGAAAGAGGTTACAAAGTTCAAATTCTGTTACCTTAAACTGTAATTTTCTTCTTAACTTAGCTGCTTTGCCCTGACTCTGCCTTGCAACAGAACTGTTTACTCAGGTCTATGCTAAATTTGTTCTGTTTGAGCTTTAATGTCAAAGCACACAGATCTGTGCAAACACAAAATTGCGGCACAATATGTCAATAAATATAACAACATTACTTTTTAGTGAGAATATGCAAACTTCTATATCAGACCTGTATTGCAATAAGGCTACTGTTCATAACACTAGCCATCATTACTTTCTTTATTTCTTCATTCTCTGATTTAACACCCTTGTAATATGCAGAAATGTAATAATCTGCTTTCCTAGTAAGTCTCACACTGATTTTGAACAGTTAGATATCGTCATAACCCTGGAGCATGACATTCAATAGTGTCATGGAAGCACTTCAGGAAGTGCTTTATTTATTATAATAATTTGATCCATTCCATCTGCTCTTCTCCACTTTCCATTTGACTATTGCTATCCTCTATCTTATCCTTCACTATAGGTCCTTCTCTAAACCTCTGCACCTCTGTGCCACAGTTCAACACTTTTTATCTAGTACATACTTTATCATAGATGTCAGCTTTTCCCCATTCTTCTGTTTAAGAACTCCTTTACAACCTTTTTGAAGCCTTGTTTGAAGTGCCAGCCATCTCGTTCCCTTACAGTTCAGCTGCACTTAGTCCCTCCTGTAACAGCTCCCTTCATTTCCAAAGTGTCTCCTGTTCTTGATTAATCTGAATGTTTTTGACTTGTACTGTTTCTTCAATTGTAGATTAAAGCTTTGCCTCCGTAATTCTATTTTTGACCCTATGTATGATACTGAATGTATGTCAGTAAATGCTACTGTGGAGGACTTGGTCTTCAGTTTTCTTCCTAACAGTTTAAATGTTGTCTCCAGAGCCTTTTTTTTTTTTTTTTTTCTTTTAAACCTACATGTACCTAATTCCTCTCCAGCAATTTTTAGATATCTTATCTAGACAACTCACAGGGTTCACCACAGCCAGGTAATTCAGTGTGATTTCTTCTCTGGCATCACACACTGAACTATTTGCCCACCATTTCAGCCTACCTCTAGTCCCTGCAGGGGTCCCTTCTTCCAGGGAGAGGATGCCTGCAAGAGGATGAAGAGGATCTACCATCAGGATTGCTTTTCCCTTCAGTAGCTCACTGCTGTTCTGGTTGATTTCTGGTGTTGATAACTCAGAGATGAGATTGCTATACCCAGGTGTTCACTATTGGCTTCCTATGAGAACGTGCTCCTCAGCAACACTGGAGATGAATGTTCAAAGAGTACTGTTGATAAACCTCTCTGTCTCCCTGAAATTCTTCAGTTTAACAACTTGGTCTCCAAAGTCAAGACTTTGTCTCTTAGGGCTATGGGCTGCTTATGCACTGCATACCCATCTGGTGCCTTCCCCAAAGCAGGTAATCACATAGGTGTATGATGGATACTAAATGCAGTTCATTGGGAACTCTACTCCATCTTGCTGGGGGTCTGCCTGAGGGCATGGATGGCTTAATGTACTTCTGTGTCTGATTGATTCAATTGACTTTATGTGACTAGCCTCTGAGTTTAAAGAGAGAGAATGTTTTTGCTGAAATCTGTTTGCCCAATTCCCAGGCTCTGGAAGTGCTAGAGTACTTCTTATTCAAGGAAGTAAGAAGGTAGGTTCTTTTCCTGCCTTTACATTTCTGGCAACTTATCAGAGGAGGATCAATCTGAACAGCTAGTTCTCATGTATCTTCTTTATTTAAAATGTTCTGCTTTCCTTAAAAGTCTCTTTTAACTCTGTTATGGTCAAGGAGACATAAAGCCTGTGATCAGGAAGACATATGGCTCATACTGTGCCAGACTGGTGAAGGACTATGCAGGTACTGTAGTCACTTGGGAATTTCAGGAATATTTATTTTCTCAACTGTTACTTTTATGAAATGGTTCACTATAGCTAGGAGTCAAATGAGCAGTCAACCTCTCCTGGAATCCTTGATATGTTTGCAGTGAAGAATATGCACTTACTGAACCTTGTAAGAGGACTACCAGATAAGCCAGAATATCAACCACAACATACTTATGATCCTTTTGGAGACAGTCCACATTTTTGTTCATGCACACACAGAATTCCATGTATTTAGTCAAAGGGGCTAAGATCAGAAAGAACTTAGGGTGTTCAAATCTGCCAAGCATTTCCTATTAGAAGTTCAGTAGCTACAGGCTATAGCTGGAAAAATGCTAGGAATCTCCAGTTATGATGTTCTAATTACAGTATCACAATGCAAAAAAATAGCATTGTTTATCTAGATATCACTGGAATACTGGGGAAAAAAAAAAAGATAAAACTGGTGAAAGCCTTGATTGCCAAGGATCAATTAGTAACTATATATAATATTAAGATTGCATTTGTTATTGCTTATATTGCTTATACTGGCATTCTGTGCAGGTCCTTCAAGAAACCACTCATTATGTTTGTTTGATTTTCTTTCATCCCTTTTAAGGAAGTCTTGTTTGAGGAAGTTGCTAAAATCAGAGTGTAAAGTTAGGATTTAGCTGATGAAGTGCAGACATCTCCATTTAGATAATTTGTGGAACATACTATGATAATCAAGGAACAGGTTTGCCTCCTTTGGCAGTTCCATGGCACTGGGTTGGTCAGATTAAAGTGTCTTTTTCTCTTGCATGACTGTAGTTAAACTCTGCAGATGTTAAAAACAGACATTTGTATTTTTGGTGTCTAGAATTAAGTAAAATTAAACCTAATATAATAGTCAGTTTGATATATCTTGGGGGCATGTATGTGAAGAGGTCACCTCAAAAAACTTCAGTTGGAAGACAATTATTTTCATACACATCAGTAAAAAGATTTGTATATTCCTATTTAAGAGGACATCTCTTCAGTTAGAAGCATTTGGGGGACAGAAGTTTTATCAAGAAATGATAGTGTATCAAAACCTAGGAAATAATAAAAATGACAGTTTTGGGGAATTTTGAGGAAGATTTTATTTGGAAGTTTTAAAAAGAGAAAAAGTATTGGTTTTAAATGACACTTTTAATTGAAAAGATTGTTTTAACTTCATCTACTTTTCACTATCTTCTGTTTCCTATTTAATTCAATTTCTAATTTTTCCTAATACTGTTTTTCAACATGAAGGAAAAAAAACAACCTAGAAATAAATGATTGAACAGAAACAAAAGTCTATTTAATATTTTCCTTGAAAAAAATTAAATGAAAATGTTAATAATTGAAAAAATATGAACAAATAAGAAGCTGTGAATATTTAAATTCTATTCTATCTTTTATTTGATGTTTGTATAATAGTCTATCTTAAAAACTTTTTTCCCTCAGCCATTCTTTTGATTTTCGATTCTGTATTGTTTTAAAAAAAAAATTTGAAGATTTTTAATTTGGACAAATTTACACGTCTTAGTCCCATCTTATAATAAATTGCATATCAATATAATTCCCTTTTTTGTGTGTGTTTTGGTTATTATTTTCAAAATAGCAGTAACCTGCATTTTCTTGAACATTCCAGAATTTTCAGTTGAAGGCCATGTGAAAAAAAAAAGCTTTCTATGACTTTTCTGGGAAAGATTTCAAATAGTTGTATTCTTCTTCTTCTTCTTTTTTTTTTTTTTTTTTTAAACTAATATTTATGAGAAAGATATTATTGCTCCCATTGGGATATTTTATTTGATGCTGAAACTTCACTAGCGTTGTGTATGAAATTCACAGAATGTGCTGTCAGGATATCTTACAGTGCTTTTGAAATTCTGATTTCTAGTTTTCTTTCATGTGCTGTGAATTATTAGTCTTTTCAGTTTGTTCATGGCTTAATGATCCGTCCTTTGTGTTCTGCCAATTTGTTTGTCTACTCAATTCATATTCAAATTTTTATGAACTGCCCAGCCTGCATGTCAGGCCCTTAACCATACTCTCTAGCTCCCTTGAATGTAACAATCTGTTTACCCATCTCCTTATGCCTCAGGTATAAAATTTTCCACCTCAAACTTTACCTTAGCCTAATGTGAGAACTGATAGCATTACCCCCAGTGGTACTTCATTATCTGCTGGAAATGCTATGCAGAATCTTCCCCCATCCCCTGCACTCCAGTTGCCACCAGGTTCTCATCTTCAGTAAATCCTGTTACTCTTCATTCCCTCCCACTACAAACAGGCTTTTGTTGGAAGAGCATCATCTGTGGGGTGAAATGCAGCTTTCCCCATGGCACTAGTGGGCAACTGCTACAGAGCACCCTTCTGGCTCCGATAACTGAAACTGTGGGCAATGGAGAAGTAAGGGGAAAGAAGTGTTTCTTAAGAACATAGAAGGAATGGATCTGGGCTTAAAAGGTCTGTAAAATAAATAAACAAATAAAAAGTGGAGCAAGTGGGATATATTCCTTTTCATCTTTAGTGGACTTAGATGTTATTTGTAACAAAAACCCTCAAACAATTTTGAGAAAATGTTTTAGCATTTTTAACTGCTGATGATTCATGTCATACCAAAAAAAGTCTTATTCAGTTTTGTTGCTGCTGTCGCTACTAAATAAGTTAATTTTGCTGTCCTTTGTCTAAATGAGCCTGAAAATATTCTGAGAAAATGGAAGAGGCCCGTTTTAGGAGCGGAATTCATGGGAGTGTGTATATTTTGTGGATTCTGATTGCAGTAGTGAAATTTAGAGATTATGTCTTGCAATACTTTAAAAAATGTTTTAGACAATTTTTCTGATATAAAAACATTTAGTTTGCTTACAGGGACCAGCACCACAAATTACAAGAAATTATTTTCATTACTACATATTATTTCTAGAATTTATAACTAAAACCTCATTTGATTACTGTCAAGGCTATTGTCCGTAAGACATTCTGGTATTGTAGATCAACATGGAATGTCATCTGCAGACCCTGAGATTTTGTTCTTTACCTCTGCACTTCTATATTCTACAGGAATGGGTGGCTCAGGTGAAAGGCTTAATTTTATAAAATTCTTTTTAATGCTGCTCAACTTCTTTCACTTTTCCCCTTCCTCTCCCTCTCCCTCTCTCTTTTGTTTACCAATGCATTTAAAATAGTAAGAAGTTTCAATCACTACAATAATTATTTTTGAATCTTACCTTTATTGCTTTCTAACTTTTGTGACAATTCCATTATTCAGGGTGTGAAATATGCAAGTTCCTTCAGGATAGGAAAATGGTATATTGGAATTGTGTGTATTTCTAGAAGAAAAAAATGACATGAATAACTATCATTACTTTGATATTGAAAGCAAAGTTGTAGCCTGGGCTCAAACCATCTTGAGTCATTTAAATTGATTGCTGAGACTTTCCCTGTAACAAAGGGAAAAAGGCACCTCTAGAGTCAATTCAGACTTGAGATGGTCTGAATCATACTCTAGAACATCTCATTTTTCTATTTTGGCATGCTAGAATGACCACAGTCCAAACTGAGATATCTTTCTTAGATATATTTCGCCAAAGACACAGAATCTCATTCATTGTGGGCAACACCAAATTCTGTTTGCATCTGTTCATGTGGACGTTAGGCAGCTATTTTTCAAGAACAGATTGACCACTTTTCAGCACCACAAAAATCCTGTAGGTTCATAAAACTGATTAGCAACTCCCCAGACATGTAAACTTCATTAAAAACCCCTGATGAGCTGGTATCTTGGGAGGAATTTGAATGTACTTAATTAACTCAGGATGTATTTTCATGACACAGAGCTTTAGCAGAAATACCAGACTTAAGGATTCCCATCTGCCAGACATGTCAGTGCTCTTTTCCTCATTCTTGTTTGCAGAGTCTTTTGTATAGCTGGTTTGGGGTGATTTGGAGGGACGAATAGACAGGAGAGGATTGCTTTTACCCAGCTCTGATCTGCTATGCAGTATGGGACCCAGTTATCTCAGGACAGCTGAGATAAGAAAAAAAAAATTTTAAACCAATAATATTGCATACTAGATCCTGTGATTGCAGTGAATTAATTACAAAGAAGAGGAAGAACAGGATTGAGATCACATTGGATAATTTTGCTAATAAGTTGGTCGTTAAAGTGCTTGCCCAGGAAATCTAAAACCTCAGTTCTAGGTGACTGTAAAGCTGGGAAAGAATGAATCCCAAAGTTATTCTATAAAGAGCTTGGGATCCTGTAAGTCCCAAATGGAACGGATGCAATGACTGAGTTAAAAAAAAAAAAATCTTAATATTTATAACAAAAGTTTACACTAGCAATCCAGTAATATATTTATTTACTTAGAGTGGGATGTGTCATCTGTTTTTCAAGAAAGAATATTTTAATATGGACAAAGAGTAAGCAAAGAGAAAATGTTGTGTCACTCCACTAAGGTTTTTGTACAGTCTAAACCCTATTCACCTAAAAAGATGGCACACAAATGGGCTCTGCTTAACTAGAAGGAATCTAAATGTAGTCCTGCATGCTTTGCTGACCGTGACATCAGGTGATCATTTCCCATGTTACCGAAGTGCTTTAGTCACCTTACAAAGCTTTTTGACATTTTAAATTAATATACTCCTGAAAAAGGTAGAAGCCATTCATACACTAAAACTCTGCAGCTAACATTTTTCTTTTTCAAAGGGCAAACTGAAAAAATTAGGAATATGAAAACAACTCTGCTGAGAAGTTAATGATTTTGAATACAAAATGTATCTTCATTGTAGAAACTGTCTCTTAATTAAATGTCAAGAAACAAGAGGAAAAAATAAAATAACAAAGTGGGGATCCAAATCAAAATGGATAAATAAAAATGCAAAAACCTATTGGAAGTAAGGGACCTGATGGAAGACTGTTGTTAGAAAGTGCAGGGATTACATGGAATTGCCAAAGGTCAAGCTGATTTAAACTTGCAGAGAATAGTAAAACAAATAGTAGCAAAAATCTTCAGCAAGATTAGTGAAAAGCCAGTTAGAGAGAACTGAGCTTAGGTACATCCATTTGCACTAACAAAGGTGATGTTGAATAAAGAACCTAAAGGGGAGTGAATTATGAGGTCATGGAAATAAAATCATAGAATCATATCGTAGAATACTTTGGGTTGGAAGGGACCTCTAAAGGTCATCTAGTCCAACCCCCCTGCCGTGGGCAGGGACATCTTCAACTAGAGCAGGTTGCTCAGAGCCCCGTCCAACCTTACCTTGAAGGTTTCCAGGGATGGGGCATCCACCACCTCTCTGGGAAACCTGTGCCAGTGTTTCACCACCCGCAGCATAAAAAATTTCTTCCTTATATCTAGTCTAAATCTACCCCCCTTTAGTTTAAAGCCATTCCCCCTGGTCCTGTCGCAACAGGCCCTGCTAAAGAGTTTGCCGCCATCTTTTTCATAAGCCCCCTTTCAGTACTGATAGGCTGCAATAAGGTCTCCCCAAAGCCTTCTCTTCTCCAGGCTGAACAACCCCAACTCTCTCAGCCTTTCTTCAGAGGAGAGGTGTTCCATCCCCCTCATCATTTTCGTGACCCTCCTCTGGACCCGCTCCAACAGGTCCATGTATTTCTTCTGCTGAGGGCTCCACAGCTGGACACAGTACTGCAGGTGGGGTCTCACCAGAGCAGAGGAGAGGGGCAGAATCCCCTCCCTCGACCTGCTGGCCACGCTTCTTTGGATGCAGCCCAGGACACGATTGGCCTTCTGGGCTGCGAGTGCACATTGCTGGCTCATGTCCAGCTTTTCATCCACCAGTACCCCCAAGTCCTTCTGGGCAGGGCTGCTCTCAGTCCCTTCATCCCCCAGCCTGTATTGAGACAGGGGGTTGCCTTGACCCAGGGGCAGGACCTTGCACTTGGCCTTGTTAAACCTCATGAGGTTCACACAGGCCCACTTCTCCAGCTTGTCCAGGTCCCTCTGGATGGCATCCTGTCCCTCAGGCGTGTTGACCACACCACTCAGCTTGGTGTAGTCTGAAAACTTGCTGAGGGTGCACTCGATCCCACTGTCTATGTCATTGATGATTAAACAGTACCGGTGCCAATACGGACCCCTGCGGGACGCCACTTGTCACCAATCTCCATCTGGATATTGAGCTGTTGATCACTACCCTCTGGATGCGACCACCTAACCAATTCCTCACCCACTGGACAGTCCACCCATCAAATCCATACCTCTCCAGTTTAGAGAGAAGGATGTTGTGGAGGACTGTGTCAAAGGTCTTACAGAGGTCCACATAGGCAACATCTGTAGTCCTTCCCGTGTCCACTGATGTAGTCACTCCTCACAGAAGGCCACTAGGTTAGTCAGGCAGGACTTGCCGTTGGTGAAGCCATGCTGGCTGTCTCAAATCACCTCCCTGTCCTCCATGTGCCTTAGCATAGCTTCCAGGAGGATCTGTGCCGTGATCTTCCCAGGCACAGATGTGAGACTGACTGGCCTGTAGTTCCCCAGGTCTTCCTTTTTTTCCCTTTTTAAAAATGGGGGTTACGTTTCCCCTTTTGCAGTCAGTGGGAACTTCACCGGACTGCATGTAGATGATGTAGATGATCAAGATCAAATAAAAAATTTTAAGCCTCCGTTCAGGCTTCTATATACCTAAAAGATGGACCACACCATCATGAATCAATTTAGGGAAAAATGGGGAGGAAGGGAGAAAACAGAAAACATGCTAAGAGACAACATGAGTTTACAGAGAGCCTATCATGACAGAGCAACATAATATCTTGTCAATATTCCAAGCAAACATCATGTTGTAGAATCTTTGCTTGAAGGAATATCGTCGAATAATTTCTGGGTGTCAGTAAGATGGTTGCTAAAATGTTATATGAATTAAGTTTGGCCTAGTTGGAAAGATAAGGATTATAGAGTTAGTAGTTAAATTAACATAAAAAGAAAAAAAAAAATAAATAAAGGTCTGCTATCTGTGTTTAAAAAGCAGTTATTAGGCTGGAGGAAGATTGCTAGGAGATTTCCTCAGAGGTTGGCACTGCAGTCAATATTAAATGATCTTGGCCTAAAAAGGTGACGTGTTACAAATTTAGAAATGACATGATTTGGCAATCAGAAAGAAGTCAGATCATATAGAAACGACTAAGTGTTTTAAGGGCCTTAGTAATAGAAATAGGATGAAATACAAAAATGTGAAATGTAAGCTTGTTCATAAGGTACAGCCTTCCAGTTAGAATTAAGAAATTCTATGAGGTTGAAGCACACCAGCTGGAGGCAACTGAGGAAGATAAGATCTGGGTCTGGTAACTGATCAAAAGATGAATTTGAACCACCTACATTCCCCACTAATTTGGATTAATGGAAGGCTTATTATCTTTGGCACAGCTATAGATCCAGGGACAGATTCTTATCATGCATTTATCTTCTTCCCAGTTATTTTCTATATTATATTTAAATAAGATGACATATGCATTTAGGGAAGGATGGAACTTCACTGCTTTTTTTAAAGCTACTTCAAGTTTAAATATTCTTTTAGAATTACAAACCATATAAAAATAAAATTTATTGAATTTTCTCTGCAAATTCCATATGCTATTTCTTATAGCTTTTTATTTTTATACCTTATTTTATAAAAGCTTGAATAGTATAATTATTAATGTAGTAGTATATTTCAGTTTGATTGGTGAACCTTTGTGTAAACATATTAACTCATTATTTCATGAACCCAGTTGCACTACAGAATTACTTTCAACATTTCCTAATTGTTTTTCAGATTCTATGTTTATTTTTAGCGATTCATATTACTACAAGGAAGAGATGGTAGTGTAAATTTATATTTTCAGTTATTTCTGCTTCATTTAAATATTGAAATATTACCAATCAATATATAAATATTAAACTGTTTTGTTCTATTCTAAAGCTGGTTATGATAGCCTGCTTCCTGAAAATAAGAGATCACAAATCTTTTATCTGCTTTTCCAGTATTAACAATGAAAAAAAGTTCATGTTCAATGCTTTTTGAAACTCAGAAAATTATGATATTGTTATTTTGAGGAGCTTCTCATGAAACCAAGAAGGTAATAATGGCTGGGACTTCAAGAAAAATCAATACTACTTTAAAAATGACTGTAATAGTATCTTCCACGTTCTGTTGAATGCTTTTGAGATGCTGTTGATGAACCGATTTTATTTAAGAGTTTATTGCCTTGACAGAATCAACAATCCTACTATTAGTAAATTCAGTAAAACTAAAAGGCTCAGATTATTTCCCAAACTACACACACACTCCTAAAATATATAAAAAGTTTTTATTAAAATTGACTATCTGCTGATGCTTGAATAGATGTGTAGAATTATTTTAACCATTTTCTGCTCTATTGATATTTCTACATGTAATTTCACAATTACATAGGTAAAAAAAGGTAGAATTGAACCATAAGGAACAACTTCTCCCTCCACTGAACTTTTCATAGGAAAGAATTGCAATCAGAAATATCTCATGAAAGCTATTTGTGAACATTTAATTTCTTTTGCTATCCTGATGGCCATGAACATTTTAAACTGTAGGAGTGGTGAAATTTGAGCCATGTTTCTTGCAAAAGTCTTGTAAGTGATGTGAGACTTTGCAAAATGAAAAAGAAAAAAATTCATCTTGCTTTTGCGCTGTGTCTTGGTAAGCCAATATATAATTTTTCCTAGCTGAATGCTGTCTAAAGGCTTCAAAATAAAAATCCTCTTTTTGTTTTGTAGAAATAAGATGATCATCCAAGAAAAAAAAAATTGTTAAACTCCCAAGGTGTTTTCCAAGACTTAATTTTTTGGTTAAACAGTTTTGCGATGGAAAAAAAGTGCAAACAGGCTTTAAATAAGATGTTTAACTATTTATTTCTTGTGTCTTTTGCATTCACATCAGACTTGATCAAAGGTTTGTCTTTCTCTTCCCTTATTAAGTGTGAAGCTTAATAACAGAGAAAATTATTACAGTATCTACTTCCATAAGCTATGGCATTCAGTGATTGTTTTATTTTTCAATGGATTATGCTTAATGTAAATCTGGATTTCAATTATTTTTTTCAGAAGCCTGTATAACTCTACTAATTATGAATTTACTTTTATGGAAAAAACCCCGCTGAAATGGCAATTCTGAAGTTAATTGTTTTGAATGATGAATTTCTCAGCTGTTGGAAGTTGATTCAAATGTTGTTATGAATGCTATAATGAAAAATATTTAGTAGTAATCTTTGTTTTGATTTAGTAGTGATTATTTCTTAGGCATAGATTCACACAACATCAAGTATCAGCATTTATGAATGTTAACTATTCTTATAAAAATAATTTTCAGTGTTTCTCTTTTTACATTTTTTAAACTGCTGATGAATTTTTTTGATAATGAAAAATACATGAACTTCATTCAGAAATCCCTTTGCCACTGAGGGTCTCCAAACTACTGGTTTGTAAAATTAACGTAGCTTAAAATGACTGGTTTTGCAGGCTATTCTCAAGAAGACCCCTAAATCTGAAATAAAAGAAGGGAAGTGAAAAACTTTTTCTTCTGTAATTTTTTTTTTTTCACTAAGTGCTGACTTTCTTGCACATATTGTTACCTGTGTTGGAACAAAAATTACTCAGATAGATAGATCTATATAATCACACTCCCTTTGTCGTTTTTTTTTTAAGAAATAATATTTGATTTGATATTTCATGTTAAGAGAAGTCAGTTATTATTGGAAAATTCAGTTAATATAATTATTTGTTTTCTTTTTAAAAATGTGAATATGAACCCATTATTTATGAAAAGGCATTCAGTTGGTTGCTTCTTTATCACAATTAGTTGTCTACTGTCAAGAACAAACTCAGTGTTTGTCTTTAATTTCTGATTTTAATGGAAGTTTGAATTAAAGTGTATTCAGTAAGACAACATAATGTGTGTGTGATAAAAAGAGGCAATAAAGGACAGTGTTCTTAACATGATCTGGAAGATGGAAAATTATGGGTTCCTAATTGTTTGTGGAATTTGCTTTATCGTCTGTCTGTAAAGTTTTGATCTCTTTTGCCATATATTTTCATTTAAGCTTAGTTTCGTAAGTACCATCATTTAGCTTAAATGTATATGGTTTTTACTCCATAATGATTTATATTAACACTTCTTTCTCCTTCCTTTGGTTTGTTTGTTGTTCTGAGATACTGTTTTTCATATTAAATCTCTTTGGCTTGTGAATTATGTCTTTCTGCAGTTTGAATTTCTGTTGGGGCTTTTGGTATGGATGGTATAATTTGGAAAATAGTTACTCCACTAACATAAAAGTCAAGGAAGTGATGACAATGTTAACTAGAAAACAGATAAACCTTGATTTTTCTCCCCTGCTATATATGTAAAGTGGGCATTTACACACTAATGAGGTAGTAATAGACTGAACTCAGAAAAGTTACTAGAAAGGAAAACTACAATTCAACAGCTAAAAATGTGCTCTTACATACCACGGCCATCCTTCAAACTGTATTGCAATAGCACAACAATATGCACAGTCCAAGTGGAACTCAGACTGAAAACATTGGAGCCTGAAGACAAATTGCCACAGAATCACAGAGTGGCTGAGGTTGGAAGGGACCTCTGGATTTCATATGGTCCAAGCCCCTGCTCAAGCAGGGTCACCGAGAATGGGGTGCCCAGGACCATGTCCAGACAGATTTTGAATATCTCCAAGGATGGAGACTCCACATCCTCTCTGGGCAACCTGTGCCAGTGCTCGGTCACCCTCACAGTGACAAAGTGTCTCCTGATGTTCAGAGGGAACCTCCTGTGTTTCAGTTGGTGCCCATTGCCTCTGGTCCTGTCACTGGGCACCGTCGAAAAGAGCCTGGCTCCCTATTCTTTAGACCCTCCCTTCAGATATTTGTACACATTGATGAGATCCTCTGAGCCTTCTTTAGGCTAAACAGTCTCAGCTGTCTTAGTCTCTTATATGAAAGATGGTCCAGACACTTAATTACCTTAGTGGCCCTTGGCTAGATTCTCTCCAGAAGCTCTGTTTCTCTTTTGTACTGTGGTGCCCAGAAGTGTACCCAGTACTCCAGGTGTCACCTCACCGGTGTTGAATAGAGGGGAAGGATCACCTCCCTTGACCTGCTGGCAACACTTTTCCTAAAGCAGCCCAGGAGACTGTTGGTGCTCCTTGCCAAAGGGGCACATCACTGGCTCATGTTCAACTTGGTGTCCACCAGGACCCCCAGGTCTTTTCTGCCAAGCTGCTTTCTAGCTGGTCAGCCCCCAGCATGTCCTGGTGCATGGGGTTGTTCCTTCCCAGGTGCAGGACTTTGCACTTCCCTTTGCTGAACTTCATGAGGTTCCTGTCAGCCCATTTCTCCAGCCTATCGAAGTCCCTCTGGATGGCAGCAAACCTTCTGGTGTATCAGCCACTCCTCCCAGTTTTGTGTCATCAGCAAACTTGATGAAGATGTTAAGTAGGTCTGGATCCAGTATTGATCCCTGGAGTACACCACTAGTTATTGGCCTCCAGCTAGACTTTGTGCGACTGATCCCTACCCTCTGTGCCTTGCTGTTCAGCCAGTTTTCAATCCCCATCGATTTTCATTGATTATACAGTCCTCTGACAGTGTGGTTCTCCTGTTATTATAATGAAGTTCTTCTGTTTAAGTGTAAAATATTCTCACCAAAAATAATTGCATTTTACTATTGCTTTTCTTAGAATTTTTTTTTTGACTGTAACTTTCACACATGTTTTGGAGCGGGGTATTGCTGTGAGTTCATGGGTTCATATAGTCATGTCTTGGCAGCATGTTTAATTGCACTGTATTATTAGAAATGCATCCACACACTTAGACAATAAATAACATGTATTTGAACACTAAATGTAACTAATTTAAAATGTATATAAAAATATTTTGGAAATGGTGACTATAGATATTGCACCTTCAAAGAGGAAAATATCTAGGTCAATCTTCAATCTTTAAGCTCCAAAACTAATAACTGTTCATAACAATTGCAGCTCCACCTCTCCAGTCCATTGCACTCCTTTCTCTCCAAGAAAAAAAAAAAAGGAAAAAAATGGAGTATCCAATTTCCAGTGCATTAGTAATAGAAAATACTGAGAAGTGTCCTCAAAAAGTGTTTAGTAAAACAGTTGTCTCTGCAATATGCTATCCAACATGAAGAAGGGAAAAAATGCCTGCCCAAGTGTTTATAGCACAGTTCTGTCCTAGAAATATCCATGTAAAATTAAATTGTTATCTTAAAAAGACCTTTATTACAGTGGTCACAGAGAACAGCCTATCGCTATATTGTTAGCATGAAAAAAAATTAGAATAAAATGAATAATAGAAAATAAATAAGAGCTACTATTAAAAGATCTTTGAAAGTATTCAATCTGAAAAATCATTAATTCAATACTTCATGCTCTCAAATTTTCATAAAATGTACATCTGCTTCATCAAAAGAAGGGAATTTGATTCTTGTCATGCCATTTTTCTATTATTTTTAGCACTGTCTTTTATGCTTTTTTGATAATGCATCTGAAAGCACCCAAAATGTAGGTTTCATTTTGCATATGTTGTTAATGGGAAACTAAGCTATAGTGAATACTGAGGTGGTATCCAAGTTAACCAAGATATCGTCATCAGTGGCAGCTTGCAGAGTAGTCTGCAAGGATAAAGCCATGACGTTCCCAGTACAGCTACCTTCAATGGAGCGCTGCACAGCATAAAGTCACGGGGAACACACGTGACAAAATATCGAGAGGTGGGAAAAACGATGCCATCCAAACAACGTACTTGACAGTTTACCAGCAATACTCTTTGATCTAGAGTTTGGAAGATCCCCTAGACTTTGGTTTCTCAGCTGTCCTAATGACAAAGTTTGACAGAATAGCAGAGATCTGCAGGTACTTGGCAAGAAACCTGTTGGACTCAACAGTCTCCTCTGCCTCACCGACCAGATCTCTATAACTTTTGTATTGCCATTCGTAATGCAGTCTATACATATTTTTTTCTAACTAGCTTAGCTGACTGAAACAAGATTTGGAAAATACACTGGCAGAGTAGAATAAAGCACACCATGATCTTCATATTGTTCTAGTTTTTTTTGGGGAAAGCAGTTACAATAATTTTATTGTTGGGTATACGTCTGTATTCTAGTGCATTTAGAAACAAAGAATGTTCTACCACTTATCTTAGTGTTTTGTAATAATAAAGACTGTCTTTAATGCTACAGTGTAAAAAAGCAAATGTATTTAAGCATTTTTAAGAAAACTCTCTAAAGATATCTTCCTTTTCTTTTATAAGCATCTGCAAATGATTCTCTTGTTTTAACCCAGAACCTCTTTTAAATAGGACAGCTGTGGTGCCAAATGCTAGTGATGATAAATTTGGCAATTATCTGACATGTTCAAGGGAAAAAGGAATCATTTTCATTTTTGTATGTGTGATTGCCTATAGGAATATATTCTTTTAGGGTGCGAAGAACTACACAGGGTTCTTTCTGTCTCTTCCTATAGTTTTCTTGTGGTACATTGGTGAGAATGCTATTCATGACTTTTCCCTCTTTGGAACACAGGAAACAGCGATCAGTTGTCCAGAAAAGTCTCATGCCAATGTTTCTTCGTGCTTGTTTATGAATCTGACTGTATATCTATCTTGTTTCATTAGATTGTTCTATTACACATCCAGCTGACCTGGAAGGCAGCAGCCAACGTAAACAAGTTGACTTCCTCCCAGCTGCCTAACCATGACCTTTTTAATACAATGAAGTAAACAAAACTTGTAGTAACTATAGAGCAATCTGGAAAAGCAAAACAAAACCAGCCCCCCCCCCCCCCCGGACATACTTGCTGCATTCGTCACAACAACTGAATAATTATTCTCATCCATCTTTCTTATTTTACTCTGTGTCTGATCTCCATTACAATATAGACACATTGGTTGTTTTCTGTGTGTGATGTAGGCTGTTTGCCAGGATCAAGTTTTCTGTTCAGATTCTCTGACGTCACAGTATCACAGCTCAAGATCTTGAAGCCATATTTTACTGTTCTTCTTAAACTATGTTGTCTTCAAGAAGACTAATTTCTAAAAGGAACTAGCTGTTCATCAGCAGCTGTCAGCTCCAGGAAACAGATGAAATATCAAATTGAAAGCCATGAGTTCACGAATTATTACAATATGTGCTATTATTAACAAAGTCTTATGACACAAAACTATTCCATAATTGTTATATTCTCCTTCATTTAAACTAGTTGTCTCACAGATACTTATGGGAGAAAATATATGGTAGTATATACAAGCATAAAAAATTTCTAGTTAATGCCTGTTTCTGTACAGGTTTTCTTCTTACCAAGTTACTTCTTTTTACTGAGCTATGTATATATAGAATCATAGAATCATAGAATCATTGAGGTTGGAAAAGACCTCTAAGATCATCGAGTCCAACCGTCAACCCAACACCACCATGCCCACTAAACCATGTCCCTAAGCGCCTCATCTACACGTCTTTTAAATACCTCCAGGGATGGGGACTCCACCACTTCCCTGGGCAGCCTGTTCCAATGTTTCACCACTCTTTCAGTAAAGAAATTTTTCCTTACATCCAATCTAAACCTCCCCTGGTGCAACTTGAGGCCATTTCCTCTCGTCCTATCGCTTGTTACTTCGGAGAAAAGACCAACACCCACCTCGCTACAACCTCCTTTCAGGTAGTTGTAGAGAGCCATGAGGTCTCCCCTCAGCCTCCTTTTCTCCAGGCTAAACAGTCCCAGTTCCCTCAGCCGCTCCTCATAAGACTTCTTCTCCAGACCCCTCACCAGCCTCGTTGCCCTTCTCTGGACACGCTCCAGCACCTCAACATCCTTCTTGTAGTGAGGGGCCCAAAACTGAACACAGTAGTCGAGGTGCGGCCTCACCAGTGCCGAGTACAGGGGCACGATCACTTCCCTACTCCTGCTGGCCACACTAGTTCTGATACAGGCCAGGATGCCATTGGCCTTCTTGGCCACCTGGGCACACTGCCGGCTCATGTTCAGCCGGCTGTCGACCAACACCCCCAGGTCCTTCTCTGCTGGGCAGCTTTCCAGCCACTCTTCCCCAAGCCTGTAGCGCTGCATGGGGTTGTTGTGGCCCAAGTGCAGGACCCGGCACTTGGCCTTGTTGAACCTCATACAGTTGGCCTCTGCCCATCGATCCAGCCTGTCCAGGTCCCTCTGCAGAGCCTTCCTACCCTCGAGCAGATCAACACTCCCGCCCAGCTTGGTGTCGTCTGCAAACTTACTGAGGGTGCACTCAATCCCCTCATCCAGATCATCAATAAAGATATTAAACAAGACCGGCCCCAGTACTGAGCCCTGGGGAACACCGCTCGTGACCGGCCGCCAACTGGATGTAACTCCATTCACCACAACTCTCTGGGCCCGGCCATCCAGCCAGTTTTTGACCCAGCGCAGAGTACACCTGTCTAAGCCATGAGCCGCCAGCTTCTCTAGGAGAATGCTGTGGGAGACAGTGTCAAAGGCCTTGCTGAAGTCCAGGTAGACCACATCCACAGCCTTTCCCTCATCCACTAGGCGGGTCACCTGGTCATAGAAGGAGATCAGGTTGGTCAAGCAGGACCTGCCTCTCATGAACCCGTGCTGGCTAGGCCGGATCCCCTGGTTGTCCCGCTCATGCCTTGTGAGCGCCCTCAAGATGAGCCGCTCCATAATCTTCCCCGGCACCGAGGTCAGGCTGACAGGCCTGTAGTTCCCCGGATCCTCCTTCCGGCCCTTCTTGTGGATGGGCGTCACATTGGCAAGCCTCCAGTCTTCCGGGACCTCCCCCGTTAACCAGGACTGCTGATAAATGATGGGAGAGTGGCTTGGCGAGCACCTCCGCCAGCTCCCTCAGCACTCTCGGGTGGATCCCATCCGGCCCCATAGACTTGTGAGTGTCCAGGTGGCATAGCAGGTCATTGACTGCTTCCTCCTGGATTATGGGGTGTTCATCCTGCTCGCCGTCCCCGTCTTCCAGCTCAGGGGGCCGAGTACCCTGAGGATAACTGGTCTGCCTGTTAAAGACTGAGGCAAAGAAGGCATTGAGTACCTCAGCCTTATCCTCATCCTCAGTGACAATGTTCCCCCTTGCATCCAATAAAGGATGGAGATTCTCCTTGGCTCTCTTCTTGTCATTAATATATTTGTAAAAGCTTTTTTTGTTGTCTTTAACGACAGCGGCCAGATTGCGTTCTAGCTGGGCTTTTGCCTTTCTCATTTCTTCTCTGCACGACCTAACGAGATCCCTGTACTCTTCTTGAGTCGCCTGCCCCTTCTTCCACAAGCGGTAAACTCTCCTTTTTTTCCTGAGTCCCAGCAAGAGCTCCCCGTTCAGCCAGGCCGGTCGTCTTCCCCGCCCATTCTTCTTACGGCGTACAGGGACAGCCTGCTCCTGCGCCTTTAAGACTTCCTTCTTGAAGATCGTCCAGCCTTCCTGGACCCCTTTGCCCTTCAGGACCGTCTCCCACAGGACTCTCTCAACCAGCGTCCTGAACAGGCCAAAGTCCGCCCTCCGGAAGTCCATGGTTGTGGTTTTGCTGCCCCCCCTCCTTACTTCACCAAGAAGCGAGAATTCTATCATTTCATGGTCGCTAAGCCCAAGACGGCCTCCGACCACCACATCTCCCACCAGGCCTTCTCTGTTAGTAAACAGCAGGTCGAGCGAGGCACCTCCCCTGGTAGGCTCACTTACCAGCTGTGTCAGGAAGTTGTCTTCCACACACTCCAGGAACCTCCTAGACTGCTTCCTCTCTGCCGTGTTGTATTTCCAGCAGACGTCCGGGAAGTTGAAGTCCCCCACGAGAACAAGGGCTAGCGATTGAGAGACTTCTGCCAGCCGCTTGTAGAACGCTTCATCCGCCCCTTCATCCTGGTTGGGTGGTCTATAACAGACTCCCAGCAGGATATCTGCCTTGTTGGCCTTCCCCCTCATCCTTACCCATAGACACTCAACCGTACCATCATCACAATCGTTGAGCTCTATACAATCAAAACACTCCCTAACATACAGGGCCACCCCACCGCCTCTCCTTCCTCCCCTGTCCCTTCTGAAGAGTCTATAGCCATCCATTGCAGCACTCCAGTCATGACAGTCACCCCACCATGTTTCTGTGATGGCAACTAAGTCATATCTCTCCCGCTGCACAATGGCTTCCAGCTCCTCCTGCTTGCCGCCCATGCTGCGTGCATTGGTGTATATGCACTTGAGCTGGGCTATCGATTTCGCCCCCGGCATCGGCACGCCACCCCTCGGCTCATCTCTAGCGAGCCTGGTTTTATCCCCTTCCCCCTTCGAACCTAGTTTAAAGCCCTCTCAATGAGCCCTGCCAATTCATGAGCCATGATCCTTTTTCCCTTGTGAGACAGCTGGACTCCGTCTGTCAACAGCAGGCCCGGTGCCATGTAAACCTCCCCATGATCAAAAAAGCCAAAATTCCTCCGATAGCACCAGCCCCTGAGCCACGCGTTGATCAGGTGTGTTTTCCTGCTCCTTTCAGTATCCTTCCCTGCCACTGTAGGGATAGAGGAAAACACTACCTGTGCTCCCGATCCTTGAACCAGTCGCCCCAGTGCCCTGAAGTCCCTTTTGATCACTGCAGGACTTCTCTCTGCAACCTCATCACTGCCAGCCTGTATAACCAGCAGTGGGTAGTAATCAGAAGGCTGTACCAAACCAGGGAGCTTCCTAGTGATGTCTCTGACCCGGGCCCCAGGGAGGCAGCAGACTTCCCTGTGGAACGGGTCCGGTCGGCATATCGGGCCCTCTGTTCCCCTCAGAAGAGAATCGCCTATGACAATTACCCTCCTTTTTTTCTTAGCAGCGGCAGTCGTAATGCGTGGGGCTGACTGCCTCACCTTAGGCGACCCCCCGGATGGACCTTCGTCTACATCCTCGCTTGCCTGGCCCTCATGTTCCAGGGCCCCATATCTGTTGTGTAAAGGCAACCGGGAAGGTGAGGGAGGCCGGGCGGGGGTTCGCCTGGCACGCCGAGCAGGGACCCGTTTCCATCCCCCCCCGTCGCTTAGGTCCCCTCTTTCTACCTGGTGGCAAGAAGGCAGGGGATCCTCTGCTTCTCGCGGAGCCTCCTTCTGCTGCCTCTGCCTCTGGGACGGTAGGGTGCGGCTCCACCAATCTATCTCCCTCTCACACTCCCGGATACTCCTCAACCTTTCCACCTCCTCCTTCAGCTCTGCCACCAGGCCGAGCAGATCATCCACCTGGTCACACCGCACACAGGTGGTGTCTCTGCTGCCCTCCAGCACAGCTGACAGGCTCAGGCACTCCCTGCAGCCAGAGACCTGGACAGCTGTATGCTTGTGTGTGAGCTCCGTCTGGGTCGCCACATTCCTTCTGGCGACGGCTTTCGGCCGAGTGGAAACCATAGCCGGTCCTCTTCTCGGAAGCCGACGATTACCAGTTGAGTTGGCCTCTGGAGCCGGGAGCGGGGCTGTGCCCTGCCCGCTCGCCTTCCCTGCACGCCCTCCCTCATGAACTGCCGCGCAAACTGCCGCGCCACGCCCTTCTGCCGCGCCACGTCCTGTTTGCCCGCCCTGTTCGCCGCGCTCCGGGTCGCTCGCGCTCCCTGGAGCTGCTCTTCTAAGTGAGGGGGTTTGGCCACCGCCCCTCTTGTCCCCGCCCACGCCGAGTCAGAGCTGCCGCTCGTCAGGACCTCCCTCCTCCGGCTCGGGGAATGGGGGGGCTGGGGCTCCCTCTCGCTCCCTGTGCTTTTGCTTTTCGCGGGTTTGGCCGTGGTTTTGCCGCTTCAGGAAGGGTCCCCCGTCGCGATCCTCCGCTCCGGAGCCCTTCGCCTCGGTGGCTTCGCTGAAATGGCCACATATATACACTTATATACATACACACATACATAAAAAATATTTATCTATAGATACACACTTATATACTATACAATCTGCCTGCTTCTGTGGCTAGAGATATATAGCTATGGTGGAATTGTCCTCTGCTTGAAGGTAGCAGATAACAGGGGCCTCATGTCTTTTCCCTAAGAGAAAAAAAAATCAGCATTATTTGGAGTTTTATTTATGCTGCTGTCCTATAATAGTGCCAGTCCAATAGCATAAAAGCAAGTTTGTTTTCAGGAATTTTGGTACAAAACTGGTATCCTCTTTCTATAGTTCAACTTTTCCTGAATAATTATTTTCATATTCAACTTTTCCTGAATAATTATTTTCAATCAGAGAAGACAGAAAAAAACCTCTTTGGCTACTTGTTCAGCTCAGTATCCAATAACCTCTGTTTCAACCACAGCTTTATTTAGCAAGTCTAATAATATTTTGCACGTTGCCAAGACAGCATTTATCTACATTGGGGGGGAAAAAAAGAAACTCAAAGGCCAGTAGGGAACAACTTTATATGGTGATTCTTATCAAACCAGTACTATGTACACTGGAAGTGTGTCACTTGCTAGAATGTCTGTCACAAATACCTCAATACATGTCTTTATGTATTGCCTCCTAAACCATTCTTTCTCTCTCTGAAGGTTGATTTCTGAAATAGTTCTGTCTCTTTTCTGAGCTGCTTTGCCTGGAATGGAAAATGTTTCCATTTCTGCTTGTTTACTATATAGGTTCCTGCAGACTTTCTTAGATTAGGTTCGACTGTTGCATTTAATTTCAGGAAGGCTTTAATTCTTGTGAGATGGTCTCACTTTTCAGTCACTCCCAGTTACAGTCATTTAATCATTCACCTCAGTGCAAACAGTCCATCAGGTCTTTAACAACAGAACAATGACACAAAAAAATGGAAATCCATATTATGAAAGAGGTCCTAAATCAACCCTTACTGATTAATTCCCCCTTTATTCACAAAGCCTAACTCATCCTGACTGAATCAATCAAAAAGCTATTACCTTCATACTTGCAAGTGTTACTTTCAAAATCGATAAAAACTGAGTTCATTTTTAAGATGCAATATATTATCAAAATAAAAGTTCCCATATACTTGGGCTAGAGTTTATCAAAAACTGTTGTAGTTGGTAAAATCCTATTTGTTGGCCTTGTATATTTTTTAGTGTTTTGTAATTTTCAACTTTGACCTTTTTTTTTTGGTTTCATTTACTTCAATAGCTGGATTACTATTAGTTTTGTGAATGTGTTTTTTCTGCTTCTGTACATGAAGGAGTTTTCTTTACGATTTCAGAGAAATCCTTTCTGCCCCACGTACCATGTTTTTATTCTGTTTTTTAACAAGACCACAATAAAAGCAGTCCAAATTTGAGGACTGATGGGTAAAGACAGGACCCCACCTGGCAAAGCAGAGCAAAAGCATCTTTGCCAACAGGCTGACAAGCCTGGTAAGGAGAGCTTTAAACTACGCCCTGGGTGGAGAGCAAAGGGTGCAAGGTGACAAGAGCAAGAGATACTCCAGGAACAATAAAACAGGGCAAAAGAAAGCCCTCCCAAAATATACACGAATGCATGCAGCCTTGGAAACAAGCAGGAAGAACTAATGCTCTATGTGCAGATGCTGAACTGTGACATTATCGATGCTGCAATAACTGAGACGTGGTGGGACAACTTGCATAACTTGAGTGCTGTGATGCATTGATACAGGCTCTTCAAGACGGGCAGGCAGGGAATAAGTGGAGGTGAGGTTGCCCTTTATGTTAAGGAGCAGCTTGAAGGTATGTAGCTCTTGTATACAGCAGACAAAAGGCTGGTTGAGAGCTTGTGGTAACCTGGAATTAGAGGAGAGGTCAGTGAGCAATGACATTTTGGTGGGAAATTGTTCCAGGTCACCTGATGAGAGTCAGGAAGCCAACAAATGCTCCTTTAAATAACTAGAGAAAGTCTCTCTATCACAGACCCTGGCTCTTACGGGAGAGTTTAAACTCCCTTCCAGCTGCTGGAAGGGCAACACAGCAAAATGCAAGCAAGAATTCCAGAGGGTGTCAGGGATAGCTTCTTGGTACAAGTACCAAATGGACCAGCTAGGGGATGACTCACAGCTGGAAATGATATTCAGTAACAAGAACTTCCTAGGGATATGACAGTCAGTGGTAGCTTTGGCTGCAGTCACCATGAAATCATGAAGTTCAGGATCGTGAAGGGAGTGAGGAAGGACAGTAGCAGAGTACAAACCTTGGAATTTAGTTGAACAGACTGTTTTATTGAGGAAACTGTTAGGTGGGATCCCATGGGAGGCAGCTTTCAAGGGCAAAGGAGGTCAGGAAAGATAACAGGTTTTTAAGGACAGGATCTTTCTAGCACGAAAACAGTTCATCATGATACTCAGGAAAACAAGTAGACACATCAGGAGGCTGGCTTGGCTAAAATGGGAACTCATGAGAGCTCCAGTGCAGAAACACAGCATACCAGGGGTGGAAACAGGGACAGCTGCAAAGGAGAAATTTACCCATACATGTCCTTGGGACCCTATAGGCTGCAACCAAGAGTGCTGAGAAAGTTGGCTGATGTCCTTGCAAGGCTGCTATCATCTTTGGAACGTCATGGAGATATGGGCAGGTAGCCGGTGACTGGAAAAAAGAAAAGCCAAAAGGTCAGCCCAAGGAAGTACAGCCTCATGAACTTCACTTCGTTCCCTGGGAAAATCATAAAGTCGTCTTACCAGGAGTAAACCATGTCTTACCAGGAGTAAACCATGTCTTACCAACCTGATTTTCTTCTGTGATAAAACAGAATGTCTGCATTTTCAGACAAGGGGAGAGAAGTGGAAGTCATTTACCTCAACTTTAGCAAGGTATTCAACACTGACTCCCGTAATACTTTTGTATCCAACTTGGGACAATATGGTCTGGAATGGTTGGGTACCAGAGGAGACTTCATAGCTGTTGATCTGAGCTTAAATGCAACAAATATGTAAAAAAATATTTAAAATGAATTGAAAAAAAAAAAAGAAACAGAATGTTTAGAAGTTACCCTTATACAAGTTGAAAATGATGTTTGCATTTTTTGTTTGCAGAAGTCCTATTTATTTTTTCTCCACAGTTGATAACAAAAAGATAGCAAAATACAAGAACTTCCTGAGGAGAAGCTTTATATTTTGACCAGGTTTAATCTCAGTTCAGGATCCTAGCTGTTTTATTCTTAACTCACTAGTCACATTCTAAAAAAACCCCCACAGATGGGGTTTTAATGGCATAAACCCTATGCCATTAATCATGAAAGCAGATTTGTCTTTTGTTTTCCTATCTTGTCATTGCTGGAACACCTCTCCTATGAAGAAAGGCTAGGAGAGTTGGGGTTGTTCAGCCTGAAGAACAGAAGGCTTCAGGGGGACCTTATTGTGGCCTTTCAATACTTAAAGGGGGCTTATAAGAAAGATGGAGAAAGACTTTTTACCAAGGCCTGTAGTGACAGGACACAGGGCAATGGTTTTAAACTGAAAGAGGGTAGATTTAGATTGGATATAAGGAAGATATTTTTTACAAGGACGTGGTCAGACACTGGAACAGGTTGTCCAGAGAAGCTGTGGATGCCCCATCCCTGGAAGTGTTCAAGGTCAGGTAGGACAGGGCTTTGAGCAACCTGATCTAGTGCAAGACGCCCCTGCCCATGGCAGAGGGCTTGGACTAAATGATCTTTAAAGGTCCCTTCCAATCCAAACCATTCTAAGATTCTATGATTCTATTCTAGCCATTGGTATTTTCCCCACTGAAAATATCAGAAGAAAAAATAATTTGATAGCTCAACAGCAATAGAATTCATTATAAGACAAGTGTTTGATTGATTTGAGGTGGAAAAGAAGATGTCGGTTTTAGAGACGTCTCAGTCTGTCCCGCCGGTGAGTTTGACCTATAATACCACCGTTTATTAGAGCATTTCTCAGGTGAGACACTGTACTGCAGATGTCTGTGTCCTAAATTCATGCATACATGTGGCATAGCATATTACATGATCTGACATGCATGACCAATTATGATTTTGTGAAAAAATAAGATGCTATATTCAGTAAAAAATTGCACCATTTAAACTTTATATTCTGCAAGTTTATTATTGCTTTAGCAAGAATATATTTTACTTATTTATTATGCTTCTTTAAAAATAAAAGCCAGGATATTTTGTATTATCTCATTGCTGGATTTACTTGCAATGTTTAGAGAGAATATCTTTTCGTAATAATAGGAAAGCAGATTATTTAGTCCTATATAAGAGTATATGTGGACAAGCATCCCAGAGGAGAATGGGAGGAGAAGCTTCTCATTGCTGGCCTCATGTCTTCTTTCTGTTGGGGTTAGACAAGGTGTTATAGACTAGTTTCTCCTATTCCACCAAATACATATAGGTAACTACTGTCCTCATAGGTCTATATTGCACTTAAAGTCAGAATACTCTAGACTACACTGGCCTCAATATATGTTACTATTTAAGAAAGCTATTTTCTGCATTATATTGTGTTAATTTATTTTTAGGGTAAAGGTAATCTCTTAGCTGTTTCAGGGAATGTATATACATTTTCTCTTTGCCTACTGTGAGCACTTAAGATCTTAGTCATACAGCTTAAAAATGGCCACAAAATGTCAGTGTCAAATCAAATGAAAATTTTCTCCCTGGGATGTAAATGGATCATTTCTGCTGTGCTCTTAGGCCTTTTTAGTTTGAAGAATGAGAAATACAGTCAAGCATCCAAAATTAGTTTTCCTGCAGTGCGCTATGAAAAGAAAGCACAATTAATATATCCTACGCATTTTGAAAAAAAATCTTGGTGGCTGTGGTGAGCAATTTCAGTGTATGTTTTAAAATGAAAAACCTAAAATAATGGAAACTATAGGATTTTTAATTTGATTTGATTAAAGGCTGTAACTTCTCAGGTGAGGAACTGCAGATGTTTTTGAGAAAGAGGACACAAGTTTTATCTATCTTGTCACCTCTCAAAATTAAAAAATGTACAGGATGCTTTAAGAGTGTGCTAACTTTCTTGGGTCTCAAGCGGGGAGGAATAGCATAGAATTCACTAATGGTTTCTTCTTCTTGTACATTAATGCAGCCAATGAGATTTTCACAAACACTCACATAAAAAAGCCTGGAAAACTGAAATTCACTATCCTTTCACCAGTTATAAAAGAAAAAGTTTAGAAGCCATTTCATTTAATGACAGTACTAATTCTTTTGTAGCTGATCGTTAATAGCTTATTTTAACTGGAATTCTGAAATGTATTGCCTTACCAAAGCTTCAGGAATCACTTTGTGCAATTGTATGGACTTTGTGGCTTCTTGTTTTTCTTTCTCTGCACAGAAGTGAGCAAAAAGCATACAATGAAAGTATAGTTATTACTGTTGCCTTTTTTCCTTTGTCGGGAACTGGATTGTGTTTCTCCTGTCTCTACCCTGATGGAATCTTAGGGCTCTTAAAAGAAAATAGCTGCTGTCTAGTACTCAGGACCCACTATCCTTGAACTGTCCTGTGGGTTTATCTGGAATGACTGAAAAAGATAGACAAAAGGTTCTTAACAGGTAAGGTTTGCAACCTTACACACAGAAGTATTTTGGGGAAGGGGGGGAAGAAACAGAGTATAGCTTCCTCGAGGATGCACACATTCTCAAACCAAATTATCTCAAAGCATATCCACAAACTAGGACTGGCTTTAAGGCTAGAGAACAATTCTGTAATTTCAAACTTAATCTCATCACACTTCTTTCCTTCTATTTTCTTTAACAGTACTTTGTATTTTTTTATACATATGTATATAAGTACATATGCATGTGCATGTATATTTACATATATACACATATATGTATATCTTTTATATGTATATGTACATAAGTATCCATATAAGTATACATACACATATAAATACTTGCATCCCTAACTACCTCATCAAAGCTCTTTTTCCTTATTTTAAATAGCAATGATTTATGTCTCTATCATGTTAAAGCAGTAAACCACAGAAATTACGGCATTATCAACATCATTAATATCCTTTAGACCTACTTCTACACCCAGCCTTTATCTAGAAGTGTAATCTTATAAAGCTGAAATGTGAAGGCCTTACTTAATTCTCAGTCAATAAAACTTTCATTAAAATCAGTAGGGGTCTGCCTAGTGCAAACTGATAAGAACCTAAGAATTTTTTGACCTGTGCTAGGAGTATTTGCATGATCAGAGCTTTTTGCAAATAGATGCAAAGTTAATTCCTTATTTATTGGCTAGTGAAATGAAGGTATGTATGAAAGAATATTTGTTTGCTTTTTCCTCTTAAGATTTTCAATTTCACTTTCATTTTGTATTCTCAGCTGTAATTGTAATTAAAAAGAAAATGCTTTTATTTTTCAGAGTCAATATGTTATGTTCAAATATAGATGAATCCCAGGAGCAATAACAGCATTATACATGAGCTGCTGTCTTATGCATCCAAATGCCTTTATATAGCTTATGGGATATAGAAACCATGTAGGGGAGAAACAAAATTGTAACATAGGAACAAGCATATGTAATATTGATGACACAGCTCATTGTGGTGGTAAAGGAAGAAGTGACAGAAATATACACCAGATGTTCCTTTGCTCTACAAGGGCACAAATGAATCCCATGTTGCAGCAATTATTCTGTCACCTGGCTGCACTCCTGAATACAATTGATGAGCAAGACCATACCTTTTAGGTTTTTGAAACGCTTTAGGAAACTGCTCTTCTGGTAAACAAAACTATCTGTTCCTTCCTCTGAGTGAAAAGCATGTCTGATTTCCAAACTCCAGGCAACTCAGAAGACAGATTTTTTACTTAGCTTTGCTCAGGCATCTGTATATTTTTTGCTGAACAGCTCCTTTTCTGCATTGGTATGGTAGATTTGTAGAGTTACCAGTATTACTATTGCTTTTGTAATTTTTCACATTAGAATTAAAAAAGATGAAAGTGAAGAAGAAAAGGACAGAATTTTGGGGTTTTTTCACCTTGTGAAAAAATGAATAATATTTTGTTGCATGATGGTGCTAAGCATGAAGTACTGTTTCACTGGAGGGGGTTCAGGGAGTAATCTTCTGCAAGGGGCTTTAAGAGGGGATGTGATAGCAGAATATTTATGACATACTGGAAAGGATGTGTTGTGGGTAATGCACAGCCCCCAAAAAAGCATTTGAAGTAATAAAAGTATTTGAAGTATTTCAAAGTCCTATTCAGTCCCTCAGAAGCAGGGGGGGGGGAAGAAAAAGAAAAAATATTACTGCCTTGAAATATGGGAAAACCAAGCAGGAAGTACTTTACCACTCTCTTTCCAAAAATTGAAATATTTGAATGGTTTTTCCATGTTTTTTAAATCATTTATCTCCATAAGATTTGTAAAGCATAATAACCTCTGTATGCTCCAGTTTACTGAAGCTTCCTGTCACAGCCACTGTCAGATGGTAGAATTTATAACCTTTCTTTGGAACATCAGCATTTGAGTGAAATGTTGTTATTTTAAAAATGCATTGCTAGAGCTAGTGCATGATGCAGTACCCTTCCATGTTATTTTAGGTTTATGTAAGCAACATGATCCCTCACACAGTGGGTTAGTCCAGATGTTCCAAACATTTACTATGCTTTAAAGAGAAAATATCTCCAAAAGATTCACTGCAAAATTTCTCTGTGAGAAATTTTTCTTCCATGAGAATGTTTTTCTCTGAGAAATATTTTTTCAGTAGCCCTTAAATTTTCTGTAACTCCTTTCTAAAACAGACTTTGTACATTACAGATGTCCAAAAGGACAATTATTTAAATCCCCAAATTGAATTCCTTAATCAAAGTGATCCTTTTAAAAAAAAACTAAATCAGCAGAAAACTACCTGAGAAATCATGTTTTCCACATGTTCCCCAAGTAATATGTGGTGCCAATAGAAAAAAAGATTTTTTTCCATACAACCAAACCAAAAGCATTTTGGGGCACATAGCCTTCATGAAACAATTAAAAGGAGACCCCTACTCAGAGTAAAGTTTGGCCAGAATTTTAGAGGAGTGTATGTATTATGTTTATGGAATAAATATATCTTTTCCCTGAGGAAGCAGTTACATTAAGGTATTCCTTTTTAAGAAAGGAGTATTAAAGTCTTGTGTGTATGTGTGTCTGAACCAGCTTATGAATCAGCTAACAGCTTTCAACTAACAGAGTTCCTTTTATCTTAAGCAGCGGAGTTCCTTCCAGCATGCTAAACCCAAGTTTTCTAATTCTAAATAGGCACATCCAACATCCTTGTCTATTATATATTCAATATAACAGCATTATATTGAATATACAAAATCACATCTATCTGCTTTTATTGCAAGAGGGTAGGGAAAGGCAACTACGAGTAAACAGTATCTCTCTTACTCTGAAAGAATCACTTGTAGGGTAAATGAAATAAATTCTTGTGATCAAAGCTTTGAAATAGAGCAAACTCTTGCAGAACCTGAATTTCAAGCTCACCAGGAATGGATTTATTAGTGCTGTCATCCCCTACCTCACCATTGGCACACATTAATGTGGTTCTTCTCCTGCTACATGGGACTTGGTCATGGCTGCTGCTGCAGGTGTTCAGAAATTAATTTAAAGTTCTAGATTTGCAACTGTCTGTCTCTACTGTTATTGCTCCAGTGAGGATGGCAGTTTTTCTTCCCTATCTACAAGATATTGTACAGAAATTTACTCCACTGGAAGGAAACTGGAGGCCTCACATCTGCTTCTCCATTTATTCTAAAGTTCATTGAGCAGCACTGAGCTGAGCATTCCCTACAGGTTTACCTGTGCACTAGAGGCATCTATGTTCACATCTGCATTCATACTCAAGGCAGTAGAAACATAGACAGCACTTGACTCACATTTTAAAGATTTTTAAAAAATTATTTTTAAATAGAAAGTGTAGAATTTAGTGGAGTTATTCATGCTTATTTAGGAAAGCTACCTTTTAAACTCAAATGATAAGATCCTTCCAAGCTTCCTAGAAGACTTCTTAACAGATATTCAATTTCATTGCAATTTAGTCATATCAAACTCCAACTGGCCTTTTGGTGGATTCTAAGAGGCACAAATTAACATTAAATAGAGACTTCACTAACATTATTGCTATCCTTTCCTTTTCTTGTCTTGTCTTCATGACTAATTCTGAGAAAAAAGAAAGTGACTTTCCAGATGAATTGAAACTTGTATTCTAAGCATTCTGATACTGAATTGATGGCATTCAAGTCTAGCCTTCTTCAGAGCGTTAATCTGAAAATATAGAAAGGCTGACTATATTTACTAATTAGCATTTGCTAAAGTAATCTACATGTCTACTTTCTACTTCTTGATCACAAACGTCTTGAGTTGCATACCTTCAGTAATGATTGCAAAGTGTGTTTACCTAAAGATTTTCCAGAGGATGGAGGAGGGAGAAGGAAGGATAAAGGGGTAGGGAACTTGGTAAGAGACCTATGGTTGAGAACTTAATTTTCTTGGCTAAGCCAAGTCCTATATTTATAATTAATGTCAAGAATGCTTCTGGATGTTTTAGAAGATAACAGTGCTCTTTGCTAAATTGAAGTATGAACAATTTAAACACATTTTTCCTCTTTGTGCATCTGGGGTTTTTTTTGTTTAGGAGTCTACTGGCTTAACACAAACATTTATATAGGTTTGAAAACTTTGTAATAATTCCAACTCAAGAAAGAATACTTTTTCCTATTTATTTTGCACAAGATCTACCTCCTAGATTTTTTATAGCTCTAGTTCTTTTGTCTTTCCCAGTTTCTTCTTTATTATGACTGTTTTATACCTCCTACTACATTTTTTCAGTCAGCATTTTGCAATGTGTAGAGAAAATATAGAAAGTGATATGATGACATTATACAGTGATAAGCATGTATGTCACCTATGTAAGAAGAACTGGGCAAAAATCAGAGCTGCTTTAGAGAACAATGTTGTTTTCCTATTTGTGTGTCCACCTATAGCTGTGGAAATATTTTCATCTAAGAAAAAAATTAGAGATAGGCTATATTAAATTTATTTTCACTCCGGGGTTCTTTTGAAAGACAGCACTGCAGCAGAGATTCTCCTAAGAAGAATTAAACAGTCACTGATGTTTATTTCATTAAGTAGAGGAAACGGCGTCATGTATGTTTTCCTTCCCATCCCAAAGGTGTGCTGGTTAACTTTAGTTTTTAAAATACTAGATCCTGGTATGGTCTAGCAATGCTGCCTGAACAGGGACTGCTCATTCATTTGCAATCCTTTTGTGTCCTTTAGGAAACATTATTCTAGTGATAATAATATACTAGTGTCTATTATCAATGTTATATCACATTTACTATCTATAAACCAGATTTAAATTTATGTTAAGAGCCAGCAAAGTCTTGGTCACTCTTTATTTATTTAAAAAAATGAGTTTTGGCCATAAAATGGCTTTGGTCACTCCTGCAGAGAATACTGTCTGAGTCTCTTGGCTCTTGTTATAAGCCTGTGCAGAAGAATTATGGAATATGCAACAACTAGATGTATTCTTAGGTAGTCATATGTTTCTACCAATGAATTAGCAGAAGCAAAACCACATATTTGGTTTGTGCATACGGGATTTTAGCCAAAGTAAATGAATCAGAGTTTTAATTCACTTGGATTCAAATTCATTTAGGCTTGTCATATTGAACAAAAGAAAACCATCAGCGATAAAGGAGCAGTCAGGCATGATATTAAGCAGCTGAACTTGTCAAAATAATCAGCATACAGTTATGAAGTTGCATTCAGTACATCACTGCTTTACAGTTATTGCTATTGTGTTTGATTTTTACATGCTTTAGACAAATTGATGTAGGATGTTGGGTTTTTTCCTTTTTCTTTTTTTTTCTTTCTTTACTTGTACAATCATCATGGAAGGCAACCTTTACTTAGCTTTTGTCCATTGAGCTAGGGTATTGTTAACTGTTTTAACTTTGTCCTGTTTGAATAGTTCCCCTATTTCCCCAAAGGCACACTGATGGAAAGATGCCCTTTTGTTATTTACTTATAGCTATGGCCAGTAGATAAGGTATTTACAACCAGTTTTTCTGAGCTGTGCATTTGCCTGTCATAAAGCCTTACTACTCTGCTGAATTTTCCAACAAACTAAAAATAAACCTTACATACACATGTGCAACTCAAAATAAGCCCTTTATTCTCTGCAGCTGTATGAAAAAGAATTCAGTTCTAGGTCATTTATTACTATTCTTTTTTGATCTCAGTGCCCTGTTAAAACTTTAACATTAGAGTTTTTGCTTTAGTACCATACTGAGAATTTCATAAGCAGACAACTATTATTAGGAAGTTACTTCATGAATGGTAAATGGCTTCACTACAGTTCCAAACCATGTATTTTCCTGTCAATACTGTATACAGTATGTTGTGCTCTGCCTCATCAGAAGAAAGGAGGACAGCTTATGTAATATTAATAAGGAACTCATTTATAGATAGGAAGTTGGTAATCTTTGAATATTAATTGGAATCATTCTAAAGGAACGGTTATAAAACAGACATAGAAAGAAGACTCCTTCCTCCGAGTGTTGAATAGCACATTATTTTTGGACTATAAATTATTTACATGGAATTGCTGCTTAGAGCCAGGAATCTTTTATCTTTCAGTCCTTGTTTTAAACCCGATCAACAAAATGACATCTAACTTCACATTTCCCCTAGAGCTTGACAGTCATGAAAGCACAGCCATTTTTCAGCAGATGTTTGCAGTTGATAAGATGCATTAAAGCAAGAACCATTAGCTGAACTGTTGTGTAAGTGGTCAAAGATTCAGGTTGTTTAACAAATTGATATCTATGCAGAAAACAAAAGACAGAGAAGGTCTATGGAATGCTGCAGTAGTTCTTATTGACTGTCTTTGAGATCCACAAGAAGTGCTACGTTGGGCAGAATATGAACAGAATGACAATGGGGTATGTTTCAAAACAAGCTTGAAACTGAATGAAATAAATCATTTATTAAAGTAATATATCCCCTCACTACGACTCTCAAATATGCTAAAGCAGATTTTTTTCTGCCTAGTCTCGTCTATTGCTGTCATATTTAAATGAATTAAAGTGTAACTTAAGCTTTGCAGAGAAACCTGTCCTAAAACTATCATGTGATGCTTATACGTGTGTGCTGCATGCAGTTTACAACTACACAGGAAGAACTGCATGACCCCCCCAAAAAAGTCTGACCTGAAGATAAATATTACAAATGGAAAGCTGAATAGTAATAACTAAATAACTGACTGAAGGAGAAACAAAAGGGAACAGAGGGTCTGGAAAAGCATAGAAGATGAATAGAAGTGAAAAAGACTCACTGAAAAGTAGATAAAAATTGTGGCAAGACTCAACAGAAGATCTAAGGGAAAAAAGGGAAATATGAGGTAAATGCTAGTAAATATTTAATGGGGTAAGACAGACAAAAAGATAAAACACTGGGAAAAAATGGAAGACAATATATGCCCCAGAAAGAAAGAAAGAAAAGGATGGGGTTGAAAAGAGAAACTGTACAAGAGAGGTAGGGAAGAAAAGAAAGGAATAGTTAATGTTACTCTGTGTGCACACGCCTACAGAGATGAGAAATCTCCTAGTAACATGGAGACTGTGCATATATACATGTACATGTCACTTCATGACATCAACTATGACTGTATATAGTTTAAGTTTTTAATGTTCTCATGCAATTGCCTGATAGAGCTCAAAGATAAATTTGTTCTGCCAAATGTTTTGACAGATCAAATTATTTTCCCATCCTGGCATTTTTATATTAGCGATCTTCAAGTATAGTTCCAAGTTGATAAGTGTATATAAATAAATATTTTCCATAAGAACCTACCTTTGTAAAGAATGGAACTGGTTAGGAGCTTTAAAAAAAATTTTGGACGGGGGATCAAATGATTAGTGAGGTCATTGTGGTAGTCATGCCAAGTTCAGCAATGTCAACCCAAAGTTTCCTGTTTATTCCTCTAGGCTTTGGATTGGAGCCTGTGTCTGGTAAATAATATATGTTAGCTCTGGACTTATTCTTGCCTTATCTTTTAATACTGTATAGTTTTTCTTCTTTGTCTTTTTGTTACTAGAATCCATTATTGTAGATAAGGGGATAGGTGTGTTACATTGGTTAAACATTCATTAATGTTGACAACATTCATTAAAAACACTGAATTTTATGGCTACTTTCAGCAGGAGTAGAATGGGACCCCTTATACTATTGCTATGAAGACTTTTTGTTTACCTTAATAGAAAAATATTTTTAAAAGGACATATACTTAGCAGGTTGCTTTGTTCTAACTTAGAGGCAAACCCCCCTAATTCTACAGTGAAAACATTAGGAGAAAAGCCCAGGCAGGTATGGGGATGGTAACAAAGTTCAGCTCAGGGTTGCAGAACAGTATTATGTCCTTTCCTCCCCCCCCCCCCTTATTTTCAAATCTGGACTATTCCTACTGATGCAAATGTGTAAGTTTCACCCAAGCCTATGTTCCCCTCCTCTCCACATTATTTTTTTCCTACATACTATGCTAAAGCTTCTTTAGGCTGCCTTTAGCTGCCTGCCTGCCTCAATATCTTTCCTCAGTTAAAAATGATACTCAGGTTTTATATCCTTCACATTGCTTCAGTCCATAAAAGTTTATTGGTCACACAATCTAGTTAAAGACATCTGCTGTGTTAGCTGGTTTTCTCCTAGCTCCCAGATTTCTCTGAAAAAGGTTTTCACTGATGTCAAAGGCAAAACTCCTATTAACCTCAGTCATAGAACACTCCATTCTAAATAATTGTGTTAATGAGTAATTAAGTGGTTGGGGAAAGTTTCCTATAAATGTTTAAAGATTTTTAATGTAATTTTCTGGTTGAAAGTAATTTGCTAACTCAAATAGCTCTCAAACAAATGGTCACACTAGACAGCTAATTTCTATAGCAAGCATCTTAAGGAAGTGCACAGAGGAACTTTCTGTCTAAAACATCATTCTTCTGGAAAATCTCAAAAGAAAATTAAATAACAGCAGAATCAGACGCAGAGTAATGCAGTTGTGAATGCAATTCATAAAAACTGCCTTGGAGCAGGTAATATGCAATCTTATGTGTCAACATTAATTTTATTTGTATTAAAAAACCCAAACAAACAAAAACCCCCAAACCTTACACAAGTTTTAGTATATTTTCCTACAGACTTCAAGATCAGTGACTGAGCATTTCATTGTGTAACTGACAAGGGCTGTGCACTAGAGGCTATATATCAGGAATTAATTGTCACTTTGCAAGCAAACGAGATAACAGTCAGGCTTGCACAAAAATTACACTGTCTTAAAAAAAATGATTCCTTGGAAAGCATAAATGAACTGATAATCAGACAGCTAGACATTAGTGTGAAGAAATAAGCTCCTCAAAACACCTCTCTACACCCAAAGAGAATTTTTAAAAGATATTACAAGCTTCAGTAACAGAAAATCAACCACCAAAAGAATGGAATCTGCCAGAGTGATCGTCTTAGTCCTAACCATGTCTAGAGAAAAGCTGTGGGGATTCCTCACAACTTTTCTTGTCCCCTCCTTTAAATACATAATTGAAAAGAGAGTAGGTTGCTTAGCTATACCAGAGCAAGACTATTTTCAAGTTTCCATTCATTGGAGTTTTTGTTACTCTGGCATAAAGTCATAAGCATTGCTAATAGTAGGTGTGTCAGAAGAAAGGTAGAAATTTGATGGTAGACAAAAGAAAACTTGCTTTGTTTAACATCTGCAATGTCATCATGTAAACTGGCTTAGAAATCAATATGATTCCATGACTACTGGAACTATTATGGGCCAGATTCAGCCTCACTGAGGCTGATTATAAACCTTTTCCCTGATTTGACAGAAGCTTCAAGAAGACCTTCTATACAGCTAGTTGACTGAATCAATAGCAGGCTTTCCCTTAAACACAGGACGGTGTCACCTCCCAGAATAAAGGCATATGCTGGCACTCATGGAAGAAAATTTTCTTCGACCATTTTTTTTTGCAGAGCCCAATATTTCCCATAAAACAAAAGGAGGACTGAAGAAAAGGAGGGAAAAGGCAATAAGACTGCAATATAGAGAAAGTTAGGGAAGAAAGGTTTTGGACCAAGTGTTGCCTGAAAGAGATTTGATGCTAAATATAGAAAGTGTCTCCTTTGAGTTCTGTTGTGTCCAGGGAAAGAGATATGTATATTCTTTGTAAATAAACAGGTTTGCGTAGGGACTGTTTGGCCCGCACAGCCCCAAAGTTTGGGTAACCAAGTAGGTCAAAAAGGGCAGTACTGATGACAACTGTAGGATTCAGTTTCCATGGAGACAATGCATGAGCTTGTACATTGCTGAAACAGAATGAAACAGAAAATGGAGGATGGATAATTCAAGTATGTCCCAGAAAATTTAAAATAAGACTAAAAGTTAGCTGAAGACCTCACAAAAGGGATTAAAACAAGGTCTGGATATTTTCCAAGGCGGTGGCAATAAGTCCAGACAAATTCATTCTTCACACAATTTAAAAGGTCATTTCCCCCATCTCTTCTGCTGTATCTTTCTCCAGAAGTTGTCCAAATGAAACCAGAGTTGCTAGAAGCAAGTACATGCCAGCTACTCCCAGTTCGTGGCTTGCTATATTTATTTAAAGTAAAATCAGTGGCATAGGAAATGAATGTGCCAGGCTGTGAATTTGAGTGCTCAGCAACCAGCACACACTCTTCGATTGTCAGTAAATTAGGAATGGTAATCTCTTACACAAGAACAGACGAAGCCTGGGGGAGAAGTTATTCCAATCAGTCAAATCAAAGCTTGCCTGGGAGCATTCTAGTAGGTAACTTACAGTCAGAGATGAAATCTTTGTTGAAGCAGCAGTTATAAAATTCTAGTCACTTAAGGACGCTCTAGCTGCAACAATGTCAACCAGGAAACCAGGGGATCTGTAGCAGAGACTTACAGGACTGAGAAATTACTGGGAGAACAAATCCTAGAGGCAAAGGTCAACATGGAAGTCAGTATTAGGATGAGAAATTGAGTCAGATCAAATACATGGGTAAGATGTACTGTCTACAGCCATTTGTTATCTTCATAGTCTCAAAAAGAACATCTTGGCCAAACCACTTAACTTTTGAGAAGAACATAAAATGTTTGAAGTAAGTTATGTTAATATAGTCCAAAACTGATAAAATGAGGGTTTCGTGTTCCATGAAGCAAGTTTTTAGTATTGGACCTTACCCTGAGAAAACAGACTGTGCTATCCTGTCCGCATACAGTTTCTTGATATATGATCTGGAGCTAACCATCAAAGTTGCCTAACCCACTGATAATTGGTAGAAAAAAAGGCAGGAAAAAAGAATCCTGAATTGGGAGACCTTAATTTCTCATATAACCTGATACTAATGGGGACTTACTAGCTATAGACAGCTAACTCAACTTGGATATGCAGCTTAAGATAAGCAAAAAAATACCAAGAGTGCTGTAAAACTTTTTGTTGCACACTGAACGAACAAGGAAGCAGTGATGATTGAAGAAGATGGAAACTAATGCTCAAGAAGGTTACAGATACAGCTGTAAGTCCAATACGGAAGAGGGGATTCTGAAGCCACTTACATTGTGATAAGGAAAAGCAATGCATTTAATTTGTGAAATAAAGGAAGTAGGCATTAATTAAAATATTAAGATAAGCAGTTCCATGAACTGAAAATTCAGCAATTCAGTTGATATTTTAAAGAGAATTCCACAAGAAACAGGATCATTGCAAGTACCAGTTCCACTCAGTTAGCAGAGCTTAATGACAGTTTCTTTCATACTGTAAAAATCCTGCCTAAACCAAAACCCAAACAAACAAAAAAAATGGAGAAGAGAAGCCAAAGGGGCAACCTTGGTGCTTGCAGAATAACTTTCAGAGCTCTTCTTTTGATCAAAAATGTTAAGGAGCAATAAAGGCAATTTTGCTTTTGAATATGTAAAATGTTTCTCGCACTGGTTCAAATATATGTAATTTAAATTGTTATACTGCAAAAAGAAGGGATTAAGGCATGACAAACTGTATCACCCATTTGTATTCAACATAAAGAATGACCAAAGAAATTTTGCTTGTCCAAAAATTAAAAAAACACTTTTTTTGTTGGACCTTTAACTTTTCCATAAGAAATGTGGATAGTTGAAAGAGCTGTAGACAAAGTGAAAATTGCCCCTGAGTTTTGGCTAATGATTTGAATCAAAGAAGTGCTTAGCAAAAAGCAAGTACATTCTAATCAAAGGAGGAGGTGGTATTTTCACAAGTCATTTAGATTGCCTGTAACCAACAACAGGATTGACCTCCAGATTCAGATATTGTAAATGTGGGTATCTACACTGCAGGTTTCTACATATACCCAGTGAAATAGCTTTGTCAGCTACAATGGGCAGGATTTGGTTACCTGAAAATACATATCTAGTGATGTTTCAAATGCCCTCTTTAAGTGGTATCTGCATGGAGCTCAGACACCTTGCAAATGCAGAACCTAGAGGAGATTCTTGTCTTTCTGTAGGGGCAGCTGGAGCCTGGATAACCTATAGCACCTAAGAGGGCAGTAGACACTTAAGTTCAGGCTTTGGGTTGAGGGTGAGTTGAGCTCTATGTCCCTAGAGTTCAATTCATGTTACTGCATATAGGTGTCTTGTGCCATCTGAAATGCCTGGCCCCTAGCTACCACAACAGAAGTTCATGGGTAGGTCACACATCCCACAGCATGTCTACCAGACCTGGGTAGATATTTTGGGTATCCTAGGGCATCCTTAGATATCATAAGGCATCTAAAAATCTCAGGTGCTTTTTCAGTAACTTCCATTGTAACAGTGCACAGTGCACAAATTAACAGTAAATAAATAAATAATCACATAAATTATTATAGCTTGTCTTCTTTTCTCAGAAGCTAAGGTAAACGTGGCCTTTATGTTAAACTTCTATTTCCTACAACATATTCTTAAACATATTCTTAATTCTATTATCTTGGTAATGCTGAGCATCGCTACCTAATCTAAATACACACCCAGCAACCTTTTAGAATGAATAAAACAATATATAGGTCATTTTCTTGGTATCAGTAGAAAGACATCTCTTTAAATTTAAAAAAAAAGAGGAGTTTCCAAGTCCTTTGTAGACTCTGCTTCTGCTTTTATATGATCAAATACTGAATTAGAAAAAAAAAATATTAAATTCTAATTGTTAGTGCAATTTACAGATAAATCTAGCCCTTGCAAAAAAAAGTACAGTTTTGGACCCAAAGTCAAAATACTTCAATTTTTTATTCTAATTCCATTTTGCAGCTGAAAGTGAAGCACAGAGTTTGCAATTAAGACTCAAATATACATAAACAAAAATAAAATTGACTAGTTAGTTTGTTTTCATTACATAAATAAGTGAATCAAAAATTGCATTAATACTGATAAAAATGAATAAGGCTTCTGAAATTAAGTTTTAATAATCTAAAGTCCTTATTATACTGCTTCTTTTTATGTTAGATTTTGTAAAATCTAATAATGAGGGGTTTTTTTAATGGTTGTTTGGGGAAACAGATTAACCTAATCCTGTTTTGCTGTTTTAAAATAAATACTCAAAGCACACCTACAGCTTAGATGTTTAAAGTTATAAAATTTACAATTGAAGGCTGCCTTTTTAAAATCCTCCAAATAAAAATTTTCTGTCATGTTAATTTATACCTGTCACATAGAAGAATTTTGTTCTTAACTTACCCAAGCTTCCCAGCTGTAAAATATTAATGGCTGCCTCCTGTAGTGTGTACAATATAATTCCGAAATATAAATAGCTAAAAACCCACTTCTGTATGTTGCAAATCATACTGCAGATAATTAGAGTAAAATGAGTAGAAATAATTGATTTACTTAATGGAATAAAAATACGTAATATTTGTAGTGACTTTAAGTCAGCCTTGTCTATGGTTACAACTACTTAATTACCTATAGTGAATATTTCTGTATACCAAATACATTATTAGTGTGCTAAAAGAATGCTCAGACTAAGTGTGAATAGTATCAGCAACCTTGCTTTCTAAAGCTATGTCTAAACAGTGCTAGTTGGACAGTGTCTCAGTTTCATACAATAGAGTATGTTCTAGGACTGTAACCTGAATATAAGTTTTTCTCCTTGCCTCCCAAACCCTGATTAGATGACAGTACTTGATAATGAAAGAGCTTCGTTGTGCCCCAGATCTTTTGGTCTAGATGATGGGGAGGAGAGAGAAGTGTGAGGGTAAATCAGGGTATGCCATGGAATTCACCTCCTTTGCAATTCACATACTCAGACAGTGAAGCGTCAGTTCTGCTGCTCACACACAGACTTCTGAAATGACTTAGCATATCTCAGACACCTGCTCGTGGCTGGCAGATATGACATGGGACCTACAGGTGTCATACAGGAGCAACAGCTGGAGGCCGTGCAGGATAGACTTTGCGGTCTGAGATGACACTAAATCAATACCTGCGGTCAAGCGAATTGAGCCCCTTGCCAGCACACCAATAGTGTCTAGGGAACCAGCTGATCAAACGTCAGTGTCTGGTTTTACAGTGACACAAATAGCTCTGTAGACTCTATTGATTGTATTTACTAGATTTTCATTGACTGTAATGATAGTTTAGATTCCTAGCTTAGAGGTAAACGCATGCCTGTGAGACATGCATTTTTAACTAGATCTGAATTCTTGCATAAGTGAATTTCCTCATGTAGATGATGGAGTGAAGAAGAATATTGCTCTAGCCAGGGAAGGTATTGGCTTCTCATGTCAGACTCCATCTCTTGCTCCACGCTGTAGCACAAGCAGGGCTTCTTTTTAAAATAGAGTTTTAGAAATTCTCAGTGGCAGCCAAAATCTTTTAGATTAAGTTGAGCACCTTGAAAAATTCTCACTTCTGACCTGGGAATGTGAATGGTTCTGTGGCAAGGAACTGGGGAGATGCAGGTTAAATAGTTCCTTTCATTTCCTCCTTCCTCTCACTTTGCCTAGGAAACAAACAGAAAATTGTTGTGTATTAGTTTGCAGCTAAGGTTTTTTATTTTGTTTTGTTTTGTTTTGTTTGTATGTTTGGTTGGTTTTTTAAATGATGTAGTGACCTAAGCAATAATGTATCCAACTACCACCCCCAAACAGAACCGAAACATTAAATTCATCTTAAGAAGCTACAAAAAGGTGAGTTATTAGGCCATTAGCCTTAAAACACATGTCCTTATGTATTTCTGCTACAAGTAATCTGTGAGTGAAAATGAGTTACAGTCTTTTCACTAGCTAAGGTTGTTTTATTCGTTGCCAGTAGGAAGAAAACCCCCAAACCATGCCCTGATGTGTCTTGGTTTCAGTAATATTAAAAAAACAATTAATTTAAGCCAGTGTCTCACTTTTATGTTGCATAATTATTGCAAAAGAATATAGATATGCATATATTCTCAGGAAGTAGACCATACCCACAGAACAGGTGACTATGCTTTTGCAAGCGGTACCCCTGGAAAATGTTTAGCGGTCTTAGATTACAATAAATGCAGGCAAGTTTAATGTCATCCTTGAAAGAATAAACAAAAGTGTGTACAGTAGAGTCAGGAAACAGTATTTTTCATTTAAATGTGTCATTAAGGAGACCAATACTACAAGGCAGAGCTGAAGTCAACATTTGAAAGGGGTGTGGAAACATACAGAAGAATACAGAGAATGTTGTGTTGTTTAGAAAAGATAACCCTCAGTTAGAACTTGTTACTTAAACATGTTGAGCCTGTTATTTAAAGCAAGCAAATATGAGGATGATTTGGGAATTCTTTTCCTGGTTTATAATCATCTTCAGAAGGAAAATCTGGAAATTCAGCTTTAGTCTGGAATTTATCAAAAACAATGATGAGAGAAAGGAGACAAACATGTTTGAGGGGAAAATAATGTTTACTAGTAAAGGTGGTTGACCAATGCAATAAAGTGAAGATTAATTCTTCATACTATGAGATCAGGAAGTCATGAGTAAATGCCTTTCTGCATCGTATACTTCAGTCGCACCAAAGTTAGTGGGTTTATTCCAAGCCCAAGTGGTTGCATCTTAAAAGCCTGGTTAAATAAATTTTTTAACTACAAACCTAAGCATTATGATGCTATAACTATTGGTTGCCAAACCTGCAGAAATGGCAGTGTGAAATAACTTCTCCAAAGAGATATGCTCTATCTTGGTTTTACTAGAGTTTCTTTTCCTTGCACTTTAGTTCTCTCAGCAGTGTTGCCTCATTATCCAAGAACCTTCATTGGCCTATTGATAAATCATCCAGATTTCTTAACTTTTAAGTGGTATAGTTAATTTTGAGGTCAATGATCCTTGAGTTGGAGCTCACCCATATAGCTTTCTACGTTTAGTGCTGGAACCAAAAATGTAGGGTGTGAAAGGTTAATGTAAAAGCTTAGTCAGAGGGGGTCAGAAGAGAGCTATCTGAGCTCTGTCAGGTTTTTTTTTTTTTCCAAAATCTTTTTACAACCCTTTTCTTGTTTTCAAAACTGTTTATCATACTTAATTTAAAATATAAACCACCACACACACCCCACCCAAGAAAGCAGATCACAGCACTTTACAAAATGAAGTTAGCATTGGCAAGACCTCTGGAAATTTTTTAGCAATTCTCTTTCTGGCAATTTCAAAGTTCAGTATTGTTTTGCTTATAATTGCCATAATATGTAATTTTTTCAAGGTCTGTCTTTTCCAATTTCTCCTTCAAGTAATCTTTTTTAAACTAATTATGGTTCCCCCCACCTCCTTCCCTCATGGCTACTTTATTTTGTAATGGTTCACCTATTTTCTTTACAGATTACCATGAAAAAAAGTACATCTCTCAAACACCACTATTGACAAATCCCACGCTTCTAACATTTACTTCTCTCTGGCATTACAATTTTGTCACATATTCACAGTTTCTTTTCTATGTAATACATGAGCTTGCAGTTAATACTCAGACAGGTGGGCCAGAATGAGTGTCTTTCAAAACTACTGGTCTCTCAACTTCTCCTCACAAGTCTGCAAAATGCACAAGAATTCCGACTTGAAAATTGTTGAAAAAATAGAAGCAGACAAAAAATAACAAGTGTACGCTGATAAAAATACTTAAACTTGCAAAAATAATTTAAAGTAGGTGGAGCTGTGTTTGCCCAGGGGGGCACTGAAAACATATGAAACCATAAATCTTAGAAACAGGTATGGAAAATCCAAGGAGCAGGCAACTTTACAAGACACGACCTGTGTATTCAGCAAGCATGAAGGATTCAATCTGATCACATCAAAAAGCACAATGAGGATGACACATGAGAGATGCCCTTGGGAGTTCATTCTATTTGGCTACAAGGGAACTGGGTTTTTGTTGAAGTTAACATTTCCACAGCTAACTGCACACTACAACAAAACCAGTAACTGAGCTCTGACACATAGCTAGAAGTTTCATTTTGCTAAACTTGTCACATTGAACCATTTCATTTTTCTAAAGGTTCTCCTGCTTTTTGAAAAAACTAAGGAAAGAGGTAAATAAAAGAGAGGGAAACTCCAGGTTTACAGTGTCTGTCACCTTTTGAAAGACTTTGTAAAGTTTTTTTTGTAATTTCCTATTCATCCAGTATATCAATTTATTGGTTTTAATATCACTGAAGTGTAAAGACCTTTGCAATTATAAATTATTTTTCTTTTTTCCTTGAACATGCTATTTTTTTTCTACTTTGTTTTTTCAAAAGGAAACAATTTTCTGGGAAAAGGAAGAAAATAATTAAGGAAATCTTCCTTTTTCTGTCACAGCTATCAAGTTACTTTCCACATACAAGGATGAAGAACAGTTTCATGTCCCTTTTTCTGTCATGCATAAAAGGCAAAATCTTCCAAATTTTCATTGCTTAATCAAATTTAGCTTACAGTTAACTAGCTACAACAGAAGCCCGGAAGAATAGAATCTATAGTACTGATAGGTTAAATTCTCTAGGCAATTGACATTCTTAGAGCTAGAACATTTATCAGCAACTAAAATTCTACCCTTTTTTCCCTCCCCTTTATCATTTTAGTAATGATTGACTTTACTTAATTTTTTAATGTTGTTTTATTGATCCACAGTTTTGAGTTTCCTCTGGGCATCATAGAGGGAATGCATGCCCAAAGAGTTAAACTAAAAGGAACACACCATTTTCCTTTGCTATTACTACATATATTTTATGCATTCTTGCTGTCCTAACTATGTATACAGTTAGCTTAATCAGGTGGTTTCAGCCTGCAGTACATAAACACAATAAGAGGGATCATAAATTATTAAAATCAATGCATCTCAATACTCTATACAAGCAGTAAATTTTTGTTCATTTTTCATTAAAAGTATGAAATTACTGGAAAACAGTTAAATTTCTTATGCTATACATCAGAGTTAATGGAAATAGTCTTGTTGATTTTACTGAAATCTACACCAGGGCCATTGGGAATATATGAACATGAGTATTGTGTTTGTGTAATATGTATTCTGAACCTAATAGAAAGTTTTATTGTGTATTATACCATTTGTCAGCTCTTATTTATCCATGCAAGTATTACAGCGAAATTATTCCCTTCCATGTTATAACCATGGGGAATTTCTAGTTGTAAAGTAAGTAGGATTTTTTTTTACGTAAATTGAAACAGAATATCATAGTCCTTTACTTTAAAATACAGTGATTTAATAAACATCCCTTGGTGATCCAGCACAAAATACATATCTGAAAGTTTCCCTTCTCATTCACTGTGATGCAATATAAAACCAAAAGTAAACACAATAATTGCTTTTAACTGATGTACTTTCATTTTTTGTACCCCTTATCTGATAGGGAGATTTGTGGCATACAGGTCAAGCACCCCTTAGAGGAGGTTTCAGCTTTATTACAGCATACAGATGAACCATAACATAAAACTCAGTATGGCTATCCCGGGTCAGACCAAAAGGACTGTGAAGTCCCATATCCCATCTCCAATATTAGCTAAAACAAATGCCTAAAAAAGATCAAGAAAAAGGAAAATACATTTCCTTAACACATATTCAACTTCAGTGTAATTTTTACATATTCAATAACCATTAGATTCCATTAACTTGTCAAGTTTTCCCTCTAAATCCATGTAATGTTTAGCATCCACAGCACCGTATATCAAGTAGCTCTACAGTTCTATGCTTCATTGAACAAAGTGTCCCTTTTGCTTGTTATGAAACTGGCTCCAGCTAACTTCATTTGATGTTCCTGATTCTTGTTTTGGAAGAGATGATGAATAGTCAGTTTCAAGCCACCATGTCTGTGCCAGTAATTTTTTAAATCCCTTTTGTATCACCTCCCCTGGCAGTATCTCTTTTCCTTATTAAAAATGCCTGCTTAAGTAATTGCTCACAGTACAAAAGTCTTTGTATACTTTTGATCATGCCACTACCCCCTCCAAATCTCTTCCAGTTCTTTTTCTTTTTCGAGTAGGAGTGAACAGAACTGCACACAGGACTAAATATGTGTGTGACTCATGAATTTTGAAGTGGTGAACAGTGTTCTCTAAGGCTCTTTGTGTCATTTTTTGATTCTTTCCTAATAATTTTTAGCATTTGGTATGCATTTTTGATTTATACTACTTATTGATCTCATATTTTGATGGAACTAGGTGTCATAAGCCTAATATCCTAAATTGATAACAATCGTATAAAAACCTATTGTCCTAGATATTAAGTTAGAATTCTTTTTTCCACAATATGAACCAATTTACATTTGTCTACATTAAATTTCACTAGTTATTTTATTGGCAAACCACTCATAAGATACTTCTGCAGGTCATCACAGTTGAGCCTTGACCTTATTATTCTGAGTAACTTTATAACATGAACAATCCTTCATCCTTCACTGCCCATACTCTTTTCAAGGTATGTATTCATGAAGACATTGAAAAACATAACCGTAATTCAGGTTGGTGGGGTCCTCCAGAGGTCAACTCATTCAACTGCCTGCTCAAAGCAGGTTTAATTAGACCGGGTTGCTCAGGGTAACATCCAATGGAGTTTTGAATACCTGCAAGGATGGAGATACCACAACCTCTCCAGGCAATCTGTGCCAGTATTTAATCACCCTCACAGCAATTTTTTTTTCTTTGTATCTAATCAAAACTTCATATGTTTCAATTTCTGTCCATAGCCTCTTGACCTATCACCATGCACCCCCGAGAAAAGTCCAGTTCTATTACCTCTGTATCCTCTGATCAGGTAGTTGTAAGCAACAGTAAAGTCTTCCCTGAGCCTTCTTTTCTCTGAGCTGAAGTCTCCCCTGGAATGTCATGTGATCCAGCTCCCTGACCATGTTGGTGGCACTCTGCTGAGCCAGTACATCCATGTCCTTGTTCTGGGGAGTCCAAAACTGGGTGCAGCACTCTAGATGTAGTCTTACAAGTGCCAAATAAATATGACTAGTTTCCTGGAGCTACTGACATTCTCACTAATACAGTCCAGGATGCATTTGGCTTTCTTTGTTGAAAGAGTGCACTGTTGACTCATGTTCAGCTTGTCCACCAGGACTCCCAGGTCTTTTTCTACAAAGCTATCTCCTAGAGTCTACCATGAGCCTGCAGCATTACATGAGGTTATTCCATTACATTTGCAAGTATTTTCTCTTGTTGAACTCCATGAGACTCCCATTAACCCATTTCTCCAGCCTACTGAGGCCTTTCTGGATAGCAGCTCTGCCCTCTAACATGTTGATTGCTGTCCTCAGTTTGGTGTCAGCAGTCTTGCTGAGAGCGCCCTCTGTTCTGTCATCCAGGTCATTAATAAAGACATATTAGCAGTAATGGTCCCAGTATTAAGCCCTGAAGGACCCCATTGGTTACTGCCCACCAGCTGGACTTTGCACCACAGGTCACAGTTCTTTGAGCCTGGCAGTCCAGCCAATTCTCTGCCCACTTATTGTTCACTTATCGAGCCTGTATCTCACCCATTTGATGATGAGAGGCAATGGGAGACTGTGTTGAAGATCTTGCTTCTATGTTTATACCTTGCTAACCTCAAGGTATAAAATACCTACTGTACTCCCCTTGTCTATAGTGGCAGTCACCTTGTCATAGAAAGCATTGAGGTTGGTCAGAGATGATTTGCTCTTGGTAAACCTGTCCTGGCTACTCCTAATCACCATGTCATTAATGTGTTTCAAAATGATTTCTCAGAGGATTTGGTCTGTAAGTTTCTCAGGGACTGTGGTGAAGCTTATACAGTTCCCTAGATCCTCCTTCTTGTCCTTGAAGATGGATGTGACACTTTTTCTTCAGTCTTCAGGGACTTCCGTCAATTGCCAAGACTCCTCAAACATGACAGATAGCAGCCTTGCAATGGCATCAACCCCTTCAACACCCTCAGGTGCACCCTATCCCATGGACATCCAAGAAGGTTAAGTGATGCCTTCCATTTCTTCCTGTACTGTGGGTACTGCTTCATTCCCACAGGCTCAGGGACCTGGGATACCCAAGAAGAAAGTCTTACCAGTGAAAACTGAGGCAAAAAAGGCATTAGGTATCTCAACCTTTACCTGTAGCTTGTCACTAGCTCCCATGATGCACTGAATGATAGGAGGCTAAAGAAGAAAGCCTTTTGCTACCAAGGTATTTATAGAAATCTTTTTTACTGCCCTCCACCTCCCTTGCTAGTTTGAACTACAGCTGAGCTTTGGCTTTGGTGGCTCCATTCCTACATTGCAGGAAATGTATCTGCATTCCTCCCAAGCAGCCTATTCTTACTTCCACCTTTTTGTGTTTGAGCTCAGTCAGGAATTCTATGTTTATCTATTCTGGTCCTCTGTCATGCATGCTCAACTTTCTACACATTAAAATGGACTGTTCTTGTGCTCTGAAGAAGTTGTCCGTGAAGATTAGCCAGCTCTCCTGGGTCCTTTTGCCTTCTGGGACAGTTTTGCACAGGATTCTGCCAAACAGGCCTCTGAAGGGACTAAAATCTGCTCTTCTGATGTCCAGTGTTGTAATTCTGCTGTTTTTTCTTGCTCACTCCTCTCAGGATCTTAAACTCCACAGTCTCATGCTTGCTGCAGCCTAGGTTGCCCTTCTACCTTCACATCTTCAATCAATTTTTCCTTGTTTGTGGTTAGCAGGTCCAACAAAGCATCTCCCCTGGTCAGTTCATTGGTTTCCTGCATCAATAAATTGTCTTCAGTACATTCCAAAAGCTTCCTGGATTGCTTGCACCCAGTCATATTGCCCTTCCAGCAGATATAATGGTAGTTAAAAGTCACCCATGAGTATTAAGACCTGTGACTGAGGCTTTCTCCATCTATCCAAAGCAGGCTTCATCTGCCTCCTCCTCTTGATCAGGATGCCTGTTGCAGATGCTTACTACAACATCAGCTGCACTGGTCTGTTCCTGAAGCCTCACCCACCCCTCATCAACTGCTTCATCCCAAAGCAAAGCTACATGCATTCAAGTCACTCCTTTGTATAAAGTACAAATCCTCCTTCATACCTACCCACACTATCTTTCATGAGGAGTTGGTATCCCACCATTGCAGTACTCCAGTCATGAGTTCTCCTACCATGTCTCTGTAGTCCCAGTGAAGTGATAACTCTGTAGGTGTACATGAACTTCTAATTCCTCATGTGTATTTCCCATGTTACTTGCATTGTTGTACAATTGAGGCAATTGAGATGGGCCAAATTGTGCTGCTTTTACAGGAAAACTGTCATGTTGTCCCACACACACATCTGCGCTGCACCTTATACTCTCACTTATCTTCAGGTTATGGTAACCCTCCCCCAGTGCACCTAGGTTAAAGCCTTCCTCACTAGGTTGCCAAGCCTAGTTTGTTTAAAATAGAACAGAATAGAATAGAATAGAATAGAACAGAACAGAACAGAACAGACCAGACCAGACCAGACTATTTCAGTTGGAAGGGACCTACAACAATCATTTAGTCCAACTGCCTGACCAACTCAGGGCTGACCAAAAGTTAAAGCATGTTGTTAAAGGCATTGTCCAAATGGCTTTTAAACACTGACAGGCCTGGGGCATCGATCACCTCTCCTTTACCACCCTCTCAGTAAAGAAATGCTTCCTAATGTCCAGTCTAAACCTCCCCTGGTGCAGCTTTGAACCATTCCCACGCGTCCTGTCACTAGATACCAGGGAGAAGAGCTCAGCACCTCCCTCTCCACTTCCCCTCCTCAGGAAGCTGTGGAGAGCAATGAGGTCGCCCCTCAGCTGCCTTTTCTCCAAACTAGACAAGCCCAAAGTCCTCAGCCTTTCGTTCCTCATAGGACATTCCTTCCAGCCCTTTCACCAGCTTTGGTGCCCTCTTCTGGACACATTCGAGGACCTTCACATCCTTCTTAAATTGTGGGGCCCAGAGCTGCACACAGTCCTGCAGGTGAGGCTGCACCAACGCTGAATACAGCGGGATAATCACCTCTTTTGACTGGCTGGTTATGCCGTGTTTGATGCACCCCAGGGTGTGGTTTGCCCTCTTGGCTGTTTCATTCTTTCAGATCTAACCCATCCCTGCTCAGTAACCCTTCTTCCTCAAAGAGGATGCCAAAGTCACAAAAGCCAAAGCCCTGCCTGTAACACTGACCACATAGCCAGGTGCTGATCAGTTGGATTAGTCCATCTCTGCTTGAGCCTTTCCTGCCTCAGTGGGAGGTTTAAGGAGAACACCACCTGGGCCCACATCTTTTCACCCTAGAGCTCTGTAGACATTCTTGATATGCTCCAGGTTACTCCGGCAATATGATTGGTGCCTGGAATAACCAAGAGGCAACTGTCCAACAGGCTGACAAGCCTTGCAGAGGGACTGCAAGGGGCTTCACAGATCTTGGCCCTAACCAACAAATCTCCCAAGAAATCAGATCTGGTTAGCAGATTGGTGCCTCTATCCCTTCTGCAGGAGGGAGCCTCCATTAACTACTGCTCACTGCAGACCTGAGGTTTGTCAGCACTGGCTGGCTCTGATGCATCCCCTGACAGGTCTTGTTTGTCCTCACCAGTGGTCAGGGCACTCAACCTATTCTGTAGTTGATTTGCAGGTGGAGCAGGAACCTCCCTCCTGTTGCCACAAGTCACAAGCTTCCAGCCTTCCCCATCTTGACAGCTACCTTCCACTACCTGTGTGGCCAAGGTCTCCAGCCTTCCCTTCTCTCCTTCCTTTTTTGGTTGCTTGCTTAATTTGTGTGGCTCAGGGTCTTACCTCTGCAGACTTTCTGCAAGGACCTTGTAAATCTTCTCTTCAGTTTTCTTCATGGTGCATGGCCTGTTCATCTCCTCTTCAGCACCTTCATTGGGCAGCTTAACATCTCAACTGGAGTGCAGCTCTCATCAGAGAGGCCACTGCTGCCCCTCAGTCCCTGGAAGAAGCCCCAAGCCCTCTGTATCATCCCAGACCAGGGCAGTGGCCACCTCCCTCTGGAACTCCTACTGGGCTGAGGCCCACGCCATGCCCTGGGCACTATCCCCAGTGGGTGCTGGAGCTGCCTGGGGGAGCCGCGCACAGTGAGGGTGAGTGGTGGTGGCTCAAACTCTGCAAACAGCCAAACCCACCAGTCACAGCCATCATTATCCCATTACTGCTGATTTCATTAAAAACCTTTGGTGAGGGACTCGGTCAACAGCTTTTGGGAAACCATCTTTATCTATGTGCTTTTTGAAGAGACTTCTATTGAGTTGGTAAGATGAGACTTCCATTTAAAAAAGCCAAATTGGCTCATCTCATGTTCATGGATTTTTATCCAGCTATCCACTTATTCTATTCTGTTTTATATTTTCCATGGGCTGGAGAGAAATCAGGATTACAGGCTTTACATTCTTAGGTCTTCACTGAGGGTTTTTTAAACACTGGCATTACATTTGCCATTCCTAGTCCTCAGGTACCAAGGCTGTTGTAGGCAACAGATTACATGTGATTGTTGTTATTTCAACCATATTATCTTTTAATTCTTTTAGATCTCCTCGGTAAATAGTATTTGGTGCTGGCAGTTTATAACTATGCCCTGAAAGTACCTCTTTTTCTCCAAAGCCAACTTTGATGTCTAGCTGACATATGAAGAGATAATGCATCCTAGTATTTTTAACACATTTTCCTATCTAATGTAAATATAAAATATTGCTACATGCAGACTACAGTTTCAGCTGTGTAGTTACATTTGCATTTTCAAAGCTTGCTAGAAATGGTCCTGGTTGTTAACATAGTTGCATAATTTAATGAATGTAACTTAAAGACCAATGACATATTTCAACACTAATATGTGCACAATCTCTTGTGGACTTTGTAGAGATCACCCTTTACCATTTACTATACAAAAATATTGCAATTCAGAAATAGACCTCAAAATGCACACAGAAAGTGTGTGTTTTTGAGTAAAAGGGGTGAAATAAAGAGGGGATTTTTTTCCCCTTTTTTTTTTAAGGTGCCTGACATGTAACTAAAGCTTGTGATTATTTGTTTATTAATTTTTACAGCAATATGCTTCAGTAATAAAAATGGTCTGTAATATATCAGCGCTAACAATCTGTATTAAATGAACACAGCATAAACACATCAAATAAGGAAAAGAACAGCTGATAACCTACCATAAAAAAGCAGGTTTAAACTGAATTCTGGAGAAACACAATCTAGCTCTATTTTTACTGTCCAGGTAATATTTTCTATCTAGTATAAGGCAGTTGATTCTGGCATAGACAGAAAAAGTGTCTGTTGTTGACATTTTAAGGACTGTAAGAACGGAGAAAAGAAGAAGTAAAAAAATTGGCAGAAACCCCACTGACGAACAGTACAGGTATAGCATTGTACTCTGTAATTTGATTCTCTTCCTAATACTTGGGTGTTTGCTGTCATGGAAACATTTATAATAACCCCATTTTAAATAACCAAATAAGACCTACTAATAAAACACATCAAAACGATATTTGGATGCTCCTTGGAGCACTATGATCATGTGACTCTATAATGTTTGAATCAGATCAGTTTGGGATAATTTGTAGTTGTTCAATGCCCTAATAATAGTCGTGTTTTATTAACTAAGCTTTATTACTGGCTATATATAAGGGAGGAGAACTTAAAATGAGTCTTAATTTCCTCTCCTTTGTACTTGTATGGGAATCAAGACACATGATATAAACCTTCTATTTATGATGTGTAAATAGACTGGCAACATAAGGGTGAATTATTTCTAGCTCGGTGGGCCCATGACACCTCAGGCCACCAAGGAAGAGATGCAACACATAGAACGCATTATGCGTGCTATCTAATGCCTTTACCTATGAGTAAGATCAAAAGGGAAGAGGAATGGAAAATAAAAGAGAATGGCTAGGAGGAAATTGGTCAGTATTTTATATGCATATAACAAGCAATAATATAGTCTTTACCATTAAATAAATTAACATTTGAAACAAGAAATCATCGTTAGTTTTAACTCATTTAAACAGCAGATTCAGAAATGACTCCTGTACAACTCCTCCCTTGAGTATGTTAATCAGTAAGAAACAAGAGTCATGCTTGTTCTAGCATAATAAATATTTGTATATGTTAATGTGTGGAGGATGAACTTCAGCTGCAGAATAAGGAAGCCTACAGAGGGTGGAAGCAAGGACAGGTAGCCTGGGAGGAATTCAGAGAAATTGTCTGAGCAGCCAGGGACCAGGTCAGGAAAGCTAAAGCCCTGATAGAATTAAGTCTGGCCAGGGATGTCAAGGGCAACAAGAAAAGATTCTATAGGTACGTCAGGGATAAAAGGAAGACAAGGGAAAATGTGGGCCCTCTCCGGAACGAAATGAGAGACCTGGTTACCTGGGACACAGAGAAGGCAGAGGTACTCAATGACTATTTTGCCTCTGTCTTCACCGGCAAGTGCTCAAGCCTCACCGCCCAAGCCGCAGAAGGCAAAGGCGGGGACTGGGAGGATGAAGAGCTGCCCACTGTGGGAGAAGATCAAGTTCGAGGCCATCTAAGGCACCTGAAGGTGCACAAGTCCATGGGACCCGATGAGATCCATCCGTGGGTCCTGAGGGAACTGGCGGATGAAGTTGCTAAGCCTCTATCCATCGTGTTTGAGAAGTCGTGGCAGTCCGGTGAAGTTCCCACTGACTGCAAAAGGAGAAACATAACCCCCATTTTTAAAAAGGGAAGAAAGGAAGACCCAGGGAACTACAGGCCAGCCAGTCTCACGTCTGTGCCTGGGAAGATCATGGAACAGATCCTGGAAGCTATGCTAAGGCACATGGAGGACAGGGAGGTGATTTGAGACAGCCAGCATGCCTTCACCAAGGCAAGTCCTGCCTGACTAACCTAGTGGCCTTCTGTGAGGAGTGACTACATCAGTGGACACGGGAAGGGCTACAGATGTTGCCTATGTGGACCTCTGTAAGGCCTTTGACACAGTCCCCCACAACATCCTTCTCTCTAAACTGGAGAGGTATGGATTTGATGGGTGGACTGTCCGGTGGGTGAGGAATTGGTTAGACGGTTGCATCCAGAGGGTAGTGGTCAACGGCTCAATGTCCAGATGAAGACTGGTGACGAGTGGCATCCCACAGGGGTCCGTACTGGGACCGGTATTGTTTAATATCTTCATCAATGACATAGACAGTGGGATCGAGTGCACCCTCAGCAAGTTTTCAGATGACACCAAGCTGAGTGGTGTGGTTGACACACCTGAGGGACGGGATGCCATCCAGAGGGACCTGGACAAGCTGGAGAAGTGGACCCATGTGAACCTCATGAGGTTTAACAGGGCCAAGTGCAAGGTCCTGCACCTGGGTCAAGGCAACCTCCAGTCTCAATACAGGCTGGGGGATGAAGGGATTGAGAGGAGCCCTGCTGAGAAGGACTTGGGGGTACTGGTGGATGAAACGCTGGACATGAGCTGGCAATGTGCGCTCGCAGCCCAGAAGGCCAATCGTGTCCTGGGCTGCATCCAAAGAAGCGTGGCCAGCAGGTCGAGGGAGGGGATTCTGCCCCTCTCCTCTGCTCTGGTGAGACCCCACCTGCAGTACTGCGTCCAGCTCTGGAGCCCTCAGCAGAAGAAAGACACGGACCTGTTGGAGCAGGTCCAGAAGAGGGCCACAAAAATGATCAGGGTGATGGAACACCTCTCCTATGAAGAAAGGCTGAGAGAGTTGGGGTTGTTCAGCCTGGAGAGAAGAGAAGGCTTCAGGAAGACCTTATTGCAGCCTATCAGTACTTAAAGGGGGCTTATAAGACAGATGGCGGCAAACTCTTTAGCAGGGCCTGTTGTGACAGGACAAGGGGGAATGGCTTCAAACTAAAGGGGGGTAGATTTAGACCAGATATAAGGAAGAAATTTTTTATGCTGCGGGTGGTGAAACACTGGCACAGGTTGCCCAGAGAGGTGGTGGATGCCCCATCCCTGGAAAACTTCAAGGTGAGGTTGTATGGGGCTCTGAGCAACCTGCTCTAGTTGAAGATGTTGCTGCCCACGGCAGGGGGGTTGGACTGGATGACCTTTAGGGGTCCCTTCCAACCCAAACTATTCTATGATTCTATGATACTAAGTACAAAGTACCTTCCCTCCCACCCCAAATACTTACACCTGATCATTACAGCATTGTTAGGAGAAATGTATTTTTAAAGCGATAAGATGAAAAAGAAAAGTGACTCAATATTTTCTAATGATTGGAGGAGTTCTTCAACCACTTAACTTCTGGATTTAGGATAAAAATGGGCAATGGAATTTCATACAAGCAATCACCCTGTGCTACTGATTTGCTCTGAGTGAAAGTAATGTTTGCTTTTGTAAAATAAAAGGCTTAACCAAAATCCAGCTAAGGGCTTTGAAATTTTCAAGTAGGAAAAGAATGCCTTCTGGGAGCCTTGGGGAATATGCCTTTGTTCAAAGACAGGACTGAAGCTGAGCAAGAGGTCAGGGTGAGTGAGCCAGAGGGTGTCAAGGTAAGAGATTATGTTCTTTGGTGTTGAAAGTATAGAACAGGAATCCTGTATTATGGAACTGTCTTCTTGGCCATGTCACGGACTCCTATTTTAATTTCTGTTAGATGATTATAATACATATGCAGTAAGAAACTGAATTAAATCAATGTGGCAGCCTTAATTCTGTTTGACTTTGCAGCTGTAACATTTAAATAAGTTTTCTAATATGTAATGTTATATACAATACTGGCTATAAGAGCAGGTGAAATACCTGAGTGCTAACTCTGGAGAAGAACTAGGTAGTAAAAATGCTAATTTGTAAATGTGAAATATTTATTAAACTCTGCAATGGAGCCAGTCTTGAAAGAACTGATGAATTGGCAAGAGTGATGCATTGAATTCTTTTAGCGTTTTCCCAAGGAGTCTGTAAATTTGCCAGGAAAATGCAAGTATTAATTCCTACATAAAAAATAGCCTAAAAATGTCTTTGCTTATGTATATTTCAACAGCAGGTTCACTGTGCTCTACAGAAGTATTAGAAAACACAAGCTTCACTTGAAAGTGTTGACATAAATTATATGGAAGCCCAGAACTGGCTGGCAGTTTTTGCTGGAACTTTTTGAAATTGAAAATAACTGTTTCAAAAATGAACTTTTCTGTTTGAGACTTTGGTTTTTGTCTTCTGGCTTTATGTTCAAATACCACTTGATGTAGAACAGTTTTTATTCTATAGAAAGCCAAAGCCAGTGGTTGGAGGCCATAGCAATGGAATAAAAAGAATCTCCGATTCAGTATATTTTGTATTGTAGAATGATATGGTGCATTCTGATGGAGGTGCTCTTGGCAAGTGTGTATTGTGTCCGAGATATTAGACTATTGGAATTCAATCCTTGTTCCACCCACAGATTAATTTTATTTTAAATTGGCCTCATCTCACTCATGAAATTTATTGTTTTAATGGGCTGAGCCTTTCCATTACAAGTATAACATTTATTACAGAGTATTAAGTGGATTTAAAGTATAATTAACTTTAAGTGAGTTTGATAATTAAGATAACTTTAAATTCAAATTATATTTTACGAATAGCATGATTTGCCACTGTTGATTTCAGCAGTAGAAAACATCCCATTTTCAAGGTTTTTTACTTAGTTTTGGGCTAATATCACACTAGACTGCAGAACACACTGTTTTGTCCCCTTCCTTAGTGAAATCATTGGAGTTGCATCAGAATTCAATATGATCCAAAAAAATTAATGGGAAAATTCTTACATGCTGATAAAGTCACAGTATCGTAATAGTCATGTCAGACAGAGACATCATCATTGTCTATCAAGGAATGTTCAGCATTGCATGTTCATAAACACAAACTAAAGTGCAGTAAGCTGTAATAAAGCATGCTTGGTTAAAATACTTTCAGTAGAGACTTCAGTCAGCTCTTATCTCTCCTGAGAGTAAGTTCTTTTCCACAGCATGACTGTCTGTGTATACAAAATGTTTTCTGAAGTGGTGATTGTGAAATGCAGGACGGTTGCTGTAATTGCCTCATTGTACCACCTATGTCACAAAATTATGCTCATCATGCACCATAATTGCTTCTGTGCGTAACGTGTGCACAACACATTGGTGCTTCATTCTTTCCTTTGACATATGACATTGAATATATTTCTGTGCTGTATTAGAGCTGTTCAGGTAGGGGACTAGCATAAAGGCAGACTGACGAAAATTTTTTTTAATGCAAAAGTCATTTGGAATAACACGGTGACTGGAAGATACTGCTGAAATGATATGTTTGTTTGGGTTTAGGGCCAGGATAGTGATTTGGTGATGCTGTTTCATATTAGTCTGTCCCGGTATTGACTCCTCTCTGGTTTTCTCAGAAAAGGAAGGTATATAGATAATAGCTGAATGTGTTTCAGGAATTCTTAGTTGCCACAACTATGTCTAGGGAATTATTATTGGGTCCTGTAAATCTGAAGACTTTTAGCTGCTCAAGCTGATGCTGGGCTGAGCGGACTTCAGGTAGCCTCAGAATTTATGGGAACATAAACCTACCTTATACCCATTTATTCCCTCAGCCATGCCAAGTGGAATAAGTCACTCTTGCTTTTCTGGTCCCCCCCATATCATTCTCTACAATGTGGCACAGTAGAATCCAGGCTATATGGGCTACGATAGAACAAAATGTAGTAAAGAAGTGAAGTACTACTGTCTGTTGTCTCTCTCAGTTATGGCGGAGAATAGTCCAGGATATTTGACAGCGGCCTAGATTACTCATAGTATCTTCCTGTGCATGTAGTTTGGATGTTCTGGTCTTTTGTACTTAAGGTTTTGCTATATGTCTTTTGTGGAGCACAGGGAAAGACTAGATACTTGTACGGCACCTTCTGGATTTAATCTCCCCTGCATTCTTACAGTTTCAGAGAACTAGTGACATTTGCTCAGGATAGACTTAGCTCGGGTGTAAGTGGGCACAGCTGTACAGCTGTGTGGCTGTGCCTAGGACAGGTGATGTTTGAACACCAGAACAGCAAGTGCTTATGAACTATAGGGCCTTCACCCCCAACTTTTGCCAGTAAGGTTGTATTTGACCCCTTCCTGTCTTGCATTTCTAAGCAAAAGCAGACCAGGATTCTCCTCCGCTAAGTTTAGCAGCTCATTTTGTGACACAGAATCCTATTTTTTAACTTGAGGACTTCAGGTTAGGTGTACACACTCTAGTCTGGAACAATATGTTTCTTAAACCTTTTATTTCTGCTGGTCCATACAGATCCAGCTAGGTGTAGAGAAGATGGCTATGTTACTTAATATTTAATCTACTGAAACTACTGAAATCCAATAATATTATTAGTAATTCTTCATGCAGAACAAATGTATGTTAGGCAATGCTGATGAAGGAAATATATTTTGTCATGAGTTATTTCACTAACTTACTAATAGTCATCTCTCAACAGCACCTGAGAATTCTACCAACATTTCACCTCACTTTAATCTCTGATCTATCAGCCACCACATTTAGACTACCACCTAAAAATTCCTTACCAGAAAAAAAGGTTTTTTTTTTCTGTTCCCTCCCACCCCCATTAAAATCTCACTTTTGGAATTTCAAATCCTGTTTCTGGGTATCTGCTCTGGGTCCAATGTATTAATTTCTAGTCTGCTATGATATTTTAACTTCTGAAGTAAAAATAGATAAAAGTGCACATGCATCATTTAATGTGTTAATTTACTAGGCTTTTCATAAACTTTGGATTAAATAACTATTTGTGTCATACAAACTATAACTAAGATATAACTTTGTGTGGATTAAGTTACAACAATTTCATTTTATAAAGAGTTGAATCTACTGTTTAATGAAGTATTAACAATTCAGCTTATCTTATTAACATTCTTCTGAAAGATATAAATGGATTAAGGTATATTTATACTTAAAAAGCTGGACTACTTTAAGCAAATGTACATATACAGAATTCCTGTTTAAGTCTTTCTATCACTCAGTAAATATAATTTCTCTAAGACTGTTTCACTTCTGTAACTGTCTCACTTTTGTGTGCACTCTCTGGTTTTCTGTACAACACAAGGAAAAAACCAAGGTCCCTTCTCCTATAATGAAGTTGTTAATGGGTTTGGAGTTATAGTCAACAGAAATCAATAAAACAAATGTGTTTAAGTCTCTTTTTTGCCCGTTTATGCCTCGACTCCCTGCTATCCCTCACTTCTACCTGAAATCAGTGATACATTTTTCATTGATTTACTATAACAGGGAGAAGATCTAGCTGCCTGTTAACAGTGTGTGGCGTATTGAAACCAGGTGGGATCAATGAATTGGTTAAAGAGACACTATCCAAAAAACTTCTTTATTTTTCTGTAGGATTTTTAAAAGAAAAATAATTTTATTTTCATAGTTCTATACCTGCATTATATTTTTAATTAAAATTTTAATTATTTTTTCCGTATTGCTAAATTAAGAAATAACACTTTTGGGGAAAAAATTGAGCTTGCTGTTCCTATCCAGAGTCTGATTTGAGCTCACTGAAGTTAGTTAAGTTTTTCCCATTGGCTTGAATGGTTTCAGATCCATCAAGTTTATGGAGTTTCTGGAGGTTGTTAAGAATCTTGTTAATACCAGAAGGACTATACAAAGGAAGAGGGTGATACTTTCAAAATATCAGTCTTGATTTGCCTAAATTAAGACAGTCCCAGCTTAACACTCACTGCAAGCCACAGTGTATCTAATTGTCCTCAGTCAGGTGAGCCTAAAATTGGAAGGCAATGACATGGTTAAGTAGCATCTTCATTAAAAGGTGTCATTGTTTGGCTTAGAGAAACAATTGAGGTTAGGTTTGCATGCATGTTTTTATCTTCATATTTTTAAGGTGAATTAAGAAATACTATAGTCATTGAAAATTAAAAGGCAATAATTAGTGGTTAAAGTGGTTGAATGCAATGTGCAGTGAATAAAATATTACTTTACTTAACATAAATATTGCAATGCTTAATTGGGCTGATTTTTCACTTTTATCAATAAAAAGAACTGGCAAATTCATAGTCTACAATACTACCATTCTTTTACATTCTGTCTATTGAAAGTGCACATTCCCTTTTCCAGTCAATGTATTTTATCCCTTACTGTGCTGGCAATTAAGATTTGTTTGTCCTTGTAGCATAATGATCTTGACCATTTACTTAATGGTAAGGAGACTTCCCTTGAGTATATATATTTATTATTGCATGACCACTTCTTAGTCTCTGTCCACAGTCAATACAATACAGAAATTGTGCCTGAGTATGGATCATTTTCTACATTTACAATTTTTATGGATCTGTGATGTTTTTTGCTCCCTGACATTGCTCTACCAAACTTTCCCCCACGCCTCTGCAAAAGAATAAAAAAGGAAAGAGGGGGGAGAAAATAATGTTTTTGGGCTTTTTATATGTGAAAAATAAAAAATTGTACATTCATTTTGAATGCCTTTCATTTTGTTTTGTATACAAAGTCAAAAGTTTGAGTTATTTCAATCAAGTCTTAATAATATTTTGAGCAAAACTTAAAGGTTTGAGTTCTTCTCTGATATTTTAATGATGACAGAATACTGTAATATCACTATTTTGTTTATATGTATAATTTTCACTGCCTTTTTTGTATCTGATATAGTTTTGGAGGAACTACTATGTGGGCTTCTTATAATAATGACAATATTTTTGAAACAGAAATTCTGCATCAAACTGTATAATTTTATTTTAAGTCTTCGGTAACCTTCACAATATGCAAAGGCTGAACTGACATTGCCAAAACCAGTTGTAAATCACCTTTTTACAATAATGCCTATCAAATCAAATTGCCCAAGTAGCTCTGCATATAAAACTATGTGCAGAAAAATCAGAATACACTGATACAGTCACTAGTATTTTAATTATCCCCTTTATAAATCTGATATAAAAGAACATTTTAATGAGCCATCTAACTGTTTCTTAAAAATGTGATATTCCTAAGAATAGACTTTGGTTCACTACCTTCTGACCTGGATTCCTGATGAACACAGTACTGAAAAGATCAGTGTTTCAAACATTATTTCAATCTTCACTTTAGTAAGGATGCTAATTAATAAAAAACCACACTGTCAATGCCACCGTATAAAGTTGTAACCAGAGGTATAGGTTTCACGTAGAAGTTATCTCCTTTCCTTTTTGCCATTAATTGTTCTGATAAATAGTTGGGTTTTTTTTTACTTGTAAAATAAATATCTTGTCAGTGGGAGTGCTTCTTTAAATTGCAAACAAACAAAATGATTGAACTCTGTTTAAAATAATTCTATAACACTTGTTAAATCACAAAATTAACTATATTATTAAATCTCTTTACCCACAGCGTCTCATGGTATATGTTATGAATTACACAGAATACAAACTAATGAAAAATATACTTTAGGGGGGATTTATATCCTATAACTTAAAATGTCTAAAAATCAAATACTTGAGCTAGCGCCTCTCAGCTTCTTCTATAACAAATGGAAGGAAGGAGAAACAGAAGAGTATGTTCTGATAGTGATGGAATATCTGTCTTAAAAAGGTGAATTACCACCTGCAGATTCATATTTCTTTCCATTGTCTACAAACAATGGGAATGAAAGTCGAAAGAGAGAGTTAGGTAAGTTAGGATGAATGACAATATTGTTATCCACTTGTGATGATTTATTTTTTTAGCAAAGTTTGGTAATTTCAGGAGCAAATAAGACAACATAAGCATGAAACATTAAAGTGATTAACTGGTTGGGGTTGAAAGGATTTGTTGCCATGAGATAGTCTTTACTTACGTCTTGTGTCGTCTTCATTTATTTATTTATTTTTATTTTTAAAGCCACTTGCTTGCTGAGTGAAAGCAAGTTGCCTTAGCAAGAGCTTCTGACTGCTGCTAAAAGCTGAATAGATAGGCTTTGAGGTGATTGAATCTAGTTCCTGTCTGCCAAAAGTAGGAATTTCTATTTCTCTGATAAAAGCTTGGAGTGAAAAGACAGAAAGAGAAGGGGAAGAAAATAAAATAATAAAAAACAAGAAGCTTGGAAAAGAGAGGAAATTAACAGGTTCTTATAGAAACTGAATGAAAAACTAAGGGATACAGAGTTAACAATGGGCTATGTTTAATACGCATCTCTTTTGCCCTTGTGACTCTTGCCATTGATTTTAAGGTAGTGGGTAATATAGCACATGGAAAGAATTCCATCTTCCTTAATCTGTCTTCATGCTAAAGAAATATAGACATAGCAGAGAGATAGAGGGGTTTGGCAAAATAATCTGCAGATCACAGAAATGGCAAGCATCAGTAAACACATGCAGTACCTTATGTGGTATTGGAGTGAAACTGAGGCCAGAAACTTGTATCTTTTTTCCTTATTATTTCCTGAGGGCCTGATCTAGTAGAAATGCTAAAAATACACCTAACAGACAAAAGAACAAAAAATACAGATTTTTCCATCACTTACTTTTAAAGATAAAGGGAATTGCCCATATTATCATAACTTTAAAAGGACTTCACAGACCAATGAAGAGGGAGGTCATCAGTTCAGTTTTTCCTCTCCCTGAAGAGGTTCAAAACCACCTGTCTCATCAATTAATAGATTTAGAGAAAGTCTTGTGGTTAAGACTGAGAAAGATCTCTGACTATACTGTTTGAAGTGTCTTACTGTCCCACAAGTAATAGTAATATAAAATGACTGAGTGAGCGAAAGAGGGCATTTTTCTCTATCCTAATGTTTGTACCTAGAAACAGGATAGGGCTTGGTTCCTGTCCCAATTTCATTGTCATCTGTTTTAGATGAAAGATCCTTTTGACAATATAATGGCTCCTCCATTAACGTAATCTGGTATTTTGAAATCTATTCAAAACATCTAACTCTTAGTTAGATGGTGGCATCTATATCTAGCTCCAAATTATATATGTAGTGTAATGAATATGAAGGGGAGGTAATGAATTTTGAAAAGGAAAGTAAAGCATTCTTCAAAGTTTACAGTTAGCTCAGTATTTTTAGTGGTCCAAATAGCTTATTTGGTCATGCCTAAGATACAACTTAAGAAATGAAGCAAAGAACACCCTGAGCAAGATCCTCTGTCCAACCCTAAACCCAAGCATTATCCCAATGCTTAGTGTTATAATATCCCATGCTTGCAAGTCATTCTTCTTGATGTGTTGTTTAATAATAAGTTATTAAAAAAGCTTAAAAAAGTCTTCAAATGTTTCAGGCCTAGAAAGGGTATCACAGGTTCTCATACCAAATCAACAACTCACAATTGTGACAATTTCCTTTTACAGCTGCAGAGCTGGTGCTGACTTGTGTGGGCATAGGCTATGCTTATGGAAATAAAAAATGAGAATATAAGAACTGGCACATTTTGTTGCACTTGTGGAACAGAAAAGTATTGTGCATGGCACGTGGAGGGCACTGAATAGCTTGTAGATCAGTAGGTCTATAGTGTAGGTAAGGTATCAAGCCAAGGATAATTCCTGCTCCTGCCATGAGTTGTAGCCAGTCTGCTCTAGAGGAGTCTAGTAATGGTTAGTATGGAAGCAGCCTGCACCAAATGAACTGCAAAAAGAGATCCTTCTATAGACGTTGCAAGGAAAATACAGATCATAGAATCACAGAATAGTTTGGGTTGGAAGGGACCTCTAAAGGTCATCTAGTCTAACCCCCCTGCCATGGGCAGGGACATCTTCAACTAGAGCAGGTTGCTCGGACCCCCGTCCAACCTGACCTGGAACGTTTCCAGGGATGGGGCATCCACCACCAAAGAAGCTAAAAATCAGTGCAAACCAAAATAAAAATTAGTACTTATTTAAGCAAAGTGGATTTAATAAAGAAGTTCTGAAGTTCTGCTAAACCTAATACTTCAGAGATTTCAGATTACCTTTAATGATACTGAGGGATCATTAAAGAGGAGAGATTTGCTTCTCAAACATTAGGTAGCGGACAAAGCTAAAGAGAGTTTACAAGACTACACAGGTCTGTCCTGTAAATATAAATACTGTTCTTTATTATTGAATGAGTTGAAGAACTGGACTTGTTTTTTATTTAAGAATAATACAAAGTTGTGAAAGATGTGCCATGTGAGATTAATCTTCAACATGTTTGGCTGAAAACATGCTTGAAACTCTTGTCACTCCATGACACCATATTTTTTTCTTCCAAAAATTTCTTAAGCAGAATACTGAGGTGTGGACTGTAGGGGGGGCAATTACACTATGCCACAACTTTATATAATGTTCAGTAGACATGTTTTGCCAGTCAGTTCATGAAAAGTTGAAAAAGTAATATCTACATTTTATCTAAACAACAACAAAAAAACCAACAAAAAAAGAGACCTGCATGTACCCAATATGAACAAGCCCTTCTGCTTTTTATAAATATCTGTTGGCTGTAAAGGGAAAATTGGAAAAGATTATCTGTCCTCCTGCTATTATGAGTGAGTGTATTCTCACTAAGGACCTTCACAGATCAGTTTCTCAACTCTATTAAAAAAAGTTTAAATTACCTTTTGAGGCAGACTGATCCATTATGCAAGACACTTCACCACTTGTTCAGAGGGGAACAAACTACAGCATTCTACATGAGATTTTCAGGCATAAAAATGTACATGACAGCAGTTTTTTTGCAGGTTTATGTCATATTAGTACATTAGTACATTTGTCATCATGTAATTCACAGATTTTAAATATGAACTAATGCTCTATGATTTCTAAATATTCACTTTTTAAAAACATTGAACAGAAACCAAAACTTATTAAGAGGGAAAGAGTATAATAGCAAAGATCACTTAGTCAATCTTTACATAAGTTTCTTACTCTGGCTGCATTTCTTCCTCCAAAGCTTTATAGGCCAAATCTTGTTCTAAATGAAATAGAAATTTGATATGTACTTTAATGAGGCTACAGTTTGGATCTGTATGAGGCATTTAGTGAGGATGAGAAACAAGCAAGCTCAGCATTCCTCTAAATGAGGATTTAGGACTTAGAGGAACCTAAAGAGAAGGAAATTAGAACCTTCCTTCCCCCTGCACTGACTTCGCTGCAGAGCACCACTGCCTAATGAGTCAGCATATATTTATTTCTCTTGAGTTGATAATCTTTCTCCTTATCTTGTGATAAGTTCTGCATACCTTGTTGTCTACATTTCCTTTTGTTCTAGCCAAACTCCAAGTTAGCTAGATGCTTCATTATAATCAGGAAGGCTTTCACCTTCATGCACAACCTTCATTCCCTGTTCCTGCTTCACCTGGTCCTGGACAGGAAATTCCCAAAACAACCGCAGTATTAAAGCTTTAGCAAGCAAATCATGTCTGTTCTCTACAAAGCTGTCTTAAAGTTTTGTTTTTCTAGCGGCAAATGGCTAAAGTATAAATTTACCATGTTTATTCATTATTGCTTTATGGAAGCAAAGAGGAAAAAGAAGGAAACGGAAGCCCATAACACCTTTCCCTCCTAAGAAAAAAAAAAACCCTCCACATAACTATCACACAGGATTTCTTTTTCCTGAGTCTCAATAGACAGCTAAAACACTTTTCTCCCTGAGATATCAGCATAAGAACTTTTAATGGTATATTGCTTTGTTTGAATAGATGATTCATAGATTTTAAGATGACAAAAGAATGATTTAGTATAAGCTGCTTATTATTATGTCATGCAAGGCTGAAATGAATGATAAGCAGGTTAATAAATATCTTTAAAACCTGAGTGGTTTATTCTATGGAAATCTTATTTTATCAGTAGTTTACTTTGTCTTGAATGTTGATTATGCATATGAATATACGCACCCATACAAATGATCATACGTGCACATAAACATGAGTGCATATCAGAATACACATATGTATAAGTCTTGTCTGAGAAGACATATATATATATATATAAACTGTGTGAAACTGGCAGTGATTTCATTGCCATCTGTTAAGTGTTTATAGACTATATCACATAACAATTTTTTCTTTTTTTTTATGAGATTGATGTGAAGCTAACAGACCCATCGTTGCCTTGGTCAACCAATTTCCCTTTTAAATGCTGGGGAGAACATTAGCTTGTCCAAATTCCCCAGACTCTACACTGTAGTCTGAAATTTATTAAAGAATCAACATCAGTCATCCAGACTGCTCCTTGATCCATAATTTTAATGTTCTTCCCTGCAAGTTAGTCTGATTAGCTTGCATATATATTCTGACTTATCTACTACATCCTTTCAGTTTGCACTGTGGTGAAATTCAATGCCCATATTTTATCATTTAAAAATAGGATCTAAACTGGATTTAAAACATTTAACAGCTGTCATTTAACATCATTTTATTTAGTGATGGGATAGAAAGTATTTTCTTATCACTTATGGTGGAATATTCCACCTGGCTTTGTTCCAAACACAGAAATGTTCGTATACTGTTTTGACATGCTGCATTATGACCGATTGATGAATTGGCCACCTGTGTCAGCTTTAGGTCATATATCAGTGCTAGAATATTTTTTGTTTCCAATGTAGTGTAGTACTTATTAGCCTTAATATTTGCCTTAGAAGTTTCATGAATACATTTAGTTTCCTTTAGCAATTTCTTGTATTTCCCAGTTGTCAATGTATACACACGGCTGTCAGCTTCTCCATTTTTCCATTGGTGATATACGTTGTTGGAGGTTCCTTGTCATTAAGTCAAAACTGAATGCAGCTTCTGGAAAAGAGTTTATTGCACATTTCTCTGGTCATGTTTTCCATACAGAAATCCTGGAGGGCAAATATTTGTTCCTATCAATGTTTTGATAACTCTTACCAGGCTTCCACAAAAGCAGAGCATTCAAATGCATGGGTAACTTGCATGCCAAAGGAGCCTGCAGAAAAGTTGGACACAGGATCAGTGTTAAAAACTGTGTGTTTAAAGAGCACTGTAACAATTCATCTTCCCCAGTCTACTAAGCTATCACTATACCACATTTCCGTAGTTTCTCTTTAATTGTGATGGTCTGATTATTTTTATAGAAACAGGTAAGATAATAACAATGTTTGATTTTATTATTTATTACATTTAAAACTGTTGTCATTGTGGAAAGTGTATGCAATCAACAGTAAACGATAAACAAAAATTAATCATGAACTTATAACCAATGATAATTCTATTTCCAATAAAGACAACTGTGTATATTCCCAAGTAACAGTCTGCACACAGTTTTAATGAGAGATGATAAGATTAGATACTTATTCCAGATAGCACTTGACTCTGGATGAAGTTCCACTGAAACAGAGGGACAAAAATAGGCAGAAGTTGCTACTCAGTTGTGGTCACACATATTACAATCTTGCTTTCTGTTTTGATTTGCTCATTTGTATGAAAGAAAGAACTTTAAAATACTATTTTGTGAAACTTGTAATAATATTGATAGAATTTTTTTGGATTTAAATGTCATGAGGTTATTCTGTATACATACACATGGATATATTTGTATATATAAGGAAATTTGAAGCAGACATGAATTATAGATATTAAAGTTATGATTTAATTTAATTGAATGTCTAATATTTCTCATTAGGAAAAAGAACCAACAAAAATTTTCTGGGTCCAGTCATGTTAGCCCTTTGTGCATTGAACTTGTATTGAAATAAAGGGAAGTCTAGCATGAGAGTTTGAAAAGTCACCAGAAGCTTTAGCTGTTAAGAATAGCATACACTGTTCTCCTTTATTTGAATGTTCATCCCATTGATTAGTGATGGATTCCTGCAATTTGGCTAACTGGATTATTTTTAACAAGTGAAAGACTAGGCATATTTGTTATATTATTAGCTCAATAGCCAGAGAGCATTATATTTTGCAAGGATTAGTTTGTTATTGTTCTTTCTGTTTGAAATCATAGTTGTCCCATAAGTGATGGAGAACAAAGCAGTTTAAAGTAGGTTAGCAAACAGAACGCGAAATAGACAGGACAAGTAAAGAATTGAAAATATTTCTGGAATATTGCCAAATGTATTTTAGACAATGTGAAGCACATTAGCGGGGGGGGGGGGGGGGGGAAGCACAGAAATAGCAGTGGGTATAAAACAAAGAGGCCATAGATTTTAATGCATTTTCTTGCAAATGAAGTCTTACGTTCTGCACAGTGATGTCTTCCATTGGGATTGATCTGGTTGCCTTAGCATAAAACACCCAGTGTCAACTGGGATTTTCTGCTGGCTTCCAGCTGTTTCTACAATAGCTTGCAAGTCTCATTTTCCTCCTGTGTCATAGCTCCCAGCTTAAGGTGTATGTCTTGGATACACTGGGACTTCTCAAATAGTATTGGACACTTAGTTTGGGTAGCTGAGCCCAAAATACTGGTCTCAACAACACGACTCGTTTATACATTTTTAGATATGTTTTATGAAAGATCTTAGTCAAGCAAGATTAAAAAAAAAAATCAAGGACATGAACCATCACATTATATAGAAATAATACTGATGGGGGCAGTTCAGAAGGCAGTAGTGACCTGCAAAAAATTAATTGTATAAATCATGAAACAATTTTTAGCTGCAAAGGTCAGTCTAGGACAGAGTAAATATAGCACTGAAAAGGTAGCCAAAGAGAGCAAGACAAAGAAGTATGCTATATTGTCCTTACAAGTATCTGGAAATTAATTAATTCCATTCAAAAGGAATGAGCTTTTTAAGGTGAATTGGAAGGATTTGATTTTATTTGTTAGCTTATTTTCATAAGATTACAGAAAAGAATATACAGAAAGTCAACAAAATTAAAAGAAAATTGTTACTGTAGTTAGTGAAAACTAAGATAGTCGTGAGGTCTATACATACACCTGAGATTGAAACTTTCTGCGGCAAGTGATACCAAAGCTACCCAAGTCAGACATCAATACAGAAAAATTCCCATTGCCCAGTCTTTTCTCTCTCTCTCTGTCTATTTATACCACAGTTTGTTGTTATTCTTGGGGTCAGAAAATTTTGAGAGCTGAATGCTGACAAATTAAATCTTCAACAGTGTTTTAACAAAAATTGTATTATCTTTCTCCCCCTCTATTTTATATAGGTATGTGAAATAATTTAAAGGGTTTTATTTTAAAAGATTTAATTCCATGCTTACAAGTATCTGGCATAGTCCACTCACTGTTGTCACTTGTTCTTTTGAAGTAAAGCTGATAAAGTATATGGGCTGGAAGAGCAGAACAGCCAGTCCCAGAAGATAGGGATCAGTGGCATGAAGTCTACTTGGAGGCCAATAACTAGTGGTGTACACTAGGGGTCAATATTGGATCCAGTCCTGCTCAACAACTTCATTAATTATCTGGATGACGGGGCAGAGTGTACCCTCAGCAAGTTTGCTGGTGACACAAAGCTGGGAAGCATGGGTGATACAGCTGAGGTTTTTGCTGCCATCCAGAGGGACCTCAATAGGCTGGAGAAATGGGCTGGCAGGAACGTCATTAAGTTCAACAAGGGGAAGTGCAAAGTCCTGCACCTGGGGAGGAATAAGTCATGCACCTGGGGAGGAATAACCCCAGCATGAGTACATGCTGGAAAGCAGCTGGGCAGAAAAGGACCTGGGGGTCCTGGTGGACACCTAGTTGAGCATGAACCAGCAATGTGCCCTTGTGGCAAAGGCGGCTAATGATATTCTGGGATGCATTAGGAGGAGTGTTGCCAGCAGGTCGAGGGAGGTGATCCTTCCCCTCTACTCAGCACTGGTGAAGCCACACCCGGAGTGTTGTGTCCACTTCTGGGCTCCCCAATACAAGAGAGACATGGACATACAGGAGGCAGTCCAGCAAAGGGCCACAAAGATGATGATGAAGGGCCTGGAGCATCTCTCATATGAGGAGAGGCTGCGAGAGCTGGGACTGTTCAGCCTGGAGAAGAGAAGGCCTGGGGGGATCTCATCAATGTGTACAAATGTCTGAAGGGAGGGTGCCAAGAGGAAGGAGCCAGGCTCCTTTCATTGGTGCCCAGTGGCAGGACCAGAGGCAATGGGCACCAACTGAAACACAGGAGGTTCCCTCTGAACATCAGGAGACACTTTGCTACTGTGAGGGTGACCGAGCACTGGCACAGGTTGCCCAGAGAGGATGTGGAGTCTCCATCCTTGGAGATATTCAAAATCTGTCTGGACATGGTCCTGGGCACCCCATTCTCGGTGACCCTGCTTGAGCAGGGGCTTGGACCAGCTGACCTCCAGAGGTCCCTTCCAACCTCAACCATTCTGCAATTCTATGAAAATGATGACTTTCAGCATTACAACTTGAATTCTGAAACTCTGATATTCTAATTATAACTTGCTTTCAGTTTATCCAATAGCAAGAGGATGCTCCATAGCAATACTTGTTTGTCCCTGACACTTGAGACCCTGTCTTCCTAAAAGTAGAGTGTTCTATGCTGTTATAAAGTGTGTTTTCTTTATTCCAACATTGCTTGTATCTTAAGAATGGTCTGTGAACTTTTTTCATTACACTTTCTAGTATGGTATTCACTAACATCTTTCACAACTTGCATGGTTTTTATCCAATCCCATAATCTGAGAAAGAATGGCATGTTTAGTACAGTATGATTGCCAGATGCTTCAAAGTCTACAGGCGTTATGCTTCTAAACCAGTTAGGTCCTTCAGAAAAGAATACATTCTTCCTTATAATAGTGGAAAGCTAGTTTGGCCGAGATACTAAAAAATACTTTTTCCTTGAGGTATATGTTTTATTCTTTACAATCTTTCTGGTGCAATTGTCAATAGTTTAGAGAAATGGAAAACAATATTTTAAGTCAAAACAATTAAAATATGTTTTTTATATACAAACCTAGGATGGTTTTTTTTTGCCATGTCAGTATATTTTGCTGAATACACAGTTACTGCAACCATATCCATAAAGTCCAATTGTTAACCCCAGTCATAACAGCACAACTACTATACAGGGCCACTCCAGAGGTAAAGCCTCTTCTGTGATACTTATGCCCAGTCAGTACCACAAGTAGATTCTGCTCAGTGTTTCTTCCCCTTGTCTCTGGAGCTCCCAGCCCCAGTCCCATCACTTCTTCAGCCATAGCTCATCTCCTTGTGTCAGGGCCAGTTCTGCTTGCAGTTCTAACCACTGAGAAGAACAATTTTTCTGGTGAAGTGAACCGTAACGTCTGTGCAGTGTTGTTCCAAGATCTCTGAGCTAGCTGGTAAATCTGTATAGCACAGGGCTGAGCACAGTCTCATAGAAGTACTAGTTTAAGTCCCCAGATCAGAGTAGGTAATAGCTTTCTTCCTAATACTGACAGCTAATAGCATGTGAAGTAACTTGAGTCAGCAAAGCTTATATTAAAAAAACAATAGATTAACCTAGAGTGGCATCTTTAGTCTATAAATTTATTTAGATTTATTTTTAGTGGAGCTTGTTCCAGCAGGAATTTTGAAAGCAAGGAATGGCTAGAAATTATGTGAGTACATGTATGTGTCCCCATCCCAAAGACATGCATTGGGTCAGAAAGGGAGAAAAAGGTTCTACCGCCCAGAAGTTAGATCATTTACCTAGCCAACATGGTGTTGTGGTTTAACCTCATCCGGCAACTAAGCACCACACAGCCGCTCGCTCACTCCCCCTCAGTGGTATGGGGGAGAGAATCGGAAGGGTAAAAGTGAGAAAACTCGTGGGCTGAGATAAAGGCAGTTTAATAAGTAAAGCAAAAGCCGCGCATGCAAGCAAAGCAAAACAAGGAATTCATTCACTCCTTCCCATCGGCAGGCAGGTGTTCAGCCATCTCCAGGAAAGCAGGGCTCCATCACGCATAACGGTTACTTGGGAAGACAAACGCCATCACCCTGAATGTCTCCCCCCCTTCCTTCTTCTTCCCCCAGCTTTATATGCTGAGCATGATGTCACATGATATGGAACGTCCCTTTGGCCAGTTTGGGTCAGCTGTCCTGGCTGTGCCCCCTCCCAGCTTCTTGTGCACCTCCAGCCTTCTCAGTCGGTAGAGCATGGGAAACTAAAAAGTCCTTGACTAGTGTAAGCACTGCTTAGCAACAACTAAAACATCGGTGTGTTATCAACATTATTCTCATGCTAAATCCAAAACACAGCACTGTACCAGCTACTAGGAAGGAAATTAACTCTATCCCAGCCGAAACCAGGACACATGGAAATCAACTGCATCTCCCTTTTCCAGATGAGGCAGGGAACATTGAACAGAAAGGAAAGAGAGCTCAATGACTTTGGGACTGGGATATTTTTCAGGAAATGGAAAATGCTGGTTCTTGGTTCAAATAAAACAGGCCATATCAAAACAAGAATTTTAAAAGAAAAGTTTCATTTTTCTGTGGTTTGGGAGGGGAATCCTGAGGTGATGCTGCAACTCCTAAATTTTACATCATTGGACCTTAAGAAAAATAAATCTCCTGTGGATACTTAGGTGCCTCAGAATAAGCTCTGTTATATGCATCACAGAGACAGAAGTGCCTCAAATTACCTATAGCAGAGTATGTGGGCTGACAGTACTGTGGTTTCAGTCTAGTCTTTCTCACAGCCTGGGGAACCATATTTATGGGTTGAAAGTCTGCCCTGGAGATAATGCTTATTCTGTCTTTCAAGTCAAGAAAGAGAAACGGTCCTTTCTTTCTTCGAAAAGACAACTCAGCCTCTGTGGAGGTCTCCTGTGGGGTTCTGTAGGCAGTTATTATTTAATCCTCTGGATCACAAAACACATCGCAACCTGCAAAGATGAAAAGGTACATTTAGCCAATCTGCATTTAATCATATGCATTTCAACAAAATTACTCATCTTTCTGTACTCTGGCATGCAACGTATAGTATGTGACTATGCTTCTACAGTCATGAATATTAATTATTTTGTCCAGAGAAATGTGTATTCTCTTCAGAGCTAGTGGTTAATAAATAATCCTCAAAGCTTCTTTATAACTTGAGTCCCAGACTTTTTCCAGAATTTCATGAAAGAGAAACTCCTGAAATTGAAAGGTCTTCTTGAGAAGTATTCTTTGTACCCTCCATGACTAGGTTTGCAACAAGTTGGTATTGTAAGTTCCTGAAAAGTAATTAAACTGTACATGAACTACCAAAAATTCACGATACTTCCTCAGCAATTTTTGTATACTTTTCTATAGTAACTGCCAAGTACTACGGGAAATAAGATCCCTAAACAAAAGTAAAGTCAATGCATATATGCCTGACCTGAAAATGAACGATGATGGATGTCAGTACATGGCTATAACTACATCTGAAATACGCTATGACTTGCAATATGAATTTCACTTTTCTGATATAAACCAGTTAACACACTGACATTTCACAAGAATGAACATTGTACTATGAGCAATAGTTTTTCATAAATCTTGGCTGGGTTCTGCTAAGTAGCCATTGGATAGCTTCCAGCCATCTGGCTAGCATGTCAGCTTCAATGAAAGCACAATTCAGCATGACGGTGGGAGAATAACTACTCAAGAATTAAAGTATTAAATATTTTGAATATTGGGAAAGGTGTGGAGTTTGGAAACTTTTAGTAAAGCAAATATCTTTCTGTGAACAAGAGGATATTTTGGTATCAAAGAAACATAGCAAGCCTTTCTGTTTTCCTGTTTGAAATCCCACCGATGTTCTTCAAGTGGAGACTTTTTTAAAGTTCCTAACTGTGGGAGAGCTAATTACATATAGTGTATTAAAGATGCTCTACAATATTCTCATTACCTACTAGGGTTAGATTCTAAAGAAATAGGAGTCCTCTAATTTTATTAAACTGGTCTAGTATTTTAAAACATACCTCATGGGAGCAGGCTAAAACTTAGCCTATTGTGGTGGGAGATTTAATTTGCAGAGAAAATTAAGAGTATTCTTAAAAAGCATTAAAATGCATTCAGTCTTGCTGCTAACTTTGTTTGATGAAACCATTCTCAGAATTATTAACCTGAAAGACAGTGAATGAGCAGTGTCACTCAGTATCCTGGTTGCTGAGGAAAAAGATCCTTGACATTGATACAAGGTAAAGGAAAAAGTGCACTCTGCAGTTTGCTTTCTTAATTGGTGTTTTTCATACTTTTTTCTGCATAATGTATGTAAAAAAAAAAAGTTGCTTTGTTTTTAGTAGCATATATATTTCTAGCACTAAGAAATGCTTTCCTAGTGCTTTTCAACCTTAAACTCAGAATTTACCCTAAAACAACCACTTCCAGCAACTGCATGCTTTATTACTAAACAAGAGCGAAAGGAACAAAGACCATCTTGAGGATTCTGTTTCCAGACATTGCAAGAAACTGAGCCTGGCAGCAGCAGGAGTAGGAGGCCAGAATAAAAGATGTGCTACTTATAAGGCAAGGATAATTTTTGGCCAGTCAATCAAATTCTCTTCAGAGTTGTAATTATCTCTCCCTCTTCATGCTACTGTCAGTACAGCTCTCATTCTGGCCTACTATTTCACAACAGCTTTCACAAACTACAAGGACCGTAGGTCTAGTCTGCAGGTGTCAGAATGGATTTTTTCCAATGCATACAGTGCCTTCATTTTGAACTGCAAATTAGGCACAGAAATGGAAAATTGGGACCTTACTTGGTTCTACTCTGACTCAATGAAAAGTGCTCCACTGAGACAGTTGTTAGTCTGATCATCTGTGTTAAGAAACTCTTTTCAGCGGGAAGATATGTCTTGATTGTAATTTATTGTTTTGGGGTTTGTGGGGTTTTTGTTGATGTTGTTTCTTTCATTTAAATATCTGGATTAACACTTTAGCTGCTTTATTGCCTTTTTATTCAAATAATGACAGGTAGCTGAGGTTGGAAGGAGACACTGGAATCATCTAGTCTAACATCCCTGTTCAAAGCAGAGCCAACTAGAACAGGTTGCTCAGAACTTTGTCCAGCTGGGGTTAGAATGTCAGGGCAACCTGTTCCAGTCTTTGATCACCATCACTGTTAAATGGTTTTTCTTACACTTAGATGGAATTTACTGAATTTCAGTTTGTGCTTATTGCCTCTCATCTGTCACTGGGTGGTACCAAGAAATGTCTGGCACCATCTTCTTTACCCAACCCCATCAGGTATTTATATACATTGATAAGTTACCCCCGAGGCTGAGAACAATACACTTTGAATGAGCTAGGCATTTCTGTGTTTTCTAGGCTATAGGGATTGCTGCCATAAAAACAGTTTTATAAGTTCATCTGGGAAAAATATTTGATCATTTTTTAAAAATCTATGACCAAATAATTTTAAAAATACAGGTGATACAATAAGTTAAAATTAAAATGTTTATAATACTTTCAAAATTAAACATTAATTTCAGATTTTTTAAGCAAAATTACTCCAGTTTCTTAAAGTTTTAAAAATGAAATTTTTGTTTGTCCTTTCTTTACAGTTTTCAGAATTCTGAACATAGAGAGATTCAATTATTACATTCTCTCTACTCTATACCAATCAAAAAAATACAAAAAGTATTAAAATCTGAATCCTTATTTGCTTTATTAAAATCATACAGTGATCCTCACATTCCTGGAAATCAGAAGAAAAGGATAAAGTTAACCAAAGTTTGGGCTTTCTTATACATTTGCAATGTGGTATTTTTATTATTATTATTATTTTACAGAAAATGCTTTTTTACAGTTCCAATAAAAGTGTCACATCCATGCTCAATGGATGTAAAAAGAGTGACAGACTGAAGCATATTACAGACATTTGAGGCTAGAGGAGAGAGACTTCATGCAAGGAACAGTGATCAGAAGAGTCATACCACACAGTGATGCAGGGAGAGGACCAAACTGAGGCAGAAATCCAACATTTAGTGCAGAATCACTGACATGTGCCTATCCTGGATGTTTCTGTATCTAGATATATTGACTGTACTTCTTTGCATTATTTATTAACTTTGCCTATGGCATTTTCAGTAGACTTTTTTTTTTTCCCAATTATTACTTTATCAGACTGTTTTGACATTCTGGTGAGGCCTTTACCATAAGTTCCTATTTTAATTTTCTGTGCTTGCAAAAGATTAGATTCAAAAAAGAACTTTAACATCGAAACACCTAACCTTTATCTATCACGGTGCTACAAATTTCAGGTCAGTGATTGCGAGCCTATAAGATACGGGAAATATAAGTGGGAAAGATATGCACCTAAGAATGGGAATTGCTGAATCAGGTCTGTAGGTGAAACCATGTAGCTATGTATACCAACTCAAAGCTATCTGTCTGAGAATCTGTTCAAGATTAGATAATTTAAATTGTAATAAATTTATTATAGCATATATATGTGCAGTACCAAACAAATCCCATCTCTGTCCATCTTTTCTACAAGGCTCAAACTTATAGCCTGTCTGTATTCTATATTGCAGCCATGTGGAAGAGACATGTTTTTAAGAAAGAAGCTGTGGTTTTTTTGTGGCTTCAGACCAAATGATAGTGTGGAGACTGAGTGGATTCAGATACCTAAACACTTTCATCACAGATATACACAATTTTACAAATTACATGACTTTCCTGTTCTCTGTGAGAGAACATGAAGTCCAGGAGAGACTGGTGGGTCAGCACAGGGGTTCCAGATGTGCCATGCGTCCTCCTTTAACTTCAAGTGCTCTTCTCTCAGGTATCTCTGGAAGTCAAAGAGATGGTGCTGACCCTGTTGCAGGGCTGTAGGATCCCTGAGGTTTTCTTTCTGAGCAACTCTGGACACTGTCCATGATGGGATGGGGTAGAGAGTACCCAAATCTTGACTGGCCCATTCAGATTCACTAGATGCCCAACAAATGACTGGTGCTGGCGTCCAGTCTTCCTGCCTCAAAGGATCGCAACAGTCACAACTTTCATACTGTTTCAAAGGCTTATGTTTAAGTTACTTCTCTGCTTAGCTACTCCCTTATCTTATAGGGTCAATTAAAGCTTATCCACATACGTTAAGACTGCTTTCAACTAGGCCTAACTTATGCTAACTGCTACAAGTTTCCATACCAAGCAATTAAATAATGTCAAACATTAGTGTTGGTAAGAACTTGGGACATAATTAATCTCAGTTAATGTTAAAAACCTAAAGACTAGTCATCTATGTTGTCTTTTCAATAGCTATTTCTCTTCACTGACTACAAAATGAGACTTGTTCAGGTACAGATAACATTTAGGTCACACAAATCCCATTTTCAGGCATCCCTTAAGCTTAAGGAAGAACTCAGTGAGGTTTTCAGCTAGTATCTACTATTAGGTTTCTAAAGAAACAGCTGGATTTTTTTTGTTCTTTGCAGAAAACCAAAACCACAGAATTAACTTTTTCCTTTTAAATTCCATTGTTTTCCCTCCTATTTTGAAGCATATGTTTTATATAATTTGTCACCTCTTTATATACTCAGCTGTGGACTGGTTTCTAAAAATCTGTTCATGTGGTCATCCAATGCTTTCCCAAACCATTCTGCCATACAATTAGTTCCTAAGTTGACTGTTTACACGCTGCTGTCTCCTAAAGATACTAGCCTTCTGACAGTTTAGGACAGTAACAAAACATACATAATAATACCATAACTTGTCATTTATACACATGCACACATTTGTCACAACCTACAAAAAAGAGAAGTATGATAAAGCACATGAGCTTTCTAACCACTGTGACCAGCACTCACCTTCTGCCATTATTGGTAGCTATTCTTTCTCCTGAGTTGCTGAAGTCTTTTTTGAAGCTCTTAAATGGGAAATATTTAAAACATTTTTCTTCTCTAGATGGAGGTATTGAAAGCTGATGCATAAGAGCTTTCATGCCATCCCAGAACCTCATTTACTGTATTCTCCTGGGTGTAATTCACATTGTAGTATTCAACAAGGACCTTCTCTAATTCTGCAGTAGTGCCATATTTTTGCACATAAAAAAGTGTTAGTCATTTATTTAAACAGTTTAAGGCTGAAAATGTCTAGGCTCATGTTATATTGCAAGTGCATGATTTGATGTTGAATTCTTACCTTACTTCTTAAGATTTAACCTTATACCTTGTGCATATATTATGAATTTGCTGCAATAGAAGAGAAGTTAATGTCTTTATATATTTGATGTCTGTGAGTGTAAAAAGTACAACTGCACACATTAGCATTTAATTTCCTCCAAACGTCTGCCAGTTAAAGATCCCTGAGGATTTTGTTTAATTTGTAAGTGAAAGCTGGAAGCCATTCTGCTTTCTCTGTGTCTGTCCTCCACACCAGAGTTGAATTAAACATCTCCCCTATGGTTTCCTTTACCTGCAAAAACAAAGCAAATGTACTAACAGAAAAAGGACCTGCATCTGAATTAGACAGGTGCATGCCGGTTAGGTGGATATATACATAAGTGGGTAGCCAAGCTGTCATTCCTCACCCTTGCCTCCAGTGAAAATAAATCTCCTCTATTTACTTTCACTCATTGAATCATCCAAAATAACATTTTTCTGTTGATTAAAGCAGCTAAATCTTTCTTCTTTGAGTGTTGGAAGGTCATGGTCAATTTTTTTTTCGTTTGTATTTGTCATATGCTTTCTTAATCAACAAAAAACCATAAAAACATTTTCAGCATGGAGGTACAGCACTTTCACAGATTAGCCTTTTGTATCCTCAGATGTTGAGACACAAGTGAAAGTTGCTGTGACAAGCAATGAAAAAGGAAGACAAAAAATATACACCACAAAACCAGAGATGTTTTAACAGTGTCAAAAATTATGATGAAAATTTGAGCAAGAAAAGATATATGTAGTTTTAAATTAGTTTAAGAGAGCTTTATTATATAACATCAAATTACAATTTTGCAGGTAAGAATGCTTCTTCAGCTAAAAAATAATCTGATTCAGCCAATAAGAAATAAAAATAAAACTTGTATGATGATAAAAAATATATCTATGTGAACTGGTATGCCATGTAGCACTGGCAATCACCCAAGCCACAAAATAAGAGAATTGCTTACTATTTTGTTTTTTCCTCTGATGGTACTACTGTCATACCCAGCATTTTGATGTTTGAGTTCAAAAGCTCTCTATATATGTACAAGAGCAGAAGTGTCTGTGTAAATACATAAAAAGAACAAAAGGGAGAAATTAATGTAAATCATGAGTTGAAAAATGTCATTAGTGAGGTTAAAGACAACCTTCAGAAATATGTGGTCAATATGATGAGGGGTAGGGACATTGAAACAGTGAATGGAAAAAAGAGAATTATATTAAGAGCATATTTTTGTACTAAAACAAGAGGGTAAATTGATAACATTGCACCAGCATTTTTCAAAAACATAAATTAGGTGCTGTAGGCAACTGTCCTGATACTGAGTCTGGACAAAGACTTGAAAGACTGAAAACAGATATAGAAAATTAAAAAAAAAACAAAAACAAAACCTGATTTGAATTATTTATAAGAATGAGTAGGTTTTGAGTAAAAAGAGGTCTTCAAAAGGATCTTGGTATACTTTAGGAGATTTATATCACTGCTGGAGAAGGTTATTATGTTACATATGCCAAACACTGGTTTTAGGTGCTAGGTTAGAGTGGTGATATTTTCTTTCAAAAAAGTTGTCAGAGATGTGGCTTGAAAAAAGGCTGTTTCCCAGATTCTCAGAGATGACATGGTATCCAAAGTATATTGAGGCAAAATACCAGGAATCCAAGGCTAGTAATAATTTTTTGTTCTGCTGATTGATCACTTCTCATTGTTGAATGGATACTTTACAGTGCATGGTCTTGTTGTCCCCAACCCTTCCTTAAACACAGCTGCTTTTCTTTTGGGTATCATAACCCCAATCAAATTCTTATTTGGTTTAAAATAAGAGGAAAAGATGCCATTTCTCTCAGCTTTTTTGTTTGCCAGCAAGTAAATGTTCAAAGAAATCTTAGCATCACTGTTTTTTTGTTTGCTATATCCCTGCAGCGCCAGATAACCCAGTGCCAATTAATTTGGTCTCCCTACCAGTTTTGCTTGACATTTTTATGTCTGATGGAGATTTACCATGATGTTTGCTAACCACCCTTGACTAAGGGACAGTTGATCTCTTTCTTCATCTCAGGTCCAAAGGATGAAAGGATCTCATGCAGAGGCCGTTGCAGCTTCTTTTGTGATCTTTTCTAGAAGAACCCATTAGGACAGTTCAGAGTGTGGTGTGATCAGCTCTACCATTAACTGTATCTCTGACCTCAGTGTGAGCACCTTTCAGTATTGTGTTCTTTCCTCATTAATGATGTCCCCAAAAACTTCCTGTTTTTTATACATTATAATCGTCCTTGCTAACTGAGGTGCATGTTAGCAATCAGCATTGGATAAGTCTCCAAAACATGATCTGTTTGTACCTGAGGAATGGAACGAGACTTTCTTACAAATTATGTATGTCCTTGATAGACATGTAAACTAAGTGGCACAAATTCACCTGCTTATATCCCTTACTTTTTTAAAAAAGACAAAAAACCACAAACAACAAATAATCAGTTTTGACTGTTACTATGGACAATATGAAATACTGTCTAACAGAAAAAAAGTTATTATAAAAAATTACAGCCTATACCCTATAATATATAATAGTTATACACTGGGAAGTAGGGCAAGATTCATCCAGAATGTAGATGCAGGTCTGCATAGTCACAGAATCAGGATCATGGGATGTTATCTAGAGCATGCACAACGCACTATTAACCAGGGAGATAGGACGAGGACATGATTTCAACTAGCTTGCCTGCTACGTATGTTCCTGAGAAGAAAATAGGTGTAACTTTTACCTCTAAGCCTGGCAAAATTACCTGAATTGTTTTTTATCCACATCTGCATTCAAACAAATTGGCACATTAAATCCCGTATTTGCAGACATGGGTTGTTACTACAGCGCTTGGGCAGGCTGTGTTATTCCCAATTAAGGTGTCAATCTTAAGTCTGACTTCTCTTGCCTTTTCAGTTCTTGACAAAGTTGCTTTGTAGCATAGTTATTTTTGAAAAACAGGAACAGCCCCATTTGCCATCCCCTTTGAAATCATGTCAGATTAACAACATTGGATTCTCTAAGTCTACATATAGCGTCTCATGCAGTAAACTACGTAAGTGACAGCAGTTGACAGTATGCTATCCTCTTCTCTACATACTTTTAAGACTTAAGCTTTGATAAATGATTTCACAGTTAATGAGTGAGATGACAAGTACAGGAACAGTTATAGTCAGGAATCCTTGTTTGAGCTGGGATTTCTGGAGGGGAGGGAGGGTCTCTGAAATGGTAGTGTGGGAAGAGGAAGCTGTGCAGTTGAATGACTGCAAGCACATTGCAGGACTGAGAGCAAATGCATTGTATCACGTGATGCCTGCAACAAAGGCTACAGATGCTCTAGCTCCCTTTTTACTCAGGGCAGTCTGTACCTAGAAGTGACGAGGGCCTCAAATGATTCTAGTCATCAAATTACAGCAGATCTTAGAAATTTGAACATGGTCTTTAGACTGTCAAGAGGTAAACACTCTTTGAACTGCCTTTTTTTTTTTTTTTAACCTCACCTCGCAAAAAAGAACAGACATCCTGTAAACTGAAACTCATTTTTCAGGGATCATGCAGGTTTTTTGACAAAGAAATATGGAGGCAAAGTGGCTGAATTTTTTTTTTTTTTCCTAGAAAGAGAAGGAGCAGCAAGGTCCCAGTGGAGCACTATGGTTCTTCTTTTCCATCTTTTGAAAAATTATTCAGATACTTGCAGTTCTTCTCTTGTCAACTTCCCTTTTTCTGTCCTTACACACCAAGCTGTCATTTATACTATGGGAGAATGAGGACGTCCTCAGCTATGGAAAGAGGGGAAATATAAAGGCCAGGAGAAGGTGTGATGTTGTACAAAATGTAGCATTTTATATACCAATGAAAAAGCTGCAAAATGAATTGGTAGGGAAGTGCAGAAGAAAATACTACTTTATTCATTCTGATACGGTACAAGTACAGTTAATTGAAAATTAGAAGGCAGTTAAGCATTCATAATTTAAACTTTAAAATACCTGATGATTTGTAAGACTTACTGCGATAGTCTGAGATTGAACTTGGGCATTTTTTGTGATTTACATTGACAATATCTATTCTAGTCTGCGGATTTTTAGTCTGAAGGATTAACATTTGCCAAAGTTATGAGCACTAGAAAAACATCATATAAAATCAAACAGAATGTGTAAGAGGTGATAAGGCCAAAACTCACTTTGATTATATTTGAGTAGGTGTAATCCAGATACCTAAACAGAAAAACTTGTTTGCTTGTGGGAATATGTAGACTGTAATGAATACTGTCTATGCCCACGGCATATGCATTTTCCTCATGTCTTGAAGATCATTCATTCTGTCCAGCTAAATGACAAACATAAGTTTTACACTGTGGACACATCTGCTTATTTTCCTTTGGACATCCCTGAAGAAGCAAAATTTCAGTAACTAAGTATTTGTCTGCCAGCAGGTTAATGAAATTTAAAAGGAGCTAAATTGAATTATTGAATTGATATACAAATGCCACACCAGGTAAATAAGAACGGGAGGATTTTTGTTTCTTTTTTTTTACTGTATGAAACATAAATATATTATATGTGACAAATGTTATACTAGAATTGAATCTAAGACTTCCACTACTAAAAAGAGAAAGTTTGAGAAAAGCGTAGCACATTTCTGATGAGCTAACTATACATTTTTGGATTTCCCATAGTTCTTTATTTTGACACATGATGTAAGCACTCAGCATAAATTCACCTTGACTAAGTTTGCTAGTTGGAAATTTCTGTGTATAGTACAAGCTGGTCATCTAGGCAGAGCAGTAATTAGTGGTGAGAGACAGGCATCCTCAGGAGACCATTCATTTTGTTCTAGTACAGATGTGATGAACTGCCTTTGGAGGAGCCTTCTTTTTTCAACTGAGATGGTGATAAAACATTAGGAGGCATGGCTGATACGCTGGATGTTTGTGCTGCCATTCAGGAGGACCTCGACAGGCTGGAGAAATGGACTGACAGGGCCGTCATGAAGTTCAACAAGGGGAAATACAAATTCCTTCACCTGACGAAGAATAACCCCAGACACCAGTGCATGCTGGGGGAAGGCCATCTGGAAAGCAGATAGGCATAAAAAGACTTCAGGGTATTGGTGGACACAGTTGAACATGAGGCAACAATGTGCCCTCGCAGCAAAGGCCAAAAAGCCTCCTGAGCTGCATTAGGAAGAGCGTTGCCAGCAGGTCAAAGGAGGTGATCCTTCCCATCTAAGCAGCACAGGTGAGGCCACATCTGGAGTGTTGTGTCCTGTGTCCAGTTCTGGACTCTCCAGTACAAGGGAAATATGGACATACCAGAACAAGTTCAGAGCAAAGGGCTATGAAGGTGCTGAAGGGATTGGAAAATCTGTCATATGAATAGAAGATGAAAGAGATGGGACTGTTCAGCTTGGAGAAGACAAGGCCCAGGGGGATCTTCTCAATATGTATGGATACCTGATGTGGGGGTACTAAAGAGTCAGACTCTTAGTGATACTTAGTGACCGAATAATAGGCAACGTGCACAGAGTCTAATACGGGAAGTTTTATTTAAACAAGAAAAAAGTTTTTGCTGTGAGAATTGTTGAACACTGTAACAGATTGTCCAGAGAGGCTATGGATTGGTATCCTTGGTATTTTTCCTCAAGTGGGTTGGTGTCCTTGGAGATATAGAAAACTTAACTGGATAAGGTGCTAAGCAGCCTGCTCTAGCTGACCCTACTTTTCGCAGGAGGGGACATTCCCAGAGGCTCCTTTCTGAACGATTCTGTGATTCTGTGAAACCTCTGCAAGCAGCCAAAACTAAACACTTCTTAGTATCTAACATGCGATGAGATAAATTTCTCCCTTAAAGGCTAAGTTGTTAAATTTACTTAACAAAAGTTTATTAGTAACAAAACCAAATTATACTATTAATGTATTATTTATGTAAATCATACATAATTTACATAAAGCTATATAAAATCTGTATATAAACTTTTCTGTGTTTACAGAATTATATAAATTTTATTTATTAAATAAATTAAATACTCTTCCCAATTTTTCCCATTTCTTTGGAGAACCGTGTAATGTTTCATTACAGCTTGTCTTTGAATGAAAGCTTGCATCTGGGCCAAGAGTTTTGCAGCAATTGTAACATGACCAAAATTGGCAGGATTTCTTGCTGCTTCTCCAAAGTTGTTATTTCCCTGAACTTTCTTGGCTCTTATTTGAGTAGGAGTGAGATTCATGTGAGAGTTTATATGTCTACAGTAAATAACCCTATTCAGCTTTCAGAAAGCCTTGTAAGCTAGGCTTTTGTATCATTGGTACGTGTACAACTTGTCAAGGCGTATTTCATCTTGTCTTTACTTCTGACATAACAGAATACATGACAAGATCTCAACAGCATGAGTCATGGCATAATGAAAGGTTTTCCACCTTTCTCAGTTTGGGCAAATTATAAAAATGGAAAATCTTACACTCTTAATGTACACTTTTAGAAAAATTATTCTGTATGGTATTTAGAAAATTGTTTTTCATTAATAACTTTTACATAGTATATAGTATTCTTTATTTGTCAAGATTCAAATCAGTAATTATAGGTGTCAACAGATGCTTATACCTATTTGGAAACATTTTACTGGCATCAACGAGAAACAACAGATTTCATCTTTCAAGTTCCAATTCAGTATTTTTCATATGACTCTATATAGATAACTACAGTGATAAATGCATGCCTATGTTTATCTCCATGGAAAAAAAAAATAGGCTTTTTATGGCTCACTGGTTCATTGAAATCACAGTTAATCATAAACCAGCAATAGAGATGTAAATGTATTTAGAAAGGACAGGGGCCAGCTTGTTAGACAATATGTGGCACATAGAGTTCAGTTATTCAACTTACTATGATCTACTCAGGGAAGTAATTTATACCGACAGTGTAGAATTTCCGTTCGTCTAAAAATCCCATACAAGCTTACCAAACGCTAAGAATCAGTCTAGGACATCCTTCAGAGATAACTTTAATTTTACTATGGTAGTTCTAAGTGAATAGTCACATAAACATTAATATATTAATTTTCTTTTGCTTGTAGTATACTTGTAGTATATATGAAGTTCCATCTTGATGCACACTGCCTTTACAAAGACTTCTTAACTATACAACAACATATAGGGCATATGTTGCAGAAATAACAAGGGGAGAATCAAAAGTTCCTATTTATATAGATCCTGCAGCCCCTCAGCATTCTGAATTTATGCAAAGGATTTTCTAGCTCAAACTCTCACATAAATACTGATAAGTCCTCTGCTGGAGCATTGCAGCAATATTATGACTATAAAGTATGACTCAAAAACAGTACTCAGAGTATACATACAAGACAAGATACATACAGTCTAAGATTGAAGTGGACTGTTTGGTCTATAAGTGAAAAGAAAGTGAAGAAGATAAGAATTTTCAGGTCTATAGAAAGAATATTGTAAGGAGGAAAGAAAATATTTGTTTGTGATTGCCGTGATGAATAAGACAAGAAATAATAAGCTGTGATTCCAATGCGGGAGGTTCATATTACACATTAGGAAAAACTTCATGGTGAAGATAATGAAGTTCTCAAAAAAGAACGACTGCAAGAGTTGCATTTCTTTATGAGTAAAGAACCAGCAGTGCTAAATTCCATGTGTATCATTATTCCCAACACAGAGATCTTTGTAGGAGACTGTGGACTGTTATAAATTGGAACAATATTAAAAAGCCTACTCTCATATATATCGACATTTTATATAAAAAATGTCATTCATTTTGGAAAAGAATTATGTTTTTCAGAAGAAAATGCCTAAAAATAAAACTATCTGGAACTTACGTGGAATTTATATTGGAATAATTTAATAATGTAATATTATTTTATATTAAAAATAGAACTTGCATGCTCGAACTATAGTCTGCAAAAGATAGTTAACTGTAAACCCTGTAAAAAAATAATGAATTGTAATATGCAACAAATATATTTACTGGCTTGTTGTCATCATGGTCATCACCTCACACTACTCTCTACATTTTCAAGTTCCTCCTTGCATTCCTTCCTTTTTCTGGATAAATATGTTCTTTTTTCCTTTACAGTAATTCCTTTCAGGGTGAGGAAGGAAGGGCAGAAATAACCTGCTGACTGGGCACCACTGATATCTCACTGAGAATGGTTACTTATTTAATTTAGAGGGCACGATGTCTGACATAAATACAGAACTACAGCTCCTATAATGCAGAAAATCTGGTAGATCTCCCATAATTTACTACTGATTCTCACCTCTGTGCATGAGACAAGAGGAAATGAGAATTGGATAGGGACTTAAAAGGTATGTTGTAACTGTAGACAATTAAATGAAGTTTAATATTTTATATGAACATAATGTGATTTTTATGTTGTTTATTTTAAGAGGAAGTTAGCTGGAGTTGAGGAATCATCACATATTTGTGACATTATATTTTGGTTTCCATTCTGCCTGATGAATTTTTATATTTGGAATCCTTTATCATCTTAAAGATAGTGAAATTTCATTGCACAAGCAAAATGTTCATATTTCCAACTTACTCATTGCAAATTTAAGTAGATAGAAAAGAACTCATAAAAAACTGAGTTTTGCTACTATCTTATTTATCAGTTATAATTCTTCAGTAAAATTTTCTCAGCCCAGAAAATTATTTTGCTTTCTTGAAACTCTCTTTTCAACCAGAGATATTAAATATGGTCTGATCTAGTGCCTACTGAATTCACTAGTCACTAAAGTGATCAGCCATTTAATAACTATTTGATATAGTTGAAAAATTTTCTATGTAGTATTGTTGAAAAAAAAAAAAAAGTTGCTACCACCACAGATCGTGGGTGGTGCTAATATGAAATATTTATCATAGAACTAAGTTACTAAATATATAAATCCTTAACTAGACAACTAAACTGTTAAAATATCAGGATTATGGAATAGCTACAGAATCTGAAACTGAGGGAGTTTAATCCCATCTAACTACAATTTAAATGATGGAATTGTTTCCTGTTTTAGCAGTTTAAATCAATTTTACCGTAATTTTTTAGGAAGTATAAGGATCAAATCAGATTATTTGCTGCTAGTCATTGTGTGGCTTCTGGTCAAGTCTTAAAAGATCAGTGGAGGTGAAACTCCCTTTGAAAGTTCCAAGATTAGGTATCACAAGAATAATAAACCTCTCCACTGCTTAAAACCAAGGCATTCTTTGAAGTTATTAGAAAGCACTTAAAAATTTGCATCCTTTTCTGTATTTTACCTATTTGAGGTCACAGCATAACTAACTGCAAGATCAACCTAAGAGACAAATTTAATAATAATTACAAAATTCAGTTGTTTTCTTGGGTGTGTGTAGAAGAAAGATTGAGATATTTCTTGAGCTTGGTTTGCCCTACAGATTTACTGGTGCTCCTTACAGTCCTGATCTTTTGAACATCACCCTAGTCTTCCTTTGAAAGGAAACCCAGATGTGTAGGAGAAAGCTGTGTAGTCCAGTGTCTTACAAAGCATTGCCTTTAGGAAAAAAAAAAACCTCCTAGGAGCACCACAGAGCAGAGAATCTACTTGCCCTGTAGCATAGACTGTCTTGCTCACGTTTTGTGAATACCTAAAAAAAAGAAAAACAGATTTCTGCTTTGACTGATATGACCAAGTTGAATATGAGCCAGCAATGTGCCCTTGTGGCAAAGAAGGCTAATGATATTCTGGGATGCATTAGGAGGAGTGTTGCCAGCAGGTCCTGTGAGGTGATCCTTCCCCTCTACTCAGCACTGGTGAAGCCACACCCGGAGTATTGTGTCCACTTCTGGGCTCCCCAGTACAAGAGAGACATGGACATACAGGAGGCAGTCCAGCAAAGGGCCACAAAGATGATGATGAAGGGCCTGGAGCATCTCTCATATGAGGAGAGGCTGCGAGAGCTGGGACTGTTCAGCCTGGAGAAGAGAAGGCCTGGGGGGATCTCATCAATGTGTACAAATGTCTGAAGGGAGGGTGCCAAAAGGAAGGAGCCAGGCTCCTTTCATTGGTGCCCAGTGGCAGGACCAGAGGCAATGGGCACCAACTGAAACACAGGAGGTTCCCTCTGAACATCAGGAGACACTTTGTCACTGTGAGGGTGACCGAGCACTGGCACAGGTTGCCCAGAGAGGATGTGGAGTCTCCATCCTTGGAGATATTCAAAATCTGTCTGGACATGGTCCTGGGCACCCCATTCTCGGTGACCCTGCTTGAGCAGGGGCTTGGACCAGCTGACCTCCAGAGGGTCCCTTCCAACCTCAGCCATTCTGTGATTCTGTAGCGATATTTTTTTCCCATTCATTTTCTAATAAACCCATCATCCTGTTTGTCTTCTTGATTTCAAGAATCAATCCATCCATAATTACTCTACAATCACTTTTCTATGTGATAATAGCTAATATAGATCTCAGTGTGACTTAGCAGCAGGTCATAATTAATTAAAGTCACTTTAATGCATATTTGCATTTTTCAACACTTCCATTAGCTGTTTACTTCCCCTGTTCATTCACCATCTTCAACATCTGCTGAAGCTCTTCATTGTCAGTAGTTTTGGCTTGACTAGTTGATAAAAAGTTGAAGAAATATGTGACTACTAAATATTTTAATACTAAATATTTTGCCATTTCTTAGTTTAATAGTTTTACACAAATACATAATAATTTAAAATCTTACATACTTCCTACATTAATCAAATTAGCTGATTCAAATTTTCAATACATTTTTCAAATGATGATAGTATTCCTTGTGTTTTTCAATCAAAATTTGAAGTATTTCCAAACTCTAAAGGATACACATGCAGCTAGTTCTATATTAAATTTTAGAAAAAAAGGTTGCTCTTCTGACTATTTGGTAACAATTATTTTTATAACATACGAACATATTATGCATTGTTAAAAAAAAAAATCTACTTGCATATAGAAAGACAATATTTAACCATTAATAATAATACTAAATAATACTAAATGCCCTTCTGTGTCTACACATGTTTAGCCAAAGGACAGTTGCATATTTTAACCATAATTCAAAAAAATAGTTTACTTGAAGAAAGATTATTCTTTTCTTTTTCTTTATGAGTAAACATCGAATTTTAAAAAGGATGCCTATCCCTGTATCTCAAAGAAGAAAAACTTCCAGGTACAAAAACAGAATCAGCTGAATCTTGAATGCCTAGGCAACACACACTTGCTCTACCTTTGAATATTAAGAAATAATAACTTCTGGTGTTTTGTTTTGTTTTGTTTTGTTTTCCCATCCAGAGTTGAATAATAGTTCAAAATTGCTAATGAGGTCTGCCGATATCTAATTAAATGCAATAGAGTTAAATAATTTCTTCATATTTATTTTAATTTCTCTTCCGAGTACACAGGAAATTTATTCCCAACAATTACATTTACCTGAGCAATTCTATGGATTAGTGCATTTTTTTTGTTTTTATTTTTTAAATATAGTTATTATATGAACATAGTATGAGAAGAAGATATAAGCTTATGAGTTAATTAGCACATAGCTAAAGTAATTTGGGTAATCGCTAAGCATTGCTTTCTTTTGTGAGGTGGTATATTTACACAAATTTTTTAAAAATAAAGATTTTCTTTCATTTTTCCCCTGGGCAGCAAGAAAACATACAGCCATTAGTGAAAAAATTGCTGATGAAGAAATGTATTCAGCCCAAAGCAGTTGTTAAAACTGTGATCTTCTGGTAAATTTTTACAAAATACAAGCCACCACCTGAAATTGCCACCTCCATCATGTGCTTGTTTTTGGGATGTTGAGGGTTTTTTGGTGTGCTCTGTGGTTGACTGCAAGTTTTCTACAGTTGGCTTATTTATTATGCTGAATTCATTTAGTGATCCCACAAACCTATAGCACCGTTCTGACTGATTGGTTATGAATAGATCTGAGGAGAAGAACACATTCTTCTTGTAAAAGAAGTGTTAACGGCCGTGCTACAAATACTAACGTAACCATTTATGGTGAACCTTTTCCTGTTTTCTGCCTTCCCTCACCCAAATCAATTAATGAACTGATGAGACGTCTCAGCAAGATACAAGGGTGGCCGTTTTTCCTTAGAACAAGCCGTGCTGATTCTACCTGAAAAAAACCAATACTTGTCTGCTAGAGACAGGATTGCTCTATAATATATGCTTATATACATAGAGAATGAAATTATACAGCTTTTAAGGAACCATAAGCATCAAAGACTTTAACATCAAGTGCATTCATTATCTGCAGAGTTAAGGCTTTATACGAAAAGGTGAGGGTTTAATGGTTGAATTACTTGTTTGGAATTCAGGAAACATGGGCTACCAAAGTTAAAATTCACATTGGCAAAGGCTTGAAGACACTAAATGTAACTTAGCTACAGTTTAGACACCTAAATCAAAGCATTTTCTTCTCAAATTCATGCCTAAATGTAGTTCTTTTTCTATGTATTCTAAAACTACATAGATTTCTCTGTGGCTGATTTCTGTGGCACAGAATGTCTTTGGTGATTTCCAACCTCTGCAGTAAACTGAAAGTCTAATGCATGACTAGGTAGAAGTCATTGGAATTCAATACACCAATGCTTAAGACTCTTTATGGATCTGGCATCTACGCCAGGATGATTGATTTTTCATTTTTACTTACTAACAAGAGTACTCCACCGTTATTGTCCTATTCTGGTAAATGTTTAGCTGGTTACAGAATCTCACTGGGTCTAAATTTAGGGAAATGTGGATAGTAGTTCTTTTTTCTACTTTTTTCCTTTGTTACATACACAACTTTATGCTCTTTGGGGCAGCAACTTTACAGAGTATGTATTTTATTTTTATGTCTGTAACTTAATAGCGTTGAAGTTTTAATATTTGAGTCTACCTTTGGAAAAAAAATGGAATTTAAAATCTGACTTACTTTGTTTCATCTCTTTGTACCTTTGGTATTTATTGCAATGACTATGGGTGCTAAGTGGTTGGCTGAAATTTCTGCATTACACTCGTAGCTGAGTTTGTGGTTAAAGGAAGCTGGAAACGTCATCAAACATCACACAGACTGTAAGTTAGCATTCTTAAGAATACCTATTATACGCTGTGGGATGCTGTAGAATAATCCTTTTTAATACCACCACTTGAAAGGGGCGCAGGTGCAATGAAAACATCGCTAAGCACTGAACACTGCACTCCACAGGTGAAAATAAAAGTCTGCGTTTCACAGTGCTTCCTACAAGGCTGGCCTCTGCCACTTTCTGTAATGCTTCGCAGATAGCTAGGCCACTTTCTGTGCTGGGGTATGTTTTTCTTCTCAGTGAACTTTTATCAATTTTAATAACACTAATAGGAGTTCAGAGTATGCTTTAGAAAGAGCCTGCTTATTGTGTGTGTTTTTAATAAGAACAGTTTTATTTATTTTTCTGAGTGTAAAAACAAACAGAAGCAGATTATTGTGTAATTGCAGGGAGGTACTTCAGGGTGTGTTTTATGTTGCTGTTAATGAATAACTGAAGGTTGAAGGTCACTGACCCTGTGTCTCATCTGGCAATCAAGAACTGTAATAATGACGTTTTAAACTACGCCCTGTTATGGTTCTTACAAAAGTCCTAAGTACCAAATTTATTTTTTTTTTCTTTGTAATGTAATAGAAATTGATTTCCTTTTAAAATGGGTTGGGTTTTTTTATTAGACTAGACTTTAAAGACAGGGAAACACAGCACTCAGTTATGCACAAGTCTGAAATCTGTTTTACTTACTTACTGTATTTTTTCTTTCACAGTATCACAGTCTTTAAGAGAAAAAAAAATAGGCTGCTATAAATTCTACTTATATGCTGAGGCCTCTAAAAGAAGTATGCTGTATAGAAGAGGTCTCTGCAGAAAACTGAAACATCCTGAGGTCAAAACATGCATCTTTAGAAGATATGATATGATTCATTGACATTTCTATGAGAAAGATTTATAGGTATATCATTCTGTCTTTGAGTTTACAGGGAATACTACAATTCATAGAGGAAAATAAAAACATACCAAAAAGCATGAAGTTGCCAATTTTGAGAGTGAAAGAGGGACCTTGCACATTGTATAAATGTCCTTTTAAAAAAATACACTCTTTGTTCTCTCTGGTCATGAAGAAGGGTGTTATACTTCCTTCCCCAGCATCGTTTACCTTCAGGAATTGATAATGGTGATTTCAGGTCTGTTTGTAGCCACACACCTTGAGATCATTTGCAGAAACTACCACTCAAATCCTTATAACATACATTTTATATTTATGAAGCTTGTGGATTTCTCCCCCCCAGTTTCCTTTCAGGTTATTTTAACAAATTTAAAACATGAAAATCTAAAATAAAACTAGAATTCTGCCTTTTACTGATAAAATCGAGGTTTCATTTTACTTTAGAACAATGCAGACAAGTGCAATTTTGCTGTTGATCTACAACTGCAGCATGTTGAATGGTGGGAGTGATGGCAAAAACTCCTTCAAATGTTCAATTTCACAAGCCATTGGTAACAGCAAGTGATATATGTATTGCACAGGAATAAGAGCCCAGATTTTTTTGTTACAGAGCAAGTCAGTGAAAAAAAAAAAAAAGCTGTTGTTAAAGGCCACCTATAGATGTAGCTGGAACTAGGGAAGCAATACACATTTTGTGAAAATGTATTATCTACTTATGAAATTGCACACCTTCATTACTGAGCACAAAATCAAAAGATGTGTTGAATAAACCTTTTTTTAACTCTCTGAAGACATAAGCTGCATTTCTGTTGTTTTGCTAGCATAAAAACACGCTCTTTGATGGAAAGTGCTGGAGAAGGGCTGGAAATATTTTTCATCACTGAATTTCCAAGCCAATAATTTAAAAACATCTAATTTGATAAATGAAGATACTTTACCTAATTTTGCTTTTTCTTGTAGATGTAAGTTAAAATTCTAAAGGACTGCCATTTTTTTATAAGGACTGCCATTTCCTTTTCTAAGAGGAAAGTTGAACTAGATTGACTTGGCTCTCTTTGGAGTGATAATGTTGAATATAATTTGAATATAATCTTTTTCAGATTAGAGAGATTAGGAGATTAGGTAATAGATGAAGTCTCATTTTGAACAACTGTGGAGTTTGGGATTTGGTATTTATGCAATGTGAATGGAAATGGTTAAAAGTACTGCTCATGACTGAATTTTGCTGTAGTCTGGAGTGCATACACTGTATTAGTATGGAGACATAAATATAACCCCCAAAATCTGTAACTTGGATTATTTTTAATTCTTCAAGTAATTTTTTTTTCTATAGATTCTTTTCCATTTGTCTGTTTGATCTACCAATTTTCTGTAATTGCAGAAAAGTATAGATATGGCAGCAGACACACACTTGTACTAAGGGAAGATTTTCACTAAGATCTAAGTGGCTGAAAAGCATAGGCCCCATTGACTTTCCGTGGGACTTAAACTCCTGTAGTCTGATTTTGAAAACTCCATGTGATATCTATTTGTTGTAAGTTTGTCAAAATTATTTATTTTAGAGTAAAATGGCAAAACCAGCTAGTGGCTCTCAACATCTTGATGTAGAACACCAGAGGTAAATGTTCTTTATTCCCAGAGAAGCTATGATCTGGCCTTCTGTTCAATACATCAGTGCTTCCCCCCCCCCCCCCCCCCCCTCAAAAGGGACACACTGTTTTTGAAGACTCTAGTTATTTCTTCAATATACAAAGAACTAAATACCTTTAAGTACTGTTTCTTCTGGAGAGACTTATACTTGAAGATTTGCTAGGGGTACTTGGGGATCTCTTCTTGTAATCATTGTAAGAGCTCCTATATGTTACATTTTTTTCTTCCTTATATTCAGACCTCATTTGTGCAAAAAGCTCCTGCAAGTGAATGGGACAGATTATTTTTCATGTTGTCTAACACTGTTAGTTTTTGATAAACTCTTTAGTGTACTAACTTGGAAAAATCTCTCTTTGCCTCTGAATAAATGCAATTACTTTTAATTGTGAGATATCTTTTAAATACATTTTACATGACATTTGCTAATCTATTAATTAAAACTGTGGAGTCTGAGTCCCAGCTGTCTTTAGCTAAGGGGTTGTTGTAGCTAACTGCTTCACTGCACAAATTTTTTTTAAGGGAAATGTTTTTTTATCATTTATTAGTTGTTAACTATCATTTAAAGAGAGACAAAAATGCTTTGTGACCTAACGAGCAAACTGAGATTTCTGTGGTGGGTTTTTTGTTGGTTTGGTTTTTTTTTATTTTCCAAATAGGGACTTTAATCAAGACACCAGACAGGAGAATTCTGCAGTAGAAATAAATGTCAGTTTATCCTCTAATGCACAGCTGAAATGTAAGGCCTATTTGGCCTATGAAGTACCCTACAGGTTAGCTTTTACCTCCAGTGCCTTCTACATGATGGCCTCTGACTATTTTCCCTCTTAACACACGTGTGAAGCTCATGGCGATTACGAGTACCAGCGTGTGGTAATCTAACCTGAACTTTAAGCCACTAGGAAGCCTGCAAGAGTAAAGCACAGAACTGTAGTGATGTTAGAAAATAATTAGCAAGGAGACAAGAGTAAGGATTTAAAAGCTTAACTGTGACATTTCTCTTTGGCCCCCAGCAAACCAATTGCTGCTCTATAATGTCATCCTGCTTTTAGCTTCTTTGTGATTAAGGAATTTTACATTTTTCATATGTATAGGCTGATATTGTAGAACAGGTTTGAAGGCTATGGGTTATAGGAGGTCAGTTCAAATTATGCTATAAGTAACTAGCTTTCATCCTGAAAAGTCACATCCTCAATTACTAGGTACTTCCCTAGGTTTTCCTTTTTCCCTGCTTGTTGGAAAGAGAGTTGTAATCTTTGTCTGAAGTTTGGCACTACAAAAATAAAACTTACTTAAAATAAAAAAAACCCCATTATTAATGGCTAGTAATCAAATAAGTAATATATATCATTTGGCAATTTCACCTAATTTTCCTGTTGTTGAGTGTAGACGTGTGACCACACCTGTAAATGCCAATTATATCACTTTAGTTCCCCTTGTATAGACTCAATGAAGTCAGGGGAACCTTCCTATTAAATTGGCAGGGTTTAACTAAGAGCATTATAAGTAAATGTGTCAGTTAAGTTCTGTAACCTACTTTCGTATGTCACTATCAAATTACAGTGTTTTCCAAATAAAGCTTAGCTGATATGAATACCTCCAAATATTTCATCAGAAGGACTGTGATTCCCTAATGACACTGTTATAACATTTTAATTGCTGTGTCCATTCTCACTGAACTATGTGTACTATTTTTTTCATTATGAGTATGTCTCTGGTAGAAATCATTTTTATATACTACTGTAGATTGAAATGGGTTTCAACTTAAATAATTCAGCATCACTCTCTTCTAATCTCATTTTCAGTGTTCCAGAAGCCATAATGCAAAATATGTGGTTCTGTGCTTTTATAAACTTTTACACTAAGACTTTGTGGTCGTAAAAGGTCAATTAAAAAGTGAGAAGCTGATGGAAATAATCTGTTGTGAGATGTTCGATTTCATTTCTTTAGACAAATTTCTAAAATTTCTGTGTCCCATATGTATTACACAAAGACTGAAAGTAAGAACAGATGTATAACTTCCTTATTTGCAAGTAAATCTCTCCTGTACGTACTCATTTAAAGCATTACAGGTCTTTCATATGTGAACTCTGTTCCATTCCCTGTTGATAACCAAATTTACAAAAATTGCATCTTTTTGTCAGTAACAGAAACTTCAGTACTATTACTTACGTGATATTTGCTCAATCTTTGACTATACAACTGTAATTATTGTTTCTGTATGAAAATATAGGCTAGGAAGGTGTGATGTGGAACACTGAGTCCTGATGCCCACAGTCCACAACCATGCAACAGATGCCTGGGTTAGAAGGATCTCACAGAACATCCGTTCCACTCTCCATAGGACCCCAATACCGTATTAGAAGTGAATGTTTTCTTCCCTAAAACTCTGAGGAGAGTAGCACTATTAAATAATTAAAAACAACAATCTGTTCCCCAACAGCTGGAAGTGGACTGGCTTTCTTATGAGTGACTGAAAGTTTCTGTCATTTCAGGAAACATGCTTCTTAGATCTTCTGATGCTTGTCTTCCTTACCATTAACTAAATAATACAAATCATACAGCTTTGTGTTATACTGGAAGTGGTACTGCAAACTTAGACTCCAACAGTGTAATAGCATGGAGCCTGCCTTGCAGCTCTGCACAGTCTAGCAAAAATCTTTAACTGAGGCATCCTAATTTGCGAAAGCTTTGATCGTTTTGTTTTAGTTTTTATCCACACGCGTTCAAACATAAGAAAGCGATGTGTGCACAAATATATGGATGAACACAGGGACTGCCTTATTTCTCTTTAAAGTGTTGTTTGGTTTTTTCTCTTCATTGTTGGTAAGGAATTTAACAAAAGCTTAGTAGAAATTTCTAGTTTCCAGTGTTTCTAAGTACGTGAGTGCATAAATTTATTGCAAAGTTTTTTATGATCTAAAATACGCAGTATGTTTAGTATTGTGCTTGGAAGTTTAGGCAACAGCTGGGAACTTCTGTCATTTATTCTGTTTTTCTTCACTTGACATCATTATCCGAAGTTAGGAGATGGAATTTGTTGCTAAATAAAATACTAACATATTGAATGCTCTGAAATGAGTCTTCATAAAACAGAAATCGTGTCTTTTGTTTATATTATGTAATATTTTATCTGAAGAAGAACTTCACAAAAATTGCCCATATTTTTAGCCAAGCCTATGTGAAAATGCCTGAAATTGAAACGCAATCTGTATAAGGTCATTCTGTTTTATTTTCTGTCTCCAAGTGTCCAATCAGTTACCTCACTCGGTATAATTGTGTGCTTTATGGAGAAAAACTGATTAACTTTTGGTTATACAAAATAGTTCACCATTTGGTGCACAGTTCACACTGACACTTTACATTTCGATTTTACTGACATTATTTTGTTCATGGATTACTGGGGTGTACAAGATTGTAGTTTGTACCTAATAACATTAAGTATTAAATACTCTAATGAAACAGAGTATTAAAAGTAAGTGCAATTTTTGTTCCAAACTTGTTCTGACAAAATATGGAAAATAAACAGTAGTCAGTTTTGTGAATATCTATGAATTTAACCAAACGTATGATTTTGAAAAAAGGGAATAAAAATAGTTTGATAGTTTCAAAATTAAAAGTTATAATTTCTGTTTGAAGTGACTTTTATTTCACAGTTTTAGTTAATTTTATTAATTTTAACTAAACCCACAGACAACTCAAAGTTTTATGGACCATTTCAGTTTGTCCACACAGTAGATTTCAAAGAACTCTGCATACTTTTTTTTCAGGTTGTTTTTTTTTTTTATTTAGCAGTTTTTAATGCATTTTCACTTCATTTCCAAATCACCAAAACACCCCACATTAAAAATATTACTCAGCTCTATTATATTTATTTCCATATAAAATTTGTTTCACAAGTAAACTTCTTATTCGAAGAAGTTATTATCTGAGGATCTGATTCATTGGACTTGTCTGCACAGCAGAACATGCACTGACTTCAGATGAGAGCTATGTGTGAACTGTTTGAAGGCCAGGCCTGGTGATAGACATTTCACCATACAAGAAAGTATACTTGGAAGGATGCAAAATTGTATTTGGTGTCGGTATGTTGGATGAAAAAATCTTTGAGAGAACTTCTGGAAGAAATCACTTTGAGAAGAGATTTGAGAACTTTTAGTTATATTTTACAACAAAATCTTGCCGAAGCCATCTGTGGAAAATCTAATTTTATCATAGAAGACCAGGAAGGAGGGTAGTATTCTAAACTTCTTGTTATTGCTGTTATTATCAAAGTCCAGTATTCAAAAAACCCAAGCAAGAGCAGTCAACTGAGGATAAAAGGTTGTCTGCCTTCCACCACCATTACAAGTATTATTTTGTCAGTAGAGCTTAGAGGTTTTCCAGTGCCCATAACAATCATCTCTGTTACATATTTAGTCAATAAACTAAGTAACACACACTTAAGCTTGTTAGTGTCACTGTGATATCAGAGCGATTAAATACCATATCATTTTCAGTAGGCTGCACAGATTTTCACACTTGAAATTTATATTTTGCTTTTCCTGTCTTTGGCTTGTAATGAGCTACAGACGTCTAGCCACATTTTCCTACAATTCTTGGTTATGTATCCTTCCCAGTCACTATTTAAAATCACGTGGCTGGTACTCTTTTACCCCACCTTTCATTGGGCTGTCACGTTTTACGTTGTTATCCATTGAGGCGGTTTCTGAAAGAGACAGTTTTTCCTCTCCCCTGCCCAGCACAGCTGCACCTTTTGCACCCGCACGCACATCTACCCAACCACGTGGTGAACTGGATCAGGCAACTGATGGAAGTTAAAGCTGACATATTTGGAGGATTTTTTTTAACAGTAGTTAATCAGCTCCCCGCCTGGCGGCACAAGCTCTGCAAGGGCAAAAAAAAAAGTGGGAAAGTTAGGGACAAGGCAGAGGCAAGGCGGCATTTTTTGGTAGCAGTGCAAGATGATGATGATGATGATTACAGTGTTTGTGATACTGGCATCAGCACAAAGATCTACAAGGTCTATATTAATTTCACCTCCTTTCCTCTTGTGTTTTAGCAACTAGACAATTATATCAATTCGTATAGGGACACAGTGAGCTGCAAAATCAACAGAAAGTAGGTGGAACACGTGGCTGAAAGCAGAGAGGAAGGGATGGGGCAGGAGCAGCGCTTTCTAAATCTTCTTTCGTAGGAGCAAACTCTTACCTCCGACATCTCTTGTACCTTTGTTATTTCAAGTCTTAGAGGAAGCAAAGCTGAAAGGCTGTCAGAGCAGCACCATGACACCGCCTGTGTGCCCTCCCATTTCCCTGGCTCTGGAGCTGATGATCACAGGGCTCCAGAGGGAGTAAATCAAGCTGATTAAACCCTCATCCCCACCCCCCAAAAAAAAAAAAGATTTCTGTCAGCGTGGGCCAGCTGCTCCCGGGAGCTGGGCTGGTAGGAATGGCAGGGTCCCCCATGGGTCAGCAGGGCAGGACCCAGCAGCCAGGGCCTGTCCCACCCCCCAGCCAAGGGCAGGGCAGTTGCTGGGCACCGGGGCAGCCCGGGCATCGGGCACCTCCCTGGTGCCTCTCTGACTTACAGGCTGAGAAAAGCTGCCGTAAGATCTCTAAAACCAGGAAAGCAAAAAATGAGGTGAATAGTCATCAATGCCTGGTTTTTTTTAATAATAAAAAGATAATAATTATAATAATGATACAGAAGAAAAGGGGCTTTGTTTGTCAGTTCTAAAGTCCTTTGTATAAATCTACTTTGTCACCTGATATCTTAAAGTCATTTCAGGATATACTTGCATTTGTGACATGGTTAACTTTTCCCACAGACAAGAAAAAAAACATGGTATTTTCTTCCATTTAAATCAGAGTTCTATCACACTTTGTGTTTGATCTCAATATGACCTGAAAGGAATTTCAGGTTTGTCATGTGACATTGTATCATCGCAATCAGGGAACTTTGCATTTCTGTCAGTAGTAAAAAAAGAAATTGTTTCTCATTTTCCCCATGTATTTGAAAAGTAGATGAAAACAAGGCACAGTAAATCAAAATCAACCCGTTCTGATACTAATTATGAAATAGCTAAGCTTGGTGTCATTTATCAAATTGAACCTGTAGATTTAATTCTGTGCTGAATAAGAGCAGCCATACACCTTGAAACTACCCAGTATGAAACAAAACTGTCCCATCTAAGCTAAGTTTTAAAAAGCTCAGTAATCATAACACAGAGATATAATTAGTACAATTATATATAAAGAACAGATAATAATCTTTTAAAGAGCTATTTTAAAACTTGTGTTTTCATTTCATAAGATGGCCGGTATCTTTGTTTCATACAAACATGTGTCTGATGATAAGCATATCTGTAAGCACTATAGTGACATAGTGTCTTTCTATATGACTTTTAATTACATATATTTACAGGCATTAGATGAAAACAAACAAACAAATCATCTGTTAATGGTGATTAAATTTCAGTGCAGAAGTTCTGCCAATTTGTAAAGAAAAAGTAAATGATTTATCAGTTCCTTGCCTTCTACAGCTTCTTTGATTTTGACAGAATGAATTTTTATATACTGTGTCTGTTTAAGATTTTTATTGAATTCCTACATACAGGTTACATATGGGATCCTGGTGAAGAGAACCTTCTGCTTTAGGGATGTAATTTCTCTGAGAAATGGGTGATAAATAGTAATTATAGAAAGCAGAGTAGACTGCAAGATATAGGCTCTGTGATTATAATCACCAGCACAATCATGGGCCTTTGCATATTTGAGATTAGAACTGGTCCAGTTTTGTGTAAATGTGCAATAAATCGGTTTTGAAAGTGTCAGGCCAAATCATCTCTGACAATGATTAAACACAATTTACTTTGCAAATAACCAGAAAAAGAATTACAATATTTATTCTAGACAGATAATTTGAAACTCCATAAAAAGGAAAAAGAACTAGCAGTATGTTCGCAAGACCTAGCTATATTGGAAAAGAAAAAGAACGTGACAGAGAAGGAAAGATAAAGCTGCATAGGATGATACCTTTTTTTTTCTGATAAGCCATCACACCTCAGGGACTTTGTGGGGTCAGACTTAGCTGAAGTTCTGCATATGGGACTTACCCATCAATCTTTCCTGTACATTTTCATGTTAAGTGGCTGAGGGTTTGAGAATATTTATTACAAGTTGAATCACTTTCTGCTTTACTTTTTGATGTGGGGTTCAAGTCATTCACCCTACATCTAATGTAGTTTTCTTCTCTGGCTTCAGCCTGGAGTGGCTATTTAATTTCCACATTGTGGGCACAGAAGAGAATGTCGCTTAATAGTGTCATGGCAGGGAGGAACTACTGAGATCCAGAAAGGACCAAGGCACTGGTTTCTATATGATGAAATCTCATGCTTTCCCAGGCTTCATGACATGGGGGATTTCCTGGCATCTTGAAGCTCAGCCCTGATGGCCACTGTTCAAGGGACAAGGTATTCCAAATCCAATCTATAGAAAAGTTGAGGGCTACAGAAAAAGAGTCTCTAAAAATTGCCATTTGGTGTAGCTGTATTGACCTTTATCAGGCCTTTGACTGTAAAATCATTGCCAAACCCCTACCAAGTCCTAGAAACATCTGGGATGTAAATGAAGTATCACATGAGACCCAGGGGCAAGACAGATGTATGGATACTACCACTCACCTCATTTCAGCCGTCAGGCTGATGTATCATGTGCTTGATGCAGATAAGCAGACTGTGTCTTCTTTCCCCCTCCCTCCCCTTCTTTATTTTTTCCCAGCCAGACTGGCTGATCCTATAAGTCAATGACAGATTAACTAGTGCCTTAATTTTAAGCTACACTAGCCTTTTAGAATGGTTTATTATAAATCAATTTGCATTTTGATAGTATGTGCTGTGCTGTCTTTTTCTTCTCTGGAAACTTGTGTGACTCATTCCTTTCTCTCCCTGCTTGGAGAGAAAAACATACTTCTCTGCATGGATGGGCAGCCTTCTTGGAAGGTGTGAGCCCCTGGGGACTCACAGCTACATAGGTGCATAGATAGAAGAAGTAAGCAGCCACAGAGAAATGCTGGCCGCTTGTCTTGACGGTTTTGTGATTTGGCATGTTGCCATTTGACCAACATTTGTCACATCAGACTGGTCTGAAATCCACCTCCAGTCTGACTGGGTTAACCTCTGGGTGCAGTGGGGAGGCCAAAATACTATTGGCCTTTTCCCCTTGTGAGGTTTTGAGGGATTGGGGGGAGGGCCCAGCTTACATTGCACACAGGAGGGGATTCAAGTGACTTCATGCTATCTACCTATGTGCATGCACATGTGTGCATTGATTTTAAAAATAAAGCCTTTTGTTTGGGATATGTAGGGGCCTGTTCTATTAACCTGGTTTTGTTGCCTGTTTTTTTCTGTGTGGATGGGAAAAGCAGAGTGGACTTCCTGTTCTGGAGAAACACAGCAGAGGATAAAGTTTCAGGGCCGTTGATATCAGCTGCAGTGGTGCTGCCTCCAGACTACCTATGCACATGCGTATGTTTCATGGTGTAATTAATTTGTCTTCCTTCCTGAGTACCAGGGAGCTGGCAGCAGTTGCCCCAGGCTTTATGAAGTTGAACTAGATATTTTGATTTTGTGTACATGGTATGGTTCTCCAGACTCCTCTCAGAAATAAAGCAAAGTGCAATAAGCCACGGTAATCCTCATGGTTTTAGGGATGCAGGCATGATAAATGTCCCTAAGAGTCCTTCAGCATTTAGTCAGTTGCCTGAAGGTATATATCCATCTTCAGCTTCACAGGAGTTCAGTCTTGGCTGAAAACTGCAAGTATCCAGACATGGGTGTATGGCCCAAAACAGCAGAAAGGTACTGTTCACAGTGCACACTGGCACTCTGATAACACAGAGGCTGATGTTTTTTGAGGGAAACGGAAGCTGACATGTCTCTGTTGGAAGACCTGAGAGCTGAAGGAAAACAGATATCTTGAATCTGGTAGTAGTTTGTGTCCGTGAGTGCCCTACTGCCTACTTAGAGTTGAGGAGTTCAGCTTGTGTGAAGGCCTGCCTGATGCTCTGGCTGTGATTGATGCAAACCATATATGTCTAATGACATGAAAAACATTTTTAGACTTTGAGTACCACCATGACCAGGTTGAATTTGGTCACCTCAGAAGGCTGTCCTTGTCCATTAAGAATCTAAGTCTGCTAGATTGCAACAGTGGGGACCATTTTCTCCATAGGCAGGGATTCTTGGAAAGTGGATGTTAATGCCAAAGAGCATGTATTGGCTCCTGAAAAGGACCTCGAATGTTGCCATTCCTGATTTAAAGCCTTACAATTGCTATTATTCTTCTCAGAATAGTAGCACAGAATAAGATCCTACATGTAAGTACAGATGTCCTTTGTGCCAAATCTCCTGTCAAGAATAGAGGGACTTCCTCTACCAGGGAGGGTAGTACTCAGCTGTGTAAAAGGGAAACTCTGCTCTCTCTTGGAGAAGGCTTGGGAGGTACCCATCATGTGTTGAGGAGATGGATGTGTGGTAGGACAGTGGAGGTGGAAGGCTAGACATCAAGCTCTAGCTTGTTTTGGGAAGATAATGATGTGTGAAAATGGGATGGGTGATGTGAAGTTCTAGATGGAACTCAGATGTGATTTTGAAAAGAAAAGAGGAGGCTAAGTATTTCAGAAGGAAAAAAGTAGAGCTTTATGTAAGTCTTGGTTGTGGCCTCACATTGTCTAATATTGGCCCTGATTGACATGGTCATTTTTCCATTCATGTGGCCCAGAGCAGTTTTTCTGCAGGAAGTTATGATTATATATCAGCAGGAGAGAGTATAACTTTTCCTTTTCTCTAGACCACAGAAGGAAGGGGGGAAAAAAAAAAATCAGGTTTGCCTCTGTAGACTCATATTGGTTTATCTAAATGGGACTTATTTTTGTCAAGAAAATGCTGTTTATTTTTGGAAGCAGTTTTTAAAACCCTGTTGTGGTAGAGAGAACAAACTGTGTCAATAACAAAAAGTTACTTGCTTCAAGCATAAAACATTTTAAGATCATTATTTGTTCTTTACAAACAATTGTAGCTCTGTTGTGTTTCTTTGAAATGATTACATGGTGTGTTTTTTTTTAAAATCAGATCTGTAGTTTCATTTTACTTTATATTGAGAGGATGCAATCAAACATATAATGCACAGTCTCAGATTCATGTTAATGATGATCCAGCAAATTGAAGCATTTTACTCTGTTGTTCAGTTGTGTTTTGTGGTTAAACCTTAAAGCCCTGTTTGAAATTATAATAATTTCAAAGCTTTCTTCAGGATTTATGTCTTTGCCAGTAATCTTGACTTGATGAATTGATAATCAGTGGTTAAAAGAAATATCCTGAGCTCTAAGATTATTTAAATCTATTTATAGATCTTTATCTATTCATTTAATTTTATGCACAGTGAACTGATAAGAAAGGTGTGCACAGAACATCAGAAAAAAATACTTTTTACGAGAATAAGTAAGAGGAACTGAGAGGGGCGAGCATGACTTTAATATACTGAATAACAATCTTGGGAGAAAATCTGTTCTTCTGCAGTTCTGGTAATGTGAATGGGACTTATTTACATGTATTAGGAGGCCTGTTTTCCCCAAAGAGATCATACACTTTGTATCAGTTTCTGCTTAAATAGGCATCTTAGAATAGTTCTTTCTCCTTATTTAGATATGGGAAGGCAGAGAGGAGAGTTAATTTCAGATGGCTTTAAGCAAATGTTAGAAAGGTTAACATTCACAGACTTCCAAATATCTTTTGGGCAGCTGACATTTTCAAATACTAAGCTTTTTCCTTTAGCTGAATTACAGTGCTGGGCAGAAAGCAATGGATGTGTGAAATGAAACATGCCATTCAAATACAGAAAAGAAGGGAAAAACTGCTTGTAACTATTACAGAGAATAAAGGGTAAAATTGAAAGCCTCTGCTACAAGCTGAGTGTTCTGTTTGAGGCATTTCACATGGACTTGATATATTTTATGTATGAGAAATGCTTGGAAACTTTTTTCTCTCACCAAAATATCTCCAAGAGTAATTTATTTTCAGATGACGAAATTGCCTATTCAAATGAGAGAAAAATGTGGTTTAAAATTCCACAAAAACACATTGCAAGCTGAACCTGAACAGCAGGCAATGTTACTAACTGGACTAACATGTCTGAGTACCACTTTGGATTCAAGACGGAGTCAATCTGTTCATTTTTTTTGCTTTAAAACCGATATGCCTGTAGCATGCATCCCTATAGTATGGAAACAGTATGCATCATCAACATCATGCATATGTGTTTATATAAGATACATATGATTATTGCTGGAATACAAAAAAAAAAAAAGAAAAGAAAAGATATTTCTGACTACAGTACAGACATGCCAATCATTGACCTAATTAAATACAACATGATAAAGGGTTTCCCAGTAGCACTACATCAAAATATTTTGAACTAATCCATTTGTACCGTGAATCCAATGTTCCTTTGCAACAGAAAATAGCTTTTACCTAGAGAAACATGAATATACAAACATTGATGCCTCCAGTAACATGGATTTGCTAATCAGTCATGAACATTTTTGCAGCCTCCTAAGAAACTGGAGCCTGTGCAGTGACACTATGTCTACCAATGCTCCTAATAACTTCTGGACCTTGTAGCCTTTTCCAGTCACACTTAAGAAAGGAATAGATGTCACTCAGCAATAGGACATTGCAATGATTTTGACTAACTTTATTCATGTACCAAAAAGGAAGGAAGGGAGCTAATAGTACTGAAGCCAGAGGAGCTACTCCTAGAGGAAACTGCGGGAATTGTAGGGAGGATTTGGTGATGAAAGTCTGCTAAATTATGACAAGCAGGGGATGTGGATGTAGGGAGAACCTGACATTACTGTTATTGGATGGGGAACTGCCAGAGGAGAACAGAAGAATTGCAGTGGGGTTGTTGTAAGGATAGGGTGGAGGTGAGGTCTTGTTTTATTTCAATGAAAATAGACAGAGGGAACATATGGGAAGGTGGACATAAGTCCATGGCAAACAAGGTTTAACCATAGTTTTATGGTTAGTGGGAAAATTCAGAAGTCTTTAATTCATGAGATAACGATAACAACGACAGCAGCGATATTGATAGCAGTAAAATTTCCATCATTAAGATACTGCCTTCAGTAAGCAAAATAAAGATGAGTTTCTCTCCTACATTCATGAATTTGGCTGTAATATACGTGTCAAATCTAAGAACCATGGGCAGTTCATAAGGACCATAAGATAAACAACTCAACTTGGCGTTTTATTTCAGAAATGATTAGTCCTTGTTTTAAACATCACTGCATAAAAATGTACACGCAGCCCTTGCAGCAAGAACTCAAATCAAGTATCTTCTCAGCCATAACTACTAGGCTACCAAAATGACCTTTTCATGTGTTTACTCACCCCGTTCCTTAAATTCTTTGCTGAACAGTAAAAGCAGTTCCAAGAGGAGAATGAGGAGCACTGTACACACAGGATGTGGTATCACAGTCACAACCTAAGAGTGGGTGGGTGCTTTGGTTACTTATCTGAAAGAATGGTTGTGGTTCCTGGTGATGGAATCCACTGTGGTTACTTAAACTCTGGAAAAAATGATGGGATTTCACACTCCTCAGTTTTTCTCTGCACATTTCCTCTATGAGCTGTGCCCTCTGACAACAGACATCTCCATGCTTAGTGTCTAAGATACCGAATTATTATCGTGAGCTCCATACAGAGCCCAGTTACCCAACTTGGTATTGATTCTGCTGGAGGCATAGAGACCTTTGTTTGATTTGGACCTGTATGTCTTTTCCAGAACTCCATTTCTAGTAAAATCAGAAGAACCCTGTGAGAAGAATATGGTTTTCTATAAATTCACAAATGCTTCCAATTACTTTTTATAGGAACCTGTTTAGACTGTTAAGCTTATGAGACCGGAGATGACTTCTTCCCTTCCTTGTTATATGTATCAAAATGAAAGATAAATCATGGTGCCTATAGGTGTAAGTGCAATACAATTAATAGTTGTCCAGACTTAATCTTCATTAGTTTATACATCCCTTCTTTTTATGGCTGATCATGATACAGTGTTTGTGCGTTAACATCTTTGAGATTAAAAAATCCAGCTTTTGGCTGTGATTTGACAGTACGTCAGCTAGTATTTATTCTTCACACTTTCTTCTCAACAGTGCTAACTGAAAGGACAAGATTTGATAAATACATTTGTTTAAAAACCCATGTATTTCACTCGCAGAGGCGATCAGCTCCGGTGCAGGCGTGTCCCGCAGGGGAGCAGTGGATCGCAGCGTACATGGGGGTTTCCTGAGCCGGGGAACCCACAGGGGAGCGCAGAGACCCGCCAGGAGCCGGCAGCTCTCACCAGGGTGGCTGATGAGGTGTGGGCGGGGCCAGGAGTAGCGGCTGCCACCCCCCATTCCCACTAAAGGCAGCCCCAGGGAGCGCTAGCGACCAGGATTGGCAAACAGGGCGTGGCACGTCAGCTAGGGTGTGGCGCAGCAGTTTGCACGACAGTTCGCGCAGAAGGGCACACAGGGAGGGCGCCTCTTCGAAGGAGAGGCATTCCACGGGCCGAGTGGGGGACTCAGCGTACACATAACCCAGCAACTGGGCACAGGTCAGGGGCACCCATCCTACCTGACCCTCGAGGCAGAATGGTGGGCACTCGACTGAGGGTAAAGGCCGCAGCTCCAGCTGGGGGGTCTGCACCATCTACCCCAGCGGCAGCCAATGCCTCCACGCAGATGGAACTGCTGAAGGGAGAGGCTGCAGCGCAGACCTCAGGCTGCAGGAAGTGCCCAGACCTCTCTCCTGGGGCAGGGACAGGCACAGACCTGCCTGCAAAAGGTCTGCCCAGGTGGAGGACCTCCTGCAGCAGGTGGCTGAGCTGCAGGAGGTGGTGAGAAGACTGTGTAACATCAGGGAGGCAGAGAAGGAGCTAGATAGCTGGTTCCAAGCGCAGTCTGCAGCAGACCCGCAGCCCATGGCCAAACAGCCAAAAACTCCCCCACTGGCACACGCAGAAGGGAGCGGGGGGACCAATAATGCAGAAGAATGGACATTGCAAAGGCAAGGACCAGCAGGAGGAAGAGACTTTCCCCGAAGCCTGAGGTGCCCTTGCAGAACCGCTTCACCACTCTGCAGGCCGAAGAGGAAAGTCCTGTCACACCAGGAGAAGCGCTGGAGCTGAGTAACGCAGCCCCATCTGCCCCCCGTATACAACCAGCGCCGCTAAGAAAAGGTGACGGGTGACAGTAGTAGGCGACTCTCTTCTGAGAGGTACGGAGGCACCCATCTGCCGACCGGATGCACTCTCTAGAGAGGTGTGCTGCTTACCGGGGGCTTGCATCAGGGATGTCACCGAGAGGCTGCCAAGCCCCGTACAGTCCACTGACTATTATCCGCCGCTGCTGTTTCACGTGGGCACCAGGGACACAGCCAGGAGCAGTATGAGGACTATCAAGAAGGACTACAGAGCCCTGGGAGCGGCAGTAAGGGACTCTGGAGTGCAGGTAGTTTTTTCATCAATCCTGCCGGTCAAAGGGAAGGGGTTTGAAAGGGCCAGTCGAATCTGGCGAGTCAACAAATGGTTACGGGACTGGTGCCACAGCCGGGGGTTCAGCTACTTAGACCATGGGACTTGCTTTGAGAAACCTGGTCTGCTGGGGGCTGACGGGGTCCATCTGTCGGAGGAGGGAAAGAGCATCTTCGGTCTTGGGCTTGCCAAGCTGGTGAAGAGGGCTTTAAACTAGAGATGCCGGGGGAGGGGAACCTCAATCCATCCCACTCCTACCAGTTTGATGCCAGGGCCAGCAATAGATGCCCAGAGCCTGGAGAAGGAACACAGGTCAGCAGGTGAGTACCTGAAGAGCAGCACAAAGGAACTCCAGCCAGTAAGACAGCTTCATCGGGGGCCCAACTTAAATGCCTCTGTGCAAATGCACGTAGCATGGGGAATAAACAAGAGGAGTTAGAGACGTGCTCACGCCTGCAGGGCTACGACCTCATTGGCATCACGGAGGCGTGGTGGGATGGCTCCTGTGACTGGAGTGTTGGGATGGAGGGATACAGGCTCTTTAGGAAAGGACAGGCAGGGGAGATGAGGAGAGGGTGTCGCCCTCTATGTCAATGACCAGCTGGAGTGCATGGAGCTCTGCCTGGGGATGGATGAGGAGCCGACCGAGAGCTTATGGGTCAGGATTAAAGGGAAGGCAGGGACAGGTGGCATTACAGTGGGGGTCTGCTACAGGCCACCCAACCAGGAAGACTGAGCAGATGAGGCCCTCTATAGACAGATAAGAGCAGCCTCACGGTCACAAGCCCTGGTCCTCATGGGGGACTTCAACCACCCTGATATCTGTTGGAGGGACAACACGGCAGGGCATAAGCAATCCAGGAGGTTCCTGGAATGCGTCGATGATAACTTCCTTCCCCAAGTGGTAGAGGAGCCACTGAGGAGAGGTGCTATGCTGGACCTTGTTCTCACCAACCAGGAAGGGCTGGTGGGGAATGTGAAGCTCAAGGGCAGCCTGGGCTGCAGTGACCGTGAAATGGTGGAGTTCAAGATCCTGAGGGCACCGAGGAGGGTGCACAGCAAGCTCACTCCCCTGGACTTCAGGAGAGCAGACTTTGGCCTCTTCAGGGACCTGCTTGGTAGAGTGCCGTGGGACAAAGCCCTGGAGGGAAGAGGGGCCCAAGAAAGCTGGTTAATATTCAAGGATCACCTCCTTCAAGCTCAGGAGCGATGCATCCCAACAAAGAGGAAGTCAGGCAAAAACGCCAGGAGGCCTGCATGGATGAACAAGGAGCTCCTGGACAAACTCCAACACAAAAAGGAAGCCTACAGAGGGTGGAAGCAAGGACAGGTAGTTTGGGAGGAATGCAGAGAAGTTGTCTGCGCAGCCAGGGACCAAGTCAGGAAAGCTAAAGCCCTGATAGAATTAAATCTGGCCAGGGACGTCAAGGGCAACACAAAAAGATTCTATAGGTATGTCAGGGATAAAAGGAAGACAAGGGAAAATGTGGGCCCTCTCCAGAATGAAATGGGAGACCTGGTGTCATGGTTTAACCTCAATCGGCAACTGAGCACCACGCAGCCGCTCGCTCACTCCCCCCCGGTGGGATGGGGGAGAGAATCGGAAGGGTAAAAGTGAGAAAACTCGTGGGTTGAGATAAAGACAGTTTAATAAGTAAAGCAAAAGCCGCGCACGCAAGCAAAGCAAAACAAGGAATTCATTCACTACTTCCCATCGGAAGGCAGGTGTGCAGTGATCTCCAGGAAAGCAGGGCTCCATCACGCGTAACGGTTACTTGGGAAGACAAACGCCATTACTCCAAACGTCTCCCCCTTCCTTCTTCTTCCCCCAGCTTTATATACTGAGCATGATGTCACATGGTATGGAATGTCCCTTTGGCGAGTTTGGGTCATCTGTCCCAGCTGTGTCCCCTCCCAGCTTCTTGTGCACCTCCAGCCTTCTCAGTCGGTAGAGCATGGGAAGCTGAGAAGTCCTTGACTAGTGTAAGCACTGCTTAGCAACAACTAAAACATCGGTGTGTTATCAACGTTGTTCTCACCCTAAATCCAAAACACAGCACTGTACCAGCTACTAGGAAGGAAATTAACTCTATCCCTGCCGAAACCAGGACCTGGTTACCTGGGACACAGAGAAGGCAGAGGTAACCAATGACTTTTTGCCTCTGTCTTCACCGGCAAGTGCTCAAGCCTCACCGCCCAAGCCGCAGAAGGCAAAGGCGGGGAATGGGAGAATGAAGAGCCGCCCACTGTGGGAGAACATCAGGTTTGAGACCATCTAAGGCACCTGAAGGTGCACAAGTCCATGGGACCTGATGAGATCCATCCGCGGGTCCTGAATGAACTGGCGGATGAAGTTGCTAAGCCACTATCCATCGTATTTGAGAAGTCGTGGCAGTCCAGTGAAGTTCCCACTGACTGGGAAAGGGGAAACATAACCCCCATTTTTAAAAAGGGAAGAAAGGAAGACCCAGGGAACTACAGGCCAGCCAGTCTCACGTCTGTGCCTGGGAAGATCATGGAACGGATCCTCCTGGAAGCTATGCTAAGGCACATGGAGGACAGGGAGATGATTCGAGACAGCCAGCATGGCTTCACCAAGGGCAAGTCCTGCCTGACTAACCTAGTGGCCTTCTGTGATGGAGTGACTACATCAGTGGACACGGGAAGGGCTACAGATGTTGCCTATGTGGACCTCTGTAAGGCCTTTGACACAGTCCCCCACAACATCCTTCTCTCTAAACTGGAGAGGTATGGATTTGATGGGTGGACTGTCCAGTGGGTGAGGAATTGGTTAGACGGTTGCATCCAGAGGGTAGTGGTCAACGGCTCAATGTCCAGATGAAGATTGGTGACGAGTGGCATCCCGCAGGGGTCCGTATTGGGACCGGTACTGTTTAATATCTTCATCGATGACATAGACGGTGGGATCGAGTGCACCCTCAGCAAGTTTGCAGATGACACCAAGCTGAGTGGTGTGGTCAACACGCCTGAGGGACGGGATGCCATCCAGAGGGACCTGGACAAGCTCGAGAATGGGCCCGTGTGAAATTCATGAGGTTCAAGAAGGCCAAGTGCCAGGTCCTGCACCTGGGTTGGGGCAACCCCCGGTATCCATACAGGCTGGGGGATGAAGGGATTGAGAGGAGCCCTGCTGAGCAGGACTTGGGGGTACTGGTGGATGAAACGCTGGACATGAGCTGGCAATGTGCGCTCGCAGCCCAGAAGGCCCATCGTATCCTGGGCTGCATCCAAAGAAGCGTGGCCAGCAGGTCGAGGGAGGGGATTCTGCCCCTCTGCTCTGCTCTGGTGAGACCTCACCTGGAGTACTGTGCCCAGCTCTGGAGCCCTCAGCAGAAGAAAGACATGGACCTGTTGGAGCGGGTCCAGAAGAGGGCCACAAAAATGATGAGGGGGATGGAACACCTCTCCTCTGAAGAAAGGCTGAGAGAGTTGGGGTTGTTCAGCCTAGAGACGAGAAGGCTTTGGGGAGACCTTATTGCAGCCTATCGGTACTGAAAGGGGGCTTATAAAAAAGATGGCAGCAAACTCTTTAGCAGGGCCTGTTGCAACAGGACCAGGGGGAATGGCTTTAAACTAAAGGGGGGGTAGATTTAGACTAGATATAAGGAAGAGATTTTTTATGCTGAGGGTGGTGAAACACTGGCACAGGTTGCCCAGAGAGGTGGTGGATGCCCCATCCTTGGATACATTCAAGGTGAGGTTGGACGGGGCTCTGAGCAACCTGCTGTAGTTGAAGATGTTCCTGCCCACAGCAGGGGGGTTGGACTGGATGACCTTTAGAGGTCCCTTCCAACCCAAACTATTCTATGATTCTATGATGTAAAAGCTGAAGAATACTGTCTGTATAAAACCTGAGAAATACTTTAAAACCCATATCTTCTAAGTTATTTAAGTACATAAGTCATAGCAATAGATTTGAACATACACGTAAATATTTTGTTGAATTATGCTTTAAATATAACTGAACATATGTCTGGTTCTTGGGAGCAGGAGCATTAAAGAGTGACAGCAGGCTAGACCTAGAAATTGAGTGCTAACTGTCTGAACAGCATAGCTCAGTGTAAACAATGTATATGTAACATCAAAGCAGGGTTGTGTGACAAAAGCCTCTCTGGCTGTTGTTGGGGATTGAAAAGGAGAAGTCATTCATCAGAATATTTTGGTCCTGTGGCAAATGCAGACTTTTTAATAACCCAATGAAGCTGAAATACTTAATGATAAAATGTCCAAGATGATAGTGAAGGTTACTATCAGTTAGTCTACTCTTCAGTAAAAAATAACCAAGTTAAATTTTCAACACTAAAACATTTTCTCATTCTGTGCTGGGATTTGTTTTTAGTAACATGACATCGAATGTTTGATTTGTGATCAGTTATCCTAATTATTAGAGCACTCAGCTGAAAGTGGGCTGTTCACCTTCCTGTCTGTGCTCTGCTCATCTCAGACAAGTCTGGAACCTCAGCCCATGTTCTACCTAAACACAGTAGTTATCAGCTCATCAACTATCATAATTTTCATTTTTAAGTTCCACAGTCAAACCTGAATAACTTAATTGTTGTAAATTATACATTTGTTTTCCATTTTTGAAAAGTTACTTTGATACAAAAATTAACAAGAGGACTTGCCAGTTGGGTGTCTACAATTGTCATTTTCTTTGTTGGCTCAGTTGCCTATTATGGCTATAATTTCAGTTCTGGTCTCAGTTGTTGCTGAAATAAGGTATGGTTTGGAGGTCTATTTTTCTATTTTGGGAAATCAGATTTATGTCGGATGGTGGAGACATGAGGCAATCAAACTCTATTTCTGATAAAACAGTGCTGCTTTATAATGAAACTGAAGTATTTAAATTCTTCATTTTGCTTGATGTTCTTGGTCTTCTAAATATGTTTGGGGTTTTTTTTAATCTTTTAATCAAAAATACCTTTTTCCGTTAAAATGTATATTGAAGGAAAAATCTGAGGTTAGGAAACAGGAGTAGAATCAGACATGAAGTAACAAAGAAATGAAGGAAAGATTAAATAATCTAAAATGGAAACTTTCCAATGTAGTTAGAGATGTCTGCAGATCTTCTTTTTATAGCTGAAATAGTGATTTGCCTAAAATTTATATGGGTGTAAGAATGCACAGGAGGGATCCTATAAGAGAATGCTATGGGAAATATCTTCAAAACAAAAGCATTGCCTTTGGATGCATTTCCTACCTGCTCTCAAAACAGCTCAAGTAAAGAACTTCTATCCTGACTCTGCAACACCTTTGAGTCCCAAACCTCATGTGATCAAAGGCATCAATACTACTCTTTAAGAAATAGATGTGGTGTTAATTTTGTGTATTGTTATAACTAGCCATTGACAGGAAGCCAGAAATTCCTTTTTCTGAAAGAAAGTTTAGAGCAAGGTGGCCATAGCCATCTGTTGAAAGGACTGATGAAAAAAATTACTGTTGTCCAGCCCTGCTGCCCAGATTTACTTATGCAGATGAGTACGCAGTGAGGGCCTGAAGCAGGCATATGACTACTGAAAGCCAACTGCCAACCTGTGTGTTTGTTTTCATATTTTTTTTTTACTGAAAGTTTATAGTGTTTATTATAAAGACAGCTAATATCATATGCAACATATCAATGATGTTATAAAATCTTAATAAACATATATATCTTTTACAGTGAATGACGTTTGTGACTATAAGCTTTCCTTCTAAAGCACCTGAGAAAAACTGTCCTTGAAATTTTTAGGAAGAGTGATAAGAGCTACAGATATGCAAACATTGATATGAAAAAGAGAAGTATTTATAGTAAAGGGGAGGGAAAGGATGAATAGGAAATAAAAGAAAGCTGAAGGAGAAAATGGGGGAAGAAAGGAAGGGAGGGAGGGAGGGAGGATTAGGGGAGTTACGTGAGGGATAAAAATAAAAATAAAACTAGAAAAATACAGATGATAGGAAAAGACAAGAAGAACAGAAGATACCAAAGACAGAAATATGTACCATTAGTCTGAGCTGTTTGGGACAACTGGAGCTTTCTGACTGGCACTTTGAGAGAGGAGTACAAAAGAAACAGAGAGGAAAGAAAATGAATTAATTTTGATGTCTAAATGGAGTGTGTATATACCATTTTGCAGGTTGAGAGCAAGAGGAAGCAGTAAGGACAAAACAGTTCATGGACTCAGATTTTTTCCTGTGTAAGTAAGGGCAGATGTAGTAACTACTGGGGACCTACAGTGGGGTCACAAGCTGTACTTGTGATGCTAATTAAGATGGAGAAGAAGGTAAGGAGCAGTACAGTTCTGAGAAGTTATCTAGTAGATCAGGTTGCATTATTCTAACAGTCATTTTGTCCCAGTAGCTAAGGTTGGTTATGAGTTTTGCGATAAAGTCTTACATATGGCTTATAAAATTCAAGGATATGAAAGAGCTTGGTGATGGACTAAGTCTAAGTTTTGAATGTAGTGTTTGAGGCTTGAGGGCAGGGAGTTGTCAATTTTTCTTCCAGTCCAACAGTTGCATTTTTTTTGTTTTCTTGAAGTTTTCCTTTCCCTCTTTCTTTTTGCAGATCTATTTGTTTGCTTGGATTTCCTGAACTACTTAATGCCTCAGAGCATCCTCTATGTTCAGTGGTACTTGTACTTTGTCAGACCTGTTCTGCTCATCTGTAGTACTTGAAAATATTATATAAGGAGACATGGGGCTTGACTTTGTTGTACTTGCTTCTAAAATTCTTTCTGAGATCAGTGAGGACTGATGCACAGAGAATGCAGCCTTGGAGAGAAAAGGACTTTCACTCTGCACTTCCTTTAAAGCTGTTTTGCTGCTGCCATAACTATGCTAAGATTATGGAAAACTGGATACATGTTCTCTTATGCTGGCAAGAATGCACTCCCACTGCATATGTGAGATCAGCCAGTAATTGTAAAGTATATTCTGTATAGTTTTAGGACCAGACTTACTGATTTTTACACTTTCTATTCAGCATATATCTGTCTTGCACAGCCTTTCACAAGGCTTTTTCCTGTGCAATAACCACTAGAATGTGCTTATAGCTTAGCAGGATACTCTCACTTTTCAAATCTTTCCCCTGCATTTTACTGCTACCTTTGCCAACGGCATTGCAAGAATGCTGAAATTTTACGAGACTAAGGGAACAAGAGTTCTCTTTGGATTAGGTTTTTATTTCTTGAAATATATATTGTGTCAAATTAATAAAGTCTTGTCTGACAAGAATCCTCCAGATGAGGCTAGTAAGGAATTGACATACAGTGAATATACTCTCTTATTTAATTTTGAGTTATAGTACATTATTAAAACAAATTTAACAATTGACTAAACATCTGATACAGGATTTCTTCCTGTCATGTTTTACTTAATTTGCTTTTTATAATTTTATATTTCAGTTCAGTTATTATAGCACGTTTACACTGCCTAAGTCCTTTCCTGTTTCTTGCCATTTCTATTTCTGTTTAGAGTATTGCATTTGTATATGTTACCTGCAACAGTTTGGGGAGACTAGAACAGTTGAGACACTAAGAACAAAGCATGACCTTTAAGTTTTAGTTTTATTAAAAAGACTGCAATACACAAAACGAGAAAACAATATTTTAGAAAGAGCAATGACTTCAAATTGATTTCCTTTAAGAATATCCAAAATACTTTTATTCCGTTATAATTTGTACTTTCACACTTTTGCTTGTCATTAAAAATTGTTCTGATGTTTGCCAGGTGGGATCTGAATGGCATTAGTCACTGGGCTGTAACATTAGGATGCCTGGAATGTCTTGACTTCCCAAAAACTTTTAACTGCCACAAAGTATGTATGCCTCGAATGCTCTGTTTGTGTGTGTGTGTGAATAAAATTTATCTGTGAGAGGAAAAAAGAACAAAAGACATTAATCGCCTGAGTGGGAGTGTTACTCTTTTTGCTTTAGAACATAAATTGTTGATTAAGTGGCTATACTAGCTGCCAATCACGTCAATAAATAATATTCAAGGGAATTTGTATTTTGGTCTAATTGCTGCTTAGGGATAGGCTGAAGACCCTACTAACTCTGTTCTTGATATAATATTGTGACTTCATTTTACACAGTCTGCTGCTCCATGTTTTCCTGTGTTATTACAGAAAGACACTGTTATGTGTTCTAATGTATTGTTGACCGAATGTGTTTGGAAAGTCTATTTCAAGTCTCACCAAAGAAAATATCTTTGCTCCTGGCCTAAGGCTATAAGGAAATGTCTCCTATGGTCACATTTTTTATATGATTGTCCCTTGTACAAAAACGCTTAACACTTCAGAATCCTGTAAGCACAGATGATCATTTCTGTTATTTAGTTTAGAGTTCAAAGTTGGGATTTGACAGATTTCTTTGTTTTGGTATATGCAATTGCTAGCACTTTCTTAGGTTACTGACCTAGATGGTATAATGTTTTTAATTTTGGCAGTGAGCTTGCCCACATGTTGACTCCAGGCTTATGCATTTAGAGACTATATGTGACAGTAATTCACTCATTTTCTTTTGGGTATTTGAGTGCTACTCAGAATTGATTTTTCTGCCTGGATTGATTTCCAGTAGGTGGCATCCATGCCTAATAAAGCTCTGTGAGCCTTTTCTAGTCGGAGTGGTTTTATATTTCATTCAAGAGAAAATGGTATTTCAGTACCAACCCAGATTACTAATTAAAAAAATTAAAATATTTTACTTGAATTACAACTTCTCAACATATTTTTTTATTTCTCTGCCCACTAGACTCCAACAGTATTTTGAACAAAGAAATTTTTTTAAGAAAACCTTGTAATCCTTCTGGATTTTTAAAACCAGATCTGCTCATTCTCAAAAAATACTCTTGCTTTCACTTCACAATTTCTAGATGTTATGCAGATATTAGACACTAAATTTAATGGAAAAAGGAAAACAATCAACAGAGGCAAACATCTGTAATTTCTAATTTCAAATTAGAATTATGGAAGGAATAAAATGCATTAGTTTATCAGGCTGGCTAAAGTTTCTGATTATTTCTACACGTTTGGTCCATAAGAACTTTTTATCAATTATATAGGCACGGTTCTAACCCATGACCATCACAGGCATGTTACTAATGTATAGTGCAGACATGTCCTCTGAACACTCCCGCTTCCTTCACCTAACATCTGTGCTGTTAGGTGAATGTTTCCCCACCTGATTAGTTGACTATGGCCAAACACAAATAAGCTTTACCTTCTGCTTTTTGAAATGGCTGTTAGTTATTGATTTCCAAAGATGTGTACAGAAATGTTGGACTCCAGACCCTCTATCAAATTTGTCTGGAATTCACTAAATCTTTTAAAAATTATTAGGGGTATACTGGCAGACAGACAATGAAACAACACAGTCTTCTTTTTTTCTTCCAGCACAACAAATGTCTAGCTCTCCTGTCTTTGGGGAAAAGTTGAAATATGCAAATACAGTTCCCTCAAAAAACACTTACAAACTCTTATTTTCAGTATTCTGGGTTGGACTAGTCTGGTCCAGGCATGATTCTCAGGAACAGTATCCTGATTAGACTTTGAAATTCTGGGAAATGAGAGGAACATCTGGCACCACTGATTTATAAATCCTTTATGAAAGCTAATGGTTTGGCCACTCTACAAATGTCCCAGCCTATTTTAGCCCTGAAATGGTATTACAGGAAACATAGCCATATGATCCCACTGCCTATGTGGAGAAGCTCACCTTAGTTGCAGCGTAGATCCCTTAGGTAATAGAGATATCAGTGATTAACAATTGCCTTTGTGGAGGTCCTAAATCTAAATCTCTGAGACTCGGCAATCTGAGAGTAATACCTGACTGTCTGGAGGTGCTGACTTTTGGCTGTGGGATTATGTACCTTCCCATAGATGATTATAGCTATCAGTGACGAGGATGTAGGCAGGAAGTTAAATGGATGGGGAGGGTACCAGTTTGAATCAGTGGTAGGAAAAACTGGTGGCATAGGGTTAAACTCCTACTTGAGGACTGTAACGTGAAGGCATGGTTAGGATCCTAGTGCAGGAATCGGAGTGGAGAGTATGAAGGTTATGGTTTCCTCCTGTATGGGAGAAGGAACCAATCTGGGACCCATATGCTCCGTACCTCCCAGTACCAAGAGCTGTGAGCACCAGTGTTGCCTAGGAAGACTGTGGTATTTACTGTGGGTTTATAATTTAGAGGAAAGCTTGGAAACATGCATTAAAATTATTTAATCTAACAACCTTTGTTTTTATAACTTTTCTGATTACTTCATTGTTTGGCATCAGAAGTTTTTGACATGCTGAAATTTAATCCTTGCAGTTTTCAGTTTTGCTAACAAAGCAGAATAAGGCAAATGATTGTAAAAGCTGCTGGTTACTTTATAAAAGCTATTGTAAAATCAACTATTTCAACTGTTAATCTCAAAAACTGTGGCAATGGTAGACCGATCTATTTCTTGTCCTGAATCAAGACTAATGCAGCAAAGATGTCACAGGGAGTAAGATTTGGAATACAGCATGAAGAAAAGACTTCAGAGAGTGTTATTACACTCCAGTATGCATATTCCTGTACATAGTGTGCTGTGCAGATACCTTGTAAATTATGAGCACTTAGGAGATAAATTACTGTTAATAATGAAAATCCATCCTCAAGTGCATGCAAAGTATTGAGTGTAATTAGGAATAGTGGTGGCACTGGTCAGAGACAAGCTAAAATAAGGATATAAAAAGAAAAAAAAAAAAAAGACGACCAGATATTGTATTATAAATGTAATGCAGTAGCTAGCAGAAAAGGCATAGTAATTCTGTCTAGTGCCCTTATGTGACAGTGATTCCATTTGAAAATCAGTCAAATGGGAAAATGTAAAGTGAATATGATAATGCAGAGATTGATTACATTATTCAGAGCAAAAAGGTGTAAGCAGGAGAGCCTCACTGAATAATCTGCTGACTTTTTCTCCTCCCTTTCCTCAAAACTGGAATGGATTTTGGTTTCCATTTTGTATTTTATATTTTATTTTTATCGTTTTGTTCAAGAGAAGCAGTAAGAACTCTTCTTTCATTTAGAAGCACAGAAGCTGTTATCCTGCTGGGGGAAGGTTCCAGAGCTCAGCTTCTGCTCACTTGGAGCACTGGCTGATTGATTGCTCTTCAAAGTATCTGTATAATGGTGTTAGTCTGCTGGTAGTACAGCAGACTAAATCAATTAAAATTCACGGGAGTGCTATCTGTTGTACAAGGCAGTTTTCTGCATAAACTGAATTAACAGACCAGATCTGCTCTTCCATGTCTTTGAAGATACTGGTAGTAAAATAATAATAATGAAAAAAAAAGTCTACTTAGTTTGGAACAGAAAAAGTTATGGAACTGGTTAATGGAACATTTTAGATTTCTTAAGATGTTAGACTTTCTGGTTTTCTAAATGGTGACCAACGTACGATTATCTTAAGCTTTTTATTGAGCTATACTTTACAGCCTTGAAGAACCCCATGGAACAAATGTACAATCAGAGACATATTGTCAGAAGTTCAGTCTTTTAATCATAGGGATTATTTGAAGTTTAAAATGAGCTGTAATATATGAAAATAAAATCCTGATGTATGGTTGCTTGGCAGATCCCTGAACAAAATCCATATATCATGAAGATTAAATTTGTAATCTGCCAATGAAATATGGAAATGATTCTCTCCTGAAACTGAATATGTACGCAGTTTCAAGTAGGATATCTGGAAGAAGTAGGTTAGGTTGTTAAAGTAAATATATGTTCAATGTAATTTCTGAATATACCTTGCTAGAGTATTGGCATGTAGAAGGCTATAAGCACAAATGTACTCCACTGAAACCAAGTCTGAGTGTATTGTTACTGTGCACAAACAGCAGCAGTATCACCTGTGTTAAGTGAGAGTCTTGTGTCTAAAAGCAGAATAAAATTAAGGCTATGGCTGTGTTTATATGTCGGAGCTGGCAGAGGCAGGACAGATCTTTGTCACCAGGTGATTCCAAATAAATTTCCTTTCCATGAAAAGGTTTTCCTTCATCTGTAGCATGGTCTCAACAACAGATATCACCCCTTTTCATCCCCAAGGATGGAGGCAGTATGGCTGTTTTTAATGCCTAAGTCCAGGAAGTCAGAAGTGCTCCCACATTACATGGTCTTGATATAGCCTAAAGGTCTGTGGAGTGTGTTGAGGAGATAAGATAACATAAATAAAACAGTTTTGTGCTCTTCAGCTTGCTTATCTGATATAGGTCAAAATTCTCTAAGCGGTTAAAAAAAGTTACAGGGTTCAAGTGCCGAGATAGATAGCACATCATGCCATTTCTTAAAGATGAGTATATATGACATGTAGATGAGCTGTGATCTTTGCCCATAAACAAGCATCTGAAACACCAAGTTGGAATACCCATGCAACCTTCTTAAGTAGCTGTCATTCAACAACCATAACTTTGTCAGTGGTTTCTATCACTGTTTATTCTCATTAGCTGTTGCTCCAGTAGTTTCAATAGGAGGACATGCCTCAGAGCATACTCCAATACTTAACACTTCCATTTCATAGAGATTACTTCTCCATTCTTTGATATCAGAAGTGTGTGCCTTTCATCAATAGTGTAGGGACGAGTGGCAGTCCCTCAGCTTTCCTTGAGCCCCCTGAGAGGCTCCTCAGCAATCTGTCCAAAATGGTACCACCAGATGGTCTGGTCCCTGGAGCCATCCAGGGCTCCTCCTCAGCAAATGGCTGGCCAAGCAAGGAATCTGACAAGACGGCTCAGACTCTGCAGTTCAGCCTCCCATGTGTCACTTCTACATCATCTGGTCACTGGTATCACAAGATGGTGTGTATGTCTCTCCATTCCCTACCTTGAACTCCAGCTGCTCCACCACTGGGGACAACCCCTTAGCAGAAATTCTTCTGCACGATTTGAGACAGAGCTACTGATACTTCCAAACCCCACAGGTGTAGTAAGAAACCTTCATGCCTGATATGGATTTCCCAAGGTGGTTCCTCTCTGATTAACTTCCATCTGTTACTTTCTTCACCTGCAGCTCCTGCTTGCTACTCAGTTCCCTTTTTGGGAAGAAGTAACAGGGTCTAGTGATATGTTGCCATATTTGTACCTTTTGCATTCATCCCTGGTGTCAGTTTGTTACCTACTCCACAGCTCTCAGCTTGTAGGTAGAGGAGTCAACAGAAAACCATTTTTTTTCCCAGTTGCTGCTACCCTTTTTTCTTAGATTAAAAAGAAAAAATAACCATCCCCACTACAGTTAGCTCAGCATACAAATCACACCTGATCACGATAATATTTGTGGTGATTATGGAACTCAGTTTTAATACTAATGGATCTACCTCAAAACTTTTTGCACTTTAGAATCATAGAATCATTAAGGTTGGAAAAGACCTCCAAGATCATCGAGTCCAACCGTCCACCCAACACCACCATGCCCACTAAACCATGTCCCTAAGTGCTGCATCTACATGTCTTTTAAATACCTCCAGGGATGGGGACTCAACCACTTCCCTGGGCAGCCTGTTCCAATGTTTAACCACTCTTTCAGTAAAGAAATTTTTCCTTTACTTCTCTCAGCTTATTTAAAATTGTATGTAGCATGGTATTTTTAAAGAGAAAACTGTCCTAACTCTAATGACAGCACTGTGCGTAAAGACAATTTGTCCTTTTTTTCTTTCACTACATGGGTGAGAGATTTTGGCTTTAAAGGCTGCTGCAGTTCCATTACGGCAGATGCCAGCAGGGGCTTTTAATAAAGCAACTTTGCAAACGAGTTTGTTCTTGAACTTTCCAGGAGCAGACTTCTATGTGTGCGGCATGCTTTTCCTGGTTAGATCACTGGTTGCATAATTATAGTGTTTACCTTGATGCCAGCAAGATGCTCAGTTATGTGTGGCTTTAGAAAAAACACACAGTCTCTTTAATGTTTTGAATGGATAAAGCGTCCAAAACAGTCTAACTAGCTGCTCTTTCTCCCAGGCTTGTGGACTGAAACAGCTAAATCAATGACAGTGAGGTTTTAGGCTATTGAAAGTCCTCTACATATTCTTTCTATCTCTTCTTGCCAACCTAGGTTTTTCATTGAATTGGTCTAATTGTCATTATTACTTTCACTAAGAAAGTACCCTATTCAGAAAAAGAACAGAGTAAATCCTCAAATTCCCCAAAGCTGAGAGATAATAAAAATGAAGATTCCAATTACAATGACTAATGTTACTTATACAGTAGTAGTACGTAGATTTTTACTCGGTCATTTCTAATTGTACAACAAAGGCAATAGTTTCAAATCTACAGGTATGACTAAGACACATAGTTAATGCATTAGGTTGAAAGGAGCACAAATTTATAATTAAAATAACAAAAATGAAAACACTCTGAATGCATCACCTGCTTGCTGACCCAATGTTTTGTAAGTTGCATATCAGAAGTGAGCATTACAGATAAATTTGAAGATTTTAAAGAATGCTTGCATACGTAGTGATGGAGGCGAAATGCTGAAGTGTGTTTTCTCTGAGTTACAGTTCTTGATTCTGTTTTTCCTGTATTCATCTTATAAATTGTTATGAAGCAGTATGTGATTAAAACAGAAAAAGAGAAAAAAATTAAATCTATGTTTAAATACATGAAGTTTTAATGTTCACATTTTTGGATGAATTTACTGTTTTAGAGCATTACTCTGTTCGATGGGAGTTAATTTCAGTAAGGAAAGTTTCATGTGGCACTTTGTGATGGTCCAAAAACCGATGCCAGATTAAGTTTTCTTTCAGATTGAATACTGAAATGCAGAACTTGAGCCAGATTCAATTTTTTGGTTATATCATAATCTTTTGGACTTTTCAAAGTTTACAGATCCCATATGGGAAACCGTTAATTAGGGGTTTGCTTGCATTCCTGTATTTGATCACACTAAATGATACTCTGTTCAAAGTGTATGCTCATGGTATCTAGGAGGGAACCTGTTACAGCATAACTGCTAACAAATCCAGAAACACTTTTCTTTTCTTGTAGTCTAAAAAGCAGTAAGTATTGCAAGCTAAATGTTAACTTTACTTATTAAGCTAATTTACAGAGTTCTCATTACTGAAAGCCACTACAGGTGCCATGCATAAAATAATCCAGTCTTTTACTCAGACCCAGTAGCACAGCTGGTGACACAGAACATTTCTGTCTCTTTGTACCCATCTGGCAGTGAAGTAAATCAGATAAACTGCTCATGAATCAATTCTTTCAAACTGGAATAATTTAAAGCATGACATGACTCTAACAGTAACATTTTAAAATGTCAGTAGAGACCAGTTCATATATTTAATCAGAAAATAAGAAAGAAAGAAATTCGGAATAGATTATATTCTCCAGCATGGTTCTGCATGAAATTTATTTCAATGCTTAAATAATGTCATTTTCAAATCCCTTTTATTTGATATTCATATCTTGTTAGGTCCTTTAATATTTTCAAATCTCTCAGAAAAACTATAAGATGACTATATATTTGTTAATAGCTTAACTATTTTTCTTGATCTTACTATATTATGAAATTTACAGAATCTATTAGCTCACTTTTAATAAGATATTTACCTTATATGCTATGAATGAATGGAATATTATCACAAAGCAGTGTGTAACCATGGCCTTATTAATAACTTTCTAAATTATCTTTCTACTTTCTTAGAGAGAAAATAATGATTAAATGGTTGCACTTCTTCCATATCTCGCATTTAAACAATTTTTAGTCCCCTATTTCTTCAGTGGCTGTAAATCTGTGTAGTTAAAATAAACTCAGGGGATAATAGCAATTTACACTTACTGAGAATCAGTTTCAAAATGTTCAGGCTATTCATTGCTCTAACTGATTGTTCAGTGGTATAAAACATTCAACATACTTATTTCATCGTGAAAGCATTTAAATTATCTCATTGACTTTGATGGAAATATTCAAAAAGCTAAGCATGTAGATAGGTGTTTTGCTATAGTAGGGTGTGTATTCTGCCTGGTTAAAATCAAGCCCTTTTAAAAGAACTACCAAGTGCCCGTTTTGTTCTGGACTTGTTCCCTTTTCTGCCTGGAAGGAGAGTAGGTTTTTGCCTATCAATCAGCTGTGTTGTAACTACAGCAAAATATCACAGTGGACAATTTCTTTCTTTAAGTTAAGGACTCTAGCTATAAGTGTGTCTTCTGTGCTAAGTTCTGCATGAGCTACTAGCTACTGCATTTGTACCTAAATCCTGTATGGCCCAAGTTATGTTAAGAATTAAAGCTCACAGCACAAATGAATTTTAATAGAAACATTTTACCTCAGATGGCCATTTCACTGTGTGGCTTCTATCAAAATGAAATTGGGTCATATGCCTTTTTCATAAAAAGCTATCATGCACAAAAGCTTTTAGTTTTAGGTGGCTATTTCTTTTCTCAGTGTAAATGGGTTCTTGGTACTACACATAAATTTGGCTGTCTTTCTATGACTGAGGGCCCCATTATGCATCATTAAAGATAATGGCAGCTTTGTTGTGGAATCCAGAATACCATTCATTTGGATTGTTTTGGAAAAAGGCAGGTGTTTGTTTTTACTTCTTTTTTTTTTTTTTTTCTTTTCATTAGTGATATTACTAGTCCCACTGATAACTACTACTCTAATGTTACCGACAAGATATTTGTTAAGGAAAATATTTTCATTTATAAATGCCATACATGTTTTAGCAAAGGCACAACCATATTTCCTGTCTTGCATGTCAAGTACTGCCACCCAGCAGTAGACCTGTTTGAAAGGTCTACTTGAACTTAAAGCAGTACTTTATCATGAATGGTAGCAGCATGTTCTGTCTGCATTTTTAATATTACTATCAATATCAGAGGTTATCCTCTACCTTTAAAAGATTTTGGTCAGCCCTTACAGATACCACCACAGTGGATATAAGGCTTAGACTGTAAAGGGTTTTTTTTAATACTGAAATGTTTTTTGTTCTGTTAGTTGCTGTATGCGATACGTGTATGTGAATATAGTGACTAACAGCAAACAGAAGGATGCCAAAATCAGGATTTGAATATTTCCATCCATATTGCTAGCTTTTAATCTGGTCGAAGCACATTCACATTGTACTTAGGAAGAGTAAAGCTTAGGATACCTGCTAGTGGATCAGCTGTAGTGGGCTTGGCCTTCCAGCCAAGTGCCTGAATCATCCAGAAGAAGGAGCCTACAGAAAGGAGTGCGTGAACCTTCATTGTTCCCAATGCAGGGGAAGGCAGGAATTGTTAATTGCTGATTATTGTACCATGACAATTATTTCTAGATGGCAGAATGAATTCTTGTAGGGATTCTTTTTTTTCTTCATTATTGTATTATGTTAAATCATAACATGTATGTGGGAAAATAAAATACAATTATTTTTTAGTATGACTAGTCAGAAATTTGTTAGTCTAATACCACTGAATCTGACCCTGTTTAAAAATTGCAAGCAACTTAACCTTTATACTGTTACTTCTTCTGGCCTTTAATTCAGACTTTTTGTGTAATGTAGGTGTCCGAAGAGATAAATGAATAATGCTTTTTTAAAAATATTTCTGCTAATTGATGCAGTTGAGACTGCTGCACAGTATGAGATTTATTGCTTTTTTTAAAACTTCAGTTTAAAAACTGGAGATGGACAAATTAATATGTGGAAAAATATGAAGGATTCAAATAATGGAATTCCTAAGATCTGATCTTTTCTTTCAGTTTTCTCAAGAGATAATGTCTCCAGTGTAAATTATTCCTAGAACTCACAAATGTTATGGTTATGCATCTAAAGGCATATTGCTGAAAGACAGCTGCCTCTAGTCTAATCTGTCTTCATCCCTCCCACTCAGTTTTGGTCCTTAATCCAAATGCTCAAAAGTTATTTCAAATACAAATGTTCTTACTGAGTCACTTCTATGCAAATGTTTGCCTTGTATTTGTGTCCCCATGTGCTTATAATTCAAATGTCTGAAGCTCAGTAAGGTGCTTATACACAATGATATCTATGTCATCAGGTACCGTATGCATTTGGAGAAACACAGTATAGCAAGCCTGTTTATATCTCCAGGCTGGGAACCAGAATGTGATGTTACTCAGAAATAGGATAGTTATAGTGACAGCTTTAAAATATTAAAATATATGGAAATATGACATCATCTTTATTCTAGCCCTAAATCAGAACAGTTCCTCTGCCTTTCAAAGTTTCTCTCTTCTACTTTTTTTTTTTTTCTTCTCTTCACCACAAACCAATACATTATTAATTAATCTTATGTATACGATTTTCTGGTCTGTTATTTCCCCCCAAATGGCTATTCCTTCAGTGCCAAATGATTAAGAACACCAGAAATGTCCTCCATTTAGACCAGTGGTTCTCTGAGTCCAGTACTCTATCTCTTACAGTAGCAATAGGAGATGCTGTTTAGGGAGAACGTGATCCTGGCCATCATCTGTGCTCCATTCCTGTTATACTCTGCCAGCACCCACAATAGTTGTATTAGAGCTGTTAGAAGATACATTCTTGCTTGTCCCTTTTGATGCGGGCATGTTGTCCATTTCAGGTCACCCAGGAATTTGTTGAATTCCTCTATGAAACCTCTTATATTGTTCACCTTCACAATCTCCTATGGCAAAAAGTTCCACAAATTAACTTCCTGCTCTCTGCAAAGTACTTTCTCTTATCTGTCTTAAATTATCTATTATTAGTTCCTTCAACTGCATTCTTGTGCAACTTTAATGTTGCAGAATTTGGTGAATAACATCTTTGCATTCAGCATATCCACCATCCTTACGCTTCTGTCACCTCAGCCACATCTCTATCTGTCACCCTAACACATCTCAATCACATCTCTGCTCACCTGCCCTGCTTGCAAATTGTACAGTGCCAGCTTATTCAAACTGTCTCTTGACGGGGCAGTCACGCCATCCTTTTTATCACTTATTTGCCCTTATCTGTACCTTCCTCTGCCTCTAATTTTTTTTCTAGAGATATGGAGACTAGAACTGCACACATGCAAGGTGCCAGAGTGCCAAAATTTTATATGGCAACAAAATGGTACCTTGGTCTCAAGACCCTGTCTGATGGTACTTGAAATATCATCAGAATTTTGCTGACTTTTTTGAGACAGCAAATTTTCAAGAATTGTCAAAATTAACTTCAAAATCTTCTTCTTGAATTGTAACTGCAAGTCCTGAGCATCATGTAGGCATGATTTAGATTATTTATCTCTAGTGACATTACTTTCTTTTACCTACATTGAATCATATCTGCCATTTGCTCAGTCTTGTAAAGTCTTTCTGGAATGCCTTGCCATTGATACTGTATTTGAATGCCAGAAAGAGCTTATTAAGTAGCTGTTCCATTATTTGTTTTTCTAGGAATTAACTGAATAAAAAAAGAAAACAAAAAATTGCATTTTTCTGCAGTAAGATGATACATGCAAAGTCTTATGCTTTGATGAAGCAATTTGATTTTGAAATACATAAATGCTGAATGCTGTTTAGTTTTACATGCTGGCAGATCTCAGATACATGTTTCTAGCTTTATATTTCAGGCATGAGTATACACTCCCAATGAATTTTCATTGCACTTAGAGTTTTAATTTTGAAAGGACCATATTCTTTAGCAGTTTTCACAAGAATTGTTGTGGCTAGGATTCTGATTATGTTTTCCTTTAGAAATCCTTTCTAAAGAATTTTTTCCTTAGGGACTTCATATTATGCCTGCTGGGTTCGACAGAAGATAAGGCATTTCTGATGTCATAAGTAAATCCTAACAGGATGTATAGTCATCTCAGGTCAGTTTTCTTAAAGAATGGATAGCAGCTGTGTTCTTCACACAAACCATTCATGATCTGTAGAAACTGAGAAGTCCAAAGACATTCTTTCTTATTAAAAAAAAGTATACCACAATATGTCATGTATATACCATCTAAGAGTGTGCTGCCTAATGAAGGCCAAACCCTGTTCATTTCACATGGATGGCCTCTCGATGACTGGTCTTGTACTCAGCTCTCTACTGCACTGTACTGATTTATTATGAAGGCCATCTGTGAGGACTGTTAAACATAACAAATATATGTGTAAATGCCATTTGCATGACTGTATTTTTTACATATGTAAAAAAGTCTTTCTCCAATATGTAGTCCAAGATCACTTCACTCTAGGGAGTGCTTTGTTTAGGTATTTCTGCTATTCACCTAAGTCTGGCTCCTTGGGTCTCTGTGGACCTTCAGCAGTGCCTCAGCAGACTTTGCACCATCAGGCACCACCACATAGTCACATGCCACAACCAAGAGGTTGCCACACATATTTGCTCTTTAATGCATAAAACCCACAAATCTGATGGGCTGGCACAGCTCCCTCATGTTATTCTGGACACTGAAGTAAAAATACTCCCTTGAAAGAATTGTTGTCTTAGGGTCAGAGCTTGCTTAAAGTGATGTGAAGCTCAGAGGAGGGATTGGTTCTTTGTCCTCGTTTAATTAGCAGTGCCAAGGTCATAGACATATCTCTTTTTCAGATAATTTTTCAAACAGTTCCCTTTCCATGGCAGATTTCTTCTCTGTTTGCCTTTTCATGTGTCCTGTGGAAAGACATGCCTCAGAGTAAACTCAAGTGAAGTGCTCTCAGTCTTTTTAGTCACAGTAAAGTAGGGTAGGAAGGGAAGGAGTTGTAGCTGAGATGCTGGCAAGGCAAGTTTTCTCACATGAGTTGCCCACATTATATTGCACTGTCTGTGACATGTGGCTCCCAGAACCAGGTCAGTTCAGAATGGGGCAAGAAAGTAATTCTGTCTGCTTTGACAGACAGCCTGTGCCCTCTACTCATGCCTCTGGCCTTATACAATCAGTTTAACTGGGGATTCCTAAAGTGTGGATAAACCAGGAAATAGTAAAATAACAATGACAGAGGTTAAGTTAAAAATTTGTATCTGCACTAAATCATAATGTTAATTGCCAGGTCAGTTTGCCAGGGTGTTTACTCAGAATATGTCTGAGTGAGTGATTAGATAGTTGTTTCAGTTGTCAACATATGAATACTTGTGTGTTCACTTGGGAATATGTACACATGTACATTAAGAGAGTTTTTGGTTGCTTACAGAGGTTTTTTTTCTGTCCTCCCTGCCCCCTTGAGCACTAGCAGACATGTAGAAAAAACCCTTAATATCTTGGAAGGCAATTCAGAATATGCAGAACTCTGGAACAGTAACCATAGAGCCTGCTCTTATATTTTAAGTGTTTGCCTCTTTCCTTCTGCACTCAGGAGGCAAAATGCCATTAGAACATATGTTTCCCCTCTAAATGCTTTTTTCAGTAGTAACATCACCAGTGGTCCATACTTTTTCCTTAACTGAAGCAGATGGTTTAAAGGTCCTGGCATTAGCTGCACTGATTAAAATTAATAAATAAATACATTCTACTCTGCTGATTTCTTTGGCTTCATGCCTATAGGCAATAATGGCTGATTAGGAAGTATTTCACTGAGAAAAATATGAATCATGAATTCCAAACTGAGTTGTGCTGTGGCTTACTTAGAGTTCAAACAATGAGTTTGAAAGTGAAAAAGCTTATTTGAAAGTGAAAAAAGAAAATACCAGCTTTCACTGGCATTTCCTCATGTTTTGCATAAACAAGTTTCACATAATTCAATTTTCAACTCTTTTCTAAGGAGGCTATTGCACATTTCTAATATAATGTATGTCATACCCTGGAATGTCTCTCTGTGATTCCTCTCCTATGTATTGATTTTTATTTCTGACAATTACTTCTAGTCTGAGTTCTGCATACTAAATCGTTCATTTGCTTTTACAGAGGATAGATTTAAAACAATTATGCTCGTCTACTTAAAACTTTCACTGTGCCGGACTACTCCTATTTCACACTTTTGGAGTTTGATTCACAAGCCTCTGTAATCAAATGAAGTCTTTTGATTGATTTCAACAAGCTTTGTATCAAACATTTTGCTTTTAATTTTTTTAGGAATAGATCCTCAATGAGACTAAGTATTGCAATAAAGAGTGTCAAAATTTACAGTTGTAGACTTTGCTACTCAATTTTAGCAAATCCTCTTTTGTAGGAATTTGAGGTTTGAAACTTTGGGCAGCTGTGCTGGTTTTGGCTGGGATAGAGTTAATTTTCTTCATAGTAGCTAGTATGGGGCTATGGTTTGGATTTGTGCTGAAAACAGCGTTGGTAATACAGGGATGTTTTCGTTATTGCTGAGCAGTGCTTACACTGAGTCAAGGCCTTTTCTGCTTTTCACACCGCCCCACCAGCGAGTAGGCTGAGAGTGCACAAGAAGTTGGGAGGGGACACAGCTGGGACAGCTGACCCCAACTGACCAAAGGGACATTCCATACCAGATGATGTCATGCTCAGCAATAAAAGCTGGGGGAAGAAGAAGGAAGGAGGGGACGATTGGAGTGACGGTGTTTGTCTTCCCAAGTAGCTGTTATGTGCAATGGAGCCCTGCTTTCCTGGAGATGGCTGAACACCTGCCTGCCCATGGGAAGTAGTGAATGAATTCCTTGTTTTGCTTTGTTTGTGTACGCGGTTTTTGCTTTACCTATTAAACTGTCTTTATCTCAACCCACGAGTTTTCTCACTTTTACCCTTCTGATTCTCTCCCCATCCCCTCCCCATCCCACTGTGAGGGGAGTAAGTGAGCCGCTGTGTGGTGCTTAGTTGCCATCTGGGGTTAAACCACGACAGCAGTCTAATCCTGGGTATCAACAGCTATGTCATAATTATTGACTATCTTAGCCATCTGTTTGTCAATATTCTTTTTGTAATACGGGATTCATATTGAGACATGAAATATCACCATGCTAGATTGGATGGCTGTATCCATCCTAGGAACTTGCAAAGGGACAACTTAAGCACCCACATGAGATCAACTACAGTGTTTAAATGTTAATATGCTCTTTGGAAGTTATGGTCCTTGCCTTACAGTCTGGAGGATAATGAAGATGAAGGACTGTCTGAGGAAGTGACATTCTGGGGGAAGAGGGGAGGATTATGGCTGAGAACTGAGCAATGGCCACAGCTCGTTTATTAAATGGTGTGGACACCCTTGTGTGGAGTCTACAGAATACAAGTAAATTATGCAAGTAAATCCTCACAAGATGCTGCCTTGGGAGAAAATTCCTAAGCCCAGAAGTGAAATAAGTATCAAGACAACATCTATTTCCCAGTCTTCCAAATATTTTTTGTTAAATCACAGAAGTTATTCCCAGTCTACTGGTTTCAGCAAAATCCATTTCATAGATTCCATGGCAGTCTTTGAAAGTGTTCTGCTTATTATCTGTGCCAGCATTTAAATGAGTCCTCAGTGTGCAAACTATTTAATATACCATTGATACAGCTAAAATTCAGCTTTGTCAATATGTGGTGAGTTTTCTTGTATATTTAGAATAACAAATAGTATAATTTCTTAGTATCAGTGATCAAACACTAACTTTCCATAGAATTCTATACATGCTGTCACTGTCTATACTTCCTACTTTTGTCTCATACAAAAATGTGACAATTCACTTTCATGCCCTGCTCTCAAAGCAGAGAAGATAAAGTGGCTCTGAATTTGGCTGCTGTCTTTAATGGTTTCCCATGATTTCCTGAAAGAGTAATATTAGTCCTGTACTAACCATTTTTATTGAATCTCTCAGCATGCTGATTGTTTTGCAGAAAGACTTTGAAATGAGCATGGGTCACTTTCAGGAAAAATGCGCTTATACTATAGTGTTCAGATGTGAAGTTAAAGATTTTTTGTAGAATCTAAGAATTGTTTGATGTTCATGTATTTCTTTTGTTTTTTGGGGGTTTATGAACTATGAAACTGCCTGGCAGGAATGCAGCCAGCTGTTTTGTCTTCTGTTTTGTTTGCCAAGAATTTATTCTGTTGTTAAATCAAACTCCTGGAATAAACACAGTATCCCAAAGAGGTATTTGCAAGGGTTAAGCCAAGGTTCTCTGTATGTTTTGTTCTAATATCATGTCACACTGGTATGTTTGGCTTCGTTTTCATAATACTCATGTTGCAGGAAGAAAAATCTGAATAACATGATAGTAATTTGCCACAGAAATATTACTAAAGCAAATTGATAGTATTTTAAAGCTAGATAGTTACCTAGAAATAACTGAATAAAATTAAAATATATGTTCTCTCAGGTTTCGGGCTGCATTTGCCCTTGAAGTACTACTATCATGGTTGAAAGAATTATTCCATTAATGTATTTGGCTGCTATTTAGATTTTTTTTTCTGTTTGCTTAACGTTTTCTTCAGTTTTGTTTTGAATTATCAGGATTAACAATTCAGAGCTAATATGCTAGACCCATTTCTGTTAATCCATTCATGTCTGGGGAACATTTTGTTGTCCTTACTGATGAAAGGTGGCTCTAATGTCACTCTGCAACTTTGGGGATGTAAGTAACGGTCTTTTCTCTCTCTCTTGCGCTTGAAAGTAAATGTACATAATTTGTGTGTCTTTCCCTCAATTGTCCACATCTACTGCAGACTCTGAGGGTATTAGTGTGCATTTATTACTGCTTCTAAAGCACTCTCTAGCAATCATTTAATGAAGCAGCCAAACAAACTGCTGTGTAATCTGTTAATATCTGCATTTACAATGTAATTAAGATAAAGTGTTTGAAAATGAATGTCTTATAGTTTTATGTCTAATTAGTTTCTGCTGATTACCACAACACACTTAAAACTGTAATAGCTAAACAGAATAATTAAAATCATAAAATGAGGCCCCATTGTCTGAACTACATAGGTGAAATTATGTTCTCCTAGATCATCTATTGCTCTGAGGTCTCTTGATAGAAAATATGTCTGCTGTAATATCTGGCCTTCATTTCAATATTCCTGACTTATCCTACTTGTAAGTTGTGAATCAGAGAAAAATGATCCGGTAAAAGAAAATAAGATAGTGACTCAATTAAATAATAGCAGTAGTAATAATGTGAAAGCAGACGTTTTTTATTACGCCAGAAAAAATTGTGTCTCAAAATCTGGTGGGCTACTGCGAGCTGCAATCTTTGCCACATTTCTAATTACTCTGTTGGAGCTGAGGATTTGAAACTGCCACAAATGAACAATTTTTCTACTTATTTTACCATGTGTATCCTCATCATCTTCTGTGACTACAAATTGGAGAGTAAAGGTTTTTTGTTTAAACACAGTAAAAGATGGCAAAACAAATATTCATTCCTTCCAAATTGTACCTGGTTTTGGAAGACAGGAAAGATTTGGATAACCGTATTATCATATCATTCTCCTCCCTCTCTTACTTTCCTCGTCCTCCAGTCAGTATTACAAAACCACCCTCTACCAACATGGATGGCTTCTGTAAAAATCTATAAATATTTATTTCATGGCTACTCGTGTTGTTGTTACAAAAGGGTGTACACTTGGTGCTATTCTAAGGCTTTTAAAAGTGCATCTGCATTAGTGTTTAAATGTGTATCAGGAGTCCACTTGGTTGTCACCACTGAACATGCAGAGGAGTCTCAAAACATACAAACTTGATTCCTCTGAGATGAAATTTAACTGGAAGATGCTCTCTTGGAGCAAATCTAATGCAATGCAACCACAAAGGGGAATCCAGTCCCAGGGACTACACTGGAGTTTCTCAAAAGTAGAAAATTAAATGTATGAAGAGTGAGGAGTAGGTCATCAGCACCAACTGCTTTGCTGTTTAGGTCTGTTTCTGTTGATCCACAGAACTTGCTAATGTAGATGCAGCCTTACAGCAGTAACTATAATCAAAGTTGGTGACCTGAGGCTCAAATACAGGATTGAATTGCTATATGCCAACTGTACCACTTACTGTACGCAGTGATTATCAGCATACACATTCTTAATCCTTGACAAGAGTGAGATAATGTGTTAGTATAGCCTTTAGTGATAGAAAGCTAACCTAATTCAAGTAATATTGTATCAGCTAAAATCATTCACATAGACACTTACCACGGATTTGCTGATACTTAGGGTGGGATTCATCTCAATTCAGCATATTGCAATTGTTGTGAGATGGAGGCCTTGATTACAGCAGCAGTAACCATTTAAAAGAAACAGATGCAATCTCGTCATTTGCTGAAGCTCATGGTCTTGCTACTGCTATAATGTTTGTAATGGGGATACAGATCTAAAACATTCAGGTATTATCACTTTGCTGATCTGAACATGGTAATTGCTCACAGTGTTTTGGTTTTTTTTTTTCCCTTCTCTATTATTGTGTCTGTGATAACAAGGATAAACTTCAAGAAGCTGCTTTTTATTTATGTTCTTATTTTCAGGAAATGAGCTGACATTAACTCTACCTAAGGAAAATGGGACTTAGTATTGCCTATTTTTACTGTATTGATGCACTTGAACTGAAAGAAGCTCATGGGCATATTAAAGAGGTCTTGTGTTAATATTGAAAGCTGGGGAGATAGATTGTAGTTTTCAAATCTAAAAAATGTTTGGGAAGAGTTCTGAAGATATAAAGTTGACAGGAAAGACACTCTGGCTGTAGGTACTCTAACAAAATTAACATGCTTGAGCTTGTTCTCTAGTGCTGAGGCTAAGTGCCATGGAATAGCTTGGTTTCATACAGATACTCCTGCTCTCCCCAAAACAGGGAGACTACACCCAAACTGACAACTGGGATTTGGTTTCTGGGTGTCCTAACTTCTGAATGAACCCCAGGGTTGATTCAACCTCTTACCAAAGAGGATACTTGGTGATTGCCATGAACCAAACCCATATTAACAATTACATTATACAGACAATTGCATTCTAATGCCCAAGATTGTCTCCCAGGCTGCTAAAGATGAGTGCTATGGATGAGTACTAGCATAGATGTAACCTCAGTGTTCCATTGTTTGCTTCTACTTGATATGGGACAGTCAGGCCACACGGACTGTGGGGTGTACCATGCAGTACATCTTCCCTGCATCTTAGAAGCAGCTACTGAGATTAGCGTCCTGGTTTACAAAAGTATCTTCCAGAGCTTGTGACAGTTTATAAAGTATTGTCAACATTTATTAGAATTCATTGTGTGGTGATAATGTACTTTGATTTTTTTTTTAAAGTTACTGTGACCATTTTTACATATTTGCTTTATATTTATTATTTATTATGTGATATTCTTCCAATAAATGAGGCATTCATAAATAGCAAATATGAAAGATATTATGTCTTTTAAAATGGAATAAATGTCCAGAAGAAAAAAAAATCATAGTATTTTGTCAGGTCTGCTCTGTGAAATATATTTTCTTCATATGTCCCTAAGTTTGAAAACATGCCATGCCATTTGTACATTTATAGGCATCTAGAGAGCCTTTTTTTCCCCAATACCTTACTATGAGTAAGGGAAAGTACTATTTTTTAGGCTTTCTATTGTTTTATAAAAACCAATTCCTAAATCACATGTTAATGTAACCATTATTATAATGTTGGTATTTATTTCTCATTTATTTGTTCAAGAAACATAGTCTGGTTATTTATGTAGGTGGTGGATGAAATAGAGGTACGATTAAGAAGCGTGTTAGTTGGATGGCTGATAAAAAGTTTAGGCTTCTTCCCACTGCAGACTTTATCTTTATATGGAGGAATCATTCTTTTTATATCAGGATCCAAAGTGATTCATTCTTCATGTTTGCATAATCAAAGGACTCTCCAAAGCAGAAACAATGCCAAATTGCTGTATATTAAATTAATTTAGATGTTCAGTAATATAGATCAGTGCCTGAACTGAACTGTGGACACTGACAAAACTGTAGGACTAGAAAACTTGTGCTGAACAATACGGCTTCACATCTCAATATATTCTGTTACAATTAACTAGACAGCAAATACAAATGGAAAGCCTCTGGAGCCCTTGGCAATTATTTTGTTCTTCATTTTCTTGAATCAGAAACTGAATATGTATTTCAGTCATGGATAGTGAAGTGAATTTGTACACTTGACTATGTGATCTCTAAATCTCTAAATTTTATCCAACCGGGGCTTTGTTTGATCACACCAGTAACTATTATTTAGTGACTTTTTTTATTGTACATATGCATTAAGTATAAAAGAACTAACTACTTAATACATTGATAACCACATTTTATTTTTCTCTATTGTTAACTTATAATTTAAGCATCAAACATATGAAATAAACTTAGAGAACTGCTTACAGTTAATTGATAGTCAAAGCTTTTAGGAACTGATGTGAGCACACCAAAAGTTTAGGAAACATTTACCTTAAGCTACATCTGTTAAATCCCTGTGTAGGAGGGAAGGGAAAGAATCTATAGTAAATGTTAAGTACCCAACTGTGAGGCAAATTGTCCAATTTGTAGATAGAAGAATAAATGTATAGCCACTGTGCACAGAAGGAGAATGTGGAATAGACTTTCTTGTATATTATTACATGTTCAAAATGTTCTTAATGCATTTTGATGCTTAAAGAAATTGCTTCGACTGTTTAGGAATCATGTAGCAGAACCTGTGAGTGCATCCTCTCACATACGTTTTCCAGAGACCAGTGTAATACACATGGGGAGAAGATTGGATTCCTAGAGCAACAAAGGGAAAGTGGTCTGCCCTGAAAACAAAGACTTAAGTCTGCCTTACTTTGCAACAACTGCCATAAATGTTCAACCTAAAGGATGTCCTCCAGCTGTAAATAATACAAAGAAAAGTAAAAAGTAAAGGTTGCAGAATTCTTCTTCCAAATGTTGATAGGGCTAGAATCATGAAGCTCAGAGCAGGGAAGTAGAGGATCTGTTGTAAAAGTCTGAAGGGCAAAAATTAGACTTTTAGAAGCAAGTAAGACCTGAGATCTTTAGCTTTTGTTCCAACAATGTGCTAATTCTAGAACTCTGCCCGTATTTCCCCAAGGAATGGGGAAATATCTATCTCTTCAAGCTAGATATGGATTAGACCTGTCTCCTTCATTTGAACCCTATCATTCGCTACTTGCAATAATGAGAGCTCAAATTCATTAATGGGGGAAGAGGAGGGGAAGTTGATACTACTACACAAATTTATAATTTTTTTCTTTTATACCAGCTACAAACAGTTGGCCTTTTAATGAAATCACACCTTCACAGAAAATTTGTACAAACAAAGCTAAGTTTAGAGAACTAATTTTTCTTAGGTAAGGGAGAAATCTGCCAGGCTGCATATGCCAAGAATATTTTGCAAACAACCAGAGAAAAGAGGTTTGAAACAAGTAACCCATTAAACACCTAACTTTGACAGCTATAACTTGGCCTACAGACCCAGAAACAGAGCTACGATATTATTTCAAGAATAAGCAACTTTTTTTCTTTATTTCTGAAAAGTATAGCTAGACTAATATTTCAAGGTGTTTTGTGAATCTGAGATGTTTGAATTAATTTGTGCTGAATACCTGTAGGTATATTCTTCTTATATCTGTTTTGGTAAGATTCTATCTAGAAAACTTAGTGGAAAGAATATCAGAAACAATGGAAAATGATCTTTTACATGCCATATCTTCCTTTCTTTTCCATTTTATTATGTTGAGTCACACAGTTGATCTGGTTCATGCATCAAAGAGTCTCTCAAGCTATCCTACTAAGGAAAATGAGCTTGGATGTTTACTTATTTTATAGCCTTGAATCATTAGCAATACTGTAAACTTGCTTACTTGGCACTAAGGGAAAGATCTGAACTGAATATTGTTATGCATATGCCAACTATCTCATCTCATGATTAGCTGAGTTATAAGCAGAGATTTTACTTTAAATTTTATAGTGAAATGACTTGTGAAGTTGGTCCAAATCTATGCGTAGAAAATAACTGACATCAATGCTATATCTTTGGGCAATAATATAATATCTTTGCTAGAAATAAGTGCTAGAACTTTTATTTGGAATAGTCCTATTGAAAAGTCATAGGTCAAGTTTTAATTTCAATTTGATTATACAGCGTTTATTTTTTTCCCATCATTAACAACTCATTTTTAGTGAAGAACAGATTATTTGGATGTTATATAGTATGAAATATAGACAAAAATCAGGAAATTCTCATTAATAAACTACTGAATATATGATTGTTTCAGGTTAAAAAGAGCTATGAAAAGTTTAATTTCACATAAGTAAGGCTGAAATGAAGGCTGAAACAGAAACGTGTCCTTGGGACCTATGTAGTAAATATGATCTACTCTGCCAATATTTACATTTTAATTAGTAAGGCAATGGGTCTTCTCAAAATTATATACCAAATAAATTATTAATTCTAAGTTTTAATTGGCCAGATAGTAACCCTAATTTATGTTGACTTAGTGTCATGTACCAAATGGTGTATAGTCTAAATTTTGCTTGGAAAGTAGGAAGAAAATGGTAAGAGTATGTTCTAGAGGAAAAGAGAAGCTTTTAGAACTCTGGCATTAATTTATGCTATATGTTTCACTGTTCTTTATACAAAGAGGGGATAATGATTTCTCTAACACGAAGTGATAATGCAACAAGAGTGATGATTTATATCAAAACTGGTTTAAAACAGTAGAGGTATATTGAAGCTTATGGGGAGCTAACCAACATATAGCCATTGACATATGACAGAGTTGCTAACAGTTTGTATGAACTCTTCAGAAATACAGTTTTGTATATGCATCTCATCTTGAGGTTCAGGCCTCGAGCCCTTGCTTATTTGTTTATATTGGTTGGGGAAAAAAAATGGAAAAAATACTTTTGAATTTGAATCTCAACAAGTAGTCTGGAAAGTAATTGCTCTGTGCAATGGAGTCTGACAAAATCTCTAGAGGTCAAGCCAGGGGGAAGGTAATGTGCCTCACAAAGAATCTGTTCATCTTCCCTAAGGGGTAGACCTCCCCTCACCCTGAAAAAAAATAAACAGAAGGTGAGAATCTAAATAAATTTTTTTCCCCTATTCATTTTCTGTTTGCCTCATAAGCGCCCGGGCTGCATTGACACTTCAAAGTTTCTCAGGTTTCCAAGATGACGTTTTGTGCATTTCTGAAGTTGTCCTACCCTGAAGAACTTTGTGGCTACCACAAAGCTTTGCTAATGCAGATACAGAAATAAGACATCCCACTGCATAACTGTCCTGGAAAGCTCATTTTAGCAAGCCTTCTCAAAGACTGCTGAACACACATGGACTGAGAGTGAGGTGTCCCAAAAAATGTGAATGCAGCTGCCTTATGTTAGGGGTTGTCAAATCTGCTGCAGCATCATGTCCCCAGGTCCAGCCAGTACCAAGGCTGAGCATGTATTCCCAATATCCCATGTGCATATACACACAACAGGGATATATACCACATATCAACACAGATAGAAAAACACAGTGCTCATGTAAACACAAACAGCACCAATTGCCTGATCCGGTTCACTTCTCTGACTGGTCAGGATGAAAGCCTATTAGTGGAAAATACATACAAATGTGTGTGTGCATGTGTGTGTGTATATATATATATACAATGTCCCTCCAATAGCTGGCCTTTGGACACCTAGCCTGTCCACTAACAGACCCTGGATCTTTCGTCTCCCCGGTTGCTGGCACTTGGGCATGCTACCCCACCCCCAGGCTCACAGCCCCACTCCTGCTGCTAGTACAGATGCCCTTTGCCCACACACATCCCCAGACACACACACACGGGATCCCTTCAGTAACTGCCCTCAGACACTCATCATCTACCCAGCAGCCTTGGATTCTCTGGTCTCTAGTGGCCTCACACACTGACATGAACATGCAAATGGCCTCCTGACCCCTTCACTAGCCAATTCACAGACCCTCCAATATCTCCAGTATCCAGCCCAGACTTATGTCTGCTTCAATACCTGGCTCCCAGGCCTCTTATCTGACTCTTGAACTAGTCCAGTCCAGCGATCACACACTGACATATGGACCCACAAAATATCAGAATACGAATGCACTCCAGTCCCTCCAGTTGCTAGCATCACAGACACATGGACCTGTGTGACCGATGGTCCCCACATCAGCAGCTGGCACTCAGACTGTCATACATGCACATACACACAGACTATAGAGTGTCTCACCCTAAGTAGTAGTTAGAGATGGAGTTCAATGAGAAGACAGGGCAGGCTGCATAGCCAGACAAGTGTACAGATGAGACCCTGTTTACAAATGCCTGGCCCTTGTCATCCCTTTCTCCCTTTATTTTCCCTTGATTGTTCCTCCCCAGACCCCCTTGATCCATCTTTGGTTCTTCCCCTAAGCATCCCATATTAAATCTTGTACGATCCCAAAATGCTCTTCCTATGCATCCCATAATGTGTCCCATATCCCCTAGGAAGTAACCCCTTCAGTCTGTGAAGTGATCCATGGAGATCCTCCACCACTGAATCAGAGTGACAGGTGTCCCTCAAGCCCATGGGGCTGAGGCTTTTATGGAAGGCCTGGGACAGGGGCTCGTCTCTAACTGGCTTATTTGGGTTCCCCTCCAGCCATTGTGTCTGTGTACTCCTTCATATTGGTGGAGATGAGCATTTAATCACATATTCTAAACAGTATAGTCTTTTAACATCAATCTGAGAGAATAAGCTGCTGCTATTTCCCTTCTTTCCCCTCAAATAACAGTTTGATGATTAAAGTACTATCCTGCAAGGTGAGAGATCCTAGTTCAGTTTCTCCCAGTGAGAGTGCCTCTGTGTCAAAGCTACAGAGGATCTTTGAGGAGGAATAACTTTATTTATCCTTCAGTGAGTATAACTTTCAGACCTTTAACTATGAGGCTACAAATCTGTGATTTCTCTTCAGCACTTTGGGTCCATAAAATATTAAGAATTCATTCTTCACTGATGCATTTTTGTAAGAATAGCTTGAGAACACGCCTTCCTTTTTCTTAATGAAACTAGGCTATAGCAGGACAATAGAAGAAAATGTAGGTATGAATCATGGTGGACAGGGAAAGGGCTTCAGTCTGAGTCTCTCATTTTTTGCATGAAAACCCTAATAATTAAGGTATTATATGAAAGAAAATGAGAGCTATCTGTTCTTCTATTCACAGAATTTTAAGGACGGGTGAAATGTGTAAATTTTTGGTTTCTGAGCCGTATCTTCTTCCCTAACACTGTGCTTGCACCAAGAGTCTTTGCCTCTTGGGGACATTATGGGGGTTATTTTGCTCCCAAGCTGGAGCACAACTACTGGTAATGCCCAGTACTGCACTATACTGTACCAGCTCACATTAGAACTGCTTCATTTTCTTTGCAATTTATAGAGTAGTATAGCACAGGCCTGGATGTAAAAGAACACTACAATAAAACAAAAAGTCAATTTTTGCTATATATGATAGATGGGAGATCTGTTATTGAGTATTAGTTTATAAATGCAACTGTATTTTACTAACATCTTTACTATGTGTATCCAAGCAGTGTATTATTGAAATGTTTGTTTGCAAAACTCCTGACTTGAACATCTTCTAGGATTATAATTTATTAAACATTCATTTTTTTAAAAGATATAAAGAGAAATGGGAACACTAAACTCTAGAAACTAAACCTCAGACTTGAGGTTTATATATGTTTATGTATTTTATATATATTTTATATATTTTGACTCATATTTTATCAAAAGCATTCTGTATTTTTCTGCATTAATACTTGATCTCTTAATGATCTCATTTCTACATAAATTTACATTACAGAACCATGCAGAAATGAATGCATTGCAATAATGAAATCCTTGTCAGGTTAAGTGCAATATATAAAGTCTACTAGCATTTGAAACAAAATTCAAACTCCACCTATCTCATATTATCCCCAGAGCAGCTAGGACATGCACATATGTAATTGGATTATGATAAATTGAAAAACATCCAAAGTGTCTTACAAAAAAATCTTATGATATTTCTTCTAGGCTTTAACAATGATTTCTTAATTTTTTACTAAAGTCTTTAATGCTAGAAATTCATACTTCCAATAAAACGAAAAATATATAACTGCATTGAATAGGAGTTTCTAGTATTTTCCCAATTAGATGGTCTATGTGAGAGAAAATATAATAAAATAAACATGGCTTATCTCAAAGGAATTCAAGATTTTTTATGTTTCATAAAAGCTTTAGAATGCTGACTCATCTATTTCTGATGTTCAGTTGTTGGCATGCTCTGTGTGAAATATTTCTGATACGAGGAAAAGAATTCAATGTTACTGTTGCTGTGCTAAAGAAATGCATAAAATGTGCCATAAAAATCTATATTAATTGTAAGGAAAATGAATAAACCAAATTCTTTTATAATTTGCTCTCACTTAGAACTTTTAAAATACTTTTTCTCTATCTTTGAGACAGTAGGAAGAATGCCATCAAAAGGCTGACATTTACTTTCTTTCCTTCCTTTCTGATTGATCCCTTCACCAGACTTTCAAGGAAGAAATTATCACACCCCCTTGAAAGGACTTAGTATTCTATCACTTCATGGTTACAGTTTTTCCAGTTAAATGATAAGGTTTCTCATTTTCACTTTGTTCCTTTAAATGGTCACCCCCTCCCTTCATTTTCTGAAGGACAGTCATTTTTACGAGAATGAGCTTTTAGTGCAAGAATTCAGGGAAAAAAATCAACCCTCTTTGGAATATGTAGTGCCGGCTAACATCCTCCCAAAATCAGTAATGCGTATGTCCGTGCATTCTTACATGGTTTATTTTAGGATGAGGTCAGTCTTCTGAAGATGCTTGTTTCTTTCCATTGACTATAAAAGGTCTAGTGACTCTAAAAGGTGACTAGAACCACTTAACTAACCTAAATTTAGTAGACAAAACCTACAGTGAAAAAAAATTAAACTTCATTCATGCATAGATGCTTGTTTTTTTCAGAACTGAGAATAGAGCCGGGAATCTGACTTTTGACTTCAGTGAACATCTTTCGGCTAACCTTAGGCTGAGATGAATTACTCACTGGACTTGCTTGTCTTTCTGCAGAGACAGATGCCTAAGTTCAGATTGCTAAAGCTACATGAAGTGACTCCCACCCTAACAGCTGAAAAGATACATAAGCAGTTTTTGTGACTTGTGTGACCCCTCAGTCTTCACCTGATTTTTTAGTTTAAGCGTACCCTAGGACATCTTTGAAAAGCTCACGTAATTGAATCAATTTTTTATATGGTACTTTTTGTAAATGTTGCCTATTTTCTAGTTGTTTTGGTTGTTTTTTTAATAACCAAGTTTTTCATTATATGTGATTTAAACGAGGATTTCTAAGTTCTAAAAAATAGGAACATGTGCACTAGATTCACATGTCAATGAATGGTGTTGCTGGATTGATCCTGTTTTTCTGCACTGTTCTTGGAGATTTGAAGGTTTATATTGATACCTCCTATGGAGGTGATCACTGACGATGGGTGATTGTGAATAAACAGCATAATGGCAATATTTAATAACTGTGAGCACATGGGCTAACACAATACAATATTTTGCTGAAAAAGGACTCTGAATTCCAAAGTAATCAACACTGTCTGTAATCTATGCACTATTCATTTCACATTAAAAAGAAAATGGCCCTTTTAAGTCTTCAGATAACCTAAACAATAAAATAGTTATGATAATGGAACTCCTGAGTTTGCATGTGCATATAAAAGGATTCAGAAAGGACAGACTAATATACCTGGAATTTTTGTGTATGCTAGCTATAGGATTACTTGTGACCTTATAAATATTTATGCAGGGTTCGAAGCCATCTGTCAACAATTAAAGTATATGTCACGTTTAATAACATAGTCTGCATAGATTAAGAATACTATAATTAGACTACTGTGCACATATTACAGCTGCAAAATGGATGAGCCAGGCTTTGTCAGGAATTTCAAAAAAGGCTTCTTCTATTTGGTAATATTCTGCATGGTATTTGATTGCATCTGAATAAGTAATGTCGCAGAGAAGTAGCATAGGCAGCTACTTGAACTTGAAGCTAGCTTTTCTGAGAAAAGTTATAATCTTATCACACATACAGAGACCCAACGGGATCTAAAGAATAGTTCTATCAAACCTTTCTGAGAAGGCTCTGATTGTAAATGGTCCACTTCTGTATGTACCAAGAAAGCTATTCTCAGCTAATGTAAGTGTCCCCTCCTCCACACTTCCATACTTCAAGGATACCTTAATTCTCTTGAAGATTTTGAAAAACAGGCATGATGCTTTTTGACAAGACTAGGCAATAGCAACTATTTTAAGAATAGTTTGGAAGCAAAGAGGATTTAAAAATACAGCCTTCATACATGGTAAGTCTCAATTTATGCAAAGCAGCCTTACTACACAACAAGTATAACCAGAGGAGTAGAGTTATACAGAAGTCATGAAAATAAGTGACAACTCACGAACAGGGGTGGGGGGTAAACTGTGGCAGGGGGGCCCTGTTTTAACCTCATTGAGCATTCACTTAACTTCTGAAAAGTGCCAGTACACAGCCTCAGCAGCTGGAAAACTTTCAGTGTAAGGCTTAAATGGGACATAAATGATGTACTACAGTTTGTACTAGATTTCTGTCTCATGGGTATACACTGGAAATGAAAAGAAGATATATAGGACCTTAAGAAAAACTTGGTAAATATTGCAGAAGACTCTGGATGTCTGTTTTTGCTGTGGTGTGTTGTGCAGTAAACTCTTATTATAAAATTGGGCCAGACAATGTCACAGAGAAGGACTGGTGATATGCTTTTGTAATTGATACTTTATCTTACTAACCTAAGGAGATTCCTGCTTATTCATTATTTTAAGGTCCTGCTTGATTTCTTTTGTACTGGGGGGAAACTATTTTTGCATAGAGAATCCCTCCCCACAAAAACTGTGCTATAGACAACATTGTTTTGGTCCATTGTGAGATAAATGAATACTGAAGGGTTTTGTTTCATAGTAATTGAGTTCAGTATTAATTTTTATAGGTGTCTACTCCCACATCATCTTTTAGATCAATTTAAAATGCTCTGATTTAAGGAAAAAGTACATGTGCAGCTGCTGAAGAGGGAAATGTATTTTTAATGTTTACATTTTGTTAAGCATGAAGGATCATTTTTAACATGTATTATCTACAGAACAATGGCAAATGCAAAAGTAAAGGCTTTCTTCTACTTTCTTCTTTTATTTAACTTGGTTTCAGATGTTTCCGGCAGTGTATCAGTTTTATAAAGATATACTAAGTTTGAAATACATTTTTTTTCTTGCTGAAAGACTTTTACCATTTGTTTAGAAACCTATAAAATTCTGCCATAATGGAATGTGATGTCATAGTCTGTTGTTAATAATTTAGTGATAACTGCACATAAGAATCTTTAGGTTCTCTGAGTGCATAAATCACTTGTGGTAGCACCTTTTGTTATCTGTATATGCCTCAGTTTTAGTGGAGATAGCTGAAGTCTACATAAAGTATTATTCTGTAATCCCTCTTCTAGACCTAGAGACTATAAGGATCAATGCAGATAGGTTAGAAAAAAATCTGTATTCCTGATTAAGTGCAAGCCACAAGTCTTTTGTGGACATACCATCCTACAGCAGTTATTTGCTGATAGACATAAGTGTCTTGGAGGCATACCCTGTCATTTGTGCGAGACTTCTGAAATGCTGAGAACCCCACAAGCATGTCTCCTGGCCCAGCTGGCTGTTGGTCTGAGCTCCTTACTTCCACTCTTCTGCTGTGGAGATCAGTGGTGTGTATGCATATCAAGTCTACCTTTCATATGCCGCTTGCTGTTGTAACTTATTTCCAGTATGCATTACCTAGGGCTAAAAGCAAGATGTTTTTGTTTCCTTAAGGAATTAAAAGGTTTACTATGTCCTGTTTGTCAATAATTTGTTGATTATTCCCTGTTATGTGGTAGGCACCAAAGATAATGGTTCCTATCATCTCTCACTGATTGTACTGATAAACCATGGGTGAATTATTTCACAATGTCATCATCAGTTGTCAGAGAACAGATTCATTAGCTTCATGACTTATTGATATAACTGAACTATGTCACACAGAATACCTGTCAGAATAACTCAGCTGCACAGAGCCTGCAAATTAGCATGACATTAGAGTGGCATGGTCTGTGAACAGAAACAGACTTATTTACGTCTTTCTGACTCTCTTATTTCCTGCTGCAATATTATTTTAGTCCTTTTCTTTTCAGAAAAAAATAATTGGAGAGATACAAAGTGGACATGACTGCCTTGTGAGATCCTCTTATATCTGAGACAGGACAACAGAGTCCTTCCCTATAGCATGTCTTAGGAGGAGCTAACACTCCTCATATCTGCATCCTTCATATTATGTTTTGATAACAGTCATGGTCCCTATGAGTTTGTCCAAATTCTAACATCAAACTTTCAGATGAGTGATCTTGTTTTTGTTATTGAACAATCAGCTTCCATTTCATCTAAACATATTGTTTCCCTTGCTTCTTGATTTCCTATTTCTTCACAAAAATCTGGATAAGTGGTATCTGAAAATGTCATAAAACTGTGGAAAGAACTTCAACTTTGGAAAGTGGAAAAAATTAATTCTGTAACTGCTTCCTTAATATGTCTGTACTCTTTTCCAGGCTATATTTTTACTTTCCAAGCTCTAAGCAGCTTCACCACTACTGTATGTTAAACACACATGGCACCTCAGCTGAATGGAACATACTTTTGATCTGTCACAAGAGCTTATCCAATTTATAAAATGGTGTAAGTGAGGCTCAATTATCATGTCAAAATAGATAGAAAAGAATTTCTTTCTCAAGCTGTATACAATAATTTAAAAGGATTTTTAAAAGTTAGTCAATAACATAAATTAAGGTGCAAAGGCCTCAAGCTGACCAAAATTCAGTCAGTTCTTTGTCTGAGGGGAACTGAATAATTCTATTGCTCTGCTTTTATTTGTTCTTTTTTCATACAACCAAATAACAGTACAGATAAAACAGAAACTTGAGGTTTTTTTGCTTTAAGGCAACATTCTATGCTGTGTGCTACAATGAGGAAAGTCTCATTGAAAGCTTAGTCAGCTCCCAGGGCTTTCATGGAGCTTTTAAAGGCAGAAGCAAAAGAATTAGATCTTAGCAGTCGGTTTGGATGTCTTTAACTCCCCAGATCAAATGACCAGAACTGATTTCCAACTGAATCAGCTGTGGCTATCTTTTGACATAATTTTACAACAAAACTGCATTCCTTATGAGATGCCTTAATTGCTGTGCACCCCTTCTCAACAGTGTTAAATTTTAGGATTCATGTGGCCATATATTTACTCATATCTGAACTGGTCTTTCTTACCAATAGAGAAAAATAGGTGGTTCTAGGATGCAGTCTACCTCATCCTATAGATAAGCCTAAATCATGTCAGAGGAGGGGCCTTAAAGATTCCTGTTTCTTTCCGCTTACCAGAAGATATCAGGATGAGTAGCTCAGATGTAAACACCTATAATTCATTGACATGAATCCTATCTAACTATCAGGAAGGTCTTTCTTTAAATTCCTAAATTTGTGTTTGAATGTTATAGCAGAAAGAGTTAGAGGCACAGTTATTAACATTCAAACATCTCCTTAAATACAATATTAGCCCTGCTGTCAACTTAGTCTTCATGGATTTTATACAGCAGCTATTGCTTTTCCTCACTTACTCCAGAGTCCACTCACGTGAGGGCTGGAAATGTTATCAAGGGAAAGAAGAAAGTAACTTTATCATGCTGATGATGGATAAGAGAAAGCAGTGTGTGAGACAGCACTGCTGGTGGATCACCTCTGCTGACCGTCCACTGAATTCCATTCAGTGAAATCAGTTCTCTGGGTAAATCACCAATTTATCCACTCACAACAGAGTAGCAGTAGGAAATGTAATGTACCTCTAACAATCTGGTAATAATTTTGCTCATGATGGTACCACTGATTATTGTAATTCAGCTTTTTCTGTATTACAATACGTCTTCTGAATGGCCCTCCAGATGAAATGTCAAGTAACATGTTATTCTTATAAAGTGAAAAGCATTCCAGAAGGTGTTGATATTTTTAAAATTCTTCCTTTAGCTGGCTTAATGTCATGCCCTTTCGCCTGCAGATCTGTGAAGTATAAGGCAAAGTCAGACCATGAAATAATTTGTCTGCAATTTTCATTATCTATCAAGACGTTGAATTCACTTCAGCTGTAACTTTAGTCTTATGTTTTCACAGATAGTGAGAGGAAACTAGGGTTTACAGATCATTAACTCTTCTTAAGTAACAATCCATGTCATAAAAGCAAGGGAACTTCTGCTTTTGTAGATATAAGCTCAGAATTGCCAGAGTCTGAGAATACACAGATGGACAAGTGATGTAGTATAGATAATTTGCTGTAGAACCCAATCCTAACTTATTTTTCAGTAGCAATTTTATATAAACACGCATGTTGAAGCATTAAATACATATTTTATTCTTAAAAGAATATTTTATTCTTAAAAGAATAAAATAAACATTTATCATTTTGCTACTGTCATGATTTTTTTTTCTAAGAAACAGCCAAACTAATAACTGTTTAATACTGTTATCAGTACAAACCAGTGCATGATAATGAGTTAATATTCATTTACTCGTGTCCATATACATGAATTCTTGCAGGTTGGTGAATTCTCTTCCGTTCCACAGCTTCCTTGATATGCTTTGGTTTCTTCTTTTATTTGAAAAACTGTCCTGTGTAATGATATTCATCAGATTAATTGAAACTGGCTGAGTTCAATATATGTAATTGTGGTTAATTCTCCATGTGGTTTCGTAAGTTCTAGTTGTTAGCACTGAAAATGTCTGCTTTGAAACTTTTCTTAAGATCTCCAGAAAATTTAATTCTTAAGTTGTAATCTGCATTTTTTATCACAAATAATTTGATCTTTATTCTTGTTAGTAGTACATTTATATATAGAGAGAACATACAAAGAAATAATGAAAATTTACATTTTATAGCTATAGCATCTAATTAATGGTTGGGATCCCATTGTGCTTTTGTCCACTTGGCCTAGTTGTGCTAGGAGCTGTGTTGTTACCAAAGAATCAAACAAAAAATGTAACGTCTGGCTAAAAGAATTAAGAATTCACTTGGAAAACCTTTTTTGTAATTATTTCTTTTCTATAAATCTCATCTTAGACACCTGCCATTGCTCATTTGAATAGCTCCCTGCTTTCTATTGGCTCTGTTGACTAGGATTATGGTTCAATTGCCTGTACACAGATGCCTGGAACCATTCCAGCTGCTCAGTGTCCCTTAGCCTCCAGTTGCTGCTCCAGAAGGTCTTCTGCAAATTCTCTTATCACATCTCTCCACCCATGTAGTGCCTCAGGTACTCTCAGCCATCTCAGATGGCACTAGGCAACCATGTCTAGAAAATTGAATCAAACCTCTAACACACAAATTACTGAGGACCTTAGACATCTTTCTTACAGAAAAACACCTAAATTTTTTGACATCTACATTGAGATGCATGAATCTGGAGCCAAAAGCCACCCAAAATCCTGGGTAAGCTTGTTCAGATGAGCTTTATCTGATCACAGTATGCCATTGTTATTTAAACCAATCCTTCTATTTCTTCTTGTTACACCTCAGTTGTTCATTAAACCACTTGATAGTAAGCTATCTAGTGTTTCACATAGTCTGTTCTGAAAGACAGAATTTCAGCTTCTGAAGAAGAATTTTATTTCAGTCTACTATTATGACAGAAGAAAATGGTCTAATATATGACATATCTATTAGAATGAACCCTTGCCAAGGGAGAAAGGTCTAGAAATGCACATGAAGATAAGGTAAAGGATAAAATTATTTGCAAATTATCTGAAAAATTATTTGTAATGTCTAGTGGAGGAGGTTATACCAATAACCTTCAAAGGAATACAATGAAATGGATGAACAGAAAAGAACAGTGAAATAAAAAAATTCAAGTAGATCCATAGCTCTAAAGAACAGATATTGAAGATGCTCCTACTATAGCTTTAGAAATATTTTAAATGAAATTTTGCTGGTGATGGGTTTTTTTTTCTGAAATTTATGTTTCTCTTTGTCCTGGTTTTGGCTGGGATAGAGTTAATTTTCTTCCTAGTAGCTGGTACAGTGCTGTGTTTTGGATTTAGGATGAGAATAATGTTGATAACACAGCGATGTTTTGGTTATTGCTAAGCAGTGCTTACACCAGTCAAGGACTTTTCAGCTTCTTATGCCCTGCCAGCGAGAAGCTGGGAGGGGGCACAGCCAGGACAGCTGACCCAAACTGGCCAAAGGGATATTCCATACCACATGACGTCATGCTCAGGATATGAACTGGGGGGAGTTGGCCGGCGGAGGGGTGACCGCTGCTCGGGAACTGGCTGGGCATCGGTCGGCGGGTGGTGAGCAATTGCATTGTGCATCACTTGTTTTGTATATTCTTTTATCATTATTATTATTTCCCCTTCCTTTTCTGTCCTATTAAACTGTCCTTATCTCAACCCATGAATTTTACTTTTTTTTTCCGATTCCCTCTCCCATCCCACTGCAGGGCCGGGGGGAGTGAGTGAACGGCTGTGTGGTGTTTAGCTGCCTGCCGGGTTAAACCACAACACTCTTTCATTATTATTATCATCTATTTCTGCTTGTAGCTATGCTGTCTTCATGGATGGGTGAAATGGGCAAAGAACATTAGTGTCTAAACATTAATCATATATAATGTGACTTTGTTCTGTTATTTCAACTACCTAGACAGAAAGAAGAGTACAAGCTATTATTGTGGGGTTTAATTTTGCTCTCATTTGTTATCTTAGAAATGCCTGACTCGTTTTCTGAGGGTGATTTAACTCTACAGTGAGATGATAGCAAGACATGCCTTTTTTTAAGGACAAAAAAAATTAAATATTTTTTAAACAAATCAAGTTGATACTGTGCATAAATATGCTAGCAGGGGTTGCACCAATGGACAAGAGCCAAGCTTTTACTCCTGTATTCGCCTGGAACCAGTAATAACTGGAAAGAAAAGTAATCGCTCATGACAGAACTCGTGAGAACCTGAGTTGAGGGGTTTTAGCTGTAAAATGCAATCCCAGCCATAAAGCAAGATTTTCACAGCAGAGAAGACTTCATCTTTAATAATGTAACAAATTAGGAAAAGGATATTTGTTGAGGGATGATTACGTTTAGGAGCTGTATCTATATTGCTAAATAAGAGGAGGGTCAAGAACGAGAACACACACAGCTTCATGTCCCCAGTGCTTACAATTAGCCTCTTTAATAAGAGATTTACCTTAGAGAGAGCTAGTTGGAATAATCTAAAACACATGTAAGTTACAAAGATTGAGAAATGTAGACATTCAGTATCTATTGCTCTAGCTCATTCCCTGGTTCTCTTTTATTCAGCACTATAGACACCCCAAAAAATTGTATCGTTGTATTAAATAGAATTGGTCAGGGACTGCAACTGTCCTCCTTCCCAGAGCAGAATAGCCATAACCAGGCTGCCTCTTGGGAAGAGTCCCTAGACTATGCTAAGGCTCAAATTGGGGTCAAGCATTTTTGTGGAGAGTGCTAGCTGGGTCAGTTCAAATCTGTGATGGCCAGGAAGCATGCTAACGATGGAATAAAATGGACAGTGTATGCTAGCGCTTGGGCCCACAACCGGTCTTTGTTGAACTGTACCTTCAGTGAAAATTATTAGTTATTCCTACCTAATTCAGTAGTTAGCTTTCTGTGAAAATTTTGTTTGCTTACTAAGTGGTTTTGAATGCTGCATAAATAACTACTGAGAAGAAATGTCTGGATTTTGAAGCAGTAGTATAATAATATGCTGAGGTAATTCCTATTTCTACTGTTCAAGCAGCAACTGTTTTGATCCTGAGGTAGCAACGTTATATCAAGAAAGCACAAAGGGTAAGTTAGAGCTGTGTGGTGCAGTGCTGGCTCACAGCCACTTTACTGATTCTTCCTTGTGTTCAGTGAGCAGAATGAATGTTTATTTCTTTCTGTGTTTAGATGAGTTGGCTTAGACTGGAGAAAAATGTTGTGTTACTTCCATCAGAATTTCAGGCTGCTGTTTGGTTGGTGATTTTATGGAGTAGAATGAGTCTGCAGTCTTGAAACACAGAGTTTTAGCCCTGGATCTTGGGCAGAAAGCAGTGGGTTTGACATAGCACTGTGTGCATTGCTTGTACTTTCGGCATCATCTCAGGGATATAAAGGTTACAGCTGATTAGAAGTCTCATTCTCTTTTTGAAAATTTCACTGAAAAAGCAAAAAATTAAATAGGGGTTGATGTACTTCAGACAAAACTACAGCTTTATTTTAAAAAAACAAACCCCACAGGGCACTATCATGAGGGACTAAAAGAGTTGTAGTACTAGTTATCTAAATACGAGTCTCCAATATAAGCTGCACTGCTAATTTAGAATACACATTTTTGTTAAGGATCTTTGGCACGAGTAGTTTTTAATGAGATCACTAAAGAGAAATGCTCTATTTTTAAGTATTCAGGTATGTAATGCTAAGCAGAGGAATGAACTTTAGCATAGTTTATTTCTCTCATTTGAAAGAGTTCAAAATAGTCATACTTCTAGAAATAATTCTTCTAGGTTTGATTTGATTAGGTAAATTGGATTCACTGCTGGGCTCCTTTGGGATTCCCTCCACAAGTACTTATGATGCACACATAAATGAAAGAGGAAATATTATGACTGAGCTTAGTTCACATTGACTGCAACAGAGTATCAAGATATTTTTATTGAAAAAGAATAAAATAAAATTCATAGAAAATCAGTGTTTCCCCTGAAGGTATATGATGTGTAAGATAAGTAAATAGGATACTAGATTTTTGTTGAAAGAGAACCAATATCACATCAGTTTCAATAGTGTAAACGTAAGTTCCCTTGCCTTTCAATGTTCATCACTCATGAGAGACAAAATCACTTGTAACTTCCTGTAAGCACAGGAAAGTAGAAAAGAATCCAGTCTTCTCATTTAAACCAGATTTACTTACATGAATTCACAGATTTTTGAGAGACAGAAGGGACCATTTTGGTTATTTAGTCTAACCTCTTGCATACCCTGTCCTTGAACCTCTGAATTAATTCATGCTTTAAGACCAAAAACTGTTTGATCCAGAACATATATATGTAGATATTTTTTAAGAACCTGACCAGAACTGTTAATAAGTTATTTTGATATAGAACAACAGTTGTGGGTTTTTTTAAATGTATGATATTGATAATATAGATTTGTTTGATTCACTTTGAATGTGTAAATAACAGTTTTTGATTCATTTGTTATTTTCATATGCTTTGGCCTGCTACACAAATCTGTCAATTCTGTGTTTGCCATGTAGGCACTTACAAGGTTGTTTAAATAGATTCTTAATGTGTTGGGGGTTTTTTTGGTGCACTAAAGGATGAGCACCTTGGTTAAAAATAAATGTATTTTTTGGTTCCTTTTTAACCACTGTAATAGAACTCACTTCTGTGCCATTCTTTCTGCGCAGAGGAAACAAGAACTGGATTTAGGAGTATTAGAAGATCCTTAATCTGACTTAGTATTCCTATTTCTGTCCCCAAAGATATCCCATTAAAATCTTTGGCTAGAACACCAGTCTTGATAATTCATAGTCTGCTGGCTATCAAGGACACAGAATTATTTTACAGAACAGAATATTTTATCTTCTGATATGCATGTAACACAATATTTAGCCTTGCAAATTTACATTTGTTTGTATTTTATTATAGTATGTGTTTAAAAATTCATTCTATTGCCTGACTTACCAGATGAGGTATCTTCTTAGACAATTTGTCGCTTCTCTTTGTTATTTAGCAGTTGTCCAGTTCTTGTAGCACTGAAAGGTTTATCATTACCGTTTTGTGTTTTATACTGCTTTTCAGGTGATCCATAAAAACCTTAAATAACCTGGAAAAATTACCAGACCCTATAGGACTGTACAACAACCGTACATTCTTAGTGATAATTTTCCTGATTACGTTTACACTCTGAGATTTGTCAGGAAGCTTCAACTACCCTTATAGATGCCTCTGTAGCTGCTGTAAGCAGTTCCTTTTTCTCACTGAAATGTTATATGGTACCAAGTCATATATTTACAGAACACTGTAAGTACTTTATTACAACAATGTAATTTCCATCATGCAAACCTCTATTTTCTTTCTAAAAGATGAAATTTCACAAAATTTAATAATGGTGCTTTTTGGTATTATAACCTTTTTCAGAATTGTTGTTTGTGTCAAAGAAAGTGTTCCACTAAGTCACCAGTGAAAATCCCCAGGGGCTTTTAGGCAATTGGGCAGTGAGAGATCTAAGCTGGAGGCCCAGCTTCCCAAAGCCACGTAGGCAAGGTGTGAAGTTGGAGACCCCCAAGGACCTTTCAGTTGACTTAAGCCCGAACCATTCACCTGTGCACATGTACCACAGTAGTGGTAAGAAAACACAAATTTTCTGTGAAAATAAAATGCCACCAACAGAGGACATGTTTTTGATATCAAAATCTTAGTTCAACAAACTTTCACCAAAATTAAGGGAAAGATCCAGCAAACCTAGCCTGGAATATTGGCATGCCTACTGCAATCTCACAACACTGGTGACCTAACGCTTGCCATAACTCGGTCAAACTAACATGGCTGTCAATAATATTTGCTGCTATTTTCATTGAAATTGAAAGGCAATGATGCATGATTAAACCCACAGTATTTTTTTTAAAGACATTTTAATGACATTTTAAAGACATTTTAATGACACTTTTAAATATGACATCTTAATATGCATTTCCATTCTTTAATAGAATGAAAAACCTTTTTGGACACCTGAAAGAAAAAGAGATTATTTTAGCCTGCGATACAAAGGGAAGAACATTTATTGTACTAGTTTTTTTGGGCACAGGGTCTACAGCTAGTAAACCTCCTTATTCAGCTGGAAGACCCAGTAAGCGTATACAAAATTCTCCAGTTATAACCTGTGTTTCTTTTCCTCTTAAATAATAGCTTTATAAAAATTACAGCACAACAGAATAATCTTTTTAAATGCCTTTTATCTTTATGTCTAATGTGAATCAATCTAGCTTTGAAGAAGTACATGGATTGTATAAATTTAATAAAGAATTTATATTAGATCTAAGCCATGCTTAGTAGAGAACCAGCACTGAGATTTGTGAACTTATATGGAGACAATATTTCTTCTTGTACAATTAAGGAGACTGAAGAGAATAACAAAATCCAAATTACAAATGAGCTTGTTCATTTCTTAATCTCTACTCTTTCAAGTTTAGTGAAAATTTTGGAAAAAGTTGAAGAACACTTTTTCAATGTTGAACCTACATTTAAAGCAATTCAGTGGGATCATCTGGATTTTCAGATTTCTAGTCATAAGTCAATAATGCACAATAAGTAGAAAGGGGAAAAAAAAGAGGAAAGAGAACATAACTACTTTGGGCTGAAATTTAGAGAAGCAGCAAAATATAAAGACCTTATTAAGCCAATAAATTTTTAAGACTTAGACAGAGATACAGAATGTACAGGGGGATGCATGTCCTCAGGCTGAAAAAATGTATATATCAATGGCTCTATACTATGGAAACTTTGGCAGCAACTCTTGTTTGAAAATCTGTCTTACTGGAGGTTCATTCCCATATTTATGCTACAGAACTCGGGAATAAAGAGTACCCTATCATACAGCTGGCTTTGGGGCTGTGTTATGATTTGAACTGGACCAAAAAAATAAGAAAAATGTCCTGTTTAACTGGGTGTAGTTCATTAAACTGGCTGTTGGGTTTTTTTTTTCCATAAATATTGTGTTGGCGGAAGTATGGCATGGATTACACAATAAGCAGGGAGCAGGGCAGCTGTACAAAGGAACTTTTTTTGTCTTAGCTAGGTAGTTTGTCTTTCAGGTAGCATATAACTGTCTAATAAACCTTTTGAATCAAAAGTGCTGCATAAATTGGTTCTGCTGATTCAGTGGTGAATTGCATTCTCCTGTTCTTATACAGTGTTGCAAGTGGCTTTTATAAAGCTACTGAGATTTATCTGAGTGATATCTTTGTAGCAGTGATTAAAGTGTTTTTGCTGGGCACTGTACAGCACTTAACAGATCAAGTAGTCTGGGAAGTGACTCCATACTCCGCAAACAAACTGAGTATATTGTCCAAAAATATGAACCCAGTATCTTGCCTGAACAACAAAGCAACCACATTTTTGAAGATATAAAACAATTTAGTCTGTTTCAGACTAATCAGTAGCTACTTTCAGGAGAAAAAACATCTGATTATTAAATTAAAGAATTTGAGCCAGCGAAGTTTTGGCCAGTGTAAAGAAGTCTTGCTAGATTGAAGCAAGTGCAATGCACGAGCCTGCACCAGCTGATATTTTGGTCTAGATAAAGTTATAAGAATTCTTAACATTTGTAAGAACTTGTTTCTTTAGATATTATGAAGGTTATATGCATCTGACATGTAAACTGAACTGAATCTGGATGGGGCAGAGGGCACATTGTTTATGTATGTATGACAGTCCTACCACTTAGTATTTAAAAAGCTAGATGATAGCATTTGTACATTTGATAAATGAGAGAGATTAACATTATTCTGGTGCTTGCTCAGCTCTGCTCAACAGAACGGAGAAATGAGTTAAACTTTGAGATCTCTACCCGTTGTCTTGTAGACCATGCTGGCATCATTGGCCATTTCTATAGTGATAAATAAAAAGGAGCCAGAGAACAAGCTTGTGTACTGGACCCAAACCACCTACACTGCTTAGCCCAGTATCAGCTATCCTTTTGGGTTTTTTAGGTCACCCTTACTAGTTCTCCCAAAACAATGCCTGGATGTGATTTGGGAAAGAGTTCTCTCCAGGCTGGCACTGGCTCGAACTGTACTAGCTTGATCTGCTGCTCCCTGGTCAGGCATTTGATATTTGTCCCAACACATATTTTCCTTCAGCTTCTACCAGATGCTTGTGTGACACACCCAGAGCACACAACGTACATTTTGGATTCACCAATACAGAGCTGCAGCACAGTTCTCATACTAGTCCAGATATTTCAAACTGAAAAATCCACACAAAATAATAACTGTATCCTAAGGCTATGTGGACACCGCATGGGTCTTGAAAAGATCCAGGGCCAGTTGCTATGTAGCATGGATGCTGTCTGTCTGCTCTAAAGGGGATTAGCCTGAAGGAGTGAGGACATGGGCCAGGAATTGGTGCCTGATCTTTTTTTATCTAGCAATGAAGACACAGACTTTTTTTTTTTTAAATTGAAAATGAAGTATACATCTCCAGATACCACTCTCTCAAATCTGTCTGTAAGCCAGGGGGGAAAAAAAAAAAAAAAATCAGAATTCTCATTCTGTAGATCCTGGAGTTTTCTTTTTAAATAAAATAATTACTAGAGAGGCATAGATGAAATTTTGGGTACTCACTGAAGTTCTCCATCTGTACTGCTAACTTGCATACTGTATCTTGTTTTCAGCTGTTGCAAGGCAAATCATTTCCTAAATATGATAAATGGGATCTCCGACAAACAGGCAGTGGTGGAGGTGTAGATGAACAAATCAGTGGAGATTGTGATGATGAAGATGGTTGCGGAGGATCAGGAAGTGGAGAAGTCAAAAGAGTCCTGAAAATTACAGACTGTAAGTCCATGATTCTGTTTCCTTCATCCATTTAAATAGTGAATTGGCATACTTTCCACTAAGAAATACCACTGAATTATCTTGGAAAAGGGGTGGAAAAGTTGTCTGTATAATGTTTCCAAGATTTACAGGAATAGGACTCCAATTATATGAGCATGGTATGAATATGAGTATCAGTTTCATCATAACACACGTTAATACATATTTGGCATAATGTAGACTGATCTCAACACAGTGTTTTAGTCAAATAAAAGGTGTTACAATGACCCGTCCCTGTGAATTACTACTTAAACATAAAGCGTTTGTCAGTTAAGGAGAGAAATTGTTCTAATTTTTCATGGAACTATGGGAATATATAAGGTTTAGTTGGATTTCATGGAGCATTATTGGAACCAATGTACTGTAGCCCACTCAACATCAATGCCGTTATCACTTCTTACACTTCTTTCTGCTTTTCTTACTGTTTTGGGTTTTGTGGTTTGGGTTTTTTTTTTCTTTTCTGAACCACATTTGTAACAATTTTCTTCAAAAAATCATGTTTGTGCACTCCAGTGTCATGGAACTGTGAGCATGAGCAATTGGATTGAAGCGCAAGTAAGTTAACTACTTCTCTGAATCAGGTTGTTATTGTACATCTCTTACTTCTCTTCCCAGTCTAGAAATATAGGCAGAGATGATGGGAATTGATGCCTGGTATCATCAAAATTGCATTTCTGCATTTTGCTTTTTTTTTCCTTGCCTTTTTTTTCTGCATTGTGCATTTTTTTTTCATTTTTCTGTATTTTTCATTGAAAAATTCAATACTAATAGATAAAAAGTCAAGGTTGGTGTCAATCCCTGAATTTATCTATGTTTACTGAATTTGAGTGTACTCCAAGTTTCCAAGCTTAGGTAATAACCCCAGGACCTTCTTGACTTGACAGTGAAAAATCAACTTAGAAATGTGGCCATAGAGAAGCTGTAGTGTATGCTTGCCCAATTCTGATTTGAACAACTGGAGAAATGAGACTCTGAGCATCTTGGGGCATGCCTTAGCAGGTCAGTTTGGATTTAGCCTAAGATGTTGTTGCACTGATACCTAGTCTATACATTTTCAAGTCCTGCTATAGCTTATTTAGATGAGATTTTAAGAGACCTGCAAAAAGATTTGGACACTTACTTCCTGTGAGTGCCTTTGAAGTTTTAACTTTGAAAAAAGAAGTTAGAGATCAAATATTTAAAAACAGATGTGCTTTGGAATATTGGATATATTATATCTATTTGATAATGACACTCTATGATATGGAAAGACTGTAAAATAGTCTTAGAATATGACTAGGGTTATTAAGCAAGTATTAAATGACAAAAGAATTGCAAGAATAGTAAATTTTCTTTCACCATCTTCTACTGCATTAGAATTTTCTTCATATTGATATATTTATTGTAATATTTTCAAAATGTCAAAAATATAATTAGCCTTCATATTCTCTTCATACTACATGTATTATAAATCTCTAAAATTATAAACTATGTATTAGGCATACTGAAGTTTGCATGTAATGCTATTTCATTTGAACATTTTCTAAGCTATTACTTAACAAAAATCTGAGTCCATACTGTTCAATATTATGACTTGTGCATGTATCTTGAGTACCTTTGATGAGCTGTTGTGATTTTATGGATTTATGCTGGCATGCATTTAATAGTTGGAATGCACCTTAAAAGGTGTCTTGAATGTATACCAGAAAGAGTCCTAGACAACACTGCTTTGTTCTGGAATATCACACATGCTTACTGACATGGACTTTCTGTCTAATAGAACTGTTAAAACATTGCAATTAGTAAGAATTTCGTTACAATATACATCAGATTTTTTTTTTTCCAGAAATCACTGAAGTGTATATTTAAGATAAATGAAACAGCTTGAATAATACTTATTTTGCATCATTGTGATATATGAGTAGGACTTTAGGAATTAAAAGTGAAATTGAAAGTGAAAAAAGTAAAATAAATATATTTTGGTAAGCAAACAAAATTATCTTCTCAAGATTTATGATTTTACATGAGGAAATAGAACTAAAAAAAGATAAACACCATCACGATTTAAGCTGGTGAAATTTTCTCAGCTTCTGGTGACTGGTATCAATTTCAAGCTAAGTCAGATCCTGAACTCCTTGTTTTTAAACTGAAAAGCTAGATTTACTCTGGTGATATTGCTTATTGATCTTTGAAAAGCATGACTGAACTTCAGGTAAACCTAGAGGTTGACTACAGTATGTTTGATCCTCATTGTTAACTTGTTAGTTCTAGTGCTTTTTTGTGCATCCCAATTTTTTTTTAGTTGCATACAAATAGCCAGAAATGTCTGAGTACTCTTCTGTATTTAGATATGGTTTGTATTTTATCATATATGTCATGGAAGACCAACCAAACTTGATTTGTTATATAGAAATTTATATTTGTAGTCCTAAGTAAACTGATATAAAAAGGAAAAAACCCACACTTGGAGTGTGAACAAGATCAAAAAGTTAGATTTGTTCAAATCAAACCCGTCATAAGCTTCTAATCTGCAAATGCTTGTAATCTTAGTCAGAAGTCAAGCTCAAGAATTGCTGTACCTCTGTACAATTTTACTTTGTTTCTTCTGGTATATAACAGATCATTGTTCAGGTTTTCCACTGTTACGTGCTGCTTCCATGCATTATAAAACACGAGCTTATCAATCAGTGTAACATGACCACATTTTTAAACTGAAAAAGAAACCTCAGCTGCAGTAGAACTGGACAGGTAGAGACACAATGGACTGAGTTGGCCAATGCCCACATAGGAACTTAGGAATCATAGCAGAAGAAAAACTGCACACGTCAGAAATATCAGTGGCCTAGTATTTCATTGTTGTTAACTTTCAATTTGTGAAAACCAGTAAGAAAACCATAAAGACAGAAGACAGAAATAAGGTGAGGCAAAGAAAACATAAATGTGGGTCATACTCCTCTTTCTCTATACTACAGAGACTTAGTCTTCCAGCTATATTGATAAATGGGTGACAGTAGATATGTAAAAGGCACGAATGACACCAGGATTGAACTGAAGCACCGAAGTTTGAATGTGTGAATATGAAGTCAACTTTTCATGTTAGTTTCAAACACATACTCTTGTTACGGTCATTCTGTCTAAGAAGAACTTTTAAGTAAAAGATAAAGAAAAAAAGTTAACTAAAAAACTTTCAAGAAGTTTTAATAAACTCCGGAAAAATGATACTTACTTTCTTGTCATAGATAAGCATTATTATAGGACTTCATAATGCATTTATGACTTTTGAAGCTCAAAAAAGAATTATGACTTATACAACAGATAAGTTATTTCATAAGTATTTCTTTTTAATGTGTCGCATTAAAATGTGTGAAAACAGATAATTTATGGAGTTTAGTAACATACATGTTTTAACTGTATTAATTATGCACATGAGTAATTCACTTTACCTTATACTCTTTTGATACATGGAGATATACAGATAGTATTATTTTTTCATCACCAGAGAAACTTTTTACTTCTGGGCAGCTTTGTGTTCTCTCATAATCAGCCAGGAAAGAAAGGCAGATTACTAACTATTTTGTATTATAATAGAGTCTGGAGGTCCTAGCAGAAGCCCGGGCTTCTTTTTGTTAGCTGTTCCAGACATTTTCACCAAGGAAATGATCTTGTCTGCAACAAATTCATAATCTAAATAAGCTGATAATGTATGATACAGAAGTAGCCCTTTTAAGTACCTTGCTTTGTATAAAAATAAGAAGTATGAAGACACATCTACCTTTTCTGGGGCCATGTCATTGCTTTCTGAACACGTGTATGATTCTCAGACTTGGGAGGAACAGAGGGGAAGGGAGAAGATATGTTTCCGCCAAGATAAACCTCTACCAATTTTATGTGAATGCATAGCCTCTGAAGTCAAAGATGACTTATTTCTACACTCAGTGTTACAGATGTAAGAATTGTTTTCACTTAGTCTTGAAGACTGACAAATGTGTGGTGACAGACTTTAGGCTTGGGAAGGCCAATGAAGAGATTTGGTATTTATGACTCAGAAGTGATGGCCCTAGCAGTACACTAGTGCTTAAATTATGTTGTATTTTGAAAAATTCTGGTTTTCATATCAAACAGTTAATCCTTACATTACATTCAATGTTTCAAAGCCCTACAGTTGTGCTGACTGCTTCGCTCTTCATAAGTACCTTTAAAATATAGCAAATTGGTGCAGTTATTTGAAGGAATGGTACTAGAAAGGATAGTGTACTTTAAATGTATAAAATAAACAGTAGTATAAACTCTTGACACTTCATCTGCTAGTTTTATTCTACTCTAACCCAGGAGCTCCCACAGGACTATTTCATGTGTCACAGTTAATTACCTCCTCAAAAAACGGGGCAGAATGCAAGAGGTAATAACAACAAATACTTATCACCTATATATTGATTTGAATCTGTTTTCAAATAGCTCTGTGAAGAAGGGTTAATCCTGATATCACTCCTCTGAGGTACTCAATACCATCTATCAAAATTCTCATGAGACTTTTAACAAGGCCACTAATTTTCTGAAAAGTGCTCCACCACTGCTTTGTCTTTCTTTTCTTATTTTAACATGCAGCACAGGTGTTTCTTTACTACAGCCAGAGACCTCCTAATTCAGGGCTGTCATAAGTAGAAATATCAAGGGTGTCTTTGTGCTTAAGGTACAGCCAAACCTTGTCTCTCACTTACTTGATTTTTTTATCTCACCTGATATTCATCCTGTCTGAGGAAAAAAGTCTGCAAAATGTTTTATTTCTAGGACTACTTAATTTGTAGATTATTATTTTCTTGTTCACACTATGCAATAGAAGGAAAATAACTTGGAAAAGGCTTTATGTTGTGATGTCTATATAAAAAGAAGGTACTATTATTCAAATAAACCAGTCTGTGTCTCTTATCTGATGTTATACTGCATCCTCAAGTCTCAAACATCTTTTCTCCTTTTTCTGCTCCTTCACCCACTTCAGTATAGTTGCTTTTTTCATTTTTTTTTAAATCTTATTCTGATGGCATCTTCTGTGACCAAAGCTATTTAAAGCTGGCACATGTGTGAAACTTCATTTAGCCTCCCTAATTTAAGGAGAGCAAACGTCACTAACTGCTATACCTGTAAATGTGCAAATTCTGTAGAGGCTTTTCCATCTTGCTTCTCACCACTGGCAGGCCTACACAGGGCAGGGCACCACCTTTTCCTAAATTAGAATAAGAAGAGTAATACCGACTCAGTAATACCAATTCGTGTGAACAGGTGGAATTGGAAGAAAGTTCAATAGCAACAGTGACCATGGCATCGCTCATTTGTACAGCTGCTTCTCTCGGTTGGTTCATCAGCCATTCCCGCCCTAGATGTGCTGGAATCGAACATTTAACTGTTCACTAAACAAAATAACTAGTCTGAGTACAAATCTTAGCTACGCTATAACTTATGAGTTCACTGATTTCACATGATTTCAATGTTCATTTAAAGTACTTGACTGGGACACAAGAAGAGGAAAAGACTGTTTTAGGCAGCAAAGGCAAATGTGACAAAATGACTGCATTCATCTTGAACTGTGTTTATTATATAAAACCATCTGCCATTAGGCACATAGGACTTAAATGAATTATCACAAGACTAGATTGAGATAGATTCACTGAAGGAGTTGAATATGAAGAATGAGGATTCACGGTCTGAAGTGGAAGTGATATACAACCACACAGACTGCCAAATGCTAAATGAAGAGCCCCTGGATTACTTTTAAACATCTTAAAAAAATTATACCATTTAATCTTAAAACGGTCTTAATCTCTATTTTAACTCATTAGGAAGCAAACTTAAAAATGTATGTATACAAATAAAATAGATTAAACATTCTAATGAACAATAATTCCTTTCATGACCTGATATTCCCCCAAAGTATTTTTTAGGGTTTTGTATTTGAAAAGTCCAGTCTGGATCTGCTGCTTTACATCAAAATATTTCAATGCTTCTACCACAGTTATTTAACAATAAGCTTGTTATTGACCAGTGTCTTTGAGTACACCTTTATCACAGTGTAGTGGAAGGCCACTATCTTTTTCTCAGAAAGTAAATCATATTAAAGTAATAGAAATATGGTCCAAAACTAGAGTTTCTTGCACAGTTCACAGCCCCTTTCCTTAAACATTTATTGTCTAATTAAACAAAGAAGACAAAGACTAATAAGTAGACAACTCTGAAAGTTACACTTTCAGCCTTATAAATTGTCAGCATGGTATCAGGTAACACAGTTAATCTGTTCCTGTGTGCTCTGGGCAACCTCTTCTGCTATTTGTACACCATTCACCATCCTGAGCTCCAAAAGTAAAGCATTGGGGTCCAAACCATCGTGGAAGTGATGTGAAGGGCTTCTCATCAGATTTCTGCTATCTGTGAGTGTCTCAGGATTCAAAGACTTAAGAATACTGGTGGAACGCACCAGATAATGAAAGCAATAAAATCTCTGTTATGATGTTTGCCATCTGTTATATTGTTTTAAACCCTCATCTGCATTCTGTATTACCTCAATAAAGGAAGAGATCCCTTATGGCTGAGTAGGATTTCAGGTTTTATTTTGTTTACACACAACAGTATTCTTCCTAATCCCCCATTGTTAATGTGAAGTGTTCTTATTCAGGTGTCTTTGGAAGGACAACATGACTTCACTGTTTCACTCAGTTCAGAACATCTCAATTCTATTAAAAAAGAATAATAAAAAAAAAGTTCTTGCTGTGAACCCCAAACTTGGTCTAAATATTACACTAACTTTTATCACTTGCTTTTATACTCAGATTTTATACCATGTTTTGTGGAATGGATTAACCATTTCTTGTTTAGCTAGAAGAACTGACATTTAATGATGGTGCTTGATCTATTTTAATGGAATTGAATGCAAACTTTTTTTAACCTTACAAAATTCTCCAGAAATAGACCGTGTGTGTTCCCCATCTCACAATTCTGTCTATAGTTGGTGGTTTGTCTTTGAGAGAACATGTCTGCAAGATGATTCTGGAGGAGGAGCAGGAAATGAGGGATCTTACAGAACAATCCACCCCATTTTGAAATGTGAGAAGAGAGTGCCTTGCTCCACTGTAGCACCCGCTGTGACTTCTGCACGAAATCCAGGCAAAAACATGCTTTCACACAGAAGGGGTTTCCCCCCCGCCCCCGTTTCATAGGAGTACCATTCAGAATTAGTTTTATAGTCCGCAGTAGGAGACCTGACATATTATTCACTGTCAGGTCTGTTTGAGCAAGGACTGTATCTGTAGTTGGCTTTCTGGTTCTCTGTGATTGCTTCTCTGCTTTTTGGCCTAAATTTAGGTGAAACAAGCAAATGGCGTATTATTTCTTCAAACAGTATGTAACTTGTTGGTTCAAGCAGCTCAAAAGTGTCTACATATCTGGAAGACCAATCAGAAGAATTTGGGTTATTTTCCCCTCTCTATCCAAGGAAACAGCTTGAAGGATACCCCTGCTGGGGAGAAGGAAAAGTTAGAAGGAAGTGAATGAATCCACAGAGATGAGTGAGCTTTCCTTCCTGCCCTGTTAATTAGAGGCCCAGTATTCTCCAGGCTGATAAATTGTCCTTTTATTACCCCAGTACCACATAGTGACTGTGACTATCTCCTCCAGGATGCCAACTTTATTCCTATGTATAACCAATTAGTTTAAAGGTAGTTCAGGTGATACACAACCTGTGTCACACTTTGACCACACAACACCATATTCTGTATTTCTCTGATTATTCCAAAAAGGAGCTCCTGAAGAGCTGTAACCTTCACTGGAGAATCCAGATCAGAAAAGGACATACCGGACTACATCCTCTGTGCTCAAGTTCAGGAGGCATAAGGCAGTAGGCAGGAGGTTTTTTTGGAAAGTTGCTAAAAACTCAGAAGTAGTAAGTCGGATTTTGTTCCACAGGCAGGTGGTATACACTAACACTTTTGTAAGAGCGGCACTAGCTACTTTCCTTCTACTGCTGTGGAAATAAGAAAGCATTTAGGCCATTCTTTATCCACACAAATAGCTATAACATCTATTATCTTATTCCTTTTCCTCAGGAAATATAAAAGAATGAATGAGAAAGCAATATACATTGATACTTTGCTGGAAAATTTGTTTCTTTACTGGTAACTGTGAGTGTGAATATTTATACATTGGTTCAAATAAATAATACATGCAGTAAGAGGCTCCAATTTTCTGGTAACTTCAGAATTAGCTGTATTATTATAAGGTAATTCCCATCAAAATATAACCTCATGTTATTAATGCAGGTCATTTGTAATAATTACAGTGCTCTGATGTGCTGTGTTTTAGACCAGTGAGAACGCTCGTTAAATGCTTTTTGATAACTTAAAACCTTTGAAGAGTAATTGTGTTTCTTTTTGTTTGTGGTAGGCTCTGTCATAACAATCTTCCTGTTGAGTGTAACATGTTAATACCAGACAATGCACTGTTGAAAAGTACAAAATTTTATATTAGCTGACTTTATTTCTGCCTCTGTGTGAATTTCCTCAGGAAATTTTATGTAAACCTTCCCCTTATTTGTTTTTGAATTAACGATCCAACCTGACAGTACAGCTTTAATCCATTATTCAGGTTAAATTCATCACTCAAGAAGTACAAATGTTGACTCCTGACAGAAGATTGTGTTCAAAAAAGAGAGTTGATACTCTTTAAATAGGAAACAACTGAAAATTAAAATGTCATAATTTGTTTTTTCCAATGCATAATATGAATATGCAAGTCACACCTTTTTGCAAAATAAGATACACAGAAGTTGTCTTGTAACTTTTCTCAGTTTTTACATGGCATTTCAAATGGAATTGCTTTGGTTTTTTTCTCACTGCTTCATGTCATTATACATCCAACAACTTTATCTGTGCAAACTTCACAGGCTGGTGAAGGTCTATGCATAGGAGTCCATAGTGATTTTTTTTTTGTGTGGAAATCATTGGAACTTGTGTATCACTGTGGCTTTGTTTATGCTTCAATAACTTATATCATTACGTATTTCTATGCCAACACTTGATCATGCATATAGGAAAATCTTTGAACTTCATACGTGTTGATAATATGTATCTTCTTGCTGAAAGAAAATACTGATTTATTGAAATGTAAATTTTCCACAGGAACACACTGATTAAAATAAATCTTTATTTTCAAAAGATTTTCAGTTCCCCAAAAGACAAGGGAAAGAGAGAATAGCTCAGTTTATGACAGTCTTCCTGTGAGAAGGAAGGGTGGGATACCCCTAGCCTTCTAATTAATATTAGCCTATGAGAACATTATCAATATGTTATGCGATATCATCAAAGCTGTGCGATTTACTAATCCGATCCCCTCAAATGAGCCAGCGGAAAATTGGTTAAGGTTAGTCCTTCAAAAAGCAGCAGATTATGCCCAAGTATGTTGACTCCTATCTTTACCTATTATAAGTCTGTCTCTCTCTGGTCCAAAGACTCTTTAGTTGTTTGGGTAGAGTAGGAAAAACTAGGGGGAGATAATAATCAGGCTAAGTCTCTAAAGCTGTGGTTAAAGTCATTCAGTTAGCATATGGGGGAAAAACAGAACAACCATTTCACTAGTGTGTGACTTGAATTTAGGTCTTTGTTGTCCTAAAACAACTTTAAAAAGGTTTATATTTCATCCCATTAACAGATAAGAACTTTGAAAATTCCATTAAAGGAAAAGAAGATATTGTGTCCAACTCTTAAAAAAAGGAGTGCACCTTTATGCATTTTTTTCATACAAAACATTAAAATCTACTCTAGATTAAGTTACGTAGCATTTATTTTTGCATGTGCATCTGAGTTATGCAAAACCAAGTCAAACTATACTGCTTGTTTATGCAAAGTCTGGTTAATTGGAATATAATAAGGCTAATGCATGTTACATTTTAAATGAGTTATGATCAAGTTCTTTCTGAAGTCAGTGGGCATCAATTCCCTGACTTCACAGGAGCTTGTATTTTCCAGAGAGACCACATAATGACTTTAGTAGGAGTTATAAAGTTCTAATTCTATTTTAACAGGAATTACCTTATAATATCACTAATTCTGAAGTTACCAGAAAATTTGAGCCTTTTATTGCATGTATTACTTCATTGAACTAATGTCTAATATTATAATTATATTTCTAATTATTCATTGATTATATTTCAATGAATCAATATTTCTTATTATTTTTAATGTGTTGTTTAAATTTTGTTTTATAATAATAATGTATTTGGGATCTGAAAAGAAGATTTTTTTTATAACTCTTGAGATGATCACTGTATCCAAACCACCTTTACTGTTCTATCAAGTTCTTCCAGGAATGCAGTGGATGAGGATTTATATTGTTTTCCTTTACACAAAATAAAAATGAGCATGAGCTCTCCCACAAAAATATGTTATTTTCAAGCAATTATGTTTAAATTAATCCCTTTCTCTAAGTGGTGATGTCTAATCCTCAAAAAACTATGAGTTTTTGCTTCAGATAAGCATCCAAAAGTCAAGATATTTTTGAAAAATGGACCTTCTGAAGAGTAACTTTTGTCTCTAGTTGGCCCCGTGTGATTTTATTATCTCGAAGAGATCTTTATTTAACTCACAACTTTGAATTTTACCTTTAAAGTCTGCCACAAGTTAATTGATCTTTAAACTCTTGTTCATGTTTTGGAGAGGCAGGAATTGGAGACAAAATTTGCAAAGATCTGAATATTTGCTTTGGGAATGTGGCCTGCTCTGTATTTTTACTCCGTATTTTACTAGAATTTTATTTGGAAGGGGAAAAAAAAAAAAAGAGCAGCATCCCATGGTTGATGTCACATTTCTCATGCTGTCTATGGTAGCTTTTATTATCCACTTCTGATGACTCCTTTATTCTTCCAGTGTATTTCTACTCTACTGACATAAAGCCTCAAAGAATTTTTTTTTTTTTTTAAAAAGAGGGTTTTTTGGTAGAAATTGACTCTTCTTATTACTTTGAGGGAAAGAAAATAAAAAGATAACCTCTATGCAGTTTGAAAGGATTATCATATTCTAATAACTATTCCCTAAAATGATCAGGTTAGCTACTTTAATGTTACAGTAAACCCCTTACATTTTCACCACCCAAAATCAAAACAAGAATGTTGGAAGACAGCTATACACTACTGTTCATTTCTTTATTTTCCTCAGAATGTAATTTTACTTTAATAACAATAGATACAGGGACAGGATTTTTCTTCATGTTAGCCATTTATAATGTAAACATCTGTGCTTGAACTAATAAATTCAGGTCTCTTTTATAGTCACTGGAAACAAATAAACACAGAATCATAGAATCATAGAATCATTGAGGTTGGAAAAGACCTCTAAGATCATCGAGTCCAACCGTACACCCAACACCACCATGCCCACTAAACCATGTCCCTAAGCACCACACCTACACGTCTTTTAAATAACTCCAGGGATGGGGACTCAACCACTTCCCTGGGCAGCCTGTTCCAATGTTTCACCACTCTTTCAGTAAAGAAATTTTTCCTTACATCCAACTAAACCTCCCCTGCCGCAACTTGAGGCCATTTCCTCTCGTCCTATCACTTGTTACTTCGGAGAAAAGACCGACACCCGCCTCGCTACAACCTCCTTTCAGGTAGTTGTAGAGAGCGATGAGGTCTCCCCTCAGCCTCCTTTTCTCCAGGCCAAACAACCCCAGTTCCCTCAGCCGCTCCTCATAAGACTTGTTCTCCAGACCCCTCACCAGCCTCGTTGCCCTTCTCTGGACACGCTCCAGCACCTCAACGTCCTTCTTGTAGTGAGGGGCCCAAAACTGAACACAGTATTCGAGGTGCGGCCTCACCAGTGCCGAGTACAGGGGCACGATCACTTCCCTACTCCTGCTGGCCACACTATTTCTGATACAGGCCAGGATGCCATTGGCCTTCTTGGCCGCCTGGGCACACTGCCGGCTCATGTTCAGCCGGCTGTCGACCAACACCCCCAGGTCCTTCTCTGCTGGGCAGCTTTCCAGCCACTCTTCCCCAAGCCTGTAGCACTGCATGGGGTTGTTGTGGCCCAAGTGCAGGACCCGGCACTTGGCCTTGTTGAACCTCATACAGTTGGCCTCGGCCCATCGATCCAGCCTGTCCAGGTCCCTCTGCAGAGCCTTCCTACCCTCGAGCAGATCAACACTCCCGCCCAGCTTGGTGTCGTCTGCAAACTTACTGAGGGTGCACTCGATCCCCTCATCCAGATCATTGCTAAAGATATTGAACAAGACCGGCCCCAGTACTGAGCCCTGGGGAACATCACTCGTGACCGGCCGCCAACTGGGTGTAACTCCATTCACCACAACTCTCTGGGCCCGGCCGTCCAGCCAGTTTTTGACCCAGCAAAGAGTACACCTGTCTAAGCCGTGAGCCGCCAGCTTCTCTAGGAGAATGCTGTGGGAGACGGTGTCAAAGGCCTTGCTGAAGTCCAGGTAGACCACATCCACAGCCTTTCCCTCATCCACTAGGCGGGTCACCTGGTCATAGAAGGAGATCAGGTTGGTCAAGCAGGACCTGCCTCTCATGAACCCGTGCTGGCTAGGCCGGATCCCCTGGTTGTCCCGCTCATGCCTTGTGAGTGCCCTCAAGATGAACCGCTCCATAATCTTCCCCGGCACCGAGGTCAGGCTGACAGGCCTGTAGTTCCCCGGATCCTCCTTCCGGCCCTTCTTGTAGATGGGTGTCACATTGGCAAGCCTCCAGTCGTCCAGGACCTCCCCCGTTAACCAGGACTGCTGATAAATGATGGAGAGCGGCTTGGCGAGCACCTCCGCCAGCTCCCTCAGCACTCTCGGGTGGATCCCATCCGGCCCCATAGACTTGTGAGCGTCCAGGTGGCGTAGCAGGTCATTGACTGCTTCCTCTTGGATTATGGGGGGTTCATCCTGCTCGCCGTCCCTGTCTTCCAGCTCAGGGGGCTGAGTACCCTGAGGATAACTGGTCTGCCTGTTAAAGACTGAGGCAAAGAAGGCATTGAGTACCTCAGCCTTTTCCTCATCCTCAGTGACAATGTTCCCCCCTGCATCCAATAAAGGATGGAGATTCTCCTTGGCTCTCTTCTTGTCATTAATATATTTGTAAAAGCTTTTTTTGTTGTCTTTAACGACAGCGGCCAGATTACGTTCTAGCTGGGCTTTTGCCTTTCTCATTTCTTCTCTGCACGACCTAACGAGATCCCTGTACTCTTCTTGAGTCGCCTGCCCCTTCTTCCACAAGCGGTAAACTCTCCTTTTTTTCCTGAGTCCCAGCAAGAGCTCCCCGTTCAGCCAGGCCGGTCGTCTTCCCCACCCGTTCTTCTTGCGGCGTACAGGGACAGCCTGCTCCTGCGCCTTTAAGACTTCCTTCTTGAAGATCGTCCAGCCTTCCTGGACCCCTTTGCCCTTCAGGACCGTCTCCCAAGGGACTCTCTCAACCAACGTCCTGAACAGGCCAAAGTCTGCCCTCCAGAAGTCCATGGTTGTGGTTTTGCTGCCCCCCCTCCTTACTTCACCAAGAAGCGAGAATTCCACCATTTCATGGTCGCTAAGCCCAAGACGGCCTCCAACCACCACATCTCCCACCAGTCCTTCTCTGTTAGTAAACAGCAGGTTGAGCGAGGCACCTCCCCTGGTAGGCTCACTTACCAGCTGTATCAGGAAGTTGTCTTCCACACACTCCAGGAACCTCCTAGACTGCTTCCTCTCTGCCGTGTTGTATTTCCAGCAGACGTCCGGGAAGTTGAAGTCCCCCACGAGAACAAGGGCTAGCGATTGAGAGACTTCTGCCAGCCGCTTATAGAACGCTTCATCCGCCCCTTCATCCTGGTTGGGTGGCCTATAACAGACTCCCAGCAGGATATCTGCCTTGTTGGCCTTCCCCCTCATCCTTACCCATAAACACTCAACCGTACCATCATCACAATCGTTGAGCTCTATACAATCAAAACACTCCCTAACATACAGGGCCACCCCACCGCCTCTCCTTCCTCGCCTGTCCCTTCTGAAGAGTCTATAGCCATCCATTGCAGCACTCCAGTCATGAGAGTCACCCCACCATGTTTCTGTGATGGCGACTAAGTCGTATCTCTCCCGCTGCACAATGGCTTCCAGCTCCTCCTGCTTGCCGCCCATGCTGCGTGCATTGGTGTAGATGCACTTGAGCTGGGCTATCGATTTCGCCCCCAGCATCGGCACGCCACCCCTAGGCTCATCTCTAGCGAGCCTGGTTTTATCCCCTTCCCCCTTCGAACCTAGTTTAAAGCCCTCTCAATGAGCCCTGCCAATTCATGAGCCATGATCCTTTTTCCCTTGTGAGACAGCTGGACTCTGTCTGTCACCAGCAGGCCCGGTGCCATGTAAACCTCCCCATGATCAAAAAAACCAAAATTCCTGCCATGGCACCAGCCCCTGAGCCACGTGTTGATCAGGTGTGTTTTCCTGCTCCTTTCAGTATCCTTCCCTGCCACTGTAGGGATAGAGGAAAACACCACCTGTGCTCCTGATCCTTCAACCAGTCGCCCCAGTGCCCTGAAGTCCCTTTTGATCGCTGCAGGACTTCTCTCTGCAACCTCATCACTGCCAGCCTGTATAACCAGCAGCGGGTAGTAATCAGAAGGCCGTACCAAACCAGGGAGCTTCCTAGTGATGTCTCTGACCCGGGCCCCAGGGAGGCAGCAGACTTCCCTGTGGGACGGGTCCGGTCAGCATATCGGGCCCTCTGTTCCCCTCAGAAGGGAATCGCCTATGACAATTACCCTCCTTTTTTTCTTAGCAGTGGCAGTCATAATGCGTGGGGCTGACTGCCTCACCCTAGGCGACCCCCTGGATGGACCTTCGTCTACATCCTCGTTTGCCTGGCCCTCAAGTTCCAGGGCCCCATATCTGTTGTGTAAAGGCAACCGGGAAGGTGAGGGAGGCCGGGCAGGGGTTCGCCTGGCACGCCGAGCAGGGACCCGTTTCCATCCCCCCCCGTCGCTTAGGTCCCCTCTTTCTACCTGGTGGCAAGAAGGCAGGGGATCCTCTGCTTCTCGCGGAGCCTCCTTCTGCTGCCTCTGCCTCAGGGACGGTAGGGTGCGGCTCCACCAATCTATCTCCCTCTCACACTCCCGGATACTCCTCAACCTTTCCACCTCCTCCTTCAGCTCTGCCACCAGGCCGAGCAGATCATCCACCTGGTCACACCGCACACGGGTGGTGTCTCTGCCGCCCTCCGGTACAGCTGACAGGCTGTGACATGTGTCACTGGAAATGAATAAACATGCGAGGGCACATTTCACTAGGCGTATATTAAGTACCTCTGTTAGGATGAGAAGAATTGTGCCCTACAATCCTTATTTCTCTCAACTGACTGTAAAAGGACTCAAGCTTCAGTAGCTCAAGTACAGATATCTTAAGTTAGTTAAAGTCCTTCCCTAAGTTAGGTTCTTTTGCTTTTGCTCTGGTTTTGATTTCATTTTGCTTATTTTTAGGTAAGGCTTAAATATTTTTCAATGTACTTTACAGTCTTATTGACGAGATCACTAATGATTTGTTACAACATAAAATAGAGGGGCTACTTGCATATACAGCCAATAAGGCCTGTAAAATGGAATTCACGTTCTCTGAAAAGCCTCGTTTGCTAGGAGAAAAAATCGTTGAATTTTTCCATCATCTATGATGGAGAAAATGATTACTGGTGCAAAAGGATGTGGGAATGACTGAATCCCATGGTATGTTTGGTTATTAAACTGTCTTGGTATCTGTTTAATCTGTTTCTCTTTTCGGATTTGGAACACAGAAAAATAAATGTTGAAACTACAACAACCCAAAACTCTCATGACCCTTATATGAAAAAGGAATGATTCACTGAATTAAAAAGGAACTGTAAACCAGTCTTTTAATCTGCTTATGAAAGAATCTGCTTCCTTTCAAAATTGTGAATCACATCAGTCCTCTATCTTTCAATCTATTTTTTAAACAGATTGTAACCATGATAAATGTCACACTTCTGTATACTCAAAGTAGTTTATAATCAAAGGTAGTTCCTCTGCCTGTCATGTGTCTCCAGTCTTTATTATATTCTTTAAAAAAATCAAAGTGTGTGATCTCCTGAGAGTTCCCTTTGCAACCTGTGCAGAGACTTAAATTAGATTAATTTCTTATTTGTGTCTTCCACTATTAACGGTTATAACTCCAATGCCTTGAATAATCTGCTTCTCGGTAATTATGTTCAGACCATTTTTTGACTTTTAAATAAAAGAGAATCAAATAATTTCTGTTTGTTACAGAAACTTAGGGGTTTTTTTCCTAGAAATAATCTTTATGGGAGATGTGACTATGCAAGATCTAGTTCTTAAAATCTGTGAAACGTGTGTGAATATAAAAAAAAAAGATCAGAAAAAGTTCCCCAAAGAAGGGTGAATCTATTCTAAAATACTCAGTTATGATCTGTATTCTGTGAAGCAATGTATCCACAAGACAGCAACTGGGTTTCCCTTTTCTTCTGTTCTTCTAAAGGGAAGTGGTTAGACATCCCTATAATTCCAATCTGGCCTACGAATGTGATGCCTCTTTTCCAGAATTAGTCTGCTAATAGGCACAAGTACTGTTTATTTACTTTCTAGGAAGAAATGCATGGAAAAGATAGTGCAAGGGAGAAAGTATTCTTTGTGCCCTGATGCTCTTGGAAGGATTCCCCTCTAGATCAGACACCTAATCTAGGGGTGGGACTCAGTTGCCTAGACATGCTGTCATTTTAGCAGATTATTTCAGGAGTCTGTTTCAGTATGTGCTCACTAGTTTCTTTTGACTGTATGAACTGCGTTTCCAGTGACTATTGCAGGAGCTAGCTCACACTAAACCTTGTGTTGTAGATACTTGTATTTAGATAAGTGAATCTGGAGATAAATTCCACCCTCTGTGTTTTCAAAGGTTGGCTAACTAGGACAACTCTCTGCCAGATGTTGGCCAGTAGCTGTGAGATTAGACATGCTAAACATGAGTCATTTTTCTTACTTGGAGCCCCATTAAGCAGATTCTGCTCAGGGCCAGTAGACATGCTTAAGGAAGGGAAAATCTCCTGCTTCCTTGTGATTTACCCAGTTGCAGAAACAGAGGGTTATGCCACAGCTCAGTAGACACAGACTTCATCAAAGGCATCCTTTGTGGCACCATATAGTCACTAGTATTTTTTATGTCAAATCCATTAGGTCTCTGAAACACGGATCTTTTCTCCCATTTGGCTTCCTTTCTCAAGTATGTGTTGCATGCAGTCATCCCCAGGTAACTGCTTTTATAACACAAGGTTAAATTAAGGGCCCCCTGAGTAGCTGGTACATTTCTCATTCAGACATACAATTTGGGCTTGTTATGAATGTTGTGAGCATGGACAGATCATATGGAAAGGTATGCCAGGCTTCTGGGAAGGGCACGGACCCCTTGTTTTTATTTTATTATCAATAATGCCCTAAGTATTATGGACATGAGTCAATCAATGACATTTTAATTCAGGGCAAAAAGGTCTCTGAGACCCAACCTGGAGGATCAAATGTAACCTTGACAAAAGGTGGTAGACTGAAATAAAATACCTAAGAATAAGAAACTAGTCCCAAAGAAAGGAATGTTTTGAAGAAAAAGTCTGATTGAGATGTCCGAATGAGAACAAGTCTGAATAGAGAAGGATATATGAGAAATAGGCAGAAATGTCCTTGCTCACTACCTTTATTGTGTCTGTTCCACCATTTTTCTTTTTTTTTTTTTTGACATTTATAGGCTTAAATAGAAATGCTGACATGTGTAAGACTCCAGCTCCAAGGCCAAAGGGTGGATCCTGTGACCAGCTTTAGGATGTGAGGAACACAGTTCGGGACACTTGCACAGGTGATAGTGATATAGAAAGCATAACACCCTTAAGAGAGTCTTATGGATTGCAACAGTGACATTTGGAAAATATGTCAGTTGTTAGAGTGGAGACAGCTGGCTGTTAAAAAATACTATTTCTGAAATACCAGGAAGCACAATCCAAATGTGACAGTTGTTCTTAAAGGAAGAAGTTACGTATGAGCTAAATAGCTGCAAAATAATCACTTAGTGTATATTGTGTTGATACCTTACATAAATAAATTCAGTCATTAGCAAAAAAAAAGAAGGAACTATTAAGGTGAAGGTTTCCTAATCAAATTGTTCAGCAAAAGCTAGTTATAGACAAAAATATTGATCGTACATTGTGACTTGCAGAAGTACTTGACATTTATTAAAACATTTATTGTTTGTTAAATGTTGGCTAGTTAAAAGTGCACATCAGGGATTTTATATTCAATAATTAAACATGCGTGTTCATATATTTAAATGAAGATAATAAGGAACTTGAATAGGTTTCCAGTTTACAATGTACTAATCTCTGGTAGTTCCAAGACTTAGACACGTAAGACATGTAGACACATCTTAAATATAGGCAAACTAAGAGCACTGATTATTGTTTGCAAATTGATTTAGCTGAGAAGGTGGCCTTTGCTGCCCACCTTGCCCATCCTCTGGAGCTGTATCTCCTCTAGCCAGTAGAGTTGAACCACACCATAACTGTTTAGAGACCAACACGTTAAGGCAAACTGAATGTGCTTCTGCTATATGTTAATATAGGTGTGATGGGTTGATTTGGCTGGTTGCCAGATACCCACCCAGCTGCTCTCTCACTCCTCCTCCTGAAGAAATTATTAAAAAATATGATAAGATGAAAAAAATTATGTGTCAAGATAAAGACAGGGAGGTCACTTGCCAATTACCATTGCGAGTGAAAAAAGACTCAACTTGGGGAAAATTAATTTAATTTCTTGTCAGTTAGAATAGAATAGGATGGTAAGAAACAAACACAAAACTAAAAACACCTTCCCCCCATCACCTGCCCTTTTTCATTCAACTTCACTGCTTCATTCCCAACACCTTTACCTCCTCCTGCCACTGAGCGGTGCAGGGGTGACAGGGAATGGGGGTTGCAGTCAGTTCATAATACTTCCTCTCTGCTGCTCCTTCCTCCTCATATTTTCTTCCCTGTGGAGAGAAGCCCATGCTGGAGCAGTCTTATCCTGAAGGACTGCAGCCTATGGAGAGGAACCATGCTGGAGCAGGGAAGAAAATGCCCTTCCTTCAGGGCACATCCACCTGCTCCAGCATGGGGTTCTCCACAGGCTGCAGCGTGGTTATCAGCTCCAGTATGGTGCTCTGCATGGGCCGCAGGTGAGTTTCTGCTCCAGCGCCTGAGGTTCCTCCTCCCTCTCCTTCTTCTCTCACTTTGGTGTTCACAGGGTTGTTTCTCTCACTTCCTTCTGCGCCCCCCCCCCCCCCCCCCCCCCCCCGGGCAGCATTTTTCCCTTTCTTAAATACATTTTCCCCGACGCACCACCATCTTGATTGATGGGACTCATCTGTGTCCTGTGGTGGGTCCACTGGATCCAACTGGAACTAACTGTATCCAGCACGAGGCAGCCCAGGCCTCTCCTCACAGAGGCCGCCCCTGCAGCCCTCCACTGCCAGCACCTGGACACATGAACCCAGTGCAATAGCACACTGGGCACTGGTGTGTCAAGTACCACAGGGGACTCCTCTCTCCTTGTCAAGGGGGAATCACTTTTGGAAGTGGGGCCAAGTGGACAGGCTGAGGAAGTAATCAGCTCAGCTTAATCACTTGCTGCTTAATCCAGCCTTGGTCATGAGCCAGGGCTCTGGACAGCCCTATGGGCTCAACTGTGAGTCTACTGCTATATCACACTACAGAAAGGGCAAAATTTGGAAGGTTTGGCCTGTCAGATGGCAAAAACCGTGAGGTTGTTTACAGCTCTGTCTGCACTAAGTTAACAAGTGTATTGCTCCATGAATTCTTATTTTAATTTACTTTTAATCTGATCAGGTTTTTAAAAGCAAAAATCAGAGCAAGCATTTTACCTGTAGATCTGCTTATGTACAGTCAGGACTTCAGCTGCTCCCATTCCGATGCCAAGTATTTTTCAGAGATTCAGGACTAGTTCTTTTGAAACAGTCTCCAACTACCAAAATCCCAGTAGCTTCACACTGTGAAACATGGTCCTGTGATTGACACCTTTGTTAACAACTTCCACAGAAAAGGGAAAAATTGTAGATGCTAGTAATAAATGGTAACTTCTCATGACCTGTGCTGAGCGACAATGGCCCAGGACTGAACTGCCAGTGATGGCACTTTAAGGCTCTTGTCAGTGGACTGAGAAAGTTGCTGCTTCTGCTTCTCAAGATTCACTTCTTTGAATGCACTGAGCAAGATGTGTGATGTATAGTGTCATAGAATATATCATAAAAAAGGAAAATATAATATATAATTAAAGAGATTGTGATAAAATCTGTGAACTCAGTAACATTTTTATGAAGTTATGAAGTAGTTTTCTAGTAAAATATCAAATACAATATTCAGTTCATGGACAACTCTCATTATCCCCAGATGCATAAACATTAATTTATTTTACTGTGCAGCAATTTCTATGAAATGTAAGTCACAAAACGTAGAAGAAAATGTTTAGAGAGATGGATTCAAAAAGAGAATAATCAGATTTTTTTCTCTTCTAGTCAGTCTTATCTATTGCCTTTTCTCCTCCTTTTTTATTGCTCCTCCTTTTTCTAATTAACTACCATTCATCATCTTATGTCAACTGATACAATTATAAGTCATTATTTAGGATACTAATAGCCCTAGAAGCAGTTGTTTCACACATAAACTCTCATGCCCAAATGGCCACTTACCAAAGAACTAGATTTTAATTTCTCATCATTCATTACTGCTTCGATTGGTCTGAACAGAACAATTGAAGAACAGCAGGTGCTTTTTATTTCAGTTCTTTAAGCTTGTTTCTTAACTTACCCTTTTAATAGCAATGTTCTTTCACAGCAAGAAGGCAATTAATTCTTCTGTATGCCAGAAGATGCCACTGTAGCACTCGCTGACAAACAGCAAAGACTGATGACAGGGGAGAAGGGTATGAATATTATCAGGTACAGCATCTGATTGATTGCTTCTAAGCAGGTATTAATATGAGTGTCCTAAAAGTGCGGGGTCTTAATTTTGTAAGAGAATGAGATTCTGCAATATTTTTTTATTTTTACAAAAAAGAAATAAAAGCATCTAGATATTGGGAATTAAAGGAAATAGCCATTTTATGGCATAATTTCATTAACTGAAATCTTAGTACAGTATTTGCCATCTTGGATATTTATGTGCTACAACACTGTAACAAACATCAATATGAGTATATGTTCTTTCTCCAAAGGGTTTTTCTAGAAAGGATTTCCCCACTGTTAAATATACTGTATAAAACACTTTAAAAAAAATAGTCTCCTTAGGTTACTATTTCATTTTCTTCTACATCTAGTTAATTGCAGAGAGGTTTGATATCATCTACTTACTGCAGTGTCATGGTTCTTTTATTTGCCTTTCTTTCTCTTTAAAAAAATGCTGGTAGTGAGCAGTCCATCACTAGCTTTAGAAACTAGGCTTTTCCCCAGGCAATGAAGAAACACGGGAGCCAAAAAATACTTCCCCAAAAGTTCTATTTAAAAAGATGCTTTACTTTATTTTATTTTATTTTATCTTTAGGAACAATTTGAACATTTTACCTCTTGACAGATATGCTACTTGCTGGTGACAGGGGAGAAGAGGGAGGAAGGTTACTGTGGAGCCCCACTGATGGTCAAAAAAGCTCAAATTGATAATCTATAAAGAAATACAATAGGAGGAAGCATTTTAAAAGCACTTCCTTTGAACAAGCTCTCTATTAATTGTTTGTCCTCAGAGATAGGGTGGTGTCTACATAAGAAAGCAAGCAAATATATTCAAAGTGTGTGTGCAAGTATGCTTTCCAGTGGGACACTGCAATGCACTGTCAAATATGAGTGTTACGAAACAGACAACCAGAATGCATTCTTGAAATTTAAGCTGTGCAGGGTTTTCTGCTATGAAATGTGGAAAAAAAATTATTAATCACAAGCAATGTACAATGCAAATTCTATGCCATGCAGTATCAGTGAAAAAAAATTTTTTTTCAGTTATTACACACAGACTTCATGTCTTGAGGTCAAGGAGGTTTATCAGCTAACGTTTAGAGTTTATGATACTTCTGCCTGATCAGAAGCAGGCCCAACCTAACTATGTGTGAGGTTAGGGGAAAGAGGAAGGGTTTTTCAGTCAGTCATAGAATCATAGAATACCCTAAGTTGGAAGGGACCCATGAAGATCATCGAGACCAACTCCTGACTCCACACAGGGCAACCTAAAAGTTAAACCATACATCTAAGATGAGGCCATGACCATTTCCCTAGGGAGCTTGTTCCAGTGCTTGAACACCCTCTCAGTGAAGAGCTTTTTCCTAGTACCCAAGCTGAACTTCCTCTGATGCAGTTTTAAGCTCTTCCCTTGAGTCCTGTCACTGGACACGAGAAAGGAGAGATGAGCACCTCACTCTCTGCTCCCCCTCATGAGGAAGTTGTAGGCAGCAATGAGGTCACCCTTCTGTCTCCTCTTCTCTAAGCTGAACAAATCTAGTATCCTCATATCCTCAGCCGCTCCTCATAAGTCATAGAATCATAGAATCATTGAGGTTGGAAAAGACCTCTAAGATCATCAAGTCCAACCGTTGACCCAACACCACCACCCACTAAGTCATACCCTCTAGTCCTTTCACTATCTTTGTTGTCTTCCTTTGGACACATTCAAATATTTTTATATCCTTCTTATATTCTGGAGCCCAAAACTGCACACAGTACTTGAGGTGAGGCTGCATCAATGCTGAGTACAGTGGGACAATCACTTCTTTAGACTGGTTAGCTATACTGCGCTTAATGCACCCCAGGATACAGTTGGCCCTTTTGGCTGCCAGGGCATATTGTGGACTCATATTGAGCTTACCATCAACCAAAATTCCCAGATCCCTTTCTTCAGGGCTGCACTCCAGCCTCTTGTCCCTGAATCTATATGACCATCCAGGAATACACCATCCCAGGTGCAGAATCTGGCATTTGTCCTTGTTAAATTTCATACGTTTGGTGATTGCCCAGCACTTTATTCTATCAGAATCTCTCTGTAAGGCCTCTCTACCCTCGAGGTACTCAGTGGCTCCTCCTAATTTAGCATCATCAGCAGACTTACTTAGTATGCACTCAACTCCTGTGTCCAGGTCATTGGCAAAAACATTGAAGAGAACTGGCCCTAAAATTGAGCCCTGTGGAACACCACTAGTGACTGGCCGCCAGCCAGGTGTTACCCCATTTACTACAACACTTTGAGCCCGACCCTTCAGCCAGTTGTTCACCCATCATATTGTGTGCATGTCTAGCTGTATGCTGGATGTTTTATCCACAAAGATGCTGTGACAGACAGTACCAAAAGCTTTGCTAAAATCCAATAAACCCCATGTCCACTGCCTTCCCTTCGTCCACTAGTCAAGTTTCCACATCCAGCACATCTATTCAGCCTGTTCAGTGTGCTTAGTAGCTCCGTTGTTAGAAATACCTTTCATCTCTGTAGCTGCAATAACAGAATTTGTCATCAGAATTCAGAAGTTACCATGTGGAATAAAAGCCTGGTCTCTGTGCCATGGTTTTGAAAGGCACATTGAGCACAACCAGGTGGTGGGGAAATTGGTGATGCCTTTTACACCACTGAAATTTATGCCTTCTTAGCTATCTTTGTGAAACACTAGCCGATTACTCTGTCCTTTCTTTCAAATTAGTGAAGGAGTATGTAGGGAGGAACCAGAAAGGATATTTAATCAAGTGACAGAATATTGAACAGTTGATTACTATGAGACACAACTACAATTCACATATTATCTGCCTATTATAATTTTGATTAAATATTCTTATATCAAATGTTTTTGCTGGAACAGTCAAATGACTTGAATACATTTAGAAAATTGGTCTAATAATAGCAAATGGTCTTACATGATGGCAGTCCTATGGACTGAACCTTAGCCTTCTTACTAGACTCACCATAAAAATGTAATATAGTAATTACACATTGAGACTTTTTGTTTTGCTTACTATCATGGTAACTCTTTTTTCATTACTTCACCGTAGCATCTCATCTTTGCGTCTTTTGGTTTTGTGAATACTAAGTACGTACCCTAAAGTTAAGGCTATAAAATACACTTACATTCTTAACTTATATTTATATAATTAAAAGGCAAAATTATGGCTTAAATGCACCAGCAGCATTTTTTTGATGCACAAAACTTCTTTGCATTTTGGCAAAGAAGGTAATGTAAATAAATCTTGTAGCCCATCTGTTTCAAACATAGGGTCTTCTTACCAGTAGCTACGACAATTTTATCTGGAAAATAGGATTTATTCAAAATATATCTACCTTATATAGAACTAAAAATGTCTGTGAATAAAGGTATATTTGGAAATAAACTAGAACCCCAAAAATTAATTTTGATACTAGCAAACACCTAACACAATTGCTAACCCATAGCCCATGGGTTCCATGTTTACTGGTGTTCAGTGACCCATGTATTATTCAGAAGCGCCAAATATTAGGTAGTTATGAGTCAGAGTACTGTGTGGCTGAGGCATTTAGTATGCAATAGAGAATTTTTTGATGACTCATAGGTTGGGCAATTGATATGGCCAGTGAATATTATGTCACTGTGCACATCCATTTTGCAATGTTATACTGCTTATTTCTGCTTTTACTGCATTGGTTTCATCTTTATGTTTATCTATAAAAAAGTATAAGGGGTCCAAAATCATTTGTGATGAAGCGTTTAGTCACAGCTGTGCCCATTTCTCAGTCTTCTCATTTTGGAAAACAGCACTAGTAAATATTGTGAGAAAATGTTGGAAGTAATTAAACACTTTGATGGACCACTCCTGAATATTCCTTTTTATGAAATTATCTACATTTTACTGATGTTTTATTAAATTACAACAGAGATAAAAAGCAGAAAGAAAGAGAACATGCATGTACTTTTAGTTCATTGTGCAGTTTGAGTGGGAGTGTCTCCTCACATATTTTGATTTTGATAATGTTTACAGGTCACTGGGAAAAAAAAGAAGTCAAAACTGAGATTGAAAGTAGAACAACTAACGACTAAAGTGGTGAGGTTAAGGTCGCTAAAATTATAAAAGAAAAAAAATTGTCTTATTTTATCAAGCCTTTTTTGTTTCTTATTCCAGTGTATACCTATTACCTCATGAAAGGTAATATAGATGTGGGAAATAGGAAGCAGATTATCATTGCATTATCATTTAACTTCCAAGTGTTCCGATTTTAAACAAATTATTACATCAATCTAATCACAGTTCCCAAAGGCAAAGGGTAATAAAAATGCAGTTTTTCAGCACATTCTTTTTTTCATCCTTTTAATTCACAATAGCCGCAATAGTGAGACATTTTACAACTAAACCAGTAGTTTATGTACAGGATGCCTACTGAAGTATTAGCATATTATACTCTCTGAAGAAGAGTCTTTCAACACATTAGTATAAGAATCCTACAAAGACAAAGGGGCATATAGCATATTTTATTAAGGTTGTGTGTGGTGGCATTATGTAGGGAACTATATTATTTCCTCAGACTGTGTTACTCCTCATTTTTTTGGACTATTGGTTTACAAAGGGTTCAATTTCACCGAGAATGTCTTTTTCCTTGGAATTTTTCTTTTCATTGAAAGGTGTCCTGTTAGCATGTACTTAGATTGTATCCAGTCTTTGTAATCCAGGAATTAACTAAAGCAAGATTAAAAATTGTAAATATCAATGAAGTGATTGAATAGTATATTTAGTATACTAGCAGATTTAGCAATTAGTAGGTCATATGATCCTCGGTATTAAGAATGGCTATTCTCATATTAAAATATGAAAAAAAAGTTTTCTCCAGTTATCTGTTCTTGCTTGTAATGTGAATCTTTTGTTTTTTTCTTACTGTGGAAAACTGGAAAATTTGTCTTGCAATCTTGGACATGTCAATTTTCATTATATCATCTGTGCTTCATTTCTCACTGTGACCTAAGTGTTTAGTGAGTCTTCAGGTTTGTGTTAGTTCATTTTCACAAGGAAGATAAACTGATACTGAAATCAACTGATTTTTTTTGATTAATGGAAGTACATGTTTTTGTTTTCTTGAGTATAGTAAGAAGTAAATAGCAGATTTGCTTGTTTGTTTTGTTCATAATTCAGAACGTCTGTCTTAAAAGTACTCTATCCCTCGGCTCTTTTTCTGGAGTGTATTAGCAGTGTTTTTTCTCACCATATCCTTTGCTTCCCTACTGCCCTCTTTGACTGTTCTTAGCACAGATTTCAGTTTCACTCATCTATCTGAAGCCAGCTACTAGTGCTCCTTTGCTTTAGACATATAATCTCACTGCTGTTGTGTTTTGAACAAGGAGTCCCTCATGCTGCTTTAACAAGGTTTCACTGAATATCCATTGCAAAAATTAACAGCTCAAAATCAAATTTCTGATGGGTTTGAATTTCCTCCTGAGTAATTTAATGCATTTTGTTTCTTTTTATTCCACTTTTATTGTTTTAAGCTGTAAAATTTTCCAAATTTTCTCCACAACTATAAGCAATGCTAAAAATGTATTAAAGGACATTGTCATGTAATCCCATGACTCATGGAGCTCTGCCTTTAACAGGGCAGCAAATATCCAGAAACTGTGATAAATTGAGACAGCTGACACAACTTTAGCTACTCTAATCCTTTCAAGAGATTTCAGACTTTGGGATCATAGAGAAACATAGTCCTTGTCATAACCCTTACTGTATTTATTCCCATTCCAAGCTTTCTTCTACAATGAGTGAGAGGAAGGGCGAGAAAGGAGGAAGGGGATATTACATGCTGTGGTATTACCATGCATTCATATATGGACAACAAGCCCCATTCCTAAGCCAAAGAGACAATCTCCAGCTTCAGTAAATATTGGTTTAAAAAGTTAAGTTGTATTGATCGTATCGATGAATTCAGTGACTATAGAACACACACACATCTGCTCTCTTCCTTCTCTTAATCTGTATAAACAAAATAACAGGTTTCTGCCAAGAGTTCAAGAACCGAAGAAATAGCAGATGGATTGCTGCTCCTTTTTTTCATATTTTTTTGAGACAATGAAGAGAGAAAAATCAGTCAAAAGGCCTGACTCTGTTTTTGTAAAGATGACCAGTTCTTGTATTTTTCTTTTATTAGTAGAGTATTTGGCTGTGAGCCATGTAGTACGGAGAATGAACACAGTTAGCTTGTTTGGTCTGAGTACACTTATTTGTATAAAAAGCAACTAAATGAAATTTTTTAGCACATTTAATATCAAATATTGATTTCTCTGCTAAATTCATTCCAATGACGAGGTTTTCATTCTTTAATAATAAGGCTCAATAAAAATATAAATAACTAAACTACTAAAGAGTTAATTGAATAAACTGTGAGTATTTATTGGAATTATTTTATTCCTTACATTGAAACATGTCCAATTTATAGTAGTGTTTTTGCAGCATATATACAATAGCATACACTGACTAGCTATGTACATCTTTATCTTTGCTTTATATAGCTTAGTTAAAAACACAGAAAAAATTGGTATGATGCCTTGTAATAAAAATAAGAAAATGCCTTGGTTTTTTAAGTGAAATAGACCCACACTGAACAGGAATGTATTTTATAAGGGAAGGCAGTCAAAGACAGAAAATGAGAGTTGCTTTTTCTGTACTGTAAAAATTATGTGGATTAGTATTGATCATCTAAGAACGCACAGTGACTGAAGAAGCTATATAAGAGGAAACTGGTGCTAAAAATAGATAAAAGAGAATACTGTTCTACTAGCTGATTATTGAAAGGAGAACTTGCTATGATTTTCTCTTCTACAAAGGTCTCTATCATGGTTATCACCACAGGGTCACTGGTTACTTTAAGCAACATGACTAATAGTCTGTCACATCACATTTGTTTTCCCCTTCTCTCCTCATGGAAGAAGGATGTATGCACTGGAATTTTTAATTCGCTACAAACCAAGGTCAAAGAATTACACCTTCTATCTGAAATGCAAGAAGCTGTGTTCCTGATGATCTTTATCTGTCTTGGCAAAGGACTTTAGTAATACTTATGCTACTGAGGGATCAAACTAGACTGCATATTTCCCTCTAACATCTCTCTCCCCTGACCAGAATAAAAGAAGTTACCTGTTCTGTTGGTTTTGGCTGGGATAGAGTTAGTTTTCTTCATAGTAGCATGTATGGTGCTGTTTTGGATTTGTGACCAAAACAATGTTGATAGCACACCCATGTTTTAGCTATTGCTGAGCAGTGCTTGCACAGTGTCAAGGCCTTCCTGATTCTTACCCTGCCCCACCAGCAAGTAGGCTGGGGGTGGGCAAGAGGTTGGGAGGGGGTACAGCTGAGACATCTGACCCCAACTGACCATAGGGATAGAATCATAGAATCATAGAACAGTTTGAGTTGGAAGGGACCTCTAAAGGTCATCCAGTCCAACCCCCCTGCCGTGGGCAGGGACAGCTTCAACTAGAGCAGGTTGCTCAGAGCCCCGTCCAACCTGACCTTGAATGTTTCCAGGGATGGGGCATCCACCACCTCTCTGGGCAACCTGTGCCAGTATTTCACCACCCACAGCGTAAAAAATTTCTTCCTTATCTCTAATCTAAATCTACCCCCCTTTAGTTTAAAGCCATTCCCCCTGGTCCTGTTGCAACAGGCCCTGCCAAAAAGTTTGCCGCCATCTTTTTCATAAGCCCCCTTTCAGTGCTGATAGGCTGCAATAAGGTCTCCCCAAAGCCTTCTCTCCTCTAGGCTGAACAACCCCAACTCTCTCAGCCTTTCTTCAGAGGAGAGGTGTTCCATCCCCCTGATCATTTTTGTGGCCCTCTTCTGGACCCGCTCCAGCAGATCCGTGTCTTTCTTATGCTGAGGGCTCCACAGCTGGACACAGTACTCTAGGTGGGGTCTCACCAGAGCGGAGGAGAGGGGCAGAATCCCCTCCCTCGACCTGCTGGCCACGCTTCTTTGGATGCAGCCCAGGACACGATTGGCCTTCTGGGCTGCGAGTGCACATTGCTGGCTCATGTCCAGCTTTTCATCCACCAGTACCCCCAAGTCCTGCTCAGCAGGGCTCCTCTCAATCCCTTCATCCCCCAGCCTGTATTGAGACAGGGGGTTGCCTTGACCCAGGTGCAGGACCTTGCACTTGGCCTTCTTGAACCTCATGAAGTTCACATGAGTCCACTTCTCGAGCTTGTCCAGGTCCCTCTGGATGGCATCCTGTCCCTCTGGCATGTTGACCACACCACTCAGCTTGGTGTCATCTGCAAACTTGCTGAAGGTGCACTCGATCCCACTGTCCATGTCATTGATGAAGATATTAAACAATACCGGTCCCAATACGGACCCCTGCAGGACACCACTCGTCACCTGTTCCATCTGGATATTGAGCTGTTGACCACTACCCTCTGGATGCAACTGTCTAACCAATTCCTCACCCACCAGACAGTCCACCCATCAAATCCATACCTCTCCAGTTTAGAGAGAAGGATGTTGTGGCGGACCGTGTCAAAGGCCTTACAGAGGTCCACATAGGCAACATCTGTAGCCCTTCCCATGTCCACTGATGTAGTCACTCCATCACAGAAGGCCACTAGGTTAGTCAGGCAGGACTTGCCCTTGGTGAAGCCATGCTGGCTGTCTCAAATCACCTCCCTGTCCTCCATGTGCCTTAGCATAGCTTCCAGGAGGATCTGTTCCATGATCTTCCCAGGCCCAGACGTGAGACTGACTGGCCTGTAGTTCCCTGGGTCTTCCTTTCTTCCCTTTTTAAAAATGGGGGCTATGTTTCCCCTTTTGCAGTCAGTGGGAACTTCACTGGACTGCCACGACTTCTCAAATACGATGGATAGTGGCTTAGCAACTTCATCCGCCAGTTCCTTCAGGACCCATGGATGGATCTCATCGGGCCCCGTGGACTTGTACACCTTCAGGTACCTTAAGTGGTCTTGAACTTGATCTTCTCCCACAGTGGGCAGCTCTTCATTCTCCCAGTCCCCGCCTTTGCCTTCTGCAGCTTGGGCAGTGAGGCTCGAGCACTTGCCAGTGAAGACTGAGGCAAAAAAGTCATTGGTTACCTCTGCCTTCTCCATATTCCGGGTAACCAGGTCTGGTTGGTGAGAACAAGGTCCAGCATAGCTCCCCTCCTCATTGGCTCCTCTATTACTTGGAGAAGGAAGTTATCATCAACGCATTCCGGGAACCTGGCTTGGCAGCCTCTCGGTGACATCCGTGATGCAAGCTCCCAGTAAGCAGCACACTTCTCTGGAGAGTGCGTCCGGTCGGCAGATGGGTGCCTCCGTACCCCTCAGAAGAGAGTCGCCTACTACTGTCACCCGTCGCCTTTTCTTAGCAGCGCTGGTTGTATACGGGGGGCAGATGGGGCTGTGTTACTCAGCTCCAGCGCTTCTCCTGGTGTGACAGGACTTTCCTCTTCGGCCTGCAGAGCGGTGAAGCGGTTCTGCAAGGGCACCTCAGGCTTCAGGGAAAGTCTCTTCCTCCTGCTGGTCCTTGCCTTTGCAACCATCCATTCTTCTGCATTATTGGTCCCCCCGCTCCCTTCTGCGTGTGTCGGTGGGGGAGTTTTTGGCTGTTTGGCCATGGGCTGCGGGTCCGCTGCAGACTGCGCTTGGAACCAGCTATCTAGCTCCTTCTCTGCCTCCCTGATGTTACACAGTCTTCTCACCACCTCCTGCAGCTCAGCCACCTGCTGCAGGAGGTCCTCCACCTGGGCACACCTTTTGCAGGCAGGTCTGTGCCTGTCCCTGCCCCAGGAGAGAGGTCTGGGCACTTCCTGCAGCCTGAGGTCTGCGCTGCAGCCTCTCCCTTCAGCAGTTCCATCTGCGTGGAGGCATTGGCCGCTGCTGGGGTAGATGGTGCAGACCCCCCAGCTGGAGCCGCGGCCTTTACCCTCAGACGAGTGCCCACCATTCTGCCTTGCGGGTCAGGTAGGATGGGTGCCCTTGTCCTGTGCCCAGTTGCTGGGTTATGTGTACGCCGAGTCCCCCACTCAGCCCGTGGAATGCCTCTCCTTCGAAGAGGCGCCCTCCTTTGCGAACTGCCACGCAAACTGCCGCACCGCACCCTAGCCGATGCGCCACGCCCTGTTTGCCCATCTTGGTGGCAGCGCTTCTGGTGGCAGCGCTCCCTGGGGCTGCCTTTAGTGGGAATGGGGGGTGGCAGCCGTTACTCCTGGCCCCGCCCATGCCTTATCAGCCACCCTGGTGAGAGCTGCCGGCTCCCGGCGGGTCTCTGTGCTCCCCTGTGGGTTCTCCGGCTCAAGAAACCCCCATGTACGCTGCTATCCGCCGCTCCGCTGCGGGACACGCCTGCACCAGAGCTGATCACCTCTGCGAGTGACCACATATCCCACACAATATGATGTCATGCTCAGCAATAAAAGCTGAGGGGAGGGGAAGAAGAAGGAAGTGGGGGACATTCAGAGTGATGGCATTTGTCTTCCCAAGTAACCATTATGCGTGATGGAGCCCTGCTTTCCTGGAGATGGCTGAACACCTGCCTGCTGGTGGGAAGTAGTGAATGAATTCCTTGTTTTGCTTTGCTTGAGCACGCAGCTTTCCCTGCTAAACTGTCTTTATCTCAAGCCAGGAGTTTTTGCACGTTTACCCTTCCCATTCTCTCCCCATCCCACTGGGGAGGACTGAGCGAGTGGCTCTGTGGGGCTGTGTCTGTTGGCCAGGATTAGACCATAGCACCTGTATAAAACCTTAGCTATTTATTCCCGTAGTGAATACAATGATCTTCACTCCATGTAGCTACTCATGTAGCTCCACAGTTAGCTACAACATTTATATGGATAACTTGAAAGTTCAAAGATTGATAGGAATGAATGCATGGTTTGTAATTTTGCTCCAAAAGCTGGGCTGTCATTAAAGAGAACTTTCAATGGAAGTATGTGCTTAATGTAGTTCTCTCAGTTGAAGATAAAATTATACTTATCCCCAGTGTGTGTATGCAGTGCTTAAAATAAAAATACTTGAAGTATTCTAAGGCATCCTATCCATCACCTCTTCACAGGACCTTAAAAAGCCCAGTATATAGTTTAGCTTCAGACAGAAGGTACCCATATTTTTTTAAACTCCCCCATATCAGAAAGACGATTACACAAAAAATGTCATTTGTATGAGATCATTAGAAATAAGAATGGTTAAAAATGGATATGAGGAAATACTAAGGCCACACAAATTTTCTTTCAGTGAAATGACTGCTTCTGTCAGTGAGTTTCCTACTCAAAACCAAACCCAACCAAATCCCTCAAATGAGTGTGGTATGTACTTGTCCAACCTACATAATTAAAGAAATACAGTCTTGAATAATACATTTTAGATTTATTTTTATCTTTCCTGAGCAGATCTGGAGAGATTTTCAAATCCTCACTTACACAAGTGTTAACATTCATTGCCTACAAAATTAAGAACTGATCTTTCCTTGGTGAATAATTGAAATAAAATGCCTACAAAGGAAAATGCAGAAACAGAAGAAGTTAAATAAAGTAAGTGGTGGATTTTTTAACCAAATCAATGTACATCTTTTCCTGTAGTGGAATTTATAAGCCACAGTTGAGTTTTAGGAGCTTGACACGTTATCACTTCCCAGCTGAGTCTCAGCAGGTATTTCTCAGGGTAGACTCTAAGCCTTTCCCAATTACAAGATACTACAACTTGTTTTGAACCTAGACTAGTTTCAGAAACCTCCTTCCTCTGGAACATCATCTTTTATAAGTCAAGAAGAAATCTTCCAGGTGGATCTGCTGCCAATAGGAATGGTTCCAAAGATCAGAAATTTTGTTTTTTCAGGAAGACTCTCTGCTTTTTCTAGAGAGTGCAATAACTTTTCTCTGCCCTCCCCCATAAGAAAGTGTCTTCAGAAGCTAATCAACCAGCATTATCAGGTCTCTTAGTCTTTCTTTTTTTATTTATTGTTTTATTTGTCTGGACTTTTTTGGTCTGTTTATTTAACACAGGATGTGCAACAAGGCACTGGTGCAAGTGAGGCAACAGATTTCAATGTTGTGAACAAGATTCTAATCAGAACATAGGCTACTGCTGCTAATAAATCACTTTACGGATCTCACTGTCTCATCTGCAATTCCAATATCTGTGAATATAGTCATATTGGTCCTTCAGAGACTGTTGTGCATGCACACATGAACACATTCAAACTAAAAATGAAATAAATGTGCTTCCTTCTCTGTTACCCCCTTGTTTTCCTTCAAGTACAGTAAATCAGTGCCAGTCTTGTATTCCCACAGTATTAAATCATATTTTCTACTTTAAACTTCTGTGAATCACCTAATGCTTCAAAATTCTGCATTGTTTATATTCTTTTACTCTGCCTTATCCTTAATAAATTACTCTCTGTTTTCCAGACTTTTGCTTATCTATCTTCCTTGTCAATAACCTCCTTCCCTATGTCCCAGCTTACTCTTAACAAAACAACCCTTATTCTTAAATCCAGTTGAAAGACTTCTCCTGAATCTAAGTTCCCATTTGTTTTATCTTGGATTTGTGGTGACTGGCGTGCTTTTGGCGTTCTGCTATTTTTGTTTTGCTAAAGCATGGCTACTTAGAGAATGCTAGGAAGGAAGTAAGCCTTTACAGATTACTCAGAAGTAACATCTAAAGGAATGGAACCACTGCTAAAAAACACCCTATCTTTCAAATTTACTTGATGAGATAAACTGAATTATAACACTCTAAAAGAAACATATGGTGAACTTCAGTAGCAGGGTTTTATTTCTGTAATTTTTGGAAAGTAAAGATATAGCATTGTTGTACTTGCTCATAGTGCTAAATAGTTAAAAAATGTGAAAATGATGCTTTCACAAGAGCCTACAGAAAATGTATTTGGTAACAAAGATTAAGTGAGTTTAAAAGAGTTTTTTTCTCTATACTACAACTTTGGATTATATCGTGGTTTAACCCCAGCTGGCAACTAAGCATCACACAGCCACTCGCTCACTCCCCCGTGGTGGGATGGGGGAGAGAATCAGAAGAGTAAAAGTGAGAAAAATCATGGGTTGAGGTAAAGACAGTTTAATAGGTAAAGCAAAAGCCACGCATGCAAGCAAAGCAAAACAAGGAATTCATTCACTGCTTCCCATCGGCAGGCAGGTGTTCAGCCATCTCCAGGAAAGCAGGGCTCCATCATGCATAACAGTTACTTGGGAAGACAAACACTATCACTCCAAATGTCCCCCCTTCCTCCATCTTTCCCTGGCTTTATATGCTGAGCATGACATCATCTGGTATGGAATATCCCTTTGGTCAGTTGGGGTCAGCTGTCCCAGCTGTGTCCCCTGTCGACTTTTTGTGCACCCCCAGCCTACTCATTGGCAGTGTGGCGTGAAAAGCAGAAAAGGCCTTGACTCTGTGTAAGCACTGCTTAGCAATGAGTAAAATATCCCTGTATTATCAACACTCTTTCCAGCACAAATCCAAAACATAGCCCCATACTAGCTACTATGAAGAAAATTAACTCTATTCCAGCCACAAACAGCACAGATTAATAACTTGAATAATTAGTAGATGTGGTACTGAATACATGTTTGTATGATGGTAAAATCCTCTTGTCCATCACCAAGACCAAAGAGTACTAGACAGATAGATCAGTTTGAGAGGCAACAGAAATCTCCTAAATATAAGTAATTTCATAGGTGAAAACAAATCTTGTTTATCTTATTTTTGTATATTTCTATATAGCTTTATCGCTACAGAAATATCCATACCACAGAGAAAGGTCTTCAAATAAATGAAGTTATTGAAGTCCTGAATTATATCCCAAACTTTGCAGTGCCACTAACATATTTTTCTAAAGTAATCAAACTCCAGAGAAAAAAAATATGTTGACAACCATATCAAGAAGTATGAAAACTTATTTTTAGAATGAAAAAATTACTTGAGCCTAGATAATCTGAAAGGATTTATGAAAGTCATATGGATATGAAACAACTCACATTATTTGAAAAGAAACATCATTACTATTCAAAATTGAAATCAGACATAATAGTCCTATTACACTTTATAACTTTAAGAGCATTATATACTCAATCTTTCTTTCTTTTTCTTACTGTTTTTTAATTGAGCATAAGAATTACATCAGAAGAAAACTGGAAATGAAATAATAATTAAATAAATTATTTAAATTATAAAATATATAAACAAGTACATAAAAATCTATAAAGAAACATAAATTTAAGTATATAAATATTTTGTATTTGGCTATCAGAAACACAAAATCATAAATAGGGAAATTTTCATATTTTCATTTATAGGTTTTTTTCTTCTTCTGTTTTAAGATGCTATGAATTACATTATAGAAATGTGATGTGACAAACAGTACTCTTGTTATTGTACAAGACACTATAAATTCTGTGTTTCATTCTTAAACCTAAAGACACAGCCCAATAAAAATTTTTTGTAGACTTTTTGAAGAAAGGATCATATTTTGTTTGTATTTGTTTCCATTTTGCCTGGAGTATAGCATAATGTGTATTAGCTACAGGTGCTAGTGCAAAAGGAAAGATTATGTAATAGCAGACAGAAATATATGACAAACTGAAGTCAGTGACAGAATTATATATTTTCACTTACAAAGTTTGGTATAAATAGATTGCTTGTCATTTGGAGTCATGATGATCTGTAGACTTAGTAGACTTAAGGACCCTGATATAACCTGTATTTTGCAAGCATTAAAAAAAAAATCCTAATTCTGACTTTTCTGAGGTTGCTATGAACCCAGATAATTTAAATATGAACGAGATGGAGCATTAGCCATAAGAGTATTTTGGAGTCTGAAAAGGGAGATATTGACTTAATATGCTACATTTAATATCTAAGAATGTTCAGTTGTAAAATTCTTTTCTTTCTTTTTATCTTTTAAAAGGGTAAATGAATAGGTTATTCAATCACTGGTACAATAATTGTCTCAGATTCTATTACAGAGAGCTTTCTATTTGCTGCTTAATATCTGTCAGGTTTCTTTGCTAAATCCTTGTCTTTGAAAAAACTGGTTACTTTTTTTTTTTAATTTTTATCAAGCTCTTAAAGCACGATTAACTTGCAAAGAAACCAAAATAATGTAAACATGTTTGAAAATCTACTTTTCATGTAAAAGAAATATTTCTGAAGAAAATAAAAATAAATCCTTCCTAGAACAGAATTTTCTGGCTGTCAAATAGCTTAGTATTTGCCACTGTATTATATTAGTCTTACTGATGGCTTTTCCAGTTTTTAGTTGCTGTCATTTCTGTCAACGAGTGGGTTGCCTAGAACTTGAAGTAAGAAAAAAATGGGTTTACTGACTAGATACTCATGTAGACTTGTCCAGACACTGTGTTCAAAGAAACCAGGGTTATATATTGTCAGTGCCTTGAACCCTGAACCTTCTTGCCTTCCTTCTATTTTCTCCCCATCCCGTGGGAGAGGGGAGTGAGTGAGAGGCTTGGAGGGTGTTTGGCTGTTGGCTGAGGTCAACCCACCACGTATACATTGACAGATATTTATACCTATACACACTAGTTATAAATACTACACATTTAATCTCTAAAATCCAATCCAATGACATCTCTAATCAAGTATTTTTATGTACAACTTAGCTTGTAAGGCCATTTGTCCCACAAGAAAAATTTTGACCTGCTTTGCATAAGCTCAACACATTCTTATTTTATAATTTTTTTGTATTAATAGTGAAGCATGAGTTATTAAAGAGTGACTTAAGATCCCATCTAATGTTATGCTATGTTTCTGGGTACAGGGAAAAGATAATTTCCTTGCAGTTTTTATTTGGCTTACTAAGTACATAAGGCCATGTGCTATATCACTCTTGAGTTTAACTCTGTGTAACCACAGGAAATGACGCTTTAAGATACTATGCCCTTATGAATGCCTACAGTATAGAGAAAGACCTTTTCCCTGTGTTTAGAAATAACGTTCAGTTGCAATGCATCATACTATAAACAGTCCAAAGTATTTATGCTCAGAGATAATTTTTTTTTTCATTTACCAACCTTTTTATTAATCCTTTTGCCAAATATATAACTGAAATATATGCTCCAAATTTTATTAGCCAGCTTATGTATAATTAAACTTCAGTTCAAGTATGAAAGATGTACAATTTTTTTTTATTCTATTCATGTTCAAACAATGAATATAAGTGATACAAAGTGGGTTTTGTCTCACTTTAAAAGTTACTTCCTAAATCTAGAGTAATCTATATTCACTTTATATTCTATCAAGAAAATTGGATAACTCCAAATAAAGTTTTCTTGATCAAAAGTTATGTAATTAAGAAAACTGGGATGAATTTTTCTCCATATGTAGCTATTTTTCTATGATGGCAAGAGGGAGATTTTAGATCACTCAGAAAACTAAAAGATATCTAAATATATTCAGATGAAAATCCAGCCTCAAGAATAAACGCGATTTTCAAAAAATAACTTAGGCACTTTAACCAAACTTCCCTTGATTCCTAAATGCCCAAGTTTTTGGTTTTCTTCATGGAAATTAGGATTCTTATAGACTACATCCTAAGAGATAATTATGTGCCTAAACATTATTTACTTTTCAGGAAAGGAATGTAATTTATTTCCGAAAACTTTTTTGTGAATTAACAGGTTCTGTATAGCAAAATAGTAGAAAGAACTGGAAATAACATATTTTAATTTCTGATGAAACAAAGGAATCTAATAAAAGTTTAACCTGTAAAAACGTTGAGTTTGACTGATAAACACAGATTATAGATATATAACATAGAAATGCATTTTTTAGAAAAGACTTGGAAGATTTGGACTTCCAAATGTATGATGAGGTTAGTGATATATATAACTGGGGGTTTTTTGTGGGTTGTTTTTTTTTTTTTTTTTCCCAAAGGAGTTGTTGGTGAAAACTACCTGATTTTAATACACTGTCTACAGGGTCAGTGAAGATGATACAGCTAATAATAACCTATGCTTTTTGGTCAAAGACAATTCTTGTTTTTTAAAAATAATGACTCTAATACCTTGCATGCAGTGCATTACATAACTATGCTGAAGACATTTCAGTCTTCCTTTTTTAAAACAGAACTATGTTTGTATTTATTTCACTAAGCTATGATAGTGGGCATGCTTGCCAAGTTTTCATTACTAACATCTGAGAAATCCTTTGAGAACTCACTGTTTATGTAAATTTTCATAGCAACACTGGAGAGCTGAATCTCTAGTACGTTCATGAGGAAAATTCTAAGAACATAAGTGAACAGATGGAAAATTATTAATATCTCAAGACTGTTTCATGTAGTATAATAATTACTGCATGTCATTTTCTTCATAATTCTAGTATAATTTTTCATTATTGGTGTCACAGTCTAAAGATTCATACGTTCTGTCTGTTCCAGTAAGTATGACTGTTGCAAGAACCTAATGAATCAAATCCAGCCTGTTCCATTTCTTATCCTGGACAATGCCAGTTTGTGCTCAGAACTCAGTGTGCTCACAGAATTGATTGAAAAAGAGATTTCTAACTTAAACAGGAAACATAGTCTTTGCTTCTTTGCAAAGATAAACTAGGCATTAATATTACAAATGTAGAAGAATGTTTTCAACCTCTAAGGGGCTCCTACAGACTTGACCTGTCAATTACCTGCAGACTATTTACTATCTAAAACAGTCCCTCAAAAAAAAATCTGTCTCTACTTAAGAGTTAGGGTGCCAAATGGAGACAGTGAAAAGAAACATGCCTTCTGTGAGTAACATGAATTAATTGAACTATGAAAGAAATAACCTTTTAAAATGTCTTTATTTTTCCATAGGATTTAATTTAATTTCTTGTATTTTTTTAATTTAGTTTTTGTTGAATGTAAAACTTAGCTTGTAGTGAAGTTGTTACATAGACATGATGAATTTCTAGCGTCTCAAAAAACGTTTGTATTAAGTTTTGCAAAGAAGCAATATATTATTTTTCTACTTAGAAATTTTTTTCCTGTTGAAGTCTCTATCAAAAAGCAAAATTTCAAACAATAATTTCATACTATGAGATTAGGAGACAAAGAACATTTATAGGTATCATTTACACTGTAGTCAGATTTTTTTAGCTGTTGCTCTGTAACCAGCAATTGGACTCTGTGTTTAGAATCAGAGTGATTTTCTGGAGAGAAGCTTTATTTTTATTGTATTTTCAAAGGTTTGCTACAGTGTCGTGTTCTATATAGACGCAACTACTCTTTCATAAACCATTGCTTTGAGGATATTGGTCTAAGTCTAAGTCTTGGCAACTTCCTTGAGTGTTCTGTTTTAAAGTGAGGTATTGACTAAGGTGCTCTTTAACACCCAAGCACTTAACAGAAGTCCTCCAGCCCCACCTCCTTGGGATTGGTCACAGAATTTCTCAATGATCCTATCACATGAATAAAGGCATGAAGCCCCTCATCCCTTCTGAGCAAGTCTGTAGCATTGTTATAAGTCAGAACAACTTTAGTGACCTGTAACCCACAGGAAGCTGACTAGTTTTTGTGCGATGAACTTGCAGAGTGGAGATTATGGATTTGCTCAGTCTATTGTGGAGTGAAGCACTGTCATTTTCAACTCCAGCTGGTAATTAACCTGGGGATCTCGTTTCTTTATCCTGAATATTTTCTAGTCACCTGTAAAAAAAAAACTCATCAACTTAAATATATGTTTTTTCCTTTGGAACTTCAGTGTTTCTTCATGAAACTCTGTTTAGATTTGTCGATGTGATTCCACCTGTATTGCTGTTCTCAAAACCTTTGCTAGCTCACCAATTTTCTGTATATTATTGTAAGGAGAAGTCTGATAACATTTAATAAAATTCTAAAAATCGGATCACATTTTAAGTATATTAATCAAAGGGTGTGTTCAACTGAACTGAAATGCCTGTGCTCTCCAATAGTGTCCTACAATAGATATATTTATTACTAGAAGCATTAGTGCTCTGTAGAAAAGTCAAGGAACTATATATGGAGCACAAGACTTTTAGCTTGTCACCTGCTTAGTGCAGTGCTTGTCTTCTGTATTCTTGTATTAGGATTTGCTCTGTTCTCCTGCCTCTGGTTTTGGCTGGAGCCAGCTATGCTTTGCAATGAATTTGTAAACAACTTTGATTTGTCTGTGCCTTGCTTACGTACTCTTTATGCATTCCAGCAGCATTGGTCTCTCTATATTCATTCTTTCCATTTTGCAGCCAAGTGCACCTGCTGCCAAGAGCTCTCACAAATTACTTGTTGTGCTGTCATCTTTCCTGCTACTTGTAGTGACTGCCTTAACTTCAGTGGAGAAAGCAATATTTAATGTTATAGTAGCTTGACACTTCTGGACAATGATCTGAGGCACAATACACATTTACTGGTTGCTATAATAGATTTTAGTTGCTCTCTTCAGGGTTACTACTTAAGCACTGAACAACAAACAACTATTTTGTTTGTATTGTTAGTATCATCTACATATTATAATGCTAATAATGATAAGTAGCCAGATAGCAACAAGATTTCTTTCAGCCCCAAATGCATTTGTTGTAACCAGAGAAGATAGCCTAGGGTGAATTAGTAACCATTAATCCAGGATTTCTAAACTGTCTGGAGACCTCCAGCTGCTGTGGGAAAAAGGAAGTTCTTTTGCTGTAGTAGCCCTTTTACCGTAGTAGCTCTGCTCAGATGGAAAATTTGGCAATTTGCCTTATTTTGTTATTACTAAATACATAACTCTGCTAGTTCCTTGTGGATATGTGCCCTGTACTCAGTATGCTTGCCTAGTATCACTCCAAAGCTCAGTGCTTCACAAAACTGCATCTCTCCTGTCACTTATAAATTGTGTCATTAGATTTTTTTTTTAATGCTATTTTTCTTTGTTTCTTTTGGTGGAGTTGGTTGTGAGCTGATGCACATACTATCAGATGCAGGTAGAGACTGCACTATAAAGAGACTGACCTTTGCCAATGGACAACACAAATGGTGAAAATTAAACTACCTTTTCCTTTCTCAGTCTTGCAAATCTAATGTTATTAGTAGCAAAGGAAATGACATCCTTTTTAAAAATATGACATTTATCCTGCTAGTGTCCTTTTAACTTTGTATTTTACTTTTTTTTTTTGTCTGTATTGCTAGCAGAAAGAAAGTCTTGTGGCCTTTCTTTTGGGTGATTTTTTAACAGTTTAATGCAATACTTCAAAAGGAAACTTAAAAAGTAGTCTGAAATTAAGAATTACTATAAGCAATGTCCCTTCTTCAACATTTGTGAGGTGCTTAAAATATTCTTTGCTCTTATACAATGAATAAATAAGCTAAAAGGAGCCAGTTTGTAATTGTGAAGCCCCTTATTTCTTTGGGGACAGTGCAATGTTAGACTAGTTGAGGATGCAATGATTGTGTATTGTGATATGGCATGTCAACAGAAATGAGTGTCCTCCTACAGTATACGGGACTTTGAACTGTGGGCAAAAAAAGCTTGGAGCTCATCTGAAGTCCTGCAGCAGACACAGGTCTGTGGTAGCAAGTGTTTAAATAAAAGCCACAGACTCACCGGGCTTTCACATTAACAGGACAGAGGCGCATCACTCTGAAAGAAGCTCCCCAGTGCTACTGACCACAACAGAGAAGTTACTATGCATTTTGCTTTGGCAAATTGTGTTCTTTGCCACAGGAAAGGTCCCTCAATAGTTGTCAGAGAGTGACAACAAGAGAAGACCCTTTATCTTCACCTCCTGCCCAGTGGAAACCTTCTAGTGCAGTCAAGGCATCCAATCCTTGGACTCAGTGTGTTCAAGGCCATATCTAACTCCTTTTAAGGTAATTATTGACTTTATGTTGAGTTCTCATCTGTGTTTTGGTATATGGTACAGTTATTGTATGACAAAGCTTTAGCAGCTCTGTGAGGATCAATATGGCAAAACAATAGTATTAATTTTGAAAAGCCATTATTCCTTCTATAAAGCATTATATCTTTATTTCTGTCTTTACTTAGTGTTATTCATCTTATTTTATGGATGATTGAACAAAAGATACAATAGAGACGTAAAGCTGTTATGGTCAACCTTGACAAAACACCCTTTGTAGACATGGGCATTTATTAGTAGGCTGAAAATCACTGTAGAATATTTGTTGACACAAAGTTGTGGACATGTGTAGGGGACTATGAACAACTTAAAATAGTTCTGAAAATTTTGAAATACTGTCAGTCTGTCATGATGAACCTATTTTTATTAAAAACCAGGACAACCATAAAAAGGGACAATAAAACTTAATATATTTCTTAGTTTTCAAAGAGTAAAATAATTTTTAGACTACCATACTTATCTGAACTCCTTTCCTTTCAAAACTTGAAACTAAATGAACACATTTTTCTTGATATTTGAATTACTGTTTTAATGATTGCTCTTTTGGAGTGCCAAGCTTCAGTCTGAAGCACGTTTACCATAGAGTTATGAACCCGTGAAACCAAGGGTTACAATAAAACTGCTGATGCAACATTAACTACAGCAGTGTGAACAATTTCATTATAATTTTATTCATGATGAAAATTCTTTAAAGGAATTCCTAAGATATTTGTAAAGGTAGCAGACCAAGGACTGTGGGCCAAGGCTATGAACTTGGTTTTGCAAACTGCAGCAACACCATTGCTTAAATGATGACTTTCCTTATATTGTTTCCTGATAATTATTTTTCCTAATCATTAACCTTCTTGTATGTTTTGACCATAAGTAAATTGTTATCCTATATAATGAGATTACTTAGAAGTCTTTACATCTGCTTGCTTGGTCAGAATACCACAACATGTATGTCTGTAGTTCTTGCCTTTATGGGACATAAGAAAAAAAATTTTTATAGATGGTAACTTGGCTTACTTAAGGCATGTTGTCATGGTAGGAAAGACTATTTTAACACGAGACGTGCATTTATATCATCCTGGATGGCATATTATCAAAACTTGCCTGATCATTTAATTTGGACAAGGGTGAAGTTACATAACAAAGAGGCAGTGATTTGTATTCTCAATGCCTAAATACAAGAGGCTATCCTATCCCATCACTACCTATGCTTAGTACTTCAGAATGATAGTAATTACTTTATTAAGTTACAGAGTTAATAACTTGTTTGGATTCTAGAATTTGGTACATGCTAATTATACATTGCCAGTTGTTTCCAACCCTAGTTTTGTCCTAACTACTCTGACTGCTTTTCTCTCACACATATTTTGCTCATTTTCTTTTGGTTTCTGGAAGGCATGTTATTACATTAATCAACCTGTACTGATTCAAAATAGGTACTCTAAAGGCAAATAAAACTAAAATTAGAAAGAAAAGAAAAATGAGAACAGTGCCAGAATAGTTCTGGAGGGAACTGTGTGGTCAGTAAGGTGTTTGAGTGGGAGAAGGAAAGGAAGATGAGGGGAAATGAGCCACAAAGATTCAAATCTGTTTGATGCTGAGTGGGAGGCTTTGGATATCCCATTAATCAGTCCTGGAAGTAAAAACAGAACTAATTTCCTTTAATTTTTCCAAGTCTATTCCTGAAAGCCCTGGTCTGGGAAACCTCATCGCTGGCAGATAATTTGAGCTTGTTGTGATATATATGATCAATCACAGGACTGGTACAAGACATTCCTCTCAGTAATACTTCGTTACTATTTCTGTCTACATATTTCAAAGCACAGTCCAAGGGACACCGATGATCAGAGTGACACAAAGACATAGGTATGTAGAAAAAGGTACACATAAGATACAGGCAATTCACACCTGCTTAGTGACTCTCCTCACAGTTTTTAAAATTGACTTTTCTCCCCAATTTCTGCATAATTTCTCCAAAAATAATTTTTGCCTTTACTCATCCTTCCTCTTGCTGGGATTTAAATTTTATTACTGAAATAGTAATATGTTAAAGTACAACTTAGGCCACTTTGCACTTGTTTGTAGTTCATTAACCTATGCAAAAGTATTTTAGGCATAGTTTGTTTAACAATTTCAAAAGAAAAAGCGTAATAATAGATTGCAGAATGAATAACAGCTTTTTCTGGGTAAATACATATATGTCAGTGGAATAACTATCAGCTCTTCTTTGTTTTGCTGTGTCAGGAATAGATTAATTAACCTTAAAAAAAAAAAATCTCTCACTGCTGTGGCAAACCCTTACTGGTGCAGTCAGGGCCCATATGTATAGGCATAACATGTTCATGCTTATAGGGACAAGATGGATCTAGAATAAGGTAGCAATAATCCTGTGCCTATTTTGATGACTTTGTCCAAGGGAAGGAGAACAAAGCGTCTGCAGTCCAAAAAAAAGACATACACCTTCTGCATAAGCAGCTAAACACATGGGAGAATTGGTGACTGGTTGATGCTACTATGATCAGTTTCTCAGCACTGTATAACTTTCATAAATCCTTCCACCAGGTCTTTGATCCAGTCTATCTTTCCTTCTCATTTCCTTGAGTAGAACAGCTTGAACCAAGACCTTGCCTCTGTGTCTACCCCATTTGAGCAGCACTGTACTTGGGAAACTGAACTGAAAAATGTCAGTATCATCTATTGGGCAGGTTTTGGAGAAGGGCAGGTTTTGGAGAAGAGTAGGCTTTTGGGAGGAAGTGGATCTCAGGAGAGGATGAGAGAATCACATGCCTTGGAGGTGCAGGAGGAGGCAGTCCTGGCAACAGGGCAGCCTGGGGAAAGAACTCCCATAGCCTGGGATCTGGTTAGTACCTCTGAAACCTCTCAGCCATATGATATCCCACTTGCCTCAAGCAATGCTTAATGGAAAGTAGGAAGCACAATCAGTAGAAGCTGTGTGGGATGGCAGAGCTCTTAGAAAGGAGATGCAAAAATAAACAAGCAAAAGAAACAAGCAGAGAAAAATGCGAACCAGAAACAGAGACCTAGAGAAAGAATATAAATAATGAGCAGTGAGAACAAAATGAATAAATGCAGAGGTTATAAAAAGAAAGGAATAGGTCTCTAAAGAAGGTCAGAGATTCAAGCAGGTGTGAGAATTCAATTTGCATTTTGAAAAAAAATTGCTTTGTATGTTTGAGACCCCAGTTTGTCCATGCAGATGAGGAAATCGCGTACTCAAGAGTGTGTTTATATGATAACAACTGATTTGCATGCAGTAACAGTGATTCTGGACACATACCAGGTGGCATACACTTGTGATTATAGGCAATATTTTACCTGTATTACTAACTGGATGTTGCACTAGCTCTTGGGTTTTTCTGAATACTTTCTTCTTGTGCAAGAGGAAATGATTTCATACATCATGTTTTATATCCGTATTATACAAATCTCCTTCAGTTAGAAATAATTATTGTGATTTTTTTTGGAAAACAGAGCTGGACCAAGGTGAATAAAGGAAATAATTGAAGTAAAAGCAAAAGTGATTTGAGGTTAGTTTTTCCTAGTTAGGCATCTTTGTGCTTCTTCATTGTAATTTTATTTATTGAAGAAACATCTGCCCTTAAACATGCCAGTCTCCTCGCTCCTCACAGGCACAGATTCCACTTCTTCAGTCACACCACTGAACTCAGTAATGCCCTCCAGTTTACAGTTGTTCCAGAAATGCTGCTGTTCAACACCATCTCACATTTAAATGTGGTTTAGTATGTTGTTATAGATTATGGATGTTTTTATAGATTATATCAGATGTAACCAGAGACAAAACCATAACAGAGTCCCAAATGCTAATAGGCTAATTTAAACAGTGACAACAAAAACCCCCAAACAAAGCAAAACAAAAGCAGTAACATAAAGGAAAAGTAAGTTAGACAAGACAAGAATAAAGGAATTTTAGGTCACCTAGGTTCACAGACTTGCTGTTTGCAGATATCTCAGGTTGCAAGGTATATTTTGTTCTGTCTTTTAACTATAATCATGAAGAAATATGAATGAAATCAGGACCACAGACAATTTGGTAGAGTATTTACAGTTTCAAAGGTCCCTACAGTGCTCTTGATGCTTACAATGCTTTACTTGTTCTCCTAAAAAATCTTACAGAAAGCATTTCGAATAATTTTTGAATACTGTAATATTTCAGTAGGAAACTGTGTACTGCAGAAACAAGATAAAAGGAAATGAAAGTTACTGAACACTGAAAATATTTACAGTGGATGGGGTATCAAGTTATTTCATTTGATATTTCTCTATTGATGTGATGTATTAAGCAAATACACTTTGTTCAGTGTCTCAAATGTCTCATTTTCAGTGTACGGTGAGGAGTTGTATTTTCTTTTAATGAAATAAATCACAGTATAATTTTCCAGTTTCTACTTTTTCCCATCACATGGTCCATGGTTTTATACTTTCCCATCTCCTCCCACCCCAACAACAACGCCCCCCCAAAAATACCCAAATGAAAACAAGCAATCAAAAAAACCCAACCCATCTGTAAATGGGGTTATTCTATAAGCTGATAATTTTAATATAGTCCAGTGATGGAAATAATTATACTTTCTTGGATATAAAAATAAAATTAAACAGCAATACCTTTGACAAGGATCAAGTTGAAAGTATCAAATGAATTAGATATGAGAAAAATATCTAGTTCTAAGTCGTCTTGTCTGTCCCCATGCCAATATGGGAATGTTTCTTAAAGTATATATTAAATGATAAATCCTGTTCAGCTTTAATAATTTTAGTAGTGTAATTCCTACTCCTTCTCTTCAGGGATCACATCATAGCACAGGAAATCTCTTAGGACCTAATTCTGCCAATTTTACCCTGAGCAGTCACTTAATCCACCATAATCCCGTGGAAATCATTTTAAGGATTTGCAGAGGAAGGTGTTACTCAAAATGAAAAATCTGTCCTTTACAAACAAGTTATAATTGCTGTTTTTAACTTTATAAACACTTTATTGCTTCTAATGTGTACTCTTAATTCAGAACATGTTGGGGGAAGAGGAGGAAGGCAGTTTATTAACATCAGTTTACAAATCTCCATAGTTTTCACTTTGGCAAATTGTAGGTAATCGAGGTTATGTAGCAATTTCTGTTATAAATCATTGCTCTTACCTACTTATAGCTTTGCCAAACATTTTACTTCTCTGATTAAGGTTTATTTTTTCTGTGTGTGGAAATCTGAAGGAAAAAGAAACATCTCAGTCATTTCCAAGACAGTGAAAAATTAAGAGCATTTTTGTTTCCCTCATTTATTCCTTAAAGATGTCTTTGAAGAATCTCCACAATTTGGAGCAGCTCATGTGTTGTTTATCAGCAGATTCTGTTTGTCAACCCATCCAGATCAGACCTATTTGAAACCTTAAACCCTTAAAACCTGTTGAGTCCCTAACCAGTAAATTTCAACGCAGTAGTAGGAGTTTCCTGGTAGTGTACTGTTAATATGTACGTAGGTGCAAAGCTAATTCTCCACACAGAGCATGTAGTACTTGAGTAGCACTCCAAAATATTTATAAATACTTATAGATTTTGATCTAGGGTAATACTTGTTGGATTGGAAGCAGGAGACTGGAACAGGATACAAGATAAGAAAACTATACTTGCATTTCTCCCTTTTACTACTCATCAAGAGCTCATCTTCTTTCATTTGAGGAGGTAGACAAGTAGCAGTCTCCCATTTTATAATTTTTTGGTGCTAGCAGAAAGCCATTTTTTGCAGTATAGGAATAGAGCTCTATTTCTAATGTAGTAGAGGCATTTCTCATTTTTTCATCCACAGTACCTTTGAAATGAAGATACTTGTTCAGGATCTTCTACAGTATCCATTGATTATAGTCCTTTTTAGAGCCAAATAAACCTCATTGACAAAATTCTGCTTTCTAGCAAAGTTTCTAGTTTTAGAACATCGATAAATTTACATATGATGAACAGAAGGAAGATATCCTCAGGTAATAACCCTATTTCACGAGTTAAATTACAGAACATGTTTTCACTTCTATTTCATAAATGCTGGGCACAATGAACAGGAGACATAAAAAAAGCAAAAGAGACAAAAAAGCAGGAGTCATTACTTTTCTGAAGATTTTTTCTTTCTCTTTCTGATGTCATGAAGTTCTGTGGGCTTCCTGAAGGAAACAAATGTGTTAAATGTTCACTTAATTCAGCTGACATTTTGGTTCCAAAAGCCACACAACCTACTTTTTTCTTTCAGCCTTGAGTCCTTGCTTCTAGTTTTCCTCAGTACAGTGTCTAATTACTTTTAAATGACTACCATGATTTCCCTCAAGAATGCCTTGTGATCTGTACCTCATATTTATCTGTCTCTATAGAAATGTGTGCAGAATTACAATTTACCTATATATGCATTTCTGTATTGCACTACTCCAATGTGAGAAGTTTCCCCAGATACCCCCATAGAACTTACATCTTTTAAACACATAGCAGAGATTGTGAGCTTTCCTTAAATATGAAACTTGATCGGAAACAATGGCTATTCTCATTTTCAGTACTTGATTTTCTAGACCATCAAAATTTAATTTTTTCATTTCGGAGGCTTTCTTGTTGAAGTCTTAATATCCATGAATCAAATCCTACATTATTTCCCCACACAAATAACAACTGAAGTCATTAGTGGAAGAGAGAGCAGCAGAGTGAAAAGAAAGACCAGAAGGCCAGCAAGTTAGAAGGTTAAAAATAACCATGAAAAAACAGCATAACGGCCTGTGACAAATTATTAGAACGGAGCTCAGAATCTGGCCTTCTCATTCCCCAAAATTAAGAGAGCTTGGTAAGATTTTTTGGCTACAGAACTGAAAGAGGTAAGTTTAAGGCAGTCCTGTGCCTGCATTTCCAAAGAGTGCTAAAGCACTGCAGTGCTAGCTTTACCTGTCTGTTTTTTCCTTCCTATCAACTGTATTTCCCCATTTTGTCATTTTCAGTCATTGGGCTTTCAAAATAGGTTTTCATTAAATTAAATAAATTTAAATTAAATCACCTGTGTTCTTTTGAAGATCTTTGATTTAATTATACATGTTCGTTATATAGATTACTTATACCCCATCTTTTAAAGGAATAAGTGGCATTGACCATACATCGGCCATTGCATATTATTACTTTCTCTCCCAGGGGATCCAGACTTCAGGCAGATCCTGCAGCCTTCCTCTAAATATAGGGAGGAATAAAAGTAACCCAACTGTTACTTGATCAGATTGGGTGGATGGAGGGGTGGGGGGAAGAAAAAGAAAAAACCTGTTTCTGAATAACTCTTCCAGGTTATTTTTTTCCCCAACATATTTTGGGCCCAGATGATAACCTGCTTAAGTGCTGTCATCCAGACTTAATTCAATGAAAACTTACTTCCATAGGTGTAGTTTTGTTACAACTGTAATGATCTAAGGGCGTAAGAAAGACAGATTTGTGGGTAGATATAATGTCTTTAATTAGATCTATTTTGTAAGTTATGAATTAGTTTGCACGTGGGTGATAACATAAAAGCAAGGGCTCACCTTGTGACCTACTGTGTTTCCAAACAGTAGTAGTTTCAGATTTGTTGAAGCTAATATGTAGCCAGACCTTGGTACTATCTTACCTGGTGAGGACAGAAAGTTTCCTTCTTCACATATCCATGGTAAGATGGGGGTCCATCTCACTACTAGCTGTGTTTTTTTTTTTTCTCTGGAGTGTGAGTGCCTATCTTGCATTCAGATAATTGAGGGATCAAACTGAGGTCAACATGCTGAACATGTGAGTCTAGTGAAGAGTTTATTTCTCTTAATGGTTCACTTGTGCTGGATCAGCATCCATCCAGAAGTCATGTGATTATTGCATTTTCTGTTAGAGAATCAGCTAATTGCCCCAAATGTGTCTATGTAGCTTGCTAGTCTACCACTGAAAAAGACCAGTCATTGCTGTTGTTCTTTTTATGTCAGATCTCACAGTTTGGGAGTTTTCTTAGTCTCCCTCTGCTGAGGATACATGAGAAAATCAGTTTTCATTTGAAGTGAAGGGGAGAGGAAATAAAGCTTCTAACTGTTATCGGGAGAAGCTAAAAAAAAAATTCCTTTAAGTATTAGAAATAGAAGATAACTAAAAAAGGAAACATTATATCATTCAAATTTAAAGATTTTTGAATGCTTGCATGATAATTTGATCAATTAAATTGTTCTTTGTTAGTGGGCTTCATTCAGTAATAGGGTGAGCTGTCCCTGCTGTTGTAATGAAAAAAAAAAAAAATTAAACTACTTCTACTTTTACATGCAAAGCGTGCCCAGGAGCAAACAAGTTCCAATGATGTAGTTATTAACTCCTTTCTGATCCAGTTACTTCCTTTATAATATATTGTATATAAAAAAGAAATTAAAAGAATTTAATTTAGATTTGCAAAGTCAAGCACCTGGAAGTTAGGAAATAATAGAGGTGAACCTAATTTTTGTCCTATGTGCTTGAATGGACTTGAATGTGCTGGGACCCTGTGGAAATGCTCACAAGGTGGAAACTTACTACCCTGTGCTGCATAGCTTTTATAAATTAGATTCTTAGGGCAATTTCTTAACATTTATTCTTTCAGGGAAAAAAGTAAACATTTCCTATGTGTAATTTAAGAGTCCCCTTGCCCTCCACACCACATTACATTTCACATATATAACAGTAATATGACATCTACCATTGAGTATCTGAACCAAAGGACTATCCTAGCAACAGAAGAAAGATGGTCAGAAGAAAGTTTCAGTTTGTCCTATTTTTTTTTCTCTGGCCTAAGATTTAGAGGAGTTTCAGCTTCCCAAAATCCAGATGCAAACTGACTGGGACCTATGACGTTTGGAAAGAGCATGCTGTTCCTTTTGCACCTTGCTACCCTCCCTCTAAATTTCTACTTTATTAGGCATTGCTACTGTTTTATTGGAAATGCAAATTGAATCCCTAAACCATGATGTATTTTGTGTTACTTGGCATACAGGCAGCTTTTTCTATTTGTACAGGGACCAGGAAAAAAAGATTGCAATTTAACTGCTTATGTCTTAGTAGAAGCTCATAATATCATGGAGGAAAAGGCATGTCTGTAACAGGTTCTTCATGCAAAACACAGAAGACTTTCATAGCAGAGATGTGAGATGTGGGTCTAGATAGAATGGTCATGGTTAGTTCCCCAAGCAACTTTGCAGTAAACTGAGGAAAATATTACTGTGGGTTTTTTGCTACTTTCTACAAAAGAAATAGCAAAATGAGCTCCATCATTAGGCTGACAAAGAGAGAGGGAAAAAAGGCACAACCTCTGTTATGGTGTTAAATAAGAAGAAAAGAAACATCTTTTATTCCTATTCCTGCTGGTAGATATACCTGAACACATTCCTTTGATTTCTCTGGGGTGCTTCTTAAAAGTAAAATTCTTAGTTCATACAAACAGCGAGACTTTTAGATTATTTATTTCTTGACTTTTACCCTATTTACCTACATTAAATGTATACTTTGGGAAGGAAAGGGTAGGAAAGCTGACACTGCATGTCTATATGTGTCCAACTTAGATACCTTAATTAACAACCCTAATTTCTTGTAATGTTGATGGTGCTTTCAGGTGATTCTAGCTGTGGCTCATCATTAACTTTTTTGGTGTGTCCTTCATCCTGTGAATCTCTGTCCCACCCCAGCTACCTCTTCCTGCCCCTGCATCAGTTCTGTGCTAGCATAGGCATTTGTGCAGCTGTGCGCAAATTGAGATTGGGAAACTGACTCGTCTGAAACAAAAACCATGAAAAAAAAATGTTTTTTCTATGCAGTCACACAAACAGATTTTCCAGGTGAACAGAGGGCACTTCACCCAAGTAAGTAGATGAGAGTAAGGACCAACTATGTAAACTAGCACTGAATGTAAACCTATGTTTTCGGAGCACCTAGGATATATCTAGAGAATTCTGAATTCTTAGATTTGTACAGTTAAAATGTGCCAATATCATGATAAGTGTTTGTTATTAGCACTCACTTATTGTATACTTCATTGTTCTTCTTGATATCAATTCTACAGGCTCAGTAAAAAATGTTATCTTTTTACACACAGAAATTTTGAATTATTTGTATTTTCACTAACTCTCAATATGGTGTAATGCCTAAAACTTCATTTCAGAAATTAAAAATTGGTAATTTGTTTTCTTGTAAGATCAACATTTTGTTTAGTGTTACATATACATCTTTAAACTCCCTAAACACTCTTTTGTTAAATGTTCAGAAAATGGTAATTTAGAAAATCTCTGGTTAGAAAAAGCTATTTTCCACTACATTTTAAGTTTATTACATTAGTTTTCATCACTGATTTTTAAATTAATTCATCTTAATTGTAGAAGATTTGGTACACTAATTCTTATCTTTTCATTAATTGGCAACACTAAAATTTTCAGCGTCTGGTGTATAGTTTATTCCCTGTGATAATGGTATGATGTGAATATTCCTTTTCTGTAAGGATGTTTTACTGAATAGTTTGTTAAATTGTCTTGCTTCTGTTTAATTCATATGTATTGAGAATGTTTAAAACTCGATTTTTCATGGTACTTCTATACCAATGCAGCCAGCAAAACAAATATAATTATACCTGAGCTTTAAACATTCTCATTTCTGTACTCTAATTTTATGATTATTTAAAAAAATAAAAAAGCATAACTCTTCAATGATTGTTTTAAGCAACTTAGAAATTTATGTAAACAATAAGGTATTATGAGGAATGATAATAAGGCATATCATATCTTCCTCATTCAAGTTTGAATTACTTTGCTGTTATTAACCAAAATTATGTTGTGCAAAGAAGCAAAAATAATAAAGAAAATATTACTGTACGTACTGGAAAAGAAATTGAAATTAGCAATTCAGAATGCTAAATGGCATTAACAGTTTGTATTTATCACTATTTACCTGCAAGAAAGAGATTAGATTATTTATCAATCCAAACACCACTGAAGCTTTGTTTTGTTTTATGAATTGTTGCATTCTGAATAGATAGTTATATGCAGGCGAGATCATTGAAAATCTAATCTAGTTGTTAGAAATATCCATTTCAAATGCATATACTTTTAGCTATCTTGACAGTGTATTGAGCACCTCTCTGTAACTTTGAGAATACAGAGAACGAGCTCAATGTTTAATATATTGCAAATAAAAATATACAGCAACAGAGAAGAAACAGGTAAAGGGAAGATAGTTCAGTACACTTGTTACTATAATTTTCAATATGCTTATTACTATAATACATGCATCTTTTTCTGTTTAAACTATTTTTTGAAAAAAAAATATTAAAAAGGGTAACAAAAGAGCCCCAGCATTTTCTAGACTGTAGTCTCGACTTTGCAGTTGGCCCTGTATAATAAAACTTCATTCAAAGAATATTTCCTCATGAAATGGACTTAAATTTTGAAATGATATATTCTTCTCTGGAGCTTCTTTGGCAGTATGAAACTGTACCTTTCAAAAATAATCTGTTCTGTGTTGATGCAGCAAACTAATAAAAGCAAATAAAAGTGTGACTAGTTCTGTTTATGAAGGCATATGGCAACCCTTATTTTTTTAAGTTAACAAAACTTGCTGTGAGGTTCATATATAAATAAAAACTTAATTCCAGGAAAATATGAACACTTGAGCAGAAATAAAACATGGAACAGCTTAGATTTATAAAATCTGATAAAATATCATCTATATTGAAAATGTGGAAATGGGAACTATATCCCTTCCTCCCTCCATGATTCATATACATTTATATGTTCCTGAAAAAATGATGAGTATATATCTTCTAATAACTGCTCACCTATTAATAAAACAGATATGCTGTGCAAGTTGAAATTAGAAGAATTTATTTTCCATTACACTAAATCTTTTTGCACATTTCAGTTAAATTAGTGAGGTATATTAGTACTTGAATACTGGAAAATAGAAGCTAGATAAGCAAAAGCAAGAAAAGAAAAAGAGGCTGCTGAGATTAAATGCAACAAAAATCTTGGTACATATTTCCGTCCACCTGTGATATGGTGATGATTTTCTGTAAAGAATAAGCAAAACCTGCATACTGAATTGTGCATATGCCAGCATTAAATGATGTCTTCACTACTATGATATAGCATTTTCAGCTCCAATTCTGCAGGCTGACTTGTTTACCAGATGCCAATGGCTATTTAGGCACAGAGGAGCGTGCTAGAGGAATAAGGTAGGCCAGTGAAATTTCAGGATTACGATTTGTATTTAAAGGTTTATATATGTGCTTTATAGACCTTAATAAAACTGCACCACTATTAATGTCTGTTTAATGAAAAACATGAAAATCAGTAACCGTGATGCTTCTAAGAGTCTTACAGAAGTACTTAACATCAACCTGGTTTATCTCAGTTTACTTGGTAAAAAAAAAGTATAGCTGTGAGATTTGTTGTGATTAAGCCACATAGAGGCCAGCATAAAAAATTGTGCATTAAAATTTTATTTAGTAGTAGAGGTGACTTGACTTCAGGTATGGACGTGACAGCTCAATATTTTTGGTATGTTAGCAATGCCAGATGAACCTTGGGATATTCTAAGAATTTGGAGTTTTGAGGTTCAACAATTTATGTGATCTAAATATGAAATTGGGGTAGACCTCTGCTTTGTGATGTGATATTTTGTAACTTCTGGCTATTTATATATTGAACTACTTTTTAGTGATTTTTTGAGTGGGGATTCCTAAAGAGAATGTGTTGTCGTGTGATTTATAAAGTTGACCAAATTGTATTTTGCCTGAATGGAACAATGAGTTAAGATCTTATCTTATAGGCAGAGACTGAGCTCATTTTAGAGCCATCTACTTTCAGAGAGGGTGCAAAGCAGCGGGAAAGCTGACAGTTCCCAACAGTCTTATATGTTTTCAAGAGTTGTCCTTTCCTCTTCTCCTGCAGGACAGACATTTTGTCTTGTAACTGATGTATCTGTTGGGAAAAATCCTGGAATGTCTTAAAAGAGAGAACCTCAGGTTATTCTCCCTAAACACAAACATAAGCTCTGAAATTATATGGATTCAGGGAGTATGTCTATGTTTCTAAAAGAGGTCTGGGAAGGAAGCAATTGCTGTACTCTCCAGCACCCCATTCAGGCACAGTTTGGGCAGGGGCTGTGCTGGGCCTCCCTTGGGCAGTGTGACCAGTGGAGAGTAGAGGCAAGTTTAGCTCCTGGCTGCTGTGCAGCCTACCCAGTCACTCAGTGCTATGCCTGCGGGCTTTGCACCTTGAAATGTCCCCACAAGCATTCACCCACATCCTCAGCTTCATGCTATGTGAAAGCTGTGCCCACAGGTTTCAGCACAGCCCTCAAATTATTTCTGTCCATTTAAAAAAAAAAAAAAAAAAGGCATACAGAAAGTTCTAATTATATGATAAATCTGAGGGGGACACAGAGGACAGGCAGGTTCAAGTATAGTGTGGACATGGCCCAGTTAGGCCATTTATTTGGCCTGAGTTAGAAAACGGATCATGTATGTCCGTGTTTCATCTAGCAGTATAAGCATAACCAGTAAGGTGGGTAAGGCTTTTGCAGTATCTCACAGTCAGGGTAGGCCAGCTGGGCAGCTGAGCAGTAGTGACCTGAGATGACCTGAGGTGAGAGTGAGCAGATAAACTGAATCAAGAAGTATGTTGCAGAATTTAGAACTGGAAGACTATTGTTTCTTGGGGGGAAAACATTTAGTATGAAAATATTGAACATTACAGAAGTATTAGGAGGGAAAAGTGGCAGTGAAAAGAAGGGTGAAAATAAATGGGTAATGGGTAGAATTTAGAAACAATTCATCCTGCAAAATTTTGCTTCGTTTTTAATACACACCTACTAAAAAAAATTATTCTCATTAATTTCTCATAACAGTCGCAGGTGTGGTTTACAATATTTTGAAGACAAATTCAGGTTTTCATAGTTATCTAGTAGAATAGTACACTGGAACAAGGGATTTACTCCTATATTCTTAGGTTATTGATATTGCAAAATGCAGTAGAGCACATAATGGGAGGAAGGATATCAAGCATATATTTTATCCAGCATCTTCTTTCAGTGTGCATTTTATCTAAGTCAGTTTGTTCATTACTTCATACTTCTTTTAATAGGGATTTTATTATAGCAATTCGAATGCTTATTGGGAGTACTTGCTCTAATAGAAAAAAGGCAAATATTAATAATACAGGTAGAATTCATGGGCTGCAAGAAATTAAAAAAGAGATTTGTTCTTTGCTCTAGAACAGAAGTAATCTCATCTGTAATGGAAGAAGTTGAAGTTGTTCATGTTCTTTGGAGTTGGAAGTTCATTACCTATACCAGTCAACATGTTCCTTAAATAATATCTCATGTTAGAATTCATTGTCAATTAAGCTTCACAATACAAAGCCATGCATCCAGCACATGTCTGGTGACAGAGGAACACCGATGATTTCCTTTTCCTTTTCAGTGTTAAGGGTCTATCAGCCCCTATCACTCATAGGCTTTCCCAAGTTACCAGATACATACAGTATATTGTCAGGTCTGACCTCTCCAGGATCTTCATCTGAACTATCCCAGGATTTTTTATAACATGGAACTAAGGGCCAACAGCTTAACTAAAATTTAATATGAAACTTGACTTCGTATTATGTTTAGCTACAGCAATATTGGAAAAGTGAGTATACAAAAGAGAACTGAGCTCTGGCTGAGCTCTGCCATATGCCTAGCTATTGTACACGTCTTGATAAAGTGATAGGTAATCTTGTCATGTTAGTATATGTGACACATTCCAGATATTCTGAGGATGCTCGTCATACTTATACAAGCATACCTAAAACTTTGCTTCAGAGTAAGCTACAGATCTGCAAGTGACTGCTACAGAAGCTCTAAACTAACAGGACTGAACAAACCACATCCCTGCTCTACTATTTTGTGTATATCACCATTCCTCATCTTTACCTCATTCAGTCCGATACGGACTCCTTAACTCTTGTGACCCAGTTTAGACACCTATTGAAGAATGAATTGGACTCTAGCAATACCTGTTCCTGCCCATGGACTGTATAGGGGACTGTCACAGAAATGTCTACAATGTAATATGGCCATGGTTGCTCAGATGAAGCGTTTTCGAAGTGATGACATAAAAAAATGAGAATGCTCTTCCACCTATTTTTAATCAGAATAGAATGAGCCAATTCTTTCCCCAAAGGAGCAATTTAGACATAAAATCAAAGAAAAGGTTTTAACTCAAATGCTGGCTAAGGGCTGTAAGTTACTGAGGGCGGGAACTTGAATGTTACATGTGGTACAGACTGGCAGCGACATTACCAGGTGCCTTCATGGTCTAGTCCTTAATGGAAATGCAAAATGAGTTTGCAGATACACTGCCTTCTTTCTACCTGAAGGGCAATTTGTAAAGGAAGGACAATAGGCAGTAAGTAAAGTAGGAGTCTGAGAAAAAGACACAAGAATCTTCTGAGATTCTTGAAGATAAGAGGAGACAAATTTGAGGAGTCAAATTCCAGCTCAAACAAAGTCAATGGCAACATTCCCATTTACTTCATTGGGAGTCAGGATTTCCCCCAGAAATATGAGCTGAATATGAATAAAGGAAAAATTCTCCTGTTTTATGATACAGCATCTTATGTTTATGTACAACCTGTCTTCCACAGGGAAAGGCTTTTGAAACTTCATACAATAAACAGAGTTCATGTTTCTCTGAAATGCAAGTGCATCAAAGATAAAAGGTATAAACTTTTCAACATAGCAATTCAGCAATACATAACTGTTGACTACAGAAAACACACAGTTATTTCAAAACAAAACTGCTTAAATCATAATTTGGTGGGGCAAACCATATTTTGAGAACAGTGTCAATGTCCTTAATGAACACAAGTGATCTCCTTTGAAAGACTGCTCTTGAAATAGTTCATGATCTTTACGCTGCTGTAACAGCAGATTCAGAGAGAAGAGAGTCTACTGCATGTCAACATCTCTTCCTTTATCATGTATTTTCTACAAAAGATGCGATTCAACTTTTTTGCTTTATTTATAGTTCAGAGCCATTTTGTACCTGGAGTTCCTGGAGCCAGTAAGAAAATAGAGTTGTGTCACTTCAGAGAATTTTGTTTACTGGTGCTGTTTGCTTCACCCATACATATGTATAGTTCGTTCAGGCTGGATGTGTCCACATGTGTGTATGTACCAAAAATATATTTTTTTATCTCTTTACGCAGGGAAGAATGTTGTCTTCATTTTTTTGTTGGAAGTTTTCCAACTAATGCATTGGGGTAAAAAGAGCCCAAAACCCTAGGCTGACATATGTCAGCAGCTGCCCCCCTTCCTTTCCTTCCTCACTGAAAAAAATAAGAAAGATACAAATTGCAGAATATGAAGCTCATATGAACAAGCAATCAGTAATCTGGGATATGAAGCTTATTTTTACAAAAGTAGTCTGTGAGTTTTAAAAGACAATTAAAAAAATTAGTTAAAAAACCCCATGATTGGCAGGATCTCTACTGTATCCTAAAAAACTATTTTAAACTGTGGCTAGATAAATAATGAAATGTTTATGGTAGAGACTTTATCAAATATTTAATGAATGATAATATAACTGAATGCATCTCTGAAAATCAGCAATACTGTGTGATTCTTAATGTACCAACATGTTGCTGCTGACCATTGTATACAATACATAACTGCTTCTTTATTAAATATAGAAGTTACCCAAAGTTGTTTAGATACAGTATATTTTTGGGTAGGAAAATACTGGGTTTGAAATACACTTGGAAAAAGACTCAACAGCATAGCCTTCAGTACCTTTACAGAACTATGAACCAGGTGACCAACTTCAAGTAGGGCTTTGGAAAGTACTGAAATTATGCCAACAAGGATACATGTTTGATTTCAAGATCTTCTTAGGGAATATCTGATTGCACAGCTAACTCCAACCAAAATAAAATGGGAAGCTTTGACTAAATAAGACTCACTACCTGAGAAAATTGACTGTAGTTTAATTCTCTAAGCTACTGCTTGCAATATAGAATATCTATATTTTAAATAAACTAAATTATTTTGTAATCTATAGACATAAATAAGCAATTTAGAGAATGATTCCTCTGACCTATTTAACATCTTAAGAGAAGGACAAAGTTTTAGTATATTAGTTGGAAACAAAGATCTAAAATTTTATACATTGTGTGATATGGAGCAAATTACTTGTACCCTTAGTTTTTCTCCTGCAAAATACAGCATACATCACTACTTGCCATTTAGTATTTTTGTAAAATGTGCTATGTATTACTGCTGTACCATTAAATACTCTAGCAAAGTATGGGTTTGTTATTAGGATAAGTTGTTAAAATACAGCTGTTTACTATTATCTTGCATTTATATCTATTTTCTGTTCACCTACTTTGTCAATGCCTTTTGTATGGTCTTTTATAGAAAATATTTAGCTTACAAAACTATTCAGCTGTGTCTCCATTCAGCTATAATGCCAGTGTCCGTGACTTGAATAAGCGAGATCAATCTGTGATTAAAATAGTCAGACCACTGCCTATTTCCCACACCATTGATCGGTTCAATACAAAGTATGTTTTTCACATGTGCAGCTCCACAAACTATCCTAATTTAATTAAAAGTTACTAGGTGCCTTATCTTTCAGATTTTGTAATTTACTATTATTAGTAATTGGTACTTTTGGATTAAAAAAATGTTTTCTCAACTTAGTTACTGCTCGCAAAGTTATTTGTGATTAAGCTTATACATATAGGTGCATAGATATTTATTATGTATTCTGAAATTTTGAATATAGCTGTCTGAGAAAAGCTACAAAGGAGTAAATGGCTTATCATATTCAAGGTTAGCTAATTAATTAAAAAGGAAATGTTATGGTTGATCTTCTCTGATTGTAGCTGTACTGTATCCAGTGTTGCAGAAAAGCTCCTGAAGATGTTGGCTATAAAAGTTAAGATGTCATTGAACATCTACATTCTTCCACTCAGTGAATTGTTAAAACTCAAAGAACTGGTAAAGATAGAATGGCAATCAACCACTGAGCATTATGGCATTGCCTACCCTTTTGCAATTTCAGATAAAAACAATATCACCTTCAGCTTTAGAGAAAATCATGCCTAGTTCCTCGATGCTCTGTGCTTCTGTTATCATAGCTGCAGCTATGATTAAAGGCTGCTGTTTTGGAATTGTATGGCAGCTGAATGGTTCTGTTTTGCAAATTTTGTCTGTAACTGAACTATTTGACAGACTGCATTGCAGCTGGCTCAACTTTTGTGTCAACACCAAAATAAAGTGAAATTTAATTTAATTTCTGAATAAGTATTAATAAAATTGGTAGATGGAACACTTCTGAAAAACACCTTTTAAGAAAATAGTACCGTTGAGGTTAAAAATTTATAAGTTCTTCATTTAACTACAGTTTACTCAAAATATAATTGTATAAATATTAAATATTTATTCAAACTAAATACTATTTCAGAATTGAAGATATAATTTTGTTTTTCTTTTCTACAAAGCTAAATTATTACTACATTCCTTTTCTTCAGTGGGAGACAGTTTGTTTAATGTTTAAAATTATACATAAATTAAAACATTGAAACTATTCTAAGGAAGTTTTTATGCACGACTTTTGACTTTGAAGAATAAACTTACTATTTTAAAGGAAATAGGTGTAACAGATATTTTTCCAAAGGCTGTTAACTGGAAATATGTTTTCACTGTATTCAAATGCTTGAAGGTGAATCTAATTTTCTGAAGCAGGAAATAGCAAAAATGACAGAAAAAAATTGTTTTCTTCAATAAAGCCAGAAGTATTTGCATCATATGCAACTATATAGGCCTTCATAACCATTTTACTGAACATGAGCCGGTTAGCTGGATTTTTTTTTTTTTAAATTGTATTTGACAGGATGTTGTGTATTCCAAATGTATGTTTATACAGATTATGCCAGAATGACACTTTTAAATATTAATTAGCTGTTCAAACATGTTGTATATCAAAGCACATCTGGTCTGTGGCAAAATGAGAAAAGAAATGGAACATCAGCTTTTAAGATAGGTTGATAGGGTCACATAGATCAGCTTGTTCCTACCTCTACTCAGGGAGTTGCATCAGCATCTCACTTTTTATGACATAATTTGCATTTTAGGAGGCATTATAACGTATGCTGACATGCCAAAATTTTCTCAACAAACAGTTGTTATCTGAGTGGTGGAATAGAACTTCAGGGCTGGAATGGCTAGAACTTTTTTCTTCCTGTCCCCAGGGGGTTTAAGCTTGCATCCTCGTGAGAGTCTGACAGTTCTCAAGCTACAGACTACACAGGCTCATGGTGTCTTTCTTTTAAAGTCATGCCATTGCACAGCCAGCAATGTTAGGCAGAAGGGGCAAAACTGAAATCAAGAAACAGAAGTCCTGATAGTTCAGCTGGATAAAGTAAGTGTTCCCATGGGAGAAGGAAAAGCTAGGGTTTTGTCCCCGTTCCACGATGACTTCTTTGTCTTGTTCATCCAAAAACTCCCCAATGCAGAACATAAAAGCAGATGTAGACACCTTGTTGTAGATCAGATGAACCACATACTCATTTTCTGAGAGGTTAGTTGAAGGTGAACTCTTGGACTCTAGTTGACTGAATTTTATAGGAACCCATTTCCAATTTAAGATCATGATATTTAGATCCCTTAGAGCCAAACCAATTCCCATAATCCTTTCACTTCCTTAGGTCTTAAGTAAGTTTCAAGACAGGTAAAACTTTTACTCTTAAGTGAAGTCAGATTTTCACGTAAAGTGGAATTGCTATTTTGCAGTGATTTTTCAACTCTGGAAATCCTCATAAGATATGGAACTAGAAATTGCATAAAGCATAGGTAAAGGTATATCTGAAATAGGACTGCTACTATGTAAATAAGTTTGAGAAAAGTGGTAAATGATCATGCATTTTTTGAGGTAACGTCCTCCAAGATTATATGATACTAGCAGATATATTTCAGATAAAACCTTTATTATCTAAGATTCAAAATTAGGTGCTGAGATACTAGAAATAAAATACTGCCTTTACATAAATGTTTCTTTTTAATTGAGATTATTTAATATGCAGTGCTAAGGAATTAATACACATTAATAAAATTATTCTGAACATTCATGGAGATTATACCAATTTCCTTGTGGTAATAGCTGGAAATAGAGACAGCAAGAGTGTTAGTGGCAAAGACAAAAATGAAAGAACAATAGTTTCCTTTACAAGATTCAGCAACAATAGCACATACCAGAAAAGCTTCAGAATCTGATTGCTAATGTGCTACTACATTAATACCCTGTCCAACATTAGAAAATAGACTTTTTTAATTAATCTATATGTTATCTGATTATAGTAAATTTTATGTATAATGTTAAGGTTTGTACCAAAACTTTATTAAATCAGATTTGTGTTATCACTTAAATGTATTTTTCTGCTTCTTGAGTGCATTAAAGTTCTGCTAGAGTAAGCACTGATGGGTGACTTTTATAAATTCTTCTGTCTGTAAAAGATGAATGATGCCTGTGAAGAACAGCCTGAAGTTTGCACTGATTCCTGTGCAGTTTTCTTCCACAAATCTGTGAAAACATTTCATATATGCCTGGAAATAAATGGCTACCTACCTAAAGAAATAATTCCTAAAACTTTTGAAAATGTTGTTCTTAATATATTTCCTTCATTACACCTCCCTTCCTCTTTTCTATAGTATTCCAATTTTCTATTCAATGAATTCTAAGAAAGATTAGCCAGAATCCATGTTTTCTGAAAGTAAGATCAGTTATCAGTCAAGTAATTAAGTTGTGCCACAAGTAAAACTCCAGATTGTAGACATCTACAATGAAGTAACTAAATGTAGGGCCTTGATTCAGTTGTCCCAAGATAATCAGGTAGTGCCCACACATAGTGTCTGTGTGTGGGCAACTGAACTGAGTTCTGGGGATCCACTGACCATACTGGTTATTATACCTAACTCACCTATAGACAGTCATGACATGGTTCAGTTGCCATAATTACGGTGTTTAATGCATTTTGAAATTCAGTTGAGTTTCCTGGAGTATCTCCTTCTGCTGGTCCAGAAGTACACAGATCTCTTGTAAGACTTCTGCAATATATGCCAACCCCAATAGAGGTTTTGGATACTCCTGGCTTCTCAAATGACTCTTGGTGCTTTTGTCTATATATAAGAAATCTTTTATGCTGAGGGTGGTGAAACACTGGCACAGGTTTCCCAGAGAGGTGGTGGATGCCCCATCCCTGGAAACATTCCAGGTCAGGTTGGACGGGGCTCTGAGCAACCTGCTCTAGTTGAAGCTGTCCCTGCCCACGGCAGGGGGGTTGGACTAGATGACCTTTAGAGGTCCTGTCCAACCCAAACTATTCTATGATTCTATGATTCTAAGTTAGGTTTATAAACTTTTATCAAAGTCAATGGATATCAAGGGCTTAGTCCCCAAGGGCTTAGTCCACTCTCCAGCTTGGAGTGGGCTTTGCCACTAAAGCCAGTGTTATAGCCTAAATGTTGAAGCCTATTCCTGCTTGTCATCTTTTCTAAAAAAATTCAGTTTGTGCAGTGAACAAGCAGTAAATCTGATGAATTATCCTTGGGGCAACAACCTCCCTACAAGCATGCATTTTTATTTCCTGAGAGGTTTCTCTAGCCTTCCACCATCATATGCCTGAACCTTTAGCTGGCATTAGAGGCAAAGAGGAGCACTTGGCAGCCGGGAGCAGGCTGTTGGCCACTGAGCAGTTCATATGATCTGCATGCCATTCATATGAAGGACTACAAAAGAAGCCCTCCCCCCCCCACCATGTGCATGCAAAGGGCTTCACATAAGATGCACACTACTAATGTACATTTTTCATCTTTGGGCCTGCCTTTCTGTAAAGACTAAATTTTTTCCTTAAGTATCTAACCTCATCATTCTTTCTCTTTCTGAAAAGTACTGCACTGAGTAGTGAAAAATAGTAGTTCCATGTATCTAAAAGGTTTTGACAAAGGTGACAGGTTTTTGGGGGATATAATATAATCATACAAATGTTTCTTCTGATAAGCATTAAAAAGATGTTTGGAACAACAGTAATTTCTCAATTCAGGTGAAATCTTTGAGAACTGGTAATGACAAATGAATTAGTTACTCAATAGCCTGGTAGTTTTATTAACTGTATATATCTTGTGCCACATATACTTACAAATTGAAAGAAAGTAATATTCAGACTAAGAAATCACAATTATGGTAGTATAATAGGTCCTATTTGAGGAAGGTTATTTCTGATTATTAGAAAATTGAACACACTGCAATACTGCTAAGTATAAAAGCTACTTATAATTTTGGTACTATATGGAGCTGCTTTAATTCAATAGTCGCTGTTCTCAATGACAGTAAATCACTCCTTGTACTTTTTTGAAAACAGATGTAGAGACACAGTTGTTTTACTCTTACTTTTTTTTTTTTTTTTAGTGAATAAGCTCCCTTTTTTAAAGACTAAGTTATTCTTAGGGCACTTTCTAAATGGCTGCAAATTGCATTTACCAGTATGACACTCAGATGATTCATATGATATTTTCTGCTTATATTAACTGAATGTTTTGAAATGGGTGTTCCTGGTGAGAAAAGTGAAAGAAAAACCCGTTTACACTACCAGGCAGAACTTCAGAGCTCATTTCACTGCTAAGAAACTGAAGAACACTGTGAGGTTTTTTAAGGTATTAATTTTTTTTTTCTTTTCCCACAAGGAATAATATTTTGAGGGCATGTAGTAACATTAAAAGAGTTTTTTGACTCCTAATATGGCAAATGTTCCAAAAACAGTCTAGGTACTTCTTGAACAAAAATATTTAATATTCCAGATTATTTGCCATTTACCTTGGGGTTAATGATTTGGGTTTTTTTTTTGGTTTTTTGTTTGTTTTTTTTTTTTCCCTCAGATGCTTGGTTTGAAGAATTATGGTTGAAATGTATATTTTTTCTTCTCCCTTTTTTCTTCCACTCAAGCAACTAACTTGCAATATACCACAGCTGTCATTATAATGAGAGAAAACATCATGATGCAGCAGAACTTAGTCAATTCAATTATATAGAAGATGCAGTGAAATTATTTTTGATAGAAATGCACCTGCTGAGGCTGCCTGCTAGGCTAGTCCACAATTAGATACTGTGTAAAAAATTATTGAAAAGTTCATTTAGACAATTTATCTCTCAAGTGTGGCAGGGGAATACTTCCCTGAAGGAAGGGTCAAAATGCTGGAGAAATGTTTATTTCAAAAATAAAGGTAGATTATGCAGCCTTGTCCTAGTAAAGATAAAGAGAAGATAGACACTGTTTTTTAAAAAAAATTCAAAGGTCTGAAAGATTTCATAGATGGATGGGATCAAGCCACCAGTGAACTATATAGCCTTGGTCCATAGGTCTAAGACCAACACAAAAAACATGAGGATTTCTTAAAGAAAAAAACCCCAACAGTTCAAATATCAGTCTCTCTAATTAGCACTCCACTGACATTGGATTCCATTGGTAGAAATAACACAATAACAAAAGGCAAAAGAAGCTTATGATAGAAAATGTTCCAGAAAAATGTGAAGGCATAATCTGCCTCCTGTGAAGACTCACACTGCTTGCGTTTTAGAGACAACTTCTCAACTCCAGTACTGTCAGGAAGAATAATATATTTCACTGTGTGAATGACCTTCTGATGCAGATCTCACTGTTCTTGGTTGGTTGTGTTACATCCAGCAACTGAGGCAACAGCTCATTGTGCTAACATGAAGCAAAAGCTTTTCATAAATATATTCATACTCAGAATTAGTTTATCACATGGTGCCCATTCACTTTCCCAAGAAGCTGATAAATCACTTCTGGAGCTTAGATCTTCCTGACTGCTAGAGTCATTACTTTGTGATTCTTTTTACAGCTTATTTTGCTTACAAGTTATGATAACTTTGTGCCATTTTTCTCATAAATGAGAGTGATTGCTATAGTAATATGACAATTTTGTGCAGTTCATATTTTGAGTTTAAGAACTGCTTGATTGTTTTAAGCATTAGTTTGTAAAACTGTCCTTTTATATTGTTCCATCTGTGAAGATTTTTTTTCAGTAGTGGTTCTCAGCAATGTGAAAAAGATACACAAACCATTTTCTCTAGCATGGTATTGTCAACTGCATGTTTTAAATGAGCTTGAATATTGTCACTGTAAAAAATGACTTGTACCTTTGGGAGATGTTTTAAGTTTTCAAAAGCATTTGTCCATGAAGAATATATCAGGAGAAGAGTGATATCTTCTTAGTGTTGAGGAATGACAATTCACTTCTTAAAGCTGGACAGCAGATGGCCAGCATGTCATTGGTATTATTCCTCTATAAAAACATCTATAAAAATCTAGTAAAAATACATACACAGGGTTCTTCAGTAACTTCCCAAAAATTATTATACTAGCCACCAAAGAAGGTTCTCATAGAAGACTTTCTAAATGACCTCTTTTAACCAAGTATATTGAAGAAATGAATTAAAATATATACATATAAAATAACATATTTTAGGTATACATTGAGAAAACATATTTTCTGTATGTTGTTTGCATAAGAATAATTTCAATGTGATACCTAAAAGAAGGCACCTGATAACTCATATTAATATGTTGTCTGCAGAAACCATAGACTCCTGTAGTATGTAGAGAAGTCAAGAAATTTTTAAAAAAATATTCTTGGATTGATTTATTTAGAGAATCTGACTTTGAGTATGTGAGTGGATGATGGAGTCTGGGTTCATAAACTCTGTTCTGAATGGATTCCCAGAAGAATTTAGGTTCCATTTCAAATCAAACATGGCAAGTATTTGAACTCCATCTTTTTCTAAATTATTTTTCACAGCTGTTGGCACAAAGTGATGCTAGTCTTGCAAAAACTAATGAACTTCTGAGATATTTGTCTTTGGGGGCTGCAGTTACATAAGGAAGTATCAGAATTTTTGGCATCTTAGAATGCCTCTCTGACATGTGATAGGTTTCAACCACTAGCTGAGATTTGCAGTTAGTTCACATCTGCAAAATATCGTGGTGGCCCATTTTCATATATACATTTTATTAAATATATTCATTTGTAATTGAAAATGAGAAATATCCATTTTCTGCTTAGCTTAACATTCTTTAGCCTTGTTTTGTAATAAATATCAAGGTGTACATAACTGAAAACAAGATTCAGTAATGCTACTGGTAGGCAGGAAAGCCCTATTTCCACATAGAAAAAACAATGGCATTTCTATTTGTGTATCATAGAACCATAGAATCACTTAGGTTGGAAAAGACCCTTAAGATCATCGAGTCCAACTGTAAACCTAACACTGCCAAGTCCACCACTAAACCATGTCCCTAAGCACCACGTCTACACGTCTTTTAAATACCTCCAGGGATGGTGACTCAACCACTTCCCTGGGCAGCCTGTTCCAATGCTTGACAACCCTTTCGGTGAAGAAATTTTTCCTAACATCCAATCTAAACCTCCCCTGGTGCAACTTGAGGCCATTTCCTATATCATCCTATCTCGTCTCGTATATATATAGGAAGAGATCTGAATAATTATTTGTGCCTATACAGAGTTCAAAATTATTCCTTCAAAATTATGAAGGAGTCTCAAACTGGCCAGTGAAAATAATGATGTAAATAGTGTTAATGATTAAATCATAGTTTATTGAATAACATGAATAAATCAATTAAATTTCATGGCTTTTTATAGCACAATATATGCCCTTTTCTTCATGAATTATTAATTCAACAATTAATGCAACAACAACAATGACAAAAACAACAAACAAAGACAAATAAACCCATAATATATGTTGGTTAACTCCTGAAAAGGTTAAGAACATCAAATTTTCAAATATCATGACCTGACTTTAATGACCCAGTAATAGGCTGACATTTGCAGTACTGTTTTTATGTAATAACACATCACATGCAAAGATCAGCAAGTGCAATGTAACTGCTTATCTCAAAGGAGAAAAATAAGTAATAATGGTACAAGAGAGGTTAATAACAGGTACAGGTCCAGCCTGGCTTTTATCAGTCTCTTTAGAAAATGAACTGGGAATTGCTGTCAACTTGATTGGAAAACGGAGAGGAGAAATAGATACATATGGGAGACATCAGTCGGAGTGGAGAAGACTGGTCTGTGTGAAGGTTGTTTGCAAGGTTACCTGCTCTGATGCAATGGAAAGCTGGAATTTGCATCTCAAAGCTTTGTTCCTTTCTCAACATAGTGTCACATAAATTGTCCACCCTGGGGTTTTAATTTCACAGATGTCTAAGCTCATTTAGAAATTAAAGTGCAATAATCTGTGATCCACACTGTATCTCATCGTTCTGATTTTTCTCAGCAAATGCTACATGGTGATGGTTTTGTTTACACATCAAAATTGTACTCAAAGTTAGAGGGGTTTTTTTGTTTAATACATCTGTGCATTTATGTGCAGGTTAGAACATTGTCTATTTTTTCTTTAAAGTTTCTGTTTTATTTTTGTGGGGGAACTTCTGGTGGGTTTTTTTTTTATATTCTTATAATCTGTGGTCTTTTATAATCCCTAATCAGTATAGCTGGATGACAGATGCTTTGTAAAGATTTTAATTATCTCCCTTTTTTTGTTAACAGAAATATTATCCTCTAAGGTACTGGCTCTCAGTGAAGGAAAAAAAAAATCCATTTTACTGTTCAGGAGGCTTTAATTTAATCAGTTTAATTGTAGTGTGAATCCTAGTAAAATAGTGTATTATTGATTTACTAGAGGAAATGATTTGATTAATTTTAGTTGTACATTGTGTTTTTAGATTTACATAAAAATATAAACGTGCTTATTCCAGATTGTGATTGGCAGGACTGAAGATAGAAACAAGCAAGCAATTCATCAGCAAAACTTGAGCCAAGGTTAGCATGTAAGAATGTGGTTGCAATCTCCCCACATTAGGGACATAATTAAAAAAAATAAATAAAATAAAAAAGAAGATATTTTTAGTCTTTGTTCTTGGGTGCTCCAGCTCCAAAGAGGCCAAGGAAATGAATATTCTTTGGAAATTTCCTTTAAAAGTCTCTTGATTTTGCCTTTGTGGATTACGTACAACAGTCTGGAGCTCTAGAAACTGTCCTGCCAAACAGGAGCCTTGCTACTTTAAAGCTAGTGTTCAGTTTGAACAACCCTCTCTCTTGCAGCTGTAGCAACATTTCATGGAGTAGACATGACCTCTCCAGTAACCAGTTCTGCCATTCAAACTTCATGACCTGAAATTACATCCCCAAAACATGATACAGATTGTGGAACTCCATTACAGTGCTCAATTGACACGCTTCAGTTTCTGAAGGGCATGTGTTATGGATTCCTGTACTGTAGAGTAGCACAAACAGACCTGATAAACGTATAATGTTTTCCTAGACACCAAAGGCCCTTTATATGTTTTTATATAGTCTTAAAAACAGTCGAAAACAAAAAATTCCACCATTATCTATAAGCATCATAATTAGCCTCACTAAACTGTGTCAGTTTGAATTAATTTAATTTTTTCTCCTGTCTATATTGTTTGTTGAGGGCTGGCCAGACAATCTTATTAGATCATCAGAATTGCATTAAAATACAATACTGATTTAAAGCAACAGTGAGGACCATTGTATTTACTGCTGATTTACAGTTAAATTAAAAAAGGAAGGGGTGAAAAAGAAAAAGGGATGTTCTGACTGAAATTTTTATATCTTTGTTATTGCTAGTAAATTGTCTACTCCATTCTTGCATATCTGCAAATATAGTTTGCTTAATAAAACCTTTCCTTAAGAAAGAACAATGCGTAGTAATTACACACCTTATGGTATGATTATCATGAAATATACCATATCAGAGGCAAATTGCCCCAAGCCAGTTTATTCAGATACCCCATGATTTCCCCAGTATAAAGAGCTGGAAGTTCCACAGTTTCAGTCTCTACAGTGTAGCTGCAGGCAGGGTAAGAGAGTAATAATAGAAGTGCTCCTATACCTTTTGTGGTTGGTATTTTCCAAAGCGATATCTAACTACCACTGAGAGTGGTATTCATCTCACTTAACTGCAGTCATCTGTATCTGATCTAATTACCCTTGAATATCTTTGCTAAGGAAAGAAATAGGCATTCCTAGGGCACATCTCGTTCTGATATAGACATCTAGGGCTAAACTCAGTTGCCTAAATTCAAGGACTTAAAGGCATTTGAGATGCTCTAAGGCATCAAAAACTTGGGGATTGGCAGATGTTTGAAACTGCTTTCCTGATGTTTGAAAAAAACCAGACATTATAGGTTCTGCAACAGATTTTTGCCCTTCTGACACATCTGCAGAAGGCCATGTGAGATATCCTAGATCAGCCCAGATGTCACTAGACATGTTTAGGCAATTTAATTGAGTCCCTGGAATTGAGGTGAATCATTTCCTAGATGAGCCCGTTTCTCTCCATTGTCTGTGGAAGGAGCCTTCGGAGTTAGCTTGGATGTATATTTGATCTGATGAATCCTCCTTGGAAGCTGCAAAATGGCCTTCCTTAGCATTGTTGGACTTAGTGTTAAGATGGAGTATGCAATTCCCCAGTTACAGGCCTTGTATTTCTCAGAGTTACCTTTGCATTTGTCCCTGAGAGTTCAGCTGGACTGTAAGGTTACCAGTGGCTGGACCACAATGGGAACCTGACGAGAACCAAGTAATGGAAAACTTCTGTAGTTATAAAGTGATGTGGCTGTTCAGCAGGATAGGGCTAGAAAATAGTAATATCTTATTCAATGTAAAAAATAGTGCATGAGGCTCCAACCTGATAATAACTGCATTAAAGACTTTATTTTGAGCACCTCAGTTTTTCCTTGACTGTACTGAGAGCTGTAAGACTCCTCAGAGCACAGTATTGTGTTGAAAAGGCTTTTAATAAACATTGCAGCAATGGCTCCTGCAAGACGTAGCGCTGTGAACTGCTACTGGAATTAGTGAAAGAAGAGGGTCTCTCGGTGGTGTAAGAAATGAGCTTAACTTACCACAGGATCCTCCTACAAACTGAAGGATCATTCTTCTGTTTTCTTCCAGAAGATTTATTGCATTACCTCCTGAAGACAGGAGGTAATGTTCTCTAGGCATTAATGAAATATTGAGTAGGATTTTTGTGTACTTTGGGTTTTTCATTTATACTGAATATAAGAGTGAAATCTACAGTAAACTGAGTAATGTAAAAATAGAAAGATGGGATTACCTGTATAGCATAGCAGAGTACTGAGAATGTGCTTCCATTCTCATTGATTTCAGCAAGAACCGGATAAAGATACAACATAGCATGTTGGAATATGTGTATTTATATATTTTATTCAGTAAATGAATAAGCAGAAATTGCTGTGACAGAAATGTACATGCTATGGCACAGAGGTTAAAACAGATGCATTCACTTTATATAACTGATGGCTGAAGGAAGAATTCACTAGGCTGCTCGTGGAGCAGAATAATGATCGCTTTTCATATTTCTGAAGAGTTACTGAATTAAATGTAAAAAAATTTGTTTGAAAACAGAAATACACACCCACACACACAAATATATAAATATATGTATGTGCTATATATATGTGCTTCAAGACTGGATTACTAGGGTAACATTTGTCTATGTCTGCAATATATAAAACTTGCATAAACTAATGAAGACTATATCTTTAAAGGGAAGAATTCCCCTGTATCAGTGTATGTATATGTACAGTGTATATACTTTCCTCTGTATATACAGGGTATGTATATGTATCAGCTCTTGTCCCTACACACAAGATCCCACATAGATCCAAACAGCATGACAAGTTTTTCCCAGTGTGTTAACAGGGGTTCTTCATTAGTAACGACAACAAGCATCAAAAGTGTTAATTAAAATTATCTCCATTGCTTATGCTTTATTCCTTCCCAGTCTCCAGATTTAAATTAACAAAAAGCACAAAACCTTTCTCCAGTATGTTATGCAAGTTGGCAATATTCCCTTCTTTTCTTTTCACACACTGTAATAGAGGTCTCTGCAAAGATACATTTTAAACGATGCCTATCAGCATTTCAAAGCCATCTATTGCATGATAGACTTAAGTTTACCTTAATCAATGTTTGTTGTAACGAAAATCTCTTGACAGAAGTTATAGTTCCTCTAGAAGTTATAGTTTCTCTAGATATAAGGAAGAAATTTTTTACGCTGAGGGTGGTGAAACACTGGCAGAGGTTGCCCAGAGAGGTGGTGGATGCCCCATCCCTGGAAACATTCCAGGTCAGGTTGGACGGGGCTCTGAGCAACCTGCTCTAGTTGAAGCTGTCCCTGCCCACGGCAGGGGGGTTGGACTAGATGACCTTTAGAGGTCCTGTCCAACCCAAACTATTCTATGATTCTATGATTCTATAAGCTGAAATGCTTAAAAATAAGTCTCTGATGCTTCATTATGTATTCACAGAAAGGTGAAATTTGTGGTGATTATCCACACCTTTGAAATGTGTCTCATTGGATTAACAGCTATAATTAGCATTCGTGTTTATGACAGTCAGCTTAATATTACTTTTCCTACCACAGATAATATCCTTATTGCTAATAATTTTTTATTCCTTGAGCAAAAATAAATACTAGTATTGTGCAGAATAGCATTTACTGTATTTAATTTATCACTGATTTAAAAAGCCAAGCTTTTCTATCAGTCTGAAAGCCTTTGCTGATTTAAATTAACTGTATAATATATTAATATTAACATATTTTCCCCAACACCACCCCTAAAATATTAGGGAAGCAATTTCAAAGAGCTACTTCCTATGCCAAAGAGACACTAGAAGTAGGGACAGTCACAGTAAATTTCCATAACCAAATCTGGAAGTGTGTTCTTCACATTATTTTAACTAACAAAAGAAACTCCACACGTGATAAACCTCAAGTAATGACTACTGAAGAGCATAGGTCAAATGTCTATGTAATGCATTCAGGAAACGTGCAGTGACATAACATTAGATCACCATGGTGTGGATTCAGTGTTATTGAATCATGTGTCTAGTAAAGATACTTTGAAGGTATGGATCTATAATTTTGGTGGTTTATATATGCAAATGCTAATTTGGTTTTTGCTTGGTTTGCTTTAGTTTTAGAGCCTGGAAGTTTCTTGCTTAACTGAAAAAGTTTAATAAGTTTCCCAACAGACATACAGTGTTGACTTATAACCACCTCGTTGAGAAGGTCACTGATGGAGTAGCAGCTCCTTTTTGTGTTGCAGTGTCATCTATAAAGCTTCACAGTCTCTACTCCTTATTTCTATGTTATTACACTAAATAAAGTCAAATCTCAGGCCAGGGCACTGTCACTTGACTGTCCATGATATTGAATTGCTAGCATGAGGATGACACAATTTTGGCCTGAAACAATTAATCCTCTAGGCATGCTTTGCATGTTAGAACAAACGCAGGGCAAGTCTGAATAGGCCACCTTCATGTAAGTATTTTTGGGAGAAGGGAGTGGAATTTCACTGTGTGTGGGTAAACTGTGCCATGCCTGCTGTAATCAGAAGTAGTCTCTGTTTATTTACTCCCAAATGTATAAGTGGGGAATCAGTCAGGGACACTGGGGCAGTCAAAGGCTACCTTATATTCCACTCACGATGCATTGGCTTTGTAATGCGAGTTTGCATCCACCAGCTATATTGGAAAATTGTACCAGAATTTTTTTTGCTTTGCTAGAAGCACTTGATTCCCAGATTACAGTCAATTACTAATCAGTTGTTCTTGTAAGAAAACTGTTTTTTAGCTTAACTAGATTTTTGCCTTTAATTGTTTTTTTATCCACTAGATGTGTTTATGGAAAATAATGATATTTTATATAAGCCTGTCTTTTACCTAACTAAAGAAGTCAAACTCTTTTTATCCCTTTACATAAAATAAGTTCCTTAATTCCCTCCTCAGTGAATTACATTTTCTGTACTAAGTCCAATCTGAAGTAATAATTTTTATATTTCAAAATGTGGTTTTACAGAAGCCCTGTAGAACTATACTAAAAATACTTCATGTGATGCATCCAGAATAATACATGCTATCTCCACCATTGCCTTATCTTGATGGTTCATAGTCATCTTGCAGTTAGCTAATACATGCAATATTTCTTTATTGTTTTTTTCAGTCCCTAAGTATTTCAGTCAGTCTATACTATTGATGATTTTAATCCAATTACTGTTATTCAGTCACCAGAAACATCCAGTTATTCCTGTGAGATATTCCAATCCTTCTCCGTACTGATGAGAATGTCATCAGCAGATCTCACGAGTACAGTCCTGGTCTTTGTGCCAAGGTCATTTAATCAAAAATGTTTAATGTCTTCAATCCTAAGAATGATTGCTGAGAAACTTAACCAAACACTTCCCTATGGGCAAAGCTTTGCATACGTATGGTACCCAGTTGTCTTCTTGATGTGTTATCTACTTGTTTAGACAGATCAGATGAACAGAAGAAGAAAACTGGTATGTACTTCTATTTCCAATAAGCCACTGATAATGGATTTTTAATCAACTCCAGCTATAGAATGAAAATTTGAAGCTATAGTAAAGATGTACTTTAAAGAATATTTTTCAGCATCACATTTGTGTTTGTCACAGAGAGAAGGTGAAAACAGAGAAAAGCTGGGGTGCCTTTTGTACACATTTCTGCCTCTGTTGTTCAGGTGTAATGGAGAACCAGATCAGATACACAGCACTTAATTGCTATCACAACTATGTTGTGTTTTTATTAAGTTTACAAAGAAGGGTTAATATTAGCTATACTCATTTCAATGTGAAAAGAATTTATTGTCTTTTTCCAGCGGTCCCATCAAACAGGTTTGTATTCAAATCTACACACTGGCAATGCTTCATAAACCTTTGAACTTTTTGATTCATATTGCACACCATACCAAAGTGTTTCCTAAAATAAGGTGAATTACACCTACTAAGGTACTTCTGGACTCTCTTTTGAGGCACTTTCATGAAAACTCTATTAGAATATTTTTTTCTAGTCCCCATATAGATTTTCCTCTTCTAGCAGATCTCATTCCTAATTCAACTTTATAATATTATATCAAAAATTAACAGCTGTTTAATCATTTAAAATATTTCTGTTTGGCCCTTTTTTATCAGCGATATAAAGGCCAGAGGATTTGTCACTTCCCACAGGAGTCTTTTCAGGATTTTGGTGTAAGTGCCATTTGGCTTGGTGGGCTTCCTGTTATTTATCATCTTTAATACGTCCTGTATTGTTCTGTTTATAAGTCAGATGTCACTCCATTGCACTGTGTTTTTGCCTACAAATTTATTAATCTCTGTTTAATGTAATGGTCACCATATAAGGATATATCTCTCATACATAAGCTATTTAAAAGTCAGCACCAAAAAAACAGTCTTGAAAGAGTAAAGCTTTGAGTAGCAGTTATGAAATAACATATTTGGGACAGCGTTTATGACTTTAGCTCAAACTCTAAAAATGTCCGTGCTCTGTGAACAGAAAATATTTATGGAGTACTTAATCATACTGCATTGGGAAATACTTCTCTCTCCCTTCTCTGTAAGGCATTTCTGGACACCTTGGAACACCAGTGTGCACCAAGGTGCATTTAGATTGCGCATTGAAGTTACCATATGGAAAAGCTCAGCTCTCATGATCTCTGTGAACGGCTTGTGTTACTCATCTCATTAGAAGCAAACAACTCCAAGACGGCTGAGTTCTGAAAACACTGGTATTTCAAGACCAGGCACAGAGGATTAGTTTCAGATTATAGTTTTAGGAAGAGTTAAAGTGGAATCTGAATTTCAGTGCCTGATTCTTGCCATCACTTGTTTAATTTTAATGCCTTCATAATATGTGACTGTAGCCTAAGGAGTAGCTTTTGGTTTTGTATTTTCTATCATTTGGAACTCATTAATATAATACACTAGATAATTACATGACCATGTCATATAACAGTTTCTTTTTGCACTGCGTATTTGCAAAAGTTAAAATAACTCAGTTAAAATAACTGAGCTGCTGGAAATATATTCAGTATATACTCACATTAATCTCAATACAGTAAAAATATGATAAAGCAATCCTTGTGTAAATCTGTATGGTACATTTCATTTCCAGAGTCCAAAGTGTCCTGTTTTCTGCATTTCTGGGGTATCTTTCTTAGCACATTATTTTATATATTTTTGTCTTTAAGAATGCTTCAATGATGGTTTTGTTTTCTGTCAAATGTTATTTATTTCATATACCCTTATAAGTATCCAGTAACTTACTGGCATGACAAATGATATTAGCTGCCCTTTATTGTCAGTTATTTCTAAATGCCTGTTTAGTAGTGATGACTATATGATTTCACATTCTCCCAGTACTGCTTTAGGAGTTGCAGAAATCATGCTCCTGTCAGGCATTGCTGGCTATTGAAGACACTTGACCTGCTTGACTTCAAACAATCATTGAACTTGAAATCAGTGAACTCCTAAACCAGTGCATGATAAGAATATGTATAGTTTTTTTCATTTTATGTACAGCTTATTCATTAAAGTCTATGAAGACTTTTTTCCTATTAAAATGCACAATGACATTTACAGAAAGCATGAATTGAATGTCCTCTTTTTTTTTTTTTTCCTTTTACTGTTGCTTTCTGGTACAGAACAAGTTATGGTGAAATTGACTTTCTGTCAGCTTAATAAATATTAATGTATTGGATGCAGCCAAGCATCACCCTACATGATCCATCTTTAAAGGTAAAGTCATTTTGCAGGAAGGTCACAATTTATTTATTGTTCATGCATTCTTTCATCTTTGGAGAGGAATCATTATGTAAACATTGAGCACATTCATGAATTCATAAAAAAAATGTTGTGGGTTTACTGCTTACAAGTTTAAACTGGTAAAATCCATAAAGCTGCCAGCAATGCAGTGAGACAATTTTTTTCATCTTCTCTAGTGACTGATACTTTTAAATACTTTTTCAACATGGAAGATTCAATTCCATTAAATGAGTCTATGGAGACATCTAATGATGTGCTTATTTAAGTATATTCTTTAACAATTATATCTAATATCTGTAGATTTGCCCCAATGTAAAAGGGGTCTGAAATCTAACTTGGTTCAACATTATTCAGTTGTCAATATAATAGTACTTTCAAGACCGACACAGTTATAAATTCTCAACATTTGGGAACAGTTTCAGAAAAAAAAATCTTTATTAGGCCTTCAAACTGAATGCAAACCAAATGTATTCCAGGTTCCATAAGGCAAGGTTCATCCCCCTTTGCACTTTCTCTAGATCTGAGAATGTCTAAGTGACAGAAGAAGAAGGACTATGACAGAAGGTGTTTGTGATATGTTTTGTAATGTAATTTTTGAAGTGCCTTCATTAATCCATACCAGAATTAATCAAAATCAAACTAATCCAGAGAGACAGAAGCAAACTTTAAATTGGAATATAACAGCAGTGTTGCCTTTGGCTGGCAGCCTTTAAATAAAATTTCCTGCAAGCTTCTATTAAAAATGACCATTATGGTTTAAATTTCTTGTTTTGAATTAATCATAGAGTATCAGTATTCCAGGATAAATGCAAACATATGTAAAATGGTTTCAGAAGGATGAAAAATCTGATTTGTCCTTGCTGAGATGGGTTGAGCTATCTGCATTCATTTACTAGTTTTGGGCAAAGAATTATAATTTGTCTTAACATCTTTCCACAGAAAAGACGGCAATATTCCTTTCTATTTTCTGCACACTGAATGCAGTAATCTCACTCCTCTGGTTTCAAATCCAGCTCAGTTTTCAAGTGCAGCTCAGCTTATCATAAAATGCTTGTTAATGGGCAACTGATATTGCCTAGTGGACAAGAAGCTTGTTGAAAAGTGTGTTGCAAGAGAAAATCGGGTTTTCAAATAAAACTTATTTTCTTGCTACAGAATTCTGTAAGATAAATTAAAACATTTTTTCATAACTTTCAGAACATTTTAGAATACTTTGGTTTAGAAGTTTTAAGAATTTTTTTAACTTCTTCTACTATAAAGTTGTTAGTATTTAAAACTTTTCCTTAAAAAGTAGTGTTCCTTAAAGTCCCATTTTATAACCAAACAGGACTTTCCCGCAGCTTAGAGATGCATTATCACCACTGCAGGAACTTTCTGGGAATAACCATCAGCAGTTGCCTTAGAAAGAATCATTTACACTATACCTGGGCCTCACATCTCTGCCTTTGAATGGTATGTGCCTACTCTGGAACAAAGCCGAACAGATAGAAGATTGCTTTCACCCACATGTGCAAACTAGAAGGGTGCAGCAGCTGCAGAGTAGCCTGTGCCTTTGGAAGTTGTTAGAATAATATTAACAATATCCAGCACAGAACAGTGAGCTGCCGAAACTAGTTTATTAGAAATTGTGAGGAGGATGACAGAAGTGTTTGCAGCTCCTCTCCAGGGACCTGAGTCAGCAAATCATATATAACCCCTATTCCTTGCCTTAGTGTAAGCATTTTAGCCCTTTCAGAGGAGGAGAGTGATATTTTATTTTAAAAATGACTGTCAAAAGAGTAGGTGAGGCAAACGGTGCTGGAAGCACACTTGTTTGTACAGCAGGTACTGGAGACGTGAGAGACCAAAGGTCCAAGAGCCGCCTCTTCCAGCTCTCAGGAGTACATGCTAGCCTCACTCTGCTAGCATTAGAAATGCTAGTATTTCTATTCTGCTTTTATTAGTTTTAACTAGACTTTCCTCCCAGGCCTAGGAAACTCGGCATTTTCCAACTAGAAGTAGTTTGCCAGGTATTCCCAGCCAGACCATTATTACAATGCTTCTTATACTGACCGTTGTCTGTTTTTCTTTCTGTAAAAAATAGGAGTGCACTATTTACAACAGAGCTTAAGTTCCAAATGTTTCATAAAACCTTGATTTTCATGTCATACTTAGAGCTTATTAAATGCCAAGAGACATGATTTAATAACTTCTTAATATTTTTAGGATTTTTTTTTCTTAGTTACTGCAGTAAAAATAACCGGTCCACAGCAGTTTAATAAGGCAGATTTTTCTCAGTAATCATTGCTCACTGAATAGTTTATCAGCATGTGAAAAAAATGTTTGAAAAAGATTTGGCTATAATGCCTTATTTTGACTGGTTTAAACCTAGTTTCTGACTTCCTCTATGTGCAGTTAGACTGCAGAAGTAAGAGAGGGAGAAGACATGACAATTAATCCTTCATTTACCAGTGAAAAATTGGTATTGATTCAATTTCCCCCCAATATTCCACCAGTCTACTTTTTAATACTTCACACAATGTAACCATTCGTTGTGATACTGCATTGCAAATTCATGTGTTATTTTACATATGCATCTTAGCATATATGGCCTTACTATAGTTTCAGGTTTTTTCCTTCAATATTTGTTCTAACTTTGAAAAATTTAAGAGCTTAATTTCTTCTGCTTTTTTTCTCTTCTCATACTGAGAGGGTTTTTTTAAACCAATATTTTAACTTGTTAAACATTATAGCTTTCTTTCCTCATTAGAACTCTTGATTTAGCAAGGCATGACTTTCATAACCTGTTTACTTCTACCTGCAGATAACTTTACCTTGCCAGAAAGAGCAAAAATAAGTTTTGTAATGAAGTCCCAGAACTTCAACCAAAATCCTCAGATTTTGGACATTGTTGAAGTCCATGAAATTAGGCTTCATACAGAACAGTTGTGGAAGAACAAGGGAGAAGAAGATTTCTCATTTGTTAGTTTGGAGACAGAAAATATCAAACACAAAGAAAAAAAAAGGTGTGTATTTTATGTTCCAAATAATGAAATAGCACATTAAATGTGGGGAAAAGAATGGCAAAACTTCTTACATCACAATTTCTTTTGCATGAAATACAGTTCCCCTGTGAGTTAAGACCAAATGGATAGTAAATAAATCAAAGACCTTATATCCTCAGTTAAAATTACAAGATAGCCATTAATGGTATTCTTAAATTGTCATTGTAACTAAATGAGTTTCTCTTCTCATTTACCAATCTTTCCATATCTTTATAGACGTCATAGCAATTATCAGTGTCCTGCATATAAGTAATAAAGATTCTCCTTGTTTTCCTACTTTTTGAAACCCTAGGAACACATATAAATCTACAGTGCTTTTTTGGCCTTAAAATAATCACTTTCTCATGTTTGGAACATATCTAGTTACAAAATGAGATATTAGGGATTACCCTTTCTACGATGAATGTCCATGTGTTAAAAAGTGATCCTAGCTGCCTCTTGATGTTCTGCTGCCTGGCCCAGAGAGCCACACCTACTTCTTTTTACTTACCCTGCCAGTTTCTCTCACATCAATTTGAGTTACAGTTCTTCTCTAGTAGATGAAAACACACAGCTTTCATTCCAATCTGATTAGCTGTATTTTGCTCTTCAGCAGAAAAATATTCCTCCAAGACAAGACTGCATAGAGTGAATGAACTTGATTACACCTAGATTAGCATCAGTATCATTTAGACTTTTCCTTGCTGGGACTCAAAGCAATTCCTTCCAGGTATGAGGCAAGGCTGATATGTCATGTTATTATTTTCCTTCTCCAAACTGTTAACAGGAAAAGAGCTTTTAAGGACCTTCTTTTCTAATACAGTGAACAATTTAGCATGTTCTTTTTCTATAGAAAAGGAAATACTCTTGATATAAGGAAAACACAAATACATAAATTGGCTTAAATATGAGCATTTGCTAAGAATGTTATCAGTAATATGGCACATTTTGGTTACCCTAAATCTCTGTAGATATGCTTCCTGGAATACAGGTAAATTTTGTAAATATGGTTTTCCTATCTAATTTTCCTTCTTTAGTATTTCTTCCATATTACCCTTAAATAGTATTGCTTGTGTTAGTTTAGTTATTGAAAAGACTGTGGAAATGTACTCTTTACTTGAATAGATTTTTTTTGCCCTCATAAGTATTTTATTAGGGTTGTAATGAGTTCCAGCTTGAGTGCTGTAAGACGCTTTTTCTTATATATTGACCCTTGACACACACAAAACCGCATTGTCTTGAATCTCTCTTTAATCAGAAGAGAGGCCTCCTCATCCAGTCATTCACCAAATAATTGTATGTGATCAGCAGCCAGATTAGCCTGAAGCCAAAGCATTAGACAGATGCTCTTAAATGTTTGGCCCCCATCAAAGAACTCATTCCTCTAGAGATTGCCACTCACACATGCACACACACATACACACAAAAGCCCCAAACCAGCCAAAATTGATTATAAGTGTTGAAACTAAAGTGAGAAATCTAAGTTGTGGGATGCTTGTTCTACTTGTTTACAGGAAGGAAGGGCTAAATCTGATTCCCTTAAATCCTGCCTGCCCTGTACATTGGGTAGCTAAATTTCCATTCAGGTCCCAGCCACCACTTTATTCTGTTTACTTTCCAGCAGCACTCAATCCTTTAAGCACCCATATCAGAAGGCACCTACCTCATTGGCCCGAAAGTGTCCCAGAAACCAACTTTCAAACACTACATAGGAGTGCAGATGTAACCTGATCCTTTTCCGTCCAGGTTTAGATAAGGGTCCCCAGTGGGTCACCAAAACATCTGCTGCAGTAATTATAGCAGAGTCACTGTGACAAGAGTCCAAGTCTTGAGTTGCTTCAGTATTAATAAACACAAAGAAAGACTGGTTGACATCAACAATTTCCTTCTCCTAGGATAGTGTCACACATTCCAAGAAGCAAAGACTGGAATCCCACTTCTGCGCATTCCCTTGTAAAAAGCCACAAACCCTTTTTGATTGCTCTCATTCTGGTCCCTTGGCTGGCCATATCAACGAAAGGAGTGGCAAGTGCTTCATGCTAGGAGTCTCTTCAGAGGTTGGTTTTAGCTTCGTGAGGCTAAGGAGGACCTGGTGGCCCACTTCTAGAGTGAATGTGTCAATAGTTGTGCAAAAGTTGTGGAGAGAGAACATTGCTGCTCTCTCTAAAGGAACCAACCCTGATTTATTGGTTACTGACCTTCAGTTAAAGATTTAAATCTTGAGTAACATTTTTACTGTTACTTATATGGGTAACAGGTAGAAGGAGATTCCTAACTTAAATTAATTGTGTTGTCATCTAGAAATCTTATGAAAAGGCTATTTCTCTTTACTGATTGTACAGAAAATTTCGGTAGCAATATTTCTTATGCTCTGAAGGGAACATCATCTGTAATTTAGGCACATTATTAGTTGTTACATTCTTGAGTTGTTGAGAATAAATCTGGGCATGTGTGAGACCATGCTCTTTGCTCTTTTTTTTATGACAGCTTATTGCTAGTGCAGTAATTTATATCCCTATTTAATATGTTAGTCTTTACTAAAACCATTTGCACTGTTATATTCAGATACTGCACTTCAGCTAGGAGACAGTTGCTGAGAGGCAGTGAGGAACTTGTTCTGAAATGTCTCTCCTCTGTAACTGTATGATCTCTCTTAGTCCATGTGAAGGCAAGGTTGACTTACTGATTTAAATTAATGCATTTGTTTTCATCCTGATACAGACTAGAAATACCTATGTAGTCATTTACCTCCTCTAGGTTTAGAGACTCTCACTAAGAGCAGAGAGGCACTAGGTTCTCAGCCTCTCAGCTGTCATGACTGTAGGAGTGTTTTTTATCTGTTTCCCAGGTAAGTCAAGCAGGGTTAACCTAAATGCTCTTGCTGTAGTTGGTTGTGCCCTGACACAGGCTGCAGCATTCAAATATACAGGTTTCAAATTTCTGCTGGGGTAGAATAAATGCAGCTGCAAATTGGACTTTAACTAGTCATAGGACTAGAGCTTTGGTTTTCTCCTACTTTACTTTTACTAAAGTTTCAGCCTTCTCCTGTACTAAAGCAATGTACTTTTAGGTGCAAGGTGTCATAAGCATTCACCTACTTTAACATTTTAGTTTGGATCAGGAATGCACATTTAAAACATATCTCCTGATTGCTCCAGCTAGTGCTCTTTTTTTCTCATGGTTGAGCTGTCCTACAATACACAAACTGGATTCCACAAATCTACACTACAAATCCCACTTCTAATAGGCTACAGTCTTTGCTAATGTAGATACTACCTTAAAATGTTTTCCTGGATTTGATAGTCTGCTAAAATGACAATGTAAATATGACCTGGGGCAATCATCAGTATCAGTACAGACTGAGGGATGAACGGATTGAGAGCAGCCCTGTGGTGAAGGATATTGGTAGATGAAAAACCGGACATGAGCCAGCAATGTGCACTCGCAGCCCAGAAGGCCAATCGTATCCTGGGCTGCATCCAAAGAAGCGTGGCCAGCAGGTCAAGGGAGGGGATTCTGCCCCTTTACTCTGCTCTGGTGAGACCCCACCTGGAGTACTGCGTCCAGCTCTGGGGGCCTCAGCAGAAGAAAGACACGGACCTGTTGGAGCAGGTCCAGAGGAGGGCCACGAAAATGATCAGGGGGATGGAACACCTCTCCTGTGAGGAAAGGCTGAGAGAGTTGGGGTTGTTCAACCTGGAGAAGAGAAGTCTCCGGGGACAGCTGATTGTGGCATTTCAATATATAAAAGGGTCTTATAAGAAAGACGGAGAAAGACTTTTTACCAAGGCCTGTAGTGACAGGATGAGGTGCAATGGTTTTAAACTTAAAGAGGGTGGATTTAGATTGGATATAAGGAAGATATTTTTTACAAGGACATGGTCAGACACTGGAACAGGTTGCCCAGAGAAGTCGTGGATGCCCCATCCCTGGAAGTGTTCAAGGTCAGGTTGGACAGGGCTTTGAGCAACCTGATCTAGTGAAAGATGTCCCTGCCCATGGCAGGGGAGGTGGACTAGATGATCTTTGAATGTCCCTTCCACCCAAAGCCATTCTATGGTTCTATGATTGTATGATTCTATGACTTTATATAAGGGAACACCTTAAGTCAGGATACATGTCTTAAAAGCCATCTGACAATCATGATAGTTTAGCTCACAAAAGGCTCCATGCTATCCTTGTTATCTTGCTATCAGTACCCAAGCTAACTGTTTTATTTTTAGCTGAGTTAACAGTAAGACACAGCTATCCCCTCTACTATTGCAATGTAGCTCGTACACTCAGAGTAAATCTGTGGTAATACACGGTGATTTCAGGTGACCATTTTCTGTTTTGCTTTTATTAGTATAACACCATATGAGCAACTGTGCAGTGCATGATGCTTAAATCCCTTCTAGCAGATTACTAGTGACTGGAGATGGAGAGCAAATATGGTTTGTGGGTGTTTGTTTTATCACCACATAGCTTACAATCCACACCCAACTAAATGATAATTACACATAAGTAATATAATTACACATAAGTAATATAACTTAAGAGAGTTAAGCACAAAGGGCTGAAATCAGTGAATTATGCCTGCTTAAAGTATTTGCAGTTACCTTTAGGAGCTTCTGAAATAAATAAGCAGATTTCTAATTTTCACAGGTTTTGAAAACAGAGAAAGATAGAAGTATTATGTAAAGAAAAAAAATTGTGAAAAATAGCTATTACAGTACTCAAATGCCTATTTTTCTTTTACAGTAATAATTGCTCAATGCTCACTATAATTTCCTACCTAATTCTCTAGTGCAACAGGTATTTCTTGAAACCACATTTTATGTTAGTTCCACTGTACTATTTCAAATCAGCATTTTCCCCATAATACTATTTCCTGTACCTATGTATTTTCATGAAAATTCTATTGAGTTCAATATGGGTTTAGGATACTAATTGTTATTATTACACTTGTCTATAAAACATTTTAAAACTAAGTATTATTCTTTTCATTTCACTTCTATACTTAGTAGGAAGTGAAACAAAGCAGCATAATTTACTGACCAGGTATTCTGCGCAGATTAATTCACAGAGTTGGAACACAAGTCTGCAATCCAGTGGAAAGACACTATCTCTTATTTCAAAAGAACAGCATTTATTGAGTTACATTTATTTACTGGGAAACCCAGGTGACATTTTAAAATTCCATGATTGTGTATTTGAACTGAAGAAGAACACCAAATATTTGATAAGTATTATTAATTGCAATACAGCTATAGCATTTGTACTTTCTGTCCATTTTGCAAAATCATAACTTAACCTAGTATTATTCAGATTCTTTTCATACAGCTTTTATGATGGTCAAGGTTAACGTGCAGCAGGGAGATACTGCTCTGTCTTTCCACATTAGCTTCCTCCCACATAATCATGCACATTTTAAACAGGAGAATGAAACTGTGATTTCACAGAAACTGCAACTAATACATTTGAACTAACTACACGAATAGATACATAAACGTACTCAATATTGGGGAGTTTTAATGGTTGGCAGCACTCTTGTTTTTATTTTGGAGAAGGAAATATCATTTCTGTACTACCTTTTAGTAATATTTAACAATTTGCATAGCCTTAGAAATTATTTAATAGACATAAAGATTGATATTGCAGGTAGAAGTCATAGACTGATTGTCAAAGTTACTATAGATCATCAGATCCACATTTTATTATACATGTGCTACTTGGAGCAACTGAGTTACCTGAAAAATGGTAGTAAGAGTTAGCGATCTCTAATGGCTTAAAATATGGGTTACTGCTTGAAAAAATAGAATTGCTTCTTGACATTTTTGTTTGGAAAACTTGCTGTTTTGTTAAAAGAAATGGAAATGTTGCATTTTTAATGACCTTTAATAAAGAATTCTCATTGTGGCAGAGCATATCTCTGCATTTGCAACTTCAGTGAAAAAAAACTAGGCAGTGCTACCGCACTTTTGCTAAAAAGAAGCAGCACTTTCCACAGGGTCAACATATTTAAATAAAGGTTATATTTTGGAAGTTCCGCTCCATATTGTAAAAAACTGTATCTAGAGTTTATAATACTCTATTTGTGTCTTTTGCAGTCCCTTTTTGTTATTTCTCTTCTTCATTTTAAAATAGGATATTTAAATTTCAGACTCTGATAGAAGGAGTAAGTTTCATGAGAAGTGTCGTCATTTTAAAAGGCATTTTCTTTTCCTATACCATCTTTTTTTCTCTTAATCTTTTTAGATTAGTATTTTAGACTCATCTGAACTAACAAAACCCCCAAAAAACTCAGGAGGCAGGATTAAGAGATGAACCCATGATCATCTTAATTGTTTAATTCTTAGGTTTATGATGTTATTTTGGACAGCTTCCGTTGGCTTTCTGTAGGTGAGGCTAGTTGCAGGGGCTAGCTCTGAGCAGTTTGGACACAAGCGAGCCCATGCCCCTCTGTCTGTGTCATGCCACAGACATTTATAGACATAGCTGTAATAGACCATGCCTCTCTTTTCTGGTTATTTACTATTCTTCTTTATATGGTTAGTTCTTACAACCTTTAGGATTTCTTTCCACTAGTCTACAGTATGCAATCTTTTATACATTCTCATTTTGTTTTATTCTGTTCAGTCCTATATATTTTTTCTTAGAACCTCACTTTGTAGGAGAATGAATTTAATGAAATACTGTTAAGTGGTGTTTTCTCTTTCTCTGCTCCTGCACATGCCCTGCTGTAGAAATATTCCTGTTGTGTGTTATGCTTTTGGCATCTCATAAATGACTCTCTCATGGGAGAAAACACATTTGCCTTTTTCAGCTTTATAGTAACAGAGGACTCCCAAGAGTCAATTCTGCACTCCTGTGTTCAACTAGGTGCTCTTACATGAGAATGTTTGGATATGTACCTGCGTGTGAGTATTTATATATACTTAATAACAGGGAGATCTCCTAGGTCTTTCACTCTAGCTTCTTCCTTTCAGAAGCCACAGAAGCCTTATGATCCTCCAAAAGTATAAATGGAAGGATAGTATTTGATTTCCACTGCTGCTAGAATTCTACACAAAACTGATACTCACACACTAAAAATGAATATTCAATTAAAAAAGAGATATAAGTGAAGTAGTAGCTGTCTTTATTAATATGATAGAAAAGTTTATTTGTGACCTGTTATATAGGTTTGTTAGCCAAATGGTCATTGACAAAGCAGTCAAAATTTCTTCTTTTCAAAATTGTAAACTGTTTAGATATTAAAAAATTAATTGGGACTCACTTCTGGGGACCCTTTTGTGGTCTGTTTGGGTTTTGGACCTGTGGACAATGTTGCTTATTACACCAACACTCTTGGCTTGGTTTTATTTACATTGGATTTCTCTTTGAACACTGCTCTGTGGTATGTGATTTGAGTAAGGATTCAGTCTGAACAGGTGGGCAGAGAGGTCTGCAGCCTCAGGGTGTAAGAGTATGTGCAATGTAAGGATATCTGGTTTGTGAGGCTAGCTTGTGAGTGGCTACTCAGTATAAACAACCAGGGCAGGAGGCACGAGAAGTAATAAATTAAGCAGCCAGATACACAAACTCTAAGAACCAGGGGGTAACAGAGACACTAGCAAAGACCAGAGCTCTCAGATCACTGCCTGATGGGCCTTTGAAGGAGTCACCCAAAGCCTTGAGGCCAAAATGTTCTTCTTCAGTAGCTTTGTGGATAGGACAGTTTTTCAAGAATGGAGACCTGAGTTTTGGCACTCCTTAGCCTAAATCAGGACTGAGTCGGCAACTCCTGCTATAGGTTAGGGTGGAGCGGGTGGGAGCTGCCTCTCTGTTTCCTGTTGAAGCCAAACCTCTTTGCATCCAGGAAGTTCAGATTCACAAAATCCTGAGGAAAGCTTCATGAGGTAACATGTTTCTGCAGCTGGTAATTAGGACTCTTAGCTGTGCCCATCAAGACCTAATGTTTTCACCACTACACTTTTGTTTGTGCATTTTATATAATTTTAATGTTAAAGAAAAGATCAGTCTATAAACCCCTAAAATAATTCAGTCATGAATTTAGGACCATGATCCCTGTTTGACACTTGTGGATAATGTTAATGAAAAATAAAAAGATAAAAGCATAGTGCAAAGATAGAAAAATGTAGACATTGCAATAATTATCAGCTCTGTCTGGATGAATGATGATACATCTCATTCACATCCGGTACACTTCAGCGTAATACTAGGCTAAAGAATGCAGTACATCTTAAGCTGAACTCCAGAAGGGATAAATACATGTAATACATTATCAAGCACAGCAAGAGAAAGTTAACAAGGTAAAAATAGTAATTGCTTTCTATGCAAAGAGACAGGCAATGAGTCTTTTTCTAAGCTTTACAACTAGAGACAGTTTGCAAAATCACAGTTCTTACTTCACTTGTACAGCTTGTCCTACTAGCCAAAATAAAATGCCTAAGGAAACGTAAACTATTTCATGAAGAAAGCATTGCTTTGAAGAATTCTCTTTGCTATTTCATTCCTTTTTTATTGTGGTAACCTCAGGGACTTTTGACTTATGCATCAATGAATATTTCAAATCTTTAAGGTTAAAAAGAGCCCATCACCTGCACATTTTGGTTTTTAAAATGGTAACTTTGAATTGAATTGAAAATACTTTTTTTGATACTGTGAAACTGTAGAGCCAAAAGGAACATTTCTTTTTTTTTAAAAGAATTTACTCTCTTTTACTGTTGAAGTACCTGATGAACATCACAGGCTGGATGTAGCCACAAAGATGATGGAAAGCTCTGCAGCAATCTCCTGTTTATAATCCTAAGCACGGTAAGAAAAAGAAGAGTGGAAGACTGCCAGCCTATTTGCTACCTGCCTTCCTCATCTTCGGTCCTGCAGCAGATCCTGTGGTCCTTTAGTCTCCCTCTGTTATAGGCACCACCAACAGAAGCAATCCTGAAAACTCTCCTCAGGTCTAGGCAGTCATCATGCAGCTTCCACAGCACATTGCATTTGTCAGCTAATATCTTGTAGCACCCATTTTGTTGGCTGGCAGTGCTTAATGCACTTACTGTTCCATTTGTAAGTGTCCTGCTAAGCTCTTTTACACAGGCCATGAAATCACTCAACTCCTACATTCTTAAGACTAAGCATAAGACTAAGTGCAACTCAGTCTTTGGGACAGCACAGCTCACTACTTGCATTTTCTTTCTGGAACTGGAAATGGGACCTCTGCCAGTCCCTGAGGAATCCCTGATGAACCCCTCCCGGCTGAGCTTCCTTCCTGCCAGCATGAAGCACATTGCCACTGCCAGACCCAGTCCAAAGGTTTTTTCCAAGCCTTTTGGGTTTTTTGGGCTTGTTTTTTTTTTGGTGACAGAAATTTACCAAACTATACCATTCTCTACAGTCGGCCATTTTGGGCACTACTTTTCAGTAAAACAAAAAATGTTGGCAAATGTGTATTACTGTTCAGTGCCTGTGGAAGGAGAAGGATACTTCGTAACCTGCTCTAGTCAGCCTCTTCAAAAACCACATTTTTCTCAGGTCTGCAGGGCCATCCAAAGGACTGGGAAAAGGATCACTGAGATGATCAACAATGCACATATGAATGTGGGTGAATCTTTTCTACCGGAGTTTCATACTAAGATGTGATGCCACTAGTCATTGCTTAAGGGAGTAGAACAGCGACAAGACAAAAAGCAGATTCAGAAAGTGATTTTTTATGTACTATTCTTTGCAAAATTGTTAGAGTAAGTTCTGGGAGTTTCTGCTGAGATTTAGCAAAAGCATTTGCTGTGTGACACAGATTCCCCCTTACTGCACACAGAGGAAAAATTGTAAAGTCATGCATTGTCTTTCAGTAGAATGAGCAAGCTTGTGACAATAATGAGGATTTAATAGAGTGCTGAGACCATGCATCTTTTACCAAACAATAGGATGCAGCTTTCCTCTGATTTTTGTGAATAAAGTGGAAAACGGGACTGAGATAACAACAGGAATGCCTAGGAAGTTGAACACATATCAAGTATTTGCTACAGTTACTTGTTCCTAGAAAGTCATCTTCTTATGAATGAAAAGTATATTATGTGCAATTTAGTTATCAAGAATACTGAGATACATTTTTTAAATAAAAGGAACTATATAGTCCTTTTTTTGAAATCTGTAAACCTAACTTCAGAAATAGGGCAATACTGTAACACAAGAACTTCAGTATGATATTTTATTTATTTATTTATTTATTTATTTATTTATTAGGTGTTCTCTGATGTAATACTTAAATCAAAGGGATTAAATAACAGGCGGCAAAATGCTTCAAAAAAATGCTCAATGTAGTTTTAGTTCTAAACTGAATGTAAAGTAAATTTTATGGTAACACTAGACTGCAAGTACAAAGGGAACTCATCTTTCTACAACAAACCTAGAAAATTAACAGCATATTTCTACATTAAATGTTATAGAGTAGATTGACAGATGACATTAAGGTTGAATAGTAAATTTGAACATATACCTAAGCACCAGACATCCAGAAAGTATATAAAAATAATCATAAAACATACAAGTAAACAGCTTAGTTACAAACCATGGAGTTATTTTTATATATATTTGTATATGTGTGCATATATGTACATTTATGGATATATTTGTACTATAAGACCTTAAGAATGCTGGACATATAATAATTTACTATTAGATTTATTATAAACTGTAAGCTTTGAAGTCAAAAGTCAAATTAATTTGCAATACCCTGTAGTTATGGAAACATTCTGAAAGATTAAGAAGCAGAAGCAAAATATTTTTTTAAGCCTTTGTTTTAAATGCATTTTAAATAGTATTTTAGAAATTAAGACAAAAAAAGTTTACATAAAATGTGATTTCAGCTTTTTGTTAAATTATACGTTTTCATATCAGACCTTACCAAAAGGAAACCCCCAAAAAGCACAGAGAAATGTGGAAGGTTCTGTTTGTTATTTGTCCTTCAGACACTTACATCGCAGTACAAGTTTCACAAGTGTTTTGCATGCTTTATAGAGCAAGAAGGCATGATCTCACCAGAAAATTTTACATTAATTTTTCAAAATGGCAGTATCAGAAGGAGCAATAGACAGTGAGAAAGGGATATTTTAAACATAAGATCTTCACACTTTTTTTTTTTTTTTTATACCTTACACCGTAAGTGAGCATTTGGAAGGAATATGAACTCTGGAAAAGTGATGTGTTGGTTAACAAATATGAGAGAGAATCAACAGGAGAAGGTATGCAGGTCTAAATCTAGGAGGTGGAAACATAGTATAGGATGGAGCAAGCTAGATTGTGGAACACAGTAAATCAGATTAAATAAAGTGGTAAAGTATTGAAAGCTTATGATTATAGTCTGTATTTGAGCAGTCATTGAATGTTGAGATGTAAAATAATACAAAAATTGGGATCAAAAGGATTTCAATAGTAGAGATGAGATCAAAATGCACTGAACACCCCCCCCCCCCATATTATTTAATTTTCCAAAGTTCTAACTATTTTTACTGTTAAGTATGACCAATGAAGAGGTTTACAACAACATGAATTTGTGGAATTTTCGTAGATAAGGTCTTCAGATTTTTAAATTAATATAGACACAAAATATGGTTTCACTGATACCTGTGAAGAAGACAGAGTATTTTTCACCAATGCTACCACCATGCGAGTATGTAGAGTATGTACAATTACATGTAGAATTCTTGCATAACAAAGCTATGCATTTTAAATTTGGCTCAGGCTGTAATTCATTATTATTTCAGCTTTGATCCATCTTGTATATAGTACCTTATCATATAGAAACAGCATATGTCATAAGTGAGATAAGTCTCTCAGTGGGAAAACACCAGGGATCTTCCTGTAATGTTTATTTTAAGGAGATGAAATAAATGGTTCTCTTGGGTAAATTAGATCACTATATTTTCACAGATGAGTTCAAATGTACAGTCAAGTAGTAGGTACAGTTAAGAATATCACATATGAAAATAAGCAGATGCATGATAATCTGATCATCTGTTTCCAAGAGAAAAAATATTTTTTATTTACAGAATATCTAAAATTGGATTAGATCTTTTGGATTATTGTGGTTTAGGAAAGTAGAATCCTTGGGTGATCCAAGAGGCCAGTAATGGGTGAACATGCTGCCACTATCTGTAGGGGTCTCCATGAAATCCAGTCCAGGTCAGCAGTGGTTAGGAATGTAAATTTATGTAAAAGGAAAATGAATTTTAACATTCACTTCTTGAACTGTAATATAAAACATGATTCTTTAGGAGCTCTTACAAAATGAGTGAATTGTCTGCCCTTTTATTTACAGGTGAGCGAGAGTCATGACCCACCTAACCTTTCTTCTGAAGCCTGCAGCAACTGCTCTTTTTACCTTTGTGGAGTACTACTTTGTTATAGAGCAAGTAGTGTGGCCTGGTATGAGGAGATTTGTACAGAAAAACGTTTGTTTTGGAGGACCAGCACTATACATATTTGAGGGGGTTTAGTGCAGTCTAGCTCCATTCTGGTCCTGTGGACTGAATGACAATTAGCAGTTGGAGTGCATTAGGTGCATTCCTGGAGTGACTCTTCCAGTTCCATTTCATCCAACTGAACTAAAGCCAACTAAAAGGGGATGACTAGAAAATTCACTTAAAAAATGCATTCTGGGTGTGTGTGTGGGAAAAAAGCTAATGGTGATCTATCCTTCAGGTCTCCACGGTACCACCTTTCATCTCGCAGTGAAAGTGAGAAGGAAAAATTGCAGTTGAAGGATATACTGGAAGGTAGATTTTTTCTGTTAACCCTTAATTGGAAAGAGTAGGAAGAGTATCCAATTTCTGATAAAATCTAATTGTAAAAATGGACAGACCTGAATGAGAGGAAGACTTCCAAATGCATTTTGTGATATAGGATTTTGTTCTCTAGCCACTCTCACTTACCTTTATAGAAATCTTGATGGACAGAAATAGGGCTGGATAGAACAAGGAGATCAGCTGGATAGAGAGAGATAAATGAATACAGTTTTTCCACTTCTAGACTGGCCAGTTTTATCACAGAATCATAGAATGGCTGAGGTTGGAAGGGATCTCTGGTGGTTACCTTGTCCAATCCCCCTGCTCAAGCAGGGCCACCTAGAGCCAGTTGCCCAGGACCGTCTCCAGACAGCGTTTGGATATCTCCAAGGATAGAGACTCCACAACCTCCTGGCAACCTGTGCCTGTGCTCGGTTGCCCTCACAGTAGAAAAATGTTTCCTGATGTTCAGAGGGAACCTCCTGTGCTTCAGTTTGAGCCCATTTCCTGTCACTGGACACCACCAAAAAGAGACTGGCTCTGTCTTCTTTACACCCTCTCTTATGGATATATACATATTGATGAGATTTCCCCCTGAGCCTTCTCTTCTCTGGGCTGAACAGTCCCAGCTCTCTCAGCCTTTCCTCACAGGAGAGATGATCCAGGCCCTTCATCATCTTTGTGGCCCTTCACTGCAGTCTCTCCAGTATGTTGATGTCTCTCTTGTACTGAGGAGCCCAGAAGTGGACACAATACTCCAGGTGTGGCCTCACCAGTGTTGAGTAGAGGGGAAGGATCACCTCCCTCGACCTGCTGGCAACACTCCTCCTGATGCAGCCCAGGATACTGTTAGACTTCTTCGCCACAAGGGCACATTGCTGGCTCACGTTCAACTTGGTGTCCACCAGAATCCCTGGGTGCTTTTTTGCAAAGCTACTTTCCAGCTGGTCAGCCCCAAGCATGTACTGGTGCATGTGGTCATTCTTCCCCAGGTGCAGGATTTTTGACTTCCCTTTGTTGAACTTCATGAGGTTCCTCTCAGCCCATTGCTCCAGCCTGTTGAAGTCCCTCTGGATGGAAACATAATTATCAGTCACTTTTTCCAATTTTGCATCACCAGCAAACTTGCCCCACCATCTATATTATTAATGAAGATGTTGAACAGGATTGGACTCAGTATTGACTCCTTGGATACACAGCTAGTTACCAGCCTCCATCTAGATTTTGTACCATGGTCACCACCCTCTGGACCCATCTGTCAGCCAGTTTTCAGTCCACCTCACTGTCTGCTCATCCAGCCCATACTTGATCAGCTTGTCTATGAGGATCTTATGGGAACAGTATCTAAAGCCTTACTGAAGTCAAGGCAGACAATATTCACTGCTCTCCCCTTGTCTACAAAGCCAGTCATTTCATCATAGAAGGTTATCAGGTTGGTCAAGAATGATTTTCCCTTTGTGAATCCATGCTGACTACTCCTGATGATTTTCTTGTCCTTCATATGCCTGAAAATGGTTTACAGGATTAGTTGTTCCACCACCTTCCAGGAATCAAGGTGGCATTTACCAGCCTATAATTCTTACTGAATTCATTGCTCTGTTTGAAATAGGAAAGTAGTGAGTTTATTGAACTTAAGTTTTTTTGTTTACCATTGCACTGATGAAGAACCCAGTCATCAACATTGGAGACTTGATAGATTCAGTAACTGAAGTACAGGCATCCAGATTTTCAGGCACTTATATAGCGCCCAGATTTTTGCTGAGGTACACTTCTTAGGAGTAGTAACAAGTATTTCATAGGTAATGCTGAATAAATTAATTGCCTTAATACATATGCCTAGTGAACAGAATTCCATTAAAAAAAATGTGCCAAGGTGAAGAATCCATCATTTTGTAAATTGACTTAGATATTGAGTTAGCATTAAATATTACTTTCTGAGCAAGTTTTTAAGGGGGGCTAAATTTGGAATTAAAATGGTATTCTGTTATTTGGTTTAGGACCCACTGTAGAGTGATATATGAAAAAACCACACAACATTATTAGTATGTCAGCCCTCTTTCCCATTTTACATATTACTCTTGTAGATAACTGTTAGTCTTTAAAAGTAGGTCTCCACATTTTCCAGCATTATACTTTTCAAGTACACTGTTTAGTCTAAATAAAGTAAAAATCACCAGGATGGTAAATTTGAACTTTTCTTGTCTCTAAACTGGATAATATAAAACTAGCTCGGAGAAAATGCTTCATATCATACAGCTCACCGATGTCCAATAACGTACAGGATATATTCTGAGTTTATTGAGTTAGGCGATAAAACTTGTAAGTCATTGCAACAGAGGGAATATTTTTATTCTTCTTGTTTGAATCTGATCAGCAGAATATCTGCCAGATATTGAAAGAATTGTTTTTAAAATAGCAGAAATAAAACACTGTCTAATCCTTAAGGTGCTGTAAAAAGAGTGCTGAATGCATCTGTAAATGTTCTGGACACATAATACAAAGGGGATTACTTTTTTCTACAGCATAACAAAAAAGAGAAAAGAAATAGAATGAAATGAGGAAGAAACAGGTGAGGTAATAAAATGGAGACATGCAAAATTATTTTCTCATCTCTGGGGAAAGCACTGGAACCCCAAAGAATAGCAGTATTATTGTGTAACAGCAGTGCATTTTGATTCCACGTGTATTTTATATATGCATTTTCAAAAACAGAATCTACTTCAAAATGCTCTCCTTATGCTTTTTTAAATATGTTGGTAAATGAGGAAAGGCTTACTGAGGATGTGGTTTATTAACTGAAATGTGTATATTTGCTGCAACTTATTACTGTTAAAAGTAGGTTTTCTAAGCCAAGTAAATAATCAACTTAAAAAAAATAAAAACATTAGTGAGGGAAAAAGGGAATTAAATTTAATAGAAAATAATGTGCATAATCTCTAACTTTTTAGTATTTTTAGCATCTCCTTGATAATGTAGAAAATATGTTTAAGTCAGTCAGTCATTTTTTGTACTGGTGAAAAGTTCTGATATGCATCCATCAGAATATGAAATTAAATACAAGAATATATTGACTTTTTAAAACTGTTGTCTATCCAGCTTTATAAAATGAAATCTTTGCTTATGTATATCCAGAACAAAATATTTTTTTAAAAAAGACACAATTTGAGCTTACTGGGTGAAAGTAATGAGAGAAAAATTGCCTTATAGTATTTTCCTGTTTTTGAAGTCTCTTCGGATAGACTACTCAATAATAAAAAATGAAATAGTGCATGCACAGCTTTTTCTTCTGGGGACTAAATCTTCCCCATTTCTTTTGCTAGTGTGTTTCTCATATTTATAGTTACTTTCTGTTAATAAGCTTCCACCTTATGCTGTCTGATTTTTTTTTCTGTTAAAAAATCATATTACGCTTTTGTTGAACAAATTGACTATTATTCCTATTACAGCTGCATGAAGTTTTGCAGAAAGAATAAAAAAGCTCCTTATGCAGAAATTATGTTTGGTACTTAGAAATTATAAATCAGAATTGGAAAATTCCTAAATTTGATAGCTGATGATTTTATGAACATTTATCAGATAGCAATTTTTTTGAACATTAAGTAATCTTTCTTCTATGTCTTAAGTTTATAGAGAGAACTTTGTGCCAAATTTATTCCTATATAATTTCACTCTAGTAATACTATGAATTTGACTTCATATTTCCTAGAAGATGATTGACAGGTGAATAGATTCTGACTAGCTCTGCTACTTTTGTTTTTTCACTCTTTCATGTAAAGCAATTTCAGCTTTCTTAATGCTTTCAGATCAACCATACTGTTATCAAGGACGGACATGAGACTGTCCTGAAAGATTGTATCAGAACCTTTTGAACATGAGGAAGATCAAGATTCTGATTTAGTCTTTGTAGCTCGGGCATATTTTTACTCAAGTGGGAATATATTGATAAAATATATAAAAAAATGAGTTTCATGTCACATTGCCTCCTATAAATTCAAGTGCTTACAGCACAGCATCAGAACTGCAAAACATTTTGTTCCAGAGCATTAAAAGTTCTGTGAAAAAAAAATCTTCTAAAAAAGAAGCCCTTCTGCAGACTCAGTATCTGAGTCTAGCAAAATACTAATAAAAAATATTAAAAGATCTCTGGGCTATAGGCTATATTCTGCCCTCTGTCTACAGAGAGAAGGACATAGCTGATACTGATACTGTGATACAAATAATAAAATTAACGGTTGGCCAGCTTTGCAAAAGCTATTTGCGTTTGGTTTTTTTTTTTTTTTTTGAATGCTCAAATAAAATGCACACAGTGGTACTCAAAAGCAGACTGAAACACCTGTCATGAATGAAGGGGGAAGCTGAATGTTGAATGCTCTTTGTTATGGACTTAATACATCTCACTTAACTAATAATCTCAAGGACAGGCAGCCGTCCCAGCTACTTGTGTAGCCTCCCTGTATAAACAATGAGAAGAATGGACAAATCTTGGTACAGGATGAACTGGTCTCTGAATTGTCTCTCTTGTTATTGGCGAGCTTAACACCAAAAGTTTATACAAATAGAGCTGAGTTCATTAGTTCTGTAATCGGGCACTTTGTTTAAGTACCTAACAAAGGGCAGGTACTTAACACATTGAAAATTAAAGTATTACAGGGAATGAATTCCCCAATGCCTGTATTATCAGGCTTTTTTCCTATTAGAGCTTGTTGCATTTGTGTTGTCTAAACAAACAGCTGGGAGTAAATACTGCTTTTTTCTGAGGGGACACTTAAAGTGTGCCCAATCATGTATCTCCAGAAGTTCCCTATCAGAAGTATCACAGCAACAGTCCATTCAAAATAAGCCAGGAAATTTACCTTATTATCTGTCCTCAACACAACAAGATGCTATGCAAGAAGTAAGAAAGGTGTCGTAGTAGGTAGGATCCCGTAACTCAGATAGGCCCAGCTGTTACTGGGGGTTGCTGACTTACTACTCTTGCAGTTCATGGTGTTATAACTGCAGAAAATAAATACTGTTTTTTACAATTGGTTAGTTACAGAAATACACTAACATTATTGTAACAAAAATTGTTGCACCACACAATTGTACAAAGATAAGCTAACGCTAAAACAAGCTGGGCAATAGTCATCTCTAGTTGTTCTCCAAGCAGACCAAGAATATCCCACACAAAGCCCAGGAAGTCTTGAGAGCTGCTAGCAATGAGAAGACTGCATTTTGAGGCTATCAGGCTGCAGAGTCTGACATTATCAGAAGGCTGTGTCACATTTTGTACTTGGCTTCTGTCTCTGAAGTCGGAGCAATGGAAACAGTGACATTACATTTTTCCACTGTTTAGTCACTTGGAATTTTTATCTTTAAAACTATGCTACAATTCTTAACTTTTTGAAGTACAAAATCATACAAAATACTGTTTAAAATTTCTTCTCTGTTATGTATCTCCTATAAGATTTTGCATATAAAAAGTAATGAAAAATAATGAAAAGTAATAGTTTTTATTTTTGTAAATTCTACTTTTTGGCTTATCTATGAAGGAGTGAAGGAGAATATATTTGCTTATTTCAGTAGAATGATGGTCTGGTAGGAAACTCCTTTCTCTTCCCACCTCCCCCTCCATCTGATGAAAAGGGAAGAGTGTTGAAATACCACTCAGACATCTCTTGCCAATTGACGCTTTACTAACATTTTGATCAATATGTCTGCCTTTTCATCCCAGGAGCCATAGAAGGTAGGAAATTGCTAATTGGTGATACAGTTCAGAAGATCACATGAAATTCTCTGCCACAGGAAAATGAGCACTTTTTGTTTCACTACTGCTGTGAGGTGTGCCTTCTCAAACTAAACTGCAAAAGGGTTTTCTTTTTGTTTATTTCTGATTGCAGGTAGAAGTTTCTTCATGTGATTGTCCTTGTTTTCTATTGTTTTATATGAGGAAAAGCTTGTTTCTCTGGTAGCCCTGCTGTGTGATAAGCTGGGCACTTTTCTGACATTGAAGCTCCATGGATACACATTAATCCATAGATCTTAATTTACAGGCATTTCCTTAGAAGTGCTGTTGATGTTTATTTGTTGTCAACACAGCATAGCTGCTTTAGTTATAAACAATTAATGTTGTAAGTGCTCAAGTGCTGCACATATTCATTGCAGTTATTTCCTTCTCTTAGATCTCAAATTTTCCTTTAACAAAGTTTTTCATAAATAAGCCCTAAATAGACTAATATTCCATTACTGCGCTGTATTCAACACAAACTTCACTTTTTAAAATTAAATTTGGGGATATCTGGTGACCTGAAATATTGCCATGAAAATTAGATTATGTGATTGCATAAAACAATAAATTAATTATAATGAAATATTAACATATATCAAAATCCAGTAAAAGCCTTATTGTTCCTTAATTTCAGATCATATTTCAGCAGACTTTAAATGATGTTTCTGAGATTTCCTTAAAATCAACTCTGAAAAAGAAAATTAAAAAACAACCTACCCAATTTTATCTGTTTTTCATAGAACCATAGAACAGAATCATAGAAAAGTTTGAGTTGGAAGGGACCTCTAAAGGTCATCTAGTCCAACCCCCCTGCCATGGGCAGGGACATCTTCAACTAGAGCAGGTTGCTCAGAGCCCCGTCCAACCTGACCTTGAAGGTTTCCAGGGATGGGGCATCTACCACCTCTCTGGGCAACCTGTGCCAGTGTTTCACCACCCGCAGCATAAAAAATTTCTTCCTTATATCTGGTCTAAATCTACCCCCCTTTACTTTAAAGCCATTCCCCCTTGTCCTGTCGCAACAGGCCCTGCTAAAAAGTTTGCCACCATCTTTTTTATAAGCCCCCTTATAAAATAAGGTCTCCCCGAAGCCTTCTCTTCTCTAGGCTGAACAACCCCAACTCTCTCAGCCTTTCTTCACAAGAGAGGAGTTCCATCCCCCTGATCATTTTCGTGGCCCTCCTCTGGACCTGCTCCAACAGGTCCGTGTCTTTCTTCTGCTGAGGCCCCCAGAGCTGGACGCAGTACTCCAGGTGGGGTCTCACCAGAGCAGAGGAGAGGGGCAGAATCCCCTCCCTTGACCTGCTGGCCACGCTTCTTTTGATGCAGCCCAGGATACGATTGGCCTTCTGGGCTGCGAGTGCACATTGCTGGCTCATGTCCAGCTTTTCATCCACCAATACCCCCAAGTCCTTCTCGGCAGGGCTGCTCTCAGTCCCTTCATCCCCCAGCCTGTATGGATACTGGGGGTTGCCCTGACCCAGGTGGAGGACCTTGCACTTGGCCTTGTTAAACCTCATGAGGTTCACACGGGCCCACTTCTCCAGCTTGTCCAGGTCCCTCTGGATGGCATCCCGTCCCTCAGGTGTGTCAACCACACCACTCAGCTTGGTGTCATCTGCAAACTTGCTGAGGGTGCACTCGATCCCACTGTCTATGTCATTGATGAAGATATTAAACAGTACCGGTCCCAGTACGGACCCCTGCAGGACACCACTCGTCACCAGTCTCCACCTGGACATTGAGCTGTTGACCACTACCCTCTGGATGCGACCATCTAACCAATTCCTCACCCACCGGACAGTCCACCCATCAAATCCATACCTCTCCAGTTTAGAGAGCAGGATGTTGTGGGGGACCGTGTCAAAGGCCTTACAGAGGTCCACATAGGCAACATCTGTAGCCCTTCCCGTGTCCACTGATGTAGTCACTCCATCACAGAAGGCCACTAGGTTAGTCAGGCAGGACTTGCCCTTGGTGAAGGCATGCTGGCTGTCTCAAATCACCTCCCTGTCCTCCATGTGCCTTAGCATAGCTTCCAGGAGGATCCGTTCCATGATCTTCCCAGGCACAGAGGTGAGACTGACTGGCCTGTAGTTCCCCGGGTCTTCCTTTCTTCCCTTTTTAAAAATGGGGGTTATGTTTCCCCTTTTCCAGTCAGTGGGAACTTCACCGGACTGCCATGACTTCTCAAACACAACGGATAGAGGCTTAGCAACTTCATCCACCAGTTCCTTCAGAACCCGCGGATGGATCTCATTGGGTCCCATGGATTTGTGCACCTTCAGGTGCCTTAGATGGCCTCGAACTTGATCTTCTCCCACAGTGGGCAGCTCTTCATTCTCCCAGTCCCCGCCTTTGCCTTCTGCAGCTTGGGCGGTGAGGCTTGAGCACTTGCCGGTGAAGACCGAGGCAAAAAAAAAGAGATAATCAGAGATAATCAGATTATCAGATGATCTGAATACTTCGTTGTCACTAAGTTAAAAAAAGGCTTTAGTGTTACAGTAACAATTCATTTCTGAACCAGAAACACTAGGCCAAATATGGATCTCTTTTATTGTGTAAGTAATGCACGGGCTTCAGTAGGCTAGGTAAAACCCATAGAAATTGACCTTAATGTGAAAATTCTTTTCCCAGTTTCCTATGTGCAGAATGGATCAGACCAGGGTATCTAGTATGAAAATTTAACTTTCATTAATGTTATCAATGTTGTCCCTCTTTACAGTGCCATGTAGTCTAGTTTCTAGATGGATGCCACACTCCATAAGCTTCAACTGATTTTTTTTGCCTAGCTATGTTTCTCTTGGACACAGTGGTTCTCCATAGCCCACACACAAATATTGACTTCATGCTCTCTCATCTTGTCTAGATATTTTCTTAAATATGGTGATTACAGATATAACATTTATTCTAATTTTCTACTCTTAATGTTTTGTTCTATTGCCTGGAATTATAAATAGATAGTAAATCTTTCATTAAGTAGAATGATTTTCCATCAACAAAGAACCCTGCTTATATTAAAAATTATTTAAAAATAAAAATTGTACAAAAGTGTACAATTTTGAGATTTCCTTTTGCATTACACTCAGGTGACTGAAGAAATTAGATTAGCTAATGTCAGCTAAAAAAGAAATCAGTCTTAGTTATGTTAACTTATTGGGCAGATTTTTTGGTTGTTTTTTTTTTGTTTGTCTTTGAAACTGTGCCCAGAAGAATGAAAAGAAAGTTAGTTGAAATATCTTAGAGATTGGGTGGTGATGGGAGGTGTTTTAATGACAGTCTTTGTCATAAAAAATCTAGTACAGAAGATATTCACATAGGCAAACTTTTAATATTTAGGTCTCAGTTCAAGATAATACTAAACTGGGACTTGAATACTGAGCGCCTGTGTGTGTAAAATTAAGTACTTACTTAAATGTGAATCATACAATGAAAAGCCTTACATGCCTACACCTATGCCTACACCTACACCGATACCTATACCTAGACCTATTTTACCCTAGGAAATGATGACTGGTTCATTTTTCACCGTTCTATTTAAAAATTATAATAAAGGGGAACTGATCTAATATTCCTTAAGTAACTGAAAGGTAACATCAGCGTAGGTATTAATTGATGCAAATTCCTTGGAATACTGTACCACAGATACTGCTTACTTTTCCTCAAAGCCAAAGGAGAAAAGCACAGATTGTCACTGACTGGGGGAAGAAGAAAATTGATCCATGCCAAGAACATTTTACCATTGGTACTTGTTTGATGTCAGCTGTGCATTCTGGAAGATGAAGCAATCTCCTAGGTGTTAAGGCCACACCAGTATGATTGTGTATACCCATATTTCAAAATTACTTGGAGACCATCATTGGTTTTAGTATTTTCACATCATGAAACACCACCTCAGAAGTGAGCCATTGAAAGTAGTAGTGGCTTTGTCTACAGAGCAAACCTGGATGGGTAGTTTAGAACAGATGGTTAAATTTGGACATAAATCCCATCCTGTGCTGCTCAGGTATTTCAGCATATTCTTCCTTGAATTATGTGGTACGCTTACACTCAGGTGTCAATGGGTAGAATTCCTTTCACTGTCTGTTTCATTCCTTTCACAGTCATACAGGCTTGCTCTGTAGTCATAGGGAAGAAATAGACCCTTTCAGAGGATGATTCCTCCCAACTATTTTAGACGTTTATCTTCAGATGGGATGAATCACCCTCTGGAGGTGCTTCTCTGTCTTTCTATAAAAGAAAAAAGCCAAATGATAGGTTTAAAGTAGGTTACTAATTCTTCAGCAGCTAAATATAGTTGTGACTAATTCCAATCAAGGTGAAATAGGCCTTGATAAGGGCCAGTATCTAAAAATTGTATGCAACTTTGTTGTTAGCTGTAAATGGAAAGATCACTTGGGTCACCACATGACAGGTTGGAGTCAAAATGGACTCACAGACTGTATTCTGCAAAAAAATGTGAATGTTAAAAAATTAATACCTATCAATAAATGTTTTCTTTAGAGTTCTGGTGATGATTAAAACATGTAACTTTTGCCAACTTCATTAGGTGAAAAGATGCAGATGGCATTTTTCTGTTAAGATATGACTATAAAATCCTTGCTAAGAAGCAGAAACTTTTGTTTTTAAAAATATTATATTTAGTTGCAAATTATATTGTATCACAGTTACTTATAACAATACTGATTCCTTTTGATTTCCAATTTCTCAACTTGTCACAACAGTTTTATACCAGTCTTAAAAATTTACAGCCACCAGTTATTTCTTGAGACATGTCAAAAAATAGCAAAAGCTGAAGTTTCATGACCCAGGCCTCTTCATTTCTGCATTTATATACCTTTGAGTATTTATTTTGTGCAGATTGCTTTTGGGACAACTTCTCCTGTAAATTGCATGTTTACTTTTTATCATGTATTTTTAACTTCAAAAAAGAATGTTTATATCTTGACAGTTCTCTATGTAGCAGTGAGAATATTGAAATATGTACATACAGCTTTAAATTACACAATTAAACCTAGTTATGTTGTTATATTAAATACGTATTTATCATATTTAAAAGTGACATTTTGGAAAAAACTCAAGTTCACTAACACGGAGAGTTTTGCCAAGTGATCATTAATCACATTTGCTACAGACACACATCTGAGAGCTTTGTCACAAAACTAAGCTGTGAGATAGATGGTGAGGTGGAATCACACTGCCACATTTATAAATAAAGAATAAAGATAATTTAATTTAAATAATTCCTGGAGGTTGAGGGGGTGCTTACGAAGGAAACAAATGTGAAAGGCAGATGGAAGAGACAGAAATGGAAGCTACACTCTGAAAGCACTAATTGTGTGAATTATATTGGTAGCCATATACTACAGACAGACTGAACTTTCTTGAGATCCTACTGAGTTAGGAATAGTCTTCTTCAGCTGGAAACATTTGTTTTTCCCACTGAATCTCCAAAGAACCTAAGGCAAATGCTAACACAGTGACTTACTTTTCAGACAAAGTTAGCTAAGATAAGTCCCACCAAAGACAAGTAAAATACAAGGTTTTCTGGAGATGAAAGAAACCAATAAATGTGTCCATATTTCACTCAGTTATAAAAATAATGACTTTCCCTTCCCCCTTTGGCCTCCTCTTCATTTCACTATTCTTGCTCAGTTTTTAAATCTACTAGAATGTCTCAAACTAAATGTTGATTAATGGCTCTGCAAAGTGTGTTGTTTTTTTTCCCCACATCCACCCTTGAAATGGAGCAGCATAGATTTGCTCAACAAGTTCTTGTCTCTCATCTTTAACCAGACAAAAGAGCAAGATAACTTGGAGTAGTGTCATGAAAATCCCATGTCCAGAGTCAAAGAAAAGCACCATGAGACAAGGATATAAAAGTTGCTAGACGAAGTCGTTGATTCCTTAACATTTTTCATTCTCATTATGGTCTTTATAACAGGTCTTTTTAACAAGGCTTCCTTTTGAATATAGTACTCATGCTATTATAGTCACAAGGACAATAAAGGTTGTGGTTTTCTCTTTTCTTATTGCAATCATTTTTTGTCAGGAGAACAGATTACTTTGGTACCATTTATCAAACTAACCATAATCTTAGCTCTGGGAAAAAATTCAGAGTTCTTAAAGTACAGAAAAAGGCGCAGAAGGATTTGAAGTTTTCTGATAACAATATGTTTCTCGCCTGAGAATCTAACTCTTTTTCTTCCCAGTTATCTCACTCCTGTTTCCAGTGGGAGCAATTATGTAATTCTGACCACCATAGCCACACTCTGACAATGACCTAAAATTAAAAGAACTGATTTTTCTTTTAAAATGTAATATTATTATTCTTTTGACGTAATCATCAGAAACTGATGATATGTATGGCAGGTGCAGCTTTCTTCTCTTTCCCTCTTCCCCAGCTCGCTTGTCTAATTTACTCATTCTTTTTAATCTTATCATTTTACCTCTGCTTATATGGATGTCTTAAATTAATAAGGAGAGATCACTGCTAAGACAGCTTAGCATTCATTTCTCTCTCTCCTCTTCCCCTTTTTTTTAATTTCTCTGGTGAAAGCTCCAGTAAAAGACATATTTTATGTAGACTGCATTTGATATGGATTGGAAAAGTATTAGAGATACATCTTGCCTTCTGACAGAGTACACACTTCCAAATTTTTTTCTGAAAAGGTCCACAGTTCACTTGCCTGCATCAAAATTAGTAAAATTTCTTCCTTAGTAAGAGCTGGGGGAAAAAAAGAAAAAATAAAAAAGATTATGTGGGTAGGATTAAAATCCAGAGTGTAGAGACCAAGATTTGTCTGAGCTTCTGTGTACTAGGTCTGGCTGGGATGGAGCTAATTTTCTTCATAGCAGCCCGTATGGTGCTGTGTTTTACATTTGTGACTAAAACAGTGTTAATAACAGACTGATGTTTTGGCTATTACTGAACAGTGCCTGCACAGCTCCAAGGCCTTCTCTCTTACTCTGCCCCCAGTGAGTAGGCTGGGGTTGGGCAAGAAGTTGCCCTTACACAACAGAAATGGGGCCCTGGAACTTGAGGGCCAGGCAAATGAGGATGTAGAATCATAGAATCATAGAATCATTGAGGTTGGAAAAGACCTCTAAGATCATCGAGTCCAACCGTCGACCCAACACCACCACCCACTAAACCATGTCCCTAAGTGTAGATGAAGGTCCATCCAGGGGGTCACCTAGGGTGAGGCGGTCAGCCCCACGCATTATGACTGCCGCTGCTAAGAAAAAAAGGAGGGTAATTGTCGTAGGCGATTCCCTTCTGAGGGGAACAGAGGGCCCTGTATGCCGACCAGACCCATCCCACAGGGAAGTCTGCTGCCTCCCTGGGGCCCGGGTCAGAGACATCACTAGGAAACTCCCTGGTCTGGTACGGCCTTCTGACTACTACCCACTGTTGGTTATACAGGCTGGCAGTGATGAGGTTGCAGAGAGAAGTCCTGCAGTGATCAAAAGGGACTTCAGGGCACTGGGGCGACTGGTTGAAGGATCGGGAACACAGGTAGTGTTTTCCTCTATCCCTACAGTGGCAGGGGAGAATATTGAAAAGAACAGGAAAACACACCTGATAAACACGTGGCTCAGGGGCTGGTGCCATCGGCGGAATTTTGGCTTTTTTGATCACGGGGAGGTTTACACGGCACCGGGCCTGCTGGCGGCAGATGGAGTCCAGCTGTCTCACAGGGGAAAAAGGATCATGGCTCATGAATTGGCAGGGCTCATTGAGAGGGCTTTAAACTAGGTTCGAAGGGGGAAGGGGATAAAACCAGGCTCACTAGAGATGAGCCTAGGGGTAGCATGCCAATGCTGGGGGTGAAATTGAAAGCCCAGCTCAAATGCATATACACCAATGCCCGCAGCATGGGCGGCAAACAGGAGGAGCTGGAAGCCATTGTGCAGCGGGAGAGATACGACTTAGTCGCCATCACAGAAACATGGTGGGGTGACTCTCATGACTGGAGTGCTGCAATGGATGGCTATAGACTCTTCAGAAGGGACAGGCGAGGAAGGAGAGGCGGTGGGGTGGCCCTGTATGTTAGGGAGTGTTTTGATTGTATAGAGCTCAACAATTGTGATGATGATACAGTCAAGTGTTTATGGGTAAGGATGAGGGGGAAGGCCAACAAGGCAGATATCCTGCTGGGAGTCTGTTATAGACCACCCAACCAGGATGAAGGGGCGGATGAAGCATTCTACAAGTGACTAGCAGAAGTCTCTCAATCGCTAGCCCTTGTTCTCGTGGGGGACTTCAGCTTCCCGGACGTCTGCTGGAAATACAACATGGCAGAGAGGAAGCAGTCTAGGAGGTTCCTGGAGTGTGTGGAAGACAACTTCCTGACACAGCTGGTAAGTGAGCCTACCAGGGGAGGTGCCTCGCTCGACCTGCTGTTTACAAACAGAGAAGGGCTGGTGGGAGATGTGGTGGTTGGAGGCCGTGTTGGGCTTAGCGACCATGAAATGGTAGAATTCTCAATTCTTGGTGAAGTAAGGAGGGGGGCCAGCAAAACCACAACCATGGACTTCCAGAGGGCAGACTTTGGCCTGTTCAGGACGTTGGTTGAGAGAGTCCCTTGGGAGACGGTCCTGAAGGGCAAAGGGGTCCAGGAAGGCTGGACGTTCTTCAAGGAGGAAGTCTTAAAGGCGCAGGAGGAGGCTTTCCCCATACACCGTAAGAAGAACGGGCGGGGAAGACGACCGGCCTGGCTGAACGGGGAGCTCTTGCTGGGACTCAGGAAAAAAAGGAGAGTTTACCGCTTGTGGAAGAAGGGGCAGACGACTCAAGAAGAGTACAGGGATCTCATTAGGTCATGCAGAGAGGAAATGAGAAAGGCAAAAGCCCAGCTAGAACGTAATCTGGCCGCTGTCGTTAAAGACAACAAAAAAAGCTTTTACAAATATATTAATGACAAGAAGAGAGCCAAGGAGAATCTCCATCCTTTATTGGATGCGGGGGGGAACATTGTCACCAAGGACGAGGAAAAGGCTGAGGTACTTAATGTTTTCTTTGCCTCAGTCTTTAACAGGCAGATCAGTTATTCCCAGGGTACTCGGCCCCCTGAGCTGGAAGACAGGGACGGCGAGCAGGATGAACCCCCCATAATCCAAGAGGAAGCAGTCAATGACCTGCTATGCCACATGGATGCTCACAAGTCTATGGGGCCGGATGGGATCCACCCGAGAGTGCTGAGGGAGCTGGCGGAGGTGCTCGCCAAGCCACTCTCCATCATTTATCAGCGGTCCTGGTTAACGGGGGAGGTCCCGGACGACTGGAGGCTTGCCAATGTGACGCCCATCTACAAGAAGGGCCGGAAGGAGGATCCAGGGAACTACAGGCCTGTCAGCCTGACCTTGGTGCCGGGGAAGATTATGGAGCGGCTCATCTTGAGGGCGCTCACAAGGCATGAGCGGGACAACCAGGGGATCCGGCCTAGCGAGCACGGGTTCATGAGAGGCAGGTCCTGCCTGACCAACCTGATCTCCTTCTATGACCAGGTGACCTGCCTAGTGGATGAGGGAAAGGCTGTGGATGTGGTCTGCCTGGACTTCAGTAAGGCCTTTGACACCGTCTCCCACAGCATTCTCCTCAAGAAGCTGGCGGCTCACGGCTTAGACAGGTGGACTCTGCGCTGGGTCAAAAACTGGCTGGACGGCCGGGCCCAGAGAGTTGTGGTGAATGGAGTCAAATCCAGTTGGTGGCCGGTCACAAGCGGTGTTCCCCAGGGCTCAGTTTTGGGGCCGGTCTTGTTCAGTATCTTTATCGATGATCTGGATGAGGGGATGGAGTGCACCCTCAGTAAGTTTGCAGACGACACCAAGTTGGGCGGGAGCGTTGATCTGCTCGAGGGTAGGAAGGCTCTGCAGAGGGACCTGGACAGGCTGGATCGCTGGGCCCAGACCAATTGTATGAGGTTCAACAAGGCCAAGTGCCGGGTCCTGCACTTGGGCCACAACAACCCCATGCAGCGCTACAGGCTTGGGGAAGAGTGGCTGGAAAGCTGCCCAGCAGAGAAGGACCTGGGGGTGCTGGTCGACAGCCGGCTGAACATGAGCCGGCAGTGTGCCCAGGCGGCCAAGAAGGCCAATGGCATCCTGGCCTGTATCAGAAATAGTGTGGCCAGCAGGAAAAGGGAAGTGATTGTGCCCTGGTGAGGCCACACCTCAACTGCTGTGTTCAGTTTTGGGCCCCTCACTACAAGAAGGACGTTGAGGTGCTGGAGCGTGTCCAGAGAAGGGCAATGAAGCTGGTGAAGGGTCTGGAGAACAAGTCTTATGAGGAGCGGCTGAGGGAACTGGGGTTGTTTAGCCTGGAGAAAAGGAGGCTGAGGGGAGACCTCATCGCTCTCTACAACTCCCTGAAAGGAGGTTGTAGCGAGGTGGGTGTTGGTCTCTTCTCCCAAGTAACAAGTGATAAGACAAGAGGAAATGGCCTCAAGTTGTGCCAGGGGAGGTTTAGATTGGATGTAAGGAAAAATTTCTTTACTGAAAGAGTGGTGAAACATTGGAACAGGCTGCCCAGGGAAGTGGTGGAGTCCCCATCCCTGGAGATATTTAAAAGACGTGTAGATGAGGCGCTTAGGGACATGGTTTAGTGGGCATGGTGGTGTTGGGTTGACGATTGGACTCAATCTTAGAGGTCTTTTCCAACCTTAATGATTCTATGATTCTGTGATTCTAAGTTGGGAGGGGACACAGCTGGGACAGCTGACCCCAACTGTCCAATCCCATACCGTATGACATAATGCTCAGCAATAAAAGCTGTGGGTAGTCTTTCCAAGGTAGCAGTTGCTCAGAGATCAGCTAGGCATTGGTCTGTTGCTGGGAGGTGCTGAGTGATTGCCTTTGTATCACTTCAGTTTTTTTCTTTCTTTCTTTCACTTACTAAACTGTCTTTATCTCAACCCATGAATTTTTCTCATTTTTGTTCTTCTGATTCTCTTCCCCATTCCACTGGCGACAGTGGGACTGCCCGAGCTACTGGCTGGGGTCAACCCACCCCATCCTGCTACAGCCAATGAAGATCAACAGTGTAGGGTGGGATTTAGTTACCTAAATGTACCACTTGAGATGCCCTAAGGTATCCTGACTAGACCCGGCTGGCGCTCAAGCAAGATATAGGCATGACATACCTCCGCTGTCATATCTATCACACTCTGTTCTCCTTACCCATTCCCCCTCTTCCTAGGTTTATTTTTTTGGTGGAGCTTAAGAAAGTATTGCCAGATGGGCCCAGCAGAGTTTGGAGAGCTACTCCTCCATCCCTAAAATATGTCACCTGAATCTGGAGTCTTTGGAATCCATTGAGCCAATGAGCCTGGATTTTGTGGTCCAGTGCTACATATTAGACATGAATAAGAAGATATGGTGATGGCCGAGCATGTCAAATTACACTATGTGCCTATATTTTAGAAATGGAATAGGTCCCCAGATACCCTTTGACTGTGATAGATGCATAGATAGTTTGCATACAGTCAACACCCAGGCACTTAGATGTTGACAGCCAGAATGGAATTTAACCTTGTACATAGTCACTGTTCAACTGGGCCAAAGAATAAGCTTTGCATTGTTTTTTATTATTTAATACTAGTTTTAAGGAGGTAACAGCTAGAATTACCTATAAAGTTTAAAATTTACTTTGCTAAGCCCTCTACAAGGAGAAACGGCATTCTCTTTCTTCATTGCATGCTGATATATGACAATATATACAGCATTACAAATTGGAGAAAAAAACTGCAGAGAATGACATGATAACCATGCTTATTTTATGTTCATAATCTATGTCTGTTCTCTCGGTCACAGAGTGGTATTAATATATGAGATTTTACTACTAAGATTCAAAATGGAAGAATATCCAAAGCATCTGCCCTTTGTTTAACAGTGCATTGAAATCTGTTACTTTAATGCAGCTGAACAAAACAAAACCTCTTAAAAAAGGCAGATGAGAAGCATTGACATTGGTGATAGGTGAAGGGCTTATAACAGGAAAGTAAAATTTGCTGGACTGCTTGATGACCTTTTCCTAGAGAAAGTCCACACTAAATGTATAGGCAGGAGAATATAATAACAGGAAATTTTATCAGAGAAGGTGAGGAAGTGGGCAGAGGAAATAACCTCAGTTATTAAATGATCACAATAACACAGCTGAATAAAGAACTGGGTAGAAGAGTGGCCATGGCAGAGCTAACTCATATCTTCAAGACAAATAAACCAAGTAGGGGTGAGACAGTAGGAGCCTAAACATTTGTATCACATAGGAGTCCAACCTGTACATGGGTAGTGTGATATCAACATCCCAGACTCCCCTTTAGCCCTTTGAGGTCTAAAAGCATCCAGACCTAATTAAGTCATTGATATGTCATTTATTAAATAATATACTGGAGAAGACAACATGAAAAATAAAATTAATTTATTGAAAAGGGCACATGATTTTGACCCAGATTACCCAGAAAGGAGGAGGAAGAGGCTTTTACTGGTGAGGTGAATCAGAAGAAATGTTAAAGCTCAGGTGAAAAGTGAAAAAGTATGATAGATTAGATAACAGAAACTGAAGTAAGTCATAAAGCATATAAGCGTGTGGTGAATGTACAGGGAAACAATGAAATTACACAATGTTTTTTTTAATGAAAAAGCAGAAACTAAAGAGGTTAATAATTGCATATACACAAAAGTGGACTGGACAAGCAAATTACCATGTAGATCAGTTGTGGAAAGACAGGCAAGAGCACAGGAGACAGCAATTATGTCTCTGTTATTATCCAACTGACAAAATAGATGGGCTCCCAGACACTCTTACCTATGGATTCATATGGAGTCTGTTCAGAGACTGGACTTTGATGTGCTGGATTGTGGGTAAGATCCTGCCTTCTTAGTCTGTTTAAGCAGGAGAAATCAACAGGAATTAACCCTTGATCTGGACATCATAGAGAAAAATGTGATTCTCCTGCAAGATGAAGATACATGTGAAAAGCAAGATGGTGCTAAAACAACTTCTGCTTGTTTGGAACATTTTATTTTGCTAGACTTACAAAAATCTAGCAGAATTGCATTACCTTTTTCCTCCAAAATGTAATTACTGACTTTCTGGAATATAGACTTCATCTGTGGAGGGACAAAGTATATATTATTAAAAATGCTTTAATTTGGTTAACATGTAGTACTTTGCAGTCTGTAGTTCCATGTTCAGTATGCATAACTTTTTGACCTTTGAAAATGTAGCTAATATATCACAAAACCTCTTGCAATCATTCAAACATTTTTGTGCCATTAGTTTCTTCAGTGTGTCCCTGTGCGCACTGATAAATGTTAAAGTGTCTTGTTATAAGGATAGCACTCAAATTTCATTCTCTGAAGTGTGTGAACAGATAGATGCTGCATTATAGTGCTATTACTGACATTTTAATTCAGAGGCAAGGCCACCAACACTTACAGCTACTGCTGTTCTATTAAATATTTGTCAGCGAAAGAGGCTGAGGATTGCTTCTTTCATATTTCTTGTACATGCTGAGCTATACCAAAGACGAAATGTCAGGTAAAAATCAGTGCATACCCTTTTTCTGATAGCAAAACTCTTAGCTTGCATACAGAAACTGTGGCCTTTAAAGAATATGCTATCGCAATGAGTACTGTGATCCTTTAATTGAAAAGCAGTGTAGGTAGATAATGGTGCAGGTTAGAGACATGTCCACGATGTGTGTCAATTATGCATGAAAAAAATGGAGACTTCGTATGACGAGGGGGATAAAATCAGTCTGATATAATCATAGTAGAGAGACACTTTCCCCATAACTCCCACATGAAATTAGAACTTGTAACTTTTAAGTGACGCTGTGGGGGCTGGTTTATTGCTAATGCTTTTGAATAGGCCCTGCAGGGCTTGTGCACTTTTAGTTTCTTGGTAAGTACTTTGAGCATAAATGGAGCTTAAATGAACTGGTGTGATAGACTCTCATTTCTGTAACACCTGTAAAATTTCCACTATAGTCATCCCCTGCTCTGTCTCATCCTCTTGCTTGATAGTACTGTGCGTGACAGTATAAAATTCAGAGACAGGATTTATTTGTTTATTTATTTTAAAAGCTGGGGGAAAAGGAGAAAGGGCGTTTCAGAAAAACAAATTATTTAAAAGTAGTAACCATAATCTGCCCAATGTACTGTTAGCCTTCGAGTGAATAGCTCTGCTTTCACCAGCATACAGCATTTCAACTAATCCCAAGTGCTATTATCAATGCAGTCAGCCATAAAAATCAAGTACCAATACAGTTAAGCGTGTCTGTGGCATTGACAATTTGTGCCACTACTGATATTGAAGGGGTTAGACATAAGTTATCATTTGTATTATTTTAATTTTTTTAAAAATACATATTTTACATTTTTTTAAAAAATAACTTTTCTTGTCTTCATCGTCCTTTCAAAGAAAGAAATATGTTTTTTTCTCCTCTGTCTTAGCGGAAGAAGACTGAGTTTTAGTGTCTGCTCTGTCAGGGAAGGATTGAGTGAGAAGGAAGCTGAGAGTCTCACTGAGGAGATTGGGGAAGAAACTGCGTGCGAGATAGATAGGTTTTGGGGGAAATGGAACTCTGGAAAGACCAAAAGATTTGTAATGTTTCTCTTTGGCACAGTTTTAAGTGGGTGGTTCTCTGGGTAGATGGGATAAGAAAGTTTTTTCTCCTAACCTTATGCTGTAATTTTTGGGTGAAAGTTGGAGAATTTCCGGATGTCAAGAACTATAAATTTTGGAATTCTCTGAATTTTCCTTTATCATTAACCATAGTGAACCTCAGAAATGGGCTTCATGTAGCTTTGGGAAAGTTCCTATCCTGTGCTTCAAACTTCTTTAGAGTGCCTATTACATAGTATGATGTAGTATATTTGTCTTCAGATGATTCTATTTTGCTAAAGCAAAAAGGTATCCATAGACAGCTGGAGCATCCTTTAAGCTTAATGCTCATTCAGCACTACAGAATATTAAAAAATCGTTGAAGTTATTAATATAGTAACTTCATAATTTGTAATAATATAATATACAGTGCATGATGTAAGTTGCTGACATAAACACAACCTCTGTAGCTGGGAACTAAGGCAATGGCTGAGTGATTACAAATAATGAGGAATATTTTGAAAACAAACCCTATCACTTAAATTAATGTTATTTTCCATGTTAAAAGACTTTCAGAAATAAATTAAAATATTTTTGTGTGGATCCAAAACAGTTAAAATCTGGTATTGCATTATAATCTTTGAAATCTAACTGAATGTGTTTGTACTACACTGCAATTCAAGTAACTACTGTTTATGCCTATCAACAAGTTATCTAACCTTTCTTCAGAAAAAAAGAGAAAATTAGGCATTCAGAAGTAAAAGTCTGTCAGTTATGTAGGCTCAGTTTCATCTTAGCTAACTTCAGTACTTAATTGAAATACAAAGATGGGAACCTATTTGCTTCCCAATCAATGAAGAAATTATATACCTCTAGACTGTAAGGGGCCAGACACACCTGGAAGTGCTATTTCTTCCCACTGAAAATAGCAGGAGTGTTCAGGAACTTAGAATTTTAAACTCTCAATCCATTTAAACTTGCATAAGCCAATAGTTGTATCAAAAGAAAACAGATGGTCTTCCCTTAGTCTTCCTGGTTGCTCATTCCTGTCCCAGACTCCACCACATCTTGCACCCACATAGACACACCAAAGAACGTCCAGCAGCACTGGATCCCAGCTGGAGCTTGCCACTGCAAGGTGAAGGGTGCTGTGATATTGCATTTTCAGTTAATGCTCTGACTGTACTGAATTACTGAATACTGAAGTACTCGGCATTAGAAATATCAAACTTTGTAATATAGACTAAACCACAGCAGAACCTGCTGGAAAAAAATTTAAAATCATTTAGATATGCTCTATGTGTATGCACTGTATATTATTGGTAACTCACCTATGAAAATCCTCACTGAATCACATCACCAAACAAATTTTACGCAACTGCAATTTCTCAAGTAACAGCAGGCTTTTCGACTTTTATCTGGACATTCTGCTTTGTCTTGATAACAATACACAAGATCTTACCACCTATCTCTAGGATGGGCATTTACTCCCACATTTATTTATGCTAGTCACCCAGTTTTTTACATATAATGAAAAACAACGGAAAAAAATATCTGGAAAGAGGAAACAGCGATATACAAAATTCACTAAACTCAGTAACTTTTAGTGAAGATAAAAACTTATTTTCTGTCCCGTGTTTTGCAAGATCCTTTATGAAGCACGCTGGGAAGAACTGAAAATAATGCTCAGAATAAAACGATTGTCTTTTGTTTTCAATATTCAGCCTGTGTAAAAATTCAGTAATAAGTTAAGATGTTCTTATTATTATTTATTTTAAGTACTTATATGTATTTCTTACAGTTTATTCACATTAATTGTTCTGACTCTGTGCATCCACTATATAATATTTGTAGATACATACATACACACAGCTTCTTGTGGTATTTTACAGTTGTAAGTAGATGAGCTATTAAATGAATAGATGGCAAAAAAGCACTAAACAGACATGCAATTTTTAGGTTACCAGCAACCTTAAAACTCAGTGCAGGCTGAAAACATTATACTCCTGATATATAAAGAAATATATGTTCTTCTTTATATGCATGCGTAATTCCCCAAAATTTTGTGCATGAAGATACCATGGCCTATATGCACATCTGTGATTCAAGATTTTGATGGGTTTGCTACTGTTATTATTTCAGGCACTGTCACGCACATGTAAGTACACACACCTACCCCTTTCCAAGACCAAAACTGACAGGACCAATCACATTTACTTTTTTACTTAAAAATGTAAATTGCAATGTATATTCTCTTATATAACAACATTTTATTCTGTTTTAGTATATTTTACTTTCATTTTATGAACTTATAAACTACAACCATTACACAAACCTGTGATTAAAGCATATTTTCCAGAGGACCATGATAGCTATCAGGTCCTCTTCACGTAAATTGTTTATCACTCATTTCCTTTAGAGGTAGTTGTTTAAAATGAATAGACACAATGAATTATTGCCTAGCAGGGAAAAAAATTGTCATATAACGCACCACACTGTTTTGTACACAGGCAATCATTTAGACAGACATTATAAGATTTTAATGTGTTTTCTGAGAACCAAAGTGATACGTGTTAGTAGGTAGCAGCAGAATAGCTGTACATTTGTTAAAAACTGATTGTCATATTACTAGGCAGTGAACTAAATATTTTTAGATATTTTTAATTACTTCATAAATAATATCTAGGATATTTACCTTGTTTTCAGTATTTAAGGAGTAAAACTTTTCAAAATTAAGGGCAATTTCAACTGTGCAATATGTAGATGAGAAAAACGCACTCAAAACCTCTGCTTGTAATAATTTCCAATATGTTCCAAGTATATAATGGTTTAAAAGCTGCTTCACCCCAAACCCCTCCCATTCTGTTCTCAGTGTTTGTTTCCATTATACTCATTGCTGTGACAATGTATGCTGTAATAACACTAGTTTTAAATGATCCACCTTTCATACTGATAGTCATGCGGCTGTGGTGCAACAGGACCATCTTCAGGGTGAAAAATCTAAACAGAAGCATAATAAATACCAAAGTGGAAAAAGGAACCTCACATAATGTGGTTTGGACTATCATTCTTCTCTTCTATCAAAATCATGGAATGGTTCAGTTTAGAAGGACCGCAGGAGCCCTCCAGTCCAACGTTCTGCTCAAAACAGGGCCAGTCACAAGGTCAGACAAGGATGCTTAGGGCTTTGTCCTTGACATTCAGATGAAGACAAAAGGTCTAAGTTTTTCTGCGGTCACTAAAGAAAGGTAGGCCAATTAATTAATTGTCCAAGATTTGGTGGGATGAACCTGAAATATTGGCTCACTACAAATTATCAGTTTAAAGTACCAGTGGAGTAGATTTCATGCTGTAAATTAATGTACTTGCTTACGAAACACCCATCTGTCAAAGTAAAACCTGCTTCTACAGTTCTAGGGAATCTTAGAAAAAATGTTTCGTCTTTAGATCTTTTTTTCTATATGTAAAGAAAGTTGAATGCTTTAAAAAATATCAGTGCTTTAAAAAAAGTCTTGAAGAACCAGTTGAGAGCTTTTGAAGAAGTTTTCTCATTCACTTTTCAAATAGTTTGAAAATTAGATAAATATTTTGCTGTTTTATTGAGCCACATCGCATCTCAGTGTTCTGTTTTATTCTGTATTATTCTGTTTGATCTCATCAAACTGCAGCAGTGTTCAACGTTATAATGATGTGTAGTAGAATTACTGTAGTCTCTGAGGAAAAATCATGGAGATGAAAAATTGACTTCCCACTTGCACACCATACCTAATCAAATTTTAATTAGAATTGTTTTAAATTAATTGACTTCCAGTAACATCTTTAAAATCTCATTTAAATTAAAAAAATCTCATGTATCTGTGTCATAGATCTGTGAATTAAAAATGGTCTTTTATTGTAGTCACAAATAGTACTTTCAAAATACAATGCAAGCTCTATTTTTACCATCTTCTTTTCTACTGCCACAGGTAGAAAGAAGTATTTCTGTGAAGATGCTCATTAGTCTGAATGCAGTGAAAAAGATCCTGTGGGAAATTGTTTTTGAACTGTAACACATCAGTTGTCAGGAATCACACATTCACAATTTATCTTTGATAAATAAATATTTACTTCATTCAGATAAGTAGGCCTGTCACACTGCAATTCTTAGGGCTAGTGCTTCTGAAAATTGGCTTATGCATACACAAGTTCACTGGGGACTGCCTGTTCTTTTTTTCCATTACATTATTAAAAATAGCAATGTTTGACACATTTGTGCATAGAGATTTTTCTGTTACCCTGGCAAGATAAAAGAGCTGACACATATCTGTTGCTGGAATCTAGTCTCAGCTTTGCTCACAATGTGAAAAGGGCAAAATTACTAGAAAAGCCATTCTTACAATAATAAAGAGAAGAGAGGAGGTTCTTATTATTACCTTGAAGAGCTTGAGTACTAAAATAACACCAGAACATTTTTTAGCTGAAATAAAAATATCCATATTATGTTTGGAAAAAAAGAAACATATATGTTTACATGTTTAGAGAGTATACTACATGAGGGAAAAATAACAAAAATATTCAAAGCAAGCATCCTGTTTACCCAAGTGAATCTTACTCAGAACAGAATTTTCAACATTTTGACCTACATCAAGTTTTGTTTACACTAGACAGGACCAAATGTGGGTCAAAAAGTCAGAGGGCTTGCTCTGTTTTATTTTCTTTGAATACTCCGGTGAATTTTCATCTCCTGGAATGTGCTTTTAATGCATTTTTGACAACAGATTTCAGGTTGGTAGGTTCTTTAGGGATGGGTGTGAAATGTTGAAATATGCATTTTCTTCTTCTCCACCAGAAGTGTTTGAATCACAAAATGCTAGTTTGTGTGTATTGGACTGCAATGTTAACTGCCAATGTGAGGTATAACATATAGTTCATATTCATACATATGGCCCATTTTCAACTTTCATGGTGAAGCAAGTACATACCTTATAGAAACAATTATGTTATCACAGTATGCCAGTATCCTACATTTCTTTGTAAAATAATAATTCTGACCCTCATTTTCATATATTTTTTATCTTTTCTAAACCAAACAGTTACAAAATTCGCTTGCAAATAAATTCTGGCCATTCTAATTACATCTGAATTTTTTTAGGATCAATATACAAGTAAAGTATGAGGGAGCACTCAAGCAATCCATGGCCACAGCATAAAAAAATATGATTTTTTTAATCCTTGGTCCAGATGGAGAAGTTTGGAGGAAGTTCTAAATGAGATGTGAAAAGCATTAGAGATTTTGTTTCAAATTGGAAAATATTGCTGGAAGACATTACAGAACAGATTGACAAAAAGAACTATAGCAAATTACCAGGACCACATGGTAGTCACCTAGGAGTTTTAAAGCATTTCAAGGATAAAATAGACATGGACACTTTTGCTTGAAACTATCTTGGCAGTGGCCAGAACACTGTCATAAGGGTGGCAAATGCCAATTTTTAAAGACAGCTTCAAAGGGTATCCTGAGATCTACAGGCAAAAAAGCCTGACATGTTTGTTAAGGAAAATGTAGACTGTTTAAAAGAATGGGTTAACTAGCACACAAACTAATGTGATACATTGAGGAAGAGCTGAAATGCCTTTTGTAAAGGGAACCCATGACTCACAATGTCTATTAGAGTGCTCTTGGATTTTCAAAAACAGTTGACCAGGTCCCCACTGAAGACTTGTAAAAAGTCTGGGAATGAAGTTATGAGAACAACAACAAAACACATAGGGAACAAATGATTAGTTATTCAAGATGAGGAGGTCGTTATGGATTTGGACGTAGATATCCCATGCCATTCAGCATATTAATAAAAGTTTTGGAGAAAAGCATGAGTACTGAAGTGAACACATTTATTAATAATACAAAATGATTCCCACAGCTGAGAGATGCAAAAGGACCACACAGCATTAAGTGACTGGTAATATTACTCAGGAATTAGATCTGAAGATTTTGATAGGTAGTTCTGTAAGACTAGCAGTGCTCAGTAGGAATGAACATGAAAGTAAACCAAATACTAAGAATAACTAGGAAGAGAATGGAGAACAAAGCAGAAAATATCCTTAAAGGTATTGTGTAAATCCAGAGGATGACTGAGTGTAGTTAGGGAACTTCTCCCCACCTTCCCATTGCAAAAGGTCTAGATAAAGTTCATAAAGGCAGGTAGGCAATCAAAGCTACGGTGTGCCTTCTCCACAGGCAATCAGTAAATACCCTAGAAAATGGGGTGGAGGGAAAGGGAGAGATGAAAGAAGACTAAAATGGGTCTCTTTAAAATCATGAGTGGCATCAAAAATAGGAGAAGGGCATAACTGTTCATTACTCATACAAATAATGTAAATTAACTACTAACAGTAATTAACATATTAACTCTTAACTGTGTTTGACTAAAGCATACATTCCAAGAAGGGTTGAAGTTGTAATCTGAAGACTTCAAGGAGTGGAGAATCTACCAGTTTCCTTAATAATAGCTAAACACCTACACAGTAAAAATGATGTTTCTGCCTCCTATATGAAAGAATCTTTTACCACCTCTTACTTTCCCTGTATGAAAGTACAAACACATTATAATCAGGCAGGAAAAATTACCACGACACCAAATATGGAAAGATAGGTCATAATGCTGGGGGTGTTATATACTTAAGAATTCAATTAACAATGGGTGTAAGAGTCCTCATTAAAAATGTCTTTTATATTTAAATGCTACACAAAGTAAACTTTCAAAGATTCTGTAATAATTTTTCTATTTCTCTTACTTTCTCTTGCTTATTCTCTGTGAATTTCTTGTATAAGTTTTAACATTTTCTTTGTATATATGCTATAAATGTGTTGTATTTATACTTACTGGATTTGTATGTACTACATTCTTACCCTTCCCTTCCCTTCCCTTCCCTTTTTTATCTTTGTTACAAATCAACCATAGATCATAAAATTAAGAAAATTTCAGTCCTGAATACTTCATGTAATAAAGTCCTCTTTGAGTTCTGGAATCAGACAGAAACTGAGAGAAGAGGCAACCTGGAGACTGAAATTGCTTTGAATTTCTAAAATTCTGATTCTATTTTTTTGTAGTACAACAAAGGAATATAAAGCAAGACCACCACCAATTTGAACATATACTGTACATAATATACTCTGCCATACTGCAGACAGGCTTGTGAGAGCTAAATTGAAACCGGTATTTTTCTTCTTTTAGCAGAAGCATATCTGAGATGAAATGTGTGGCTGACCTATAGTAAAAGGAAGCATTTCCCAGAGGAAAAACATGCTATGTTTGCCTTAAAGTTAATTCCTCTGCTCTTTTTTTTCAAATATCTTATGACAGCTATTTTGTAGTTCATGCTTTCATCTGTGATGCAAACATGCTATAAACAATTAGCTTTAAAGACATAAGTGATAAATATAAATCTTGCTAACATAGCTACCCAAGCAATAAAATGATTTTAGCTAATAAAGTAGTTAATTTGTAAAAGATTGCTTTCCTTAGCTTCTTAGCAAGCTCCAAAGAGGTCTCAGCCTAGATTTTACCATTTGCACAAATAATGCATAGTCCTAGGCTGTCAAAGCCTTGGTAGGCCAAACTTGTACCAATAACAGAAGAGCTGACAGGCCAGCTATAATTGCTGAAAGAAAAAAAGATTAGTGTCTAATGTTTTTATTTAGATTTTTTTTTTTCTTCTTTCATGACTTTCTGTCAGTTTCATGCTGGAACAGAAAAGTTCTCAGTAGAGTTCTAGAGTAACTGTGCCACAGCTCGATCATTTTATTTCTAGAGAAGACTGAACCATTATCAGAGAAAAAAACAGTGTGCCATGTGTGTTAAACACCCAAAGAAAGCAACTAGCATTACTAAGTAGAGTAATACCATTTGCCATGGACATCTATGAACCATATTAATTCTTGAGTTATTGCCTATAAGTGCCTATTAGTTCTTTTACTTCACTGTTTCTCATGCGCTATATTTCTCTCATAGCAACAGTGCATATTTCTAGCCTTTCAGTGTTTCAGCCTTGGTCATCATGAATGTGAAGTACAAATGGTATAGGCACCAAACCCAACCTTTGCCTCATTCATATATGCTCATTCCACATATTATGGATATCAACACTTTTGTCAAAGGATTATCCCCTCAGAAAGAAAATATGAAACAAAATCGTGACAGAAAATTGATAAAGTTGATAATAATGTGAGAAACAAGACAAATAGAAATTCGGGAATCTCCAGGTAACTTCATGAGTTGATGGACGGGAAGCTGATCTTTAACAAAGTAATGTTTCAGCTCAGGCTCAAGGATATTACAACCTGAGAGAATGTTAACAAAAGTCTGTTTCCTGTACTCATGGCTGGTTTAATACAGGAAATGTTTTTCAAGAATTCGATACACAGCTTTTTCATTCAGTCTAAATCAATGAAATGAGAGAACCTTAAGATACTCATCTTAAGATCTTAATAACAAAGAGCCTGGACATTTCTAAATAAGGCTGTCTAATGATTTACAACTCACAGAGCTAGAAAAACATCAACACAAAAGTCAAGAATAATCTCAACAAAGGGATTCTACTTACTATATAGCCCCTGATAACTGTGACTGATAGGTAGATGAAGGGATTTGCAAGATGAACATAAAAACTTGCATTCATTAAACTTTCTGCATATATGCTTTTTTATCCTTTGGTGTTGTCAAGACGAATTTTGCTGTGGTTCAGCTAATAATTAAAGTCACTAGAAAGATCTGACTTTCAGTCGGACATTACAGGACTTAGTACTTCACCACAACTAAAAAGGTCTGGCCTCTGACGACTGGGGTAAATATCCCAATTAAGATAATATACCTAAGATAAATTACTTAGGACTTACCTAATAGTTCTTTGCTTAAGTTGATACCATAATTTACTCTTTGGAAACATGATGGATAAACCAGGAGCTCAAGTACCTAATGTTCAGAAGAGATCTTTTACTTTTCTCATATGACTTTATGCCTCCTACTACTACCCGTATGTGCCGAGCAACTCACACCCCAGCTTTGGGTTTCTTCCTTTGTTGTTTGAGACTGCTTTTATACCTTATGATTGCTGGGGCTTGAGTTGATATGTTTGTAAATAGATAAATTCCTATTTCAGGAAATCATATTGCAGTATAACACCGATCTTTCTTACATGGAAAAAAAGGCAAAATATGAGTTCAAAGTCTGAGAATCATTCCTGTCCAAACATGTATAGTAGACATGAAGGATAATCTTCAACTGGCCAAATATATATGTCTACAAAGTAGTCTTTTAACTATGAGATAATCATCCGGACACTTTACAGGCAATGAAAAGAAACAGGTTGTATGGCACATGATTCATCTTCTTCTAAAGCAGACTTAAAACTCTGACGGTAGATGTATGAGAGGTATCTTAATCAAGCTTATTACAGGAAATTGCCTAGTACACTTTAATACTGTAAGATAACTACAATTAAATTACTGTAATTGCTGGAGAATATGTCAAGCTTCTTGCCAAGAGCTATTAGACTTCAAATGATCTTAAATTTAGCAGCAGTCCAGTTGTTTTAAGGGTTGAAAGAGCCATTCTGCCTGATCAGTGTCTTTTCTAAGTTTTTCTGAGACAGTTTTAGAGTTTACTCTATGTCATCCTGTATTGAAAGGGCTGATTCTGCATCCTTAGCAATCAGTTAGTTTTGTGGTGTGCAATAGCACCTGTTCAGCTAGATGGAATAAGAAACACATTTTGTTCCCCAGAAAAATTAGAATCTAAAATTGTTCAAAGTCAGGTCATAGAATTGTAGAATATTTCAAGCTGGAAGGGACCCATGAGGATCGAGTCCAACTCCCTGCTCCTCATAGGACTACCTAAAACTAAACCATATGACTAAGAGCATCATCCAGATGCTCCTTGAACTCTGACAGGCTTGGTGCCATGACCACTTCCCTGGGGAGCCTGTTCCAGTGATCGACCACCCTCTCAGTGAAGAACCTTTTCCTAATGTCCAATCTGAACTTCCCCTGAAGCAGCTTCATTCCATTTCCTCATGTCCTATTGCTGGTCACCGAAGAGAGGACATCAGCACTCATTTACTGTAACTCTTTGAGCCCAACCCATCAGCCAATCACTCACCCAACGTATTATGGTCTTGTCTAGCTGGACATTTTGTCCAGAAAGATACTGTGAGAGACAGTATCAAAAGCTTTGCTAAAATCCAAAACCACACATCTACTGGCTTCCCTTGATCAACTAGATGGGTGACCTTGTCATAAAAGGAAATTAAGTTAGTTAAGTGGGACTTTCCCCTTGTGAACCCATGCTGGCTATGACCATTGACTGTATTGTCTCTCAAGTGTTTTTCAATAATTCTCAGAATAACCTTCTCCGCAATTTTACCAGGCACTGAAGTGAGACTGACAGGCCTGTAATTACCAGGGTCTTCCTTCTTACCCTGCTTGAAAATTGGGACAACATGTGCCAGCTTCCAGTCGACAGGGACCTCTCCAGACTCCAAAGACTGTTGAAAAATAATGGAAAGAGGTCCCGTGATGACATTGGCCAGTTCTTTCAGTACCCTGGGATGAATCCCATCAGGCCCCATAGATTTATACGCATCCAGCTGGAGCAGCACAGTTTATCATCCCCCCAGTCATGGTCTTCCAATGCAGGGCTCCCAGGGTCCCAGGGCCCATCATCATTGTTAAAGACAGAGGCGAAAAAGACATTAAATGTGAAAGCAGGAAGGCCATCAAGGGAACATAGTCATTTATGTCCAACTTACATATATGAGCTGAGAATTCAAAATTTACTGGTGGGGCCTTTACTGGTGGGAAAAGGATTTTAACATTCCTTCTGATCATTAGCACTTGTCAGTGATGATCTCCTATACCATATGCCACATCAAAATAAATGCAGAGTTGGAGAGGCCCTTCTTCAGTTTTTTCTCATATAGGAACTCCATTCTCCTTTAGAAAATAGGCTTTTGCTACAATGAAGTCAAGATATAAAAGGTATTTTAAGAATGTGATTTGGGCAGTTTTTGAATATGCACTTTTTAGAGGTGTTTACTTAAACATCTGAAAAATTATGGCTCCAAAATATTTTAAAATATTTTTCAAATTTAAGCCATAATGATCTTAAATATTAATAATAATGATGCCCTAAGGGCCTTTCATATTTATTTGGAAATATATAGTGCTTGAGTTCTCTTGCTTCATTAATTGCTTAAGAATACAGACCAATGATTAAATTACTGGGATTTTTTGAGACACTGAATGCAGTTTAGATTCAAACCAATTGATCTTCTCATGAAGCTTGCGGATCTTCACCTTTACGGCACATATCAGTTGTTTAGCTGCTTCTTCTCTCTAAAAGCATTGCCTATCAGATATGTCAGTCTGTGAATATCACGCTGCAAACTATAAAGCATTACAGAAAGTTTCTAAATAGATGAGAGGATAATTCTGTCCTTCTTTTGTTCTCAGATTTCTTTTTTCTCATACCAGTATGTCAGTCTGATGTAACCCACCTGTGTTTTCTCTTTCTTGACCCTTCCTGATTACTTGTATCTGTCAGAATCCTGTACATGTCTGTGTGCTGCTTGTTCTTGCTGGCATTGCAGGACTACACTGTACTCATAAGTGGTTATAAAAAAAAATAAAACACTGAGGAAGGAGCCAAGCAGTAATCACAGTGTTTCTGTAACAAGAGAGAGATGTGCAAATAAATATATAATCCTGACACAGTTAACTTGTATAGAGGAGAAAAAGGATTAAATAGCATCAGCCAATCAGTCACTGTAGCAATAAACTGAAATTTAAAAATTATATTTCTTAATAACATAGCTTAATACTTTCTGTCAGAGACACGTGGTGCTGTTGTACTTTCTATAGGTATGTCTATTTTCTTAGCTGACTCATTAGTAAAGTCTACTCTTCTTTTGTTTCTGTAGAATTCCAGCTTTCTCCATGTCATAACATCTTTGGCTCAGAAAAGTTCTTACCTTCATGTAAAACCCCTTTTGATTATCTTTATAAAAATGAATCTCAGGATGAAATCTATATCTTGGCAAATATATATGTTTAAGTTTCATGTGGTCTGTTTTTATAATACTTAAAAAAGAAAGTTAGAAGACCATTGCTTTTCTATTTTCTTCGGAGGAAAAAAATGCTGGGTTTTTTTTTTCCTCCTATCCTTCTAAGACAATTTGTAGCTCATATTTATTCAGGTAGCACCCAATCCTGTACTCCTCATACAGCAAAATGTCTACTGACTATACAAGACTTCAGTCTGTCAGCAACAACTGTCGTTCTGGTACTCACAGTATTTAGAAGCTGTTTGACATTGTCTTATAATAATTAAATTACAGTGTTGGCTTTTTTATAAACACAATCAGTCTCTTTCAAAATGTAATGGGTTTCGTGTGGGGGAGGGGTTACAAGGTGAATGTGCTTTCACTTCTTGATTAATTGGTGTCATTACTGGTTAACTGCCCTGATTAAATATCTATTTAAACACTTCATTTTAGAGCTGGAATATCTTTTATTTTTATATACCAGTCTAATACACGTTTGGCTTGCTTACTTCATAATATCATAGCTTACATTTACACGTTACTTTAAATTGACAGTACACAATTTTTGGAAGCTGCATTAAAAATGAATCTATATTTTAAAACAAGTCTACGTCTCTGTGTATCATGATACCAAGAGTACAGATTCATCTCATCTCACTTGAGGCACTATATGGAAGCAACCTATGCACATCTGTACATTCCTTGTACTTCTGAACCCTTTGGAAGGGTATTCATCTTGAGGGCGCTCACAAGGCATGAGCGGGACAACCAGGGGATCCGGCCTAGCCAGCACGGATGCATGGAAGGCAGGTCCTGCCTGACCAACCTGATCTCCTTCTATGACCAGGTGACCCGCCCAGTGGATGAGGGAAAGGCTGTGGATGTGGTCTACCTGGACTTCAGTAAGGCCTTTGACACCGTCTCCCACAGCATTCTCCTCGAGAAGCTGGTGGCTCACGGCTTAGACAGGTATACTCTTTGCTGGGTCAAAAACTGGCTGGATGGCCGGGCCCAGAGAGTCGTGGTGAATGGAGTTCAATCCAGTTGGTGGCCGGTCACGAGCGGTGTTCCCCAGGGCTCAGTTTTGGGGCTGGTCTTGTTTAATATCTTTATCGATGATCTGGATGAGGGGATGGAGTGCACCCTCAGTAAGTTTGCAGACGACACCAAGCTGGGCGGGAGTGTTGATCTGCTGGAGGGTAGGAAGGCTCTGCAGAGGGACCTGGACAGGCTGGATCGATGGGCCCAGACCAATTGTATGAGGTTCAACAAGGCCAAGTGCCGGGTCCTGCACTTCAGCCACAACAACCCCATGCAGCGCTACAGGCTTGGGGAAGAGTGGCTGGAAAGCTGCCTGTCGGAAAAGGACTTGGGGGTGCTGGTCGACAGCCGGCTGAACATGAGCCGGCAGTGTGCCCAGGCGGCCAAGAAGGCCAATGGCATCCTGGCCTGTATCAGAAATAGTGTGGCCATCAGGAGTAGGGAAGTGATCGTGCCCCTGTACTCGGCCCTGGTGAGGCCGCACCTCAAATCCTGTGTTCAGTTTTGGGCCCCTCTCTACAAGAAGGACATTGAGGTGCTGGAGCGTGTCCAGAGAAGGGCAATGAGGCTGGTGAGGGGTCTGGAGAACAAGTCTTATGAGGAGTGGCTGAGGGAACTGGGGTTGTTTAGCCTGGAGAAAAGGAGGCTGAGGGGAGACCTCATTGCTCTCTACAACTACCTGAAAGGAGGTTGTAGCGAGGTGGGTGTTGGTCTCTTCTCCCAAGTAACTAGCGATAGGACGAGAGGAAATGGCCTCAAGTTGTGCCAGGGGAGGTTTAGATTGGATGTAAGGAAAAATGTCTTTACTGAAAGAGTGGTGAAACATTGGAAGAGTCTGCCCAGGGAAGTGGTGGAGTCCCCATCCCTGGAGGTATTTAAAAGACGTGTAGATGAGGCGCTTAGGGACATGGTTTAGTGGGCATGGTGGTGTTGGGTTGACGGTTGGACTCGATGATCTTAGAGGTCTTTTCCAACCTCAATGATTCTATGATTCTATGATTCTATGTCTCTCTAAAGATAATTCAGATAACTTATCTCCTCAGTCACCTAAATCCTATATAGAATCATAGAATCGTTTAGGTTGGAAAAGATCTTGTCGTGGTTTAACAGTACAACCCTTAAGGTCATCAAGTCCAAATGTTACCCTAGCACTACCAAGTCCACCACTAAACCATGTCCCTAAGCACCACGTCTACACATCTTTTAAATACCTCCAGGGATGGGGACTCAACCACTTCCCTGGGCAGCCTGTTCCAATGCTTGACAACCCTTTCGGTGAAGAAACTTTTCCTAATATACAATTTAAACCTCCCCTGGTGCAACTTGAGGCTGTTTCCTCTTGTCCTATCACTTGTTACTTCGGAGAAGAGACCGACACCCACCTCGCTACAACCTCCTTTCAGGTAGCAGGAAGAATGAATCTGGATCTAGTGCCTAATGAAATATAATCCTTATTCTGTGGGATTCAGCGCCAGACTGGGATATGTAAATGTTTTGACAGCATTTCGAAGTATTCATGATTCTTCCAAAGGTGCCTGTTGTATCAAAGGGTATCTATTCATGACCAGTGTATAAAGTTTGATCTTAGCTCAGTGCTGAATTTTTAGTTATTTTACTCTTGGCTGTGGCCAAATGCTGTGAGATTTTTTAGAATCATATAATCATAGAATCGTTTAGGTTGGAAAAGACCTAAACGATTGGACCATCAAGTCCAACCATTTTTGATTCCTTTCACTCCAAAAAGGGCAAAGTTATAGCGTGATTTTAGGGACCAGTATGAAATCTCTTTTGAAAAGTGAACACTGGTGCAAAGAAGCCTCTTCTACAGGGATTTAAATACTTAAAGCAGTACTTCTAAGTCAAAAGGCACAGATTAAGGAGCTCAAAAATAATGGATGCAGGCAATCTCTAAGGGAAAAAAAATCCTCCTCTATTAAATTACAAACTGTTTGGAAAATAGACAAGCATTGAAAAGAAGGCCTCAAGTTTTGGAAAGACCAGGAATACAGATGGGATTTTGATGGGCATAGACTTACAAATGTATGAGATGATGACAGTCACTAGGGAGAGAAGGTCACAAAACCAAGTGAAGGGCATTAGAACATATGAGTTTGTACACAATGAACCAACAAAAGGAGAGAATGAGAAAGACTGAAAATCTGAGGAGGCTTCTGTCCCTTTCACAAAATGCATGACTGTTAATGAACTTTCTGGGTCTATTGCAAGCTTAAATTACCTGGTTACATTAAAGTATGTTGTCATTTACGTTTAGTTCTAACTAATCATTACAGAAAATGCTTATGATCGCTCCAGACAGAGAAAGAGTAAAAACATAAAAAAGAAACAACCCAAAACCTCAATTATTTGAATATTAAATCAACTATTTATGTCAGTTAAAATCAAATAATCTATTTATTCAGCTTTGAACATGGGGTGACAGGAAGAATGTGAAAGGTTGTGTTTTTCCCCAAAATACCCTCAGGCTATGTTACTAGCGGCTAAGGACTTCGGGCTTGTCTAGTTTGGAGAAAAGGAGGCTGAGGGGCGGCCTCATTGCTCTCTACAGCTTCCTGAGGAGGGGAAGTGGAGAGGGAGGTGCTGAGCTCTTCACCCTGCTATCCAGTGACAGGACGCGTGGGAATGGTTCAAAACATTGGAACAGGCTACCCAGGGAAGTGGTTGAGTCCCCATCCCTGGAGGTATTTAAAAGACAAGTAGATGAGGCACTTAGGGACATGGTTTAGTGGGTGGTGGTGTTGGGTCGATGGTTGGACTCGATAATCTTAGAGGTCTTTTCCAACCTCAATGATTCTATGATTCTATGATTCTATGATTCTAAAGCTGTGCCAGGGGAGGTTTAGACTGGACATTAGGAAGCATTTCTTAACCGAGAGGGTGGTCAAACACTGGAAAGGGCTTCCTAGAGAGATGGTCAATGCCCCAAGCCTGTTAGTGTTTAAGAGGCATTTGGACAAAGCAGTTGGACTAGATGATCGTTGTAGGTCCCTTCCAACTGAAATAGTCTATTCTATTCTATTCTATTTGTCATATCATAATGGAAAAAAGCTAGAATACACTAGATGATAGATTTTAGTGTGGCAAGAAACATACATTATCAATCCCTATCATCTGATTATCTTTCCACATTGAAACTTGCTTGTAAATACAGTAAAACTGAAAGAGGTTAACTTGGTATATATTCCTAGATGAAACAACACATATTTCAAGCAGGATATGCATTTTCTAATCAACATCCTGACAGTGAGCTACCAAATAAATCACCTGCTGAACAGCAAGTACTATCTAAGCAACATGAAATATTTCTGGAGTCAATTCCTTGCTACGTACTTTCTGTGGTAAAGCTTAACATGAAGGACAGGGGACACTACAAAAACACCGAACAAAAAATGGGAATGTTGTTCTGAAATGCACTAAAGGATAGTTACGCATATAAATTGTTGTGATTAATTCAGTTTCTGAAATCAATACAATTACTCCCTCCTGAAACACTAGAGGTCAAGGGAATTGTATTTATTAAAGTAAATTGAAGACAATTTTCTTTTTCTATCAGGGAAAACTTTGATTAGCTAAATGCAAAGTAGAGGGGAGCAATAGTTTTTCTCGGTGGGGAAACACCCTGATAGCCCATATGGGCCTTGCAGAACTTTAGCTGTTATAAGCTTCCTCATCTGGATATTTCCCTGGTTTATTATTTACATTTTTATACAGTCTGGTAAAGTGTTATTGGTTTTCCAAACAAAATGTTCTGTCAGTGTCTAAAAGGTTGGAGAGTTGTCTGCCTGTCATTTAGGTACTGTATACACTTAGGTAATCTTCAGTAATGTTTTTCTGACAACTTACTAATTCTGAAAAATATGTATCTATTCTGGCAATATGCTGTGGCCCAAGAGTGCACCAAATGGGAGCACACAGGAGTTCTCTTTATGTTGGGCATGTATTAGGGCAGTTTTTGTTGGCACTTCTTAGCCTTCTCCAAAGTGTATTTTACCTATCTTTTAGAATGTGTCCCTTCCGATACCAGAAAGTATCAAAATGTATATTTCATTGTTTCATTCTTTTTCCTCAGTTCCCAAGGCACTGATAAAATGGTGTGTCACGATCCTTGAGGAACTGGTTCTAGGAGCTCTGTAGTTATTTTATTTTTCCAAAACCATGAAATTATTTTCAGCATGAACATGCTCTGTTTCATACTTATTTCAAAAAGACTATCTCATCTCTCAAGAAAGAATTAATGTACTTAGACTCAAATGAAAAGAAATAATTTGGTATTTTCTGAAGTATACAATATACTTCACATCTTAAATACATATTATTTTTTGTTAATCTTATCTTCCAAGACCCTGTTTCATTCTCAATATCTCTCATATATCATATACTGTATCATCTATCTATTTTTGTATTAATTCACACCTCAAGGTTCCTGTCTCCAATAGGGCCAAATGCAATCCTTATTTAATCTCTACACAGGTTAAAATTCCATGGCCTTTCATGAGAATTTCTGTTTGACTATTATTAAATGGCTTTGTCCTAGTGGAATGCTTCCTGTACTGGAAAACAAAACAAAATGAAACAAAGAAAAACCCCCAAAACCAAATCATCTTGGAGTCAGGGGTCTTATTTAAACTCTTCTAATGTTGCTTTCGCTGTTGTTTCTAGAAGAGTTTGGTATTATTTGCTTGTACTTCTGATCTTAACCTTATATTTGTCTTTAAAAATCATGCATATAACTTAAAGCTAAGATAGCCTGGCCCTCTTTCAAAGAACCAGTGCTTGAAAATACCTTATTCAGGAACCCAGACAAAATCAGAGGTTGAGAGTTACTGGATTACATCAGGCTAAAGTGTACTAATATAGGGATTTATATGAGGAATCCATGCTGTGGAGAGTAGAAGTAAGAATGCTAGGTGGGAAAGAGAGCTCTTGAATAAATCAATCCCAAATAAATAAATCTCAAATAAATAAGTCCCTCTGATAATCAGACATAAAATAACCCACACTGCTGTTGAATTACTTGTTATTATTGATAACTTGGGAGTCAAATGCATGAGGAGATTATGCTCTAAAAATAACATTGAAAGATCTTGACATATTTGGGTTTTTTCCTGAAGAAACGTAAAACAATAGAAAGCAATTCCAGATTCTGAGCCTGGATTTTTTTGTGTTATTTTTTGCTTCACTCCCTAGAGCCTGGTCATAGCAGTGGAGAAGGGAAAGTACTAAAATAAAAATTAAGATTGCCTGCTCTATATGTCTGAGGAGTTGGAGGTCAGCTGTGCTACCCAGAATCCCACTACCCTCCCAGGTCTCTACTGCCAGAGCACGTTTGCCTACCACCACAAAAGTTAACAGCTGATTTTTAGCTCTTGCTAACATGGTCTTCTGCTTCAGTGCTGAGGGAGAAGCTGGGCAAACAGGGTGACAAATACTACTGCAAGAAATAACACTTCAAGCAGAAAGCCCCATTTCTCAGGCCTTTTTTTTAAGTTTATCTAACTTAATAAACTTCTTTCTTTTCTATTATTTGTCTATGAAGTGCACTGGTGATAACTGCATCTTTCCTCTTCAAGTAGCTCACAGAGGTGTAGCATGGAAGGAGACAGAAGGGAAAGGAAATTGCTTATTAAAGGTTGTATGGGATGAAGTAGTCCTCCAGTACCAAGACAGGGAGTCATTCCAGTACCTACAGTGAGCTGGTGAAAGGGGCTTTGAGGACAGATAAGCTGAACAAGGTGAAAGTTCCCAATGCCCTGGCGTCCCCTAGAAGCACACATATGGCAGGATCTACACTTTCCCATTGTAATGCCATACTTCCACTCTCATATACCCCAAAATCTGCTGACACCTTACAGCTTCTTTCTCCCACTCAGACTCCCCATACCCTTGACCAGCTCTCCAAAACTTACACTGCTTTCACCACATCCCCATCTTAACCCCTCACAGAAGTCATGCGATCCCTTCCAGTTGTCCTACTCAGTGCCAGCCTACTTACCTTACTCATGATGTTCTTGACCTCCTTTACTGACTTCATCTGGCTAGTATCCCATTGATTGTTCCTACATCCACCCCTATTATCAGCATCTGATCTCCCTGTTTAAAAGACCTAATTTCACTAAGGTGACTGGGAAGCTTGTTGAACATGAGCCAGCAATGTGCCCTTGCCACAAAGAAGGCTAATGATATCCTGGGCTGCCAGGACCTCAAGGCAGGGATTGGGGGAGCAAAGTCCCTCCCACTGTAAGAGAAGATCAGGTTCGAGACCACCTGAGGAACCTGAACATACATAACTCTATAGGACCTGATGAGATTTTACGGTTGGACTCAATGATCTTAAGGGACTTTTCCAACCTAAATGATTCTATGATTCTATAAGAAACACCCCAGAGTCCTGAGGGAATTGGCTGATGTAGTTGTCAAGCCACTCTACATGATATTTGAAAAGTCATAGCAGTCAGATGAAGACCCCAGTGACTGGAAAAAGGGAAACATTGCATCTATTTTTAAAAAAGGTAGAAAGGAGGACCCTGGGAACTACCAACCTGTCAGCCACACCTCTGTGCCTGGGAAGATCATGAACAGATCCTCCTAGAAGCTATGTTAAGGCACATGGAGGATTCGAGACAGCCAGCATGGCTTCATAGAATCATAGAATGGTTTGTGTTGGAAATGACCCTTAAAGATCATCTAGTCCAACCCCCTGCAATGAGCAGGGACATCTTCAACTAGATCAGGGTGCTCAGAGCCCCATCCAACCTGACCTTGAATGTTTCCAGGGATGGAGCATCTACAGCCTCTCTGGGCAACCTGCTCCAGTGTACCAAGTGCTCACCAAGGGCAAGTCTTGCCTGACCAACCTAATGGCCTTCTATGATGGAGTGACTACCTCAGTGAACAAGGGAAAGGATACCAATGTCATCTATCTAGACTTCTGTAACGCCTTTGACACGGTCCCCCACAACATCCTGCTCTCTAAACTGGAGAGGTATGGATTTGATGGGTGGACTGTCTGGTGGGTGAGGAATTGGTTAGGTGGTCACATCCAGAGAGTAGTGGTCAATGGCTCAATGTCCAGATGGAGATCGGTGATGAGTGGTGTCCCTCAGGGGTCCGTACTGGGACCAGTAATGTTTAATATCTTCATCAGTGACATAGACAGTGGGATTGAGTGCACCCTCAGCAAATTTGCAGATGACACCAAGCTGAATGTTGTGGTTGACACACCTGAGGGATGGGATGCCATCCAGAGGGACCTGGACAAGCTCGAGAAGTGGGCCCATGTGAACCTCATGAGGTTTAACAAGGCCAGGTGCAAGGTCCTGCACCTGGGTCAGGGCAAGCTCCTGTCTCAATACAGGCTGGGGGATGAAGGGATTGAGAGCAGCCCTGCCGAGAAGGACTTGGGGGTATTGGTGGATGAAAAACTGGACATGAGCTGGCAATGCGCGCTTGCAGCCCAGAAGGACAACTGTATCCTGGGCTGCATCAAAAGAAGCCCAGTCCATCAAAAGACCCCACCTAGAGTACTGTGTCCAGCTCTGGAGCCCTCAGCAGAAGAAAGACATGGACCTGTTGGAGCGGGTCCAGAGGAGGGCCATGAAAATGATCAGAGGGCTGGAACACCTCTCCTGTGAGGAAAGGCTGAGAAAGTTGGTGTTGTTCAGCCTGGAGAAGAGAAGGCTCCAGGGAGACCTTATTGCGGCCTTTCAATACTTAAAAGGAGCTTATAAGAAAGATGGGGACAAACTTTTTAGTAGGGCCTGTAGCAATAGGACAAGAGGTAAAGGATTTAAACTAAAAGAGGGTAGATTCACTGGAACAGGCTGCCCAGAGAAGTGGTAGATGCCCCATCCCTGGAAACATTCCAGGTGAGGTTGGACGGGGCTCTGAGCAACCTGATTTAGTTGAAGATGTACCTGCTCATTGCAGGATGGTTGGACTAGATGACCTTTAAAGGTCCCTTCCAACCCAAACCATTCTATGATTTTATGATTGTAAGAAAGCATCTGCAGAAAATTCACAAACAAAAAAAAAAAAAAAGGAAGTTCCAGAATTCCATGATATGCTCATAAGCTAATAGAAAAAAAAAAACAAACAACAATCCCCCCCAAAAAAAACCCAATCCTTTTATGTAAAGCATTACATACACATTTCCTAGTGGGTTCACATTATAGCTACAGTCTGAATGCTGGTATGTATAATTTAATTTCAGCACATACTTGTTCATGCATTATTTCAGAAAGCTCTTTTGCCATTTCTCTGTAGTTGGCCTTCATTTCTTGACATTCCAACTGATCTTCCTTTATAAGTCATTCATTTACATCCAGAGCATACCCACAAACTTCAGCAAATTGCCTGATTTAGATAAAATAATAAAAAAATTATCTCAATCAGGAATACAAAATCCAAAAGATTAATTCAAAATGCCGGCTTAGAGTATGTTTTTAATGCAGTCAAAACACCATAAAAGTTAAAAGTATTAAAAACAATTTTTACAATTCTATGATTCTATTAAAAAAACCACATCTGAACATGGTCCTGGGCTCTGCTTCAGCAGAGGGGTTGGGCCAGATGACCTGCAGAGGTCCCTTCCCCTCTCAACCATTCTGTGATTCTGTGATTCTGTGATCTTCATTTCTGTCAATCCAGGTATACAGTTCACATTTGTCTATTCAGGGAACAAAAATAAATATCAGACCTTGTAATTCAGACTTGACACTGATACTAAGCGTTTGCCATGGGCACTCCACATGCTTTAACCTGCTGATAATAATATTTCATTTTCTGCTCACATCTTGTTCTTTCTGCAAGAAATTGACATGAACATGACTGGACAAGATTATTATATTAAACAAAACAATGATGCAATTCTACATGAAGGCACCTTCTTGGATATACATGACCAATGTACTCATTTAGGGCTAGCCTCTCCAGTTTATAAATACCTATGTGTCGTGGTTTAATTTCAGTCGGCAACTAAGCACCACGCAGCCGCTCGCTCACTCCCCCCCACCCGGTGGGATGGGGGAGAGAATTGGAAGAGCACAAGTTAGAAAAACTCGTGGGTTGAGATAAAAACAGTTTAATAATTGAAATAAAATAATAATAATAATATGATAACAATAATAATAATACACAAAGCAAGTGATGCACAGTACAATTGCTCACCACCCGCCGACCGATGCCCAGCCAGTCCCCGAGCAGCGGCCCCCCTGGCCAGCTTTCCCAGTTTATGTACTGAGCATGATGTCACATGGTATGGAATGTCCCTTTGGCCAGTTTGGCTGTGCCCCCTCCCAGCTTCTTGTGCACCTCCAGCCTTCTCAGTCAGTAGAGCATGGGAAGCTGAAAAGTCCTTCGCTAGTGTAAGCATTACCTAGCAACAACTAAAACATCGGTGCGTTATCAACTTTGTTCTCATCCTAAATCCAAAACACTGTACCAGCTACTAGAAAGGAAATTAACTCTGTCCCTGCCGAAACCAGGACACTTTGCAACTCAGCCGAAAGTAAGGCCAAAAGTAGAAGTTATTTGGATCATCCTAAAGTAGACACCTAGATTTTGTCAGCTCAACACCATTGAGGCTGCATTGAAATTCCTGGGTAAATCTCCATTTACTGTAACGGAAGATTAGACATCTAGTTCACATGAAACCCCTGTACATAGAATCATAGAATCATAGAATCATTGAGGTTGGAAAAGACCTCTAAGATCATTGAGTCCAACCGTCAACCCAACACCACCATGCCCACTAAACCATGTCCCTAAGCACCTCATCTACTCGTCTTTTAAATACCTCCAGGGATGGGGACACAACCACTTCCCTGGGCAGACTCTTCCAATGTTTCACCACTCTTTCAGTAAAGAAATTTTTCCTCATGTCCAATCTAAACCTCCCCTGGCGCAACTTGAGGCCATTTCCTCTCGTCCTATCGCTAGTGACTTGGGAGAAGAGACCGACACCCACCTCGCTACAACCTCCTTTCAGGTAGTTGTAGAGAGCGATGAGGTCTCCCCTCAGCCTCCTTTTCTCCAGGCTAAACAACCCCAGTTCCCTCAGCCACTCCTCATAAGACTTGTTCTCCAGACCCCTCACCAGCCTCGTTGCCCTTCTCTGGACACGCTCCAGCACCTCAATGTCCTTCTTGTAGAGAGGGGCCCAAAACTGAACACAGGATTCGAGGTGCGGCCTCACCAGTGCCGAGTACAGGGGCACGATCACTTCCCTACTCCTGCTGGCCACACTATTTCTGATACAGGCCAGGATGCCATTGGCCTTCTTGGCCGCCTGGGCACACTGCCGGCTCATGTTCAGCCGGCTGTCGACCAGCACCCCCAGGTCCTTTTCCGACAGGCAGCTTTCCAGCCACTCTTCCCCAAGCCTGTAGCGCTGCATGGGGTTGTTGTGGCTGAAGTGCAGGACCCGGCACTTGGCCTTGTTGAACCTCATACAATTGGTCTGGGCCCATCGATCCAGCCTGTCCAGGTCCCTCTGCAGAGCCTTCCTACCCTCCAGCAGATCAACACTCCCGCCCAACTTGGTGTCGTCTGCAAACTTACTGAGGGTGCACTCCATCCCCTCATCCAGATCATCGATAAAGATATTAAACAAGACCGGCCCCAGTACTGAGCCCTGGGGAACACCGCTCGTGACCGGCTGCCAACTGGATTTAACTCCATTCACCACAACTCTCTGGGCCCGGCCGTCCAGCCAGTTTTTGACCCAGCAAAGAGTACACCTGTCTAAGCCATGAGCCGCCAGCTTCTCGAGGAGAATGCTGTGGGAGACGGTGTCAAAGGCCTTACTGAAGTCCAGGCAGACCACATCCACAGCCTTTCCCTCATCCACTAGGCAGGTCACCTGGTCATAGAAGGAGATCAGGTTGGTCAAGCAGGACCTGCCTTTCATGAATCCGTGCTGGCTAGGCCGGATCCCCTGGTTGTCCCGCTCATGCCTTGTGAGCGCCCTCAAGATGAGCCGTTCCATAATCTTCCCCGGCACCGAGGTCAGGCTGACAGGCCTGTAGTTCCCCGGATCCTCCTTCCGGCCCTTCTTGTGGATGGGCGTCACATTGGCAAGCCTCCAGTCATCCGGGACCTCCCCCGTTAACCAGGACCGCTGATAAATGATGGAGAGTGGCTTGGCGAGCACCTCCGCCAGCTCCCTCAGCACTCCCGGGTGGATCCCATCCGGCCCCATAGACTTGTGAGCATCCATGTGGCGTAGCAGGTCGTTGACTGCTTCCTCCTGGATTATGGGGGGTTCATCCTGTTCGCCGTCCCTGTCTTCCAGCTCAGGGGGCCGAGTACCCTGAGGATAACTGGTCTGCCTGTTAAAGACTGAGGCAAAGAAAGCATTGAGTACCTCAGCCTTTTCCTCATGCTCGGTGACAATGTTCCCCCCTGCATCCAATAAAGGATGGAGATTCTCCTTGGCTCTCTTCTTGTCATTAATATATTTGTAAAAACATTTTTTGTTGTCTCTAACGACAGCGGCCAGATTGCGTTCTAGCTGGGCTTTTGCCTTTCTCATTTCTTCTCTGCACGACCTAACGAGATCCCTGTACTCTTCTTGAGTCACCTGCCCCTTCTTCCACAAGTGGTAAACTCTCCTTTTTTTCCTGAGTCCCAGCAAGAGCTCCCCCTTCAGCCAGGCCGGTCGTCTTCCCCGCCCGTTCTTCTTACGGCGTACAGGGACAGCCTGCTCCTGCGCCTTTAAGACTTCCTTCCTGAAGATCATCCAGCCTTCCTGGACCCCTGATATATACATAAATATATATACATATATACATATATACATATATACATATACATATATACATATATACTTAAATAGATGTGTTGAAAATATGGGGCCAATTTACCCCTATAGGCTGCATAGGCAATAAGAAGATATAAAAAAATCCGGTTTACCCCAAACAGGGTACCTGGGATGTGTCAGGAAAACGCAGCTCAAAAACGCATTCTGCATTCTTTGTAGGGAACTAGCCCAGGTACAAGCATCCTCTCTGAAAATCTACAAAGCTGAATGGTTGTTGTTTGATACTTAGACAAAAAGTCATACAACCGGTAATCTAAAAGGAAGCACATACTGTACAAAATATACTTGCTAATGCTTGAATCACAATATTATTAACATACAAAGAAAAAACAAGCAAGCAAACAAAACACCTGCAGTGTATGATAAACATTCAGTTTCTGAAATAAAACCACCTCAGGATAAATATTTAAAACACAAATAATTTTTCAAGCTGGTCAGAGGATACAATGTGTCAAGCATTGTTAACAATTAAAGAAAGTAAAACCTGAAAGTAGTTTACATGTGTTATTTTTGCTAGATGCTAACAACAGGGACATTATCTTTTCTTTCAGAGTAATTTGTTTGATGCTACTTCTGCTATTTGCTTTTAACGTGTCTCATCTAAAGTGAGTACTCATTACTATAAGGCTATTTGCTGTATCCAAGGTCAAATCTAGAAATAGGTCTTTGCAAGATTTTTCTTAATGTCTGAAAATCTCTCCTCCTTGTGCCAGCCAAACAAATTTCTATGTTCGTCTTTATACCAGCCAAACCATTTTCATCTTTCCTATATATGTGTTTCTTCATGCATTCCTTCCTGCTGTTTTCTTCCTTCCCTCATGGTCTCCCTCAGGTCAGTGCCTTAAGTCCTTCAGGATTCTCCACTTTTCACTTACGTGATTTCCTTTTTCTTATGATTTTGGTGACTTGCATCTGATACATGCTGTGTAACCTGGTAATCAGTGCCCATTTATTCCTACCTCAAATATGTCCCAGTTCTCACCAAGGAATTGATGTTAAATGTAGAGACAAAGGCAGGAAAGTTAAGAGGAATAAATGTATAGAAATGAAAATTACCACTGCTAACACAGAAATAAAACTAAAAAAGTGCAATGCACTAAAATTCAGTTTTCTCTAGAAAAATGAATTATATCTTACTGACTGTTCTGAAACAACTGACATTTGAAACCAAAAGCAGTTTTAATATAATTATTTTAAAATCTGGAGTAATTATCATATGTCTGAAGAATAGCAAATGCTTAAGAAGTCGGGACAAGCAATCCAGGCAATCTCACTAGGCTGTCCTCTATAAGATTTAGATTACATTGGGAAGAAAAGAATAATCAAAGACCTAGAAAATATAAATAAAATAAGATAAAGTACTGCATTTTTTTGCAAATATAAACAATGCCAGAATAATCCAATATTTTTCTTTTTTATATCAGCTGATTCTCCGGAACAAGAAAATATAGCAAACTTTATCATCTGGATTTCAGGAACATATTTTATTAGTGCCACATGAGATTTCATATCTCAAGGTGGTAAAATGGGGATTAATTCAAGTATTATAAAATTGGTGAAGAGCTGATAAAATGAGTGATAGCAACTGGTCCATCAGGAGAAATACGGAGCTGGAAAGTTAGCAGTGAGGTTTCTTAGTATTGCCCTTGGGACTAATCTTACTTAATATTTTCAGTAAGAATTTAAACACAAGATACAGGAAAACTCTGAAGAAATTCACTGTTGGCTAAGTTGGAAGCACCATTTATATATAAAACAATAGGAATATCACTGTCCTTGAGGACTAGAGAAGTGACAATGTCATGAAACCTAGCGATGTTGAACACAGAACTAAGACATATCTACAAGGAAGATGTTCTGCTATGAACTCAGACTTTGTCAGCTGTAAATGAAAAAATCAGACAAAGATTTGTTATGATGATTAATCAGAGACATATGACCAATGTAATGCATCTGATGAAAAACAAAGTGCAATTTTAAAGTTATTAGATGAAGCATTTCTATTAAAACTTCAATACTGTGGTACAAGGTATTGTACTCATAAGACATCATATAGAGTCCTGTGTGTACTTCCGGTCATTCACATTCAAAAAAGATTAATTTAAGAAGGAACAGATGCAAAAATGGCTCTTAATCAGGAGAATGAAGAGCATTTTATTTTATAGACGGAGAGTAAAAGAATTTAATTTACTTAGCCTACCAATATTAAGGTTAGGAGAAGAGATATAGTTACAATACAAAGACATCGGGGGAGTAAACACTGAGGAGAGAGGAAGATGTTAAGCTAAAGGATGGTGTTGAATGAGAACAAGCATTTGTCACTGGTCATGAATGAATTTAGTCTGGAATTTTAGATGGTTTGTCAGTGATGTGTACACAAAATTCCAGTATAGCCTTGCAGTAGAAGCAGTAGCAACTGGAAATCTAATTCATTGTCGTGTAAGGCCTGACAAATTTTTGATGGGGGTACCTGTAACAAAAAGGGACTGGATTCAGCAATCCATGACATCCTTTAAAATCCTATGATCATGATAAGCATATAGAAAAATTACCCCTTTCTATTTTATATGATATTTCCTTAGAAGTGTAGCACAATAATTACTGATGTTAATAGTACCGCAATGATTTCATCACAATTCAGATACTGGAAGATAAAACCTTTGCTGAGTGTAATGATGTGTTTTGAACCAAATAATGACCATTTTAATATTTTATAAAAGCTTCTTTGATTTCTCATTCTAAGAAGACAGTAAACCTTAATATTTATTTTATAGTATTCCAGTATGTCTGCAATCCTTGCCTCGTCAGCATTTAAATTAACATGGATTATGCTAAAATGTTCTTAATACATACTGTTGACAGGAATTAAACTTTTCAGAGTAAAGTGTTAATTTTTAAATTACTAAGATTATTGTCATGAACCATGTAAACTGATTTTCCTAGATAAACTGCCAAGGTTGTTCTTTGGAGGCTACATCAAAAAACTGTATTGTTAGTAAACTGTGAATGAAAAATAATTACATGTATGCTATGCTGTGGAAAAATAATCTGGTACTCATTACTCTGTAGGCTGAGGAAATTGGGGAGGATAAATGAATGTGTTAAATAAGATATCACTTAGCAGAAAAGGATATATTCACCTATTCAAAGCAAGTCTGTACTAATATTAAGCCCATTTAAAGCCAAATTATTCTAGGAAGAAATTGCTCTAACTAATTTTTTTCATTATGGAAACTGAACATTTGTAAGTGGTTTTTGCTGCTTCTTTTCTTCCTTACTTAAAAGGACAGGGTTTTTTTGTATAAAAAACTAAAGGATGAACATCACTTATTTGCTTTTGTCCCAACAAAGTTACCTATTTCTGGTGACAAAGGGGTTGCTTAAAAGCATACCAAACTCAGTAGGTCCCTATTGCTTGACATTCGTGAGAGCCACTTCATCCTACCTAACTTTTGACATTTAAGTGACCACCTACTTTAGGAGCTCAGTCTCCTTCTGCTATCCTTATTTGACAAAAAGAGAATTAAGCTTACTTAAAGTTGGAATCACCTTACTCATTCTTTCCTTTGACAACTAAGTGGCAAAAAAATGAATGGGAAAACCTCAGATTTTAGGCGTTGATTTAGCAGAATGCTTAAGTACATCCCTAAATGCTTTACCAAATAAAGCACAAATGCCTGAAGTTATTTAGAACCCTAAATGCCCTTGAAATCCCTGGGAATTGCACAGTCACCTTCCTTTATGGATCTCTGCCTTATGACAGATCTTGCAAAGAGATAAAATATTTTAACATAGGGCTGAAGCGCCTTAGAGTTATGTGGCTTCGGAATGTAACAGATCTATAAAGCTCCTTAACATAGATGGGTTAAGAGAGCTGGTGGATGAACATCTTCTACATAAAAAAAAGAAGGCTGCAGGTACACCAGGACAGGTTCTGTGTATTGCTTGATAGTATTTAGACACCTGAAAAATACAAAGTCTTTGAAGATGCAATCCTTAGAGCAGAAAGCACAGATTTTAAAATATTTTGATGCCCTGCTTTTACAGTCAATTAAGCTTTTTTATTTTGTAGTCAATATACTTTTGAGAATGTGTCCTAGTATACTATTGAGAACATAATTTAAAATAAAAAGTACAATTTTTGGTAACCTACTCAGAAATCTTTATCCAAGAGACTAGGAATCTGTTACGCAATCACAATTTAACAAACTCATTTCATAATCTACTTGGTAATGACACCCAGAAAGCATAACACAAGTAAGAATACCATTTATAAAATCAGTTTAGAGGTGTGTGCTCATGGCACGTATAGGAAATGTGATAGCTGGAAGCAGCTGGCTTTTATCAGTTGCAATATTATTTTTAATTACATCTGAGAAGTAGTTAGATTATTTACTCATTTCTAAGACCTGGTGAGTCATAGAAAAAAAACCTCAAAGTGGTAATTAAATAAGATACTAAACTAACCCAGCTTCCAAGTGTTGAAAACAGGCATAATTGTGTATTAAATATATGGAAAGCCTGAAAATACAATTCAGGCTTTCTATAAAACAATATCTTGAAAGCTGATCAAACAGTAAATGAAATATATCTAAGTACTGATGTAAGGTAACACTAGATGTATTACTGATAGGGTATGTGGTACCCCAGCAGTACCTTAGTAAAGAAAATATCCATCAACCGGCTGACCATTCAATATTTTGGTCAGGCTTTTGTCCCAAAATAAATATTTTTCCTTTAGTAGCTGAAAGGCAGCATTATATCTGCATGTAGTAGACTAAGAACAAATCAGTTTTACAGTACAAAGTGGCAAGGGGAAATACGTGCCACAGCTTCATATAATGCCTGTGAACAGTGGACATATTTTTCATGGGAGCAATTGTACTCAGATTTGCCTTAAAGAGAGAAAACGATCCTCTTTATATTTTTCCCTCTTGTTCCTCCCACTGGAGTATTTCAGTATCTGCACAGGCCCAGAATGAGGTAAAAAAAGTGAGACTGACAACTAATGGATGCTTTCTGTTTATATTATTCAGTCTTGGGACTCCAACGTACTGACTGCTCTACACCACTGCCAATGTACTACTCAAGGGATTGTCATAGATACTTGGTTATTCCTGTGACGATGCCCATAAAAAGCCAGATGGGACTGAATTTCCAGTTTACATCCTAATGTACATGCTTCCCCAGCTTAGGCTGTGGTCAGATTACTGCTGACTGTTTTGTTAATATGATTTAGTAACATCATCTGATTACTACTGTTCCTGAAAGCATAGTTACCAAATGTGGGTTTCTTACTAGTCTATTGCTTTGCAAATAAAATGCATTTATTTAAATTATCTTGGTAGTGCTCTGATCATCCCTTAGACTTACTCTAAACTACAAATACACCACCAGTCCCATTGATAACATTCTAAAAATCACTTTCTATCAGGAAGTACTGACAAATTCATGGGGCTTCCAGACCAAATTTGAGGTATAAGCCGTATCTCCTTGGATGACTTGCAACTGTGCATCTTGCATCTTAACACAGTGAAGTGTCCCCATGGTCTTAGCTGCTCACCACAGAAAGCATTTTTTCAATATTGCCTGCCAGATGGACCCAAGTCATGAAATACAAGCTGTTTCTTATTCTCACAGAAAGATAATGAAATCTAGAAACCCTGTGTTGCTCTGAAAGTACATCTTTAAAGGGTTTCTCTTTTTTATTTTTATTGAAATAGATGTGAACTATGAAGTTATCTACATTATATGATAGATGCAGTTTGGAGGACCGTCTTTCTTAAAGCTATTTTGTGAAGTGGTATAATCTTTTGGACAGAATAAAAAGAATGTTAGTTCTCAATTTATAAACAGATGAAATATTTAAAGCATTGTATGTAAAGTATAAAAAAGTTGCAATAGCTAAAATCTATCTTTAATTTTTTTCTCTAAAATAAAGTGCTTTTGTACTACCGAGCAGTACAGTTCAAAACCTGTATTTCTATTCAGTACGAGGATACATATTGCTCTGCAAAATAGCAGTGAAGTGGAAAAATATGAAGATGTTGCTGTCAGATGAGACATATCTATTTTTACAGATTGGGATAGAATTAATCTGTCCTAATTTTGGTTTCCAAAAGTTAGATGTCAAAATCTGAGTCCTCAAAAATATCTTTATTTGCTCAGTAGAAAGTTACAGCCATTTCCAGAACAAATTTCATGCCAAGGTGGGTTAGATGAACAACCTACTGCAGATTCTTCTCCATTGACTGTAAAAGGGGACATTATTAACTTGTTCAGATTTAAACATCTAATTACTAGATATCTAACAGCTGGCAAGTTCCTAATAGATAAAAATGTAATTCTTCATTAAAAACCACATAAACTTTAAATATGGAAGAAAATAACAAAAGACTGTATTGCAAGTGTGATTTCTTATGTTTCTTTTCCTTAATAAAGACCTTAACACTCTGGCAACATAGATCCTTGGATCAAATGTGACCACAAGAAGATAGGTATGAGAGATTTTGAGAAGTAGGAGCACTGGTGGCTATACCAAAGGGTCCATCTGTTAAAATGCTCTCTCCTCTTTCTATTAGAAGTCATATTGTGTGACACACACTCCAGATAATCAGCTATGTTGCATTAATATCACACAGAAATACTGAAAGTATTTTTACTTGGACTTAACCTCTAAGGAAAGATGAAAACATCTGACATTGACTTCCTTTATACTAAAGGAATTGTTGTTCTGTGTTTCAAGTTGTGGAAACTCTTGATGAGCTGTAAATAAGGTTACATAATTATCACTTCATGCTGTAGAGTGTTGCTTGAAATGGCAACTAAAAAGGGAGCCTGCAAGGAAATTTATAAGTATAGTCTTATCAGGAAGGCATTGGGCTGGGACTTAGAGTCTTTGGTTCAGTTCCAGGATCTGATGTAGCCTTAATTGTGTGGTCTTTGGCCACATCTGTAGAAATGGAGATGATACTTTCCTGTCTCCATGGGATTTTGCAATAACAAATGGACTAATGTTTGTGAAACATGGAAATACTGCATTGATGGTGGTCACGCAACGTACTAAATAGAATGTCAGTTTGTTAGAAAATGATTCAGCTTTAATCAAAATAAATATCTACATGAAGCCCAGGAAGTAAAAAATTCAAAATGCTTTGTATATGGTCTAAAGAATATAGACAACATAGACGGAATTAATTTGGTTTTATATTGTTGTCACAAAGTCTATAGCTATTACAATCTTTTGTTATATCTACCACAGAGAAAAACAGCTGCCTTTGTTTTGTATAACAATGATGTTAACAATCAAGCTCCTTAACTGACCTAACTATTTTAGCACAGGAATAGAAACCTGATTTTTCTTTAAAGAGGTAAAAACAAAGGATCCTGATGAGAATTAAAATGTTTCTTCATATTATACGTTATACATAAAACTTTGGGGGGATACTGCCTTAAGCTTATTGCTATAAAAGGCAGTGAACAGTGTTTTAAGGACTGAACATTTGAGAGGGGTAAATATTTTATGCAAAAGGTGTAGCACTGAGCCACATTTTTAGCAAAGATATACTCCTAACATAACGATGCTTGCTATACATTTCAAGTAAAGTTGTTCCTTTCCCATGACAAAGGCCTGAATAGCACAGAGGGAAATTCCCCGATGTTTATGTAAAAGCAAAAATATGAAACTTCTCACAAAGAAAATACAGGCAATTTTCTTTTCCATGAACATCAGAAACAATGAGGCATATTTCCTACAATTTGGTGTCTTGTGGTTGATTGCAGTTTCTGATTGAAGTTTCCATTGTTGGCTGAAACATTTATAAGCTGTCTCTGGCTGTGTCTAGATGACATCTAGTCCAGCAGCCAGGAGGGCTTTCAAGATTGCAGACCTGGGTTCCTCATCTGACTCTATCAGGGCTATGTCCTTTCTTCACTGTTATCCACACAGATGAAATCTTGTTACGCATCCCAAAGAGCTTCCATCATGAATGACCAAGGAATCAGAATTCTAGGGGTATGTGCCAGGGTGCATCAAAGACCAACTGAGCTATATCCTAAAGTGTGAACTCGTGAATAAGGTATTTGTGCATGCCTCAGCTTCTCTATCAGACAGGGCAGCTGTAGGTTCCTTCTCCTCTCTCCATTTGCTACTTTCACAAAACACGTAACCAATACTTTTTTTTAAAATTTTTCAATAATTTTTTGTTGAAGCTAAGGTTGGATTAAAAATTTACTGGGGACAACACAATTAAAAGTATTATACACACACACGTGTACAACATAACTGCATGAACCTAGTTTCTATATGACACCAGTCTGCAAAGCTGGATGGTGAATGAAAAAAACAGAATACGTAACACTGTGATCAAATACTTACCTTCCTTTTTCTACTAATCCTGACGTTTGTGGGGTGGAAAACTCCACATATAGGTCTAAAAGTCTTCTGTAACCAAAAAACTCCATGTAACGCCATCCAGAAAACTGGTCATACAGCTGAGCAATACAAAGAAATGGAGTTCAACAGAACATGCAAATTCAGGTACCTTACTGTATGAGAAAAGTATGGGAATATAGTTATTCATGGCAGAGGAAGTTCCTGCAGGAAGTGTTGCGTCTAGAGACAGATTTTAATTACACTTATTTAAAAAAATAAACTAAAAAAATCATCTTCTGTGAAATGGTTCAGATGAAATTCTTCACTGTCTCATTGATGGATAAAATTGATTTTAGGCTTTGGAACACAAAGACCGCAGAAGAAACACTTGATTCTGTTTAAATTACAGATGCTTATGATATCGACTGTAGCGGTGGAGTGCATATTGTGGATATTTACTCAATTTCATCATTTATTACTTAGATACAGATCTTTTTATTTAAAAGAACAGCTGAGATTTCTAATTCAAATACTCAGATAAACAGAAGTGAATGCTTCTGGGAAAGACAAGTGCTAGAGTAATGCAGTTCCATGCAAGATTGACAGAGTGTTTACAAGCAGATGTTGACGTTGTTGAAACTATAGCAGTCTCGTATGTTTGTCATAGAGGACTACCAATGAGACAAGAATTTCCTGCTGGTTCATAATTTCCTAGAAGGAGTATTCCTTGTGTCAATACAGGACTTTCATTTATTTATTTATTTGACAAGAATTCTCAAGAAGGTAGACAAATGAAATGATATCAAATAAGATATGAGCCTTCCTCGCCTTTGTACTCCAACTCTAGAAAATATTCATGATAAAATCTTGTAAATGCTTGTGGGCAAAAGAAGATTAGGAGTAAGCTCTCTGAGAAGGCGCACATCTGGAGTTCCACATACGAATTCTGCTGGTTTGGCTCTAGTCCTGATATTTAACTCTCTCTCTCTGGTAAATGCAGTTAGGTTTTATGACTGTCAAAGGGAGATTTTGACAAGAGTATTTGAACCTACAACCAGGATTTAGTCCACATAATTTAAAGCAGAATATAAAGTGGAAGAATAACATAAGAGTTAGAAAGTGAGACGTGAAAAGTGTTCTTCATTCTCCTAATCTAACAAACATTGCCAAATTCTAATTAATTTTAGTGGAAAGTGAGGTAGTGAAATGCCTAACACATTAAGCATTGTACTAAAGTGCTTTAACACTGTTTTCAATGTTTATGTTGCTCTTTCTGCTTAGGGGAACAAGAGTTAAAGTCTATGGCAGGAAAGCTATTTTATTTCTCCTCAGAAAACCATTAAAGTCCTTTCCCCACAAATGAAGAAAGTGAAAACGGAAAGGAAATTTGTCAATTCCCATGAAAATGAGGAAAATATTTCTTTATCTGGACTGGGCAATACATTGTCACAGACGAGTTCTCACAAAATTTTTGTGCAGTTAACCTTGAGAAAAAGACAGGAAATGTGTAAGTATAGGTCATGATGGATTAATTTCTCTCAAAGGTCAGTACAAAAGCCGAGTTAGGGAAAGCATGGTAAATTGAAATCCTAACCGATTTGATAGAAAGCCCTTATGATGATACTGTTTGTTGCCAAAAGTAGGAAGAATGTGCCAACGCCATATATTTTAGAGGAAGCTTCTCCACCTATAATTATAATCTGTGACTGTCCAGCTTCTTTAGCATTGTTTTCTTAATGAATTCACACAACCTGTGTGGTACTAAGATCGAGTATAGTTAAACCTCAATAAATTCCAATGCAGTTCATGGGATATGGTTTTTTTGGCCTTGTTAATGGCTCCCCCAACAAAAGCTATAAAAGTTTCTAGGTTTTTTAACAGTTCTGTCAGTGATACTCATGTCTGCAAATGAATTCTTTTTACCCTTTCTATAATATTCCCCTCTATTTTTGTTTAGACTCACCTATTGATAGTCAGTGGAAAGCATATGGAAGCTTTTTTAAAGACTGATTTTACAAAGAGATGATATTTTGGATCAAATCTGCAATCACGAATATGTACATTAAAGTTCTATATGTACCCCATCCACAAACACTGCCACACTGCGTCACCTTTGCAGGCAAATCAATTAACACAACCTAAAAATCCACAGTTCTTATTAGAAAGGACCATAAACTGTACCTCAATACAGAATCTGAACCATACATGAAGCTTTCATTTAGGTTACAAGAATCTAGGGTTAGACTCAGTGCAGGCCTGTATGGATGTTATCTAAATCTGAAAACAAATTTATTACTTCTTTGCTTTGCTTCAGAATCTAGGGGGAGATTAACCTGTCAGATTAAGATGTTCAGATTTAGGTGTCTACATGTAAACCAGGTGCCTAGGTCAATGGAGATCTACAGTTTGATGGAGTAGCCTCAATTTAGGCACCTAGTTCCATCTGAGATGTCCTAAGGTAACCTCTTAGACCTTAGGTTGACTTAAGGTAACTTCCAGTCCTGACCTCAGAAAGGGTCAGATTCCCCTATAGGTCCTCATCAAACCTGGCAGCCTTATGTGGATGTCTTGAAAACCCACAGACATCTCAGATATCACTATATTTAGGCAACAGCCATTGACGTAGAACAGGAATATGACATCTGGGCAACCTGTCAACAACTAAGTTTAGGGTCTGAATCAGCAGGTTTTCCACTCAAATGCCTTGCATGTTGCGTATGCTGAGAATGCCTAATGAAGATTGGCAGGATCAGGTTTCACAAAACGTTGCAGTTCCTGCTTTTTTTCCCCCTAAAGGTGGCCAGGTGATGTGATGTTGCTCCTCTTTTATATAGTACCCTAGTGGTCAGAGTGATAGGAAAGAGAAAAGGAGAGCTTCCTGTTTCAGCACTGTCTTCAGTATGTAGAAACTTGTGTCTCCTACTTCCTACCAGTATGTCCTGACTTCCAACTGATCGTGGGGCACTCCTCATCCATCCTCTTTTAAGATATAACACAGAATGAAATGTTGACTTGGCCAAAGAGATTCAATACTGCAGTTAGGGAGCTCATCTGGCACCTATTCCAGACATAGCAATTTATATTGCTAATAATGAATGGGTAAAACACCCTTTCTACCTTTCCTTTTGAAAGGAAATGCCCACAGCTGCAGGAAACTGTGTGTTAGTGATGCGTATTAGGCATTCTTAAGAGAGAGAGGCAGAATAACATGTAAGGTGATATTCATTGGCCAAATTTATAGTGTAGGTATTCACATCCAAGTCAGCTACCTGAAGTTCTCTTTGCAGTCGATAGGAAGAAATAGGTTGGTCTAAGACATAATTCATCTCCTGTTAAAATATATGTTTATAAATAAATGATGATAGATAAGTCATCCCTACAATGAGATCCAGTCCAGTTAGATTTTAGAAATCTGTTAGGAAAATAGAACCTTCCTCTGAAAGCTTTAAAGGGAAGCCATTAGGCTGATTGTGCAAGGAATGTAAAAACTTGCTGTAATAATTGTCTTCATTAGGTCCCTAAACTCAAGGCACAAGTTAGGCAGTATTCTGCTCTCCATTGCTGCATCTTAATGGAACCCATTTAGATGAGAAATAAATATTGAAATTTTTCAATTGGGACAGCTGAGGGCATGTTTAGAAGCATAACTTCAAGTTTCTTAGAAAATTCAGTGACAGGAAGGTATTTAGTAAATAGAGAGGTTTTCATATGAGAAATGTTTTGGATACAGTTTTGGACTCCGTTCTCTCTAAGGCTTTTATTAGCTATCACCTTACTCTCTCATTACACTACAGAGGGACTTTACTGCCTAATGTAGGATTCTAGATTCTATCCCAGTGGCTGACTGCCTAAAATATGAGGTGTTGATTTTAGGTGCTGATGTCCTTGACTGGCTGTATTTCCAATATCAAGAGACTGATATGAAAAGTCTCAGCTAGAGAGGAAAAAAATATGAGACTATTAATTACAAGTAAAAACGGGAGGCTCATATAAAGTTTATTAACTATATTTTTTTATTATCACAGTACATAAGGTGTTTTGTCCTCTGAAAATATGAATGAGGGTGTCAGTTTCTTCCTCTGGAAGTCACTCGTGGGTTTGATGATAGAGCAGGGACTGTTTATATATAACGTCCTTTTGGATGGTTTCTTGAAAGGCTCAGTTGCTTGTAAAGGTACCAAGACTTGCAATAAATTACAGTTGCCATGCCAGTTTGTTTCTGTGATAGTATGCCTTATATGTAAACACTTGTACAATAAGCTGAACCCTACATAATTTCTCTGCCTATTGTATTTTAATAATCATTATGAACTGGAGCTACAGTGTAGACTTGAGGCTATTATTGCCACAGGTTGGCTATTTCTGTAATACAGTGTGCCATATGGAGCAGCTGATGATCAATTAATATTTACTCTGGTATGTATTTTGCCACCTCCCACCCACTTGTAGATTGCTAAAACAAGTCTTGACTTGCATAACTTTATTCTGCAAATAGTGCATCTTGTTTTCCAAAATGTCTTACAAAAGTGAGGAAAGAGTCCATCTCCCCAGCTCACAAGTGTATTAAAATAATAGATGGGACTCATTGTGGTTTTGGATCATGTTTGCAATTTTTTTTCTCCAAGTAATTTTGCAGTGAGGAGGCTCTTTGTAGTAGCTGATCTCTTCTGTAAAGGGTCCTAGACATTAGATCCACCCATTTTTCTCTTAATTCTCAGTATGGGGCACTGATCTGATAGATTAATTTTGCCTAGTTGTTGGCCGGTAATTCCTTGTGTACCCTTGAGGACATATCCTTTGCGGTGGCAAGGATGAAAATTGCAAGCTTCCAGAACAGCCAGTCCTAAACATCTGTCCAAGTAACACAGGAAATTATCCATCTCCTCTTGTTTCTAGTAGTTCTGGGTAAATTCCTGAAATGAATTTTCCCTCTAACACCTGGAGTGCATTTGTAACATTAGATATGGCTCTGTTCCAACAGCACAACTACATCATCTTAGAGAAGTTCGTGCAGCTAAATGTAACTGCTTCTGATAATAAAAAATGCCTCCACATTTTTATTGGAACCATTTGTGTATACAACATTCAATTCTGTTGATGTTCAGATTAACTATACCATTATTTAGAGCCTTGGAAATGTTTCCTTTCACACTGTGTAATAACCTTTTGGTTGGTTTGGCCCCGATGGAAGTTTTAGCCCGAAGTGTATACTTGGAAAAGATAACATCTGTGCCTGTAAAAACCTTGCAGAATAACTTTGAGAAAAAGGCAATTAAATAATGTAGAACATTTGTGACTATGTAAACTCTGTGAGGGATTCCTGATAGAATCAGTACCTTTGTGACATAACATTAATGGCAATATATAGTCTTTAACCAGGAATTTCACGAAAGACTCAGAGTATAAGTCTCAATAAAGAGGCAACATTTCAAAGGAGCATTCATCCAAACATTTAGAATGTTAAAGGACTGTTTAGTTAGAGAAATAAGGAAGAATTTAAATATCACAGTAGGAAGACAGATTATTATTCATCTTCATAAAAATGGTGACTTACAAAGAACATCAGATCCTCCTGACAAACCAACTCATGAGTGGGTGTCTAACTTATTAAGAAACTGATTCATGCCTTTTAAAATATGGAGAAAATTTGAAAATGTATTAACTTTTAAGCTTACCTCACATAATTACAGAACATATGAAATTAAAATTCATATTAAGAAATGGAATAGGTGACTCTTTTTCTCTCATGTGGAATTTACACTGGTACTCGATGCTAAGAGGAGTTAAATTTTAGTATATCACAAAGAACTTTGACCCCATCATTTAACATGACATTTATATAAAATGTGGCTTTTTAGAGCTGTAGTTCAATCTAGTAGTTCCCTTATCCTAGTTTAGATTTGAACAGAACAGATTCTGAGATGGTAGTGCCTATTACCCAAGATCTCAATCTTGCAACATTTTACACACATGATTAACTTCAAGCAACACTACTCATGTTGCATATAAATACACAAATGTGTGTACATAGCTTTAAGACCTGAATGTGGATCACATTCTGGGTTATGATTTGGCACACAGTATATTTACATATAATATATATTCTATAATATACTTATATATTTTAGGTATATCTATGTTCATAAATACATGTCCCTAGCTAGAATTTTCCCAGCTAGTCGGAAAAAAAGCATATTCTAGAATCAGAGCTATCTGGCATATCTTCCCCCCCCCCCCCCCCCCCCCCTTTGCTGTTTAATTCAGCCCTGTTTATAAGGAATTGAAGACTTAGACGACCCTATAAAATAGGAATTTCTAAAATGAGGATCCAGGATTAGATTTATACTCTTCAAGAAAGTGTTCAGATCAGAGCGTAGCAGATGAGATTCAGCTCTTTAAGTCTCTAGTGCCATTTTTAGTGCTTTAGCGTATGGGCACGACTTCTGTAGGTCCTATGTCATGTGGGCCACCTGTGAATATCTCAGACACCCTATATAATCTCAAACTGTACTAGATACCTATGATTAGCCAGCTGAACTAAGCTCACTATTACATGTAGGCACCTACACCGTGGGCATGTAAGTTAAGGCAGGGCAAATCCCACCCATAGTTATAGCAAATTTAGAAGACAGACAATGAGGAATAATCACATCAAATTGATTGTGGGTGATCTTAAGCAAGAGCCACCCATGTTACATATGTTTATCCTACTTAGATATTTATACAATGTATATTGTTAATGTCCAGATGATACAGAAAGTAAGATTCAGTGCAAGAGCCACTTACCCCTGAAACAGGCAAAATAAAGCTGTGCTTCCTCCTCTCTCTTTCCTTGTTCCTCTGTCCTTCCACTTCTGGCTGTGCAAGTTTCACCGCTTCCTCCATGCCAACTACATCCAAACATTGCTAGGATTTGATCAAAGCAGCTGAAGTAGAGAAAGAGAGGGGAGGGAAGGGAAGGGAAGGGAAGGGAAGGGAAGGGAAGGGAAGGGAAGGGAAGGGAAGGGAAGGGAAGGGAAGGGAAGGGAAGGGAAGGGAAGGGAAGGGAAGGGAAGGGAAGGGAAGGAAAGGAAAGGAAAGGAAAGGAAAGGAAAGGAAAGGAAAGGAAAGGAAAGGAAAGGAAAGGAAAGGAAAGGAAAGGAAAGGAAAGGAAAGGAAAGGAAAGGAAAGGAAAGGAAAGGAAAGGAAAGGAAAGGAAAGGAAAGGAAAGGAAAGGAAAGGAAAGGAAAGGAAAGGAAAGGAAAGGAAGGAAAGGAAAGGAAAGGAAAGGAAAGGAAAGGAAAGGAAAGGAAAGGAAAGGAAAGGAAAGGAAAGGAAAGGAAAGGAAAGGAAAGGAAAGGAAAGGAAAGGAAAGGGAAGGAAAGGAAAGGGAAGGGAAGGAAAGGGAAGGGAAGGGGAAGGGAACCCGATTCTCCTGATTCTTAGCAAGGACACCTGGTTCACTGGAACAAAAAAGAAGTTTTGTTCTTCCCTTCCACGCTCCTCATTTTCACTTCATTTTCACTTTCTCATTTGACCACATTATGACCTGATCTAGTTTTCTAAAACTATTCCAGAAGTTTCCTACAGTTTCAGTGAGTTAAATCAGCTCAGTGAAAGGTCTGATAAGAGCTTATGAAAGATAAAAAAAGGAAAAATATTGCTTGGCAGGAAGCAAGGGGGAGAGAGAGCAGAATGGGAGAGAGAAGGATGGGGACCAGAGAAAAGGAAGGAGCTGGGTTCAGGAGGAGGAACAGGGCTTCCTCTTTTGGCATCGATAACCCACATGACTGGATCAAATGTACATGAAATCATAATCTTCACTGTCTCACCCTATTTTGTGGAACTTAGTCTTCAATGGCAAAATAGAGAAAAATGAGATTTTTTACAACTCATTGAGGAAATGTTAATTAGTCACTACATTACAGGAGTTGTTATCTAATCTAACAAAGAGACATCCCTAAGACAGTGAAATAATGCTTACTTCAGTTAAGAAGAATAAGCAAACTGTCTCCTGGATAGAGAAAATAAACATTTTGGGAAGAAAGATTAAATTTGTCTGGACCCTTGGAGGATTTCAAAAGGGAGATTGGTTACCACAGTTCAGCAAGAAAATCTAATCTATAGTTAATGCAAAGTGTGCAGAAAGAGGGAATACCTCAAAGCCATGAAAACTGGCAGAAAGTCAGATAGATAAGGGGGAGACAAAATGTATGCAGTCAGTTTTATTGCTCTTCCATTTTTTAATTTATGTCTTCCATATATATTTGTAACACTGATGTATTTTAGATGTTATGGTTAATTATTTTTATTTACGCATTTAGTTTGAATTTGGAGTAATTTTACTGTAGTTACATAGCAGCATTTCTAATGCAAGAATCTGACAAATTATAAATGATGCTTCTTGGACATTTTAACAAGTAACTGAAGTATAAGTTACTTAAACAACTAACCTTAACATGAAACAAGCAAGTTTATCTAATGGCGTTTCCATAGAACTCAAAGAGTTCTCAGAGAGTGTTCCCCCATTTCCCTTGCATTGGCCAGTTGGATAGCTGCCATTATGCAGATCTGGAGGGTCAGAAGACCAGCAATAACAAAGAAAACAGAGTGGCAGGCAGGGAGTTGTTGTGCTGCACATTCGAAACCAAAGGGTCCTCTATCAGTTTGCTACAGACTTTGTTTTTCTTTCTCAAATTTAGAGGAGAAATGGAACATAGAATATGAAAATACTAGGATGAGGATTAACATGCAGGAACAGATTGTCATTCAGCGTAGTGCTCAGTATTTATTATACCACAGCTTAGATGTTGTCTTGACCTCTGAAGAGAGGTCTTCCAATTCTCAGGCATCTGACATCCTGTTTTTGCTATGAAAGCCTATAAATTTTACCAAATTCCCAAGAACAGCACTCTACCCATTGTGAGAGAAGCCAACAACCTTAAGATCATTATTCTTTTTCATTAACTGCAGCAAGATATATCTGCACAGGACTTGATTACATGGATACATGTACTGTACATGGATTACAGGATATCTAACATGTCTTTTACTTCCTGAAACCATTTTCTGTTACAAATATTAAATGATATTCAAGATCTGTTCAATGGACCAGGACAATGGTATCTAAGGGTTCCAGGCTGAGAACCAGGGCTGATATTTCCACAATTCTGACACTCAGAAACCTTTCAAAAAGGGAAATAATTTCTGCTAGGTATAAAATTTCCAGACACTCTGGAATTAACACCTAGTGGAACTAGGACTTGTCACAAACCCTGCCACCCCTTCCTGAAAATGAAAGGCACTTGCCTCCCACCATGACAACTCCAGTGCAGAAGTGTGTTTGTCTGCTGATTTTAGAGCAAAACAAAACTAGAAACATTCAAAACGAAGCAGCATGTGTGTTCTCCTTAAAGTGAGGATGAGAGAACACATCTGTGAACAACACATTTGTGACAGATGTTAGTATCATTGCTTAGAATACTATTAGACACACTCTGATACAATGAAAAATAATATAAAATAGGGATTTCTACTGCACAGAAAAAATGCTGTTATTATTACTACTCAATAAACATCTTTTTTGCAATCAGTGGCCACATGTTTAAAACTTAAGATAACACTGGTTAATGGACTTATATGAAAATTAGTTTATTATTCACAAAATTTCCTTCAAGATATAAATCCTGCTTAAATAAATACTTGCAATACCTTCTGACAATTCTGTATCTAACAGTTGCTTGTAAAATCTATTATACACATGTAAAGAAATTAACAATACTTGCAGGGTATTTTTAGGAGAAACTATCATCTGTGGTTAGGATTATAATTTGATCTCACACAGGGAAATAAGTTAAAACTGAAAACATTTCCACCTGTTAAGGAAGTAGCAGTATGTTTATTTTTATTCCTTTTTATTCTTTAATCTTTTTATTTTATTCATTTCCCGATGAAATTCTTCACCAATTATGATTTCTACACTGCACCAAGAACCAATGTTTTTACAAGTTATAGGTGAGCCCAATATATTAAAAAGACATTTAAGTTGTTCAGTCACATCATAGAAAAAATTGCTTATCTCCAGAAATCTATTCAGGAGCTGAAAAGGCGAGCTTTTGTAATTTCTTTTGTAATTTCACAATCCAGCTAATTTTTTAAAATAATTATATAATCTATTATAATATGTTGGGTTATGGGTTTGGTTCTTTTTTTCACATTGTGGCTCACTTCTGATACATTTCTTAAATATTTAAACTTTTATTTTGATCTAAAAATGTTGTATAACATTTTTAGATCAAAATTAAAACCTATACTGCTTCTTAAACTGGCTGAAATTAAAAAGCAAGAACCACTCTGTGTTCTTGGCTTGATCCCTGCACTGTTTATCTTTTTTATTCTAAACCATCCCTTGATACAAAGCAGAAATAATTGAAAGCACAAGGAATTTAACGCAGTGCTGCATTTTTCTAGATGAGTTGTCTAAATATTACATTACTAAGCCTGTGTTGCCACAGCAGCCTAAACTGATGTAAAGAGTGGCTGCTGCAGTCCCATCCTCTGCTGCATCTCTCATTCATGTGTTCCATCTCCTTTCTTGAGCTGGCTTTGGGATTTGCGGGGCCCTCATTCACCTGTTCTCTGTTCAAAGCCACAAAAATCACTATTTGACTCTCAGGAGGAACCATCAAAAATTGAATTGAGTACCAAGAAAGATACATCAACCCACAGTTGAGATTTGGGTTAGTGCAAAATTACAACAGCTGGTAGCTATGGACTCATAGCCTGCATCAGGCTCTTACTTCCTGATTTTTCTTCTCTCCCCTTGAAACTTTTTACTGTATGGGGATCTAAATTCAGCCAAAAAGGGCAACCTTCTGTGTGATTAGAGAGAATTACCTGAATCTCCCCAAACCGAGGTAAGAATTTAGCCTAGGTTTTCCTCTTGCCAGTGACTACTTTTGGTCTATTTTATCATCTAAAAGACTGATAATTTCTCTTCTTTCCCCACCAAGTTTTCAAATGAGAAGGGCTATGCCTTGTGCTGAACTCTGTGCTGTCAGATTTGCTAAGCCTGTTCAGAGCATGCTAAGTGGATTACGTCCCTTCAGAGACTTAGATCTCTACCCAGACTTTGGGCCTGAACATCCTTGTGGCTCACATGAGAGCATCTCTCTTCTCAGACATTACGGAGCTTATTTATTTAAATGCCTGATGCTCAGTTTTGCTGCCAAATGAAATTAGCACCAGTTGGACATAATTTCCTCCAGGACTACGTGAAACCAGACAGTAAATTTTCTGAATATCTCTCTGACTTAGGTACATGGTTCAGCTTAAGTATCCGGATCTTTCCTACATTTTCTCAAAGCAAACAAACAACGGTCCTGGATTTGGGACGGTCTGCAGGTGCTGCTCAAGAGACCCTTTGGAGTGAGAGCCATCAGCTGTGTGAATGCTTTGCACAGTGCTGCTTTGCACTCTGTCTGAAAGCATTGGTCTAAAACAGTTGATCCTTTGCTTTCATGGGTCATCCAGACACAGTTTTGGGGGAAAATAGTAGCAGAGATTATACCAAATTACTTTATTAAAAACTTTATTAAAGACTTAAAGTGAACACACTGGAATTACTGAATACATAAATCTTTGAATGACCAATAGTTTCCTGTTCCTTTGGTGTAGGTACAGAATAATTGTATAGGATACCAGTATTAGATGACCCCTTACTAGCATAATGTTGACAGTGTAATTGATATTTTCATACAGTTTGTTTTCAACTTCCTCTCTAATATCTCCTTCTATACTTTGTACAGTTTGCGCCACAAGATTGTTTGGTTTTGGTCTGGTTTTGGTTTGGTTTTGGTTTTGGTTTTAATCTACCATCCATATAAATAAAAGAAAAAAAAATATATGTTTGAGACAATTTCATTGAATAATCCCAATAATTGTATTTAGTGATTTAAGGAAATTAAATGGTGGTTTATACAGCAGGACATAAAACATAGTGTTGATGAGCAGACAAGTTCATTTCATTCTAATGAGATGGCTTGCTGTGTCACCGATATTTATTTTAGCATTTTACTGTGGCACACCATAACAACCATAAAAGGTCACTGAGCTGCTTATGTTAGTGAAATAGCAAAAAACCCAGCACATATATAGATATTTAAAACCACACACACAAACACACCCACACACCCACACACATGTATTTTTACATATATATATATAGCTATATACACATATATATACACACACATTAGCATGGAAGACTGTTGTTGTTGTCTTAGTGCTCATTGCATCTGAACTCTGCCTGAACTGTGTCTGTGCGGTTCTTAGTGTTTGAGGACAAAGAAAGTAACTGCTTACAGTGTATTGGGTTTGCCTTTGAAATAACACCACAAAACTATTGACAAAAGGCTCACCTAACAGCAGAGCTGAGATTAGGTGCTGAGGGTTATTGTCTTCCTCTAGTCTCAAAGCTATGTGAAATGTCAGTTAATTGAAAATGGTAATTGTTCCACATAACAACATCAACTGTTTCATTCCAGGAAATGTACTGCTCTTAAATTAATAGCCATCGATCCAGAGGTATTTCATGATTCTTCTCCATCCTTTTCTCAAATTATCCAGCTATCAGTCCTTAGGAGAAAACCTATTTCACCATTTTTATTGACCATTCTTTACTGAGTGACCTGGCTTTCTGTTCAGGTAGACTAAAATAGGTCTATCCATCTGAATGTATGTCAAGCAGACTAAGCCGCCTAAATTTCAAAACACCTGCCGCTTCTTAGTATAAATACTCAAAATGAGAACAGCTAAGTAATAGTGCAAAGCAGTTACATGGTTATTACTGATTAATACGATGAACTACTCTCATGCCGGTAAATTGCTTTTGTGATAGTAAAAATTGTTAAAGTTTCTTTCAATAGTGCACTTCAGTCAAACTTAAATCTCATTTTGATTTCTTATGAAGGAATGTAGGATATCTGTTTGTTTGGTTTTTTTTTTTCCCCAAAGGAATATATTCTTATTACAACCTATTTGAGTAACAAACGGCAATATGTCTCATTATTACATAAAGAACAATTGCAAAAGCTTTTGCATTACTTAGCTGTTGTTTTGAAAGCTTAACAGAGAAATTAAGTGGTACAGAGGTATTCTTTTATTCCATTGTAGAGACAGTTTTCCTTCCTTGTGTATTGATAAAGTGGTCATTAAAAAAATCCAAATATATCTTTTACATAAGCTGTTGAAAACATTTATAGAGATACAACTCCTAATATTTTTTGTGTTTGTAGTTTTGCAAATTATCAGTCTAATCAATTTAAATTTTAATTTTACAATCAATTGTAAATTCTGAAAATCTAATCAATTTTTGGAATCAAATTATTTCTGTTAATAATATGAGAAGACATATTTTTTCAAAGCTTACATTTCCATTCTAACTTGGAACAGTTTCACCTTTGCTGCTATATTAAAAACTGTTGTCTATTTCTTCATAAAGTTTAAATTCTAGAGTGAAATTTATATGAAAAAAAGAATGATAAAAAAAGCAGACAGAAATATAAAGTTTTTAAATAAATGTATATTAATATCTGGTTGTGCAGTGGCCTAGAAAATACCTCCTTTAATCTCAGAAGAAAACACTCTACATTTCTGTGTTCAAGGGCTTTTACTTACAGGGGGTTGCAATTTAATGTAAACTCCAGCAATTGCCAGCAGGAAAGAAAAAGAAGTCTTGTATAATATAAGATACCTTTCCATTCTTTAAAAAATAATATGTTGGTTGCAAAGAGCTTCCATGTGTGATCACAAGTTGCTGTATTTTTGTCTTCTCTTATTTATTAATAGACAGTTTTATATTAGAAATGGAGGAGAGAAATCTGATTAAAGTTTCTAGGACAGCTACAGCATAAAATCGATTGAAATTATATTGCAACATAACATGCATAATGAATTCAGTTGTTATATACCAGGTTTAATGCTCAATCTGGTTTATAGTTAATCTAATCAAAAGGTAAGGGAGCCAGGGAATATTCTAAGAAGAAATTTACAACAGCTCAGAGGGGATGGAAAAGATCCCCAGGCATATGGTGCTAAGTAAATGAAATGAAAATGACTGTTGTGAAGAATCATGAAGGAGTCAAAAGAACTAGTCACAAAAGGTGGGCACCTTTTTGCATCATTTATGCCTGTGGCAGTGAGCACGTGCACAGTTCATCCCATTTCTTGCCATTTTATACATACATTCTCCTTGAGTGAATTTCAGCTGCATAGTTACAAAATGTGAATCAGATATAACTGAATGAAGAAAGTGGTTTGGTGGTTATGTGAAGCAGGGCAGTTTTGAATTGGTTATGAAGGCAAAAGTTCCTTTTCAAAATCAAAAATTATCTTTTCTATTTTTTTTGCAGATCATGTGTCAGCTATTTGTCTCCACACGCTATTTTATTCTGTTTCAAAATCTAAGCTTGCCCACGTTTCATTCATTTTATTGGTTAAAAAATGAACAAGTGTTGTTTCAAATTATTAAAACTTCAGCATCATCCCTCATGTGTCACTTTAAGTTCAAGTTATTCCATCAGGTTGCCAGTTTGTTGAGAGCTTTTGGAAATTTGAACCACTTATGCAAATTTGTACAGCCTTGGGACTCAATTCGGATTATCTGAAAATATTTGAATATGTAAGCACAGCTCTAAGTGTGTTGCTCTCATTAATAAGCCTTGAAGATCAAAGCCATTTCTGGCCTTTGGAGCTTTATCTCTTTAAAGCTTATATTAGCAGCTAAAGGATGTCTTTCTCAAACTGATTTCACATTAAAATATCATAAAAATAACATTAATTATAGCGATGAAGATTACAGATGTAGATAACAGCTAAACGTTGAAAGCACTAAGCAAATCTACAAGATAGCAGTAATGACTTAATTAAAACAAAATGCATCTGTATCGGAGCACAGCAATAAAGAAAAAGTGGCAATCCACAGCAAATAGTAACAAAAACATGAACCATTCAGCCGAAGTATGTAAGAGTAGCATGTAATAGATTGGCTCGGGTAAGTATAATTTATGCCAACCTTAAACATTAGCATTCTAACGCCTGCCAGAAATTTAGAATACGTTGCCTTTTGAGTGCCAGGTAGTTTAGAGGGTAACTACCAATTACCTAAAAACTGAGTCATATCAGAAATGACTTAATGTTTTATTTCCTCCCATGGCCAAGTTGGCTGTGATACCTTTGCAATAGACTTCATTAACTGTGCTCTCTGATTTGAAGGGAAGCTGCCCTTTCCCAGTTACCAAATGGACTGAAATGACCTCAGCAGGGATCATTGCAAAGCTGGTGCCAAGAAGCAGAGTTACATCGAGGCCTGTTCGTACCGGGTGATATCCTACCTGGTAGGTACGGCCCACACTTGGCCCACGCACAACTTAACTCCTGTTCATGTCTTTTTTGAAGAAATCCTTTTATGTCTTATTCTGTATGCTCTGAAAATTCAACCATTGATAATTTATATGCAACAATATTGGTGTGTAAAAAAATACATGAAATTCCTGTAACAAAGGTTAAAGGGAGGAGCATTTTCTCTCACTGGTGTGGAGGGGATAAAAAACAGGCTCCTCTTGTGCTATTTCTACATAGTATTTAGATGCACGAATGGCACAGAACAATTCTTACTGGAAATAAAAACAACAATACATGCAGTTATTGTAATGATCATAACTACCACTTTTGCTGCCCTGCTCCTGTCACAAACCGTGAGACCTGATTCAAGAAAGTGCATAATCCTAAAAAATATCTTTCTTTGGAAACATCACATAGCACTTGCTTTGTTTTAAACATGCACTTAGCTTCCTGTTAATGTCAAAGAGAAGGAGTAATAGCCTAACTCTCTGAATCCTGGTAGCAGGCGGCTTGTGCTGCATCAGTCCACACTGTATGTGGTCTGTAAGCAAACTGAGTATCCGTTTTATCTCTCATGTTGATGTTGGCCAAGTAGAATGGATATACTGTAGGAACATCCAAAATGTCTGATTATGCATGTATATACATTGGTTTTATATAAATATTAATATAATAACTTGAGATCATAGAAATTAAATTAAGATTAGGGGTTTACTGTTGGTGGAACTTGCATCACTGATGGTACTGTGTAGTTGTTTAATAATAAGAGAGAAGAAAGAGGAGCTTTCATTTACATGTAGTGTACATGTTACATTTATTTGCATTAATTAGGAGACCCATATCGAATATTACTATTAATAAATAAATCTGCATTGACCAATTTTTTTTAAATGAAAAACTACACACTGTATCCAACACCCAAATTATCACTATAATGCTAATTAATACCTTTCCTTCCCTGTAATATTTAGATATCTTCATCTGAGAAAAAAAAAAAGTTGTCTTTGCTTATGCATGTGTCTGCCTATTCAGGTTCTCATATTATGTTCTGATATTATTAAAAATTATCTTAATGTGGGAAATATGTAATTACCTTTACAAAAGGTAATGTAATTTGCTTCGCCTGCTATGAAACACTTCACATTTCTATTTGTAAAAATCCGCTCTGGAAAATGTCAGTTTAAAATTACATAAAATTTGTTTCATGTAGTACAAAAGTTACTTTATCTTAAAAAAAAAAAAAAGGAACTTTTGGTCATTAAATTTCCATAAAGGTTGATCTTGCAGTCATTATCTAGAATCACACACAGTTACCTGTAAATTCAGAGAAAAGCTCCATATGACTGGGTGAATGAAAAGGAGGTTAAGATCACTAGCTAGTGGAAATAGTGCAGATGCAGCCTGGACAACTAGGTCTGAGTTTAGAGAAATAAAAGACCAAATTATAAAGAAATATGAAAACCGAGAAGAATATTTTGAATCTTGCCTGTAGATGGATGAGAAGGCAATGAAATTAGCTCCGTTGAACATGTGCCAAAAAAAAGAGAATTCATGGTAGCACCCATCAATTCTGAGAGAGGCTGAATATGCAAAACATGCAGCATCGCCACTGCCCCTGAGAGCACCCTCTCTGGAAGCCACCTACTCTTAAGTAAACTTTAGTTTTCCATCAGTCTTTATTGTTCAGCACAATTACTTTGCCAGGGTATCTGAACTGCATGTTCTTTTTCACACTAAGTAAAAAAGTCCAATTTTCCTACCTTTTTATATTCAGTGTCATCTTATTGAGAGAATTAGGCTTATGGTGCAGTATAGTCTGATGGAATATTAAGTAGATTCCATTCAATGCCTACTTCAGAGCTACTTAATTTCCAAAATATCACCGAGGCATAAGTTAATTAAATTACATAAATTTCAGTCAGTGATGGAAGAAGTAATATTTGATATAAATAGCTGTAAGTTTTTACTGAAATTCCTATTAGGAAAAAAAAAGCGTGGTGATATATCATCAATGTAATTAACAGTCTTTTTATAAGTCTAGGAGGAAGATATATCAAAAGTAGGTCAGCTGTTCCTGGGTTGGTAAGCAGGATCGTTGTTGTTTCTTCTTTCCATGCCTGTAGGGCAGAACTCATTCGTAAGTCAGACAGGAAAATTTAATGATGTACAATGTGATATTAATTGTGCATATACTCGTGGGTCACAGTAAAGAGTTTGTCAGAGGTGGCAGTTTGCCGCAGGTGTTTAATGTCACATGATTCATAGTAATGACTTGAAGCTCCCAAGTATCTGCAACTAAAAATAATTCTGCTCTGTGCAAGTGCCCTCCAGAGCAGAGTGGCTATCTGTCAGCACAAGACAGTGGGTAGCAATTGACTCTAGTTAGCACCATCTATGAGCCATTTCTTAAGGATAAAAAAGTTATAATGGCCAACTTCATCATTAGAAACCATGTTCTTTACACTGGGTTAATTTTTAATATTTTTCCTTACTAGCAATATAAAAAACTATCATCTATCTTTATCATAAAATTGCAAAAGGTCCCATAGGCCAGACTTTAAACACAGTAGCAATTTTTTTAAGCTTCTTCGGCCGTATTTTCAAAGACAGAAGCTCCCTTCTTTTTCCCATTTATTCCCTTAATTGAAACTGGAAGCTTTTCCTTGGGCTTCAATACACATCATGCCCAAAGAAAACGATGGGATGAGGGACACTGGAGTTTTTGCCTAGTTGACAGTGCTAAGCACATCTCAAAATCCATTCCTTTGGGATTTCACAGTTGGTGTAAAACCCTTGTGACAACTGTCTTGCTTGTAAAATTTCTAATGCAACTTCTTGCTTCCAGTCCTGTTTAGAATTGAGAAGAGCTGTAACAAAAGCTGAAAAAAAGTGGTAGAAAGAGGTTAGATGTCTACTAATTTGAAAAATATTGATCCTTTGTTACTTTATTTTTTTAATAGGAAACATAGAAAACATATTCTTATTTCACATGAGCTAGCTTGCTCAGCCCAGCACAGAGCACGGAATAATTTACTGAATATATTCTAAGATCCCACTTTCTAGTTTATCATTTTAAATTAAAAAGAGACTTCTGAGCATACAATACATTTGAAATCATAACTTTGTATTCAGAAACAACACAACTAAGTTTAAAAACATGTCAAATGGCAGAAGGGTTTTCAGTGTGAGAGTTTCTAAAGCACAGTAATGGTTAACCAGATTTCAGTGATGTCTATCTAAGGCAGAAAAGGACCCCTTGGTGTTCAAACCATATGAAGAGGATACCTTCCAGCACCTACCTCTGTCCTGCCAACACTGGCAAGTGGAAACACAGTAGAACTGCTGCATGTTTAGCAATCAGACCTAGTGTCTGCACAAGTACAATAAACCCAGAAGACCCTACGGCAAGACTGCATATATGTTTGCAGTGAGGTTGCATGTCAGTGTCCCTGAAACACAAGGTACCTCCTACAGCTATGCACCATGTCCATTCACTTGAAGTTATGGGAAACCTGCTTGCCTGGTTTCCAATGGAAACCTAGACGCCTGGACATCCTCTGGACACCTAGAAATCCAGAAGATCTCTGCCCAAAGCAGACAGACCACATGTGGTGGTTGACAGCATTGGCTACAGGCATAAAGCTGACATTCTGTTAAGACAGCGAAGGTACCCAGGGCTAGATTCAGACGCTCAAATTTAGATGTCAGAAGTTGAATTTCACTGCAGGTGTCTCAGTCACAAGATTTAAGTATGTAGGCTCCAGTCAATGAGAAAGGAAAGAAGCGCCACCAGAAGGTGACTTGGAAGTCTAGCTTAAATACCCTGAATGGCTTTGTTCTGGCTCTCTTTAGCAATGTTTTAGCAGTTACTATAGTAAGAATAAAGAGAAAGATTATTGACAACAGGAAGCTGCCTTTCTCCAGCTGGGAAGAAAAAATATAATTTGAACATGGTACCACAAAGCTCTTTCAAGCAGAGCTGACAAACAGATTCATGTTTTCTTTTTAATATGAAAGCATGAATTCATGCTACTCCTTCTACAGTGCATGTAATTTAGAAAAGTTTCCTCTTTCAGCTACCTCAATAGTTAACTAGAAGTGATAAACCACTCCAGAGATTTTAGGTGGGCTAAATTATTCCCTGGAGAGGTAACTGGCTATAGAGGAAAACCTTGCTGATTAAGATTTTGAATTAGACAGATTAAGAAGATTGTACACAAGCTAAGGAGATTTTTTTTAAAAAAGTATAAAACATTACAACTAAGAGAAGGTATTAATACTGTATAGGAAAAAAAATACACATCAACTGGAAAATTTTTCATCCCGATAGAAAAGTTTTTTCCTAATATATTCAAATGGATACATTTTAGAGATCTCTCAGGCTGTCAAAAGTTTTGAAACTATATCTGTACATGTACCCAATTTTTCATCTGATTTGTAAAATACTTGTTATTGGTTATTCTACGCATTCTTTCCTACCACTGTGAGTTGGGTCACACAGACCATGAAATCAGTCTTAAAAGGGTTATGGTCTGAGAGAGGGTGGAAAGGTAAATAAGTACTGCTTGATCTTTGCTAGTGAAGTTGATGACATGAAACATGTTACTTACGGATTTTGACAAATTTTATATATATAAATATATATATATATTTAAGAAAGGGTCTTTTTTGATGTGAAACCAAATGTGACCTTTAAAAAAAAAAAAAGAAGGGAGGTGGGAGAAATGATTGATGGTTCTAATGAAAATGTAGAACAGGAGAGCTGGAAAGGTTACAAGTTAAATAATTTTTCTGCCTGTAAATGCAAATAGTTCCTCATACAGTTAGTTATGCAACACTGATGCAGGAATATTTGCAAATATTTTCACAAATCCTATCCAAAAGCCACAAAATGCCAACACATACTATCGGTCAGTAAACAGATTAAAAGACACAGAGGGCAGTGTGTAATTACAAGCCAAGGAAAGAGCCAGAAGGCAGTTGAACTCTTAGCTGCTGTTAGGATAGAGAGGAGGTAGAACAGAGCCAAGGAACTGAAGAAAAATGATAGGCTAACTTATTAGTGATCTGTGGATAAAAATCTTGACAAAGTCTGCTTTCACAGCTTCTACGTGCTAAAATGTGCCCCAGTCACAGGACTGCTAGTCTGTTGCTGTTGGAGAACTTGTTCCTTCTTATAAAATCTTGGAAATCATGTGAAGGTGAAAGCCTTCTTTGTTCAATGACACACTTTAAGTAGTTCTTGATAAGAACAATCTAGTGAAATGAACTAACATATTTTGCCTGGATCTACTTTTGTTCTAACACTGTTTTAGACAGGCTTTGTAGATGTGCAACTAATCTAATATCAAAACAGAAGCAAGAACTTGTATAGACCAGCTGTACCATAGAAATGTATATAAGTACATTAGTGTCTGGAGAAGTGTATGACAATTTCAGAAATATTCTGAAGAAAGGAGGCAGGAAATAGTCTTTTAAGGCACATTGTAAACTCTGTCATCTTGTCGTGGTTTAATCTCAGTCGGCAACTAAGCACCACGCAGCTGCTCGCTCAGTCCCCCCCACCCGGTGGGATGGGGGAGAGAATTGGAAGAGCACAAGTGAGAAAAACTCATGGGTTGAGATAAAAACAGTTTAATAATTGAAATAAAATTATAATAATAGTAATAATATGATAATAATAATAATACACAAAGCAAGTGATGCACAGTACAATTGCTCACCACCCACCGACCGATGCCCAGCCAGTCCCCGAGCAGCGGCCCCCCCGGCCAGCTTTCCCCCGTTTATGTACTGAGCATGACGTCACATGGTATGGAATGTCCCTTTGGCCAGTTTGGCTGTGCCCCCTCCCAGCTTCTTGTGCACCTCCAGCCTCCTCAGTCAGTAGAGCATGGGAAACTAAAAAGTCCTTGGCTGGTGTAAGCATTACCTAGCAACAACTCAAACATCGGTGCGTTATCAACTTTGTTCTCATCCTAAATCCAAAACACTGTACCAGCTACTAGGAAGAAAATTAACTCTATCCCTGTTGAAACCAGGACAGATCTTGTCGTAGTCTCCTGCAAGCACAAAATATGGAAAAGGTTTAAAGATCATTTTGTAGATTGTCTGTAAGGGTGCATACTTTTGAATAATTTAATTTGGGAGATACTAGGTATACAACTTTCTTCACTAGAAATGAGCTATATCTTCCATTAATATACTGACTCTTTTAATAATGAATTTACTCTGCTTGTATAGTTCTAGCTACAAGTGTAGTTCAGTGCACCTGCGTTTTATAGCTGGGAGAGAAGCAGGTCGTTCTAGATCATTCATAGTGCCTAAGCATAGTGTTTAACCTGACCATCACTGTTCTCAGAAGTCTTGCAGGCAGTTTTAATTTGGAAAAAGAGGTTCTACAGCCACCTAGTCTATCATTTACAAAGAGTTGGAAGGAAGTATGTAAGCCTATTCTGGGTGCAGCAAAATCAGCTGGCAAGGAAATATTATCTGGGAGCAAGTGTCTACTGGTAGGAAAAGTAAAGACAGAAAACAGAAGGCACCGTAATCTAGACTTCTAACAGATGATTGTAACAGATCCATTCACGGCTTTGATCATGTTTGGTATATTCTTACCCAGCCCACCTCTTGGAGTGGTCAGACTACTATTTCATCCTTGTACATTTGCCTAAAACAATCAGGTTATTCTGACTAATAATCCTAATAAAAATTGAATAGAAGACTTACATGTTCAAATAATTTCTCGTTTCTTAAAATTTGCATTCCATTTCCCCTGTGGTGAATTTTTCTACATGATCAAAGCAAAGTAATGTGAATTCATCATTAGATCAAGCTGTCCCTTCATGTAACAAGTGCAAATAAATATTCACAGGAAATTTATGGTGTTATGAAACTCTTTTCTCTTCTGAACATCAAAATGAGAGAGCTGTGTGAATAATAAACACCTCAAATTTGATATTCCTACTTGATAATAGTTTTGACTTCACAGTTGCTGACCATGGCTTTGAGCGTCAATCTTCAAACATCACATTTCTAGAGATACGTGAAAGCTGCTTCATGGAATAGCATGCACGTGGACAGAACAGTTTACTCTTTGGATGTCCTGATAACAAAGCTACGTGGTGCACTGGCTTTTGGAACCAGAAATAGATGGTTAAAACTTTATACTTGTAGTACCTACCTACACTCCATTAATTATTGTATTACATGTTCTTAACTTACCCTGCAGACAGAGCACTTAAGTTTGCACTTCGTAATGACTATGTGGAGGAGTTACAGAAATCACAATTATATGACATAAGAACTAAATGAGGAATAACATTTTCTATTATTATTTCTCCTTACATAAATACAGAATAAAGTCTCAGATGTAACTGGTGGAGAGCACCCTAAAGGGAAACACTGATTTCTATAGCTGAGGGAAAGTTACTGTAAGAAGAAAAAGGTTTTTCTTATATACTCTCTGTACTATGGCTTAACATAGCAGTTTACTAATGGTTGCACAAAATCTTGGAAATGTCAGTTTAATAAAAAAAGTTTTGCAGACTGTGGGCAATGCTGAAAAACTTAATTTTGAAAGCTTAGAAAACTGTCTATAAAATTATAACATTTTTATAATAATTTTCTAAATTTTTCTAAATAATTTTTTAAAATAATTTTCTAATTAGTTAACAGAATTGTAACAGATTTTAGCAGATGTTAGACATTTAGTTTAATAGAATCAAATTGTACTTTTTTAAAAAATTCTCTACCCATTGCAGGCATTGTAACTCACTATAAGCTGTTCATCCTGTCATTAAGCATCCAGAGGTTTGGCTACAATGCATTTGCAAAGTCTTCAGGAAGAAAATGAACCTACAATGATCCTCTATTATGATGACAAGTAACAATATTATTATTCTCACTAAAGTAGGCTTATACATGCTTTTACAGTTTGTGAAGGATTTATATGCTTGGCTGAACTTACATGGATAAAGTAGGAATCAGTCAGAATCGTAGCTGATACCTGAACTGGATCTTCTGTTTTTCCTTCTTAGATTAACTCAGATAAGATTTTCTACTCTGTATGTATTGTTAATGGTCTATATTTATTGTAGAATCTATGCTTTTGTGCTTGCTACCATTACATGTTTTAAATGGCTACTCAACAGATTTGCGAGTTGAGATCTGATGTTTCAAATTTGCTGACATCGCGGTTTAAAAAATATTGGAAAAGCCCTCGTGTGTAGCAGGGCACTAATAGGAAGTCTTAGAATATGTAAGTCTTTCCACTTTGGATCTGTATATCAGTGTATGTCCTGAGGCACAAGTACCAGGAAATCCCTTGAATGCTGGCAGATTTCCCACGTGTTTTACATTGTGCCAAACAGATGGAGAGCAAACTCACTGTACTTCCTTCCTGAAAGAGGCAGAGAGGAAGGGTCTAATAATGATCATAAAAATGAATGACATTTCTGCTTGAAACATTTTCCAGAGAGCACTATAGACAAGCAACAAGCTGGTATAACTGACTGCAGTCTGTAATTTAAAGAAATTAATACATCGTAAAGTAGACCAGTCTTCCCTTCTAAAACTGAATAAGGAGGTCACTGATTTAATTTTCTCTAATGAAGTCTGTGACAGGTATTTCTGACAGAGAGCTAGTAATATCATCAAACCCAAATATTAACATTTAAGAGATTAGCCTAAATCACTGTCTTTTTCTTTTCTTAAAGTAGGAATTTGTTTCTCGTATGTTGTTTTTAAGCAATTGGGAGAAAAAGTAGTCTCTGAAGCTATAGGATCCACTACCATTTATGGTCCTTTTTAGCAGGATAAGGTAGGCAATTCACCATTCAGTGAATCAGGCATTTATTCCACTTGCTTTTTCTCAGCAGCTTACGGAGTTCTTGCTTCCTCCACCATCCCTGGATACCGTTTCCCAGCTTCATTTGAGCCAGTACAAATGTGGGGCGCTTCTGCTGTAACACAATGAGTGAATCTAATCTTTTTTTTTTCTTCCAGATACACTTTTAGACTAAATCACTTCACTTACCTGATATTGATTCACTGTGTAGCATGTTGTCGCAAACAGTAATGTCTAGTAAGCTGAGGTGGCCTCCCAAGTGCAGTAATAGAAGAAACCAAATGTGAAACTATGTCTGCAGTTTCTCTGTCCAGAGATAACACAGTTGCTTTTCTGTAAAGCTTTTAGATCTAATGATGAAAAGCTCTTGGAATTAGGAGGTGTTTTCAGAAGATTATCAGAAATTAATTGTTAGATTTTGTGTTACATTCAAGTTGTTCTGTCTGTAATGAAAACCTGAAACAGCATCCATATATTATAATATATAAATGAAAGCAGATAACAGTGTTCCATACTCATTTAAATTCAGGAGCTGGGGCTTTTAAGAAAATGCAAATATTTCCATAGTCACATTATTATTGTCTGAGTTATAGACACTGTATAGATATTAAACGTCAAGCATATTCTTTGCCAGTAGCTTTGAAGTTATTATTTTTTGATTATTGAGATTGTAACTAGCTAGCCACAAGGTAGCCAAGTTCAGGTAGAGAACTCAAGGAAATATGTCTCCACTGCTACCCTGCTTGATTAGGCATTACACTAAATCATGATCAAGATCCTGGGATCATGATACTACCATGTCAGATGAGGCAAGGACACTGCCCACTGTGCCCTTCCAGATCTCTCAGCAGTTCTCTGGTCCACGCTGCACCTTTCACACGCAGTGTTTCTGGACACTGTGTTTGTGCTTTACATCAGACTCTTAAGGTAAACAAAATGTGCTCTGAATTGTCTTCTCTGCCAATTGGAGCCTGCACAGTGTGCCAGCTTTGTTGTTCAGCTTGTGTCAGTCTGTGTAAGACTTAGCTAATGGGTCAGTGACTGCAGCCACTTATTCCTAGAGCTGATTGTCATAATTCCAGAGTAATATTTGGCTAGAATGTTCCATAAGCGATTAATATTTTTTTAATTTATTTTCAGTTTATTTTCTATGCCATAACGTACTTCCTTAGAACATGTCTGCTTGCTCCAGAGATCCTCCTGTGTCTTGCACTCACCTATTGAGAATATGCAGCCCCTTTTAGAATCATGAACCATGTAGGACAGTGCTTATTTCAGGACTAAACTCAAGGATGAATGGATTAATGCTGGGCAAGTAGGGCCGAGCATCTCAATGCCTTTTGTCAATTGGGACCTCATTACCTTTTCTGAAGATGCAAGACCTGTTTCAGAGTTCCGATCTATTTGTTATTTTTATTCCTGATAGAACATACCATTCACATTTTCATATGTGTATCTGTGTTCCTATTGACTTTGAGAATTCCGTATTTGGGACAAGTTCTGTCACATTAAAGGGCACAGGAAATTGCCATAAAAAGGTAAATGTGCCTGATACGTATATCATACATCTGCATACATATACATAGACTTATCTGCTATGTATCCCATGACTGGGAGCCATACAGCTTCATGATGATTTCCATAACAAACAGAACTAAATGGAAATTTTCTGAGATAGCTTTTAGCAGGTGTCTGTTTACCACAAGTCCCTGATTTGTGCAACCCAAAAACTTTGGACCTGTGACTTTAGGGCAGACTATCTAGCAAGATAATTTTGGATAAATGTGCCAGATGAACTGCTTATAAGATGTCAGAAGCAAATATGTCTAATACAGCCAGGAATACCAGAGCATTTTTTGTCATGGAGATGGGAACTTGAAGTGCCTGACAGACTTAAGCTTGGTTCCAGGTTCTGTCACAGGGAGCTTGGACATGAAGAGTTTTCTCTGATTTTCAGCACGGAAGGTATTTTGTAAGCTCTCCATATGGGTGTATATATACAAAAATAAGGAAACTGACCATGAAATATATGGAAAATGCATTAGTCAAGTAATGCTAACACTCCAACCGATTAGTGTTAGATTTGTGTACAACCATGTAGGTATGATTATGACCAGAAACCACTGAAAAGGTAGAATGAAAGTACCAAGAACTTTGTTTTGACCTACAAGGTCTGTATATAATGCAATTCTTGCAGTGAAGAAGCAGAATGCCTTCACTAAATTGAGCAAGATTAGAGGATGGACAGCTCTTTGTAAAAACAGATTAACAGGGCAGTAGCAAACATCTTCACGTTATCAGGATTGCCTTGACAATGGAAAAGAACAAATAGCACTGTGAATTTGAAATTACTTTCTTAATGTTACTTTCCAAATGTACCTGTTTATCTCTTGACTGTAGGAATTAACACCACACTACTTAATAACAAAGGCTGACCTGTTGATTTATTTGGGGGATTAAGGCCAGTGTTACCATGTCCTTTGTCATGAAAGGAGGAGGTGGGGGAGTAGAGGAAAGACTTGCCATCCTCACAGTCATAAGAAAGTAATCTTAAAGGTGCTATAGTCATTGCCATAATAGTTGTTGTGGTCCAAGTTTAAAGGAAAAAAAAATCTTTCCAGGATTGGCAGTCTGTTAAGAAGTCAGGACTTGTTCCCCTCTTTAATTTTGATTACCAGGTTATCTAGCTTGTTTGCTCTAGGGTGGTTTATTTAGAAGACTTTCAATGCATGAAAAAGTGAAAACTTGGTCTTATATATGTGGCCTCAGCAAAACTCTCTAATTCCCAGTGTGATCAGTGAAAATGCCTTTTTTGAAGTCATAAGAAAACGAGGCCCTGAGGGTTTATAAGTAGCAAAATAGTGTACCCACATGTAGTATTTAGGATCCTGGAGTGGAATCCATGAAACTGAGTACGTTTCCCAAAATCCTTACCCCGGAAGACTCATAGTAGCTAGTTAACTCTGGCACCTAATGACATGTTAGTACAGAGAGGCACAGGCATGACACATGGTCTCCACCTGCACTTTGAGGAGGCAGGATATAAGATAGATCCAGTCCAAAAATAGGTGTATACATTACTCCAAGTCTGTGCCTGCATATAGATCAATCAAACTGACCTTAGTAGGTCACTATTGTGGCTGTCACCTGCAAGAGTGCAGCTACAGGGTTTTCAGAATGAAGCTAGCTTGTTTTCTACCAGTTTGGGCAGCTATCATCTTAACTCAGTTTGACCCATACTGATGTACTTCAGATCATCCCTTCAGATATTGACAGCTGATTCTCTACATTCACTATATGGCCACAGAGGAGGAGGACCTTGTGCACAAGGCAAACTGCCTCCACTTCCCACCTTCTATATTACCACTCTTTCTGAGGGATCGAAAGGTCTGGGTCCAATGCCTTCTTCGGTCCAAACACATGCAATTCCTACCTCTCCAGGTGGAATACAGGTTGGGACAGATGCACAGCTCAGGTTGAAGCTGGGCCATGTTGCACAGCCAAGCACGACAGGAAGGTCTGGACCAGGGAGAAAAGTAAGAAAGCATAAATATAACATCATAGACAGGTCTTGTGGGCATACCAGGAGCAGGGAAAGGTCCTCTGTTGTGACTGGTTCTTTTAATCCTGTTATGAATTTTATCTGGTGACTCTTTTGTACCAACTATGTAATAATTTGACACAGTAGGAATTGAGGCACCTGCAAAAACTCAAACAAAGTGTAAGGTGAGGGAGTGTGATCGTATTTTTCAGTGTTAAATTTTGCATAAGTTGCACTTCATGATTATAACACGCTTTTGAATCTAACTCTAAAACTCTTCTGAAGAAAACTGTGCTCAGAAATTATTTTTAAGTTATTTATGACTTTCTGAGTAATATTCCCCTCTTTTTTTCCTCCCTCCACCACATATGCTTCTGAAATAGGGCTCTTCTTTCTAGAAATTACAAGCTCCATTTGGTTTGGCCTAAGGTTTGAACTTTTACGGGAAAAAGTAAATGTCCAAATTTATTATTCAGTAATATATACAGAAGTGTTTTGTAATTTGGTGCTGTCACTTTTTTTTAATGAAAATCCTTGTCATTCCTTGAAATTTACTATAATACTTTTGGTACATATAATTTAAAGGCCTCGAGTCTCCAAAGATTTATTATCACAATTAATTTTAAACATCTGCTTAGCTCATTGATTTTTATGTGGTTACTTGTGCTCAAAGTTAAGCATGTGAATATTTGATGTAAGAATAAGAAGGCCATGACTTACTACAGCATAACAGGGTTAAATAATCAAAAAAGTTTAAAATACAACAACAGTTGTAAGAACTACATTACAAGACTACAGTACATTAAGTTACCATACTATTTGAAGTAATTGAAAAAAATATTATTTCTTCAGAAGTGGAAAAGCTATATTTTCACTATTTACATAATTAAATAAGAAATTTAAAAGTAAGTATAAATATAAACTATGAGTATTAAGATGTTGAAGATTATGCATGCAAACAAATGGAGTTATCAGATGATCCTAAGAGCTCAGGAGTTTCTCCAGCACTCCTTAGGTCAAAATAAGGTTTGTTGTAATATATATACATATATATAGACATGTCAAAAAAGTAAACACTTTGTTTACTTTTATTGCCTGGTTTTTTTCATTACATTTGTTGTGGGTTAAACCCCATAGTCAGCTAAGCCCTACTCAGCTGCTCGCTCACTCCCACCTCAGTGGGATCGAGGAGAGAATGGGAAGGGTAAAACTAGGAAAACTCATGGGTCAAGATAAAGACAGTTTAATAGGTAAAGCAAAAGCTGCGCACGCAAGCAAAGCAAAACAAGGAATTCATTCACTCCTTCCCATCGGCAGGCAGGTGTTCAGCCATCTCCAGGAAAGCAGGGCTCCATCACACGTAACGGTTATTTGGGAAGACAAATGCCATAACTCCAAGCATTTCCCTCCTTCTTCCTCCTTCCTCCAGCTTTTATTGCTGAGCATAATGTCATCTGGTATGGGATATCCCTCTGGTCAATTGGAGTCAGCTGTCCCAGCTGTGTCCCTTCCCAGCTTCTTGCTCACCCCCAGCCTTCTTGCTGGTGGGATGGTGTGAGAAGAAGGAAAGGCCTTGACGCTGTACAAGCACTGTTCAACAATAACTAAAACATGGGTATGTTATCAATGCTGGTTTCAGCACAAATCCAAAACACAGCACCATACAAGCTACTGTGAAGCAAATTAACTTCATCCCAGCCAAAACCAGTACAATACTAAATCTAGGACTCTGTTATTGCATGCTACTTTAAGGGAGCAAACTTGCTTATACTAAAAGTACACCATAAAATATAAAGTCTCAGTAGAACTATGATGCAGAAAGAGGGGTGATTCCATAAATACAAATTTGACTGTTAGACAGCTACCCAATCCTCATTCTTCTGTAGCATTTCAATTTGAAGCTCATTTGTTCTCTCTGCAGCTTTGGATGGAGTACATCCAAAGACATATCAGAGGGGCACTGCGAGAGCTGATGCCTGTCCCGCGCATCCCAGTGGCACAGCCCCAGCTGGGGCTGGACATGGCTCTGCACAACATGTGGATAGGCAATCCCATTGTCCCCAAGCACCATGACAGCACAGCATATACCCAGGCATGTGCCCATCTCCCATAGACTGCCTTTGGCAGCCTGCAGCCTGTCCATGTGGGAGCTGGGTATTGGAGACAGCCCCAGGGAGAGCGAGCCCTTCCCTTTCCAGCCGCTTGTGGCATTTCTCTGTGAAGAGGGCACAAAGTCAGGATGATCTAGGAAATGGTCCCAACCTGAGCTTTTCGTCCAGGAGGACCAGCTATGTCCACAGTATATGTCCTCAGCACCATGGGGACCCCAGGGATGGCCAGGCCCTCCTCAGTGAGCACCGTCCCGCAGGGCCTGAGCTCGGTGGGCAAAGCTAGGGCCAGGAACAGGGCCACTGACAGCCCCTGACACTGGCCTGCCATGGGGGGAGACAGTGCCAGAGATGAGGCTGGAGACGAGCCATGGTGCAGGCCCAAGAGGGAGATAAGCTCCCCACAGCATCAGGCCCGGGCCTGGCTGGAGGCAGCACAGAGGGGAGGCTGGGCACGGGCACTCCCACGGGCCAGAATGGGGCCCAGCAGAACCAAAATGGGGTCTGTAGACCCTGATCAAGGGGTCCCAGGTGAGGTCTGTCAGGGACAGCGAGTCTGGGTGGTGCCCTCGAGGCCCTGAGACTACATGTGTCCTCGGTATGTTTCCATGGAGCTCCCCAGGCCCCAGAACCAGAGAGGAACAAAGGAGAGAGACGCCTGCCCCTGGAGGGAGCGCTTGTGTCCTCCCGCCTGCTGTCACGCGGCTCAGCTGCACGCTGAAATGAAATGCAAACACGTAGTAAGTGTGTGACACTGCCAAGGGCTTGCGGTTCACAGAAGTGACACAGAGAGCAAGAGAAAGGAATGATAGTGTAAGGCTAGTGGCAGGTAACTAATGGCGTGTTGCTCCCATGCCCTCACTCACATTATTTCTTCATTTGTTGCTTGGATGAGTATACCTAAAAGTGGGTTTTCATTTCCAAAGGTAGTCTGTTGAATTTTTAGGGGGATGAAGTAGTCTAGTATATTGCTGGGGATTATTAAAGGGTGTTTTCATAGTTGCTGTCTGTTGGATTCACATTTGTTGCTGTATTATTTGGTATACATAAATTTCTCTTTGATCCTAGAAGTACGAGGTCAGCAGAGCTGATTATTTTGTACTGTATCAGGGTATGGATTTGTTTCTAGGTTTGCTTTGCAGACTAAACAAATTTACTTTCTTCTTTTGGTAGCAAAACTATGACCTTCCAGACTGTCAAACTCGCAATTTCTTTTGGCATGATTGTGTGACAGCATTTGGTATCAGCCAAGTACCGCCCTTCTCTCTTTTGTAACTGAAGTATCAAAAGGTGGTGTTGCCAAACTACTTTTGGCTTTACTTGAGTAGCGGAAGACTTTCAAGAATGAGTCATTGAAAGCACAAGAAAATAAATAACTTAGACAACAAGCTGAAGCTTTAAGATGGAAGTTTTTCTTTTTTAAAAAAAACAGGTTATATTGTCCAAAAGTAACAATGATCTGTATTTCTTTTTTTTTTTTTGTCGATGATATATTTAAAGACAACTTAAAACGTCTTTTAGAACATTGCTGAAAGAAGATTTATTCTTGTTTTTAGAAATAGCTCACATGTGAAAGTTCTTTGGAGAAGGAATCTTGTCTTCTTCATTGCCCATTATATCACAATATTGGTGAAAGAGTTTAACTAAACTGTAAGAAAACGCGCAATTTTATCTGCAAAATTTAGATTAACAGGTCAGTCACACAGACACTTATTGACAGAATGTTTGCTGAAAGAAAATTAATTTATTGAGATCTTTTACAGAAAGTAATGCTCACATGGGGAATATAATCTCCTGAACAGGACATTCAGTTGCTGTCTGGATGTGACAGCAGTGTCCATTGAAAGGGTCCCTGTAACCAGATTTTTAGATTGACTGACTGAGATTCCCCAAACCTGTGTTTTGCTGAATTCTTATAATCCAGCTGGTCAGAGGTCCTACATGATAGCTCCAGGATATACATGATCCATTTCTATTGAATATCTTAAACTATGTAAAAAAAATGCCAATTATCTCAGCTATGTACAAACAACTGTCATAAATGGACATTTCCTTATCTGCAGGAAAAAAATTCTACTGATTGTTTAGAAATATCTCAGCCATGTGCAGCTGGACCTGTCTGAGAGAGTCCTTGTGACTGCCTGACACTGTACCCAGGATGTTTATCAGTACATCTATCCATACAAATGGTGCCTATCAGTTGGTCCAGGTCCAGTAGGAGCTTCCTAGAGGAAGGATATGATGCCAGGACTGTCTGAAATTCCCACTTAAAGAGGTCCTGTGACAATAAGTCAAATGCATTGTTTTGAAACCAGATAGCAGCTCAGTCAACCACCTTGTCTCACATCAGTCTCTTGTCTCATCTTTGCTGATGATTAATGTGAAGTTCCTGAACCACTCAGGGAATTGATGACTGCGTGTGCTGGGTATGTGCACAGGCACAGCCCTGACACCCCACTACTCCACAGATGTAACTTGAATTTCCTCGTTATACAACAATTATAACTTTCATTCCATAATTTTTTTTAGGGGGTCAGCCTGTTTACAAGTAGCAATTTCTTTTCAAAGAGACTGATTTTTTTAATGTAAATGAGATAAAAAGATTATCCCCATGTAAATATATTCATTCTCTTTTGTGAAAGCTGAATGTCTGGCAGTAGTTAAGCTTTAATGTCTTTCAAGCCATGCTTAACACCATTTTTTCCTGTTGCTTAATAGGCATGTGCAATCTACTCCTAGGTGAAATAATGAGCTACAGTCAGAGTTACAACAGTTGGAGGGGTATCCTTCTACTTCATTGAGTTAATCTGTATCAACTCTAGTAAGGTCATTCTTGACAGTTTTTGCTAAATCTGTTCTTAAGGGCTGCCGATCTTGAGTCTCTACAATTTAGCTCAGTAACCTATTTTGTTCTTAGAAGCCCTTCTGATAGAAAATCTTTCTTAAAGTCTAGCCTAAATTTTTCTTTCTTTATTTTAAGTCTGATACTTTTTGTCTTCCTCACTATGGACATTGAGAACAGAAGTTTTTTACATACATTAAGACTGCTACCATGTCTTTAGTTTTCTCTTCAGGCTATAACAACTCTGCTCACTAAAACTCTCCTGCTCACTAAAACTCTCCTACTAAGCCATAGGAGCTAGAACTCTGTCACCCTTATGGCTTTTTTTCTGGATTTTCCCAAATTGTCCCACATCTTGGATCTGCAAATATCATGGACATGCTATCTTTACTATAAAATACATGTATTTTGAGAATAGAAAGCAGATTTCTACAAGGTTAAATGGCTCATATGAAACTCGAGTGAAAAATTTATGGAGTTTCACATGCAGAATTATTATAAAACATATGGCTAGAAATAGTTTTAATTGTGTGGGCTCTGCCAAATCCAGCTTTGAGTTTGAGATTCATTCAGTATGACAGAAATTCAGGGAGCATCATCCTGTAGTCACGGATTCAGCAAAGTTATGTGATCATGTACATCAAAAGTACTGTGGGAAAGAAGCTTATTTTTCATTAAGCAATTGGACTGATGAACTGGTTTAGAAAAAAATAGGTCAATGGGTCCTGGGTTCCATATTCTCATGGATCCCAAGCTAATTGGTTTCTTCTCATAACTTCACCATCCTTGCCAGCAGAAAGCTTGCATATCACCTTTGATCATTCTCCCACAGCCAGTTGCTGGTTGCACTTCATGATTTAGAATTGAGTTCCTACATGGCAAGTATAGAAGGAATGAAATTTAGAGGAAAAGATTTGCATTGTCCCCTTTTCCTGCTCACTGTCTCCCCATTGTTTGGGATCACAAAAGCAGGAGCTTCTTGCACAGCAATGATGTCAGGCATGTACTTTATTGCATGAAACTCTTACACATATTTATTCTTCTGCCTAGCAAGTTCTTAAACTACCATTTGTTAAATTTTGAGAGGCCGTCTAGGGAAGGATCTATTTATACTTGCCCTGTGTCTTATATTCTTTACCTACATATCTGCAACTGACCAAAGAAAGATTTTTGTTCTGATCCAGTATCATGGTTCCTGTATTGTTATGTTATACATTTGTTTTAATGATCACTTCATTTTATCTCATTAATTTCTCCATGGCAAAAATCAGAACCTTTATCTATTGCATTCCTTAACATCTTCTTGTCTTCCCTTCTATCACTAAATCCCTTTCTTCATTCTTTGCTATTCTTTGTCTTTTCTCCACCAACTGTTCATATTCTGTAGTTTCTCTTTTTCCCATTACCTCTCCTCCGTTTTGTTTCACAGATAAAGGAAAATAAGACAGGGATACAGAAAACCATTTCCACCTTTTGTTTGGGCTGCTTATTCTTCATCTGTTTATATTTCTCATATGTTTTTAGGACAGTGACTGTGCTTGGTTTGCTGATGCTGTTAATGTTTATAACAACATGCCTGAAGTTTTACTTTCCCTATTGCAGTTTCTATATTAGCAAAACCACATTAACAGAAAAACTACACTCGTACTGCCCTTTCCATCTGGTATGTCACTGAGATTCCACTCAGATGACACTTAGAAAAAGCATTGTCACAATGCATAAAATTCAGCAGGAACCAGTAATAATGATGTTAATATTGTTTATTTCTCTGATTACAGTACCTTTATTATTCTGCTGTCAGTGTTGGGATTATTTCTTGTTCATGTGTTCAGCCTTTCTGCTAAGATGATTTTGAGTGACTGAGAGAATATTTTGTGAATGTATGAAATTAGATGGGAACATGTGCTCTTTATGGCTTTTTATAATTAGCCACTGCCAGTATAATGTCCCTCATTTTATCTAAAAGTTTGTCCTTGAACAAATTCCAGGCACCTTCTGTTTTCATTGTGCTTTGTGATGATCTTTGCCTTTTCATTGATTCAGCACTTACCTTTGAGCCTTACTTTTCAAATATGTTGAATTTGCCTTTTATCAGCTTAAAAATGTGGATCGCATGCATATTTACATTGCAAGCTGTGACAGCTCTGGAAGAGGTCAGTTGTGTCAACTGCTCTATACATCCACAAGAAACTCTATTATCTGTTGAACAGACACAGCTTTATAATGTGTAAAACTAAGCATATTTTTCTATTACCTCCTTATTTTGGAACTAATAGTTTGGGGGGTTAGTTATACAGTTTTAAATAAGATTGGTCTCAAATTAGTACCGAAAAGAAATAAAAGTAAAGTTTGAATGAGAAATCTTTGTTTCATTGTACTTTTGTGGCTGTCACCAAGAAACTGTGTTAGTTTTAAAATGATGGCTGTCGCTTCCTTGTCATTGTAATATCAGTTTTTCTGATTATGGGATGAGAAGGGCAAAGAATTTTGACAAAAGAATCAGGCATTACCAGTGTTGGTTGATAAGGCTGTTGAATCAGATATCTCATAGGCTAGAACCTGATTCAAAACTGTTCTTTGCAGTACAAAGAAGACATAAAATATTAGCCTGTCTTTACTTTGAATTTTATTTCTCCTTTTATGTACCTGGACTAAGTCTGTGACCTCATTTAAAAAACAAGCATCTGTTGATGATGCATCAACACTGGTTTCAATTATTGGTGAGACTGGGTTTTGGCTTGAACTGGATTTAAAGCTCATGGGGATAGTCAGGGCAAAGGAAAAATTACACTAGTACAGTAGGTGAACCCAGCCCTGACCTTCGACATTTCAGACTAAGAGTTGCATGAAAGAGGAAGAGGTGAGGCTAGGACAGCTGAAAAGCTACAAAAAGGAGAAATAAGGCAAGGTTTTACAAAAATAAATAGTAAAACTGACTTCTGGTGGGAACTGTTTTCCATGTTTTAGACGAACTCTAACCTACTCATAGAGATGTTCTTAAAGCAATTGCAGAGTACTTCCTGCACCACTTCCTTTGACTTGACCTAAAGCTTCGTTACTGTAATTTCTATTTGCATTGGCACTACCATTGCTGCTACTTTGCTGGTTCCCGTGATCACCCTGAATGAGATCAGTCTCTTACTCCAATATATACATTTCTATCTCGTTTACAGTGGCAAGATCTTTGTTATATTACAAAGGAAGTTATACAGCAATATTTTTGGAGCCTTATGGTGCTCTGATGATGACAGGCTGAAATTACCTAGAAGAAGGCTCTAACATCCAATAAAACAGAAGCTCTATCTCTTCCCAATGCTGAAAAAAATATTCAGAAAGTAGAAATAAGTGTAATTTATCACTTATGCCAGCATCTGGTAAACACTTTAAACCCTGTTGTGTAGCTTTAAATTCTATAAATAAGTTAGTAATAAAAAGTAGAAGTTACTGTCTTAAGAAAGTGGATAAATGGAGATATTTTTATGCAAAAACATAGAAAAGGAATTCAAAAGGAAAGAAGGCAGTGCTTGACATTTTTTCTCTGAGTTAGAACAGACTTGCAATAATTTCATGCAATATTTTGATAGAAGGAGGAACACTTTCATCAGAATATTTTATTTTTTCAGTTCTTATTAATACATAACTCAGTCTCTAGTTAGACAATGGAATGCATTGTTACAGGAGAATACAGTAAGATTCAGAAAGGATTTCTATGAATATTAAGGCTGTTACAATTAATAACACTTATTTTATAAGGGAGTATACGAATTTCATATTTTGGGGATTATGCCTGCATTTAACTATTAGAAACAATAATGTTCTTTAATATAGGAAGGAAATTTTCATTCTTCTTCCAAATTAGATGTTTGAAAGGGCAGCATAGGAATCATCAGATATTATTTCTTGTGTCACAGACCCTATATTTTTAGGAAATTCTCAGCATTATGTCTTCCATTTCTCCAGCCAAAAAAGAAAAAAAAAAAAGAGAAAAAAAGGATTTTACCCATACCTTAGACTAAAAAGATTGTTGTGTTTTGAAATGCATTTTCCCTCCTCAGGTTTCCTTTTGGAACTTTCTCATTCCAGAAGATGCTAGGAAACAGGGTAACTAGAACTGAATGTAAGCTCTTTACCCAGGAGCATCAGAGCACTAGGTCACTTCTGCAGTCATTCATATTCTCACAGTTTTATCAGAGATTCTTACAGTGACAGGGAAAGCATTCAAACTGGTACAAAAACCAGCAAGAAATACATCACTTTCCTGTTCCTGTTACATATCTCCCAAGGCTTCTTCCTGTCACGTTCTGATCTTTTCAGCTTGCTTTAATTAATAAAAGATAACTAGTCTTGTTTTTTGTCTCCTATCATTACGTTTATTCCTACTAAACCATAGGGTGTAGGGTTTAATATGTGTAGGAAAAAACAAAAGTACTTAAAACAAAGCAAACAAATTCCAAATATCCCTCATAATTCTGTATATTTTAGAAAAAAATATTTGCACGCATTTAGAGACTCATTTGAGACACTTTAAACATTTTTTTGTATTGAGGAGCATCACCCTTGGTAAAGAGTGTCAGTGAAATGACCACTGAATTAAAGATGGTTTTCAAACTTGCTCTATCAGTAAGAGTAACTTACTCTTCAAACTTACTCTATCTTAAGTGAAACTTACTCTTTCAAACTTACTCTGTCATAAAAATCTGGTCCTTACACATCTGGCATTTGTTTTTAAACTACTTGGTACACTTATTTAGCATAACAAAAGATTATACTTTAACCTTTTTTGTAGCCTTTTAATTTTTAAGGAAATGATTCTGAATGGTCAGAAAGCATACAGGATGCTGTTATTGTCAATCACATATGCACACTGCAGCACAAAAATGACATAAACAATGAGCCAAGTGCAGCTTAAGAAGGACAGCTACTTGAAAGTCACTTCTTTAGTTCTTTAATGTTTATAAACACCTCCAGTAAACTACCTGCTTTAGGAAAAAAAAAACAAAACAACAAAAAACACAACATCTTTTTGTTTTTATGATAGGAGGAAAGTGGAAATGGTATTGAAAACTTTGAAGATCTCTAGTAAGGTCTCCATTTGACCACTGCATCTTTTCACTCTCTTTCTATGTCATTTGTATTTTTTCATTTTTTCTGGGCACCGTAAAATTAATACTTCAATGTGAATTATTTCTCTGTTGGAGTTTCCACATTATGACTGCAGTGAATATTGTTGTTTGTAGGAAAGGCTCTATCACAGAGCAAAGGAGTTTTATTTCTTTTTGTGTGTGTCAGTTGAAACAATTTATTTGAAGACTTTGAGAGTGAAAGAAAAAGCTAAAAGCAAAAAGAGGCTAATAAAAGTCAATATCTCCCCTTTGAGCAGCGTCAATCAATTTGAGTGAAATAGATTCCCTGTTTGTTCAATAAGAAAAGTACTTTGTGTCACAAATGACCTGGAGAATTCTTGCATGTCCTCATTATCAAGAAATACCTGGTGTATTAGTCTTGTGTTGCCTATTTAATTGGTAATGGTATATTCATATTAAGCTATCTGTTTTTGTTAGACAATTTAGAAGCACATATCATTTTATTAAATTATGTTATACTGCAAGATAAGTAGAAGTTCCCATGATAAAAAGTGCTATGGTAAGTCTGGAATTCATTTGACATCTAAACAGCATGGTAAATTGAAAGTATATAGTGGATGTTTAATCAACTCAGCAAAGACATAGGATTGAAATTTTTATAATACTTTGTTCTAGCCAAAGACAGATTCTATTATATTCTTACTCTCTCTTTTCTGGCTCGTATTTTAGTGGTAATTATAGTAGTAAAAAATAAATCGGGAAAAGTAAATTTACTTTAAAGATCTTTTTCATTTAAATAATATCAAACATTCAGCTTATATATTGAATCCAGCTTTCTTGAAAATATTCATCATGTAAGTCACATTGAACCTTTGAAAAAAGTAGCAATATCAGGTTTAATAAATTATTCTAATGAATAATTTATGTTTAGGTAACTAATCTGTGTCTCGGTACCTAACAAAACTCTTTTTTTCAACATATCCTATAGTTCCTGTGTGGTTAGCGCATCATGCTACAATGGGCTTAAACTGGGGAATGTTAAGGACTACTTTGTCTGAACTTTCATAACAGGCTTTTTCTATCTGGCTTTTGGCTGTATATTTTTTCCTTGTTTTGTGTTTTCAGTTTCCAGTATTTAAATTTAGGTTTAGTTTTTCCCTTTTTATTTCACTGACCAATAAAAACATAAAATGTCTATGCAAAACAGTGTTAGAAAAGATTCCTCTGAGGCATCTAATGAGATTTTTTGTTTGCTTTTAAGAAATTTAGAATGATTTTTAGTCCTTATTCATACCAATCTTGTTGAGGGAGTCAGATGTGGTCAGATGCTAAAACCCACACCTTCTTTTTCACCCCTGCCATAAATATTATACAATTCACACACTACAATACACAACTTGACTATAATTTGGTCCCTTGTTGATGTCAGGCTCCAAGCAGCTTGCTTCTGCCTACAACACTTTGGCAAATTATCCTCTTCCTACATACCCAACTGCTCTGCTAAATACCATATTACTAATACTGGCGTGGAGGTAGAGAGGAAATAAATGTCTGGTAAAATTTCCTTATAGAAAGTTGAAATAGCATGCCTGCTTTCAGGAATGAGTAACTTTTATGTATGGGTAATTGCAGACAAGATTTGAATTACCAAAAATATCTGCGCCTGTTTGTGAAGCACTAATAAAATATGTTCTTAGATGACTTGGCACTTTACCATCCTTTCTTGTGGCTCTGCATGAAGGATGTTGTATTCTGGACTACTTAATTACTGTTGGCCTTCTGCTTTATTATTCCTACACACTACAGACAGGGAAAGACTACTGACCTACACAAAATTTTTTCTACAGACCAAAAGTAGATTAAATATCTCCAAATTCAAAATGTTGCTGGAAAGCTTGGCATTCTTAAAAGGCTCCAGCTGCTCTTCTTATGGCCACACCTATAACCAACAGAAGCAGGTTAATGAGAAATTCCTACTTACTCAAGCACTCCCCATTTAAGGAAAATACCAAGGTGACATTTCTAACTCATCTTTCTCTTTAGTGTTGACAATGTCTCACAAAAAACTCTATTCTGTCATTAGCTTCTTGACTGAGAAATATGGATGTAGTTTGCCACATTTGTGCTATACATTTTAATTTGTACGCTTCTCCATAGGTGATAACTGAAAATGGTATTTGATCCTTCCATAAGTTAAATGAACATTCTAGATGTTACCTTTTTTTAACTCAGCTGAAATATCCTACAGTGGGTTCGACATTTCTAGAAAATTAGTGTCCAACCACAATCAATTCATTTAGTATGTCATGTGATAACATTACTCTTGATGAGTTCATTTGGTATAACTGTAATTGTAAGTACTTTGGTAGGATTTCCAGCGTAATTCAGTATTAATTAAGTGGATCCATGTTGTTGAGAATCCCCTGATACACTGAGTATTTCAGTATATTGGGAAATATCAAAATCTTCCTCAAAGGGAACAAATCCCTTATTGTTCAGAAAAATAACTATACAGAAAGTGAAATAAAGAAGTCAGTGAAGAGTAATCCTTCCTCTCTTCTACGCTCTGCTTCAGACTCCCAGGCAGTTCTTTGGAGTAGGCATTATGTTCTTTACTTGCGGTGACAATAAGGTGGTCTCTGTGGCTGAATTATAGAACGTGCATCTAGTTCAGTGCTGTTGCCATAGGGTGTGCTAACAACGCTACTAGGTCTTACTGGCAGATAAAGGACCTTTTAATGAAAATGGGAATAGCAGGATCAGGTCTCTTATTCAGTAAATTGTACAAGTGACTATTCTTTTCTCATGATTAGATGTAAAACACAGGAAATTTTTTTTTTTTTCAAGTTGTTGAATTATATGATAATGCACCCCGTGCTTTCCACAACCAGAAGGACAAAAGTTTACTGGCAGTGTAGAAAAAATTAGAATTAAACTTGAAATAGTTCAACTGCTGTTTGAAAAATGGTGACCTGCAACTGAGTAGACAAGAAACCATAAAAGGGAGAGGGATAAAGGAGGGATACTCTTGCACTGTTATTGTGAGTTATGAGTATTTCAAGGAGCTATTAATATGCAGAACCAAAGCTCTGTCTTTATTCTACTTTTCTTTAGGGAAAAAACCCAAACCAAACAAACAAAAAACTGCCACTCTGCAGAACTGTAGAGGAGAGAGAAAGTGCCTTTCCAACAGTCTGCATCTACACTTCCCAGGGAACTGAGACACGCTTTGCTTGAAGAGAAAAATCCCTTTAAGTAAGCTTCTTGTGGCTACTGTACTAGCATGTCTCAAACATTCTTCCAAAGCAAACCCCAAAATATGGCACACCATCAAACTTAAATTTCTATTTTAATATTTATTATTGGCTTTTTCAACTGTATGCTTTCCCTCAGTACTTTAAATTAACTTTTGTAACAAGGGAATAATAACATGTTGCTCTGTTACATTGACTCCATTTCACAACACAAAATGACGAGCAATTGAGTATATAAAATGAAGTGATTCAGTTAGTATTAGAAATTGAAGGGTGACCCTGAAACCTGTCATAAAAAATAAAATACCTTTGTTGTGTTCCTTTTGTTAAGACGCTTTTGACACGGCTTCTAAAGGAATGAATTGCAGGATAATACTTGCAATCTCTCTGGCTGGAGCTTGAGAATGAAGTAGGCATTATGATTTCAAAATATCTGAAGGTATCATTACACTCTGCTTAAAGAAATAAGCAAACTACTTGACAAAAGAGAGATGGTATCGTGCAAAAGGATGTGGATAGAAGTCATGGATTTTCCAGGAACTAGAAATTAAGAAATTGATGAGAAAACAAGAAAAGGTTCCAGGAGGAAAGTCACATCTCTCCAAATGCACCTGAGATGCGTTGGGGGTAATAATGAAAATTTTGAGGGCAACTGCAGTGAAGACAAATGCATATACCCTTATCAAGCTGATAACAGAGATGGAAGAGAAAATATTGGAGGATGAGGGAAAGATTGTAGAACAAATAAATCAGAAAAATAAAGTGTGCTTTCTGGGCAAAGAGTGCATTACCTAACACTGAAGAGAATAGAGGATAATGGCAAATGGACTCAGGAGCTGAGAGTTCATGGCATGATAGTAAGCAGAAAGGATAAGAATTTTAATATTTTACAAGTACTTGAAGAGATTACATGCTAGGCAGCTGTTTTTTTTTTCCTAAAGGGACATTTCTATAATCACACAATTACAATTTAGTGAAGAATGCTGGCAAGGAGTAGCTACCGCTTACTCTTTGTTGAGCCGGCTTCCACCCAGGGAGTTTAAAAAAGACACATAGAGAAGCCTCTACATTTGATTCAGTTTAAAGCCTCTCTTTTGCAACTATTACACTATATTTCTCTTCTATCTCTCCTTTAGAAAGCATTGTGTGACCCTGGGTGGTATATAAGAGTGCTATAAACCATGGAGGTGAATAAGGAATATTATCACTATGTCATGCAATATGAGAACCTGGAAAGATCTAAAGAAAATCTCAGGTAATAGGTTTAAAATAAGCAACTTGAATACTTCTTCATTGAGCACAAGATATTACACCTTCCAAAAAGTCAAGAAAGGATTCAACAAGTTCGTGGAGGAATGGTCTATCTGTGGCCATCAGGCGTCACATTTCAGATACAAGTTCCAGCTATAAAAGTCCCACACTCTTGATTTCTGGAAGTGGAAGAGCAAGGCCAGCCCTATACACATCCTGATTTATATTCTTTCATACATATAAGTTATGGCCTGCTATTAGAGGTGCTGTACTTTACTGTGCCTGCTCTTATGGCTTTATACTCTTAACTTGGTGAAGTTTAGGTAGTCCAGAATCTGAGAAATAATTTATTTTGGAAATAACAAATCTTTGTTTTCCAGATTACATTTTTCTGGTACAACTTTTTTTCTTACTACAGGAAGTTTTTCTCATTAATTACTGATTTAATTCTGTTCTTGTTTTGACTTAAAATGAGCTCTGTTTCGGCAGTGACTGATCTCATGTTTAAACCCTTTTTATTAATAGTGGTGTTTGTATGTCTGGAATGATTCTCAGTACATGGTTTTAGGAAGGAAAAGCCTAATGTCTTTCACAGGTAATATCTGAAATCTCTAAAAGAAGAGCCAAATCAGGGCAACCTATAAAACACAGGCAGAAGCAGACTTCATAAAGTAATATTTATAGTTCTAGTATTAGAGGAATTTATAGCATAGAGTTCCTATCATTCCTAGGAAGATTTAAATGTACATTTGCAAATATTCCAAGGACTGTGAAATACTTAGCTACTCAATAGGGGTTATTCCTGTCTTATGAGTTACCATGTAGTGATTTAAATTTATAAAAAAGTGTTTCTGAAGGATTCATGTTAAGGGCAATAATGCTTTTTTATCCAGATCTGTTCCAGAAATGTGGTTGAATGGCTGTCTTAAAACAACATCAACAATGACAAAACAAAACAAAAACCCACCACATAACATTACATTTTCTGGGTTCAGATTGTCTTTACATAACCAGTAAGTAAACTGAGTTTCCCTTGGTATCAAAGAACAAATTTATGTACTCTGAAAGTGACTGGACTGTATATCCTATAATGTAAACAAAAAATTATATAAGGCTTACTAAAAAGTTTCTCACACTAAATCCATGGTCATGCAAATCTAAAGTCAAGAGAATGAAAAAGCAGTCTAACTAAACATTTCGTTTTACAGCCATATTGCTAAACTGGTACAGAGAGAATATTTTCCTTCTAAAAGAATATCTCATTGTTTTAGCTCATCTTTTCATTATCTTGTGGAAAGATCAGTTTCAACATAAATCTTAGCAGGAAAATAAGGCACTTGACTGTACATTTTCAAATGACTTTAAAATAACTACATGTTCCCAAGCAACATCTATTTCCCTAAACTTTTTACATTAAACAACTCTTCATAATACCTTTCATTATGACAAAAAGATGAATGGTTATCTTAATAATAATAATTCAAGGAGCCAAAAAAAAAAATACAGTGGCATTCTATGAAAGGTGAAGCAAAATGATACAGAATATGATTGGGAATGGTATCGTAATTTATGCACACACAAACTCTTGAATTTTTGGATGATGACTTTTACTTCTGTTACTGCATTGTCCTTGAGAGCTAAAAGCCAGCATTTTTTTAATGATGTTATGTTTGTAAATGTCTAACAAGATAACAACATATTTCGAGTTCTTTTCTGAATTCAAGAGCCTTAGATATCTGAATACAAAAAAAAGTATTTAGGCAGGGAACAGACATAAAATTTACATTAACTTTCTCTTCACCATCTAGTGATGAGGAATATTACAAGCTTCTGGCTGAATTATATTTGTTCTGCTTTTCCTTCATAACAATAATCAGCAAAATACAAAATCCTTACTAGCAGTATTAGATAGAGAGATTCTCTGGTATCTCAGGTTAAGGAGTTGAATCCTACATTGAGCTGGGTCCTGGTGCATTATGTAACTGAGAAATATGGGGTAAAAATCTATCTGTAGATGTCTTTCAGTAGTCTAGTCCTTCTTTTTTAGGAAAAGACACATATATGTGCATGACCAGTGTTTAAACAAATAGTGCTGGGAACACCACAAATGTCAGTGTTTGCCTTCCTTGGAACTCTGTCTACCTATATGTAAGGCAGGACCAGGAAAGTGTATTATGAGAAATAGCTCTGAGAAGCCAATAGACCTTGAAATACTGTGGTACCCTTTCCAAGGGATAGACTTCACAAGGTGACTTCCCCTCACCTGTAGAGGATAATCTGAAAGGAAATAAAACTGGTTTAGATAGATCTTTAAAATTGATACTTGGCCAGAAGGCCAGACTGGTTACCCCATTTCATATAGCTTTGTATTGGGTGTGGGTGGCAAGGTTTTGGCAGCAGGTGGGCTGCAGAGTGGTCTCTGTGAGACCTGTGCCAGGCATATTTGGTTCCAGCTGGCTCCACAACAGACCCACTGCAGGACACAGCTGAGCCCATCAGCCAAGTGTGTGGTGCTTCTGTGAAAACATATTTAAGAAAGGGAAAAAATGCCAGACAGAGAGCAGGGTGAGGGGGGTAAAAAGGGGAAAACAGCAGTACAAACACCAAGGTCAGAGAAGGAGCAGGGGGAGGAGGTGCTCCAGGTGCCAGAGCAGAGATTCTCCTGTAGCCCATGGAGGAGAACACGGTGATCAGGTTGTTCTCCTGCAACCCATGGAGAACCATGCTGGAGCAGATATCCACATTGCAGCCAGTGGATGACCCCATGCCAGAACACATGGATATTTCCTGAAGGACTTCAGCCTCTGGAGAGCCCACTCAGGAGCAAGGGAAAAGTGTGAGGAGGAAGGAGTGGCAGAGAGGAGCTGCTATGGACTGATTGCAACCCCCCCATTCCCCATCCTCCTGTGCCGCTTGAGGCAGGGGGAGGTAGAGGAGTTGGGAATGAAGAAGTGAAGTTGAATCTGAGAAAAAGATGCGGGGAAGATGTTGTTTTAAATTTTGCCTTTACTTCTGACTATCCAAATCTATTTTAGTCACCAATAAATTCCATTTATTTTCATAAAATCATAGAATGGTTTGGGTTAGAAGGGACCTTTAAAGATCATCTAGTCCAACCCCCCCTGCCATGGGCAGGGACTTCTTTCACTAGATCAGGTTACTCAAAGCCCCATCCAACCTGACCTTGAACACTTCCAATGATGGGACATCCACCTGTTCCAGTGTCCCACCACTCTCATCGTAAAAAAAGTCTTCCTTATGTCCAATCTAAATCTACCCTCTTTCAGTTTAAAACCGTTGCCCCTTGTTCTGTCACTACAGGCCTTGGTAAAAAGTCTCTCTCCGTCTTTCTTATAAGCCCCCTTTTAAGTATCGAGAGGCCGCAATATCCCCGGAGCCTTCTCTTCTCCAAGTTGAACAACCCCAAATCTCTCAGTCTTTCTTCAAAGGAAAGGTGTTCCAGCCCTCTGATAATTTTCATGGACCTTTCCTCAAGTGAAGTCTGTTTTGCTCATGACAGTAATTGGTAAGTGATCTCCCTTCGTTTATCTCAACCCACAAGCTTTTTCATCCTATTTTCTCTCTCCCGGTCCTGCTGAGGAGGGGGAGTGAGAGAGCATCTAGGTGAGCATCTTGCATCCTTCTATGTATCAGGACATTAAAGCTAACAAACTTCCAGTGCTGAATTCCCCCACTTTTCCATTTATTATGAGTAACATAGCCTTATTATTTATAAGCACAGATGAATCACTATAGTAACTTCAGCCCTAGTCCTAAATACAACTGGAAATCACAAGGAAAAAAAAATGGAAAGCAAAAAACCCTAACAATAAAAAGGTAAAAGTCCCCGTTGTAAGGTAAATTTTAAACATTGTTCCCTCTGGATGAAATCTACACATTTTCTGACAGTGCACTTTCCAGGTTCTTCCACCACCACCCCTGCAGTTAATACAGACTAGCATTATATTTCTGCCAGCAAAGGATTAGGTTGGTAAATCAACATGTTTTATTTGAAAGCAGAGGCCATCCAGGGACAGAGAGACTGATAACAGAACCTATTTTTTATTAGGACACTTTTAGGTTTAGCCTTCAGTAAGAACCTTATTTAAATAGAAAGATTTTTGGTTGCTCCTTATGTGAGTCATAAGCTGCCTGTAAATGGACAGAGTTTTACAAATGAGAATATGTGGGAACTTTAGAACAACTGAAGTAGTTTTCTACAAAAGGTGCAGAATATTCCTTTTATACTTTCTTTGAAGTTAAAAAACTGCAAATTAAACATTAAAAATGAATAAAACTCACACTGTAAGAAAAATGATGGCAAGTGAAACGTAAAATTTCATTCTAGTTTAAATAATTTGATTGCTAGTTTAATAAAATGTTCTTCCTCCCTCACCGTCTGTGTTTTTAAGCAACATGAATTAGACAGCTTGGTAAGCTGCACTGTAACCTGTATTTCTTTCTGCTTGTAGGTATTTTTTTGCCTTACTATGTATATGCTACCTGCAGGAGGATGCAAAGGAGAAGGAGGTGTGGGCAAAGGCTAAAGACAAAGACATTAGCTAGCCTGCCAAATGGTCAGCAGCAAGGCTAACACATGGGACCGCAGGCAGGTCAACATATGCCTGAAAGCTTCAAAGCACTAATTCAAGGCCATCCAAAATTTTCTGCCTTCTCCATCCTCTAAGAACAGCACATTCTTTCTGCAGTGTTGACCTCATTTCAGACATCAAGAAGACAACAACCTACAGGAAGAATTAGCCTCATCCTTTCCTTACTCCTCCCCTCTTCACCTGCTCCATGCTGTATTACTGAATTACTTTTCATGTTGTCACAGCAGCTAGCATGTGGCCACATCTTTTCTAGTCCTACCTTCGACATTCTGCCAGCAGTGTTCTACATTAAGCATTAAAGGATTCCTACGTGATTTAGAGGAGGGTTTACATGCTATGGATCTTCTCTAATGTTAGAAAGGCTATAGGTGGCTGTTACTATGGTTTCACACTCTCTTTTCATTGCCAGAGTCAGTATAATGGTACTGAATTGCACTGATTTTTACCCATCTGTCTCTTCCTATAACATGCTCAAGAATACTACTCACCTGAAGCTATAATAATTCTGACTACATATCACCAAAAAGGCAAGAATGATTTTCTTGGTTGCCACTTTTCATATATAAGGTTATATCTTTTATGTGCAGAAGGATCAAAGGGAAAGCCTAGTGCCAAAACATACTCAAAAGCAGATCGCAACTGCCCATCTCTCTTAACTACAAATAAAGAAACAAAATAAAGTGTCTTCCAGACACTGAGGAAATTAGTTTCTGGATCTGAAACTAAAATGTGAGACTTAAGTCCATTTCAGCCTGTTCTAAGTGTTAAGGACAGGGAGATAGGCTTCTTGTTTATTGGAGAAAGGTATTTGGGAAATTCCTTCAGTTGTGTCAGGAGTACTCAATTCTATCTGAATTGGCTGCATTTGTGAAAAGAAATCTAAAGAAGAAAATCTATACCATATCACCCTTTTTATATTGCTTAATTACAGTCTATAGCCATATAAGTATTTCAGCTACACAAGCCTTCAAAAATACCCTTTGTTAGGTAGATATTCATCAGCGAACAATTTTCTATTTCTCCTTGTTTCTGTCTCCATTGTCCATTTGCAGCCTATTAGAACATCAGTAGATGTATTCATTGACGTGCTATTTGAATTCCTATTCCTAGGCAACATCTATGATTATGAGGAAAGGCCAGATTAGTAATGTGATTTTCTAGTTGCTATGTGAAAAGCAACCACTTAGAATCAGGTGGGTATTTTTGGCTGCAGCCCAGTCCTCATTAATGTATGCTTCCTTTTAAGTATGGTTAAATTACTAACCCTGGAATCTATAATAATGAGCAAAATGTTGTGAAATACAGAATTCCTACATAATTAATGTCTCATCTAGCAGCTCTGTAACATATTAATCTCTGAATAACCTTCAATTCATACCATAACATGGATGTTAATGGTAGAAATTAGAGCTGAAAATACCTATTTCGTCTTCTATTTCATGTAGTCACTTGATTGTTCCCTAAAGAATATTTTCCAGTGCTTTGTCTCATCTAGATTTAAATGTACTTAGCAATAAAGCTTCTACTACTTCCCTTCGGAGACTATGTCACCAGGTAATAGATTTCACTGTTGGGAATCTTTACCCTATTCAATCGTGGTAAAATACTTCACCTTCTCAGAAATAGGAAAGAGGAAAAACATAACAAAAGCAAAAATATTTATTGGCTAGAAGCTAGCAGGAGAGTTCACTACAAACCAGGGATGTTACTTCTCTTAAAAGCTCATTCCTTCTGTGGTGCTGTTTTAATTTCTTCTAGTGTGAAATCTGCTGTTGCATTTTTCATCAAGTTTTCCTGAGGTAAAGGCAAGTCCTACATGTTGGCTTTGACTGTGTCATTTAGCTCTCATTTAGCATTTCTTCTTTGTAGTTCCAAGATTGTCTTGCCCTTGAAAAGGAACTGCTGAAATATCCACATAACTGCCAAATTTCTTTGTTAGATTTATTAAAAACAGAGAAAACGGATTTAAGACAAATAAAGAGACTTGTTAAGTGTCTCAAGATGTCATAACCTTAATGAGGCATTATCTTCTTAGCCCCCAAGGAGGAAACAAACTTCCATAAGCAACAGAGCAAGTCCTGGCTCTGACTGACCTGTGACTTGCAAAGGAGGGTTTATGAAGATAGGCTATTTTTCAAAGTAATCGGTCAGGGACAGGCCTGAGGTTAGTAGTTACACACATTACTAGACCACTGGCTAGAAGATACCAAACTGACTGACAGGTATACATACAGTCACCATTCCTAATACGTTACCGGCATACCGTGTGTAGAATATTTTGACTGGTACTAGGGTTCAAGAACATACATATTCAGGGATGTAAAATAGCATAGTCACTGTTGAACTATATAATATAAAGCTACATGAAGAGAACAGAGTCAGGTAAAGGGCAAGTGAGGAAACAATAAAATCGTGTTTGGGTTTATGTGTAATAAGGTTTACTAACAAGTTAGTGTTACAGAGGAGAAATATACAGCATTTGCAGGGAAAGACACACACACACACACACATGCATACACGTGCACACTCCCCCACACTCCCCTCCATGAACAATCCTGGCCTTATCAGGTCAAAAGATTCTTGAGGAATGAAGGGCTCCTGGAGCAGGCAGAGAGAAGGAGAGCTGCTGCTCTTGGAGCAGGCAGGGAAAGCAGGCAGCTCCCTCACTACTCCAGCAATCTCACACTAATTCTGCAGAAACAGTTCCTGTGATAACTACTTCTGCTTTCCCCTCACCTCCATTCCAAATCCTGTCATTTTATATGATGTTTGCACTCCTAGGCAGTTTTAGCCTTCAGCCTCTGCACCCTAGATTATGCACTGCACGATAAGGGTTACTTTCCCAGGCAGGTGCCTTATCCTGTTGCTCAGCTGTTTTTTCTTGCTTACCTGTTTCTCTTCTTTAGTATGCTGAAAGCAGTCTTTTCCGCACCGTTAAGGTTGTACTTCTTCAGTGACCAGTAATTAATGGACCATCCGTGGGTTGTTTATAGGTCTAGGTCCTCTGTTTTCAACTATATTTTCAAGGCATTTGCTATTATCCCATGCTTAAACTCTACATCATAACAAGAGACACCTGGTACCAAGCTCCAGTTCACACAGCAAGTTCTCATAACAAGCTTAAAAGGTCAGGACAGAGTCTTTGCACAGTTGGCATAAGCTTTCATTTGCATTTTTACTGGGCCACTGTGTAGTGTCCCCATTCTCTAAACTAGCACTTCTTTTTTGTTGGATATGTAGATGGTAAGGGGTGGGGGGAAAACAGAAGAAAAAATCTAAGTCACGTTCACTACCAGTGAGTGCATACCTATTTGCAAAATTTAAGCAGATGCTGCATCAACTTGTCTAATCAGGTCAAAATATTTCTGGTCAAAAGAACTTTACCTCTGATCTAGGAGAAGGCAGTTTCTTCAGGCTGAAGTTTTTCTGTTCTACACAAGTCTTGTACCTTGATTAAGAAATTAAGAAAGAGAAACGGGTTTGCATTTTCAGTTTCAAGGAGTTAACAGATAGCCCTTTGTTCTCCCATTATAGAGAAATTTTGCATTTCACTGTAGATCAGCCTATGGAACAGAAGCCTTCTGTGGCTTATGCTTTTTCATAAAGCTAATTTATTTCTTTTTCTTGCTTGGTGGTTAAATAGAAAATAAACTTGCAGCATCCCAAATAATTGTATTCCAGCCTTGATATTTTTGTAGCTATCAATCCACTCCTTGGCATAATGCTTCATACATCAGAGAGTCATAGAATCATAGAATCATTTAGGTTGGAAAAAACCTCTAAGATCATCAAGTCCAACCGTTAAGCTAACACTGCCAAGTCCACCACTAAACCATGTCCCTAAGTGCCACATCTACACGGCTTTTAAATACTTCCAGGGATGGGGACTCAACCACTTCCCTGGGCAGCCTCTTCCAATGTTTGACAACCCTTTTGTTGAAGAAATTTTTCCTAACATCCAATCTAAACCTCCCCTGGCGCAACTTGAGGCCATTTCCTCTTGTCTTATCACTTGTTACTTGGGAGAAGAGACTGACACCCACCTCGATACAACCTCCTTTCAGGTAGTTGTAAAGAGCGATGAGGTCTCCCCTCAGCCTCCTTTTCTCCAGGCTAAACAACCCCACTTCCCTCAGACGCTCCTCGCAAGACTTGTGCTCTAGACCCTTCACCAGCTTTCTTGCCCTTCTTTGGACACGCTCCAGCATGTCAATGTCTTTCTTGCAGTGAGGGGCCCAAAACTGAACACAGTGTTCGAGGTGCGGCCTCACCAGTGCCGAGTACAGGGGCACGATCACTTCCCTACTCCTGCTGGCCACACTATTTCTGATACAGGCCAGGATGCCATTGGCCTTCTTGGCTGCCTGGGCACACTGCCGGCTCATGTTCAGCTGGCTGATGACCAACACCCCCAGGTCCTTTTCCAACAGGCAGCTTTCCAGCCACTCTTCCCCAAGCCTGCAGCGTTGCATGGGGTTGTTGTGGCTGAAGTGCAGGACCCGGCACTGAGCCTTCTTGAACCTCATAAAATTGGCCTCGGCCCATTGATCCAGCCTGTCCAGATCCCTCTGTAGAGCCTTTCTACCTTCAAGCAGATTAACACTCCCGCCCAACTTGGTGTTGTCTGCAAACTTACTGAGGGTGCACTCGATCCCCTCATCCAGATCATTGATAAAGATCTTAAACAGAACTGGCCCCAATACTAGCCCTGGGGAACACCACTTGCGACTGGCTGCCAGCTGGCATTGACTCCATTCACCACGACTCTTTGGGCCCAGCCATCCAGCCAGTTTTTCACCCAGCAAAGAGTACACCTGTCTAAGCCATGAGCAGCCAGCTTCTCTAGGAGAATGCTGTGGGAAACAGTGTCAAAGGCTTTACTGAAGTCCAGGTAAACAACATCCCCAGCCTTTCCCTCATCCATTATGTGGGTCACCTTGTCATAGAAGGAGATCAGGTTAGTCAAGCAGGACCTGCTTTTCATAAATTCATGCTGACTGGGCCTGATCACCTGGTTATCCTGTATGTGCCACGTGATGGCACTCAAGATGATCTGCTCCATAACCTTCCCCGGCACCGAGGTCAGACTGACAGGCCTGTAGTTCCCCGGATCCTCCTTCCAGCCCTTCTTGTAGATGGATGTCACATTTGCTAACCTCCAGTCAATGGGGACCTCCCCAGTTAGCCAGGACTGGTAATAAAGGATTGAAAGTGGCTCAGTGAGCACTTCTGCCAGCTCCCTCAGTACCCTTGGGTGGATCCCATCTGGCCTTATAGACTTGTGTGTGTCTAAGTGGTGCAGCAGGTCACTAATCATTTCCCCTTGAATTATGCAGGTTTCATTCTGCTCCCCGTCCCTGTCTTCCAGCTCAGGGGGCTGGGTACCCAGAGAACAACTGGTCTTACTAGTAAAGGCTGAGGCAAAGAAGGCATTAAGTACCTCAGCCTTTTCCTCATCCTTTCTCACTATGTTTCCCCCCACATCCAGTAAAGGATGGAGATTCTCCTCAGCCCTCCTTTTGTTGCTAATGTCTTTATAGAAATATTTTTTATTGCCTTTTAGAGCAGTAGCCAGCTAAAGCTTTAGTTGGGCTTTGGCCCTTTTAATTTTCTCCCTGCATAACCTCACGAGATCCTTGCAGTCCTCCTGAGTTGCCTGCCCCTTCTTCCAAAGGTCATAAACTCTCTTTTTTCCCCTGAGTTCCAGCCAAAGCTCTCTGTTCAGCCAGGCTGGTGGTCTTCCCTGCCGGCTCGTCTTTCAGCACATGGGGACGGCCTGCTCCTGCGCCTGTCAGATTTCCTTCTTGAAGAATGTCCAGCCTTCCTGGACTGCTTTGCCCTTCAGGACTGTCTCCCAAGGGACTCTGTCAACCAGTCTCCTAAACAGGCCAAAGTTTGCCCTCCAGAAATCCAAGGTAGTGGTTCTGCTAACACCCCTCCTTACTTCTCCAAGAATCGAAAACTCTATGTGATCACTATGCCCAAGACGGCCTCCAACCACTACATCACCCACAAGTCCTTCTCTGTTCACAAACAACAGGTCCAATGGGGCACCTTCCCTAGTTGACTCACTCACCAGCTGTGTCAGGAAGTTATTTTCCACACACTCCAGGAACCTCCCTAGACTGTTTCTTCTTTGCTGTATTGTATTTCCAGCAGACATCTGGTAAGTTGAAGTTCCCCACGAGAACAAGGGCTAGCCATTGTGAGACTTCTCCCAGATGCTTATAGAATATTTTGTCTGCCTTTTCATCCTGGTTGGGTGGTCTATAACAAACTCCCACCATGATATCTGCCTTGTTGGCCTTCCCCCTGATTCTTACCGATAAACACTCAACCCTATCATCACCATCATCGAGCTCTAGACATACATATGTCTTCATGCCATATCTCCAGTATATCATTCATGTCCTCTGTTTCATGCTGTAAAACCCAGCTTGGCAGGCTTCAGCACACTGCTCCCAGAGTAACAGAGCACTTGGAGAAGTACACAAAATAATTATTATATCTTGAGCCCACAAGAGACCCAGGAGAAGTGCTGGGCAACAGAGAAATGCCTAATCCTGAGCAGGGTGATAAGATGCTTTCTGAAAGGTTAAGCTTGCATGCTGACAACTACTTGTAGCATAGATGAGGTGCAGAAGCTGCAACCGTCCAGAGGAGTGCTCTAGTGAGCATGTAGTTCTGCGTACTGTGGCCCTGCTCAGTCTCTCTTCTTCATCCTCTAAAGCAGGTCATAAGATCAGAGGCTCTCTAGAACTTCATGGATATGCTTCATAACGTAGCAGGGGACCAAAAAAATCTTGAACTATTCTAAAAACTCCCTTCTGAATTTCTTGCTAGTGTAAGAAAAAAGAAAACAACAGAAACCTGATTCTTGTGATTTAAGACCAAATCACAACGTGGATATTAAATGCACTTGGATACCAAAATGCTTTAATCACAGACATATGCAATTTTATGAATTACACCATGTCCCTGTTTCATGGGAAAGATGATGCAGTTGGGAGAGAAGTCAGGCAGGTTAGCGCAGCAGTTCTAGCCATGCGATGTACATTTCTGGGGCTGGGCCACAGGGTCTGCTGAGGTGCTGGAGAGATGGTCCCAACTCCTGGTGCAGGGTCATGGGTTCCCATCAGAGTGTCACAGGTTGTCCTTTTTCTGGGTCCCCTCTGGATTCTTTTCCTCTGGTGTCTCTGAGTATTCTTAAGTGTCCTCATTTATAGGGTTAGGTAGAGAATATCTCATTGATGATTAGTCTGATCAAATTGCACTGTCTTTTCCCAATTTGCTGTCACTGTTGTTGGCACTCGCAGTCTGCTTGTTCTGGATACTCCAGGACATGTTTGCACATGATGATCAGCAGGTTTTTTTTATAGTTTGGCTATCTTTCTCCTCGAGCTCACAAAAACAACATTCTGTTGTTTGGGACAGATGGTTGATCATATTTTGTTTACATCTACTACACCAAAAAGTTGGTTAAGTTTCAGGGCCTTTATGTTAACAGTTAGGTTAACTAGGCTAAATTCATGCTGACTGCTACACCATTTCACTCCACTATAAGGTCTAAGATGTAACACTGGGTAGAAGGGGAAAGAGAGATTGTTTCTGTATGAAGAATTTTGAAGCAAACCTTTTCTTTTTATTCTTTTCTTTTTCCGTAGCAAATACATGTGTGTCTTCCCATGAGTTGTGTTCCTACTCTGTCTTCTGCCCACAAACCATTGACAGTTCTCTCAATAAATAGAAAGATTTGCTGTAAATAAATCTGTCCATGAAATAGTCACTGAATACGAAGCTTTCAGACATTCAGAGCTCTTTTTGTTATGGAATGTATTATTGAAGGTACCATTGCATATCACAATGAGACATGTTCCTAGTTCTTTAATACTCCAGCGTTAATGCACTTTATGATCAAATGTCAATAAAATGTGAAATTGAACAGCTTTTCTCTTAATGTTTAAAAAATTAACCCTTATAACCCATGCTTCTTCACTTGTTCCACAGCATTTGAAATGTACTTCTTACCTTCAACTTTAATCAGGCCAGACATTGCTTTGGACCCTCTTCCATTTACCTGTGCAGCACATCTAGCATGGAAGACTCATATCTTGGTCTCAAAATGTTTGTATGCACTAACATTAAAAAAAGAGAAAAGTTTATGAAACTGTACCTTTCCCATTGACTTAAATGAATTGTCAAAATTAAAAAGTATGCTGATATTAATTCATGTATATTAGATTTGAAAACAGACATTTTCTGACAGAACTAGTGTTTAGCAATTGTAAGAAGGACATGTACCAGTTTTGAACAACAATTATCTAATATGTTTGCTTTTAATAGCATGGAATTGAACTTGGGTATACAGGATGTCTTTCCTGTGCATCTAAATACCCTTAATACAAATGGCTTTCCCACAACTGCTCAATCCCCTATAACATTTCTATAAAAAATATATAAAATTAGTTAAATTGATCAGGTAAATCTCTCACATTTTTTCCCATTTGCACTCTCTGATACCACTTTATGATCTAAACTGTGATACTTCAGTGGGAAATGCTCTCATTGTGCCATTATACTAAATCAAATATGCTTTTTATTAAAGTATAAACAGACCCTTTGACTGTTAATCTAGAACTTTGATGGTATCTCTTTTTTTTTTCCTCACTTAAATACATGCTGCATGATGTCTTCTTTTTAGAGTTCAAGATATGTAAAACTGTATGGAAAAATAACTGAAGCATGGAAAAAAAATTCAGTGTGGCCTGTGTATGGTTTGTGAAAAATGTAGTACCTACCAATCCCAAGCAGAAAACATTTCTTCAAATACATTCCATGTTTAATTTCATCCCAGTGGTATGAGGTATCCCATCTGGACTATTGGGAGTTAATAAAATGTAGCCATTATTGTGAAATAGCTGGAACTAAAGAACAGTCCAAGTAGAGTTATGATTTAATCTTCCTGAAAGCTAGAAGATTTTCTATTCATCATTTCTATACTTATGTGAAATTTGACAGCAGTACTTGCTAAATCAATGGGAATTACAGTACCAGGGCAAAAGTGGTATAGCTGGACTGAGCAGTAAATATTTTGGTTCCTTCAGTTTTTGTGAGATGAAAGTCCAGTTATTGATTCTAAAAACAAAACAACAACAAAACATTTAAAAATGCACATTTCCCTGAGCACTAGTTCTAACACCTTTCAATGTTATTTCTATTCAAAGACTGATTTCCAGAGAACACCAGTCACCCAAGTTTAAAGATAAATATTAAATGAACTTTTATATCCAGCATTCTTAAACCTAGATTTCTGCCATTTAGAATAAACTTCAATTTTATTTTTTAAAGATGAAATCTTCAGAACAGATTTTGAATGCCTGAAGATGAGCAGAAAGGAAAGAGTAAAGATTGTTTCCTCTCTCTGAAAAAAGATGAAGTAAAAGTTTTATCGCAATAATAGACCTCATACTTAATATAAATCCCAGCAGTTATGATTTTTTTTTTTTTCATTTCAGAAGAAAGTGTCTTGATGCAAACACACAAATTCTACCATGTGTACTGTATCATATGATGGAAGGCAGTGATGAGCGGTGTCCCTCAGGGGTCCGTATTGGGACCAGTATTATTTCACATCTTTGTCGGGGACATGGACAGTGGGATTGAGTGCGCCCCTCAGCAAGTTTGCAGATGACACTGTTGTGGTTTAACCCAGAAGGCATCTAAACACCACACAACCGTTTGCTCACTCCCCACCCCCCCCTGCAGTGGGATGGGGGAGAGAATCGGAGAGAAAAAAAAAGTAAAATTCATGGGTTGAGATAAAGACAGTTTAATGGACAGAAAAGGAAGGGAAAATAATAATGATGATAAAAGAATATACAAAAATAAGTGATGTACGATGCAATTGCTCACCACCCGCCGACTGCCCAGCCAGTTCCCGAGCAGTGGTCACCGCCCCCTGACTAAATCCCCCCTGTTCATATACTGACCATGACGTCACATGGCGTGGAAAATCCCTTTGGCCATTTTGGGTCAGCTGTCCTGGCTGTGCCCCCTCCCAGCTTCTTGTGCACCTCCAGCCTTCTCAGTGGGTAGAGCATGGGAAGTTGAAAAGTCCTTGACTAGTGTAAGCACTACTTAGCAACAACTAAAACATCAGTGTGTTATCAATGTTATTCTCATCCTAAATCCAAACCACAGCACTGTACCAGCTACTAGGAAGAAAATTAACTCTATCCCAGCCGAAACCAGTACAGAGACCAAGCTGAGTGGTACGGTTGATGCTTTAGAGGGAAGGGATGCCATCCAGAGGGACCTTGAGAGGCTTGAGAGGTGGGCCTGTGTAAACCTCGTGAAGTTCAACAAGGCCAAGTGCAAGGTCCTGCACCTGGGATTTGGGGGTACTGGTGGATGAAAAACTGAGTATGAGCCAGCAATGTGCACTTGCAGCCCAGAAAGCTAATCATACCCTGGGCTGCATCAAAAGAAGCGTGGCCAGCAGGTCAAGGGAGGGGATTCTCCCCCTCTACTCCGCTCTCGTGAGACCCCACCTGGAGTACTGTGTCCAGCTCTGGAGTCCTCAGTACAAGAAAGACATGAACCTGTTGGAGCAGGTCCAGAGGAGGGCCACAAAGATGATCAGGGGGCTGGAGCACCTCTCCTATGAGGACAGGCTGAGAGAGTTGGGGTTGTTTAGCCTGGAGAAGAGAAGGGTCTGGGGAGACCTTATAGCAGCCTTCCAGTACTTAAAGGGGGTCTACAGGAAAGATGGGGAGGGACTGTTTATAAGGCAGTGTAGTGATAGGAGGAAGGGTAATGTTTTCAAACTGAAAGAGCGTAGATTTAGATTAGATCTTGGGAAGAAATTCTTTACTGTGAGCATGGTGAGACACTGGAACAGGTTGCCCACAGAAGTTGTGGATGCCCCCTCCCTAGAAGTGTTCAAGGTCAGGTTGGATGGATCTTTGAGCAACCTGATCTAGTAAAAGATGTCCCTGTCCATGGCAGGGGGTTGGAACTAGGTGATCTTTAAGGTCCCTTCCAGACCAAACCATTCTATGATCTATGATCTAGGCACACTTCCACCGTAAAATGGCCCACTCTCTGGAAGCAGATGGAGCATGGCAAATTAGGATGTCATCTTACAGTCTCAAATAGGGGTGTTAAGCAGCACTGGCTATGTTACCAGAGGTGAATTCTCAGCTGTCATTTTTCAGGAGCTCTGGTGCTGATGTCTCTGATTGGTCAGGCTTGGAACTGACTCTGATCTTTAAATGAGGTTGAACCATTTCTGACATAGATGCTACCAAGGGTGGGATTACTTGCAAAGTCCACCATTTGTCGGGGGAAAACAGAGGAATAATATTAGATATTGAGTTCTTGGAGAACCCAGTGAAATACCTCTATAATTTCAACATTGGTCAATACTGATATCACCTGTCTTCACAAAGGTAATGCTGTCATGGCTGAAACTGGCCATTGTGCCTAAAGAGAAGATGATCTGTGGTATGCTATACCTACCTTATCTTTTTTCTTCTGTCGTCTCTCCATCTGTAAAGACAGTAATATACTTCAAAAACAGGGTCAGGAATAGATGACAACCCATTGCATCTGTACAAATTTACCATCACTTTGTTACAATACTCACAGGAAATTTAAAGTAGTGAGGAAGAATAAAGAATGTACTGTAATATGGATGAAGATATATATTGCCTACTTAGTGTATTCATTCTAAGCAGCAGCTACTCCTCCTTCAAAATTCTGAATGCTTTGTCATTTAGGTGCTCATGGAAGAACACATAAGGAAATGAGAACTCCTGGTTATCTTAGCACAATTGTAAGAAAATAAGTACTTTTTTTCTGTTGTTTTGTTTTTTTTTTTCAAAAAACATTCAACATTTAATCTCATAAAGTCACATTCCATGGTTTTAATTCAGATGCCCATCTTTCTCTTCAATGAATATTTTTTAATTCTATTTTATCTTTATATAGTCTGAAAATTCTTAAATTTTCTCCCATGAAAGGTTATATTGTGAAGAGCTCAATAGCATTTGTGTGCAGAACATTAACCAAAACTTGACACATATTGGAGTGTTTTCTCAGTATGTAATTGAATAGAACATATTATTACAGTTGCTGTTCCAAAGTGATCATGCCCTGCACTGCTGTCATCTAAAACTGCCTTTAAACCCAAAAGGCAGGAATGTCCTTTGAGCTAGTAGTCTTCATCATTTATCTTGACTAAACATTTCGATAAAGATTTTAAGCAATTACACTTCACTTTCTTCTGTAGTTTAAGACCCTTAGTGATTTCTTGGCAATTTTTTTGTGTGCTCTCTGAAGCTTTTTTTCCAGATCCTTCATTAGCTTCAGAAATTATAATGTGTGTTTTAGATTAATTTTATATAATTTATATATATATATAAATTTATATATATATGCCATATATATGGCATATAATTTATTGCAGATACATAGTGAATATTGTACATAAATGGGTAGCTTTTATAACCTTGACATAAAAGTACATTTCATGCTGGGTTTTTCACTTGTTTTCTCTAACAGTTTCTATCATTTGCATGAGGTTTGGGGATTTTAATATAAACATTCCAACAGCATCCTGATAACCTTTGTGTTGATAATGCCTATCTGATAGGGTCTAAATTTTATTAGTGTAATCTTTCTGCTGAGTTTAAGATTGACTCTGAACTTCATATCATATTTATTTTGTATCCCTGTTGATTCTATAAATAACATTAGAATCCCTATAGCCATGCAAGATGTGAGGTTTAGGTTTGTTAAAAATGTGGCAGCATTTACTTCTGTCATAGTGTAGGGAAATAACACTAAGGACCAAATGCATTTTCATAGTAGTAGATGTGTACATTTGTGTACAAAAGTACAGAATGAGAAGAAACTCATTACACTTAAACTTTGCAGAAGATTAAGAATATAAAACAATGTAAGACACAAAAACTCTTCAGCTTTCATGTTCTGCACTAGTAACTGTTTAAAAGATCTTCAATCACATTGTGTTGCTGCTCACGCACTATTCAGGAAGCATATATTTTAAAAATACTTTTGTGCCTTCTTGGTGATGAAAATAGTTTCTCTGATTCTTGCAAAAAGGAATTACCTACTGGATTTTATTAATTTATCTGCAGACATGTCAGAAGCTGAATATTTATAATGGATTTCAACATAGTTCCCTGAGGAAAAACTGCCTTGCAAAGCATCAGGCATCAGGCTGAATATGCATGTAAGGTAAATTTTCTGTTCCGCAAAACGTCTGTTCAGATACATAAAATTACCTGGCTGTGAAGAATATGGCACAGGTTTATCAACAAGTGCACTTGTTCCCCCATCTTCAGTCTTAGGATAGAGTAATTCTTTAAGTAATTCTAAGGTTTGAGTACTATTTTAACAAACCAAGCAGCTAAGTAAGGTCATCAGCAAATTAGTTGAAATACCTTGGCTTCAGCCTTGTGTATGCATCTTTTGAGGAAAGCTTTGTCTGCATTACCATGTTTTCCTCCAAATTCTTTATTTGCCAGTGTACTTAGGGGCAGTTTGAGCTACAACACTGTTCTGGGTTTTTTTTCCAGTAAGTTGTGAAAGACCTTGTCCGACTGTTTGAATGAATCGCTGGAAACACATAAGAGGACAGTGATCAGATATATAATACTTGCCTGTGTTTATACTGAACAGGGCATAAACTGCAACACAAGTGGGATGCAATCTGAAAGAATTCCCTAAATTTAAAACACTTCTGAAACCAAGCCAGCAATTTTCTGTGTGGATTAAGGGGAAAGGAAAAAGTCTGGAGGGAAAGCAGGAGGTTCTTGCCATGGTAGGGTCCCTGATTTAGGAAGAGTTTTAGGATGACCTAAATGCGTGACTTCTGACACATGAGGGCAGAAGTCACTGAGGCCTATTAAGGCCAATTATTTGCTTCCCAGGTTTGCTCCTTACCTGTACTGTAGGCTCTACTCTCTCTAAAAGGGCATTTGTTCCTCTGGGAAAAGACCGGGTGGCCTTTAAGCTGCACACATCACACTCTTGTTTTCTGGAGGCTACAGGAACTGTGTGATTTACAGGCCAATGGGGCTTAGACAGACCTTTGGCCTTAAAAACCTTTAATCACAATGCTTCAGTATTTTGTGGCCAGGACATATTTCTGCATCTTGCTCCTGTTTTCCTGGCACTAGGGAAGGAGGATGATAAAGGGGGTTATATGTCACCTTCTGTGCCTCGTTCATGAATGGGAATGCTCTTCCTGAACCTGCCTGTTACAACTCAATAGCCCAAAAGCACTCTGGCCACATGGTTCAAAGTAATCATGCTAAGGCTTGGTCCTAGGAGCCTCTGGTAGAACAAATATGCCATTTTGCTAATTAACAAAATGCTTGGCAATTGAATTTGTAGGTGTCTTTAACAATGAAAAAGAAATACAGTTTACAGGCTTATTGCATTCTTGGATGTATTAGGGTTTTTTTTTTTTTTAATTTGAAATTATTTTTGCTCAAGTGAATCTCAAGACTACATGCATAGAATGAACTAAATACACATTGAGACTATGAACAACAATACATCTCCCACACGGATCTCTAAATTATTGAACACAAAGAAGAATGTTTTGCAACTTTGATTAGGGAATTGTTAATCAGGCCCATAATAGTATGTAGGTCAAAAACCAATTAAAAGAGTCTGAATAGAATTTATGATTAGGCAACCATTAAAAACACTGCTTATTAAAGAAAATAAAAAGATGAAATAGATCCATAAATATGAATTCTTTTTTTCTGTGCTCTGGATACAATGTGACAGTTTGAGCAGCAATAAAGCAGTTAAGTTAGCGATCAATTACTAACTTCAAGAACAGAGAAATAGTTTGGCTGATGAAAAGCTTATTCAGCCCTTGACAAATACTTGGCTGTCACAATAGTTTATTTGAAATACCATTGTAGCAACCCTAGCTCTGGCTTTTATTTTTGTATCTTCCAAACAAATAAACTATTTATGGTGGTTTTAGTCAGGCTTTGAAGTTCAATCTGTTCTGGCAAGGCAGTGGTACTTCACAAATAGTAAAAATACAATTCCTGCTGTTACTTATCCTGCAGAACCATTTTCTTATCAGAAAGGCTCGCAAAACAAATGAGCAGTTGGATCTCTGCTAACTGTAAAGTTTTACAAAACTGCACCATTATGACAATAAAAGAACATAGCAACAACTCCAACACTTCAAAATGTGAAAAAATTCCAAAGAAGAAATTATATATCTCATCTGATTTTTGATCAACAAAGAAAAATGACTAGCATATCTCCTCATCCCATCTTCACTTTTATTTCCAATAAGGATAAACACAGTTTCACTCTATTAGGAGCTTGTTGAAAATAAGGCTTTGCCAGTCAAACATGCCTGTGTATCCATAAAGCACTTACAATTCTATCTTTGAAATTTAGTAAACACAATGCATTTCACTAATTAAAAAACCCAACATTTTGTTGTTGTTGTTCAGTCAAAGTTTTTTAAAAAAAAAACAAGGAGAAAAGTAATGATTGATATTAGGTGAAGAATGTTAAAGATGAAACATCCTTTTAAGCTACAAACTGAAACTGAGTTTCAGGTAAATCCAGATTAAGAAATCCCAGATGGAAGGGGGACATTGAAGACATTGTCATGCATGAAGTATACGTAGTTTAACAGGATTATCAATAACGATATGCTCAGCTGTGAAGAGACGATTTCAGAGGAAACTAAGGAAATCAAGTAGGAAGATTTACAGGGTGCAACATGTGTCTCGTCTCTTTCCAGTGTAGTCTGTTTATTCTTTCATCAAAATCCAATGAGGAAGGGTGGCAATGTTGCCTCCTGATAGATCCATTGTGACAGTAAATATATGAAACTTCAAGAAAGGTTCTGTGTTTTACAGAAATAAAAACACTAACAGGAAAAGAGTTATTATGAAGGCGGGGGGGAAAGAAGTGCATGTCTGTCGAGCTTTTAAAAGTTGTCTTGATAAACTATACTATTTCTGTTACTGATTTTTAATGGATACCTATGCACTTATTCTCAAAACAGAACCCTGAGATATTATGAATATACTTGTTCATATCTGAAATAGTTTGGGGACCAAATCAAACCTTCAGAAGAAGGTAGCTTCAACTGAATTATTTAGGAAAAATTGATAGCAGTATTTTTGGACATGGCCCTACAAACACCTTCACAAGATCTGAAATCAGTGCAGCATGAGTGTTTTAATTTGCATTATAAACAGGGCGGACACAAGCATGATGTAAATGGTGCTGCTTTGTCAATAATAGAGTAGACTGGAAGCTAAAGGAGAAGATCAACAGCATTTGAGCATACTGCTAATAGATAAGACCCATGAGCTTTTTTCTGGCCTTGAAGTCAGAGGGAAAATGGACTTGCTGTGTTCTCCCTTCATAGTATCTAGCCCTGAACCTCCTCTGACCCTGAAAAATGACAATTATCTTTTGTGTGTATTCTCGTTTCTAAGGTAGTATGAAGACTGTCTTGTAGCTCATCACAATGAGATTTTTCACAGTGTGAAACTGAGGGTAGGCATGTGCAGGATGTCCTGGATATGGCATGAGGCATTCTGGAACAGCCGAAGGTGCAAAACCTGCTATGATAGTGTTGGAGGACTAACAAGGGTGACAGGATGCCAGCCTGGAGCAGCTTTGACCAAAACTGCCCATAGATAGTAACATCTTCCAAGTAGTTTCCCTCGAACTGTGCCTGATCGTTGCCCAGAAGCATGTTGACCGGAAGGGCCAGGACTATGCCAGGAACTTTGACAGAGAGTCAGTATGGGCAATCCCTGCTTGAGGTTCCTCCTTCCTCTTTTATGTATAAGTTCAGTCATGACTAAAGGGGCTAGGGCTAATCTCCAGCAGCTAATTACCCAGGCTGCTCCCTTGATTAGAGAAGAAAGAGTTTATAACTTTTACAATAGGTTTCTATTCTGAAACTCCAGAAGTGTCTGTCTTTCTCCATTGACTGTAAGGAACAGCATTTTTCCACCTCTCTGAAGTGGCCTCAAGACATATGTAAATAATAAATGTAAAAAATAACATTATGATATTAACAAACTTAATATAATTTTGCAGTAACAATCAGATGAGATAGGTAGGTTTTGTAATATCCCCTGTTTTACCACGAGGGAAGCAAATGCACAGAGGGCCATATTTACATTTTTGGCTAATTCGGCCATCACAACTAGCAGGTTGAACTTCAAGGATACAGTCAATTTTTAAACCATGTTTCAAAAACCCTGTCTATATTGTCACTACAGCTATGATGCCTAGGGCAATTCTGAATAGGAGATGGCCCTAGTTACTAGGCATGGTCTTGAATTTGGGCGTGATGATTCCAGCATTTTATGTAAATCCCGGTAAGACGTGTAGAAATAGAATATGTTCCACACAACTTAAAGATGATAGATGTCTGCACGTATTTGAGAACCTCCTGGTATTTGGTTTCTTTTTTAAACATTAAATAATGCTATATAAGCTTGAAAATAAGCAATTTCAATTTTAATGTTCCCCTGTGGTGACTATGAACTTTCCTTTTATGTCCTTCCAGAGACACAGCTGGAGGCCATGTGGACACCCCAGGGCATCTAAAATGGCACTCAAAACCTATTCTTAGGCAACTGAACCCACTCTTGGATTCATTTTATTCACAATTAGAATTTTACAGGAGTTGCCAAACAGACTACAGCAAGCACCAGCTCAGAAAATGAGCTATACATCTCTATTGATCCTTTTTCATGTACATGCATTTTCCAAGGGAAATGTTTTGGTTGCAACTTCTTGGCCACATATGTAACTTTCCAAACCAGACTTTGTCTGCCTTTGGCCTCATAATAAAATGAGAGCTGTCAAGTCACACAGAACTCTATTGGTTTTAATTTTATAATATTAACAGCAGATATATTTTTGCTCCCTGAATTCTTTACCATACCATTTATTTCTGCCTTAACTTACTTAGTTTATTCTTTTTACTGTTTCCTCCCCCAGCTTTCTCAACAACTGCATTTTTTTGGTCATTAGCTATGGCTCTTTACCTGTAAGAATCCACAAATTACCTTTCTGCTTTTACTAACCAGTTTTAAAAGCTTGAAGTTTTGCTACAACAGTCCTGGAAAATACGTGTAACTATTTCAGAAATAATTTAACTCCCTTTTGTAGGTATTATACTCCCTATTTAGGCAACATGGTCTGAAAAGATAAACAGGTAGTGTGACCTCTAACTGTCACAGTATGCATAAACTAAAGGGAATGACATGGAGAATAGATCAACTGATTCAGTGGGACCGAATTTTTTAATTCTCAGTAAAGATATATGCATGCCTGTTGATTCAGCGAGTTATTAGTCAGAAAAAATATCAAGCTAAGGCACAAGCTGTTCAACTTCACGTGTCTTCAGTGAAGTCAGTGATGAGAAAATTTCTGATTCCTTACCATACACTTATTCTTAAAAAAGCAACTTATGATTAAAAATTAACCTTGACAAATCAGTAGTGTGCTGGTTTTGGCTGGGATAGAGTTAATTTTCTTCATAGTAGCTAGTATGAGGTTATGTTTTGGATTTGTGCTGAAAACACTCTTGATAACTCAGGGATGTTCTAGTCATTGCTGAGCAGTGCTTGCACAATCAAGGCCTTTTCTGCTTCTCGCATCACCCCACCAGTGAGTAGGCTGGGGGTGCACAAGAAGCTGGGAGGGGACACAGCTGGGACAGCTGACCCCAACTGACCAAAGGGATAGTCCATACCACATGACGTCATGCTCAGCATATAGAGCTGGGGGAAGAAGGAGGAAGGGGGGGACGTTCGGAGTGATGGCGTTTGTCTTCCCAAGTAACTGTTATGCGTGATGGAGCCCTGCTTTCCTGGAGATGGCTGAACACCTGCCTGCCGATGGGAAGTAGTGAATGAATTCCTTGTTTTACTTTACTTGCGTGCATCGCTTTTGATTTACCTATTAAACTGTCTTTATCTCAACCCACGAGTTTTCTCACTTTTCCAATTCTCTCCCCCATCCCACTGTGGGGGGAGTGAGTGAATGTCTGTGTGGTGCTAAATTGCTGGCTGGGGTTAAACTATGACAAATAGGTATAATTTGTTTTATATTAAAAATATGGATATAATCCCTACAACATTTCTGTTTCAATAAATTAGATGCAGAAAAAATTGATTTAAGATTTAATTATCTATAGCTATGTTTTAATTTTCAGAGATAGATGTTACTATAGAGACAAAACCACTCTTTTAAAGCATTTGAATTTACAGATCGTATTCATATCTCTTCTGAAGTCTGCCTGTAGCAAGACTGCATATTCAGTCAGCTCCATCAAATGGTGCACATTGAACCTGCCTTATGCTGCTAGGTTCCTCATCTAGAAACAGAGGAGAGAGATGGACCCTTTCACTTCTTAGGCCAATATGTATGGTGGTATCTAGATTTACTAATGTAGAAAGGATGGAACTGAGCCAGGAAATTTCTGTGGTGCCCATGAGTGAGCCCAGAGAAACACTACCTCTGGTACATGCATAGAAAATTCATATTTTTGAATGTAGCATATGCACATGTACAAACCCAAAAGGTCAAGTATGCATCTGGCAAATGGCAATGATGTAAATCTAGCAGCTTGGATCCATCTAAATAATATGTATCTTGGGGATACTCTGTAGAAAAAAAAAATCTTTCTCCTCAGTGTTATGCAAACTCCCAAGTCACAGTATGGTACTATTCTATGGACTCTTAAGTCTTGCATTTTCTGAGTTAGAAAAGCAGGTAGGCACCTGTAAGGCTTGGAATAATTGCAGAGGTATTATGAAATCAAATTTTGTTTTAATAACAATGAAAGAAGCACAGGTAAGAGCATTTCACAATGCTACTTGTCTGCTTTAATGTAGTTATTTATCCAAAAGCTGCTATTTGTCATATTATACTTAAAACCAACACGCTGTTAAAATACTGATTCTGAGTCTTGTGGACGCATGGTATGCTTTATGTGTGCTTTAATAATACGCACACTGGAGCAAGCTATAGTGCTACAAATATACTATGAACAGTTATGATCTTTGTATGAAGTTGGCAGGATCTGGCACAAATCCCAGCTGCAGGCAGCCCATGTGAAACCAGGATTTTAACCATTTATACAGGAGTAAGAACTTGTGTTTTAGCCCGGTAGGCAGCTAAACACCACACAGCCGTTCGCTCACTCCCCCTCAGTGGGATGGGGGAGAGAATCGGAAAAAAAAGCTAAAACAATGTCAAAGGCCTAACTGAAGTCCTGGTAGACAGTATCCACTGCTCTCCCCTCATCTACCAGGCCAATCGCTTCATCATACAAGTTTATTAAGTTGGTCAATCATGACTTCCCCTTGGTGAATCCATGCTGACTACTCCTGATGATTTTCCTGTTCTTAATGTGCCTGGAAATGTTTTCCAGGATTAGTTGTTCTATCACCTTCCTTGGGATCAAGGTGAGGCTGACCAGCCTGTAGTTGCCTGAGTCCTCCTTCTTGCCCTTCTTGAAGACAGGGGCTGTCATTTGCTTTCCTCCAGTCTTTGGGCAAAATATACTGTTGGATCTGGCCTAAAGAAATATGTGCTCCATATGGCCTTAAATGAATAGAATATAATTCTGAGTGCAGTACACTCAGATACTAAAATACTACAAAGCTTAATGTTTTGTAGGCATCACTATCATAAGTGATTTTTTTTGTGTGTGCTAATTTGCATTTCAATGCTTCTCTTGTCCCTATATTTCCAAATTATTATCAGATTTCTTTTGCAAGCAGTTCTGTATGCCACTGGATGCATTATCAGAAATCCTGAAAATAAATACCTTTAGAAAGTGCTGTAGTATCTTAGTCTCTATGAAAAGTATACTTTATTTAAGTATTTTTGTGTTTAAAACCATATAAAGAACAGAGCAAGTATATAGTCATTGCAGAGTACAACCAAGACTTTTTCTTGCAAACGTCTGCATGTGTTTAGCAATACTTGCACAAGAACAAATATTTATCAACTACTCAGGATTAATTTTAAGTGTATATTAGAAGATTCCTTTCTGAACAAGTAGGTTCTGAAACAGTCTTCTCATCAAATTAGCAGAGACAACAAAGGCAGTTGGTTTTAAAAAGAGTCTAGATGCTTTTCAGATTGACTAATGGAATTGCACAGGCATGTAAAGTACAGAACTCAGTGACTCAGGACATGTCCTCTGCTCTTATTTACCTATACCTATGCACATAAATGGCAAACAGATTTATCTTTGGATGTCAGTGTTTGCAAGATCAGGGATTAAATAGTTATTGGATAGTTCATTTTATAGGAAGCCTGCTGTCTTAACTTCAAGAATAAATTGACAAATTTGTCCTTGCTTGTGTATGTAGAGATTCTCTATCATTACATTTTGTAAAATACTTTTCAAGCTACTTCCAAAAAGAAAGTATATAAAAGGTTAATACAATACTTATTTTTAGCTTCACAATCCTATGAAAAAATGGCAATTTTACTGTATTCATTGTGATTTGAAACCAGATAAATAATGAACAGTTCAAGTGATAATTACCTTATTTCAATATTTACAGAAAACTGGCACTTCATCATCATCAAAGCACATTGAGAATTGTCTTATTATCTACACAAGTGCCTGGTTTCTATAAATATTGAAATTCGGTAATTATCTCTAGCACTATTTCTTCCTTATCTACTTTTCAGAATTGAGAAAATAGAAATATCGTTTAGTCGTTAACATTTTCCAAATACATATCTGGTTTCTTTTTAATGAGAGTGCCTAAGTAAGGAAAGTAAGTTGCAAAATAAGGTCAATGAAATGGAATGAAATATCTTTGTATCAGAGGCATCCAAAAGAATGAGTTAAGACCGTGTTACTCAAATATCTGGATTTAGCCTGAGTCCATTCCTAAGAGAAAAGGCCACTTCACTAACAACAAGAGTGTCTCACTGCCTAAAAGGAGCCATTGGCATATATGCATCACGAAATGAAAACTTATATTTTTTTTCTCTCTAACACATATTTGAACCAGGCTGTGCAGTGCCATACAGCCTTCTTCACTGGGTCATGAAACAATATAACATTTCCCCAGGTTGTTATCCCTTGTAAGTCTATCTGGGAGATGGTACACAGGACCAGACTATATCTGTCTGTATGTTGCAATTGTGTTTTTCCCTGATGTTAGTCTATGATCACACTGATCTGTACCTCAGATAATCAAGAAGAATTGATCTGTAATAGAAGATGTATGGAGATCTTTTAAACTCTCATCCTCCATATCATACTGTGAAAACCCAAGTAATGGGACATTGTGAAAGGAATTTTGTATGGACTTTAGGGAACCATCCATACCCTGGAGATAGGGCACAGGTTACTCCACATTGGTATTAGCTGCAGTTTGTTGCAAAGAAAGGAGGTATCAGTAGATCTGTTCAGTGTCCTAACTTCAAAATCTCTTGTTTTGCCAATGAATTTGGGCATGCTATGAAGTCTAGCTCTAGCCTGGAGGAATCTTTAGCTATGTCTGTACTAGTATATAAATCAGGGTCTGTGAACAGGCCCAAGACCTGTCCAGTGATTGTCCATATAATTTCTTTGCCTGCTCCCCAACAGGTTTGGCCCATGCCAGCTTGCATGCTCCCACACATACTGAGGCAAAACATGTAGAGAATGCTTCTGAGAGTAATTTAGATTATTTTCTTATTTACTGTTTTACTTACTTATTCTCCTCATTCACTTGTCTTTCTCTTAAACTAGATGCAATGACCGCTAAAATTTTTAATGAGACTGGTTGGATGGGATTCACGTCATCTGGTCTGAGATGTCAAGAGACTTTATTACCTTAGCATGGTATGAATTGTGACCAGAATTGTTTCTTTCACTGAATATAGATGGAATCAAAACAGTTAATTCATATGTAGGTGTCAATGACATATATTATGTCTATAATATATAATTTGAGGGTGGGTGAGATGAATTCCACCCTTCACTGTTTTCTTAGCTTCTCCTTTTATACTCTAAGTCTCATTATGGTACCACTGTGGTTTAGTCCGGCAGGCAGCTAAACACCACACAGCCATTCGCTCGCTCTTCCCAGTGGGATGGGGGAGAGAATCAAAAAAAAAGGTAAAACTAGTGTGTTGAGATAAAGACAATTTAATAAGACAGAAAAGAAAGGGAAAATAACAATAATGATAAAAGAATATACAAAACAAGTGATGCACAATGCAATTGCCCACCACCTGCTGACCGATGCCCAGCCAGTCCCCAAGCAGCGGACCCCCAGCCAGATTTTCCTCTAGTTTATATACTGAGCATGATGTCACATGGTATGGAATATCCCTTTGGTCAGTTGGGGTCAGCTGTCCCAGCCATGTCCCCTCCCAGCTTCTTGTGCACCTCCAGCCTACTCACTGGTGGGGCAGTGTGAGAAGCAGGAAAAAACCTTGACTAGTGTAAGCACTACTCAGCAACAACTAAAACATCAGTGTGTTATCAACATTATTCTCATCCTAAAACCAAAACACAGCACTATACCAGCTACTAGAAAGAAAATTAACTCTATCCCAGCCAAAACCAGGACAGTATCTACCCCTTATTCTAAACCATCTACGTCATGCCCACGTCCCACACTTTCCAAAACATCCTAATTAATCACCACCACCTTTCCTGTCTTTTGACATATACACATAGATATCATTCCCTTAGTCTATGGGCCATCCCTGCAAAATGTCCATTGAGTTCATTTAGTTCATGACTTTGGACTCCATCTGTCATAACTGTCCTTCGGGGCAGGAGAGATGGTGTGTGGTGTTGAATTGTTGCATTCTGAAGCCAGTTCTGCTTCCATCACTGATGCACTTTTCTGGTTCTATCATCACTGCACTTTGCTCGGTTTCATTCATTCTTCATTAATCTGGGTGATTCTTACTGTAATATCACTGATATGGCATATAGCGACCATAGTAGTGATGGCATACAGTATTATATAGCAATTAACAACATGCAATTTATTGCATTGGCTATTCTTACCCAAAATCAAATCCCCTTGAGGTACACATCAGAATTCCCCATCCTTCCGCATTATCCACCAAGTGCACCCAGGTCCTTGAGCAAAATCAATCCCACGGATGGGTTTGCCTTTGCCCGAGGCAGGAATAACCCAAACTGTTTTCCCCAGCATATTTTTTATGCGCACTACAAGGACTTTATTCCCATCTACAACATGTAAAAGTTTTGACTGGGCAGGGCCAGCTCAATTGGCAGATCCCCTCGTGTTGACTAACCAGGTGGCCTTTGCTAAATGCGTATCCCAATGTTTGAACGTCCCGTCACCCATTGCTCTCAGCGTAGTCTTTAACAGTCCATTGTATCATTCAATTTTCCCAGAGGCTGGTGCATGATAGGGGATGTGATACACCCACTCAATGCCGTGCTCTTTGGCCCAGGTGTCTATGAGGTTGTTTCAGAAATGAGTCCCGTTGTCTGACTCCATTCTTTCTGGGGTGCCATGTCGCCATAGGACTTGCTTTTCAAGGCCCGGGATAGTGTTCCGGGCAGTGGCATGGGGCACGGGATCTGTTTCCAGCCATCCGGTGGTTGCCTCCACCATTGTAAGCACGTGGCGCTTGCCTTGGCGGGTTTGTGGGAGTGTGATATAATCGATCTGCCAGGCCTCCCCAGATTTATATTTCAGCCATCGTCCTCCACACCAAAGAGGCTTTAACCGCTTGGCTTGCTTGATTGCAGCGCATGTTTCACATTCATGGATAACTTGTGCAATAGTGTCCATGGTCAAGTCCACCCCTCGATCACGAGCCCATCTGTATGTTGCATCTCTTCCTTGATGGCCTGAGGTGTCATGGGCCCACCGAGCTATAAATAGTTCACCCTTACGTTACCAGTCCAGATCCACCTGAGCCACTTCAATCTTAGCAGCCTGGTTGTTTTGATGTTCTTCAGTGGCCCGACTCTTGGGTACATGAGCATCTACGTGACGGACTTTTACAACCAGGTTCTCCACCCAGGCAGCAATATCTTGCCACAATGCAGCAGCCCAGATGGGTTTGCCTCTGCGCTGCCAGTTGCTCCGCTTCCATTGCTGCAACCACCCCCACAGGGCATTTGCCACCATCCATGAGTCAGTATAGAGATAAAGTTCTGGTCATTTTTCTCATTCAGCAATATCCAAAGCCAGCTGGATGGCTTTCACCTCTGCAAACTGACTCCATTCACCTTCTCCTTCAGCAGTTTCTGCCACTTGTTGTATAGGACTCCATATAGCAGCCTTCCACGTCCAATGTTTTGCCACAAGATAACAGGACCCACCAGTGACCAGAGCATATTGCTTCTTATTTTCTGATAGTTTATTATATAGTGGGGCCTCTTCAGCATGTGTCACCTCCTCCTCTGGTGATATCCCAAAATCTTTGCCTTCTGGCCAATCCATGATCATTTCCAGGATTCCTGGGTGACTGGGGTTTCCTATTCGAGCCCGTTGTGTGATCAGTGCGACCCACTTACTCCACGTAGCTTCAGTTGCATGATGTGTACAGGGGATGTTCCCTTTGAACATCCAGCCCAGCACCGGCAGTCGTGGTGCCAGGAGGAGCTGTGCTTCAGTGCCGATGACTTCTGAAGCAGCTCAAACCCCTTCATATGCTGCCAATATCTCTTTTTCAGTTGAGTATAGCGGGCCTCGGATCCTCTGTATCCCTGACTCCAAAACCCTAGGGGTTGACCTCGAGTCTCCCCTGGTGCTTTCTGCCAGAGGCTCCAGGTAGGGCCATTCTCCCCGGCTGTGGTGTAAAGCACATATTTTACACCTTGTCCTTCCCGGACTGGCCCAAGAGCTACTGCATGAACTATGTCCCATTTAATTTGTTCAAAGGCTTGTCGTTGCTCAGGGCCCCATTTGGGGGTCACTTGATAGAGAGGGATTACAATCAAACTGTAATTTGGAATATGCATTCTCCAAAAGCCCACAACGCCTAAGAAAGCTTGTGTTTCCTTTTCGCTAGTTGGTGGAGACATGGCTGTTATTTTGTTGATCACATCCATTGGGATCTGACGACGTCCACCTTGCCATTTTATTCCTAAAAACTGGATCTCCTGTGCAGGTCCCTTGACCTTACTTTGTTTTATGGCAAAACCAGTCTTCAGAAGCATTTGGACTGTTTTCTTCCCTTTCTCAAAAACTTCTCCTGCTGTGTTGCCCCACACGATGATATCATCAATGTATTGCAGGTGTTCTGGAGCTCCACCCTGTTCCAGTGCAGTCTGGATCAGTCCATGGCAAATGGTGGGGCTGTGTTTCCACCCCTGGGGCAGTCGGTTCCAGACGCCCCTCCAAGTGAAAGCAAATTGTGGCCTGCACTCTGCTGCCAAAGGGATTGAGAAAAACGCATCAATGATATCAGTTGTGGCATACCACTTGGCTGCCTTTGACTCCAGTTCGTATTGAAGTTCTAGCATGTCTGGCACAGCAGCACTCAGCAGTGGCGTGACTTTGTTCAGGCCACGATAGTCTACTGTCAGTCTCCACTCTCCATTAGACTTCCGCACTGGCCATATGGGACTGTTAAAGGGTGAGCGAGTCTTGCTGATCACTCCTTGGCTCTCCAGTCGACAAATCAGCTCATGAATGGGAATCAGGGAGTCTCGGTTGGTACGATATTGCTGCTGGTGCACTGTTGTGGTAGTGATTGGCACCTGCTGTTCTTCGACCTTCAGCAACCCCACAACAGAAGGGTCCTCCAAGAGACCGGGCAAGGTGGACAGCTGTGTAATTTCCTCCATTTCCAAGGCAGCTATACCAAAAGCCCACCAGTACCCTTTTGGGTCCTTGAAATACCCTCTCCTGAGGCAGTCTATGCCAAGGATGCACGGACTAGTTACAATGGGGTGCTTTTGCCCCTCATTCCCAGTTAGGCTCACTTCAGCCTCCAATACAGTTAGCTGTTGGGATCCCCCTGTCATTCCAGAAATACAGATGGGTTCTTTATATGTTGATGGCATGAGGGTACACTGTGCATCAGTGTCCACTAGAGCCTTATACTGCTGTGGGTCTGTTGTGCCAGGCCATCGAATCCATACAGTCCGGTAAACCTGGTTGTGCCTTTCCTCCACCTGGCTGGAGGCAGGGCCCCTCTAGTCCTGGTCATAGTATTTGTTACTTACTTCTTGTAAATACGAGTCAGAAGTCTCTTCATTAAGATCAGCAGTGAGGTCAGCCCTTCTACTCTGTCTGGGGAACTGCTCACTGGAAACTGGAGCAGCAATTTTCCTGGAAGAACACCCTTTTGTGATTGTTTTTCCTTGCAACTCACGTACCCGTGCCTCTGGGGTCAAGGTAGATTTTCCATCCCACTTCCTCATGTCCTCTCCGTGGTTACACAGGTAAAACCACAGGGTGGCCCGTGGTGTCTACTCACTATATCATTTCTCTTGAGCAGAGGAACGCTTACTCCTAACAGCTAAGGTACTGGTCCGTACCAGTGGGGAGTAGGATATATCCTCTTTGAGTTGCTGGTCCTCCTGGGACAGTTTCTCCACAGCCAAGATGCAGGTCCATAGGGAAGAAGAGAGACTTTCCTCATATTGCCAGAGTTGGCCATCCAATTCATCCACCATTTGTTCCTCTTCATCTTTCCAGGTCATTACTGCCAATGAGTTGGCATATGACAATGGTATGCTCCATACCAACTTCCGCCACATGGGTCGCATGCGCCTGACTTCAGCTGGATCTTTGGATAACTGCTCGTTGTCCAGGTCATCATAAATCACCTCCAGCATGGCTAATTCCCTCTGGTACTGGATACCCCTCTCCATGGTGGTCCACTTGCCTGGGTGACATATAACATCTTCCTTGAAGGGATACCTTTCCTTCACGCCTGGCAGGAGTCACTTCCAGAGGCTGAGGGCTTATGCCCCTTTTCCAATTGCTTTGTCAATGCCCCCTTCCCTAGAAAGGGATCCCAGCTGCTTGGCTTCCCTACCCTCCAATTCCAGGCTACTGGCCCCATTATCCCAGCATCGGAGCAGCCAGGTGACAATGTGCTCACATGGATGATGGCTGAAATCTTTTTGCATGTCTCGCGGCTCAGGGACAGGGATTGGGTAGTTACCGCCTTGTTTATGAGTTCTGCCTCTTCCTCATCCTGTTCTCACGATGGCCCTGCTTTGGAATAGTCTGCCTCGTCCACTTCTTCCCTTAGTAGGAGAAGGCTTTCTTTCCTTACTAAATGAGCTGACTTTCGCTTCCAACATTTCTTCTTGTGTATAAGGGCAACTGATACCGACATGGGTTGTTTCTCTGGTTCAGCTGCAGCGCCGGTTGCGAGGGTTGGAGTAGTCGCAGTGCCTATCAGTTTGTCATCAGATCCAGAGACTTTCTCTTCCCCTTCAGGGTCCTGAATAGTGTTGAACAGGGCTTGGTAGGCATGGGCCAGGCCCCAGCACGTTGCAGTGATTTGTGTCTCTCTGGAATTGCCAGGGTGACAGCATACTTTTTCCAAGTATTTTACTGTTTTTTCAGGATTCTGCACTTGCTCAGGGATGAGGTTCCAGAACACTGGAGGTGCCCACTGTCCTAGGTACTTGCCTGTACTATCCCACACACCCTGCCACTCATAACTATCGAGCCTTGGGGCAGATCTCTGGGTTGTATTCTTAAATAGTTGTTTAACCTTAATCAAGGCCTGAACGACATTCAGGAGACATAGCAATAGGAACATGCTAGTTTGAACATCCCAAGGATATTCAAAATGCTCAAGAGCCATTGTAACTAGCCTGGAGGAGAAGGAGAAGGTGAAGAAACAGGAGAAAGTGTCCCCCTTTGTCTCCCCAGTGGGGAAAGGAAAAGTATGTAATTATTACTAGTTTCTGAGAGGTGGTTCCTGAAGTACGGAGCTGACGGTAATGCTGAATACAAATATCGGATTAGTCTCTTGACCAGTAATTTTATCATACCATAAGCCAGTGTTACACAGTACAGCAAAATGATAACCTTAACCCAGTCTCCAGAGGTGATAAACAGCACAACAGGGAACATATACAGCAAGTAAGGTGTTACATAACACGACTCAGAGCAAGCACAACAACTCTGAGAGCAAATAAATCAACATTATTACCAGTGACTATTAACCTAATAATGAATGCTTATAAGAAATTTGTTTTAACATGCTCTGGTCAGATCTGTCGTTATCTCAACCTTTTGTGCCCCACGTTGGGCGCCAAAAGGACTGTTGTGGTTTAATCCAGCAGGCAGCTAAACACCACACAGCCATTCACTCACTCTTCCCAGTGGGATGGGGGAGAGAATCAAAAAAAAAGGTAAAACTAGTGTGTTGAGATAAAGACAATTTAATAAGACAGAAAAGAAAGGGAAAATAACAATAATGATAAAAGAATATACAAAACAAGTGATGCACAATGCAATTGCCCACCACCTGCTGACCGATGCCCAGCCAGTCCCCGAGCAGCGGACCCCCAGCCAGATTTTCCTCTAGTTTATATACTGAGCATGATGTCACATGGTATGGAATATCCCTTTGGTCAGTTGGGGTCAGCTGTCCCAGCCATGTCCCCTCCCAGCTTCTTGTGCACCTCCAGCCTACTCACTGGTGGGGCAGTGTGAGAAGCAGGAAAAGACCTTGACTAGTGTAAGCACTGCTCCGCAGTAACTTAGTGTTATCAACATTATTCTCATGCTAAATCCAAAACACAGCACTATACCAGCTACTAGAAAGAAAATTAACTCCATCCCGGTCAAAACCAGGACTGGAACATACAGGCCTTAGAGATGAACACACTGCATATGCTTCAGATAATTCCTGATCATCTGCATTAAAGAGGAGCTCAGTCAATCTGAACTTTTCAAATGCTTCCTTCCCTAAAAAAGAATCACTTGAAATATAAGAAGTATCTGACTTTTTTTTTACCACCTTTCACCACAGAGGTATCATAAAAGGGCTGTAATGTAGTCACAGCAGTGCCTGATGCTATAGGAGTTCACATGAAATTATGCCATAATTAAGACCCTACAAAATAACATTAATTCCCCTCCTTTTCTAGGATCCAAGTAGCTACAGACCTATCTAAGACAAATATGCATTTTTGGCATTTATTGTATCTTCCCGTTGGAAAGAGCAATGTAAGTAAAAACCCCATTATTCATAACTCAGAGATACCTAGCCAGATGAAGTTGTCTAAAGAGATACAAAAGTATGGAATTATTTTCCCAAATTGCTGTCATAATGAAAATAAATGAGAAGTCCTTATGCAAATATTGTACTGGTGAAACTGGTAATAAAATTCTTGGACATCCCTTTGCTGTCATTTAATTTTCAGTCTTCTACTGAGGAAAGGCTAAAAGGAAAGTTACTTCCCTGATTATTCAATATATTACAGGAAATAAATACTAGTGTCAGTCTCTGTGCACTTTTCAGAGGGCAACAGGAAAGCTATGAACCCCCTACATTTTCTTCAGTGGCCTTTGAGGTAGGAAGAAGAAAATCAGAAAGACATAACTTTGAATATATGGAGAACAAGATCAGAGGTGCAATTTATTAAAGGAAACTAGAAGTGCAGAACACAAAGGGCGCTCATCCTATGAGTAAATCCTGTTATTAAAAATGACTTAAATTTATAAAACCAGTAATATATCACGTCTAGGTTATGACAGTTTAACAAGTAATGGGGCTGAAAGTACCAGCACTGTGAAAAAAATACATTTTACTTTTGTGTGATACCCCTTTTTTCTGCCATGTTAGCTGAAACATTCTTTTTTTTTTTTTCCCAAATAAATCTGTGACTGTTATTCTATAAAACAGAAACAACACCTTTCTCAAAATGTATAAACCTCCCTTCCATTCCTTCAGTCTTCTTTGCTTTATTGTGGCCTTTATCTCACAGTCCCAGAGACAAGCATAAAAAGGACTCTAGAAAGAAAGTAGAAGATGGAAAATAACAGGAAAAAGCAACTCATTAGGTAGTGTTGTCTCTTACATGCAACAAACATAAGGTATGCTACCTTTTGGTAGCATAATGTATAACGGTTGTCCGTCCCTATACTCCTACAGGTTCCTTGGTCTTAATTCTGAGATGCTTGTGTCGGTTAGAGGCAAGCAGCTGCTCTGGCAGGCAAGCCTCTTTGTCTGCAGAGCCTAGGAAGTGGGGCCTCGCAAGCAGCAATTTCAACACTTCAAGGGCTTGGAAAGAACAAAGATCTATCTCCCACGGCAGGTAACCATATCATAGAAATTTAGTCCTGAAGCATTTGCACAGCATCCAGTTCCTGAAATTCTGCATCCACCGTAATCCACGAAACACTTCTCCAGTCCTACTAATATAGAGTATCTATAATAAAGAAGTGTAAAACCCATAAATTATAATGTGCCAGAAAAAGACAGGAACTTGGGGGTATATTCAGCAAAGTCACGTATTAAAATGTGACATATTCCAGATTCCTGTATCATTTTCCAAAGTTCTCAAGGCAGCTTTACAAATATTGTGGGTTTATTACTTTGGCAAGGGAAGACAGTATGTCCAAATAAAGAACATAGCAAACATTCTGTATTCTTATAAGGAATCAGAAGGAGATATTCCAGAGTATCTTGAGATCAGAATCTCAAAATTTACCATCATTCTATGTATCCTTCAGAAGTGGAAAATTGGATTCATACCATGAAAATTATTACAGAAAAATTATTTGTTTTCAAATTACTACTGCATTATCTTCCTTGTTATAAATAATCCAAAAAGGTGTGCTAAGTTTCATATTTCATAGATTTTTAAAATAAGGAGTGTTAGTTCCAAGTAATTGTGCCATTTTAAAATGTTATACAAGAAACAATCTTGCTTTACCTGCAGAAGATAATAGACTTAAATCAGAAACCTCTAAGTGTCTTAAAGGATTCTCTGTCAACGACTTATGAAAAGTTAATACATTTATAAACATGCATAACATAACAGGTTTGCAGAAAGAAATAATTTTAACATTTTAACTACTGCTAATACATTATCTTTCTTTAAAAGATGCATATCTCATTATAAATGGCTTACTGAATTATGAGATGGCTTTTATATCTGTCTTTATTTCATTTTGAATGTGTTATGGTTTATTCTAACCTGCCAGCAACCACTACAACTCTCCTTACTTCATTTTCAGAAAACGCCATTTTCATTACACTTAGCTCCTAAATCTATTCAAAGTATTTACAATGAATTTTGAAATATGAAAATACATTTTATGTTATCACAGTGGAATTTTGTGTCAACCATAAGTGTACTGTAGATGTTTAGGATTATAGGTTTTGTCTATTTTTACATTTATTTGCAAATGTTTACATGTTACTAATAATGTAACCACTGTGTAAAGAACTGGCTGAACGGCAGGGCTCACAGGGTTGTAGTGAATGGGGCTACATCTGGCTGGCGACTGGTCACCAGCGGTGTTCCTCAGGGTTCACTTCTAGGGCCAGTCCTGTTCAATATATTTATCAATGACGTGGATGCAGGAGTTGAATGCACCATCAGCAAGTTTGCTGATGATATCAAACTGGGAGGTGCTGTTGTCTCTTGAGTGATGAGAGGCTTTGCAGAGGGACCTAGATAGATTGGAGCATTGGGCAATCATCAATGGCATGAAATTTAACAAGTCCATATGATGGATTCTGCACCTGGGACGGAGTAATGCTGGGAGCAAGTGTAAATTGGGAGAGGAGTGGCTGGAGAGCAGCCCTGCCGAAAGGGATCTGGGGGTGTTGGTCAGCAGCAGGCTCAATATGAGTCAGCCGTGGGCCCGGGCAGCCAAGAGGGAAAACCGCACCCTGGGGTGCATCAAACACGGCATAACCAGCCAGTCAAAAGAGGTGATTATCCCGCTGTATTCAGCGTTGGTGCGGCCTCACCTGGAGTACTGTGTGCAGCTCTGGGCCCCACAATTTAAGAAGGATGTTGAAGTACTTGAATACATCCAAAGGAGGGCAACAAAGCTGGTGAAAGGGCTGGAAGGAATGTCCTATGAGGAGCGGCTAAGGACTTCGGGCTTGTCTGGTTTGGAGAAAAGGAGGCTGAGGGGTGACCTCATTGCTCTCTACAGCTTCCTGGGGAGGGGAAGTGGAGAGGGAGGTGCTGAGCTCTTCACCCTGGTATCCAGTGCAGGACATGTGGGAATGGCTCAAAGCTGCGCCAGGGGATGTTTAGACTGAACGTTAGGAAGCATTTCTTTACCGAGAGGGTGGTCAAACACTGGAACGGGCTTCCTAGAGAGGTGGTTGATGCCCCAAGCCTGTCAGTGTTTAAGAGGCATTTGGACAATGGCCCTTAACAACATGCTTTAACTTGGTCATCCCTGAATTGGTCAGACAGTTGGACTAGGTGATCGTTGTAGGTCCCTTCCAACTAGAACTGTTCTATGCTATGCTATGCTATGCTATGCTATGCTGTGCTATGCTGTGCTATGCTATTCTATTCTTAATTAATGTAAATATAGTTGATATTGTTGATGGAGTGTAGAGACTGATCACCTCATCCTCAGGGAAACACAGAGGATGTGATTAAGTTGCTTAAACATTTGAGATGCTTTCATGCGTGCTGCCAGGACTCCAGCTGTGAGTCCAGAAGAATACAGTTCCATTGTAGGTCTAGTATAATATCTGTCATCTCTGAGCAAATGCTTTTGGGCACTTCAAATGCCATGAGATGCTTTTGCTTATGTATCTGAAGAAAACTCCCATTGGTTGAATCATTCCCTTACTCCTCATGGAGGTATTCATTGAGTCTCTGTTGACTATAATGGTAATTTAGACAAGTATAGCTGCACTTTTAGTATTAGGGCAGGTTGAACCTCATGCCCGCTGCTTGCCACTGAGTCATTTTTCTAGGATTGTACTCTTCCATGTCACCTACAGTTGAAGTTAGAAGATGTTTGATTTCTTTGTCCCATAGATACTGTGTTATCATTAATCTCCCAAATTCCTACAATATAATGTAGTTGATTGATTGAAAAATTTGGCTGGGTAATAGTAATTACCTACATTAGACCACAAACTTTTATCCTTAAAGCAATCCTATAGGAACAAAGTGATTTGAAGATAACCTTAGGTGAAACACTTCACTGAAGATAGTTCAGAAGGGAGAGAAAAGATGAGGTTTTTTTGTTTTCAATAAATGCCTTCATTGTCTTCATTCTTTGTTTTAGCTGTCTTGTTAGATTTTGTAGATTTGCCCCATCACTGGGGCAATTGATACTAGGACATCAAACAAGATTAACCAAAGGTTAAGCTAGCACAAGAGGTTGTTTCCAACAGCAACTGAAAGTAAATGTCCAGAGAAAAAACACAAGAGCATATGGTAATACTTCTTCTAGCCTACAAGACTACCTGAGACAGAAATGGTTTGTATGGATTTTTTTGACATGAATTTGTCTAGTCTTCCTACGAGCCCATTTACATTTTTATCATCTGCAACACTCTGTGTCAAGGTGATGCACAGTCTATCTGTAACTGTGTTTTGAACCTGACAGCTGACAGCTTCATTTGATGCCTACTAGTTCCTTTGCTGTCAAGGGGCAGGGAACAATAGATCAGTTCTCTACATGCTCTATCATTTCCCCCTCAGTCGTTTCTTTTTCAAGCAGAAGAGTCCCAGACTACTTATTTATTCCTTGTACAGATATTGTTTCATATTTTTCATATTCTTTCTTGCCTTTCTCTTAACTTTATCCAGTTCCTCATATGCTTTTGTTTTCTGCGGACCTACACCACACACAGTAAGCAAAATTATTTATACACCTTTATAATGACATTCTCCATTTTATTCTGTGTTTCATTTCTAATAACTCAGTAGTTATTGTTACTGAGATTAACCTAATATCATTATTTGCTCTGTTATAACTTCGAGATCTTTCCTCTGATTGATAGTGGTTGACTCAGAACTCAGAGTGGAAGATGATTCTTTGCCACGAACATCACTTTATATTTATCTACATTGCATTTTGTTAACTATTTTCTTCCCCAATCCCATAAGATCCCTTCGTGTATCCTTCATAGTTGGCCCTGGTCTTCGCTACTTCAGATGGCTTAGTATCATCAGCAACATTTTCATTTTGCTTTTCACCTCTTTTCTAGGTCATCCTCAACCTCTTTTCTAAGTCATTTATGAATATGTAGAATGATGTAGGGCCCAGCACAAACTCTTATGGAACTTCATTGATGGCCTCCATCCACAGTGAAAACTGGTCATTTACTGCCACTTTCTGATTCTCTTTTATAAGCATTTTTAAATACTTGCAAAGACCTGTTACTCTGTAGTTTACCTAGTAACCTTTGGTGATAGACATAGTCAACCAGATCTTCTTCAGCACTTGCTTGTTGTAACTACTGAAAGTTAGTCAGTCATGACAATATAGCAATGAAACTGTGTGGATATCCACCTCCAAGAAGTGAGGCCAGGTGATATAAGGGCCTCCTTGGCCCGGAGCTCTGTGAAACTCTGACGACAGCTGCCATCTCAGAATGAATAAGAGTGTGAAGGGCATGAATATAAGGGATTCAGTCACTGAGGCTTGAGAAAGGGAGGATCGTATTTATAAACTAACAAGCTCATAAAAGTATTACAACTAGCACATTTTATTATTAAAATGCAATAAAATCATACTGAATCTTCACATTTTTCCCCATATGTCCCAGTAGGCATTCTACAGAATGAATACAAGAACAGCTATGAATCAAGTATAATTCTGGCTGCAATAAATAAGATCAACAAGCAGCCCTAAGGGTAGCTCCAGCACAGCAGTTTACCATCTTTTTTATTAGTTATATAAACAGCCTCAAGACATTTTGTCATATGATATCCCCATGGCATCTTTAAAAAAAACCCAAAACCTTTTAATCTGCCTGTAAAAGCTTGTAATGTGTAGCTCAGCCTTGCAGACCTTTGCTTTATCTCCATGTACAGCAAAGGCTAATTTGTCCCCTTTAAGCCTTTCTCTGCAACCTGATGCTCTCTTAATTACCCCCTGAAACTCTGCTCTGTTTATCCTCTTTTACAGAGACAGGTGCAAGGGATTTTATTAATGCAATACCTTCTTAAGTGGTTTAGTTTTATCCGTTACTATTGATCCAATGGTTTAAATCCATTAAGAGGGTGCGAACAGACACTTTATTCTTTGCTTAATAGAATTTACTCTAGAAAAGATAGGTCACAGTAATCTGTCCTCTTCTACACCTTTATTTTGTTCTGTAAAACCTGAGACCAATAACAGATTACAGAATATCTAGCTGCTATGTAATTTTGATTGACACGTTTGTTTGTTTGTTTGTCTGTTAATCTTTAAGTGATTTATTCAGATTTTTAAAATTCATATATTACATTTTTGCAATAATTTTAATATTCTAAATACAACTACATACTCAAAACCTACTGAACTTTTCATATGGGCTATATGTTACACTGGATCCTTATGTTCCCAGACAATAATGCAACAGTGATAACGTTTACAGTAATCCTATGATAGCGCTTTTCAAATACATAGCATATTCTAGATGAGGATATTAAGGATAATCTGGATGATGTGGCAGAGTGTACCTTCAGAAAGTTTGCTGATGACACCAAACTGGGAGGAGTGACTGATATGCCAGAGGGTTGTGCTGCCAGCCAGAGGGACCTTGACAGGCTGGAGAAATGAGCTGACAGGAACCTCATGAAGTTCAACAGGGAGAACTGCAAAGTCCTGCACCTGGGGAGGAACAACCGCATGCACCAGTGCAGGCTGGGGGCCAACCAACTGGAAAGCAGTTCGGCAGAAAATGATGTAGGGGTCCTGGTGGACACCAAATTGAACGTGAGCCAGCAATGTGCCCTTGTCGCAAAGAGGGTTAATGGTATCCTGGGCTGCATTAGGAGGAGTGTTGCCAGCAGGTCGAGGGAGGTGATCCTTCCCCTCTATTCAGCACTGGTGAGGCCACACCTGGAGTCCTATGTCCAGTTCCGGGCTTCCCGGTACAAGAGAGACATGGACATAATGGAGAGACTGCAGTGAAGGGCCACAAACGTGATTAAGGGTCAGGAGCACGTCACATATGAGGAAAGGCTGAGAGAGCTGAGACTGTTCAGCCTGGAGAAGAGAAGGCTCAGGGGAAATGTCATCAATGTATACAAAAACCTGAAGGGAGGGTGCAAAAAGGACAGAGCCAGGCTCTTTTCAGTGGTGCCCAGTGACAGGACCAGAGGCAATGGGCACAAACTGAAACACAGGAGGTTCCCTCTGAACATCAGCAAACACTTTTTGACTGTGAGGTTGACCGAGCACTGGCACAGGTTGCCCAGGGAGGTTGTGTCTCCATCCTTGGAGATATTCAGAAGCCATCTGGACATGATCCTCAGTAACCAGCTTTAGGTGGCCCTGCCTGAGCAGCAGGGGTTGGACCAGATGACCTCCAGAGGTCCCCTCCAACCTTAACTTTTTTTTGATTCTGTGATTCCGTGAAGGAGTTGATGAAAATTCAGTCTTAGGTAATTTGAATATGTATTACTAATCACTTTTTGGAGAAAGCTCAGAGGTCCCATTCGTTCTAGATAATACTGATTTTTGTCAGTCTGGGAAGTCTTTAATGCATACCTTCCACATGAGTTATGATACATAGCAGAGTCAATCCAAACTTATAGTGCGTACTGCCCTAGAAAGAAGTGCAATGATAGCTTCCTGCCATGAGCATTTTAGCAGCTAAAGTAAACAAGCATAGTAAGAGATGGCAGTAAATAAGACAGGAGTAATTTTTCTTTGACTTTTTAATACCAATAAATAAAAGTAATGAAGTTTTGAGTAGTATCTAAGCACTTGCATGTTTAGCCATGGAAAACACCAAGTCTTTATGACAACGGCAGTGGAACCAGCAAAGCACACTGTCTCCATTAGCATGACCTCAGGGATGCAGGCTGGTTCACCTCCTTCCTTGATGATTTTTTAAACACTTGTTCCAGCATGACTGTCAAAGAATGATGCATGTATATGTGTAAAGGAAGAGTTTTTAGAACAGTCCAGGCTGTTCTAATGAAAAGCAATATTCAATAGGGGCAAAGAAAAATACTAGTGTGCTATTTACACATTCAGTGGAGATGTATGGGGGTGTGCGGTTGTTTGCATAACAGAGATACATCTATTAAAGTTAAAACAGTCCACATACACAGCAGTAGGGAAATAATTCTACCATGAAACATCTATGGTTTGAAAGCTATCTGTTTTTTTTAAGATATAAACTAGCTGTGTAGAGGGGAAAATCTTGTTCTTTACCCAAGTTGCATATTTATCTAAGTTTTCCAGGTGTTTTAAAATTCTGTTTGTTCTGTGAGGAATTTAATGTCCTCCAGGTTACATTACTCAGAAAAAAACGTATTTTTTCTACTGAAAGAGTAGTACTCCCTTCCTGTAGGACAAGAGGAAGTTTGCAGTCTCTTGCACTTTAGCACACACTCTCAATGAGGTTATTATGCTGCTATTGGCTCTGCGACAGACTGAAACCTGGATAAGCATGAAATAGTCCACTTTAGCTTGGGTTTTGGAGCTAGATTTCTGCAAGATAATTTGGTGGTATTTTACATCCCTGCTGTCTGCAGGAGCTCTGTTCTTTCTTTAAAACCCTCTCAACATCTTGCAGTCTTACAGATGAAATAGCCATGTATTTGTACAGGTGTTCTCAATACCAGAGTATAAAATGGCCTACAAGTACAGACAGAAGAAGCTGAATAAGATGACAGACAGAGGTATTGTAGATATGCTCTTCTTCCCCCTCTCCCTTTCCATCTTCTCACCTTGCAGTCTGGTTAATGTCAGTGTGAGCTGACAACACACAAGTGACACATACAAACTGCCATGGAGTCTATCACGTGCCAGCTGACTGTAGCTCGTGCCAGCTCTCACTGAAGGCAGCAGAAAGACTCCTTCCAGCCTATTTCTCTTTAAAGTCTGGGTTTTCTGTCCTGTGAGGATTCACATAGTTTAAGCAAAGTCCAAAAATTTCCAAAAGAATGTCTTACAGGGACACTGCAAATCTGATTTATTAATAGACACAGAATAAAACCTGTGGAGGCTTATGCACAGAGCAGCTAGTGAAAAGGATGAAGGAGGAAGTGCAGCTTTTTTTTTTCTCTAAATGTTGTTCTTCTCAAGTTTCCCCTTTTTACTCCTGCAGGATTTTTGTAGGGTGCTGACAATGCAGTGCTGGTGCAACTATATGAAATCTTTTTTTGCTAATGCAGGAACCAAGCATTGTATCAGCTCTTTTTTATCAGGTGTCAAGGGTATTTGGTTATGCTTCCAACTATTGGAAGTGGAGCAGTTACTGCCTAGTGTAATTGCAGCCTTCCTCCATTCTGTTATTGCTGCCAGTTTCTACTGAGCCAAATCAATCCTGACAGCTGGCCAGATGCTTCTTGTGCCAGTCAGCAGGACTCTGGTCTCAAAAGAGCATCTGGTTATAAGGAAATTTTGCAGCAAACTATACAGCCAATCTTGTTTTCTAAATATACTGTCATAAACACTGAAGAAAAGGTATTTAGTGGCTTCACTAATACACCTTTTTTTTAAAGGGGGCGTGAGCACTTGACTTGTTCACTACAAATTCTGTTTATATAGGGTTAATGGAGACTTGTACAAAGCTTTTTTTAGTAGACAAACTGTATATATCATATCTTTATTACAGCCTGTGCAGCCCACAGACTCAAGAGCAGCTGCTTAGAGTGTAAGCCAACAGCACAGAATACATTTTTCCTAGTATTTGTTTAGTGAGCTCACAACATTCATTTTAATTTGGAAGGTCTTTGGGGCATGGACTTTTTAGCTGCCTTAAACATTTTTTTCTACTACAAGATAATTAGCAAATACTAGGGTTCCTTTTTTTTTACTGATCAAAGCAGTTAGAACAGTACAACACTTTCCATAGAAGACATCGCTGTTCTCATGCAGTTTCTTTAGATAAACCTGGACTTGTTTTCTTACAACTTATTTTCACTTTGCTCAGAAAACATTTTAAGGCAACAATGAAGAATGGGTCAGGAAAAAGGAATCCTCCTTTTTCAACACTACCTTCACTGCTTCTGCTTGATAAAGTAGAGTGCTTATATATTTCTGAACACAATAAAAATAGATATGGATAGTATGGATAGGCTGCCTGTTTTTCATTTAATCTTTTTCTTTCCTCAATGGGAACGATTTGCATTATGATCTGAAAATATCTCTATTCATCAAAGGAGTAAAGAAGAGGGAATAAAAGTTCCATACTTGACAAAAGCTACTGATGTAGTCACAATCAGGACCGTTTTTCCTATTGTATCGGTCCATATGTAAGTATATATACTTTGGATGCCTCTGCACGTGCTGAAACATATTCACATATGTTTCTTGCAAAACTGGAAAGCAGGTACACTGGTGAAACCCTACCAAGCCCTCAAAGAGGCCTCCCACTGCCTGCTTGTATTCAATTGTTCTAACAATACCACATAAAATGGCTTTTTCTGCTGTCATTTTCTGTCATGAAAACAAGCTGATATTGTCTATATTTAAATTCCAGCATCTGAACTCCACATGCTGGATGTAGTTGCTTCTTCTTTGCTGAGAATATTTCTATTGGGGAAAAAATGATGCCACAAAGTCAGAATATTTCTGGTGCAATTTGTTTATTGAATTAACATGATACTTCTGTCAACAAAGGTATTTACAAATTGCAGCCTCCTTCCTATGGGAACTTCAGGTTTTCAGCTTTTCCCTCTGTTGGACTTTCTTGTTTTGGCAGTATAAAAACATCCTTTAGAGTCATTATACTAAAGAAACTCCCATACAGTTTATATACATGGTGCACTTCAGGTCAAAGTAGTGGGGAGAGAAAAGGGGTAAAACAGGGAACTAAAACTCCTGGCTTCTCACTCTTCTTAGAAATCAGTGCAAGTGCCACTGGATAAAAATAGAACTTTTGTTATCATCTTAGTCCTAAGTTTTCTCAACTTATTTTTACCATATTCAAAGGGCAGTTGACATATGTCCTCTTTTTTTTCCCTTTTGTCACAGGGCTTATACTGAGAGCATCTGTTAAGCAAAAATTTTTGAGGTTTGTATTGGTGTTGTAAGTGCTGTCTGGTATTAAATTTTATGTCACTATACAGTAGATTTCCCACATACATTGTTTTTTCCAATTAATGGAGTGTCCTGATTTGCAAAGTTTAAAGATATCTTGCATTTACATCACTTCAGAAATAAAGGCACAGGAGTAAAGATCCTATTCACTTAACTTCGTCTTTATTTCTCCATTTTCATTTTCCAACTGAAAGGCTGGAAATTTTACATCTGTTTATCAATGGCCACACACCATTTAACATGATAACACCAGCCAAATGAATCTCTCTTAAGTGTAATGTTGTTACGTATGTCAGAACTGAGCAGCAGTTATTATTACTCTTAGTTTAAAGGTAGTGAAATTAGCTCCTGGGGATAAATTTCTGTTAAGGACCAATTAGTGTATAGCTCTTTGCCATTGCCAGCGCAATCTAGTGTGACCAGTGGACAGCGATTCAGAAGACCTAAATATCAGCCCAACCTTTCTACCTACTGTGTTGGGAAATAGCAATTAACCTCTTTGCATTCCCCCTCTTTTTCAGCAAAGTGATTCTGAGTTTTTATCAAAAAAAGCTCCATATGAGCTGTGTATCCTCATTATTAAGTCACCAGGAGCTATTTCTGTTTAACCATTTTGCCCACAATGCGTGTTCTTGTTGTTTCTTCTATTCCCCAACTCTGCACTACCCTTTCTGTTTCACAGGCAGGTTCCCTGCCCACCCCAGGATTAAACTATTCACATTTTTTAGGTCAGGACCAGCAGTGCCAAGAGCAGCACCAGCTGATTGAAAAGGCTGGAATTTGCTGCTATGGAGACCCAGTTGAGGAAAAACTACTAGTGGTTTGATGCCACTCGGAGCTGGAGGAAGCTCTATGTGAATAGACCAATAGGCAAACCAGCACAGGGAAAAAGAGCACATGTGACTTGATCCTGCACTTGAGGAGGCTAGGAAGCATGGATAGACTGCTAGGAATGCTATGCCAAGACCTGAGAAAGCAAGCAGTGTTTGGGAGGACAGCTTGTAGCCTTGAAGAAATCTGAGGGATCCTGAGTAAGAAGTTGAGCAGGTGGTTTCGGTACTATTGTAACCAGCTGAGTGAGTATGACTGACATTTCTTTCCACCTTCTTAACCATTTTCCAGCTCTCTTCTCATGATCTCCACTAATCATAACCATTTTGCAGAGTGTGTTCAGTGAGGTGGCTAGGCTTTCTGCATCTATTTCTGTCTCTGGTTTCCCCAGGGCTGTCTGATTCTGGCAGAACATCATGCTTTCTCCCTCCCTTGTTCAGCTGACTGGCCTGAGTGTGGAGGCAGGTTTCTCTGCAGCTATCAGAAATACTTTGTACAGCAGCAGACAGGCCTGCTAATTTTCCTTCTACTTGTGCCTTTGCCTGCTTTCTAGAAGTTCGGTAATGATCTCTGCTCCACGTAGCATTGTCAACAGTGAAGTAGCATGCACAGAGCATCGCTGAGGATTATAACATCTGTTACTACTGTGCACTTTTAGCACCTGCATAAAACTTCCTGCCTATGGATATGACCTATATTTTGTATGAGAAAACAAAGTGAAGACCTAGAACAAATCACAGGGAAAAAAAAAACAAAACACTAAAAAACAAGTTTTCTTCTTTGCTGGGCAAAGGACTTTCCTGGTTATCATAAACTGAGGTATAAATTACCAGTATGCTGTGTCTTGAGATGAATCAGTATGTATAATGCAAAGTTTAACTTATTCATCTTGGTGTTAATTTCCTTAAAAGTGAGGCTCACTTAAAAAATCAGCTTATTTCAACTCAGCTACCACTTGACTGGCTGGTGAAAACATAGAAATGTTGAAACAGACATGTTTGCAAACAGTGAGTTTTATTTTAGTTCTTTTTCAAAGGCTGATCCAAATTCTACTAAGTGATCATTGGCATATCATGATCTTTATTTGTGTATTCTTGTTTTGAGTTACAACTCATAAGAGAGTTTAAAATGACAGAACAATAAAGATATTTTATTATTGGCAAATATAGCATTAGAAAGCAGCTGTCAATTGAAATATTTCTGAAATACATGATTTCATATAGAAAAGTTTTTTGTTTACACATCTTGAACGATTTTTATATTTGCTCCTTTTGTTATTTCATGAGCTTTATGCTATATATACAGTCATTAATTAACCCACAATATTGATTTTAATTCTGCCTGAAGATGAAATAAATCTTGTAGAAAATATTGTGGAAAATATAGCTAAAACATTGATGAATAGGCAGAAGCTAAATGAGTATAAGTAATTTTTTTAAATAAATTAACTGTTTCCAGTTGATTTCTGTGCTTAATAAACTTATAAAATTTAAACACATGGTTTATAAAACTAATTAGTTACAGTCCTACTTAATTCTGTATGTATCATTTTGTATTAGCATAAAATCTTTGGTTGTTTTTAATCTCAAAATATAATTAAGATTTGTTGGCCAAAAAAAAGTTACAAGAAAATAAAACCATGTGATTCAAAATCTCACCTCCAATGTACACAAAATATTTCATTGAAATTAATGTTGATTGACTGCCACTGATGAGATGGTTTGGTTTTCTGTAACTGAGGGAAAGAAAATGCTGGGCATAGAGAGGATTGCATCCAAATTTTTGTTATTGAATCTCGGTTCTTTTTGTCTTGTTGGTTTATGTCCATCTCTCATCTTTTTTTTATTGAAGATTTTCTTAGGATGTGGCTTCTCAGCAAGGTATTCAATTGTGGGACTGAAAAAAAATTCAACCCTGAAATTGCCAACACAATCATATGGCTGTAATCAGATTGCTGAAGTGACTCGTTAAGCATCATAGCCCCCCATAAATAGCAGGATCTAGCAGAGCACAGGGATGCAAAGCTGTTATTGTGAGATGATTAATGCAGAGAAATAGGCACCTCTAAAAAGTGGTTCACTTGTGTATGGCCGCCATGAGTTTACCAACTGCAAACAGTAAGAACGGGAGCACGTCTGACTGGGGGCTGGCCTGGTGTCTTCATGATGCCTGTTGCCATCCGTCTGGGGCCCATGGAGTTGAAGACAAGGCTTCAGCTCATCTGATGGAGACAGAAGTGAAAACCTCTCTTCATGCCAAACTGCTGTGGTGAGAGCATTGATTCAGGAAGAGGAGGCTGGATGTTTGAGTCCCCCAGAGGGATGCTGCAACCGCTGGCTGGGCGGCAGCTGAGTTGCATGCAGTGAAGGATTCAAAAGGTACAGAGGCAAAAAGGGAGAAGAGGAGCAGTGGTCAGACAGTATTTACTCTGCAGGACCTACAAGTCAAGATGTGTTTCTTCCCATGATACTACATCTATTCTGGACCATAGCTTATTCCACTTTTTGCTACTTTTTTTTAAAGTACGTAAGGAAAAATAGCTTCAGTCCAGCTCACTGAAGCAAATTCAAAAGCAGGAATGCTCTGAATTTTATATCTCTATTTTAGCAAATGTTTTCAGAATTGTTTCTGCCAAGGACCTATTTCATATAAATCAAGCAAGTACTGAGTTTCCAATTCATATTCAGATATGTTAACACATCAGATCTCAGGATTTGTATTCATCTCATTAGAGAACAGAAATATTCCATGAGACCTATCTAATCTATCCAAAATAATTTAGAAACTTGCTGAAATTCCCACAAATGACAGAGCAAGAATTATATTCTAAATTCTTTGGGTAATGATTTCTGATAATTTATGTCTTAAAAAATTACAGATGATTCATGTAGCAAAATGGTGACATTTGCTGAATATGTTTTAGGAATTACTCATCTGTCCTAACTTAATATGCCATTTGATTAAAGTCATATGCTCCCAGACTGCTAAAACAAGAACTTTTTTGTTAGGAAAAGGAAACCTAGCAAACAATCTCTTGCTAAATTTTTTCTGTAAGTACATTTTGCTTTGAAGAATAAAATTCTACATAATTTCAGAGGTTGTTGACTTATGTTGCAATTCATTGCACCTAACTTTAGATGTCTAGATTGGTCACTAAGCTTCTACAACCAGTGGAAAGGGCAATTCCAAAGCATCTAAGGCATCTAACCTATCTCATGCATACTTCTCAAGACAGGAGGAATTGTCTTGGGAGACACTTTTCTCTATGTTGAGATAAAGGCCTCTATGAGCCTAGACGAATTGACTCAGATATCTAACTTGTAGACACCTGAGTTAAATTTGATTCTCAGCTGCAGTTTAAGTGAAATTAATGAATGACTTTTTCTTCTGTTCTGCAGAAAGGCTTAACATGGTCTCAGTTGTCTGAGAAGGCAATAATAGGATGAGTAATATCCATGTTGTGTTTGATTCTCCTTCCTTTCCCTAGCCCCATAATAGATAAGAAAAACTTTTTTCCTTGCCCACTCTTCTAGGAAAGTTCATCTACATTCAAATGTAAGATCAGTTTGCATACTGCTGCAATACAGATAGCTCCTGCAGCGTGGCTTTCATAAAGCTTACACAGAAGCTGGGTCATTCAGGAGTGTCAGGTAGGAGGACAAATGTATAGTCCAAAGGCTACATATCTTTCTAAATCATAGGAGAGAGATAACTTCAGGAAACTATATGAGAGAAAAAAGCAGTCTTTCACTCCTTAATGCAGACCTGATCTAAAGCCTTGTGATGCTATATTGGATCTTTTAATATGAGTTTAATGACAGTCCAGACATAATGGAAGAAAACTCATTGAACTGGAACTCACCTTCCATTTGCCTGCACAGCAAGAACTTAAAGAGAAGATAAAAGTCCTGAAGTATAAATTTATCTTAACTAAAAGCATTGTTTGACTTTATTAGTGTTTAGTCCTCATTTCATTTGTTATAGCCTTTTCTACTATAATTGAAAAAGTAATGAGCATTAAGAAATAAATTTAGTTGATTGACTCCTTTTCTTATGGAAAAGGGATGGAGCTTTTCTTCAAGGATTTCCTGCTGCCTTCGAACACTGAGTACTATCACTACTGAGCTTCTTACAGGTGTTGAAATAAATAACCATGATCTTCAAATTGAAACAAATCAGCCTCCAAGCAATCGGAAGACCTTGTTCATGTTGGTTCTATATCAATAGTCCAATTAAGTTCAAAAGTTCAAGTTCAATTAAGAGACAAAATTAGATTAAACAAGACCCAATTTTCTGTTTTCCAAAAGTTTAATGTATTGCAAGACCATAAGTGTAAATGGCAATCTTTAGTTCCAGAGCATGTTTTCCAATGTCTCTGTTGCTGTGCATCTACTGTAGATAGAATTATGTTCCAATTTGAAATAGTGACAGAGGCTGCTTTTTTACAGACATAATTAAAGAAAGTGTTCACTAAGGTTTGTAAATCCACAGACACTTCACAGTACGTAACTTTATTTTTTTCAACAGTAGCTAACCCAAATTATCCAACAATATTTTATGGAACAGGGTCTGTTGACCCACACTGGACTTAGATTTTATGAAAAGCACAGCAGTGGCTATCATGAGATTTTACAAGGTAGTCATTATGCTTTGTAATATTAAATAGTCTTTCTGGATACGATTCTTCCATTGTTCTGTTTTCTACAACTCAACCAGCGGCTATATAGATAGCTACACCCATTGCTAGTAAACTGAACAACATAATACTGCATTACTCTAGGTTTATGTAGATGTATCCTTGCTGCTGTCAATGAAATTACATCAATATAAATCTGGTTTATCACCAGCATGAATTATGCTCACATTTGTAATTTAGATCTTATGGTACAGTATTCATAGTTGAAAATGCATTATCTCCTATTAATGGTAAGCTTCTGTGTATCTGTATTGAACTGATTTTGGTTCTGGCTAGCAATACTTAAGATTCACTGAATACTCTCTAAAGTTCTGTTTGTCTGCTTGTTTTAAATTTTAATATTTAACATCACTAGACTTATTTTTATAGACTCATTATAGTGGGATCTTAATTGTTCATGCTGAGGACTATATGAAAAGATTAATGGGTTGTGACTCAGTACCTGCTGAGGCTTCAAGCAAAATCATTTATTCATTCTTAACACTTATCTTTGAATTTACTCCCCAGCAAAAACTATTATCTAAGGTGAAAGCATTCATTGACTTGTAATGGTAATAATGCTATCTGGATTTCCAGGTAATATTATGCATACTATTGGTGTTGAGGATAAGATAAAGGCACCAAAAAATCAAAATGTGTTGAGGCTAACCATAGAGGTCAATGTGAAAGAGACAGTCTTATGCAAACACATCAGTGGCAAATGAATTACTGGGGAGAAAGTATATCTATTAAAAGAATAAAACAGTGCAGGCAATGAAACAAATGGTAATTTAAAAATAGCTGACACATTATTTTCATTTGAAAATTCTCTTCAGAAAAGAAGTAATATGAATAATCAGCAAGGAAAGAAAACCCTGTAAAGGTAAGGTTGAACATGTGCAAATCAGCCAGCTGAGATGCTGTGCTTCCCAAGATGTTAATGGATCTGCTTAATAGGTAGAAGAGATTTTCAAAGGTGTGAAGGACAAATGGTGTCCTACTCTCTGCAAGTCAGCCATAGTCAAGAGCCTGATGACTGCATATTTTAGTATACTTAATAAATGGAGACATCAATTAGGTCTTTCACCCTAGAGACGAGAAGGCTCGGGGAGATCTTTCACAGTTTTCCAGTCCTTAAAGGGTAGCTACAAAGAGGACAGAGGCTCTCTCTTCACAAGAAGCCACATGGAGAGGACAAGGGGCAAGGGGCACAAGTTGCATTGGGAGAGGCTTCATCTTGATATAATATGGAAATTTTTTACAGTGACAACAATCAATCACTGGAACAACTTCCCCAGGGATGTGGTGAAGTCCCCATCACTGGAGGTTTTCAAGACACAACTGGACAGGATGCTAAATAATCTCATCTAGGCCCCCTTTTCCATGAGAGCTTGGACCAGGTGATCTTTCAAGGTCCCTTCCAACCTGAGCTGTACTATCATAGAATCATAGAATAGTTTGGGTTGGAAGGGACCTCTAAAGGTCACCTAGTCCAACCCCCCTGCCATGGGCAGGGACATCTTCAACTAATTCAGGTTGCTCAGAGCCCCGTCCAACCTGACCTGGAATGTATCCAGGGATGGGGCATCCACCACCTCTCTGGGAAACCTGTGCCAGTGTTTCACCACCCGCAGCATAAAAAATTTCTTCCTTATGTCTAGTCTAAATCTACCCCCCTTTAGTTTAAAGCCATTCCCCCTGGTCCTGTTGCAACAGGCCCTGCTAAAGAGTTTGCTGCCATCTTTTTTATAAGCCCCCTTATAAAATAAGATCTCCCCGAAGCCTTCTCTCCTCTAGGCTGAACAACCCCAACTCTCTCAGCCTTTCTTCATAGGAGAGGTGTTCCATCCCCCTGGTAATTTTCGTGGCCCTCTTCTGGACCTGCTCCAACAGGTCCGTGTCTTCCTTATGCTGAGGGCTCCAGAGCTGGACACAGTACTCCAGGTGGGGTCTCACCAGAGCAGAGGAGAGGGGCAGAATCCCCTCCCTCGACCTGCTGGCCATGCTTCTTTGGATGCAGCCCAAGACATGATTGACCTTCTGGGCTGCGAGCGCACAGTGCTGGCTCATGTCCAGCTTTTCATCCACCAGTACCCCCAAGTCCTTCTGGGCAGGGCTGCTCTCAATCCCTTCATCCCCCAGCCTATATTGATACCAGGGGTTGCCCTGACCCAGGGGCAGGACCTTGCACTTGGCCTTGTTAAACCTCATGAGGTTCACATGGGCCCACTTCTCAAGCTTGTCCAGGTCCCTCTGGGTGGCATCCCGTCCCTCTGGCGTGTTGACTGCACCACTCAGCTTGGTGTCATCTGCAAACTTGCTGAAGGTGCACTCGATCCCACTGTCTATGTCATTGATGAAGACATTAAACAGTACCAGTCCCAGTACGGACCCCTGTGGGATGCCACTCGTCACCAGTCTCCATCTGGACATTGAGCTGTTGACCACTACCCTCTGGATGCAACCATCTAACCAGTTCTTCGCCCACTGGACAGTTTATGATTCTATGATTCTATTTCTGAGGAGTCATGGATAACGAGGAGCAGTAACAGCAAACTAAATGCAAACCTAGGTAGTCTTCTTTTTTCCTTTTTCTGTTTAAAAAGAGGAATAAGTGAACATGGTGGGCAGAGTCCCACACATGTGAATTCCATTTCAGCAACACTAGGATCAATGCTCTAGGGTGAGAATTACAAAGAGCTCCAAGATAGTAAAGTCTTGCTAAGAAAGCAGCATGGAATTATAGAGTCGTTTCATTTTGCAAACTACATTCATTTCTTATACAGGGTTTGTAGACAAAGCCTTCTTATTTTATAAAATTATGGTGACCAGCAAAGGTCATAGCTGAAACAAAATGAAAATTTTAGTCACATGTCCTGGTTTCGGCAGGGATAGAGTTAATTTCCTTCCTAGTAGCTGGTACAGTGTTTTGGATTTAGGATGAGAACAAAGTTGATAACGCACCGATGTTTTAGGTGTTGCTAGGTAATGCTTACACTAGCCAAGGACTTTTTAGTTTTCCATGCTCTACCAACTGAGAAGGCTGGAGGTGCACAAGAAGCTGGGAGGGGGCACAGCCAAACTGGCCAAAGGGACATTCCATACTGTGTGACGTCATGCTTAGTACATAAACTGGGGAAAGCTGGCCGGGGGGGCCACTGCTCGGGGACTGGCTGGGCATCGGTCGGCGGGTGGTGAGCAATTGTACTGTGCATCACTTGCTTTGTGTATTATTATTATTATCATATTATTACTATTATTATCATTTTATTTCAATTATTAAACTGTTTTCATCTCAACCCATGAGTTTTTCTCACTTGTGCTCTTCCAATTTTCTCCCCCATCCCACCGGGTGGGGGGGAGTGAGCGAGCGGCTGCGTGGTGCTCAGTTGCCGACAAGAAGGAAGAGGTGTGAGGTTAGAAATAAGTCTTCTTTTATATATGGCATACTAGTTTTAAGAGCTTGTTTTTATTTATCTTTTAATAAATTAGCTTTCATCAGTCGAATATGTGTGATCAGCATCTTATCACTAATTGCAGTGCATGCTGTGGGTATCCACATCTTGCTCTCAAGAGAGTATTTACCTGTCCCTCCCATGCCCTGTGGTAGCAGTATGCATACACCACACTTATAGCACTGCTCTGGATATGAGTCTAGCATGGGATTTTTCTGAGGGGAGAAGATGAATTGTCACACAAATCATCTCCTATCACACCCAAAGGCCTCATTCTGAATAGATCCAGAAACTAATGCAACCCTCAAGATACATTAATGATGTATTGTCTGCTTATTCTCAGGCTGTTCACAACCTCTCCACTGAAACAGTTATCCTAGCAATCAGGGAGAAAATCACAGAGGTCTGGGTCCAAATGACACTGCTGAGAACAAGGCAAATGTTCTCAGTAGCCTGTCCTGAAAAGCAAGATCTCAGTCCACGGCAATCCAGCTTCCTGCAGCTCTCTGGAGTGCACGCTTCCAGAAAGAATCTATAGAAATACTTAGAAAGGTACAAAGGATTCCAAGGGAGGAAATATTTAAGTTATTTGGACTGTTTAACTTAGGAGAAGCAGAAAAACTTGATAGACGTGTGAACTACACAGAAGGTAAATTTTAGGTTATATGGCAGTCTTTGCTGTATGACCCTTTCTCATGGTGGTAAAACAAATAGCTGGTAATGTCCAATCTGATTGAGGAGAGGGGGTTTTAACATGGGTGTAACTACATCAAATGATATGAGGTGCATCTCTTCCATTTCTGCAAATGTTGCTTTCAGGAAAACTGGGGGTATGTGATGTACAAGGCACATACAGTTAGCCTGACATGTTGGGATGCACTTGAGCAACTGCCCATGAGCTGCACAGATGGCCAGAACGTATACAGTATGCTTTATGTGTTCTGGATGCATTACACTGATTGCATATGCTCAGCAGTCTGCCGCTGATCAAAGTTGCAGCTACTGCTCAGGCCAGATCACTGGTGTTCAGAAATCCTGGAGAAGTGTTCTGCTCTCATTGGTCTTAAAGGAAGGGTTAAGCCAACCTACCTGCCATTCCCTCGCAGGTAGCATGGCATGGTTTTGAAAAATAAGAACCTGTGGAATCCATTATTTCAAGCCATAAGGGGGTGGAGGCCAAGTGCTTTTGAAGATTCAAAACAAATGAATATGTCAACCACTCTCACATGGACTCATTTCACTTTATCTTATGTACTAGACACTGATATTATTATATCGATATCTCTACAGAGAAATGTAAGAGGATACTTAAAATTGTGCCCTAGAGATACGTATCTCAGTGACCACAAGAGTACTCTAAGACAACTCTAGACTCCAAATGTCATTCCCTTAGCTAAGTACTGAAAGTGATGATGGTGAATTTGATAAGATATGAATAATAAAATCCTTTGTAGTTAAAGTATAAAAGATTGAATTTTGAAAAAAGAAATATTGAGCAAAGAAAAGGTCCTTTGTTCTCTGTTCTCTGTGTAATACAGGAATAAACAGAGAATATTCCACGTGTAAGCACGTGTTTCTCTTTTATGTTGCTCTAAAGCTCTTAGAAATGGCCTCAATTGGACATGACTTATCTAGGTGGATCACTCCTACCCCTGTAGAAGTTTGGGGTTTAATGTAGTCTAAAATAATAAATATTGTTTGTCAGTTGACTCAGTAAATTTGTTCGTGATTTATTTATAGCAAATAGAGAATGAGGATTAAAGTACCTAACGCTGTAATTGAACTCAAGTCCTTTTCAAAATCCCAGTGAGAAAAGCACTGCTGTACCTTTTATCTATTGCGATATAATCTTTTATTATATCTGTGCTCCACTTCACAGTTCTTTATTAACTCCCTGTACAACTATTTACTGTTCAGAATTACTTCAGGTGCCTTTCTGAATACAAGTATCCTAGCGCTAATGAAAAAAAAAAAAAGTCAAAGAAAGTTGTCGTTTGTGTAAGGCACTTTAAAGAAAGATAAGGAGGCAACCGACACATCAAACATTGTTATAGAAATATAAATCACTCAAAACAAGCATTTAAATATTCCTAAGTTAATAATAAGTTAAAATAAGGAAATTAAGGGAAAAAAAAATTGTGAAACCCTTTTCATTACTTGTGATCATCCCCATTTTGAGTTCATTTGCATTTTAATAATAAACCTGCATTTCAATTAGTATTTTTTTTTCCTTCTTAAGTCTAAAGAACACTACTGGTTTTGAAGACTGGTGATTAAAGGAATTATGAGTTTTGTCATAAGGGCCAATTCTTCAACTGCTCCTGTAATTACAAGACTGAAGGCTTGGCCATGGTAATTTTCATAAAGGTCAGAGTAATTCGCAGCCTAAGAGCACCAGCATTACACTAAGGCTTTACTGGATATCTTCACTTATGATTCTTGAAATCAGTATTGTTCCAAAAGTCACTGGTCGTCTTTCCCTCTCTGATGTAGCATGCAGAATGCTTACAAAGGGCAAATTAAAGGACTGATTAAAAAAGCTAAAGATACAATAAAGGTAGAGTTTTGTTTTGCTTTGTTCTGCAGCAGATTTTGCCTCATCTAGCCTTAAGTTAAAAGCTGGTCATCTTTTCTAACATGATATGTGATTCCCATCATCTATCCTAGACACCTTATTTAACACTTTACAGTCATCCAGCTATATTTTAAGAAACAAAAGGATTTGGTGTTTTGAGCATCTTCTTTTGCTGAATCACTTGTCCCAGGGTAGCTTGATCAAATATGTTTTTTATCAGTTGCTCCCCTTCTACCCAGCTCCCTGGACAGGGATGTTCCAGGGCTGAATTTTCATGGCAGTACTGGCACGTCTATCTTTCGCCCACACATAGAAGAACAATAAAATTATTTTCATCTATGGTTTCTTTGTATGATGTCAAGTATAATTTGAAACCTGAGAAGGTTATTCATTGTATCTAGGATACAATCCTGCGTGGAGCTGTGCATGTCTAACAAACTGATTACTCCTTTAATGCCTATTGACAGTGGTGCTTAGGGTGTTTGACATCTGATAGGAAGCACTTAGCTTTTTACAGATGGGGAAGGAAGGCTGCACATGATAATATCCCATAGGACAATTCTTAATTGCTATCTCTACTTTTATGTCTTTACTGAATATATATAAATCCCTGTGCATAGATAAACCTGTTAAAAGGTGAACTGCTAAGTTTTTAATTTAAAAAATAAAATTCTGCTGTCCCCCACTGTCCCCTTTTTACAATCCTCAACTAAGAGAAAATAATGCACCTGGGATTAGGAATATCATAATTACCTTTTAAATACAAAAGGAACACCTGAATAGGTTGAAAACCGAACAACTCCTTATAAAAGCTCAAGTGAACGACTACATAAATGTCTCAATCTAAGGCCAACACTGGGAAAAAGAACATAAAATCATGTGTTTATATATTTAGAACACCAAAATAATCAATTTATCTAGCTATATTGCAGTATCTTGTGATCTGAACACTGAGAATCATACAATATCTGAGATGATAAATTCACAGAATATGAATCCTTTTTGGGAGGTCTTGCTCGAAATCTCAGAAGAAAAACAGTGGAAAAAAGATTTATTAATATCATTAAGCTTTTGATCTGTCCTTGCAATATATTTCTATTCTTTACATGCTGTTCTGTGCTGTAAGTACTGTTTATGTGTTTAGTATTTGTTACCAAATAAAACAGAGAGCTTTTGGAACATAGACCAGAAAACATATATATTTTTTAACTGGGACATAGAAGCAAATCTGCAATTACTTATTATATGCCTGGATTTGTGCATATTGCGTTTATTTTTGTACAGTCTTTCAGCTTTGTGTGAAAGGCTTAAGAATCATCTCATTTGAGCCATTTGAGTCTTCATCTTGGCATAGACTTGTTCTTACCAAAGAGTAGGGGACTTGAACCTGCTTAAGATGAGAAAGACCTGGAGCACAGGTTTTCCCACTTGTAGATTAGCGTTAAACATTACCACTCTTTGTTTCTTCTCCTCTGCAGACACATTTATTATGCCTCTTTAATAATTGATAAAACATCTTTGAGACCTGTCTTTAGCGATCTGAACTAGTGAGGCCAGTCAAATACAGGTATTGTGTAGCTTGAATGGCTGCATTGAAGCAGATGTTGAAAGCTAGCTTGAAATGCTTTTGCTTACTGTCACATAGATGACTGAACGAACATTTCTCATAGCTCAGATAACTACCAGTAGAAAAGGCAAAACTTTGTTATTTAATCCCCTTGTCTTTATATTCCATACGGCTCACTGTATTTTGTCTCTGTGAGTGAAACTTTAGAGTCTCTGTCTTCCTTTTTTTTTTTACTGTATACTACATGAGACCAAACTTATCTCCAGCCAAATAAGAAGAGACAACGTTTTGAGATACTAGAATTTGGATGGAATCTTCCCGTTTACTTGGCAAATATATTATGTTAGTGGAAGTCCCAGTGACAGCGAGCTGCTCTGTGTGTGTGTGTGTGTGTGTGTGTGTTCATGTTTTATGAGGGAGGAAAGGGAGGCGACTGAGTAGCAGGATCCTGGCTTCCTTCCATGGTAAAGCAGGAGGTAATTCTGGTACTGTCCAATTGATTTGCTCAAGGTGTTTGCTGGAAATGGCTGCTGTCTTATCCATATATTGCACAGTGTGAACATTTACCATGTGTATTTGTCAGAAAAATTATTCTGGATTTTCACAGTGCAGCATGAGCTCTTTCCTAAAACAACTGTCCTAGGTCTCCAAAGCAGATGGTGCCATTTTATTCAAAGTTTTGTTTGTGGGCTCTCACTCATTTTGTTTTGTGTTAAGAAATAAATATTATTTCAAAACATAAAACTCAGTTAATGTTCTCATTCTCTCTTTTGCTTTCTTAATGTAATTAAAAAAATTCATCCTAAAACCACAAGTGATGATGTGGCCTGTTTTGAATGTCACGCAAATTAGGCAGGTGTTGGATACGTATTAGTAAGTTTCTGTAGAGGAAATTCCCTAGCTGTTGTGAACATTTCTAATGGAATCGGTGATTGCTTAAAAGAAGTAAAATGAAGTTTCAAGAAGAAACACAGCTTGGTTAAGGGTTTGAGAGAAACGAATGTAGAACAAACAAATAAAATTACTTAATGTGTCTAGCTTCTCCAGATGCTAATTAAAAGTGGATATAAAATATGTATAATACAGGTATTTGAAACAACTGAAAGTACAGTTCTACAACAGTTTAAGATGATTTAAAGTAGTGCTGCTGCAATTGCTTCTTCCCTCCTGTACTTGTTTGTGCATTTCTGACTCCTCCTTTGCAGTAGCTGACACTCTTCTGTCCTTATTTGTGGTTATTTCAGAGAAATAAAGCTGAAGAAAGCTAATCTCTCTGGGTATTATCTGGGATTATCTTCAGGAAGTCTACTCATCCAGGATACGTTAAACGTTAACCATTAAGAGAAAATAAAAATGATATGGAGAAAAATCCCACACTGGTTGTGAAAAAAATTATGCTTTGTCATCGTTTTTATTAACTTTTATTACTTGAAAAGATGAAAAATAGTAAGCAAGATTTAGATATTTCCCACCACTAGAAAACTGGTGAAGGAATTGAAAGTGCAAAGAAGTGTTCTATTATTCAGCTCTAAAAACTGATAACTTTAACTTTTCTGTTAGTAATAAAGGAAAATTTTTAGATAAAAGCCTGAAGGGAAAAACTTACAAAACATCCTGCAAAATATCCACCATAGAGCCAGTTGCATCGATTATTAATTATTATAACTGTTACTATTTGTCTTCATATAGATACTCATTTAATTAAAATAAGTATCCCCAGTTCCATGCATTAATATATTTATTTTCTGTGAACAGCTTGCACCTTTTTCATATTAGTAGAAATGTAATACAGCATTATTAATGTATTTAAAGCATTCAATGAAAACTAGTCATGGAGTTGAATGAAGTTATTCTGGATATATACTGGTAGAACGGGTTGCCAATGAACACAAAGAGCTTGGAATTCAGCCACTAAAATCCATCTGCAGAGCATTAATTTAGTTTCTAAAGGGGAAACCTAGGAAATCCTACCAAAAGGGAGTCAGATGATTCCTGTGTGAATGAGGACAACTGAGAAATGATTGATTGTGCTGTCCTTGAAAGGAAGGACTTACAGCTCTATTATACAGCTTCGAGACAGCAAGAATTAAGAGTTTTTCTTGTGAATGAAATTTGAACATTTCTTTAGCTGCACTTGCATGCAGGGAACCACTGGCAAGCTCAGATAATTTAGATGTTTGTAAATAAAAGACTTGCCATTTCTAGCTCTTCTTTTTCTGTCCCTATTTCTTTGGCTATTTAAGTACCTTCAGGGCTGTGCCACTGCTGACCTCCCTGCTGCTGTGCACCAGGCGCCTTGAAGGGTATCTCGGGCAGGGCTTCAATGCCAGCCTCCTGATAGATTCCCAGCAGGAGTTATTCGGGATGGTGGTGTGTGCATATTATAGACTAGAGTAGCGCTTGTGCAGAACGCTCATTTCTCTTAAGACTCAGGAAATTGGACGGGAATAAGCCATAATTTAAGAGAAGTCATTCATTTCACTTTCCCAGACTCTCCAGGCACCATTTGTTTTATTCCAGATACCTTCACTTGTCTATTGTTTGCAAGACAGGGGGAAGCGTCTATATTTTAGTTTTAGCTCTTTCCTTTGGTCTCTAAGATTTATTATTTTATTTAGGCTACATCAACAGACTCAGAAAATGATCCAGTAAGAAATGAAATATATCACATGTTGAGTAAGTATTTTCTTCAATAAACTTCAGGCAGATCTGTCAAGAAGACATACTTAACTCATTCTGCACAGAGTTTTACCTACCCAAAATTCAGCAGCAGTAAGGAAGAGCAACTAGATATTATGACTTCTGATCAAAATGTGTTCTGATACAATCAAATTCAGATTCGTAGTTGTGGCTTTTGAGTATTCCACCTTATTGCTACTGAGAGGTATGAATCATTAGTCATCAAGGCTGCTGCAGAGAATAGTGAACAAATTTTATAAGTGAGAATATTCATAGATTGTCCACATTATCGTATGCATTTTGAGAGAGTGACTAGGTTTTATTAGCAATAAATTAGCTTGAGCTGTTATTAAATAGTTCTCTTGAGCACAACACTGATAATGCCATGTGTTATTTCTTTGTGCCCCTTTCCCTCTCAGCATTTTTAATTAAGGGTGCATGGGTGAAAGCAGTGAAGTCTCATTAATTTAATTAATGGATTGAAAGGCTACATGACCATGAATTAATACGAATTACTCTATGGAGACAACATTATCTTTTTGAGGAAAGAAACATTTCAGTGACCTCTAGTCACGTAAGTAAAATGAGCAGAGATAATCAACAACCAGGACTCACTAACTAACAGATTAGGAAATTTAAATACACTTTAAAACAATGCTTAACCTGAATTTCTTCTAAAGTAGATACTTCAGTGTATAGAGATTTGAAGACGTGTCATTTCATTTCAGTTATCATTTACTATTCACCAATGTATTTGCAAAGGAGAAAGAAAGATTGCTTTTTAGTTGGGCTAGGAGAACAGAAATCAAGATACCTGTTGGAATTTTTGTTTTACTTTTCCTGCTAATAAGATGTGAGACTTGATGAGAGATTTTTCTGTGCTTTAAGTTTCTCACCTGAAAAATGAAGATGTTAATTCATAAGCAGGTTTATTAAGCACATACTAATGAAGAATGTTATACATAGGGAAAAAATGAGCACTTTCTAGCACAAGGGCTAGAACCAAAAAGTTGCAAATTTTAAAGAAAGCATTTGAAGGACTTTCAGAAACTCCAAGACACCTCTTTCTAGTGCACTAGTTGATACCAGCATTGACCACCTAAAGAATAGCTAGTTTTATTTATTTTTTCCTAAAATCTAGGTGTTGTGTGGCTGCAGAAAAACAGACAATTTTTTTAAACAGATGAATATACACTAAACAGTTAAGTGGATTTTTTTAATACTTATTTAAAAAGAAGACATTTTTGCAGCTAATCAGCAGTAAGTTATAATAATATTTAGGATGTACAAAGTCCTGAAGGATGAGTTATGTATTTGTCTTCTCTTTGTTTGATTTTTTAAATAGATAGTTTTATGGAATTTAAACTGTTTTGTTGTATACATGTGACACTTGTCATGGATTTTTAGAGAGGTGAATGGATACACTGTTATCTAAATATTTGCACATCAGAGTTTTCTGTGCATCTGGTCACTCATTACAACATGAGAATATGTCTCAAGTAATACAAATGCAACAGACATGAGATTTATATGGATATAATAAATATACCTGGGTCTTGTCCCAGAAATAAAGCGCAGTCATATATCTAATTACACAACAATAAGAAAGCACCTTTTCAGAAGTATGTTAAAGTAATTCTTCTCAATTTCTCTTATTACTTGAAATACCTTCAATATTTGATTCGGCTTTTATCAGAATGCATGTGCTCTTGATGCAAGTATGTGTTGGGGGTTTTTTGTTTACAAAATGCTACCAGAGTCACCTCTGGACCACTTACAGATGTATACAACTGAAGTTAAATCTGCATCTGAAAACCACACAGAAAGTATATTTACGGAAAAATGCACTTGCTCTGCTACTAGCAGTGTTTTATGTGCAAAGAACTGTTGCACCAGTCCTGCAACATTTTCTGTGTCTTCCCATTTTTTTTCCAAGTACAGTTCAAGGTACTGTATTTTGCCCATAAAACCTTTCAATGTTTGACTCCTAGGTATCTGAGAGACCTGTTCTGTCTCTTCGCTTTGTATCAGTAGTTGAGATCAGCTGGGACATTTAAACTGACAGCCTCTATATTTAATTTAAATGTCATGAGGCTGGTGACACATTCTCCTTAGAGCAAAGCCGTAGATTTCTACAATTCGCTTCTCCTGTTGTTACATTAGAGTTAATTTTAAGCAGACTTCATTCACTAGCTATATTCAAATAGAGCAGGTTGCTTAGAAAGATTTCTAATGGACTGGGGAATTCTTTTTTGTCATTTTCCTTTCTCACTGTCAATCTATATTGTTATGAGACATGTCTTCAAGAAGTTTTGTTGTATTTGTGCCTACACTTTTTTTTCCTCTCCATTGGGAAAAAAGCAGCTATACTGGGAACTTGCCAGGACAGCAAGAATGGCCTCCTGGATGGGTACACAGAGCATTCTTTTTGAGACCTTTGCTGAATGGAAAACAGTAGTAAAAAGTATTTTATAATTTTAAATGTATAGAATAACTCAAAATATTGTCTGCAGTAGGCACAGAGTATGCCTCACAAAAATGAACCCATCACTTCTATCTTGATCAGACTTCCTTATCTGTAACACACTTTATCCTCTCTTGTACCTTCCATTAGACTTTGGAATTTATGAAGCTCACCAGCATGTGAAATGTTCTTCATGATACCCGCTGAGCTATTTTAGTTATACAATTCGACTTTCAGCTAAAATACAAGAAGCAGAAATGTTACAAAGGATTTTGGAAATTCTCTATGTAGTCCACTTCTTACCACTGTCTGCAGGATGTCTTGGGTTGTCACTGCCCAAATCCCATTAAAGTAAATGAGGATGATGTGATTAAATCCTCACAGATTTAAAAGTTTACCCCGACTGTATTTCTGACCTGCAGTTTAGGGCATGATTATATGTTTTATGAGTAAGTAAGTCATTAAAACAAACTGCAATTATCTTCTCTCTCCACTTGTGTAAGTCAACTTAGTTCCACTCAGTGTTATTTAATATAATGAATTCCTACATGAGCTCTGGTTTTTATTGCTAAACAAAGTCAAATTTATTAATATTAATTACCCCCAAGTCATTTCCTCTCTGCACTTAAAAGACTTTGACACTGTAACTCCTTAACAGTTAAATGGGAGCAAAGTTAGGTTGGGCCAAAACTGAATTTTATAAATCTGCCTGAAGATTGAGCAAATCGTTGGAGACACATAATATCAATAAATGCTTCAAAAACTTCAACTACTAACTAATTTGGCTGATTTATTTTTTTAATTAATTTTTGGTTGCTTTTGACATAATTCATTCTGTCCCTTCATTTTCACTGCTACATTGGTTACCTACATTATAAACTTCCACCTGCCTTTGGTCCCAGAGATTACAAATTCCTGCTGACTCACGAAAAAAGTAGAATTCCTTCAGACTTCCTTTCAAGTTAAACTGGATCTTCCCTCTTAAATATCTTCTGCTTTCCAATAATCAGTTTTCTCTCCTGTTTTCCCGGCTGTTCTAGTATAGTTTGGTAGGCAACATAAGAGGTGGAACAGGGAAAGAAACAATGATGATTTTTGCTGTGCTGTTGGCATGGTCTAAAATTATGGAAACTAAAATCAGGAAGGCTGAGGGGTTATGTAAAAAATAAGTCTACATATCTGTATGTGTATAAGTGATCCTCTCAAAAAAAATCTGGAGAGTATGTTTTCTAACATTTCAGAAAAAAATTGTTTATATGCTATATAAAACCCACATATGTTTATTTTATATGATAATTTTATAATGAATAATATATAATACATGAAGTATAATATGCAGTTAATAAAAGTTACACATATATAGCCTAATGACTACATTTTAAATCACAAATTAATTTGCCAGTGGAAAAAATTGATTTGTTTTGTTAAATATCCAGTGTAACACAAAGGAATAGTTTTTTGGATTATAGGGCATATAGTACTGAAATTGTGCCATAAAAATGCATATGTGGCTTCAAATACAGTTACATGAATATCTGCATGTATTTCTCCTCTAAAAGACAGTGTAAGTTTTACTGGAAATTTGTAACACAGTCATAGTACTCTGGTGGTTAAAATGCTTTTTCTAATTTCCTGTTTAAATATATCTTATGCATAGTCCAGTTTTCCTTATGTTCTTCAACCAAAGTAAATCTTAGCTGAAATGTTTACCTCTTTTGCATTCCAAAATACCTATAGACAGCAAATATACCTCATCTTTTTTTGTTGGTCTAGATAAACTAAATTGTTTTAGTCCATTTAAAGACATTCCCTATTCAGAGTTCCAGTCTTCTGGATCATCCAAGCTGTCTTTCTCTGTACCTATACTAGTCTAAAGGTATTTGTCTGTAGCACAATAGCTATCAGTGTATTAGCATAGCAGCAAAGTGCATATAAACACTACATACAGCACTGTGATTTTCACTTGAAGCAATAACATCCTTCTGCAGCCAATGGAGAGAAAAAATCCAAATAAGTTCTAAATCACTCAGAGCTGCCTGCCTGTCTGCTGTGAAAATAGAGGGATCTTAGAGTAAATACAGTGCTAAATTAGGCACATTCATTAGATTTATAGTTAGGAAATTCAGGAGATGAGTACTTACGCTTAAGGTACTGAAAACCAACTCTCACAGGCCTAACCAAGCAAGCCTCTCAAATCTCAGGTTTTAGTGAGGTTGCAGATGGACAAAAAGCATCTTACTCCTATGTCATGCTGCAAATTGCACCTTAGATGCAAAAAATGCCAGAAAATGCACTGTACATCTTTTAAGGTTAATTTTGCTGTTTCCCAGTCATAGGTTTCCCACCTATGTTTGTTTGATTAAAAAAAAATTGCTACATATGACATTTTAAATCTGTTGTTACTCTGATCAGTAGGGCAAGATAAGAAATTTCTCAAAATGGAGGAAAAAGCATCATTAATGAATAATGTAAAATCTAACCAAACATATTTCTATGCTAGAATAATATGTTCATTTTCTCTGCAGGGTTTCAAATTTCCTTTGAAAGAAAGTGTTGCTATATGAAGGACAGTGCTACAAGTTATGATTCCCAGGATAACACCTTTGCTTTTCATTTATTGTCTAAACTACAACAAGGTTTCTAAGCTGTTTCCTTCTTAGACTTCATTCTGATACAAATTATTATATTCTAATTAACCGTGTTTTCCACGCAATGTGAGAAGTAAGAAAAAGTGTGGTATTTCAGTGTTTTGCTTGAGAGTAGAATAAAGACTGCAGGATTTGTCACCAAATAAATTCTGAGATTCTGCAGTTTATAATAGTGTAAGTCAACTTGCAAATAAATTATTTTGGAAACCTTCAAAGCAGTTCCAGCCCTAAATCATTAGACTTACTGTCAGGAAGTACATTTCATTCATCATAGTTCATAAAACAAGAAGATAGCAGACCTGAGCTAGCTCAGCAGCATTCTGATGACAATCACTAACGGGTTGACTCTAGCTCAGAAAGGGGTTGACTCCTAGAAGATAAATGAGTCTCCAGAAAGAAAAAATGAGCATCAGTGACACTCCCTAAACCAATATGATTGTCTGACCTATGCAACACAACAGGCATTGTTCTTCAAGAAAATTTGCTGTCCACTGCCACCTCCCAGAGTAGAAAGCTTTAGAGAATAACAATGAAGTGTATTTTAGGACATAATTCTTAACTCTACCAGTGGGATTCATTAGCAGCAACATGAAAATCAGATAACTGAAATGGGTTTAAAACTGTAGAAGAAGAGTAAAGCTGTCTTGAGCATTATCATTGAGCCTCAAGGTTGTCTGAACTTGCTGACGATAGGTATTCTACAAGAACTTTAATCTGATATTTCCAAGTGTCTACTGCTAAGCCTGTGCTGAGTATCGGGGGGGGGGGGGGGGGGGGGGGGGGGGAGAAAAGAAGCAGTACAATTTTGTATTCAGTAAGAGTGACAACACAGTCTAGTTAACATACATTCAGCATCATAAAAACATTAGGCCATCTGAAGCAGTTACCACCCAAGATGCTTACACACACACACTCTAAGTGACTGTGGCAGGGACAACCAAACTGCAGATGAAAATGCAATCTCACAGTAGCCTACGTAAAATTGCATCAGGTTTTGTCCTTGCTACATGATTTCCTACTTTCCGGAGAGAAGAGGAACAAACATGCCTTGGAGTGCCCCGGTTCAGTCTGATGTCAATGAATGTCAAACACCCAAAGTCTCACACCTTCTGGGGTACAAGAAATTATAACCATTTTACTCAAGAGAAATTGGCACAATAGGCACATACTCACATACCCAATATGGAAAGATTGACCTCAAGTTGCTTTCCCAAGGTTATGTACCAAATCTATAGCAGAATCTGGGACAGAACAAAAGAGTGAAATCTTGAATCATTTTAAAACAGTGGCAAAGATCAGTCATCTTTAATAGGATTATTAGTAGTATTTCATAATAGGTCTCCTTCAGTTCAGTCCTGGGCCTTGGTTTTAGACTGTATATAACATAACTTATAAAATCATTATGCAAAAAGGAAAAGGCAGTATACCCAGACATAAAATGAAATTACCAGTCTCGAAGTCCTCCCAAAGCCAATGTGGAAATGCCAAGGTTGTCAAAACCTGCTGATGGGATATTAAGAAATCTTTCATCTTATATTTCCATGCTATCATTACTGAGTGTCTTCTAAGTATCTAGGGAAACCATAAACACATGCAGTAGAATTTCATATACCATAAGAGTGACAAAGAGTACCTACAGCATTAAATTAACTGTGAAAGCATGTTTTTGTACATTTTCTAGATGTTACCAAGTACAACCTTGAATGTCAGTATCTTAGAAATCATTAATTATGCCCTATGCTAAATTATCATCTAATGCCAAGAAAAAAATGTTAAATTGGACTGTATGAATTATTCATCATCTCCAATTCAATATGAACACTGTTCTAGTTGAGTGTTAAGCACTTTTGAATAGTATCATAGAAGGTGAACACTTCTCTGACAATAGAATACGAGAAACTATGACCTGACATTTATAAAATACAGGTCCCAAAGAATCAAGAAGATATACTTCAGGAGAAGAAACAGACGTACGAATAAAGATAGACTTTATTAATAGGGTCATATAAATATTTGCATAACATATTTCAGATCAAATCCATTCATAAAGGATTAAGACTCTCAAAAATAACGTTAGAAGTCTCTTAATACATAATGTCGCTCCACTCTTCCAACAACAATTTTTTCAATTGCATCTTCAGAGTTAATGTACATAGCCTGTTTTGCATGTGCCCTTTAGAAGACTAACCTCTTCCTTCTGTGAATATTCCTAGAGCAATTGTTACTGCTCTGGTTTGGTAGCATTCTGCCTGTACTTTGCTGAGGATGCATATGCTGGGGGAGAAAAATGGTGAAGCGGGCTGCTGCTCTTTACATTTGTGCACTGTTACAGTAGCTGCATTTCTCAAAGTTAAATGTCACTTAATGAAGGTGCTAATTGGATAAAATATTATTGTCACATGACTACTCTATAAACTTTCACATTTCATACTGCACACTTTGCAAGCTCCTTTGCTGATTCAAATAGATTCAGGTCTCACAGATCTCACTTTCCAGACTGATAATGTAATAGTAATTACTATTAATTACTATTAGTAATAGTAATAGTAATAGTAACTACTATTAATTACTAACAATTAAATGTTGGCATGGGAGGAAAAGTAAAAAAAAAACACAACTCAAAAAAAGAGAGAAGGTAAGTCACTGTTGTCAGAACCCAATTACTAAGTGAGAAATGGAATTTAAAAATCCCATGGTGACCTGATGACCTGAAGGCTTGAAATTTCCTACCCAAACTAAGGTTATGTGACTTGCTTTCTTAAACATATTTTAATATGTTTAGTTTATCTTTATTTTAGCTTATATTTGAAATGAATATTAATTGATGTTTAGTAAGTTAATGTATATTATTATTGTATCGGAAAAACATTAGATGTCTTTAATTCACCATAGTAAATACTGTTCCACAGAAGCTGCTTTAGGTACTGTTTAGAAAGCGACTAGCCTCCAGCTGACCTTCGAGTCTGCCAGCTGGGAGGAAAAGCCATAGAGAAATGGAAGAATACAACAACAACCATATGAAGTATGGCAAGAATCTTTAGTCTAGGAGAAAGTAGAAATGTCCCCCTAATGCTTGTGTTCTTTCTGTGTCGTACTATGCATTACTAAAGTTCTGAAGTTTTCAACATTTTTCCTACTAGTTAGTAGTTCTCTTTTAATTCTCTATTAGTTTATTACAAAGTTCATCGTAAGTATTAGTGTGATAGAGTTCTTCCTTTGCTTCTCCAGATACCATGTCCAGCACATGGTCACTGCTTAATACTAAGTAATGAAACTTTGTTGTGAACCTTAAATTTAAAATAATATCTTCATATAAGTTAGGCGTAAGCAGGAAACCAAGAGGTCCCCTAAATCATCACTTTCCACAAAAAGATTAACAATCAACTATTCCCAACATCTAATTTTCTGGTAGAAAACTCTGGAAATAGAGGGGAGGTATATGCAAAGAAATTATTTGTTTTCTCTTTTTTTTTTTTTCACTTAAAGCATTGACACAAATCTGTGGTGCCTTCAGCTTCCTCATGGATGCATGCACCTATACTGCTAAGTAAAAGAGAGTCAGGGAGTGAACTTGAGCACTGGATGCTTGATCGTACTTGCTGCTTAAGTCTTAACTCCCTCTCTATATATTTTGGACCACTCTGACCTAGCTCTTGGAAGAAAAAATTGTTATAGAAGAAAACAGGTCTAAGCAGTGTGGGTAGAAGATAGTAGTACGGATGGGTCAAGCCTGTTCCACTTGACTGCAAGCCCCAGGATTGATGCCTGGCCCCTTTTTTATTTAGTGGGCCAGACATAATCGCCCTCTCTACCTAGATTTCTAAGTGCAGTACCAACTTGAAACCAGCACTTTGAAGGCTAGATGATCTTAGTCACCTATTCATCCTACAGAGACAAGCACCTGCAGAAGGCAATATATTCACTTACTGAGGAATCTTACCTGAAGATAGATCTGTGGTTAAAAGATGTCTATCTCTAATTTAGTGCCTAAAACAAGATGGGACATATTGAGTGCCTAAAATGAGATGGGACAGCCATGCAGTTTATACATATATACTCAAAATTTAGCGGTAGTGCTAGTGCTTCAAAGAAGCTCAGTTTGTAAGGGAGAGAAGAAAGGAGTCAAACTGGTTAGCTCTTTAAAATAAAAAAGTTTTAAAAAATAAATAAAAAATAAATTAGTTCAAAATTATGATAATGAAGATTCACTTGCTTCTATTTTATCATAATTTTTCCATTGTCTGCTTAATGGAATTGTAGTTTGTGAAAAGCTTCCTAAAATAATTTTAATGAATCAAGAAACAGACACATAAAATGAGGGACTGTCATTCAGACGATAGCCAGGCACTGCATGATGTATACTGGCAAGTTACTGAATCTGTTTTAGGTGATTGTCTGAGGCCAGGGTTATGCAACATAGACTAATAACACATCTGCTGTGGTTTATAGCTATATGGATAAATATTTATCTACAACTAAATTTTGGTACACTTTGAAACTTGAACAGTGTGGAAGAGTTCTATGTTAAAAGGAAGGTGCCAGAAAATACATTAATGAGTAAATTTATAGTTATTTTTTGCTTTAAAAGGTCAAGGGTTTGAAACAGCAGGCATATATGAAACAAAAACATTATGGTATTTCAAGTATATCCTGAAAATAGAAACATGTATACACTGATCTTTACATGATAATACAGCAGTTCTGGTTGTCCTTGTAGAATTTCTCTACAAAAGGGTAATAAAAAGCATTCAGTTAAGAAGGAATCTGGAAGTTCCAGAATCGTGGAAAATGAATGCAATATCCTGCACCTACTATTAAGCAAGAGTGGCTCAGAATGGTAGAGAATATCTTCTTATACGTTATTGAAAAAATTTACCTGTATCTTCACAATGTTTACTTTCTTTATGGAGGACATTTTATGGATAGGTGTACACAGAAGCTTGACGCAGCTGTCAATACATAAACGCCTGGTATTATCTGAGATGCTCTAGAGAAGCTGAGACAGCTGCGTAAGTTCATCAGCTGTGACACAGGATCTGTAGGAGAATCTACCACCACCAGAGGACAGTCTAGGGCCAGGCAGGCTATTACCGGGAATCTCAACTTTTACCATTACCTCTATGTGGGCACTTGAATTGAGCCCAGGGTTACACCATTAAATAACAATACAATAATGAAAACCAAAACTTAGCGGGGGGCAATTTAGTTTCCTGAATATATGTGTCTCATACATTTTTAGGTATTGAGAGTTCTCCCACCTAGCTTGAATCTCTAGAAAACCTATAGGTCTCCTATAGCTCTCAACTCAGATCTGTAGTAGATATCTAAACAGCCTTCTCAGATGCCCTAAGTCAATAGGCACCTATGCATACACAACTGAATACAACGCCTAAAAACCTGTAGTCATAGTATGATTTGATGCCAAATCATCTCTGATGGCTCTTATTTCCACTCCCTCTTTTTCTCATGTGGTCTATTACCTATCTGTGTCTATGAGATTTCTTTTCTGAAATGAGGCATCTCTCCAAGAAGAACTGGAGGTGGTACATAAATACCCCAACCACTACCAAGATTTTAGACCTTTCTGTGATTCAAGAATAAAAATAATTGTATCAAAGACAACAACAATTAGAAAAGTGAAAAAAAAAGCACCAAATTTATCTAGAGAGCTTTTCTATTTCATTATCCAAAAGATTATTTATAAGTATGCTGATAAAAGAAAGATACAAAGCTGTGTTTCCCATATCATATAGTGCTTGTCATTCAGTTCTTGAGGCTGTCCCAGCAACCAATGACCAGCATGAGAATCTGTGCTGACAAGCTCCGCAGGTATCCAAGCTTAATGTAACTCTGGAGTGCCTTTAATAGATAAGCATACTCTATCTGCTCTGGCAAATTAAAATAGGGCAGGCAATCAGACAACCACCTCCCCTAACCTGAGCAGAATACTTAACATAAGTCAAGGGTAAAGAAAACAATCTTCCCAGAACAATGCCTTGAAATGCCATTGAAAGAAGATCGTCTGTGTTTATACACAGATGTGTGTATATATATATATATATATATGTATGTATGCATGCATTTATAGCAATAAGAATACAAAAATGAGAGATTGCTCCTTTGTTTGCTTAAATATATTACTTGACAAAGCAGAAGCCCTTTCTACATAATAGTCTAGATATTGCATCTAATAAAATGGCTAGAAAATTTCATATAAAACCAGAAAAACGTAATGAAAAAAAAGTGTTGACCCATGTGAAAATGAAGTTTTCCTTAGTCATTCTAGTTGTCTAAAAATGAAAATTCTAATGTTACTGGATAAGATAGGACAAAAAAAAAAACCTCGTAAGATTTTATTTTTTTATCACATTTTCCCTTTTATTGAGTTTTATTCCCTTTTTATTGCCAATAACAATCTATAGTAAGATGATTCTGGTGTAATACTGTGTATTGCAAATTCCCTGCTACTGAATTGCTTTTTTTCTTTCTGTTGATTTATACACAGACACATCTGAGAATAGAGTACAATAGGGTTTTTTTTTCTTAATTTGTTAGACTTTTTATTGTTATTATTATAAGATTTAAGACCTAAGTGCTAAAAAGTTACCTGTTCACCTTTAAAATTTGCCATGTAAGTTTCCAACGAGTTTCTATAGGGAATAAAGTCTACTACCATGAATTTAAGAGACCAGAAGACAGCTTATTAGTTTATTGGTTACAGAAGCTTTAATCACTTTTGAAGTACAAGACATACTGTGAATTAGAAAAAATATCTCCTTGGACCAATGGAGTTGGAGTACCAATAAGCTGATAAAAAGATGGAGAGGGATGAGAAGTTGTTTGGGTGTTCCCATTCTCTCTGAACTGTCATCTCACATGACATGATCCATATCCTATTAACACCAGTGTGAATGTAAGATGAATAATTCTATGGAAGTGGATACTGGCACCCAGTCAAGTTTTTGAAGGTTGCTGAAGGAAAATTGTATATGGAGAAAAAAGGAATTATTGGCAGAGAAAGAAGGCATCCAGGAAAGAAGAATTCAGTCAGAGTCCTACTGAAATAAACCTTATGATATAGGGGAAGACTGCCCAAACATTCAGCATTCCTGATCCCAAATGTCTAAAAATCATGAGATCTGAGAGCTAGCAAAAGGCTCTAATTCTTCCTTGTGAGGTGGGGCCTACTTAGGTCTTCAGAGCTGTAAAGATTAGACACTAGACATGTTTTTTCTCTTTAATGAAACCTGAAATATTTACATAATCATCTCTTTCGAGAGCTAGATATTTATGTAAAACATTAGCTGTTAAGAGATTTATGACAACAGCGTGAGAGCTGACAATGCTGTCTATGCAAGTTTGTTAAAAACAATGAACAGAAGGAAAATTATATGTATGAGTTGCTAGGGGTCCCTTTGCTGCTGTAATATGAAAATCAAGTGGTATAGAATAGTGTTCCTTAAACTCACAGTCACTCACGCTTAGTTACTACCACTTAGGAAGCTATCATGGTAAAACAATGTATGCTATCACAACCAGAGATGTAAGAAAAAGAGGTGTGAATAGCATTTTGTTACAAAAAAATAAAGACCTTAAATTTAAATATTACTTTTCTCTCTGGCATTCGCTTTTATGATCCACCCAATATTTTAGACTCCTTTTTAGTGCTACGTTCAGTGAAACTTATTCTGAGATGATAAAACAAGGATAGGTTAAATATTGATAAGTAAAAGCGAGTCTGAAGCCTGCATCTGTGAAGAGCAAAAGATGTGTTTAATGCAATGCTCTTTAGTTGTCTTATTAAAGCAGTGATGAAATTCACACTCTGCTGAGATCAGACAGAGCTTTGCCATTCTTTTGTGTGATGCCAGCATTTCATTTACAGATTCAACACCCGCTGTATTTCAGACAGGGTGTGTTGGCTCTTTTGAAAGATATGGGCTTAAGAACTTTATCTGTTTCCAAAGACATTCTAGCACAGTACAAATTCCACATTATATAAGATGGAAAACATGGGAGGGCTAGTATAGCTTGCTGCAAAAATAAGATGCAGTATAAACCAGGAATAAAAATTACCAAAAATAAAACATTAAAAGAATTAATTTTTAAAACCAGAGAATACTTTTTCTGTTTTTCTTCACCAGCATCACTTCCTGTTCCTTTTTCAGTGGGGGAAAAAAAAAAAAAAGAGAAGAAACAGAGAAAAAGAGAGTAGGAATCTAGGAAAAAAAAAGACAAAAAGAAAAAAAAGACATTAAAATATTCAAAATAAATAGATAAATAAAGAAATAATTCAAACTTTGAAGAAATTAAATTTTAAAAAGGAAAAAGAAAAACCCAAACCACAAGCAAACTCTCTTACTTGTCTTAAGCTGTAATTCTGAGGTACTTCTAGACGCTCAGATACCACTCTATTGTCCACCAAAATGTGCTAGTACATGATTTGTTATACACTAAAATCCAACAGTAAAAATACTCTTATCATGGTTTTCTTTCTATGACATATATTTCAAGCATAGAGATCCTGAAATGTAATCATTGTTCTTCGGTGAGACTTTCAAGGAGTTGTCATGTCTTCTTACTCACTTGTCACTGGAAGCAAGGTCTGGTAGGGAATCCCATGCTGGTACTGGGCTGTTTTCCAGGAGAGCAGTCGCACCGTGTTTAAAACAGAGTGTATATACTCTGGGTAAATATCCTACAAAGTTTCTGTCAGTAAAAACCCTGAAACGTTTCAAGAGCTCATTTGCTTACGAGCACGTCTGCAGGAATGATGGAAGTTTATGTGGTTTGTTGTAAGGGGAGGGAAACGTGCCATCAGTTTGCTTCATGAGAGGTTTATTCAGCCAGCTTATTTCCACTGCATGTGTTACCAAGCTCTCTATCTCCCTGCCTGGAGTATGGTTAATTTTAAGCTGTCCTTTTTTACTTATCTTTTCCTACAACAGTTTAATCTTAGGTCAACCGGAGGTCATACTAATGTATATGTTCCTGAGATAAGGCTATAAGCCATATCGGTGAAACAATATGCTAGTTCATGATAATGGAAAAGCACAGCATACTTTCTTCCTCTTACTCCTTTCAGCTTTAATGATGGCGAGGGAGCTAGATTGGTAACAGTTACATTTTAGGCTTCTCCTTGGGGAAAGAAGTGGAAAAGTGAGATTTTATGCATGAACAAAGGGATTCATCTAAACTCAACTAAGCCAAATTTTTCCCTGACTTACATGGCAGTCAAATATTAATGTTTAAGTGTAATGTCTCAGTGTTTTTATAGCATGGGATCTTAAGGATTTAAGATTCTCGATGTAAAAAATGTGTGTAGTTATTAACAAACCTCATAGCATATAAAAAAAAAAAAAGATTATGGTATGATTTTGTTAGATAATTCTATAAACTATATGTAAACAAAGAGCAAATACCATTTTATTTCTATATGAGTTTAAAGTTATTGGTGTAATCTGTGGGGCAGAACTGATCCTGGATTTAGACCCTCTTTTGGTATGTTTTTTTCTTAATAGCCAGGTAACTTTATTCTGACATGACATAAAAAAGAAGCTGGCTGTCACTACCAATTTATCTTTCAACTAAATTGTATAGCACCTTCAAATTCTTTTTTGAAGTTCTTTCTCTGCTGGGCCATACTTGAACAGATATTGTCATTCATCTTGCTGACGTTAGTGTCCTTTTTGATAAAATGCAATGAATCCTACTTTGGACAGTGAAACCAACATAAAGCAAATTTTGCCACCATTGCATCCTGACATTTGAAATTATACATTCCAAGTCATGTTGTGTAAGCCCATTATGTTCAGAAGTGGATTTTTTTTTTTCCCCCTCCAAAGGAACTATCCAGAAACTGATTAGATCACATGCACTGCTCAATCAGTTCATTCTTAACTATAATAGCAACATTTACTTTCTTGTCAATAAACTCCTTGCAAACCATCAAGTCATTCAGTTGGAATAAATGATTGGTTGACCTCTGATAGTTGTGGAAGAAAAATCTATCAACACAAAGATATCACTTATGCCCGAGGAAGCCCCTGAACTGTAGATTGTTTAAAACTGGGAAAATAACCTGAAAAGTATCACACTTTCCATACTGTTCACTAAACACCATCTACAAGCCATTATTAGATGAAAGGGCCCATGTTACATGAACCTTGGTCTGACCTACTTAACTTATGTTGTTTGCTGAGTGATTTGTTCTATTTTTAAGCTTCTGTTCCTTTCTTATTTAATTATTAATGTAGTATCAGGGCAGGGTGGGGGGGACAATTAGAGCCAGTCCAGGAAGAGCAAATTCAAATTTTCTATGGTATGATGAAAGACTAAGAAATACAAACTTAAACTGCACATATTAAAATGTACACCAAACAATGAAGGTGTCAACACAGTTGACCACACACAGGAATCTGGTGCTATTTGACATTCCTTAAGGCATCCAGGACCCCACAAAGGGCTGGCAGATATGCTATAGGAGGCCTGTGTCCTTCTGGAGTTGCAGCCCAAGGTCAGGGAGGATAGCCCAGGGTAGCCCAAACAGCACTAGGCATCTTTGGTTAGGCAATGTAACTGAGTCTGCAGTATCTTGTTGGTACGGCACCTCCTTTTGCTCATTTATCACAATGAACTTGGAGCTTTGACCTGCAATCTGCCACTAAGTAGTTTTTACCTGAGCCAGGTGTTGGAGGTTTAAAAGTTTCTCTGGGGTTTTTTTTAGCTTCATTAATTTACTATTACTCTTCCCTACAAACTTCAACTCGCTTATATCCTTCTATTATCATGTCCACAGGTTATTTCAATAAGAGTACTGCATGTTGCTATTTTATTCTCCATGACAAGTGCAATATCCTGCAGTCCTGAAAGCAGATTCATTTTTTTCTGTAGGCATTTCAAAGAAAGACCATCTTTGCTGGAGTTGTGTATTTGTGTTAAAGCACTGATCATGGAATCAATAATAAATTTTTACTGACTATTTTTGTATCTGTTAAAAGATGAGAACTCTGACATTATCATGCTGCCAAAGCTAAGCACAGTTTTCGAGACTTCTGATAGCCTCAGATATTTCTAGACTGAATAAGACTTTTGCAATGCACGTATCTTTACAGAGAGGAACTTCAGCACATTGTGCAAATGTTTTGTATAGCTTACTTTATTCCCCTGAAGAGAAAGCGAACTCCATTACAAATCTGATATGCAGGATTCTGCACTGCTTTTGACTTTCATGATAAATTTCCCCATGGTTTCCTTTACTACTTTATTGGTTTTAATTGTCTTTTTGCTTAGCTCAGAACACCGTGAGCTTTACAACAGACAGCATCTTTTAGTGACAATGTTGTTTTCTGTTTTGCTTGAATAAAAGGTGGCATTTATGTTCTATTGAAAGAAAAAGGCCAGAGGATAAAAGGAGGTTTTGTTTGCTTGTTTGCTTTGTTTACATTTGCCAGAGTCCATTCTGGGATGCGAAATACAGAACACGGCGGTAGAGACTGCACTAACACTATGTGGTGCATTATGAAAACCTCTTATCACATTGAGAAATAAAGGAAGGAGATTATGTCACAGTTAACAGACATAAAACAGTCAGGCATCTCACTGTGACTGAGGAAATACAGTTCACAAGAGCAAGTTCTTCCAGGTCTGTGTGCCATGCTCTCTGTTGGAACACCTTGAGCACTGGGAAGGAGAATTCAACCTGCAGAGAAGCCTGACACCCTTTTCTGACTCTCCTGTGGACTAAGGAAAAATATTGCATCATGAGCCGATTTCCTTTTCCCTTTACCTCCTTTTATAGAATCTTCTTTTTTTTTCCGCAAACAAGCAATAATATATTGCACTAAGACACTTCCATTTGAAATATCTGCTGCACAACCAAACAGAGTGGGAGGATATAATCATGTTTACTCACCCTCTGCTGCTCATATATGGGTAAGGTCAATGATGAGTCAGACTTGGGCATAGCTCTGTTTAAATCCTGTTTTCTAATGCCAGCTTACTTAATTCTTTGTTGAAAGACAAGCCAAAATTCTCTTTTCAGGGCTTACCAGAAGCATTACATGAAGTTAACCTCTGGGCCTATTCTCCATAAAACTCTGATAAGCATGTTTTAATAGTTCACAGTCAGCTAGAGTAAGACAGTCACAGAGAAAAGCACCATACTGTTTCTCAATAAATTAACGTTCACTGTAAATAGATAGCATGGAAAATACTAAAAAAGACTAGTATATGGAATTCACTAGTTGCTCTTTAAAAGGAATTACAGTCCTCTTTGAGAAAGGATTAGACTTAAAGTTTATTGCTATGTTTATTCACATTCCACCTGCTTTTATTGGTCGAGTATAGTGCACCACCGCATGCTGTCAAATGTTTAAAGAGGGAACAGCTATATACATTTACATCTTGCTCAAAAAATCTGCCATTCTTTTGATGCATTTTTTTCTAAAAATCCTACTTTCCAGCTATCAGTATTCTGAGAAAGGATATCTTTTGTTTTCAAATCTTTTGAAAAGCTTTGCTAGAGAATTTGACAACTCATACATATATGCCATCTACTCCGTACTTGATTCAGTCATGTTAAAACAGCAGAAAGTTAATCGTCTGAGTTTTAGTGCCTTTTTGACAGAGAATGTCCAATCTTTTTTTTTTCTTTTTTACATGAAGAATGTCCTGCCCTTTTTCTTGCTAGGTTTGAATTAATAATTATCTGATTATTCAGGAGCTTCATGAACCACTGGAATATCTGCCATTTTGTGGGAACAGTAGTTCATTGACTAGGAGTTTTCCACTTTATTAATTTAAATTAACTTTGTCACAAGATTATCCTTTTTTTTTCAGTTATTGCAAGTTTTGTTATGAATGTACCAACCTACTTCATCTAGAAATTATTACTTCAGAGCTTTGCAAGCAATTCAGCTGTAAAATTTCTCGAGACAACATTTGGCTTCCAAAGACTGTATCAGCACAGGGAGTTGTATTCAAATTAAACACAGCAGTAGCTTTAGTTTGTAATGACTAATGACAAACTAAAAAGCTAAATAGAGAATAATGGGAACATACAGGAACTGTTAACATGACAGCATACAATAACCATGGATTAGATTCTCACAAACTTTGAGAATGAAAACAACCCTCATTACAGGATCCTTCTGATGTTAGAGACGTTGTGTCATGTGAAAGTTAGGTATTTATTTTAATGAAAGGTGAGATTATCATGATTATGGAATCTGGAGCATTAAGGAGATAGCAAATATCATCCTCTTGATATTTGGACATAATATTGCTATCCCTAGAAGAGGGGTTGTATGTGATCAAGTTCCTCATCCTACCTTTAGATGTACCAACTTGCTCATTTCAGAGTGAAAGTACTTGTGAAATATGAGGCATAAAGGATAAGAGTTTATACACCTCCCTGGGCTTAAATTTTTGTCATGAATCTGTAATATTGCCCAAACAGATGTAACATTATAGAACAGCAGGGATAAAGGATTAACTACATAAAGTATTGCTTCTCTTTAATAATTGGCTTTTAGTGTTGAAGCTATATTGATTTTCTTCTTAATATTTAAGTAGTAAGTCCCCCCTTTTTTTTTTTCTGTGACATGATATGAACGTTTCTCTGCAGCATCAGTTTGACATAGTATTCTTGTGTTATACTCTAAAGAGTGTTTGTGATTTGCTACTGCCATATCAGTACAGGAGATTCGGTTACAGAAATATTGCACGCATAGCTGAACTAAGAGTATATTAAGTATAAAATATCTGACTCTCAGTTTTATATTGTAACATTTAAAGAACTAAAAAAAAAGTAAAACATTTTGCTATTACATGGGCATCATCAATGATGTATAAACAGGGAATTTGGTGCATAGAAATGGTTCATAACAGGAACAGGGTTTATGGTAGTACGTAAAGTAGGAATATAAATGCAAGATGGTGCAAAAAACCAAGCATGTGAAAGTACATTACCTTTGATTTTAAAAACAAGCAATTCTTGTTTGTCGGGAAAAAATATCAACCATGCTTACACTGCATTACAGAGTGCAGTACAACAGCAGCTGATCAAAGCTGTTAGGCTCAGGGTTACACCAGGTAGACCTAACAGTGTGCACCTTAAATGGACACTGGCGGTACCAGCCTATTGCTGCACCCTGGCAAACACACTGAATTCATTATTACCTGGGCACTACACCAGGCTACTAGCATGTTAATGAGTAGGGTGCATGTACAGCTTATATTTGGATGAAAACTGGCTTGCATAGTAACAGTTTGGGTTTTACATATCCAGTTTTATACTTCCAGTCTGGGGTGTCTTTCTCTACTTTTTGCCAGTAAGACTGTAAACAGATTGGTCCAAACTGAAACATCATGTGAAAGCTTTGCACCAAGCCTCAGTGCAAAATTACTGTGAGGTCAGAGGATCTTGTCCTTAAGGAACTGTTTGTCCCGAAAGGACATAAATCCTAAGTTGCAGCAGATGTTTTCAGCTACCAAAGTAGATGTAGTCCAAAGAAAGAGATTGTTTAGGTACTTTCCTCGCAATTTCCATCTGTGAAATAGACAAGTAATAGAATTTAGTCTCCAAATTCAGCTCAGCCAAGAAACATGTAAGACCAACCCTCTACCACAGGCCTGTTGCAGAAGTACTCTGAAGTAGAGCATTTATATATAATACAGGCATGGATTCACTATCTGGAGCTGGATTTGCTTATGTTTCACTTTATATATCTATGTATTTATTTCAACAATCAAACATATAGAGCAAAAAAATCCTAAAATGGAAAAGTAAGAAAATGGAACATCATTAATGTTGAAGTAAAACAGTGTTTGTGTAATAAGCATAACAAAATTAAATCAGTAAAATAGAGGAATTAATTGGCAGATTTAAAACAGAAGCAAAAGTAAGGCTTCCTGCTCTGATTTCTGCCTGTAATAAGTACCGTTAAAGCAATTTTGAATTAAGACATTTTTCCAGTTTAAATTCAGGCAGAAAGGAAGAGCCATCAGTTGTTCTTACAAAGCAAGAAAGACTGCTTTTGTCTCCCCGTTCCTGGGCTGTAGTGTTGCTGTATGTACCACCTCCTGGTTAATAATGTGAGAGGACTCACTCTTCTGAAAGGAAACTGGCTTTTCATTAAAAGAACCAACACTGCAAACACAAGCAGCTTCTCACTGTGTTTGCAGTCCGCTTCCTGTTGTGTTTGCTCCAAAATCATTGCTCCCATAATTTGGGAGGCTTCCACTGGGCAGGCTGTTATTGACTGCTTTCTGCAAACCCTGTCATCCTCCAAAGAAGGAAGAAGAGGTCATTACATCCAATCTCTAACATGGGTTCTGATATCTTTCCTAAAAGGAGGAAACTATGATAGCCAAAGCACTTTGGTATTTTTCTTTGTGTTCATAAAGAGGGCTAGTGAAGCCCTCTAATGGGGGCTCTGCTCCCATAGCACACGGCCAGCAGTGTGAGGCTGCACAACACTCCGAGCCTCAGCACTGTCATGGATGTTGGAGGACATCCTAATGCTCTACAGCTGCCCTCAGATGTGCTAGATATGCTTTCAGACCAGGGTATTAGGATATGAAGGCAGCTTAAAATCACTTGTGCCTTCCTTCTTCCCCTGTTCTAAGTACAGATCTGATTTGGTCTGGGGTGTGGATGTATTTAAAGACGTAAAATCTGCCAGGGCTATTAAATGGAAAGACATCACTTTTGCTCAGGAGTCCTGAAAACCCAGATTGCTTGAGGCTGACAGGCTATTCCAGGGAAGTAGTATCACTAAATGCTTTCCTTGTTATTTGATTCTTCCTTAGGCATCTGCTTTCTGCCAACATCTTCTGATTCTTCATCTGGGGACTGGGGAGAGTAGAGCATGGTGGAAGGAAACCAGAAGGTCCTTCATCTGTTTTAGTCAGAAATCCCACTCACTGAGCAGCAGCAGATAGGCCCAGCCAACCTTCCTCCCTGTAACGGCCACTGTATTTTTCCTTCTTCAACCAAAAGTGCTACAGTTTTCACAAATGAAAAAGGAATGTGGATCAAGTTAAAAACAGGCAGTTTGAGGCTGACACCAAGCAGAGCTGCCCTTGACAGGGCCTTTCACTCCCCTAAGGCCTCCAGGGTGCTGGATCTGCCCAGAGATGTGACAAAATACATGAACCAAAAGTGACCACTTTGTCACCAGCATCCTTTCCCTCCCCTGAAACTTATTCCTTAAAGACGGGATGTTGTGATGGATGAATCTTTCATATAATCCTACTATAGCCATCATTGAATTATTTTCTGCATGCAGATATGAGAATATGAGAGCTTCTACAGCAGTTCCACCAAGTTCATAGCCTTGCACATTTAATCCAGTAACTCATCTCTTAAGAGGGTCCCCTATGCAAAGTTTAGGTACATGTAAAGTAGCAGAATGTACAGTGATGCTTGCCTGCATGAATCAGTCCCCACTTCTGGTGATCTGAAGCAGTCCAATGTTGTTTCTTAATATTTAATAGCTGCTAATGTGTTTTTCTTTCATGAGTTTAATAACTTCTTAACATCCCAGAATGATGGGTGCAATGGTTTAATTATGTGTACTTTTTAGAAAAATGGCCACTAGCCAAAAAAATCCCATTGACCCCACTTCTGGCACTGTAAGAAACTGAATAAGCATTTCTAATGTAATTTCTCATATAGGTGATTCTATTTCATGTTCTTCACCTCTCTCTTTCAATGAATTCTGGTGTATTTAATTTCTCCTTACACAGAAATCATTGTATGGAAATCTTCAGTGAAACTTGTTTACTTTCTTTGTATCTGTTCTAGTTCTACTGTACTCTTTTCACAAAGGGGAAACAGAGGTCCATACATTCAAGTTTCAGCACGTCATGATATAAGGATGTTTTCTTCTTCTTTTCTGTTTGTTGCCTAATAGTTCTTAAAATTTGCTTTTTTTAAAACAATGAACTTTGAATCAAAATGTTCATAGAACTATCTTTAGTAAATCATAGCTCTCATCCCTCTGTGGCAATAGCTGTTCAGAATCCGTCATTATACATAGTTTGGCTTGTTTTCCTATGTGTACTAATTTGCACTAATCAACACTGAATTTCATTTGCCACTTTATTGCCTAGTCAGTCGATATTTTGACATCCTTCTGCACATCTTCACAGTAATTTTTTATTTTTATTATCCTGAATAATTTAATATTATCAGCAAATTATGTTCTCACTACTTACTTTCTCTTTCAGATAATAAATGAGTATGCTGAACAACACATACTAGGCGAAAGAGGGACCTAATTTGAATGCCTTCTATTGGGAAAAAAGACTGCTTATTTTATAGTTTGTTTCCTAATTTTTTATCTGCTGTGACTGACATAATAAGGTTTTTTGTGTTTGCTTTTGTTGTGTTTTGTTTTTTTTTTTTTAAATAACCTTTCTAGGATACACTGAAATTTCTCTTTGAAAATTTAAAATATATGATGCCAAACTTGCTTATGTGATTTTTATGCAAGATCTCCTCCTTCTAGAAAAGCTTTGTTGACTTATCCCTGTTCAAACATAGTTTTTACTGTGATTTTTATTAGTAGACTAGAAGAGTATTCAGCTGTACTGATTTGTAACTGTGAATCATCTCTGGTTAAAAAAAGTGAAGTTACATTTATCACCTTCTGTTCTTCTAATCCCAATGGTCATCTAAAGGTTTAGGTTACGCACTGCAATCAATTAATCAATGGATTAACATTCTGGCTACTTTTTAGTGTTTGTTTTGTCAATTTTCCCTAAAATTTTTCTCCTGATTCTCCAGTTTGGCCAAATTCTTCTGTGTTTACTCATAAAAAAAGATGGAAGTGTGGGCATTCACCTTATTTCTGTCATGGTGAACAGCAATGTAATGCATTCATTTAGCTTCTCAGCTACAGCCTTTTTTTCTCTGAGTATTACTTTTACATCTTAATCATCTATTGTGTCTCCAGACCCCACTTCCTAGTTTTGATGTTCTTTAAAGGATTAATTGCTTTATGTGGAAAATTTGAATTCTACGCTTCAGACTTTTAACAAGGAATTCCTCAAAGTCATTTTTGACTTGCCTTACTTTGTGGGTTTTTTTTTTTAACTTGTCACAGTTTTCTTTACATAATTATTTCTATGAACTCCATGAAGAATCTAGCAACTATCTCAGATGTGCACATCCACCATCTAGAGATACAATGCAGCTCCAAATTGTGGGCACCTAAATGTAGGTTCCTACCTGTGAGTGAGATAACTAAATGCCCTTGTAGTTAATGGTGGTCTAATTAATATAAGCACTAGTACCTGGTGAGTTAGTCAGCTTACCAAATTTCCCCAGATTTGGAGAAGCTGAACAACCTTTGAGATGCCCAGCTTGATTCAATAGCTCACATAACATCCACTGTGGAGCTAAATCCCACAGCAGATACGTACCTCCAAATAATACCTTATGTTCTGGGATAACACTGTTTTGTCCATGCAATGTCCTAATGTTATAGTAACCTTTCAAGACAGCTGAACCTTCAATTTTCAAGACAAAATGTTGGACAATAATAGTTACTAATTATGTGGCATCCAAGGCTTCATTCCAATGGGTCCCAACTGGTTTAAAATATATATATACTGAATTATCCAGTTTCAAGACTACTATTTGCTAAAATAATACAGTAATCCTGTAAGTATATGTATTTCTTTCCAAATTTGCTCATCAAATTTGAAGGATGGTAACTTCAGCAAAGGTCATGTAATGTAGATATCCACTGGTACAGCTATTGAATACACGAAAACCGTTTCACGTGATTGCATGAAGTTACTATTTACTTACTGACAAAATAATTCCTGAATACCATTCATAGATATAGGTGGTCATGCACCCTAGGAAAGTGCACTACTAAAATTCTCTGTACGTGTTCTAGTTGCCTAATAGCCTTAAGTGGTGGAATGTGTTCAATGTTTGGAGTGAAGAGAAAACTGAATTGGTGTAGATACAGTCAGTGTACTTCTCTTCTAAGCAAATGGTAACCTTTGCGTGATAAACTCATGTTTACTTAGTAAGCACTAAACTATTGGGAAAAAATCCTCATCTCAATGAGGAGGGAACAAGCTAAGAGGAAGGAATGTTCTGTTCCCATATATCTGGCAAATCAAACAGAAAAGAAGAAAGATATATTAGGAAAAACAACCAAACATATTTTTGAATTATAAGACCAGTGAAATATTGCAATAGGTGTCTGGGAAGGTTGTATAGCCTCCATCATTGGGAAGCAGACTAGGCAAGTCTGTCAGGACGATTTAAGTATATCTGAGCCTACTGTGGAGAGAGGGAATGGACTATATGATTACTTGCATTTCCTGCCAACTCATTTTTTTCTGATTCTAATATAACTTCTAGTCACCACCAGTGAGCTCTATTTTTTTATGTTAAAAGTAGAATTATTGCCTTAAGATAAACAATTTAGTACCATGTTAACAGGGACCATGTGCATGTCACTGCTTCTGCTTTTATCTGTAAGATAGTTGTGATTATGTCAGATCTTCTATTTGTTTTGATGTTTAATTTTTTAACATTTGTTTCAAACTGCATACACCAGGCTTCTAGAGACTCCTGTTCTGTGCATGTATTAAGGAAACCAAACAAGAGTTTTATCACACAGCTGGAAATTCATAGACTCATTTTAGTTTTGCATGTTTTGCGGTATTTGCTCACAATAGTAGACTGTAGACTCCTGGACTGTTTCCACAGAAAAGACAATCCAGAGTCTGGTTCAGGTCATTTTGCTGAGGGCTGAGTCATTACTCAGATAAAACATTTACCAAAGTTAAACCCTTGCCAGGATCAGAATTCCAGAAGTCTTTTACTTTGCATTTCTCCCTACTGGTTTCATCTAGTGTTTCTCCCTTGCAGAGGCATATGGGTGGAATTCAGCTCAGATGGATACCTAAATTCAGTTACCTAAATGGATATGCCATGTACCACTTTAGATGTCATACTGTTTCTAAGATATCTACACAAGGCTGGCAAAAATGACACATGAGCCATGGGAGTTCTACACCATTTGGAAACAGCAGCTGAAAAGCCAGGGAGGATATCTTAGGGCATCTCAAATCATTAGACATCTGTGGTTAGACATCAATTATCTGATGATAACTGAGACATACCCTTCGGGTCTTCATTTTACCATAAAGTTGGTAAACAGCAGTCAAATGGCGAATTCAACAGCTGATAGAAGATCACTTACTGATTTTTGCTTTTCTTGTTTCACGTTATCACACTCCTTGCGCTAACAGTTTTTGCCTTGTTGGAAGTGCTTTTGCATCTTTTACAAATAAATCTTGTTCTTTGCCTCTTACACTCTTCTTTCTTGACTTGTTCTTCATTTGTGGCCAGATGCATTTTACTGCAGAAGCACTCCTTAGGTATCCAAATCTCCATAGTCATTTGCAAGGTGCAATCCACTTTCACAATAGGTCTGTGGTAATCTGCTTATTAATTTTATGCAGACATAAATAAATTCATATTCCCTGTAACTAGCCCACACACTAAGAGTTTACAGGACTTCTCAATATGTCAGGGCACAAGCAGAAATGCTCTTATGCCTCTAGCTGAAATAGTTTATGAAATTATCCCTCACAGCTGCTTGTTACCAACCTCACAGCTGAGATGCCATAACTGATCATGTTAATTTCCAGTCCATTTCTATGCAAAGTGAAATAGATTAGTTTAATCTACCACTGAAGCTGTTTTAAACAGATTTACTTCTTTGCCTTGAAATGGAGGAGGTTTTTCCAGTGAAACAGCTGTGACTCAAATCGTTATTGTTACATGGAAAGGAGTAAAACCAAGAGGAGAGGAGACATTTGGATAAACGGTACACTTCAAACTGAGATTTAGTCAAAAAAAGTAATGAAAGTTTTGCTTTAGGAAAAAAAACCTCTGATTTCTTATATTGTTTGCCACACACTCCATATTGTCGAAACCACATTTTCTGTTTGATTAAATAAAATGTTCATTTTATTAAGCCAAAATTAACTGTGATTAGTTCTCTGAAATGCTCCTAACCCCAGCAGTTCCTTAACACAAGTAGCATTTGCAAAGTCACAGAACAATTACATCAGAAATTTTTTCAGAGCTGTAAAAAATTGCCAGTAGGTGGCCTGAATAACAAGCCATCAATTGCCTTGAAAACATGTAGTAAAACAAATAAAACCTCAGGGAAGAAGCTGATCAGTATTGTTCCACATTTCTCTTATTTTTCCTTTCCGTCAGACTGGCTTGAATCATGTTTCTTATGCTGAGGCTATATATTCAATTGTTAAACTTCTCCATCTAAGATCAAGGAGGTTAAGGGAACTGATTTCCCTGCTTTCTTTCTTCCTGGCCTATTTCACATGCTCAGTGACTTCCCTTTGGGAGCTGAAATTCAAATGTTTTCTGTGGAGGAGGCAGCAGGGATTGCATATATCCTTCACCATCTTAAAGACTCTCTGTACCTGTGTACATTTATATTCACAAGCATGAACACACGCGGCATGGCAGCAGATACAGCACCGTTGGGCACTGAGCGGGTCTGGCTTTATATAACATCTAACATAATCTGTATTATGAAGTACTCTGGTCTCCAGTGCGAGCATCTCTCACGCACCACAGACACCCCTCTGTCTAGTCTACACCAAATATTATCAACACCACTAAAATAAATCAGGCCTTACCAGTTACCAGCTCCCAGATGAAAAAGTCAAGCAGCTGATACTAAAGGCAAACAGGACAGAAGTTATGTCAAGTGCAGAAAATACTTCGATGTGCTTGCAGCTACAGCTGGATGCTTCATGGCGACAATAACTAGGTTGGGAGGGCTTCTGCATTGCTTTCTGAGAGACATCAGCAGTTGTAAGAATGCACTGCATCCAGTTGCTCAAAGCCTAGCAGGCTATGACATGCTCTCAGATATATGTGGTTTACCATCTGAGCTAAGACAATGCAACATACCTGGGCATGAAACCATCAGCCTGTAGGAAACTCCAGCTGCTTCATGATTTTTGGCACATCCTCTCACCAAATGAATCGGCAACTGCAAACACACCTGATTCTCTCCTCTGTGTTTGCTTTCTCAGAATATTGAGATGTGATGGGGGTGATCTATGTAAGCAGTAACTCCTAGAGCTCTGGGAGAGACACTGCACCTGATGAACTAGGTTTTTGGGAACCTACTGTGACTGATCATGGATAGAGCTTAAGTGACAAAGTTGTCTTTGTGGATGCGAAGTTGTGGGGTTTAGTCTATATTTTAGTGATTCTGACGGCATTTCTGAGAAGCTGGGAATTTTGCAAGAGCATTGGGTCCAATAGGCTGTGATCTGCATAAATATATGGCATGTATATGCTTAAAATCTTAAACATTTCTTTCTCTGAAATTTTATTTCTCAATTTCATTTTTATATGAACAAAAGAATTTTTTTCATGTTCACTAGAACTGTCTAGCAAGGGAATAATAGCAATAAAAGCGAGTGGTTGAGGTTATCTAAACACTGGTTTAATCATGATATGGATCAGCTTGGTGAAAAGGGCTTACTGGAGCTCCCTTACCTTTCCCTTTCCCCTTCACTTTCTTACTTTTCTAAAGCCTTGGAATAGAAAATAAAGATGTTAGACTGAGACTGAGCCTAATAAAGTGCCTTTTTTTTTTTTTTTTTAATGGAACTGCTTTGAGCATTGTTGGGCCTTGCCTCCTAATGACCCTTGGCAGATAGATTACAAAGACAGCACTAATATATTAAAATATAAGGGATATAAATACCGTCCTTTGAAGTTTACATCAGTGAGCTCAGGAATGGACAAGCAAAAGGTTTTTCTGAGCACAGCTATTTTTCTCCTCTAATCTGTTTTTTTTTTGACTTCTAGGTTGCATCCGCTCTATGCTAGCCCAAGAATAAAGAGAAACTGTCTCTAAAATCAAGCATCCACTTTTGATACACCTTTGAATAAAAACACCCTAACCATTGTATTCTGTTTCTCAGGCTTGTAAAAGATTCTGTGATGGAGCTTTGATCTTGAAATTTTACTTTCCCAATTTGTCTCTCTACTTTCATTCTAAAATCAAATGCAGTCATCAGGCAAGTCCAAGGCTGTTTTTCATCTTGGATACAGAAAAGAGCTCCATCTGCATCTAAAAGCGTGCTCAAACCACACAGTTTGTTCCCATTATAGAGACAGATACTGAATTATGCAAGAAGCTCCCAGTGAGCAATTACATTTTAATCACTGTAAAGATTTTTTCTGCAAAGACACTTCTATAGATGATTTCTTTCAAAAGATAGGAATTGTGCCCATATAGCTTAACGGGGAAAGAGTTCAACTTCCCCAGACAAATTTCCTGGCGGGCAGAATGTTTGAGGAGACCAGTAACTAATATTTAAAACATTTTTTTTTAATTTCCTTTTTTTTCTTTTTTTTTTTTTTTACAGTAAACCTTTAACACAGCATGACCTATAGTAGCTAAGTCTCAGTCTGCAGTTCTATTTGGTCACTCACAGATTTCTTTCTTGGATTAGGAACTCCGTGAATTATTTTTACTTTTCTTAAATGGATTTCTGTATCAGAAATAGTGTGGCCAGCAGGAGTAGGGAAGTGATCATGCCCCTGTACTCAGCCCTGGTGAGGCCGCACCTCAACTGCTGTGTTCAGTTTTGGGCCCCTCACTACAAGAAGGACGTTGAGGTGCTGGAGCGTGTCCAGAGAAGGGCAATGAAGCTGGTGAGGGGTCTGGAGAACAAGTCTTATGAGGAGCGGCTGAGGGAACTGGGGTTGTTTAGCCTGGAGAAAAGGAGGCTGAGGGGAGACCTCATGGCTCTCTACAACTACCTGAAAGGAGGTTGTAGTGAGGTGGGTGTTGGTCTCTTCTCCCAAGTCACTAGCGATAGGACGAGAGGAAATGGCCTCAAGTTGCGCCAGGGGAGGTTTAGATTGGATGTAAGGAAAAATTTCTTTACTGAAAGAGTGGTGAAACCTTGGAAGAGTCTGCCCAGGGAAGTGGTTGAGTCCCCATCCCTGGACGTATTTAAAAGACGTGTAGAAGAGGCACTTAGGGACATGGTTTAGTGGGCGTGGTGGTGTTGGGTCGACGGTTGGACTCGATGATCTTAGAGGTCTTTTCCAACCTCAATGATTCTATGATTCTATGATTCTGTTGTGGTGTTTACAGTAGTTGCCGTCTGTGCTGCTAAATTGAATAACCATATAGTACTTCAAAGAATGTCTGAAAATAGAAGTATATTATAGAATAATGTTCCACTGCAGTTAATGTTAAAATGTAGGTTTTACTATAGGTAAATAGATGTTATATTGTTCAGAATTAGTGATTTACTTACCATCATACATAAGAGATAAATTATGTAAACTAAGATTTAAATTAAAAAATACATTAAAGATGCTTATAAACAACATCCATTTATTTAGGTTCTGGCTTCAGATAAATTTCAAAGTGTGCTGCAACGGCGCTACCAGGAACATTTGGTACATTCGACATGGAAAAACATAAAAGAGATGAATGCATTAAAAAAGAGATGAGAACACTTCTTTTGTTGGTCTTTCTGCTGAGAATTTGGGCATAGTTTATAATTGTTATTTGTGTTTCCCTAGTAAACAGAAACCCCCACATTCAGTTGCCTGCACAGTCGCTGAAACTCAAAAGCTTGTTTTGGTTTTGGTTGGAAAAATATTACAGACCGTGGTAAGAAACATGCCAAATGAAGCAGTCCTCTGTGTAGAACATGTTTTTATAGCAAGCAGAAGCAAGCTTGGCTGTGATTGCTTAATCCATCTCTGGCATTTTCACCAGCACAAGGGAGCAAGTTCTGAAATGGCAAATGCCAGTCCGGTTAGAGGTTTACAGAGCAAACCCAAAAATTTCAGCTCCACTCAGGAAAGCACTGCCCCGTGAGTGTTGTTCGTGGAATATAGATTTCTGCCGGGTTGCTGCAGCCTGCACCACCCCAAGGCTGCAGAGAAGCTTCTGTGAAGTACTTCGTAGCTACTGTAGGTTGTATAACTAGTTGCCTCAATCCATATGTATAGCTATTTAAACAAATAAATAAACATTTAACATGGTTCAATGTTATGTATTGCGTAACTATGCAGTTTTCATCACAAGAGGATTCAGGACTTACTTACATTTTACAACCTGCAACCAATTTTATTAAACTCTATAAAATGTAAATGGATGAAGAAATTTTATAACCTGGACTGCAGGATGTCTTCTGATCTTCTCTAAAAGCTCAATATTTCTAGTGTTTTTGTACGGGGGGGGACACCAAAAAAAAAAGAAGGAACGCTTTGATTGTTGCAATGCCTAGCTGTAAACAAAATGCACACTAGGACTTTGGGGAAATCACTAAATCACTTAGCACAGCTTGTTCCAATTCTTTTGTATTCTGGAAGAGGTAGGTAGAAAGTACAACATAATAGATACTATTTTAGTATTTCTTTCTAAAATAATCAATCTCAGTATATAATTTTCAAGAATCCTATATTAATATTCAGTAATAACTAGAATTTAATTATACACAGATGTACAATAACTTCAGGACAAGATACTTTTAGCAGTACATGTTGACCTTGGTCCTTTCAAACCAATGCGCTTGGCCAGCTGTTAGCCAGTCTTCACATTTTCTTGATCTTTAAAAACCTCCAAGATCTTAAAGAACTACCCAGGAGTAAAGGTAATTCTTTCAGTAATCTATATTATCCACACTCACAATTTTAATGTGTCAATAAAATTAACAATTTTTCTTCAAACCCCAGCAGCTGACACAGTAATCTGAGAATCTCATCTTTTATCTGTTTGTTTATTTTTCAAATGCACTTAGAGCTCTCATGATTATGAAAAAGAAGCCTAATGTATAAAGCAAGTGTAATATAACAGCTCAGAAATGAGATGGCAGCCTACACAGAGACCTCAAATTTATTTATATCATTTCTTGACTATTTAAAGACAATGTTATGATTTTTGTGCCAGGTTCCTATTTTTTGAGTGCTTGAGGTTGTCAATACGAAGCTGCAATAAAGCTGTGATTAAAGATTTTCCTGATGAGAACCATGACATTTGGTGTGCCAAATAAAAATAAGCAAAACAAACAAACATTAGGAGCTAGAAGTGTAAATGAAGCAGGGGAATTGAAGCTAATGCACTCAGATGTTTAGCAGGGTTTGTTATGAACAGAAGTGTTGAAGTTCTGAATAGTACTTTTTTCTCCTGTTTGCTCAAACTGCTTCTCTCTCACGTACTTATCCACTCATTTTTAACTGTTTAAAGTCACAAACTCTATGCTAGCTGAAAAGTATGATCCTCTTGTCTGGATTTTTTTTTTTTTCTTTCTTTGTCTATAGTCAACTTCTCTGTCTTACTTTTTTAGAGCCTCCATTTTTGACCCTTATACATAGCTCACACTACCATGGCAATTTTCCTTCCTAGTCCTTGCAGAAAAGCTATTCCTTCACTTCATGCAAATTTATCAGCATACCTAGTGTACTTAGTCAGTGTTAGCTCAAGACTCTGAAGACAGAAAGTGGTATGTAAAGGTTTAGTGCACCATGTTATACAGTCAGATTTCATTTAAATCATGTACCCACTGTATTTATAGAATAATTAAAAGGTGCTTGGGTCCTTGAAATAACAGAAGCATGTTTCATTTTCCACCATCCTCATTAGGATATGTTATATTATTAGCGGTGGAATATTCTATTTCACTGAAATGTGAGGAAACCCCAAGAGTGAAGTCAACATAAAGCTTTGTATTAGCATAAAGCTCTGATATAGGGTTATATTGCTTATGGTACAGGTATATCAGCTTCTCATTATTCTTTCATAATATGAGACTTTTAAAAGGTCAGTAATAAAGGGTAAAATGCTAGCTGCTTTATGATTAATGGAAATTTTACTGTTGGATATATAGGGGCAGGATTTCATCCCAAATGTTTTGCTGTGAGAAATGAACCGATGAAGATAATGAGCAGTTAGTTTTATTTATAAAATACATTTCTATTACAAGTGTGCATCACATTAGTAAATATGTGGGTTGCAATCAGAAGGACATCCCTATCAGGTACAACAATGATGTTACTTTATTGAATGAAGAGGACGAGGATGTTAACTCTGAAGCTACAAATTTTCATCAGCCTCCTTAGTTTTGTTTTGTTTTTCCATAGATGCTTGCCTCTATTAAGAAACAGCCTAAGGAAAGGGATATTTAAATGGGTTTTATTCTAAAATTAAAAGTTGAATAATTACTATTTTCACCTTAGATTATTAATTCTTTTTGTCCTGTCAGCTTGTGAAGCTATAGTCACCCACCAGAAAAATTGTCCTTGTCATGGATTGCCTTTTTCCCCAAGTCCTGCTGTATTTATTATGCTCATGGCTAGTGAGCCCTTTAAAATTTTATTCACAGGCACACAACAAAAGCAACTAGGAAATCCCTTTGTCTCTTCCCCTATTTTCATTGTGATCTTGTAAATACATTTAAGACATATTTGGATAACATCAGTACTTTGATAGGAACTTTTCTGAGTCCATCTTTTTTCCAAACATTTTAACATTTGAATAGATAACATCCCTTCACTTGCAAAGATTAGTTAGAATGAAGTGATTATGTCACTAGACACAGCAGCTTTTGATTAACACTTAAAACTCATGAGAATAACTGTATGGATTTAATTTAAAACACAACCCCTCCCCCCCTAAATAGTCAAAACTCCAAAGTACATAAAAATATCTTCTGAATCCCATAGAGAGATGTAAAACTGGTGCGAGAATAACTTGTAATAAGAGATAGAGTAACCATTGAAATTAATTTACTTACAAAATTTCATTGTGGATTTCCCTTTTTATGTTAAAGTTAAGTGCCTTTACTCTTTGGTCATCATCTTAGAATGAAGTAGAACATAGTATAATTTTCTCAACTACTGCCAAGACCTTGGATGAAGCTCTTTGCTGAAGAAAAAGTGTGGGGATTATATATTCAAAATTCAAAAACTGTATATGGAAAGGTCATGAAAATAAACATAGCCATGAGAAGCTGTTATTCTTTTTTAAAAATTGAAAACAACATTTTTCAAATGGATCTTCCAACTATTCCAAACCCTGAAAATAATAGAAAGAAATCTGTCAATCAATTGATTCATCTACCTTAAAATTCTAACGCATTGTTTTCTCATTACTGGAAAGGTTTAAAAAATGCAGCTTTTAAAAAACTTTGTCAGAGGACTTCTGGTGGACCAGAATTTTGGCACCCTGATGACACGGTGGATACTGTTCGAAGGATTCTGAGATGGCTTATTTCTTGCACATTTTCCTTTATTAATATTGCTGAGTTTGTGAGCAGTTTGGATTTCAGGGCCACTCTCTAACTTCCAAAATTTGCTTCTGTGCTTTCGTTATGAGATTAGCAAGAAATTTACATATTGCTAATGATGCAACTATGCATCACAAATAATATTAAGGTAACAAATCATTGAGTTTACAGTAACATTTGTTTTCTGATACTCTTGCAATTTTGATTCTTTCACTTAATCAGGAAATAATCTGCTCAGGTCACCCAGAAATGATCGTGGTTTTGTCCTGGCTTTGGCAGGGATAGAGTTAATTTCCTTCCTAGTAGCTGCTACAGTGCTGTGGTTTGGATTTAGGATGAGAACAAAGTTGATAACACACCCATGTTTTAGTTGTTGCTAAGCAGTGCTTACACTAGCCAAGGACTTTTCAGCTTCCCATGCTCTACCGACTGAGAAGGCTGGAGGTGCACAAGAAGCTGGGAGGGGGCACAGCCAGGACAGCTGACCCCAACTGGCCAAAGGGACATTCCATACCATGTGATGTCATGCTCAGTACATAAACTGGGGGAAAGCTGGCCGGGGAGGCTGCTACTCAGGGGCTGGCTGGGCATCGGTCGGCGGGTGGTGAGCAATTGTACTGTGCATCACTTGCTTTGTGTATTATTATTATTATTATTACATTATTATTATTATTTTATTTCAATTATTAAACTGTTTTTATCTCATCCCACAAGTTTTTCTCACTTGTGCTCTTCCAATTTTCTCCCCCATCCCACTGGGGTTGGGGGAGTGAGCGAGCGGCTGTGTGGTGCTCAGTTGCCGACTGAGGTTAAACCATGACAATTTTCTGGTGGAGTAAGGAGAATGAATATCACGTTTCCCATTCCTGTTCAAAATCTCTTTTACATACTAATGGCAATGGAAAATGCACAACAGTACCTGGAGCAAGGGCCAGGACCTGGTGCTGTCCTCCTCCAAATAACGTCTTAATCATCAGGTGACAGAATCAGGCTCCTTATTTATGGTCACCCACCCATCCTGGGCTGAAATGATGCCTGTCTGGAACTAGAAAAGGAAAGCATTCGGGCTCTGCACATGCAGTTCAATGCGCTCTCAGTGACCACGAATACAAATTCTCTCATGCTGAAAGAAGGTGGGGCAGAACACAGATTTTTTGTTTCTAGAGTGGTCACCTGAACAGAATTGTCTTAGGGTACTTGTAACAACTGATTTAGATATTTTTAATGGTGACGTTTAAAGAATAAATAGCCTGAATTGCCTTCTGCAGCTCTGAATTTACTTTGTCTGTTTTCCAAGCTGGCTGGGCTTAAACCGGGTCTGGTTTATGCTCCACACACATTAACAGCATGCTGTAACAGAGTGGATATTCTTTACTGAGAAGCAAGATGCATTAGCTCAGGGGCAGGATAAATACAACTATATGACTTCTGAGCTGGACCGCGGTTGTTCAGCTCAAACTGCAGAGAGAGAAGCTTGTGTCCATCCTAACCCATCTGTAGCTGAAGCAAATGTGTCCAAAGTCTGCCTATACTAGTCTTGGGCAGAATATGATAGTCTAAATGTCACCTCGAGTTTTAGGATTAAATCTATCCCTTTGTGGAAATTGATAGATGATATCCATGGCTTCACTTAAACTTTTAAAAATATGGGATTTGGGAAAGGATAAATGGAATTCATGTCAAGTGGTGTGAATAATTTCACTCCAAAATCATGAGAGTTGAACTTTAAAATGGGGAAAAAAGTACTAAAATAGTTCAGAGTTAACTACAGTGTGAAAAACTAGGTATGTATAACTGACGTAAGGCAGAATCACGTGGAGAATTATTGTTATATAAAAATTGTCAAGCCAGAAAGTGTTGCACTATAACCTCACACAGGAGTCTGCTTTGGGTCTGGTACCACTTTCATTAACAGCTTTTTGGGGTGAAACACAAAGGAGAGTAATTGAATTCAAAGAGGAAAAAAGCTGAGAGAAAATGCAAATATTTTTGAAGCAAATGTTTTTGATGACAGAAGTTTGGAAAAGTATTATCTTGGTAAGCTGGAGGAATTGCTAAGGTGGTTCAACCTAGATCCAATTACAATTTTATAACATTCACTTTTCTCTTAAAGGAAAAACAAAAGCAGGAAAACTTCATTGCAGAGTAACTCAGGAAGAAAGGAATGATTATAAATAATCTGATTTTTTTCTTCCTTCACTCATATTTAATAATCATTTGCTGTAATTGTGATCAAGATTTCATTTTTTTGAATAACACTTCATAGTGAAGCACTATGTAGAAAATGGATATCACAAGAGTAAAAGCACACTCTGAGAAAATGCGTAATACCCACCATTTCTAAAGCAAGCATTTGTCTTACATTGTCGCTCTGCTTAAAATAAAACATGCATGCACATGTAACAATATCATAGATGTTGCCTAAAAGATAGATCATATTTTTTTGTTTTCACCTTTCAAACACTAAAAATCTGCAGCAAATTTTGAGGTACTATAACTATACTGGCATGTCTAAAACTAATCTGGTTGAATTGTGTTAGAAGTAGCAAAATACTCACTATATTCTAATAGAACACCCTGCTTAACTTATAGAAATTCCATATATGTCTTTTCAAAACAGAAAAAAGAGTCCAGCTTGTACACTTATTATTGTACTAGAGAAGGATATATTTATAGCTAATAACAAAACCCTTTTTATAAACCTACAGGAAAAACCTTTGTATTATAATGTCAGTGATTACAAATTCTTAACTATGGCATTGCAAACATTCCCTTAATTTACTGTAGCAGTAAACACCTAATCAATAAAAGCTCATTAAAAAAACCCAACAACAACAACAACAGCAAAAACCCAACAAAAAACATCAGTTTAATCGGGGAAATCTGCATGTTTTAAATAGCCAGTTGAAGGTCTTGTCCATCAATGTCTATTTCAATTCTGAAGGCACCATTGACAAGCAGCTCTGTGCTCTACTAAGAGACACTGGTGTGTGAACTGATTTGGAGGTCACCTGTCATTTTAAAAACGCGATCAATACAATCCCGAAACGGTCCTCAGATTCATTTAATAAGTGAGAAAGGAATAGGTCAGTGATGCCCCAGTGAGTTGCCTGTTATTTTCTGAAAGGCTTTATTTTTCTATCAGTGTAAATCAGGTTCTCTTTGTGCTTTTAAAAATAATGGCATTTGCATATTTTCACACTGAGAAATTCCCTAAAGAAGGTGTATTAGCACATTCATTAATAGAATATGGGTGAGACTTCCCATAGTTCCACATTCATGAACTTGCTTTTACTTCTAAAGTAAAACCAAGTCCTTTTACTGATTGATAAACGGTTTGTCAATCTTACACCAGAGAAAATAACATGAAATGAATATGAGGAGGCAATGAGAACTTCTGGTATTTCTGATTTTATGTTTGAAACCACTAACCTCTATAAGTAATAGTTGGTGTTTAAAATAATGAAGAAAATACCTTGCTTGACCTATTGTCAAAAACATTGTTTTCTGTTAAATGTACCTGATAAAAATAATATTTTTTTTCAGCTGAAAAAGTTAATTGAAGCCCTTTGCAATAAAATATTTTTATTGCTGCTTTGTGACAGGAGGAAATAGAAGTTGGCACAAGAGTGATGAAAAGTGGCTTTCCACCCGTGACACCTAACCACTAAGTTGATTGCTCCATGTATTTTTGTCTACAGGTGGAAATTTTAAAATTGCACATTTTCTTGGAGACACAGAAACTATTTTGGGGAGTACTGTTAGAAAATAGCAGCAGCAGTGCCCAAACCAGGGTCACCAGGCCTCACTGGAGGCCAAGTCTCAGCAGGGACAGCAGCCTTGAGCAGTGGCATCAGCAGCAGCACAGGTGGTGCCGGGTGGGGAGAAGTGAGAGTCCGCCCTTCCCACTGGCTCTTGGGGGTTCAGCAGGATCCAAGCATAAGGGAGCAAGAAATAAGGAGAGAAACCAAAGGAAAGGGGAGCCCAGCCTGTGCAGCTCCAAAATGCAGAGCGCTCTGGACTACTGTCAGATGCTTGCAGTAGCTGGGCACAGTGTGGTCTCCTTCCCTTTTCCTCACCTTGCCCCTTTCAAATATAAATGAACCAAAGCTCATATGCCTGTAATCCTGGCAGATGCCAAAACACCTCACTCACAGCTAGCCATTAGAAACAGCCTGCCTTCCATCTGAAATGCAGCTGCCTCCTCTTGAATCCAACGAGATTTCTCCTCAGCACCTTTTTAGCAAAGTCCGATCTTGTACATATCTATCATCCCTCACCTCCTGTGGCACTTGCCCCCAGCAATTTGACCAGCCCTGAACTCCTGCTTGCTAGATGCTTTGCTGGATTGCCTGCCACATACCAAAGGTGGGAATTTACTGTGGCACATTGTGAGACCTCCCCCTTGCTCTGCAGAGACAGCAGTTTAACGCTATGGAAGAAATAACGGCGCGCACAGCGTGTCTGCCACCAGTGCTGACTTTCCTGGCCTCTGTTCCTCAGACCGTAGGTCTTCAGTCCAGTGACAAGCGCTGGAGCAGCTCATATGCCCTCAGCAGTGGCTTCATCCTGATGTTTTCTAAGGGCTTTTGCTCAGCCTACCCTGTGATGCAGCACCTATGGAGGGGCTGGCGGAGCTGCTCCCTTTCAGTGAGCCCAGCGCATGGCCACCTGGGTTGGTGAAGATGTCCTCTGCATGCGCGGGAGATTACTGACCCAAATGCTAAGGACTACTGACTTTGACTCAGGATTAACTTTACACTTCTTTCTAAGTCACTTCATGGTGTCTGGGGGTGTATTGCAGGCAGGTAAGGTTTTAGGACTGGTACTTTCCTTCTGATTTCCTTAGCTTTTTCAGATACATCTTTTTGTCTCTCTTTTCTGTATTACAGCAGGATGTGATAGCTGGCTCAGGGGTTCCTTCAGATGTGCATGTACTTGGAAGGATAGCTTGGCATCCTTGTAACTTGCTGGGTTCTCTTCATATCCCATAGGCTTTGCTGTTCCTTTGCTGTTCATGTAAGCCAGAACTTCCCTACTATGTAACATTAATGAGCATTTGTCCTAAATATGATCAGACTAAGTCTTCAATAGCTGGTAATGAAGCAGCACCTTTTCTTCATTGTTCTACGGAGTGATCTTGAATCCGTGCACATCTTTTGATCACCTGTGAAGTTTCATACCCTTTCTAGGCTTCCAGGTACAGTTTCATAATCTTTAATAGGTGAAGTAGTGTTTCTTCTTACATTTCCCAGATAATAATCTACAAAGATGGTGATAGGAGCCATGGGACACATCTCCTGGCCTATGCCTAACTCTTCTCTCTTGCAGCCTATGCTCCTTTTAGTGATTCCTGTTTAAGCTGCAATTCAAATAAAATAAGAACAAATTCCAAAGAGAGAATAAACCTTCATATTTGCTGAAAATTCTTTCATTTTAAAAACTTTACTAAGTCATCTATCTATACATTCTTGCAAGTATTTCCATTAGGAATGCAGACTATGGTTGCCTTGTGAGAAGAAACCGGTGCTCTGACCCCAATACCCAGGCCTCAGTATTTGAGATAGGACACAAATCATTGCCCCATGGGGTACCTTTGCCTTGCTACACCAGGTCATTCGGGACCACAGACCAAGAAAGATAAGGTAGACTCATGGCCAGGGACTGAAACGGTACTGTGTTGAACAAAAAAGAACAACAGAGAAGGACTGATGGGAGATGTGGTGGTCGGAGGCCGTCTTGGGTTTAGCGACCATGAAATGACAGAATTCTCGCTTCTTGGTGAAGTAAGGAGAGGGGGCAGCAAAACCGCAACCATGGACTTCCGGAGGGCAGACTTTGGCCTGTTCAGGACACTGGTTGAGAGAGTCCCTTGGGAGACGGTCCTGAAGGGCAAAGGGGTCCAGGAAGGCTGGACGTTCTTCAAGAAGGAAGTCTTAAAGGCGCAGGAGCAGGCTGTCCCTGTACGCCGTAAGAAGAACGGGTGGGGAAGACGACCGGCCTGGCTGAAGGGGGAGCTCTTGCTGGGACTCAGGAAAAAAAGGAGAGTTTACCGCTTGTGGAAGAAGGGGCAGGCGATTCACGAAGAGTACAGGGATCTCGTTAGGTTGTGCAGAGAAGAAATGAGAAAGGCAAAAGCCCAGCTAGAACGCAATCTGGCCGCTGTCGTTAGAGACAACAAAAAATGTTTTTACAAATATATTAATGACAAGAAGAGAGCCAAGGAGAATCTCCATCCCTTATTGGATGCAGGGGGGAACATTGTCACCGAGCATGAGGAAAAGGCTGAGGTACTCAATGCCTTCTTTGCCTCAGTCTTTAACAGTCAGACCAGTTATCCTCAGGGTACTTGGCCCCCTGAGCTGGAAGACAGGGACAGCGAGCAGGATGAACCCCCCCATAATCCAAGAGGAAGCTGTCAATGACCTGCTACGCCACCTGGATGCTCACAAGTCTATGGGGCCGGATGGGATCCACCCGGGAGTGCTGAAGGAGCTGGCGCAGGAGCTTGCCAAGCCGCTCTCCATCATTTATCAGCAGTCCTGGTTAACGGGGGAGGTCCCGGAAGACTGGAGGCTTGCCAATGTGACGCCCATCCACAAGAAGGGCCGGAAGGAGGATCCGGGGAACTACAGGCCTGTCAGCCTGACCTCGGTGCCGGGGAAGATGATGGAGCGGTTCATCTTGAGGGCGCTCACAAGGCATGAGCGGGACAACCAGGGGATCAGGCCCAGCCAGCATGGGTTCATGAGAGGCAGGTCCTGCTTGACCAACCTGATCTCCTTCTATGAGCAGGTGACCCACCTAGTGGATGAGGGAAAGGCTGTGGATGTGGTCTACCTGGACTTCAGTAAGGCCTTTGACACCGTCTCCCACAGCATTCTCCTCGAGAAGCTGGCGGCTCACGGCTTAGACAGGTGTACTCTGCGCTGGGTAAAAAGCTGGCTGGACGGCCGGGCCCAGAGAGTTGTGGTGAATGGAGTCAAATCCAGTTGGCGGCCGGTCACGAGCAGTGTTCCCCAGGGCTCAGTTTTGGGGCCAGTCTTGTTCAATATCTTTATCGATGATCTGGATGAGGGGATCGAGTGCACCCTCAGTAAGTTTGCAGACGACACCAAGCTGGGCGGGAGTGTTGATCTGCTCGAGGGTAGGAAGGCTCTGCAGAGGGACCTGGACAGGCTGGATCGAAGGGCCGAGGGCAACTGTATGAGGTTCAACAAGGCCAAGTGCCGGGTCCTGCACTTGGGCCACCACAACCCCATGCAGCACTACAGGCTTGGGGAAGAGTGGCTGGAAAGCTGCCTGTTGGAAAAGGACCTGGGGGTGTTGGTAGACAGCCGGCTGAACATGAGCCGGCAGTGTGCCCAGGCGGCCAAGAAGGCCAATGGCATCCTGGCCTGTATCAGAAATAGTGTGGCCATCAGGAGTAGGGAAGTGATCGTGCCCCTGTACTCGGCACTGGTGAGGCCGCACCTCAACTGCTGTGTTCAGTTTTGGGCCCCTCACTACAAGAGGGACGTCGAGGTGCTGGAGCGTGTCCAGAGAAGGGCAACGAGGCTGGTGAGGGGTCTGGAGAACAAGTCTTCTGAGGAGCGGCTGAGGGAACTGGGACTGTTTAGCCTGGAGAAAAGGAGGCTGAGGGGAGACTTCATCGCTCTCTACAACTCCCTGAAAGGAGGTTGTAGTAAGGTGGGTGTTGGTCTCTTCTCCCAAGTAACTAGCGATAGGACGAGAGGAAATGGCCTCAAGTTGCGCCAGGGGAGGTTTAGATTGGACGTGAGGAAAAATTTCTTTACTGAAAGAGTGGTTAAACATTGGAAGAGGCTGCCCAGGGAAGTGGTTGTGTCCCCATCCCTGGAGGTATTTAAAAGATGAGTAGATGAGGCACTTAGGGACATGGTTTAGTGGGTGGTGGTGTTGGGTCGATGGTTGGACTCGATGATCTTAAAGGTCTTTTCCAACCTCAATGATTCTATGGTTCTATGATTCTATGAACTCAAATTGAGGCCTTGTATAGTGGGTACGGTAGTATTTCTTCTTTTATATCCATGTCAGTAAATCCGTGCGACTCCATATGACAACCCACACACTGATTCACTGGTCTCATTTAATAATGAGCCATATTGCAAGCAGGTGCTGGTGTTCAAAACTTTTGTCCACATGCAGCAATACATGGTTTGGTTAGATAATTCAATGGTAGCTGTACTTCAAAAACCTTCTATATCTAAAAATCTTCTTTGTGTGTGTAAGTTTTGTTCCCTTTTACTTTTGCATAAATTAACCTACTATTTCAGTAGGAAGAAATGAAAATCAATCTAGTGGGGGTTTTTAAAGTTTCTTCTGAAACTACTGATGCTAGTAGTAATTTGGCTTTCACAGGAGAAAAAGGAATAGAATACGTAAACTGACAGTTCAAGTGAGAGTTTTTGATTCTCACAGCACTGGCAAGAATATATTGCTTTATGCTTGTAGATCCCCGCAGATCGTGTAGTTCTTTTTCTTTGTTTACTAGATAGGCAAAGCTGAAAGCTGTATTCATTTTCTGAATAGACGGATTTCTTCCAGGTTCAGTTAGAAACTTTCTTATGTTGGAAAGCCTTTATCAATTTCAAGAGCTGTTCATATTGCTAAAGTAGGAATCTTTCTTCAAGTGACTGAAATGGCAATATTCTGTTTGTTATTAAGGAAATGAATGTGATTTATATTGACATTTTTGTACTTGCTGCATTTCTATGTTGTAAAAGTACAAGTATTTTAACTGACAAAATAGCTGTAGCCATTTGCTCTTTCTGTATAAAATAAAAATTTATAGACACATTTTCACCACAGAAGTCTTCTCAGGTAGTGGTTTTCCCAGATAAAAAGGCAGGACAAACAAGAGCAAGTGTTCCCTAAAGAGGGGCAATTGCTCCAGGAGCAGCATAGCAATACCTCCACCTCAGACCTATCCATTTAAATGTATTTGAGCCAGACAGAATCCTAAAGATATAGTAAAGCTGTGCAACAGCCAAAATAGCTGTTCAGGCAGAAGTGAGAGGGAGGAAGGGGAGTGAAAAACCCCTGAATTCTTAGTGCTACTCGTGCCATATGTCATTGTTGTGGATTTCTCTGCAGTGGTAGTTCTCGTGACTTTTACCCACAATATTAGCATTCTAAAATATTCAGGAACACCCCCTTCTGTAATGCTCTCACACCCATCTCTACCTCATTTTTTTCTTCTTTTCCAAGCATCCAAAATATACTGACAAATTACAGTTAATAGTGCTTTCTGGATAGCTGATGAGCCTTCCTCAGAACACTTGCAAATCTATTCATGAATCCCTTATCCATGATTCATGGAAGTAAACTCTTACTCAAAATCTAAATACTTTATTCATAAATAAAATTATATGAGATGGAGAGAAAATAATTTGGTTTGGCTTATTAAAACTCCAGGTGGCACAGTGTAGCCATCTATAAATACATTTCAGAAGTTTGTCACACAGTGTAATGTGTGCTGTACGCATGAGAGAGAGATTGTTATTCTAAAACCAGCATGTGTTAATTCAGCGTGGATTTTCTGCTGTGAAGCACAGGGGTTTTATTATTGTTATGGAAACCTGAAGCTTCTTCACCCAGCCATAGTCCTAGCTAAGACTCATCCTTGCTTTGGCTGCACCTAGACTACACCAGGATCGTATCTGAGTTAAGTGCGTGCCATGGTGTCTCCCATCCCACAGAGCTCTTTATTGGAAGAGGATCACTGCACCCAGACTGCTATCAGGAGCAGCTACCTCAAGCTTTCCCTGGGCCTAGCCATTCCTGAGGGACAGCTAGTTTCATGGGCCAAAACTATGCCGGGGAATCTACCAATAATTATCAGATGATCTGTCAATGATTTATAATTTACCAGTAATTAATTATTTATCAGTAAATAATGATGATTGTTGACAGTCCCACTCCCATACTCAAGCCCACACACCTGTTCTTCTCTCTGCACTGGTACAAGGCAGGAGGAGCAGGATCTGGGTGCATTTGCCCCCACTGAGAAGGTGAGGCTGCAAGTCTGTAGAAGCGGGAGGCTGGCTGCTCTGAAACAACCAGGAGCTACGGCAAGCTCCGACAGGACCGGCAGGTCATCTGGTGTGCCCTCCAGCCGGTGTCCCCCAGCACCTCCACTGCAGAGCTGATGATGCAGCTTGCTCGGGGCTGGTAGGTCAGGTGCTCCCGGGGGGAGCCCAAGAGCCCCATTTGCCCAGGCCCTTAGCATCTACAAGTGATGCTCAGCTGGTGACGTTACACCAGTGCCTGTTGTTTTCTGCTGCCTAAATAGCATATCACAGGGGGGATCTGAATAACTTCCTCAGCACAATAATATTTTCTAATAACAGTGTTGTTTTAGCTGTGGTAATATAAACATAAATGCAAGAAAGGCTGTAGGGGGAATACCTATTATTATGCCAGCTGCTACAGTTGAAAAAAAATAGCTGGAATGCAGAAGCTGCCCTCGATCAGTGGGTTTTAATTATTTCACAAAGTCCTAGTGAATCTGGCCATGCAAACAATGTCCCCTGCCATTATATTAATTTCAAGTTATTGTAATTAATGCAAAAGGGAAAATGCTCAAAAATTTTTCTCACCAAAAAAGAGGCTGTAAAATTATATTCTTTGGTTTGAATATCCTACTGAAACACCCTCCTTCCCAAAATAAACAAAGCAGAAAACACCTGTCTTGAAATAAGCCCAACGTGAGTAATCCCAGATTAAAATGCTTCTTTTGTTGTTTGTTTTGAAAAAGGTCGAAGGGGCTTGTAACCAAAAGCAATACTGAAAATGGAAAAAGATCTTGCGGTTACCAAGTAAAATATGTTTTTCAGGGCCTTTTAATGTTTTTTTTCCACACTCTTTTAATACTGTGCTCACTTTAACTCTGCTCTTGACCCATTGTGTCTTTTTAAACCATGTTGTGCTTTGCATCTTGTGTGTGGCATCCAGCATTATCTGAACATTTCCCAACTTCCCAAAGCAATTTCCACTTTAAGCATATTTCATGAACATTAATGTTATTTTACAAAACTACTTTAATGTTTTGTCTTTGATTTTCAAGGCAAGTTTTTTTCTTTTGCAGTTTTTTCTCCACTGCTTTTAAGCTCTAATGGAGTATCATCCTGACTTTTTTTTTTAATTGGAGAATTAATAGATTGGCAAAAGGATCAGAAGTACTCATTTTATACATTTTCTAAAAAGCTTACTCCTTTGTGGTGCTGACTTACTAATTAAACTGGGATTGTTCTCTACTTTTTTGGAAGCTCATTTGAGGGGTACCGAGAAAAAAAACAATCTTAGTACAAGTAAAATGGGTCAGCAGACCATTGCAAATTCCTCCATTTGGGCTTTATCTGTTATGTGTTGAATATTTCTAGTGATCTGCTGAGTAACTTCATTTTCCACTGCATTCAAAAGGAACCGAAGTTGCTCCACATTTTGCTGGATTGATCATTTCTTTGTGAGTCTCTGCCACTCTTACTGAACAGCATCAATAACATTCTGGCTGGGCATTTGAACTTACATTTGCCAAGTATTTTCTACTAACAAGATATTTCTAGGCTGCTTATAACTTGCCAAACATATCTATTTAGAAATGAAAGAAAGAGCTAAGTTTCTAAGTCTAACAGCCTAAGATGATTCATATACTTCCTGAATACAAATCAATGCTTTGGATAAGAGAGGGTGGGCTTCAACACACACTAACAGGCAGACAATGAAACAAAGCAGATGTCCAATGACACTTTGCATGTAGCCTGACAGTTTATGGTAGCTATCTTGCTTTTAGCAAAATGAAATATAAATTCATAAATGGAATTAAAAAAAGGAAATGAACCAAAGAGTATCCCTGTGCAGACATACGCATTTTTTCATAAGTTTGTGTAGATTATATAAAATAAGTCTTTCTGTGGATATGAACCAGGGAACTCATTTTCCTCTTCTATGTGTCCAGCCTCATTCTTTTGAAAAACAATGGCATTACACATTATTAAATACATTTCAGACACTTAAGTGTCTGAGTGCATTCACACACGATCAAAATATAGTAATATGGTGAGATGGTTTCAGGAAATATATATTCAGGTAAATTCTTTCAGCAGTGTTCAAGAAGATACAGTTTCATCAAAATCTCTACTAGGAATATTGTATAAACTATTGTGACTTTCATATCTGACATTAATGTACCTGAAAATGTTATACTTTAGATTGAATCAGCTTCTGCTAAAAGACATTTGCAGTGCAAAAATGTAACATAAATCCATGGTAGATGCTTATTTTTCTCTCATTATGTAACAAAATAAAAATCCCATGGTTTTTTTTGCAGTTTTTTAATTTTTAATGCTAAGACAAATAGGGATACAAATACTAATACTAATGCAAGTAAAGTAGGAACAAGTAATACATATGTGAATAAACTATTATGCATGTTATACTGTATTCTTATTATTCATGTACTGATGCATTATCTGGACAGATTATAGAAATCTCCTTGAGACGGCTCAAACAAGACATGATATACTTCCAGTATTTTTTGGCATATGGGATGGCATCTGCAAAGAAAATCCCTGACAACCAAATAAGCATAGTCCTCCCTCATAGATACAGCTTAGGTCTGGGAACATAAAGGTCTTTCCCCATCATACGAAGATAAATCAGAAGAAAACCCAAAGCAAGCAGTAACTAGTGCATTCATACCACTTTACTACAGGGATTTCACTTAGGATTGCAGTCACATTAGGTTCTTTGTAGGCAATGGAGAAACAAAATGCACTGTTGCCTAAAACATTTTTTTACAGCATCCTAATTTGCTCTGGTGAGGTCTTTACTACGTCCCATTAACTATAAATGCAGCTGTGGGTGACTACATTCCTGCCTTAGGGATCTATGTTAGGTGCCACAAATAGGTGGAATGAATCATATCAAAATAGTCAAGTACATGAAACAGGTAGCATGTGTTGAGATTTCTGAGAATATGACATATATATAGCACTTATACATCACTTTTTGGTATCATCAAAAGCAGATGGCCAAGCAGGTTAGTCCATGGAGTCATACAAAGTTTTGGCAAGTGCTAGAGAATAAGGCAGAGACCAGAGCAGTAGGATGAAAGTGTCACAAGAGTGAATTTGTCCAGTGAATACTGCAGTGCCAGAGCAAGTATTAAAATGGTGGAATTGACATCAAATATGTGAGGAAGAAAAGCAAATATCAAAATCCTGCAGAACGTGCCTGACCACCCGAGCATGATTACTTTAGTTAATTTTGAAGTGGGCAGAAGTTACAAATTCAGAGAGGACACACAGCCCACATTGATAGAAGACCATGAGCAGTGCAGCAGCACAATCTGCAACAGAGGACTCCTTCACAACTGCAGTCAGAAAGGAGCTGGCAGGAACCTTCTTCAGAGGAGATGCCAGCAGTGACTGGCAAGTGATTGCATGCTCTGATCTTCAAGCACTGTCCTCAGTGGTCAGTAAATGTAAATAGCAAAGGCAGCTCTTCAAGTCCCATGTTAAGGAAATAATACCTAGGATTGAGCTTCCTGCACAAGTGGTATGTTTATAGAAATGGGGTTTTTATCAGTACAATTTGAAGACTATATTGTGTAAATCAATTAGGCAAACAGCATTACTTGCAATATAACATACCTACTTCAACATCACATTGATTTTGTGAATTAACAGCTCCGGGATACAATGTGCAATTAAGACTACTATGACTGGATTCACTTTGAAACTGTGAAGAGTTAACTCCTTCTGCTGACTTTAGGCATGATTTCTTGGTTCATTTTCCTAGTATTGTTTGGGCTGATATTTGTTTTTTGTACTTTCAGAAATTTTGCTGTTTGCATTAAAGTAGGCAATATTTTCCCCCTCCCCGTGTCGCCCATCCTCCCCCACCCCCACTACCAGGAAGAGGCTGATTAAGAAAACACTGTTTACAGGGAACATAGGTATAAATCTACCTTTAGGGAAGTATTCTCAGGAAAACAAGTAGAATACATAAAAGTGTTCTACCATCAAATAAATGAGTCACCACTAAAAATAAGAAATAAGCTGTTTAACATTTTTTTAGAAGTTCTGAGTCCACTCTTTCCTGCTGCCAACCTCTATTTCAAATATGAACATTAGAGACAGAAATCTTTTGCAAGTGTTGACTTTCCCCTAGTCACATTCATTTAACTGATACCAAGACAAGCGTGCTGTCAATAGCAGGAATTGTGCCCCAAAGCTGCCCTTTTTGTCTTTGCCAGAAGCTTCGGGTATCAGATGTTTTAGCACTGCACACTGCCTAAAGAGCTGATCTCGATTTCCCGTTGGCATGGTCCTTTGCTTTTGCTGCTGCTGCCAAGGGCAATACTTGAGTGTCTTGATAGGTGTCTTGGAGGACTGGAAGGACCAAGGGCCCAGGCTGAGCTTAAAGGAGCCCCTTGGCTATGGACTGTTGTTATGGTTGGACTTGATGATCTTAAAGGTCTTTTCCAACCTAAATGGTTCTATGATTCTATGACAGAGGTCTCAGGGGAGGCTTGGTGCCCTCAGGGACCCTATGCCCTCTTTCCCTGCCATGAACATCCTTAGTCTTCGCAGCAGCTTTCCAGCCTGGCCAAATGCTTCTCAAAATCTGACTGTTTCCTTTCAGCCACCCTTCACCATTGCCCACTCCCTTCAACTCTATGCCTGGTTTGCCGCCACAGATTTGTACTTTGTTTCCAAGAAGAGGAGAAAAAAGTTTATTTTGCCTTTGTGTTGGGGAAAGCAAAACTCAATTTTGTCTCACGGTGCTGAAAGAAGCTTTGTACTGGCTTTGAAATTAAAAGTAATTGATCTGAATCTTGAGTAATCACTTCAAAGTTTAGTTTAAAATAAACAATTTTCAGCAGACCAGACACAAGAGTAGAGCATGAAAGGTTAAAAAAAAAGGATAATTCATCTTGATTGAACAAAACATCTATAATTTTTAAATAACTTGGGTAGACAGGTTAAAGCTGTTTCTTGGCTGTTTCAGATGCCATTTTACTGTTAAATGATAAATACAAGTTTCAGGGATATCAAATTTTCCAAAGGATCATTTGTTATTTAAAAATATGTAAGCAGGCTTTCCTGAAACATCAAGGTAAAGCTCTTCACATTCTGAACAATTTCCTGGAGCAACAATACTATGTCACTGAAGGAAACTCTCAGCTTCCAAAATATATCTATGGTCTCATTTTTACAATATCCAGGTTTAATGATCCTAGATTAAATTAATCATTTTATACAATCTGACCTAACAGTTCTTTCAAATGTTCTGCTAGTGTAGAAAGGATATCCTGGGACTGAAATCCAAAGAAATCAATAGAGAAATGACAAATAATTTCAAGGGTGCAAACACTTCCTCTTAGGAGTCAGTCTTTTTGGAAGGTTTTATGACTTACTTTGTGGGAGCAAGTATCGATTCCTTAGAGAGTGCTAACCCACAGAGTTCTCTGTTATCTCAAAAATTTTCTATGATTTTGAGAGATACATGAAAAAAAACCTGAAAATTCTAGTAGAGTAGGAGAACTAGCAGTATAATAATGCTGGCTTAGGTCTCAGTAAATATAGCCTGATTCAGCTAAATTGAGTTAACAGCAGCTGTGAACTTTTCTGGAATTATTTTGTGCTTACGCTTGAGTAACTGGGAGCAGGAATCAAACCTCAGTTGCTCAGCATCCTGAGTGTTAGCAACACTCAAGACTACCCACCTGGCATCTTTCTGCTGCAGCTGCCTACAAGGAGGTTACATCTGTTTTTTAGATGGAACTAGAGGTGAGACTTACACTATATCCATTGTTCTGCCATTCCCACCATTCCACGAGTGAGGAAGCTTTTTCATGGTATTAAGCCAGTTTATCCTGACATCTCATTGCCAATAATCCAACGTCCTTGCACTTTAAAGGTTTACTTTGCTAAGTAACCTTCTTTAGTGTTGAGGTATTGTCCTGGTTTTGGCAGGGACAGAGTTAATTTTCTTCCTAGTAGCTGGTACAGTGCTGTGTTTTGGATTTAGGATGAGAATAATGTTGGTAACACACCAATGTTTTAGTTGTTGCTAAGCAGTGCTTACACTAGTCAAGGACTTTTCAGCTTCCCATGCTCTACCGACTGAGAAGGCTGGAGGTGCACAAGAAGCTGGGAGGGGGCACAGCCAGGACAGCTGACCCCAACTGGCCAAAGGGACATTCCATACCATGTGACGTCATGCTCGGTATATGAACTGGGGGGAGTTGGCCGGGGGAGGGGTGACCGCTGCTCAGGAACTGGCTGGGCATCGGTCGGCGGGTGGTGAACAATTGCATTGTGAATCACTTATTTTGTATATTCTTTTATCATTATTAGTAGTAGTATTAGTATTAGTGTTAGTATTTTCCCTTCCTTTTCTGTCCTATTAAACTGTCTTTATCTCAACCCACGAATTTTACTTTTTTTTTTCCTCCAATTCTCTCCCCCATCCCACTGAGGGGGGAGGGGAGGGTGTGAGCAAACGGCTGTGTGGTGTTTAGCTGCCTGTCTGGTTAAACCACAACAGGTATATGTAGAAATCTAACAGGGTTTTTTTCCTATAAATATCACTAGATAAGCTTTTTTTCCTATTCAATTATAACACGTATTAGCTGTTTCAGTCTTTCCCCATTAACCGTCACCTGCAAACTCTTCACTTTATTGTTCTTCCTTAGGTCCTTATCAGATGTTGTTTCAAAACAGTTTCTTCCCTGTGAGCTTAAAATGATATGGGTGAATATAGTATAACTCCAGTTGTAGGGAACTTCTGGAGGGATAACAGGATACTGCTGTATTTCTGTATTTGCGTGCATGCCATGTTAAGCATGTCTTTAAACAAATGAATAACAATTCAGATTTTGCAAGTGATGCTCTTAAAAAGGAAAAAGTCTGTACTATCTAAATCAAGCTTAATTAGATGGTTAAAGCATTAAACAGTTAGGGTGAGATCCACAAAGAAAACATGGCTCTGTGACATTGATAAGAGATTCACCTCACCCACCTTCAGTCTTCTAACATTAGTAACCTCAGTCTACACTGATAAGCCATAAGAAAAAATCAAGGCAGAGCTACAGGGTGATTCATGCCACTTACCTAATGTGCCATCTAAGGATGCTTCCTTCTTTTCTTGTCTGTCCTGGGTTATGGTCATGGCTCATACTTAAATGTGTAACTTTTATCCAGCCGAAAGTAAGCTGGGGCCTGTTCTAAATATCACGCCTTTTAGCATCTGGCTCCTCTTAGACCCATTTTAGGCACCAGGGGTCCTAAATAAAAGGAACAGGAGGAATTATGCCTTTTCTAGTAGATTTGCAGCAGCCAGGTTGCTGCAAGTTGAACTGCAAATGACAGCAGCAAAAACAATGAGGAGAGGGATGTGTTTTCTAATACAGGCACCAGAATTTAAGTCACATGTACGTTTACTGCCAAAAGCTTTCACCCCTTCAGCTGTTTTGGGGCTTCTGTTTAAAAGGTGGGCAATGGTAAGGCCTTAAAAGCATTAGTAGCAGTCCCTCTCTATATATATATATGAGCACTGAATGGGAGTCCAGGAGGTCATTCCCTCTTCTACCTGTGGGAGTCAAAAAGACATGCCCTTGAAGTTTTTAGCACTTGTCTGCTGAATCTATATAAGAATTCACAGAGGAAAATGGCTCAGAGGAGGAGATGGAGAGGTGAGGGATTAGCAGTAAGGACAATAAGCTGTGTGGTGCTTAGCTGCTGACTGGGGTTAAACCACGACACTACTGTAAGAAAACTTCCCTTCTCCCATTGCAATATTAGCATTTCATCCAATGGTTACTGGAAACAGAGTCTGGGTTACATGTCCTTTTTCCGACATCTAACTGACATTGGAATCCAGGAAAATATTGTTGGCAGTTGGACTAGATGATCATTGTAGATCCCTTCCAACTGAAATATTCTATCCTATCCTATCCTATCCTATCCTATCCTATCCTATCCTATTCTATTCTAAGCAAGAAATGCTTATTTCTTATTGCATTCTTGGTGCATATCTATGACATCATGTTTATAGAATAATAGAATCATAGAATCAAATGGTTTGGGTTGAAAGGAACCTTTAAAGGTCATCTAGTCCAACTAGTCCATCTAGTCCATCTAGTCCATCTAGTTTTTCTTGTACTGGGAACCCCAGGACTGGATGCAGTAAGCATTTAAGCTCAAATCAAACCTTACTTTTGGTTCAGTTGCACTGCCTATATCTGGTGTGACTCAGCTCTTTTGGTAAGGATGCTGAAGTATGGGATGGACTGTCTAATGCTCTGTCTTTAAATGTTGTCAGGACACAACTGTATTGCACCAGCTGGCTCTGAAAATTCAAGCCTGAATTTAAAAACAATTACCAAAAACACTCTGTGGTGCTATATAGCACCACAGCTTTAGCGTTTTTCGGCTGTGGAACTTGCTTTCCCTGTCCTGTGGGGCAGGAAGACAGTAGACAGTCCTCAGAGCTGCATCTTGCCTGTGAACCTTAGGGGTGACTGAGGCTTCTATGGAAGGAATGCACAGAAGCACCTGACCAGTGGGTGGGTGGATCTCGTTTCAGATCTTGACACAGATTTCAGAGGTTTTCCAGTTACTGATGTGTCAGAAATAGAAGAAGGACTGGGATGGGAGGAGAATAAGGAGATAAGGATCTCCACTGTGGTCCCCCAAACAACTAGGGAAAATTTAGTGGTGTGCTTTTTTATGTCTTCACCTTCTCAAATAGGTTTGCAGAAAAATTTAAATGGTTCTGACTGATTATTTCCAAGTTACATTATCAAATGCTTACAGCTGTTGCAGCTGATCAGTAAAGTCCTAACAAAGACGAAATGACAACATTCTCCATTTTCTTGTTAAAAGGGAAACTGAACAGTACAAAGCAGATCTATATCTCTAGCTCATTTTTTCTTTTTCTTTTTTTTTTTTTTTTTAATTTACATCGAGAGCAGGCTTTTACTAGTAATTCTCCTTTTGTTTATTGAGTATATCATTGTCTCTACCAGTGAGAAGATTTGAAAAAACCCACATCATTAACTGAATTCCTATAGGTGGCAGCACCCTGTGATGTGTGAATGCTGAGCTGCAAAATGCATCCCACAAGCACCAGAAAAGTACCTTCTTTCAGGTACCTTTGCCCTTGTTACCCACCTTTTTCAGATTCACGTTTCTTGCACTGTGAGACTGGACTCCCTGGGGCAGGCATTGACCTCTTCCTAGCAAAGCATAAACAAACCATTCATTGAAAATGAAGTGAAAGGAGCATCTTCTTCTTTTCTTGTGGGATCACTTTTACTTAGGAGGAAGCAAACACACAAGTATCTATGTTCTTTGAATCAAAAAAGTAATTGTAGTTCTACGCTTGCCAACTCTTAAATAGAAACAGACTGAAAACAAGAAGAAAAATTAAACTGTTCTCCTCACATGTTTTTTAACTATCTCCCAAAATAAGCCATTCATTTTGGTATTTTTACCAGCAGCACTCCCAGCATTCTTCTAAAAAATGCTTATGTTTAGGGTGCGGCTTCTCACATTTTTTCATTACCGCAGAGACAAGTCTAGTCCCCATGCAAAGTCTGGGAAATCCTGTGTTATCAGACAAGGTAGGTTATCACCAGTTGCAAATTGTAACATTTTCATCCTGTTCTTTCTATGATGGCAGTTTTCCCCAGAAAGCCTTTTTGAAAGCATTAAATTCTCATTTGGATATGCCTAGGCAGGAAGGTAAGGAATTTTACCTTACCTGCCAGTATCCTTTGCCAGTCTGTGCAGCATTTGAAACTCTAGGAAAATAGGGTAGGACAGAGCTCTGGTAAGCTGCAGATGGCTCCAGCAGAGCTGGAGCTCTGGGAAAACGTGCTAGCAATGTTGCTGGCCAATGAGGATCAGCTCATTGTAACATCTTCATCTGGGAGCGTAGCGCTGGGCTGTAGGCATGATGCCCTTAGATCCCTACCAAAGTGACATGAAGCAGGCCAGGTAATTCCCCCAGGCAGGGGAATAAAGACCGGGGAATAATCAGACTCTGTTCCTTCTGCCCTTTGTTTTAATCCAACAGCAAACGGCTTCCTTGTGCCTTTCCTTGTGCCAAAGTTTGAGGGGGAAAAAAAAAGCCTCAGGAAAGTCTCTCTGAAGTATAGCTGAATCAGTAATGATGCAGTTTACTCACAGCCTATGGCTCTGCTTAGAGTCACCACCTAGTTTTACAGTGTCTTGTGTGTTCTTTAACGATTATGGATTTTTTTTAGCAAAATGTTCCTTTGAGTTGCAAACAGCTTCCCTTTCTCTGTTACTACTGATGTTACCTTCAGTGCTGTATGAATAGTTAAGTCAAAGACTGAAGGCACACTTCTGCTCTTTCTTCCAGCTGCTTCTGAGCGCTACCTACCATTGCAGCTAATGGTGTACATGGACATCAAGTGCTACGACATGTGATGTCTTTGAATCTTCAGGAATATTAATGCAGCTAGGAAAAATGACACATAGGACCTCATCATTGACAGAATAAGACATTGCATTGTATGATAAAATAATTCGGACTTTAGTGTAATAGGAGGAGGTTGTTTCAGGCCTTCAGCCAAAGATTCTGCAGTTAAATGAGTTTATGGGAGGTCTGTCTTTTGTATTTTTACTTTTCTTAGATTATCTCTAATATAAATGGTAGTTTATCCTTGGGTGCTTATATTAACGTAGTGTCAGTAGAAATTATTGTAAATATAAAGAAATTACTATAAATATAAAGAATATTTACTTCCAGTACTCTGCACAGACTTTTTCACTGCTAAGAAAAGCATACATCATAGAAAAAATATCACTTACTTTGAGTTACATCTCAGTACTGATTCACACAATATGTCAAATTGAAAGTATTTTATAGAGAAAAATCCAGTTAGTTGCAAGTGAAAACTGAATATGAAGTGAATTAAAGTGGTGTCAGCACTTTGTACTGCTAAATTGCTTTTAATTCAAAGAGACAGGCAGTACTTTCAATTAATCTTTACCATATCAAATAATGGTGAAATTTAGAATTCTATTAAATGCCTCCAGAAAGCATGAATTTCCAGAAATACTGAACTCTGCCACTCTGTAATTGGCAACAATATAGATATGGGCAGAAACTAGAACTCTCCAATTAAACATCCATTACATTTTAATGTATCCTGTGGATAGAGGGAAAGTAGTGTTGTCGTACATCTTTATTTTAGAAGGGCTTTGGAAGTTATCACATGACAGTCTTATAAACAATCAAGGGAAATACTGTCCAGATTAAACAACTGTAATATGAACATGAAACTGGTGGAAAACTATTTTAGGAAAAAATTAACTGTGGCTCATTGTCAGAGTGAAAAGATGTTTATTGTGCGATATCACAAAAGCCTATCCAAGGCTCGGCAATATTTTTCATTCATGACAGTGGAAGAAAGAACATCTTTATTAAATTTTCAGACGTTATGAAACTCTAGGTCTGCAAGTACTTTGGAAGATAAGATAATTTTTTTTTAAAAATTGACCTCTTCTAATAATATGCTTAAGTAAAATATAACTCAGTAGGAAGAAAGGATTGTACTTAGGCAGGCACAAACTATGATGCAAATGCAAAATGGGAAATAACAGGTTCTGCAGAAAAGGACCTGAGGATTATTATGGGCTGCAAAATGAACATTTGCCAACATTTATTGCAGTATTGTGAAGAAACATCATCTCTGTTGGGACATACAAGCCACAATGGCATACAGACTATTTTCTAAAAGAGTTTTCACCCTCTTTCCTTCCCTTCCAATTCTTTACTTTGAGCACTGAGCCAAAGAAACATAGAATAATTCAGATTGGAAGGGATCTGTAGTCGAACCTCCTGCTTAAAGCAGGGTCTCTTGCAGTACTCCACTTGTTACCGGCCTCCAGGTAGGGTGTGACCCATTAGCCCAATCATCCAGATGGTTTTTTTATCCACCTGGCCTTCCACTATTCTGAGTCCAATGGGATGCGATTTCAGGCATGGGCATGAGCCAGACAGGGCATGGGTATATTGATAGTTGTCCAAAAGGAACCAACAAACTCTAGAAAACATGACCTATGGAAAAAAATGAAAACATTTGGGCTGCAGAGTCAGAGAAGAAAAGACTGGAAGGTACTGTGATAACAACCTTCAAATATGTTATGGTTGTTCGCAGAGGAATTGTAGCGAAATTAGTGTAATCAAACTGAAAGCAAGGTCTTCTAGAAAAGGAAGGTGATTTTTTTTTCCCCACAAAGTATGTAAACAGATTGATTTTTTACACTCGTACTCTCATAGATTTCATTCACTCAGCATACTCACATGCTCTAAATGGTCTGTTCAGGGTCATTTGTGCACAAGACAGAGAGCAAGGGACAAATCCTTGTCCTGTCTTTCTCTGATTGGTGGCAACAAACTGATTTTTTGACAGATCTTTCATACACTCTAGGAGTCAGCAGCTGGATGGTTGTTTGTCCCAGATCTTGCTTAACTCAGCTTACCTAAATCTTAGGCCACTTTGTTGCCCATTGTAGGTTTTTCCTTCATTGGTATACCGAGTTTTTCTGATGGGCTAAAAAGAAAAGGACTGATATATTGGCATCCTCCTGGTGTTTGTATGTAAGTTCTTCACTGACGAGACATCTGTTATCAATACAGGCCACTCTTACAACCCTGTGATGTGCAGTTTCTTTTGGTGCTTTCAAACACATATTTCCATTCATACTTCCTTCATAACAACCTCCAGATTTCTGTGCAAAAATCTCTACAGCAGGTAATAATAAAGTTGCATTTATGCTCACTGTGGATAGGGCAAGAGTTGATGGGCTTTAAGTTGCAGCAGGAAGAGTTAAATTATACATCAGGGAAAAAAAAAACCCAAAACCTTTCTAAAAAGCCAGCCCTAATCTAGATTGCTAGTGAGGTTGTACTACTCCATCACTGGAGGGTCTAAAAACCAGTTATTATGGGTTGACCCTGGCTGGCAGCTAAGCCCCGACCCAGATGCTCACTCACTCCCCCCCGCAGTGGGATAGGGGAGAAAGTCAGAAGGGCAAAAGTAAGAATAACTTGTGAGTCGAGGTAAAGACAGTTTAATAAGTGAAGGAAAAAGAAAGGAAAAAAAAAACCAAACAACTCGCAAACCAACAAATGATGCAAGGGCAATCACTCACCACCTCCCACCAGCAGACCAACGCCCAGCCGGTCTCTGAGCAATGGCTACTTCTGAAATACTCCCTGCCCTGCACCCACCCAGTTTTATTGCTGAGCACGACACCATACGGTATGGGATATCCCTTTGGTCAGTTGGGGTCAGCTGTCCCAGCTGTGTCCCCTAGCAGCCTCTTGCCCACCCGCAGCCTACTCATTGCAGGGACAGAGTGAGAAACAGAGAAAGCATCAATACTGTGCAGGCACTGTTCAGCAATAGCCAAAACACTGGTGGGTTATCAACACTGTTTTGGTCACGAATCTAAAGCACAGCAACATATGGGCTGCTATGAAGAAAATTAACTTCATCCCAGCCAGACCCAGTACACCAGTTTACACAAATATATTCAAGAGATATTTTAGATTTAGCTGTTCTTTCTTTGGGGTGCAAAGATGGATGGGACCATCCCTCTGGCTATGTTTATGCTGTAAATTGAAACAGACTAAGAGCAAGGCATAAAGTCACAGGTACAGCTTGGCTCACATCCACACAGCTAAACCCTCTTGCACCCAAAAGAGATGATGACTGAGCCCAAACTTACGGGAAATATTCCTGGCATGTTATCTCAGGAGCTATCTGGAACTGGCAAAGACCAAAACCATTAACAGGAACCATGTTAGGAATTAAACAGTATGAATAGTCAGGAACTAGGCCCGTTACTTACTTGCATGGACACATCTTCAAAGTTCCTCCCAACCCGTTTTTCTATAAATATAGTACATTGAAGTAAAGATTTGCATATTGTGTCCTCTTTTCATAAAAATTATGTGGGTTGATTACTTGTTCTTTTGTCAGAAAGAAAGTCTTTACCTTAGTACTATGATAAATTGTCCAGTGGTGACACACAGAATAAAATACTATTCCAGAAACAATTACTCATTCTGAAAAAAAGAAGACAAGAAAAACCCCAGACAACTATTGCTTTTCACTGATATGGGAGACAAAGTATAAGGAATTTTATACATCCCTGAAAAAGTTTGCACAGAAGCAAACAGTACAGCCCAGAATTCCTTCTAATGGCATGTCTGTACCTCTGTGCATTCTGCAGGTAGGATTGACATATATCTGGGGAAGGTAGGGAAGAACTCCCCTCTACACATCTGATATAAGATGACAATTACACAATGCTTGTTTAAGTGTACTTTTTTTTACATTCAGTCATTTTTTGTAACTTTTGGGGAGGACTTAAATTTAAATCTGTTCTAAATATTTTATCCATTGTGTGCGTTTATTTTCAGACAGTTCTGTTTGATGAGAGAGGTTCAGACTGTTTATGTTTCTAAAATGTCCTAACTCCACATACTGAATAGGACAATCAATACAACATACAGAAAAAAATAATATGTGGTACAATCTAAAATTAGGTCTTTCCTCCTTTAGCAAGTTAAGTAAATCTATTTTTAAATTGGGGACATTTAGACTACTTAAATATTTCTGACACATATCAAGGAATAATAAGTTTACCACCCTCTCTATTAATTTGGCAAATACGTACATGCCGTCAGTTTTCGCTGATTGCTTTCATCTCCAAAATCTGTTTTCTATGATTAACATCCAGATCTTTATGTAAACTAACATATGACAGATTAATTAATGTAATTTCATCTGTAACTTGCTGTATTTTGCTTATTTATATTTTACAATGAAAAAAATGAAAGCAATTTTGCATATACTCATATACTCTGCTAAGCATTGTTGAAAGTTAAAGCTTTCTATTTCCTTTGGAATTCATCTCTAGCTCATTTTAGGTCTGCTCATCTGTTGACTTAATAGGTGGTCTGTTACCAGGAACAAGCACACAAAGGAATTAAATCACTAGATATCATTATTTAAATGCAACTTACTTATTTTAAAGGGCAAAAAACTGTGTACTGTAGCCTGCCTGTCAGCTACGCCAATAATACAACTGAATGTTTGGAGCAATGCTCCTTAACTCTAAATTTCCTGTTATTTTATTTTGGACTTGATATTGTTTAGAGGAAATACCATTTAGCTACTTTTCTACACTGTTTCTCCTTTTTTTGAAATCTCTTTTTCCATAATTTGACTTTCACGAAGAAAGAAATGTTAAGCCTCTTTGAAAATGTTTGATTCCTTGAAAGCAAAAGTAACCCAAGTTCCCTGTGGATCTAAAAGTGCACTTAATTAGTCTGACCACATAATTTCTCAAAGAAAATCATTATTCCAGTAATGTAAATGAAGGTCAACTTGCAATTCACTAAGATTTTCTAACTCAGAATTTCAGTTATATCTGCTTGCAATTTTTTCTCTGTATGGGCTTGTAGACCTTGCTGAATGAAAAACTGCATATAGTTTAAATAAGTATTGGCAAAAATAGACAAAAAAAGGATTGTGACTTCCTTTGTGTACAATACTTTCTAAAATATTTGCTACATGCAATTATGTGAGATATAGTTCAAATAATTTATCATGCAGGGTCAATCACAGACCCTGTTAACATTTCTCCTTTAGGACACAGAAGGCCATAGAAGCCATTGCATATAGTTGGGAGTTTTTGAAAACAATTTATAAAACAATGTAACGATCATGTAATAGGTCCCTTAGTATGAATTTAAATATAGTTGTCTTATATCTCCAAATCACAAATTCCCAGGTTTCTTGAGTGAACAACCTGTGGCTTATGAGGGTGTTCTTAGTAGCAATCTGAGAAATTACTTCCATTATGTCAGGTTTTTAAGATTTTAACTCATTCTTTGCATTTTAAAACTTGTCAGGAATGTAAAGTTTTCTTTTATCAAATCTTTCTATTTATCAAATATGCCCATGATGATTGCAAAAATGTAAGTATTCACAGGCAATGGCAGTCTATTTAACAGATTAATGATCAGATTTATCACTGTAGCATACATATTAGTACATAGAACCCAGCGTACATATTGGTGTTGTAATACAGTAACTGCGTTGATTTGTTTCATCGCCGTGCTAGTGGACATCAGTGGGTTAGGCAATTTATGAGAAAAGAATAAAAATATGTTGTTTCCCCAAAGAGTTTGTTCTTTATACTCCTAGAGATAAAGCTATAATTTTTCTTGGTGTGCACTTTTCTAAGAACCTATGCATTATTTACAGGAAATACCTTGTCTTTGTACTGCATCGTGATGCAGCTGTCCACCCTTGTGGGGAGAGAGGATTACAGCAGCAGAATTCATAGGATCTACATCTGAATGAGTTACTTCACAGAAAACACAGTGGGGTTGTGCATGAATACTAAGATTGACCTAACCACCTGAAGCTCACGGTAGGATCAGCCATAGAGGAGAGTTAAAACATAAATGTGAAAATAAGGACAAGGAAAGCACAAAGATAAGAGAGAAAAGGAAAATAAACCTGTGATATGTTCTAGCACCCTGGGGTAGCTTGGAGCTTTGCTTGAGGAGTGGTTTAAACAATTTCTGGAAAAAAAACTCCACTCATTTACATCTGTATTAGTAAATAAAACATGATAGGTCCTGATTAGATGATTAATGTCAAGGAATTTTAAAGTCAGATGGGTAAACTCCTCCTCCTTTTCACCCCAAGAAGAAAAAGGTATTATTCATCCTGCCTGTTGAGAACAGCCTGTGGTGTATTCTCTTCTTCAAATGACTCCTAGGCTCCACCTGGAAAAGTGGATCAAAATCATGCCAGGGTGTGTGTTAGCCTTTGCTGAGGACAGATAGCTGTATGTCAGTGATCAAACCTGTGCTCTTGGCCTGTGTAAACTGTTGCTATAAATGGAGCTTGAGGGAACATGTAAAGAAAGTGTTGGAAATAGCTGTGAGGTAAAGACACAAAGGTTTTCAGTACAGAGGTAATTATGAGACAGAATGGGGAAAATAATCTGTTTCAGATATTTAGACTTAGTAGTACCTTGATATTTTGCATGTTTTCATGCCTTCATATAAAGTAGATCAAACAATTCAAGGCACTACTTGGAGCAAGTAGGTCCTTTATTTCAGCAAGCCTCCAACCCTTTCAGAAGGAACAGTTTGTTTCATACAGCACACATTTAAAAACTTTTCTTCTGTACTGATCTCACCTGAATTTCATTGGATTGCTTGATATTTTTTTTTTTTCCTATACTGACTTGATCTTAGCTCCTGACAATACACAGCATACTATGTTCCCAGAGAACAACATAAGGGCATCTATGTTGCTATACTAAGACAGTTCAGGGTCCATCAATCTCATCTACTTTACCTATCATCTGTCTCCACTGGCTAATAGTAGCTGTTTAGGTAAGGATTTACAAATACAACAAGAATACAACCATCATCGATCATTTCCTGGAATATTTTCCCAGTCCTTGTCAGTCTGCCACTCAGGGATTTCTTGAGCCAGAAGTAGGTGCTTTTGGTATTTAGCAAAACATTAACACACTTTCATTTGGATGTCTCCATGAAACTGCTTAGATGTGAGCTAGATGTCTAAGCTTTAATTATAGTTAATGGACTGACATATAGTTAATGAACTGTCTAGTCAAGACAGTATAAACTTGGATACTTCAAATGACACCAGGCATTCATGCTTATGCATCTGAACCCCAAACGTTTGCTGAACTTGAGTTAGCATGACATAACTGAACAGTCAGCATGAACTGAATCTCTCTTGAGGTTCTTGACTAGACAGTTCATTAACTATATGTCAGTCCATTAACTATAACTATAACTATAATTAAACTATAACTATAACAACTATAACTACAACTCACCAGCTCTGGTTGAGAAAGGAGAGGTGTCTTTCAGGTTTAACATCCACCTGCAAGTTTCTAGGGTGTCTGAAACAACACTAAACGCCAAAGTTAAAGCAAACAAGCTGAGCCTTTTGTATTTAATAGTTCCAGCTGAACTTTCCTGCAGCAGGTTTACCCAGCTGCTTCCTGAACTTCAGTAATACATCAAGTCCACAACATCTTGTGGCAAGGTGTTCCACACAGCTCATGTATGTTTTGTGTGAGGACATGCTTCCTTTTCTTTTTTTTGTTTCTGATTCATCTTACTATGCTTTGCATCTAACAATTGCTCACTTCATTTCATTCTCTCTGATTCTTTTTTTAGCAGGAAGATTGAACAATTATTTTCTATTCAATTAATCATGATTTTGTAGACTGCCTTATTATCCAGTGACCTCTACAGCTACTAGGACTCCACACTGATGACCACATCTAGAATATCCCAGACATAATTTTTTGATAAACTTTGAAACACATCTTGCAGGTTCAATTACAACTTCCCAAACAACTTAGTTGCCCAAAAACTCTGCTCATTCAGTCTTGGCCAATTTCCATCTGCTTGATTTTTGAGGCTTTATTGTCTTGCCAAATTCTAACTGTCTTGGGATCTTTTATTTTTTGAGACAGTCTTCTACATTGTCTCATGCCCTGTCTACTGTCTGTCTTGAATGAAGTTACTTTCCTTTTAAGCACATATTTAAGTGCTTTTCTGAAATGATGCCCAAACTGCTAGTGTTCTCAACCAACGTACTTTCTTTTTCTAATTTTATTCTATTAGTTTATTTATTTCAATAAAATTATAATTACAATCACAAATATTAAAGCTAGAAAGACATTTTAAATGCAACTGGAAATCATTTCAAACTCAGTTTTGACTAAGATATGGGCTAGCTATTTGGCATAGTTTAAACAAAAATTTTGGAGACCATGCGTCTTTTGTGGAAAATCAAACTAAACAAAACATTTTTTCTGCCTCTTTAAAGGAGCATATATTTTGAAAACAAGACATTGTCTTTCCTAAAAAAAAAAAAATCTGGCCAGCAAAACTTAATGAAATTAACCCAGGCAAATCATTAGGCACTCTCATGAAGCCTTGCATTTAGATAGTTAGAAAACTTAAAGCAAAAGTTGAAGTTTAAAACCATAGAACCTATGATTAGGAGGGAAAAGAAAGGTTTAAAACTCAGAAAATCACACCTGCCAAGTTTTGTACAGATCTAGTAAGAATTCATGCTGATGGTCCTTTGGATGCCTATAGCTCGAACTCCAAAAATAATTTTAGAATAGAATATTTCAGTTGGAAGGGACCTACAACGATCACCTAGTCCAACTGCATTGTCCAAATGCCTCTTAACAGGCCTGGGACATCAACCATCTCTCTAGGAAGCCTGTTCCAGTGTTTGACCACCCTCTTGGTAAAGAAATGCTTCCTAATGTCCAGTCTAAACCTCCCCTGGCGCAGCTTTGAGCCATTCCCACGTGTCCTGTCACTGGATACCAGGGAGAAGAGCTCAGCACCTCCCTCTCCACTTCCCCTCCTCAGGAAGCTGTGGAGAGCAATGAGGTCGCCCCTCAGCCTCCTTTTCTCCAAACTAGACAAGCCCAAAGTCCTCAGCCATTCGTTCCTCATAGGACATTCCTTCCAGCCCTTTCACCAGCTTTGTTGCCCTCTTCTGGACGCATTCGAGGCCCCTTCTTAAATTGTGGGGCCCAGAGCTGCTCACAGTACTCCAGGTGAGGCTGCACCAATGCTGAATACAGCAGGATAATCACCTCTTTTGACTGGCTGGTTATGTCGTGTTTGATGCACCCCAGGGTGTGGTTTGCCCTCTTGGCTGCCAGGACACATGTTTTCTATTTTGTGTCAGCCTGATTAAATATCTGAAATATTGCAATGAGAACATTCAAGTTCTTGTGCGTAGATTTTAAAAAAAATATTTAAATACATAATAAGAATAAAATTTTTTTCAAGTGAAAAATACCTTACGAAATTATGAAACAGTGTGTTGCCTAAAGCAAAAACCAAATTAAACATACAGAGTAAATGGCTTATATATACACATATGTATATACATATATACATATATAAACATATATAAATATATACTTATATATGCATATATACATACATACTTATACACATACAGCTAGATAAGTAGATAGGCAGGTAGGTAGGTAGGTAGGTAGGTAGATACAAAAAAAACCCCTCATTGTCAAGAGAGACAGAGAGGCTTTGTTTATTAAATCTGGGTATTTTTTCATTTACCTTCCTCTGTAACATAACAATTAGGAGAATTTTAAGGGCCCTTCACAAGAAGTAGTATTTACCATGAAGAGGCAGAAAACACAGCTATACCTAACTCCTTAGAGATGTATCTTGGTTGGTGTTTTGTACCAAAACATTTCAGAAAAAAAGTACAGTAAAGTGTAATGAATAGGTCCTCTAGTTTGGAATGAGATATTCTCTTGACCAATGCTGAATATATTTCTCACCTAACATTCTGTTTGTTGTAGCACTGAAATCAATAGAAACACTTTTCTTCCACACAAATGTCTAAACTTACCTCGAGAAATGTACTTGTCTTGAACTGTAAATATTTTGCTTTAAATTTCCACACGCAAATTGGATTCTTCCTGATGAGTAAAATTAATTGAGGGTAAATGTAGTTTTCATATGTCTAACAAAAGATAAAAAAATAATAAATCATAAAAGCTTTGCACAGCTGCAAAATATCCATTACTGTATATAAAAACCTGTCTTCAATGTTCAGTTTGAATATTTTTTTCTTAGGTGAAATAGAATTGTGATTAACCATATTTTTGAAGAGTACCCTCAGTAAATGAGCAGAGAAAGTTGACAGCAACAGCTTGAAATATTTGATAAATAATAGAGGTTTCTCCATTCAAGAATATGACTGGGGCAGAATGAGAAGTATTAGAGACTCTCAGAACAGAAAAGATGAATTAAAAAAATAATGTACTTTTCCAAAACACTAACCAAGTATTTTAGGCACAGAGCACATAAAAAGCTTAAATCAGTTCTTCCAGTCTCCTATGTCTCCTATAGCCTCCTATTTCATTTCCTGAATAATAAAACAATAACAAGAACAAAAAGAAAACCCACACAAACTTCAGGAAGCTTTCATTATAAGTACACAAGTTTTCTTTCATGAAAGTGCTATGTACTTTCCATTCTCACCAGAGATGAAGTTATATTATTGAGAGCAATGCATCAAACTACACTAAATCTTTGAACACTTGTTATTACTGTTCCATGAAGGTGGACTAGAGTATAGAGAAAGAAGTTTTGTGCAGCATTATTTTTTTTCCAGTTCCCCATCTGGGACAATCTTTGTCTTTTTTCATTCCTGTAGCCTTAGAGATGGGGCAAAGTATGACTCCATCATTCTAAAAGTGATGGAAAAGAGAGCTGCGTTGATTAACTCACCTCAGTGGCTGATAATGAAAGAAGATGCTTTCGTGATTCTGGGTTTTGTGCTAAGGGTCTAGGCTTGTGAATGTTGTCATCACATCTATCTGCTGCTGCTGTGTGGTTTGTTGGGTTTTTTTTTAAATCTCTGTATTAAAATATGTTTTGGATTCCAACACATCTACTTACATTTAATATCTGCTTGGTTTAAAAAGTCATCAGTTTTTACTGGAATTTTTTCAGCTTATGAACCTGCTCAGAAATAGTGATACAATGAGAATTAGTCCCTGTCATTTCATTATGATTTTTAAGATGTCAGGGCCATGGTAATCTGTTACTCTATGGGGTTTAGCTGCAATAGTGTTGCTCATGTTGACTGTTTTACCACTCTGTTCATGAGGGAAATGCAATCGTAATCTAGTTTCTTCCAAACATGCTGATATTTCAGCCTGTGACTTGCTTACAGGACAGGCTGACCAGTTAGGAAGATGAAAAATTATTACTACTCGTTCTGGAACAATATCATTCAGTGTGACAGGGGAAATGATAGTCCGCACATGAGAAGTTACTTTTTTCTATATTAAGGCAGGTGTCACAACATGACTTTTGAAGAGCAATGTAAAAACAGTACAACAATTAAAATGGGCATGAAAAACATTCCTTAATTTTCTGAAATATATACATCCAAATCTTTTTATTTATTGATTTAAGAAATTAAGTATTCCTCAAGCTGTAATGAATAGCAGAAACAAGGTGATTTATTTATAGAAAGCTGTTATCAGTGATCATTTTATGGGAGATTTAGGCCTATCATCCCTATTACTTTCTGATACAAGTGGTTTAAGATTTTCCATGTTGCCTTGGTTGTGACAAAGTTATTCTCCATGGTAAATGCTATTGTTCTAAATGAAAACATGATGGAAACTGTATTACTGGAGTTTCCATAATGGTTTAGAAGAGAGACAGAAACTGAAAGAACAATAGCCTACAGATTAGGGCTTTCTGTGGGTTGCTGGATGCTAAGCTTCAAGTCCCTGTTGTATTTGGGGCAGATAACTGAACTTGGGTTTCCATCTTTTCAAGTAATCTACCTACCTGTATTTATCCTGGCATATATGCCTTTGCTACTTTTTGTGGAAAAAAAAAACAAATCACAGAATCATTTAGGTTGGAAAAGACCTCTAAGATCATTGAGTCCAACCGCTAACCTAACACTGCCAAGTTCACCACTAAACCGTGTCCCTAAGCACCACATCTACACGGCTTTTAAATACCTCCAGGGATGGGGACTCAACCACGTCCCTGGGCAGCCTGTTTCAGTGCTTGACAACCCTTTCAGTGAAGAAATTTTTCCTCACATCCAATCTAAACCTCCCCTGGCACAACTTGAGGCCATTTCCTCTCGTCCTATCGCTTGTTACTTGGGAGAAGAGAACGACACCCACCTCGCTACAACCTCCTTTCAGGTAGTTGTAGAGAGCGATGAGGTCTCCCCTCAGCCTCCTTTTCTCCAGGCCAAACAACCCCAGTTCCCTCAGCCGCTCCTCATAAGGCTTGTTCTCCAGACCCCTCACCAGCCTCGTTGCCCTTCTCTGGACACGCTCCAGCACCTCGACGTCCTTCTTGGAGTGAGGGGCCCAAAACTGAACACAGTATTTGAGGTGCGGCCTCACCAGTGCCGAGTAGAGGGGCACGATCACTTCCCTACTCCTGCTGGCCACACTATTTCTGATACAGGCCAGGATGCCATTGGCCTTCTTGGCCGCCTGGGCACACTGCCGGCTCATGTTCAGCCGGCTGTCAACCAACACCCCCAGGTCCTTTTCCAACAGGCAGCTTTCCAGCCACTCTTCCCCAAGCCTGTAGCGCTGCATGGGGTTGTTGTGACCCAAGTGCAGGACCCAGCACCTGGCCTTGTTGAAGCTCATACAACTTGCCTCAGCCCATCGATCCAGCCTGTCCAGGTCCCAAAAACCTTTGTATTTCTTTTATAGCACACTAAGAAAACGATGTTAAACTTGAATTTTTTTCAAACAAAAGAATATTCTAGTTGTAGAGACTGCTCTACATTTTCCTGTCCACCTTAAGCATATGGCCAGATTTTTAAAGGCATTTGGATGCCTAAACTCTGTTATGCCTGTAGGGGAGAGTTACTGTGAATTTTATAAACCTATTCTTAGATTTCTTTTCTCCTAAAGTAACAGACTCAGTTGGATAGCTATGAACAATTATTCCTTGCCGGGTTTAGAAAAAGGGTCTCATCCAATTTCTACAATTTGCAGAGAGTGTCCAATCCATGCGTTCTGTCACTATTACAAGCATATTCAAACTGGGTGCAGTTTTTTCAGGCAGATTGGTGTCATTGATTGTTGCCTTGTAATGGTATAAAGGGGACCGTTATAAAAGGCACGTAACAGAGGAGCAGGTTTATTCTAAGTGCTATAAAGGAACTTCCAAATTCCAAATCTGATCCGACATCTAAGTCTTTAGGATTCTTCATATTTATCATGCACATCTGACAAACTAGTCTGATCAGTCCTACTGCAAATATATGAAAAGTATATTTTTTCTGAGCAAGTTTCATTATTAAAAATAAACTTGAACTAGTTTGTTAACAATGAAAACTCTAGAAGCACTTTTGTGGTAAGCTGTATATACAACTGATTACGTATTCAGGATAGGTAATATTACTTATCCTTGCAAAAATGGACAATTGTAACTGAGTTTGGGCAGAGAGAAAAAAAGTAGTATGTGAATTTGAACTTAAAAAACTCTTTAGCTAGATAATAAGGCTTTGTCTATACCCATGAACTAAATGTGTATAGGACTCATATAGCACTAAAACCAAGTGGCATGGAAAATTTAATCCCTCTTGCCCTCTAAGACAGGGTGGCTATATCCACAATGACTATTTGCTTACATGTCTCTGCTTCATACTTCCTTACAGCCTGTGACTGGAAATGGGTTTGGAGAGTTCTGGTTAGCTCAGGGCAAAAATTGCCAGGGGCCATTCTGACCATATAGAATTGCAAATTATCTCTTTTCAGCAGCTCAGAACACTCCCTCGCAGTGCTTAATTAGTAATAAAGATGTAATAAAAGATGCAAATCAATTCTGTACAAGCAACTTTGATTTTTACATTTTATTTTTTTAACTGGTTGACTTTTCAGTCAGATAATAATGCTCTAACACATTTTTGCTCTTATGTTTTTTGCAATTTTTTTGTCTAAAAAAGCAACTGGAAGAAACCACCCCAGAATAAAAAGACATCCCATAGTTTTTTCCCTCATTTTTCATACCGCTACTTACATTGACTATCAGTGGGTCTTGAAGTTTCAGATCTACTGCAAAAACTCTACTGTTTGAACTAAAAGATAACAACATGAGAAGGAAAACAACAAATTCTCTATAGCAGCAGTTAGACAATCCCACTGTCTCTCCAATTCCAGAAGATAATTCTCCTTTTTAGTGCTGGTTTTGGTACTCATTTAACCCAATGATAATTGATTTTGTTTGATCGCTCTTTTCAGTCATTTTCAGCTGGTTTCAAAAATTAACACTTTTAATGTACTTCTCTTTCAGTTTCCACCTTGTTCCCACTCCTTCACCTTTTCCTTTCTAGCTTCATGTCAAAGTCGATTCGCCCCACCAGCTGATCTACTCCCTTTCATCAGATTCCACTCTATCACTGCTCAGCTACTTTCTTCATTAGCAAGTCTGATTTTCCTGTCAGTCCCACCACCTCCCTTGTCACTTTCTTCTTTTGAACTGAATGGCCTTTTCCAGGCAAACAGTTTCCAGTCTTCCCCGTATTTCCTTCAGGTTCCAAGTTCTTTTTTCCTTAGTTTCACAGTTTTGGTATCAGTTAATGCCTTTAACCAGTGAATTTCCTTCTCAACAAGATATTTGTTTCCACTGCATTTGAATCAGATTATTTCTCTGCCACAAATCTGTGCTGTCTGATGCCACCACTGTTATAAAGGGAAGATCACCCTTGTTTTTATTGATGGTGCTTAGACTATGGTATGAATTCCAGCTCAGCAAAGGACACCTAAGAATAGTAGTTTTGGAAAAAAGTCTAGAGGGAAGTTTTGAATTTGCACCCATGTTAAGCAGGAAGCATGGTCAGTTACCTGACTGTAAAGGTGCAGGCAGAGTTTAGTCGTAACAAGGAGAACCTGAAGAGAATGGATTCTTCAGAAATGTTAAGTGACAAAATCAACTTTCTAATACATAAGTGTACTCAAAATTATGTAATTTGGCATAGGGAAATAGTATGCAATAGGGAAAAAGAAGATACTGCAAGTCACTAAAAGTGCAGTTTTTCAACCAGTGGAACCCCTTCATAACAAAACTTGACTGATGATCCCACAAGAGAAGATGTAAATGCAAAAGATGTAAATGTTTGGGAATGAACGTATATTTTCTTTAATCTCGCTTTCAGATATAGTTGAATTATTATGACTGAACATTTGCAAATAAATAATTGAATTGGAATTCATTCTGCAGCTGATACTCAGAGATTTTTGAACCTAAATAATTCAATTTTGGCAAGAAGGAAGCTTGTCATCATTAATGGAAGGTCCAGAAAGCCTTAATTACAGGGGATATTGCCAACACCAGTGAACATCTGATGGCAGAAAATATTAAGCTCCTTTCAAGACATATAGTACTACTCAGGAATTATTCAGGATACATACTCTTATTCGATATGTGTTCAAGAAAGGTACTTTTACTCAGTTTTAATAACTATGTGAAATTTGATATCTCAATAAAGGAGCTCTGTTAAATTTGAGATGTCATATACACTTAAAATCAGCACATGATTCTAGAAAAATAGTGTGCAAGACAGTGGAAAATGAAATAACTTTTACCCCCTGCAGAGATTAAATTTACAGAAAATATTGAAGAAAATACTATAAACACAGGTTTGACCTGTATGTAGAAGCAATTGGAGCAGAAATAAAATGAGACCCTCAGATGCTCACTTTGCTCCTAATAGTCCTACTATCCACTGTTCTTGATGCACACAGTATTTTTGCATGCACTATAGAGGGAGAAAGCAGGAAGTAAATCAGTTATTGTAATATATGCATCACAATGTACTTAAAAAAAAAAAAAAGAAGAAACAGATGTTTCTTGTGCAGGTATAAAATTCAAAAGGATTATAAAACTATCAAAGAACGTGTAATGAAGTGTAGATTAAAAAGCGCAGTCTTGTTGTTACAACATATGTTCTGAAGTTTCATGAGATAGGATTGTATAACACTAGACATGTACTCATGAAAACAAGGAGATTGAAAGCACCTGCAAAAGAAGTGTTCTCTTTATGTTTGAAAGGTACAACCTGCAGAAGGGGATGAATGTAGCATTAATGTGCCATATGAGTTGTAGAGTTGGACTGATGCATAAGCATCCATTATCCAGTTCTCTGCAACTGAAAGCCACTTTGACTGAAGGTCATTATGAGCAAGATATAGGTGTCAACAGTTCTTGGAATTTCTTTTGGTAGAAACAGTGCCAGTTCTGTCATATATCAGTTTATTTTGATTAGCACTAAAAGGAAAGGACTCATTTCAGATATGTCATTATTTTCCAGACCTTTTGCATAAGATCAATTTCAATTACAGATGGAAGGATCTGCCAGTCCTTGATTATTGTGCCTAAACACATGCCTTCATGTACTTCTGTGCTAACTAGACACAATATAGCTGTCTAGAAAAAATTAGATTTACTTAACAGGTTATGGGTATTGCAATAAAATCCAGGTGTCAGTAACATATCTACATCAGAATGTTATTTTTCATTTTATCGTCATCATGCACCACTTAGGAAGATACAACAAAACCTGAGTTTTTAATATCAGTGCTTTGTCCAAACTTACATGATCATAACTGTAACCGTGTGATGTGTGATTTACAGCAACTGATCATAAAATATAGACATAGAAAAATAATAAATACATTGTAATCCAAGAATGAGAAAAATATGAGCTAAAAAGTTATGAAAGAGAATAGCTTTGTTATGTATGAAACATTAGAAATTCAGAGTGCTCTTGTACACACTTCCATATGGTTACAGGCGAATATCTTCAAATTATTACACAACTTGTGAAATGAAGAAAAATAGGAACCTGCCTTAACTCTTTCAGACAACCAGTATATTATTTTCTCTCATGATTTCACGGGTGCTTCATCAACATCCATCATCATCCCATTTATGAAAGCCAAGGACAGCAGGCAGTCAGATAATCAACAGAACTGCACATTCTTCCAGACAGATACTGGATCTAATAGTCAGACTTGGAAGACATGTAGAAACATTTTGCTTCTGATAAATGCTCATTTGGATATTCATCTGGATGAGACATCTCTTCATGCCAACTTAATTGTCACTCTGTGAAATTGCTTTGTCCACAGGCAAAGAGCAAGCCCAATTATAAACTAATAATGTCAAAGAGCAGGAATATCTATGATACCCATAAACATTGATAACCAGAGATGGACCACGCAGAAAACGCACATGAAATACAAACATTGTCATGATGCCAATTCAAACCAATTTTGGTTAATACCAGAGTGGAAGACAACTAGAGTGGAATTCTTCTATGCCTATATTGATAGGTACGTAGCATCTTCCAAGGTATACAAGGGTATCCAAGATATGAGGCTGATAGTTACAACACAGGTCTTACAGGAAGTCACCATTCTTCTAGACTGACAATAAGTAGCTAAGCAGGATACCTGACCGTGCCTGAAATAGCCCTTAGTATCTGTATGTAGGCGACTGAATCACACAGTGTGTGTCTATATTCAGGAGACAAGTGCTGCTGTTATTTTACCAGATGAGTGATTCCACAGCTGGGATGCACAGAATATCAGAAAGGCCCCAGGGACTTGTTCATTCCCAGGGGTATTCATCCCTTACCCTAGTTTCTCCCCTGCTGTGTGGTTCTACATGCCCAATACTTTCTATGGCATTATGCGAAAGGCCTCCCTCCGTAGCTTGCCGGTCTATGCATCAAGGCCTCTATTGCAAAAGCACATGAGGAATGTGGGAATCCATATTATGTTTGGTTCCATTCTGAGCTCCATTCAGAATCCATGTCCCATCAACTCCATCACCATTCCTTCTAACTGCAGCAGGCTGCTTGGAAAATTTAAGGTGCTGCTTATGAAATTAGAATACTCACTCAGGAAATGGCAGAGAGTGAGTGCACAAGCAGATGTGCTAGAAAGAAAGAAAAAAAAAACACCAAAAAAACTAAGAAAAAAAACCAAAAAACCACCTAGCAATGAAGCACAGGGAAACTAAGTACAGCTGGAGCAGATAGAAAAGCATGTATAAATCCAAAGCATGTATCATGTCCAGGTTCAAATGTATGAATCACCAAGACGATTGCTTAAAAGCACTGTCTAGTATCTTTGTTTAGGAATTTCAAGAGCTGAAAGCTTCCACTGCTAGACAGGTCTGGCAGAAAGGTACATAGTACTCTTTGGCATCGAGGTATGAGAACAGCCAGACTGGTAGCAAAAGCTTGAAATAATTTCTGAAGATCCTATTCATCTAAAATATTCTCATCCCAAAGCAACACCACTTGGCAATTATTTTCCTCTGCTCTGGCTATTATTTCCCTTTGTTCAGTCCCAGATGTGCTCACAAGCATATGTTTGCTTGAATGAGGTTTTCCTTCTTTATCATATGCTGACACTTCATTTCTTCTTATTACATTGACTGACCAGCATGATCTTTCCATACTGCCTCTACAAGTCTGAGAGATGATAAAAAATCTCTCATGCACTGAGAAGAAATGCTTCAAGGCTCTGTTTTCTCATCTGGATTCTTCGGTTACCAATATATTCAGCAGTAATTCGGAGATCAGAATTGGTAAATTGTTTGGACAGTACCCAAAACATGTTTAGCCTGTACCAAATTTTCCCAGTAAATTCACAGGTACTGGGTTGGGTGTGCTGTTCTGGAATTGCAGGAATTGCCTGTGTCATGGAAGAGACCTGTGGGCATGGGAGACTGAATCCATTCTTGCTCCCTAGAAATTATGTAGATAGTGCTGGGCTTCTTTGCAGCTGAACACATCTTCCAGCTGAATACCATAAAGCTTTAATTTTTTTTAATTTTTTTTTTCTGTTAGAGGGCATTCTGTTGGAAGTTTGCCCACCTTAGCCTGCAATGCCTGCAGTTTATTCAGAAATTTCTTTAAAAAACAGTGGACTGTGGCCAAAGCTCCAAGGCAACTCTACCATGCAGACATCCCTTTATTATTGATTGTAAACGTGCCTTAGATGCCCAGGGTCTCTAGGCACAATTGATCCCATCATTCAGGATATCTTTGAAGGTCTGAAGTTTTGAACCTGTCAGCTGTCCAGCCGTCTCCCTAGTTTGTACAATTTTTGTCGTGTGGATGGACTCCTGTCCCCATTATCAACCTGGCACATGCAGCAGGCAGCACTGGGGCTGTTCACGCTCTTCCTGGCCACCCAGCTCCCAGCAGTCTGGTCCGAGTGTAGCTGTACAGAGGTGCTCGGCAGCAAGCTCACAGGTAGCTTATCAGTTTCTGTCTGTAAGTATTTGAAAGCCTATCTTCCTCAAGAAAACAAAACAAAATGAAACAAAACAAAACAACAAAACATAAAAACCGCAGCAGTTTTTTAAGTAAAAAAAATTATGAAATTTGTATTTCAGTTGGAGGGGGTTTTACATCCAGTTTCACTTAGTATTGAAACAAATGTAAAAAACTTTCCCCAAATATATTTACCTTTCAGCCGGGTATATAATTTGCCTAACATACATGTATACTCCCAGAAGGCAAGGTATACATAGATTTACACAATTAGCTGGATTAAATATTAGAAATCCCTCTTGCCCCCAGAATTTTTCTCCAGATGCTCTGACATAATTACATTCAGCTGAAAATATCCATAGTTGTTCTGTTGGCTAAATTGGTTTATTGCGTACTTTGAAATCATTGAATATTATTCCTGTTTCTTCCTCTGTGTGAATCCTTGATTTTATATTACTCGGTGCCAGAAACAAATTGAAATAGATGTGCTGAACACATGGATATGAAGCAGTTTGCCCAGTAATAATTGCTTCATGACAGTTTTCTATTCTTCCAGTTCTTCTCCCTTTGGGATAGCTTAGTGGTTTGGATAGCATGAATAAAAGAGAGACAAAGTACTGTCTCAAGCTAGATATTATTGCTGCAGACTTGATAAAATCTAAACATTTTTGAAATTATGGTTCCCTGAATAATTAAGTGGATTCCAAAAACCTCCAAACATTACTGATTTTTACTACACTTCACATTTTTTAAAAGACCACAAAAGAATTCCAGTCTTGGAGAGAAGTCAGCTTTGTACTGCAGTTGAAAATACTTCAGGGCAACGGTTCTTTTTAATACACTACTTTTCAACATTGTCAATTCATAAATAATTATGTAAATGTTACATATAAATGAAAGTTTTTTTAAAAGTAACTTTTAAGCTTTTATTGGCATCTAACAGAAATATTCTCTTGCTTAGATTTCAATACAAGACAAAAAGCAATCACTCAGTCTCTAAATAAATAAATAAAGACCAGCTGTTAATAATTTTTGCACATCAGCTAGTCATTGCTGTGTAAACCAAAAATAGATTTTGGCAGGGAACTATGAAATCTATTTAATACAGAGAAGTTTTAAAAAAAACTTACTTGAAAAAAAAAGTTTTTTTGTTTCACTAAGCTGTATTTTGGCAGCTTCACAGCAAGTCTGTTTGTCTAGAAAGCTGAAGAGAATTCTTCAAGTGTCATGTTTGCTCTAGGTTTAGGTCTTGATATTAATCTCTTTCTGTAGATGAAGGGGTCATTAAAAAAAAAAATTCTTTACAAATAACACTGAAATACTTCTGCTGTAAAGTTTCCATCAGCAGTATTTGTCTTACAATTTGGCATGGAAAGGAGAACTCAGTTCAAGTTTCATCAGGTAATGTGAGAAATTCATTATCCCTAACAGATTTAAATTACTCAGATTTAATACAATGGAGAGTTATATGTTACATTATGGTATTTCTTAATTACGGTGAATCCACAATGAAAGGTGTTAATTTTAACATTACTTTAGTTTACTAAAAATTCTTTCGAAAACAAAAAATACTTCAAGAAAAGTGTCCATCTCATTATACTGTATGATACCTTACATCTATTTTATTAATCAAACTATTTCTCTTAGTAGCTTTTTTAGTGTCTGTTAAGAACTGCCAGAGAACATTACTTCTGTAACACTGAAACAAAGCAACATACATATGGAGATGTCTCAGACTGAGACCTATAACAACACTGCGCACATATTGCTATGTGTATTAGAAGATCATAAATCAGAATAGATCTTATAACATTTTGGAGTACAATATTTTTAAAGTGGAGAGCAACTATTTCTATGGACAAAGAAAGAGTCAAAATAGTAAAATATTTCATACTTAAATAATTTATAACAACAATACTTAAATGTTGACTTTCTAGCTGGTTTTATGGTGAAAAGATTATATATTTCTTTTTTTTCTTTGTTTACAGAGCTTGTAAGAAAGTTAATCCAATAAATACAGATATATAGAAACCTGTACTGTGCACAGAAAGGGCTCCATAATCAAGACTTTTAAATTTTAATATTTCAGTAGTTACAGAAGGGTAGATATTGAAAGTATGTATCCTGGCACAAAAATATATCTGCTACTGATATATCTTTGACTAAATGTGTGCATTAAAAAAATTGTAAATTTACTGTATTTCTGCCCCATGGCAAATTTACAATTTTGTTCAGGGTAGGAATGACAGTGCACCTCACCAAAGAGTAATTACTTATTTCTTTTAAGTGCAAGATTTGCTAAAATATCAGCATTTTCACACTTAATGCTTGGAGGCAGCCGGTATGTCACTGACCTTGTAAATCCAGTCTTGCCGTCACTGGTAGACTCAAAAATGGATATAATGAATCTTATAATAGACTTACTGGCACATGCTCTGCTTTCCTTGACTTTCTGTGGATGCAGAGTGACCACTGGGCTGGGTTTTCTGGGTTTTCAGTCTCTTGAATGTCATGCAAAAAATGTTAGAGGCAGTATGTCCATAAATGCCTGTATTGTTTCTCTACAGGGACAGTGTTGTGGGGGGTAGCCATAATTAAACCAAGTGATGTGAACATGAACAAACTAGGTAATCATGCAAATCTTGCACCTTTCCAACATACACCATCCTTAATATTAATCTTGACTTTGTATAAACATGCCTAACTTGACAGTTGTAGGGGTTTTTTTTCCTTTTTTTCCCTTTTTTTTTTTTTTAGTAAGGAAGATGGTTCCTTGTTTCCCTTGCAAAATATCTGGAAATATGTCTGGGAACTCAAAAATAATTGTGTATTTAGAATAATGAAACTCCTTAAACCAAATGATCACCTTTAGTTGCATTTCAATTTGAGCCAAATATTTCAGAAAACCTGGGGCAGATTCTAAATCACATTGTTATGCTGAGACCACAGTATAATGGAAAAGATATTTAAAAAAAAATAAATCACACACAACTTCTGTTATACAAACTGTACGTTTGGTCTAGGAGATGCAGATTTGGGTAGACTTTTTTTTTCCTTCATACTCACCCCACAGGACAAAAATGCTGAGCACAGCCTAGCTGTAGTTTTAATACTGTTATTGAACAGTTAGACCACGAACTATTTTAAAATACCCTTTTAAAAATAGAGAGAAAGATATAGAACAGTTACACAATAGGCATGGACAAAGGCTACTCATATTTTATCATCTGTTTCTCAGGTTCTTAGCACCAATAAAGAACCCACAGAAATCACCTACACTCCCAGAAGTACAATATCTTTCTGGGGAAAGTATTTGCACGGAGGAACACTTTGAAAAATGTCATCTGAATACAAAACATTGGGAAGAGACTAGGTACAGAATTTCTAGTGGCTAGGTTGTGCTTGGAGACTCAGCTATGACAGTGCTAAGTGCAGTGCTTCAGGTAAGTGTCTGTCAGCATTCAGCTAGTAAAGCCCCATTTTCAGGAATTTCTCTCTTCAGAACTTATGAATTCATTTTGACACAAAAGTGCTCCTGACATAAGTAGTGTCTGATTATAGGAATTACTTTAATTTATTTTTAATTTTGTGTGGCTTTGAAAGATGATTGTCATTTACAAATTATAAAAGCTCAACAAAATATGTCAAAGTGAGAAAATATAAGAATTTTATGGTAAAAATTGAGTATTTGAAATGTCTGCATTGCTTTTATTTTTTTAAAAAAAACCCAACAACTGTTTCAAAGTACTCTAAGAATTAATAATCTGCTCCATGAGCTCAAGACAAGCTCATCAGGTCAGGCTATCTCGTTTGTGAGCACTTATATCTGATTTCGTATAATTAGAGAGTTTTCAGTTGGGGAGATAATGTGGAAGTCTGGCTAATAAGTATTAATTCCAGTTCAAGAGGATTTCAATCTGCGCACAGATTAACAGATCTACAGCCAAAAGGATTCCATTTTGGTCATTTAGTCTGATGCTGTGCATAACGCAGGCCACTGGATTTCACCAACTTAACACTGTATTAATATATCCACACATATTCCAGATGTGTCATCTAAAAATATGCTTGGGAATGTATGATTATTTAGATTTGTGTGCCTTCATTTTCCTGTTTACAATTTCTTTTCATGTCAGACAAAAATTTGAATGAGATTGACTAACTGTCCCTAATATGCTATTTTGTGTATTGCAGTTCCAGTGTAAAACAATAGGCAGTTTTAAATACCACAGTCTTCTTCCAAAAAGTCTAAATAGAATGCATCTGTAATATTTTTTCTTTGAATTTTCTATGTGCCAGATTTAAAAAAAATCTGTTTTACTGATGCATTATAAAAGAATACTAAGGTTGCAATTCACTGAATATAGAAGTGAAAGAATTTTTTTTACATTCAGAATTAAATCAGTCCTTAAAGTCCCAATTTTGTAACAATGCCTAACCATACTTTCTTAGGATTTTGACTGATATAAGGTGTAAAATATATTAGTTATCCACTGCCTATTTATAAATAAGACCACCTGTGTGGAGAAAACTGTTATATCATCTCCTTTATTTATGCTTTCACAGTCCATATGCAGAGAAAGCCACTAAAAATAGTTTGCACCTGGCGGGTTGATCACTGTGACAATAAAAGATTAAACAGCAAGATATCTCTCTGCTTTCAGTAATGCCTAGCAATACAGAGGATCTATTTTGTTCATTATGTGTATATCATTCAATGTGTTCAAGCATTATGAATGCCACACCTTTCTTTTCTTGCCCTTGAAAAGCGACTATATTATTATTAAATATGTCACAGATAATGTTTTATGGGAAGCAAAAACCATCGCTGAGAATGCAGAAAACTTACACAACTTGCTTAAAATAGTCAATCTTTCAGACATTATTTTTTCCAAGAAAATTCTTTTTAAAGCCATTTAGTACATATTTTTTTCCATCATATTGTTAAGAAATTTTTTTCATAAACCAAATATTGTTAAGAGTGATGTAATTCTTGACTATGCTGAAAATAATTGTGAGATTTTTTCTTTTCTTTTGCTTACAACAACTTTCTGCTTGATAGTAATATATATAAAACAATGTCTGTAGAAGCCTACATAGTCTTGGCTGATCTCAATTCCTTATATTGTAATATGAAATTCAAGGTTTAAATTGAACAGAGGAATAGGTTCCCATGGAAAAGACTAGGATTAATCAAGCAGGAAACATTATGTTATTTACAATATTTTCATCTGCCTTTAATCTCCACCAAAGAAATATTATACTATAAATCACATCTAGACTGAGTAGTTTAAAGAGAGACTTGGGGAATGGAAAGACTACAGCATAGGATGATTGGATCAAGCGGCAGGTGCACATTTCAGTGACAATATCAACACACATTTGGCTAAACTGTCAGGCTACTGAAATAATCTTTTGTTACGCATAAACCTGAGGAATTTCAGTGGTTTTCCTCAAATGGATTAGCATCTTCTGATAGGATTGTGTTCTCCTGCCCATTTGGTGGAATCAGCAAGTCAATGTAAGACTCTGGAAAGCAGAGGGGCATGTTCAGGTCCCTGTCAGAGGAGCTAGTTGCATTCACTTGCTACATTCCTACGCTGAGGTCATCTCCAGACACAGTCCTCTGCAGTAGTTAACGCTGTTATCCTTTTTCCCACACACTCAGTCTATATAGCAGGGAACAGAGCCACACAGAAAGTGCTCCGCTCTGTTGCCATAGAAGAAAAGAGTTATGCATCCCTGAAATTACTAGCATTTTATATATGCAATGGATAATTTAGAACTAAAAATAAAAACCTGGCCATCCACTTAAAAGAAAGGCCTTGACTAGCCCTTTTTCCTCTTTCAAAGTTGTGTAGTCCCAATACAGCCACCCTACTCTAAGGCTGACACCTAGAACAGTGAGAGAGGATGCTTGGGCTTCACCTCCTCAGGAGAACATGGACAGGAGATATTTGGGGGCAAGGAAGGAGGGAGAGAGACCCACCAACAAGCTCTTAGGAAGAATTCATAGAGAATAGCTTTCAGAAGGATGTCTGGAAATAGTTCTTAGTTTCCCTCCTCCTACCCCCAGACTTTCCTGGAAAGAGGTATTAACTCACTGCATATTGGCAACAGACAAATATCTCAAAGGTCTCCATTTCTTTGGGAGGACTGTGTTCCTCAGACTCCTCTGTTGAATGTTGGCTAGGAACATAGATGCAGTCCAAGAACAGCTGGATGCAGGATCTGTCTTTCACATATATTCGAAGACTAAAAACCAGCGTGTAAGTCCTTCATAATGACTGACCACTGTATTGCTGTCCTCAGATGCTTTCTCACTTTCCTCCTAGTATGTTCATCTGGAGGACAAAGTTCACAGCAATATATATAGATGAGTGGACCACAGCCATTCACAAGTAGATTGTATTCTAGAAAAATGGGTTGGAGATAATCCCCGGAGAGTACCCTACCAGCTACTGGCATGTACCACCAATGTCAGCAGGAACACCCTAGGGCTGGCTCTAACAACCTGCCTGTCTCTTCTAAAGCCCATAGCTGATACTGCAGCAGGAGAGGGCTGAGATGGGTGTGTACAACAGGAGGAATGGAGACTTGTGCTGTGTGAGGGACACTGTACCAATCACTCAACCAAACTGTGTGCCTGTGCGTGTGTCATACTCAGAGGAATAAGTGGAACAAGAACATTTTGCAGCTTTAGACACCCCTCTGGAAAGTAGATGAGTTCTTGAGGTGCTGCCTGGGGGCTGGGGGTGCTGAGAAACTTACACAAATTAAGGACTATTTTCAGACAGTTGCTACAGAGGTATTCCCATGTCCCCTATTCTAAGCTTTATTGGCCCTGACCAGCCTTACCTGTGGTTTCCACCCATGCCTTCTTGGCCATGGACCCAAGAGCCCCACTTCAGCTCAGTTCTGTGCACCTAGGCCTTCCTGAGCTATTCTGTGGATATAATTATCTCCAGTTCTGCTTCCTGGATGGCCTCAGACCAATGTGTAAGGAAACCTCTTCTCCAGTCCTGTGTCTGGCCCCATTTCCTGCTGTTGTTCCTGACTGGTATTCCTGGATGGACCTGGGTCTGAATCAACACCTCACCTTGCCTGGGAATCACCGGACAGTTGACAGAAACTGTTAGTGTCACTAACCCAGGCCTGCTCAGGTGCTGCAGCACTGCACCCCACCAGCAAAAGCATGGCCTGTGCTAGGGTCACCCTCAGTGCCCAGACAGATGTAGCAGCAACCCCTGGGAGAATTCATCTCACCTCTCAACCTTCTGTAACCCTGCTCGCAAACTCAGAGCTGTGTTTCTTGACAGCTTTCTTGGCAAAGTGAGGAGACACCATCTTGATCCGGTGTCTGGGAGGATGTTGGAGTTTGATACTCTTCTTCTGCTACACACACTGAGCATCTCTGCTGTTCCCTAATTCCCTGCTGACTGTGGTAACTGCTGGAGCATGACCAGAGTGTACTGAACATGTCCTGGGACTGTGTGGAGGAGGAGCATGACATGATATGACTCATCCATGAGCCTGAAGGAAAGAGAGGGCACACAGGAGGAGAGCACACCACCAGGGAGGAAAGAGATGTCATGACTACCACTTAAGCTAACATCACATTCCCAGACTTATAGTTTTATTGACTTATTAAAAACCTAGAGTCTGCCTTTTCAGCAGTTTAGTTCATGTGCTTATTCTGCTGAACTATTTTTGGAGAATTTCCTTTGTCATTTAACTTACATTAGCTTTTGAATGCATTCATCCTTTCTGCTCTAATTCTGCCTTTTTAGTTGTGTAAGATTTTCCACCTTTTCATGCCCAATTTCTAGTTTGTGTAACTTCAGTCTTGGTCTTCTTACACTTGTTGTAGGTTTTGAACTACTAGTTCAGTAGTCTACTTTTCTTAATGTCTCCATTGCTGCCTTACCTTAAGGTGTGACCTCATCTGCCAATTTTGCCATAAGCCTTTAAAAAATGTATATCAATTGTAAAATAAAAATAAACCCAACCTGGATATAGTTTCCAAAATTAAATGTTTTAAAGTATACAAGAAGTTATTTTAACATTTAGTGTGTAAGAGAAGGTCTAAGTAAATAACTCACTTCTTCCTAACCCATAGGCTTTTTTCACTGTATAGTGATTTTTTTTTTTTTTTTTTTTTTTTTTTTTACTTTAGGACCCAGGCACTCTAATCCTTCACCCTATACACATGCTAATTTCCTTCGGAGCTCCTATCAGGAGTCCCTCAAAAGGGAAAGGCCCAATTGTCCTGAAAAGATAGCTTGCTTCAGGACTGACTGTATTGCTAGAAATAGATATAATTTGCACCAGGTTTTGCTTTTTCCATCCTGAACAATCACTCAAAACTATGCCAGTGACTTCATGGCTTCTAATCTTTCCATAAAATCACAAATCCCTAGTGTCAGGCTGAAAAATGAACCTCTGGTGGTCTGTGAAGCAGTCCTCTCATTATTCAGTTGCCATTTTCTGGAAGAGGACCATTTAAAAACAAAAACAGTTTCAGGGCACCAAGGGCTATCATATGCTTTAAACTGTCTCATATCCAGGCTCTACTCCACTGGAAGGATTCCCCTCTCTACTAATTCCCAAGAAATGACAGCTATGCTAAGGTAGGCACCTCAACTTAAAAAAACTCTAGGAAACTTACATGAAGGACAGGTATGTGAATTATTGTTCTCATGTTGTCTGGCATACATTCATAAGCTTTTGGATACAGGCTTCTTGCAAAGCTTTCTCTGCTGCACTGCCTGTGGAATCTGAGTCCAACCTTCCTTCTCTTCATCTAAAAGAAAAAAGTGAGTAGTGTTGTCTGCCAAGGTCATTCTGTTACCATCTCCCCTTCTCCTGCCAAATGCTGATGCTTCAACAGAGAACAGGAGTGTGGTGGAGGAGGTGGTCCTGGTCTGTTGGTACTTACTTAGGTTCAGGAAGAACATTTATGCTTAAAGGACAGTGAATGGTCAGGATAAGAACGTAGCTTAAAAGGAAAAGAAAGCTCACAGAATGACTCCGCAGTGTATCCCCTCAGTTCCCGTGACTCACCCATACATGAAAAACTAGCGTCTTTAACATTTTCACATGCCTCTTCACTGACAATGGTACAGCTCAACATACCATGTCCCACTGGAAGTAGCTCTAAAGCCAAGATTAGTGCCTCCCAACCAAAAAAAAAAGGTGCAAACTTATGGTGTCTTTAACTTACAGGTCCACACAGAGTTACTCTAAATAAAGGTCACCCTTCTCTCTTCTCTTCCCTTTGCTTTTCAACCCTCATTTATTGTTTACTCAATTCTTTCTCTCTTGGATCAATATCTTCAGGCTAAAAACCTAAACTGTAAAAGTTCAGCTGTTTCTCATCCATCTGTGCTCCTGTTCTTTTTGAAAAGCTGCGTTGTGACTGAAAACCTGTTTTGAAAATATATCTAAATTATCAAATTAACCTGAAATAGCAGTTCAGTTTCTTCCTTTATGCTTAAGCTAGTTAAGTAAGTTAAGTTAGATGGGCCTTCCCCTTCAGTTAGAAGTAAGGAGCAGACACGGCTTATGTATTTTTAAGAAGAAACTCTTGAAACCATATAGGTTTTCTTTTTATTTTGGCTTCCCTTGTGTCCACACTACCGATCCGGAAAACAAAGAAATCATCTTTTTTCCTCAATCTTTCTCTTCCTTTTTCCACGTCATCTTGAGACCTGTTATTACATTACTCGCTTTTTTTGTTACAAGCCTGGAGACTGATATCTTGCTTTCGTTAGAAACTACTTTCCCCCGGTCAGTCGACCAGAGCCAATCAAGTCAATGGTCAGCCTTCTTAGGCTGTGGGAGCATGAAGAGGAGAGCAGTTTTTTTCTGTTCTGGGACAGATGCTTGGGAGCCAAACAGAAGCAGCACTATTTGTGTGTTGCTGAATGGGAACTGTATATTTGCATGAAACCTGCATATTGGTATGAATTCTGCAAGGCCAGCGTTCCTAGGGAGAGGTAAAACTGCTACAGGTACCAGGTTTAGTCTTTGAATTGCCCCAAGGTTATCTCTGAACTTAAAGAATGCACTTATTTTGATGTTTAACTGTCTATTTTTAGTGACTTTAGATCAAAGATCTTGTACTTGTGGGATGCACTGTGACACAAGACTTCCTATGACATTTCATAGCACCAAACACACCGAGGGATGCAGATAAATATTCATCAGCAAGCACCACAGTATTTATCACAGGCAGCCATCTAGCCTGAAAGAAATTGAAATGCTCTGCCGGAAAGGACTATCTCTGAAATGAAAATCGGAGAGCAAAAATTTCTATGAAAAATTGTATTTTTTAAACCTCATAATCTGACTAGACAATGCATTTCTAAGAAAACAACAGGAGCTAGATTCTTTTCAGTCATATGCTTTTGATACATTTTCAACATAATAGCAGAGCTAAAACTTGGGGAACCAAAAGTTATCCCAGAAAGGAAGAGAAATCAGTGACCGAAGATAATCTCTGTGTTGCATTCTTATTTATAAGGAGAAAAGCTGTGCTTTTGTTTACAGGGAACAAATGGAGACAAGGATGTCTACCTTCTTTACTGCTCCACACTTCCTTTTTTGTAGTAATCCTGTCTTTGATGTGGGTTTAGGTCAGATATCAACAGTGGATTATACGTTTTTCTCAGTGTTTCTGGGTGCTTTACGATGTTATGGTTAGCTGACAGCTTAAGTCTTTTCCCAGATTATAACAGCAAGACCCTTCTTCCTCTTGCCAGCACTTATCTGACCCCACTGTGGGGTGGTTCTAAAAGTAAGCTCAAGCTGCAGTAAAACTAACTCAGCAAGAAAAATCATGGATCTGATGGCTCACCTCTGGGAACAGGTACACTACAGGGATCTTGCATGTCCCAGTGCATGGCAACAGGTGGGTTTATAGCCCCCACCTGGCAGACATGATGAGGAAATGACTGCAAGCAGTCCTGCCTTAAATCAGCTTAAATTGTGGAAATATGTCATTAAATATGCTTTACAGCAAAAATTAAGTTGGACAGTTTAATGTATCAGTGTTTTGGGGGATTAAGGTAATCTACAGGCTCTTTTTCTTTTAACAGAAAGTGGAATGACTGGAATTCTAGGTGGACTGACCTGAAAAAAATTGCCAAGGTTACTTCATCATCTTAACAATGGAAATTGGTTTAGTTCAGATTTCTCTTTCAGAAAAAGACTGATTTTATACCTTCATTTTAAAAACAGCATCCAGACAAACAGTAAAATAATGAACTGCTACAGTGAAATTGGGCCATAAATCTTGGGAATCAGAATGATTTAAAAAAAAAATTGAAAAATATTTCATTTTCTTAATGGGCCTAATTGGTACCACTCCATCTCAACCCAAGTTCACACATTACTTTCAGGAATTTCAGTTCAAATTCATCTCTCTCTTCTAGATGGTAGTTTTGTATAAACCAGAATTGTTGATTAGAAACCTCCTACAGCAAATTGGAAAAAAAATTAAAAAATAATCATGTGGGTAAATTGTTTCAAAAGACTGTGATTTATATGGGACATCTGACTTATAGGAAGGAAATTAGTACTGATCAGATGGAAATTCAAAGAATGAAGAATTTGCTTAGTTTTACCCAGTCTGATTTATGGGACTTTAGCCCTACTATAATTTTGTATTGATTACGAAGCCTTTGCATAGGTTAATGATAAAGGTTAAAAGTTCCTCAATAGTGAAAAGGATGGATTTCTTCATTTAAAACAGGCATTATTGACAATGTTGATTCCAGCACCCTAGAGCATTGAAGTTATAATGAACATGTCTTATAATTAATATGGATTTAGAAGCTATTGCGTGAGAAAGCAATAAGAATAGATCTAATGAAGGTTACTGTGGTTCTCTCTACCTCAGTCGAAAAATACAGTTATGTTTTAGTCTCTGTATGCAAAATAAAACCGTCTTTTAGACATCTAATACTTTGCTATATGCTAAAACTGACCTACAAGTAAAAAAGTATACATTAACCACTTCAACAAATAATGTTATCTCTTTCTGATTCTTAAGAATGCAAAATAAATGGAAATGTTTTGGTTTGTGACACCATTTGTTTGTGTTACATTAACTCATAAAAGCTTTGTTTTCTAAATGGAAATACTGAGTTCATTAATGTATAATATGAAACAAATGCCACTGTCAACTTTCAAAGAAAACTTTCAAATACTAGACTAGAGACTTAATGTCTGCTGCTCTTGTAGTTAAAATTACTTGCCAGACTTATGTTAAGATCATTGGTTGCACTCTATTTCTCATATATACAGATTTCATAAAATATGTGCAGTTAAACATGATATGTTGGATTTATTTCCTAATATATGGTTAACCATGCAGAATTCTCTTAGCTAATGTCATTAGGCAGACTTTTTAATTGCTTTCTAACAATAACAGCAATACTATTCCTTTGTTTGTAGGTGAGATTACTTGCATCTTGATATTCCCTGTGCATTTATAATTGCTATTTGTGTTGATTTGTGTATTATTACAATGATCATTAGAACATATAAAGTCAAAAAGGAGGATTTTAGATTAAATTATTTCCTCCAAATAAGTACCAATTTAGTACATAGACAGAGAGCAAAAACTAGCAACAGCTCAGTACACTGTGTTTCAAAGTTCTTACCTGCTGTCATGGTTTAACCCCAGCCAGCAACTAAGCACCACACATCCCCCGGTGGGATGGGAGAGAGAATTGGAAGAGTAAAAATGAGAAAACTCGTGGGTTGAGATAAAGACAGTTTAATAGGTAAAGCAAAAGCCACGCACGCAAGCAAAGCAAAACAAGGAATTCATTCACTCCTTCCCATCGGCAGGCAGGTGTTCAGCCATCTCCAGGAAAGCAGGGCTCCATCACGTGTAACAGCTACTTGGGAAGACAAACACCATCACTCCAAACGTCCCCCCCTTCCTTCTTCTTCCCCCAGCTCTATATGCTGAGCATGACGTCATATGGTATGGACTATCCCTTTGGTCAGTTGGGGTGAGCTCTCCCAGCTGTGTCCCCTCCCAACTTCTTGTACACCCCCAGCCTACTCGCTGGTGGGGTGGTGTGAGAAACAGAAAAGGCCTTGACTCTGTGTAAGCACTGCTCAGCAGTAACTAAACATCCCTGAGTTATCAATGCTGTTTTCAGCACAAATTCAAAACATAACCTCATACTAGCTACTATGAAGACAATTAACTCTATTCCAGCCAAAACCAGCACACCTGCATCATGCTACAGCATACTACATTATATGGACAGTGACATAGTTTTCCCTGGGGAAACTGGTGAAAGCTCTGTTACTTAAGAATAGAGTGGATAAAGTGCAAGAAAGTTACTCTGAGAGATAAAGAAATCTAATGATGGCTTCATTATCACCACACTTCACATGCGGGCACAGAAATCCCAGTCATTGATGATCTCTGTTTGTGGAGGCAAGCTAAATGTAAATTTTCAGTTGGCTTGGCTCCTGAGTGAGCATCATCTCCCTGTTCTACATCACCTTGTGGCATATAGATCAGGTTCAGTCCTCTGGTATTCCTACTCAAGGTCCTGCCTGGGATCTGATACAGGTTTCCTGAGCTGCTTTTTTTAGGAACAGCCATGAAAACCCATAAGATTGCATTTCACTGAAAGAAATGACTGGCCAATTACAGAGGTGAGACTCATGCGGACATTAAGAATTTGGTGCTAGAATTTAAATCACAGTACAGAACCTTCCTATGATACTAAGCAATTCTCCAAATTTCACTGATTTCACTGGCTATGTCTACGCTGTTAAGTAACTTAGCTTGTGAGTTGTCTCGTGGTTTCAGTTGCCGTTGTCCACATTGCATAAATGTTAGTTCACTCCGTGGCTCAGCATTAAGGAAAACCATCTCTGTCCCTCCAAAACAAACCTCAAGTTCTGTGGATAATTCATTCCAAGAACTGCTTCCAAATGGCAACACAAACCAGACGGCCGAAGGCTTGGATTTCTCTGCCCTACAAAGTCCCTCAACAGCAGGGTTTTTATTTTCAAAACACTCTTCCATGCCTGGATATCATATCCCCGAGCCTGTAATGCACTCCGTCAGTTTCGTGTTATAAAAACACCACCTGGTGTGTTGCAGCACAACCCTCATGTTTTTTTCAGGCACTTTAAACTCAAAACAAACAAACAAACAAAATGATAACTGGGTCTTTGAGTCAAGGAGACCACTGTGTGTGGCTTAAAAGAGGTGCAGGGCATTGTACTGTGTAGTGGAGATTTGTTTAGCAGTTTCTTCTAGGTATTGCTATGTCTGAGCACGGTAGACATAAGCCACTCAATGCCACTTTGCCTGAAGGATCTCCTTCTGGGATGTGTATTTAGCTATATAAATATAGCTGCAATGACTCTGTACTTTAGCAGGAAACACTTTCATGAAGTACTGGCTTCTCAGAGATGTTTGCACACATCAGACATTCATTATTTTCATGGCAATATGGCAGCCCTTCATCCTGCCCTTCAACACCAGATGCTGAAACCAAAAATATTTAAAGGCAGGGGTTTAGGTATAAAATTGAAAATATAAGAGTACAGGCGAAACAAATATGAACTCAATGAATACCCCACTTTTTTTTTTTTTTTTTAAGTTTTCCTACCTAGAATTTCTAAAATGTAATCCATTTGCCAGAGCTACATGATTTGGCATTTAGTTTTGGTTTTCCACCAAAGATATAAAGCATAATGACAGGGAATATGTCAGAAAATATTCACTGGTCACTCAGTGGTGAACCTGTTATGTGACTAAGTGTAGGATTCATATATCCAAATTCAGACTAAATATCTACATCTGAGTACTCCATCTTCTTCTGCATTTACTTATTTCTCTACATTCACTATAACGGGAGCTGCAGTAACTAACTTTGATGCAGGGCAAGATTCAGTTGTCTAAGCAGAAGTGCCAAAAGCTACTGGAGATGCTCTAGGATGTCCAAGACATTCCTAAAGGGTTTTGTAAGAATCAGGCTTCTTTTGGATGGGCAGCTGTATGCCAACTGCAATACCCGCCTCCCCTGCATCTAAAATGTCTGTAGTTGGCTATGTTTCACCAACTGAACCCTAGCTGTAGATGCAGACTGTACAGATATGAAAAACTAAGGGGAATTAATCATGCCTTACGTATCATCTGTCATTATCTTCTTAAGCTCACCACTTCAGCATCAGCATAATGCTACTTTATGCTGCATTTGGGATGGTGCTCGCATTTAGGCTTATCATTTCTGACACAAACTGACCCATATAACCACTATAGCAAAGCAGATGAAATTCAGTTCTGCAAAAATATGAGCTCATCTGTGATTTTAAAAAAGCTGTACTGAATTGTTTTTAATGGATGTATTTTAAGGACTCTGGCCTTCATAGTTAAAAATGATCTCATACAACTGAGGAGGTGTAAGCATATTTTCACTTAGTTGTTTTTTTATTTTGGCTTTTCGTTGCTTTTGGTTTGGTTTCTTCTTGCATAACGCAAAGTGGCTGTAGAAAAAGTAGCATGAATTTATGAGAATTATGAGAATCATTCACTCTACTTTACAAGGATAATAAACATGTATCCCTATGCTCCAAGGCACACTTTAATCACTGAATGCCAGAAGTTAGGGGTCCCAATGAACTGGTTATTTAAATTTTTCACTATATCTTATTATTTCTCCCACCTCAAAAGCATCAGGCAATGGTCACAGGCAGACTCAAATAATGAAACAGAGACATTATGGGTTTGGCAAAATCTATTCATTTTGGTTTTGAATTTTCTTTTCTCTTTCACCTTACCTTTACTGACAAGCTGTTGGAATTGACACAGTCAGATACAATAATTTATTCCACCCAAATTAAGATTTTAGACCTCATAGAAATATACAAGGGGATAGGAATCAAAACCATTTTACAACATACAATTTTAGTATCACTGAAGCCTGTTTTCTGTGCTAATTCATTAATTTCAATGATAGGGCAGCAGTTATATGTATACTTAGGTAACAATAGGTTCCATAATGCAAAAGCCTTCATTCATTCTAAATGAATAATGTTGACTCTTCTGTTCTTTTCTCATGAATCTTGTAGGAAACGGAGCTTCACTGAAAGACAAGAAGTTTGAAGTATTAAGAAATTCAGCTAAGCAAACTGATTTATAATTTGGATATGGCAAACCAATATGCAATGCTGGATAATCTATTTTTCTTTAAAATTAAAGCCTAAAAATCCCCAAAGCTTCATTGGAAAAATGCTTGGAAATTTTGACATTTCTTTAACCTCTGTGGATCAGCTGTTAATTTCTCCTTCATTAATGAAAACTAAACAAAATAAAGCAGAGATACATTTTTCACTAGGTTGATTCCTGACTTAATTCTTAGCAGAGATATCTCTTATATCACTGTTCACATCTTCAAAAGCGATGTAGTCAAAGAATGGTAAAGCAATGTAGGTTCCTTCCCTCTGTACTGCTTGTTAGTGAAGTCCAGTGGGGTTTTTTGTTTGCTTGTTTGTTCATGACTAGTGCTGAATTGTGAAACATTTAATACTTATAGAATCACAGAATTGTTGAGGTTGGAAGGGACCTCTGAGATCATCCATTCCAACCCCCCCTGCTCTTTTCCATTTCAGTTACTGTGCAAGGAGAGGGCAAAACTTGCACTACATCATAAAAATATACAGATTTCCTGAAGAGGGTGAATACATGCACTACTATAAGAAGGGCATATGTTCAAGCATAACATAGCATATGCTTTCCTTTTAGGGAAATCCCTTAGCTTTTCCAAGTATAGATGCAGTCATAAAAACATGAAAATGGCCTCAGGAAATTAGTCATTTACCAGGTACCCTTCATAATATAGATCTTCTCAGACATCTTTTCCTTCCCTCATTAAGACTTCATGGCCAATATCACATGAACTTCACATGGAAGAGTCTTCGAATAATAAAGGTAGTCCGTTGTTTCTACTTTTCTTTCTAAGCACTGGATACTCATAAGTATTTTGTGATGTTTTTAAGATTAATGGCTTAAACACACTAGCTGGGGAATGATCTGACATATACTGAATATTTTTTTCTCACATATAGCTACTGTTCAGTAAAGGAATCTATCTATTATTTAAAATAGGAAATGCAAGTTTTCACAGCAACCACTACGTATAAACTGAAGTATGTCTGAGGTATTTATACACAGTTCTGTGATCTAGTTAGTATAACTATGTTTTGAAATGTTTTCGTGATATTATGTAGTTAGGAATAAAACCTGGCAAAAAAACCCCAGTAAAATAAAGGGTTGCAAAAGATTGGCCAATCAAAAAAAAAAAGGTTTGGTAACTAATACGTCATTTTAATTTATGGAATGACAATGCAAAGTAAATACTTTTTTTTCTCCTCTTCTTTTTTGTTAAAATCAGTTAATGCACTTTTTAAAAGTTTATCTGCATAAAGTCGTTATTGAGATCTCATTACTGCGAATTGCAGGAATCAAACTAATACTGTGTCTTCCTTCATTCTACAAAAATATGTCAATATTAGTCAGTGTTGGTGTTTATTTGACATAGTAAGGAGATTGTCCTAGCTCGTGCTAGCTGCAAATTCCTGAACCCATTGCTCTGATATCACCGTCCCTTCGTCGATAGGGATGATGATCTTAATCATTTTGCTATTCTTCTTTTTGCCTTTGCCTACAAACTCTTCAGTTTACTTATCAGTTGCATCCAAATTTGTCTTCTACTTCCCCAAAATATTATCGCTCCTTACTGACATCTATAAACCAAGATGCCTACATGTCGTCCTTGTCCAGGTATCTCATTATTGTAAATTGCATTTCAAACTTCATATTTAAACATTTATCCACAGCACATCAGGTTTTTGGTCTATTCATCTGACCTTTATGTATTTCTTTAACGTCTCATAAAGCTTCTTCATGATCTTTCTTATGAATTTTGGGACAGAACTTCAACTAGTTATCAGTGCTTTTCTTCACAGCTCATGTGTTGTAAGATCCTGAAATTTAGCTTACATATAATGTTTGAAATAATTATTTGCCCATCTAAGAAGAATTTTGCATACAACTTCACAGGAGTACTGTCTTGTAAAAGCCACATTCTGCATTTTTTTCCTGTCTGAAACACTGTCCCATCTTTACTCAAATTCTTCCTCATATTTGAGGCCCATAGAAAATGCTTGTGCCATAAAAGCTGTATTTTGAATCTTCCAGAACATCATAAGAATGATGCACAGAGAGAAATCCAGTTCTTCCTCCTCTCTAAATCTTTGACAGGGTTTGTATCCAAGGGGATTCCCACAGCAGCTCATTTGGCAGCTTCATTTTCCCTTGAAGAGCCATGTTAGTTCTGATATATGTTACTCAGCAGATAGTAGATAATACAGCAAGGTGTTTGAGGTTAGACTACAGTTACACAAACAATTTCTGGTTTGGTTTCAAACTAGGCCATTATTAGAGGATGTTCCATTTAAAACGTTTAAAATGCTTAAAATCCCAGCATGGCCCTTGTTAGGCAAGCATCTACTGCTCAAAAGTCGTAGCCCATTTTTGTAACATTTTTACAATCTCAGTAGAAAAGCTCCATGTCAAATGAAAATCTTCCGTGACTTTAGGTTTGACTTTTCAAATCAAGGTTAAAGGCTCTTGCTGAATATTGGAAGGAAATTGTATTGTTGCTGTAGCTATTCTGGAGAACGTAACAGGTCAGCTCTCAAGGCTGCTGGTACCAATACCTCTCACAAGCTTTAAATATCTTTAGAAGATGTTAAAAAGCATTAGAAATACTCTGCAGCTGTTACACTGTAATGAGATACTGTAATATTTATAACAATGTTTGGTGAACTTCTTTTACTGATTAATTTTTTCTAAACCAGAGCAGGACAATACTTTAAATTGTAGCCACTGAGTTTCACAGCTGATGTTGGGGACAGGTATGTGATACTTGGCAGCTTTGTTTTATATAGGTTCATGCAAACATTATATTTGGATTTTAATTCCCAAGCAATTTACCTTCTGCTCTGCTGCAATTCTAGATTTTCTTCAGAAAAAAAACTCTGAATCTCAGCTGAAACTTCTGAATTTTACCATTTTCCAGTCAATATATTAGCTCTAGTATGATTTTGATGCTAAACTAGACATTTATCAGAGATCATCTGAAATATTTGAGAAACTTAAATACCTTTTCTATAACATAATTCCAGCTTCTAGCATGTGAGGAAAGTGAAACCAAACAAGTTTGCTTTTGGTTTTGGTCTGTTCTGCTACAAATGTTTGGATACCTCTCATTGCAAGTTTGCTGTGAACTACGAAAGTTAAATTCATTTCGAGGAAAGGATCACTTCCATTACTGATTATGATATATGAACAGTGACATATATGTTTAAATCCTGATGCATAATGGACAACAGAACCTATTTATTTAAATAGAAAGTATAGACTAGGTGTAGGAATTAAATTTATGGCTATACTTATTAGAAATGGCTAAAAAAAAAAAGACATAAGATTCTGGGGGGGGAAAACCACATTTCTGTTAAAATAGGCTATTTTTTAGGAGTGGTTTTCTGTTCAGTGGTCTTTTCACAGGATCATGTCTAAATATGTTTTTTGAACTTCTCACTTCAATAAAGTCAAAGTTGTGGCATAGACCTATGGGGCTGAATAGGTGAAAGGTTTGCTGTATGTTTACACTGCAATCCTAACAGTATATTCATTTAATGTCAGAGATTATATTAAATACTTTATGGCATTTGATTGATCAAAGGAAAATGTATTGGTAGGTTTGAACATTTTTTAAAAACACTCTCTTCATGGGAACTTCCAAAGTCTGCAGTTTTCATTTGAGGCTGGAAAGAAAAGGAAAAAAAAAAAAAAGATATAACATTTCCCATAAAATGAAATCTATTTTTTTCCTATTTTCCATAATATTGCCAATGAAATTTTCACTAGAAATTAAACCTGACTCTCCAGTCAGTAATTAATATCTAGTCACATTGCCTTCAGATTCAGATCACATACTCTAACTGAAACCGGCTATTTCTTTAACTGCAAGATCTAGGAATATTTTTCTTTTTATGATGATTATCTTTTATAATAAGTGATATCCTGGATGTTTAAGATAAGACCATATCTTTCACTGCTGTGATAACGTATCTGTAAATACACTGGGAAAAACACGCTTCGTTATACCTATAGCACTTGGTGAATTGCTTTGTTGTAGGGGCAGGCAACTCAGGAGGACTACAAGGATGTCATGAGGTTATGCAGGGAGCAAATTAGAATGGCCAAAGCCCAACTAAAACTTCAGCTGGCTACTGCCGTAAAAGACAATTAAAAATATTTCTATAAAGACATTAGCAACAAAGAGGGCTAAAGAGAATCTCCATCCTTTACTGGATGTGGGGGGAAACATAGTGAGAAAGGATGAGGAAAAGGCTGAGGTACTTAATGCCTTCTTTGCCTCAGTCTTTACTAGTAAGACCAGTTGTCCTCCGGGTACCCAGCCCCCTGAGCTGGAAGGCAGGGATGGGGAGCAGAATGAAGCCCACATAATCCAAGGGGAATTCGTTAGTGACCTGCTACACCACTTAGACACACACAAGTCTATGGGGCCAGATGGGATCCACCCAAGGGTACTGAGGGAGCTGGTGGAAGTGCTCACCAAGCCACTTTCAATCCTTTATCACCAGTCCTGGCTAACCGGGGAGGTCCCCATTGACTGGAGGTTAGCAAATGTGACGTCCATCTACAAGAAGGGCTGGAAGGAGGATCCAGGAAACTACAGGCTTGTCAGTCTGACCTCGGTGCCGGGGAAGGTTAGGAAGCAGATCATGTACAGGACAACCAGATAATCAGGCCCAGTCAACATGGGTTTATGAAAGGCATGTCCTGCCTGACTAACCTGATCTCCTTCTATGGCAAGGTGACCCGCTTAGTGGATGAGGAAAAGGGTGTGGATGTTGTCTACCTAGACTTCAGTAAAGCCTTTGACACTGTTTCCCACAGCATTCTCCTGGAGAAACTGGCTGCTCATGGCTTGGATGGGCATACTTTTCGCTGGGCTAAAAACCGGCTGGATGGCCGGGCCCAAAGAGCCGTGGTGAATGGAGTTAACTCCAGTTGGCAGCCAGTCACAAGTGGTGTTCTCCAGACTCAGTATTGGGGCCAGTCCTGTTTAACATCTTTATCAATGATCTGGACAAGGGGACTGAGTGCACCCTCAGTAAGTTTGCAGACGACACCAAGTTGGGTGGGAGTGTTGATCTGCTTGAGGGTAGGAAGGATCTGGACAGGCTGGATCGATGGGCTGAGGCCAACTGTATGAGGTTCAACAAGGCCAAGTGCCGGGTCCTGCACTTCAGCCACAACAACCCCATGCAGCGCTACAGGCTTGGGGAAGAGTGGCTGGAAAGCTGCCTGGCGGAAAAGGACCTGGGGGTGTTGGTCGACAGCCGGCTGAACATGAGCCGGCAGTGTGCCCAGGTGGCCAAGAAGGCCAATGGCATCCTGGCCTGTATCAGAAATAGTGTGGCCAGCAGGAGTAGGGAAGTGATCATGCCCCTGTACTCGGCCCTGGTGAGGCCGCACCTCGAACACTGTGTTCAGTTTTGGGCCCCTCACTCCAAGAAGGACGTTGAGGTGCTGGAGCGTGTCCAAAGAAGGGCAACGAAGCTGGTGAACGGCCTAGAGCACAAGCCTTATGAGGAGCGGCTGAGGGAAGTGGGGTTGTTTGGCCTGGAGAAAAGGAGGCTGAGGGGAGACCTTATCACTCTCTACAACTCCCTGAAAGGAGGTTGTAGCGAGGTGGGTGTCGGTCTCTTCTCCCAAGTAACAAGCGATAACACAAGAGGAAATGGCCTCAAGTTGTGTCAGGGGAGGTTTAGGAAAAATTTCTTCACCGAACAGGTTATCAAGCACTGGAACAGGCTGCCCAGGGAAGTGGTTGAGTCACCATCCTTGGAAGTATTCAAAAGCCGTGTAGATGTGGCACTTAGGGACACGGTTTAGTGGTGGACTTGGCAGTGTTAGGTTTGGGGTTGGACTCGATGATCTTAGAGGTTTTTTCCAACCTAAATGATTCTATGATTCTATAGGTGAGAGTTGAGTTTTTCACTGTCTGTTGAAATTCATCTTTTTAAGTACGGGAAAACCTCACTAATGCTCTGGAGAAATGACCCAAACCATTTTTTTGTTGTTTTTCTACTTACAAAACTTCCCTGAAAAAAACACCTTGATATATCCTCTTTGATGATCCACCAAACATCCATTCTGTGAAGTGTTGAGTGACTGATCTTTTTCTAGACAGGTTGCTGAATGTGCATGATAAGGAGTAGTTGTATTCCCTCCTTCTCAACATCTATTGTCACTCTTCCTCCTTGTATGTCCACTTGCATTGTACTCATAGAGCTAATTTTCACAAATTCCAGGCAAGAGCACTGGATCGATAAATCCACACAAAATAGCAGTATATTCTGCCGTCTAAGTACAGCAGCAAAGAAGACAAATTCATTCTAGCAGGTTTTTCAGACAACATGATTGACTTTAGCTGACTCTTCCCTTAATGCATTTTTTCAAAGCTACAGGAAGGAGATTTGAGTACATACAGCAAGTTCACAAAGATCAGCTTTGAAGTTGCTTTTAGAGAAGAGTATTTTTAACATAAGCACCAAAAAAGTTGTTCCTTTTAAAAAGGAGGATTCTCTGTAGCGTCTGTTAAACCAACTTAACAAAGAGGATAACACCATGACTAAAATATTTATACTTCATCACAGCCCCTTTGAATAATAATTAAAAAAAAAAAAAAGAATCACTAGTTTATTCATCTTTCTTAATGATACAGAGAGGAAAGAAGTACCTAAACAATGAATAATAATGCAGAAACTCAGACTGTAAAATCAATATGTCAGCTCAGTAGAGCTGAGCTTCTTTCTAATGCTGCTGTTCCAACAGTAGTTTACCTTCTGAATTATGTATGTATTGACCTAATTATATAAATATTGACTTTGCTTTGTATGAAGCCTTTTTCAGTCTCAGTGTAATTACAATGTCAATATTTGTTGCATGTAATAACACTGAATTTAGACTTGTTAATTTTGATTGATAGTGGCATGCCATAAGTTATTATATGGGATAAGACAGTTAGTCTAGAAGTATGCATAGCAAATACAAGCAGCTCACAATGCTACCAAATCTGGATGTGTCTCCAAGACGTTCTGTTTCTGATTGTTTAACCAGGCAGAGGGAATATAATGGGTGATCACATCCTTGTTCCATACAAAGCACTGTTTTGAGATGGAGAAATATTTACCCTGGTCCAAAAAATTACAAATATTCAGCCAGGAACTCAGTAAAAGGGTTCCTGTTTAAGGTTAGCTTTACAATTTTGCCTTACAATGTTGTAAAGTCTGTTTAAATTGTGCCAAAATGGAGGTTTTATATAGCAATGCGTATACTTTACTGCATGCCTTCCATCAGGTATACATTATTTTGGAATAATATTGGGACCCAGACACAAGCAATTTCACATTAATTTATTTCCCTTTTCTTTCAAATCCAAGAAAGATGTGAGCAGTGGACTTTTAGGTACTACTGGGACTTGCAAAACTGTTCACTTCAGTCTGCAAATGTTTGCTGAGATATTTTTCTACAAGAACAACTTTGTTCAGAGCTGGCAGACCTCTGAACTACTTTCAACAGTGAATAGCCATATAGTATAGTGTATGTTTCTAGATGCAATTATAAAGGATTTTGAATTTGGCAGTAACATGAGAATTAGAAACCAAACTGTGACAGTCTGCGTGCTGAGGATATTTAAATTTGTTCTAGCTATAACATGTTGCCAGTAGTAACAAAGCATGCATCATACTATATTTTCTTATTTGTCTCAGCAGGGATGCCAGACAAGATGAACCTCAGTGACGTAAAACAAATCCATCAAACCAACGATGGCAGCACTTTAGACACAACTGGAGCAGGATGTACAACAATGTCTGTTTATATGACATTTATGCTGATTAGTTTGGTAACACTATTTCTCAGTCTTTGGTAACTGTTTAGCTCTGGCTTGATATATGTGTCTCATTGTCATCTGTTTATCCCCACTCACAAGCCTGGAATAAGGGGTCTGGTGGATATAGCAATATTTATGATAACTTGTATAATATCAGCCTCTCTGATCTTAGGCCTGAATAGTAACAAAGTTGTTTCTGTATTATTTTTCCTGTGTTTTTATTTAACACCTGTATAGTCATGCAAAGTCTTGTTTCCTTTTATAATATTTTATGTCAAAAATAAGTTGACTATGCTAATGTTTCTCTTAAAAGCGATTTGTAAAAAAGAGATCACAGAATCACCGAGTCACGGAAGGGGCCCCTGGAGATCATCTAGACCAACCCTGTGCTCAAAGTGGAGTCAACTAGAGCAAGCTGCCCAAGGCCAATCCAGTTGCTCTTTGAATGTCTCCAAGGATGGAGACTCTACAGCCTCTCTGGGCAACCTGTTCCAGTGCTTGAACACTCATAGCAAAAAGTTTTTTCTTTCATTTAAATGTTATTTATTGTATTTCAGTTTGTGCCCATTGCCTCTTGTCCTGTCACTGGGCACCTCTGAGAAGAGTTTGGCTCCATCTTCTTTACTCCCCTTATCAGGTATTTATACACTTTGGTAAGATCCCCGCTGCATCTTCTTTTCTCCAGGCCAAACTGTCCCAGCTGACTCAGCCTCTCCTTGTATAAGACTTGTTCCTGTCCCTTAAAAATCTTCATGGCCCTTTGCAGGACTCTATCCAATATGTCCATGTCTCTCTTGTCCTTGGGAGCCCAGACCTAGACACAGCACTGTAGATACAGTCTCACCAGTGCTGAGCAGAGGGGGAGAATCACCTCCTTTGGCCTGCTGGCAATGCTTTTCCTAATGCAGCTCAGGAGGATGTTGGTTGCCGTTCCTGCCAGGGCACATTGTTGGCTCATGTTTAACTTGGTGTCCATCAGGACCCCCAGTTCCTTCTCTGTGAAGCTGCTTTCCAGCCAGCATGCACCAGCACGCACCGGTGCATGGGGTTATTCCTCCCCAGGAGGAGGACTTGGCATTGCCCTTTCTTGAACTTCATGAGGTTCCTGTCAAGCCATTTCTTCAGTCTGTCAGGGTCCCTCTGAATGGCAGAACAACTCTCTGGTGTATCAGCTACTCCTCCCATTTTTGTATCCTCTGTGAGAACTTGCTGAGAGTGCACTCTGTTACATCGTCCAGGACATTAATGAAGAAATCAAACAGTATCAACCCCTGGGGTAAAACAGGAGTAACTGGTCTCCATGTGGACTTTGTGCTGCTATTCACAATCCCACATATAACTGATAGCAACTGATGAAACATTTGCTCAGCACTTTATGAGTTTTGTATTTAAAGTCCTGCCTTCTGGGACATGATCCCTGTAAAACAGAAAATGTCGAATTTGCCCTTCTGTCTTTCTCCAAAAAGGAAAAAAATGCACACTGTAAAGTCAGCTAATTTTAGTAGGAATTACTTTTCTTAGTTCAGAAAAACTACTTATTAGATACTGTATATGTATATGCAGATATTCATATAACTGCATTTTTTCTAGAGATAACAGCAAGGTTAGGATTCAATGTTGGATTAAGGTATCTTAATCTATATGTCTACATAAAGATATTTACATGTGCTATATATCTATTCCATATGTGCTCTATATCTCTAAGCTGTCACCAAAGTCAGTGGAAATACAGAGTAACACTCAATCACTAAAATACCAGCAATGAGTGCCAATTAGGACGCTGTAAAAAAACCCCACCTGGTGTCCAGCTACTGCTCTGAAGGCCCTCAGGTTTTTCTGTGGGCAAGTGACCGGAGCCCTTTGTCAACACAGTCATGAAGCCCAGTGCATTATTCACCTCATATGAAGACAGACATCTAAGAAAGCAACTCAGTTGCCCAAAAGTAAGTGTCTGGTGCCACCTAACATTTTTTTGAGTATCCAAGACATCCTCATGGGACTGGCATATATGATGCAGGATTTATGGGAAATTCCAGAGGCTTCCTTAAATGGGAGCCATCCAGAGTGGCAGCTGGTAGCTAAGTGGGATATCCTTGTATATCTCAAATAGATCTAGACATGCATATGTGGGCCCATGAATCATACGCCAAGTCTCCATCAGTAATATCGGGAGCTTAGATACCTAGTTGAAGCGGTGACACGTGAATGTAAATCTGAATCACAACATGAATCCCAGCTCAAGTTCTTATGCTTTATAAGATGAGGCAAGCTAAAGTGCTCCACAGTGCTAATGGTACATTATGTATTACTGTTATAAGATTTGATTATCCTGCCATGACTAATTCCCATGTCATTTTAACCAGAAAGTATTTAAGGCTATTTTGTAGCTACTTCTCCTTTACAGTCCTTTACAAGAGAAAAAAATAAATGGTACAGTATTGTATGCACTCATACTGTACCTAGAACTCTTCCTAGACTGTAAAACAGTTAATTTTATATGATACTAATATAAAGAAACATATGTAAATATTTTTATTCCCAAATGCATGCATTAGTCATTAGTGCACACAGTATAATATACAGGTAAACAGATATAAAATTTAGAAAAGCAAGTGAACATTACTAAGAGCAATTCCATGCCCAGATAAACATCATTAATAGACATGTGTGCCAGTGTGTAAATTGTATTTGACCTCTTTTTTCTTTTGCAGGTTTTGTAAACCAGTCTTTCAAATTCATTTGTCTTGTCTCAGCATACACTGAAATTATGACATTGGTAATTCAGGGAAAGAAAATCTGATTTCATTCTTTTCCTTTTTCATGCCAGCTCAAACCAGTAATCAATCTAGTCCGGCAACAATTTTTTTTAACAATGAATGACCAGTGTCAGTCACTTCGAGGAAAATGGAATAAAGCTTTGAATAAGAGTTTCAGAAATGGAGAAAAAAAATCTACCAGTACTCATTACTTAGAATTTTATTTATATCCTGAAGCACTTTTTTTCCATTCCTCACTTTCGTGTGTTGTTCAAGACCTTACTGATGGCACCAGGTAGTCAAGGAGATAACAGTTTATTCTATAGCACCTTGGAAACACAAGCCCCATTTTCAAATAATGGTAGTAATTAGCTCCTAAGGCCTCTTCAGGTATATGTTAATTACTAGTCTGTGTTAATCCTCTGTTCTTCATGGCCTGTTCCCCTTATCTTCTACACTGCACCTACACAAAGTCATTTCTAAGATCCCTTCTGGAGTGGAAAATTAGGTCTCTCCTTCCCAGACACATATGAACAAACTAGTGGCAATATGAATACAACAGTGGCAGGTCTGGAGATCCCTCACTGGCCCCTCGGCCATGAGACCTCACTCACCCTCCTGTCCCATCTATCTCTAGGCATCACCACACACTCCACATGATAGCTTAGACTCATACGTCTTCCAGGCTGCATGATGATTCTTTCATCATATCTACCACGCTATAAAGAAATATTCTTGTTTCTTAAAGAACTATAAAAAATCATTAAAATAGCTCAGAGCAAGGAGAAGGGAGCCAAGGCTGTTTGGCAATCTGTCTCAAGGTTACCTTGCAAGGGAGTAGCCTTGCAAGAAACTGTGGGAACATAGCATGATGTTGAAGTGTAGCTCCAAGTTTGGCAACTGGAAAAGAAAAAAACCTGCAATGTTGCCTGTGTTAAAGCCAACAATGAAATGAGGAATAGCACTGAGCAGAAAAATGCAGAGTATGTTAGAGAAGCCAGGAGGATAAAAAGAAAAAAAGGCTAAACTGGAGATCATGACTATACAGTGTAAAAACATCCGTATCCACATAAAATGGTGGACCATATGCAGTATGTATGTGAGCCACTCTGGATTGCCTTGGGATGCAGAGTCTTTTCCCAACAGCAGATCATACAGGCAGCACAGGGCTGCCACTGAGCTTCCCAGATGACCTGAGAAATGGCACCTAGGTCTTGGTTGCTCTGAGTACTTTCACTCAGACATTTTAACAGTCTAAAACTTCTCCATATCTCCCAAATCCTTTGGTGAATGAGATTTTTGTTTTGTTTTGCTTTCTTTTAAATAAACTTTTCATGTATTATAGCTGATACGGTTTAAAGAAGGAATGCTGTGCTCAATGTGTACTATTTTTCAGACTCATTCAAATGCTGTTTATACTAAAATTGCAATAGATATTACTATTAAAGTTACGTAACTGGTCTCAGTACAATTAAAAAAAAAGCCACAACCATCAGGTGAGAGAGCTTTGTAGGGAATAATTTCTTAGAGAACAGTGTAGTTACTTGTAAAACTATTTCAGAAAAAGAATAATTCTAAAAAATACAACATTTCAAAAATCCAGAATATTTTTATCTGGTAAGATCAAGCTATTCTTCTTGAATGTCCATTTTTATTTTCTTTAGATGTACCTGTATGTTTAAATGTACCTGTACCTCCTGGGAAAAAAGTACTGAAGTACTTGTTCTCATAACTAATGTCCTAGCACTTTAAATAAATATTTCAAGATGACAGCTTTCCCAAGTGTAGCCAGTGAAAGAGAACAAAAAACACTTATTTCCTTCAGAAGCAGATATCATTGTTCCTTTCATAACTAATAAAAGATGAAGCACAACTATAGCCATGTAACAGGTTATCTTTGTCTTTCTCTCTTTCTATAGATAGACAGATACACATATACATCATTTATTTCTCTATACCTGTATTTTTATATGTTTACTAAGATAATATTCTTGTTCAGATTATAACAGGGTTTAGATTAAGCTATCGAAGATTTCAGATTAACATTAATATTTCCATAGAATCTTCTCAGGAGCATGAATTAAAATAACTGGTTGAAGCTATCTCTGCTTAGGGTTTTTTTAAGTTCAATTCTACTCTGAAATAATTATGTAAACAGGAATCTTATTCAGCAAATGATGCTTTTTCTGTGTGCTCTGAGTCACAACTGATTATAATAGGAATAAAATAAAAGTTGTTTCTAACTACATTAGACTAAAAAGCTAATGTAGCTCTAGTAAAACCCAGATTCTCCTCTTGCAAATCTTAGCAAGTTTATTAATAAAGTTCTAACTCCTAATTCTTTCTGGTGATATATGAACAAAAAATCTGGCTTGACAGATTTTGCCAGTCAAAATTTGCATGTCTGGCAGTTGGAAACTTTCTCTTTTACTTTATTTTGGAACTTGTAAATGTGAAATGCTAGAGACAATATACCTGGTACCCCATGAAGCTCTTTTACCAGCTCACATTGAAGAGGAATAACATGCTGAGCTTCCGTGGTTGGGAGGACTCGGTCAATGCATCTCATCACCCCTTACAGTGCAGAGGACTGTGCTAAGATCACCTGCTGTGCATGCCTAATTTAGGTGTCACGACTAAGTGTCTCCAGGTTTGTCAGGCAGTCTAAATCAATTGTTAGTCTCTTGAATTTAAGTCACATGGAGGTTTTTCTCAGTGGCAGTTTCTGTTTTTCCTGCTTCTTTCAGTGTCACTCTCTCTCCCATTTGTGCTGGTACAAGAGTTTACAGGACCATGCAGTGAAACTGGTCGGGGTATTTCTGACCCAAAGGATCTCCTTGATCCAGTTCACCTTGCGTCTCCACAGACAATGGCACTGGTGCAATGGACAGGGTGGCCATAGTGCTCATGGCAGTTTAGTCACACATTTATAGCAAGTGGACACAATGTTAGGTGCAACAAAACATTTTAATAGCGTAAACACATAATGCAAAAAATTTTCACAGTTTCACCTTGTGCAAGGATTCATACTTCAGTATCTAAAGCAGGATATGGCCATTAAAAAACTCATAGCAAAGTCTGATTTTATTCATACACATGCCACGCATAGAAGACTAGAACAGATCTCTTGCCAATGGGCAAAAACATACTGCCCAATACATACATCAGTGTACCTTACCCTGAGCCATTTCTCTTTCTTTGTCCCCTATAGCTATGTCTGTAGGGGATTGGTGTTGCATAGTAGGAGAATGTGCTTTTCTGTTTACTGTTAGTTTACTTTATTTATATATATAGCTAACACCTTTGTGCTGGCTGTTAAAAATATTTTTCATGTCTGTTCACATTCCTGCTTTTTGGCAGACAGAGATGTTCATGAAATCCTTGTCTTTCACCTTTTTATTTTTAAAAAGATCAGAGGTTTATCAAGCAAAACAAAATATGGTATACCAGGCCTTCAAAAAGGTAAAAAGCAACATGATCCTGAATAATAAATGTTGCTTGTCATGTATATCTTTAGTAAGCTATAAAAAATACTGTATTTGTAATTTCAGATCATTGGTAGGACTGGTAATTAGTGCATGGGCCAGGTTCTTCTTTTAGACATTTGTGATACTACTGAATTCCATGGATATAACTGCAAGCATAGCTTGACTTTGTATTATCTACATGCAAAACTGAACTGATACATTTAATACAGTAAGATTGTTTTCAGAAAGGCATCACAACATTACATACGCAATTTGTATTTCACTGCTCTATACTTGTTATATGTATACCATGACAAATAAAAAATTAAGTTAACAAAAATTTATATTGTGAACTCTTACTTTCCTCTAAGGAAAAAGTAATGTATTTTCCTATGAAATATGTGACTTGATGATAAAATTTTCAGCATTTTAGTAATCTAAACAGCAAGGGTAAGAGGAAACTACTTGTGTTCAAATATGTAAGTAGACTTGCACACTAATACCTGGTTAAAACAAGTATTTTGAAATACTGTCTTAATTTCTTTGATTTCAATCTTTTGCCCTGAAGGTCCTGTTACTCTATAACACTTTAGAAAACCACTAAGACCAAGGACAGCTGTTGACAATGGAATTTCTATGAGAATTGTTGAGATATACTTTTGATAAGCAAAAAGGTTTCTAAACTGTATCACATTAGTTACGGTGTTCTATAAATAAAAACCACAAAAGATCAGCCTTATGGAAGACTGTAAGTATCCACGCAATTTCAAATCCTAGGAAACACCACAAACCCACTGATTAAAATAAACAGCATAAAGCAAAATTGCTTTAGACCTATCTGTTTCTTTAGGCAGAGGGGAAAAGTAGTTTAAACTCATGCATCTAGAATTTAAACTCTCACTGACTCACACTTTTCTGCGCTCTGGACTAGTCCAGTTGCTGAAACATAGCGGCCTAGTTTTACACTTAAAGTTTTGTTTACGGACAGAGGAAATGTACCATACATATAAAGCCAAGAATTTACTGTTAGTATAATTAAAATCTTAACAATCTAATTCAAGAATCATTATTAGCCTAGATCTAATTACTACAGAAAAAGAAAGAAAGCATAGTTACCTGGTTAGAATATTTCTACACAGAAAAAGCCTCAATAAGAGTAATAATACAAATAAATTGTAATACATAAACTACGTAATTTCTATCTCTTTTTCATAGTTTTATGCTCAGCCTTCCACTGTTTGTCTGGGTCTTAAAACTGGTAGTTTCAGACTGCAGGAGAGGGATTATGTTGGGTCATCAACATCCGGGGTCCTTCAAAGGGAGGAATATGATGTTGATGGTTTATTCTTCCTCACCTCAGGATTCACTTTATGTCATTTTTATACGTTCGCCAACACACTTTTATACCTTTGCTCCTCCTTCATTCATCTGTTGCTCCAGATTACATTTGAATTTACTATATACGGTGCCATTTACATATGTTAGATACTACCTCTTGGTTCTCTTTGTTACCCTTAAAACCAGTTTTGTCCCACTCCAGGTCTGCATTTTTTTAACTGACCACGGGTCAGTTGTTTATAGCCACGGGGTCCCCAGTACCAACCCTGTGCCCTGTCCTTTACCATCCCACACCTGTGCTCCTCTACACCACACCCTGTGTCTGCATTTCTCAAGGACTCCGCTATTGCACTAAGCCTGTATTTCTCTACATTATATCATTGTGTTAAAGTCATAAATATCTCATTCTACATAGAAAAACTGCTTGTTACTGCTGTCTGTATAAAACTATGGTTGTCTCATGCAAAGATAAACGAAAGTAAAACAAATTTGCCATAGCCACCTGGTCAATTACAAAAAAACCTACTGTCACAGCTAAACCAAGCAAAACAAAGCTGCAAGCAAGTAAAGAAAAATTCAGACAGTAAGTCTGATGAGCATCAGTCTGGAGGACTTGAAAACTCAATACAAAGCTGATAGCCAGTTACTAACCATGGCAATGCCATGTTACAAGGCTATGCAGTTACACCAGGATGGTCTGAGACGCCTGCCCTTTTCTGTCGCTGCAGAGAGGCAGTGGCCTTCTCAGCTGTGTCCCATGTTGTTTCTGCCAGCTCCTGGCAGATGCCTTAGGCCATCTCAAAAGGTAAAAACAGCCTCTGTGTGGCCAGCTGAACTGAGCCCTCAGGATTAATGGAGTACCTTGAAAGAGTGATTCCTCTCATCCTGAGAAAGGTATCTAGGGTCATATAGGTCTCTTCTGGCAATGAAGAGATTAGGTCAAGGATACCTAATATTTAATATGTGAAGTTAAAAGAGATAAATTTCACTTTTAGCATGGGATTCAATCCAGCTAATTCCTTCCAGCTTCTCCTTCCAGAAGAAAAAAAACTTCTAAAGTGTTACCTCTCTTCATTAGCCACACAGGGAATTTGGGTACTTACCCTAGCAGGACTGGTCTTCTACAACACCTGATATTCAGGCAGCAACTGGATCTACTGTCTAGTCTTCTACTTCTACAGTAGCACTCAATGGGCATGATGTGAAGGGCCTCTTTGCTAAAACTATGTAACCTGTAGCCTTGAAACTGAGTAAAAAGAGTTATGGGAGTGTTTATTTCTTTTTAATTTTGGGGAGAAAGCCAGGGAGAGACACCATTTTTGGTGAATAAAGCCTGTAGGTCAGTTAACCCTTTCTAAAAGAATGGAGCATGCACAGTACTGAGAGGGCTGAGCAGCACTGTGTCCTGGTTTCGGCAGGGATAGAGTTAATTTCCTTCCTAGTAGCTGGTACAGTGCTGTGTTTTGGATTTAGGATGAGAACAATGTTGATAACACACTGATGTTTTAGTTGCTGGTATAAGCAGTGCTTACACTAGTCAAGGACTTTTCAGCTTCCCATGCTCTACCGACTGAGAAGGCTGGGGGTGCACAAGAAGCTGGGAGGGGGCACAGCCAGGACAGCTGACCCAAACTGGCCAAAGGGATATTCCATACCATGTGACATCATGCTCAGTATATAAAGCTGGGGGAAGAAGGAGGAAGGGGGGAGACATTTGGAGTCATGGCGTTTGTTTTCCCAAGTAACCGTTACGCGTGATGGAGCCCTGCTTTCCTGGAGATGGCTGAACACCTGCCTGCCCATGGGAAGTAGTGAATGAATTCCTTGTTTTGCTTTGCTTGCATGCGCAGCTTTTGCTTTACCTATTAAACTGTCTTTATCTCAACCCACGAGTTGTCTCACTTTTACCCTTCCGATTCTCTCCCCCATCCCACCGGGACGGGGGGAGTGAGCAAGCGGCTGTGTGGTGCTCAGTTGCCGGCTGAGGTTAAACCACGACACGCTGGAAGAGACAAGTAGAGAAGTTGCCGTGGGAGCAAGCAGAGGTGAAGGCAGCACAGGCCTGTCTAGCCAAACATGGCCTTGGAGAGTTCTAGGCCAGAGGGCAACTGAGTTAGTTGGGTGGAAACACTGCTACAGAATTTATCTACTGCCAATAGGTCACATCTAATGAACAGTTAACACATGCTAGCAAAAGAGGGTACGAGCAGTTCAGGCAGTTACCAGCCATGAGACATCTCTGCTTAGTGGGAAGATGGGCGCTGTTGAAGCTGCGAATGGTAGGAGAGCCCTACCATGCTGAAACCACCTCTTTCAGCTGCTGCTATTGGACCCCTTTGCTTCATGGATGGACTTTACTAGGAGGAACAATTGAAGCACTAGGCTGGTCAATAAGCTGTGAATAAGACAGAAATGGATCGAGAGAGCAGTGACTGCCTTCCTTAGCCACCACGCATGACTTTGCACATGTATTTTGAAGAACAGTAACTTTGTCTTTCAATGATTTCTGAGGTTTGCTAAACTGATAGGTTTAGCTTCGTTTCTACCTTGACCTCATTAAAGTCCTACTTAAGTAAAGTCTTTTATGTAACTTATTGCTCTCTAGCAGACAAATATTGTTCATTGAGCACACAGACAGTGCAAATGAGTTTTCCATTCTCCTGGGTGGGTTTTTGCCACACTTGCCTATGAGTTCAATGAAGAGTACTATAAATTGAATCTGGACCTTTTTGCTTGGAATCTGTTTCTGCCAGGATTAATATTGCTGTAAACAACATGAGTGCTAAAATAATTTCCTCCTATTTCACCACTAAATTTCATCCTCACCCCAGTTTCCTAAGTATCCTCCTCAGCTAGTTTTGCATTTGGATGGCCATCTTCACATCTTTTGCTCATGAAACCTCATATATGACAGCTTTTGGTGTACAAATCACAGTTCAGTACTCACACAAATGCTTTCTGATGTGTTTTTCTTAGACGACTTTTTCTCCTTCCAGCAATGATGGACGCCACACATACAGAGATAAAACACATCTAATCCCAGGGATTTACTGCATTAAGAATGAAGCTTTTCAAACACCACATGCATGACAGCAGAAGGTACAAAGGCTAACAACCCTATCAATAAAGAGAAAGAGAAAGAATTCCAGATTATTTTAATCTCTTTTCACTCCAAATTTTAAAATTAAGATAAGAATAGTTTGGAAAATAAACATACTGTATTGAGCAAATTGTGGTTTAACTCTACAAAATCTTTTCAATTTTTGAGAAAATTTGAGTGTGAAAACAAGGCTCCTCCAATAACAAAGTTGTATAAGGTATTTATGACAAGGCTGTAAATCACACAAAAGCCATCTATTTCTATGTTTCTGGAAAACTACTGGAATTGCAGATTATATTATTTGAGAGTTTATAATCTCATGAACATACTTGCTAATTTGAGCAATGATCATTCCTGTGAAATTCTGTGGCTTACCAAGGAAAAGCAGATGAAATTTGCTTGTGTCTACTGAGATTTTCTCTCCAGTTTTCTGTTAATTTAATACGAAAGCTTGAAGCCAATTCCTTGATTGTCACTCAATAAAATCAAAGCCAAAACAAAAAAAAAGAAAAAAAAAAAAAAGAAAAAAGAGGGAGAGCATGACATTAGTCCAATAGTTAGAAATCTGTGATGGAAGTCCTGAGAAATTTCATTCCTGTTCCCTAAGTGGTTTATGCATTTTAAATGTAATTGTTCCCAGATAAAATACTGACACAGTCCAGAGAGAAGATGGTAAGATTTCAGGCTGTGAGTAAACCTCACTGTCTGTGAGCTCTGATGGTGGAGCAGCTTTTTTGTTATATGCCTCTACAAGATGTTGTTGTCCCACTAGAAGGTATCATGTCTGCTCCTCAGCTGCCACAGCTTACAGCCTAGCAATTTGCAGAAATGCATTAGGGTCTAAATTGCTGTGGCAAGGACAAACACTCACGTCACTGCTGAAAAGGCAGCAATCTCCAGGAGAGAAGAGCCAAGACCAGTAATAGTTTTCCTGGTCCTAGTGGAAACTCTCTGCTAATGGGAATCAGAATTCTGAGTGCTGAAACTCTAGCCAAGTACCACTTCAGGCAGAAATAAGAAAAGGAAAATTGTGTGCTAACTTACATTAATATATATAAACATGCATTTATACATAAACAGGCATGTACTAATATTTCAGCTAAGGATCACCAGCACAATCTTTTCTTTTTTTTTCTTTTTTTTTTCTTTTTATTTTTAACAGATGTGGTTTCTTTTCCTTTAAGTCATAAGAGGATTTTGGAAGAGCATCTTTCTGTATTAAAAAAAAAAAGGCAACATACAACTGACTGAACACTCAGGAAAGAAAGACAACATAAACATTTACTTTTGCATTTTGTTCTCTAAAGAAATAAGCATACTTCATAGCTATCTCTATCAGGTGTCCATGTATCAATCTTCAATGAGAAACATTGTTTATCTGTGCACTAAAACATCTGGTTTCAAAGATCATAATTTGACTCTGAAAAAGATCCAACGTCATCAATATCCATTGTTCTTATTTTTCCTAGTTAAACTTAAACCACGCTGGGCCAAAGTAGTAATTAGCATGCAAAATAATGTTACCCTAAATGTTTTCTAAATTCCTGCATAACTATAAACTCTGTCTAGTTCTCTGGCAATACAGATAAAAGCACAGATGTATAACCACTGACTAGTATGGATATAGTTCATCCCCACAACTGCATTATCATTATTTTGTCTCTTTCACATTATACCCTATCGCTCCTTCTGCATGCTAATCTTATTTAGTATTTTGTATATTTGTCAATTTTAGCATTTTATTTCTAATCTGACTGTTGATTTGCAGAGATCTGTTTCTTTGTAGGTTTGTTCATGGCCTACTGAAGGGGAATCCCAATGTTATTCAGGTCTGTAGAGCCTACTTCAAAAATTTATGCTTAAAAGATTATTTATATGAGGGAAAGCCAGTCAAGACATCAGGTACAGGATATTATTGCTGTATTGATATATTGATAATATTGATATATTATCTCAGCCTTTGCTTCCAGACACATACTTTTCATTTGGCATCTGTTGGTAATTTTAACAGACTTCAGACCAGAAATTAGAAGAATCCTCTAAATTCATAAACCTGTGAATTTCTTCATCAGATTTCCTGATGAGGCAAGTGGGAAAAACAACAAAACCCAAAACCCAAACTTCATGCTTTTCAGATAGGCATGGATATGTTTAGGGACGTAATTATGTGTTTTGTATTGCCTGAGAGAGTAGGTAACTGCATTTCATGAATCAAGAGGTCCCTCCCAGTCCTGCATTCACAACTGCTTTTCACTTTTCACTTTTCACACATGATGCAGCATCCATTTTGCAATTTCTGATTCTCCTACAACTGTCATAAGATATTTTATTACTCATAAGTGCTAAAAAAACCCCATAATTAAACAGGTATTGAACCCTCCAGGGCAGATCAAGTAAAGCTGAGGAATTCCAATGAGTTCAGACACTTTTCAGTCTCAGAAGGAAAATAACATTTATTCATCCACTGCTAAGTGGCTAGATAGGTTTCTCTTTCCGTATGTCCATCATACATATCTTTGTAGGCAGTAAAGTTTGGCATTTCTGTTTATATATGCTATCTTCTTCATCACAGTCGTCTTTTCCACTTTCCCTCTACTTTCATTTATTAGAGTGATAAGACATATCTTATCAGAGACCCTACCATCCAGAAGGACAAATTTACTTCTATGATATGCCAGCCTTTTCCAGGGAATTTAACCCAATTATCACAGGAGCTGGGTAAGCCAAGGAACTGATAAGGTGCTTATGAGGCATTTCAGTTTTAGGCTGGTTGTACAATTTTAGACAAATTAGCAGCAACACCGTTTGCTTTATTTTCTAGCTTTTTGCTATATTGAAGAACACTGCAGTTTTAGGCATGTTGTGACTAGTACATTTGATTGGCAGTTTCCGCAAAGAGGCTGAGGTTTGAACAAGCAGAAGCTGAACTGCACCAACCTCTATCACTGATTCTTCCAAAATGGAGCTGAAGACAATGCTTTGACAGGGCAATGTCAGGAAGCCTGCAGTGCTGCTGCGGGTGTTGTTTGTTCAGTGTCTAGATAAAAGATGTTAGATTCTTGCACTGTCACTCTGACACATTTTAGAAACACAAAAATGGCTTGTAGAAAAGACCTATAAAGCTATCAAATGTTAAGGCAAAATTAAATCTACATTTCATGAAGGTTAGTAATGATCATTTCTCAAACATTGCTAGCTGGTTTAAATAAAATGTTCTTGAGGATTTGTGATCTATGGTGCATTGTATTGAAATAGCTTTACATCAAAGCCTGACACTGGCTTTTCACCAAATTATATCTTTGCTATATGATGTATGTGCATGGAGAGTCTCTCAAATTGTGAGGTTAAAAACAAAACTCTTGCTTGCAGACCTAGCTCTGCCCTTTATTTCTCTACCCTTCAGGCCATATCTCATTTATTCGAAAAGCTTCAAAACAGTGAGTTTCTGAATGAAATTGAATTTGCCAAATTCAAATATCCCATCTAAATGTTGCCCTACCCTTTATGACACAATAAGTACATTGTGAGATCTTATATCTCTCTTTCATAGCAAGAATCAAACAACACAAAATAGAAAATCCATAGCGCAGTGTAAGCAATGGCCGGTTTCTTGTGCAGAGAACCTCTACTAGATGAAAATTCCTAACAGACTCCATCTTATTCCCTCCAAGAGAAGAAACTATCAGAGGTTCACTCCTTGATGCCATACAGGTACATGGTCCAGGTTTAGATGATGAAAAGACTTATTTAGGAAATTACTCTAATCAAGCATCCAGGAGTCCACGCAGAATGTTATAGCAGTTTTCTTTCCACAGATTGAAAATGGTTGTACCAATAATTTGCAATGCCTTGTATAAGGACCTATTAATTTCAGGAAGTGTGAAGTTACTAAAATGTTATGTGTGGGATCTGGGATTTTACTTAACTAATTAAGTCTTTAGACGTAAGTATGTAATACTTGGTGGTTCCTCTCGTAGAAAGATGGAAAATGTGTTATTTGTGCCTCTGTGGTGGAGATCATATTTAATCCTTAACACTGCATGCGTGTAGTCAGTACTCAGGATTTGTACCATACCTCCTGATCTGTTTTATGTTTCATGTTTTAATTAAAACTTTGAAAGTACGCTGAGGCTTCTCTCTACCTTTGCATGTTAATTTACATTTATGTTAGGACATTGTGAATGAGTGCCCATTTTAGAATATCAGAATACTCCCCTACTCCCAGATACAACTAAAAGTTTTTTGAAAAATAAAAATAATTTTAAAAAAACCTTTCTCCACTACTTCCTTTGAAAATAACTTTATAAATAACTTACAGTAACAGGATCAATATAAAAAGTTTCTGCACTAGATCATACTACTCTAAATCTTCCTAGATATTATTAAATCTGGACTTCCTCAATGCACGAGGTACAGCCCAGCTCACTCTGAACCTTCTGTCCATTCTATCAGCAGTGTATACGAGCTGTCAAAGGCATATAGGTTTCCAATGGCACACCTGAAAAATGAATGAGTGAAAAGATCCATAGCCACAAATAAGAACTGTCAGGTTAAATTATAGCTTTTTTCTGTATTCTTTTCTTTTTCTCAAAGAGGGAGTAATACCTTAGCTAACAGTGAAGTTAAGAAGACTGTTAATTTTGAGTTCCAAGGGGAAAAAAGAAATATCTAAGCCTCTAGCATTGAAGAAATGCCTCATTCTATCATAATAAGCTCAAAAAAGATGGGGCAGGGGGAATTAGGTAAGAGGTTTTAATTCTTCTGGCTAATCTTCATCGTAAAAAAAAAAAGGAAACGGCCATGAATGAAAGTAAGTCTATGTATCTCCAACTCCATGCAGTAGGAGACTTCTATGAACAGGAGCGTGTCACATTCACAAGCAAATCCCTAAGACTATACCAGAAGAGATGAGCATAGATCTAGGCGTTCTTCTAATGTGTTTTCTCCAGTTGCTAAATCTTAATTTAAAAGATGCAATGATAATACAGAAGGAATTATCTAATAAATGTAAGGCACAAAACAGACAGATACCAATATTCTACTGTAACCTTAAGGATTCACCTGTTGCATTTCGGCAAGTGCTGACAGCTAGAAGTTCCCACATAAAGGAAATAATGATTTATTCTGAATAACACTTCTTCCCCAAGACTATACAGAAAAAGTAGCATCATTTGAGACCAAATTACATATTTTGTCATTGATTCTAGAAGTAACAGCAGTCCTTGCTTCCCTTGCAGGGAACTTTTAGTGTAGAGATTCAAGCCTTTGTCATCTGTTCTGTCAAAAAACATCAGCAAGAAAACAAACCTGACTAAATTCTGTGAGGGTTTCTCAAAAAAATAAGTAGCATATTGAAATCTATTAGCATCTTGAAAGATGAGTACCATTCACTGGACAAAAACTTTGAGCTGTTAAACAAAAACTTTGCAAAATCAATTCTAAAAAGAAAAGTCATAATTCTTTTCCACCGAATATCAAAGAAGGTGGTTTGGACTTTTTTTTTAGGATACATGTATGCTCAAAGAAAGCATACAGTTCACAGAAAACTACCACAATAAACCTTGTATTTTGAAATCTTTGAATGAATACCTAGTCAAAGACCTTGCTGGGAATGTAAAATAAGTTGAGCTTGTAGGCAGAAGAAAGAGGAGTCATCTCACCTCAGCTCAGTCTTCTAAAAGAAAAGTGTTTGGTCCAAGCCTGTCCAGACACTCTCTTAGTCATCTGTGAGACATTTGCAGTATATCTCATTTTAATATAAGCTTCTATGACAGGAGAAATTAATTGCCCTCCGGAGATGCATGTCTTCCTCAACTCTCTGTAAGAAGAGCTTAGATGACGAAATTACATAAGGTACCTAAGCTTTTAGACAGCAAATAACAAGACTTATCCCCACCTCAGGTATCCAGCAGGAGTGAGAGAAGTAACGTTGCCTTAATTGACTCTTTCCTTCACCTAAAGGAATTCTCAATACAGTTATGATTATGCAAATCTTTATTAGAAAGCTTATTATTATTATGTAAGGAAATTAAATTGATGTTAAATACACAGATTAAAAATTTTGATGGCTTCCCAAGGTCTAGAGACTAAATAAAAAGCATAGGCTTAACTTCACCTATCAATACAGTTATTTTTCCAATGTGGTGTTTCCAACCAACCTACACTGCAGCTATATCAGCCCTGTGGCAGGAATGAACTGGCAATAGGACTTTGGATTCGTTATATCCATAGGACCATGATTAGACCAGGCTAAGAAAAAAATTTCTTAGAGAGCAGAAAGTATCATAACCTGGCCTTCCAGCTAACAATTAGCGTTGCTACAAACTCAGTTTGACAGGAGCACACATAAATTCAGCTTTCTGCTACTAGCTGTAACTTCAAAAACAACAAAGTCATTTCCAAGGGATATTAATGGACATGGTCTGGACCTAAAAGGAAAGGTTGGTGCATTTTAGATCTTTGCTGATGAAATTAATGAACAAAGCCATAATGTCTAATGGATTAAATATTACATTAGCAGTCCATTTCCAAAGGATTGATGAGTTCCTTGCTTGTTTCAGATGGTATTTAAAACTGGCAAGTAAGACTGGCTAGCAATCTGAAGATCTGAACATCTCCGATTTTGTTTACCAAAACGCAATATAAAAAGCACGAAATCTACCACAACTACCAACAACAACATCAAAACAGCAATAAGAAAAGGCTTTTTTTGGTAAAGTTCTGCTTGAAGGCAAGACTACAGAGTAATGCTGCCTCAGGATATGACTCAGTATCACAGATGCCTTATACAAAGGCTAATGAGCTTGTTGCTGGTACTGAAAACACTATTTGCCAGTGGCAAAACTAAGAGTAAGTCTATATTACCACTAATTTGCTGTCTATTTTTCTTCATTCACTAGCTCATAAATTCCAACAGTGTTGCTTCTAGGGAAATATCAATTGCTATGAAAAAGGCATGTAAATATATCATAACTTTAAGTGCTTTTGTGACAGGATTACTAATATTTGCAATTCACATATATCACTGAAGATATGAAAGTTAAACTTTTCTAAAATATTTAGTAAAGGAAATCTGTTTGCTTGGATTTAGAAATTAACAGTAAAGAGGACTAAATGGCAATAAACAATCCGAGATTGTTGTAATATCTTCAAGTGATTTCTAGTTTAGTTGCCTGAGAGGAAGAAGAGCTAATGGCTTGCCAACTTGTAAACACAATAGTTTTCCTGAAAATACTGCTATACAAATATCCTCTAATAATGCTTAAAGGATAAATAAAATATTTATTCCTGTGGGACGTATTTTTGTCAACTATTATTATCTTTATTGATGGAGAAGTCCTCTTAAAAAAGAATAAAAAAAGTTAATGGCAGGAAGTTTTGACCATATCAAACAATTGTTGTTTTACTATGACAGTAGAAGTGAGCAAAGGGAGCCTTGTAGTTATTTGCATTAGCTGTGTTTTATCTCTAAAAAGTTTTCTCTGAAAACAGTCAAGATCAGCTTGGATAACAAACATGATGTGAATTTAATGATACCTAGTCAGGTATAGATTTTTTATCAAAACAGCCCATTTTAAGTCTAAATTTAAAGAAACATTTCTGCCAAAAAGTACACTTGACAATGGGTTTTCTTCCTTGCCATAAAAGTTTCCATATCTCCAGGGACATTTTCTTTGTAACATGTATGAACAGCTGTTGACAAATGAAAGAGAGGCAGGGATGGGGACAGGGGCAGGGCAGGATGGAGAGAAGGAGGGAGAAGGAGAGAGAGGAAGATTGAGAGAAAGGATGGGGCAGAGAAGGAAAGAGGGAAAGGGAGGGATAGCAGGAAGGAAGGGAGGAGTGAAGGGAGGAAAAGAGGAAGGAAAAAGAGAGAAAGAAAACAAGAGAAGAGAAGAGAAGAGAAGAGAAGAGAAGAGAAGAGAAGAGAAGAGAAGAGAAGAGAAGAGAAGAGAAGAAAAAAGAAAAAGAAAAAAAAAGAAAAAGAAAAAGAAAAAGAAAAAGAAAAAGAAAAAGAAAAAGAAAAAGAAAAAGAAAAAGAAAAAGAAAAAGAAAAAGAAAAAGAAAAAGAAAAAGAAAAAGAAAAAGAAAAAGAAAAAAAAAGAAAAAGAAAAAGAAAAAGAAAAAGAAAAAGAAAGAAAAAGAAAAAGAAGGAAGAGAAAGAAAGAAAGAAAGAAAGAAAGAAAGAGAAAGAGAGAGAAAGAAAGAAAGAAAGAAAGAAAGAAAGAAAGAAAGAAAGAAAGAAAGAAAGAAAGAAAGAAAGAAAGAAAGAAAGAAAGAAAGAAAGAGGAAGGAAGAAAGAAAAAGAAAGAGAGAAAGAGAGAAAGAGAGAAAGAGAAAGAGAAAGAGAAAGAGAAAGAGAAAGAGAAAGAGAAAGAGAAAGAGAAAGAGAAAGAGAGAAAGAGAAAGAGAGAGAGAGAAAGGAAGAAAGGAAGGAAGGAAGGAAGGAAGGAAGGAATAACATTTCTTTTTTCTTGACCATCTATTTCAGAACTCTGAATATTGTTGTTCATGTAAACGTCCCACTCTCTGGATTTTGCTAATTTTTTTGCCTTGGTGCTATTATGGACAATAAATTCCATTGGTTGATAGTGCATTTGATTAAAATAATTATTTCCTTGAGTGTAAAGCTAATGGCATTTTATAGGCAACAGTAACTTTTCTTTTCTTTACATTTTTACACTGCCAGAGAAGGGAATTAAACCTCCATTTTCCTTTTTCAGCTGCCTTCACAGGCAGGATAAGCCTCTTAATGAGCATGTGCTGGCATCTTTTAAGTATTTCCCTTTTGTACCTTCACTGGCTGGCTAATGTTGCAAGATGTCAAGTAACATGGCATTGAGAGAAAATGATATAATAAAAAAGGCTTTTAAATAATACAAAATAAGGTCTAGCAGTTTGTAGAGAGAGGGTAAGACTATATTTAATATTTTTGAGGATGAGTTTAGCATGTGTATTATAGTTCATATTCCAAACTCCTGTAAAAAGCAACTATAAAATCCTATAGTTCCCTAATGAAAGGAAAGCACAAAAGTCTGCCAGAAATCACTGTAATAAAAGCATTTATCCCTGGATGATAGGCAAAAACCAGCTATATTCACTTATTTTCAGGTAAAATAAAAATTTCTGTTGAGTTGCCCAACACTTTAAACAACATGTGCTTTGCCTATTTTCCATTTACTTGAATAATGGTTTTTAAAACCTTTGTAAATCCTTTTGTTTAGATTTCCTGCACGGAATATTCTGATACAAGCAAGCTGTGTTAGATAACATGATGAATCTTATAAATGCCCTCCATTTCTTGTAACCAAGATGTCTAGAGATTCCTCTAAACAGCAGGCTAAATGGAGATCACTGGTTTGATTGAAAGCATGCTGGGGCAAAATGGACTACCTGGAAATGCATCACAAGTGACACTAGTGAAAAATACTGCTGAAAGCACCTCTTTCTCCTGGGTGGCATCAATTTTTCCACTAGTGCTGGTCAGCACACTTCAGTACATTCATCCACAGATCTGTGCTTCTTGGAAGAACCAAGCTGCCATATGGCATATTAAAGATCTTGCTTAATAAATCTAGCTAAGGAGACCTTTCCTTCAAGCTGGCTGGCTGGCTGGCTGGCTGGTTGGCTGTTTGTTTGTTTGTTTTATGATACAGTTTCCTGGTTTTGCAAACATCTGGGTCTGACAATGAGGACAGTGTACATTTTGCAGAGATTCTGAATCTCTATTATCTGCACCATTGACTTTCAGTGGTAGGAACTATATTTTTTCTGCTGATACATATCTGTCTTTATGGGATCCTGAAAAAATGAAATGTAAAACAAAATGTGGTATTGGAAAGCGATGAAGGTATGTAGTGTTTTTTTGCTTTTCTTCCTTTTTTGTTTTAATTTTTTTTCTATTTCAAGTGTCATTCAGAAGAAAAATTTGCATTCTGATTACAAAGCCAGAAGTTAAAAGCAAATGGCAAATTAAAAAGAAAAGGATTATTATACAGGATATACACTAAGTCTTCCATCAAAACTAAACAGATATCATACTTAGGATTTCCAGGACAGCTGCCCTTTCATATAACATCTGAAAAATCTTTTTTTTTTATATGACTTCCAATTTGTCATATATTCAAATGATGTGCATGCACCTGTTTCATAAAAACTAAATGACCTCTGGGCAGTCGTATAATGTCCATCTTATGTGGAAAAACTATAGCTCAACACCTTTGTTTTTACAAGTAAACCTTTATTTCTTTAGGATTTAAAAACTAAATACTATCAATACAATATGCAAAATGAACACTATGTGATTTTATTCTTTAATAGAAGACACAAATCAAGCACATTAAATCAAAAATTGATTTTCAAATAATAATGAAACACAAGGATCTCAGGTAGTAAGAGTTTCATGGGTCTGGTACAAATACTGCCACATACTTGCGTATCTTCATATTTGTATATTTTCCTACACTCTTGTTCTGGGTGTCTCTATTACGCTGTAAAAGGAAATCTCTATTCTCTGGCTTTTCTTTTATTCACCTATCAGAATACAGCAAGGTATATATTTCTGTAGATATTTCTCAATTTCTGATGCACAAATGTAAAAACCTCTAGGGATTTTTTTTTGTTCCTTTTTCTCTGTAAGCCTTACTGAAAGATTTCAAGCTGTGTGACACTATATTTTCTGCTTACCTCTATTTGCAGCCATACCAGTTGTTCCTGGCAACTATCCACCCATCCCATATGTGGTCCCTCATGTAGTTCTGTTACTCTTCAGTAAAGCATAACACAAAATATTTTTGTTAAATATGTTGTTCAAAATACACCAACTTCTAGCATTCACTTTGTTGTTTTATTGCTGTTTTACTATTTACCTCATTTGTTCTTTTCTCTTTTCCTTTCCCTACCTGTTCAACATGATAAAAAGTGATCTGATCTCTCCCTGTCCCCACTGGCAGCAAGGCTTCCTGAATGCTTCAAGCCCATGTGGGACAGTGCTACGCTGAGAGTGCCGACCTCCCCCCATGTCTGTAGCTGCACATTCCCACTGCCTCCTGCATTTCAGCTAATCATGCAGTGAGGCAGATCAATCTGTCAATCCTGCTGGAAATTTATCCAGCAAAAAATCAACATTTGTTTTCAGTCTCGGTGCCACTTGCTCTAGCAGCAACTGCTTGCAGGAGAACCACTTCAGATCAAGAAATGCACAGTATCCCATCTTAGAAGTGGCTGTAACTTGAAAATAGGGTGATGAAGACACTCTCCCAGATCTTCAAAGATGTGATATTGAACCTTCTTGGCCTGTAAAGGTAGGGATCCTTCACTGATCAATCATTCTAACCACTTCACTGTCACGTAAGAGTGAACAGGTCTGCTATCACCACAGGCTGTTTAACCATGTAGTGCCCAAAATGCACCTATCGTCTGTGGCTCATGAAGAGATAAAAGTGCGCACGCACACAAACATGTACACCTACAGCCCTACAGGACACTGGGAATTCTGATATATCTCTACCATCATCATTCCTACCAGGCAGTTCCCTGCACAATGTGTGGGATCTGAGGTCTTCATGTATATTGCATGGGGAAATTAGCTACTCAGCAAAACCTGCAGTCTTAAATATCAGGCCCTATAGAGAACTTTTAAATCCTTGATTCAATATTTTATTCCCAGACTCAAGAACTTGGTGTTATCTTTGACTTGTGGATGGGATACGATTTTCTTCTAGAGTTCCTTCAAACCCTGAGGGAGGAAAATGCATCACAGCTAAAGCTCTCGATGCTATAACTATTTTCTGTCTTAAGAATTGTGATCTTTTAATCAGCATCTATCTTTTGAGGTCTGACATGCTGCCACTAAAATTATCTTCTGTTTTATCATTCGGAACTTGTTTTCTACCTTTCTACAATCTGGTCACTGACTCCCCTAATTTAATTTCACATTTACCTTCTTTAAAACACTCTGCAGTTCCATGTTCTCTGCTATATCTCATTTTGTTTCTTTCTATTAACAGTAGAGAATCTTCCTCCTGACACAATCCGCCATGCGCTTTCTATTAAATAACCCTCTGTGTTGCAAGAGCAAGCTGATAATCATCTGCTATATGACCACCTTCTTTGTCAAATTGCTCCCTCCACCCCACTTACACTGTGAGAACTGTTCTCGCTGCTACGTACATTGTTATGGGTTTCCATTGTCCATTACTTGAATTCATTGCAATGAATGTACCTTAATGTTGTATACAGCAGTAATGTAATGAACACATTTTTTGCATTTCTTGACTTTCTCCATGGTCACTGAAATCAGTACTTCTTTTTTTTTTTTTCTCCAGGGATTTCAGTGCTTCAATGGGCTTTGAATTAGGACCCTATATTGAGTTTTCATGAACAGTGACTTTGTCTTTTGGATATGGCATTTGCACTCAGTGTGCTTTTAAACACTGGGCGTGTCACCAATGTAGTAGGGGTAGGTCATCTCAACAGAAGAGAAGGAAAGGGAATGATTGTCTCCACATTTTGAATGAAACCCTGTTAAAGAAATGGCTGAACTTGCAGGAGGTTTGTAAAGGTCTTAGAATATGAAAAAGTGCTGCATAGTTAGTAAGAATGATTGATGACAAAATTTAATATTAGACAAGTTAACAGCAGCCACTTTAGAAGAGAACAGTTTCTGTAAAAGTCAAGCATCTTCTTGATATACCAGCCTGGTACCACTGGGTCTTTTCAGCTGCTCATTGAAGTGATGCTATTATTTTAAGTGTTGGTACTAATGATATCACTGTAAGTGCTACCGTTTGTAACATTACACCATGAAAAAGAGAGGTGTTCATCAGAAGACTGAAAGGAGAAAAAAACAGGAAGGGGAAAGAATAGTTATTTAGTGAAAATGTTGATAAATATTCAATAACTATATAATTACTTATATGAGTGATGTAATCATCATCATGATTTTAGCTATAACAATTTCTGCTTACATCATCTAGAATTGTCTACAAAATACAGAGGAGTTGTGCCTGGTATCTATTCCTAGCATATGCCCATCAATTTTTAATATTTATAAATTCTCTTAAGTGCATTTTTGGGAAAGGTTTATTTTATATTATGGTTTTGCTTGTTTTCATACACACATTTTAACAAGGCTTGGACTGGCACCTGGTAAACCTTCCTTCCTTGAAACCTTTCTTACTAGAATAAGTGGTTTTATTTGATGTTTTGTCGGAATACAATTTAAAGTAAGCCCCAAAGTAAACTGTACTTAACTTCAGAACAATTTAAGATCAGGCTTAAGCATTAGGTCAATACTGTAAGACAGTTTCTTCCTCCTTTACAACAGCAATCATTTAATTAAATTGAGTGTAAAGTAAAATTTCTTGTACCATGTGTGCCTATAAGGAATGCTGAATGAATATGATCCAAATCACTGTGTTTTCCTTGTCCATTTTATTTTCCATTCTTTTGGAACATTATAGTGGAACAATTTTCCTGGAAAGAGATCTAGTTAACATTTTATGAGACAGAAAACTTTCAGAATTTCTTTTGAGCTTTGCTAAATTGAACATGTGAAAATAAAGTTGTCAGGTGTAAGAGCAGTGGAGCATTTCGCTAGTCTGGTTTGGAGGATGAAATCACATGGTGCTGTCCTGGAAAAACTGATTTTAGTCATTGTGAAGTGCATCATTATTATTCAGTCTGATTGATCAAGGAAAGTATTCACTTCATTTAGATCAAGTAAAGCCACAACCAAATTATTCTGTACACAGGTGCACGTCATCTATCTAATCTAAATGAACTTTTCCATTTTGTTACAAAAAGTAGACTGGTTCCAGCAACTGAGAAGTAGTAAGTGGATGATAAATAACTCAATGATTGTCAGGCTATATGGGCAGAAGAGAAGGAAATAATAAAAAAGAAAGACAACTTAAATCTTGCAAGTTACATGGAAGGAAGGCCACATTTCATTTCATTTTATTTGAAAGTGTTGGTATCAGATAAATTAGATATACCTTCTGCCAAACTGTTCACACAGTTTTGGAAACAGATAGAATAATTTTATATTGTCAGACCGACAAGGTGAGAAATACTCCACTTGTGCTCTTTGTAAACAACTCTAATTCATTCCATTATTTTATTAGACAACCGTCAAGAGACTTAACATGTCATATGATTTGTTTTTGGATGTGAAGAGGAAATTCCTGAGCTCCTGGAATGTGGAAACGAGAGGCAGTTGAACTTACAAATGTGTTTTTACAAAATTTTGTTTCATATATTCTTTAGATTCATTGGGAAGAAAAGTATATGTATTCTGAGATGTATAATGCTCTATCTTTCATGCTTCACAACTAAGTCTAATTTTCATTTATATTATTTAAAACAAGGTTAAAATGTGAGGATGCCAGTGAGAAAACTTCACCTATGTGGCACCTGCACATGCATTTTCTGAACTCTGTTTAAAACTGTAGTTTTAAACTAAAAGGGTAGAATGTAAATAAAACATTATCATTGACTCTATCCTTAGCTATGTGTGAAAAAGAGCATGATTCATGCTCTAAGAAGCTTGCAATCAATGAGCTAAACCAGATCATGACCAGAGTCAGTTTCTGAAGAAAGAGAACACCTCTACAGATCAATGTGAGATTTGATCCCAGACTTTCATCCACCTAGGGCAAGAACAGTATTTGAACCATTTTATCGGATTATATGCAGCTTTTGCTTTTCTGCATTGGTAACTGATATTGCTACACAGCACAAGGGACCAGGAACACAACCTCACTTCTTCTTGCATGTCTTTAGGGTTCATCATGGTTACTCCACATAAATAGACAATGCTGACCCTCAGCCAGTGTTTTTTAGTTCTGCATTTTGAGACAGAGATTATAATATCCGAACTGACAGACTAATAATGAAACAACCACAGAAATAAATTCTACTGGAAAGTAATTATCCTGTTTTCAGAACAAGGTTTAAGTAGTAAATGAGGTATAGGGCACACACTGAAGAACAGTAAGAGTAAGATAAACTATCAAATGGTCATTAGAGTTCTGTGGAAGGTTTGTTTCTGTTGCAGTTATACGATATTATTATGACTATGACAGCTGAGAGGAAGTGCCAAGCACGGTGAAACCTTTGTAGGTGCTTACCCACAGTGCTGGCATAAACACCTTTGTAAAAATGAGTTTTCTAGCCTAATTCATTAATTTTCTCTGAAAATATGGCCAATAAAGAAGGATTAAGGGATAGCAGTGAACTCTATAAGATTGGAGAAGTCATTCAAGAAGTTTGAGATTAGTCTTTCTCTGAAACTTCAGTTTTATTCCACACCATCTGTCATCTCTACTACTGAAGTCAAGCCATCGTAGAGTTAGGAGTGCAAGATTTATGAGTACAGAATAAAATCCAGATCCAGAAAGCAACTGATTCTCGCTGAGTATCTTGGTCCTGCCCCCAAGGTTGCTACATATTTTATAGTAGACAGTCACTGACTACAATACAGTTATACCTCAGAAGCAAAGACCAAACCTCTGCCTGCCATCCATGTTCAAGCCCATAAGCACATCTCTCCAAATAATTTCAAGAACCTGAACACGAGGATTTGGGGATTTTTAGTGGGATTTTGGATTGGAATTTAGGCATTAAATTCCACTTTTAAATATATATTCACTATAATTCACTTTAAGCATCTTTGTAGCTGGTAAATTTTCTGAATAACAGAAGACTCCCTGTATGATCCAGCAGTTAAAGTATATGCCTTAAAGTAGAGGACCAAATGATGACCCACAGGCAGCTTTAATTCTAACCATTTAGTTTTGTAACTTCAGCATTCTTTTAACACAAACATGTAACATATTTAAATTATGTATTTTTGAGTGGTAAATAAAATTACTAGAATAAAAAAAAAAAAAAAGGCAAAATCATTACAGGAACTAAATCCAAGAGGGATTTATTTGATAATCCCATTGTATAAATAAAGGATGGGTTTCTCTTATCCATCCATCATACTATCAATTCTCTCATTAGATAGGAATATAAGACAGGGATATTCCAGTCCCCTGCTATTGCAGGCAGTTTGCTACCATGGTGGTTCAAAAGAAAACTTCCTAAATAGATTATTCCTTCACAAAGATTAAGGAAAGTGTACTCAATGAAGCAGAGAGATATAGTGAACACTGAGGATGGCAAAAAGAAGGAAATGATTTAGACCTTATAACAGGGCTTAAATTGAAAATGCCTGGGAGATTTCTGATGGTGGTTACACTTATAGGTGAAATTAGTAACATAACTTACATTTATGAAAGCATGTAGGAATAAACATACACTTTCTTATGGATATTTAAGGAAAGGAGGTCTTATTTATGCCCCCCTGCTTGGTCTGGAATATTGAGAAAAGAGTTCTCCTGTTTCCACTGTGAGGAAGCTGATGTGGGTTTGACAGGGAATGGATGGGAAGGGGCCAGGAACCAACCTTATAAATGCTAGAAGGTGTAGCTGGTACAACATTTAAAGAAAGTTAACTAGTCCAGGAAAGGACAACCTCATTTATTCTTACCCAAAACATGTGGGAAAACTGGGAAGAAAAATGCACAGTACTTTATTCCAGGCAGACAGTAAAGATAAAATCTATAAACAAAAGGTCTACTTGACCAATTAGTTCATGGTTAGTCAAGATTAGTCAAGAATAACTGGATGATTTTATTTAGTTGTGATATAGACGCCACCTTCTCCCAACATCGACCGCTGGTTGTGATCCATACACATAATTAATTTGTTTCATCTAAGGATGTCCTTTAGTATACTTTATCCCCTACAACTTATCTTTAAAAAAAAAAAAAAAAAACAAACCAAAAACCAAAAACCAACACAAACGCAAGTTTATATAACCTATGCAAAAATACCTCAAAACAAGTGGTTCTACAAAAGCCAACCAAAGATAGACATACCTTATAATTGATATTGTTTAAACATTGACAATCTTTTCACATTTAACATTTCATTTAATCAAGATGAATATGTAAATGACTTCTTGGATTATTTGTGGTTTTTTGGTCTTCTGGCATGACATGACTATTGTTAGATACAGAGCTTCTGTTAAAGGACTTTTTCATCAGGTTTATCATTATGAACTTGCTGCTGCAACTGCTAGCACTACCAGTGAACAGTGAAATTGAGAACGATACAGCTGATAGGTTTTACCCTTTATCAGCTTCATGCTAATTTAATGCAACACAGAATATTATTTGCATTACTTCAAAAGTAAAAAGATGCTTCCTGTGGGATTACATCATTATTAGACATTTCTTACTCTATTATGTGTGAGTCAACACAGCATTCAAAACACGGATTGTACAAACTTCATTTGTGATAATGAACTTAATGAGCAGCACTGAGAAATGTCTAAATAACTGAATTATGATGACATAGTAGTTGCCAAATAGAGCTTTGTATTTTTTTGTGCATTGTTTCATTAAAGGCACACTAGCTTTTTTGGCATGCAATTGAAAATTAAAATAGCAATGTGCATTTTAAACATCTGCCATGCTGGGCAATCACTGGAAGGGAAACAATCTCCAAAACAGATATAAGGTGTAAAATTAGAACACTCAAACTTGTTCCTTATGAAATAAGATGCTTATAGTGTTTTGTTATGTTTTCTGTTGCCGAATCAGTAAAATTCCCCAGTTTTAGCGTGCATCATTGACAGGGAAAGGAAGGAGAGATCAATATACAAGACCTATTTCATTAAGAGATGTAATTATAATAGCCCAATAGTATCAGAGGGAATGGCTGAAAATGGTGGTACACCAACCAAAGTGAATGGCACCTAACTTGGTCATTATACGCAACCACAGCAGAAAACGGAGAAAAAGTCTTATAAGGCTTCATACCTACAAACTGGGTTTTGCATGGTACCCAATAACCACTTTGGACCCAAACCTGAGGGAGATCCTCTTTATATGCTAGCTTCCATGTCTGAGAAATTTAGCATCTGGAAGACACCATTCTGAAGAGATACTCTGAAAGAAACTTACACCAGGAAAGAAACACAACACAAACTTAAAAATGAAACCAAAGACTTCATAGGAAATAGATTTGCGTGAAAAGAAACAGATCACCTTTTGCCCTATGGGTACCTGAGACTTCTGTATGGGTCTAGCAGTTATGACAAAAGACATGCAGGAGACTCTTACCCTTCCAAAGTGACATTTAAGAACATGGAGATACTCCAGAGAATTACAGAAAATTAAACTAAACTCTTAAATGTAAAATTATGCAGATAGGAGGAAAAAAAGGCACAGAGACAAGCTATATTAATTCTGCTATGGACTACAAGAGTTTCTCTAATCTCTCTGGAAAATAATAATGGATGTCAGGAACATGAGAAAAAATAGGATAGATATACCCCATATTTCAGAATTCATACTGAAACTATTTAAAGTTGAAAATTTCAAAATATTTTTGCTTCTATTTTTCATAGATTGGAACATACTTTTTTTTTTTTTTTTTTAATCCATTTAATGTTTGGTTTGCAACATAATATTTTTTTTTGCTTACCATGTCTGACAGTCTTTCTTCTGTCATTTTGTTTTCTGTTTTGATATTTATCACCACATTCTCACTGTCCTCATCCTTTTGTTCTCATTTCTGTCAGTCTGCTCTCTATACACACAAGCACATCATCACCTATTTACTCTGAATGAAATAGCCAGCATGGTGGGCCTTGGGCATGCCAATAATTCATATTGCACAGTGAAGAGGATTTGAGAAATACTTGTGATCTCTGCAAATCACCTTGAAAACTGATTGTATCTAGGATGATAGAGATCAAAATGACCTGTGAAACACTGCATTTTGGGACAATAAGGTGAGAAGACATTTTTCCTAGTACAAAGGACAAATACATTTTTATTTATTTATTTTGTAGAAATGCTGGTGCAACTTCACCTAGTATGGCTTTTTTTCAAGCACTTCCCATGACCAATATTCTACTATTTCTAAAATAAATTATCCAGTTTAAAAAAAAAAAAGGATAATATGAAGGACAATTTCAGATTATATTGTTCACCTGGGATTTTGTTGCTGGATAGGTACATCTTCATTTTTTCTATTTATGCTAGCTTTGCTCCACACAACTTTGATAAGGCTGTATATGAAGAATCAGTGCCTCCTGTTCAATGCCATAGGTTTTTGAAAACTATTTATTTGTTTTCCTTCATTTGTTAAATCCTTTAGACAATTTGCTTAAAACAAATTGGTCAGTGTCATGTAGAATGTGCTGAAGATAAAGAATCCTTGAGTGGGATACACACAAGGTAGTCCTACTGAAACACAGCAGAAGGTTGTAGCAGATATTTGATGGGGAAAACTCTAAGGAAGCAGAAGTTGTGAGTTAATGGAGCTGTGATCTGTGTGATCTATAATGATGTTCTACAAAAGCCACAAAGAATATGTGTTATAAAGTAACAATCACAATTGACACTATTGATGGTAATCACAAAAGAAAAGCTAAAAGCTAAACAGAATGATGGAATAATTTGGAAAGTTTGCTTCTCTGATTCAAGGTTGAGCTCATTTGGCAAATGTCCCTTGTTATTTGTATTGTAAATACCTCTGCCCATGTTATAGTGATAAAGGCCTTGAACTACAAATTTTTCATTTATTTCATCACCGAATTCCATCTATGTCAAGCAAATAGAGGCCATGTCTACACTGCTGTACAAGACAGCTTTTCTGTGGTTCCTATGTCTTGGTGAATGCCCAAGCCACATCCCAGCCACACATTAGGACATGTTATCAGTATGTAATAGCCCTTTCCTGTACTCCCAGTTACACAAGAGTGAACCTTTGGAGCACAGGAGCCATCACTTTTGTTAAATGAGTACAGGTCTGGATGTCTAGGATACGAGCCCCAGGAATGCATCAACAACAAGGCTAGCGACAGCCATAGAAAGCTAAAGACAAGGACCAATGCTGAAAAAACACAAAACTTTATTCTTTTTCAGGATTTCTACATAGACTCTTTGAGTCTATTGTAAGACAGAGTGAGAGCGGAAGCTGTTCAGTACTCCAGATTTAATTAGCTTCAGTCTGAAAATAAACAAGGAATGGATATAGGGTGACAAAGAGCAAAAGTTAATCTACACTACAATGCAGTCAACAACTGTGGGCCAAAGGTTCTTTAGTTAATAAACTGATAATTTATTCTGTGTCAAGAATTTCTGTGGTATTTCTGCAGTGCAGATTTCTCTAGTGAACGTCTCCCAGATGTGTGAAAGTGGAAAATATTCAGATGCCTTTTGTCAAGTAAGAAACCATTCCAAAGAGGACTCACTGTATGAATGTCATACCTATATCACTAATTTTGCTGTAATGTGGTTAGCTGAAAAGTAAATGTGTCCTAGTCCAAATTTGTCCTATTCAATGAAGTACAGTAGTCATCCTTTTTAACCTAATATATATCAGCTGCTTAACAAACATCAGCTGCCAAAACACTGCTGTTACTTTTTTGTTCTCATATTCCTTGGATTTTATAGTATTTATATAGAAAAAAATTGTAATTTCTCACCACTGCAGGAATCATGGAAGAAGTTCCTGCTTGTGCCTAACTTATTTTAGATTATTTTGGGACTCTTTTTATGTCCTTAAAAATAATCATGGTATTCCAAACACCACTTCTTGTGGTTTAACCTTGGTAGGCAGCTAAGCCCCACAGAGCCACTCACCTGCAGCAGGATGGGGGAGAGAATCGGAAGGGTAAAAGTGAGAAAACTCGTGGGTTGAGATAAAGACAGTTTAACAGGGAAAGCAAAAGCTGTGTGCACAAGCAATGCAAAATAAAGAATTCATTCACTTCTGCCCATCGGCAGGCAGGTGTTTAGCCGTTTCCAGGAAAGCAGGGCTCCATCAGACTTAATGGTTACTTGGGAAGACAAACGCCATAACTACGAACACGCCCCCTTCCTTCTTCTTCCCCTGGATTTTATTGCTGAGCATGATGTCATATGGTATGGCACAGCCTTTTGGTCAGTTGAGTTCAGCTGTCCCAGCTGTGTCCCCTCCCAACTTCTCGCCAGTGGGGCTGTGTGGGAAACAGAGGAGGCCTTGACACTGTGCAAGCACTGCTCAGCAATAGCTAAAACATTGGTGTGTTTATCAACAGTGTTTTCATCACAAATCCAAAACATAGCACCATACGAGCTACCATGAAGAAAATTAACTCTAGCCAACTTCTATTGGCCAACACCAGTACACCACTGTATAGTAGTTAATGGTAAGCCCTCACTCTTCAGTAGGGACCATTACAATGCTGCATTAGCAGAATACAATTTTTGCAATCTACGCCGTGCCTAGGGACTGTTGCTATAGTCTACCAGGAGCCAAATATTTCAAACTACATACAACTTATTAACTTCTTGGTCCATCTTCAAACCTGGTTAGGGGAAATGTTTACAAGAATATGTTGTATTGCTCTGCTGCAGTCCACAGAGCTGTTTTGAAAGAGCTATTGCCTGTTTTGGTGCTGCATTGCGCTGCTAGGACAGGTGAAAGAGGAAGATGAAAACAAGTAGTTATAAATCTCTTCTAATTGAGCCTGATCTTTGAAAATGACATGTAAAAAGGTTGTCTACATACCAAAAGTCTAAATCTTGTTTGAAAAAACAAATAGGTAATGAAAAATTTTAAAAGGGGGAAGTGACGATCTATTTCAAACTATTTTAAAAGATTATGTCAATAACTCTTGACAAAGTAAATGTTTGAAAGAATCTTACTGAAATGGTACAAGAAACATCATAACAGAAATTTATTTTTCAAATAACCATAATATCAGGCTTTTTATAAGGAGGTCTCCCTGACAAAACGTGTAGTCTTCTGCTATGAATAAACATCCTTTTCACTGCTATACAACTGATAATCTAAGCGGGGGGGGGGGGGAGAGGGGGGGTATGTAATTAACCTATGTAGAAGTATTTAGATAATCCTGACATGAATTTTGCATCCAAAAGTAATGAAGCTGATTTTTTTTTCATTCTTGGTTTTTGGTGAAATAATAATAAAAATTATTATTTATCAATCTTTTTAAATTTTTAAATTAAAGCAATCTTAATACCTCACTTTATAAGTTTTTGCTTTCCAGCACATCAAGCCATTTTTTGGCCCACATAAGTATATGGAAACGGAGCTACACCGTCTCAGTATAATGCAATTCTGGGAAGTCATCCAAATCTGGGAATGCTGTTTTATGATCAGCACATCAAAAATGGATAGATAACTCCTCTCATAGTCAACTAAGAAAAGCGTACAACCAAGGAGTTTGAAGCTGAGGTTTTGTATTTTATAAAAATAATGCAAGAGACTTTCCTGCTTCCTTACTAAGAGTGCCAGAGTTTGTACTCTTTGAAAGACCCTTTTCCATTTACAGTTGTTTTATTAACAGGCAATATAGTTCAAATAGTCTTTTATGCAGCCCAGATTTCTTCTATGCAAATATTAAAGATTTGCAGACAGAACCACAACACAGAATGGTGTTGTCTACTGTTTAAAATCTACCATAGCAGAGCTGTAGTTAAACAATGTCTCATTACTTGCAAAATCTTTCCAGTCTAACAGTCTTTCTGCTTCAGTAGTTTACTGGTTTCCTCACCCTGAAACCTGAAGGTTATTTGAAAAGAAACAGACAATTTGTCTTTGCAGGAGGAGTAGATTAGGGAAACAGTTTAGAAAGGATGAACTCTGGAAGTAGCAGAGCTGAGTGTCTAAAATAATATTGGAAATTGTTTTCCAGTGCTGTTTATGTTCTCTGGCTTCACGAACATGTAGTGTGGGATGATGAGTGTCAGCTAATAAACATGACAACTCCAAGAGGGAGTCATGAAATGACAGCAAAAACACCTGGTAAGCACAGCAGTACCCAGAAATCCCAGAACTTCAAAATCACAGATTTGTAACAGCTGAGGAAGGTAGCAAGATATTAAATGTGCAGCCATTCTTTCACAGGTCTGTAGCAGGTTACTTGCCATGGGAAATAACCTGCAAGTCAGGTTTTCTTGCTGTTGGGCTTTCCGCCTTTGTGATTTTGGGGCTTGTAGGATACCCAGAACACAGTCCCGCATTTCAGGTTACATTACCATTTATGGAGCCTTTATCAATGAATCATCTCAAATAATATACTTAGTTTTAGACACAATGCACACTGATTGGCAATGGTTCTCTTAAAATCTCCTCATTAACCTTTAAGCTATTTCTTGCAACTAAAGGGGTCATTTCAAGAGCAAGGTTCATTATTGTATCAGGTGGAAGAAAATGCTCATTTAATCTTCTCAAGTACAATTTGCTCTGTGCAGATCACCCCAAATGCTGTTGAAAGCTGAAATGTGCCACACAATTTTTATTATTTTTGCTAGAGCTTGAATGACAAAGTCCAGGGTTAATTACAGAGAATAAAGTCATCCAGAACAGTAAAGGAGTTAAAGTTACAGGTCATCTATACCCAAATATTTTGGAAAAATAGGTCGAGCATAATAAGCACACACACAAATAATCCAAAAAAAACCAACTTCCAAGAAAGATGAAATCTGAAGTTTTTCTTTGGACAAGTTTAATAGAATAGAAAAGAACAAACCAGTTGGATGAATTTGATTCAAAACATCCTTCACTCCTTGTCATGGAGTTTAAATTAAATTCAAATCAATTTCTGATCTCATCTGCCCATCACATTCTGTGCGGACATTTCAAACCTGAGGCTAAAACTGATAAAACCAGTAATTTGTAGAACAACTTTCCTTACCTTTAAGAAGGCTCGTGCATATCAAGACAATAAAAATAAATAGGGCTAGAGCCAGAGGCAGACAGGAGAAAAGAGGCAACGGGGCAAAAAGCTGTGTACTTTGCTGTTCTTCAGGAATGTTGTTTTTATATTAAATTTCATCTCCCATAAATAAGTGTCATTCAAAATATTGAAATGGTGTACAGGTAATGAGAAACTCTGCCAGCTGAAAGGACAATATGACTAAAGCAAAAGAGGTGAGGTGGGGCAAGGCAGGGAAAGGGAAAGGGAAAGGGAAAGGGAAAGGGAAAGGGAAAGGGAAAGGGAAAGGGAAAGGGAAAGGGAAAGGGAGGGAAAGGGAGGGAAGGGGAGGGAAGGGGAGGGGAGGGAAGGGGAGGGGAGGGGAGGGGAGGGAAGGGAAGGGAAGGGAAGGGAAGGGAAGGGAAGGGAAGGGAAGGGAAGGGAAGGGAAGGGAAGGGAAGGGAAGGGAAGGGAAGGGAAGGGAAGGGAAGGGAAGGGAAGGGAAGGGAAGGGAAGGGAAGGGAAGGGAAGGGAAGGGAAGGGAAGGGAAGGGGAGGGGAGGGGAGGGGAGGGGAGGGGAGGGAAGGGGAGGGAAGGGGAGGGAAGGGGAGGGGAGGGGAGGGGAGGGGAGGGGAGGCGAGGCGAGGCGAGGTGAGGAGGAAAGGTATTTTCTAAGTGAGAACATCTATTGCTTTCTAATTCTACTTCGGGTGAATTCTGCACATAACAAGGTACATCTAATGAAGTCATTTCATGTACTGTTTGAGACTATACAAGACACTTTGACCTCATTAGAGAGGAAAAATCATGAATTAGACATCTGTATTGTGAATTACAAGGTTGAAGAAAACTGTGGCAGATGCTATACACCATAACACGGATGGTATATCATTTTAGCAATATAATTAAAACTGCAGATATTATAGCCAAATGGAAAGTTAAGTGTGCCAGTTACAATTTGAAAGGGACAGAAAGAAGCTGAACATGAAGACTTTATGTGCACATTAATTTCTGAGTAGTTATCTATACACTGCATGGGGTGTGCATGAATACAGGATTCTGAATCCTGTATTATGAATCTTTGCATGTCCTGATAAGCAAGGTAGACATGGTGACTAATTACTATATATAAATGCATATGTCTTTTTTTAATAATGACAGAAGTAATAAAATGCATATATTAGTGAAAATACAGTTTGTCATGTGGAAGATACATTCATCACTAAAGATAAATGACAATGAAAGTTACAGTACAGAAGGAAAACATGATGTGTTTCTGTATGTGTATCTCAGAAATACACTGCAGAATGAAATAAGCACGATAGCAAGTGAACTGAATATGTTAATGGTACAGAATATAAGTGATGTCACAGATGCTATTTTACATCAAAACTCCTTCTCTCCCTATGTCTTCCAAACTTGTCTTCATCAAATGCTCATACGTACAATTTCAAGATGCTGAAAGAGGAGTGTCAAACTTTTCATGTGGAAAGAACTTCAAGATGCAATTACAATAGTCCAGACTACTAATTTGTATAAATTAGTCAATGTTCCTGAAAAACAAAACAATTTTGTTGTGTACAGTACTCTGCTGTTCTTCAGGAATGTCATTTTTATATTAAATTTTATCTCCCAGAAATAAATGTCATTCAAAATATTGAAATGATGGACAGATAATGAGAAACTGTTCTGTTTGAAAGGGCAATATAACTAAAGCAAAAGAGATAGGGCCTCTTTTGGCAATTTTGTTGATTTATAGTACCTGAGAATCTGACCCAGTATAGAAATTTTTGTTTCCTTTTGTTTGCATTTACTTGTGCTATAAAGAAGAAAGCACGGCAAGCATATGGGAAAAAAAAAATTCCAAGTCATCCAGACTCCTGTTTTCTCCAGATGTTGCTCAGGAATGCAAAAGAAAAAGAGAAAGAAATCGTTTGTTAGCAATGAGGAAATAATTTACAAACAAAAGAGCCAAAACTGCCATTGCTATGTAATCCTGCTGCAGAAGTTTGGCCTGGATACAAACTTCTGGGTAATCTGAGATTGAACAGTAACTTCAGAAATATAGAAATAAACATCAAAGTATACTTGAGGCCATGGTGTTAATCATGCTACCAATCTCATTTATATTTGTCTGTTGAAAAGCTTTAATGGGACTGAAGTTCTTAGAATATGAGAGACATATTTTAGGGAGTAGATTCAAAAGCAGCTAAGCTTGCTAAAAATCACTACAAAGATGTTTTTTCTTTTTTCTGAAAGCAGTTGGATTCAGTGGGTATACTGTTCCCATGCCTTGCAAAGCATTACAATAACTAGTGCCAGCAGACAGAAGGAAATGTGGCTACAGGCAGAAAAGAAGGCTGAATCACTTCTCTCAGTAGGAGCACTGTCCTAGTTCAGCATAAGCTAGTTGTGAAACCAAACCCTAGGACAAGTATGGAGAACTGTCTTCTGAAAGTGCTTAAATCACTCTATCAGCTATGAAAGGTATGTAAATGTATAGGTCAAAATGATCTAATTCAGGTTTCACACAAGATTACCTGAGCAAAATTTGGTTTTCAACCTCAAAATCAAGGCTTAAGTGATTCACAACTGAATTGCATTTTTCCCCTCTCTGTCCTGTTTGTCTTGTCCTCCACACCATGATAACAGTTCAGAGAGCATTCACAGCCCTGAAAAGAGAAGGGTTTAAGACATATTCTTCTCATCAATATTTCCTATTAATTAGTTTGGGCTATACATTTAGCACTCTGGCTGCTGTAAATTTCAATGCGGATCATTGATAAAAATGCTCCTCATTTAAAAGCTTTTTTTCTGCTTATTAGAATGGGCTAAGGTGATGAAAACTTAATGCAGTCCATTTTATATTCCTAAGTTAGGTACTACCATATTTGAAAAGTAGATGTTAGGGTGACCCGTGGTGATTCTGACAATCTAAGTCTGCTGCCTAGGTTCCCCATAGAGTCAATATGCAGAAAATATAGCTTTGATCGTTTATTGTTTTGGGAGCCTAAGTACCTAAGTTAGATTGTTCAAATGGAATGACCTGGGTAAACACCTCTAATAAATTAAAACTCAGAATCATAAATGTTATTAAAATCACAAACTGAAATAATGTATTTTGTTAAAAATGGTTTGCTCCCTTCTTTATGGTTGGGAAAAAGATTCTTTCATATTACTCAGTAGTTAAAGCATCAGTGAGGGACATGATATTCCTTCATCAGAGGACTGCCTCTTGCTCCCTTCCTGACACTGAAAGTTTTATATTTTGAGATATACAGTTATGCCGCTTCAATGCATGGCATGTAAGGGATACTCTGTTGATTCTGTTGCTCTACAGAATGCTCTGCTAGTCATGTCATCACCTGAGAAAACCTACACTGCAGTTGACTTGAGCACTTCTTAAAATGCCCTGCAGCAACAAGAGAATTTTAAGGCAGACCAGGCTATGTCTGAAGAGGAGACAGTCTGTGTTGTTACCTAGGGCTGAACCTTCTACTTTTGACCTCAGTGTGGTCAGAATTAAATTGCCTCGATCTAGCCTACTGGAATTAATCCATTTGATGCTGAAGTAATTGACAATTCAGAATTCTTCTGCTAATCTGGAGTTGCTCTGAATCTTTTTTAAGATCTCCAGCAATTTACAGGGAATCTGATTTGTATTATTTATCTTTTGAGAAACTGGAAGGATGGTCAAAAGCGTAGTCAATACCTCATTTTGGCCTGATATTTCTACAATGCATTCTTTTCTGTACTTACATAGTGAAACAGGAAAGGAAATAAATTTTAAATCTCCCATGTCTATGAAGGATTCTCCTTATACTGAAGATAGAATCACAGATACATATAGGTCAGAAAAGACCTCCAGAGGTGATCTAGTCCAACCTCCTGCTCAGAGCACATCCAGCAGGTTGTTCAACGCCATGTCCAGATGATTTTTAAATATCTCTGAAGATGCAGGTTCCACAGCCTCTCTGGGCAACCTGTTACAGTGTTTGACCACCTTTATGGCATTTTTTCTCTCTTAAGTAGAAGGATTTTATTTCACTTCCTTATTCTGTGCTCCAACTTGTATCTGCTACCTCTCACTTCCCACTCTTCACCTTTGAGAAGTTTGGCTCTGTCCTCTACTTTCTCACATTAGGTGCTTGTAGGTGGCAATAAGATCCCCCTTAGCCTCTCTTCTCCAGGCTAAACAAGCCCCATTCTTTCAACATTTTCTCACAGGGCATGTAGATCACCCCCCTCAACCATCTTGGTAGCCCTCTGCTGATCTCACTCCAAAATACCTTTCCTTATGCCAGCTCTATGAACAGAACCTAGTATGTGCCATTGGCCCATTCTATGTATGCAGTTTTCTTTTCTTAATTCAAGTAGAAAGAAAATGTTCACTTTTTTCATTTGCATCCTGGATTGTTTACGAAAAAGATACTCTGCTTACCACTCCCTCTAACAGAACAGAGGTCACACATGCTTGATTATTATACAGTCAACAAATGTCAAGGAAAACTCTTGGAACAATCACCTCACAAAGTATTTTGAACAAATTGTGATGAATTAGTAATTTCTCTTAATACTGTATACTTTTAATCCTCCAGTTGCTAGGTATATAGAACCGAATATATTATTCCCTACATACATACATCTATGGACAACTTTAATTTGCATTTTCCTTTATTTCCAGTGCAAATAAGCTAGAATAGCTCAGACTCCTTGGAGCCAGAGTTTAATGAAGGGCTATAGCTTAGGCTACTTTGTTCATTAATTCTAAATTTAGCCCTGGTATTAAACTAAACACTGAAGCAATGGGGGTTTTTTATAACATCACATCTTAACTCTTACAAAATAAATTATTTGTACCAATCTATTCAGAATGCAAAACAGAGAACAACTAAAAAAGGCTCCCTTTTACAAGTCAGAATTTATTTTAATGACCACGTTTCTTTAAATCAAGACTTAATTCCATTTTGTGAGATTTCTGTATTGCAAATACTTGGCATATTTAATGAGTTCTGAGACTTCATAAATTATAGAATGGAATCATACAATCACAGAATGATTTGGGTTGTAAGGGACCTTAAAGACCATCTAGTCCAACCCCCCTTGCCATGGGCAGGAACATCTTTCACTAGATCAGGTTGCTCAAAGCCCCATCCAACCTGACGTTGAATGCTTCCAGGGATGGGGCATCCACAGCTTCTCTGGGCAACCTGTGCCAGTGTCTCATCACCCTCATTGTAAAAAAATTCTTCCTTATAGCCAGTCTAAATCTACTTTCTTTCAGTTTAAAACCATTGCCCCTTGTCCTGTCACTACAGGTCCTGGTAAAAAGTCTCTCTCTGTCTTTCTTATAAGCCCTCTTTATATATTGAAAGGCCGCAATAAGGTCTCCCCGAAGCCTTCTCTTCTCCAGGCTGAACAACCCCAACTCTCTCAGCCTTTCCTCACAGGAGAGGTGTTCCATCCCTCTGATAATTTTCATGGCCCTCCTCTGGACCCACTCCAATGGGTCCATGTCTTTCTTGTACTGGGAGCCCCAGAGCTGAACAGAGTACTCCAGGTAGGGTCTTCATGAGAGTGAAGTAGAGGGGGAGAATGACCTGTCTCTCGACCTGCTGGCCATGCTTCTTCTTATGCAGCCCAGGATACAATTGGCTTTCTGGGTTGCAAGCACACATTGCTGACTCATATGCAATTTTTTGTCCTCCACTATCCCCAAGTCCTTCTCCACAGAGTTGCTCTCAATCAATTAATCCCCCAGTCTCTATTGATATTGGGGTTGCTCGGACCCAGGTGCAGGACCTTGCACTTGGCCTTGTTGAACTTCATGAGGTTCACATGGGCCCACTCCTCAAAGCTTTCAAGGTGCCTCTGGATGGCATCCCTTCCCTCAAGTGTATCAGCTGCACCACTCAGCTTGATATCATCTGCAAACTTGCTGAAGGTGCACTCAATCCCATTATCTATGCCATTGATGAAGATATTACATAGTTTTGGTGCCAGTATGGACCCTTGAGGGACACCATTTGTTACTGGTTTCCACTTGGACGTTGAGCCATTGATTGTAACTCTTTGGACATGGCCATCCAGCCAATTCTTTATCCATCTAATAGTCCATCCATATCTCTCCAATTTAGTGGCAAGAATGTTGTGTGGGAGAGTATCAAAGGCCTTACAGAGTCCAGGTAGATGACATCTGTAGCTCTTCCTTTGTCCACTGATGCAGTCACTCCACTGTAGAAGGCCACCAGATTACTCAGACAGCATTGGCTGCCTCAGACGTCCCTGTCTTCCATACGTTTCCATATGTCTTCCAGGAGGATCTGCTCCATGATCTTACTGGGCACAGCGCTGAGTCTGACTGGTTGGTAGTTCCCAGGTCCTCCTTTTTACCCTTTAAAAAAATGGGTGCGATATTCCCTTTTCTCCAGTCAATGGGGACTTCTGACTGCCGTGACTTTTGAAATATGATGGAGAGTTGCTTGGCAACTACATCAGCCAATTCCCTCAGGACTGTGGGATCCATCTTGTTGGGTCCCACGAACCCGTGTATGTTCAGATTCCTCAGGTGGTCTCGAACCTGATCTCCTCCTACAGTGGGAGGGACTTCATTCCCCTAATCCCTACCCTGAGGTTCAGGGACTTGAGAGATGTGGGAAGAGTGATTACCACTCTGTGAAAACTGAGGCAAAATTTGTTGAGTACCTCAGCCTTCTCCATGTCAGTTGTCACTAGTTCTCCTGTCTTATCTATCGGGGGTGTGTGTGTATATTTTCTTTAATCTTCCTTTTCTGAGCAATGTACCTGTAGAAGCCCTTATTATTATACTTCACAGTCCTTGCCAAATTCAGCTCCAGCTGTGCCATAGCTTTCCTGATCCCATCCCTACACATCTGGGCAGCATCCCTGTATTCTTCCCAGGATACATGTCCCTGGTTCCACTGCCTGTGCATTTCCTTCTTATGCTTTAGTTTGACCATATACATTATTTTGCAAGAGAGCAACTAGACATTATTCAAAGGAAGAAAGCTCATAGGAAAAGAAGTTCAACAAAAAAAGATTCACCAATACAGTTAATACAGTCATCTGTGGGACTGTGATTTCGAATATCAAACCAGGGAGTATGCCTAAAATGCTCTTATGTTTTAAATGGCAGATTATTAATGGAGGGAAAAAGACTGCATCAAGCTCAGGAGACTATGTTTAAATTTATTGTCCTTCAATATGTTTATAGGAATAATAAACTGATTTGCTAAGGACTGAGAGGAAATTTTTTGTAGTTCTTATGAGGCCACAAGTTCCATAAAAATCCCTACAGGTATTCATAACATTTTTTTGAAGAAAAAAGAAAGTACGGAAAACTCATGTTAAAATACGATTTGTATTTGATGACTAAGGATTTGGTTTGCACAGAGCATTGTATTTCTACTTTAGTGGCCATTCTAGGTTGGGTTCAGTCGCTTAAACATAAGCACCTAATGTCATCTGAGGTGCCACAGGTATCCAAGTTGTGTGAGTAGGACTGGCAGCCAGGTTCCTGGACTTCCCAGAGATCTATGCCTTGTTGGAAGAGCTGCTGGAGACCAGGTGGGGTGCCTCACAGCCCCTAAAATAACAGGAGACACCTAGATGACTAAAACTCATCTCCAGGCTTGTTTTCTACTTACTCTCTCTTAAATATTTTATGTCTTCTTTGAAGACATAAAATAAATGAAATTGATTAGCATAATGCATGGCAGCTTAATTAATGATATAAACTGCATTAAAAGTCACTCAGATGTTTAACACATGCAGTGTTACAGGCTTCTAATATAGTTACTTCAGTTAAAGACCTTAAAGTAAATGCAACAAATCTGACTCCTGTGTTTCTGTCTTTGACACATCTCTCCCTCTATTCACCCATCTTTCTCATCATCTATTGTTCTTGTGACAATTTAAGTGAGCCATATACTTACACACACACCCCTAAACAATCAGTTCTGTCATATAGTACTCCTGTAGAATTTGTGTAGCTTTCCTATGAACAACATCACAGTTATCCATTACTCCAGTAAAATGCATCAGGAAATTGAGGTTTTTATAAAGTATATTTATTGCCTTTTTTTAAAAAACATAGCTAGACTTTAGACCCTCATATTCATAATACTTTATTTTACTTCTACTGTACAGTTTCTGCTGAAGCTTTTATCTACTATCTGTTGTGATCAATGTGTTACTGTCTCTAAAGTGATGCTTAAAATTTGTTCTGAATTTGCAAGTCTTGTTGTTTATGTCTTTTTATTAACTGACCCTACTTCTGTAATGGTTATCTGCATTAAAGTTAAAAAAAAAAAAGCAGCATTTTGTTAAAATCTCTTAGCTTCCTTTCAATGTATTAAACACTGTATCAGGCAATGCAGTAGTATCATCACCCCATGAGATTTTCATTGCAGTTCTGTATCCCAGACAATACTCCAGTTTGATCACTGGTTATAAAGTAAACCTCTAAGTATTGACTATGAATTAAATATTGTATTGATAATACTAAATGTATCATCTATCATAACAGATGATCTTCAAAGAGTTCAGACAACCGTAGAAAATCCGAAAGTTTGATTTAGATCTTAATTTTACTTCAGGGCAGGTATAAGGTTTTACTCCTCAGTAACAGGGAACACAAATGATTCATCAGCAAAATGAAATATTAAAAAAAAATTAACAATGCTGAAAACTGTTTACAGACTATGAAAAAAGTTGTATCATCCTATTTGGTCAAGCTTTGAATAATCTATAATGGTAACATCTTTTTTTTCTATGTTATATTCTTCACTGGACAGAAACTTGAAGCACTGCCAAGTGATAACTTGATCATTTTGTGCAAACGAAATATCTATCCAGTCATTCCAGATGGTTAGGCTAGGATACATCCCATCTAATTTTGGGCAGAAAATCAAGGTGCTCCCTCTTTAGTTGATGACTATTCTTTTCATCACTATACATGAAGGAAGCACAAATCTGATGGTAACAGAAAATGTTAACTACCTTTGGCTCTTCTTCAGTGGTCTGGACAGAGAGGTGGAGCCCAGAAACTAAACCCACAACAGTATGATTTGTAGACAAGACTTGGCCAAGAGAACTCAAGAGCATTCAGTTTCTAGGAAATTAATTTAGAAAAACAATATGAAAAGCAAAATTAAATGTAATAGAAGTTTAGGGACCTGGCACAAGAGCTTGATGGTCTTGGGTATCAAAGGACATCTCAACTCAACTCTTCTTCAAAAAATTGTTTCAAGAGTATAGTTCATATAATAAAAGCATGCATCTTCAAATGTTCTACTTGCTCTTAAGGTCAAAATGAAAAATCTCTAATTCAAAGACAAACACGGTATTTCATGAGACCAGGAAATGAAAGAAGGCATGATAATAAATAATGGAATCATTTGGATACACAGCAGTTTCAAAGCAGTAATTCTCAGACATGAGTCAGAAATCCCTTTGAGAGAAGCAAACCTTTCATTCTTTTTACCACCTGTTTCTTCACCTCAGGTTTAGAAAGGACAGGTCATTAAGTACAGAAGGGAGACATTATATTGCAGCTACTCCATAGAGATAATATTGCAGCTACTCCCACCGGAGAAATATCTAAAGCTAGTTGCACAGTACTAAACCCCAGTATTTAATCTTTGAAGACCTTAGTTAACTGAAGTCAATGAGGAAGCTGAATGCTTGATATAGCTAAATATTAGGTTACTGAATCATGGTTGAGAATATATATTTCATTAAATAAATATTGTGCACTATATATTATACCTATTAAAACTATCATAATTGTTGCTATGAAGTGGCTTAAATAATTAATATTCATACTGAAATGGTCATTTATATATCTAATTACTCATAAAGGATGGCAAAAAAAATCTAAGTTAATCAGACTGCTTTATTTATGAATAAACTCTTTGTGCCATTTTCACTGCAGCTCTATTTCAGATATTTCATGACATTTTAATGCTTTTTGTTTTATTGATAGATGTCTTTTGAGATACAAAAGTAAAAAATAAAGAAAAGCATTGAAGATGACTGGCATTTTATGGAATGTTAATTTGGTTTTAATATAATTATATCAATTTTATTTAATAAAAAATTGTTTCTCTACGTTAGATCACTTTTTTATTCTGGAGGAATTGCCATCTTACAATTTTGAGGGAAAACAGAAGTAAAGAGAGATTAGCACTAAGAAGGAAATTTGTAAAAAGTGATTAGACAAATGAAGTAGCTGTTTGGGTTTTATTCCCATTTCTGTTTCTAGAAATGTCTATGTTTTTCAGAGCATTCTATCTCACTACACTACCGGCTTGCTCTTATTTTGCTCAGTCTTGCAGTGAAGTAATCATATAGGACTGAAATCCTATATATAAACTGGCTATCATGAGATTTACTGTAGACTGCAAATAACACAGGTTAAAATCAGTTTTGTGGGAGGAACAAGAAGGCAGCTTCCTTAAGTATCATATAAACATAGCACCTTCCCATTTTCAGGATCTGTGTGAGACTCCCTAAGTGTTTCCTACTTGAATACTGAAAACTTGCAAAATAAATCTCTCTGTAACTTAACATAGTATCAACTGAAAGTTCATAATTTCAAATTAAATTAATTCAAATTACTTCTAGGCTAATTCATGTAAATAGGTATTAGTCTGTAGATTCCATTTGAACAGGCCTTTTTAAGAATTTGAGCCTCGCTGACTAAGTTTTGACAGGAGAGAGTCACTAAGAGAATTTTTTTTCCCCTCAAATGAATGCAAGTCAGTTAAATAATATTGTTTCCTTTCATCCATGGTAAGACCCATACTAATCTCAGTTTTATGATTATTTACTATTGACCCTGCTTGGAGCAGGAGGTTGGACTAGATGACCTCCTGAGCTCCCTTCCAACCTGAATTGTTCTATCATTATTATTCCATCATTATGTACAACTGTATGTGCTGGGATTAGTCCTATCGATTGCAACTTGTTCTATTTACAGCATGTGACTTAAGTATGAGTAAATATATGCAGCAACAATTTTTTTTACGCACAAATTCAGTTACAAGTTTAATTCAAAAGTTTTCTCCCATAAATCTTCCTACCTACAGCTGTTTCCAGGAAACATATATGAGGATGACTGGGAGGTAGCTGATAAGGAGACAAGAGGTCAATACAGAACAAGCAATTTGATTAAATGATTAAAAAATGAATATGTGCACTATGTGTTCCTCATGCATTTTCCCAGCTTTTATACTGTAAGCATCCAAGAAAACTTATCATTCAATCCAATATTTTAAAATACTATTGTTATAGTTACCTTTCTTATTGTTGTATGTTTCTGTCTCTTCAATTATTGGCAGCTTTTCAATTGTTACAGCCAGTTTTTGTTTAAATGAGTGATCTGAACTTTTAATCATAACTCCGATTACTCTTCTTACAAGATATTGTTATTGCATCTATAATAAGAGACTTACAGTTTCATGCAAGAGCTGCCTAAGACACCGATGTATTATTTAAAAGAGCAAAGCTTTAAAAATCTAAGGCATTCAATAGCAGGAGCGATCTGTGGTTTTTAAGTAGGTTGTCACACATTTTTATATTATGAATATTTCTGTATAGGATCAACCAGGTGAAGAGCAGAGGAAATGAGACAAAATATGCCAAATAACTCTGATAATTGGCTGAAGTAGCAAGGAAATTATAAAAAAAAAATATAACAGTAACTTAAAGCAGTTTTAAAAGTAGGATGTATTTTAAATTGCCCCCTAATTTGCAATTCCCTTTTCTAAAGAAGACATTTACAACTAACCAGATCCCCAGCTAAGAAATAAATTTTCTACTCATTGCAGAAGTCTTCAGTGAGGAAGCAAAACCGATATTAATATCCAAGTTAAAAAATAATGGGCTTCAAAACATTACAACAAATATTTGCAGAGGTCAACAAAAGTTACTAAATATCTTTATACATAATGTTTTATTTATGTTTAATAAATTTTTATTCTATTATCATCTAGTTCATATAAGTATTACAAATATATATATAATTATATATGTTATCATATAAGTTAAACAGGTTTATATACAAATTTAAAAAAAAAACCCACCTTTTTAGTCTGTGCTTTAATTAATTTTCTTTAATTAGCTCTAGGGAAAGGAAATATGTTCTCCCTCGTGAGACTTTTTCCCCCAAACAATTTCAGAGGACCGGTTGTTTGCATAAAGAGGCTGTGGCCGCTGTGCCGGGATGCTGAAGATCCTTTGCCCGATTTTCAACCAGACAAACAAAAGCTGCTGCCTCAGCGCTGTGGGCAGGACAGAGGGTACCCGATTGTGATTGGCTCAGGGCCCCGCAGTGCCTGGCGATTGGCTGTCACCATGGCCGCTCACTGCCCGCCCCTCGGAAGGCTCTCAGACGGCCATTTTCAGCTTCGTTACAGGGCAGTCACTGGAGGTACAGGGTTGTAACCGGTCCTGGCCCTGCCAAGCAGCTGTGCAGGCATGGTTTGCCCTTGGTAAAGCCATATGGGCTGTTCCTGAGACCTTCTTGTCCTTCACGTGCCTGGGCAAGGTTTCCCTTAGAATTTAGCTCATAACCTTCCCAGGGATTGAGGTGGGGCTGGTGGCCTCCTTCTTGCCCATCTTAAAAAGGAGTGTGAGTGATGTCTGCCTTTTTCCAGTCACCAGAGACCTCCCCCAGTTACCAGTTACCCTTGAAGACGATGACAGCCGCCTTGTGATGGCAGCCAGGTCCCTCAGCACCCTCAGGTCCATCCCCTCCACTCCACTGGTTTGCTGTACTGGTCCCTAACTGGATCATCTTCCACTGTGGGCAACCACGCTTTAAAAAACCTGGTAGCACCATAGCTGTGACAAAACAAAACATTGTTTTGTGTGATTTATTCTGTCTTCTCTCTGCAGCAATACCTGTTAAAAGATCAGGGCTATCAGATCTCCAGAAAAATTGGGGTTTGCAATTCTACTTAAAGATCCTGGGACTGGCAGGTAGGAAACCTGTGGATATAAAACGCAGAATAAGGACAACAAATAGTTCTGACTGAGTAAGCAGTCTGGTCATTCAAGCAGCTTATACTGCAGTAAAAAAGAGAAAATAGAAACTTGATTTGCAAGCTTATATTTCTGGTTTACAAGACCCAGTAACCACAGAGGTCGTATTTGAGCTATCTGGGAATGTGTATTGGAAGCCCCCAATGCCCTGTATTGATCACTGCTTGAATGTTATAAAGTTCTCCTTTTTTAAAACCTCCTAAAAGTTCAGAAGCCATTTCAGATTCTGCACGAACAAAGCCCTATCAAAAACTGTTTGGAAGCTAAAAAAAAAAAAAAGAAAGCTTGATTTCCCTCTCTTCTTTTCCTGCAGTGGATAGTAAAGGTGAAAGGAAAGCCTCTCTTTTGTCTGCCTGATGTTAAAACGTCACCTACAGTATGCTAGTCTTGATGAAACCCTTTTATGCAGAAACTTTTTGTGGAAAAGTGCAAAAGAAAATCCCTTTCCTCATCTTTCAAGATTAAACATGGATTTGAACTAGAATTAAAAATGGAGATAATTCTTAGCAATGAACATCTTTAAATTCTTGATTTAAGCATTAGAGCCTGTGGTCCATACGTTTCAATAAAGCAGAATTCCTGACACATTTTGCCTGACCTTCAGAGCTACCACAAAAGCAAACCCAGTGTTTGGGAAAGTTCCACTTTTTTCTGTGAATGACCCCTTTGTGGTAACTTAGGAACACGTGAACAGAATGCAAAACAATTAAATTCTGTCCATTGTATGCCATGGCTAATTTAAAAAAGACAAAAATCTCTAATAATATGCAAAAAAAGGAAGTATTGTTAAGGAAAGATAGTTCTGTCCTGCAAGTTATTTTTCCAATGGACTTTTGGAATAAAAGCATCAGTAACAATTTGGACATCTGTAGATGCATCAGTACATCAGCTCATTTCAAGGACCTCCTCACCTCCAGAATGATGCAGTCTAGGAGAAATCTCTATTCTGCATATTTACTTTTTAAGGATCTGCACTAAAATGTATGTACTTATGTAATATTTTATTATATTTTATATAGAATTTGCATAATGTATTAAAGGAAACTGAATGCTTTTAAATCATGTATAACTCAGCGATGCACTCATTTATAGACCTAATTTTTAAGAAGGTGGCATTACATACATACTCTGTCTTTTAGCTGTATACTTTATTTTTAAAGCATTTGTTCTTCTAAGTGCCAAGAATATTTAGCTTGATTGTACATCTCAGTGTATTTCAGATACCAAAATAGTTATGTCTCACAGTAATTCCACTGGTAGGTTTTTCATTCTGCAGGTTAGGTTGGAAAACAAAGTTGATTTACTTCAGACAGAGAGAACATTTCAAATTGGACTCTGAAGGCGAATTATTATCTACAGGTTTCATGCATTTCATAGTTTTCTACGGGATATTTCTTGGCTTTAGACTCTTCTCTGTACACAGCCCTCTTTACATCTGACACATCCTCCTCTGACACCTCTTGATGTAGTTACACTTCAGCAGCACACTATTATGAGAACTGTTAGCATTCTCATCAACTTTAGAGATAAGCCTGCATTTACTCACCCATCTGTGGTAATGGGGTGTTACGTCTTGTCATTCTTCCAAAAGGCTTGATTCAGAAAAATCTTGAATCACATGCATAACTGCAAATATTCATCAATCCCAATTCTGGGGTTTGTTTATTTAAGTTTTTCCAACTTTTTTTTTTCTTGAAAATATTTTTTTTAAAAAATGCATGCTATCCAAGTCACAAACTATCAATAAGTTTATAGCAGAAACACTTACTGAGCAGAAGTAAGCTACTTTTATAGAAGCCCATTTGCAAAAGAGAATAAAACAAAAGTTGGAGCTCCCTGAAAAGAAGATCATCTAGAACATATTGTTATTTTTGACTACAGACCGAACTGATATTGCTCGGTTTCTTTTTTCTTTTACTTGATTTCATTTCATTTATGACCTATGATGGCAGAAGAAGAAAATGTGGATAATGAAGAAAAGAAGATAAGGAGCAGGAAAAAGAAGCAAAGAAGAAAACAAAGAGGAACAGAACTTTGAGTCTTCTTTTTCTTAAAAGACACTGAGTACAGGTGAAAACTGAGAGAACAGAAAAAAGAAACATAATTATGATGCAAGAGGAAACTGAAAAATCCCAAACCATATTTCTTGTTGATCTCATTGACTGCTAATGTGAGCAGTCGCATCAGTATTAAGTGGACTTTCCATAGAATGCATTATTCTCAGTGTCAAGCATTTATAAGACTGAATCCAGAAATTTCGGTTCCAAAATTTAGTTGCAATTTCACCTTACTGACCTGGTCTGCAGCTGCATTTTGGAAATGGCATTAGGAAGCAACTACTAATTGCAATATTCAGTACACAGATAGCATGATAGCAAGTGAAGTAAAAATGCAGTGGAGAGACACAGTGTCAGTCCTGGATTAGACTGTAAAGGGATTGTGATTAATAAAGAATGATGACTATTTTTCGCTGCCTGACAACACACAGTGGAAGCAACTCACTGAAAGTTTTCTGTAAGATTTCTAATTGTCGCATCCCCAAGGACTTTAAATTTTGAAGAATGTAGACCATAGATACATAGTACACCATAAATCATTTCTGCCTTGTCTGTTTCATTAAAAATAAATAAAACCTCAAATAACTATAAATATGGAGGCCAATAGAAAAAAGTCTCACCAGATTCTTAATTTCTTTATATGCTTTCTACAGCATACCAGAAATGTGAAGGACTGAAGAATAATTCCCCAGTTCAAGATCTAAACTGAAGAACCCTCTAAAATTTGATTGTTACACACTAAAAGGCAGTGTATTTGAAAGCCTGAAACAATTGTTGTATTTGACAAGTCTTGTGCATAAACCCCAACAAACATTGAAATACATCATGCCATGATATGGAAGTTACTGTGTTTCTAAACTATTTATCTTTTTAAATCAAAGGCTGTCGATTTGAATTCCACCTCTTTCCATTACCAAACTACATTGTTTATATGCCAAACTCCCAACCAAAAAAACTCTGGAGAAGAAAATGGGAACTGTATGTAATCTTACTATAAACATTATGTCTTTTCTTATGCATTTCCACTTCTAATTCTTCACTTTTTTGTCCTTTACAGAAAAAGAATTTCAGCTCTGTGTCAGAATTTTCTAATAACTTTGGACAAAATTTTTCCATTTATTCAAACTATTTTTTTTTTAAAGGATCAGCTTTTAAAGGTCTCTCCCTTTTAACGGCATCAAAGTTCTGAAATCATCTCAGTTTTACTTTTGACTTTTTCTATGACACATTTAATTTTCTGATAAAACTTAATTTTTAGTTTGAAAAATTAATTTGTTTTTGAACACAAAAAAATTACAAAACCAAAGCAAATTTAAAATTCAAATTACATAAAAGAATGATGCAGCCACTTTTTGGTTTGGAGGTTTATCAACAATTGGATATTTTGACGTTCCATCTTTCACATCAACCACAAAAGCTGTGGTAAGAGACACAACTGGGTCAGAGAAGAAGGCTGAGTTCAGCTGTAGGATTTGACATTGAAAATGTGATTCATTCACCTAAGCAAAAATATCTAATTGATTCCAGCAGGTCTTGCATGTTCATACATCCCCATCTGGGGTATTTCTGTAGATAGCAGACACATTCAGTATCAGACTATAAAAACTGAAGCAGAGTGTGATGTGAAATAGAGTTCTCATTATCTTGGGCAACTTGTAAAGGAATATTATTCACTGAAGAACCTGAAACTGAAGTTACTGCAAGTGAGGGGATTCCTCAGCCACCTGCAGGAATGCAGCAGGGTAGCTGCTACATGGTGAGCCGTTTGAACACAACTGTTCAGGCTTGCTGAATTCAGCAGCCAGTAGACGTGACTGCTGCAGCTCTCTGTCCCCAGGTCCAACCACTAGTGAGGCTGAGCATGGATTCTCACCAGGCATGCATGGGTGGACACGCACACTCACACACAAAATTCACACACACACGGCCAGTCACCCCATGCTAACTTGGGTGGAAAATAGTGCTTTCACCAGCACCCACATAAACTCAAACAAATATGAATAGCACAGAAAGCCTGATCCTATGCCACCTCTCCAGCTGATTGTGATTGAAGTCCAGTAGTGGACTACACACACACACAGACATACATATATACTTATATGTACATATATGTACAAAACAAAACATGGATCAGTCCAGCAGCTGGCCTTAGACACTCAGTCTATCCAGCGGCTGGCCCTTGGATTCCCTGGTCTTCCTAGTTGCTGGCACTTGAGCCTATGAGCCCCTACGGTTTTTGTCTCACTCACCTCTTATACACTTGTTGACTAATCCATCTTGAAGTTGCTAGTGTTCACATATATGCAGTCAGAATAGAGAGCATACCAACACAGAACGTAGTTAAAAATACGATTTAATGAGAATATGAGCTAGACTGCGGTGATGAAGTGCAGGGCGCAGATGACCTGTTTACACTTTTACCTTTTATCTCCATTTCTCTCTGTTTCCCCAGGCTTGTTCCATCCCTTCCCTGCCTTTGGTCCTGTGGCAGGTGCACCCGCCCTGACAAAGACTGGGGGCACTAAGACCACTGCGTCCTCACTTTTTGCGCCCTTACTTTTGCGCCTTTAAGGTGGCAAGTGCTGACCGTCATGTACACACCTTGGGGTGATGATTATGATCACGTATACGCCTGGGACGAGGGGTAAGAAAGTCAAGGCCTTCAGCCAATCAGAACTGACCACAGATCAGATTCAACTAGGGTGTAAACGGAGCCCCGCCGGAGGGCAAGTGGAGTCGGTCCTCCTCAGAGCAGCGGGTCTGCAGTTGGGGACTCTCCCCTTGGGTTGGGATGCCACCCAAGGAAACTCCTTGAGGTTGAGAGCCGTCATCTTGTAGGTGAGTGATTGCGCACATTTTGGATCCTCATTTCTAAAGCCGGCTGTGCAGTATTAATTCCTCATACACCATCCTGAACCTGTGGTTTACTGATGTTGTCAGAGTGTTGATGCCTCATTTCTAGTTAGTTTTCTCTTAAACAATTTTGGTTAATACAAAGTTTATTTTTTAATTTATCACCTGCCTAATTTGATTACGTGAGCCTCCGCAACAGGTCCTTCCAATAAAGGCAATAAGCTTTGCACATTATCACAGTCTCCTGAATATATTCCACGATAAGTTTTAGATAGTCCGAAAATGCTCTTTCCCCTGCATCCCATAATTATTCCTATAGCCCTCTTCAGCAATACCACCATTCACTCCGCAAGGCATTTGGGGAGGAAGCTTCTTTCCTTGACTTATCTTGGAGGATGAACACCCAGACACTGGGCTCATTCTTCTTGGGCAGCCCTGGGACAAGCAGAGTCTTCTTGCACTCATGGAGTTATTGGGGTTCTTGGCCTGTTGTTCCTCTGCTCCTCACCAGACGTTAGTGGCTGTGGTGATATAACAACCTAACGCACTCCGAGTAGCATTCAAAATACTAAAAATTGAAAGATTATTTGCTTGGAAGCACGGGGCACTCTGGGTGTGAGCAATACGCTTGGGAGGCTTGGAAGCAGGAAGGTCAGCAAGGGCCAGTGCTTTAGCTGCGAGCTAGGAACCATTCCCATGAAGAAATGGCTAGCTCATTTTAAAAAGGGCCTAAGAGGAAAAGAGTTGAAGCAAGGTACTCTGAACCAAATGGCTCAGGGAATGAGGATGTCTCCCTGGGGCACATGATGAAGGTGGCAGAGGTTGTCACAGCTGGTACAACTGTCTGGAAGGAGCCATTTACCTCCCCCTGCCCCAGTCCTCTGTCTGAAAAATGGGAACAATAATATTGCCCTATCTTAAAGGCTGGAAAAATGCATAATATCTGACATACTCGGAAATCATGCCACTATTGTAACAAAAGGAGAAAACATTTCTAATGGTGAACAGTGTTTCCTTATCCAGGTTGTAAAGGCTATTTAGGTCTTGTACATCAAGTCATTAGAAGTCCTGTGTCTCCTTCTCTGTCTGCATGTTTGGTTTCCATCTGAAGAACAGCATGGGACAGTGCACTTTCTGCATTCTCATTGCAATATACAGTTGGTATATATATGACTACTGACAAAGTCAAAGGACATGGAACTGGGAAGCACTTCCCACATTGAGAACTTACGATGTGCTCTTCAGGAACTTAAAACTCTCTTGTACATGTAGTAAGTAACCATATGGCTCAGCTTTGAGATATTTTTCAGAGAAAGTGACAGCCATAGTAAGGTTGGGCTCCACCATGTACTTTTTTTTCCCCAGCTAGTGAAAGAGAAAGGATAGGAGGCAAGATAATCTTTCTTTAAACCACAACCTTGAGACACCAAGACTTTCAAAGGAATGATGACAATTGTGATGTGTACTGTGAATACATAAACTTGTTTAAATTACTCTCTTTCTGGCATGCTGAAAAAAATATTTCCTGTCAAGAAAGATCAAACAACTTATTATAGAGAACTACAGAAGACAAATATAACAAATTGCCTTGGAAAGTAGCATATCAGGGAGTTGGTCTGTCCACAGCAGTTAGAAAAGCACAGCAGGAAGCCAGGAAGCAAGCACCTGTTTTTAGGACAAAACCCATTTTCTTTGGATAATTAAATAATTAAGTTAAGTAATAATAATTATGCCATTAGAAAAAGATCATGTTAGCAGTGTATATTTCACACACACTACACTGAGATTTATGAGAAGCAGCTGATGTCCAGGTTAATATAGCATATGCCAACTCAATGAGATAAAAGTTCCTTCTTTGCACCTCATAGAAGTACTGTATATTGTGACATCTGAAAGAAATATCATAAATGGAAATAGTCACAAATTTTCATGGGGAATTTTTCAATTTAAAAAGTCATGATTTATTGAAACAATCTCTTAGTAAGAGAGTGTCACTGAATTTTCTGGGTAAAAATAAATTTATAACAGTCAAAGTTTTTATAGCTTTTTAAAAACTATTTTCTAGTCTTCAGAGGAAAAAGACTTTTAATATTGAAATATAAATATATTTATAAAGCCAAAACAGAGATGAAATGTTTTAGAAATTACTGCAGCAGAATGTTTTGATTAACCTTTACAGATGTTTTTCTTTCTTGCATTTTCATTAAGATATATTTCTCATATATTCAGTGTTTCTTTCCAACTCAGAAAGAAGCAATTTAGTTGCTTAAAAATGGGCTACTAATGCCATTATAGATGCTCTAACGCTTTTTCAGATAGTTGCAAGGAGCTAGCATGTCTGACCAAGGATCATGGCAGGTGAGGGGCAGCAGATGGCTACCTCAAAGAGTTCTGCTTGTCTAGATTTAGGCAACTGAATCCTGCATTTTGTGACCCTGCAAGCTGAAATTATTTGGTGAACATATGTAAACACATCTTCACATTCAACTATGCCACTTCTTTTGACTTTTGTTTGCTTCTTCCTTGCTTTTCCCTTCAACCAACTGAAAAACTCCACTCTCCTTAAGTCTAATGCAAGATAAACAAGGGAATTTGCAAAAAGATTACCTACTTCTACCCTGATCATATAAGTTACAAGAATGTTTCAGCTCTTTGTTTGTTTTTAATAAGTCCATTTTATTGATCCCAGGTTTTGATGGGTAGAACTTGCAAATGGAAACTTTAACATCTCACAGTATTGTTCTTTATAAAGTAAGAGTGTAAACAGGAATTAAGGAGAAAAAAGAAGCTTAGCTCTTCTGAAGAGTGTTGCTCTGATTTTACATTTCATATCTATTCATAATTTGATATTATTAAATATAGAATTTGAATGCACAAGGAAATCAGCTCTTGGACCTTTCTTCAGTGTTTATAGGGAGAAAAAGAAGTAGAAATATTTGCACTAAATCAAGTAAAAAAACAAAAATAACTGGCATTTTTGTGTTTAGTGGTTACCGTTCTGATCCTTGGTTCTTAAACCATATTTTCCTTATGAGTATCTGAAACTGAAATTGGGACATTTTAAAAAATTTTCATTTTATGCTTACATTCATGCTTGCTACAAATCAAGATTGCCTGAGACCATATTTCAGCCATAGCAAAGTAGAACATAACACAAATACGACATAAATTGTAGAAACTTGTTTTCATTTTATCCTTAAAGCTGCTTTGTTTCTAGTAGCTTATCTTTTTAAGGTTTTATCTAAACCTAACTCTAAACATATTCTTTCTTTCTTCTTGGATGTATATGTGTCTCAAATACAGACATCAACACACATATACTGCCTCAGTAAAACATTTACAGCCAGTGCAATTAGAGTTACAACAGTATCCCCAGAGTATCTGGATCACTCAGGAGAATAATGTAGTTGCAGAGTCCAGCAGTACAGTGCCTTAGAGCTAGAGAAAGTGTGGAAACTATGGACAAAATGTGAAGAATTTGTTATTTCTTTTCTTCTCACTCCTTGGGAAAAAAATACTATTTTTTTGAACATTTATTCTGTTTTTTTTCCTGAACAGTTTGAGAAGATCCAGTGAATTATGCACTAAAAAATGAAGTGCTTCTCCAGATTTGTTTCATTCAAATTAATGATTGCTCTGAACCAAAATCCTAGATCTTAATATATATTTACTATCACTTTACATAAATTTGCAATTTGACAACATAGTTTCTAATCTCCATCATGGTCCAACCCATAGTTCTGTATCTCAACTCTTACCAGCTTTGGACGAATGAGGATACAGCACAACTTTGTAGGTCTAACTCCCTTTGCAAACTTTACGATAGTGATATATTCAGAGATCTTCACTAGTTTTGAACTAACAACAAAAAGAAACATGTATTTTCCAAATAAATGAATTTTTTTGTAAATATAGCCCCTTTTCTAGTCAGAAGAACATAGTTTCAACCCTACTAGCATTTGTGACAGGTTTTACATATTAATGAAAATAATGAAAAATCTTGACTGTGCACACTGAAAGGGTAAATGCTTGACAATATGCACAGTTATGTCTGTAATGACACACAAATGCTCCTAAAAATGTACTGTAACTGAACTAACTTGTTGAAGGACTTGAAGGTCAGTTTGAGACAAGGGACTTGGTAAATGGAAGAAGTCACATTGCCCACAGAACTGCCCTGTCATACAAAGTATTTGCTTCCAGAACTGACTCAAAGACACTTCCTTTCCAACACAATGCATTCTTGATTTGTCAGGAATGTGACACACACTATTAAAAGTGGATGCTGGTAAGTGTCTTCACAGAGCAAGTTCTGCTGAACAGCCAGCAGAAGTGTCACATTTTGTTAGAGCTGCTGCCCTGTCTTCATATCTCATTATGCACGGACAGCTATACTGGAGGGTATCAGTTAATGAAATAAATGCTGAAAATGGAACAAAACCCAAGATGACTGCATGACAATGCCACAATACATCTGCCCACTTTAGAACATGTTACAAAACAAAGGTACAGCTCTCACTATTTCAACTGGCTTGATTATATTATAATTGTTTTTCATGTACTTGCAAATCACTTTAAATGGCTGCGGAAGGAACGTATTACTTCTGTTGTTTAATTTATGCAAACTTGTCTGAATTTACTATTCTCCTTTCCCTCTCCCTTACATTATTCTGTCTTTTTAACCTCCTGTTATGACTTGTTAGACAAAGATTTCTTCCAGTGTTTGCCTGCCTTAACTTGTCTAAGCTGGCTTGAATAATCTGAGTCTAAGATGCATTGGAACCCACAGGCACTATTCACAATATACGTAATAGATAACGACAGATAGCAACTGAGAAAATAATGCAAAATATAGGAATTAGGGGTCCATCATACAGTTCTAGTGACACTAACATTGTTTTACCTGAATATTCTACATGGCTGTTATGGAGTTTTTCATTCTTGAAAGAAGGATTTGTCACTGAGGCATCTGCTAGATGATATTCTAAGACAACATTCATGCTGTCTTTAGTAAGTAATGCCAGAGTGTTACTAGAGTTCCCGAACAAAGTGGCATTCATCAGCAATAGCTACTCTTTGGAGCAGTTAGGCAAGGATGTGTCCTTCAGAATCTCTAATACTACAGTGGGATCCTGGAGGAGTATAAGGGAGTCTACTGGTTGCACAAAATGAGTTGGTTTGTACAGTCTTCCTAAATGGCAATTCCTACTGCTCTTGGAGAAAAACACTGGGCAAGATGAACCATTGGTTTGACTTGGGGGGACATTTCTTGTGTTCTTGTGATAGGGTCAAACCCAAATCCCCCCAAATAACTTCCTCTTTCCTCTACCCCACCCTCCAGTTGGAAGATTATATGGGAAGGGAAAGACAAGCGTACAGAAGAGTTTCCTGTTGAAAACTCAGCACTCAGCTACTAAGTAGAAGATATTTATGAGATAAGAGGGATCTTGACTTCACAGTCTAGTGCTTAAAGCACTCCATCGGGCTGTGGAGTCCTGGATTACGCTCCCTGTTTTGTGTTTTACATTTAAGAGTCATTGATTTTAAAACACCCGTAGTAGTATAAAGGACTGATTCCCATCTGGGTTTCTGTCCTGGTTTCAGCAGGGATAGAGTTAATTTCCTTCCTAGTAGCTGGTACAGTGCTGTGTTTTGGATTTAGGACAAGAACAAAGTTGATAGCACACGGATGTTTTTGTTGTTGCTAGGTAATGCTTACACTAGCCAAGGACTTCTCAGCTTCCCATGCTCTACCGACTGAGAAGGCTGGAGGTGCACAAGAAGCTGGGAGGGGGCACAGCCAGGACAGCTGACCCAAACTGGCCAAAGGGACATTCCATACCATGTGACGTCATGCTCAGTACATAAACTGGGGAAAGCTGGCCGGGGGGGCCGCTGCTCGGGGACTGGCTGGGCATCGGTCGGCGGGTGGTGAGCAATTGTACTGTGCATCACTTGCTTTGTGTATTATATTATTATTATTATTATTATTATTATTATTATTATTATTATTATTATTATTATTATTATTATACAATTATTAAACTGTTTTTATCTCAACCCACGAGTTTTTCTCACTTGTGCTCTTCCAATTCTCTCCCCCATCCCACCGAGAGTGGGGAGGGGAGTGAGCGAGCGGCTGCGTGGTGCTCAGTTGCCGACTGAGGTTAAATCACAACAGTTTCCTAGCCACTAGGACAGTTAATAATGCTTTAGGCCTTTAGCTCTGAAGAGAGGCAATGAAGTATTCTGGGACTGTTGTTAAATAACAATGTAGATTCTTTAAGTTTTAAACTTGGATCCTACATGGCTCAGTCCTACAGAGATAATAATTTATGATAGTCATAATCTTTGTTATCATCATGCAATTCATTCCATTTTCCCCTTAGCTCAGCACTCATTATTATAACTTTTATAAAGTAATTTCAGTCAATATTCTGCAGGACCTTGATTCACAAGGGCATACAGGGATGGTGAAGAGGATGTAATATATCACATAAAAAATTCCAGATATATTTTTCTTGGTATTGTTTAGCTCACCTCCTTTTCTACTCAGTCAAAATTCATATTCTGCTGGATTCTTTTTCTCTCTTTGTGTCAGGTAAAATGGAAGCGAAGTCATTTCACAGTGTACAACATCTTTTCACCTGTTGTTTCTCAGGTAATGAATAAAGTTATGCACATTTGGCATTTATTTAGCTTGCTTATATGTTAGATTGTACTTTCTTGAATAATTCATTATGCTCCTTACACTCATGTAGGCAAATTAGAATAGGTAAGGGAGTCTGGGAGAGACACATGAAACTGTCAAGGAGTTGCTATCATCTGAGCAGAGGTTATGAAACAAATTTGAACAACTAGTAAACTAAATATGTAAAAATGGTGCAGCAATGCAAGATCTTTCCTATAAAACCTATACATTGAGGAATTCATAATATAAAACTTTCAGGATGCAATTCTGTTAACAGAAAGGTAATAAGAGATTAACAGATGGCACTACAGAAACACTACGCTATAATTGTTAGACCAGTGCCTCACCACCACATCCCTTTTTAATCAGAAAGCAATCTACTCTTCTAAAAATACAAAGGTTATCTTGTGCAATGTTGGCAGAATGGTTTTTATCTACATCCTATTAAAAAACTAAACGAAGCATGGAATTCTCAATTATTATTTTTGTATTTTTCCATTTTGATTGTTTCCTTGCCTGTATGTGAACAGGTATCATTTCATGAACCACTTGCTCAGTTCCTACAGATCACTGATAATCCAGTGATGATGAGTTGAGAAACAGCCTTAGATTTGGCTGCTCCAAGAGCTTCTTTCATTAGTCCTTCTACGCGGATGAAGTGTCACGAGTAACACTAGCTGCTATAAATCCTTAGGAGTTAATCTGTTTTTTGCTAGAAGCTGTCTGATAAAGCAAGGGACCAAGATCAGTGTTCTGTTACATCATTAATGTATACTGTCCATTTTCACACACATACACAAATGCACATACACATATGCAGATATTTTACAGTGTTTTCTCTTGAGGTTTGATGGAAGTTGATTAGTTAAAAAGGTGTTCTCTGTGGCTTGATTCTAAGACAATGGTCTCTCTGAAGGTGCTAAGGGCTTAGACATTGTAAAATGCACTCATATCACATGACACCTGATCCTGTGTCTAGAAGTGTATTTCTGCAGCCATGAAATCTGTGATTTTTCCTGCTGACTTCATTGGAAACTGAACTGTACCTTTATATTGAAGTAAACAGGGTTAGCAGAAAGACTGACATTCATGTGAATTCATAGATGACTAGCAACTAATAATTATTTCATTCTATAGTCAATAGATTATGAGATGGGGTTTTGTACTGGTTTAACTAGCATGAAAGAAATGGCATGAGATAAGGGAAATATTCACTGTTAAAATCCCCATGGAACTCATTATAAAGATGAAATTATTACCACACTAAAAACAGAATGAAAAATTAGACTGAAAAAAAAAGTGACTATCACATGGGTTTTCGCCTTATGTTTTAGAGCTTTTTTAAATATGCTCTTGTTTCATTGCATTTTGACATTTTTGTTACTTGGCCATCATTGAAAATTTATTTGTGGCGCCAGAGAGGATTCAGAAAACAGCAGAAAGGCTGAGAGAAGTGTAATAGAACTCAATGAGTTGAACTGATACTTTGGGGAAAAAATGGATTTTCTTGTTGCTCTTCAACAAAACTTACATTTGGTAATTGTACAAAATATGATCCTTATTCCATCCACAATGTCAAAATATGAGGAAAAAAAGAGAAAAATAAAATAAGGGTCCTACAGAATTTTCCAAGCACAAAACTAACTCTCAGGTGATAAGGATGAAGTATTTATAAGCTTTTTTCTGTTTGTAACTTTGGTTACAAAGTCTTGGGCAACTGGCTCTAGGTGACCCTGCTTGAGCAGAGGGGTTGGACCAGATGACCTTCAGAGGCCCCTTCCAACCTCAGCTATTCTGTGATTCTGTGATTCTGTGGTTAAAAACTTTACCATCTGTGTTTGACACAAGTCAGTGAACTATAGAATAATTTTTTTTTATTATTTCTCTTGTAATATAGAATCCCTGTATGTTAGGGAGTGTTTCGATTGTCTAGAGCTCAACGATTGTGATGATGATACAGTCGAGCGTTTATGGGTAAGGATGAGGGGGAAGGCCAGCGAGGCAGATATCCTGCTGGGAGTCTGTTATAGACCACCCAACCAGGATGAAGGAGTGGATGAAGCGTTCTACAAGCGGCTGGCACAAGTCTCTCAATCGCTAGCCCTTGTTCTCGTGGGGGACTTCAACTTCCCGGACATCTGCTGGAAATACAACATGGCAGAGAGGAAGCAGTCTAGGAGGTTCCTGGAGTGTGTGGAAGACAACTTCCTGATACAGCTGGTAAGTGAGCCTACCAGGGGAGGTGCCTCTCTTGACCTGCTGTTTACAAACAGAGAAGGACTGATGGGAGATGTGGTGGTCGGAGGCCGTCTTGGGCTTAGCGACCATGAAATGATGAAATTCTCCATTCTTGGTGAAGTAAGGAGGGGGGGCAGCAAAACCACAACCATGGACTTCCGGAGGGCAGACTTTGGCCTGTTCAGGACACTGGTTGAGAGAGTCCCTTGGGAGACAGTCCTGAAGGGCAAAGGGGTCCAGGAAGGCTGGACGTTCTTCAAGAAGGAAGTCTTAAAGGTGCAGGAGCAGGCTGTCCCCATACGCCGTAAGAAGAACGGGCGGGGAAGACGACCGGCCTGGCTGAACGGGGAGCTCTTGCTGGGACTCAGGAAAAAAAAGGAGAGTTTACCGCTTGTGGAAGAAGGGGCAGGCGACTCAAGAAGAGTACAGGGATCTCATTAGGTCATGCAGAGAGGAAATGAGAAAGGCAAAAGCCCAGCTAGAACGCAATCTGGCCGCTGTCGTTAAAGACAAAAAAAAAAGCTTTTACAAATACATTAATGACAAGAAGAGAGCCAAGGAGAACCTCCATCCCTTATTGGATGCGGGGGGGAACATTGTCACCAAGGATAAGGAAAAGGCTGAGGTACTTAATGCCTTCTTTGCCTCAGTCTTTAACAGGCAGACCAGTTATCCTCAGGGTACTCGGCACCCCGAGCTGGAAGACAGGGACAGCGAGCAGGATGAACCCCCCATAATCCAAGAGGAAGCAGTCAATGACCTGCTACGCCACCTGGATGCTCACAAGTCTATGGGGCCAGATGGGATCCACCCGAGAGTGCTGAGGGAGCTGGCTGAGGAGCTTGCCAAGCCGCTCTCCATCATTTATCAGCAGTCCTGGTTAACGGGGGAGGTCCCGGGTGACTGGAGGCTTGCCAATGTGACGCCCATCTACAAGAAGGGCCGGAAGGAGGATCCGGGGAACTACAGGCCTGTCAGCCTGACCTCGGTGCCGGGGAAGATGATGGAGCGGTCCATCTTGAGGGCGCTCACAAGGCATGAGCGGGACAACCAGGGGATCAGGCCCAGCCAGCACGGGTTCATGAGAGGCAGGTCCTGCTTGACCAACCTGATCTCCTTCTATGACCAGGTGACCCGCCCAGTGGATGAGGGAAAGGCTGCGGATGTGGTCTACCTGGACTTCAGTAAGGCCTTTGACACCGTCTCCCACAGCATTCTCCTCGAGAAGCTGGCGGCTCATGGCTTAGACAGGTGGACTCTTTGCTGGGTCAAAAACTGGCTGGACGGCCAGGCCCAGAGAGTTGTGGTGAATGGAGTTACATCCAGTTGGCGGCCGGTCACGAGCGGTGTTCCCCAGGGCTCAGTACTGGGGCCGGTCTTGTTCAATATCTTTATCGATGATCTGGACGAGGGGATCGAGTGCACCCTCAGTAAATTTGCAGACGACACCAAGTTGGGCGGGAGTGTTGATCTGCTCGAGGGTAGGAAGGCTCTGCAGAGGGACCTGGACAGGCTGGATCGATGGGCCCAGGCCAACTGTATGAGGTTCAACAAGGCCAAGTGCCGGGTCCTGCACTTCAGCCACAACAACCCCATGCAGCACTACAGGCTTGGGGAAGAGTGGCTGGAAAGCTGCCCAGCAGAGAAGGACCTGGGGGTGTTGGTCGACAGCCGGCTGAACATGAGCCGGCAGTGTGCCCAGGCGGCCAAGAAGGCCAATGGCATCCTGGCCTGTATCAGAAATAGTGTGGCCAGCAGGAGTAGGGAAGTGATCGTGCCCCTGTACTCGGCACTGGGGAGGCCGCACCTCGAACACTGTGTTCAGTTTTGGGCCCCTCACTCCAAGAAGGACGTTGAGGTGCTGGATCGTGTCCAGAGAAGGGCAACGAGGCTGGTGAGGGGTCTGGAGAAGAAGTCTTATGAGGAGCGGCTGAGGGAACTGGGGTTGTTTAGCCTGGAGAAAAGGAGGCTGAGGGGAGACCTCATCGCTCTCTACAACTACCTGAAAGGAGGTTGTAGCGACGTGGGTGTTGGTCTCTTCTCCCAAGTAACAAGCGATAGGACGAGAGGAAATGGCCTCAAGTTGCGGCAGGAGAGGTTTAGATTGGATGTAAGGAAAAATTTCTTTACTGAAAGAGTGGTTAAACATTGGAAGAGGCTGCCCAGGGAAGTGGTTGTGTCCCCATCCCTGGAGGTATTTAAAAGACGAGTAGACGAGGCACTTAGGGACATGGTTTAGTGGGTGGTGGTGTTGGGTCGATGGTTGGACTCGATGATCTGGAGGTCTTTTCCAACCTTAATGATTCTATGATTCTATGATTCTCTTTAAGTTAACTGTAAGGGCAATTCAGAGGGAAATCAGATTTGTGCCATTCACTTTGTTTCTTCAGAAAGAAGTGAGTACCTACGCAATGTAGCTGAGCTTATTTTGAAGATGCCTGTCAACTCCATAAGAAATGGAGTTTGACAGGGTACAAGCATAGTGTTTTCACTCCAGTGTTCAGTAAAGTGAAATGGTTTATGAATGCCAAAATCTCCCTGCCCCATTCCCTTGCCTCAAACCCTTATCATGACTTTGCATAAAGAGATTCCTGAATTGCAGCAATGTAGGGGAGATGAAAATCAATCTTACAATGCATCTATCTGATCTTTGAAAGGCAAGCATAACCCTCATCTGTCTTCCTCTAAATTGGTGTCAACTTTTATAGGTCCAACCAATCCACACATTGTGTGGCTGTTGTTAACATAATGATTTCTCAAGCTAATGTGGTAGTGAATATTTATATTTAATATATATATATAAGCATTTAATCAACATGTGAAAAAAAGTAAAAAATGTTTTGACTCAAATGATGGGTTTTCTTCTTATGCAGAATAGTTTTTCAAATCAGCTATGGGAATATTTTGCTTGATTTTAAATGATTTATTCATTGCATATAAAATTGTATTTATTACATTGCATTACATTTACCTGGTTATGAATGAAGATTTTAATATGCTTAGCCATATTTAAGTGTACTTTTTCCTTTTTATTTCCTATCAAAATTAATTTCCTATGATCACTAAGGAAACTAATGATAAATAAGATCAGTTCATACTAACATACTAAGAATGTATTCTGTTTAATGTAGTAGAGTGTTAACTCTTGTTCTAAATCCAGGTATTGAAAGATTTTATGTAAGTGCAAAACACAGACTCCTAGGGTCAGATCCAGTTGACTAAACACAGATCTCAAGTGCCATTTGAGCTGCTTTGGGATACGCCTCCTGGTCCACAGACACTTCTTTAAAAGCGCATGGGTTATTCATAGATCTCATATCAACTAGCCCTGTGTAGATAGCTGAAATGTCCATGAGTATCCAAAACAGTACTTCGCACCTGTGTACAGGCACTCAAATCTTACTCCAAAGTTATTATTCACCTAAGTGCCTACCTTCCCATTATGGTCAGATGAGAGCTGGTATCATTTCATCAGCTGGATCATTCTGTAGACTCTACTGGCTACAAAAAAGTTGGTAAGACATTGGTGACTGGCAGCATTTGAAATACCATATGTTATTCTATTCAGCCCATACTCTTCCAGAAGGACATGGGACTTCCATAGATCTTGTGTAAGATCTGCCAATGTGTGACATCTCAAAAGGCACCAAAAGCCTTTGAGTGGGCACCTGAATCAAGTCTAAAATCTTCCAGAAATACAGTGGCATCTTGGATACTAGCTTACAAATGTAAGCATAGGTGTTTAAATCTGCTTTGCAACTTGTCCACATTGGCAATTGTCGTGCTTTCACTATAAAGGAGAACACACACAACAGCGGTTTTAAAAATTGAGGATATTACATTTAATTTCCCTACTGTGCATGGCGTTTGTGTTACTTTTGTGCAGTCATTGGCTAGCAAGACCCTATGAATTGAAAACAGAGCATCAGTTGACATTGCATGAAATTATCTAAAGGACAAAAATTATAGCTGTATCAAAAATAAAAGATAATCAAAACTTTTAATAAAAGTGTTTCTTTTGCAGAAGAAAGCTTCCTTGTAATGCAATCTAAATTGAGATACTGTTGATTACAGTTCCAAGATTGCAAGAAGCATTAAACACAGAGACCTTCTCAATTGCTTTGCATTAAACTTCTCAATTTGCCTTGAAGTCCCTATTTGTAGCTCATGGCATTTGTGCTTAACAGTATCTTGTATCTGTTGGATTAAAAGCAAAAATACTTGTTTCCTTTTTTATTTTAAATAATTAAAATATAAAATTCATCAATTCACATTTTAAATTTCTTGTGTAATTTGAAGTAGCTAGGAATCTGAAGTCTTTTATTCATTATGCTAGGCAGTCACCACTTTATATGCACCACAAAAGCTTAAGTATAGTAAGTACCTGCAGCTGTTTTGTAGCAGATGGCTATAGTCAGCATCTGATATTTTTTTGACTGTTATCAAGTGCACAGCACTTGATTCAATGGCCCAATTAAAAAAAAAAAAAAAACCAAAAACCTCACTGACCATTTTAGAAGATATAATTTGTCTTTTCTCTCCTTTTGCCTTATAATTGCCATATAGCTTCATCATACTATTTCCTCAGCTTGGTTAAGATTTTTTGGATTTGGTATTTTTCAAGACTCCTGCTTGATAGTTTTTGAATTAACATTGTATGCACCCCCTGCAGACATTCTCTCCTCTGAAGGAAACTTACGCTGATAGTCTTAATACTTCATTTCACAACTTCAAAAAACTTACAAACATTTCAATCTTGTTTGGAGAAGGGCTGGGAATCAGGAAGGTAATAATCAGGTGAGATTTTTCCAAGCATACTATAAACCTCAAAATTATCCACTTGATCAGAAACACCAGAAAACAAGACAAATTAGTCCAAGCTACCTTAGACAACTTCTAGCTCATTCCTCTTGAAAGCGAGGAGGGACCCAGAGATTATGAAGGTTTTCTCTACAGGTTTCTTAAGCTATAGTCTATAGTCCAATGACATTTAAAGTAGATCAGAACAATATTGTCCTCATAATTGCTTTTTTTAACCAATGAAGTTCGATGCACAACTGCCTATAAAAGTGTATATATGTATGCACACATATGCAAGTCATTAAGAATCTTTAACTGGACAGTAAATAACCCTCCCATTAGACTGTATTTATTAATTTCTAGCTTCATAATGACCCAGATTTTTTATGCTAAAGCTATAGAGAAATACCTTTTCACTGAAGTTCCTTTACTGTTCTTTACACAGGTTTAGTAGGCTCTTCATGGAGAAAACTGCTCAGGTCTGGCACTTTGAATTTCTAAAGCTTTGCTGAAGGTCAGTAATTTCTGCACTGCACTGAAGAAGGAACTGTTGGAGGCTTTGCATTTGGGAGTCGTATCAAGTACAAGGAGACAACTACTTCTAAAAAGCTAAGTTCTGCCTCCGTAGATTTTCGGACCTTCATAAGAGCAAAGTCAGTATCTCCCAAGGGGACATATTAGTGAAGTCTTCATGGATCTCTGATTAACATACAGTTTCTGTTAATCAGAGTTTAGTTAATCAGCTGTCCACTTGATTCTAGAATAATTCATTCTAGGATAAATTGAGAATTATCTAAGAAGTGTCTTAGAAGTATCTTAGAAACCACTCATACTTTGCAGGTTGATTGGCAGACACATTAGGCAGCCTTAGGCTTGCTGTTGCCACCCTTGCAAACAGTATTTTCCCCTTCTCATTTATACTTTACAACTTGTTCTAATGCAGTCTAAGCTAGTGTGAGCGTCATGAGAAAGGACAACGAAGGGAGTAACTCCAAATGAAAACTCTGCAGCTGTGTTATTCTAGTCTGTAGCATACAGAAGTAGAAGGTCTGATAAACACAGAATTAAAAGTGGAAGAAAATCATAAAAGAGAGGAAGTCATAGGATCTATAAACCATACTAAATAAAATATCAGGTAAAGTGCTTGCTTTAATACCAGTTCTCCCATGCAGACTATTAAATAGAATAATATCTTGATAGCTGGAACCCAAGGTATCTTCATTCTATCTCTCTAGTTTCAACAGCACCTTTTATACTCATTTTAAAGTTGTTTGGAGAATTGAATTATTCCTCCCCTCTCCCACCCAGCAGATGAACTAACCTAACATATGGAGAAATCAAGATCAGGACTCCATTATGAAAGCTGCTGTAACATAATTTGGGAAGAGCTACTTTAAAAGACAGATGTCATACTATCACTTGGGAAAACTTGGCCCTGCTTTGAGTGGGGCTTTGGAGAAGATGACCTCCAGAGGTCCCTTCTAAGTAAATAATCCTATGAATCTGTGATTCTAAAGCCTGTTTTATCTTTCAAGGAGTTTGTGGCTTAATTGATCAATTGATCACAACAGCCCATCCTGGAAAGAAAGTAAGGATCAGAGCAAAACAAGACAAACTACCATACTACTATATCATGCAATGGTCCTCACATGCAAATCAGGAGGAATGATTATAAGGAGAGTGAGCTATAAGACTAATTTGTCCAACTGGAAAATTATGTCAATAACTGTCCCCTACTTAATTCAGGGCTTATGCATAGTCGAAAGAAGGGCAGACTTCAGTGCAACATCTTGTGACAGGACTACTGAGAGCTGTCAGGCTTGTTACTTCACTGATAAATCCACCCAAACACAAGACTACTGCTTCCAAATATGTAAGTAGCCTGGTAGACATCACTGCACTGGCTGTCCTTGGTACAGGTTTTTAGCACTTTCTTTACTGTTGTGTGGGTTAGAAACTGATCATGGTAAAGGGAGATTTTCCCTTCTCTTCATACCTTTCTTTTGACTTCTTTAATCAAAGGTAGACAGTTCAAAAATCCTTCAGACCCAGAAAGTAAGGCCTAAGCTTAGGCTTTAATCTGCCCTTGGAATTTCAAAACATGATGAATGTAATAGAAATATTTTTTTCTTTAAAGTAGCTATTGTAGTTATGCTGTTCTAATGTAAAGGACATAGTTCACTATCTTGCACAACAGCACTAAACCACATTGATCTGCTTGCATTGTATCTCCCCATCACTGTCTAGTTAAGAGTACACCAAATAATTTTATTCTGTAGGAACAGACTGTTATTTGAACATGCTTCTCTGAAATTGTTATGGGTGCTTGAGTGATAACTGATTGGATGACCTACCTACACTCTAATAATGAACAGAATACAGAAAGTAATACAGCATATTAAATTGAGGATATAAATCTCTTTCTATTACTACTCTTCCACAGCACTAATGGAAAGTTCAGCTTTTTATGGCAGCTTAAATAAGAACTGGAAAATGATGAAGCAGGCAGGATTAATTGAATGCCCAGGAGACATCACTGTTGCTGGTCTGCCTCTTCTCCATTGGTCTCCTGCACTTACCCTACAGTACATCTATGCGTTCACCCTCCATTTAAATTGCATATTTGTGGCAGATTGGGTTTAAGGTTTTTTTGCTTTGTTTGATGAGATTAATTTTCTGCAAACTACAGGGGCCATTCTTGTGTTGACATTACATGTTTGTGCATAAAACTCAAAATTTCCAGTTAGGATACTTGCCCACTTTGTAACCACAACAAATCAGTGGTGTCAGACCAAAAGCCTTGTTGCTAAAATGAAAAAGGTTGTGCTGGTTCTGTGTCCAGTACAAAAGTGTGTCCCAATCATTTTCTTTAACCTCAGATGCGTAAACTCTCTTTGAAACTTAATGTTCTTGGGTTTACCCTGCGTAATATCCCACCTGATGTGCATATAAAATAAATTAACTCTGTGAAGAAAAATTCAGCTTATGAAGTTTAAAAGAAACAACTATATCTGATGTTGACAGTTTACTATTTTATAGAAGTCTTGCAGACCTGGGGTTTTTTTCAGAGTGAATTTGGCTTTGGTAGTAAGAAAGAGAGGGTTTTGTTGGTGTATTAAACTCTTTTGTTGGAGTATATTGACTTAGGGTTTAACACCAACAGTCAAGATAAAAGTTAATTACTATTCAGTACCTTTAATTGCAAGCTACAGTTCAAATACTTCAGGACAAGGTAAAGCAAATAACACTTGTCACCAGTAATTACAGCCAGTTTTCACCACCCTGCCTTGAAGGCACTGAGCTGCTGCTTTTTTAAGAGGTCACAAAAGATGAGTGAAAAGGAGATCACACTTCTAAAACATCCGAGTAACACCTCATTTTGAGAATTCTTTTCTTTATCCTCAAATATTGCATGTTGTTCACCTTTAACATTGTTTAGACCCAAAAAATGCATTTGATTTCTACTCTTTTGTTGTTACACATTCCAAGAAGTCTCCATATCATTTACTTCTGCTAACTGTGTAATAGTCACAAGGTCTGAGGTTAGGAATGAGTTGGTGGTTGTGTTTGGTTTTTTTTAACAAACTCCCAGAAAGGCCTAGTAGGCAAAGTGCACCCTTGTAAGCAAAATGTGCAAGAGAAAAATAAACAGAAAGCTCTATAAAAATGAAATGGCCAAAGGGAGACTGTGATTGCTTCTAAAATTCACAGATAACTCTTTTTCTCCTATGCAGCATGTGTGGAAAACATAAACAAGTACATGGAAGAAGAAAATTTACATCAAATTGTTTCTTAATTGAGCTCTAATGGTTCCCCTTTGAGACCCATCATAACAGAGAAATTCATATGTAGTCTGATTTGCATCTGTGCATTGAGCTGGCTCACAGGTGTTTACCTTTGCTATCTAGCAATAACAGCCAGTTCTTAGGACTGGCATGTGATCTAAATCCTCCTCTCATCTATTCTAAGCAACACAGCCCAGACCCTCAAAAATAAGTGTGCTGATAACTCTCTGTGAAACTGCATTTCCCTTAAATATCTGCACCTAAGAAGTACTATTTTTAACCTTTCCTCACAAAGTTTCTACGATGTATATGTGAGTTGGATAGTTAAGAGTAAAAGATAGGAAGCATAAAATAAAAAAAAAATGTCTGTGCTAGACAGTCCCTACCATCACCACCACCTTTAGCTGCTTTCTAGTGATTATAAATTGTCACTGACAGAAGTAAGGTGAATGTGTGGTTTCAAGACAGTCTCAAGTGAATTAGCAAGTATATCACAAAATTCCCATTTACAATGTATTCGTAATTTTCATGCATATGTGGGTGTGCATTCATGTGCACACACAGTAATGTAACCAGTTCGCTGAAATGGATTGACCTGGAAAATGTTCAGACTGTTGAGAGATGAGATATTGCAAAGAGATGAGTAGAGCTTATATTGCCATTGAAACTACTCTATGCCTAAAGAGAAGGCCTTTGTTTCGGGTGCTGAGCTTCAATCACTTAGTGACCACGAACTACATGAACTGCCTGGAATTATTGGCACCTTCCTATTAGGTTCTTCACTGACGTTAGTCAGATCACTCAAGTAAGTTATGGTCTGCTAGAATAGGCTCTAAACTGCTAAACTGCTAACTCTAAACATACATAAAATGAATCCTAACTTTTGGGCTGGGTAATGCTCATTCTCCTGGGTCATTTCTTCCGCGAACTTTCATTGGCCCCTCCCGCTCAGCTGTAGTCAGAGAGGAGTTAGTTGCAAGCCAGTTCAATGGACACTTGTTTTCTTCCTGACTGGTTTCCAGAGGGAACTCTTCATGAAGCCTGCATATGCTAGCATGTATGAACTTAAGAGGAGTAACAGGACATATTGACAGCTTCAGAATCAAAATGTGCTCTTCTTATATGGGATCTTCTGTGTGCTTTTCTTCAAAGTTCATCATCTAACTTTGTTTTGAGATGATTTAAGTACTTGAGATGTTCAAATGTACAGTTAATACTTTGTTAGAAAGGAATTCATTTCAGTCAGTTAAATAATCCCTATGAAAGTCTTTTTGACACAAATGTAAATTGAATGTTCAGAAGAATTGCTATCCTCAAATTCATTTCATAAATGTAGGACTAGACTTACAGTGATTTGGAGTTGTGGAGCTCATCAGATTAATAAATAAATTTACATATGTACATATGTATGTATATAATCTTATATATGTTATATATGTATATTCTTCTGATTTTATCAAAGTTTCCCATCAAAAAAGAAAAATCATGGAGGATTGTCTGGGGACAAATGACCAGGGAAGAACACACATGAAAGTGTGGGGAGAAATGGAATGTCTGTTTACCTTAATAGGCATTTCAATTCTGTCATTTTGGGAAAGGTGCAGATGATCAGATGCTTACATGTCAAGCATGAAGTATTCAAGTGAATCTGTTTATTGAAACAGTTGCCTTCAAATGAATTGTCAAAGGCAAATAATAATGTGTTTTAACTTCAGTGGACAATCGGCAGTCATAGTTTCCTGACATGTCCGAAGAGCCTAAGTACTGAATCCCATGAATAGTTTTTGTTTAAGTAAAAAAACGATCACAGAAATTGAGATATAAGCCAGAAGTTCAGGAAGTAAACAAGGTGTCTGCAAGAATATTGAGACCATGTTTTCATCACAAATAAATGAAGGTGCTGAAGGTGCTAACCCAAAACCCTGGCAGCAGTCAAAGTAGAATGTGTTTTAGATACTGCTAAGGATGTATCATAATGCCTCTGCCAATTCACTGCTTAGATAAAGGCTATCAGATTCATTATTTTCTCAGTGAGTAAACAAATTATATAAAAAAGACAACTTTCACCTTCAATAATGTGTACCATGAACATGTTTTAGAGACCTAAAGGTATTTTGCATCCTTTCCATTTTCCTGACTTTCTATATAAAGCCAATCATGCATAAATTGTCAAGACCTGGATAAATATCAGATCAAGAGAACAAAGAAATCCTTGGAAAAATAAAGGGATTTAAGATGGCAAGCTAGTCCAGGACTATGTCTTACTTCTCTTGTATCAATTTTTACACCCTGTAAGTTTCTGCGCATCACCTGCGTGATGATTCTCTGCGTGAGACTCCTCAGGACCCACAGCAGGGTAAAAACTCAGGGTGGCAGTGGCAGTGCATCAAAACAGAGATCAACAAAGCTGAGCTGATGTCTTCATCACTGCTTTTGTTACGCCAAGTGCTTTGTCAGCAGAGCCCCTAGCGTATATGCAGAGCATGGCAGCAGAAAGTGCTTTTCTGCCATCATAGTCTCAATAATCCTCTGAATGACATAAACTAGGTCTGACAAAGACTCTCCTCTATCAGCATAAATGTCTCCGCATGAGGTGTTTTTCTGACATAACAATGTCAGTAAGGGGTGACATTTTTTTCACACCCTCAGCTATGAAAGCTCTACTGATAAACATTTTGAGTGTGATTTAGACTAAGACTGCAAGACTAAGAAATCAACATTAAAATCCCTAAGAACCTGCTCTCCTTTGTGTCTGTGTGGAGGAAAAGCTGAGGTGGCAGGAGCAGGATTTGTGAGCCACAGAAGGATAACATCAGGATGAGTTTGATGTGGGGCTGTAAAATTAAGTGTTCGTGTCACGCTCGTTCAAAGATGATGTCAAGGAGTTTGGGGAGAACTAAGTAGTGTTTGGGGACTGTAGTGATGTTAATCTGTGATGTGGTTATCAAGACACCACTTTCTGTACAGTGATATACTGGAAAGATATTTCTAGGGAATAGTCCATGTAATGGAGGTTATTTTCCTTTGCTTTCTGTAGGATGCTGCTGGACCTGTTGCCATTGCTCTTAGTACAATGTCAGTGACAGTGCTCTGTAATATAAACTGAATTTATTATGAATAATGTCAGGAATTATAATATTTCATACCTTTCCCTTCTCAGTTACCAAAAATGTGCTACTCTAATGGATACATAACAATACAGGCAAATGACGTGAATTATATACCATGCATACAGGTACATACATACCAAGATATAGTATATACCACTATTTTATATATAGTATATGTAAACATATACATATATATATTCCTATTGTATCTAACCCATGCCTTGAGTGCTAAGTTTTAGCTGATTGTTTAGACTTATTTAGTGAAGCATAAAATGCAATTTTCCTAGAAAATCCCTGATATTCTATTCCCTCCAGTGACAGATTCTGAGGCCATTAGAGATACTCTAAGGTCTGATCCACAAAATTTGTGCATGTCAGTGAAATGTTTGTTTATCATTACCATTATACCATTATACAGAGATATACGGTATTCTACCATTATATTCAAGATAGTACAATGTCTTTATGAAGGCAAGGCTTAAGTTCAGGACAGCTTCTTCTCATCTAACTGTTACATTTAATTCTAAACCTATAAAGTATCCCTGGAATAATTCTAGCCAAGTTCAAGCATTTTGCCCTCATTTTTTGCAATTTTAGTACATAATTAATGGCACTATTATAAGGCATTGCTTTATCATAGCATTCATCCCAAATTTCAGCTCTCTCCAGTGTTTGCTTTTGACTTCAGGTGCCTCCTATTAACTATTTGTATTTATTTAATTTGGCATGGCTGCTTTATCTGCAATTCATATACACTTTATTACTGCAACTAGGTAACTGAACTTACGAACTTGAACTTATCACATAGGCAGTAAGTAACAGAGATTTTCTGGCTTAATGGGGTTTTTTTTAATGTTTTCTTCTGGACTACATATTTATTGCCTGAGTAGTTGTTATCTTCACTGCTATTCTCTTAAGAGTCTTCCGACACTACCGGCAAAGGTTCATTCACATGCAGATCTGGCTTCTGATTCCTGTTCACTAAGCACTCCTCACTTCAGACAGTGCCCAGTTGTATAGAAGTCATTTTTAATAGTTCTGTTTGAATACCCCAGCCAGACCATTAACCAGGGCTTCTCCCCTTGCTGTCCATCCCTCTGGCTCAATGTCTCTTGTATCACTGGTTACAGAGGGAAATACATGTTTTCAAAAGCAGAAAAGAAAAGTTCTTTCTCCAAAATACTCTAATACTTAGGGTACTGCCTTAGGAGGTGAAAGAATAGACTGAGACTCCTCTAGGGAAAGCTGTTATTCAAAAGGTGGGAACTTAACAATCTTTTGTGAGAGTTATTTCAGACACTTACTCTAACGAGCAGGCCTAATCCTCTAGAGCATGAATGGTGCTTAATAGACATCTCTGACTTGGAATACTGAATCTGGGACAAGCCTGTGCTCTACCAGTCCTGTCTGCTGGGTGTGGGAGGTCCTCCCTCAGCCGGACGAGTTCCAGCATCTTCCGAGGGAGGCTCACTGGTCTCTCCCTGGCCTGTAGATGAGAGCCTAAATACCGAACCTCTCAGGTCTGAATCATCACCTAGTGACAGGTTCCTCATGCCTGTGTCTGGTTAGATAAATGAATGTCACCTTTGGCTGATAGAATATACTATAAAGTGTCATATAATGAGACTTAGCTGTAGTATTCATCCAGTTAAATTAACATATTGTTGTCAAGAAATTATTGCCTTTCAGGAAAAATGTATGGTGTTGAATACATTACCTAGAAGTCTTGGGTAAAATTTTTATTTTACTGTAGCAACTATTCAATCTGTAACTTTCCTTACATTTTTTTCATGTTGTATTCCTAGATTAAAAGACATAACTTTATTTTTTTTTAATTCTCATCTATAATTAATTAGTGTAGTAGTTTAGCTAATACTGCTTTTATTGTTAATATATAATGGTTTCAATGAAATGTTAACCAAAACTAATTATATTAGCAAAGACTCAGCACTTGCACAGCTCAGATCTTCTTCAGGGATGTATAGGTGCTTTCTTTTTATTAGGTTTATCAATGGTTTTAACATCAATAAAATCTCAAGTGCACCAAGACTAACATTAATTTGCTGTGGCCTGCATTCCAGGTCCAGTTTTGAAGTTACAGAAAAAGAAGAGTTGAGTTAGTCTTTTCAGAACCTGGAGATGGAAAGAATAGGGAAGGGCTGTTCTTAGATCAGGGGGTCCTGGTGTTTGAAGGCTGTGAACACTGCTGCTACAGCTTTCAAGCACATGAGCACAAAGGGCATATATTATATATTACTCATCCCCTGAAACAGAGCTGAACAGGAGGATCCTCCTGAAGAGCTCCCCACATGTGAGAATTTGTAATTTGTATTTGGACAGTGTAGCATAGTACAATGCCAGGCAGAGGCTGCGTCCCAGCTGGTTCTGAAACTGGAGGCACCCTCATGCTGTGCCTGTACCTGCCAGGGGTTACCTTAGTGTGCTTATGTTGCTTCCAACACCTAATGGAGCATAAATCTGCAATTGTAGTATGGTACTACACTGTGCAGCCACATTGCATCACTTAGAGCTAGCTGAGGTGTTTCTAACAGACTGTGATATTCCTTCTTGTAAGCACGTCCTTAAAGCCCTAAGAGCTTGGACCGAAATCAATTCATCTGAGATACTTGACGCCTCTATTGGCTACAATGACAATGTTATGCTATAGTGGTTATGGTATTGCTGAATGCAGTTTCTCCCTAGAAAACAGAAATGGCAGTTCTGTGGATGGACATTGCTCTTTGGTTCCCAAAGGAACATGTGCCACATTAAGATGAATCTTCAAAATCAAAGACTGTCAGTGCACAAGTGGTTTCCAGACTGTGCAACAAGGATTTGAAAAGCAAAACTCAGCTAATAGCTTCCCTATGACTGAGTTCAGGCACATTTTTAAATCCATTTCAGTAATTTCTCAAGAATACATAGGTTGTCTCCTCTTTTTCATGTGCTTGTAGCTCTGAGATGTCCATTCTATTAACGTCTTTTCTATTTCTTAAATTTTATAACTTTATTAGACTCAGTTATCTCTCTGTTCTGGCCAGTTACAATCTCAGTATTGCAAGAGTATTTTGATTTGTTTCTTCCAGTCACAGTTTTCTGGATGGTATCTTTGTTACCGTCTCTGTATATGAGACAGTCAATATTGCCTTGAATTGCAACAATAAAATTTCAAATAGTTCACTTTCAATACTCTCTCTCAGACATCATTTCTTATAACGATTGCTTAAACAAATTTAATATTCTGTTTCTAGAGTTATCTGTGGTTTTTTATTTATTTTCACCCTGATGGGCTATTGTTCTTGTTCCACTCGTATTGGAAACATATTTCATAGCTTTTAGCTACAGCAGCTGGAATTTCTACATATAATCTAAGAATGTGATAACAATGATCATGTAGTAGATTTTTGTATGCATAATTTCAGACAATAAATAGCTTAGCAGCTACTAAAACCTTTATAAAGTATCCCAATTGTTTCTTAGAATGCCATGCAGTACCATTTTTTAAATTAATGTTTTTCAGGAAGCTGAATCTCTTTCATTATGTCTAAACATTGACAACTACTACCATTTGAGACTAGGTGAAACATTTGCACAGAGTTGGCAGACAGAAGGATGGGAAGGTACAGGATGTATAGCAGACCTGTGCCTCTCTGGAGTGACAATAACAGGCTGGGCAGCATGCTCCAGGGTTATAAAAATGGCTCCAGACACCTATCTTTAAGCACCTGCATCAGTCCCTAGCTGTAGTTTTGTCATGCATATAAAATATTTGAATAACTGTAGTTTCAAAGCAAGATTTAAAAGCTTAAATCTCTCACAATCTCATACATTCAAAAGCATTACCATAAAAGAAATTTTATGGGCATTTTTTATGCATTTAACACTTATTTTTCTTACAGATTTTATTCAAATATGCAGGGTGATGTGTAGTAGGGTCTTGTGCGATTATATGTGTTAGCCACTTCACGGAAAAACATGCACAGACTATTTCTGTAGAAAAAAAATTACACATCTGAAAGGACACAGAACTGAGGCTCCTTTGAAAATTAGAGATAAAAATAATGTATCAAACTTAGTAACCATTTAGGTCTGTGCAACTGCACTTGTACAGGGACAACTGAGAATAAAGACTTTCCTGTGAATATTAGTTGGAAGGTGATGAGATACATTATGGATTTAATAATTATAATTAAATTTTTCCATCAATTAAAAAGAAGCCTCCAGAACAAAAAAAAAAAAGGGGGGGATCTTTTTTTCCTTTGCTGGCATAAAAGTACAGCTCTCAGCTCCAACAAGAAGAAATTCCTTGCCACAATAAATTCAGTATTTGATCTTGCTGTCCCAATACTGCACTGAATTAAACTTATGGGCCAGTTAGCACTTCTGAAATGAACACCGTTTATACCTGCAACAACAGTCTGTAATTAAACTATTCCACGATCTCTATTATGTGCCTTACAGAAAGGTTCAGGAGCGTGATTAACACTCTTCACTACAGCAAAAAGAGTTATTAACCAACACTAAAATAAACACATGGAAACAATTGTAAATTAATGGGTTTGTAAATTAATAGGTTTGCAATGTGAAGACCAGTAAAGTTTAGCAGCCATTTGAACACTTACTGTAAAAACATTGCAGTATTTTTACATTCCTAACAGCAAAGGTGAACTCAGTCTATCTTGTCTTAGGTAGATAGGTAAACACTTCCAACCTGAAAATTTCAACACAGAGATGAACATCGGTTTGAATTTGCCATCTGATTTGACAGCATTATCTCAGCTGTTTTATTTGCTAATATAGAGGATAATTTTTGAATGGTTCTTACACCTCTCAGTAGTCACATGGGCTTTATAATAATTTTGAACCAACCTGTAGTTATAACTGTAGGTATAATGAATGTATCAGAGTGTTCAGCTTCTGACTTGACATGTTTAATTTCTATTATAAAGTTCTATTTTTCAAGATTTCTTTGTAAAATCATAGCATTTTTAATCTACAGATTTTTCCTGAGTTTTTTGCTCGGCTTTTCTTGGAGATTCATAGAACGAGGGCAGAAGGTACCTACTGGCCACTTACTGGTGTTAAGTGCCCTTCCTGTGCTTTAATGCTACCATGAGTCCATTGCCCCTTACAGGAATATGCCCCATTGTTTCATTAATGGCATTATTGAGAAAGGCCAATGTTGGCGTCATGGGCCGGAATTTGCCCAGGGGTTCTACAGCCCCCATCCCTCCTGAAGGTCAGACTGCCTGTGCTCAAAGCCGGTGTTATTGTGGTGCAGCCACCTAACTTTGCAACAAACCGCTGGGAGAACAGCTTGGGTGGCAGAAGGACCTCATGGAGGCCTTGCTGGAGGCCTCTGCCCCATCGCTCCAAAGCTGCATTTATGCTGAGACCCACAGCCCTGGCCCTTGCCTGAGCTATGCTGTAGGTATGACCATGCCTGACCTGATCCCAACCTGCTGACTCAACTTCTTGGCTCCACCTCAGACTTGAGTGGCTACTGCAGACCTGCCCAGTGATCACAGGACTCTTGGCTGACCGTGGTGACCATCACTGGTCCTGCTCTGCTCTTCTTGCTCACATGCTGCAGGGAGGTGCCCTTCCCAGCAAGAGCCCACTACTCTGTCCACCTTGCCTTCGGCATCATGTGGGGGGAGTGGAGACAGTGGCGTTCAGAGGGAGCCACCACTGCTGCTGAGCTTCCTCAGGCAGGGCAGCACAGGCTGGACCAGGACTCCTCTCCTGAAGCAAAGGGGCTCCTCAGTTGAAGGCTGGGTACAGGCACAACTGCAACATTGCATGGGCGAAGAACAAGGGCAAGGGCTTAAATGCAGCTCCTAAGCAAAGAAATGGAGAGTCCCTGATGGGCTACCTGGCAGGTAGCTTATTCACTATCCAAAACTGTGGACCACCTTCTCTGGCCATAATGATTTACCAGAGCTACTACTTTTTCTTTTAATCCTTTATTGAAGATCTGTACTTGTTATCTCAGCTCAGGATGAAAGAATTAGTTATTATTGTTGATACGGGGTTGTTGTCCACTAACACTCAAAAATCATTCTGAATTACATGGTAAGTTTAAAACCAGCTCTGTTAGTTCTCCTTTTGCCCGCAGTCTTCTCCATTTATGTATTCAAGCTTTTCTATTTAATAATTTCATAATTTCATGTTTCTTTGCCTCTTTTTAATTAAAAGCTCACATTCTCAGGTAATGACACAGAAGTTAGGACATATGAAAAGAAAATAATTGATTTTCTGAAATCTGGTGACTCTGAGCAACGGTTTCATGGACTGTCATCTGAACCAAGGTTGTTGGTATAGTGAATTCGGAAAAATTCTTTACCAGCAGTTATACAATGCTTCCCCGTCTCCTCTATGTCATATTGTTAACGTTAGGAAAGAAAACCTGAGAAACCTTCCTAAATTTTCTTTGAAGTATTTGGCTCTCCTATGCACTGGCATTCAGCTTGCACAATGATTGGTGTTGCAAATAATTCCTTATGCCTCTGCAATTCTGTCTGAGGCCAAATCAGTTGAGTAGACTACATTCATGTAGACCAGCTGATGATGTTGGTACAAGGGAATTTATTTTTGCTTTCAACATCACCTCATACATGAGGTAGCAGCAGCTCTGCCAGCCAATACAAATGTCTTGGAAGGGAGTGTAAAACTGGCAGTTTTTACCACAAAAGTTGCCTTAAAAATGTCCTGCAAGCAAGAAAAGATACACACAGAAATGAGATGTTAAATAGCTCCCATTACATTTCTTTGAGCATACAATGCATCAGTTTTATCTCCCTGGAGCAGTACAAAAAGAAAACATAAAATGGTTTTAAAACTTAGACAAACACTGTAGATATAATTACTTGACTTTGTGAACACTGTTATTATCCATTATGAACATGTCATCCTGAACAAAGCGTTCAGCCCTCTTTTTTGTTTTTTACAATAAAGGCAAGCATACAACACATAGGTTCATGTTTTCCTAATTGTGTTTTTATGAGCAAATAAATAGTGAAACTTTTACTTGATCATGAAGAACTAGGAAAATTAATAGGGAAAACAGCACCTGTCCCACAACATCTAGAAACTTCTCCCTTATCCTAAAAGGGCCTGGCAAAAGCAACAGCAACTTTGCTCACTCACATTTTATTTTTACCAGTAACAGTAATCCAACATCCTGGGCTGCTTTGGGAGAGCTGGGTTCAAATGTTCAAGCCACACAGGGGACTCGGAGTTCCACACCAAGTCTACACTGAGCAGGGATTGGACTGAGAGGAGAAGAGAGGAGCTTCCCGTTACGATCCGCTGGTGCACCCGTTTTCTGCAATGCCATCATGGCCCGTGGCTGCATGAACATGCTCCCATTTTCTCACCCCTGCATTTAGGTCAAGGCTGTATCTGCCTATGTATTATTGAACACCAGAAATCGACGCCATATAGCAAGTCCCAAAGCACCTATCATTGAGATTCACTGCTGAAAGGGCATAAATGCATGCAGAAAACAAAAAAAGTCAGTGACTGTAATCCTAAAAAGTACAGCCTTACATATTCATCTGTGCATATTATAAGGATGAAAACAATGTGCCATGATTTAAAATAAAGTATTTAGATTGCTGTGTATTCTTTCCATGATTTTTTATCACTGCAACCCTCTCCAGGCAATACCAAATTTCCACACACAGTTCCAGATTGTTGAATTTCCTGACTGGGGTGTTTTGTTTTTTCTTTTAAAATGAGAAATATGAGTCTTCTAGCTGGTTGCCTATGTACCTTTTTCTGAGGTGCAAAAGGTATTCCAGCAAAAGCCTGCATCTGTTTAAGCTGCTTTGTTTTCTTTCTTTTTTTTTTTTTTTTTTTAAATCTTAATGGGGTTATTTGATTGGGGGGGGGGTTGGGGGGGGTAGGTTGTTTTGTTGTTTGGGGGGGGGGGGTGTTGAATGAGCCAAAACAGCTGAATATCAGGGTTACTTACGAAATACTATCTTTTGTTTTTCTTTACAGGAGAATTTTCTATTTTCTACAGGACGGTTTTATATTGTATTTTAAACTTAATTTCTTCTTTCTGTAGAAATTACCTAAAAGCAATATAATACTAATGTGGAAGTACAATTGAGAAAGGATTGGAATATTTATTTCATATGATTAATGCTTGAACTTTTTTGCTTAATACAAGTAAAGCCAATGGTAAGATTCCTGATGAATGTAAATCTGGTTTAAATATGAACCAGAAAGTTTCTGACCCCGTGACTTTTAAAAACATAATCTGTATGACCCATATTCCTAGTTTTCTTTGATCTCTTAAATTTATTTTTATTACCAGAGAGGTTGCTTTGATACAATAAAAAGTTTAGGGATAATTTAATCTCTTATTTTACCTGGAAATCTTTAACAATTTACTTCCTTACAAATCAGTCGATGACAGTAGATACAAATCAAAATCATTAATCTCTGTATAATGCATGCTGAGTTTGGACTGTATCCAGGAAGTATGTTACTTAACTATACTGGTCAAGACAAAAATCTTTGAAAATTTTTCTGACTGCAGTTTGGATACAATAAAATATGAAGCAGCTGTCCCATTTCTACAAGTTAACAGTGAAGATGTCTCTTTCCAAAATCTTCATGTCTAAATTCAGGTATAAGCTTTATACAATTTCAATGTCTTTCTACTTTGCCCTAAAAATCCTGCTTTTATATAAATGGGATGGGTAAACAGTTAAAATAAGTAGCAACATAGATCAAAACATGTACAGCAGATGCAACAATGCTCATTGTTGCAAATAATCATCATCTGGATGATGGTATTCATAATTCTCTATTTTCTGCCATGCTACTTAAGTCAGTTGAATAGGCCTGCACTTGACTAGGGGTTTTGGGGTTTTTTTTCTTTTTTTTCAGATTTTTTAAAATGTTTTTTTTAGGAATTTCTCTCCTAACTCTGTAGATCCATGCAAGATATCTGTCTCCAGATCTGGGTTTTCCAGGGTCCTGTGACAGAAACGATCAAGTGTTTCTGACTTTAGACATGGCATCTTTGAGTTTTACTTTCCCTTTGCGTATGGAAATGCTCACATTTCCGTATGCTGTTCCCCACATGTTTTATACCATCTTCCTGAGAGCAAATGGAGGAGGACAGTATATCGGCTTTGGCAGAGTGCAGAGCTAATGCAGTTGGACTGCTTCTGGTGTATGAGGTAACTCTTTCAAGCTGTATTTTTTCTTGATTCACAGATATTTATAAAGCTAAAATGGCTCTTGGGTTTTGTTCTTATTTCACTTGCAGCAGTCTAACTTGGACTTACATCGGGAAATTTATACATGCACTTATGACTTTCCTTTCCTAACTAATATTTTCTTTCTTCCTCTCTCCAAGTTTACTCCTGATAACCTTACAGTTGATTTTTCAGTCAGGAAAGGCCACGATGCCTTTCCACAAGATTTTTCCAGGATACTGATCATTCTTTTGAATGTGAAGGAGTCCTGGAATTTCTGTGAATCAACACCCTTTACTCCTCTGTGCAGCACCACTAATTCCCTAAATTCATTGAAATCTGACCACTTCAAACCAAGAACATTTGTTAGAGAACTCCTTTTTTTTAATAATTAATTTAAATTGAATGTTTTAAGATTATTTTCTATTAAATCCTTACAAGGATATCCAGATCAGTATAAACTTAGCACCACTTCTTGTTGATTCATAATGACTTAGCAAAGAAATCTGCCAGCTGTTACAAATCTGAATAGCCAAGGCTATTCAGTACTAACACCATTATTGGTTGCATTTGTTCTCCAACACTGTATTTAAGAAGTTAAATACTTCTGTAATGATACCGTCCCCAATTCGCCATCTGTTGAATGATGATTGGTCTTTATACACCACTTACAGCAAAATTAATATTGAAGTCTTCTGTGGTGATTAAAAAATTAGCTTCTTGAGACATCAGCTATACAGTTTCACAAATGTGTCTTCAGGAAGATAAGAGTGAGAAAACAGCCTAAAACCTTTAAGAAGATTGTCAACAAATGAAAGAGTACAGCAGAAAATGTAAATTGAGAAATGCTGGTGAAATAAGCTAAAAGACCCAGCCTAAAAAAACAAGAAACTGAGTAGGATTATCCAAAAGCCCAATCATAGAGAACTAGGAATCAAATTCTTGTAACAGCAAGTTGAAGACTTTAGCTTAAATACGTTAGAAAGAAAAAGAGAGACAGCCAGCTTCCTAAATTAGCTAAGAGACACTGAGGCATTTCAGGAAGTATCCTAAGGATGATCTGCATTTGTATTTTCTTGCCCTAAGGTTTCTTTTGTAAGGTTTTCCTTAACATAATGATATTTTTTAGTTTTAATCCCTGTCAGGCAGAGAGCAGTTTTTGGGACATCTGGCAGCGATAACTGGGTAAATGAAGAATGGTGGCTGGATAAGCAGTGAACCCGTTCTCCAGTAGAGGACTGACACGCTGCTCAGGAGTCTTTTCCTAATCCATTTCTTTGTGTGTTTGCAGGCTTACATGAGAAAGGGGGGTTCTAGAGACCTGGCACATCTGCATCCAGCTGCAAAGGCTCATTTTGGGGTGGGACCTCCCATATGTCTAAGTTGTGGAGGGTTATTGCTGCTGTTGCGACAGACAGAAAGAGTATCAAAATGACTGTGGTGTGCATGATTGTCATGCTGGTCATCATACGCAGATCTGGCTCAACGGACAAGAGAAGACTCCCAAAACAAACCAGTAAAATCTCCTTCATTATTTTTTTCTGGTTTGTCCCCAAAAGATTGTCCACTATCCACACCTTCTGTGTGCTGATGTTTCTATGGCAAGTAGGATTTCTACAAGAGAGTTTCTGATAAAAGGAAAAGAAATATTTAACAGAAGCATCAGCTGGAATGGATGATAAAGGAACATCCGTATTTTCCAGAGCTAAATCTTTCAAGATCAAAATTCCTGAAACAAGCTAATTTATCTTCAAAAGATGCATAAAACATAAGCCTGTACTATTTTCAGGACTGAACCTCTGTGTCAGACATAGATTTCCTAACCTGCTGTGATAAAGCAATTACCTCAAGCTTTGAAGTCAGCTATAAGAGAAAATATTTAAGGATTCCATAGTCTGGTGGAGACATCTGGCTGGAACACAGAAATCAGTGCAAATTTATTGCACTAAGCTAAGATACATTCTAGCCAACAGCCTCAACAAGGCACCTGATGCTTTTTAAGGCTGAAAATATATTTCAGAAATTAGAAAGTCTGTAAATACAGTGGATGTTTAGGCCTGTTGTGGTTTAAAGGCCCTAAAAATAAATGAAACTATGTGGTTTTAAGGGCCTAAAAATAAATGAAACTATCCACTTCTTTTGAATTGTCTAAACCGCCTTACATTAGGCAACAAAGCTGTTGCTTTGTTCATCAAAGGGGAACTGTTTAGTCGAATGTAAATATTATTTTTTCATTTTATCTTTTACCTGTAATTGTTTTGTCCTTCATATTTATTAAAAGCAGACCAAATTCTATTCATAACATAGGTGGAAATCCTCATTAAGTATTCAATGATTTTCAGATCTCATAGGTGGGATACATCATTTGGGATGACCTCTCTCTTTGCATCACTTATGAAGGTAAGCCTTCATATATAGCTTAAAATAAATACACCATTTTCAGGGGGGTAAAATTGAGTGAGATGGATTGCACCTTGCTGATTAATTTGATATCTATAAATTTTGCCAGCTGTCCTTTTAAATTTCCATTAACATTTTTCAAGATGCTTAAAACAATGTATCTTGATTTCTTTCTTTCAAAGAAAAATAAGAGTCAAATGATGCCACCTCTAAAAGGTAATTTTCAATTTAACCTGTAACTCCCTTACATACTAAAAATAAATTTCAAACTGTGCAGAGGCACTAAAAAAAGCCCCAAATAAACCCAAAATTAAAAAAAGCCAAAAATTATTTTCTTGACCTACAAATACACTCATATGGGAAACTGAAAAGTTTTCCTGTCTTCATGAACAGAGTCATGAACTGCTTTATCTGAGCAAATGTATGGGAATAATAAGATCAGTAGATGTAACCTGCTAGATTTCCTTTTTACCTTCAGATTTTAAATCTTCTTCAATCCTTAGCATAATCCTAAGATTATGTCCTTTTAACATTCATTTTCCACGTATTTTTAACTTGACCCATTTTTTTTCCTATCATGAATGACTCATAAAATAAATGTTACTATTTTTTCCATCAAATTATCTAACTCGTTTTCCTTCTAAAGCTTCTACTGACACTCAGTGATTGTGACAGGACTGTACGAGAGCCTTCAAAGAGATTATTTCCTTTGGGTGGTTACCTCTTCAGAAGTAGAATACCTAAATCTTTACTTTTTAATTTAGTGATTAAACTTAGGGTTTTAGATAGCAGTTTTTTAACAGGTTAATTCAAAGTCCTGGAGTTTGTTCTATTTCCAATGCACAATAAATTATTCAATCATGCAGTTCTGAAAATTTTGATGGAAATTATTTTTTCTTAAGGCAAAAAATCTATTAATTTAATTAAAAATAATATTTATAAGCTGTTTGTTTAAAAACTATATTTGGTATGATATGCCAGCTAGGTGATACTGGTATGTTATAAATGTGTTTCTTTCTTTCTGATAACAAACTATTTAGTGAACTTTTCCACTGGAACTTCAGATCATCTGTTTTTCCTTTGAGCTCCATAGTCTTTGCTGGCACAGAGAGCAGCTGATGCGCAATTAAGCTGTTCACTTAGGGCACCTTTGGACTTCTCACCTTGCTATCTTAACAAGATAGCATAAACGATAGAATAATAAAAAACTGATAGTTTTTTCATCCTGTTCATAACACAGTAAGAAGAGAGGTGCACAGACCGACAACTGTGAAAGAATCCCCATTTTCAGAAATGACTCTGCATTGACATTGAATCATGAGGAATGGGCTTGATTTCTAAAAAGCATTATGGACATTTGATATAAATGTTAATCACTTCTGAAAATCTATGCCTTATTATGAAGAGTCTAATGCGCTTCCTTGAAATTAAAACTTTTAGCTCTCCATTCCTTTAATTTTTAACTGTGTATGTATACTGTGACCTCTATTACTCCAACTGATTCAGATGCTACTGCCAGGCTGGAAAATACAAATAATCTAATATAATCTGACATTTTAAAAGCAACATTCATTTTTAGATTAAGAAGAGTTAGGTATTTTCATCAATTGTAGAGGCAGCATGTTATAAACTTCTGACCTTTTGTAACAAAATTGTATTCCTCTGTTTATTGGGAAGAACAGAAATAAAGAACAGTGGTAAGGTACTTAGGGGCTAGCAAATTGACATCTGGTTTAAACTAAAACTATAGGTTTTGACTTCCCAGTAATTTCTAATGAGAAACTCTTATCTAAACACCCTGTATTGACATTGTGGTTTAGCATTTATATTTTCACTTCACCTGGCATTTAAGTTCTGTGTACCTGCTTTGACAATTTAAGTTGTATATTTGCATTTCCATAAAGTATGGAACCAGTAAAAAGATAAAAATCTTCCCTCAGTTAACTTTTAGATATGACAAAAAAAGAAAGCAGATAAAGACAAAGAGATGAAACTAAGATAGTTTAGTAATATAAGCTTGCTTACATGATTAGCTGATCCTACTGTATGAAAATCCTTTTGGCAATATGAGCGAGAAGGTGTTGTGAAGCCTAAGATGGCTGACTGAAATTTCCCAGTATACAGTGATTCTTTTTTTGCCTTAAATGTTTTTTTTCCCCTTGATTTCCACAACTTTAAATGATACTCTCCAATGGAGAGTAGGCGCCTTTTTGTACCGAAAGGGTGAACATGTACAGTGATGATACAAGCGGCTGTTACTGTCCTGTCTACATGGAGGTAATAACTCACAGAAGAAGAGGTGAAAAGAGAAAAGCTTGAAGTATACATAAAGACTGGAACCAGGGGAAGGTTTTGGACAAGGCTCTCGTGTATTTTACTGTGTGTTCGCTTTTGTTAAAAGGCAAGTCTTCAGGGAGTATCTCAATAGTGTTAACAAAGTCCAGTCCCTTGTATAATTGATTGAGAAAAAGGCAGGATCCTGCTTTGAATCATCCTCTGGAAGAACCTAACTTTATAGACTAAATTAGCAGCTGAGAAGCCTTTGTCTCTCTCCATTGACTATTAAAGAAGAACTGAAGCTCAGGCTCTCTAAGCACAAATTAATCCTTAAGAAGACCTTTCACTTCATTGAATCATGCCTCTAGATGATGTCACATCGCAGGATGGTTCTTCAGTGGTCCCTTAATGCAGGCAGCCCTGTGTGATAGCTGGCTCTAGGGACAGAGCTGCAAAGGCAGGGGGTAAAGGGAACCGTTAGCAAGCTATATCATAGATAGAAAGCAAAGGAAAAACACAGGATACTTCAGAGTGAGGAGAACAACAGAGTTCTTTGGAACACAGGACTCATTTAGAAACACGGGAATTTTCTTGCTCCAGATTGTCAAGCCTTTCTGCAATTTTATTCCAGCTGTGTAGAGAGAAGCAGGACTATGAACATATTTTTTCTAAATAACCAGTATTGTACTGAAGGAATACACAATTTCTATTTCCAATGGGTCCAATCAAATATAAATTAATTGCATAAGCTTATGACCAATATTTTCAAGATAGCTGGTAATCTTAAATTTGTGTTCAATAAGATTTTATGAACTCGGAGCTGTGTGGAGGTAGGTTTTGTTTTCCTGCATGTTTGGAAAGTTTAAAAAGCTCTGCTTTGGAGGTTGTTTGCTTCTGACACAGCTGGAATCAGATGCATTTCTAGTCAGTGATACAGTTATTCGGAAATGAACTGAACATGCACTCCATTGCACAGGGAGGTGAAAGCTGCTTTCAGATGGAAGCAATTTTTCTCCAGTGCCACTCGATTCTGCATTCATATGAAAATACGGGGGTAAATGCTTGATGTCCATAACCAGTCTCCTTAATCATCTGTGTCTCTGAGATAAATACAAAACTTTTTATACCTTTTTTTCTCTGTTAGTATATCCTGTCAAGACACTCACTGATGGCTTTCAGAAAAAAAGCATTTCACTAATAGCAAGGTCACTTGCATAGGATTGTCCCTATTTGGTTAATCGATGCTACTGTAGGCAAGTTTTAAAGTAAAACAAATTCACCGGATCATTGTATCCATGATTCACCAACCAAAATGTCCTGTGGAACTGTATCATTGCTGGCAACGTTTGGAAAGTTTCACGTGCCAAACAGATACCCAAACCAGCCAGGCTGTAGTCGGGTGTCCCACCGTATCAGGCTGTGGCTTCCAGCCACCCGCTGTGGGAAGCAGAAGCAAAATGTCAAGGCCGCAGCGCTCGAGGATCCTGTTTTAGACTCATGGTTCTGCATCAGCTGGGACTCCCTGCTGCCCAGAAGTGAGCTTCTCTTTCTGACCGGGAACAGGGTTGCATTCTAACATCCTGAAGTGCTCCTATTGCTCTTTTCTGCTCAGGTCTGTTAGCAAGGTAATTTTGTGCTAAGAGAATAAACTCTCGCAATATAAGTTGCATTCACAGCTATTTAGAACACATTTATATTTACGTAAACTCTTCACTGTACAGGAGGTACATACACTACAAAATGATGATTTATACACTTTTGATATTAATTATCTAACAAAAGACCAAGTAAATCACACTTCAGTCTTAAAATGTGTAAAGGATATAACTAATGGTGCTAAAACTTAATTACAATTATTTCATTGGTGTGGGACTTTTTATATTATGCAGTTCATTATGTTCCTCAATAAATCCCTAATTTGCTTATAGTAGGATGTTTGCACCTTCACCAGTAGGAAAAACATTGTAGCAAACTAGAAAATTATTATTTTAAAATGAAAGTTGTGGCTGGAATTCAAAACCAGACATCGTTCTGTTCAAAAACTGTTCTTTAAATGGGGTGTGTGTGTTATTTAGACCAACAGTAAACATACTGTTACAACAAATCTCAAGTAAAAATATCAGTTATTAGTCATGCTTATACTTATGGCAGTATTGTGAACTTTCCCTATTAATGTCTCAATTTGACTGTAGCTGATCAGTTAATCCAAGTGTGTAACCATGGACAAAACTGGGAAGCTTTGCACAACAAAAAATAATCCTCCTCTAAAGAGGTGATGTTCATGATTAACTGATTAACTAAGATCAATTCATTGAAATTTAGCACAATGACATTTTCTGAGTTTATTTATGGACATTGATTTGTTTATCTACTTCAAATATCTAATGACCACTCAGTTTTTAGGTAATTAAACAGCATTTGAATAGAGGAAGTAATTTTTAGACTATGAAAAGGAAAACAGTGGGCTAAATTCCCATTTCCCTGATACAGAAGATACTCATTGAAATCTGGATATGTTTGTATGAGTGTAACTGGGAAAAAATAAGACAATGAGGTTAGAAATAATGTATGTAGAGAGGAATATAATGTGATATTTCATTCTTGGCTATTTTATCAGATATATCCCTAAGCCAAAACAAGAGCTGTGACAATGACCATATTAAAAGTAGCAGTCCTTCCCATTTGTAAATTCATATGTTAACATTTATATTACAGACAATCACTTTATTTCTAAACATTAAATGTTTTATAGTATATCTTTACCAAACTTTAAAAAGACTATATATCAAAGCTCTTTCTGGACTATCTTCTCTTTTTCACAGCAGCCACAAGCCACTTTTTAAGAATTTATGAGCACAAAAAAATCATAAAGATAATAAAACCTGAGCATATCTCAGTGGAGATGAGTAAAAGTTAAGCTAATGCAACAAACATTACCTTAAACTAAGTACAAATTCAAGTGGTTGCATGCTGGAAACACTTGGAAATACACACGAAGAGTACTTCAGTCATATTTCAGTCTCTACTGACCTACCCTTGATAATGGCAGAAATACTCCCTTTGGTATTACTGTAGGGTACCAATTCTCATACCACTGGAGTCAAAATAGTCAGGACTATTGCTGATGTGAAGATAAACCATTTGCAAGCAACCATTCACATGCACATCAAGCAACGGTGTTCTTATAAGGGAAGACAAAAATGTCATTAATATCTCTGTTCACATCTCCAAGCGATGATTCAACTCATCCTAATAAAAATGTCAAAACCAGGTGAAGTGAATTCATTCTAAAAGTGTCCAGCTTGGCCTTAGACATCCAAAATTAGGAAAGAAATTTCTCATCCTATGTGATTTTGAAACAAGTTCTGTTTAGGCAGTTCCTGTTGCTGAGTATCTACCAAGAAGGAAGCTTTCCTCAGCAGTGAAATGTTTTGTCTTCGTGGGTAGGATACATCTCACTTAACTTTAGACAACTACAATTGAACTAATTTCCAGTGCTCCCTTTAGAGTTAATAGAGATAAATAGGCATCTTGAATCAGACTCATTGTCTATGAAGACAGTCTGGACAACTAATCAAATGTAGACATCCTAATTCACTTATTTGAATCCTAAAATACATTGCTAATTCTAGATACAATGTTTTCAGTGACAACCAAACACATCTCTCTTTTTCCCTTTTCTCTCCCTTCACAGTTCTTATTCCTCACTGTATTATGAAGATACTTTGCAGTCCTATTAAGAGTGATTAAATACTAGTTTAAGTAGATAATCAATGTCTGCTAAGACAGATCACCTTATTAAAGAGAAATTTAATTTTAGCCATCTCCAAAAACTGGGACATAGTATATAATAAAAACTAAGGGCAGTTCATCAAGGTCAGGTTCAGAAAGAAATATATGAGAACAAGCAAGAGCAGAAATAACTACACACAAACAGTCAAAGTAAAAGTAAAAATCACAGACATAGGGGTAATTTATGTCTCAACATAGGCAGAGCAGGACTATGTTTTATGAATCTCTTGCTTAACCCTAAATGACCTCCTGACTCTGCACTTAAATTATCCAGAAAGAAAGAACGTTTACTTCATTATAAGAAGGATTTTTTTGGCTATATTAATGATAAGGCCTGTACTGAGAAACAAGCAGTTACTTCAGTTGTCTGCTTAAATTCCAAATATTTTCTTCCTTTCTGACTGATGAAGGCTCCACTTTTCTTCCTTTTTTATTACTTCATATATCATCTGATCTATTTTTTTAATGATGCCAAATAGATGGGAAGTTTTGCCACCTCTGATGTACAGGTGGCTCCAGAAGAAAACTTTCTAATGATCCCTAATCTGTATTTAAAAAGCACACAACAAATGATGGATAAGAATTGGTGCACCATGAAACTGGACAAAACGCGAAATTTTCTTTGCTCATAATCTTTGTGGGCATTAATAATCCTACCAAGGGAGACCTTGAGCAGCTAAAGGGTGGCGCTAGGGGCTAACATGAAAGGTACAGCTGTCCAGACAGTATCCTCCTTGATCCTAATGGTCAAAAGGAAAGGATTGGATCACAGAGGATGCGCCAGAAAGTCAACTCCCAGCTGCTCAGCTGGGGGGCACTGGCAGGTCTTTGCCTGCTCGGACCATTGAGCCCTCTGCAAGGGATGAGAACTTTGGGTGTGGTCACTACAAAATGGAAGCATTCAAGATCCTGGGAAGAGTAAGGAAACCAAGTAGCTGACTGAAAAAATGGACTTTGCGTGACCTGAGTGACTTGTTCAGTTAACTGGTAGGCCGTGGTAGTAATTGGAGGACATCTTGAAGGGCAAACGAGCCCCAGAGAGTTGGTCGGTCTTCAAGGACAGCTTCCCCAAGGTACAAGAATGGTTCACCTGCATTTGCAAGCAGAAAGGAAGGCAGAGCAGAAAGCCAGCTTGGCTGACTGCGGAGTTCCTGGCTGAGCCCAAATCAGAAAGAATCCTAGAGGAGGGATGGGCTTCACAGGCGGAGAGTAAAAGCATCACCTCTCCCATTTTCTGGGATTAATGATGACATTTATGCACAGAATTCAGTGTGCAAGTGAATGTAGATGAAAGAATGCAGTACTTTCCATGTGTTCTTGTGTCTACACTGTTGGGGTGCATCTACCCTAGTGATTTAGCTTACAGTAAGAGTCTCTTTTAATGAAAACACGCTTGTGGCCTTTCTTGCCACATGTTCAGAGCACTTACATGCACCTCAATGTGCAGATGCTCATTTTCTTTGTGTGTAATAAAGTCAGAATATGTGCATTTCAGTGCCATGTAGCTAGAAGTCCTGCTGACAGGGACACAAGGTACAGAAACATGAAATGGGTCGTATCAGTGCTGAGGTCCACCAGCACTGTCTGATGGCACATGATTTTTCTACTGTTCCAGAAGACCTGAGATTTTCAAAGGGCCAGAAAGGAGATTAGTCTTTTGCCATTGTTTTGGCATTTTGCGTGAGACAAAACATTATATACATCTATTATAGGCGCTTTCTCTGGTTGTATTTTTGGAATTCATCATTACTCTGCATTCAGTACTGCCAAATTTCATTTCCCCAAATTCTCATCTCCTGTGTACCTCAAAGCCTTGCAACTTCTACATCTGCAATTAGATGTGGCAGCAAATGAAGAAACGAAAATCAGGAGACGTATCTCTGTGGTGCCACCCAGACACCATCTGAGATTCTCATGCCTGTAAACCTTTGCAAAGAGAGAGTGTTCAGGGGTAGTGGGAGAAGGGAACACAGCTCACAGGGCAGGATGCCAAAAATGCTAAACAACTGACTGCCATAGGTTACCTGGGGACCGATACTGCATAAAATTTAGAAATAACAAGGCTGTTTTTCTGAAGACAAGGGATTGCATACATGACCAAAAATTTTAGTCCACAACTTCCCCACATATTTTGGCATAGATCACCACAGCCTCTGACACTTTTAAATGAACTAAGGCAAAGTTACAAAAAAGCCACCTTTTTGTCTCTGACCTTTGTATAATCAATGTTATCCTAGAACATGGGTAGAAACTTTTAAAGGGTAAGAGGGTGTCCTGGTTTTGGCAGGGATAGAGTTAATTTCCTTCCTAGTAGCTGGTACAGTGCTGTGTTTTGGATTTAGGACAAGAACAATGTTGATAACGCACCGATGTTTTAGTTGTTGCTGAGCAGTGCTTACACTAGTCAAGGACTTTTCAGCTTCCCATGCTCTACCGAATGAGGAGGCTGGAGGTGCACAAGAAGCTGGGAGGGGGCACAGCCAGGACAGCTGACCCAAACTGGCCAAAGGGATATTCCATACCGTGTGACGTCATGCTCAGTATATGAACTGGGGGAAAGCTGGCCGGGGGGCAGCAACCGCTGCTCGGGGACTGGCTCAGCATCGGTCAGCAGGTGGTGAGCAATTGCATTGTGCATCACTTGCTTTGTATATTCTATTATTATTATTGTTGTTGTTGTTGTTGTTATTATATTTCAATTATTAAACTGTTTTTATCTCAACCCACGAGTTTTTCTCACTTTTACTCTTCCGATTCTCTCCCCCATCCCACCGGGATGGGGGGAGTGAGCGAGCGGCTGTGTGGTGCTCAGTTGCTGGCTGAGGTTAAACCACGACAGAGGTGGAAGAGAAACAGTTTTTTGCACCTGGGTGCTGTTCCTATAACTTATTTCTATAGGGAGATGTATCCTACGTATGCTTCTACCTGCAGAACTACCACTTTATACAGATTTCCATGATACAGAGCTGTGTTAACTGGTGGACCCATTTTCTTTCAATCTCATGTACAGCTGGGACAGAAACTTTTCTTTTGTAAGTTTAATGCTTGGAATAACAATATCTTATTTGAATCATACCAGAGTCACAGAATAATGTGGCAATATATGCACTAGAATACTGGCATCTCCTTCTCTCCCTCTCCCTGCCTCCAACATCTGCCTAATTTATCCCTTTATTTCTGTATACTTTAGTTATGTTGTTACCAAGGAGCAGACTGTGTCTTCTTTTAGTAGGCAGAGGATGGGAGAGGTGGAAAAGACTCAATTTCTACAACAGTCAGGCACACAGAAACATTTTTCATAAAGTTACCAAAAGGAAATGTTTGAACACATTTTAGCATCATTTATGAGTAAAAGCATGTTGAGCAATAGACAACTATGGTCTGTTGTCCAACAAGTGAATAAAACAGAGGCAGATGGCAATACATTAACTCTAACGTGTTTATTCCAAGGTACCCAGTGCCAGCTGTGCTCACCAGAACTTCCCAGCATTAACTTCCTTCTCCTTCATTGCCACATGCCACCTAGCGACTTAACGCTGAATCACGCCTTAAAAGCTATTAAGAATGACTGGGAATTACAGCATATCACGAGGAGAGTCTTGTTTCTGAATGTTTAAGGACGTAAAACTGGCCATGGAAACAGCTAAAGGCACAGCATGAAGCATAGCTTTACTTCTGAGTGCAATTTCTCTTGCAGCTCTCCAAGGACAAAGGAGCAAAACAAAAAAATCAGATGTATCTGAATGATCCAAATTTTGTCTTCCATTATTTGTGCCCGTGAAATTGAAACAGTAAAACAGAGATCAGGTCATTCAGACGTTGATATAAAAAATAGAATTGTAAGATAGTATATTTGCTAAAAGATCAAGCAATAAATTCAGTTAATGTATAAAAATACATTTTTTTTTCTGACAGACTTCTTAAACATTTTACTTTATTTTCTTATTCATCTCTGCATATTTTCAACTTTTTGGAGTCATGCTTTTATTCATATGAGTTCTGGGTGTTTATATTTTTATTTTCTAAGAGAACATAGAAAGTGGAAGAGAGTGTCTCTTTCTGACTGCGAGCTAAGGCCATGTTTTGATTTTTGAACACAGCATCACATTTCTTACATAGAATAGCGAGAGTATGGTCTTTGTCTCAGAAATTAGAGATCTGTAAGACATTATTTTAACAGCTTTACCAGTAACAGCAGCCCTAGAAACTCACTAAATTTTGTAATTATAATAACTTTAAAATCAAAACTTTTGTGCTTGAGCAGGCACTTCTAAGAAGAACAGATGTGGTGATTTCTGAGGATTCTTCCTGCTTAGGAAATAAAAACCCAAACAAAACAAAACTATGGGGTACTCATGATGCTTATCAAAATACTGTGTCTGCTTTCTCTCAAGTGTATTTTGATTGAACACTGTCTGAGAGGTTCTTCATTACACAGGCAGTCCAGACATTAGAGATTCAGCATGACTTTATGTAATGCAGATCAGAAAGCATTTGATAGCAACTTAATGTAATGAATAATTCACTATGTGGATCCAGAACATCATTCTCTAACTTGCTACGTTAATAAAATTAAACTGCAAAGAAGTATCATCTCAAAACAAAACAGGATACTAGACCAAATCAAAATGACATTTATCATACAAGACTGTTAAATGATCTTGTAAATGAATACTGCAATGTATTCTCCTTTGAGAGAGGGTTACTGTGTGACTGGTAACATAATAATTATGCCCTGTTTGCCTATAATATTTTTCTCATCTGACAACTCTTGACCTGTTTCCCCGGAAGAAACTTCCCCTGATCTGCATTGGGGAAGCTGAAGTCAAAAGTAACAAAGAATCTGTTAATGATTTATCTGTTGCCTTATCCACCTGAAACTGTACAATATTCAACACAGCCTGTCTTTCAACAAGATCTAGGAATTCAAATCTGAAATATATTTCCTGCTCTGTGGATTTCTTTTTAAGGTTCATACATAGCATGACTCCACAGTTTTAATGGTACAAGGTATTCCCTTGCCCAGCAGTTGAATGCTTACAGAGATTTCAGGCTGCATTCAATGAGCAGCAGTATCTATAATCCTATCCCGTGTCAAGATCAAGTGTAACTGCATTTGAGAATTTGATCGCTTGGTCTGTTTGCACTGGGTAGGACCAACCAAAATTTCTTTCATTATAGTATTTAAGCTCCAGTCTTCCTCACTTATGAAGTCTAAGATTTACAGGCATAATTCAGACATGCAATTCTGAGATTAACTGAAAAAGTCTCAGATGTCTAAACAGAGAGCATGTGTGTAATGCTGATATTACATGAAAACAAACCTGGACTGGTGCTACAGACCCGGGCTGGTGCTTCATCAATATTTGACAAAAGACACAGCAGGAGAAAGGCAGTTTTCGGTAGGCTTAGGCATTGATAGCAAACATTCAAAATGCTCTTTTAATTCAGGGGCTAAGTTTTCTTCTATGACTGTTGGTTCTCCTTCAGCCTGTCATGGATATCAGCCTTGATAAATGGGAGGATGGGAGAGATTCATCCTTCCTAATGCTGTGCACTACAGCTGACCTCAGTCTCTCCTGAGAGTTCCCAGAGTCTGCTGAATTTATTGGTATAACTTATGGCTCATTACTAAAATTTTGAAATAATTTTTTACTGCAATTTAAATATATTATATATATGTATCTCAGTGAAGTGATATCAGAGAAGGTAATGAGGGCAACATACACTGTGTTGCGAAGGGAATCTGCATTTGAAAGGCTACGTGTTTATTTGGTGTTTAAAAAACATCTGTTTTACAGGGGAAGAAGGGAGTGCACAGTGTAATACACCATAGGCTCTCAGTGCTGTATGTACTAGACAAGGACAATGCCAGTCAAATTTTAATGATAACTTGTTCTGGTTGAAGCTAGACAGAACAGCTTCCTCCAGCTTCTTTGCAGGTGTGGCAGTTTGGAGAAAATCTGTCAGGGTTCAACAAAGTAACTGAGTTATAATAATATCTTCCAGAGAGAGAGACGATTCTATGATTCTATGAAAGAGACAAGAAGGAGGAAGAGAAAGAGAAAGAGGAAGAGAGAGGCTTTGTGGTTGAATGACCAACTCTGGCAGGCGAGTAGGATCCTGAGCTACTTGAAGGATATTTACCTAAACATTGGAGAGTTTTTCCAAATGGTACAGAAACTGTGGCAACTGTTGCTTGGGGTAGGTTATTTTTTTGTTCATGACAGTAGCAGTAAGCTGCACTGAATCCGCTGAGCATTCCCTGTTTATCATGTCTCACGCCCTCAGACGGATGAATGATAATAACCCCTGTGGCAGTGTGAAAGCGTATGCTAAACCTATCAAGTAATTACTGTGTTGGTCTAAACGGATTGCAGACCTTTTTACAAATGGATAGTAGGTTAATAGCATGATTCAGGCCACCTGTATTCTCCGGAGTCCTAAAGAACTGCATGTTGCCTACATTGCAAAGCAAAAGAGGCTAGGGAGAAAACTCAAGCACTGGCCCCTGATTATCACAACACATAATTGTAACTCCCCCACTAGTTCACTATTTAACCGTCCCAACTAGCTTTTTCCAACATTAAACCTAAGCTGGATGAGAGATATAGTAAATTCCCAAAAGCATAAGGATAAGACTATACCAGGATTGATTTCCTCCACTCTCCACATTCTCCAACACAATCCAAGGACATCTTGCAGTCTCAAACATACCTGAAGACCCTTATCCTTTCCCCAGAACATGCAACTAACACCCTTAGTTTCACACTAAGACACCATTCTGGTGAGCTGTATCACAGCCCTACGTTATTTCAGACACTCCTAACGGAAACAGAAATGGGGGCAGTGCAGACTGTATGTGTAGACTGTATGTATAGACTGTAGGACCATATCTTACAGGACAGTCCAGTCTTCCCTTTCATGACGCTACCCATGTCCAGAGCTTCTAAAACAAAGGAACATGCCATCATAGAATCATAGAATCATAGAATCATTGAGGTTGGAAAAGACCTCTAAGATCATCGAGTCCAACCGTCCACCCAACACCACCATGTCCACTAAACCATGTCCCTAAGTGCCTCATCTACTCGTCTTTTAAATACCTCCAGGGATGGGGACTCCACCACTTCCCTGGGCAGCCTCTTCCAATGTTTAACCACTCTTTCAGTAAAGAAATTTTTCCTTACATCCAATCTAAACCTCCCCTGGCGCAACTTCAGGCCATTTCCTCTCATCCTATCGCTAGTTACTTGGGAGAAGAGACCGACACCCACCTCGCTACAACCTCCTTTCAGGGAGTTGTAGAGAGCGATGAGGTCTCCCCTTAGCCTCCTTTTCATGCTGCACTTTAGGAAAATGGGCTTGCTTGAGCTATGTGGCAGTTTAGTGGTGCAAGTGTAGGAGCCTAAACTACTCTTTAGTCTCTGGTAGGGTAAAATTGGCAGGCACAAAATGTGTTCACACGAAGACTAACACAGCCAGGCAGCACAAAAGGCACAAGTGACTTTGCCAGTCACTGAGTAAACAGGGTCAGAGCAGTGTGAGGAAGGCACGTCCTAAAGATCTAAACTTTGTTCAGGCAGTAAGCTTGGAGTTAAGGAATAATTCACTCTACCTCTAGTGACCTGCTATGTACAACTTGTGCATGGAACATTACCAGGCTGTGTGCTAAAGAAAGAAGAAATTGAAAATGTGGGTTGTGTACGATCTAAAGAGTATTAAATCAACTTCTTCTAACCTGACTCAATATTAATAATTAATGGTATATCACTGCTATGTATCATTCTACATACACATTAGTAATCTATACTAAACAAAATCAGTAATATAAATCAGTTAAGAACTTTAAGTGAAATCAACATAACTCAATCATGAGTGTGCATTTTTTTTTAAATGCAGTAGTTTAATGCAGTTCAGCCAGAGGAAATTGAACAGTAAAAAGTAAGCAGAGAAATAGTCTATTAACTATGCATTTACAACCTAAGATGCTTACTATATCAAAATACAGTAGATTTCAAAGCGCAGTCAAGGGCTTATACAAATGAACAAGTCATTGCGGTGTAACAGCTTCACACACCTCAGCTGATTTGTGGCAGCTGCCTGTACACATGCTCTTAGCTTGTGGTAAAGTAATTTGTGCTAGCTTATCCTTCTTTCATTAACTTCTTACCCTGTGGGAACTTTTTCATGTGTTTAAACTCTCTGGCTGACACCTGACTTTCAGACTAATGCACAACACTGAAACATCACAGACAGACTGGTACGAAAGCCTATCTAGATTTGAAAATGTGTACGTCATTTTAACCTACGCTGATGGAAAGAAGACTTCACGGGTTCACACGATTTTCTTTGTATCTGAAGGACATAATCAAGCCTTACTACAAAGTGAAACATCCAAAAGAAAGTGAAAAAAATCCAGATGCATATACTACACATTTTACCAAACCAAGGGATAGCTTAGTAAGAGCAGCGTTCTCTAATGCTGTCAAAACTCCTTCGCCTTATGAAACTGTATTCAAGGACATATCAGCTCTTAATCATCGTCTGGCTGACTGATCTATTGAGAACCCTTTCCTTCTGATCCCTTCATAGCCTTTTGTCAAAAGTGACTGAAAACAATAATAGTAATAAAAAGTTAAACAAAATAATTACATAAAAAATTATTCTTAACCTTATGAGAGGGGGAAAAAAAACCTTTTTCCAAGTGAACCCAATACTTCTAGTTTTATTTGTATTAAATATTTTATAAATATTTCTAATTTTTTATATTCCCTCAAAATAACAGTTATTTCCTGCTCAGCTTATCCCATTTTCACAGATGACTTATCTATTTTTTCAAGTTCTACTCCTTTTATCTGGTTCATGGAAGAACTAGAAACTGTCTCAGAATTCTGAGTCCCATTAAAGCTTTTTATTCACAGTTCTGCTCCTCTGTGCTTCATGGTGCAACCAGCTTTGGAAGGGTTGAAAGCAGAAATGTATTTGGTGAGGGAAAATATCCCACTTTGAAGAATGAGACGGGTGTGCATACAGGTCTTTATTTTATGAATATGGGTGGGAGATGTGGAGGGAGTGGTATTATTGTCACCTGACTATAGACATCAAAAATGTTTTTTAAGTCTGTCATCATCAATTTTTATTGATGGCAGAGAGAAAGAGAGCTGCAAAGAACAACTTAGCTCACCCTAACATAGATACCTAAGACAGGCCAGATTAATCTGAAGGTGCCTGTTTCTTTCCATCATCACCAAAAAGAATTTAGGATGACTACTTCTGACTTAGACACCTGACTTTCAGCCATCTAAACTGTGAAAGAGGCAAATGTTGCCTTTAGAATTATTCAGCCTTACTGAACTGATTTATTTGATGCTGCTGAGGATAATATGCAACCAAGTAAGAACCACTCCCTTTCATAAGCATTCTATAATGTATATACTCCCAGTACTTTAACTAGCCCATTGTTTTCATAATTTATTTAGACAAGTCGCCGAGTTACCTTTTAGACTGATTTCTATAGCTTCCCTTTCTTGCCCCATAAATGCAGTCGTCTTTTTTTCTACCAGGCTATTACATCTGAAATAGTTTTCGATACATAGCACCCTCCTCTCAGCATCCCTCAATTAAAATATGATCTGTCTTCATATCCTATTTGAAAAGGACATTCTCTCTGCAATAATCTCTTAAACTGGCATCTATCAACTACCCAAAGAAGCTTGGAATTTTCCCATCATAGCTAAACTATTAAAAGATGTCAATTAGCACTAAGTTAACTATATTTTAAATATGTACTATTTTAACTACTTCCTCTTATGATATCAAGAACTATTTTTTGAAGATAACAGTGCTTTGGTGTTACCTCTGTAGAACATTTCTGTAGCTATTCCTTTAAATAAAATGGACACCGACCAAATGAAAATATTTATGTGTAAGCAGGACCTCAGAAAAATATATTATATATGACTAGGAAAGGAAAAATGAGCAGGGCTTGGAAGAATAACAGCAACAAGAGATATCACTATCAGAAATAAAATTAAATGTAGACAGGAACATCAAACAAGAATGTTGTATTATAAATAACCATGTCCCTAACTGAAACCATAAATCAGACTTTACTTATCTTTAATCTCTCTCTTGAGCATTGTAGATGTAGCTTCAGCCGCGTAACTACAGCCCTGACTGGCATTTGATCCCTGGGACAGTCCAGTCAGCCTTGAAGCAATGCATTCCACCTCACATTAATCCACGCCCTGGACCAGATTTAGGCTTCATTTCTGCTCTAAGCCATATCTCTTCCCAGGCTGCTTTTAAATTACTTCCTTGGTTCACCGCGAGGAAAATTTTGAGAATATGCATTCTGTACGATCCCCTGGCAATTGTCACACAGCCAGCGTAATGCGCCCTGGCACCGGCCCATTAAGGCTCCAGTCCTGCCTCCAAGGTCCACCCCTGCCTGCATTTCGTCTTCAGCTCCCACTTCAGCCCAACTGCCTCTGCCCGTTCCATGAGCCTTGAAGGTCACCTGGTCAATCAAAAGATCAAAAGTGAATACTTTAAGACAGGTACAAATCGCAAAGCCTAAATGCACAGAAAGGCAGCGGAAGAAAGTAATACTACTGGAAATAACTGACACAACTTTTGCAAGAGAAGTGGATACACTGTCGGTTAGAGCTAATAAATATATGACTGCCTTTATGACTTACAGATTTCTTATGCATAATGTTTCTAAGTTAAAGCCTTTCCTATCCACCTGCAAAAGAAAACAAGTAAACAAGTTCATTTCTTTTTTTCATCTCTCACTTTTGATTAATTCAATTAATTTTTTGCCTTGAAAATTGCAATATCAGCCAAAAATATCCACTCAAAATGCTCTTGCAAAGATCATTCTCCTTGTGCTCAGCTTGATCATATTGCCTGCTTCTTTGAGTCCCTTATCTGACTGCCCATTCTTAGCTCAACTATAAGCTATTTGTCTTTAAAAGGGTTATATGTGTACACTCAACTGCATACTGTGCTTTCTTGAATACCTACCCATTAATACATTCGGGTGACTCAAACTAAACATTTTAAGAGATTTCTGGTTGTTTCTTAACATCTAGCTTTCAAACCAGCAGCTGAAATACAACCAATTCAAAAATGAATAATAAAAATAAAGTAAAATTGGGGGGGAGGAGAGTTTAGAAGACAATAGAGCTGAGGAAAGGTCAAATCCAAAGATTTTCACTCCTGTGGTGCACTACGTATTGTACAAACAAACAACATGGACATGCTCTTTTTACATTAAAAAAACCTGAATGCTGCACAACCTTTGGTATAAAATTATTTGTACTAATTGCACCACAATTTTAATAGTAACACACCCATAAATAACCACATTGAAATTACACCAAAATAAATTAAATATGAAAAAATAATTATGATTTATAAAGTCTTTAACTGGTGAACTGCTATAAAGTCATCGAATAGAAATAGTGATCAAGCTAATAAATAAGAATGATGTTAAAATTTAAAAGAGAGGAAATCAAGATGAAAAAGGGATTAGATATACTACATCTAGGCTTATTAGTTTTTAATTTAAAGTGATAAATATAATAAGCATGCATTTAAAAAAATAATTTTCCCCAGTTAAAAAAAAAAAGTCAGCAGAATCCGGGTGCAAAAAGTATGTACCTCTATCCTTTTTCAATGACTCCTCTCTACTGTCCCAACTAATCTGCAACATCATGATGAATGAGTCAACAGAGGGTAATATAAAATCAAGGTATTAGTTTTTGAGGAGTGTTGTAAGCAGAAGTCATATGAAGAGTGTGACATGTTGGTGGAAGAATTTGAGAAACAAATGTAAAGAAGAGTGGCAGTACTCAGAATCTTCAAAGCTTATAATGTTGGGGGATTGAAGAAAGCAGGATGTACAACACTTAAAATCTCCTAGTTTTGTCAAGCCAAGTGCTAATGAGAAAAATGCAAACCATGATAGATGCATACTTCAGCTTTATGCATCAAGAAAGAAATCTAGCAGCAGGATTACCCTGTGGTTTAGCATGTGCTACGACCTTTGGGGATCCTATTTAAGTTCATTCCAAAGTCAAGTTAGCCATTTGCTTTCCTAAATAAAGTTGTACCTGTCTTGGGCTTATCTTCCACACAACAGAAAACAAAGATGCACTTTCCCAGTGTGTTTAATTCTTATTAATAACAAACATTTATTCAGTGATCAGTTTTCTGTAATTGTTACTAAAGCAACATAGTGAGAAAGGCTGCTAGCAATTAAGATGTTTCATCATTAGTTGGTTTGAAATAAATAAATGCAGGAATATGGCTTCCAGAACCAAAGCTGTTGATGCAACTGAATGCCCAGTGTTGGACATCATCTAAAAGTGAACTGGAAGAATTATTTCAGGAAACTAAGTGTGCATTAATGATATTTTGACACCATATCTGTGGACGCTTGCTAAATACAGAATTAAAATGAATCTTCACTTGTTGCACATTCTAAGGAGCAGATGACTTCGTACTGAACGACTGGAGATTACACCAGTCAAAATAAAATGACTGGTCACCTGCCAGCTATATTCCTATCTTTCGCAAAATATTTTTTTGCATAAAACACAAGTAGAAAAACATAATGGGTTTTGGGTTTGTTTGGTTGTTTTTTTTAATTTTGCTTTATTAGTGCAAAGTCTTGCATTGGTATTTGAGACAACAGACATCAAGAACCTTTGAGCCAAACAAGTTGCCACAGCAGAGAACTGCAAGAGAGTTTAATCCCTTCATGGAAAAAGTGTACGAAGAATTAAAGAAAGATTTGCAACAAGTTATTTGACAAGTGAACAGCAGTCAACTCCTGAACTTGGAACTCAAGCATTGTAGTTGCTGTCTGGGCCTTAACATCCATGACTGCTGAGTGCTCATTCAGTTCATTTCAGAAAATTCAGGACAAAAGACTAATTCAGTTCTCTTACAAGCACTTTTGACAGTTGAATAGGTTTTATTCTAACACAGACATTAAAAACATCTTCGAAAACTGAAAAAAAAGAATGCCTTTGACTGTCATATAGACAGTTGTTCTCTGATGGCTCCAATTCTAATTTGCAAACGTCCTTATTGCAGACATTCAGTTTCTTTACCATTTTATTTTGAAGATTAATTAACAAACACATATAACAAATGCATAACTAACAAATGCATTTGCTTTTATGTGACTGTAGGAACAAAACTTGAGGACAAAACTGTAAGTTTATTGTAAATGTTATGGAACAAAAGGGTAAGCACATACTTAAATGTCAAAAATTATTCTCAGTGTGTCTCAAGGCAGTTTTAAATTCCTGCTTTTTGTTAATGTGATTAATGCGCTACCTTTGAAAAGATATTCACAGAAGAAAAGTGTGGCAATACATTTTGTTACAAATAACCAGAAATATTTCAGGTTTTGTTCTTGATTTTCATTAAAATAAATGGTAGTTTCTATAAACTCTACCTATAATTCCTGACCAACATATGTCCTTTGAAATTTCCAGAATGGAGATTCTTTTGTCTCCTCAATGTTTAAATTGGCACATTTTCATAATATATAAAATAAATCTTCCCTTTCTGAAATTAAACCTCACATAGTCTGTCTACAGCAAACACGGAAAATGTTTTTCTTCACATCTAGCATTCACAATTGTATCTCACAATGTTTTCATTTCATTACAGGAACATTTAATTACAGGACCATTACAACTGCAACCTTCTGGACACTCTCTACCTGGTGTTTATCTACCCTACGTTGCAGGCGAAAGCATTTCAGCCAAGACCATATAGGAAGGAACTCTACCAAAAAAAGCAGAAAGGGGTATATCCTGTGCCTTTGAGACAGTGTTCCTATTTATATACCCTAATAATAATGATAATTACTTTTTTTTTTTTGCAATTGCATGACATTAATTACTGTTGTTTAGCTTTGATCCTGATACTTTTTTGCACAATGCTACCAAGCCTGTCATTCTTATCTTTGTGAAGTAGTGCAGAACTTTGCATTTGTATTTGGAGAATTGCATCCTGTTCAGATTGAGGATCTTTTTCCAGACTATTTATCCAGTTTATCAAGATAATTTTGAATTTTAATCTTACCCAACAGTGTGCTTGGAGTACCTCCTAGGTGATAAAGATATATTCTCTTCTATCATGAAGTGTTTCAAGGCATTCAAATTTAAACACTTAGGACTGAGAATTTTTTTTTTTGAAAATGAAATATTCAGAGAAGATTCTCAATAACAGAGGTAGAAATTAATTAAAAAGAACTTTGCTGACCTAATGGATTATTGTGTTGATGCATGACCATTGTCAGTGCTAAATGACATTTTTTCAAAAAATACTTAATTCAGCAAGAAGTGACATTTTGGAGTAATCAAAATAATTTGCAAATTTAGTGAAGAGTTTAAATAAAAATATTAAAAGATATATTCTGAGAATGAGTTGTTCTGTCTTCAAAATGAAAAATCATGTGCCTCTGATATTTTTAAATTAAACACTTTAATATATTGTTTCTTTTGGATATTTATCTCCGTTAAAAGCAGAAAGGGCTCAATAACTTGGAAATGAAGCCAATATTTTCATGCAACAAAAAAAAAGTGTTTGACATTAGTCAGATTGGCAGAGTTTTCATGTTTCAAAAAGAAAAGGCAGGAGGTGTTGTAGTTTGACCCACAAGAAGTGTATTTCCCACAGCTATTTGGGGGAAATATTCACTATTAAACAAAATTTTTTTTTTCCTATCTTATTCATGTTAGATATTCTACTTTCATTGTCAGATCATAGTGTTGAAATCAGAATATTTCCCTTCCCATTTTTAAAATACTGATCATTGTAAAATTAGTCTTTTAATAGTTATTTATATGCTTATGTTAAAAACCATGTCAGATACTTTAAATAATAGTTTACATAAGACAGTTCAATTCTAGGATCAAAGATTAAGCCAGACACAACTAAGATAATCCTTCATATTCTTCTCCTCAGCTCTCCCAATAAATATTCCGCCACTGTTACTCCAGGATAAATGTCATTGTTAATCAAATAAATGTATAAGAAATTGTATTGGAATAAATTGAAAAAATATAATAAAATCAGCCCAGTGTGCAAACACTGCTGCACCTTTTCTGGCAAGTATTATTTAACTATGGGCTGACTATTCAACTCTGGACAGTGATAAACAACAACCAGTTCACCACAGCAGTAGTTAATTCCTCCTCATTAATTCCTTTCATTCCATTTCCCCTGATCTGAGAACTTAACTGCCTGAACACCCGAGCAACTATCTCTCCTTCCACTATTACCACCACTGTTGGTCAACAGCCGGCTGAACATGAGCCGGCAGTGTGCCCAGGCGGCCAAGAAGGCCAATGGCATCCTGGCCTGTATCAGAAATAGTGTGGCCAGCAGGAGTAGGGAAGTGATCGTGCCCCTGTACTCGGCACTGGTGAGGCCGCACCTCGAATACTGCGTTCAGTTTTGGGCCCCTCACTCCAAGAAGGACGTTGAGGTGCTGGAGCGTGTCCAGAGAAGGGCAACGAGGCTGGTGAGGGGTCTGGAGAAGAAGTCTTATGAGGAGCGGCTGAGGGAAGTGGGGTTGTTTGGCCTGGAGAAAAGGAGGCTGAGGGGAGACCTCATCGCTCTCTACAACTACCTGAAAGGAGGTTGTAGCGAGGTGGGTGTCGGTCTCTTCTCCCAAGTAACTAGTGACGGGACGAGAGGAAATGGCCTCAAGTTGCGCCAGGGGAGGTTTAGATTGGATGTAAGGAAAAATTTCTTTCCTGAAAGAGTGGTGAAACATTGGAACAGGCTGCCCAGGGAAGTGGTGGAGTCCCCATCCCTGGAGGTATTTAAAAGACGAGTAGATGAGGCGCTTAGGAACATGGTTTAGTGGGTGGTGGTGTTGGGTCGACGGTTGGACTCGATGATCTTAGAGGTCTTTTCCAACCTCAATGATTCTATGATTCTATGATTCTATTACTGTTAGAGCAGCGAGAGCTCTTTCGGCTGACAAATGACAGCCATGCTTTTCCCTCACTTAAGCGCAGTGACACCAGTGACCCAGTCATGTAGGCTACAGCTACAATCCCGCTGTGAGACCCCGGAGTCCAGCATCTTCCAATTTCATGTCTGGGCAAGAGTTAGGGGCATTCATAGACCCTGGTCCCTACGATGGCCACTGGAGGACCATCTTTTGCAACCACAGGTGCCAAAAAGAGACTTCAGAGTGCTCTAACAGTTCTTTTGGAGAGAGACCAGGACTGCAAAATGAACTGGGGAGCTACATTACCAAACAGCTCAAAAGCAATCGCAGACTTTGGAGTTGGTCAATGCATTCATTTATGTGTTTTAGTTTTATAATTTCAAGACAGCATTTTGAAATTCCAGCCAAGTTTGTCTACATGTAATAGGTTTCAGATGTTTGCAAGATGTCTGCACTGTTTCTCTCTGGTGACAGTGAAGAGAGTATCAGCACCAGCCGATACTACCGCTATCATCTAGAACTGAAAAATTTACCACAATTTGTTTACAAGAGCAGATGTTTACCAAGATTTTAGGGAACAAGTCCTCACACAAAAGCTTGAGCAAAGGCCTTCACTGCAACAATACAGGCTGACTTGACCTGGGACTGTACAGTTACTGTATTATAGATAGTAATATATGGTTGTTCCCAAAACAAGCAGTCAGGGAGCTTGGAGACACACTGTAGCACTGTGTGACAATACTTATTCAGCTAGTGTCTTGTCTGAATTGATGTCCTGTTCTTTTCTGAGTACTGCTGATACTGACTTCTTTGGGTTGTTGTCAGGAAAAAGACAAAGGACCATTTATAGTTAACCAGTTATGGAAACGAGCATTGTGAAACCATGAAATTAATTGCTGAATTCCTACATTTCACTTCTCAGATTTCAACAGCACCCTCTTTTGAAGCTACCATGAGCTATGTAAGAATTTGTAGCTATCATCAACAGATCTTATTCCCATATAAAAGGCAGAACTATCTCCCATTATGATTTCCTCCTGGAAATGCTCCCTGCAGGAAGATAAACATATGGTAAATGTGAAAAAGTTAATTGGCTATATATTGGCTGTAAAAGTTAATTAGCTGCATAGTGTTCCATATATTGGTATTTTAACAATTTACCTTCAGATGTCAAAACCGGTCCTTTCATTTTCCTAGGTCTGTTACCTCAAAATTAGCTTTCAAAAAAGTTCGATGCAATAAACAGATCTTTCTGTCCAGAGACTGCGTGCATCTTGCAGAGAAGTGTTGTACTCTTTTGTTAGTCATCACAGTGGAAAGAAGTGCATCCTTGCGATTCTTGCCATGTGAATTTGTGAATGGCCAGTCAAAAGCTAACCTGGCAAAAATGTAAGTTTTAAGCCAAACCAGCTCCCTGAATCAATTCATTGTCTTGCCACACAAGCGCAAGGGCTCAAGAAAAGGGGTAGGAAGATAGTGTCAGACATGATTTGGGTGGCCTTAACCTGGCAAGAAGCCATGTGTTGTGGTTTAACCCGGCAGGCAGCTAAACACCACACAGCTGTTCGCTCACACCCCCACCCAGTGGGATGGGGGAGAGAATCAGGAAAAAAAAGGAAAATTCGTGGGTTGAGATAAAGACAGTTTAAAATGACAGAAAAGGAAGGGAAAATAATAATAATAACAATAACAACAATAATGATAAAAGAATATACAAAAATAGGTGATGCACAATGCAATTGCTCACCACCCGCTGACCGATGCCCAGCCAGTTCCCAAGCAGCAGTCACCGCCTCCCGGCCAACCCCCAGTTCATATACTGAGCATGACATCACATGGTATGGAATACTCCTTTGGCCAGTTGGGGTCAGCTGTCCTGGCTGTGCCCCCTCCCAGCTTCTCACTGGCTGGGCATGAGAAGCTGAAAAGTCCTTGACTAGTGTAAGCACTGCTTAGCAACAATGCTATTGTGTTATCAACATTATTCGCATGCTAAATCCAAAACACAGCACTGTACCAGCTACTAGGAAGAAAATTAACTCTATCCCAGCCGAAACCAGGACACCATGGTTTAAGTCTTCTCATATTCTGTCACTATGACTACTCCACATTTTAGCCTCCTGTGCTCAAGCTTAAATTTGTCTTGTATTTAGGCTTTGAGCAAGCTTCAAAACATGGTGTGTGGGAGAAAGAGGGGAGTTTGAGCTCTGAAGATCCCTTAGGACAGTGCATCAAGGACCTAACTGAGATGTACAGACACCTGGTAATGGCCATAGCCACACTCTGCCTATTTCTACATTTCTCATACTGCCTACAGATGCAACACGTGGATAATGTTAGGCAGACAAATCAGTCAGACTTCTTCATTAGAGTCCCAGTAGGACAAACCAGAATTTTGAATTTCCAGGTAGCTGAACAAAATCTGTCGGTATTACCATGCCCTGTCATAGTTCTGATTTTATGCTCCTGTGAAGAGCTGCTTACGCAGAAAGCTGTGGATTCTACTGAAGATGTCAGATACTTGAGAGTCAGGTGTCAAATTATCTAACACTAGGCCTTTTATTGGCCAGAGTCTCATACTCCAGAGTCTGAATTTTGCTACAAGGTCGGCACTTTGAAGTTTGATATCATACTGAATGTCACAGTGGTTGAAACCCTGGGCATTGCTAACAAACACTGTCAAGACAGAACTCAAAACCCGAACCCCTGACCATCCACAGTGCTTGTATTTTAACTTAAAAGTTAATATACTTTAAAGTATTTATGAATTTCATGTACTCATGCAACTTCCTTGTGAAGGTTCACTTTTCCAGGTGGCTAAGTGTTCAGAAGACATCTAGCTTGTCGGTGGTGGAATATGTACTAGATCACCAAAGACACTCCTCCCGATGCCAGCTAACAAATTATTTCAGAAGGAAAAAGCACTGGAAGGTACAAGTTCTTAATTTGAACTGTGGCCTCAACTTTCGTCAAAGCTGGAGCTACATTTGTAATGAAATTTGTAATAGTCATTAGAAATTCCCCTCATTATGTCTTCCACTCTTCTTCAACTTCATGTGTATGATTTCTTATACTATTGATAGATGCTTCTGCAGTTACTTTTCAAATAAAAACATCCTTCCATCAGAATCTGAATACTCAAAGACTGAGAATCTTTTCTTTTTCATTAGATGTCTTAGTTGTCATGAAAATGAGAAAAATAAACTACTATCAGTAAACGACTACCAATGACTACCCAGCTCTTCTCACCACTGCCTCTAGTCCGACGTAATTGGCTAGTAATTCCATGATAAATGCTTTTTTCAGAATTTAATTCCTTCTTTCTATGCAGATTATTCCCAAAGAAACAGTAGAATTTTCTAAAGCATGTTAACTCAATTTATTTCTGCATATTTGAAACAATTCTCACTGGATTTTATATACAATTCCAGTAAGCTTTTAAATCAGAATTTACATAGCCCAGAAAATCTGCCTTTTTACTGCTTCACTGCAAAACTGGGGTAACGTAAAATGATCTTGTGATGGTCAAACAAAGCATTGACCTGTTTGTTCAATCCATTTTTGTCTTTGACAAAAATCTGAGGTGTTAGACCAGAAACAGTTGAATAAAAAGACAAATCTGGACTAGCTTCAAGAAAGGTTTATGTTTCTTAAGTCAGCGTAAGGCAAATTTTAAATGCCCAGATGCAAAACTAACAGTTGGCCATCTCTACAAGCATTTACAGCTGGGCACTTCTTTGTCTACATCAGATGGTTTCACCATCAAGTATGCTTTGCAGCTGCAGCACTTTAGATCCCTGCAAGCCTGATGAAGTAGGTGTGCTTTAAACACATCTAGTACACAGGCCTTACTAAAGGCAAATTATTTTCTTTTTAAAATACTGAGGATGAATATGCCCACTATCTTATCAAATAGATGTAGGTGATCTAGATACCTGTCCGTCCTCAGACTAAGGAACCATAAATCCACATCCTAAGGCTACTATTAGAGCATCAAGACAGAAACTAGTTTCCTTGCTATGTGATGAGGCTGTGGCAGTGTGTGTTGAAGAATATAAAGTTCCAGGGGCCAGAAAACAAGCAAATCAATGTGTCCACTGGGAGATGAGGCTCCGATTTCTTTCTGAGCTGAGCAGGGAATAGAATTCAGTCCTTTTATTTTGTGGTTGAATGCTTTACTAATTTTGTAAACAAGTCCTGAAAAGTGGAAAGTATGTTACTGCCATGTTCTCCTGATCCTTCATCAGCTTACTTGAGTCTTTCAGTGCACAGTCATATATGTGGTTTCCAGGATCTGGATCCTAAGTGGTGAAGGTGTTTGTGGTTTTTTTCTCTTAATTTTGGTTTCCTAAGAAACTGGTAATCCTAAAAGAATTGGGATTTCAGGTATGGGTAGATATTGGCTACCTTTAGGCCTGTCAAAGCTTTAAACATTGAATTTTTTATTCTTTTTTTTGGATGGGGTGGACTTTCTCCTCTCAGCTGTATTAGGATTCCCCTTCTGAGTTCCTCTCCGGCAGAGAAGAGAGAACAGGCCTTAATGGGGTTTGGCCTCCATCTCTGGGAATCATAGAATCATAAAATCATAGAATGGTTTGGGTTGGAAGGGACCTTAAAGATCATCTAGTTCCAACCCCCCTGCCATGGTTAGGGACACTTTCCACTAGACCAGGTTTCTCAAAGCCCCATCCAACCTGGCCTTGAACACTTCCAGGGATGGGGCATCCACAACTTCTCTGGGCAACCTGTTCCAGTGCCTCCCCACCCTCATAGTGAAGAATTTCTTCCTTATATCTAATCTAAATCTACCCTCTTTCAGTTTAAAGCCATTACCCCTTGTCCTATCACTACATCCCCTTGTAAAAAGTCCCTCTCCGGCTTTCTTGTAGGCTCCATTCACGTACTGGAAGGCTGCTATAAGGTCTCCCCGGAGCCTTCTTTTCTCCAGGCTGAACAACCCCAACTCTCTCAGCCTTTCTTCATAGGAGAGGTGTTCCGGACCCCTGATCATCTTTGTGGCCCTCCTCTGGACCCGCTCCAACAGGTCCGTGTCCTTCTTATGTTGGGGGCCCCAGAGCTGAACACAGTACTCCAGGTGGGGTCTCACCAGAGCAGAGTAGAGGGGGAGAATCACCTCCCTCGACCTGTTGGCCATGCTTCTTCTGATGCAGCCCAGGATATGGTTGGCTTTCTGGGCTGCAAGCACACATTGCCAGGTCACGTTGAGCTTCTCATCAACAAACACCCCCAAGTCCTTCTCCTCAGGGCTGCTCTCAATCCATTCTCTGTCCAGCCAGTATTTGTGCTTGGGATTGCCCCAACCCATGTGCAGGACCTTGCACTTGGCCTTGTTGACTTCATGAGGTTTGCACAGGTTCACCTCTCTAGCCTGTCAAGGTCCCTCTGGATGGCAATGATGAGTTCAAGGAATATTCGGTGGTAATACGGTACATAAAAGTATGACTGACAGTCTTTCTGAATGAAAGGGAACTTCCCTTTAGCCTGCCTCTGTAACCAATATACATGTTAAAATCAGCAGGTCACTGCATGCACATCTGTCCCAGCCTGTGAGATTTGGAACTTCCTCCTAGTCCATCCCAGCTACACCTCAGAGCTCACCTCAGACATTCATGCCAACTCCCTTCTCCACAGCCTGTTTTTTTAATGGGAAGAAGGAGTTGCACTGCATTCAGGTGAGTCCCCTGATCTGGACAAAAAAACCAACCCAAAATGCAAGCCTCTATACCCTGAAAATGTATACAATGCTGCATGTAAACACAAAACCCCTAACTTCGAGTACAAGCTACCTACCCCACAGGTGGGCTGAGAGATCCTGTACGTCACTTTCTTGTGAATCACTCCTCACAAACCTACTTGGAGCCTCCAAAATGCTAAAAGCTGCCCACAATGCTTAGATGTCCTATATTTGTATGTGTCAGTGTTCTGAAGAACCGGGGGCTGGTTCTATCCTTCTGGTGAGTGATGTGAAAAGTCTTGCGGGTTTGCCAAGTCAATCTGGCCATCTTCAACAGGAAGGAAAGCTCTCTTTTTTCAGCCTGGATGAAGTCCTCAGATACAGTTGTATAGATTCATGACAGACACCAGGGGCTTGAGAGAAGCTTTTTGACACCTCACATGCATTGCTAGATTTTATCAATCTGTCCACAGCTGGTATGCATTTACAGAGGACAACTGAGCCTCATTACCAAATTAGGCAGGCAGGCATGGCAGGTAGCCTCAAGTCTAGCTAACAAACCCACTATCAAAAATGATAAAGGATGCTAGGCTGGGCAGTAAGAGGGAGAGATGCAGATCAGAAATGTTGCCTGAAGAGGCCAGAAGCTATATCATGAGGGAGTTATTAGTAGACATTTGTACATTGTTTGGTTTCCTGGCACATAACTGAAGTTAGTAACGTTAGATGCAGTTGGACTAGTGCTTGGAGACTTTGATAACGTGAGCTTGAGAAAGCTGCCAGTGGACTCTGGGTCTGCTATTTCTTTCCTTGCCTGTAAGTCTGAGTATAACGTAGCTATTGATCCTTGCTGATTTTGCTTATTACAGATAAACACGGTCTTATTATAAACTGCAGTATATTTGGCTTAGCTGTCTTTCCAGAGTGGAAGCTGATCTTTGCTGTTTAATATCCTTTTGCTATTTATACTTTTATGTGCTATGTGCATTGGACAATACAACTGCATCGTACTTGAGTTATGGAAAAGTAGTCAAATAGACTTGTCCCAAGTCATCCAGCTGTAAATCAGAAACTATAACTTGTATTTATGCTGAGAAACACTTGCATGTTCTTACATCTGAGAACTTTGATTGCTGAAGTATCATTACTTTCCACATTGACTTTTTAACTCCTATTTTATCATTTTATTGGTAGACAGTAGCGAAATGGTTAGCAGCATTGAACCTCTGTTCCTAACACTTACATCCCATAATTACTCAAAGAAACATATTTAGATCTAATTCTCTTCTTTACTGCCTTTTTGCCTATCATCTCCTTCAAAGCAGCCACATTTTCCAAAGGCATATGTAAATATAATGACATTCATATTGATCCTCTGTTCCAAATGCTTAAATCCCATAATCATTCTAAGAAAAATGTTTAGGTAGGAAAAGATCTCTGCCACCCCCTGATTTGATTTGGGGGCAGGTAGTCTGGGATTTTTTCCCAGTTCAAGATGAAAAAAAAAAATCTGAAATATCAACATTTCATGGATGTCTAAATAAAACACTCTTATTCTAAAAAAAGAATGTGCATATGCAGACTGCACAAAAAAGAAAGAAAAACATTATTTCAATTCTTGTTAGCTTGACAAACCAAAAATAAGTCACTCTCAAGCTAAAATTGTTTATGTATTAGTTAGGGGTAAAATCAATGCAGAACTGTGAGTAGAAAAAAAACCAGAACCTTGGAACCAATTTCTTTTCCAGAGTTGAGGAAAATGGACAACTGAAATAAGGGGTAGCTTATCATAGGGACAAACTTGCTTTTAATTTTATTTTATTTTTCTTTTGCTGGAATACACAACTCTTCCACTCTATTTTAAACCTGCTGACCTCAGAAGCTCACAGAATTATTACAGCAGACTACTTTTTTTTATGCGCACTTTTTTAAGTAACTTTTTTGACAAGAAAGTGGTATCCACTTAAACTAGGGCTGTATTTGGAAGCATAAAGCTGTCAGACATAGGACGGAACAACTTCATTGTTGGTATACTGGTTTATCCTTCGTTCTATTTATAGCAAAGTGAAAAATGGTATTTGCTGCTACAAAAATTAAAACAAAATTCCTAGGGCACTTCTATGAGACTATACATCTGAGATGAAGGGGATGAAGCTGTGTCTTGTACTTTTCTTGTTTAAGGGTATTGGAAGTTCTCAGAGTTGGGATCAACACTTTTTCCAAAAATACAGAACTGATACTGGAACTCAAACTGAATTTTGCAAGTAGTTGTGGCACACTGCTGGTGCAAGTTTGTGTAGCACGTTGATTGCTCACTGTACTACACATCCTTTTTCATGCTGATTTTTTTCCAGCTCTTTCATGATCATGATGTGATGTATTTACTCCTGTATATTTCTTTTTTATATATATATAAATGAGGAATTTTATAAAGCTAAAATAATAGACAGTAAGTTTGATTTTGAAGGCCAATCTTACGGTCATTTCAAGTTTCAATAATGTGTCTTGATGTTGAGTTTTTGATCCAAATCTTCAAAGGAATGACACTTTCAAAATACTGATTTTGTACTTTCTGAAGGGTACTCTGCTTTTAAAAAGTTCGATTCAGCAACCAAAATCATTACTCTCTACAAAATTTAACACATATGGATAAAAATTCAAATTTGAGTAAAATATTATCTCCTAGTTTTTCTGCACTTCCAACTAAAAGCACTGCATGAGTAAACAAGCCTCAAACTTCTGTGAATATTCCCTAATGTTTGTTCTGTTATACCAGGGAATTAATTCAATATAGCTGTTTTTTCATATTTTTCTTCAGGAAGGAGGATATTGCTACATACTGAACTCAGAATTCTGATGAGTTCTAGCTGCTGTAAAGATAGGGTTTATTTTATTTAAACAGTAAACTGTGCTCGTCCCTTCGGAAGACAGGTTCTGTCAAAGAACTTGCATTGATTCAAAATCAGTTCCAAATGGGAGGAAAATGAAGATTTAAGGTGATGTTAAGATTCATTTTCTATATATGCTATTCCCGCCCATTATAAAAGAAAAATAGAAAGTTTTCTCCTTTTTTTATGTAGAGTCAATGGTTTTAATGAGGTTTTCTGTTTTCTAGAGATAGAATTAGGCTAATCATTTAGCTGAAATTTAATTTATAATCTGGTTATGTCCATTTTGTATATTTGGATACTATTTGCATAAACAATGCAGCTACTACTATCAGCTTTTCCCAAAAGATTACAAAAATACTAATTAATCTAATTTACATGAGGATAAAGATAGTTACCTGAGCTCATATTCTATTATTTTTTTCCTTTTCTTTACCATAGTAAAATGCCTTTTTTTTGTTTCACACTGTACTCTTATAGAACTGTGTTCCTATAAATATTGTTGTTTGAAGTTTTCAAAGATAGGGCTCAGTTCCCTCAAAATGGATTATTCTCTGATTATATTCCCTGGATATTAACTGATACCATGCACCCATTCAGCTGAAAATGAAATCTTGGAGTCCTGAGCACTCTCAGCACTATAAATAGCCTCCTCTTTAGTCTTATATTCTCACATGCATGCTCATAAATGAGGAATTTGTAGAACAGGTTAACCCCACTCCTGTGTTTGCCTTTGAACACTGAATTACTCTTTTTTTTACCTTTGTGCTTCTGGATGTCTCTATATGCATGTTTTCTTCTCCAAAAAGGACATGTAAGGCTATTTTAAAATCTGTGTGAGTGAAAAAGCATTTGCTTAGCTGAGTGGCTAGCAGGGTTCAATAGATTTAAATCCCTAGATGATTGACAGGTACATTCTTCACACTCAGCATCATTGTAGTCAGAGAGCTAAAGGGTTTCAGAGAGAGTGAAAACAAAGATCATACCCAAAGGATTGCTTCTCCCAGTACCAGCAATAATAACCCTGAGTTTTACCCTTAGGCAACACACATGAAAAAAAGGCGTACATAAATAATTTACAACTATTAAACACTAAAACAGAAAAGGGTTGGTTTTTTTTTCGGAGGGTATGATATGCCAATAAGACAAAAGGGAGTAACAGCATACTTTGCTGTACTCTCCTATTGGCATCCAAACTGAAGGAAGGGTGGCAAGGACAGAATTTCCAAAGATTGGCTGTGAGTAGTTACTTGAGTTATAAGTGTGGGCATAATTTCTTATAACTCAATTCTTCTGTTATCTGTGGTATCACTTTTTTCCACACGGTACACAGGTCACATTGTCTTGTGGGTTTATGGGACCCCTCATCGCATTCCTGGTATAATGCAATTACTATGGCTGAGTAAGCAAATTTTCCTGATTTTTTGCTATTGCTGCGTGTCATAGATATGAAGCAATCATCGTGTTTTATCACGATGTAGAGGTGGAACAGTTGCACAGGGCTAGCTGCATACTGTACTATTTGCAGTGGCACCAGCTACACTTCCCCTGCTGTCAGGTTTCCTTCTTTTGCCTACCAAGACAAAATCTCCCAATTCCCATACTTTTGGGTCAGACCTCATGTACCATCTCTTGTACTGTACATCCCCATGGTTACCATGATGGTCCGGGTCTGGCACCTGGGATTCTGCAAGGATGCTGGAGCAGACTGATGAAGGAACTGTCCTAATGCCAGTAGGAACAAGGTTTCCTAAGGATGTGAAAACAAGCAAAAAGCTTAAAATATCAAAGTGCATGGCTATCTTATCTTTCCTTAAAGGTGAACTTATTTCTTTAGACAGTGATCTTGTTTGCCCAAACTAGTTCATGTGGCTTTCTGGGCAATTAAGCATGAATCTCTTCAGTCTTTGGCTTTTCCTTTGCCTTTAAATACATCAAATGTGGTTTTCTGTATGGCTTTCTTCAAGCTGCAGCTTATAATTCCTGCTGTTTTCCTGAACTTTCTGTGGACTCACTCCAATACTGTGTGCAGTACCATGGCATTTGTCTTGGTCCTTCAGAGGTGCTGCACTCTTCTACCTGTTCCCCCTCCCTCCTGCCCCAAATTGTCCCCAGACCCTTCCCTTTTGCTGGCATTTTTTCAGATGGAAGGTGAGGAAATTAGTTTTCGGTGGGAACAGGTCCCTGAATAAATAGGCATGCTGCATTATTTCTGATGGACTAACGCACAAAGAGGTAGGAGGTGATGGAGGAATGATCAGGTTTTGGCAATTATGTTGCAAACAAACTAGTTTTCTAGTTAATAATTTTTCCACACTGCATTGTGGAGTAGCTCCATGTTTATCAAGAAACTATTCTCTTGTCTTCTCAGTAAAAATTACTAATGATTTTTCATTTAGTTTAATGTTGAATGAAAACAGCTAAAATTACTTTGTTTTAGAATAAATATAGATTATTTTATTAGAATAAAAATGCAACAAGGATTTTGAGATTTTTTTAAGATTGTTTATAAACAATGCATTTTCATGCAACAGATATATTTTAAGGTTTATGCGTTGTACAAAGACTTATCTCTGAAATATTATCTCAGCGTGGTTATCAGTCTGCTATTTCTGTTTCTTGTTTTAAATGCCTCTGTGAAGTTTTAGCTTGCACTACATGAAAAAGCCACAGCATTTGAAGCCAAAACTTTCATAAAATATGAAGATGAATAATATATTGTCAAATACCAACAGGGCAGAATAAGATTCAGCTTCAGTAAGATTCATTTTTCTCCTGTTCTTTTTAACCGTAATTTTAGTCATGCTTTAATTGATTAGAAGTTTTAATTTTCGGTCCTTGTCTACAATATATGCTAAAATGGAAGAGCCAAAAGAAAGAACCCTGCATTTATCATGATTTTTAAATGGCATTATTTGAAAAAAAAAAAACAAAACAAAACACAAAAAAACCAAAACACCACAGCTCCATGACTCCTTGGAGGAACTATGAATGTTGTAGTCATGGAGTTTTAGGGGTTTTTTAATGTTAAATTATAATGCTTTCAGAGTTTTTTTCTTGTTCTGAGCCTTAAGGTTGCTCCAGGATAGTACAGAGCAGGACAGTAACCAAGGAAGGCCAGACCTTCAGTCTCTTCTCTAAAACTCTCCTTGACAATCCTGATGTTGTCAGACATCCCTGGGAACTTGTCATTATCCATGTCAGTTGGGCTGCAAGTGCTCTCAAGAATGCATATACATTATGCTGGCAAATAGTGCTCTGCTTTTGAATGTGGACAGTACAGTCATGACTGCCCCTGAGCAGCAGCTGCAAGGAGAATGATTAGAAGGCTTTGAGATACTGAAATTCCTAGGCATGAAACAGGAACTATGTGGTCTGAAAGCCAGCAGAAATGCTTATGGCCCTTGAATGAGAAGCATGGTCAAAACTAATGAAGCAATAATGACAATGTTAATTTTACATTTTATACTGCCTTAATTTCCATTTCATCCATTTATAAGAAGAAAAAAGAACAAGTGAGAAAAGGTCTGAAAATTTCAGGTTCAAATTAATTATATAAAACTTGAAGGCTGCTTAGACCATGAGAAATAAGGTATATGTAACCTTTTCAAATGTATCTATTAAGTACTCTTAAAAGAGAGAAAGACGAAAGAAATACTGATCGTTTTATGAATATTTTCTAGTCTTATAACCATGAGGCACCCATTAGTGCCTCATTTACTGATTTCAGTATGATAATTTCATGCATACAATGTGTGACTTGTACACATACATTTGCTTGGAAATTAGGCAGAAACGGTGTTGTCAACTGTTGTTGACAAGTTATTTCTTACAACTTGGTATACGCTTGAGGTGGCTGAAAGTTTGGCAGCCAGAGTGAACCTTGAGCTTTAGAGCAAAATCATTGGGGTGTTTGCTTTACAAAGTTTGAGAGGCTTTACTTGGTATAATGAGATGATTTAACAATGATTTAATAATGTATGTTTGCAATTATAAGCATGAAAAACATAGCTCTGTGTTCCCAGATTTCCTACCTGTCCCAATGAAAAATCAAGTCCCTGGTTTTACTCACTACAGATCCTGTGTATTTTTACAGAATTTGCATTATGCAAGTAGGTCACCGATAACCTCAAAGTTTCTGTGCTGTTTGAATGCTGTTGTGTGAATGCAAAATGGAATTTCATCTGAAGATATGCAATTTGCTAAAGGGGTTTGGAGAAAATTATGGAATTATACTAAACTATTGTGCTGTACTGCATCCTTTTTTTAATACTCCCTCTCCATTAGTGAAATATGGCCAGCTTGAATGGTCAACATGGTAAATTATGTGAATCAGCTAATATTAAATTTCTGTTAATTAAACTAATTTATAACTTCACCTACTTATTTTTATTAAGGTCAGCTCTTATTTTTTAGTGTTGTTTGATTAATATTCTATCTCCTCATTTACTATATCAACTCCAAACTATCAGTAAAAGGATGTATTTCAAAGTATTCTGGTTATATCTTTTCAATCCCCCTAGTCTGTTTAACTGAATCCACAATGTATTTTATGTAAACAAGTGACAGTCTTTACAACCTCACAATACAGTCAAGGATAACAAGTTGCATGGATATAAAGTAAATTGACTTGAAATATTGTTCTGTTATGGCGAGAATGAGTTACTGGTGTTTCTCTCAAGGGTTTGCTTCTGTATGTTGTCATATGCTACTGATGTATTTTTACATTATGAACTGCCCAGTGAGTTGTTTTCTTTTCTGTTATCTTTTTATTACTGACTGAAACATAGCAAGGACTGAGTTAAAATTTTATCATGTCAGACTGGATCAGGTCATTGAATAGTCTCTTTGCTGTTTTTCTTGTACTGGCCACATATTTGAACCCCAAATGGTAAGAAACAGGATAAAGAAATCCCAGTCTCAAAGAGTATGGAATAAAGTCTGAAAAAAGTGTGGTCTCAAAAAGCAGAGAATCTGAGGCTGACCGGGTGGTTTGAATCTGTTCTCTTCTCTGCAGACAAAAAGGAAGCGGTAGTTTAGGATAATGAGGAGTAGGTGTGGAAAAAGTTTTCTGATTCAGGATTATTGGTCACTCGAAAAAATCTTTCCTATAAATTTTTAATACACTGATTATCAGACTTCTGTTCAGCTACTGGATCTCTGTAAAACTATATTCCATGAACTGATTAATCTGATAAAATCTGTTTTGTAAAGGATAAGTACTTGCTCTTTTAACCTATTATCTTTAACTCTGTAGAGGCTAGTACATTAATATGTGACACATTAATACAATCTGATAGTGCAAGCTGCAGCCACCGAGGTTACAGCAGGGACAGATGCTGCCCTGTGGGGAACAGGTTAGGGAGGTAGGGCATCCGCGTCAGGAGCACACTGCCTTCGCCAGAACACCCCGGGCAGAAGAGGGTAACGTGTGCTACAGAGCTTTGGGTGGGAAGAGGAATTATCCCCTCTTCTGTTATAACGGTTACTGTCTATCATGTTTTCCTTCTGCTTGGCATTTGGTGACAAAAGAGGACCCGGGGCCACTTGCTGGCTACGTGTTGAAATCCAGCCTACATAAATTACGATGCATCCACTGCAGTAGGGCGTATGCATGCCCCCATATTTTTGTCCAACATTTCCCGGATAGAAAAATGGGATGCAGCCCCACCCTCTGCTATCTTAATAGCCCTTTTCCTTGCTCCTGTGTTGCTGGGTTGCCACCACTGCTTTTCCCAAAGCACGGTCAAATTTTGGGTCATTTTACACTTGGTTTGTGATATTATGGAACTGGAGAAGGACGTCGGTGGGCAGAGCAAGTTGTGCCGGTGACCCACAGAGTGGAAAGAACATGAGAGCAAATGGGGTGGAAGTAATGAAAACTCCCTCTGTTAATCTTCACCTTGAGGTAGAGCGAGCTATGCAATTACATCCTCAGGAAGGATGAAAAAGAGACACTTCAGAAAGATTTAAATATCTAGAAAGCCATATCTAGCAGCGTCTGTCCAAGCTCTCTAAAGTGTACACAATATGACAAAAATAAAACCTGCCTCTTCTAAAAGACAGTAAAAAGTGGGACATCTCCCAGAATAAACCATGGTCTGTCTCTCAGCCAAAAGTATGACAAAGGACATTGATTTTTTTTTTTTTTTTTTGTCTTCATAACAATCACTTTGCATCATACTGGATTGAACAGGTAAAAAAAAAAATGTCGAGAGCCTTCTGCTGATGGCGGCATGTCTCCAGTCACTGATGCTCCTACGTGCTCACTGTGAGAACACCAGAAAAACTCACTGCCAGGGGGTAGATGCATCTAGATGCATCTCTCTCTAGAGAGAATGGGTTTACATTCAACCTGATAAATCATAGAATCATAGAATCATTTAAGTTGGAAATGACCTTTAAGGTCATCGAGTCCAACCATTAATGTGACACTGCCAAGTCCACCACTAAACCATGTCCCTAAGCGCCACGTCTACACGTCTTTTAAATAGTCCTGCCGAAACCAGGACGCTCAACCACTTCCCTGGGCAGCTTGTTCCAATGCTTGATAACAAGAAATTTTTCCTAATATCCAATCTAAACCTCCCCTGGTGCAACTTGAGGCCATTTCCATGTGTGTGTGAATTTTCCATTATGTTTTCTGTATTTACATGAGGACTTCTGCATTTAGTAGAGGACTACTAGGTTCACTGACGGTTTCTGCCCCAGCTCAGTTATATATGCAAATGAATGCTTAAACATAGCATTAAATATACATTTAAATATCAACACCCCAACCCTGGCTTAACCTCATAACTGCATAAAATCCCACCTAATAATCTCTGTATACAGTCTATAACTTCCATCATATTTTTAAACATATACAACTGATTTAAAGATTTTCAAGTGATAAGAAATTGACCACCTCCCAGTGTAAGCTTCCAAGGATTAAATAACCTTATCGTAAAAGAAAAACCTATGCCCTCTGTTCTAGATTCGTCCAACTTCAGTTCCCTAGCATTGCACCTTCTAATGTCTTTGTCTCTTTTAGCAATCGATCTGAAATCTTTTCCTATATGGGTATATGTAGACTGTAATCCAACACTCTCTTAACTTTCTCTTAGGTAAACTGAAGAAATGGAGTTTCTTAAATCTTATTATGAGAGGGTTTTTTTTCACGTCCCCCCCAATCCTTTAATGATTCTATAAGTATCCTGATGGGTGAATACCAGAATTGCAGACGGTGTTCCAGCCAGAGTAATTTGTTCCCAATAACAGCTTCATTGCATAAGATATGTTTGTAAATGACTGGATCAAGCATTGTAATAAATTACCCTGCATGGTTAGAAAACATAAAAGTTGTTACTGACGTTTAAAAACTGCAGTCTTGCCGTTCTACTAAGTTGTATTCATTTTATGAAAAGGGGCCTTAAAACTTGTATTAACATACTTTGAGTATATTTCTATTTCCTTTATACATAACGTCTTAGGGTTTGGGGTTTTTTCAATCCAATAAAAGTAAGTAGGTACAGGAGAGCGGGCATAGCGTAGCAAGTGTGTTTTTTGTTTAAATGAAGGATAAGGAATGATTTTCCTGAAAATAGGAATGTTAATTTATGCTTTCAGAATCTTCTTTTTTTCCTGTCCTCTGCTTTTTTTAGGGACGACTTAGAAGACCTTTGAATAGTGGTGAGAGCAGGAAGAGTGATGCCACTGTAAAATTTACATACTGTATCTCCTGTATCACAGAGATGGGATGTAATCTTTGAGACTTGTTCCTGTGTTGGAATTCTAAATGCTGTGTAAGCTGGGATTCAGTACATTAAACCATCTCAGATAAGTAATAAAATTGAGATGATTAAATAGTATGTACTTTTGTTGGCTTCTTTAAATAGGTAAATATTTGTCAGTAAAACTCTGTCCTTTTCCAGCATCTGGAGAATTATGCTGTGACTCAAATGGCATTATTCTACCACCCACAGAATGTTTTTGCTCAGAGTTCACAGACAGATTGAGATGATAAAAACATATTCTAGCAATGAATGCGTTAGAGAAACATTTCTATTGCAAGGATGCTAAAAGTTGAATCAAAAGAACATCTACTTTAAGCACTTTTTTTCAAAGAAGATTATTTCCTTCCTTGTTTTCTATGAAGCTCTAGTTAAAAAAAGGATTTATTCATCCTGTATAGTATTATTGTTGTGGAATAAATATTCTTTTTCCTATTTTCCTCCTGTTATCCAAGGTTTTGATCGCTTGCTGTGAATATTCATTCTATATATCTTCAATTGTAATATTAAAATGAATATTATTATTACTGTGTCAACATTTCATTCCATCAGCATACTTCTCAGTGAGAAATAGTGTCTTGGGTGAATTCAAACCAGTTACTTTTTTGAGGGTTTTTTCTTCCTTACAAGAGCAGCTAGCTTTGTTTTCTTTAAGTTGATGTGGATGAAATTTGTATAGGTGTGCTCTGTACCTTATGGTTTGTGGCATTCACAGAATATTGTATATAGGAAAATCAGAAAGGAGGAAACACTAATATGATGAGGGGTGGCCCCCAGGGGGAATATTAGTTCCACATATATTACGTGCAGTCTTTTCCTTCCCAAAGTAGCAGATGGGATAACTGATACTGGGGGCTTCATAGGTTGAAACAGTTTTCAATTTTATATTTTGTGGGACCTTTTAGCTGAAAATGTCTGGCTTCACTCATCAACTACAATCACTAACATTCTGGATTTGCCCTTTTGGAGATTAAGATGTATTTAGTGGCTAAACAGATAAGGTAAAGCGGAAATATATGGGGTCATTGAATAGGTCACTAATGTTTTGTTAACAATCGTTTAAGCTGAGGTCACCCTCTTTCTATTTAGAGACTTTGTAAACATCATCTTCTCCTGCTGAGCTTAAACACTCTATTTCCTTTGGAAGTAACTATCTTGTAAAATTCTGAGGTGCTAATACTTTGACCAAGATTTGCTAGGTTCAGAACATCTCTCCTACTGCTGAACTAATACCTCCATAAATACGTCCCTGGTACAGGTCTGATGGTTATTTTACACTGAGAATACTTTTGCAGTGATCACTGTCAGGAGACGTAGGGTCTGATTAACACTGGTCACCTTTGCTAGCTGTATCTTTAATCACAGACTCTGCAATAAACAGAGAAATGTAATCAATAAAGTTGCAGATACAATGAAGAAATATAGATGGGGACTAAAAGTCTTGATAAAATCTGGTGATTATTTCCCATCAAGACTTTAGGCTGTTATCTTCTTTACCTGTAACACAACCCGGCAGAAGTGAGTGGCCAACTATTAATAAACATTGCCAAGGAAAAAAACACTGAAGAAGTTCCTCTAAGGTATGTTTCTTAAACCTTACTTTTATTTACTTGATCTATTATTTTCTTTAAGTATTTCTTATGTCCCTTACTATGTGATTATTTGGTAGACAAATGATTTATGCATGCTAATTTGAAGTTTGCATCTTTCCTCATTATAATTTTATTGTAACTTAACCCTGCAGGTAACCAAAAAACTTAAAGCATTTCTAGAAAATGATCAAATATATTCATTTAACAAAAGGATCACATCTTTGTTTTGCTTTCCAATAAATAGATAAAATTATTGTTATTCTGAATGTTACAGTATATAACCTTTTTATAAAACCGCAATCCGTTTCCCTTATGTTAAGTTCTGAAGCCTAAATTTTCTCTTTTCCCCCCTCATTTTTTGTAAAATTTGGAGGAAAAAGTCCCCAAACCCAAACAACAACCAAAAAATCAAATAAAAACCCCAAGTATCAAATGTGATAAATGAGATTTTGAGTTACAACTCTTTTGTTTCTTTTTGTAGAAGTTGCATACAACTGTCAAGGATCTTCAGGGAAAGAAAAAAGGTATTTGTCTTAAGTTTGACTTCTTTATTAGCCATAAATTTAGTAATAAATCTCTCTATGTAACAAATGCCTAAACTCAGGTCCAAAGTATATGTGCATCATGTATAGAATACGTGTTTGAAAACTCTAAACCTAAAGCATCATTTTAAAGAAGTAAGTTTATCATTCAAATCTCCTTTCAAAGCAAGGAATGGCACCATTGCTCTTGACAGTCAGGGAACAGATCCACTATTTTCTTGATTTTTTTTATCAAATAGGATAAAAGCATGATAAATATGCCTACTATCTCATAAATTCATGATAAACTGTCATTCTTTTCCAAAAACAATTTATCATTGATAAATTTAAGCTAGCAACTTCAGCATAAACTTCTTGGGGATGAGCATAGCTTCTATAAAGACACTTATATGCCTATTTGCAGTATTCAATATCTTGTCATTAATTACCTTTAAAACCATATCTGATTTTATGTTCAAAAACCTTACACTAGTTCTGCAAGTGCAAAGCAGATTTCTTTCTCATGTTATCAGTGCTTACTTTCACATATACTTTGAAAAATATGAAGTAAGTTGTGGTTTTCAAATTCAGATGATCTGCCACTTTTATGAGAGCACATAAACATATTTCTAGAAGCTTTGCAAAGGTATTTCAGGGCTGAATTCAAGATGACAATGGAGTTAGTGAGTGAAATCTTTCTTACCCACCACAGCAGAAAATGTACACTGCGTGGTATTCATCCTGCTCTCTTTCACTCCAGTAATCACACTGTATTTCAAAATGCCAGTGTAACTTTATTACAAACTGACAAAAATGAGAAGATCATGTGATGCACAGATTGCATATGGGGTATGGAAATGTGCTCTTCAGCTAAATATTTGTATGTGCCTTACACGTCCCTTGCATTAAGACTCAATTATTGAGTCTCCTGCTTAATCCTTGCGTTTTTGCAAGATGCGTGTAGTTTAGTATTCAAGTGATGTTCAGGCTTGTAGATTACAGATAAGATGCAGCAAAGCTCTGCCCCAAACTTCTCTGACAAGATTGTATGAAGTTTTTAGCTTGCATGCAGATTAAGACCTTGGGTACATGCACAGAGAGGAATCACTAGAACGCGGACAAACACAACTTCAGGGGCTCCTTGAAGCTCTTGGACTGTAGCACTGGGTACTAGGGGCATGACTCTTCCCTCTACCAGAAACAAGGGCTGCCTTTTGGACCGGTTTGCAACACTAATCTTAAATAATCTGAAAGGGCACACAGACTTATTAGTGAAAGGAATGTGCAAATTCTAGCAATAGCAAGGAATCTTTTGGGGTTTTCCTTCAATTTTTTTCTTCACATATTTTATTCTACAGTCTGGTTAGATATCTAAGGCGCATTAGTCCATTCTATACCTGTCAGTTGTTCTAGTTGTTACTATCTATTGTCTGGCAATATGTTTTTGCGTGTTATCAGTGACCTGAGTTGATTTTTCTGGCTATTGATCTGGAATTTTTCAGCAGCTAGAGTCATGAGACTCCAGTAAATCTAACCTGAAATCCAGACAAAAGGACTCTGCACATGGATAGACTGTGCATGTCTAAATGCAGTCTACTGCACATGGCTAGACTGACTATACCACATTTAGCATACCCAATTAAACATATGCAATCTGCATACATATAGTAAGCTACAAGCAGGGACAGTATGTGTGAAGAAATCAATTGCAATAGTTCTACTGAGATCAGAGTAATTTAATACCTTTTTTTTTTAAACTCATGGTTTTTGGAAAAGCTTTGCTTAGTTTTTTGAGCCTTGCATTTAAAAAATAAGTACATGATGTAGGAAAAGCATCAAGAGACTGTTTTCTAGCTTTTCCCTGGAAAAAAGGGAAATCAGATTTACAAAAGGATCTGCACAGTGTATGTGCCAAGATACCAAGGCTCACTTAAATTGACATTAAGATACCTGTGGTTTCTACAAAGGTCTCCAAAGGCACTCTAAGAATTGTGAGTTTTGTCAGATATGTATTTTGTAAATATTTATTATGATAGGATTTATACATGTTTTAGCTTGAAAACAAGCAGCAGGAAGCCATTTTAGCTAGACAGACGAACATGCTAATTAAAGAAACATAGAAAGGATAGGAGCTAATGCTTATTCTTGAGCCGAGATGAGTCCAGCCACTACACATGCACTGAAAGACAACAGGAGCCAATTAAAATGTCCAGGAAGAAAAGAATACAGAAGATTGCATTCTAGGCATAGACATCGCAGAGCTGCTGCTCTGCTCAGCCTCAAAGAAGTACGTCCAAGTTTCAGTCCTCCCAAGCCAGCTTTGTTGTCCCATTTTGACAAGCAGCAAGAAAGGAGTCATTGCTGTCAAGAGAGTCATGCTCGTGACTTCTATAGCTGAGATCTGTCCTATGGAACCAACCTACAGAAAGATGGAGCTTGGCGCCAAGTTCTTTTCAGAGATCTTTTTGTTTTTTCTTTGTATAACTTTATTTCTCACCCAAAAATCAGCATATCACATTGAGGTCACAGAGTCATAGAAAAATATATGTTAGAAGGGACCTCAGAAAGTCATCTGGTCCCACCACTACAGAAAACAGCGATACTCATGTGTAAGAATTCAAAGTTTTTTCCTAGTAGTCAGAGAACAGTACGAATAGCCTTATAAATGACCTTCTGCATATTCAGCAATCTTGGTATACGAAACTCCCACTGGCATCACAGATAACACAGAAAAATGTCTTTTACATTTCTTCTGTCTCTTCTAAAGGAATTGATATCTGACTTGATACTCTGACTCGGCAGATAAACTTATCTTCAAAGATTTGAGGCTGAAAGTGACTCCCCAGCCACTGATTTCCAGGCTCTCTCTTACCTCGGCACCTTCTCTCTTCTAGGGAAGGCAGGGCACAAGCCTGCTGTCTTCACAAAGACACCACCCTAAGACTTTATCAGATAACAGAAATGTTTTAGTCAATTATCTGCAGCTTGTCAGGTAAGGCAAAATGGTCTTTCAAAGGCTGCCTGGAGGCAGCTGGCCACCTGCCATGCTGCGTTACATGCCCATAGGGTCATGGGCTCCTTAGGTATCACTGGGGAACAAGCCATGCATAAGGAGCAGGTAGACTGCTGGATCCTATACAAATATGCACACTTTTATCTGCTGGGTTCCCACAGTCTCTCTACTGTGTTTTATCTGCTTTGGAACTGATTTATTTTTAAGGGTCACAATTTTGTAGCTGCTGCAGAGGAAACTGCAAAGAAGTACTTACAGTGGGAAAAGAAAGTGTCCCACTTATTTTTCTCTTGCTTTCTGCAAATAAACTCCTGCCCTTCCCACTCCTAGCACTTTTTTGAAATCCTAACATTAAGACTCTCAGCTTTGATAAAAAAGAAAAAAGATGGTGATACGATTATACTAATGATAATTTTGCTGACAGAGGTAAAAAGTATCAAAGGAAGATACACCGAAGCATCTTGATGAAGGGTTCATGATGAAGGGTTCATGTGGGGGTAATGAAAATAATCTCCAGAGAAAGAGGCATTCTCCTAAAACCTGTGAGCCTGGAAATAAAAATAAAGCATCTGAGCTACTTAACAAATACACATTTTATAATTAAAGCCAGCTACTCTCTGAAGATTGGAGGGAGGCTAAATACGATACCTAACTTTCACAGAAGAGTTAAAGGTAACGCTGGGAACTACAAAGTAGTACTGAAGCAGTACAGGAAAAGCTAGCTGCCACTAAATTAACCAACAAAGAATTGAATAAGGACAGATCAATACCCATATCTGATTTTTCTTTATCAAAATTGTAAATCAACACAACTCCCTGAACATGAGTATTGTTAAAAGAATACAGTCCTTTCTTTTGTAATATCTGCAAAAAGTGTCCTGAAGGAAGTGGGGTAAACTTCTCATGAAAAAAGAACTTTTTTTTTTTCCCCCTAAGCTTGGATTTGTAGCTTGCTGAACATGAACATAAGGCTGTAGCAGACAGGTATTTATCTGACCAGTAGGCAGGTAAATACAGAAGAGAGGTTCTGTGAGCTTTCCTCTCCCTCAGAGGAGTGATCCTTTTATTCAATTAAATGTGTGGAATTTAGTGTCCCGAGGATAAAAAAACCTAAGACTTTTACACTGATATTAATAAAATCTTAGCAGTTTTGCCATTTAAAGGTCAAATGGACATGAGCTGTGCTGAATCAAACTAGAAACTACTGCCGGGACTGAAAAAAATTTCCCTCCCATGGAATACCACTCGGTAGCAAGTCAGGGGGACTTACTGGAAGGGAGGGATGGGAGGGAGGGAGACAGGGAAAGACTGTGCTTTCCTGAGAAACAGAACATGCTTTTAGAAGGAAGATACTGTATTTGTCCAGCCGGTGATCTTGTAGAATATGGTAGTTCCTGTGAACTGCCATGACTGTGGGAAGTGGAAAAAAGTCAGGTTTTGACAATCTCTGTAACACTTGCAGGGTGCGGTTGGTAAACCGGGGGTTTATGTGGGATTTACAAGGCATGCACGTTTATGGGGGGGTCTGCACCGCTTCATGCTGGAGGTCTGAATTAATTGGATGCACTTTAGAAACTGGTATGTTTTTCCAGACCCAAAGAGATAAGCATTTACTTTATATTTAGGTTATCTTCTGTTCTAGGTATATAAGATCAAAACCAAATTAAGAACGTAGCATACAAACGGCTGTACTGGCTTTGACCAACGAGTAGACCTAGCAGGCTGTTCCTTCTCCGACAGTGGCCCAAAGCACGTGCTGATGAAAAGTACAGAAAAGGACACGTTTATAGAGATAATCTGTCATCTTGAGTAACTGGTTGCTCAAGTTATTCCTGAGCCAGAAGTCAACTCTGTGTATTTAGCAATTCTCAGCTAATTTCTTTTCCATCAGCTTGTCTGGTCTCTCCATGAACCCATGTAAATCTGTATTAAACATCCATGGGAAAGAGACCAAATTATCCATTCTTTTACATTCTATACAATACTCTATTTTGATTATTAGGCATGCCGTGCCCACCCCATGACAAGAAGACGGTGACATCATTCTATGAAAAGTGTCAAGAAAAATGAAATTATGTAACTGTGCCTGAGGTGTATTTTCCATTAATCCTCACAAGAGGTTTCTTGCCTATCTTTACCTAAGAACCTGGCCTTTCGTTTCTCACAGCCTTCCAGTACATGTATGCGCGCACAGGAATGAATGCACCTTTGCAACCTCCTCCTGCACTTCATCCGCTGATATTCCTAAAAGATATTTTGTTTTAGAAAACTAAAACACCCAAGAAAGCTGACAAGGTGAGCATGCCAAGAAATGAAAAGAAAATTTACTCTCCAATAAAATCTCAACTATTATTATAATGCACATTCCAAGTCAAGTCTAAGATGTCCCATATTTTTGCTGAATGTATAAGCTTGTGTGATTCGTTAGGCTCCCATTCATTATGAAAATAGACCAGTAAATTACATCTTTTGCAAATGGAATCATTATAGCTGTAATTTACAAAATATATTAAGCCCTTTGATCTTTGTCAGAGAACATATCATATACTTTCAAACACATTGCTCAGAAATTGTAATTTAAAAACTATAAACCTTACATTCACAGCTTTAATGCATATATTAGACTGTACTTTTCTACCAAAAATAATGTCCATGTTCAGTCTATTGCATAACATTGCCTCAACTTTCAGCTGAACAGAAAAAAAAAAAGATACTGCAAATTGATAAGATATGAACGAAAATTGTCACCTGTTGGCTTTTGCATTACTCAGGCCTATGATCTAAATAAAGCTAGTCTTTCTAGTGATAATCTATTGCATATAGAATATTTTCAACTCTGTAATATTGCTACAATATACCCTATAGTTTGGTATCTGATATATGCATGTTTAAAAATAAGTAATATTTCTCAAAAATATTAATCTACAGTCTAAATGCTGTCTGGAAATTAACATATTTCTTTGACTTTGTATATCAAGTATTTTTTTGTTTTAATTGTTACTTTCTAATGATAGTAAGATGGCGCAGGAAAACAACTATAAAAAGATGCTTAGCCATTTTTAGGAATCTTTAAGGTAATCTTCTTGTACAGTTGAGAATCAGAACAGATGTTGCATCTTAACCATGGATTAACCAGAGAGGAGTGGATTCATAACAGTATATGTCTGAAAATGAACCTGATTTTGTATGTATTTGTTCTTATGAAAAAGGGCATTTGCTCTTGAAATATCTAGTATAATGTCAAAATCCTGCCTGAGCTGGAGACCAGTCACTATGAAAGCATCATAACAGCACAAAAGAAGCAGTACATAGTATTTAAAATGCTATTCCTCGGTCAGTGTAAGATCTACACAAATATATAAATAGTTGGGTTTTGGAACTTTGCCAACATTTATTCAAGCTTTAAAAATGTTTTGGACTTCAGGGAAATTGAGCGTAAGAACAGAATTCATCTATATACGTGCGCTTCAGTCTGATGGTTTCACTGTTTATTGTAATGAAAAGTTATGGTCTTAAAAACCATTTCATTTTTCCCCCTTTTTTGGAACTGGCCTTTTCTAAGGAAATACAAACTGTAGGCATTTTATTTAAGAGAGAATGCCACAGGACCAACTGTCCATTGTTTTTATTAAAAATGGGCAGATTGAATGACACTACCTTAAATAAAGAGAAAAATAATTTTTTTTTACATTATTATTATGAACATCAGCCCTGGATTGTTTGCTGTAATCCTCACCTAAAAGGAGCAATGGTTCTGTCCAGCCTTCGCGTACTGTTGCTGCAAAGCCCAGGCATTTTGCCTTACCCATTCAGTTGCTATGTATAAACTTCTAGCATTTGTTCACAAAAGGTTTCATAAAATGAACAGCTAAAATAAAATGCTGCTATTTGCCCAAAATAGCATAGCCTGCAGATTTCAAGAGCAACTACTACTGCTTATAATTAATATGGTATCACTGATTACCACTTATAAACCTTTTTTATGGGAGCCTAAGCCTCCTATATTACACGTAACTGAGCATATGGAATGTTAGATCATTTTTTTACCTTCTGTCTCTGAAAATTTTCAGAGGAAAGAAAGCTAGTTGTATTTCATTATTCTGTATATTTAGCAGGTCTGTTTTCTTGGCCACGAGTCTGAAAACCTTTTCTAAGAGGACTTACCTAGCAGCTGTGTTGACAATTCTATTTTTGAGCGCAACTTCAAGAGCAAGATGAGTTCTTCACACCTGTGCTTCTAGAGCTTACTTTTTGGAAAGAACTGAGCTTTGCATTAATTTTGTAGCAAATACCGTACAGTGCAAAGAAAAAAAAAAGTTTCCCCTTCTAGCATAGAGTGATAAGCAGGAGCAGTTTGTGCTGTGTCAAGGAAGTTTTTCTATAAAGGCTTTGGACACAACATGAAAAACGAGTTAAAAGGGACCTTTTGATGCTGCAATGTATGCCTTCATTGAACTGGTCTTTGGAAAGTTTTACTGGGACAAATTCATAGCTCAATTTCATTCACAGAGTGTTACCTCATCACCATACAATTAACGATTTCTGGGCTTTTAGAAAGCCATGTCCACCTGGAGTAGACACTGTAGACCTAGAATAAGACCATTTTCTTAATGTAATTTCTTCACGTTTGTCCACACAGTTTTACAAAAAAAGAAGCATGTTCAGATTTCCCTGTTGGGGCGTACAGCCTGGAGTGTGGCTGACTTGGTCCTCAACATCAAGGATGTGTTCTGTGCTCTAAAAAAAAATGCGTTGGAAACCTGTGTGGGGATGGATCTCCCCCTAAGATGAAGTCAGGATCCTGCCAGACCCCCCAGGCAGAGCTACAGCTTCTGCGGTGCTTCAGGGCCTGGTAGTGTCGACAGGGGCTAATTGCACAGAAGCAGTCCTCCTCCTGCAGAAATCAACTGAAACATCAGAGCCACTTCACCAACAATAATTCTATTTGACATCTGAGAATCTCACCGATTATTGCCTCAACCCGCAAAACCTTCTTGCTAGAAATCCATTACGTGAAAGCTGCAAATCTGCGGAGCACATAGATTTAATGGTGAATCTAGAACTCAGCTTCTTTTTTTTTGTGAAGTTGAGTTACAGAGCGTTTTGACATTTGCCAAAGCTTTATTGTCAAGTCAGGTGAACGATGCCTTTGTCTATGCAGTCCCCTTAATACCCATGACATCAATGAGAGTTTTTTGATAACACCTGATAATAAATCAGTGTATCTTTCCACGTAACATCATTTATCCTGTTTCTAAAGTGAAATAACTCAAAAATATGAAAAAAAAGAACAAAACCTCCTTGTACAATCTCAGTCCCACTCCTATGTACTACACGTTACAATGTTTACAATCCATAATCATGTGTTTTTCCACTGTGTCTTTGAATCGTTCGGAGCTCAAGATGATGGCTGCTTGGCAAATGACGCAGTAATTCAATATTTATTTTTGTCCTTATTATTTAGAGATTCCATAGCTCCTTTACTGCACACCATCAAACTGTCTCAGCCATGTGGGGCAGAGTGTTCCAGTGGTTGGAGGAATTAACGCTGGCTGCTGCTCCACTTTGCATTGACATTTTTATTATGATGGGGTGTGAATGATTACTTTTAATCCATTTTTTAATAGAAGTATTTGGAAACAAAGGTTAAAAATCATTTGTCTTCCACATTTTTGGCACAACTTTAGGAAAAAGTTTGCAAAAAACATCAATCAGTAGAACTTCATACGAATGAACACCTTCTATTAGTAATAACTTGAAAAAAAAAGCCCGCTTGTGGTAAACTTGGCCAGTAGACGCATTGCAAAATCTTCATTCTAAGCAATCATCTATGTTACTCCATTGAATGTGTTTGGTGCAGGGGGCTCTCCAAGAGGGTAAATGATTGATTTTCAGTCCGACTGCCAAGCAAGCAAAAATATTAAAAATGGGGTTTTTTTAAGTGCTATTATTTCTTTCCACAGAAATGCAAAAGAAGCAAAAACATTCCCTGGTGATTAAAATGTTCCATTTAATTAAAATAAAATCTTTCATTTTGGTGCTTATGCAAATGAATTGAATGTGTTGCTTCCCAAAATTAGTGTAGGAAAAGCCAGCCTTTTACCCAACACCTTAGAAGTTTGAGCACTCACTGATACGCAACTCAGAATCGAGTCCATCTCTGGAAGACACTAATCACCATGTCAAGGAGGAGGGTGGAGGACTTTATTCACTGTCTTATATACATTAAATTGTTTCTAATTCAGCAACCAGTGGTCGCTTGTGCCTCCTTCTGAAAGAATAAATTAAAGAGGTGTTTTCACTAGTTGTGAGTTTTTATGAGGTAGCACAGCTGAAAAAGGATGGGTATGGTGTGACCACCTCAAATAGCCTAATAGTGTGGGTCCTGAAATAGGAGAGCTTTTAGATCATGCCTGTGACGTGCCTGGCAGAAGGTGTTATGTTTCTAAGGGACTGCTAAAGCCACTGGCTTAGAGTGTGTTCCGACCTGGGCTTTCTTTGGAGCTTTTCCACTTTGTACAAAATTAATTACATATGTACTGAGAACACACAATGATTCTCCCATGTGATGAGTAGGAGATTTGTTGAAGCGGTAGAAATATCTGTGTTTAAACGTGAGCTCTTGGGAGAGTAAGGTGTTCCTTCAACACACAGGACTGCGATGCAACCGGCTGTCTAGGACATTTATGTCCGAGGCAGGATTCAGGGGTGGAAATGAGCCTGATTTTCCCATAGCAGGTTCCCCATGTTACATAAAGGTTATATCATGCTGTCATCACCTTATGTAAAAGTGCAATCGTATTACCAGAGGTATGAATTCTACTGGTATTTTCAAAAAATGCAGGGGTGAATAAGCCCCATTTTTCCTAGCAAATTTACAATTTTCTTAAAAAACAATTACGTAGATGCACTCCTGAGTTAATCACAGAATCTCTTTTGCTATTTTACGATGATTTGTGCACTTCAAACCAGTTTGCTGATTTTCTCATTTGCATCTTTGAATTCGTGTCAAATAACTTTCCTGTGGGTTGAAGAAATGTTGAAGAAGATTGGATTGCGGGGGAGTCTGTCATACTTGATATGTGGTATGCTAATTCTCTGCTTTGACCACCATGTAGAGGAAAGTTGGAGCAATCCAGAAGAAATGAGGTATGTATAACATTTGTAACACCCTCCTGATCTGATCTTGGGGTGAACTGTATGTATAGTTCACTTACATACAGTGAGATCTTGCATATGGATCTGTCAGAACTTTTCCACATAGTAAATACACGGACCTTGCCTAACTTTTCATTAATATGGGGTCACTAACATGTACTGACAGCTTACTATTTGTAGTGTGCTGGTAACACACGGAGGTCTCTATTTGTGGGTTGCTAAACCGGTGACTTCCATCCTCCAGGAGGTGAGGCTGGGTGATAGCACTTGACACTGTTACAATACCTATGCACCAACCCCCACTCCCCCAAAACTAGTGCTAGCAAGGATTGTGGTATATAATTAAACTTTTCAAGCTAGCAAGTCCATGGAGCTTTAAACGGCTTGTGGACTGGAAGAAAGGAAGGAAATCTCTCTCTTTCGCTATCCTCCCTCCCAAACCTTTGCCTTCCAACCCGATCTCACTGGGGTTTGGCACCCATCCCCTAGAGACATCTCACCTCAGGGGGAGGTTGTAGGGACAGGTGCTAACCCCATCTTTCTGACCTGACTGCAGGACTCTAATAAAATCCACTGCTCACCCACCCCTTCCTGGCCCCCCGGCCCTGCACACGCAGGAACTTTGCTAGGAAGAGGGAGGACAAGGGCTGCGCACACAACTGCTGTGCCTCTGCTCTGCACACAAGCAGTGTCAGAGCATCATCGCTCGGTTGGTGGGGAAAAGGGGAGGGAAGAAGAAGGAATGGCAATGTGGGAGAGGGAAAATGGTAAGGGAGGCTAGAGGAACACACAACATCAGGTGGGACCAGGCTGCGTACGCTGGCCCAGAGCCAAGACTAACACTGCAGTTAATGTGACACTGCAGTAGTATTGGCACCTAATAATTTTGGTCTAATTTGTGTGCATCTTGAATTATGATACTGTCATGATGTTGCTCTATGGCTCCTCACTGATAAGTGAGTCTCCAAGCTGATGGTCTTTTATCTCCTCTGTTGGCCTTCTTCACTTCACCCTGGGCCTGACGTCTCCGTCTGTATACGTTTGACAAAATATTGCACTTCTCTACAGTACTCATAAAAACCACTGCAATAAATCCTTTAAAACTGTAACTTTGGATTTTACTATCAAATACTTAAGAACAGAATATTTTTCTCTCTCCCTAAGCGGAGACTGAATTCACCTTGCAGGAATTTTCTTCACTTTCCCCATTCAGTTCTTTGCAGACTCTCATTTGCAGGAGACAATTTATGATTTTGTCGCTTGCTCTCCTCTCCTAGGGTGGCACAAATTACCCGGGTCAAGGACTGCCTTTCTTGTTTCCTCCTCGTTTTTCTCTGCCTCAGGCACAGAAACATCCTTCCTTCTCTCTCCTTTAGACGATGGACTCATCCTCGTTCTAGCTCTTCAGCTTGGGTATTTATGTGTGCAACAAATAATAATTAATGAAAAAGAAGTATTTACGGCGCCCACTTCAAACCTGGCGTTACAGAAAGCAACACCGCCGAAGAGTATCTTTTTTGACTTCTCGTTAGCAGGCAATTTTGGGGCTAGGAGCAGCTGCATTCGTGGTGAGGAGGAAGTTTTCGGGTCTGTGGGTGCTTTTCCTTCCTTCCGCCAGCAAACAGCGATCCACGCCAGGATTTGCTTTCTGCTCCCGTATTTCGGCGATGCAATGTGTAGCACGTTTCTCTGTGTGTGTGTGTGTGTGTGTGTGTGCGCGCGCGCGCGCGCGTCTGTGTGCCTGTGTGTGTCTGTGTGTCTGTGTGTGTGTGTGTGTGTGTGTGTGCGTGTGGCTCTCCCTCGCTGTGTCTGCCTCCAGGATCTCTCCCTGCCTGGCTCGGGAGGCTGCTCCGGCGCTGCGCGGAGCAGAGGTTTCCCCGGATCCCGTAAATACAGGCACACGCATCCAGTGCACCACACGCATGCACGCACACACACACACACACACACGCACACGCACAGACACACAGGCACGCACAGAGCCGCTGTCCAGTCCATCCCCACGCCGGCTGCTTTTCCCACCACCTTCCAGCCTCGCAGAGGCGGCAGGCGCAGCTCCGTGGCGGATCGCGCTGCCGCTGGCCCGGGACTCCGCTCGCAGCAACGCGCCCGCGGTTTCAATCTTCACAACCTACAGCCAGATTTTTAGCCCCTTTTTTTCCTTTTCTTTTTTTTTTTCTTTTTTTTTTTTTTTGGCGGGGGGCGAGAGCGCTTTGCATTTGGAGAAGGAGCCGGGGGGACGAGGCTGCCGCTCTCCCGCCCCCGCCGCGCGCGCATGTGTGTGTGTGCGCGCCCATCTCCCCCCCGCCTCGCAAAAGTTTGCCTCGGCGGCCGGGGGGCTCCCGGGCCGCCGCCCCCGCAGCCGGGGGGCGCGGCGGAGGCGCGGCGGTGCGGCGGCAGCGCGGGACTTGCGCGCCGCGCGGGACTTGCGCGCCGCGCCATGCCGGCGGCGCAGGGGGCTGCGCGGCGCTGCGCCCTGGCGGGGCTGCTGCTGCCGCCGCCGCTGCTGCTGCTGCTACTGCTGCTGCCGCCGCCCGCGGCCGCGGGGGTCGAGGGCAAGGCGCGGAGCTGCGGCGAGGTGCGGCAGGCGTACAGCGCCAAGGGCTTCAGCCTGGCCAGCGTGCCCTACCAGGAGATCGCAGGTAAGGGGCCGGGCGGAGCGGGGCGGCGGGTCGCGGAGCGGGGGGAGCGCCGCCGCCCGGCTGCGCGCACTCCCCGCGGAAGCGGGGCCGTGGATCGCCGCGTTATCTGCGCGGCGTGGAGCGGCTCTGCCGGCCCGGGTGGCACCCCGGGGCTTCCCGGCGGGGCGTGTGCCTGTGTAAATAAATGATTAAATAAACATAACAACTAAGGGGGGGGGTTAAGAAAAAAAGGGGGGGGCGCGGGCGAGCCTCAGCCTGGGATCTGTTCGCCGGCAGAAACTTCTTGAGAGTTGCGGCCGGGCTGCGAGAGGCAGAAAGCGGTTCCGCAGTGGCTGCTGCCCCCGCTGCCGCCGTCTGCGGGGGAACCGCTTTGCCCTCTGCCAGCGGGGACGGGGCGCGAGGGAGGCGGAGGAGGAGGAGGAGGGTGGGGAAGGCAGTCCTGCTCCCCCCCGCCCCGGACCCCGCCGCTGCCGCGGCCCCGGGGAGCGGCGCGCCCCTTCCGAGGGGGCCAGCCCAGCCGCGCAGCCCCGGGCCGGGCAGCTCGCCCCTCGGAGGCGCAGCCGGGCGCCTCCGCTGCAGCCCAAATCGAGCAGAGGCATCGGCTGCTGGGGAGAGGCACCCCCCCACGCATACACACCCCGCTCCGCCGCCGGAGACACCCGGCAGCCCGTTACTTAGCTCTTCCTTCTGCTAAAACATGCCTACAACAGGTTATATCTCAGTCCGCCTACGAAGGTGTTGGGGTTGTTCTTTTGTTGTAATTGTATTTTCCTGCTTTTCCCTACGACCTTATGCATATCGCATCTTTGGGACTGGATGAATAAAAATATGTCCGGGGCAGATAATCCTTTAGCCGTCAGAGAGCACGAGAAAAAGAGAGAAATGATATGGGAAGGCATGAGCCTGGGCTGCTTAAATTGCACTGCTCGAGCCCTCAGGAAAGATTTCTGCTTTGCCACTGGCACTTTGCTGTTAGGTTCTGCTGTTTGTAGGGTGAATTAGAAGCCTCTCGGTTTGCTTGCTTCCTTTTTCAAGTTGGAAGCAGTAGATTTATCTTCCTTGAGGTGAAATAAAGCCTCAGTTATTCACTGTGCAGTATTTAGCACTTTACATGAGGAATGATAAATGTGGAAAATCTCAGGACAGCAAGGATGTAGTTCACAAAAATACGGGGAAGGTTGTTCCACGTTGCCAATGCAGAACAGACCAGATCTCTGCATAGCCACGTTGGTTCCTTCGGGCACGCAGGTCTGACCCACTGACATGCTTTAGGACAAGGCAGGAGAGTAAAGGGCCTGTGTGTGTAACTACTCCACAGGCACCTTCGTCACTCAGGCTCACTGATTCTCTGGTCTTTCTGTGCACTTTTTAAAAAATTTCTCCTTAGGTTGCTCATCAGTTATATCAAATCATGAAATCTCTCCTGTGAGCCACAGACCCTTTCAGTATGCAGTCACACTTTCCCTTCGCATACTGTTACTCCATCTGCTTTGAGACAGGGTGGTAGGATATGCCCTGTCCCATTTAAAAAAAAAAAAACCAAAAACAATTTCCAGTGAATTTCAGACTTCTAGTAACTTTGGGTAAACACTTGTTGCTTTCAGCTCACAGAGAAGTTTTATTGTCTTACTTATTTTTTGAATGTACAGTGCTAAGTTGCCATGCATTTTTTAAGGAATCCCAGCATTTGCAAGTTTCTGCTAACATGTATCAGTACAGAAAGACTCATGATAGCTAAATATTTAATAGCAGTTAAGTCCAAAGTTACTCTTCAGTTTCCTGCTAAGCTTCATAAGTAATATCTACTTTTATGGTTAAGAAGTACATGATTTATGCAGAGATGAGTTATTTTTTGAGCTTCCTATTACAAGTTGTTCGTTTTCTTTGTGGTTTATCTGGCTTGTTACTAGTTGGTGTATCAACTTTTGAGCAGTTGTGTAGCTATTCAAGCTACTCAGTTGTTGGAAGACTAGGATTACTTTAAGGTGTGTTTTGGGGTATGTTCTGCTCGTACGGTGCTGAGAGGTTGTGTAATGCAGCATGTGCTCTTGTTAATGTGAAAGCTACGTATTTGCAACCCGGTGCAATGTTGGAAGTTTAATTAAAGCAATCAATGTACAGGTTTCAGAGTATTTTTTTTTTCATTCTGTTTCCACCATACTGACTTGGTTAAGGAAGCAATTTGTTACTGTTATGAAAGAAGTGTGGTCTGTCAAATGCCTCATGTTTTAAAGAGTTCAAAGAACTTTAATTACAGTCATATTTCTGAACAAACATCGTGTTTTCAAAAGATTTTGCATCAATGGCTTGATAATGTGATGGAAAATAGTAATACGCAGTATGATTTATGTGTTTTGATTTAACAGTAGTCGTATGTTTTCATTTGTCATTTGTTTAAAAGCTGCTTCCTAGCTAGGACTGTTGAAACTTGATAAAATGAAGAGGTAGTGTGTATGTACTGATGCAAAGAGATGAAGAATCTGTTTACATTAGAGAGGCTATGGACACAGATGTACCCTTCTGTTAAATGGAGCTGCAAAGCCAGACTTGTTAGCTAACTTCTGTAAAATTGTTTGTACTGGTACTCACTTTTGAATGGAGAAGGTAGAAGTTACGGATTTAAAAAGCTGTCTGGTTTTGCATTGTAAGGCAAGGTTTTCCTACAGTATTTTGTTGCACGTGAAATGTGTTGAAGTTGGTAATGGTGTGATTACGGTCGTCTGCTATGCTTTTACTACAATGCTAAGTTGTTCAGTGTAATAGTGTAGTACTTACTTGTTACCAATCTGCTGCGCCTAATGTCTTGTCTGATCACCAAATTCTGGTGCTGTGACCTACACTGGAGTACAGCGTACGAAGTTGGCTTCCAACATAGGTTGTCAAAGTAAGTCCTCAATAAAGGAACTTTGTCTGGGAATGGGGAAAGGAAGAAAATTTCAAGTATACGTGATACGCTGCTTGTGGGCTTGATTCTATGCATCGGTCACATGCAGGGTGAGTAGCAGTAGCTTGTGGTGTACGCTGGGCTATCCTTGTAAAATTTGCCCTCTCGTAACGCTGCTGTGGAGTACCCTGCATGTGAAGAAGAGTGGAACTGTCAGACTCATGCTGCCATGACCCGACATTCATGAGCACTGAGAGGAGCTCCTAAGGACTTTGCAGGAAATGTTTTGCTGTAGGAAAATCTGTCACTTGAAAGTCAATATAAAAGAGAGAAGTCACAGCACATATCTGTTAGCATTACTTGTTTAACTCCAACCATGATTTCAGTAACTTACAGCATCTTAGGGGAAGCCATAAAAATGAAACATCAAAGTTAAAGGAGGAGTGTGTCCCTGCCTCAAAGTTTTCTGAGTGAAAGTGGATGTCTGACTGTTCAAAAGTAATGGATGTGTCTGATCTGTGCCTTTCCACTTTCAGTTGATCTAGAGATTTTGAAAGGTGAAGGATGTGGGGTTTTTGTGGGTTGTGGTTTTGTTTGGGTTTGGCTTTTGTGGTTTGTTTTGGTTTTTTTTTACTAGATGCTGAATAATAGTGTATTTAGAGAAAGACTAGAAGTGTTCTGGTAAAGCATCCAACTATAAAGATGTTGAATTCTAGATCCTGTGTAAGAAGTTAGCTTTGTTCTCCTGTGCAGATGATGAACGAGGTGAGATTCTGGCAACACAGAGACACTGTCGTGAAAGTAACTGAAATGAAAGCAGAAGCAAACCCTTCGTTTTGAAGGTCAGGAGTCACTTGAAATTGTGCTTTGATGAATGGGCTTCATACTGGCATAATACAGAGGCGTTGACTGAAGAAAGCTAGCAAACATAACAGAGTTGCTTGTAGCTCTAAAGTGGTAATAATAACAATAAAAATCAACTCAGTAGTCACTCATGCAATTGAGCTATTAGTCCATGTCAGACATTCCCAAGATACTCTTTCTGAATGTTTTGCTTTCCTTTAAGTAGCTCTAAAATGTAATGATGGATTGACAGGAGGACAGCGGAAAATCCTCCTGACCGAGTCTGTATCAAAGCACTTGTTAATTAATGCCTTCTTTTACTGTTTCTCTACTGCTGTCACTGAGAGTTGTGTGAATAAAGTGCCTGTAGACCAGGAGGCAAGGGGGGATTCACAGGCACCTTGTGTGGTTGTCTCAGGAGTGTAAAAAAAGGAATAGCCTTGCTGAAATCAATAACACAATCAATGCAAATTTGTGAAATCTGAATTGGGCCATTAGAGATTAATTCACTCCTGATCTCAGTGATGACAATGAAGATGGACATGGGATTTCATGTAAACTTTGTACTTTTCTTGTTTTAGCACTGTTGTAGTAGTATCCCCCACACTGTGTATGACTGCTCCTCACCTCTGCGATTTCAGTAACTGCAGCATCAAGAGACTCTCTGGTCATCTCCCCTTACGGCCTCCCTTATTTTCCCATTGTGAGTGCATGGTGCACGCTAATAAACCGGTGTGTGCATTTAGCTAGGAGGAAGTACAGCTTTTCTAAGACCTGGCTTTGCTATCACTTTTGCACGTATTTATTGGTTTGTATGTGACTGGTGCCATTAAAGGGAATACAACTTACGTATGCACATCTAAACCTAAAGGTGCTGTTTGTAAGATCAGGGTCTTTGAGGAGAAATAGGATGTTTTTAATGCTTATAAATAATTCATTTTTGACTGAGAATTTTAAACCTCAGCATCTGGAGTTTTCCCGATGTGATTTTATAGTAGAGTATCTTGGAAAGAGGGACTTGAAAATAGAAAAGGCGATGCTTTAATAATTAGTGTAATGATGAATTTCAGTGTATTGTACTCTAATAATCTTTCTTCTTTCTGTCAGTCTGATTTATAATCAAAAAGCATACCTAAAGCTATAATATTTTCTACACTTCTAAGTGCTAATGTGTTAAACTGTTCTAATGCTGTATTAGTACTTATTTCATCATATGCTATTGTGAAATACTCTTGAGATTAGGTGGTGTTCAGACACCAGAGAGGTCAAGCACTATGTTAAAAGCTCAGGCCATTCTTTTTATATTACTGCAATAAAGAATATATTCATTTCATTTATATGACCATTTGGCTCTCATAAAAGGTCAGTTTCAGCTGAATGTACAATTACTTGCAAATGGCAAATCTTATAACAAGTGATCAACAATAAAAGCTTTTCTGGGTAATTTGTCTTTAAAATTACCACCTGCCATTTCTTTTGAATGACTTGAGCATCTTGCAGTATCACTCGGAGATCTCTGTCTTATTCCCCACGATACATGTAAGAAAACTATGCATACTAATCTTCCTTTCTGCTTAGTAAAGTAAAAATGCGTAATTACATTAAAGTTTCTAGTTGAAATAACAAGCTTGGTGCTTAAAACTCCATTACGGTATCAAAGTATCAGCACTCCCATTACTAGCAAAATGAAATTACGTTTTCAATGAACTATGACTGTATGCTCCCCTTCGTACCTGGTTAATGGGTGCTATCTCCCTGGGAAGGGAACCTTCATTCTGTGGTTTTGACTGTTCATACTACCAGGCATAATTATTTTAGCAGCTTAAATACGTGTAAAAGAATTAACACTTCTCCACAAATTCCTAAGAACAGCATATAAAGGTTGGTGTTTAAGGGCAGAATAGTAGTTATGCTAAACAGAGAGAACACATTACAAGATGCAAAAGGAATTTAAAATGCGTTGCAGATGGCAGGAAAACATATGCCTGGTAAAATTCTTAGCACTTTATTCCTCTGTATGCAAAAACAGCCTAAAACCTACTGAAACTAAGGTTTGCTTTCTTCACTACGTATTGCTCCAGAGCTCCTGCACACATCCAAAAAATAAGCTTCCCTAATAAGAAATTTTTTAGCTCTCGTTATAGGAGGCTGTCACAAAGACCACCAGCTCTCTCCGATGAGCTGCTTTCGGCTAACGTGACCTTTTCCTTCCAGCAAAGTGAAACAACGGTACTTTGTTCTGTTGAGGGATTGCAAAACACAGAAGACACACAGCATTTGAAGGCAGGTGCCGCGAAAGAGGCGCCCGCGCTCCCGCTGACTGCAAGGGCGACAGCAATTCGGGCCCTACCGCTACGCCCGGTGGAGCGAGTCTCCGGTGAGCAAAGTCAGGAGTTATTAATAGCGCGGGGAGGGTTCGCGTCCCGCCAGCCCGCTGTAGAAACCCGGCTGCCCAGGAGGAGGCTCTACAGCGCAGCGCCAGCCCCGGGATGGAGACAGGTCCGCCTGTCCTGGCCTTGATTTTCAGGGCTCGGGACAGGAGCCTCTTTCGGTCCGTCAAAAAGAAGCAGCAAGGGCTGATACTCCTAATGCAAACAGCAAATTGCTCTCTGGCTCGCCTAGCCTGCGAGGTCTGTCACCTTGCACTTCTAATGGCCTTTTAACCGCGTCTCCAGCTGAGCAGCAGATGTAAAGGGTACCGAGCATCCTGAGCTGTTTTTTTTTTCTCCTGAAAGAAGCATTTCTACAGACGCTTGACTAACAATGGAGCCTCGGACCTGCTCGCTGACCTGTTGGATTTAAAATATCAGGGCAAATCTCCCGAAATAAGTGGCAGTCTCGACTGCTTTTAACAGGTGCCTTGTAGGGCTGTTATATTAAATTAGGTACGCTTACAGAATAACACAGTCGTATCCGTGCGTGTGTGTGCATGTGTGTGCCTGTGGGGGTAAAATCATGACTTTACCTGGAGTGGCCTCAAAGTCACATTTAAGCACTGAAAGAGCTGGAGAAGCTGCACATTACCAGGATAGGTATTTGCAAACCAGGCTGAAACTTTGTTTTATGGGCCCCATCTGAAAAACACATGCGCGAACACACATGAATGCAAACATATGCACAATAAAAAAAACTACACAGGGCTCAGTTTGTATATGTCAGAAAGATCAAGGGCTAAGTCAGCCACGCGAATCCTACTGTTTGGGGAGTCCAATTAGTTCAAGCCTGATGCTTGACTTAGCAGTAGGTAATATAACCTGCCCGCTAAGTCAAAAGCTAGGACTCTGCTGCCAGATTCTTTGTCAGTCTCCGTAGCTGTAGCTCTTGCCATGTCTATGATGGTAGCCACATATTTCTCTGATATTTTTGGCCACGTCTCTCTGACTTACGTGTTGAGTTTCTAACGTACTAGAGACTATGGGGACACCTGCCTGGCTTTTGTCTGAGTTTGTCTTGGAGGGAAGTCAACACATGGGATGAAGCTGTTGCACATCTGGGTATCAGACGGTAGTATGGTATAGCGTGAGGATGTACGTGGATACTGCCATGGTTGTGAGAACTATGGACATACGTAGAAGATCTGGCAAAATATAGGCTGTGAATGCCTTACTACAGTTCTCATGTCATATGTCTGCGGTTGGCTTTTGAGTTACGGTATCCCTTATGACCTGGGAGTTTTCCTTTGAGAGCCCATAAGCAGTAATTAATACAGGAAACCAAAATGGCTTTCTTAAGCGGAATTACTTTTGAAGAAGTGAAGCATAACATTAGGGAAAGGATCTTTATGCACAGTTATCCTACCAGAAGCCCGATGGTGCTGATTGATGGTCACGGTCAGGGAGGCTCCCGTCAGGTCCTGTGCGCAATTCCTGTAGGTTCTTTTCAGTTCAGGATTCAGTTTCCTGTCTTCAGGAAATGTTTCTCTTTGAGCTGCTCTTGTCTAAATTTCATTTTTTCTGGTGATATCAATCAAGTAGTAGAGGTAACGTTTTGGATCAAGTGTTGGTATTTATGGTTGCAGCATTTGAATCTGGAACAACCATTTCTCTTGCCCAGTAGATGCCACATTGATCTGTGTTTTGGTTTTGGATAGTCACTTGTGAACGTAGCAATCTGTGGCTTTGGAATCCGAATACACAGCTCTAGATAGAGGTAGTGAGGCTAGCAAAAACCTGAGGGAGCAGAGATGCTCCATTTCTTTTTTTTCTTTTTTTTTAATGACCCACTTGGTCTTGGTCCATAGAGTCTGTAGATTTCTCCTTTTTCTCGCCATCACCAAGCGGTTAAACGTCTCATCTCACCTGACTGATCATGCTCCAAAATGGAAAAAGTTCTAATCAAGACTTACTGGCATTTCTATTGTTGAACGGTTCCTTCAGAGCTTGTTGCTCTGCTGAGTGGGCAGTTCTCAATAGTTCAAGCTCAGTATCTAATATGTAATTGTCTCGTTGCAGAGAGAGCAATGAAGCTTTTGCACGGTTCTGTCTGTCATCATAACTTTACATAACTGTGCTCCATAACCTGAGTGAGCGGACTATAAGTTTCTGGCTTATACTTCCTTTAAACCTAAAAAAAATTGTAAAAGGCTTGGGTCCAGACTATGGAAGTATGTTTTCATTTACACCTCACCCCGCTGCATACGAGTTGGCTGTCCGCAAAGCTGTGTGTTCCCTGTTCCTGCCTCTGACTGCTTCCCTTGCATCAGGTCTAGCCGTCTGACATGCTGACCTGGACCAGCAAGCTGATCTGATAGCTAACCCACCAAAAAAGATCTTTAAGTTACTCAGGAGGGGGTGCCTCCTGAGTAACGTATGTGGGACCGTGTGCCTGAAGTCATGATGAGAAAGTGAAGCTCACCATTTGATGGTGGCTTTCAGGTAGATGTCTTACAATTATCATGAAACTGCAAGAGGAAGACTGTCTGTCTTTTATCACATGGCAGCAAAATGCAATGCGGCAGTAGTATAGTACTCTTATGGTATAATTGAGAAGAAGCTGCCAGCAGCTGAGCATTCTTGGCTATTATCCCCACTTCTGCACTTGACTGTCTAACTGCATCACCAGAATTTGACAAGCCATACTAGCAAAGTCATCTGTTCTCCAAAACTGAAGGAGCTGAACATCTGCCTGGGATGAGGGATCATACTGAGAGTGCTTCACTACCTTAGGGAAACTCTCTGCTTGTTATCATGTCGATGTGTGATAGTTAATGTGGTCAGTTTAGTGGGTGTCTGCTGATTTTATGGCACATGGAAATTTGGGGTTTATGAGGCAAATGGATGGGATTATTAGACCGCAGGTTTATATACTGCTATTTATTGTTGTTTTCATGCTTTAAATCTTTTCTACACCTGAGGGTACCCATTCTCAGCTATATGCAACTTTGACATATAAACTAAAATCACGCTCTTAGTAGTGCTGAAATATAAATTGTGAAAAGCAGTGGCGGGATGCTTCTTTGCATGTCATAAGTATCCAGTCGTCAGTCAGCAGACTTCAGAAACTGTTGCACAAATTTTTAAGTGTATTTTAATTTCTGAGTACCCTTGTTTTTAAATATGTGGTAGTCCCTAAGAAGCTTAAACAATGCAGTGACAAATCAAAGGCAAGGGATGATGAGCACCCAGTGTCCAGTGGCGAAACCTGAAGTGTTTTCCATCTTTTCTCTTAACCTGACATAGTATTTCACAGAGAAAGGAGCTGTAAGTACAAACAGCGACTGCATCTTATTTAGTTACACAAAACTGATTCACAGTATAAACACATAAATATTTATTTCTCTGATACTAGCTTTTGGCTTTACAACTTTAACATATAAAATAATACTGCATATGAGCAATTTAGATTCCTTGGATGAAAAATAGCTATATATCATTTTGTCTGTCAGCATTATCTGTGTTGTAGTGAAATACGGAAAATACCTCTTGAACAGTTTCAGACCGTATTCTCTTTAACTAGTTAGAGTCATTGCAATTTACAGTATTCTTATCTGTTCTAAACTTTGCATTACATGCATGTATTTAAAGCAGTTTCAAAAATGTAAAAGAAGATGCCAAAGCTGGCCCACAGTAAAAACTTCCTTAATAAAATCTTCTTTTTTTAATTTGTGAAGTAGTCTATCCTCTGCTAGCAGTCCAGCTGCAAAAAAAAGCAGGGAAGGCAGATCATGCTAATCAAAATTGCAAAATAGGTTTTGTTGGCTCAACAGAGATTTAGGTGTTTCTGAGCAGAGAATCAAAGTCTAATTTAAAAATGAAGGTATTTAAAAGAATGGTGCAGGGGAGGTTTATTTAGTGAATTGGTGAAAAGCCAGGAGCAATATTCCTTGACCGCTGCTGTTCCAAGATGGTCCATCGTGCTGGCTATGGGCTGGCAATGAGAACTGTTAACTGAATACCTGGAACATAACTACAATGCATTGATTAAATACAAACACCTGTCTCTGCAATGTAGCATGGCTGATGAAGTGAAAGGACTCCCAGACACAGCTTCCTGAAACTGAACACTGAAACAGTGATTATTTTGTTCTTAAAGCTGATCTTCAGAAGTCCTATACCCTTCTTTGAATGAGAACTCCAAAGCCTCTTTCTTCTTTAATTACTGAGACAGCATACTAAAAGCCATGTATAAATTGTCGGTAATCAGATTGGTTGTGGGGCATGTGCACGCTTCTATTACTAGTGTTTTGAGTTAAAGACCCCCAAACCTGATTTTTGCCTGTCTAGCTCCATTGAATGCAGCTGATGGCAGAATTTGATTGAGATTTAATTGCAGGGTTTTTTTACAGAAGTGAGTAAAGCAGTAAATGATCAGAACTCAAAATTACAATTTAATTGTGTGAAGCACTGAAGAATTACGAAGAAGGGACAGTCCTGTCTGCAAAGAGCTGCCGTTTTATGTTTATGCCAGTATTTCTTCATGAGACTTACACAATCGTAATGTCATAGTTATGTACATGCCATTTAAACCTTTTTCTATTACATAAACAACAAATGTAGTACAAACAAATATGCTGCTTAATTTTTTAATTGTCCTTATAAAGGTCACCAGCTTCATATCCCACTGAGATTTCGACAATAATCGATGGATCCTTTGTGGAGGCATCTTTGTACCTTGTTAATTAGTAATTTAGAGTCTGAGCTTGCTTTTTAAAGCAGCTCCAGCTGGACACTGTAAATCATTGTCTAGAGCACAGTGTATGCTCAGTACAGAAACTGGCCAAACCACAAACTCTTTGCACCTTTTATACCAAAATCTGGTTGGTGGCGAGTACTTAAACACGTAAATACAGATCATTGCTCAAGCGGAGCTCTTCCATATCTGATGAATGGATTTAAATTGCTTTTCTCTCACAATTTGCCCAAGAGACTAATGCCTTCTCTTCAACCGAAGAATGCACAGAAGTGTTATGTCCACAGTGTGTGGACGTATGTGCATACATTCATACACCCATGTACCCGAACAGCCCCTTTAGGTTCAAAAAGTCTGCTGAAATTGTATCATACACCAGACAGCTTTTTTCCAAGGTATATAACATTGTGGATAACTTCTGGATTATAAGTGAGGTCCAATTTTCCTTTTAGCATTTGCATAGTTTTCCTTTCATTGTTAGTTTTTGCTTCTTTGAGTATTCTAGAGTAATTTCCATTTTTCTGGTGACAGGATGGTTATTGCCATTACCTTCATGCCTAATGGACCTCTCAAGCTAAATCTGCTTTTGACAGAAGAGGAAACTGCAGAATTTCCCCGTCCTTTTTAGCTGAAACACCAGCAAAAATCAAACTCAAGATGAAGAAAATTATATAGTTAAGAGCAGATTAATCCAGATTTTAGTCTGTAATGCTGAACAAACCCGATGCAGGTCCGTAAACTCCAGTTGGGCTAAAGAATCATACCTGTAACTTTGCTATCGATTGATATACTTTTAGGTTATTTTTTATAGTCCTTCCAACGTCATTCTTACAGTTATTGTACAGCACAGACAATAAGCCTTTCTAGAAAGACTAATGGAGTTGGCAAATTAGGATCGTCATCATTTTAATGGCTGATACGTAACTGCTAATCTTTCTGTTCCATTCCGTGGCTTGCCTGATGTTGGGAGCCGATCAAACTGTTGCATGCAATGTCTGCTCAGATGAGTCACGTGGAAAGGACTCACGTAGCAGAATAAAACTTCTCAAAACGGTACTTAGACTTGCTATACCTTTGTGTTAGTTTAATATAGAGATACAGAGATACACTCTTAATTAGTTTAAGTCAGCAAATATGAGACAAGTTATTTACAATTTTCAACAATAAGCATCTTAGGAAGATGATAGTAACAGCTAGCAGCCACATTTTCTAATTAATAGATATTTGTATTTTTGATACTCTCATATGAAAGGCAAATTTGTAAACATTACTAATATTTATTCCACAAATACTTGTCTCATTTTTATTTCCCCCTGCTGTGATCTGCAAGTGCTAATCATTTGGGCCCCTTTGGAGCAAAGGTACTTACTAAGTTGTGTTAGATATAGCAGGAACTCGATATTCAAACAAATTCTTTTGAAAAAACCTCTTGGTCAGTCTAATTTTATGAGAGAGCTGCATGCATGCCTTTCAACAGTGAGGAGTTAATTTGCAAAGGCAAGCTAAAGAATATATTCTGACTATTTTCTCAGTTGGTTATGGGGGACTCCTCTTCTTCCTTTTTTTTCTAAATCATTCTTTTCTGTTCTGCCCAGAATATTTCATGATTATGCTACACAGGCACATGCACACCTCCATATTTCAAAAGAAGAAAAAATAACAGATAATTCATTTTTTAACATTGCTTGCGTTTGCTGGAACACGTATTGCTTCCACAAAGAGTTAGGCCATCACTGTATTTACTGATGCAGCCCCTTATTTTTAGGCAGCTTCCTGCCTTGCAGGATAAAGTTTTCATATAGGTGCTTAAGGCTACAGGATACAACGCACGAGGAGAGTTCATCACAACAACTGAGTGATCAGCCAGTAGATCTAACCTAGGAGAAAAGTCCTGTGAGTGATGCTGATGAGTGAGAGAGCTGAGTCCTCACTCCTCACCTTTTGGGAGAACATCTTCAAGGCCCTTTTTGGAGGGATGCACGCGGTCTTTCCTTTTGAAGTGATTCCCCTGTGCAGAAGTAATAGCATGTTCACTAAGCCAGAGAGGGTGTTTGTTTTTGCGCCTGTTTGTTTGCACATCGGAGGATGGTGTTTGGAAAGAGCTGAAACATTCTCTCCGCTCCAGTCCAACAAATGCATAAATATTTTTGTGTAAGGTAGCTACTGGAAAACAGACTGAAACTGGAATCCTGGATCTGCAACCCCTCTGTGAGGTGAGGACAGGCTGCACTCAGCTAGGTAGTTTCTTCACTCTGCTTCTGCCCAATAAATAATTATTGCGTGCAAAGCTAAAGTACTGTAATAGAAAAGATTGAGAGCAGGTTCTCAAAATTCTTTTTCTTTGCCAAGGAGAACCCTGTCTATAATAAATCTATTTAAACATAAGGTAGCTTTGAAGTAGGCTGGCATTGCTATTTGATCTTGAAGCTTTTCTTAATAAAAAACTCAACTTGAAAATTGGTCAGCATAGAAGGGGTTTTTTTCCCTTATTTTTTCCCTCTTGAGGAATATTTAAACAATTCCAATTTTCTTCCTGTGCTGATAATGTTATTTAAATTATTAGTAATCAAATAGTGATTGCAAGCAGTCAGCAATAATCTAAAAGATGTTTGACAAATGCTTTGGTTTATGGCATAATCTTCCAAGGGATTTGACGGGAAACTCATTGCTTGGGCCATTATATCCTGAATTAAACAAAGTGCAATGAATTACGTGTTACTGTCACCTCGCTATGATTTGTCAGTAGTGGTAGCAGGCCTTTTTTCTTTAAGGACTCTAAAGGAACAAACCACAGTGAAAAGAAGCATCTACACCTTGAACTGTGAGGTTCTCTGGGGGCCGGTTTGGATTAACACGGTTCCTGGTGTAGGTGGCTGCTGGCCCTTTGGCTCCTGGATTCCCAGGTGACCCAATCCCTTTTGATATATCGGTTTTGCTCCAAGCGAGCGCACGGCCTCGGAAGGTACGTGTCAACCTGCTCCCACTGTGCAGGATCCTCAAAAAGTGATGCCGAGTCGGCGTGAGAGCCTACACAGAAATATTTTCTGCTTTCTGCAAGAGTGAGTCTTTTGTGAAAAAGCAGTAGGTGTAACCATTGGAAGCGCACATGAATAATGTTAAAGGTGAGTTTTGGGTAGGTTGTAGTTCTAAAAATGGGTTGATTCTTCCTGAAACATGAGCACGGAACAGAAAGCATTCTTGGAAGATGTTTTTATTTTCCTGTTAGTGGGAGTGGGTGGTGGGGCAGAGCGGTTCCTCATAGACCTCTGCCAAAGAGTTTAATGTTTTGCATCCTATAAATATGTTTTCTTAAAGAACAATACTATAAAAACAAAACTATTCCATGGAGAGTCAGCAGCAGAAATCCTAGTGTTCTCTGCTGAATATGAAGCTATTCTCCTTCTAAGATGTTCCACTGAAGTTAAGGTAGAAGAGGTCTTGAACATCCCGTGGGTTCTGTCTGTTTCCACTAGAAATTTTATTTGCTTTCTGACCGTAGATACAAACTCAGCAGTGGGAATAACAGCTGCTTTAAAATTTTCTTTTGGGGAAATTGCTTGACTTCAGAAGCACCTTAGAAGGTTGCAAAGGTATTGCTGGCCAGCAGGCACAAAATAATTTGATATAATACTGAGCTCTAAGTTGCTGTTGGAAACTAACAGGATAATGAGTCAGTTTCAGAAAAAAATAGGTTCATTATTTTTTAATTGGGCTGCTTTTCAAGAAATCCAGGGGCTGCTCATCAAAATGCAAGAGGTGTTCCAAATATCATAAAGTTTAAGGAAATTAAGTTCTGATGAATGCTATATACCTGACATGATGAATGTGTCAATTGTACACTGCTGACCTTCACTAGTGAGTTTTCCTACATCTTCAGATGTCTTCTCATGTGAAAAACAACACAAACATCAATTTAAGCAGTATATAAATATGAACTGAAGTAAGTGCTTAACATGAAATTTAACAAGACCAAAAACATTTTGGCAAGATTATTTCAGGGAACAGTTAAAATAAATGAGAACTGCTTTCCTTTGTGATTAACAGCATTATATTCTCATTCATTAAGGACATAATATTCATTCAGGACTTACACAGCAGTTTTCAGAGGAGCTTCGTAACAACAAAATGAGAAAAGCTATAAAAGACATAAAACTAATAATATATTTGATTTTCAGAGAAGGCAGGATACAGAGTGGGCTAGGAGGACTGGGGTACGTCTACATTCAGCTTGCTGCAGAACTGCGATGTAGGCAGATGTGGGAACTAAAGAAGCATTTCTCGTGCAGTTACATAGATATAACCGTGACTGAGGAGGTGGATGTTTGGTGGAATGCTGATGGGTGGACTTAAAAGGCCTTCTGAGATTGTTTTTTCGCTTTCACTTTAAGTATGAATTCCCTCTTTATTGCCATCAATCTCAAAAATAAAACTGGAATCAAACCTCCCTTGCTAAGAATTTTGTAGTCATTTGATAGGAGCTTAGTTAATACTAAACTCAAAAAATGAACATGACGCGTTTATCACCTATCTTTGGCTATGTGTTCCTGAGTGACTAACAACTGCATCAGTCCCTTCCCTCAGTCTCCTCCCTTTCCCTTCCTTAAACATCCCATAAGTTTTCGAGATCTCCACAGCCCCCGTAGCACAAATCAAAAAATCAGACACAATCTCAAAATGCTCTTCCCTCTGCACCCATCCTATAAGAAGTCCTTTACTTCTGTAGGCAGTTACCCTGTTTCCTGTGCACAGCGTTCTGGGGAGAGAGTTTCTTTCCTTGACTTATTTTTGGTTTCCTATTAGATACAACAGGCTCACCAGCTGATGATTCTACTCGGGCAGTCATAGGAGTAGCCGACTCAGTGTCCTCTCTGGTTTTCACTGACTAGGTGACTAGAGTTCCTTCACCTATATTGTTTCCCTGGTCCTTGCCAAGATTTTGTATTTAATTTGTGTTGCTTTTATTATAAAGATAACCTGACAGTAAATATTCAGTAGCTTCACTCCATGCTGGTTTTTTTCCAGTTGCTCAGTCTTTTACTTTTTTTTTTTTTAAAACGTGTCTTAATATTCTGCTGCTTCAACTCCAAACTGTAGTTTTATCTGCGCATTACTCCAAAAGAGGTATCATTGAGTGTGGTCTTCTTAAATTCATGATTTAGCCTCCTTTCAGTGCTGTCAGCCTCTGTTGGGAGTACTTTTTTACCTTGTCAGGCACAAGTTTGGTTTTATCTGTATTTCAGGAATCATCTCTTCATATGAGAACATGATCTGTCATTGCAGTTTTTCCTGACTGATGGATACGCTGCTGGTTTTACTGAAGTCTACGTCAAAACTCTGTTGGGTTTTAGTAGGGCTGGGACTTCTTTCTTTGCCCAGAATTTTCTTTCCTGGACTGCTTGTTTTAGAAGATTTTAGTTGTTTGCTCAATAGTTAAACCAATATGCAAGAAACTTTTTGTTCTTGGGAATACGGAGGGAAGAGGAGTCCCTTCAGTCTTTGTGAAGGAACAAAGTGTTGAGGAGCAAAAGCATGAGGCACACAAGTTTGCTTCTGCAGAGCTATGTGAACATAGAGGAACACAGTCCAAGTCCAGCAATATCTGCAGGAACAAAACAAGCAGTAACTAAAGTAATCTTTTGTAACTTTATGTGTGTGTGTGTGTTACTATAGCAGTTTTGCTTAAATTTTTACAGCACCAGAATCTTGTTTACCAACTCTGATTTTATCACCCCTCTATACTTAGTCCCTGAATTTTATTCTTAGACCATGACACTTAAAACCAGTAAGTTCCCGTCCTTTGTCAAAAGGGATCTGAAAAGCCGTGCAGCCCACTTGCAAATGATGTGGAGTGGCCCATGTAGGGATGTCCCACCTGGCCTGCAGCTCGGGAGCCCCAGGCTGGCTGACCTGGCACGCATACATACATAAATGTGCTTCTGAACTTCACAGAATGTCAGGAATTTAGCCTTAAGAATGCCCTTAACCACTCCTGGGCAGAGTATCTTTGCTTAGGTTGAATAATAGCACATCTCGCCTGCCTTATGGGGTAGTTTGAAGCTGTGTGGAGAATAATGCTGTGGGAAGTAGAAGAGGGTGTTGGGATCGGTCTGAATTTGGGTAGGACATCAAATGAAGATGTTAGGAATGAGAAGTTTATTACATTTTTTTCCTCGCGTTTGAAGGAGGGAGAAGTATTGATAGCAAACAGCAGTACAGATGTATTTTTACTTCTCGATCATCAGCACTTTGGGAAGAATATAGACGAAGGACAAAACAAGAAAAAAGCAGTAGCGAGACAGAAGGGGCGGGATGTGTTGAAAAGGCACTGTCTTTGTCGTCCTGCTGTAGTCAGAAAAGTCAAAATCCACTTCAGAATACAGGAATAAAAAATGACAGCCTGCTAGACTGAAGCCTGACAAAATTGCCGTGAAAATAGGCTAGCTCCAAGCAAAACACTGCTTATCTACCGTTTACCATGATGTTGACTTTTAAGATAAAAAGTACGATACTGTATTTGGGGAGTGGAAAATTAATTTTTTCATTAGCACGGCAATTTTTAATGCCATTATTTCACAATTACTCCACCAAGTTTGGAGCAGACACGTCTAGCATTGCCAGCAGCTTTTTCATCCTGTTGAATAACACTGAAACATAATCAGCGTAATCAAATCCAAACGTAAAATTAATATGAAATTGCCAAAGCTTTGGCTTTTTATGTTTCAAAAAAACACATGAGCTTTGAAAAAAGCTTCATTTAAAAAAAAAAAGAAGTATAAACGCTCTCTTTTTATTACCAAAAGGAAAAAGTGGAGTTTTTGACCCAAAGGAGACAATTTCAGAATAATGCATGAAATAAGCCGTAGCTACCTAAAGGTGTGCAACACTAAAGGCAGATGCAACCTCAGTCTAAATCAGGACTGTGCAAGCACATAGTATGTGGCACCCCAGGGCTAACTGATCTGCTTACTGCTACTTTAATCTCCTCTCCTGGCTTGCACATGGCCAACAGGCGTGAACTTTATTTGTTGACATTTTTTATGTTAACTGTGTTTTTAGTAACAGAGAATAAATCCAAATTTTGGGAGACAAACACCAAAACAGTTTTTTTAATTGTGTAAAAAAAAAAAAAGAGAATTTAACATGGTAGCATACTGTGATTATAACCTGAACCCATGTGATGTGAAAAGTATTGCATCAGCAAAATTATTCTTAGGTTATATTCTGGGGTTAACATTAAATCGCGGTGGTATTCCCCACCACATTGTTTACCTGTGACTAATTTGCCTTTATAATCATGATATAAAAAATACATGGTCAAGGTTCAGCTATTTTACTAACTCAGGTAGGCAGAACAGCCTGGAGTTCTGCTTTTTGGCATCATGCTATATATCTGTAGAGCAAGGAAACAGTTTATTTAAAAATGAAAAATCCACTTACTCATTCCTCGCAGAAAGTTGGTAGTTATTGCTGATTCAGACTTTTGGCACAAACGGTACATATACACATACTGAACCGGGTACTGTGATCACTGTTGTTTAAAACTATTTCTTACACTACAATTCATGAGCAGATATTGGTAGAAAAAGCTTTACTCTGAACAGAAAAAGAGATGGAAAAAAAATAGGAGAGGGAAGTCTGTGAATTGGACTGAGATGATGGCTGAATTTGTGATTTCTGTGTGATGCTAGGGACAAGTAAAAGAGGTGGATCCAAAGAGAAGTATACTTGGAAGCCCACTGGCAACAGGGTCAAAAGGAAAGCAGGTGGGAAATAAAGAGGATGGGGAAGGAGAGGAGCGCGCTCCATGACAACGTACAGCATCACGTGGAGGGAAGCGGAGGTGAAGGAGGTGGCATGTGGTACCTTCCCTTCAGATGTGAGGCTTTAATTTGTTTTTGCTTGGTTTGCACATGAATTCTGTAGAATCGTGTTTGCTCAGGCAAATCTCATCAGGCACAAGTGCTCGTTGGAGTATTTCTGACAGTATTCCTAGTCTCTGAACTTTATAGTTGTGATTAGTTCCTTCAACAAATCTTCTATGCAGTTGCTTTGATTCTCATAATTAATCACTCTCACTCAATCAAGTACATTTTTCAAAGACTGAAATTGTTAAATGTAAATTGTTCATGATCCCATAAAGAAAAGGCAATTTTAGAGGTTTTGATTCTCAATATATGTTTCTGCTATGAAGAGAACATGTCTACCTGAAAAAGAACAAAGCCATGTTCCAAGATACTCCCCATTTAAGGCTACGTTAGGGGATTTTTTTTTAATACATTCTTAATGTGTTAAGATGCCAGTCAGTTTCCAAATACTTGCAAAATCCTGGAATTGATTTATTAAAGATGGAATTCTGTATCGTATTTGTGAGGTGCATATGTATATATGTATAGCTCTGTATAGGTGGTTAAAGCAAAGCTGTTAATTTGCTAACATTTGTGAAACAACATTTTTTTACTATGCATGTGATATCAGAGGGACTCAGCATATGAAATGATGTGTGATACTAGCAAACAGAAAAGCAAGCAAAGTGAAAGGTGGTGTTCCACCTGGAAATGAAGGCTGGAGTGGAGGCTGTATTACAAATGTTCTATTGCATGCCAGTCCTATAGTCCACTTACGCAGGACCTATGCTTATGCAGACCTCCTAAATTGGAACTTAAAAGGACTTTATGTAGAATTTAGATACTAAAATCTTAGAGAGCAGTTGAGGCGGCGTCTTCTCAAGAACCCCATGACCTCTGTAAAAACATAAAAAACAGTCCCCCCACCCCAAACAATTGCATTGTCTGTTTTGGGGCAGAAACTTCAACTTGCTAGCCATTAGGCTACTGAGACAGAGGAGTGCTATTCTCCTGTGTATGTTTATCACCCGAAAAGAAGTGTTTGGCACTTTGAATCCCAACTGGATTTAGGCATCTGCTTAATCAGGTTTATGAGCCCTCCTGTGCCTGGTGTTTCGGCGTATGGATATCCTGTGGTTTCCCTTGGAAGTATATAGGTTTCTGTGATCTGTATGTTTTCTCTTTTCTTTTTATAGTACATGAAAAGAAAATATAAATTATACGTCTTTTTTTCTTTTGCAGTTACTTGTAGTCAGTGGAGAAGGGAAGACTTCTAATTAAGATGTTCTGCATCATTCCCTGGAAGCATTCAGAGAATGTACCTGCCTTAGCATTTCAGTATGAATTAGGAATGTGCTTTTGAAGTGAAGTTCCCCATTGTCTCTACTTGCTGTGCTTGGATTCACATCACAGAGCGGTCTTGGAGAACACAAGATGGACTTTGTTTTTGGATAACCAGAACACGTTCTCCGGCTGTTACCGGATATTCAAATCCACAGGCCCAGATCAGAATAGGTCCAAAGCCTTTCATATGTGTACTGTGGATGTCAGGTTCTCATCACCAGTGTTTTACCCTAAGGATTTGCTCCTATTGCACTGCACTGCTTGCTGATGTAGATACAAGCACAGATTTCTTCAAAGCTTTCTCTCTTTTAGCTACAGGGCAAGTCTGGGTCCTCAGCACAGGTGGTCTGAATCACTCTGCTGCAGTGAGTTGCCTAAATTTGAGGCATTGAAACATTCACATTAGCTGTCTAAAAGTAGGTGATATAAATACAGTTCACAGTGTTCATATCATAAAATAGAGCAAGGCAGTGCAGGCAGCAGCTCTGTATCGCTTCTCACTTCAGTCCCCTTCAGCGGGTTATTCTCGCTGGGGGAGAATGCGATGGGGATCGCACCCCATCTGTGCTAATCCAGGTCTTGACTGTTGTTTCAGAGAGAAATGATAATGTTACAAAAAACATGAATCAATAGAAAACAGGCAAAAAAAAACCCCTGGTTTTTTTGAGACACACCCTTCTCCACTCTTGCATTCAGCTGTTCGTAATCACTTGGCTAGCGTGAAACAAATAATTTGATCTTGTACTAGGACTATTAACTAAAACATCTAAATTGTTACTAGCGTTAATTCCTGTTTCCTAGCTTGTTCTCTCGAAAGCTATTTGGTAAATCTTGTTTCACTGTCAGTTTGGATATCGTTCCTCCCTCCCAGAAATCACAGACCTCTCAATTCATTGAAAGAATGGTTTACCAGTACACATTTCTCATGTCAAGGCCATAATAAATCAAGTGCAGAATGGTACAGGCTTTAGTGGTGTACTTTTCTATAACTTACTGATTCTCGTAAGCATTTGTAGCATACATTTCTACTTGAAACACTTAAAAATACTACATTAGCTCATATGTAGGACAAAAAAAAAAAAGACAATATGCCAGCATATTATTAGAAATTTAGACTTGTATCATCAAGCATTAAAAATTTAGAGAATTAAGATTGTTGCAGGAGCTTCAGTTTAGCTCCCTTGTATGTATGAGTAACAATAGTTCTAGCAGTATAATCATGCACAAGTCCTCGTACACGATCAGTGGTGCTTATACAATTGATTATTTTCTTTGTCTTATACTAGATTTTACTGAAATTTTGTTCTGAAGACAAGACTATAAATATTATCATAGCCTCTTCTGTTATAACTACCGTATCTGGAAACTTAATTAAACCCCTTTATTTTCACAATACTTTCTGAGATGTTATTTTCCTTTTACAGGTGAGAATGAAACATATTTTTAAAGTTTCAGATGCTCAGCTTGTGTTGTAAGAGTACTTATCACTTTATATTTTCAGAGCATCACTAACACTGGTTTCAGCTGCAGTCCCTGAGTAGATGTTCTGCATATCAGGCTCCATTGTGTCTGGTTTTGGACACCGTAAAGTGATTAATGTAAATGGAGAATCATTTGTGGAAGTTTGGCTGAGATGCAGGAAACTATAGCAAGAAGAATGGTACAATGCAGTTCTCCATGGAAATGCTCTCGCCGTCATATTCATGAGATTATCCTTTCCCTAGCTGCAACTCCCATCTCCATTCACTAAACACTTCCCAAGTTTGGCAAAAAAAAAAGACTTTTGTCCTGCAGACTGAATAATACCCAATCTCGCTCATTCTAAAACCAGTTCAGTCCTGTACCATTCACCATTGTGATGCATATGCACGCGGGACAGAAGGTACGGTTTTATTCTATGAAAGTTTAATTTCCTAACTTTCATAATGATCTTTAAAGAGGACTCCTTAGATGCATATAAAAGTTACAGTGAGGGTGCCTGAATTCAGATTTTCTTATTGCCATGTAATCTTCCTGTACAAAATTCACTCCACATCTGTCTCCCTGCGGTCTTTGTTCTGCCCAAATCACATCTTGGTTCATTAAAAGAAAAGTCCTTTACAAACCCTTTGTATAGTGATAAATTTCCCTGATATTCATACAGTGGTAGCTTAGTGAGAATTGTATTAAAGTGGACAAGGAATATGATGACATTCATTGAAAAATGTGAGATGAGCTGCACATTTAAGTGTTTTGTGACTTTGATCGGTTGATAAAACTGGGAGATTTGCTTCAAATGTTACTCAAACAGCACCACTGGATACAGTATGGTAGTCTTGCTTTAGGAAGGTTAGGAGGAACCTTACAAGGACATTTTTTGGGGAAAAAATAAACAGATGGGGTACAATTTGATTCTTTTGAGCATCTGAGTGGGATTCAGGTCCGTACATGCAGGAAGAGGGTGGTTTGGGATTGGACTCACAGTTCCTCTTCTTTGTGAATCCTGTTCCGCTCCAAGACTGTTTGTCACTAGGGGACCAAGAGACAACTGAGAAAACAGATTTTGCAAGTGGAGCGGACTTGTCAGCAGTAAGGGTGGGGAAGGCACAGCTGAAGAACGAATGTTTGGTCTATGCCCGAGCTCTTCCAGGAGGGGAAAACCACAGTTTGTTCAGATCAAGTGGCAGCTGCTAAAGTACTGCTGTAAGCGTATTGAAGCGCCAGGTTCATATGGGACACAGACTTATTTTAAACACTCCACAAAAATGAGAACAATTCTTCAAAGTTGAAAGCTAAAGCATTCATTTATTTCAAATGTTTCTCTTAGAATGATTTACTTCTAGTAGACTACACTCTTAGTTTACTATTGAGTAGTTTATTATTGTTTCTGTTTCCTTCTGAGAGTTACTTCAGATATTGTACCGCAAAGTTCAGGACCTCCCTGAAAAGTCCACAAGAGAGAGAAGCCTGGCTTATCTCCTCCTCCTCTCTGGTTAGTGAGGTTACAGCTACGACTGAATTACACGAGATGAGCAAGTGGCAAGGTTTAGGAGACATACCATACTGTGGTACCCCTCATCCAATGCGTTTCACTTGGTACAAGCCTCTCCTGTGTTATCAGATTACCACTTTTCCCCTTTCACCCATCTGCCTTGAGAAGTTTTTTTCCTATTATTATTTCAGCCTTGTGAAGATTTTATTTCCATAGGTCTCAGGAACATTCTTCATTATGCTGAAGTTTGCAGCACGTAATGCAGCTTCTATCTGCAGCTCCATGACCTTGTACCAGCCAGCAGTATGGTGTCAGTAAGAGATGTCACTCACTGGCAACAAATGCTCCTCCTTCTCCATAATTTTACCTGTCTCCACAGCAACTGACAGCTCAGATGGATTTCCCAGAAGCAGATCTTTCGTGTTGAAGGCTTAATTTCAGGGCTTAATTTTAAATTCTAATTCTAAAATGCGTGCGCTGCCCACATCTAATTCCATTTGTGCCTTCCCTGTGTGCTGAAAAAATTTCATCTTCTCTCTTCTACCTCTCCTGTCTTCTGACATAATTGCAGTAGTTGGTGCCCCGGTAGATTTCAAGGAGCATACTAGAGGCAAGAACCCAAACAAACAAACAAAGCAAAACAAAATAAAAAAACCACCCTAATAGGTTTTTCTCTTATTTAACTTCCATCCTCAATCCCTACAATCACATATAACTGAATATAGACAGAGTCTGCATCATCATCCTGAAAAAGCAGGACTAAATGAGACAGAACTAGATGGTATACTCCAAGACACGCGTACAGCAGACAGTATTCCTAAAATAAATTCTAAATCTATCTGTTTTTTCAAATTAAAGTTTGTTAATCTATTTAATCTTTCCAGAGATTAGGTACAGAAGCTTTTCCTTATGTTGATTCATTGTGGTCTTCCTTCTCTATACCTTTGCTAAGTATACCATCCTTTTGAAATTGTTGTGCAGATGTTGTGCATCGTAAGGTTATATAGTAAATAATTTTCTGTTTTGGTCTTGTTTCCTGTTACTTAATAATTCCTAAAATTGCATTTGGTTTTTAACTGCTACTGGGCATCAAGAACAATAATCAACAGGTTTAAATTGATTATTAATACTAATGAAAGTTATAGGAGTCCATGATTGTTTATTTGCAGTTAGGGCTGTCCCTTCTTGCCTTGCATATGCGGTAGTTTGCAAATAGCCACTTTGAATTTCATCTGTCATTTTTTTGCCAAGTGACTCAGTATTGTGAGATCCTTGTACAGCTCTTCAAAGGCAGCTTTAATTCTTCCTGTTCTGGTTAATTTTTTATCATCAGACTTTCTTTTCACTCATCATCCTCTTTTCTTGAACGCTAAAAGATGAAGTTAAGTGGCACGAGAACCTGAGGGAGGTTGTTGGGAATACTGACCATTTATTTCTAACATGCTTCCTATCTGCTAACCAGTTATTAAGCCAGAAGAGACTCTTCCCTCTCCTCCCATGATAGTCAGGTCTAAGGCCCTTTGAAGGACATTATCAGAAGGAAGGCTTTTGGAAATCCAACTACTCTTTGTAAATCAGTTGCATCTTATACACACTTTGTTTATTCTTTCAGAGAACTAACAATTTGTGAGATATGGCTTTTCTTGTTATAATGCATTCAACAATTTTCTGTTAATTTGATTCGTTAGACAAACTTTGATACATCTGATACAGAGGCTGTGATTCCTCTTTTGGTGTTTCTTAAATCCTGAGGGAGATAAAAAACCCCCTCTGTTCCAGCTGCAGCCTTCTGGCACAGAATTTGATTTAACTGACAAAACCGGGTCTGTTATGTGCTTTCCCGTGTTCTAGACTAGTTTGGAGTGCCATGCAAGTTATAGGAAAGAGAGAACCTGAAGAACTATGAAACCACTGTTTTGTGGACTAACTGAGCATTACCAGAGGTCTCACACTGCAAAGAGAAATTCTTCATTCAGAGCTGTCTTAGTTCAAAGGGGAAACTGAACTGATCCTAATCGGGAGTCCTAGAAAGGCATAAGCAATGCAACTCTATAGAAAACCCAGAACCATGCACTAATTGCAATGATAAATAAACAGAAACACAGTTTTTAGAAGACCAGTAAGAAGGACGTGTTGTGGTTACCTGAGTTAGCACAAAAGCAGTAAGTGAAGTTGCTATACTGTGTTATAAGCATATTCAAAGAAAAACCTATTTCCTAGAAGTGCCAACGTTATGTTCTTTCTTAGGGTTACTTCTTTTATTTCAGACCAGAAAAGTTCAGTCCTTGGAACATTATTCTTACAGACCCATGAAGATCAGCGAGAGAGAGAGCTTTCCAGAGATACCACTGTAAGGAGGTCAGTTTGACTAGAGAAGTGTGTGGTTTAACCCCAACTGGCAACTAAGCACCACCCAGCCGCTCGCTCACTCCCCCCCGGTGGGATGGCGGAGAGAATCGGAAGAGTAAAAGTGAGCAAGCAAAGCAAAACAAGGAATTCATTCACTACTTCCCATTGGCAGGCAGGTGTTCAGCCATCCCCAGGAAAGCAGGGCTCCATCGCGCGTAACGGTTACTTGGGAAGACAAACGCCATCACTCCGAATGTCCCTCCCTTCCTCCTTCTTCCCCCAGCTTTATATACTGAGCATGATGTCATCTGGTATGGGATATCCCTTTGGTCAGTTGGGGTCAGCTGTCCCAGCTGTGTCCCCTCCCAACTTCTTGTGCACCCCCAGCCTACTCATTGGTGGGGCAGTGTGAGGAGCAGAAGAGGCCTTGACTGTGTGTAAGCACTGCTCAGCAATAACAAAAACATCTCTGTGTTATCAACACCGTTTTCAGCACAAATCCAAAACTAGCTACTATGAAGAAAATTAACTTTATCCCAGCCAAAACCAGCACAAGAAGTATAACTGCAGTCTTCAAGCAAACATCTTTTTTGAAGCTAGAAGCACTTGCCGATAAGACATGGGATCGCATTATTAATTCAGGCGAGTACTTGTTATAACTCACGTAGTATTCATTTTCAAAATAAATAAAAATAGCATTCTTCCTTTCAGGTAAGCATCAGAGCTTTTATAACGGCACTATCAATCTGAGGCAGAGAAGTCATGACTTCTACTTTGAGATCTATGGGAATGAATGCATGGCTATCAGTACATAAATTTACCATTTCTGCCATTGGTTATACAAAGTAGAGGAAAATAGAAATTATATATAATATGTAAGGTTTGTTTTGAATTTCCATATTTAGAGTATGATCTTTTCTTCCAAGCAAGATAGATGTTTCCAAGCTCGTAACTGTGAAAAATTGCACAGTAGTTGATTTATGGACCTTAGTGCTATGAAAGGTAGAAAAGTGTAACCGTGCTTACCTGGAGGTTTCCTTTCTTCAGCGATAAAAGTCCTCAGATCAGAATATTCTAGAAATGCTGTGTAGAAATACAGAGATTTAATTTACAGTGAATTCTTATGCTCTGTAGTACTAGAATTTTTTTTTTTTCCTTTTTCCTCAGTTCGTTTATTTGAAACAGTCTGTTACTTAGAAATGTAACATTGAATTAGCTTGGTTGTGAAAGTTTGCTCATAGGGACTGAAACTTCAGGGAATGAGATGGGGTATCACTTGTTTGATTTTGCCCTCTTGTTGCAAGCAACAAATCTGTGCCAGTCTTAACAGACTTGTGATCTTTGTAAGAAAGGGAAATTTCAACAGTTTACTGTGACTTAAGGTCACAAGAATGGGGATTTCTATTCTTTAACCCGTTTACTGAAAAAAACCTCTGGTATATATGAGGACCATTAAGTAGCCCTAGAATATTCTTTTTTTTTTTTTTTAAGTGGCTGAAATATTGGCACTAGAAGACATATGAAACTTTAAAACATTCTTACATCTGCTTTCTCTGTTGCCATTTCCCCTAACCCCAGGCCCGTAACTCAGCTGAGGCATTTCATTACAATATCCAATTATGGTGTGTTTGGGTTGTTGAAGTTTTTATGATATGGTTTGCATATATGGTATTTTTTTCCTTGGACTTTCACCTCCTATCCTCACCCCATAATGCAATATGTTAAGCTGTGGGTTTTGTTAGCCAACATTAATGGTAGCCTGCTTTCAGTGTGTTTTTTGTGACCACATTTGAAGCGCCAATAAAAAGTTATGAGTCCCACAAGATGAGGACATAAAAGATGCAAAATTCAATCCTCTACCTCATAGTCTTTTAACCACAATATTATTTGAATCAAGGACACTATCATTATGTGCCATAAACCCCAGTATTTTTAAGGAGTGTTTCCCAAAGTAATTCTGACAGATGGGAGAGACGAAATCTTTTCACCTGGTCATCACCTACCAGGGGTTTTTAAATACCTATATATGTTGTAAGAAAATAGTAAAAATGGGACTTATCACTGTAGATACTAACACAACTAACATGGTGATCTGGGGTCTAGATGAGCCCTCCTCAGGAGTATTTCAGTACAAACCATTTGAAAAACGACCATGCTTACCAGAGGCTACTGAAAAGCGATAGCTGTGCCTTGCCTGTATCGTAGTACAACAGTCAGGAATGGGTCTTAGGCTAACCCAGAAAGGTTATCTTGAAGGATGCTAGTTAAGGCAGTTTAAAATACTCTTGGAGCAAGATGCTAATTAAAGCACTGTGGACTGTTGTAGAATCGGTGCTTCAGCTCAGTACATAGCCCTCTATTTTTATTTTTTTCAATATAAATGTTAGATCCCAAATATTTAGAGAACACTACTGGGTGATTCAGTGGCCCTCATGTCCTTTCCCAAGGTGTCAGCGCTGAAAAATACCCTCCTTGCTCAACATTGTGATAATGCTCCCCCTCTCCCCCTGTGACAGGTAGCTGAGCCCTCCCTCCTGGGGAGGAAGTCAGTCTCTGGGTTTGTTTTCTGTGGGAACCAGTATTAACTCTTCCCTTGCAGTCTCTTCTTTATCAGGTTTCTTTTCTGCCTGCCAGTAAATATAACCCTGATCCAACCAGCATCCAGCCAGCCCATTTCCAATGAGACTTCTCTCAGCTTAGTCCTCAGCAACTTCTTTAACGTCAGCTTCCGACGACAGCTTTGTGCCTTGTTTGTAGCCTAAAATCACTCTCCAGGCGCTGTGGAAGAGTTACCCTCATTTCCCCCGTATTTTTAGGGTAAAGGGGGTCTTGGCATGGGACCAGATATCCCTAGTGAGTGGAAGCTACACACTCACCCCCAACTTGTAGGGTCTTGGGACCACAAGATGGTCCTTGTATAAACACTTGTCCTGAACCAAAATATCCTAGCCCTAGCCATCAGGACCACATAACTCTATGATTAAGATGCTCCCAACCAGTCTCAGAGGCTTAGGCATAGGTATATATGTGTTTGCATATGAATAGATAGATATAGCTATATACACCTATATATCTAAGTATGTACATATACTATAGATATATACTTCATCAAAGGATAACGTTTGCACCTGGGATGCCTCTGCCCACAGATCAAACGCATTAGGAAGGTCCCCCTCACCAGGCTGAGGAAATAAATGGCTACGAACCTGTTTTTAAAGGTAGGGAAGATGTCCAAGAAATTCCTTATTCTTTCCTGGACCCTCTTTTCCCTAACTAAACTTCCTTACATAGGGGGCTAGTCTGCCTCTTTGTCTGATGCAGGTCCCTTGCAGCTCCTTTAGCAGGCCGTCACGGTTCCTTGCCGATTCCCAAAACCTGCAAACGGTTTGCCGTAGGATCCAAGCTGGCTGTTTCCCAAACTTCTTTGAGGGACGCATGTGCACCGCTGCACTGACCATTGCTGAAAGCAAGCTAACTGTGAAGACTGGGTCTTCCTCAGTAATGAAATTACCAGTTTTCAAGTATATAAATTCTTTGAGAAAAATGGTTTTAAGCTGCAGTGTTTTTGTGAGTAACATAATGCTTACACGTGATAGGGACTGTGCAGGCAGAGTGAATTTAGCTGATGTGGTGGTGGTGTGGTTTAACCTGGCAGGCAGCTAAACACCACACGGCCGTTGGCTCACCCCCCCGCCTCCCCGGGATGGGGGAGAGAATCAGAAAAAAAAAAAGTAAAATTCATGGGTTGAGATAAAGACAGTTTAAAAGGACAGAAAAGGAAGGGAAAATAATAATGATGAAAGACTATACAAAACAAGTGATGCACAATGCAATTGCTCACCACCCGCCAACTGATGCCCAGCCAGTTCCCGAGCAGTGATCACTGCCCCCCGGCCAACTCCCCCCAGTTTATGTACTGAGCATGACGTCACACGGTATGGAATGTCCCTTTGGCCAGTTTGGGTCAGCTGTCCTGGCTGTGCCCCCTCCCAGCTTCTTGTGCACCTCCAGCCTTCTCAGTCGGTAGAGTATGGGAAGCTGAAAAGTCCTTGACTGGTGTAAGCACTACCTAGCAACAACTAAAACATCGGTGTGTTATCAACATTGTTCTCATCCTAAATCCAAAACACAGCACTGTACCAGCTACTAGGAAGAAAATTAACTCTATTCCAGCTGAAACCAGGACAGTTGTGCTCTCAGTGGAGCAGCATGGATGCTACAGCTGGTGACTACAGAAAAGTGTGAGATCAAGTGAAATGTTTGAGGTCCAGTAATGGGACTGAGGTCAGAAAAGTTAAATCTAGTTAGACCATTTATTATGTTGCTTGCTAAAAGGCTGGACAGGATTTAAAATTCTTGGGTGGGGAAAAAAAAAGCTGTGCATGTCTCAGAATTTTATTAGTTTGTTTTGTTTTAATCCTTCTGTCATACACTTGCTTAGTTTTCAAGTATGCTCTCTACTGCTATGCAATGTGCCGGAGAGTTTTTCCTCGCTATTGCCAGGAAACCATTGGAAAATGCTTCTTCCTTTCCTGTTGTTTGTTGTGCTGATTCTTAAAATATCACATTCTGAAGAAATATATTTGTTATTCCCTGGATGCCCTAGAAATTGTCCATTGTGGGGCTGGGCACTTTTAAGTGTTTCGGTACCTGTGTTTAAAGATTTGCCATGTATTTTCATCAGGAATGTCTTCTTGTCTCTCAGGTCATCCAGGCAGTGTTCCCTAGGTAAGAACTAAATAGCATGTCTTTAAAATATAAATTTTCATTAATGGGACCTAAATACAGGACGATACAACAACAGAATTAAGATTGTGCTTAATAATAGCAATCTTCCTTGGCTGCTCCAGCCTCTCTGAAAGGTTTCATCTCTCTTGCTTTTCTGTCAAGACAGACTCTCCCTCTACTAATTGAAGCTTATCTGCAGACCCTTTTTAGTTTGCTTATGCTGAAGAAAACGTCTCCAGGAAAAAGCTAGCGCTTTCCTCCTCTGCCATCCCCGAGCTAGAATGCTCCCATCTGTTTACTCGTCGTGTAAGGAAGGCTCACTCTTTTTCCCTCTTTGCTGAGCACTTCTGGTGATGACTACCCCTGGCACTGAGGAAGAGGCGAAGGGATTATGTTACTTCCTCCCCACGGTCCTCAGAGTAATGCTTCAGTGGCTGCTTACTTTAAAGCGGTGAACAGAGCAGTGCCTGATGGAGACGTGCATACTTAATTCGTATGAGAACCATTCCTAAGAAGACTTATAAGGATTTGTCTGGGATCAACGGATTTTATAATATGCCTCTCATTTACAGAAGAGTGAATTTTGTGCCTTTTCTTTTGTATTAGAAATATAATGACTCAACAGGTGTTTCAAGCTTTGGGCATAACGTGATTTTTTTTTTTTAGGACACTTGGAATATATAGCTTTAGCTTTTATTGTATCTTAGACAACAAAATGCTAAAGCAAGTGGAAAATCTCAGACTGAAAAAAATAAAACAGAGTAATGTAACATCAAAAAAAAAGTCTGAAGCGCAAAAGGTGTAAAGATTTGTGCAATGTACGTAAATGCAGAAACATTTTTTAGTCTTGATAAACTATCAGTGATGCAGGTGTTGTAACTGCTGTTTTTCATATCTTATTTCTGAATATCGATAAATCATTTTAGCAATTGGGAACTCTCACCTTCAGCCACTGTTTTGTTCCTGTGTATTGCTTGAGAGAGATTGAGTAAATGAGGTTGTAAAAATTAGTCCATTTTTAGAATCACAGAATCATAGAATAGTTTGGGTTGGAAGAGACCTCTAAAGGTCATCTAGTCCAATCCCCGGGCCATGGGCAGGGACATCTTCAACTAGAGCAGGTTGCTCAGAGCCCCGTCCAGCCTGACCTTGAATGATTCCAGGGATGGGGCATTTTTGTGTGGCAACTCTTCAGAAACAGCAAGTCCACAATCACAAGAAGATGTGAGGGAGTCCTTCATCATTGATCCTACCAATTTAATTCATGTCATAATAAGCCATTTAGGAAACCCATCCCCTGTGTATTTATTTAGGTTAGGCAGATGCTGGTACAGTTCAGCTTATCACACTAGATTCAGAAGAACTGCATGACTGCTGTAAAGGTTTTTATTTCAGCCAGTGGGTCTCTAAATGGGAATGTCACCAGACAAGAAGTATTAAAACAACACAAAACAAAACAAACTTCCTTCTCCACCAACAAAAAACATCTAGGAACATAGATTTCTCACAAAATGGAAGTGATGATCTAATGGTAGTTCTTACAACAAGACAGGGGATAAAACATACCCTAGAGGTACGTTTAGATCCCTTTCAAAACCACTAGAGGATATATGTAATTTCAATAGTATTTTCTGCTATTGCTTGCTGTGAGTAGACTGCACTCCCTCTTCTAAATGGGAACAAACTCTGTCCCTTCATATACATGTGCAGTTCCCAACGAAAGTGATGGCTCTATATAAAGTGGTTTCTTAAAAAGGTTTTCAGCTCTTGAGAGGCTGAGAAAGAAATGGTTGATGTACCATCACTGGTGACCTAAAAGCTGTACTTTCAGGATGGAGTTTTCAAAAGCTCTTATTGAGGACCTCCTTAAAACTTCTGGGAACAACCAAAGATAATTCTATGCTGTTTTGAAAATCTGCCCTAAACATGTGAGCTCTCCAGGTGCTACATGAGAATGTGAATTAGGCTGTCCTGTCCCCAAGAAAAGCCCCTGTGACCACTACTGATACGCCCTTACTCTGTCACAGGGGCATTTCTGCGTTCTGCAAGCAGTGCAGAAATGGGAGTTGCCTAGCATCCAAGGACTGTCATAAAATTTAAAACCAGGGATTGAATTCACGTGGAATCAACTCCATTTTCCTTTATTTAGTTCAGTTGTCTGCTTCTGTCTAACAATAAAACGTGTTATTCCTTCATGAGAATGTATTTCCACTGTAATTCCTTTAATCAAATGGTACTAGATAGGTACTGATATAGGACAAAAACACTGCTAAATTAGACATTCAGGGTCACGCAGACATTCCAAAGAGCCCCGGACAAAAGTTGAAATTGTGGTCTTTTCTAAATTGGGTTTTGTTATTAGTGTCATCACACAAAGCTCACTGTGCCTACCCAAAATATTGCAAACTGTCTTTCCTGCTTCCTCAGCCTCATCTCCTGGGCAGCCCTGGGCTGTATTTATGAGATACCTTTTTTCTTTTTTTTTTTTTCTGTTTTAAACTTCTCAGTATCCTTTTTCAAACTTGAAGTGTGGTCATTGCTATAGAGACAGTGGAGTACATAGTGGAATGGTCACTTGTGGTTGGATTTAATAATAACTGGGAGGACAATGTGAGGCCCGTTTATAAATTATAACAGCTTGAAATGCATTGTATATAATAGCTTGGGAAATACAGCAGATGTATTGCCCAAGTTCAAGAGCAATTGATTAAAATACTATCAAGAGAGACATACTTATGAGAGCGCAGTAACTCTGAGTCGGTGCTTAAATTCTGTTTTCCTGACTGCTGGATCCAACTGTGGTCTCTCATTTTCTATAAGCATCATAAAAGCTACATGAATGTGTTGCTGTTTCTCCCAGCCTGATGCTCTGATCAGTGACACTAGGTTTTATCAAGATACAGATAATAAATGTGTTGCACAGTGAAAGGAGCAATCGGTAACTGTTGCATAGATTTTATAGAGGTGGCATCACTTTTGGTGAGGATCAGCTCATTCATTTCATTGCTAGACTACGCTTCCTGCTTATCTTTTAATTCCTTCTCATACTACCTGAAGTCTTTTATCTCCTGCATTCTATATTGGGTTTAAAATACTATATTAATAAGTATTTAAATATTTTATAAAAATATGAGCTTTATAGTTAATATTGTTCCCGCTGTTTCTGCTAGTTGACGTATATTGCTCGTTCTTTCTAGATCTGAGGACAGTCTAATGCTTAGGATTAGACACATGGGCTCCAGTGCTCAAACGGGGTCCACAAAATGCCCGGTTTTGTGGGGCATTTGTGGGGAGGTTCCCCGGAGCTCAGTAAACGTGTTGCTTAATCACGGGGAAAGTGTACTGGCTGTGGACTGCCCATCAGCACCCATCTCTCACCTATCCTTCTTTTCTAAATAAGGTCAAATAGAGCGTGCAGTGAGTTAAGTACGGTATCTTACAGACCTCAGTGTCTGTAAAAACCCTGTCTGCAGATTCCTCTTTCAGATGCCATTGTCAATGTCACTGCTTTTATATCCTTACCACCCCTGCAAGTATATATTTCATTCCAAGCCTTCTGTACTTTTCATGACTGCTAATTTTGTCTCTTTTATAATGTTGTTATGTCATCTGTTTCTTTGGATGGCCTTTTTAAGGAGGTTGGAAATAAAGTTGCCTTTGCAGTCATGAGAAGAATTAAAAAACAACCTAATAAAAATAAGATTTAGCTACGGAGTGCTGAGCATAGCCACTGACTACTCTTTAAATGCCAAGATTGGAAATTATGTTAGGCATCGCAGCTCTTTATCTCGTGCGTGAGAATAGTATAGGCTGCAAGGGTGAGAACCGGGTGCGAGACAGCGTAACTGCTGTGAGGCAAACAGGGAGTCGAGGGTTTCAAAGCTGCCTCCCGAGTGGTCTAGTTCCCTATGTTAAGCGATTGCTGAATAAATTTCATAAACAGTTATCACAGAAGGAACTGGAGCATACTTCTCTCTCACCTAGCTGCTCTGCCCTTGAAGCTACAGAATCATGCTCTTTGCTTTTTCTTTCTCTTCTTGACTAAGGAAAAGGCTGGAGGGGGCTCTTTCCCAGTGAGAATAACGTACAACCCACTTGTGAAGACACTTTCCAGGGAAGCTGGTCGTCGGGGATAAAGCTTCAGCTCTCCCACCTCAAAGAAGCACCGAATCAATTAGGCAAGCGTATATAGGGGAACTGGAAACATCAGATGGATTTTTACCGGTGCTGCCTGAAGGAAAAGTGATCCCAAGTACATTTTTGAAAGAAGGGGTTTCTTCTTCTTAGGAAAGATTCTTACCATGTGTATCTCTGCAGAGATCTAGAGAGGGGTAGCACTTAAGGTACACGGGGGTCTGCTTTGCTAATTGCTGGCTACTTCCAGGCTAGTTTCAGCACTGTTCTCTGAGGTTAATTGGCTCCTCCATCAGCCTGGATTACGTATCTACTTATGTGGTAATACTGTACAGTGTAAGGAGGTGTGCTGCCGATACCTGATTGCTTACTCAAGTCACATAGCCTGATGCTTTGCCTAACCTGCAGGGTAGTGGGAGACAGGGGCTTGAATTGCAGTAGACAAAGAAAGGGGCTGAACTGTCATCTCTTGAAAACATCCTGAGTATATCCTTGACACGCTGAATCGAGAGTTTGAATTTTTTTTTTTTGTTAATATTATTCTGGCTGAGATGTGTATCTGTGGCAAATCTAAGTCTACTGATGATAGGTGTGCTCTTCTTAGTTATTTTTTATGGATTACACTGAGATAGTCTGTTCTTGTCTCATGCCTGCAGACTACAAATTGAAAATAGGTTAAGCTACATTCAGCTGTTGAAAAACAGGGAAAGCTAGCAATTTGTGTTAGATTTTAAAAGTGTTGGTTAACACTACTTCGGAGGTGCTTGATCCTGGTCCGGTGTGTCATAAGAACATCTAATGAATTGATAGAAGGTAGGCAGGAGATTATCAACCTGATTTTTATGTTTGAATTCAGCTAAATGCAGACTTCTTAGTATTCCCAAACCTGGAGAAAAATCTGTGTATGTGCTAAGGGAAAATTTTAGGCACCTAGGAACTTTTCAAATAGTAAAAGTAGATTCCTTGAGTAAACTTTCATCTGAGTTCAAGTCTTCAGGATTACGTTCTTGAATATAGGCATCTCTGTTTTTACTGAGCCTACTTTAAGTGCCTGATTTCCTTCTTTACTTCCATCCCTGGAAACATTCAAGGTCAGGTTGGACGGGGCTCTGAGCAACCTGATCTAGTTGAAGATATCCCTCCCTGCCCACGGCAGGGGGGTTGGACTAGATGACCTTTAGAGGTCCCTTCCAACCCAAACTATGCTATGATTCTTTTAGTTTTTTCCATTTGGACCAACATGGATTAACCTTACTGCTGAACTAGGAAGGAGAATAGCTACCTTACTGTCTGACTGTCTGATCTGGCACCAAGTTTAATTGGGCAGCGGCAGCTCCTTGAATTAGCAAGTCCTACTGGCAGCACGCACCTGATTCCCAGCATGAGCAGGGGGGATGCAAGGGAAAAGATATCTGACGCTATGGACCAAAAAAAAAACCACGTTGCCGCAAAAATGAGTGAAAGCAAAGCTCATTTTTTTACTTTTTTTTTCTTTTTTTTTCTTGAGAATTAACAGGTAGGGATCAAACATCAGTTACATTTCAGGAACTGCTAGCTGAGAAATACTTTCTAGATTTTGAAATTTTTGGCTGAGAGCTTGGAATTTGTATCTTCTGTCTTGAGAAATCTTGGAACAGAACAGTCTTATTTATAGTAAATACTGGCAGAATATTGGACGTATAATGAAGAATTATGCTACTTCTTTGAGTAACAAATAACTTGTCATACCACTTCCCCTAGTCAATGCATGCATTTCAACAATGAATCAGTGAGTATTTGGTGGTATTTTCTGAAGTCTTTTTGAACCAGGCAAGGAGAAACTATGGCATAGGTAATTATGGCAGACCATCTCAAACTAATCACCAAAGAGCTGTAAAAATGGGTTTGGTAGGGGAATCCCTGTTCTTTAACCATTATGTTGCTGCTTGGCTGTGGAATGTAGGAAATGACAAGAAAATTATTTTCGGCTTTACATCATGTATCTGCATGAAAAAGTTGGGTCATTCAATATGTTTAGTTGGATGCAGCTAAAAAGTGAAGCTTACGATCGCCTGTATGTGTGTGTCTGTGTCTGTGTCTGTGTCTGTGTGTAGGACTTCTGAACCTGGTAAGATTGGAAAGGAATTTAAATGTATCTTAGTACATAACCTTAAAGGCTGTCCATCCTTGTACCATAGTAGCTGATAAACTCCGTATTCCATCTATTTATTCTTCTCTTTTGCTGCAATATGGATTTCATATGATTTTGGTTTTCATTTAAACCGTTCCTCTTTTTTGTTTTATTTTTTCCCTCACCAGCCTAGTATCTTGGATGTCTAGTTAAAAGAGAGAACCAGAACTGAAGAGGACCAGTTTCTTATGGATTTATGTCTCTTGGTTAATAATTGAACTATAGAGGTCTTCTTTTATCTCTGAATATGCATATATTCTGGTAATGGTATGCAGGCTGCCACACTTGACAGCAGAAATGGGCTGATAAGATTGTTAGCACCCTGCATGTTAATACTAGGATCCTGGTCTCTCTTCTCTCCAGCAGCTGCCGCTTTCAAAATTTATAAGAGCATAACTATCTTTGAGATTTCTATCTTCTCAGTCTCATTTGGTCGAAATTGGGCTACTTAGTTCAAAAATTACAAGGAGAGGACACACAGACTGTATTATATTGTTGCACAGCCTTGTTTCCATAGGAAACCAGGCTAAAAACAGCCTGATAAAAGTCAGCTTTATCTTCTGCCAAAAAAACCCCCCTCCCAATTTCTATGCTATAGACCCATAACGTAGTTGAGGATATTCTGAAGCAATTACTTTTAAGGAAGATAGTATCCCTAAGCACAGATCTGAAAATGCCAAATACTCACCTTCTGTTAGAAAGAAGCTTTTCACCTGAGCAGGTGTAGATAGGAGTCATTCAACTACGGAGAGCCTTCTCTGCCCATGCTTGTCTCCTGTGGATGAGGGTTGACGTCTTGTTCCATGCGTCCGTGAGGAGAAAAAGTAGATGAAGGAAGGGAGAAGGGGACTACAGAAGGGTAAAACGTTTCTTCCCTACCTGCCATTGAAGATCCAGTTAAGTCTTTTCCTCTGCCCGCCCGCTGCCTCTGTTCAAAGCTCCATTTCTCTACAGGTGTGCAGGGAACGTTATGAAACTAATTGGAAGTAAATTATGAAAGAAATTGGAGGTAGAACCTTCCAGTTGTATACTGCAGCAAGAAGAAGCCTTGCTTGTAGAATTTAACTGATGTATGGCAAAGTGAATGAAAGAATATTTGGCTAAATCGTAAAAGAACTATCAAAACCCAGCATCCTGTAGAGACACATGATTCAGAAAACAGGAACTTTTAAGAATCGTTTTACCTGAAAAGAATATTATACACAAAACACTATTGTTTAATAACACGACTACACACATCTCAGAAAATATTAAATTGTCAGGAAAAAAACCAAACCGCTATTTCAGTGATAAAAATGAAACTGAACTAAAAAGCAGTCAGAGTCTATTCACCAAGTAAAACTAAATCAATAAATAAGAATAGATTATCTTGAACAGTGCAAAATTTGAAGAATTTTGACTTGGCAGACTTGTCAGAAACTTGACTAAGTGTTTGCTAATTTATTCTGTATGCTAAAACATCTAACACATACGACAAGGGAAAATACGTCAGCTCTGGACTATTCATGAATTATTGAGCCTTTGGGGTAAGTACTGGTCACTCGAGTCTCTCATAAATAACATACATTGTATGTCCAGTACATAAAACAGGCAAGGTATACATATACCAGCTTATTACCTTCACAAATACGTGCAAACTAAAGACTTAGTCAATAGAAAGCATCTGTATATTTTTAGAAATCCAAATAATGATTGCTTATATAGTAATACATTCAGAAGTGTAAAGTTCTGGAAATGACCTAGTACATGTAACTGAAAACTCTCTTAAAATTGAATGCAGCCATAGATAATCCATCTCATTTGTATTAGACGCGCAGAATGCAGTAAGTTGTTTAAGGGTTAAGCATCAAGCCTTAAGTTAGTCACCTCAGCTCCCTTTGTATTCAGTGGAGGGAAGGGGGCATCTCCAGAGTGTGGTTCATCCCATGCTAAGCATGTGACTGGCATAAAAGTGGAGAAAAACAGAGAAAAGAGTTACTCTCATTCTGAAGATAAGGAGTGTTTAAAAAAAATTGTCATTGATCTTGAAGCGTGTCTTTCACCTTCAGAGCAGCACTTCAGGCACATGCTGATTTTTGTTGCGACATTTGCAGCATGTGACATGCAAGCGTGTTAAGACTTGTTCAGGCAATAGCCACTGTGCCAGGTGAGGATTTTTTTTTCTACAGCATTTTGCAAATGGACCAAGGTTATGATAAGACGCAGGTAGGATATATCTTTCCCTCCGGTTTGCTCAGAGATACTTTGATTGGCTTATTGAGTTCTAAAAATCCTTTTTTCTCTATTATTATTTAATCAGGCTTAGTACTAGCAAATATATTCAATAGCAGTTTTACCATCTAAGGAGCAGACTCTGATTGCAGATTCCCAGAGTAATGTATCCAAGATAAGATGTTATGACAACCGCCATTTTTATTTCATTGATTGAGGACAGTAATGAGGTCAAAATCATACATCTAAAACTGGTTCATTTAAGCCTCTAATGAGCTGTGTGATATGAAAGCTTTTTCATGTCTTATAGTATAGACACATACTGTGCAGTAGGAAAAATACAGAAAAGCAAAACATCTGAAAGAAGTGCATACTTTCTAAAGGCTACAGAAATAGCAAGATCATAGTAATATGTTTTGAATTTGTTAATCATTCTCATAACATGAAGGAAATTAATGGTTGATTAAGGAGTTGCAGTTGCAGTAACTTGAGGCTGCAGTGCCACGTTGGCTTGCAGCCAGAAATTACTTGCTGTCGTCACCAGAGGAAGGTGTGTGCACTGAAACACGTGTTTATGGAGTTTGTTGCTGCCCACAGGTTGCGCTGTGTATGGTCAGGGGTCCACTGTGTGGAGATGCAGATCAGGAGAGCGATGCTGATGAGAGTTGCAGTCTAATTTAAGATGCGATTGAAGAGGTAGGAAATGCTCCTAGAAGGACAACTGAGAGCAGGAGGCTTCCAGTACCAAGGGAACAAAGCCATGGAAACTAGCTCTGTGCAACAGTCTCATATGCATGTTTTTATTTGCTTATTTATCAGTGTTCTTATGCCATTTCAAATTATTTTTCAAAGTTTACTGTAAAATCATAGGCACTTCTTGTGTCCATTAAGAGACAAGCGTGTTCACATACCAAATCCATACGTATGTGACTTTTCAGGTATATCACTCGTCTTTTACAGGACTGCATTCCTTTGGTTTGCAGTTTCTAATGGGCTGGCATATGAGCTATTGATACTGTCATACATACACTTTAGACTGTAGTAGTTTGCAGTAGAACCACAGATGTGTGGTGCTGGCTTAAGATTATCTTAAAACAACCCTTCTTGTGGTACCTTGCTTCAAACCACTGAATCTATGGGGTGGAAAACAGTCTGTGCAATTAATCACAGCTAAAAGAGTTGCAATTCAGCTTTATTGTGTAGGATAAAACCAGAAAATATATTTTATAAAGACAAAGATACAATTTTTTTTTTTTTCTTCATTCTGCACTTATTCATGCAATATAATGGCTACCCAGGAAGCCTGGTCTACTAGTCCCAACATACTGATGGTTTCATTCATGTCTTCCAAATCCCATGAACAAGACAGAAATTAATTTTATTTAGTTGACGGTAGTTTATCTTAAAAATAAGTACTGAACTTCTAGTCTTAATAGCTGTAATAAGATTGATTAAAAAAAAACAACCCAAAATCCCCAGGCTTGAGATTTCTCAAAGTCATAACACTGTTAATGTCACATCCGCCCATGTTTGTCTATAATTAAAATTATTTAATATGTTTTTAAACATAGTATTTTATTCTTTATTATCTTATCTTCCTCTTACTGTTTCTCTCTGCCTTCTAAGGAGATCACAGTCTCCTTATCCAATGTTTTTTCCATCAGGTGGACCTGACATTTTTCTTTCTCAGTAACTCATCCTTACACTTTTTTTTTTAAAATGTGTTTCAGGTAGATATTTTTAACATACATTGTTTTCCTCTCAAATGCCGGTTGTAGTGTGGAGATCAAATTAAAACACATTTAAATTAGTTCACATTGATAAATGAAGGACAACAATTGTTTCCCTCACCTATTTTCTTCGGATGATACACTGTAATGCAGAATATGTTAACTGTTTCAGCACTGTGATTCAAAACAATTGCATTATGTTCCCATCCTGAAACCTGTTTTTTACATTTAGAAAAATTCCCATTAAGTCCACACCACATTGACTGGATTTAAATCTTCAGAGATGTCTCCTGAAAGACTATCTTCCAGTGTAGAGCCAGGCTGTCGCTGCTGTTTGCGTTATACTTGCCTCTCACTGATTTTCGTGGCACCACAAGTAACAAGGCACTGGAAGATTTCTGTCCTTAGGGAGCATACCAGCCATTATTACAGGATCATTCTATTTATTTCAGCCTCTTCCAGTGTTTTCTTCTCTGAGTCAAAGTTACCAGCCTGACCTGCCACAGAGGCCAAGCAGCAGTCATCCCCTCTCCTCAGGAGATTCTGGGTGCAGGGCAAAGGAGAGGGAAGCAGCCAGTACCATGGCGGCAGAAAGCTACGAGACCAGAAAAAGCCTTGCAATTTTGGTGGTGGCTCTCTTTTCCCATTGCCCTTTTCTTTTTTCTTTTTGAAAACTTGTTAATATTTTAAGTTCATTCTTATCTCAATCCTTGGCTCTCCATGCCTGGAAAAGGAGAGGGAAAATTAAGACTGTTTTGAGCCACCTTCCCTCCAGGCCTGAGAAGAGGCCCAGGATGCGTATGGATGAAGATGGATGTGCTGAAGGAGCAGAGCTACTCAGGAGGCTCCCATGCATCAGCTACCCGATTTCTTCTCCTTACCTACCTGATGCAAGGCTCTCCATCCCTGCCCAATACGTTTAGTGTTCCTCCTCATCTTCCACTTCTCTTACCTAGTCTTCCCACTCCTTTATCCGCCTTTTTCTTAGGTGTGGTTTCCATTAATAATCTATCCGTGTTGGCCCCACGAACCTTTCTTCCCTCCTACACCTCTCTCCAGTTTACCACGTCCATGTCAGCTTTCCTGTAGACTTTCCACCCCGATACACAAACGTATATATTCCAAGCTGGAAGCTGGGCTCAGTGATGGATGCTTAGGTTTTTCTTGTAGTGTCGGGCATCACTCACATTTCTGAGAGGCTGAGCGGCGAGAAAGCGTACCCCAGGGGATCATAGAATCATAGAATGGTTTGGGTTGGAAGGGACCTTTAGAGGTCATCTAGTCCAACCTCCCTGCAATAAGCAGGGACAACTTCAACTAGATCAGGTTGCTCAGAGCCCCGTCCAACCTGACCTTGAATGTTTCCAGGGATGGGGCATCCGCCACCTCTCTGGGCAACCTGTTCCAGTGTTTCACCACCCTCAGCATAAAAAATGTCTTCTTTGTATTTAGTCTGAATTTACTTTCTTTTAGTTTAAAACCATTCCCCCTTCTCCTGTTGCTACAGGCCCTACTAATGCCCTGCTTGACCACGGTAGCCTTGAATCGGGGCACATTCAGGCACTGAGGGATTTCTTGAAGCATCTAGTTGCCAAATTCATTTCCACAGTGTATGTCAGGAGGCAAGTTTTCCAGAAGAGTTTGTGTTTTGTTCAGAGTCAGTACTTTTTTTCTAGGAACCACAAAAAGCAGCTTTGTTTACACATTTGAGTTTGCTGCTCCAGAGTGTGAAGTGACAAGTCATCTGATGAGACTAGAGAAGGAATTTGTAAAGCTTTGGCAAAGCAAATCTTTTCCTGCCTTTCCCTGTCTAATTTCAGTCTGGAATGGAATATCTGAACAATTTACGCATACTTAAACAACAAACCTCAACCAGATAACAAGTGAAAGAATTTTTTTGTCGAAAAATTACTGGCAAAATTGGAAATTCCTGAAAGTAGGGAATGTCATAGAAAATTTTGAGCAATACAAGTGCTGAAACTTCCTATCTCCTGTAAATAGCTTCAAGGCTTTGCTTTTAGCAGTGTCTCTAGAAATAATGAGAAATAGCGCAGAAGATTAATGACAGTGCCATTATTATAATGCTGATTATAATTGGATACACATTATAATAGCTTCACAATGTGATTAGCTGTTCAGATTAGGATTATTGTAGGTTTAGCGTTTTTGAATTTTACAAAAGTTTATCATGGTAGTTAGTTGCTTTCTGTGACAGATTTTTTTATAGCTTTACCAAGATTTAACAGAGAGAAGTGAAACAAAAAATGTTCTTCCTTTATGCAAACTGCTGTTATTTGATATTCTGTTTATACACTTATAATAGTGTCAGAGTAGTAGACCAAGAAAAAAATCTTTTCTATCTTACATTTTAAAGACATTTGTAAAATTACTACATGCCAAATCCCTCTTAATAACACTATGTACCAGGCGCAACAAGACTATTACAAGGCTACTGTTAATGAATAGTCCATCTTCCAGCTCTTTTGAACTTGCTTTTAACATGTGGTTATGCATAGAAATTGGTACTAGAAGAATCTTTGCTGTTTTCTAAGAATTCCTGGAGAGAGAGAGGGAATGAGAGAAACAGACAGACAGGTGGACAGACAGGTGGCTCTAATATTGCACAGTTTGTGTTTGATAGTCACATACCCTCCAGCACGGATCTGGGATATAATTTTTTAATGTATTCAGCATAATACAGAGTAGATGCTGTTTAATACACATAGAAATGCTTTTTATGTCCTTTCCTCAGGTGTTTTCCTGTGGAATTTTAATTTAGTTATTCATAATCCCCAGAGTTCTTTAGAAACTAGTATATTTTCTGCTACCATTAATCTCTACCAGTTTGTCTTCAGATTCCTGTGTTTTTCAAGGGAAGTCCAAAAACCCACTATAAAGTTTAACAGCCTCATCAAAAAACTAGTACTCTACAATAGAATTAATTTTTACATAGAGATATCTCCACCAAAGTGATACTTCATATGAAAAAGTATAATAAACTGGTAATTCTTTAGTGAGAAGACACCATGTTTCTCATGCAAAAACACTTTTAAATGAAAATACAGTCCTTCACAGAGTTTTTGTTAATAGTTTGTTGTAATTTAGAGGAATATAGGGAACGCATATGGGGAGCAAAGAGAACTTTAATCATTTGCTAAAAACACTGTATTACTAGGTTATGCCTCCTGAAGAATCATGTCCAGTATCTACCACAGTCAGAACATCTTGCAGTCCCTTTTGTAAATATACTCAATTGTATTTTAAGAATAATGAGCATGTTTTGCCCACTTACGGTTTTTATCCTTCTTGCTTACCCCATTCACCCATACAGTGTTCCATTTTCACTTCATCTCGCATGGGTATCGGGCAAAAGTATTCCAGACAGGGTGCATTACGAAATAGCACAGGCTCTTTTCTCTTTCTTTTCTGGATTTCTGCTCCATATACTCCTAGGATAGTACTGTACTCCCTTTTTTTTTTTTTTTTTTTCCTTCTTTGGCTTCATCATCTTGTTGGCACCTCCTAATCTTCTGGGCTGGATTTCATAATGTCTAATCTGAGTCACCTAAAAGGTGAGCATCCAGTCTAAAATAGTTGTTGAAGTGGAGAGAAAAAGACAGACATTTAGTGTGTGTGATTCATCCCACCTATCAATTTTAGTTCAATATGAATCATGAGCTAAAGATACTCTCCACTAACCGCAGAGAAATCCTCAATTACTGTCTTAGACTAGACATCTTCTAGATGTCTGAACTGGGTAAGTTGAATGTGATAGTCTGTGATCACTTGTACACGAAGACTTTTTCTTGCTTCTCCTGGTAACAAAGAGAGTTCCCTTGTGCAAGAAGGCAATAGGTATGCTTGTGTAAAGTATACTGCCAAGGAAAAAGCTGTGCAAGAGCCAGAGGATCATTGCCTTTATTTTTGCATCTCTCTTCCCTTTTCACAAGGCCGTGCGATGCCAGCTATGCTGGATTGTCAGTCCACTGAAAACACGATTATTGTCAGATTTTGAGGTAGCACACTACTGCTCTAATAAAATGAATTCTTCTGTCTATACAGTTTTCCTCCAAAATTAGTCTTGGGATAAAGTGGTGGGTTTAACCTAAAATGACAGCCTGCAAAGAGCTACATGGGAGGATCGAATACTGGTATCTCAGCAAAACTGAGATAGCAAACTTCTTACTATATGAGAGCTGTGAAGAAATATCAGAAAGAAGTTATATTGGTAAAGTGGAAAGCAGAGTTAGAACCCTTCGTGGTATGCACATTCTGAATAACTGAATTTATTAAGAATCTACATCTAGAGCTCTCCAATGGTTTTCATGTTTTTCAAATTTTTCAGTCGTAGTGATACCTCATGTTGCAGAAACATTGATGAAGTAAAAGCTTAATTTTTCCTAATGCTTTATATAGTTTTATCAACCTCAAATATAGTTTAAAATATCTTTTAAACTTAAATAATTGTTAGAGTGTTTAAAATAAAGTTTTATTATCGGTAACTATCGAATAAGTTACTGAGAATTTTTTTTTTTTTTAACTCTTGGAGAGCTCATTCTTGTCTTTATGAGCCTGGCAGCTTGCTTAAACATTGCCAGATGATTAACTAACTTCCCAATTAAAATCAGCATTTGATAGTTAAATGCTGATACTACATTGATAACCAGTTATAACATGAAATGACCTTGCAATTTTTATACATAAAACACCTTTCTTTGTACCTGATGATGGCATTATAAAGTATTGCTATTAAAAGCTGGAATATTTTAGAATTTGGGGGGAAGTAAGAAGTTTTTATCTTAATATTTGAAACATTCATTAAATGTAGCAAGAATTTCCTGTTGAATAATCCCCAACTGTAAACATTCTTCGTAATGTTTAAGGTGTGAAGACTTCACAGACTTTATTATACACACCAACAGGAATTACGGAGGGCAAAGTTGAAGTCAGTGCCTACTTTTGTGTTGTGGGATGTATTATTACAGATAAAAACTGTAAGTACTGTAAGATTTGAATATAGAATATCATTCTTTTGGGCAATATGATGTACAGGTTAACTAAAAGTTGTATACATTCAAACGACTACATCTTAAATATCAGTTAGCCTTAGAGAAGCTCATGATAAGGTAACTTTAGAAAAGAAATCAGTAGAATTCTAATTTTTAGCTGGTTTTCTTGTCATTATATTTCTTACCAGTTTTACCACTTACAAGGGTCATCTTATTTCTTGTGTAGCACCCAAAGAAAGTCCTATTTATTTTGTAGTAGCAAGAGATAATTATGTGCTAGTATTTCCCTTTAATCTAGGAAATGCTGTCATTCCCAGATTAAAACAGTCTCTTATCTATACTATTTTAAATTTTCACAGCTTTGCAAATACTTGAAGACAAGCACACAGTTTAAAGAAATCATAGCTATGTTTCTTGAATCTCTTATGCTCAGACAATGGCAGGAGTTCAAGACACCAAAGCTTCATGACTGTTGCCTGTCAAACGAGCTATGGGAACTGATGATGACTCTGTAACCGTGGCCATGTGCACTTGTGAAGTAAAATACACGAGCTTAAACCAGGGGCACTCAAGCTTTCCAACTGGGTGGACAATACTTATTGTAGGGCCCTAGTGACTTCTGTCAAGGAGCACCCATTAGGTGAACAACATCAGTAGAAACTGGGACAGAAGAAGGCTGAAGTGCTGGAGATGACCTGGTGGCCATAAAACATGTAAACTTTTTGATGAGCCAAGTGTTTGCTTAAATCCCCTTGGAGTAGGTGGTGTCAGTTTTAGCTTTTAAGTTTGGTACCTGAGTAAATTAATTTCTTCTGATTTCCCAGCAGTTTGCAGGTGCCAGCTTCTACTGCCAGACTTTTTTATGTGTCTTTTGCTGTTCGCTCAAACAAACAGTGAAAAGAGTCATGCAAGCCTTAGTCTTACTAACACAGGTGAAATGTGATGACATGAGTTTCAGCGTGTGCTGTGTGAGGCCGGTGGGATATCTGCCTGCTGGGCTTTCCTGCCACTGCTGATCTCATGGTTGCCATTTCTTCACTGCTATTGCTACAGGGTCACCTGGATTAAAGCTAATGTGGGCACTCCTGTCCGGACTGTAAGTACAGCTGTGTACGCTGTGTACAAATGCTCTGTTCCCAGTCGTGGGTCATCAGCTTGTCTTTCATAGCACTGTGGTGGGGAGAGTCATATTAGTACATGGATAGTTGGTATTCGTAGGATGTGATCATAAACTGTTCTCCAGTTTCTGCATCAGAAACGATTTGTTTACCTTTTATGCAAGTTTAAAATTTTTCTGTTAAAACTGAACTTTGCCATGTGCAGTTAAAAAGCTGTGCCTGTACCTGGGTTTGTTTGGTTTTTTTAAAATTTATTTTCAAAGTCCTAATTCCTTTTATGCTTAGAGAAAAGGACCAATATGTTTTATATACTAGTGATCTTTGTTATTGTTACTATTTTCATTTTAGACCATGTCCTTAACATTTATTATTCAATATTGCTGTTTCACGGAAATGTGAGAGCACTCGTACTTTGAATAGTCAGCAACTCAGTCATCGCTCACATTATACATAGTAAAAGAACTTGATTCATTTGACTCTGCTTTTTTTTTCTTAAACCGTTTGAGCCCTTGGGCGAAGCTAGAACTTCCATAAAGGTATGTGTCGTGGTTTAACCTCAGTCGGCAACTGAGCACCACGCAGCCGCTCGCTCACTCCCCCCCACCTGGTGGGATGGGGGAGAGAATTGGAAAAGCACAAGTGAGAAAAACTCATGGGTTGAGATGAAAACAGTTTAATAATTGAAATAAAATGATAATAATAATAATATGATAATAATAATATTACACAAAGCAAGTGATGCACAGTACAATTGCTCACCACCCGCCGACCGATGCCCAGCCAGTCCCCGAGCAGCGGCCCCCCCGGCCAGCTTTCCCCAGTTTATGTACTGAGCATGACGTCACATGGTATGGAATGTCCCTTTGGCCAGTTTGGCTGTGCCCCCTCCCAGCTTCTTGTGCACCTCCAGCCTTCTCAGTCGGTAGAGCATGGAAAACTAAAAAGTCCTTGGCTAGTGTAAGCACTGCTTAGCAACACCTAAAACATCGGTGTGTTATCAACTTTGTTCTCATCCTAAATCCAAAACACAGCACTGTACCAGCTACTAGGAAGGAAATTAACTCTATCCCTGCCAAAACCAGGACAGTATGTTGCATGTCTTTTTAGAAAGAAGAATATTTAAGTTCTGTTGGGACTTCATTTTTTTTAGAGAGAAAAATGTAAGTATAACCATGCAAATAGAACCACAAATTTGTTCGCTTAAAAGGCCAAAGTGTTGGGTGTTTTGGATCATCTAGAGTGTCTGCCCAGGTGACAGAGAGTATTCCCAGGAGACCTGTTTGAGACAGTTTAAAACTAACAAAGAGAATCCTGTACTGATAAAGAAAAATACAGAAACAAACCTATAAAGGAAGGTTCTGGACACTGACATGGGTGTAAATGCACATAGTACTTGTTTGTGCTTTGCTACCAGTGGATGAACAGGCAAATTACTGGAAAGTGTGATATGGCACTGAGGGACACATGCAGAGATAGAAAATAGTGGAGATCATTCAGCATGACTTTTGTGGAAGGAAGTTATGTCACTGTCTGCTAAAAGTCTTCTGAAAGAAGTAAAGGAGCATATGGACCAAGGCGCATCTAGTTAATATAGTCTGCATGGGTTTACAAAAGTCTTTCAGCAACATTCCTTACCAAGTCTTTAATAAGAAATTAAGCTTCCGTGGAATAAGAGGGAAGATCTTTCCATAGTTCTATGTTTAAGGATAGGAAGGGAAGAACAATAATGAAATTAAAGAATGCTCAATATTTGCAATAGTAGAATAGTGGAATTCCACAGCTGTTTATCCCAATATAGTGAGGTGCCAAAGTTTTCCAGTGAAACTGAACTATTCAGGGTGGTATATTCAGAAGTGAACTCAGGTTTTAAGATACTGAGTAAGTAGGTGATAAAACAGCAGATGAAATTCAGTAGTGATAAATCCAAAGACAGGCGTGCTGGGGAAAACCAGTCTTACCTATTCATATATAGGGACTGGCTCTAATCCGGCTGTTAAAACTCTGAAAATGCATTTTCAAGCTTGGTGGTTCTATAAAACATTGGAGAGAGATGACAGGCTTCATCATAGGTATGGAGCGGTGTCTGGGCAAGGAGATGTAAGTTGACTAAGACTTCAGTAAGAAAAAAGAAGTGACTAAAGGTAGATGAGGTAAAAGTGTGCAAAAACATGTTGGGGTTGAGTAGAAAAATGATTATTCACTTTTTCTAATAAGTATCATGGATCATTAAATCAAATTATCAGGTAGCAGGTATAAAATGAGGAAATATTTTTCATGTAGTGCATGATGAATTAATGGATTTAATTTTCATAGGAAGTTCTGGAGTCCAAAAATACAGAGGGTCAAAGAGTGACTGAATTCACAGAAGAAGATTCCAGCAAGGAGTGTCAAACCCTAAGATGCAAATCTAGTTTACAAAGTCCTGAAATCACACATTTCTGGGAACTGGGAGTAGATGTTGTGGAAGTCTTACTGTGGGATTGTCCTGCATTTAGTAGATTTGTAATGATGGTTATATTAATTATACTGTTTCAGACACAGGATACCTTGAAGGATCTTTGTTCTGGCCCAGTACTCCTGCTCATACAGTCTTACAGCCTCATCTAGCTGCTTGTATTCCATGCTTTTAACAAGTGTGATAACCTTTGGGTACCGGATCAGACCCAGTGTCCACCTGCCCCAATCTCTTGTGTCAAACAAAGCCCAGCAGGGAATGCTTAGAAAAGGGTTTAAGGTCTGCACCAGCACACAGTTATGCTTCCACTCCTATATACTCTACAGCCTGCAATTTGTGGCTTGGATATTTTCTAATCAGGAACTTTAATCTTTTTTTTAAATAGCTATTGTTGGGTTTTCTCAATCTAAATGCATCTAATTGTTTTTGAACTTACACTTTTGGCATCTGTAACCTCCTGTTGCAATAAATTTCAACATTGCCCAGATGCCATGAGAAGTATCTTGTTTTTCTTGTTGTGGGTGAATGACCTGATAATTTCATTTGATATCCCTCTACTACTTGTACTGTAGTGTATAGTTATTCAGGCACATTGTTTCCTATTCACCGTCTCTATAACAGTATTGATTCTACATTTTTCTTTCCCGGTTAAGTGTCTTTATTTATCTGATCTCCTCTCAAACAGAAGCTGATCCATACCTTTGCTTATCTTTGCCATCTCCATCTTTGCTGCACATTCCCTAGTTCTTCTGGACCTGCCAAGGCACTTCAGACCAGATCTTATGATGGGTTACTATTAGATAAGCTTTTGCAATGCTAGTAATGAGTAAAGAGGAGTCTCACAATGCGTCTTGTATCACTTGCAGGCAGGCCCATGGACTTCCCTGGGAGCTCTTCCAGAGCAAAGTAACTAAGTGATATAAATTAAGCAATGTAAAAATGCAGAGATGTCTTTCACTACTCTGGGCAGAGATAAACCGGTACATACACAGTACTGTCGTCATGCCGAGCTTTGCATCAACAGCAAGAGAGAGGAATGCAGGAGTAGAGTACAAATAACTTAACTGTCATCATGAAAACAAATATTTGGAAATAACTTTTTGTTTCAATTTTTGCAGTTACTTCTGGTAATATAATTATCAGGATTTGAAATGTGAAATGCACGTACAGGTCGGTGGAGATAAGGGTCCAAGGAATGTTCTCTTCTGTCTTCATATGGCAGTGTACTGGCCAGCCATGGTTTCAGATTTTAGCAAGGTACAAGTATAGCTGTTTTTTTTGGTCCCACAGGCAAAAAGGCAATGACTTCCAGTGCAGTTGGAGAAGCTCTTCTGCCCTTCTTGTACCTGCATAGGGGTGTCATGGGGAAGGTTCCTGAGATCCCTTCTTCTCCAGTCCACGGCAGAGGAACTCCTGCTTGTTGAAGCAAATCATGGCAGAACTGAGACCATAAATTCAGCATTTTTCAATCTTACGTTATACCCTATATTAGCTCTTATATCATACCTGAGCTGGGATTAATCTTGGCTAGCCTGAAGGATAATGATGTTCTTACATTTCTAGTTCTCATCTGCATTGTTAGCTGTACTTACTTTTGTGCAAAAGTATTATTCTTTCCTCATGTTTTTGTGCCTTCAGAACAGTATCTATCAGGAAAAAAAAAATCTCTTCCTTTACACTTTGCAGCATCCTTTGCACTCTAAATTATCTTCTTCAAATCCATTACAAGATTTGTAAAATCCTTCATTGTGACATTAATTCTTTAATGGTTTCTTTTTTCTGATTTATACTTCCTTACATTTTTGTATTTTCTTAGATCGTAGGTTTTGGGATCTAACAATATAGTCAAAAGGTATAAGTCAGAATCCCATAATTATGAAATAGTACTAAAAACAACTCTAATGTTTGTAGAGGGTCTTTTTTATACATGCTTCTTAATGTTTTTTGTTTTTTTTTCCCTAATAATAAGAGTGGTTCTTTTTTCAGATGAAAGTTGAGTCTTGAATAAGTATGTTTAAATTGATATCTAAGGAAAATGCTGGATAATCTAAGACTTCTGATGACACTGTATAAGCTTAAAGCACTGACGATACTTCATGACCTGTTTGAAGTATATTTTACATTTGCACTCTGTAAATTTGCCATATTTATGTAACAGAATAAAAATAATGGATACGAGTGGAAGTTCAAGGTTTGCAGACAAGACTCTTAATCAAGATCTTTTTAATTTGGATGCTCATAAGAATTAAGATAAAGATGTTCAGTCACCTGAACAATGAAAAAGAGAAAGACTGAACTGCCTCTGTGAGACCGTTGGCTCCAGAGCAGGTTTCCTGACTGACTTAAAATGTTGCTTCTGTGTTTTCGCCCTCAAATGCTGGAATGCTTTCTCTTTTCATTTTTATCCTTTGAGGAGGAAAGACATATGTGGTATATAAGGCACAGTGGAAAAATTTGACATTTTGAGCTGTTAAGGAAAGGGTTAAAGATCTGTTGGCACCAAAGGTGGGTGTTTTCTTAGGGCACCTTCTTCCGTATGTATACTTTTACAGTAATAAATAAATTAATTTTTGCTGTTATAAAGGGAAGTAGTCAAGATAAGATTTAAAATTTTAAATCAGTTATTTTGTGGCACACCATCATCAATTTATTTTTAAAAAAATTACTGTGAGTATTTTTATATAGGCATAGCATACTTGCTAAAAATGTACTCTAATTATATGCTAGGCTAAATTTGGTTTCTTTTGCGTAAATAATACTACTTATAGAAAATTTATATATTACTGTAAAATTAAACTTCTTTTTTCATTTACATTTGATTTACTGCATTTACTCAAACTGACTAGGTACTTCAAATATGTAATTAAACAGTATTTTTTTAATGTGTACAATTTAAGCGAAAAAATGGAATGACTCCCAATCCATGTATCCTTTTTGGTAAATGTGTACAAATTTTATTTTTTAAAGCATAAATTACAACTCTGAAAAAATAAGATGTACCTTCAGTTTTTCAAAAGATTTCAAACGTGATATTTTATAGGTGTTACTGCTTTAAATAATGTTATCAACGAAAGGTGAACAAGTAAAATGCAGGAAATCTAGCGTCAAGACTGATGCCCTACATTTATAGCTTTGTGATACTTTCTATTCAGTTATGTGAAAATGAACTTTTTCTCAGAGATTGTACTGATTTTCCAGGACTGCATTATTTAAGAAGCAATTATTGTGAAAGCATCAACCCATTGCACTGGTCCATCCCTTGCTGACCCTTCTACTTATTTTTACCTTGGACTCAATTTGACCTGAACAACACAAAACAGATTTTATAACATGATTAAGAGGAAATGACATTGTGGGAGGATTATATTACCTGGAGTGGTACCAAGGTAAATAAACACACTTCTGGTATTTTTTTGCTTTTTCTCCCATTAGCTTTCACTGCTTCATGATTTATGTCTCACAGTTTCAAAAAAAAAAAAAAAAAAAGTACAAAAAAACCCCTAACAAGAACAACAAAAAAAGCCTATAACTGCAAGTTCAATTACTTTCATTATGTACTACAATAACAGTAGTTACTGGTTACGGTTAATGCTCTTAGGCAGTAGACAGCAATCTGCCAGCATCTCTGTTGGTTTGATGTAAGGCTGAGAACACAACTGTTACTTCGAGTAAGTGGAAGGAAATTAAAAACTTTCCTTTCATAATTTCAGTCATTGTGAACTCTATGGAAGGAATTTAACCTCTAAAAAACCCCTTGTTTGAATTGGTTATATAAAAATAAACTAAACACTGATTCTCTTGAATTGCTTAAAGTTGTTGCAGCTTTTCCTTTTTCCCAGCTGCAAAGAAACACACTTGTTGAAATGGACGTTGGACTTTGTGCACCGGATTTCAAGCTGTCACACTTAGCAAAATGGTGCACCAAAATGCAGGGCCAAGGTGATATCTTGATGGCTGGTCTGATAAGGTTGGGATGGCTTCCACATACAGAAGATACTGAAGCCCACTAGAGGGCTCACAAAGTGTTTGAAGACACTGAGTTTTCCTATACTGCCTATTCTTTCCTGCAGGACCTGACAGTGGGCCTGGAAAGTACCTGCTAGCATCTGGAATAGAAGTGTAGTGAGTATAAGTAGAGAGCTCTCAAACTGTTTAAGGACTGCTACCATCTACAAATTCCAAATATTTTAGTGTATGTACCAAGCCTCTGTAGTACCCTTACACAAACAGCACTCCCCAAGAACCAGATTCTGCACATACTTGTGCATATGTGCATTTTCATTTGCCAGGAGCAGTTCAGTTTTCTACTCTGCCTCCCAGCACATGATTGAAAATTCAATAAAGATTGGATTCAGCTTCAGAATAAACACCTCAGCACAAATATATACTCCCAACTGTGAACCGGGGGTCCAGGCTCCCCATACAGACAACGTAGTTTTAGGCAAAACAGTCATGTGGCCAGGAACACTATTCAGCTCACATTAACGTTAACACATTTTACGTGATTCAGTTGGCTGTAATGGCCCCATTTGAGATGCCCAGCTGGTTTACAGATGCTACTTCAGAAGGTTACTGGCGTTCTATCTGCCAGCCCCATTGGAGTGGTTTGGATGTGCTGTAAAACCTCAGATGATGCGAGGCTCCTGTGCAGGCAGCTAAATTAATCATCTTTGGTCAGCTGAGTAACTCTCATCCTAGGGTAAGTTAGACATCTCTAGACTATTATGATTAGCAGAATATCTGTCTCAGTATGCATACAGTTTTTAACTAAAGCCAAAGCAATTTCTAAGAATTTATTTTTGCCCCCCTATTGCTTTCCACAGAGAATAAATGATACGCGTGCTTAATTTATAAGTATGTTTGGTATAATTCAGTCTTTGTGTGTTACCAAAGCAAAAATTACTGCTGGTAGGGTGAGAGGACTGGAGCTCCTCATCCCACCTATGCTGGGCCATCTTCCCCACAGGACCGGGATGAAGATTAGCAGTTCTTTGGAGAAGACTTCCTATTTCATTCACGATGGCTATCCGTAATACAAGTGCAGCGGGCTCGTCAGGACTGACAATACCCTAGTACCCTTGCATTGTATATCAGCATAGTTTGACTCTCTTGACAAAGAGAGAGTTTCTTTTTTAACCAGGAAAACCCTATATATCCTTTGAATAACATTATTTTAAAACCAGTAGTACCAGAATAAGTCAAGGTCATCAATAATCCTCTACTTCTATCTGAAAAATTAAATGTGAGTGTTTGAAAAAGCTGTAAATGTTGATAACCATCTAAATCTTGAGATATATGTATATAGCATGTCATACGGAAGGGTACTACAATACAAACTAGAATGAAGTCAGGGTAATCCTCTGTCCTTTATTATGCAGCAGGTCAGATTAGAGGATCACAGAGATCTTTATGGCTTTATAATCTATGATTAGCATATTATTTTTTAACTGTGTGCTTTGTTCCAGTTCTTTGCAACAATACATATAAGCATGTCTTTGTTTGGAGTAAGTGGAGCCGAAGCAAGGGGTTAAAATTAGGCAGGTGTTGAAGTGCTTTGCAGGCTGGAGCTTGAGTCCTGACATCTGGAGTTCTTTTTGTCTTTCAGAATGTTTGTGGTGAAATGTCTTTTTTTGACATGGCAGTCTTCATGCCTTCCACTTTATTAAAAAAAGAAAAAAAAGGTAAAACTATTAAGGTTATAGTACTTTTTCTTTGCCTAAAGAAACAATTTTATTAATTAAGAAATGCATTAAAATAAATTTTACTTAGATGGAATAATCTACTTTTCCCTAGCTTTGTTTTTTTAAAATTTAAATTTTCAGACAAAATACATATATCACCCATAAAGATATTTTAAAAGTTCAATTTTTCTTCTGGAGCTACGTTAAGGTAATGTAAATGACAGAAAATTAACATTATCAACCTGAATTATGTACTTCAGGGTCTAAATTAAATCTATGAACAGTTATAACACAACTAAATAATATATCTTACGTTTCTAATAACCTGTTAAAGTTTTGAAAAGTAATAAAACTGAGCATATTAGATTGATACTAGATTGATTGATATTAGATTGCCCCTCACTACAAGAAGGACGTTGAGGTGCTGGAGCGTGTCCAGAGAAGGGCAACGAGGCTGGTGAGGGGTCTGGAGAACAAGTCTTATGAGGAGCGGCTGAGGGAACTGGGACTGTTCAGCCTGGAGAAAAGGAGGCTGAGGGGAGACCTCATCGCTCTCTACAACTACCTGAAAGGAGGTTGTAGCGAGGTGGGTGTTGGTCTTTTCTCCGAAGTAACTAGCGATAGGACGAGAGGAAATGGCCTCAAGTTGCGGCAGGGGAGGTTTAGATTGGATGTAAGGAAAAATTTCTTTACTGAAAGAGTGGTGAAACATTGGAAGAGGCTGCCCAGGGAAGTGGTGGAGTCCCCATCCCTGGAGGTTTTTAAAAGACGTGTAGATGAGGCGCTTAGGGACATGGTTTAGTGGGCATGGTGGTGTTGGGTCAACGGTTGGACTCGATGATCTTAGAGGTCTTTTCCAACCTCAATGATTCTATGATTCTATGATTCTATGATTCTATGATACCATTCTTAATTAATTAAACATCAACAGTAATACTGAATTTAAGTATACTGACCCCTGAAGAAGATATCTGGCAGTAGTAACATGAAGTAGCTGGCTCACAAAGTGCGACTAATTCTCCAAATACGTATTGGGGTCATTACTTCCATTACAAAGTGTCTGCACCAGCTAAAATCAATAAATTCATAGCAGTGTGGTACACCTTGAAAAGTGTCGAAGAGAGAAATAATAAATACGTATGCCTATAATAAAAAGGACCTACATCTTTCTGTAGGAAGGATTCATCTTCCCATCTCTAATCCCTGCTCCCTTTGGTAGTCGTTTACATCTCTCCGAATGTTTCTATTACAAGTAGAGTTGCAAACATAATTCATAGACAATGATACGATCCACAATTTTTTTTCCATTTGCAAAGTTCCTGTCAAGTTTTCTTGTATTGATTTGTTACTCATACACCCAGTACTTCCAATAACGTTTTCGCATGCTGTTGTCATCAGTCTTCAGGAGTCTCAGATGTGTTGGGTTTGCTGGTTCTCAGCCAGTTTTCAGCTGCCATTCTCAGCGCTGTCGGTTTTTCAGTTACTCAGATGCTATGAGTTTTGCTGGTAGGATAGCTGCATCTATCCTGTTTCACTGGTGAAATACACCCTTTCTGCCTGACTTTGTAATTTCTGCCATCCTAGAATTCCCTCACAGTTCTTTCTTTTTTTCTTCTCCATCAGTCTCCTCTGTGCGAGTGTTTTTGTGCCATGCCTTTTCTTTCTCCCAGATTCATTCCACTTCACCCCTCTGTCTGCACTTCCACTTGCCACAGTCTCTTTTCTGAAACCTCATTTTCCTCCTTGCTTGTTGCATAGTTTCTCTTCTGTGTACCATTTTGCTCTCTGCATAATTATCAAGGTTGAAAGTGTTTTGCCACAGACAGCTGTAACTGTTGACCAAAAAACTGTTGAGTAAAAACCAAACCAACAGATGACCAGCAAGAGAATTACTAGAATTTATATAAAAGTGTGGGTGATTCCAGGTGGCAGGCTGATTTGGAAAACCACCCTGTGAGAGTCTTAAGACATTATGGTAATGAATAGTTTTTGAGGTCCTGTTTCTCCTTGTACGAGCAAGTTTTGGGTTTTGAGCTGGCAAGCTGTATAATTGTCAACTGAGATGTTATTTAGGACTATGCACAGGCAGCGATGGGAAAAAGAAGGCATAAAAGCAGCAAGAGAGTTTGTGCCTGGTCTGTGCATGCCTCTACCTTTTGGCAAAGTTGCACTTTTACAGTCTGGTGGTAATAATTGATTTGCGATTCTTAGCAAGTGTACATTAGCTGTCCAAAAGTCTACGCCAGAGTTAAGGTTGCCAAGGGCACTTTCAGCTCTTGAGTTCAATTACTTTGAATTCTCCTACAATATAGTAGTGCATTTTAGCGCACCAGAAAGTGATGAATCAAAGTAATGCTGACTTCAAATTATGAAAAACACTCGCAGGTGTGCCACAAAATATTCTAACACTGGCCTTCTGAATCAGGCAGTAGTTGCTGGGAACAGTAATAATTGTACAGTAGTACAGCTAAGTAGCAATGGAATTACTTGTGTTGTATGCCACGTACTTGAGTTACAGCATATGCCTCGGTGCTCCATCTTCCATTCACAGTATTAAGTGCAAATATACTGAATAGTGCGGGATTGGTTGAAGGAGGTTGTCCGTGTCTTTGTGAACGATGTATTAAGACCATAGTAGAAGCCTGAGGCTGGGATTCAGCACCAGTTATTGTCACCTAAATACAGGTGTCTGCAAGTAAAATTTGTGAGTAAGGGTGGGATTGGACTCAGTTACCTCAGCTTAGGTGTCCAATGCTGTTTGAGGTGTCCTGGCATACCTGAGGCATGCATGTAGGGCTAAGTGAATGTGACCCAGGCCCAGATGGAGATTGGAACAGCGTCTTCATGAACATTGAGGGCAGAATTTGTTTCCTGAGTGCCATTTGAGCTGGCCTAGTGCATCCCGCTGATGGCAAACTAATAAATACTAACAAAGCTTATAGGTCTTCCGCAGACCCTATGTTGTATCTGTTGTATCATCTACATGCCTGTGTCAGGGGTACCTCGCAGCTTCTCAAGTGACTTTAGGTGCCTGTATTGAAGTAATCAATTCTATACGTAACTCTCTGTTTACAACAGTGGGAACTTGTTCATATTTAGACACTTAAATGTATCTCAGTGAAGAATTGAGCATATCTCACTTTCAGTACTGAGCTGCTTGTGACTGAGAAAAACAGGGTGGCATTTGGTCATCATGATGTATAACAAAATAGTGATATGGATGATACAGATCAAGGCAATAACAACATGTAAATAAAGGCACTTTAGGAAAAATAGTCTTGTACAAGGGAGAAGTGATGAAGTTTGCAAGGGTAGGCTGTTTGATAAGTAGTAGATTCAGAGACAGAGTTGGAAACCATACTTAAGTGGATTCCTTTTAGCTTGTGCCTAATGCACTTGTCTTGCTTTCACATAATGCTTTCTTTTCCCATAATGCTTCCATACTGTTCTGTAACATCTCTAGTGGAAATGTTCTGACCCCATTATTAAAGAGGGCAGAGTTGCGGTTAACATTCTTAAATCTTCTTTCTTTGTTTTTTTAGAGATTTAAGGTTATTTTAGTTCAGATTGTGGCACTAGCAGGTGACCCTGACTACGCATGAGCTGGTGAGTTAATGCTGGCCAGCAGCCAGATGCCCACCGTGGCCTCTTGCCACAGAGGCCACCCCAGCAGCCCCACCACCCAAAACCTTGCCACCTACACCCGATACAGTCAGAAACAGTATTTTCCTTTTTGTGCCAATGAAGGAAATATCCATTGTTCCTTTCTACTGCCTGTAGTTGTTTGAAGATCATTCTGCTGGCCAGAATTAACCCTTTTCCTACTTTTTCTTATTCTTTTTATCTCTACTTATGGTTTGACCTTCCTCTTTTGAGGTGAGGAAGTGGTGTAAGTAGAGTTTGATGAGCTAAACAAAAGAGACAAGGAAATCAGAGAGACTGAATGAGATCAGATACTGTGTGCAGACTTACTCTCCTCTTTATACTGTCCTGTGTTGTGCTGGCAGTACTCCTTATCCCTAGGAGTATGTTCACGAGCAGTTAGGAGGAGAAAGAGAAATTTGGGGTTCTTTCCTCTAATCACAGAGCAACAAAGGATCCTCACATGAGATACTGAAGCAGATACTGAAATAGAAAAGGAATTAGGGAAAAATAGTATTTGTAAAGGAATTCGTTAATGGATGAAATGAAGTCTCTCGTCTCTTTCTTAATATTTGTAGTTCTCCTTTGCCAGAATTTCCAGAAAGCAAAGGTGATTTCAGACCTTTATTCATTGATGGGTCTTAGAAATACAGTGGTTTTGAAAATCTACTTCTTAATTAAAGCTATAGTAACCATATTGGATTCTCAAGAACATAACAAGGAATATCCCTAATGCAAGTGCTGTTGAGCCCTGCCTCACAATGTTGGTGTGAGTCATAAGTCAGGTTTGCATTGAGAGAAGAGTATGATGTTGCTCTGTCAGTATTGTTACACATGTGGCAGTGGAAAATTATGTCTTTTGAAAGAGCTTTAAACTTTCGAACTTGAAATCTTGAACGTCAATCTTTTTAATTAAAAAAAACCCAAACAAACAAACTTCGAGCTGCTTTCCAAATTGTGAACACCAAAATTAATGTAACATTTCATGAATGTTGTAAATATGTTTTAATATATCGAAAAGTAGTATTTTCTGTCTTAGCTGCAGCATCATGCTTGAAGTACATGTTCAGTTGGTCATTTACGCTTAATTTTAGGTCCTTCTCAACTTGACTGAATTTCATTGAAATTCTTCTGTCATGTAAGTGTAATCGGCGTTATCTGTTTTGAGATGCAACCTTGAATTTAAGCCTCTGAAATTCACATTATTCTAGATATTCCACATTACCAAAGAATCTAAGTTTTCTTTATAGTTGACCTATTTCTTCCTTGCTTTATGTCTCCAGCAACTTTGGATTATCTACAAATGTTTTCTGTACTGATTTTTTAACTAGTAAACACTTGTTCCTATCCAGGAACTACTGGGATGATTTCTGATACTGTACTGGCATGAATACCTAGAACACCCAAATTGAGAAAAACTAAAATAAATTATAGTGAAGTAGAAATAATTTTTTTTTTTTCCAAACAACTAGATTTTCTCTATTTATGGTGTGTCATTTAGGTGTGTTTCTTTAAAAATATTCCTATATTTATGCAGTTTGGCTGTGGAAGTACTTTGTATTTATGTGGAAAATAACTTATTGTCCTGGTTTTGGCTGGGATAGAGTTAATTTCCTTCCTAGTAGCTGGTACAGTGCTGTGTTTCGGATTTAGGATGAGAACAATGTTGATAACACACCCATGTTTTAGTTGTTGCTAAGCAGTGCTTACACTAGTCAAGGACTTTTCAGTTTCCCATGCTCTACCGACTGAGAAGGCTGGAGGTGCACAAGAAGCTGGGAGGGGGCACAGCCAGGACAGCTGACCCAAACTGGCCAAAGGGACATTCCATACTGTGTGACGTCATGCTCAGTATATGAACTGGGGAAAGCTGGCCGGGGGGGCCGCTGCTTGGGGACTGGCTGGGCATCGGTCGGCAGGTGGTGAGCAACTGCATTGTGCATCACTTGCTTTGTATATTATTATTATTATTATTATTATTATTATTATTATTATTATTATTACTATTACAATTTTACTTTATTTTATTTCAATTATTAAACTGTTCTTATCTCAACCCACGAGTTTTCTCACTCTTCCAATTCTCTCCCCCATCCCACCAGGGCTGGGGAGTGAGCGAGTGGCCGTGTGGTGCTCAGTTGCTGGCTGAGGTTAAACCACAACACTTATGGGAAAAAATTTAAAAACCATAAGACAAATCCAGATTTTTTAAAATCAGCTGTTTAAAATTTGAAATTTCAGATGCTTGAATATGCATGCAACACTGAGTACTAGAATAGTTTGCATGTTTAATTATCATCTTTACTGCATTAAGTTATCTTGCTGAGAATGACAGTACATTTATGTACACGTGGGAAAAGTGATAAAAAACTTCAATTTGAATCTAGAGAAAAAAAATCCCACATGAGTACAGCTATTGCATTTTTGTTGGTTGTGCCTTAAAATATATATTTTCGATTACATCCTTCACTAGAGTATTTCAGCATCAGTACATTAGTCATTTGTACCAGCTGAGGATATAGCCTATGGTCTGAGGTGTTTGCTGGCATTTTCTCCGTTCCCTCAGAGATAATACAGGGAACTTCAGTCATTTACTTTTCACACAGGCAGGATTTTCCCATCAGTATCTTTACAAGGTTATATCTTTATACTCCTTCCTTACTTCTTGAACATAATTTTGCTCTTAACGCTAATGTTGAATCTTCTTGTAAGGATTGTCTTCATCTTTTGTTACAGGGGTTTTAAGTAGGTTCATAAAATCTCATGATGTGGTCATTGTTGTATACTGAAAGCCTATAGTCAGGCAACTTCTGCCAGAAGTGAAATTGGAAGCATTATCAATGATGATGTTTTTTAAGATAAGATGGGTTTAATTATGTTTTATAAACACCAATGAGAAAGAAGTGTACTTGTTAACTACCATTTAATCCCATTTATTCACTACACTTCCTCCAGTGTACTGTATACGTTTCACAGGAAGCTCTCCAAAGACAGTATTTTGAAATTAATTATTGTTATGACTTAGTCTTTTTGCTTTTAAAAAAAATAGCAGTGCAGAGAATCCCTGGACTTCCCAAGGGCGCAGTACTGCGAGGTCTTTTGACGCAAGGAAGGCCACAGGACAATGAGAATGCAGCTTGCACTTTCCCCTGTTTACAAACCTTATAGGAAGAAGAGGATTGGTGAAACTATTGCTTAATCTGTTTGCTGGTCCATCTGAATTGTGTCCCCTGAGGGTAATTCCTATGCCTCCTTGTCAACAAAGAAGAACTATTTTGTTGGATTTGATTTTTGTGAATTGGTGATGCACTTGGTTTATTTTTTTTCCTTTTGCCCCTGAAAACGCTAGGTCTGTTAACTGTTTTTTGGCGAGTACCCTTGTTATCCTCTTTATGTTCTACATTTTAAAGCTTGCAACAAAAGGTCTAAAATCCTCAGATAATATAAAAATTTTTAGCAGGCATAAAAATCCACTGGGGACTAACAGTAACTCAAAGCCTTGATTTTTCTTCTGATAGCTTGGTAAGAGGGTTAAATTTTAAATTCTATCTTCACAAAATATTCCAATGTGTTAGTTTATACAGTGCTCTTCAGAAGTAAACTGCCTTTGCCAGAAGCTCACCTTGTGTTGGCTAAAGACTAATGGTGACAAAGTAGCAGGGACACAAAAAGAGCTCTTCTCACATGACTTTAGTTGTCCGCATCATAGATGAACAGGGCGGTAACTGTAAATGCCATTTAATGGAAAGAAATAAACACTTCTCAAACACTGTTGATCTGGTCAGCGTTAGGAAGAGATTCCTACTTCTCTCCACTGACTAGAAAAAGCGCCTAGGATGAATTCCTCAGAGGTAGATGTCTATGGTATAAACATTGGGACAGATAAATTCCCATTCAGAACATCTGTCATTTTATACTGATGAAAACACAACACTTCATTAATGCTAACTGATATTTTGCATAAATAGAGGCAAATATACATACATAACCTACATTTTTTGGTATCATTTAAGGAGATATTTTTCTTCTAACTAAAAATTCTATTTAAAGATGAGTGCTTCTGAAAATCAGTTTCGAGCTTGTTCATGGGGGGACTGATTGAGTTGAGCAGATTCTGCATTTAATGACAAAATAACGTAAAGTTGTAATATTTTAATTCCAATGTAAGCCTACTTGGTAAAATATTTTAAATACGACTGGAATGCAGAACGAAGATATTATTAAATGAAATGGAAATGTTTTAGTGACACAGAAGCACCAGTTACTAAGTGACTGAGTATATTTAGGGAACTAAACCAAGATCCAAGCTGTTTTTCCAGATAAGTAAAACATTACAAGCTCCTCCTTTTCAAACATTTGTATATTGAGTTAAATGCGGTATGAGTGTAAACAAATCAGCAAAGTTTATATGACTTGCATCTTCTGAAAACCTAAGGCCATGTGTCAAGTATACACCAAGAAAATGACATATTTAACTTTGAATTTGAAAAGAGATGTCAGCAGATTGTGATTTTTTTTAAATCACGTCTCTTTTTCAGTACTTTTTTGAGAGAAAGGAGTGGTTTTGAGATGGAATAATTTTAAATTAGAATGTTTGAATCAAGTACAACAAACTAAATTCCACGATACTATCTGATACTTACAGAAGGTAGAAATAATACTCTTCAAACAGGGACTATGAACTGTAAAACATGTTTTAGGAATTTAGGAATGACTCCTATTGGTAAGGCCATTCACGTGTAGATAATAGATACCAGAGAGGTCACATTTTTAAAATAAGTTTAGTTTAATAGATATGTCCAACAATTTGCAATTTCTTCAACAAATTGTTCAGTTTAATTTTGTGTTCTGAGTCAACAACTTCCAGGAACAGCAATTTTCAGTGTCTTCTGGCTAAGCATGAAGTTATGGTAAATCCTCATATATATCAATAATCATATGCTATTTATAGAATATTTCTGTTCTATCAAGAATAATCAGAAGCCCTACTTGCAGGAAAAAAAATGCATAGCTTCTCCCAGGCCTTCCTGGCTGTCCAGGATAAACAGGGTATGAACCAAAAGCCATGGACATTATCAGAAGGATTCACCTATACCTCATCACCTTGGATTTGGCTTGCTGCCCCTTGACTCTTCCGAACTAGCTGCATATTTTAATTATAGTTTATTCAAGTACAAGAAGCCTTTCTGTGTGATGAAGAGGAGAAAGTAGTAGCATTAATTCTGCGGCACGGCCTGCTTTGCTGTCTGAATCATACTGAGCTATTCACCTTTCAGGAGCTATTTCCAAGCCAAGCGAAGTGGTTGTAGTGCTGACAGAGGCACTGATTTCCTTGTCAGACTGTGACATGCGTTTGGTTTTGGAAAAAGGGGATAATAGATGAATGTGGAGTCTTCCTTCTCTAATTCTGTTGGACCTTCCTTGGCCTTCTGGTTGGCAGCTGACTGGGTTCTGGGTTGGGAAGGAGCATAGGTATCTAGTTCAAACCTGACATTGATGGTTCATGTTTGATTTTTGTCTTTTTAGAATCACAGAATCGTACAACAGCCCAGGTTGGAAGGGACCTCAAAAGACCATCTGGTCCAACATTTTTAGTAGAATCCCAGGTTGCTCCACTTGGTTTCTGTAGACCTACAATACTGATCCTTATCAAAAACAGTGCTACTGACTGATACTTTCCTGCCACTTGTTGAAAAGACCGAGACTGCTTTCTAGGGCAGCATCAAGGATCTTTTCACAGAGTCACAGAATGGTGATTTTCCACACCAGAATGTGGAAGCATGGCCCTCTGAAGCCTGTGGTACCCAAGCTGACCCAGCACGAGTTGCTAGCATCATACAAGATTGCGTAGCAGCATGTGGCCATACTAGCTTGAATCTAAAGCCTTCACTGGGTCAGTTTTGTGCCCCAGCTGATAAGCACTAGTTCTTCATTGTTGGTCTCACCAGGCAGATTGTTGCAGTTGCAGCACTGCAGTCATAAAACCACACTACTTCTGGCTCTGGACCTTGTGTAACTACTGTGGCAGTTGGCTTGCGCTGGCCATTGCGTTTTCCTTGATAGTGGTACCTTTAGCTCACGTATGTCTACAACTCTTAGAGATCCCCTCATTTGTGGTATCCTCAAGCATCAAGCCATTTCAGCGAAGCCACCGAGGTGAAGGGCTCCGGAGCGGACGATCGTGCCGGGGGACCCTTCCTGAAGCGGCAAAACCGCGGACAAACCCGCGAAAAGCAAAAGCACAGGGAGCGAGAGGGAGCCCCAGCCCCCCCTTTCCCCGAGCCGGAGGAGGGAGGTCCTGACGAGCGGCAGCTCTGACTCAGCGTGGGCGGGGACAAGAGGGGCGGCGGCCACACCCCCTCACTTACAAGAGCAGCCCCCAGGGAGCGCGGCGAACAGGGCGGGCAAACAGGGCGTGGCGCGTCAGAAGGGCGTGGCACGGCAGTTTGCGTGGCAGTTTGCGCAGGCAGGGCGTGCAGGGAAGGCGAGCGGGCGAGGTGCAGCCCCCCTCCTGGCTCTAGAGGCCAACTCAATTAGTAGTTGTCGCCCTCCCAGAAGAGGACCGGCTATGGTTTCCACTCGTCCGAAAGCCGTCGCCAGAACGAATGTGGCGACCCAGACGGAGCTCACACGCAAGCGTACAGCTGTCCAGGTCTCTGGCTGCAGGGAGTGCCTGAGCCTGTCAGCTGTACCGGAGGGCAGCAGAGACACCACCTGCGTGCGGTGTGACCAGGTGGATGATCTGCTCGGCCTGGTGGCAGAGCTGAAGGAGGAGGTGGAAAGGTTAAGGAGTATCCGGGAGTGTGAGAGGGAGATAGATTGGTGGAGCCGCACCCTACCGTCCCTGAGGCAAAGGCAGCAGATGGAGGCTTCGTGAGAAGCAGAGGATCCCCTGCCTTCTTGCCACCAGGTAGAAAGAGGGGACCTAAGCGACGGGAGGGAATGGAAACGGGTCCCTGCTCGGGGTACCAGGCGAACCCCCGCCCGGCCTCCCTCACCTTCCCGGTTGCCTTTACACAACAGATATGGGGCCCTGGAACTTGAGGGCCAGGCAAACGAGGATGTAGGCAAAGGTCCATCCAGGGGGTCGCCTAGGGTGAGGCGGTCAGCCCCACGCATTATGACTGCCGCTGCTAAGACAAAAAGGAGGGTAATTGTCATAGGCGATTCCCTTCTGAGGGGAACAGAGGGCCCGATATGCCGACCGGACCCGTCCCACAGGGAAGTCTGCTGCCTCCCTGGGGCCCGGGTCAGAGACATTACTAGGAAGCTCCCTGTTCTGGTACGGTCTTCCGATTACTACCCGCTGCTGGTTATACAGGCTGGCAGTGATGAGGTTGCAGAGAGAAGTCCTGCAGTGATCAAAAAGGACTTCAGGGCACTGGGGCGACTGGTTGAAGGATCGGGAGCACAGGTAGTGTTTTCCTCTATCCCTGCAGTGGCAGGGAAGGATACTGAAAGGAGCAGGAAAACACACCTGATCAACGCGTGGCTCAGGGGCTGGTGCCATCGCAGGAATTTTGGCTTTTTTGATCACGGGGAGGTTTACACGGCACCGGACCTGCTGGCGGCAGATGGAGTCCAGCTGTCTCACAGGGGAAAAACGATCATGGCTCATGAATTGGCAGGGCTCATTGAGAGGGCTTTAAACTAGGTTTGAAGGGGGAAGGGGATAAAACCAGGCTCACTAGAGATGAGCCGAGGGGTGGCGTGCCGATGCTGGGGGTGAAATCGATAGCCCAGCTCAAGTGCATCTACACCAATGCACGCAGCATGGGTGGCAAACAGGAGGAGCTGGAAGCCATTGTGCAGCGGGAGAGATACAACTTAGTCGCCATCACAGAAACATGGTGGGGTGACTCTCATGATTGGAGTGCTGCAATGGATGGCTATAGACTCTTCAGAAGGGACAGGCGAGGAAGGAGAGGCAGGGGGGTGGCCCTGTATGTTAGGGAGTGTTTCGATTGTCTAGAGCTCAACAATTGTGATGATGATACAGTCAAGTGTTTATGGGTAAGGATGAGGGGGAAGGCCAACGAGGCAGATATCCTGCTGGGAGTCTGTTATAGACCACCCAACCAGGATGAAGGGGCGGATGAAGCGTTCTATAAGCGGCTGGCACAAGTCTCTCAATCGCTAGCCCTTGTTCTCGTGGGGGACTTCAACTTCCCGGACGTCTGCTGGAAATACAACACGGCAGAGAGGAAGCAGTCTAGGAGGTTCCTGGAGTGTGTGGAAGACAACTTCCTGATGCAGCTGGTAAGTGAGCCTACCAGGGGAGGAGCCTCGCTCGACCTGCTATTTATAAACAGAGAAGGACTGGTGGGAGATGTGGTGGTCGGAGGCCGTCTTGGGCTTAGCGACCATGAAATGATAGAATTCTCCATTCTTGGCAAAGTAAGGAGGGGGGGCAGCAAAACCACAACCATGGACTTCCGGAGGGCGGACTTTGGCCTGTTCAGGATGCTGGTTGAGAGAGTCCCTTGGGAGACGGTCCTGAAGGGCAAAGGGGTCCAGGAAGGCTGGACGATCTTCAAGAAGGAAGTCTTAAAGGCGCAGGAGCAGGCTGTCCCTGTACGCCGTAAGAAGAACGGGCGGGGAAGACGACTGGCCTGGCTGAACAGGGAGCTCTTGCTGGGACTCAGGAAAAAAAGGAGAGTTTACCGCTTGTGGAAGAAGGGGCAGGCGACTCAAGAAGAGTACAGGGATCTCGTTAGGTCATGCAGAGAGGAAATGAGAAAGGCAAAAGCCCAGCTAGAACGCAATCTGGCCACTGTCGTTAAAGACAACAAAAAAAGTTTTTACAAATATATTAATGACAAGAAGAGAGCCAAGGAGAATCTCCATCCCTTATTGGATGCGGGGGGGAACATTGTCACCAAGGATGAGGAAAAGGCTGAGGTACTCAATGCCTTCTTTGCCTCAGTCTTTAACAGGCAGACCAGTTATCCTCAGGGTACTCGGCGCCCCGAGCTGGAAGACAGGGACGGCGAGCAGGATGAACCCCCCCATAATCCAAGAGGAAGCAGTCAATGACCTGCTACGCCACCTGGACGCTCACAAGTCTATGGGGCCGGATGGGATCCACCCGAGAGTGCTGAGGGAGCTGGCGGAGGTGCTCGCCAAGCCGCTCTCCGTCATTTATCAGCAGTCCTGGTTAACGGGGGAGGTCCTGGACAACTGGAGGCTTGCCAATGTGACGCCCATCTACAAGACGGGCCGGAAGGAGGATCCGGGGAACTACAGGCCTGTCAGCCTGACCTCGGTGCCGGGGAAGATGATGGAGCGGTTCATCTTGAGGGCGCTCACAAGGCATGAGCGGGACAACCAGGGGATCAGGCCCAGCCAGCACGGATTCATGAGAGGCAGGTCCTGCTTGACCAACCTGATCTCCTTCTATGAGCAGGTGACCCACCTAGTGGATGAGGGAAAGGCTGTGGATGTGGTCTACCTGGACTTCCGTAAGGCCTTTGACACCGTCTCCCACAGCATTCTCTTAGAGAAGCTGGCGGCTCACGGCGTAGACAGGTGTACTCTGCGCTGGGTCAAAAACTGGCTGGACGGCTGGGCCCAGAGAGTTGTGGTGAACGGAGTTACATCCAGTTGGCGGCCGGTCACGAGCGGTGTTCCCCAGGGCTCAGTACTGGGGCCGGTCTTGTTTAATATCTTTATCAATGATCTGGATGAGGGGATTGAGTGCACCCTCAGTAAGTTTGCAGACGACACCAAGTTGGGCGGGAGTGTTGATCTGCTCGAGGGTAGGAAGGCTCTGCAGAGGGACCTGGACAGGCTGGATCAAAGGGCCGAGGGCAACTGTATGAGGTTCAACAAGGCCAAGTGCCGGGTCCTGCATTTCGGCCACAACAACCCCATGCAGCGCTACAGGCTTGGGGAAGAGTGGCTGGAAAGCTGCCTGTCGGAAAAGGACCTGGGGGTGTTGGTCGGCAGCCGGCTGAACATGAGCCGGCAGTGTGCCCAGGTGGCCAAGAAGGCCAATGGCATCCTGGCCTGTATCAGAAATAGTGTGGCCAGCAGGAGTAGGGAAGTGATGGTGCCCCTGTACTCGGCACTGGTGAGGCCACACCTCGAATCCTGTGTTCAGTTTTGGGCCCCTCACTACAAGAAGGACGTTGAGGTGCTGGAGCGTGTCCAGAGAAGGGCAACGAGGCTGGTGAGGGGTCTGGAGAACAAGTCTGATGAGGAGCGGCTGAGGGAACTGGGGTTGTTTGGCCTGGAGAAAAGGAGGCTGAGGGGAGACCTCATCGCTCTCTACAACTACCTGAAAGGAGGTTGTAGCGAGGTGGGTGTTGGTCTTTTCTCCGAAGTAACTAGCGATAGGACGAGAGGAAATGGCCTCAAGTTGCGCCAGGGGAGGTTTAGATTGGATGTAAGGAAACATTTCTTTCCTGAAAGAGTGGTGAAACATTGGAAGAGTCTGCCCAGGGAAGTGGTTGAGTCCCCATCCCTGGAAGTATTTAAAAGACATGTAGATGAGGCGCTTAGGGACGTGGTTTAGTGGACATAGTGGTGTTGGGTCGATGGTTGGACTCGATGATCTTAGAGGTCTTTTCCAACCTCAATGATTCTATGATTCTATCTATCTATCTGTCTGTCTGTCTATCTATGTATCTATCTGTCTATTTCATTTTATATTGCATGATGCCTTTACTGCTGTTGGATGTATCATCTTCTAAGCCACAACTATTTTCATTAATAATTATGTACTGTAAACTGGCAATTACATTAGTTGCAAAATGTAACTACACGTTTTAACTTCCTTTAAACAGCACTAGTGGATAGAAATATTACTGCCTAATTTTAAATACAATAAGCAGAATTATAGAAAGATTAAGTGCTTTGTCCAAGGTGACATGACAGTGCAGGTCTTTGACAGACCTATATCGAGGATCCAGTTAACCCAGGAAATAGTTACAATGCATCCCAGATAAGTTTTCTGCTCAAGTGAAAGACCAGAGAAAAACTAACAGATTTGAAATCCCTTACAATATATATATTTTAAAGTAGATATAAAACCAAATTGTAGCTAACTGTTCCTTTACGACATACGAACTTTGAAATAAGCAATAACATAATAGTCACAATCAGAAAGCTGTACAAGAGAAAACTGATTATTAAGCTGTTTACAATAAAAGTGCAGGATTATGAGACAGCAAGAGAAAGTCTGTAGGGTAAATAATGGTCTCTAATAGTGTGGTTTCATATGATTAATGTGACATTCTTTTGGCTGTAACAACTATATTATGCTCTGTACATTGCTTTGGGGAATATTTGCATAGAATATGTAAAATGCAAAACAATACCATATGAAAGTAGCTTTCAGCGTTTATTCAGGTCCTCTTTCTTACATATTTTATTTATTTTTGTGTGCTTTTATATATTGCATAAGAATAAATTTGAGAGTATAGTGTATCATTATACAATCCAAGTATTTCTGTAAAATGGATTACGGAATAATAAACGAAAGATTAAAAACATATTTTTTGGTGGTGACGAAACTATGAATAAGAAAGGTGCATTTACTGCATTGATTAAGTTGCAAATTGAACAATTATTTTAGATTATGAAAAATATCAGGTTTTATCAGTATTGTTTACCTAGATATCATCGTGGAACACTTATGCTTGCTAAAAAGAAAGTTCCCTAAATCCTTAGTACAAATAAAAATATTCAGCCACAAAACTGTATGGGAACTGAAATTAAAAGGCTGGTGCTCTCTGATGGAGGAGAAATTTGTAGAATAATAAATATATTTACTTTCAATTTTCTTCTTTCTTATGTCATTAATGAAGAGAATACAAATAATATTTTCTTTATGCAGTCTGGGATAGTGAATGAAAAATGTACCTGCTTAGGGATCATTCTCACCCCCTCCCCCAACACCAATAGAAGACTGAAAATTTTTTAGAGTTAGTGTGGTTTTCAGTCAGATGTGCTTCCTAATAATCGTTTGCATGTAGCTATGCATTTTCTCACTTGGTTTGTTTGAAGGTTTCTAGCATGGATCTTGTTCATATATGGCCTGACAATAAATTGGTTTAAGGAAGGAAAGGGGCATGTGATCTCACTGATAAAAGCTTGTTGGTTTTACTAACAGCTAAATACTGCAGCTGCTTCGGATGAATGCTGCCTTAATTCTTGGGCCATTTTACTGAAATGAATAGGCTTTGCTCCTGAAAGAAGATGACCAATAGGTTAGAAGGCAGACCTTAATTTTGCCTGATAAGATGAAAATACATCATTCGTTTTATACTTACTACTCTAATTCTCCAAATGTTTTGTGAAATAGCAGTAAATCATACATCTTTTAACAGATTTTACTGGTGCGTATATATATGCTTTGCGTGTATATTTGTGCAATTAGCTGCTGGCGGTGGGCAGTAAAATGGCTATTACATACCCTAGTTTCCATATGGGAGTGAATTTCAGAATTAAATTTAGCTTATTGCAGAGGAAATGGGCTCATCCACCGGCAGAAGAGTGTCATCTGTACCAATGACTGTCTGCTCCTCGGGAGAGCCGGGGCAGTGGTAGTGCAGGCACCGGTGCCCACCAGGTGCTGGTGCAGCGGCCAGCAGCAACACCTGGGAAGTGCAGAAACACTGGCGGGAGAAAAAGCGTGGTCCAGGCAACACAGAAACAGTATTTATTCCCTTCAAAGTTTTGTGTCTGTGAGAACTTGGGGGGGGGGCGTTTATTATTTCTCTTCTGAGATCATGCACGAGAAGAAGAGTTAAAACATACTCGACCCTGAGGAGAAAGAAGAGAGTCCATTTAGTTGACACTAATCTACAAAGGGACTAGAAAATGGACTTTAAGGAGAGGGAGCAGAACCTGCCAGTGTGTCTGCATCCAGCCTCTGGTATTATACAGGTCTCTAGTTCAGTGGCACTTATGAAAACCCATTCACTTACCTTAATACTGAGTTAGCCTATACTCTGTAAGTCTTGGCCTTCAAAAGGTTTTATGCCTTTTTCTGAAGCTACTCCACTCTGGTTTGTCAAAAACAAAGTGCCCCTAATTTACACCAGTAACTCCTAAAAAACTTTCCTCCATCAGGAGTCCTCAAGCCACGAAGCTCAGCCGCTGCTCCCACTAAATTCGAGGAACTGCACTGCTGTAAAACCCCCACCTTCTTTTTCTCAGAGGAATGCATTTGGAGTAGTAAAATGTGTGGTTTTTATTTGATACTGTTCTAATGTTTAAGCTACTTCCGCAGAAATTCTACATTGAAAAAAAAAATCACAGTAATGAACAGATGAGATAAAGAACATCAGAAATTATGTGCAGCTCTAATGATGAGGTAACCATCGTTTATTAGCCTTGCATAATAAACTTTGTAGTGGTGTTATTTTTTTAAATTATGAGTTGAGCATTTGTGATGACAGCACTGACAATGTCTGTCAACAGAAATCCTGCTTTGATACATGCAGCCAGACATAAGGCTGAATGGTTCACAGGATTAGAAATGGGATAGAACAGTAAGCTTTGCATTCCTAATTCAGGAACGTCATGTTATTAATACCTCTTAATTGGTATCCTAGAATTTGGTGTTGTGGCTGATTTGCAGTAGAAGCTATTTTTTATAAGCAAATATTCATATCACAACTCACAATTTTCTCAGACAGCTGAGGTCGTTAAATCATGGAAATGTAAAGCTCGAATTGAATTGAAGAGATCATCTAATTCATCACCTATACTGACAAGCAGGATCAAGTACATCCATATGTGACAGATGCTGGTGTATATTCTGTTTTTAAAGTGAGGAAGATTTTCCTGAGATCAGACATAAATCTTCTTTGCTGCAAATTAAGATAATATCTTCTTATCCGCCATGGACACAAGGAACAATTGATCGCCATGTTTTCTACGCCAACTTCTGCCTACTCTAGTCAAACGCCTCTCCCCTTGCCCCTTCCCACTGCCATTTCCTCTCGGCTGCACCTCGTGGGCTCCTTTCAGCTTTCCTTCACTAAAATTACATGTTTTGGTCTTTTCATACCTTCTTGTTTTCATTTGGACTCTCCCAATTTGTCTAACTTACCCCAAAACGCTGACAGTTCTCTGGAAAAAGTCCACTAATGTGAAGTATAAGAAAGTAAATACTTCCAGTGTCTCATATAAAATATTAGTTTGTTAACAAATCCAAAGCGATACTGCTTTTTTCCTGCAGCAGTGTCACGTACAGTTAGTGATGAGTCACGTATATTTAGGGTTCCATTATAAACCCCCAAACCCTTTCTATTGTACTGCTGAGTTTCCAGGCTGTTGTCATTTTGGTAATATATTTGACCCCGCTTTGTAAGTATCACACTTCGGACTACGTCAGTAGATTTCTTTGGCTCGCTGGGTTCACGTGGCATTCTGATTGTCTGCACAATTATTTAGAAACTTTCCCAGAGTGAATGCCGTGCCCTGTGAGCGATGTAAGCAAAGTCTCTTCTGTACCACACTGCGAGCATTGGATGAAGCTGGGTCCAGGACAAACTTCGGTAGAGTTACGGTTGCCCATTGTCCCAGAGGTCATTAAAGAAATAACAGCATTTTGTGTGTTGTTTTTCAACATGTTTTGCACCATCTGGGGCTCAACTCGCATATCCCGTGCAGACGTTGGATCTGTTTGAGACATCCTGTGTTTTCTGCCTGGCTTCCAGCTGCTCGGTCTCTTTGGGTCACCTTGGGGTGCTCCCGAAAGGTCTGTGTCATACCTATGAGCCTTGTGTCAGGAGACTTATGTGTGCCTGGATACCTCTCTCTCTCTTATTCCCCATGGCTTTTCAGATGTTACTGTAGACTATTTCCTTATTCTTCCTTTTGCCTCTGACCCTATTTCAAAACCAAATCTTTGGTATGACCGGACTTTTGATTTCTCACGGTGTCAAAATATACATAAATATGTAAAATTTTCCTGTAGGCTCTTCTTACTGGATTTCTTCAGACTTAGCTGTAGTCTTCCTCACTGATTTTGGGAGATTCAGCATGTTTTCTTATTTCCCTCAGAAGTGGGCAGAGAAAGAATCCTCTGCTCGAGGTTTCTTTTCTTAGGCCTTTCATTAAGATCCATCAGTAGAGATTTTCCAAAGACATTATTCCATTAATTTGTTAGAGTCACATTAATTCAAAATAAAAGCAATTTGGTCTAGCAATTAGAAATGCACTTTATATTTTTATCTCCTCAGCTGTAAAGGGAAATCATCATGTCCAAAACGTGACAGTAACCTAACGGGAATATCGTTAGACTGCAATGTCAATATGTACAGAGATGTCATATGCAAGTAAAAGATTGGAATCATTGATATTATATAAATTTCTATTTTTCCGGTTTTAATTTTTCTTTACCTTTACAAAGGACCAAGTGCTTTCAGAAGAGATCCTTTCAAACTACATATAAGCCCTATGTAAAGACAGTCAGCAAAGTTGATAAGGATAATTTTAGAAATGAAGCTGAGTGGCTCAGTTTTTGCTATGAAAGAGATGTGTAACTTCAATAAATGAGAACATTTATATTTGGCTTGCGGGAAGAATCATTTGATTTAGTTGAAGCAGTTGTTGCTGATCTTACAATTTCATTTTTTAATATAAATTGAAACATTTCCAGTAATGACACATATGTTGATATTAAACCTTTCACTGAAGATAGTGATCATGTTGATATAAATACATTGCACAAGGATAGTAACACTTGGAAGTAGCATATTTTATGTTAATCCAAAATGGATGGCTAGAAGTAAGTTGAAAACCCTTCTTGGGTATCATTTTTTCAACATTATTTGAAATAATGGGGATTGTTTGAACCTTTTTTATCAGTATGGCTCCAGAATTTATGAATTCATTTTAGTTCCCTTTGAAGATGATTGCCACAGGAAATTAGTCTTTATTATTGCATTGGCCTTATGCAGCAGAATAAAGCTTGACAAAACAAAGTTCATAGAAGAAAAAAAGTACTTTACTTACTACGTCTTCATTTTTTTCTCCATTTTTTTCAATGGAAATCATTGGTTAACTTCTGGTTAAATTACTTCCTTCTCACTTCGCAATGTTACTAAATAATGTTTGGGATTAAATGAGCTGGATTGAATTGAACTATAGATTGGGTAGATACTGCTGAGACTTAGAAGTTGGATATGGATTCTTTTAAACTTTTAAATGAACTCCTATTATTGAACCTGAGAAATCTTTGCCAAACGCTAGGATTTGCCATCCGCATAAAGAAATTTTTACCTTCCCAAATAATTTTCTTTTGCATTCAAGAGTTAAACCTCCATGTAAACTAAGGAAAAAAAAAAATCAGAGAAACATCTGAAGGAAAAAGCATGTTTGCTCCTTGGTATGTTTTAAGTGATGGCTGAATTTTGTTTGCAGTATCTTCATCATTTCTGCTGAAAAATAAATGTTTGCAGACATTTTAAAGGCCCTGTACAACAGACACAAACCAACACATCTAGATTGTTGTAAATTAGCAAATTCTGGGGACCTCTCCACAATGTGCCGGGGAAGCCTTCATGAAAAAGAGAGGGAGACCAGATGTAGTTCAAAGGACAACTTCTAGCTGCCTTGGCAGGCTCCAGTCCTGATTTGAACTCTCTGAGCTGCGGTGGAAAAGTGTGATTTATGACTGATGAAAATGGATTAAATCTGCTGTACCCAGGGGTGTCCAACAATCATTTTGTCTGTGCAGATACTGGACTGCACAGTCAGTTGCTGTCGGCGGTGGGGTAGAGAGCCTCTGGGATGCACGTTGTCCTGACGGAGAGTTAAGCAGCCTCACAGGCTGTCTTCAAGTTGCTGGGTCCACCCTCGCCCCCCTGTCATTTACTTCGACTTGCGTTCTTTATTCGTTTATTTCCAGTGGTTGGCAAAATCCTTGCAAAATATCTAAAGCTGTATATGCGTGGGGAAAAAAGTAAGTTCACTTGATGCTTCCTAAAAAACTCCACTATATCATGGCCTTACAGACCCTTTACTCTGGTTCGAGTGCCGAAGTGAATATTCAATTTTACAAAGAAAATAAAACATCTTTTTATAGCAAAGGTAATTATGCATTTTAGGTATGGGTGCCTCAGCTATACATCCTTCATGTGAGACTATGCCATAGAGATTATGTTTTAACAAAGATATTTCAACAGTAAAGTCTTCTTTCTGCTGTTTTACTATTGGTTTAGGTTTCAGATGAAAATTAGAAAATGATGTTTCTCTCTGCCGTAACAGGAACATTTTTGTGATGAATCTTTAACATACTAGCCTCTGGCAGGTGATGCAGTTGCCTGGAGGAAATTTTAAAAGCTCTTCAAAGTGCAGTGTTATCAGTAGATGGTTTGCAGTATCCCAGTTTCTCTTTTTAAGACTGACTCAGAAAGGTACAATATTCAGTCATTATGCTGAGAATATATACAAGAATATATGCTAGTTTACCCCTAAAGCAAATGAGGTTATATGGAACGAGTTAAGCAAAAAATTCAAACAGACAACTAGGAACTTTGTAGAAGTGTCTGAAATAGGGAAAACGAGAAGAATAAAGAAAGAGTGATCTTCTCATAAAAGAAACAAACTTGATTAATCTGAAGCTAAGTTTTGTACAGTCACTTGCAAATAACAGTAGCAAAAATTTCATTAGGTTTACAATTTTAATACAGTTACTTGTACATTGAAAACTAGAAGTTGATGAGTGTGACCTCCCTGCCCGTGGGGATGAGGATGTTTCGTGAACAACCATTTGAATTATCCAAAGTGTAAATTTTCAGCTAATGGCAAACTCCAGCCATCTGCTAGGAGAGCAACCCAGCAAGATGTGGAAGTGCTTGCAGCAAAGTGAGTTAGGCAACATGGTGATTCGGGGCAGGGAAGAGACTGGGGTATTCAGTCCCTTACTTGTGCTGGATCTGTGCTGGCAAGGCTTATCTCAGGTCTGTCAGGTTTAGGAGCAAAGTTTTCGGGGAAGGGTACTGTCCACCATAGATCGGGATCAAGGTAAGGACTATTCAGGCGAGCTGGACAGGCACAAATCCATGCTGGGCAGCTGGCTGATGTTGCGAGGTCGCTGTATTTTTGAAAGGTTGTAGCAACTGGAGGACATCCCCGTGAGAGAAAGGCAAATGTTACATCCATTAAAAAAAAAAAAAAGAAAATCTGAGGAGCTATACACCAATCAGTTTCACCTCAGTCCCTGGAGAAAATATGGAGCAAGCCGTTGTGGAAACCATTTTCAGATACATGAAGACAAGAAGATGATTGGGAGCAGCCGGCATGGATTTCCCAGGTGAAAATCCCATTGGATCCGCCTGATTGCCCTGTATGATGAAAAGGCTGTCTCTGTGTACAAGAAGAGAGCAATGGTTGTTGTTCACCTTAACTTTAGCAAGGCTGTCTATGCAGTATCCCATTAGCCAAATCAGGGCAGCGTCGACTGGAGGGGTAGACTTCAGGGTGGGAGGAAAATCGCCTGAGCCATCAGGCTGCAAGGGCTGCAATTAGCAGTACCAAGTCCTCCTGTCCGCTGTCTGAGGGGTGTTTCTTGGGGCTGAGACTGGGGCTGAGACTGTTTAGCATCCTCATCTGCAGCAGTAGGAAGTGCGTAGCCTGCTGGTGAAAGGGACTGATCGATCCCTCTGCTTGACTCTGGTTAAACTACATCTGGGAAACTGTGTCCAATTTTGGACCCTACTATAAGAAATACTGTCAAACTGGACAGTGTCCAGCAGAGAGCCATCAAGGCTGTTGGTAGGCCGGAGAATGATGTACAAGGAGAAGCAGAGAGAAATGGTTTGTTCAGCCTGGATAAAAAAACGCTGGGGGCAATCTAACTGCAGTTTGCCACTACCTGTAGGACATTATAGAGAAAATGAAGTTTAGACTCTTTCAGAAGTGCGTAGTGGAAGGACAGTAAGCAGCTGTCACAAACTGCAATACAAACTATTTCAACTGAGTATAAGGAAAAACAATAATTTAGAGCAAAAGTGGTTTATCATAAGAAAAAGCTGCCCAGAGAGGTGGTGGAATCAACTTCAGCCTTTTCCTTGGAGATGTTCAAAAGTTCGCTGACTTGAAGGCCTGAGCAATCTGATCCAGCTTTGCAATTAGCCTTGCCTTGAGGAGAAGCTTGGACTAATCGCCTCCCGAGGTCCCTCCCAACCTCAGTTGCTCTGTGGTTCTATGAAGGCAGCTAGCAGGAAGTCCCTAGAAAAAATGTAGTTGAAAATAAAAGGGGGTTTACTCTCACGTTCTTTAACCTGCTTAGTGAGGACATAAAATGATTTATTGCATCAAGGAACAGAAAGTGCAGACCATAATAAAACCAATACATTATAAGAGAACAAACTAGTAGGGCTGATGAGTCAGATCTCATTGCAAATAAATCTAAGGGAAGAGCATTTACAAGCACTGGCAGTTAACCCTAGAAATTAAATTTAAGGGAGAAGCACAAACCATCTCAATACTTGTGAAGCCTAGGAAGCAGCTCCCTTAGGTAAGCCTTGACTTCAGTGGCCTAAGGCCCAGGAAGGAGAATCCCACAGAAAGTGGAATCTAGATCAAATTACCAAATTATTGTAAATGAAGTAGCACTAATAGGAAGGGTGACAAAACCGGAAAGGCCAAGACACAGAATTATGCATGGCATAAAAAAGGACATAAAAGGGAACTAAAAGTCATTTTATAAACACGTTAATAATAAAAGCAAGGAAAAAAAAGGTTGATATCAAATAGGGAAGGAAAGAAATTGAAACATGGTATTAAACCTGCAAAAGTGTTTAATATCTTTTTCGGTTTTCCTTAATTGGACCTACTGTGCTCAGTTAACACAACTACTTAGCCTAAGAAAGGCTAAGATGTCAGATTGGAATGATAAAAGAGCTTCTGAAAAAGCACATAGAGAAATTATTTTTAAATGAGCTGGGTTTAATGAAGTTTGTTGTATAGTATTTAAGTAACTAGATGAAGCATTCTCAAGATCCATTAGCAGTTCTCTGTTGTGGAGAATGGAGGAAGTTTCAGAAAACTCAAAAAAAGCTGACTCAGTGCCTGCCTTTATAAATGAGAGGAAGGAAGAGCTGGGGAATTACAGACCCATCAGCATAATTTAAATTTCGTAAAAAAAAAAACCTGGAACAAATAATCAAATCAAATGAACTATAAGCACCTGCAGAATAGCGGGGAGATGAGTAATAGCCAAAATGAATTTATGAAGAAGAAATGGTGTAATACCAGTCTAATATCCTTTTGTGACAGGGTAGCAGTTCTTGAGAAGAGGATGAACCAGGAGATGTCATCTGTCTTGACAAATAAAGCTTCTGACATTCTCTCACATGACATTTTCATAAGAAAGCATTAAAAAAAAAAGAAATTACATTACTATTATGTGAGTGTGCAATTAGTTGGGAAACTATGCAGAGTGCATTGCTCCCTGTCAAGCTGACGTTTGTTCTGTAGGAATCTGTCCTCGATCTTGTACTATTGTGTATTTTTAGTAATGACATGGACAATGGAATAAAGACTAGTCTAATTAAATTTCCACCAAAATGGGTGGGAGGGGAGGACGAGCTGAATCAGCAAGCAGGATGAGAACTCAAAAATTGATAAGTTAAAAAAAACACCCAACAAGACAATTCTGTGATGACAAAGGCAAGTTCTTATTTTAGGTGAAAAAAATTCCTTCTACAAATGCAAGGAGAAAAATGTTTAGAATTGAACCTTAGATGACCTGGGTTTGTCCTTCACAGTCATTGATGTTATTTCCATGATTGTAATAATAATTCTTGGTCTCATTTTTTAAAAAAGTTTCAAATAATGTAAATGAGATACTCTTACAGTACATAGTTTATTATGAAGGTAAATATGTGCAAATTTCATATAGATCTTCCAATACATTTGACCTCTTTATAAAGTTGTTGCTAGTAAGAAAGATAGAGCTTACACTTTTGAATTTTAGGAAAACATATTTTGCCTCTTTCCAAAACTTAGAATCCAGCACATTTTCGTTCTGCCTTCATAACTTCTTGATTTCTAGGTAATAATGATAATTTTTCACATGCTCCTCTGGAACAGTTGTGCCTGGTTAATAGTCCATGGTCATGAGTTTAGACTACAGTGTCATCATAATATTTTTGGTAACTAATCCAAAAAATCATGCAGCTTTTATAATGTTTTCAGCCAAGAGTTTTCTAGAATATGTTCTTGAGAAATGTTAAGGGCCCAGTATTTTTATCAAATCCTCTTAGGTGCTTTAGAAACTCTTTCTAGTGGATGCAAACCCGAATATAAGGACATGAATTTTCACCATTAGTAAAAGACTGTAATGATCTTCTATATGACTTGCAAAGCCATTGGAAAGGAATCAGTATTAACGTTGTTAAAATGATATTTTTATAGGTGTGGTTATTGTAGACTATTTATTATTTACATTTTTATTACCATTGCCTCAATTTTTCCATTTCTGTACAGATAATTTTTTTTCATTTGTTTTTTCTAATTTTCATCCTATAGCCATCTTCACCATAGGTTAACAACGTGTATTTCCAAGAGATGTCTCATCTCATATACAAAATAGGGAGAGTAAAAATTATGTATTAAGTTCATTTAGACTGAAAATGGCACATCAAATAAAATGATACAATTTATTGGTACTCTTAAATTTTATTGAAGCTAAGATAACCTTACTCTAAGATGAGTAAACTAAGAAAACTTTCAAACTAAAAATTCTGCTATCTCTGCTCAAAATAAAAAGGAGCTAATGATAAATTTAGAAAAGAGACATTATCTCTGGTTCATATTTTTTAGTTAAATACCGCTGTGTTCTTTAAGAGAGCAAAAACACTGAAGTTCCAAACGCTTTATTTCAGACACAGCATTCGGCCCTAAATGCTCCAGATTCAAAGCTGGGGGGGGCAGGGGGGCGCGGAACAAGCAAGCTGAGTCAAGACATTTGCCTCTTATTTTCCTATTCCAGAACCTTTGTACGCACAGATAGTTTAACATTTTTAAAGCTTTGAGCAGGATATGCAGAGGACCAGGAAGGGAAACAGGAAGCTCACCACTGAAGTCAAGAAGAATTTTGCCGGATTAGTGATGTTCAGGTTAGACTCCGGGGCCTGGATTTACCTCGCGTAATTCTAGACATCCAGATATCATACCTCATTTAGGTCAAGCTGGGTCACTGTCACTGGAAAATACCTAAAGCACTGGACCTCAGCTACTTCACCTAGGTAAGATCCTGTTCTTAATACAGCAACTCTTTGGTCAGCAGTAATCTTGTATCTTGTATTGCGTGCTTTATATTGCAGATTATTTATTTTCCTACAACACCTTGCATACAAAGTAATGTGACTTTCAGGTCAATCTGAGATGAGGTTTCAAAGATACAGCACAGAAAGCAGGCAAAAACCGCACAAATACATAAAAATAATAGTAATGCTCTACAATAACAACTTAATCATTACCAATTCCTTTGGTTTTAATATCATTGATTTGGTTTAATAACATTAATCATGAGGTATTTGTTTGCGATTAATTTGGATGAAGTACTTAAAGGATTTCAGTGTTATTTGACCGTTATTTTGAAATGTTCCTACATGAATTTTGAACTCGTGAGCATCACACACTGAAGATGACTTGGTAGTAAGGTAGCTGCAGAGCTACAGAAGTGTGTTCTGTATGAGTATATGATTTAGGTCTGGGGATGGTTCTGCATCCTTATTGCACAAACTGAAAACTGCATGTAGCATCTTTTGTGATTTGCTTTGGGACTTCATTGCTGAATCAAGTAGTGTGGACCTATTTAAATCAGTTAGTACCTGTGCATAAAAAGACTAAAAGCTTAACCAGCAGGAATGAAGCATTTACATCTAAATTGCCTACATTTTGGGTAAATTATCGACCATTGGCTTTTGAATGTTGTTTTGTTTTTAATAACTTTATCTTGAAACTAAGCTGCATAACTTCAATACAGATTTTTGAACTGTTAAAATTGTGGGTTTGGTTCAGGACCAACTTCTTTCATACTGAGCATTTGTCAATGGGCAGTAGATTCAAATAATCTGAAATCGAACAATGGTGGTAGTAGCTGCAAGTGGTTATCCTTATGCTTGCAGATTGGTTTTCTATCTACCTCCTTGCTTTTATTCTCTCTTTCTCACAACTTTCTGAAACTATCATCTTTTGGACTGCCCAAATTTAGTTCTTTCTGAAAATACGTTTTCAGTTCCTGTTTTGGAAAATCTTCAGTGAAGTTCGAGGTCTTCCTGTGAAGTGACACCTTTGGCTCTGAGGTTATCATTCACCTTCTGTCTTTTACAATCTCTACTGAATTAGGAAATGTACGCTTTTGTCTGAATTTGATCCATTTTTATAGGAATAACTAAAGGTAGATGTACACTGTGCAGCAGAATACAGAACAAAGGTTGCTAACCTTAGTCTGACTTGCATCTGCCGTGTGTCACAGTGCAGTACTCTACAGAGGCACTAGCTGGTGTCCCAAAAGGCATATTAACTGAAACGGTTAAAATAGCTGCCCTTTCTAACAGAGGTATTGAAAGAGAAATGAGTTTTCCAGAACTGATGTTGAAAAGAGAAAAAAATAAAAAAGGTAAAAACCCCAGAATTCATGCCTGGCAAATGATTAAGGGGATTGCTGGAAGGTGCTAGAGAAGCAAACAGAAGAGATTATAAACCATGTTGCCCAGAAGCCAGAAAGGTTGTGTGTTATCTCTCTCCAGTGTCTGATAGGAGGTCTACAGTTGTGTGTGAACAAGAATATGTATGGTATTCTATGTTTTGGGGCTGCAGTAACAGAATCTTGCTTTTGTAAGTGAAAAAGTTGGAAAGCAGACTAAAACCATAAAGCATTATCATTGTTTTGTTTTTAAATCTCTTGGTTTTAATCATATCCTTTGTGACTGACAACTGAGAAGAAACTTGAGCAGAATTCAGCACTTGCAATGTTGTAATTAAAAACAAAATCAGAAGATGAAAATTACACTTGCTCGAGTTTTTCTCAGTTGGCAAAGTCCACAGGCAGAGCAGACTGAGCTGTCCATTTTGTCAATAGGCAGAACAATAAATACAAATCTAGTCCAGGGTGACTAACTCAAGTTCAGAAATTTTAGACAAATAATTCAGGTCAGATACGGTATTAAAAAGAAAATTTCTTACGTTATTTCACTAGAGTGTGAAATATTATTTAGGAAAGCAGAGAGCATTATTTATAGTTTTGCAGACCCTTCTTTACTCATTTTGCTAAACTTCTTCTCTACTGTAACATGGAACAGTAAGTGTTTCTGGGTAGACTTTATGAAGAAATGAAGCGGTAAATTGCATTATGTTTTGTATTATCTCTGTCTGCCACTAAACAATGCAGCGTCAAATTGAGCTCACATGTACAACAGCTTTTACTAGAAAAAACATCGGTTCTGATGAACTCATTCTGTAAATAGCAAGTTTTCTCCCTCATGCAATCTCCAGTTGTTTTTCTCTGCACTCTTTGAGCGTGTTGCACAGGATTGTGAGCCCAAGTTCATAAGTTCTTGAGGTCTGCGAAGATATTTCATTTAGTCCGTCAAACCAGTCATGTCCAGTTCCTGGGAGCTGCCTGAGATGGGGAGGGAGGATGCTGTGGTCCAGCTGAATCGTGCTGGCTGTGGCACCACACTGAATGCCCTCTTACATATGGGCCTCTCAGCAGCCCGTATATGCTGCGGGTAGCACACTTTCAGTATAGGCATCCGCGCGAACAGCTCCAGTACTGCACGTATGCTGCAGCCTTGGTAGTGTGTCAAGAAAGGGGCTATAACCCACGATCCTCAGCTGCTGCTAAGAAGATACGTGGCTCTGAAAGTCGAACCAGCTGAACCGAGAGTAAGAATTTAAAATGCATTAGTTGGGGAATGCTAAGTCACTCTCCGGATATTTTGGTAAACTAAGTGGTCTCTCTTCACAAGAAACTGGTCTACATCTGTGTGGTCGCATGCACACATGTATTTAATACGTATTAAAGATACACCCTTCGTCAATTGGCTTCACGTTCCATCGAGAAAAAATTTATTGTGGAAAAGAAACGGTATAGGATATCAGACTGCTCAATGATTTCTCTAAGCCCCTGCAAAGGCCAGAGCAATCATAAAGCAATTGTTTGGAGTTACTCCTTTATCTGCCTCTGAGCAGGTCAGTCTCTTCTGGAGTTAAACTACAGTGGTCACACTGACGGCAGTAAAACTTGAAGAAGGTCAGGACATACTCTGGGCAAATAAATAAATAAGAGGAGCTGGAATTAAATACCTGACTGTGATAGACTGTTTAATATACACTCTGTTCATGGTGAGTCACAAGTTAGAGCTGACCAATTCCAGTCATCACAGAGTTCATTATTCTTCATTACCACCCATTTAAAGATCATTACAGTGTAAGTAAAAAGCACTTTTGGAAACAGAGGGATGAATGAAACTTAAAATGGTAAGCACCCAGAGGTTTTTATGTTTCCCTGCTGTGTGCCATTTTTTAGTGGCCCTTGTGGCACTTCTTCTTCCATTAAACAAATCACTTCTAAAAATTTGCTACATCTTTCACCTCTAAAAATGAAGATGCAGTGCTCTGTATCTCTTTGCTCACACAAAAGTACCTTGAAAGCTTTTTCTTGATAAAATCCCTTTCAACCCGTGGGAGAGGAAGAGTATGAGATGAAAATAAATGTTTTGTGTCATTGGTCTTCTAAGAATTTGAAGGAAGCCTTCCTTTTTGGCTGTCTTTTTGCTGTGCACTTCATTTCCACAACTTCTTTACGCATGTTTTAGAAACTTCTCTGTTTTAACTGTAAGGACTTTGAAGCTGGTTTACTTCTTTTATTGTTTGCAGATAGTTCAAAAATTCTGAGTAAAGAAGCCTATCAGAGCAAAGAGATCGGCCAGTCATTGTACAGAAATTATTAAAAATTAAGTACAGGATTTTAGAAATAAAAACCTTGTAGCAAAATTGTGCTCTGGAAGCTGCAGTACTTGTGTAAAAAAACTGTAGTGGTGTGAAATAGTTTAACTAGAAAACAGCTGTGTGCTCTGGTGGCTGAAGAAATTCCCATTTTAGTGTAATGGCTCATATTGTTGAAAAACTCCACTAAAGATGATGAAAAAAAAGAACAGTAAATGTTTTTTATTATAAAATATGATTAACTTTTCACATGATTGGGCCATATGAAAGAGATGGAAGAGGAAAAGGTAATTTAAAAAATAATTAAAATTGATATTTGCAAAAGGTTTATTACCTTGATTTTTATTAAGGTTTTCTGCTAGCTGCTCTACTCCCTGCTGCTCCAGATTTTTCTGCTAGAAATCAATCATAGATTTTAACAGTAATTCGCCTGTCACCAGGAATTTTAATTGTCGGTGTGATCATTTATTAAAAACGAGAGGTTGATCTGCCCTCTGCTACGCAGCATTTATTTCCATAGATTCAAATTAAAGCAATTGTGCAAGCACGTGTTACACAATAGAAGTAACACCGCAGGAAGAAAAGCTGCTGTGTATCGGCCATTCTCTAGTGCTAATAATGCTGAAGGTGTAGATACCACTGAGGGGTTTAGTACTATAGGTTATGGTATACGCTAAGTTGGAGGACCTTCTTTTGTATCACTAGGGGTATTTGAAAAGTCTTTTCACCAAAGGAGTCTATGCACTAAGAAAAAGGGACTTCTAAAGAAACTGCCCTTTATCCCAGCCCTGCTCCAGGCAGCAATGGAGCAGGAGCTGGGTGGGGGACAGCTGCTGCTCTCCTGGAGTGAGAGACGCTTGGGGTTGGAAATGAAAACACGTGATCCTGTCTAAGAGGTCACATGGTTAAATTAATATAGATCCTCACTGATAAAGGCTGGAACGAAGTTGTTTTTGCAGTGAGGAAAAAAAGAAGACCCATAATGAATAGTAAATCAAGCTCTGTCTTTCAGGAATTACGGCTTCTAGTCTTGTTCTTTAACCATGGGAAAATACTGTTTCACCTTTTCGTATATGAATTAATATTTAAAATATAATTTTGGCACCAAACCTACATGCATAAAGAAACATGAGCTCTTAATTGTTGGCAACACAGGCCATTCTCATCCTTAACTTTACTTTAGGCACCTGCTTGAGGCACTGGAGCTAGAAGGGTGGTTGGCTATGAGCCCTCTACCGTTAGAGGAGAGTGTTAAGACTTGAATTGCTCTGAGGAAGAGTGTGTATATCCTTCTTCGTTGGCTCTAGAGGGAACTTCACGTCATTAAGATTCAAACTTAGATATCTCAGATGTCATAAATGTTGGACATTGTAGCCACATTTGGGGCACTGGACTCTGTGGCCCTGTATTGAAACAGTCTTCTCTGACATTCTCCACCTCTTTTCTCTAAGTTTTCCTATATGACGACAGGTAAGATTCAAGGAACGAGGAAGAGAGAATGTAAGAATATATAGGTGAAATCTTATTTACTGATCTCAAGACTATACGTATTTATATACAGTGATGACAATGAACACTATGCAAGTAGTCCGGAGTGCAAAGTGTCACCTTGTTCCCATATGAATGGAGAATCCAGCATGTATATCCAGCCGTATAAAGACTGAGATTTAATATGGAACTTTTTAGTCTATGTAGATTGCGGGGTCCCCTTTCACATTCTCCTTACAACAGTCTTACACTGGTCTGATTCCGCTAAATCAAATGAAATTTGACTGAAGTGAAACTGCAGCAGCACAAGTACGATCCAACACAGTCCTTCGAAATCATACAAAGGTACTTATTAAAACAGATCACTTTGTATTAAACACGCAAATAAACAGGCATCATTATTTAGTGACCAAGAACGGCTTGTCTTTTAGCATAATTCTCTGCACCTGTGGATGTTGTAGCTTTCTCTGGAAAAAAGAGAATTCCTTTCATTGTGGACTTGGTGGAGTCCTTCCTATGAGCCAGAAATCTGCACTGTGATAGAAGGAGGATGTTGGATGTAAAGGATGAAAGCACTCCTGAGAAGTTCTCAGAAATGCGTATGCCAAGGACAAATAACCTAGACCAGAATTCATTGCATGCCTACTTTGTAATATCTGGAAGTGGGAAATTATGGGGACAATGCGATGTTAAAGCAGAGCTCTCTCTCAGATCTTCTAGGTATGGGAGAGGGCAAAGCTGCAGCCATGCCATCAGCTGGGACAGCTAGCATTTGAGGTCTTTCAACAGGCTGATTACGAAGGAGTTCCACCGGGAACTTCTTTCAGAGGTTTGCTTTCATCAGAGATTTCCCACCTCTAGCAGGGAGGATTATCTAGGCACTAAAATATAACTGCTGTATGAAATAGGATAAAACTTGTTCCCATTTATCAGGTTTTGGCTAGCAGGATATTTAAACTGGGGAGTTTAAAACATCCCTCCGACAAAGATTTATGTTAGACTGGCAACATTGATACCCAAATAAAAAATACTACTGTGCAGCGTGATGTCTGAAGTCTGCAGAATGCAGAATGAGTTCAAAGAGCCAAGGCTGTAATTTTCTCTTCTCCTCTGGACACTAACCAGGTTTAAATTTCCCTCTCTGTTGGTGGACACTCTTTTCTGTTGTTCTTTTGTGCCTCATTAAGGTTTTCTTGCAATATTTACTGAGGCCAGGTTCCCACACACTTGGGTGACTGCCAGGAATTCAGAATTTCACTTAGCACCAAAAATTAATCTAGTTGTGATCAGGGAAAACACTTTATTGATGGACGTGATAGTCGGGTAAATTCTAAAAGGTAGTGTTTATTAAACCCTTTCGTTTTCAAAGGCTGGTTTTAAATTAAAAACAAAGGATTATGTAATCTATTTTATTATTTGTATGGAACATCGCTTCAGTTAAAAAGAAATGCTATTAAACTAAGCAGTAGTCTAAGTCATTTTTATATGACTCGTAGCTCTTAATAAAAAGATAGCTGTTCATGTAACTCAGTGTAACGCTGGATAGCAATAAAATGTCTTCCTCATTACAATCAATACCTATGAATAGCAAAGACCTGCAGCACGCCACGGCCTTTCTCAACAGGCAGCCTCACTTGGTGGTAAGGAAAATTGCTATCGTCTTCTATGAAACCATTTTAGCATCACCCTGAGCTTAATAGAGCAGTCTTTCATTGCCTGTTAACAAGCTGAGCTATTGGCAGAAAGTGTTTAAACTGACAAATGTTGTCAAGACTCTTTCCTTGCAAAGATTATTTTTTTTGGTGCGTTTAGTGTGTTAACATTAGTTTGAATTCTGTCAAAACGTCTGTTGATTATTTTATTTAACAAACCAATCAGTCCATTAGTTCAGGGTACAGAAAGTCTCTAAATGACAATAGCTGGATATCAGCGTACCTGTGGTAAGTCGGGGCCCGCACACTTGCAGTTAATTTCATGATGGTTTCAGGTGCCTTAAAATGTGGAGCAGATACGAACGTTACGAGCTGTGTTGTGTAGCCCAACCTTTTGCTCAGTAGTCTGTCGACATTCCTATGCAATATACAAGACACTGCTGTTACAGCAACAACCCACATACCTCAGGTGTGATAGAATGACAAGCGTCTCGTAAAGGCCAGGCATAGAATCATAGAATCGTAGAATCATTGAGGTTGGAAAAGACCTCTAAGATCATCGAGTCCAACCGTCCACCCAACACCACCACCCACTAAACCATGTCCCTAAGTGCCTCATCTACTCGTCTTTTAAATACGTCTAGGGATGGGGACTCCACCACTTCCCTGGGCAGCCTGTTCCAATGTTTCACCACTCTTTCAGGAAAGAAATTTTTCCTTACATCCAATCTAAACCTCCCCTGCTGCAACTTGAGGCCATTTCCTCTCGTCCTATCGCTTGTTTCTTGGGAGAAGAGACCGACACCCACCTCGCTACAACCTCCTTTCAGGGAGTTGTAGAGAGCGATGTGGTCTCCCCTCAGCCTCCTTTTCTCCAGGCTAAACAACCCCAGTTCCCTCAGCCGCTCCTCATAAGACTTGTTCTCCAGACCCCTCACCAGCCTCGTTGCCCTTCTCTGCACACGCTCCAGCACCTCGACGTCCTTCTTGTAGTGAGGGGCCCAAAACTGAACACAGTATTTGAGGTGCGGCCTCACCAGTGCCGAGTACAGGGGCACGATCACTTCCCTGCTCCTGCTGGCCACACTATTTCTGATACAGGCCAGGATGCCATTGGCCTTCTTGGCCGCCTGGGCACACTGCCGGCTCATGTTCAGCCGGCTGTCAACCAACACTCTTAGGTGCTTTTCTGACAGGCAGCTTTCCAGCCCCTCTTCCCCAAGCCTGTAGCGCTGCATGGGGTTGTTGTGGCCGAAGTGCAGGACCCGACATGCTGATATTCTACAGGCATTTATAGTCATATATGTATTCGCGGCTGCATATGATGCATACTGATAATAGCATGCAAAAAACAGGATAAATGAAGGTACACAATGTTTTTAGAGGTTTTATGTAAGGTGAATGGTCACGTGAAGAAATTAAAGAAAAGGATCATTCCATTGCTCTGTATTCTGGGAAGGAAAAGATGAAACCTAAAACTGTCCACATTTGTTTACAGGAGAAAAATAGAACATGAATGCTTTTTGGGAACATACATCAATTTTATGATTTCAGCAGTTGGCAGTGTAATAAAGATGCATTATTTGTGCTGCAACGACTTTCAAATTACACAAATGGTCAGGCTGGCTTTGACCACCTGCCCTTCATTTTTGTAAAGCTTTCACGGGCAGTTAGAGACAGGAAGGGGCAAGAGGACACGCTGAAGAAGGAGACAGGCTGGTGTACGCTGCTGTAGGCAGCTTCCTTCCTGCTTTATTTTATTGCAACCTCAATTCCATAATTTACCACGAGGTAACCCTCTTCATCCCTCACGGCACAAAGCTATTCTGTTGTGTCGTACTTACCCAGCTGCCTACTTTGCTGAGTGCACTTCAGGTAGACCTGGTGGATGATATGTATTATTTTTTGAGTGTCATAGAACTAGTAGTGGTTTTGCTTGTAAGCCTTATGGTTAGGATTTTACTTTTCAGTAAGCCTGATAAAAGGAAGTCATAGTTTTTATTTTATACGGGAAACGTACTCATTTTATTCTCTGCGCGTCCCCGGGAGCCTGCCTGTAGCTTCACCAGATTTCCTAGATTGTAAAGTGGAGTTGGATGTGAAGGGGAAGGAAGACGCAATTGTTAGTCTGGGCCCTCTAATTTCAACTGGTTTTCAGGAAATAATTATCGAATTAATTATGTCTCTTGATTTGAGCGGGAACAAACAGTTATTAGGCTCTTTAGAGAGAATCTTCTATTTTCATGCAGTTCAGAAGTGACCAAAAAACCCCTTGAAATAAATTAAGGATCTTTCATTGAGAGTTACTTTTTCATTCCCCTTTGTGATATGAACGAAGTTGTAGCCCTTCTGCGACATGTGGTTAATATGTGGGGAAAAGTAATTCTTTAAAGATAATTGTTTTTCTTTATGCTCTAAGGAATGGCTGGAATACTGTAGTGATTAAAAGGGAGGAAAAAGAACTAATTAAATACCTTTCTTATGCCAGCTGTGGGTTCAAATCCATATTTCTTGCTACTTTTCTCAAGATACGCAGACCCAGAAATAAAGCTTCAGAGCAAGAAAAAGTCTAAAACATAAAGAGATATAGAATCTCACAAAGGGGGGAATTGTCTTCCTTTCATACTTGAAAAATCACACGGAGTCAAAAGGAGGACAGAGCAGAGCTATACAGTCCCCTGAGAAACAGTCCTCCTCTATATCCCGGGGAAGGAGGATTGTGCATCAAAATCAGGCTCACGCCACGGCAAGCCTCAATACAAGCACTGTATTAGTTGAGACACGGGGAAAATGGGAGGAGGGAGCAATCAAAAGGGAAAGATACAGGAAACTCCCACTTCATTTAAAACATTTCCAAATTGCTGTGTTCCTGAAATAATATTTGAGACAACTCTGAAATTTCATGCATTGTAATTACATACAGCAGAATAAGATACAGGTTTTTCAAGAATCTGATCTCCATTTTTCGTTTTCATGTCTGTGAAATGCCACTGATGGTTGAATGTACAGCCCTCTAGATCAGGGAACCAAGTTAAACTGAGTGCTGTTACTGCATAATAACCATGTTCCTCTTTATAAAATGTTCACTATATTATGGGCCAAGGGCTTCCTGTTTCCCTGAGCTATGGGATTTAGCACAGTTACGTTAGTGCCGAGAATTTTATGCAAAACCCAGAAATTTCCAGTAGCTATGCTTCTGATACCATAGAGATATCAAAAGTTTTAACTAGCTACACTTTGTGCAGCTTGTGAGAAAAATTTGGGCACACATAATTTAATTTCTAGTTCTTCTTCCTAAGCAGTGTTTGAAAAACACTTTCTAAAATGCCAAACTGATTTGTTTTTTGGAAATAAAATACATTTTTGTTAATTTATAACCTTTTACCTGATATACCTCATTTTGAATGTATAAATGAAAAATGGCCCAAACCAAATGATCAAAAATAGTGCCTACGGGTACATCAGGCAGATAGAATGTAAAAGGTTAGTATACTGTAATAAATTTGCATACCACGGGGGATGAGACCAACGTTTTTGTCATCTGGTCCTCATGACTATTTTAAAAAATGCAGAAAACATTTGTATATAATGTACTATAAAACAGTTTGGAAGCAAAAATCTTTTTCTTCATAATCACGTAATTGTACTTCTGTTCCAAAATGTATTTATCCATACTCAGAAGTTTTGGAGTCTAGTTTATTAGAAGTTCTGATTTGGACTTACAAACATTTACACTTACTTTGAGCAGGTTTTAATTTTGGGGGAAGATTTTCATTTTCATTGAAGATTGCATCTGCTGTAAAGGAACAGCAAATGGGTGTTAGTGAAGATATTTGCACATGGGGGCTTTTCTTGGTTTTTTGTGAAGTTTGCATTAAGTCTCTGGAACACTTCTCACCCTATCTTCCTGCAGCAATACATTAAAGCCTTTCCAGAACAGCAGGGATGCTTTCTTAGAGTTTGCGTTGCGTTCATAAAATTATCATCAGAATGCTTTTGTTCAAGTAGATCTCGCATGATCTTTCTGCAGAAATAAAATCAAACAGCTTGCTGGCCGGAAAAGGAAACGATTTGCTGGAAATCTGAGGGTGGCCCTAGCAAAAGAGTAATGCTAGGGAGTCCAAATCCAGATCAAATAACAGTCTCAAAAGTATGGGGAACAGGGACAAACATAGGAGCTCTGTCTTCTGAGAACTGGACTGAATCTCTTTGTTAAAGGCTGCCATGCTAATTGCTTAAGAAATCCTTGTTAGATTGCTTTTGGCTGCATGCAGGTGAAACTTCATTATTTTAGAAAAACAAACAAACAAAAGCCCATTGCAGTTTCAGATACTTTGTGGTCAGTCTGTGGTTTATGCTGGTTTATGCATTAAACTATAAGCAGTGTAGTTGGCTGAAGAGAGGGATATGCAAACAATCCTATGGTTTGGAAGCAGATAACTGAAATCTACAATACACATTTATTTTCCTGCTTCAGTCATTCAGCCTCTTTTGGAGAAATAATTTAACAGTGCGATTACAAGAAAATGTATGCACAATTTAATGTTAACCAAGGTAATGCTGAGGTCTGCTAGGAAGGAAGAGGATTTATTTTGGAGTCTGTTTATAAAAATGTGTCCTAATTAGTATCTCAGGATTGTGTCTGGAATTCGGTTTCCTGGTTTGACTTCCAGTTTCACAGGATCTGCCTGTGTGAGAGCTGCATCTCTCAAAAAAGCTGACGTTAATTTTCAGGTTTTGAATCCAATTTTGAGGGAAGCTTTTACTGTGGGGAGTTGAATTAGGGCCTATAAACTCTATAGTCTGTGATGACACACCGAAAAGATGCAGTAGCTTTTTCTAATAAGGGCTTGTGTTTTCAAATACTTGACACTTTTTGAAGCTTTGTAAATGCAGTCTCTTTTTTTAATTGCCCTCTGAATTCTTGCTACGTGATGCAAACCTTGCCTGGACAAACAAAAATTCTGATCCTCTCTCTTCATCTGGAAATACTGAATGGAAACAGAAGCCCATGTTACTCATAGGTAAATGTCCAGGCTTTTGAACAGGTTGTGAGGAGAAGTTTAAGGGCCAGCCTTGCGCTGACAGTTTGAATTTAGTGCTGTTACGGAGCATGCTATCTTGTTGCATTGCATCTAGGAATGGGGTTGCACTAATAAGCCACAAAACCTCTGCTGCTTTTTTGTTCATTTTCATGTAAGGATTGCGTTTCATTGCTATCTCAAAATCTGTAGCTTTCAGTTCTCAAGCAGACTTTTGCCTTCACATAGTCTGCAGTTTAGTTGTGATAGTAGAAGTAGAATTTATTAATATGAATACGATTTTGAGCAATGATCGTGCTGGAAATCCTTGGTGGAACTGTGTGATTACTGGGCTTCTGAATTTGTTGTCTAAAACCAGAAATTCACATCTAGTATCTTCGAGGTCAGACATTTGAAGCAGTTACAGCATTTTGTGTTGATGAAATATTGCAGTAGTAGTATATAAATGATGATTAAGAGTTATCGACAATCATTGCTAAATTATTGGCTTGCTTTTGCTGCTACTGCCAGAAGACTTCAGTTTCTGCAGACTTCTTACAGCACAGGTAAACAATTTTACATAAAAATTCAGCGATCACATAGGGAGCTGCTTATAAATATGTTAACTAAGGGTTAAATTGTGTCTCATATATAAAATATGAAAAGTCAGTATTTTGTGTTGTGAGATTCATCCTTTTTTCTAGGGATTTGTGGAAACGAATTCACAATACTATCAGAGAGTTTGCTAAACATGCCAACAAATATATAATCTTATTTCAAGCACAAAAATAAGTTGTCCTTTGTCTTTGAAAACTGCTCAGTCCAAAGCCTATTAAACTCAATGGGAGTCATTTTATTGACACTTAACAAAATGGACTTTTGCTTCATACCTTTTCAGCTTTCCTCCCCAAACCTTCTGCTTTCCAGGCACTCCATACCTACCATAAATGCACTGTGTCTTCCATGATTATGAACAGATTCACATACTACATAATATAACAGAATATTCTCCATGCCTCATCTGCCTGTCACCCACTCTTCATTTACTCATGCAGTCTCGCAGAATTGTCCGTTTTCTGGTATTTTCTAGGTAGGTCACATTTGTTCTGACAGATGCGCTACCTCTGTAGTACAAGTTGGTGTGTTGAATCCCTTGCATGATTCACTATGTTTCTTAAATGTAGATGGTGTCAGGAGAATTAACCAGTCAGAACTACTAGATATGTTCATTAAACCCATGATCATAGAAGTGCAGTGAGCAGATCTTTATCCATCTGTCAAGAAAGAGATCTAAAACCAGCTCCTTGGGAATGCTTTGGGTTCCCCAGTGCAAAGCTGTGTTTCATAGTAACTGAAAGACACTTCTTCATCTCTCAAACCCTATCATTGCAAGCTCTGAAGCTGATCCCGATATTTTCTAAGGAGAGAATAGTTTGTTGCGCTTTGGATATTCTGGAAATTGTGCCGAGGAGATAAAGCACTTGTTAGCACGTCGCAATACCCACTTATAAATCTGCTAAGCAGTCTTGGATGAAAAATCCTGGCAATCACCCCTAGCTCAAATCTGTTGAAAATAAAAAGGTGGGGGCGAGGTTTGTTACCATGCTGTCTGTTTTCCATGTTGTAAATGTTTCTAAGAACTGATCAATAAGTGAAAGAAAAAAATGCTTTATTTTCTGACATCAAGATTAAAACTGAAAGGTGTCTCTATGTCTGTATGCATTACATAGAGGATTATATTTTCTACATGCCATTCAGGTTCATTTTGGGAAAGAACTGCTTCTTGGCAGGAGTGTTAGCTTTCTAACTAATCTCCTTTCTTGAATGTCAGTAGGACTTTGGATAGATTTACTTGTTCTCCGTCAGTTCTTTCTGCCTTATTAACTTCTACTTTTGTTAGGACTTAGTTTTACTGTTCCTCCAACTACAATAGACATTTCCTTAAGGGAGCAAACATAACTTTGGTGGGTCGGGTATCAATTCCTGCATTTGGCGGTCACCTCTGAGTGAATGAGGTGGGGTGTCACACTGCCCTCCTACCTGGTGACCTGCTGAGAAGTGTCTCCGTCCAACAAACATCCACTTACATCTTGTATCAGTCTATGTACTAAGAATACATTTGATGCAAACATGTATAGGGAATAATGTATGTAGTCATTACTGAGTTATGACTGTTCCTAGACACAGTGGTAACTCACCACTTTGAGAGGACAAGGAATTTATAGCCTTGTCGATCTCCACCACACTATTTCTAAATATACCACTCCTGAATCCCATAAGCTAGTAATGAATCTAAAACCTATGAGAAAGCTATAAGGTTCATAACACTGAGGTGTGGGTCAGCACAACATATTGCGCTTTCCATACTGCTAATGTGAATAACCATAATTCAGTGTAAAGGTGTCACAAATGTTCAGACATGAAATAAAGCCATAGTTCCTCTTAAGCAGTAAGAGCATGAAAAAAGGTCTTAGCAAGACAGATGAGGTAGAGTAATGCTGAATGACAGCACTAAATACAGTAAGATTCAGATGGAGAGTGAAAGAGATTACAGCATCTTCTGTTTCTGCTGTCCCTTCTTTCATTTTTGAGTTTTTCTCTGCCAGCTGGGTAAAACGGGAGCATCCATGTAGTGCACTGTGCAGCCCTGTATTTCCCACCCAGTGCCCCCCACCAGTCAGTCCTGTAGCTGAGTAAATTCTGCCATCTGTAATAATTCTTTCATGATCTGTTATATGGAAAACGCTGCATTCCAGCCAGTAAGGCATAACATTCTAATTAATGACTTTACTGTTTGTGTTGACAGAATTACCCTCAGATTAATGTTATTTTCAGTAGGATAAAGGTTTTACCAGTGCAAAATGAGATTTTGTATGCCCTCAGACTCTGAAAATGAAGACTACTTTTAATTAGAGTTTTTGAGAAGATGACCCTTGAATTTATTAGGGATGAAATTTTCTCAAATTTTCCATCTGGTTCCTATCCTTCAAAAAAATTTTGTTGGTCAAGAGACTCTAATTAATGACCTTATATATGATTCCAAATCTTTGTAACAAGAAGATGGTAACTGATACTTATGTCTGGTAGTAAGTCCAGAATCTTATATTACACTACTTAAATCTATCAGAGAGAAGGTTTTTGGAACCGAAGTCTACTTTAAACTGATTTTCATTGTTTCTCTATGTGATGGATCTGTACCTTGGAATCTTGTGATAAAAAGCTTTTTAAAAGTTACATCTTAACTGTGTTGCTGGAATTAATTCTGCTGTAAATGGTATAAGAGTGTTAGATCCAGTATTATTTCCATAGTGGGGTTTTTTGTGTGTGTGTGTGTGTTTCTGTTTGTTTTTTTGTTTTGTTTAATTATTACTATTATTATTTTCTCCAGACTTCTAATAAGCATGCTGAGGTAGATCTTATTTTCTTTCATTATTGTTCCATGTACAAAACACAGTATGAAAATATGTGTTGTTGTAAGGAAGGTAGATGGCTTCAAAGATGTTGAATAGCAGATACAGAAATGCTGTACCATAAAAATACAAAATGTATGATTTTAATTAATAAAAAGGTTAAGAGTTGAGTGACAATAATTAGTTAGACTGAATTTCTGGATCAACCTAATGCTTCAATTTAACATTGCTCAGTTGGTAAAATAGGTGTGATAACAGTTCTGTGAAAATACTCTCCCAACCAACTATGCAGCATCATTTTCCAGATGCCATAGTAACATAATTGTATTCCTAAGGACTCAAGTGACCAAAGAATGCCTAAGAATGAAGCTCCAATGACATTGAAAAAGAGATGGTTCGTCAGCAAGGTGACTGAAGAAAGATGAGTCTTCCCCAGTCATCTGGAGAATGGAAAAGTCTTACAGAAACACAGGAGCTAGACGTGTATAGATTTTTTGAAAGGATATCTGTCCTATTTGAAAAGTTCGGTCATAAATGAAACTACAGTTTTTTCAAGGAATGCTATCGTGTACCCGTTCCTAAGTAGCAGATGTGAATTTAATCTGGATTTGCTGAGGACAGTTTGGTTGTTACCTATGGGGATTGCAGTCAAAGATCATGTCTGACTACAAATTTGGGAAGATACTCTTTGTCCTTTGCTATTCCCATATAACCTGGGAAGCTGGAAAATGACTGAGCTATCCCAGAACTAGTTGGAAACGCGATTGCTTCAAATTTATACATGAAAAGAGAAAGGAAGTAATAACACTTCTGGTGATCTGAGGGGGAAAAAATTCACTAAATTCTTAAAGTTAGTTTGAATCTCATGAATACCATCAGGTGCCCAAGTACTTCAATTGCATATTTTAGGAGGCCAGTCAATCACATTCCAGCAGTGCTTTCAATCTGTACTTTTCACTTTATGCTCTAAGTAGAGGAATGAAGTTGTACTTAAAGGAAGACTATAAACATTCTGATTGCCTGTAATGGGAGTGATAGATTTTATGTTGTACATCCTTTCAGAGAGTTTTCTCAGGGACCCTTCCCCTCCACAGTATTTTAGGATTTTATGGATTGATTACTAAAGCTAAAAAAAAAAAAATAAATCTGTTTCAGGACCATTTTTGCTGCATCTTGCTCTTCTGTCAAATTGATATAAGGACTTTAGTAAAAGGAACTTTTGAGATACGTGAAAAACGACTGTTCAAACTCCTCCTTCCCTGGTGTAAAGTGCATACAATTATTTTAATATCTCTTTGCTTATTATAGAGAAAAGTGTTTTATTATAGAGAAGTGAATAAACAGGTGAAACAGCATTTATAAAGGATGGAGAAAAGGATGGTGCACCTGTGAAGACACAGGTTCAGAATTTGGGGAATGCACAGGCTGTGTATTTGGATATGAAATGTGTATTTGGATATAAGTACTGTTCTTTTTTACTTACTATGATTTTCCATGATCAAAAAAGGCAGGGGGGATGACAAAATTTCAAAGGGTGACAAAAGATTAGGATTTTGTGCCTTTGTTTTGTGAAAGGTGAGAAAGTAAGGGATAGTTCTTTTTGGAAAAGATTCTGTCACCCCGTTCTTTTTTTTTATAGCTTTATAGCTCTGAACTTTATGTATTTGGATATGTATATGGATATCTTAAAAGTTTTGCTGAAAGAGTCTGCAAGGTGGAGATACATCCTGAATATAAGGGCATAGAGTTACCACTTGAGAGAAGTCTTAGGTTTTGTATCTGAGGAGGAGGATGGAATTATTCACAGACATGCAGAAAAGAAAGAGTAAAGAGCTCTCAGGCTGAACAGTAAAATTAAGGGTTCTCTTTGAGCCATTATTATCTTAAGCCAATAGTTAAGAACTTCCTGAAACATATCAGAGTGTTATGTTAAAGTAAAATTAGAGAAGTAGGAATAAAAGCAGAAGGGAGTGATCTCAGAAGCTGAAAGATGACTGTATTTCAAGAAAAATCTTGTATCAGAAGTATTTGAAAAATAGGAGGGTGAAAATTCAGTCTTGATTCTGCTTTTGGCTAAGAAAAAGCATAGGAAATCTTTCTGGGAAAGTTGTGTCCATGGAATACAAGGACAGAAGTCATGCTGAAGCAGAGGAACTACAGACACAAAGTATAATTAGAGAAAAATATGAACTCGGAGATAACTAAGAGAATATTTAGGATCTTGGTGTCAGGGAATGTGGGTGGTTGATCATGACTTGTTTCTGTTGTGTTTTTTATAAAACAGAAATGACTGAGGGTTTGGACAGATAAGGTCTTGTGTCTTTTTTTTTTTAATAGTTCTTCATTTAATTTTCTTCCATGATTTAGGCAACATTGCATTTCACATTGCAGTAAATTTGATGATGGGGCATAGCCTGACATAATCCTTTCAGTCATTTCTGTATGGAAGAGATAGCTACAGGTAGAAGCTGACATCTACCTCAGTTGTGATCCTACCTAACCTCTTGTTGCAACACAGAACTTTCTCTTACAGATGCTTGACTCAGTCCATTTCTCTTTGCATGATTTCCTTGTATAAAGTACTGTTCTTTTTTACTTACTATGATTTTCCATGATCAAAAAAGGCAGGGGGGATGACAAAATTTCAAAGGGTGACAAAAGATTAGGATTTTGTGCCTTTGTTTTGTGAAAGGTGAGAAAGTAAGGGATAGTTCTTTTTGGAAAAGATTCTGTCACCCCGTTCTTTTTTTTTATAGCTTTATAGCTCTGAACTTTAATAACTGTGTGTTTACACAGCTAAATACCTCTCAGATTTCAAGGATTTGGTCTGAGAATCAATATTTTAGTGTCGGACTTTCAAACTTATTTCTGAAATCTCAGGTCTTAGAATAAAACCGCTAAACAGTTGCATGACATAAGAAACATCATATTGCTCTTGTCCTGAAATGCTATGAATCTTTTTTTTTTTTAAAAAAGAGATTTTGAGTGTATCATTCTAACTTCTTTTAGGGTTTTTATTTAGTTAGGTAGTTTTATTTTTGAAAAATCTGTTTAAACTTAAGCTGTGGCATTTCTCACGAGTGACTCTCTGAGTTTCTTTTTGAAAAGCAAACCCATTATTTTTTCTTCAGCCAACTGGCTTTCCAAGAATTGGTATTCTACTATATGATACTCTACTATATAATGCATCTAATGTGCTTTCTGAGCACACAGCGCTTGAATATCATGTAACAGCAAATTCTTTCTTCTATCTTATTTTGGTGCAGTTGATCTTTTTTTTTGACAGGGAAATTCAATGTAGTTCATTGAAAGTATTTCATGGTAAAGACTAGGAGGGGTGAAGAGTAATGCCTGCTTTTGGAAGTCTGCCGTGTCATCTTTGCTTTATCAGAAAGAATACGTGTCCGTTGCCCCCAAAGTCAGGATTTACTGACAGTCCGACTTAGTATCTTAAGGGTTGATTAGGATCTTCGGCATTTTGTCAGTGGAGGTTGTAGTGGGCTAAATTAAAAAAAAGTATGTCCATAAAACCGCTCAATCCCTTTTGAGCAAGATGTGACAGAAGCAGCACTAATCCATGTCATTGATAGCAGATATGCCTGTGCTTGAGTGAAGTTCAGACATTCATTTTGGTGTTGATAAACTTAGTCACATTGATTAGGAAATGTTTTTGAAGCCATACGCTTGCAATTTTGAATTTGCTCCCACTGCTTCAAAGAAGCAATATGGCTAATGCAGTCAGAAGAAGATTGCTGTGTTTTGTTTTGTTTTGGCTTGTTTTGGTTTGGTTTGGTTTGAACTCCCTGAAATACTAATTCGGTCATGGAATAAGAGGGCTGACTTCAGCTGAGTTATATCCACATACACTATTTGGCCCAAGGTAGCTGATGCAGAGAAACACCATGTTGAACAGTAAATCTGTTTGAAAAATATACCTCTTGACAACACCAAGGACCAAAATGCCAGCTGTAATGTGGAACAGGGAATTAGAATGAAAGACACAAATATTACTAAGGCAGAAAATAAGGATAAGGAAGAAATTTTTTTACGCTGAGGGTGGTGAAACACTGGCACAGGTTGCCCAGAGAGGTGGTGGATGCCCCATCCCTGGAAACATTCCAGGTCAGGTTGGACGGGGCTCTGAGCAACCTGCTCTAGTTGAAGATGTTGCTGCCCACGGCAGGGGGGTTGGACTAGATGACCTTTAGAGGTCCCTTCCAACCCAAACTATTCTATGATTCTGTGAAAATCTTGAAATACTCCGGGATTCATTCTTTCATAAAAAACCCAAAACCTTCTTTCTGTAACTTCAGTTTAAGAATCTTTATTTCTGATGCAAATAATTCTTAACAACAGAAGTAAGGAGAAAGCAAATGTAGTGGGGTATGCAGATACCTTAGGGACTAAAGATTACTATATGACTAACATGACCTTCTTTAAGTGAGCATGAAAAATGTGACTCCCAAATTTTGCACTCACTAGAATGCAAAATAGGCTATGTTGCTGGAAAAATACATTAGCAATAGCAGAAGTAAAAATCAGTGCCACAATCTAATGTAGCAGTCATTGCAAAATAATTCTTGAAGCTGTCACAAACAAAGGAAGGATAATTTCTAACATGTGCATAAGTTATTTGAAGTGCCTCTAGTAAATGTTTGTACTTATAAGAGAAATGGAATTTGGGCCCATTTATTTCCATATATCTTAAGTTCATTCTTTGGTGATATTGAATAATTTTGTAGTTTCACTATAGTCAGCCTGTTTCAGGGCATTTTTATGTTAGCTGCCAGACAATAATTTAAATTAGTTTATGCAAGTTGATAATATTTGGTTGTATTTTATTTACAGAATATGTTTGATTTATAAATAGCTTTGTTATAAACACTATGACAGATATGGCCTGCATTTATGATATTTTATTTTTTCTCTTGGAGTTATGTTAAACAATTATTTTACTGTACTATGTACAGAAACTATAAAACCACTAACCTACAATTTGATGAAATCCTGAAATCATTAGGAAACTCCTTACAGGCATCAGAGAACCTGCCAAAGCCAGTGAAGAGTCTTACCACACCTGGAAGTCGTTTCCTCAAGGCAGGCAGCCTTCCAGTTTGGTGAAAATGATCTGAAACTGTAATTGTGATTTAATGTTTGCTCATGCCCCTTTTACAATATTTTATAACCTCTGGAAGCTGAAATGGTAAACTATAGGAGGATACTGAGGCCCCTGGCTCATGTTTGCAGACATTTTGCAGGATCACTAAAAAAGACTTTTATTTTCTCCTGTGCTGCCATACCTAACGCTCGGCTTTACTAATGTAAAGTGCTGTTGTTTTCAGTTTAGAACGTGCACGGGGCTGTGAACAGCAGTGGCGTAGGAAGGTTTCCCTTTCTGCTGCTCCTCGTGTAACTTCCAGCAGAGAGAGGAGCATGCAGCCGGGACGGTCACCGCTTCAGCACTTTCAACACGTCCCATTTGCAAGCATTCGCCATGCAAGCCTGAATCCTAGTTTTTAAGTCCCTAAAAGAATGCTATGGTTTTGGAGGATGCTGAATTCTCAGGCTCTTTCTACTCTAGTAAACGTACATTGAGGGTCATTCTGTGGCACTGAGACCACCAGTAGAGGAAGACCACATCCAGGGCATCACAGGCCAGCTCCACGGTCACGCACGCTCCCAGGGAAGCGGTCAGAAGAATGCCAGCTGGCACAGGTGAAAGCTGTGACAGCAGCCATCCTAACCCTTTCACAGCACGGACAGTCGAATGATCAATTATTTGATAATTTCAGAACCTGAGTCTCAGCTAATAGTTATTAGCAATAATTTCTAAACTTTAGCTTTGATTTATGTATTACATGAGCATACTAGTAGGTAGAAGACATGCACCCTATCACGTACTGCATACCGCAGAGTAATGTATGGGGCACTGAGAGATGGCTTTAAAAGTTGCCAAGCCTGTGAGGGTGGTCTTGTTGTCTATCACATTGTTCAGTCACCAGAAATTTTTATATTGCCTTCTTTTTTTTTTCTTTTTTTTTTTCTTTTTTTTTTCCACTAACAGCCTTTAGGGAAAATGTGTTTATTTAAAAATATATTTGGAGGAACTATTCAAGGTTAAAAAAACCAAAACAAACTACACCGGAAAGACTTTACTGATGTTATGCATAACAATAAAGTCTTTCCTCGGTTATTTCAATGTCCTGGCAAGTAACAGGTTGAATAACATTCTGCTTTCTGCCCCGGAGTCCCCAGCTTGAGAGTGTTTAAGAGACATTTTATCTGTTTCTGGTGCTAAAAATTGTCCTTCAGCTGCTCAGAGTGGATGCTCCAGTGACGAGGTCTGTCTCTATTCCTAAGTAAGAGCATTTCCTTCCTTCCTTCCTTCCTTCCTTCCTTCCTTCCTTCCTTCCTTCCTTCCTTCCTTCCTTCCTTCCTTCCTTCCTTCCTCCCTCCCTCCCCCCCCCCCCCCCCCCCCCCTTGTCTTGTCCCTTCATTTCCTATGAGAGACAGGGGACACTGTTGGTGACTGAGTGATTTTCTTCCCTCTTATTTACTGTTTCTCAATAACATTTTAATATGTATGTATATTTGTATATATATTTTATACAAACACAACTCCATATATATGACATTTCATATGTTTATATAAATAAACATAAACACACACACACGTACATATAAAACATTATATGTATAAAATGATAAATATATACACACAAAAAAGTCCTGACTTCAGGCTTCTTTCGCCCATAGTTCGTCTTCTAAAAATGAAATCAACAGCATTTTGTATACTGTATCATGAGGAGTATCAAACATTGGAGCTAATTCCGTTGACTCGCTGTGCCATGTTTCGTCTGTAGGCAGGAGCCAGGGCAGATAGGAAAGAGCAGTTAGGTGTGCGGTAAGAAGACACCCTCATCCACCCATATTTGCTGTTAGTTTAGGAGCTCTTTCTGCAGACTCGAGCAATCGGACAGACTGGATGAAGACTGTATTGATTATAAACCGAAAGATAAGACGTAGGACTACGTGGAATCTCCTTCTGTACCATATGGTCAGACAACTATAATGAGAAGTTTTAAGATACCAGGAGTTCTCCTCCATTTTCTGGAGTTCTTGGAAAACTCACCTCAAATTCTCTCTTAACTAAAAGTACTTAGTCTAAACTTTTAGAGTTCATGCCACCATAACCATGGATATCATAAGCAGTGCTGTGTTTCTTTCAATTCATTAATGAATTTTAGCTTTTCAAGTACAAAAAAATCTTCTAAGTGGCAAGTTCAGTTGCTTCTGCAGATTTGCTGGAAAGTGTAAAATCACATTACTAAAGAGTCAGAGAAGTGTTGAAGTGTTAGAAATTACTTGTATTTCTATATTGCCATCCTAAAGCAGAAGATATGCTTTGAGAAAATCGTCTGCCATCTTATCGTTTCTGTTTGAAATTGTAAGGTGTGGCATAAATAAAAGTCCATGAGAAGGGTGAAGCATTTAAAGCACTGAAAATCTTTAAATAGGGATCTAGACAAGCTGAATTTATCTGACTTGCAGTTGTAAAAACTATCAAGTGCTACTAACACAAATGATCTGAAAAAATGAAAAAGGATGGATAAGGGGCAGGAAACAAGGCATTGAAATTGTGTTGTGAGGTAACTTACTTGAGTTCTAATTTCCATTAACAAAGGTGAGTGATTATTACATTTCTACATATTCAGGAGTTGGTAAATATGTTAACATATTTTTTCCCAATGCTGTGCAAGGATATCCATTCGAAAAGCATTTTATGCATACCCTCTTGTATGATTTTTAGATATAATTACTTTTTTCTGGATTGATATCTTTAAGTTGAATTAATCAGAACTTAGAATGAAAAGTAAAATAATTCTGCATTGGATTGTATGGTTTAATAACAAGAATAGAAAAAACAACTTATTTTATTCCACTCTAGCTGTGCTGAAATAAATGTCCAGTTTTACAATATCTGCATATATTCAGAATTTTTGAATATTTAAAAAAATAGATATTTCTTGGAATTGCTGCGAAGTTTAGTTCAGTACAAGGAGACATTTCAAAATGCAAAGTATTAGTGTAAAAACATTTGCATCAGAGACGAGGATAAGCAGGCCTCTAACATGGCCTCAAAACATTACAGTACCTACAATTTATTTTCATGTTTGTGGAGCTATTGAGATTACTTTCGGGACGTTGTTAGACAGGCACTTAAATTTTTTTCTAGTAATCCTGCTTTCTAATCTGACATGTACAACACAATCTTAAAAGCACTACAAAGATACATGTCTACATGAGAGTACATTTAATACTATTATGCATACGCTGTGAAGTAGATGGTATTTTCAGTAAGTTATTCATGAAGGATATGCTTTGCATCACCACTTGAATTAATTATCTTGTTTGCTAGCTACATCCTGTTAAAATCTTTTTTCACCCTTTTGTTCTTGGTATAAGTGTCCAATGGGATACAATTAATCCCCTCAACTATATGTGTTATGCAGCACAGAGATCACAATATGATTTTTTTACTTCAAAGTAACTTCTACGATTTTTTTCTGTATATAATTCATGATTTAGTGAGCATATGGTAGTTGGAGTCCAACTTTTCTTTCTGACTAGTTTTAAAATTAATGCCATCCTTTTGATCATCAAAAATCTGAGAGATTCAGAGATATTTCAAAGTACCTTATTCCCTAGCAGTGTTTTCAAAATAATGCTATAAATTGATTTCACATCTTCTAAACATATTGTTCAAGTGAGTAATATGATAGAGTGAGCTGTATTGCTAACCTCGATATGTGACTTTTAGCAGAAAGAGCAACAATCTGTCTAATGTGGGCAGCTAAAATACTATAGGCTATGTAATATGGTGATTTGAGAAGGCGACACTATCTGGGAGGTTTAGCTAAATAGGGACTCACTTCTATAGTTGAAAGAAAGTCTTAGAAAACTTTGGTTAGTGCCTTGGCCAGGTTGTCCTCTGGTTGTGAAGTCCATTGCGTTGCCTCCCGCTGCATGAATGAACCCAGGTTTCCTTCCACGAGCTGTACTACCTACAGATCTCTGCCAGAATCGGATCTCCACCTGCAGGACCTGTTACCTGCAGCAATAACCTAACATAGTCATTATCATTTCCAAGCAGAAATAATGTGCCCTTTCCAGCTGTTTTATTTGGAATGACAGGTTTCAAGCTCAGTGCCATCCTCCCTAATTAGGAGGCTTGAAGATCTTAGCCTGGGGGTTGTTCAAGCAAAAGGTATTCTCCAGCGCAAACATATTTTATCTCCAATACAAGTGTGCTTTCGTGGTCTAACTGCAGTTAGTTATTGTAGAGACATACACATTTAGCTTTGGGCAAACACCGTGAGCAGCATTTGTATTCGAGACAATAGGCACTCATCAGTGTAAATTCCTGTCTACTATGCAAGGTGCATCTTTTGATCTTTTAGAAAGAGCTGGAAAATTGGATGGTATTTGCAAAAGTCTTTCAGCTGAGAAATGTCAATAAAGTAATCGTGTTGAGACCAGTACATGGAATTGACTTCTTGGAGGGGCCACAGGGATGGTTACAGGTGCAGGAATGAGTTGTGTAGCTCGTGATTACATAGACCGAAGTTCACAGATGAGAAATCGTGCACAGGCTTAGCGTCTCCGGGCTGTACCACAGTCTCTCATTTGACGTGGCGAATTGGAGTGGAAATACCGGGATACAGGTTTTCACACTTTTTTATGCAGTGTGTATGGAAATGCCTTGTAAATACTTTGCCTTCAGCACACTAGTAAATACATAAAGGCAACAATGAAGCGTGATTGCACTGTTATGGTTGGTGCATGTTAACAAATGGGAGTAAATGCGTAACATAATTTCTTACTGAAACATTCTTTCACAGTCTGTCTCCCCACAAACACTCTTCCTCTGTGGGTTTTTGCAAATACGCAGCGTTTAATGTGTCTCTCTGCAGGTCGCTGCTCCCTATCCATACTACTTCTGCCAGTGGTTTAAAATTATTATCATTCATCTATTGCATGTGTTTGTTGTTAATCCTTTAACTTGAAAACATCAGTGTTGTTTTATTTTTTTAAAATAAATCTGGAAGAAGCAATCTAATCTAATGAGTATACGTAAGTCTTTGCTCCTTATTCTTGTACATCGCTGCTTTGAATGCAACATTCTTCAAAGTTTATTCTTTTAATAATCCTATAAAAATGTCAGGATGTTTGTGAAGTACAAACACAAGTGCTGTACTCAGTGCAGTATTGCAGAATTGCCAGGGTAAGCTGACGGCTCATTAAAAGGCTGCTTTTAATATAGGAGAGAAGTATAAGAAGTGGAAATGGGAAAATAATCCAAATGGAAATACAGGGGAAGGGAAAAAAATAGGCTTAAGGGAACACGTAATATCAGTGCTTCCTTGCTAAGAAGGTGAGCGTATCATACATAGGAAGGAGAAAGTGGTAGATTGGTGAGTCCACTGCTAGAAATACAAAATACAGGTTTTCCTGATACCAAATCTTCAATTTTACTGATTGATATGTGTCTTCTATGCTATTCCTGGAGTAGCCAGCAGCATGTAGAAATTTAACAGTGCTTACCTGAGCTGTGGAGAAGCACTTCAAAATAACCTCTGTTGTTTGCACATTTCTATCTTCCTATAATTTTCAGTAAAGTGTTTCTCAGGAAGGGGGTGCTGCAACAGCTACTGAAGATACTACATATCTAAAGATGACATCTAACATGAGACTGACTGGCAATAGAGGGGATCTTTCTGACTATAGGATGTACCCGTTGGTTCTTTGAGATTTTCGTGTGTGAGTTCTGGAATAGAAATATTTCATATTTTTATTTTGGTTTCTGTAAGTATTAAGCAAAGATAATGGTTAAAGACTAGCAAAAACCAGAAGATAGATATTGTGTTACAATACTTGGAGATTTCAAAGCACGAGACAGTGACATAAGAATATATGTAGGGGCATATCAGATTAGACCAAATGTTCTGCCAGTTTGTATCTTGACTAAAACAGATTAGTAATAGGGTATGGACAGCCTAGGGAAGAGTCTAAGCTGAAATCAACATTGCACAGAAATTTTCCCAGGAGTTCCGGCACCATAATGGTAGGTTTGTATCTAATGATTCCCAAATGGGCTTTTTTCCCATTAATTTGTCCAGTCAGTTTTGGAACCTTTGTAAAAAGTTTACAGAGTTCCTTACCTTAATTCCATGTTATGTGAGACAAGTTATGTCTTCCTTCCTTCCTTCCTTCCTTCCTTCCTTCCTTCCTTCCTTCCTTCCTTCCTTCCTTCCTTCCTTCCTTCCTTCCTTCCTTCCTTCCTTCCTTCCTTCCTTCCTTCCTTCCTTCCTTCCTGTTGTTTTTTTTGTTGGTGGTGGTTTTAATAGTAAGTCATTCCCTTACTCCCTGTATCAGAAAAGAGAATGAACAGTCTATATGCACCTTTTCCAGACCACTGAGAATTAATAGACCTCTATTATCTCTCTCTCTCCTCTATTTATCTCTCATCCAGGCTGGAGCATCCTTGACTGTTTTATAGTTCCAGATACAGAAAACCTGGAAAGAAGCTTAATATGTTAAGTACCATTTAATAATCTAAAAAGCGAAACTGCATATTTTAAGCAGCTGAATAGGAAGAGATCTCTCTGGACTTCTAGACTTCTCCCAGGAATTAGCTGATTTTGCTCATTTGAAGTTTACTCAATACTTCGTTGCTCATTTAGGAAGCATATACATCTTTAAGTCTATCCTTATAATTCTTCCTAGAAATATAGGTTTGATAATAAGAAACAGCAAATCTAAATTATTTAAATATGATCTTTGTGGTAATTTTAAATGAAAAAAAATCAGAGTCCCTTAACTGTGCTCTTTGACGTGCACATATCCAAATAGGGCAAGATCATCTTACATACACTGAAGTTTATTAACTGACATGGTATGCTATTAACAATGACACTTCCAAATTTGATGTTACTGACAGGGGCTTTATTAATTCAATTGTTCAGACTTGATTATTTTGTTTTGGAAACTTCTGTCTGAGTTTGTGTGAAAATGTAGATGGAAATTAACGATGAGACTGGAAGGAGTGAAAAAATTGACTTTATTGGCTTTTAAGGTCTGGGTTTTTTTACAAGAGTAAAGCAGAATTAGGGAGATTACATTTCTTGGCAGATGTCACACAGGATTTACCATTTCCCAACTCCTAGCTTTGTGCTGAATCTTGTAAAACAAATACTAGTTAGCCCTCAGTTTGCAATTTTGAGCTGGATTTTAAATATGTTGTTGCCAACTCTTACTATATATAATCTTACAGTTTTATGGATTCTGTGGAAACCCAAACTATGGGAAGGTGAGAAACAGAGTTAGTCATTCTGCAGTTCCCATCGTGCTGTGAGTCCTTACCACAACACATCCTTCTTGGGTGTGCAGTGGAAGAAATAGCATTAACAGCCTCCCCCAGCTGTTTGGAGAGCTTAGCCAGATCCAAACCTTCTCTGACTGATGCTTCTTTGATGTTAAGTAATTGTTGCATGGACAATTATGGACAGACTACTTGTTCAAAAAAAAAAAACAATTTGGACCTTGCCATATGGTAATACTTGTGTTGGGAATGAAATCACTCAAACAGTTGATCGCTCTCTGGATGGAAATGGGAGTCTTCATTGCAAGGGTCTTTGCAATGGTATTGTTAGATTGGACAAGACACCCCAAACCACTGGCTTGTGGTGCTACTTGTCCACTCCATGGTCCATTTTCAGGAGCTATCTTAAATGACACAGAAAACATCTCCTAACCGTCTTAAAAGTATGTGCAAAAGAGTGTCCTACACGAACATTTCTGCATCTGTGGCAGGTTTCTACAGGCTATTTTCAAGTGGCTTACGATTTGATCAATTCCCCAGTAGGAGCTGACTGGGACACTCTACTCAGGACATTAATCAAGACATTTACGCGCACAAATTGAACGAGGCACGGCAGGAGCTGCCTGGGGGAATCTCTGCAACTCTCTCAAATTCCCACCTGGATTGCTCCTGTAACTGTAGCTCTTCAGTAAAATAATTAATTGTGACAGAAGGTGGCTCGAAGTTCAGTCAGTCACTTAGCTTCAAGTCAGTCCCTTGTCTCCAGCCAGCCCATTAGCTCATCTGTGTAGAAGACTGGCCGGGGAAGTCCTGGGCCACCCAGTAAATTCATTACTGGGTGTGCACACAGGCACAGCCACGATATCCAGCTACACCACGGTTGCAGCTGTGGACGAACTTGAGCTTCATACTTGGAGTTTACATTCCATAGCCCATGCCACAGAAAACAACAGGGGAGGTGTCTCAGCTGGAAGGGACATGGAAAGACAACAATCATGGGCTTTCCTGCTCCCCCAAACTCTGTTACCTCCTGCAAACTGTTACTTAATATTTGCAACCAAATTGCCCCTCCACCCGCAAAACCAAAATATTTTGTCTTCTTCCACTTACTAATGTGACTGTTTCTATTCTTAGCGGCTGTAAAAAGTCTCACTATCCCACCAAATTCTTGCTTTAGGACCCTGTGGCATAAGGAAAAATTCTGGATACCTGATAATATTTGCACTGGCATTATTGGAGGTCTGTCTTCAAGTTTAGGGGATTAATTATGTAATGGGCTGTGGTTCTTTTTGCTAAATTATGTGAGTTATCAGTAGTAGGACTGGGCCTAGTGCGTATAGAAAACTGTGGTATGAGAAAGAGCAGTGAAGTCTTTTACTGCTATTATGTCATGAAGAGCATGCCTCCTGGTTTGTCTTTAAAATAAAATTTGGATTAAAATACCCACACAACATCACTCAGAAAACCTCATATCTCTCTTACTAGTGAAAGCTGACAGTGACACAGTTCTCGGGTCAATCACCAGTCTGTCTGGTTTGCTTTCATAAATTTAAAATACCCCCAAAGAGCCCTACAACAGTTAGACCTACTCTTCCGTGTCCTCTTGTGTTAGTGAGGATACGTCAACCATCAAATGAAGCTTCATTTTGAATCATCTGCCTGGACTGACAGCTTGACATCTAAAATGAAATGTTGTCCCATCAGAATAAATATTTTAAAAATAAATCATTCAGTTTGCTAATGTCATGATTTTAAAATTAAAGTATAGGGTCAGCACTGTTTCAGAGAGCTCTTTTCTTTTTGCTTTGACTTTTACTAGCCCAGATAGGTTGACACTTACATTGTCATTATTATGTTTTAGCAATACCACTAGATGTTTCTTTCCTACCTCTACCATTCCTGCAAATAAAAATAATTAAAAAAAAAATTCAATTTTATTGAAGTGTTACCCATTGTTTTGTCCTTGCCTGCCAGTCTTCCAGTAATGCACAAAATGTCAATGTGGCTCCTTTAAAGTTCTTGCGGAGGTGGTGCACTTTGAAATACATTCTTCTAGATGATTGTCTCCTTACTGAAATTTGAACCCCGTTTTATCTGGGATTTTATTAAAACCTCCAAATGCCCATTTACTCGAGGATGCTACTTAAAATGACACTTCTTTAACTGTTAGATTGGTGACAAGATGCCACAGATGGAATATTTGGTATCTCAACAAATATTTTGCAAACCTTTTACCCCTCTGGGAACGTTAGCTCCTGTTTACTATGCTGAGCTTCAGAAACGGCTAGTAACATACCACAGCTGAATTAGCGTCAGACATGAATGCTGGTTAAGTGCACGCCTTGCTGTCAACAATTTTAGTTGACACAGTAACTTTTTTTTTTCAGCCTGAGCAAAATTTAAGTTTAACATAACCTGGAAAGTTAACCCCTTCCTAATTGGCAGATATGCCTGGGAAATGCTGTAGCTTGTATGTCAGAGAAAGAATACAAAGACTGCAAATGAATATGAATATAAATTGATATGAACTAGCACACGTTTCCCTAGATTAAGAGTATGTCTGTAATATATTTAAGCAATTTACTACGTCTCTCAGTTTCTGGTCCGAAGGCCTTTATGGATTTGTCTTTTTTGTTTTGCTTTGTGTTGTTTTGTCTAACCAGTCTCTTTCTACTTTTTTTTTAAATAGATGATTCCAGTCTTGCTGCTGTGTCACTAATTGGTTTTGTTGCTGAAGTAGCATGATCTAAAAGTAAAACATTCTGTACTTGAAACAAGGACCTCTCACATATGCTTCACTATTGCTGGGGACATATTCTCTTAGATTTTTTTAAACCTGTACAAACCTTACTTTAATTGCTAAAATCTTTTGAATTAGTGCAAAATATATTCACTGGTATGTAAGGCTTTTTCCATGATTGTTTTTTGCGTATGTACTTCTAATGGCTTGTGGTATAGAGATATTAAATCTTTGTGGCCCAGTTACACCACATTTTATACAAAATGTTTCTAGAGTGTCCCACATTTCATGACTTGGCTCATAACTTTTCATAAAGATGTTCAAGCTTGCTGCCTGCAGCCAGAACTCCTTGCATTCATTTGTTCCCTTCCTCCTCCCCTACTCCATATCATTGGGGCCCTCATGTGCCATCCTTCTAACTCACCAGGTTTTCTCCTGCAGCAGTGCAGCATCTCCTCATTTCCAACCTCTCGCTCCTGCATTGGTGGAGTTTGTTCCTTCACCAAGGCTGGCAGCTCCACATACGTGTCCGTCCCCACAGAACTATTTAAAACCCTTCGATTTCCACCCTCCCCACCTCTTTTCAGGGGTCGTCTTTGCTCCCATGCTGGGACGTCCGCAAAACTCCAATGTGCCTCCTGATGGCAGCTTTCCCTGACACAGATTCCTGAGTCTTCATCACCCGGTGATGGTGGCCATGCAGCGTAGGCTTTCAGTGTTCATTCAACAAAAGGAAAAAGGGTTTTCTTCGGACAACTCCTTCTTTTCTGTGACTGTTCCCCTCTTTTGTCCATTGGGAAGGGGAGACCAAAGCCTGCGTTAGTGCCTTACTTCTAGTTTTAACTAAGACACGGTTTTCCTTACTGAATGGAACGTTTTTCTCTAAGCAAAATTCATTGATAAGACTCACATTATAGATACAAAATTTAAGATGTAACTGATTAATCTATACAGTAACTTCTTAAAAGTCATGGAAATATCAGAAAGGTGAGCAAAAATGGGGGCTTTATTTTCCGTCTATGCATATTTTGGTTAAGCTGTTTTTTCACTGACTAACATCATGTGGGTAATAATATTTGAATGAAATTGCAGTTGTTTTTTATAAAGAAACGGTAGACAGTCTGGTCTGAATTGAACAGCCAGAAGAAGAGACAGAGTAGATTAAAACTGTATGAAGCAGAAATCCATATAGGGTGACAGGAATTGATCAGACACTTATTGCCAGAAACACAAACATGAAAATGGCTCCCACAAACACATCTATACTTGCAAATACACCAAAGCAAATATGTCAGCATATAGTACAGAACAAACTTTTTTTTTTTAATTGGTGGAAGGGCAGTTGTTCAGAATACAGATTATCTGAAAGTGCAATAAAGACATTTTTCCAAGGCTAATCTAATTTTGCATTGACAACACTGTGCAACTTTACTGCATAATGGTGGCCACTGCAAAAATGCTGAAGCTGGCAACATCTCATACCGACTCTGGAATCATGGAATATAACCTACAATTAAGTAATTTAAAAGCAATGCGACTGCATTTGTATGATGCCCTATCCAAACTGTATTCCGACTGACAAATGTTCTATCTTAGGTGTAATGTTGCATTTTTGTTAGGACATGTGCATCATGCTGAGCTGCCTCGTGCAGACACAGGAGCTTGGTCGGCATTACCTTCAGGATCTCAGTGATCTGCAGTGTGGTGGAAGGATGCCCTGTGGAGGGGCCTACACATAAGAAGAGTGCTTTCTCTGACTCTTTAAAAAAAGATGTGTTTATCGCCACTGTGAAGTCTGTGCGATAATGACTTCCCTTGACTTTCATGTTTATGATGAATTATAAGTTATCAATATTCTCAACAGTTAATTGCTGTTAAAAATCTCTGAGTCATCTAAATCTGCAAAGAAACTTATTTTCTGTGCTCCAGCAGGACATCCATCTTTGGTCAGCTACATTTGGGCAAGACCTCTTGAAGCTGAGAATTGCAGTATTTTTCACTTTCAGGACAATGTCCCACTGGGAGACATCAGCAACATAAACGCTGTACTGGGAAAAAATTAAAACGTAATTGTTGCTCCTCATGTTGATACTAAGCTTTGCATTTGTCTTCTCCCCTCTAATTCTCAAATTCAAATTTCTGTGCCTGTCATCAAGCATACAATGTACAGAATCTTGTAACACAACGAACTGGTATGTGAATCGAGTTGTGCAGAGAGCCAGGCTGTTGTGCTGGGAGAGCTGTTCCTGAAGGACACACCAATTTGTGCTTGTATGTAATTCTGCCGTGACTAGACAGATGGGTGGCTATAAATGAAATATCATCCTATTCCCTCTGAGACGTATGCGGTAATGTCCTTCTTTAGATGTTCTGTCATGGCAGTGCACACAATTAGCTACAGAATATTAGTTACTCTGCAGGATACAAATCAACATCTTTCTGTAAGTGTAGTAAAGGCACAAACCTATCAAATGGTATCAAGATTCCAGATTTTCACATATACCCTGCTTGTATTAGCGATTTGGTTGCTCACCAGCTGAGTCAGGGGAAGAAAGTATAATGAACGGACAGTCTTATGTTTATTTGTAACGAACCACAATTTAATGTTTTCATCTCCTTGCCCATTTAAATGCAAAAGAGCACATTTCACTTTGTAATGAACTACATACACTGATGTACAACTTCACTGAAATAACAATTTCTTCCAAAGCTTCTCATTGAGATGTAATAGTTTCACAGTGGAGACTGACATTGTGGTTAAACACCAGTAAGGATCTAAGTCAGAAGTAGATTCTTCTTTAATGTCCTTCATATAGAAAAGAGAAATACATTCTGCTGTTAAATTTAATACTTTTTCAACCTGGAGGATTTCCCTGAAATTCTTTGTGACCTTAGGTACACCAGTAGGTGTCTGCCTATCTGTTATGAGCTTGCTGGGTAGATTGCTTTAATTAAACAATAGATGGGTTTGATTAAACACCTTAACCTGATACGTGCATATAAAGAAAGACCTGACCTCTGCCAAGGATCATCAATAGGCTGAGGATCTTTTTTTTCTTAGACATGAAGTCTAACTCATTTCTCTTGCAAAATCCTGCTTTGAACCTGAATGTCCAGTGGGTGCCTTGCACCCCTGAGAATCAGGCTCTGAACTGGGACCTGAAACCTCAGGACGTGACATAATTTTGGAAGCTCAGAAGACCTTTGATAGCCTCCGTAAAATGCCTGCCTTTCCCAGTCACAGTGCAGACGTGGCAATTCTGTTCACACTTATTTTATTGTGAGCCATGTTGTGGAAAGATCTAGATCATTCTCCTTCCATCACTTCTGTCTTGAGCAGTGAGTCATCTCACATTTCTCAGACAGAATAAAATTAATAACCCACTGGAGGAGTCCATTTCTCTCTATTGATTCTAAGGTAGCATAGGGATGACCAGCTAGACGAAGGTGTCTGAAAGCTGTTGTGTAAATTAGTGTTCCATAACCTTACCCTTAAATACAGCAAAACCTTTTAATGATTACAGTGTGTGTCTTCATAATCTACTTTCTGTTAGCATTTCACTCAACAGAAAAATACGTTTATTCGAAAGCTTGGGTATGGCTTTTGGAAGGACTAAGTCACCAGCAATTTTTAAATCATAATACAAGTTCGTAACTCATTTTGTTCACATACACTTTTTTCACTGCATTCAGGCAGTACCCATACCCATAAACAGCGCTTCCTCTTGCCTACTCCTAGATAACAGTTCTGTATGTTCAGGTCTGCTTTATTTTAAGCTTTCTCTTGGTATGTGATGGAGCACCACAAATTTGCATCCAAATCTTACAATTTATCGCATGTTAAGCCCTTAGAGAAGACAGACAATATTATGTTGTTAACAATCCACTTCTTTCGTATTTCCACAAGAAGCTGCTGACGAGCCTTGATGATACTGTAGAAGTAAGAGGGAGAAAATATATCCATAGCATTTAAAATGAAAAGGCCTTTGAGAAAGTGAGTCTTCAGCATGATATGCCAGGAATGATCTTGAGCGTTGGCTCAATGTTTCTGGAAAGCCAGAAAACTGATCTCCATATGAAAGTCGGATAGAGACCTTCTACAGCAATGCAAGCCAAATTTTAAGACACTTCGGGGAGTCTGAGAGTGGATTAAGTAGTTCATGTAGATATCCCTACTATACTCTCCTGTCACAGTTGGAAATGTTTGATTGTGTTACTTATGGTAGATTTCAGAGTGACTGTGTTTTCCAAGCATTTTTTCAGTCATTTACTAACAAGTCTATTAGAGTTGTGGCTTTTTTGTTTTGTTTTTGTTTATTTATTTGTTTATTTCATACCTACTTTGCAGCAAACTTGCATTTGTTTTGGAAGAATTTTCTGTTCTGTAATTGTTAAATAGACCTGTCTTCTGGAGCACAAGTGTTCCTTTCAACGAATTATTTGTTCTTCTACTTAGGGCAGTATTTATGGTTGTCAAGGGGGGGGGAACTATTGAAGGGTTAAGGCTTTAGCATTACCCCATTCGAACTCAAGCCTGTTACATTACTGCAACACTGCAAAATTTCTAACCATCTGTTAAGTCCCTTCTGAGATTCCTGACTCAAGAGAGTTCTTGAAAGGGAATAAAGCTCACCCTGGCCCCAAGCTTCTTCCAACATAGATGACACCTAAAGCAGTTTAGTAACTTAGACATTACCATCACCTTGTGTTGGGTTTTCTCCTCTAAAAAAAAGAAAAAAGGAGAAAAAACCCACCCTCAAATCCAGTTTTTTATTGTAAAGAACCATTGCTTTCTCACGCTCTTTTTCATTCTTGTGCTGTCTTCTCTAGTACATTTGTTCAGCTCTAGGAAGGTCTCAAAAGCAGGTATGCTAAAATCGAAGTACCTGCAAGAGTTCTCTTCAGGAATGAATTTTCTCTGCTGATAACAGAAGTGGTTTCTCACTCAGTCTGTGCAGAAATTGATGTAATCATGGAAACCTGAAATATGCACTACTAAGACTAGAATCATATAAAGCTCTTCATTTCTGCAAGGATCCACTGGATCTAGCCATTTTGTACCACCTCAGTGTTCATTTTGTGAGCGTAAAGTCAATGCGAATTACTACTTTGAAACAAATTAGGTTTATTTCCATTCAGTTTGAAGACAGGTAAATAGCCTCATACAGTTTCTAAATATGTTGCTTCTAGTATAGCTAGCATGCATTAGCTATGTCTAGGTGTAATAACAAGGCTAAAAGTAGCAAGTCATCCTGTAAATCTTTGTTTAATTTTTTAAATGCATATAGGCTGGTAGTGGGTATACCACACTGAATTTGTCAGTACAGCCTTTGCATTAATTTCTCTTGCCTGGCAGCAGCTTCGTTCTCTTGCTTGGGCTTTGGCCAACTCAAATTAACTACTTACACTGAAACATGTATTACAAGGATTGTGCCGGATCTGCATAGTATTGGCAAGTTTTTGGAGAAAGCCTTGTGCCCCAGAGGTCTAACATGTCTAGCCACTTTGGAGTGACTGTTAGGTACCCCATTCCTGTTCCCTACAACCATTCATTCTGGCTGTAATTAAAAAAAGGTCTTCCTCTGCCAAAAAAACAAAAGAATTTTTGAGCTGGAACAGCCTCATGTCTCTTCCTTTGGGTGTCAGTATATTATGAATAGATGTCTCATATATATATAAAATCAGTTAAAGCATTATGGCAAGCTCAATTCTGTATCCAGATGACTGACTGACACTGTATTTGTGAAACATGATTTCTGAGCTTTTATGTTCAAGTTATAGGTCACTTCCATTAGCGAATTCAGAACAAAAGTTTGACTAGCATTGGTTATTTCACAGAAAACTTTTTAAATTATGACAAGCAGGCTGCTGGTCACTTCATCGGTTCCCCTGATGCTTTTCTACTGAAGTCTTTGATAACTCCTAATCCAACAAAGGTTTACCACTGTTTTTAAAGTCAGCTTCTCATTTTCTCAGAAACCACCAGATGCTGCTTTGATCCCCTTTTGCACCTCTTGTCTTTTAGTCTTATTTGAAATTACTGTGTCCGTTTTGGAGTTTTTTAAACATGCTCGCATCTGCTCTTTTGTGGCTCATCAGACAAACCTGCTTACAATTTTATTGTCTTAAAAATAAATTTTGTGTCTCCTACCAGCATTTCCCTTTCTTGATGTGAGAAGTTAGCTAGTAATTAGAGTCCCGAGGATCCTTTGTGTTAGAGGAGAAAATGACAATGAGGTTGAATCCTTCTTTGTACTTCCTTTGTGAAATAAATAGGATTGTGTCAAAGTACTGTTCCTGAAGCACAGTATGGCAAGGAGAAGTGGCTTTTATTCACAGATTCAGTTCTTCCACCTGGCTGCTTTGTTGCCTGCTGCCTCTGCTTCTCTCTGCATTTTTTAATCACCCTGCCTCAGAGATAGGCAGGCGTTTGTACAATCCAGGGATGCTGTCGAAACACCGTGCCCACGTCTGCCTGGCGCCGCCCTTCGGGCAGGGAAGCGGCCTGGGTTTGTTCTGTCCTGAAACTCCTGTTTCGGCAGCCTCCATCCCTGGAGCTGCTCAGGGGCTGTCCCAGCCATCTGGGAAACAGAGCGTTGGCAACAGCCCCCCAGTTCCAAGTCATTTAGCCAAAGCATAACCTATTAATACTTGCCGGCTGACAAGGTAACTGGAAGCGCTTTACGCATATGGTGGCAATGGTTTGGCATCAGCTTCTGCTTAGTCTCGGGCAGTGTCTGTTTTGCAGGAAGAGGGATGGTAGGGCAGGGTACAGAAAAGCCCTGCATTCAAAGCTGTCAGGCAAACCCTTCTGCTACTTCTACTCTGTCATTTACTCTTGCTAATTAACATCCATGAAGAAAAAGGTGATTTCATAAGCCTATATCGTATGTGAAACCAATGTTTTGTGGTGAATCACTTGTTGAAATAGAAGGAGGAGGAAGATGAAGAGGACATCTGAGAAACTGTGTATGAAACACAGCTGGGGTTGGGTAAGATGACCTGCAGAGGTCCCTTCCAACCTCAACCAATCTCTGATTGATTCCGTGATTGTGAATAAACTCTGTACAGACATTCCCAGCTGGGAAACGTGGTGGCCCTCAGCTATCCACATAAAAAGTGGAACTAGATACACATCTCCAGCCAATAGCCCACCGAAGAGCTAATTGCTGTCTGTAAAACACTGCCTTCCTCCTTGTTGACAATAGTGGAAATGTCCTGACTACCTCTCTGCTAACACTTCCCTTAGATTGTATGACTGTCCCTTGATCCCCAGGTATAGATGTAGGTATTGGAGCAGAAGGGTTTGCATGAATTTGAAGGGATATCTGATTTTAAGAGACATGTATGTTTGAAGGTTTCCAATTACACACTAGAATGAAGGACCTAGAAGCTGTCTGTATTAATTAATCTTCTTCTGATCTGATGACTAAATAAACACGTCTCCATCCCTTCCTTCATAACTGAACTTTTTTCTGCTAGAGCACTTTAACATTCTACACATGTTTTGGTATTAAGAAATTGTCTTAATCAGGTTGAGTATTGGAACAAAATAAAGGCAGTTGCTAAAACCTAAACTGTACAATAAAGATATGTTCGATCTTTAATAGGCACATTAGGGTATAAATTTATATAGCATTTGATAAACATTCGTAGCGTGAGTTTCTGTTTCGTAATACCCCTATCTGAATAATTTGGGAATAGAAAGGAGATTGTAAGTCACACACATTTTTCTGTATCTGTAGGCAATATTTAGGTCTTGAAAGCAAAACATGAAAGGAAACAATTTTTTCACTTTTAAGACACCTCTGGTATTTCAGAGCTTTTCCCAGTACTGTACTGGAGTAAAACCAGTATCTTTTGGAATAAAATCAAGAGTATAAAGATGAAGATACACATCTGAATCAGGGAGAACAGCAGCGTGTCTGTCAAACATCACATATGAGCTTTGTGACCACCTGCCCGCTGGACGTAGGAAGGTGGGGCCTGTGTATATGTGCTCCCTTTCACAGATAATGACCAGTAATTCCATCTTTGCTAAAAGCAACACCACTTCTCTCTGGAAAACTTCTGTTCTGCAAACCAAATGAGAAATAATTTTGTCCGAAAATTCCAGCCGCCTTCATCTGCAATATTTTCCTTTGAAATACCAACCCAATTTATCATAGAAAAATGGAGATCCATGCTTTTATCTTTTGCTGCTTTTAAATACATTTTAAGTATCGGTTTCACATGTTACTACCTGAAAGAAACACAAACCCAACAGCTTCTTCTTCAAATCCCCTTTTGTAACTGCTCCTCAGTCTTTCACTATGTTTTTAGTCAGTTGATCTGTTTCCATGGAGCTGTACGAATTAGTACACATCTGGGTAGGGAAACAGGAAAAAAGGCACAAAACTGGAGTGCATTTTTTCAGAAGAAAAACACTGTGTTTTCTTTCACTATCAGGAATGTAAAACTGGGCACATTTTGAGTGTTTTGAAAGTTTCGGTTACTCTTCAGGCAGAAGTATCATTACTGGAGCACTTCAACAGAGCTCTTTTCTCCCCGTTGAACTGTAAGCGTTCAGCAGATTATGGCAGCTGCAACAGGGTTTAGATTTCATCCCTTCTTTTGTTGAGAATAAAATAATTCCCTTTCAGTGAAAACAGCATTAACAATACTTCCCTATAATTGTGGGACTTTTATCATCTTTTTGTGGTTGAGGTCACTGTTTGTAACACAAGATTTTCCTTGTTCAGGTACGCTGTGGCATGATCACAGTGGAAAGATTCATCAATCCATCAATCAATCTCTATGCCTATACAATGACTCATCAGTTAATCAGTGTGCTAATTTAATTGCTACTTGTCCCTTGCCAGGTCGGCAAAGATGCCATTGTGGTCCCCATAAATTAAAAATAGTATTGTGCTAATGTAATAGCAGTTGCAATTAATTATTCATAAATTCTTATTTATGTGATTATTCTTTTGACTGTGATGTAAATGATATTTAAACTCTAGGCTCTATTTTTGGAAAACGTAAGGGCAAAGCAAGATCTGCCATTTAATCTGAGGTGAATTGAATCTCTAAAGAATAAAGGAAGAAAATAGAAGGAACCGTGATCCACATCCTATCCTTTTCTTCAGGTCCATGGACGATTACATAGTGAAGAGGTTAACAATTTGCCTCTAGAATAACAAGCTTCAGATTGTTCTGCTTTAAAAATGCATTTGTTATCTTCTCGAGTGCTGGAAACTACCTAGACGACTTTTATATCCTTATAGCCCTCAAATAATACTGAGACATACACAAAAAGCAAAAAGGTGGGAGTTATACCCATTAAAAATAATTCAGGACAGAAATAGCTAACGAGGTGACCAAGTAAGACTTTCTGTTTGTGGACTTTTGTACTTTGCAGAGATTTTCTGCTGATTCTAGTAGCAATATCTCTTGAAGCAAGGTAGGGCTCTCCCTGCTACCCCTACGCTTCCACCCTCAGAGGATGCAAAGAGAGTTTGGGGTATTTCATTACTAACACATATATAAAGGAGGGCCACACGGTCTCTCTGTGATTCTGGAGTTTGGGGTAATACCATATGGCACGCTAGAAGGTACCGGAGTTATTCAGGGTGAAAACTGATCAGGATCCTTCATTAGTGTGGACAATGTGGACCTTTTCTTGAGCAGCATTAAGATTTACTGCAGAATAGATCCCTTGACCCTGAATCCCAAGCTGTAGTATAGCTCTGCTTTCCAATTCCCTTCTCCTTTTTCATTATATTCCTCAAGGAAAAATGCCCAGATTTTTACCTAAAAACATTAAGTGTCAGCTGCTCAAACTGGTGCATTGTAATTGCACTCACTTTTTTGATCTCCCTAGTTTCTGGAGAATTGTATCAGAAATCCAGGTTGGCGGAAAGCACAACGTGCTTCAGCAGAAATGTTGACATGATACAAGTACTACAGAAAAATGGCCACTAGATACAGTAGCCCAAAAAGAGCTGAACAAAGGAAGACGGCAGAAGATTTCCAGCTGCTACTGAAATTTAGTTTTGCCAGCTCTCTTAAGGTGACTATCCACAGCATTCTCACTACATTAAGGTCAGTGAAGACTGCATAGTCTGAGCACAAGGAACATAGCTGGCAAATATTCTGACCAATATAATAAAATAGAATCGCTTCTGGTGGAATCACCAGACCTAGAATAGGTAAATTATTTTTGTGAAGAATCTGCAAAATCCTATTTATTTCTGCTGCTTTGGGTTGCTATGATGAATACATGCTGTTTTTGAAAGAAAAAGAGTAATATAACAATGTTATAGAAAAAAAACCCCAACCTTTCTCATTTTGATTAAAAACAGCACCTCACATTTGTCCTGCACTGCCCCAAAGTGCAATTGCAGGCACTTCATACAGTCTTTTTTGGATTACAAGCATTACATCCCTTCCCATCAGCAACATGAGAACAGTGGGGGTTGGGTTTTTCTCCTTATAACTGTTAAAAAGGAGATGAACTCTTTTCCCCAGCTGCAATTTAAGGTGAAAAAACGAGGGATATAATGTAATTACCAGCACTGGAATCTCGCCAGGATGCTGGACCTTATTTCCTTGAATTCCTCAAAAAAAAGTGTCATGGGACCCTCTAATTATAAGCAATCAGGACCACAGCTCCATATCTGACATGAAAGTCTCTGCCTCCAGCAACATAGAGCATCAGTCTGGGCATTTGCTCAGTACTGACTCAAAAATGCCATCTAATGACTCATAGTCATATTTTCTGTTTTGTTTTGGTTTGTTTTTTTTTAATTTTGCTATATACCTAGAGCTTGTCACAATATCTTAATAACCAACATCTGTACATTTTACAACACTCTGTTCTGCAGTCGGTAAAACAAGTTCAGCCAGTACATATAATCCAGTCTATACTCCTTAACACCATTTTGTAAGAGAAGTGTGTGGAAAATGTAGGGCAGTATTTTTATCTTTGTTCATGTGATTTCATGTGATAGAAAGTGGGATGGAAATGGTATTTTAATTGCAAGGAGTTTTAAAAACATTAATGTATGATAAACGGTTACAAATTCAGCAGAAAAGAACTGTAAATTCGAAAGCAATGTCCCATCATACTATCCTGGCTATAAAATGTGTCAGAGACTCTGTTTTACAACTCACTGAGAAAAGATATATCCATAAACCAGTTTATGTGACAAAGCTGATCAACATCTACCAATGAAAAAAATGACTTCACCTGAAATTTGAATTTCCTCATAATGTTGATAAAACAAGCCCTGTTACTCTTGTGCAAAAAGGAGCCGCTGGTATTTTCAAAGATGAGGATGATAAACTAAAAAAAAAAAAGAAGTTAAGAAGGAAATTGGATGGGCTTGCTCTCATGGAATTTTTTTTACAACATACATCAAATAGTTGATGAAGATAGAATAAATGGATCATGGTTCATGTACCAGTTTAATGAAATAACTTTGTAAATTCCTTGGGTTGAGTTGTCTAGGTGGAAGGAAGTGTGAATGTGCGAAAATCTTCCCATCCCAAACTATGAACAGCTCTAGTTTTTACTTTCAGAAGAGAGAACTGGTAATAGAATATCAACTGTAGAAAGCGTAGAAAATATCTTTGTTCACATACTAACTAATTAGAAAAAAAAAGTTACTAGATAGAATGTATGTATCTAATTTTTAATTTATCTCATTCCCATTTATGTGCAATGATCTGCATGGGTAAATGAAATCAACATCAACATGTTGACTTCATCAACATGAAAACAAAATCAACATCAGCACTGCTTAGTGAAGTCATTTTGGAAATTACTTTGATTTCTCAGGTTGTTTTCCATTTTAGAAATCCTGCTACTTAGTCTTTCCTTTTCTAAAATTCCTGTCAAGCTGTTAACTTTGTAAAATAGTTAATAAGTCCAAGCTAGTGGATGCCTGGAGAGATGGAGGTGGGCATCTCCATGATTTTCCTGTGTCAAGGAAGAGCGTGCATAAGGAGTTTCCTTTCTTCTTATGAGGAATCTGTAATGATTTTAAACCTGTATTTATTCTACTTCATCTACCACTGAGTTTAGCTGAAGTGTGGCTTGTCTTTGATTTACAGTAAGTCAGCTCCTATGCACTGTAAGGCAATAACAACATAAGGTTGTATAATAACCATTTTATACAAGAGTTGCACCGCTTTTGGACGACTGGTTTAAGTCAGCTGCAGTAAGAATATCGTTGTGTCCAGTGAGATTCAAGGCTGTGTGGTTGCCTTGAATAAGTCTTGGGTTTTGTCTGGCGCTCAGTGCAGCGAGAGCCTTTTCGAAGTGATGTTGAAGCGCAGTGGACGTCAGTGCCCTTAAAAACTGGTCACATCATAATCTTTGACCTCAGAATTTAGGAGGATCAGGCCCCTAACTTCGTTACACACAAGTTCCTTTGAAGAAGTTTGCATGTGTGAAAATAGGACAGATTAAGACAGACTTTCATCTGAATTTAATAGTTATTTTTGGCATAAATTCACCTGTAACAATGTGGTTATCCAGGCAAATTCTTGTCTGCTTGTGTCAACTAAATTCAGATTAGATTCCGCTTTGTGGGGATGTCAAGCTGAAAGTAGGTCAGAACAGATGTATTCACAGATGTAATTCTCAAATTTTCGGGATATATGTAGGTGCCCTCCTATGAGGGAGACCAAAATTTAACAAGCTAATAACAGATGAATAGGAAAAGTGGCATTCGGAAGAAATACAATTGTGTGTTGTGCAAAAATTTTAATAATCTGGAAAAAGAAACCTGACAGCATGATGTTACAAAGATACATGTGCCTTGGTATGCTTACTTGAAGTATGGGTTGTTGTTGGTACTACTACATTGCTAACTTTTAAACAAACAAACTATAACCCAGCTCTGGAGCATTACCACAGTGATGCTCCAGGGAATGATTTAAGTGGAATAAAGATATATTAGTCTATTAATTGTTAGCGATTTGGTCGTAGTTGTGAGGTATTACTTTGCTGGACGAGCAAAAGAAAAGGGCAACTAATGAAAGACATGCTTTTACTGGGAGGACCCACCTCCTTATTTAGTCAGTCAAAGGTTGTTATCCCTTTATTACCCTGTAATTTGAGGGCAAGTTCAGGGAACAACCGTGGAGGCCATTAGGAGCTGCCATGGAGAATTTATTTGCCTCTGAATGGAAGGCGGAAGCAGTACGGCAGAGGCTGTGCTGCTTCAAAGTGGGTAATTCTCCTTTTGCAAGCTTTTTAATACTATGTTTATTGTTTCCTGGTATGTCTCCCTAGACTGTTCTTTGTTGCCTTTGCTGCTCTTGTCTAGAATAAAATTTATAGAAGTGTGGCCCAGGAGAACCAATCATATTTTGTGTAGTGACTACAGTAGCAGCCCACAGCGTGTCTTACTGGAAACTTGCAGAAAACAGTAAAATCCACACCTCTTCAGAAGCTAAAGGTCTGGTGACAGTTTTTTTCTTCACTGAGGTAAAATACAGGTAGTTGCGGTAAAATAGACCCTTTCTTACAGTGTTTTAACTCAAGAGCAAATCTCATCAAAGTTTGTGAAAGCAAATTAAGTCAGTTAAGTTGTTACATCCTAGTTTAACAGTGTAAGCGTCTGACTTGCTATGAAAGCAGTTGTTGCTCTTGCATTCTCTGAAGCGTAGTAGACATCTTGAACACAAGAGAAAAATCCAGTCCTTGCTTTAAATAATGCATTATATGAACTAAAAAGGCATAAGAAGATATGTTAATTTAGAGAAAAGACTGACAGCAATAAGATCATCCAGTTGCAAACGTAGGGGACATTTATCCTGGAAGAACTGGTGCTACTCAAGAAGTGGAACCAACAATTTTGCTCCAACTATGTTTTGAGGGTGAAGATGGGAGAGAGGGAGATCCTTTTTTAACAGATGCTGTATATTAGACATGAAAGATATCTGTAAGTAAAGATACAATATCCAAAGCTCATGTCACCAGTACTTTATGTAATTCACATACCCTGTGGATGTGCTGTGTTACAGGAGTACTTGAGGAATGTATTTTATTTATTCTAAGTGACATCAATCCTTGGGTTTTGAGCCTCTTTATAGGTATGCAATTTCCTTACCAGGGTTCCTCTTGCAAATGTCTCAGAGAAATAAAATTAAAAAACACAAACGAATATGTTTTGAACAAAAATATGAACAAAACATAAATCTGAAAAAACCTTTTTCAGATACAAAGTCAGCCAGTGGGTTCAAAGGCCTTAAGTTCATGGTCATCTAGGACTAAGTTTGAGTCCTGTGTGTTTCTCTTCCCCAGTTAATGTTGCTTTGGTTACCACTCAGTATTCAAAATTCATAGGATCTCATTATGGCATTGATACCATTTATTCAAGTAAATATAAATTCACAGTTGCGGTGCATCTGTGCGGATTTATACCAACTAATTTACCCATTCTTCTTAATAGTTTATCAAAATAGAGATTTTTAAATGGATGTCTGTGCATTCACTATCAGGCTTGCTCTCTGAATTTAAACTGTTTTGTTTTCCTGGAAAGTGCAGTGTTCTTGAAATACTACTGAATTAATCTAAATTCTATATTAACTGTAATTAACTGTAGTTAAACTAAGTCTGTACTCTTACTCATCTGAAAAAAATGTTTAAAGATACACAAAATAACTCTTGTTCATAGATCTATTTCCTGCCCAGTAATGCTCCGTAATTATAGCATGAACTCTTAATAATGTTGATGTACCAAATCTTCTAGTCCAGACAGAACAACACAGTCCCAAGTTAACTGATCAGCTGCATCCAATCAATTACAAAGATTCTGGCAATAATTATTTTTTCCTCTTAGTTGCTTTATTAAGAAAAAATAACGAATACGAACTTTTCAATTGGGTATTTCCATGAGGCACGGGCTGCTTCCTTTTATAAATACGTAGGTGTTATTTAAAGCATTTTTTTCAACCACTGGCTTTTAAGGCATTCATTTTCATTCTGCTTTTCTTCTGCTTTTCCTTCCTTCTTTCATCTGCAGGGTTTTAAACAATTTCTAGAGGCACTAGCAGAGGTTTCTTGTGATGTTATTGATAGCCTAAAGGGCAGTTTATGTAATAGCAATAGTAAGTACAGCCTAAGGTAGAAAAAAGGTTGGAACAAAGTTGAAGACACTAAATATTTCAAAATTGAAATTACATGATCTTCCAAAGGACAAGCAATAGTCATTTGCTAACCCATCAGTTGTTGGTGGAAAGGTTGGTGGTTTGGGTTTTTTTTTTAATTCTATCCTGAACCCTCTGTAGCAAACAGCTGCAAAAATGTAGCTATGTAGCTGTTATCCTCTGTGTTTAGTTCTGGTGAACAGTAATTCCTCGGTGAGCAATGTGCTCGCCTAGTGGTAAATGATTAAATCAGTAATGGGAGAAGAAAAGAGAAACCACCTCTAAACATGTGAACAAGCAGTATCTGGCACTCCCAAGTCATCATGAGTCTGGGCTTACCTTTCGCGTACTCATTTATTCAGCCGCTGTCGTTTGTAAGCTCCATCTACAAGGCTAAATGCATGGGTTCCCAACACGGTCCCCGACTCCTCAGTGGAGTGATGCAGGGTGGACTGGCCCACGCTGGTCACGGCTAGCCTCCACTGAAGGGGAGCGATTGCGTCTCATGACACAGTGCTTTGCTGTTGGGGGTCCTCAGAGCCCCACTTAGTGCCCATGGGATCCTGATACGATTAAGAGTGAGATGACTCTTACTCATGTGTGTACATGCATGTGTGCGCGTGGGTGGTGGTGGGGGGCGAAAGCTCTTTCCAGTTCAAAGTATTTGAAATTACGTGATGGTTATTTTGCATTCCAGTGTTTTTATAGCATGATATAGAAGGCATGCCATGCTCAAAGCCTGGCAACCCTCTTGTTCCCCATGTTGAAAGTAGAATACGGTTGCTCATGCATTACTGCCCGTTGTGCAAGAGCTGGGAGTATGCTATATCCCTGTTAAAGGGACAGAGTTGCCGTGGCACCATTCCCCCGCCATTGGCCCTGTCCTTAGCTCTGCAACTCTCTACTCCTACCTTCACGTTTTACAGGACTGCTGGCACACCAGATGTATACTTACACAACTGGTTCCTGCAGCTTTGGTGGAAAGGGATGCTTTGGATGTGTTGGCAATGTCAAATAAATCAGCTGCTTCTTTGTGAAGTGGTAGATACGTTAATTCCCAGGCTCTCCACCGAACCAAGCCAAAGTGTTTCTCCCCTCCAAGGTGAACCCAGCTGCAGTTCGGGAGATGCTTCATTCTGAGGACAAATCATTCCTTAGCCAGGACCATGCCAGGTTTGGTGTCTTCTGCCCTACACAGTCCTCTATGCTATCCCAACGGGCCGTGTACTTTCAAACACACCATATGTTCTGATGCCATATCCTTCGTTCCTTGGCAGCATGCTGCGTACACACCACTCTGCGCTGACAGATTGCACGACAGCCTTCCTGTTATTTCAGGTATTTGAACTGAAACAACTTAAAAAAAAATCAAACAATTATGTCTAACGGCCACAAAGACACTGCATGAGGGACTGGGTCTGGACTGCAAGCCAGTGTACTGCCAGTCCAACCGAGAGGGAGGTTATTCACTGCATGGCCTGGGGCCCAGGGATGATTAGCAGTACAGACGTAGTTTTGTCCTTAACCGGCAGATGCAATTAATCTATCTGCTGCAGGATATTTACTTGCACAGTGTAGCTACGTTAGCAGAATGATGTGAAAAAGCATATCATGTATCAGAGGTGGAATAATAACCTTACAGTGGCTCCTTTTTCTCAACTGTCCACATTTCAGTGTAGGTGGTCAGTATCAGAAAGGTCTTCTTAGACCTCTTCACCTCCCTTATATCAGTCTGAAGAAGTAGGACTTGCAATCAAGACCTGAAAGAATAGCTGCTTTGAAGTCATGCTCACACATTACGCCTTTTAATTGCCTGATTTTCACAGAATGGGTTGCTCTTGCATGTCCACAGGGCATACCAGTGTCACTTTATGGTGCATCATAGCTTCATAGTGCACTCAGAGGGAAAACCACTCATTAAAAAGATGAACAGTGCCTGCTTTTCAGCGCCTATTACTATCAAGACATGTCTGAGATACGCAGTGCACATTCTTAATGGGTACTGACAAAGTACTTTTAAGCACATTGATGTTTTAAATGTATATTTAGACTAATGAACAAGATGTAGCTGAAGATTAACCTTTTGAGTCTATCAAATCAGTGGGATAGCCTCCCCCCGCTCCTGAATCCCACTGTTTTCTTTCTTAATGTTTTATCCATACAGTGATACATTAGGGAGATAGTGAGGTTCCAGCCCTCCTTGAAGCATCCCGGATCATAGAGAGAAAGAATGGTAATTCACCAGGGTAAAAAAGAACTGCATAGTAATGACATAAAGGACAGAGCACAGTCAAGCTTATTGAAAGTATGATTTTGACCTCGGCAGTGACTTTGCAAAAATGGCACTGTAGACCTCCATATTTAATGTGTCTCAGATTTTTCAGCTAAAATTTGCTTAGTTGGAGAGTGAAGCAATGTTGCTCTTCCAGACCTGCCGTCCCTACTGACCCTGCCTCAGCTCTAGTGTCCCAGCCAAGTTCTCTCTGGCGTAAGCCACTTTAGCAGCAAGGGTGCTTCAACTAGTCGCCACCCACCCATGTGTAACCTTCACCTAAGTGATTATTTTCTGCAATTCCTGTGAAAGCCCACCGGAAGGCTATGACCATGATCTCGCTGCATGAGAACAACAGGTTTTAGTCATGCCATGAGTAGCGCTAGCAGGCTCCAGGAATGTATAGATTGAAGGGCAGGTGATACTGATGGCAACATATGACGTGAGCAATCTGTTTGGGATTGTTTCCTTCTGTGCAGGCTAGACTGAGGGCACAATTTGGTCTGTCCTGGCATGCAACCCATATGGCCCCATTTAGTTAGGAGAGAAAACAGAGCTTTGATTACTTGACCGTAAAAATAAGAAAAGCTGGATATATTCCTGTTCAATCTGAAGTGCTGGTTGCTGTAGCAGTCAGTGTAAGAGCTGAGTGTTGGAGTAATTTTGTCTAAACCCTGGTTTGGCGGAAGAATATTCTAGCTCCCTGATTTCTTTCCCCTGTTGTTGAAGACTCGGTTGTTTCTGCTAGTTTCTAGATCCCGCTTTCTGATACAGTTTACACTTTTCTGTACTGCTATGTGTTTGTAAAACATGTCACGATGGGACTTTCAGGCAACAGGTTCTAAGTCCTTGAATCACTTGTCGTAAATGCAGGATCGCCCACAAAGGTAAACCAATGTGGGAGACTCCCTAGATCATAAGTGATATTGGAGTTCAGAATACCTAGAGATAAGCCTTGAAAATATGTGACTTGGTTTACTTACCTTTCTCCTCTATCTATCGTCTTAATAGCAATTTTCATCACACCTAGCTTTAGGAATATTCTTGATGTTCCTAAACGAGCAGGTTATTTGCCCTAGGCTTCCTTAATAATAGCTGAGGGAGATAGGCATTTCTAACAGACAGATCTTCATGCTTAAATGTAAATGTTAAATCTTATATTTTCTTTGTCACTGCAGAGAAAGAACAAAAGTGGTTTTAGAATAGGAATATCTTAAAACGTGTGCCCCAGAGACTCTAATGCTAAGACTTGCTGTGCTGCATCATCTTTGTGTTTGAATTCTCAAAGATACAGAAATAGGAGTCTTCTGACTTAGCTAGATCGCTCTGAATTTTAGTAAGATAACTCATAGTGTATGAATAGCTGCTTTAACAGTGTGGGTTTTTTACATTCGCTGAGATAATAAAACATCATCATTGTAATTAAATACCAAAACTCACATATACCTATATATGTGATGTTCTTATCCTTTTTTTAAAAAGTATGGGAAGAGTAGGGGCTTCAGTAGCATTGTATATACTGGATGTTTGGAACTTACATTTGCAATATTGGTGTTTATTTCCAAAAAAAAGCCTCCCACATGCTTAATGAACAGTTTTCCTTCATGTAAATTTAGTAAGAAGAAAATGTTTATGCCTGCTGGTAATCTCTGTGTTTGTAAGCATTCCAGATTTTAGCTGAATGTTTTGCATATGGCAGCTTGGCCTCCTAATAAGCGGGCCATTCAGCCCAGATTATTTCTTTCTACTTGAAACTATCTTTCTTTTCTTGTACTGACTTTCTACTTAGTTACCTGTTGCTTTTCCAAATACATGTAGTTCCTCAAGAGTGTGGGATGCAGAAGACTAGAAGTAGTGGCAAAGATCTGCTTATTGGTTGATGCAGAGTTGATAGCTTCCATATGACTGGCATGTGTCCTTCTGGGACATTCAGTGCTTCAAGTTAACCCAGTATGAATGTTTGACAAAACCTTCTTAAGAGGACTTCAGAAAAAATGTGATTTTCCTAATAAAGTGTGAAAGATATAAGGATTTGATTCCAACCCCATTTGCCTTATCTTACACTGTTTAGTTAAGTAAGAACCAAAACAAGCTACAGAGAAAAGGGCCTCAGTGAGCATGTGTCCTAGTTTCAGCTGGGATAGAATTAATTTTCTTCCTAATAGCTGGTACAGTGCTGTGTTTTGGATTTAGAATGAGAATAATGTTGATAACACACTGGTGTTTTAGTTGTTGCTGAGCAGTGCTTACACTAAGTCAAGGACTTTTCAGCTTCTCATACTGCCCTGCCAGCGAGGAGGCTGGAGGTGCACAAGAAGCTGGGAGGGGACACAGCCAGGACAGCTGACCCCAAACTGGCCAAAGGGATATTCCATACCATATGACATCATGCTGAACAAAAAAATGGGGAGGCTGGCCCGGGGCAGCGCCACTGCTCAGGAACTGGTTGGGCATTGGTTGGCAGGTGGTGAGCAATTGCATTGTGCATCACTTGTTTAGTATGTTCTTTTATCACTATTATTATTTTCCCTTCCTTTTCTGTCCTATTAAATTGTCTTCTATCTCAACCCACAAGTTTTACCCTTTTCCTGATTCTCTCCCCCATCCCACTGTGGGGGGAGTGAGTGAACGGCTGTGTGGTGTTTAGCTGCCTGCCGGATTAAACTACGACAGTATGCAAATTTCATTGCAATAGAATCCAATTGCAAACAATGTCAGTGAAAGGCTTGTTAATTAGTTAGAAATTGGAAGACAAATCAATATGAAATTTGAATCTTTCAGATTCTTCTCTATTGCATTTTCGAAAAATTGTTGAAATCTGAAATTCCACTGAAAAGTTTTGTATAACAAATAATCATACTATGTACCACTACTTCTTAATTCCACCAAATACCCTGTTCTTTTAAACTTACACATATTGTTTACTGATAAACTTAATGTAAAGTCTCGATAAATGTCCTATTTCAAACTAGAAGTCTTAGGCATTTTGTTCCTGATACAAGTGATCATTTAGTTTACCAGAAATTGGTGTTTCTCATTCTGTCTCCAAACTTGTGCAAATCTATGAGAAGTTCTTTACAGTCTTCCATACTTCATTAACTGAAATGATCACCTGCAGCCTTCAACTATTTAGTCAACTTTCTCTTCCAGTACACTAATGAATAGATCTACTTAGCGTATTGACATTAACCATCTCTTTCAGAAGAGCTGTCTTTTATAGAGTGTCTTGAGTTAACATACCACAGGATTTTCATTTATTTATTTATTTATTTGATAAGTGACCCTCTCACAAGATTGTGATTTTTAATATTCTTTTGTATGCTAGGCCATATTTTGTTTGCATCCTTTTCTAAAAAGAAGCAGACACTCTACTATTGACTGTGTTGTCTAAAATACTCTATATACTGACTGCTATGGAAAAAGGATTTTTTCCTGGTGCTGAATATATAGACAAAAAAGATTTTCAATCAAATAGGGCCATTAACACATGGTATTTGCACAAGTCAAGAAATGTGGTTTTGTTTGGTTTGGAGTTTTTGCAACTGTAAGTGCAAGGACTGCTCTAATTTGGCCCAATGTCCTGTCTCGGGAACTATGGGCAATTGTCCTTTAAAGTGATGTTGCTGTTATATTCCTTCCATGATTTGTGGCTTCATGGCATAACTGAATCTAAAGTGAATAACCTTTTTACAGAGCTATCCAAGTATTTGATTTGCACTCCGTGATTTGCTGCACTTAGGATTCTCCCTAGAGATTTCAATTTCTAAGGATCAGTTCCTGAAAAATGTCTTTAGGAGAGCACGGCAACTCCTCTCTCCCTCTTTAAGACTGACAGGAAAAAAGAAAATTAGTCACTATGCTTGTTAATCATCTTTTTTTAGTTAGTATTTCTTCCTTCGTATTGCATTTACCATATTTTCTGAAGTGTATTTTTAAAAAAATACTTACTTTGCCATTAGTTTCCTTTTATTGTTTGTCTTATTAAATACAGTAATGTGTGATGTCCACTTTCTATTATCTCCATTGCTCTTGATGAAGCTGTATGTCTGTACACTTTTACTCTCCTTTCCACTCCAGGGCTCATTAAGAATTTCAGTCTGTGCAGTAATTTTAAGGTGAAGGAGATAGGAAGAGGGGCCAGTTGTGTCAGCTGCCTTATTAAGGCAAGAGCAGAGTAAGGCAAAAGCAAGTGCAGTAGTTGCTGTCGTCATGCTTCCATCTGTTTTTTGAATGAACTGATAAGTTTGTTTGGGAAATAATTTCCTCTCATTGGAACGGTAACTTCTCTTACAATGGAAGGAACGCTGAATGTGTATGCATTTTGTTATTATTCACTTCCTAATGATCACTCAAAACCAGGCATCATCAGAAATCTTTAGATGGAAATTACAAGTCCATTGCACGTATGTTATGAAACAAATTCATGTGTGCTTTATTTTACTCACCCCTCCGTTTTTTAGTTTGCATTTTCTATTTAATGTGCCCTAGCTGGGATGGATGAAGGAGGGGAACTGTATGAAAAATATTGGACAGTTTAATGTCTCAAGCAGTTACTTCTTTCTCTACCTCACCCCAGTACATTGGTGATCTGATCTGAGACATGGCATTTGCATTTATGAAGTTGATGGAAATATTGTAGGTTGCGCTAATGGTCCTGAGGCCCACCGGGAGAGCAGCCTTAAAACCCGCCTGGGATTACTCAGGGATCTCACTTATGCATGTAAGGAAGAGGCAGTAGGTTGAACCTTTTCTACCAGCTCTGGTTCAGTCTCTTTTTGGGCTTGAACTAGTCAGTAATGGGGCTCATGTGCCTATACCTTGCGCTCGCTCTCTAGGAGAACTTTTGGCAGAGTTCCTGGTGCCAGGGGCCTTTGTTCTGCTGTCATAGAGATTGAAATCTGCCTATAAATGTGACAAATGTCTCCCAGGAGTAATTCCCCTGGCTTCAGTAGAGTTACATAAGGGATGATTTTGGACATTTTCAGCAGTACTTTGTGATTTTACTACCTGTATGCGTACAGTTTGGAGCACGTATTTAATCTGCACAAGCAATTTGATAGCTGTCCCAGAAAGATGAGTCACCTTTTGTCAGAATTATTGCTCTGTATATTCCACAGTTAAGAGACTATTAAATCATTTACTCTAAAACCTTAACATTCTCCAACTTTGAGACTTTGCTTTCTCCAAGGGAATATAATGTCTAGTCCAGCATAATGTAAATTTTTTTCTGTTGTTTTTTAATAAAACCTTGAAGAACTAAATAATTAATAACGCTGTGGTTGGTTTAGCACCTAAGGCAAATACAGTTTATTAGGCCAAAGACCCGAAATATGAAAGCTCTTCTTTTTCTCTTGGAGTGCTGCATTTCCAGGGTGTTTGTTAGACTGTGGCCTGATAGCCACCAGTCTTGTGACTAATTCCAATCGTTGTATCAAGTCCCCTGTATGTGACCAGAGCCAGGAATGAACTAACAATTAAGCAATTAAGTGGGTGATGAGAGATCCCGTGCTTGAGCTTTCTCCTTGCCCTCTTTTAGTTTGCAGTATGGATATACTCAATTATTCAATCACAGAAGCTTTTAAGCTAATTGTATCTGGATACAGTCTGCATTTTTAGGTCTACGAGGCCAAATCTCAGGTTCAGCAATCCTTTCGGAGGCCCTTTCTAACTATTGTTGAATAGCACTGCCTCAGCTCTGAAAAATAACGTCTGATGCATCTTGGTACTCCTAGGGGTTGCAGTCAGGCTTTTGGCACTCTGGAAATCCAGTCTTATTTATCCATTTAAAGATGATAGGCAGTAAAATGAGGCTTAGCAAAGGCCCACTCACCAGGACTTCTTCCTTAAAACATTAGACATTTCAAAATATCCCATATCCTTCTGTTGCTGGCCCTTCAGTGAGTGTGATGTTTGGAGTTTGGGCAGAGGTGACTCCTGCCAGCCCTTGTTTTTATAGAAATCTGTTGGGCAGCCGGCAGTGTTTGGCTTCCCTCAAGCAGAGGACCTACCTTTACGGAAGATATCCCTCTTTATGACCAGCAGCTTTAAATTTGGGAATGCTTCAAGCAGTCCAATTTGTAAAGTTATCATTGCCCTATGCAGCCACCTATACAGCAGATGCTTTTTTGATTTTTTTTTCCCAGTAAAATTTTAGTAGAGGAAGAACAGTAGTAGCTTTTGAGCTATTCCATAGCCTTTCCACAAGTGATCAACATGATTTCCAGGGTAGAGAAGGCCCTCGAGGTGTCTTCAGGGTTGTGCAGGCTTGTAGAGTCACAGTGTCCCAACATTTCGAAACTCAGAACCAAAAGAGATTGTAACGCGATTGAGAGGATCTGTTCTGTAAAAGCTGTTTCTCTCCACATCGGTGTTACAACCTCTAAAGCACTGTGAGCTGGTTGTAAAAGTGAATGTGCTTCATCCAGATACGGGTTGTGACGAGAGGTAAAAATTTCTTTTTTATTTTGCTTTTAGTGAATTTTTCTTTGACAACTGCAAAGGAATGGACCTAGAAACATGAGAAAGCACTTAATACACCGGATGCTTACAAGAAGGCAAAGCCGCCTGAGCAGAAGTAAAGGTTTTGTTACCATTAGCAGCAGCAATGCTAACTATTCGTTAGGATTCTCTGGCACACTGGTACACTGCATGAGAACAGTTTATTTTGTCTTCTGGGTTTAATTACCGCATTAGACCTTAGACCTCTCAGTGAACGAAAGCTTCCTGCCATTCTGACAGCTTATTTGATAGCAATGATTGTTAACCTTGAAGGCACCTCGGATGACATTTGAATACTGTTATGGATTTATACCGCACATCGTGCTGTTTTGCTCACTCTCCATTAAACCAAACAAGACACCTCCAGAAGGCTGTATCGATTCTTGACCACAGATCCTGGCTCTGCAGGATACTAGTCTATTCTTCAGAAAGGTCGTGCTCTCTCAGAAATCTTTTCTGCAGAAAATACACATTGCATTGCAGCCAAGAGCTGTGCAGATGACCACATAACCTAGTTTTAATGAAGGTTACTGTCCTTCTGCTCCTACTACATCAATAGTACAATACCTTTTGCAAAATATATGCATACACGATTTTTCAAATTCAGCTTTATTAGTCTAACAAGTAGCAGACATATTAAACCCGTTGTCGTTTTATGTGTGCTTCAGTGAGTTCTACCTGAATTTTAGAAATAGAAACATCTCATTTGCTTTTAAGGTTTTTCTTCTGTTGCCCTTTACCTCTGCCAGGTAACACCTCCTCCGATGTCTATATTCTTTGCCTGTTTATGTTCTATTTCTTTGCTTTTGAGAAAACACCACTGGGAGAAGTCACTGCTCTGTTCACTCTTGACCCACCTTACAAAGGAGATGAGCCCTAGGTGTACCTTTGTATCTTTTTTTGTACTTTGGAGAGGTCTGAAGACTTTTCTGGTTTAAATGTACCCTATAGACATTTGCATCTAGCTTCCTTTAGACTTTTTTTACAATTAGAGGGAAGTCCATGTTCAAAGAAGTGGTTTGCGGGACATGTTTTACCATACAGCAAACTGTAAAAGCAGACGAGGCAAAAGGAAACAGACAATCATATTGATGATAAATATCTTTCTGGGTTTTTTATTTCTCTGTATTCAAACTGCATGCATTTCAGCCTTGTAGCCTCAGCCTTTGTTTCCTATAAGAGGTACTGCATCACCCACTCAGACAGCTCCTAATGGATCGTAGTCAGTATAAAGCTAACCCCTTGTTTCCACAAAAAAATGTGACTTTGAATTCCATTGCGAACTGTCCAGACACTTCTGATGGACATTTCAAAAGACAGGTTCAATTTTGGCATTTGTTGTGGTTTAACCTGCCAGGCAGCTGAACACCGCACAGCCGTTTGATCACTCCCCCCCAGTGGGATGGGGGAGGGAATCGGGGAAAAAAAAGTAAAATTTGTGGGTTGAGACAAAGACAGTGTAATAGGACAGAAAAGGAAGGGAAAATAATAATAATAATAATAATAATAATAATAATAATAATAATAATAATAATAATAATAATAGAATATACAAAAATAATTGATGCACGATGCAATTGCTCACCACCCGCTGACCGATGCCCAGCCAGTTCCCGAGCAGCAGTCACCCCTCCCCCGGCCAACTCCCCCCAGTTCATATACTGAGCATGACGTCACATGGTATGGAATGTCCCTTTGGCCAGTTGGGGTCAGCTGTCCTGGCTGTGCCCCCTCCCAGCTTCTTGTGCACCTCCAGCCTCCTCATTCGGTAGAGCACGGGAAGCTGAAAAGTCCTTGACTAGTGTAAGCACTGCTTAGCAACAACTAAAACATCGGTGCATTATCAACATTATTCTCATCCTAAATCCAAAACACAGCGCTGTACCAGCTACTAGGAAGAAAATTAACTCTATCCCAGCCAAAACCAGGACAGCTTTCTAGGCTATACTTACCGGTCAAGAAAATGACCTGCTGACTTGCACAGTATAGATTCTGCTACAGGTGTCTAGATAATGCCATTTGCTAAATGATTTTATAATCCCATTGCAAAAAACCAACATAACTGAGACCTTCTGTCGAAACCAAATGAATATAATTTTCAAAAGAACGTACTAGTCCTTGAATGATTTGTCCTGATTGACTATTCAAGTTGATGGTACCAGTTCATTTGTATATATACTCCTGAATCTGATTTGCAGTTGCTGAAACATCATCTAGAGGATTGGAATTAGAAATTGTTACAGGAACATGGTAGTCTGATAACCTCCAAAGACTGGTGAGAAATGGAGTGACTTACGGTTACAACTCCAAGGAGAAAAAAAGCCACTGACTCTGCACTGCTGCTTAAAATAGGATCAGAAGATTAGTAGCAGTACCCAGGATGTTAAAGGTTGATCTTCAGAATGACTGCTAGCTCCCAACTTCTGCCAGTGCTTTTCACCAGACATTATCAGTATTTTTAGTTATGATGTTAACGGCAATACTAAGCTAATGGTTTGTGAAACACTTTATTTTCTTTAGTGATGTACCAGCAATTTTTCAGCTACTAGGCAGCAGTGGGCTACAAGCTGGTCTGTTATATTTTTCTGAAAATTGTGGGTGGTCCTTTGCTAAAGCAGTGTCTTGAAAAAGCTCTTCTGTCAATGGTGAGGGTTGTTTAACGTGGCATTTTAGAGCCACTGAGGGCATATGCATTTGCAGTTCTCTTGTGGTAATCAATAATGACCTCTGGGACTTTTTAGTTGTGTTTATCAAGCTAAGTCCTGAAGGTTTGGTGTAAAGCAGCTATTAAGGATGAAGGCAATGAACAGAAGTGTGTGGGTGTTGATGCATAGAAAAAAAAGTTGTCTACTAGGCAAAAAAGAATCAGAAAAGCATTTTCTAGAACATGTTCAGGTTAGTTTTCTTATTTTGATGTTAGAGTCAACAGAAACACTTTAAAAAGATGCCTCAACTCTGAATACACAAGTTCATGAAGCTTGATGAAAACAAAGCAAGAAACTAGAAACCTTCTAAGGTTATTTCTTCTTTAAAACGATATTCCAAAGCAAATTATTTTCTGGACTGCAGTCTTTATCTTTTGCATCTGCTATCTATTTAAATATGTGTTCATTTGCTTTGATGCTAATGACATCATTTCCCTATTTATAATAATCTAACGTGATAAGTCTAGTGAATCATGGACTTTATTTCCCCAAGCTCTGGAGTCCTTTGTATGTAAACTGAAGCAGTCGCTGATATAAACAGAATAATCAAAGCTACTAATCTGAACATCAGGCCTGAATTAAGGCCATTAAGTAAAACAATGACTTTAGAGAGCTGAGCTATAATTTACTTTAAATTAAATTAAATTGAAAATGTTAGCATTATTATACTGTGAGAAATTAAATACTTCTACCTTCTAGACATGCACAAATACTGGTGAATTTTCCTAATTGGTTTTTATTGTTATTGTTTTAGGAAAAATGCAGTGCAACATGCATTATTTTCTGGCTCACTGAGTATAAAGGTTTCAAAAAGCAAACATTAGAAGTGACTTTCTACCAACTGAATAATGATATTGTAAAAAGACATTAAAATGGCAAACAGTAATAGATTACAAATAGTTTAAATAAAATATTCTTAGAGGAGAATATAATTGACTGTGTTCCTTTTCTACTAATTACTGCCTAAAGTTAACCAGAGTTCATTAGAAAATCCACAATTTTTTTAAAAAAATTTGACGTTATTGGGAAATTTTGAAAATTGGGAGGTATAAAAAGTAAATTGGTCATTCTCTTGTGTTTTGGTAAACTAAAATCCTGTCTTCCACTTTTAAAACATTTCCGCTTTTAAAATGTAAAAATATGAAATGAAGTTATTCAGTAATTATGAAATATAGGAACATGTTCATATTTCCTCTAGCAGTTATTTTTCTAACCAAGAATCACAAACATTTTGCAAACATATTTCTCAGAATTTTTAAGAAAATTCTTGAAATTTTTAAAATTTCTCAGGTATTTGGGGTTTTTTATACTTCAGGGTGAAACATCTAATTTTAATTTTATTAGCTTACTGTTTAGAAATGGAAAATATTTCCACACAGAATTCAGAACCAGCTGTTTTACTAGTCCTTCCCAGGTTCTCCCTAGTGATAGTGCCAGGGTAGCCAGCCTTTCCCCCCATCACTTCTGTGCTAAGAAAGATCAGTGTAAGTGTCATGTCGAAAGGACTGATCCTTCTGCCTCAGAATTTGGCCATGCTGCAGACAAACTGTTTATGTGAGTTGGGGACAACAATCTGTGGAGATAGTGTTGAGGCAAAGGGACTATTCAGCTGCTATCACAGCCTGCTTCTGCCCTCCCGCTTCTTTTCCTGCTGACATACTTACTTGTTTGAGGCATCCAGTGGTTTATAAAATTCCTCTGGTCTCTCCTTGACTCTTCGCAGCTCTTTCCAAATATGCATGCAGACTCATTTACACACTGAAGAGATGCCTGAGAATTACAAAATGATACTAATCCAAAAATATCCATATTCAGGAAAAAAAACCTCCGTTCATGGCGTCTGTGGTAGCGTGTAGAGACAGGGCTTGCACATTGCTTAGTTGAATGGCAAGTTAGATTGAAGACACACATACAGATTTTTCTTTTTTTGCTATCTCTACTGCAGTTCACGTAATGAGCCTACTTCCAATGTTTCAGAAACTGCTAGCATCACTGTAGTAAAAGGTACAGGTAATACTTATCTGGAAACAATGCATATATATCATAAATGTGGTGGTTATATCCTGAAAGCAGATGAAGGCAAATTTGCTGAGCTGAAACAGTAGTTCATTGTTAATAAATGCCTTATTGAGTTGAATCTAAGTAAGCCTATTTGCACCTTTGTGTGAGGAAGGCAATTATAATCAGTAAAGGAAGTATCGACTTGCGATATTGTAGCTACCATGCATTGGATGTAATAAGTAATAGATATAATGGCTAAAATGGTATACATAAGGAATAAGGAAGTATCCTAATATTTAGGCATCCAGGTATTCATTAGTATGGTGTACTATGTGTTTCTCAGAAGAAACGGAATTGTTCTGGCCAATTAGAAATCACTCTTCTGCTGGCAAAAAAACCGCACCACCTTGTCTCAAAGAATATTTCATTTGTTTATTTATTCATTAGGCTGTTTATTACTCTTTCAAAGGAGAGAGGCAGGCGTCGCTTCCATTGTCCATGCTGGCTGAGCTCTCGCTCCCCGTGCAGGGTTGTGGCGCTCTGTGCACGCCCTTCCTGCACACGCCTTGCACACTGAGCAGTCCCAGCTCATCCTTGGAGCTGTTTGGAGTCGGTCTGGTTTCCCACCCAGAGTTGTTGGACTTCATGTGCAACACTCTATAGTCCTGCAGATATGTCTTAGACATTTAGGAAAGTCACTGGTGACATTTAAGAGATCCAGCTCTTCTAGGATTAGCAGCTGGAGGCCATGAGGGGTTGGTTCCCTGGGACATCTTGGGTGGCACCAGACACACATGCAAGCAAGTAAATTGAACGCTTGATTAATATTGAGGAAAAAGAAAGACCCTTGAGGCTTGGGAGTGCTCACCTTGTGGCTGACACGGCTTTGGGCAGGAGGTTGGACTGGAGACCTCTGACATCCCTTCCAAACTGAATTATCGTGGGAACCTATGAAAAGAAGTTAAATTTTGCTTTTGCACTGGTTTCTGATTACAAAATATCTCTAAGGTGGAGATGCTCCTGAGATTTCGGTATTAGTGTTGTGTCCAGATTCCTAGAGACTGTCCTTCAGCCTGACTGTCTTATTTTAGTGCTTATGTTTATGCATAAGTGAAATTAGTTACTCTGAGATTATGCATGGATTCTACATCACTCGTATCCCCTCTGCTGGGAAACTGAAATGAAGGGTTTGTGCTTTTCCGCTGAGATCAGAATTATACGTTACAATCCTTCCTGTCACTGTTGGAAAGTCCACCCAGGCACCACAGAAAACGCGAGCAAGACCTGCTGGTCAGCCGGTATGGTTTTCTCCCACTGCTACAGAAAGTTATCTCCGATAAGCAGCTTGCTAACTCAGTTTCTTTTAAGTGTCTAGAGGAGGATTGCAGTCATACAGCTGAAAAACTACTTGGAATGAAACCACAATAAACTGAATTGTACTGTGTTCCTATCATGCAAAAAACAGCCAATATGAGCAGTCAAATAGACTTGGATAATTAATCATCACTTGATGAATGGCATTGTTCTGTACATTTCTTTTTAGCTGATCAATAACTTGGTCAATTAGAGATGGATATTTTCAAAAATATTTCTGAAAAAAAATCTACCTCATATCACTACAAATAATTGAGCTAATAAAAGCAGCAAGAATGCTGCAACTGTAAAAATTGTTACACGGAGTAGTACCTTGTGCAAGAAGGCAGTAAAAAGTCAGCAGAAACAAAGAGAGCATACTTAAGTGTTTACAGAGTAGAGGTATTTCACACTCCTGGTCATTTCTGATGTCAGCGATTCAGCCAAGACGTGCACGGAAAGGCTGTGTAGGGATTGCCACGTGAAGATCTCAGGAGGCTGAGAAGATGAGCTGGGGTCATTTTAATCCATGGCTACTGTCTTCAGCGATCCCTTCTCATCGCTAGGAAATGATGTATTATGAAATAAATAATTGCCATCACCATTAAAAACAAATTTTAAAACCGTGTTATGGAAGTCTGTGATTAGATGTTGATTATTTGTATAGGGAAATGTCAAGAAAAATATAAGCTCTAAACCACTGGTTGTTACATTTGAGATTATAGATCTTGATGAAAACATTCTCATAACTCGAGAGAAAAATTTAAAATAGTTATTTAATTAAATAGACTATTTACAGTCTCAGCTTTCAAATAATTTAGAGCTGAATATTCCTTTTTATTGAGAATTTTTAAAGGAAATGTATTAAGAATTTGTATTTTCATAGTGGTGCCAGAACTGCCTGTCCAGAATCATACAGCTTTACTACTGTGTGGTAAAAGTTTAAGATAAGAGTGCAATACGATCCTTGTATAATTTTGCTTTATTTACTACTCTAGGAAATTTCATGCAATGGTGTAAGACAGATACATTTACGGAAGACGTTCCTGTTTGAACACTCTTGAAAAAATACAGAAAGTAACATACCCATTCTAGCAAATGTTGACAATTCTTCTTCATACCTTATTATTTATCAGACACTTATTTTGTGCTTATTTTTTGTTTTATTCTAACAAGTAAGATTTCTCATTACATTAGTGATAAGGATATGTCCTTTTTTAAATTTGAAATAGTTAATTGTTAATATAAACCTGTTCTCGTGTGCTTATGGGTTTTGTTATACTATAAAAATATATTGAAATAGAAAATTATTTTAGTAAAGGTAAATAGTTACATCTGTAGCTAAGCCAAACTTTTTTGGATGGTTAAATAACTTTTTTGCAAGATGCAATTTTGAGCTCAATGAAAGGATTCATGAATTTGGGCCAAAACTGGTGAACAGATGAAATCATAAAATAATATAAAAAAACCCTCTCATTTTCTAAAGACGCCTTGAATTTCCGTATCAAAATATTTTGAGCCGCTAACTAGCTAGTTTATTTCATTAAAAAATCTCTACACAAAGCTTTTTAGGGAAATCAATTACAGCAGATGTTGATTGGAAATGAAATATGCGTGAAAGAATTTTAGGTGCGAAACTGAAGAAAAAGCTATCCCCATGCTGCAATGAAAATTAAACAATGTTTGTTTATTTTTTCCTAGTTTTAGAGTCACAATACTTAATAACATCGATCTCTTACCCAGAATGTTCAATTAGCAGATCTCAAAGCATCTAGAGAGGATTTAATTGCAATTATATTCATTCCACCCAAGACCTTTGAAAATAATCAAGTATTAAAAATCCGAAAACACAAAAGAAATTAAGGGAATGTCTAATGAGATATTAGGTCTACCTCCTGAGGGAAATTTCTGCCTGTGACAAGTTTCGTGCAGAGTTTTTTTCAGAACTCTGAGAAGCAAAAAAAAAAAAGTATTTTGTCTTTTTAAAACCTATTTTATCAGTGTCTTCAGGCAAAGGCATGTACATCAGATCTGTGAGCAGACATTTAGTCCTTAAGGCATTGATCATAAGTTACATATGTAAAGTTAACCCACTGCCCACATTGCACTGTTCAACGTTCCCGGTTCTTCTTTGCTGGAGATACTGCACTGTTTACTTTCCATACTTGTAAATATAAACTGTTATTCATCTTATTTACCAATTACACTTGATGCTTGTAAATAAAAACTATTGTTTATCTTATCACTAATATAGGTGCTCTGCTTGACTGTGTGGTCTGTCGGCACACCATGTTGGCAAAGGCAAGAGAGCAAACTGACTCCAAGAGTATAACACATACAAAATATTGCTGCGGGGTTAAAGAAATTTGTAAATTGTGTTCTACTGTGAGAATAATTTGGATAAGCAAACCGTATTTCTGCTTGTAAATGTTATTTCTAGAGATCTTTCATCCAACTGTCATATAAGGGACAAAACAAATCATATCCTCTGCTGTCATATTCTGGACTTCGGTAGTGTGTGAAGACTAAGGCAAATAAGGGTAAAGGGAAATCTTCAGTTTATGGTTAATATTTCTTTCTCTTTTAGGCCACTCAAAGGCTAACTTACATTTATTCTTAAAGATTTTTCTGACCCTCATCTTTGAGTAGTACCCACAGTGCACTATTCAGCTATTCAGGATAACTGTCAGATGTAATTACACCTCAGTTAGCTAATTCGTTCCTTTGTTTCACTACAACTAACAAAAAATTGCAAATAAATATCTAGACAGAGATTCTTTCACAATATTCTTGGGATATTAGTACCAACAGTATTTTCTGTGTATGTTAGAAGCCTCAGATAACCACCTTCAAAAAACCTAACTTGGCAATGCATTTGTTGCTTCTTTGTAGTAAAATCATGGTGGTTTTGTTTTAAGATAACCTGATTTTAGAGAACTCTGAAAGGAGGTTTATGCGATCACACAGTCTTCCCACTTGTGTCTGTTTGGAGCCCGTTGGCTAATTTCCACCCGAGCTTAAAGGACAGTAGAAATCTCTCAGACAAATTCACAAACTTGGGGGAAAATCAGTGGAAGAGAATAGGAGAGAAACCAAAATTTATTTTCTTGATGCAATATTCAAGAGAATTCAGCTTGGCAGTGTCTGGCTGTGTAATTTTGTGATCACCGCAGCACCGGTCTTCCTTGTCAGTGGACGTAGAGAAGGACGTGAAGCTTACTGTGGTGAGGGAGAAAAGGACAAAATTCTTTAGTTCCTAGCGCTTGCAAACTGTATGTTGCTCTTCTGCTGCTCTTTTTCAGATGTATCACAGAGGTGCAGCTGGCACCCGGCTCTAATGGACTATATCCATTAGAGTGTTAACTATATGATGGGCATAGAGCAGTCCCATTGAAGAATGCAGTTGGCAGAAGTTTATTAATTCAGGAGTGGGCAATTCAGGAAGATCAATAGGTTCCTGACCACATCATTGATTGTGGGAGCACCAAAACACTGTGCTCAAATACTATTTTTGTTATCATCTGCCAATTTTAACAGCTGTTCTGGGCAGTTGACTGAAAGCCTCTTTAAAAATAATGTATAGGTTACATTCTGCAGGTCTTCCACAGGTGAGCACCAGTTGAAATCAATAGTGTCAATCAATAGTGAATCAACCACGACAAATAGTAAGGACAGAAATACATTTCCTCCAAGGAAAAAAGGCTAGTGAAGAAATGGGCAAGAAAATAAACGTCTGTGTTCCACAACGGTATTTTATATGCAATAAAAACTGAGGCATGGTTGGGGGTGAAACAACCTTCATACACAAATATATCCGCAGTTGTTCTGATAACTAGTTCATGTTATTAAATGTGCTGGAGAGAGAAGAAAACAATGAAAAAGTGCCTGTGCCTCTGTCGATTAGTGGGGGTATACCTATGGTGCTATTCATAAAGCGAGCATTATTGGTGAAAGAGGTAGTTATATATTAGGGAGCTCATAGGCTGAAGACCTGGTGTAGAACTGTCATTAAAGTGAATGCTAAATGAAGTTCATTCAGCTTAGTTCGTACATGATGCCGATGATTGATTTTCACAGTCAGGCTAATAGAACAGTTTTCATCAGTCCTGCAATTACATTACCTTTAGAGCAATCTTAGTTTTTTTTCTCTGTTATTATGGTTTTAATAGAATTTCTGAGTCTCTTTTGTTGCTCATAAACTTAGATTTAATTGGATCTTGAAATCTCAATATTAAAAATTTCACCTTTTACTCTTTGGAAGAACTGCTTTTTTGTGTTCTCACCCCTTCAACTGACTGACCTCAAAAGGATAATCAGTGCTTTCATGGTGGCAGATATTTAAAAAAAAGAAAATGCCTATGTGGCTTAAACTCAGTCATATAATTTATCAGTGGAAATGCTTTATGAAGAAAAAAATAGGATAATATCTGTCTATCATTTTAAGTGAGGTTAGAAGTCTGCATGTTTATATCACAATTTATAATGAGAACATATTTTGTCATGTTATTTAAGTGAACCACAGACACTGAACAAATAGTGTTTGTTTTTAACAGTTTTCCTGAAAAAGCTTTTCTTTTAAATAGCACAGATCAGACTGGTCCCTAACAGAAAAATACAAGAGTCCAAACAAAAAGAAATAATTTCAGACTGATTAAAAAATTAGCAATGGTGCACGTGATGTTGTTAACTCTGAAAAATCAGACATACACGAATGGGAAGAAAAGAGAGCAAGGCTGACCAGTCAATCATTTTGTATCATCAGGTACATACAGTTGGACAAGTACTTGCATATCTGTATACTGAAAAAGTGGCAGAAAAATTCTGTTGTTACATCGCTATTTCATATATCGTATTCTTATTAAGAGTCAGTCAATGCTGACATCTTTTAATACAAAGTATTAAAAGCAGTAGTTCTCAAAGTGATGCATAGTAATTCACTGAAATAATATTGAAATAGTGTTTTGATTTTTTTTTCCCTACTTCTACTTGAAGAATATGTCTAAATGAAGTTGGAGGCGTGTGGGTCAATGCGTAGGCATCATGAAGCAAAGCCAGATCTAGAGGCACTATCTGTAATGTCATCACAATCCAAAGCACAATTGGTACACCCTGCATGGTGAAAGAACAGAGTGTCTCCTTTGGGGTCACTTGATCTCTGCGGTTTATAATCCGTGAAAGCCAAGAAGACGCTGAATGAGAGGGGAATGTGAGTATGCATTGAAGATAAACCCTTCAAAGTGAGTACAGATTATGGACTCGTTTGTGCAGGAAGTACAAATCATCACCAAAGAAAAGATTTTCATACACTAAAGCAAAAGTCTTCTGTGCTTCACACTATCGGCCCTGACACAAATAAGAAGGTATAAACAAAACAAAAAAAGAATGTGTTTTACATGGCAATTTTTACAATAGCTGGAAGTAGCTCCTGTTTTCTTTTCAGGTGATTGGACAGAAATGGATCCCAGGATGACTGTAAGAAGAAGCCATGTAAATACACTGGGGGATAGTTTGTATCATGTAAGTTATGTGCCTGGTGCAAGAGGCTAACATTCAGCTGTACATTTGCCAGAAGCAGCAGCATGACCTTTTCAAAAAGTATTTGGGTCTGCTCCCCAGCTGCTAAACCTCGCAAGACTGTCTTTGTGTGTATTTACACATTGTATTTGAAGGTGTTTAAGATGACAAGAAGGTCATTGGTTTGAAAAATAATTAAGGCAAAGGAATTTAATCTTTTAATGCAAAAAGTTGCATCTGCATGATGCAATTTCAGAAGGCTTAACATAAATAAAAATTTCAAAAGCAAAAAAGTCAGTGCATTTTTTTAGTGATTGCGTGTCAATCAAACCTAGAAATTATTGGGGTTCCTTGTCCAAAAATACCTGTAAAATGATGAGAGAGGGCACAGGAGTTCAACGTGATAGGTAAAAGGGAAAGCCTGTATTAGCCTGTTTGTATTTTCTGTGAGTTCCCCTATAGCCATCTCTCCATTTCTGTAGGTGTCTGCCCCAGGAGGAGATCTCTCTTCTCTTGCCAAGGGATACAGAGAGCCTTTGTGTGAGCGCTGAGCGTGACCAGGAGGGCTGTGTTAGTGCTGCAGGAGGAGGAACTGTGCGCTGGAACCTGTGTTCTTAGGCGCGATGACTGTCGCGTGGGTGTTTCTCAAAGTCCCCGAAATAAAGTGAGGGCCGAATTGCAGCCCAGCAAAGTGGTATTTTCTTCGCAGGATGGCCGTTGTTCACTTGCCTGTCTTGGGATGTGGCCTGAGAAGGGCAGTGGTTCAGGGTCTGATGATGCAATGTCACAGTGCAGTGTACAGAGCAAGGGAGCCGCATCTATACTTCCTATAGGAAGCTCTCCGTCTAAGTGAAGTATACCAAGGATGGTGTCTGGGTTTTGGTCTTGGAGGGAGTTAGTTGGTTCACTATAAAAGATAGATAATACATTTAGACTGCTAATTACCATATGGCAAGAATCCAGAAGCGAACTGAGGAGTGAAGTTATTTGGCCCAGTGGATCCTTACAATGTTTATGACAGTGAGAGCGCTGTTAATATTAAGTCATAGTTTCACAGGTGATGTGTTGTGAAGGGCTCTAGCACCTGAATCTCTATCTCCTTCTCTCTCTTTCTGTCTCTCTGATCTGGAAAATTTCCCTGCACCACAGAAGGGGTGAATCGAAGATGAAGATTTTTCTTTATAAGGGCTTTATTTTTGCAAACTGAAAAGTACTTTGGGGGATCCAGCAAAAGTTCAAAGAATATTTTTAACATTAAATGCATGACATGTCATTACAGATTATGCTAATCCCTAAAATAGATTCAGATTCAACTATAGACCATTAGTACAAGGTATTATTGTCAGACTCAGGTTAGTGATTTATTATAAACCAATTATATAAAAACAATTTTGGGGGGTCTGATTGAGATGGAGTGTGTGTATCTGACATTTATGACCAATAAACTTGAAACAACAAAATGGAAATGTGTTTTGTAGTGCAAACTCAGGTTTTTATATTTCAGGACCATGCAAAATCAGCAGCTACTCTGAATTGTTTCTAAGGGCTTTGATAAATTTATAGTCAGCAATGACATCTGAAATTATTCCAATTCCTGAAAGCTTAATAAGTGTTTAATTTGATGCATAGGAGGGAAGCTCCACATAGAACTATTTTAGAACATTGCCAATATGCATCCCTGGTTTTGTCATTGTATTGAATTGTTAGACCCAGTGATGTTAGGATGCTGTCACTTGACAATGTACAGGTCAGATTCACTTGAGCAAAATACTGTTATCATGGATGTCTGCTGGTTTGCAGCAGAAACAGGAGACATGAGCTTGACACATGGATCCCAGTCAATAGCCTGTGGAATAAAGAGGAGCCACCTGCTTCCCTCTCTTCTCAGCTGTATCTCTCATCAGGTGTGATGCCTGTTTGGATATTTTTTATGAGGCTCAATGTCACTGGTACTTCTGAGAACAGCTGATGGGTGATGGGTGATGAGCTGCTTTGCACTAATGAGAAATGGTGCTGTGCTGTGGCACTGCTGGTGTTTCTGAGCACACCGGACCAGTCATGGGGTCCAGTTCTGCTCCGATGCTGATGAAAGGCAAGAATAACTTCACCAGTTTATGTAATTGCATTAATTTTAAATTCGGGCAAGTACATCATAGGCAGGCTTCTGCGTTTTCTCTTACGCTTTTCTTAACAGTCTTCTTGATGTGTCGGGTGTGGACATTTGTGGTTGTAACATCTGAATATTCTAAAAGGAGAGAGTATTTTTATCTGCAAGGAAAAAATCGCACTGCAAGAGTTGTAAGACTTTTCAAGCCATCAGGTATTGTTTTTCGTAGTATGAGACGGATCACTCATTGATTTGCTGTCAGATACTTTATTATTCTTATGCCTACGCACTGCTATAATATCATTATCTCCCTTTTAGGATAAATATTCAATACAAGAGTAAACCAACATTTGAACAACTGAGTGAATTTTTGAAAATTCAGTTAGTAAAACTATCAGCCATTGTGTGTAGACAGTCTTTCAACTACATGAAATAACATCCTCCTGACTTCACTAAGAATGGACATCATAAACAACTCAGTGTGAGATTCTAGTCTATTCTTTAAGAAACCTTTTTAAAATAAATGGGCACACATCACATTTTGTAGAAGAACCTTGCCTATGTGTTGAATGTAAGTGATTGTAAGAAGCAAAACCAATCATGAAGTCAGACCAGGGCTACAAAAAAATTCACATTTTAATTAAAATGATCCAAACACCGACTGTTAAGAGCTTTTCTCAAAGGGAGCTCAGTGGGAGTCAAAGTCCTTGACATACGAGCTATCTCCCCTTAACTAGAATGAAGAACTATTTGTTATTTTTCTCTTGTCAGTACTTTTTATGAGTTTTTAGCAGTCTGATAACTACGAGAAACAACTTAAGAACTTTTGAGGTGAAATTTTATTTCCCTTGCTGAATCTTTCCATGACCCAGTCTGTTTGTCTGTAAAATGGAGTTGGGATTTACCAAACAAGGATAATAGAAATAAATTTACTTTTTTAAGCCCAGTAAAAATAAAATGCATTAGAATATGTAATCAGTGTTTTGAACATTTTCTTACATTGCAGTACTATGCTCGGTTTCCCCTGAAAAACTTCAAGATAATTTGCATGTCTTATGGGTAATTTTGGGTAATCTGGGACCTTTAAACACTGATTACACCTAAACTGTTTTGCATAAATGATTTTGCATCGATAAATGCCTGCAAGGTTGGTACCACAGGGTATGTGATCTTCAGTGGGTCCATCTTCAAAAAATAAGAAGGAAAGGGGAAAAAAAAGACAATGTGCTTCTTCAGTGAGCCCAAAGTCTTCGTTCCTTGATATGCAACATCCTTGCACCCCAGCTGTGCAAGAGCTAAGTATTCACCGTCTCCGAATGTACCCTGATTTTCTTCAGAGATTTGTGCTGTGTGGGCAGCGAGGGAGCCAGGGTGTGACCCAATAAATGGGGGGTCGGTGTCTTGCGGAGTGCCCGTGCTTCCCCGTGGGACACAGCGAGCCAGTGAGCCTGCGGCGCAGGGGTTCGTGGCACAGGGCAGCGTGCGCCTGCCAGCCTGTCTAGCTGCAGACAGGGTATTCACCCGCATTAATCTGACGTAAATTGTTCATGAAGACGAAACAGGCCTGTAATTTTTGTGTCAGCTGGCTAATGAAGTTAAGCTGTCTTCTCTTGCTCCTTTCCCATATCAGAAGTTTCTGGCAGAGCTGAACACGCTCTTCTTGAAAGGTTACCGTGCCTTGGCCACTGTGGAGCTTATGTCCAGTTCTTGGGAGGATCCCGATCATCCTTCCTCCAGGACTGGGGGAAGGGAGATCCCATTGACTTCACTGGCAATAGGGGCCTCAGTGGAACTTAAAGACTAAAAAAAGAATAAATAATCAAAGAAAACCCCAAGATCAATACAAAAAAGGAAAGATGGGGTTCTTTGTGCAGTCCATTCTAACTGTTTGTCATAGGCCATTGTGGATACCAAAACTTTACAAGAGTGCAAGGGGCAATCCCAAAAGTTGATGAAATAAATGCCATCAAGAGTTCCTAAATGCAGAGCTGTCATCCCCGAATTGGGAAATCTGTATGCTGCAGAAACGCAAGGACCGACTGAGTGTCAGAGTGTCTCCCAGTATGCTTACCTTGTTCATATACTTGACTTTGGTCATTGCTAGAAACGGCTTATAGGGCAAAATAGCGTGGTTTATGTTGTTATTGTGCTCAACAGAGCCAAGGTTTCCTTCTGTGTCTTTTGGTTCTCTGTGTAGAAGTGCCCTGTGTTACCTGTGTTTGTTTTTTGCTGGCTTTAAGAGGAAATTACTTACCTACATCATTAGGAGGAGGATACCACAATTATTATTTAGGAACGAGGGCAAGCCTGATGGCTGTACTAAAAAGGCTACAGAATCGTGAGACTGTATTTCTCAATTTTCACTGGGCACGGAGGGGTGTTTAAATTAGTGAAAACACGTCTCTGTGGGGAGTTAAGCGAGGAGCAGAAGCTGTGAAAGCAACAATTGGTCAGCGACAACTCTCATAAGCCTTTGGGGCAACATTAGTGAAAATCTGCTTTCGCGTGAGATAGAAAGCAAGTATTAAGGAGAACAGAGTTAAAGGGACAGGAATTTTACAGAACATGGAACAAGTAGCAATCTTGCTATTGAGTTTCAAGAAAAGATGTCTCTATGTCTTTTGTTTTAAATCAAGTGTTTCAATTACAATGAGAGAAGTACAGGATATCCTTTAACTCAAAATATTTGCTAACAAACTTATACTTTATATACATTTATTGTGGTAGTAGTTGTAGATTAAATAGTACTTGTACTTTTACATAATGATCAATATTGATTAAAATGTAAAAATGAAATAAGTTTACAGTAAAGGCAAGTTTGCAACAATAGACCTTTGGAAGGAATTTTTGAAACCATCCAAAAAGAAAGTTAAGATTAAAAAAAAAATAAGGCAAAGTACCTTATATCCATGAAATCTCAAATATCCCGAGTAATTATAATTTTCCATAACACTGTGGGAATATTATGAGTGCACAGCACACCTGAAAATCAAGTGTCTTATTGAAGATGTAATTATTTTGGATTTTTTCAGCAGGGGACATGTACAGCTTTTTTTTTTTTTTTTTTTTTTTTTAATGTGACAGAGCTCACTGCAGGAAGATTGGTGAAATAATTTTGTTCAAAGTTTTCTGTACTGGTTATGCATCTAGATATGTTTTTATAGCTGCAATTGGCCACTACAGCACCAATAAAATAATCATAACAGTCTTCTTATGTAAAGTACTTTGAAGTACTCTTGAGAGTTAAAGAAATCACGACATAAGTTTAAAGTAATCCATACAGTCACGTTACAAACATTTTCAACAAATTGTGATAACAACTGACATTTCATGTGTCCACAATGAAAATATATGGTCTTGCTTTTGGAAGGCCTGTTCAAACATGGTAGTCATGGGAGCGGTGAAAAAAATGGAGGAAAAAGAGAAAAAGGAACTTTCAGCTGATAATTCTAAGAGCACAAATTCATGTTTCATGCAATGGAGATTTCCGAGAAAGTTGCTTCACTAGAAACCAGAAGGTAGAAGATGATGGCAACAGACAAGAAGATGAATAGATACAATTAACCATGGATCTGGGGGAAAGTAAAGTGAAGGTATATGTGCAGTTTCTGGAGCATAACAGTAAACATCGAGTAGACTGTCAGGGGGAGTACATGCTCTGAAAAACATGAACCGAGAAGGACTGGAACTAACTTTAATTTACTGCCTCACAAAATGAGCTGCTGCTTTGCTTTTAATATTAAGAGAATATAGTTATAGCTCACTTTAGGTAATGTAGGTGTTCAGATAAGTTAATATAATTATATTGAAGCCTTACCAAAATGATAAATTGCAGTGCTTTTAAAGTAGCCATTTATTTGTGTATTTAAAAGCAAAACATAGATGTATAAAGGCAACAGATTATTATGTAATTTAACTATATTAGCACATATTTATTGAGGAGAAAATATTTTTTTAAAAAAAGAAAAACTGGCTTCTGAGAATACAATTATAAGTACAGGTCAGAAAGGTGCTTTGCAAGCAACTCTGTCAATCCTTTTAATCTGGTTCCAGTCCTCAACTCTTTTCTAGGAGAAGCTGTATTTTTTTTTGTAAATATCAAAAATGTACATTTGAAAATTAGAAGATAGAGTGTGCAAGAAAGATGCTCTGAGGCAGTGGGACAGAGAACCAAAACTGGCTGTACACTATTTCCTATGCTGTCAAGTTTAGCTGGCCATTGAAGCAATTTATCTAAGGTTGTTTTCATGTTTCCATTTTACTTTATTTTGAGTAATATAATTTAAAATCCATCCCGATATTTTTTCTCTGACATCAGAGGAGGAGAGGCTAGGTAATCATTTCATACACCAGAGGCTGATATCATAAATTACCAGCTTTAGTAAGGTCAAATAAAACCCCTTGTATTCAGACTCCGGTTCTGCATCTTCCTTCCAGCACTGCAACACAGATGAGTTTGGAAAGTGCCTGCCTGAAAAATACATAGAAGTTACTGTATGTGAAACATCCACTTGTTCTCACATCATGTTAAACCCTCTGTTGGTGTCTCCCCCCGCACCGGGATGTTCCTACCCCGCCTTACGAAGGCTCCGAAGGAGGAAGGTCTCTGTTGGGATGCAAAAGATCTCACGGTGCCAATACATTAAAGTGTAAGCTTCACCTTTTCCCTTCCGCCTTTGCTTTGGAGCAGTCACCTCTGTCCTCAAACCCTGGTGATTTGGGTATTTTAGGTGAAATTGCTGCTCATTTAGTGTTTTAAGGTAGTTAGTGAGGTTTCTTTGCTCATTCAGCAAGTGTTTGTTCAAATGTTCCTTCAAAATTGTTTTTTTTGCTGGGAGATACTATACCAATGCTGCAAAATGGACAGCACTACAGGATACAGTATCAGGCTATTAGAAATTGTGTTAGGTTGACGGAGATGTATTTAAGACAATCCAAATTTTGTAATCTAGGAGAACATTTCATAAAATCTATATGAATTTTGGCATTTTTAAAGTATTCTATTTAAAATGTCTACCTTGTCTAAATCATCAATCTTAAAATGCTGACTAACAGAGTTTGCATCTTTACATTGCAAATCGATTACCTTTTTTACAAGATGGCACTCACGATAACTAACAATATTTATTTTTCTCTGAAAAATCAGTAACTTTTCAAGGTGATCATACAATGAGAAGGGATTAGTTCCAGCAGAGGACTGTGGATGTGCTGGTTGAGCAGTTTGAGCTTTGCAGAACGCATGAAAATGAACAAGTCTTGTGAATCCTTACAATTTGGAGCTTCACTTTTTGATTCAATAACACATGAACATCTGTGAGCAAGGGGGAAAAAAAAGGATGAACAGTTCTTTTCTGGAAATTGTTATTCACAGAAGTCCAAGAAACCTTTTCCTCTTCTGAAAACCTATAGGGAACCTTGTCCTTGTTCTCTAAGACTATTTAATATAGTAAATTTTTTATCTGTATTTTCATAATGTTTAATAGCATGAACTGAGCATCATGTTCCAATTTTAACTGGTGCTGTGAAAACACAGATGGAAAAAGAAGGTCCCCAAAATATGCAGAAGATAAGAACTACCAGATGGACAAATTTCAGTTGCAGAATACTAGGAATGAATTAGCCAATGCAAGTACATATTGCTGGCAGTGGTTTCAGTGCACTCTTGGATTAGACAGTGATTTCAGATGAAAGTTTGTTCCTAATCTGGAAGTGCAGTTGATTGGGTTTTGGTGAGTCTGAGGGTTAGGCCAGTGAATCTGGATGCAATTTTGCTGTTCAAAGATTGTGTGTCTGTGCTGTTTTAAAATTTCTGCTTTCTAAGTTCCTGTGGTCATTTTAATTGTTTAAACAGTTCTCTTGCCCAAGTTTTGTATCCAGTTTACCACGTGGCAGGAATTAGTACTAAATAGAAGAAAGGTGCAGGTTGCCTGAGTATTCTGAAGGCAAAATGAGGTAGAAAATTAAAGATATTTATCTCCATTATTCTCTTTTAAACTTGTTATTAACAAATCCAAAATACAAAGAAAGTGATAAATTATTATTCAGACTCTGAGAGCAATATATATTTTAATGGGAGGAAGAATAGCCTGCTGCTTGCATAGTGTGCTGCTTTCGTTCTTTTCTGGAATAAATGAGGTTGCAGCTGTTCTGTGGACATCCCTGCCTATTCCAAGCAGTTGTTAGATTATGTGATGTGCTTTCGTGGCAGACTGTACCAGTTGGTGCCAGTAGAGAGGTCAGTAATAACCAAAGCAGATTACCAGTGACAAGAAAACATGAATTGCCTCTCAAGCTCAAACTACTAATGACATTAAATTAACCCATTAATTTTTTAAATATGAGTAAATGTTAGATAAATTTTAAAGGAAAAAGTTGGAGATACCTTAAAAATTACATTCTTGAACATGTGATGCGTTGGATGATGTGCTTTTAGCTTGCATTCGGTGCTGCTTGCCTTATAGGCTTCACTCAGTGAAGAGCTTTCTATCATTTGGTTGCCAGCTTTTTCTCTGCCTCAGAAGAAAAGTTAGACTGTTTCTCTGGTGTTTATATCTTTACGTCACGTTTGCTGGGTAAGTGGACAAACACATGCTACGGCAGCCAGCATACCAGACTGTCCCCATACGTCGATGCCCGTGCTGTCCTGGCAGGACCCCCAGAGCCCTGGCAATGCCTCCGGGCCTGCAGGGAGGCCAGAGGGAGTTGGGCGTTACGGAGGAGGAGTCTCCAGGACGTGAAACCAGGCCCCAAATCTCCTTTCTTTCACTTGCTGAGTCCTGTTGTTAACTGCAGCAGGGTGCAATATCTGGGTGAGTATTTGGTTCTCCAGTAATGCCCAGGAAAAATGCTGTCCCTGAAGGATGGGAGTCATGTGGATTAGAAATGCTTTGAGCTCCCCAGGGCCAGGTAGCCGCCCAACTCTTTTCTGTCTTCCTAGGCTGCACACCACTCAAAGAGAGAAACTTGGATCACTAACGTAAATAACTGGAAAGTAGTGCCATGTTTTACCAGCAGCAATAGTACTCCTTTCTCTGAAAAAGAGTATTAGTAGCAGCTGTGCTTAAAATATACCTGCTTGTTGTCAGTTCAGCCGGCTCAGCTGGCATACTTTTTATCAGTGATGAGTGTACATCAACTGCCCAGCTGCAAACATTTTTTTTTTTTTTTTTTTTTGTCAAAACAACTATAGGAGTAACCCCTAAAAATTGTTTCAGCTCACGTTGTACCGATTAGATTACTGCATATTGTATCTTTAAACATTCTTTGTTAGCCTCGGTTGTAATGCTCCATATTAATACTTTAAAAATACTCTTAAACAAATTGTCGGTCGTCCAGGAACATTGGACTATCGGGTAATCCTGATGGATTAGCATGTTTGCTATAAGTGTAATGAAGTGTATTTTACCTGAGAAGATTTTAATTAGGAAAGCATCAGAGATTTGTATAACACCAAACCATTAATCTGAAAATGGAATTATAGCAAAACCAGATGAACACACCTCATCAACTAAAAACAAATTTGCTATAATTATAGAAAATGACATAGTCTGTTTAATACATAAATTGCAAGATAATGAAATTAGGGGTCATCTACTTGAATAATAGTGATTGTTTTTGGAAAAAAACACACTACCCCACATAATGGAGTCGAAAAGGGGTTATGATAAAAGCTTTTCAAACAGTCCCTGCTGATGATCGTAAGCTGAAAAAGACAAACATGATCTTGAAGAATATTTCTTGAAAGATGGACATTAAATCATAATAACTTTTTAATATACTGTTGTGCTCACAATATTATATATTTAAGAAGTTTTGGTAATACTAACACAAAGAGGTATTAAAAAAGATCTCACAGTTTGTATTCTGCAAATTGTTTTGTATTCTTTTTTAACTTCTTTCAGTCATAAAATGTGCAATAAAAGGGTAAAAATTTCCCTAATGGAAGGAGTGACTTAGTGACAAAAGTAGCTCTGTAAGTATCTGACTTTAAAATGAGAAAGGCTAAATGTATTAATGATAACAGTTAAAAGTCTGTCTGTTCTATAAACTCAGTATTGTTTACTTATTTAATGAAAACCATGTCCGTGAATATGCAAGTAAATCACAAAATAGTTACCATTATGTATAACCAAGAGAGTTCAAAAGACCTCAGATGATTTGTAACTTCATATTATCAGGGCTTAATTGTTCATTAACTTTGTTTTGTAGTCTATCTTGTATTGGTTTCAGAAAACTTGGGGTATTTTTCCCTCTAGCATAGATCTTTAAAAAGTAATAACACATTTTATCACTTTTGCCTAGGTACAATGTCCTAGGTAAGACAAATGATTCAGCTGATGACCTCATACAAGGTTCTGGGTCATCCAGTTATGGACTCTCAGTAATTCTGATGCAGACCCAGATTCTGAGCCACCATTTCCTTTTTGCACTAGCCTAATGGTCAGTGCCCAAATCCAGATGTTCAACACCTTTACATCCATACTGCTGACATAATCAAACTTGTATTTTATTTTGGAGGATGAAAGTAGAATATAGTATCTGTCACTGTGGACTAACTGTTATCAGCATTGCCTAAATTTGGCAGTTTAGCAAAAACCTTAGCAAAAAGCAAAGACTCTTGATAGTTTTGACCAGGTTCATGACAAATTCTGACTGTAGCTGTATTACCAGCTGGAATCCAGCTACATGATAAAGAAATGTGCCACATACGTGGTATCACTAAATATGTAATACTGATTATCAGATTCCTTTTGTAAGTTATAAAGTTATTACGGCAAGCAAATTTTTGAAAAGAATAAAAATGTCTTGAAAGGCCTAGGTTTCCTTTCATGTTACGATAGATTGGTGGATCACCTTCTGAAAGTACACGTTGTTCATCAGGAAAAAAAAAGGAGCAACATGATATCAGAATTCAATCTTTATACATAATTTTTCCCACTTTTAAAATATGTAAGAAATATATACATACATGTATGTATGTTTGTGTGTGTATATATATACACACACACGCTTACCTAAATTAAGAAGTAAGACTCATTAAATGGAAGGTGACATGTTTTGTGATCACAGTTGACCGATCAGGTAAAATATAAGCATGACACCTAGAGACATTAGGAAGTGTTCTAACCTATAGAGTCTGGTTTCACAGAAATCACAGCAGCTCTGCAAACATAATTGCATTGAAATGCCTGGACACAAAAATGCCACCTCAGCTATTAATATTACTTTACGAAGAAGACCTCTTGCCTTGTAGTATTGTTACAGAACTGCTGATGCAATATGTTCTTTGAAAATACCTTCCTTCGATATCTTGTATGCCTCAATGATTCATATGTCAAATGAAATTACATGTACATGCTGTAACATAACATCAAATATTTTGTTCACATAACTTTTTATGACAATAATTAACAATATTTTCATGAGTCTCAGGTATGAGAATATTAATTCACAGGCCTGTGTCAGTCTTCATAGAATCATGGAATCATAGAATCAGAATCATTGAGGTTGGAAAAGACCTCTAAGATCATCGAGTCCAACCATCCACCCAACACCACCATGCCCACTAAACCATGTCCCTAAGTGCCACATCTACACGTCTTTTAAATACCTCCAGGGATGGGGACTCCACCACTTCCCTGGGCAGCCTGTTCCAATGTTTAACCGCTCTTTCAGTAAAGAAATTTTTCCTTACATCCAATCTAAACCTCCCCTGGCGCAACTTGAGGCCATTTCCTCTCGTCCTATCGCTTGTTACTTGGGAGAAGAGACCAACACCCACCTCGCTACAACCTCCTTTCAGGGAGTTGTAGAGAGCGATGAGGTCTCCCCTCAGCCTCCTTTTCTCCAGGCTAAACAACCCCAGTTCCCTCAGCTGCTCCTCATAGGATTTGTTCTCCAGACCCCTCACCAGCCTCGTTGCCCTTCTCTGGACACGCTCCAGCACCTCGACATCCTTCTTGTAGTGAGGGGCCCAAAACTGAACACAGTATTTGAGGTGCGGCCTCACCAGTGCCGAGTACAGGGGCACGATCACTTCCCTGCTCCTGCTGGCCACACTATTTCTGATACAGGCCAGGATGCCAACAATGCAGCTGTCTTTCCAAGTCATACTAATATTATTAGTTGAAACTAATATCCAGGTCAAACTACCACCATAGATCGACTATTATTATTATAATTGGCCTTGGTATTGATATATCCATGATATGTGTCATGTATGTATCTAAACTTTAGCAGATATATAGGATTACCTACGTAAGCTGTGCCAAAATACTATTTCTGCCTGCTCTATTGCTAAAATATGTACCATTGAGCAGCATTGTGTGTTCATATCAAAGCAGAAAAAATATAACGCCCACAAAGAATTCCAGTTTTCTCTTCAAGCGTGTTATTTTCCTATATTAGAAATGGGTTTCAGAGACAGATCCTAGCTACCTGTGTAGAGTTGTCTACTTTGGGGTAAGCTGAATAGGTGTCCAGTTTCCTCTGAGTATGTTGATCAGTCACTCAACTAAGCAGACAGTAGTCTAATGCCATTTTGATTTCCTGGGGCATCACAGCCGGCCTCCAGCTGCCAGTCCAGAAAGTCTTGGTGTTCACATCACACCTCTGTCATATCTGCGGCTGGCTCAGGTACTCCAGGGTCTCTCAAATGGTACTACACACCTATATTTAGGTAGATGAGTCAAGCACTAGTGTTTGTAAGCTGGAGCTGAATTGCACCCAAGATGGCATTAATTTGACACACTGTCGTGGTTTAACCTCAGCCGGCAACTAAGCACCACGCAGCCGCTCGCTCACTCCCCCCCGGTGGGATGGGGGAGAGAATCGGAAGGGTAAAAGTGAGAAAACTCATGGGTTGAGATAAAGGCAGTTTAATAGGTAAAGCAAAAGCCACACACGCAAGCAAAGCAAAACAAGGAATTCATTCACTACTTCCCATGGGCAGGCAGGTGTTCAGCCATCTCCAGGAAAGCAGGGCTCCATCACGCGTAACGGTTACTTGGGAAGACAAACACCATCACTCCAAATGTCCCCCCTTCCTTCTTCTTCCCCCAGCTTTATATACTGAGCATGACGTCACATGGTATGGAATATCCCTTTGGCCAGTTTGGGTCAGCTGTCCTGGTCGTGCCCCCTCCCAGCTTCTTGTGCACCTCCAGCCTTCTCAGTCAGTAGAGCATGGGAAGCTGAAAAGTCCTTGACTAGTGTAAACACTACCTAGCAACAACTAAAACATCGGTGTGTTATCAACATTGTTCTCACCCTAAATCCAAAACACAGCACTGTACCAGCTACAAGGAAGGAAATTAACTCTATCCCTGCTGAAACCAGGACACACACATTGCATTAGTCTTTACCAGGAGCAGATTTGTGGTCAGGCTTTCTGCCTCAGTCAGAGATACAGTTTTATACTGTTTTTTCTGTATTGTTTATGTTGTTTTTTATGTAACATGACTTTTCCCACACTTATATGCATGGTGTAAGAACTTAAGCAGATAAGGAAAGAGAATAGAGTTACATCATGCTTATAAGAAAATTGTAAGGCAGCTAATCTACAGAAACATTGAATAGACACAACTGCTTTGAAAAAGACTGGGGTTTCTTGTTACTGGACACAGTTGGGTTCATTCAGGTTGCCTACTTTAGGCCTATAGTGATTCTGACTGGTTTAGATTATTTCATCCCGATGCGCTTCAGTTTTAAACATGAACAGTAATATAGTTTCCATTTTTCTACTCACTGCAGCATCTGAGAGACAGAGATGTTTAGCCTCAACATCGTGATTTTGGAGAAATTTTGATTCCTCCAGTCATTAACGGAAGTATCAAGGAACCCCAAAGGACACTGAAAACTGATCCAGAATATCCAGTTGCTGTCTTTTTTTTTGGTCTATTTAGGGAAATCAGGCACCTTTACACAGTCCTGAGTACCAAAAACTGGACCAGCTAAGGTCATACTGAAAAAAGTTCAAACATATATTGGTAAGGAAAAGAGAGACAAGTAATATTTAAATTATGAGAATTATTATGCAAATGTAAATTATCATTTTCTAAGAATACTTTTTCTTCCTTATAATAAATGTCATAAATATTATAAGAACTCTTAAATATAGAGAGCTGTTTCAGAACTTCATCGTGTACGTGTTTGTCCCTAACGCTTTCTGGCCACAGCATTAATCAAATGAACTAATGTTTATTGCTGCTTTATTTTTTTCTCATCTCATTTATGTAAGGAGATGTCTACTGCTCACTTATGTAGTCTAGCACCTCTAGGCTAGTGCCATGTTAGAGTCACTACAGAAGTGTAATAAAGCATATGGGGTCCACAGCAGCTGTGTACCCTGCATAGTATTAGACAAATTGATTTTATACTAACTTGTTTTCAAATCAGCCAGAGGATATTTATTTCATTATCTTTCCTTGAAAGTTACATAAACAGAGATGCTCAGTCTCAGCTCTCCAAAATGGTCTTTTCCTTTTCCAGAAGACGATGCATCGTGAACTATGCTAAAACTGTTGAGTCATCTCAATCTTGTCCTTGGCAATGAAGAGCTTAGCACAGGTTGCAAAACTTGACTAAGAAGCAGGTAGACTCTTCATAATGTACTGTGCATAATCTTGTGTCATCATGGCTAGTTTTGAATACAAATGTGAGCTACATCTTGGACTGCAAACCGTATGGTTATATTTCTTTACTGCACCATTCAATTCCATTTTCAACCATCTGGAACTGTGTGCAAATTCATATCCATTATGAGTTAAAATTTGACAGAAAACATTAACTCTGTTACGAGAAAAGTTTTGTGTACTATGAGCTGTTCCTCAATTAGCCTTCTGTACACCAGTTTCCTCCACTAATTTGTTAGGCGTTTGCGTATGTAAATGCCAGCCTCCAGTAAGGTCTACAAAAATACTGTGCACGGCTCAACAGATATGCAAGCTCAGCCTTTCCTATCAGTCAAATCTGGGATAATTGAAACCTCCAAATTCATGACTGAGTGCTTCATGGACACCAATATTTGTTCATACCCTTTCTACCATGAAGTTAGTTTGTTTTCACAACAGTAATTGAAAACATGCCCCAGGAACAGCAGCTAAAAAGAGCATGCAATCAAATAACAACATTTTAGACTTTTCTCTCCAACAAGAATATTCTCATGTCTTTAATCTACTCCAAATGTCCTCCCCACTTTTACCCTTCATGACAGTTTATGAAAGAGAACCAGACAAAAAAAGAGAAAGGAATCAGACAAAGCCTACATTCAAGGTCTTCAAATTTAAACCATTTGTGAATCTACATACAGAAAACTTCATAGCAAATGCAAAGGGTATAAAATGCAGAACTGGATAATAATTAATATAACTGTTTACAGATACTCCAGAAAGTCAGGAATTTATGGTCCATTTGAGGTCATTTTAGAACATACCTTAATTACAGAGTAGCTATCAATCAAGAAAAACAGATGAAACAGCACAGATCTTTAAGCAGTCAAAATTACACAGTATACATCAAAATGGGATACTCATCATCATTCATATTGTGGTATTCATGGATGTGGTTAAAGAAAAGAAAAAAAAGTTTCTGTTGACAAAAAAGATTTTATTTCTTCTTATTTCAGTGAGTAAAATATAAATAACAGCTCCAGCAATCCTTCTAACCTTAAGTCTATTCATATATATGAAGTCTTTACATAACAATGAAGTCTCAGAATGTTTATACATCATATAGACTGATTTTATACTAAATACATTAACACTAAGCTATCACTATTAGAGGACTGTAATGTGAGGAAAAATGTCACAGAATGGTTCTGTATAATATTAATAGTGAAATAAAATTACTCAGAATGATGGGATGAGGCTGCAAGGTATGAAAATCGCATGCAGTCTGGTACACAAAAATGTGAGTGTCCATAAATTTGTTTTTATTTTTTCCCCTCATGTTTTTCATTGAAGAACAGTTCTAAGATGCCTGAAGTGTTGTCCAATGTAACTTAGAAGATTTGAAAGGATCACCACATGATATTTTTTCCACTTTATTTCTTGAAGCTTCAGAAAATGCTATGGATGCCGGTAGACAACTATTATAAGCGTAGTTACTAACAAGAGTAGACCACCTGTAGTCATAATGATGCTTTGCTGCCAAAGGAAAGTGTAAGGGCAAAGGGAGCTGTTGGATACACAGACCTGGCAGTCTCCTGGATGTCAGTAGTAGAGATATCTTTCATGATATATGTCAGGCCTTTCACACTATCCTGAATATTCCAGATGAACTGAGAAGACATTTGGATTTCACACTTTCACTGGGAGAGGTATTTTTAATGTCTTTTGCTAGCATTTTATTGAGGACATTTGTCTACTCACCTGAGCCTGATGAAGTTCTCAAATCTGTCACTCATGAGACTCTACTCTGAAGGCATGATTAGATAACTCCTAGAAGTGAAAGAGGTAAGCAGTGTCATAAATGACTACTGTCTCTACATTTTGCCAGAGGAGTAGAATATTGCAACTGGACAAATGCAGCCACATTCTTGATTTCAGCTGGGATGGCTTACAAATATAGGGAATAGGTAAACGTGCTGTGTCTGGAGGGCACATAAATATGACCCAGTAATAATAAACAGTAAATCTCGTTCACTATACCTCAGAAATACAGTTTTTCTTTATAAAAATTCATGGTGAGATAACAAGTGGTAAAAGGCCTGTAGCATGCTTAAGGATGGTACAGTATTTTCTGTTTTTCCATTTGCTGGGTGTGCTAACACTGACTTCTAAATTTACAGATTTGCCGTGTCCGTGGTCAAAATTAGAGATTATATGGCCTGTAAACTCTCCTAACTATTCATTCATTAAATATTTTTCTTTCTTTCTTCATTTCTCAAAATTGTCACTTAAGTGACATTGTACCTTTTCTTTTCCAAAATAAATGTAATTGCTAGAGATTAAGGATAAAGTTCCAGCCAACACAAAATTGTCAGTGACTTCAGCATACCTAGGCTTTACATTAAGTCACTGAGTCTTCCTTTCTATCGGGACATAAGGGCAGATTCTGAAGCAACTCATAGAGCACTACTAGATATTATAAAATGTTATTTATTGTTGGTAGCAAAACTCAAACCCTGTTGATTGCACCAGAGAGAAGAAACATCCAAACATTACGTTTCCTCGGCTTTATCACCCTAGGTAACTTGAAGTATGGAGTTCTTTTTATCTTAGAGGGGGGTTTTTTGTTTACTTTTCAGTCTTTTTTCTGAATGTATTCAGCACATTTTCAAGATTTTGGGGTTTACATTCAGGCCAAAGATCATGATTAGTGGGTCTGTTGCATTCAGCACTTAAAAGCAAGTGTTTTTAATGTCATTCAGATAGAATGGGAACCAAAGCAAATTAATCATTCTGTAATAATATTCCTAGAAAATCTGTGACCTATCGGAAATACTGACGTTGGACTCACTATAGCAGACAGATTCTGAAAACCAGCAGGAAAGATTGTTTAACAGATAGTTTTAAGAAAATGTCTTCTGATGAAACATGAGTAAGAACCAACTCAGCCTTAAACAATGCTAATTTAATTCTATAAAAAAGTTATTTTTACAGTTGATATTGTACTTTAACGGTTCATTTAAAAATCTCAATTTGGTTTCCTGTAGAAATAGACCTGAAAACATGAACAACAGAATTGCAGCTTTTTAAGACTTTTGTAGTCTTTGTTGGCTTCATAATATGAGAGAAGTCTATGAGGTTGAACACTCTGCTATCAGGAAACATTGTATTTTCTAGCTGTATTTTTAAAATTGTAGTTGACTTTAACACTTCGGAATTTGAGATTAAGAAATAGCATAGCCTTGAAATGGTCCTTACAGATCTCCCCATCAGCTTTACCAGTGTTCCCATTACTACTATTCTGAGCTGCTTTTGAGCAAAGACTGATTATGGGAGTGGTAGTTTGTGGTCTGTGAAACTTGAAGCAATCAGAGCACCATCAAATGCATTTTTCCCTTTTTCCTCAAGGCCTAAACTTCTCATCTAGAAGCACAAATCTGGTATTCTCATTCTGCAGGTCTCAGTTATAATGTCAGGAGACCATTTAGTGGTGGAGACTCCGCTTCCTAATGTCAGGGTCCTCCTATGGAGGTTGAGGCTTTATACTCTTTTTTTACTCAGCCACAGAAGTAAATGACCAAACTGGTTTTCTGTGCTGAAGGATGGGCAGAAAGAGATCTAAGAACAACTACATATACATACTGTGCATACAAGTATCCTCGCAAGACAGTTACAGATATCAAAAGGTTCTTAGAGTTATAATTTTATTTGGAAAAAAAAAAATCACTGTAAATCCCATACAATTGCATACAGATGAAGAGATGTCAAATGAGAAAAGCTGGTCAATATGTACATGAGGAAAATTATTCAGGACACTATCAGCTCACAAAAATGAGCTAGACTTGCTATTTACACCCTGAAGTCAAATGTAAGTTTTTTTAGCCAGTAGCCTCTGACCCATCTCTTGAACCAAATCACTCAGCAATATTTTGGGTTGGCACTTACTCTATCTTCCCTGCTTTTCTTACAGTATTCTGTACTGAGAATGGAAAAGAAGAACTATGGAACAGTTACTTTCCATGACACTGAACAGTTGATTTTTGCTCCATTTGCTACTATATTCTCCTTTTTCTACTATGTTGACCACTGTAGTGATATACAAATAAAAATACTTTCTTCTAACAAAACCATAATTTAAGAAAACAGTAAAGGAACTTTGTTCAAGTGAATGATGAAAATGTCCTTTTTGTCTGTAGTTTTTAATGCTAAATCTTCTTTCTCTCCTCCTTTCTCTGTTCTATGACATTTAGCTGTTATATTCAATAGCTATCATTAGGACAAAGGTACTATTTCCGAAGAAGAATGTGACTCTTACTTTCTTTTTGCCTTAAGATTTGGCACTGGCATTATTTATACTTTTATCCAATAAAGAGAAGCTTTCTAGAAAGTGATTCATGTTCTGTCTGTTTAAAGAATGCAGAGGCATATACCCCATTCAAAGAAAAATAAAATATTTTTAGGCCTTTTTTAATGTCATGTCTATCCTCTTTATATCATTTTTATGGTTCCTTCAGTTTTTATGGAATGGAGGCTTTATTGACTAGTCAGTCTAAAATACAGTGGTAAATATTATATATGAGCTAAGTAAGTTGATTGTTATTTTGCCAACTAGATGTCTGAAAAATATGAAACTCCCCATTGTGGTCATCTAAAGAGAAAGCTCATTTAGTCTCTGAAGAAACTATAGCAGTGTTACTTCTTGGCTTCGTTTGCATTTATTGCCAGAAAGTGAACTGAAGAAGTATGAAAAGTTCACATCTGGGGAGAAAAAGCAGTATTTTAGGAAAAATATTTGTTACTTTGATTGAAATAATAGTTCATTCCTTCCATTTTGTAAGCAGTTTTTTAGATGACCCTTCCTCCAGTAATCTGAAATAGGCATTGGGGCTGCAGAAGGGAAATCCATTCTTCCTTAGTATATACCCTCACGGTATAGCAAGAATTAATATTGACTGTTCGCATGTTGTTTTCCTTCTCCAGAAACACACCTTAAACTTGCTAGTTACTTGCAAATGCTAAAGAAAAAAAAAGCAGCCTCCAGATGCCCCACATGCTAAGCTTGTTCTAACCCTTGAATTACCATATTTCTAGAGTTGTAACAACTGTAGTTGTCCTTAGGACAGCAAAGTGAGGAAAAGATTTTTCAGCTAAGGAGAGGGAACTCATGCTAAAAGACTAAAGGCTACTGTAAATAAGTTTATTTGCAGATGGAAGTTAGGTGCTCCTTATGTGCAGGAGAATATATTTTGAAGTCTTTGAAGGTCTCACTAGAAGAGTTTACAGCTGCATTGTTGGTGAAACTGGACACTTGGCTTCTGTCTCCAGAATCAGAATACCAGGCAACTAATAAGATTTTTAAAAAGTTGGACCATTAAGAGAAAATTTTCCTCTTTAGACATTTAAAATTCACATTACCAAGTTTTGTTTACAGTTGGGTTGACTGATCTTTTTTTCAAGGAAAGCTGCAGTGATTATGGAATCATCTGACTGCAGGTGTCAATGGGTCTAAGGAAAACATTAAATACTATAAAACTCCTGATAAACCCCCAGCAGTGGCTGCCTTACAGCTGAGACTGTGAGGCCCCAGTTACATTGCTGCAAATAAGGATTATCAATCAGAGTGATTTCCTGAGCCAGAACATGCCTTATTCTGCTGAAGAAGGAAAGTTCACACCCATTTGCAAGATAATAGGAATGGAGGAAGAGAGAAATGGCCAAAGTTCACATGAATCACAGTAGGTTCTTTAGGAAATTACAGAATATTTGAGGTTTGAAGGCGCCTCTGGAGATTGTCTAGTCCAACCCCACTTTTCAAACCAGAGTCAGCTACAGCAGGTTGTTCATGTCCGTGTCCTTTTGGATTTTTAGTATCTCCGAGAATGGAGACTCCAGTCCCATCGTCATTTTTGTGGCCCTTTTCTGGCCTCGCAGCTTTCAAACTGCTGTGTTTTTCAAGGTTGTATGTACAAATAATAGTCAAAGTTACTCTATAAACCTTCCCATAAGAGGAATTAGGCAAATTACAAACACTTATTTCTTCAGGAATCAAATGATACCTTCATTAAGTTTTAATGTATAGATAGATTTTGGGTGCTATTAACCAGTCTTTTGTCACTTGGAAGGCCAAAAGAATGACCAGGGGAAATTTGTCTGAGAATCTTTTGTGGCTGGGATGAGGCAAAGCAAGAATCATCTGATTAGCTACAAAAGAAGGTGGGGCCCAGACTTAGCACCTTCGAAGCTATTTCAAACTATTTCTTCCTTCCTTTTTGAGCAGTACTGAGGTTTCATGCATCTTTTAAGGGTGTTAGGACAGGTCAAGTTGAAGAATGACTGCATGTAATGTCTCAACAGCAGGCACATCTATATTAGCATTTTATTTAGGATGAAAAGTATTCTTTTGAAGGAGATGTTCTGACCATCCCACCTTTCTGTATTTTCATTACCGTCATGGAAGCGGTGCTGGAGTGTTGAAAGTGAATGCTTTTTGGATGAAACTTAACCAGATGTGTTTCTGCAAATCTCATGTGCACCACAAGAATGAACTAGAATAAGCCTGTAGTAAAAACTCCCAAAAACTCAGCAGAAAGTGCTTTGTTCTACAGACCCCCGTTGCGGTGCGCTGCTTGCTAATGTAAAGAAAACCCACAATGCAAGCACAGGTAAAAGCTCAGGAACTGATTTTCTTTGTCATTCACAGACATTTAGACCATTTTGAGGTGGAAAGCCCCATCTTTTTAAGAGAGAAGTTGAGAACATGATGGATCATTTGTAGCAACAGCTTCTTTGTAGCTAAACTCATGCAAAGTGTTTAGATGAAGTTTGCAACTTGGAGTTCAGCCAGCACAGGAGCTAACTTCGTAGCATCTGGGCAGATGTTTGATTTCCTTCAATGCTGGCGTTGTATGTATGGGCATATGATTTGTTGTCTTTGCAAATGTTGACACTGTTAAACTAATGATCTGAGCAAACTTACCGTAACATATTTATGTGTATGTGTATACACACACACACACACACACACATATGCACACGCACACCAAATGTACTGCAGTGTTCGTAAAGCTCTGTACTCTAACTGCCTTCCTTCAAGTTGTTTCTCACAGAAATCTTGCTGAAGGGGCATTTGCTGGTATACATGTGAAAAGAATCAATGTGTCCTCAAACAGCTGTTTCTATGTGAAATACATTAATGCAGTTAATTAGTATTGACCTTTTAGAATATTCATCATGCCATTGCTTTATTATCCTGAAAGTTCACTTTAAAGGAGGTATAGCTGGTCCTGCAGGGAGAGGCTAAAAGAAATCTCAGTTGGGTTTTATTTTTGTGCTAATGTTAGAAAAAAGTAAATGGTTTCTTCTGGGTAGCCTTAATTTGCAACATCATTACACATACCATATTTATTTCGTGTTACTGTAAACTTTCTTAGATTATATTATTCATCAGATGATTACTTGGGTAGACCTTGAAAGTTATTTGTACTGAAATTGCTTAATAGTCATACTTTAGCATATTTTCTTGCAGAAAAAAAAGATGTCTTTATCCAAATAAGCAAAGTAATAACAATCCCTCAAATACCATCCTAAGTCCATTGAAGATTAATAATCAGGCATGGTATTAGGGATCTTTTCACACAGTATAGGAATGATTTCTTACAAGTCTTCAGTCAGTTTGTGTAAAGATACATAAGATTATTGTTGTTGTTTACTTGAGTTTCCATGTTTTCTGTTAATATTTTTCCGGAGCTCTACTGTGCAGACTTCATCTGCTGTTTTATGAAGAAACTCAAACGTGATGAACGTTTGAAACTCGAACGTGATTTTTGATAGTAAGCCTATCAAAAAAAGAGCTGGTGCAGGTCATAGCCATGGTTGGTCATTTTTGCACTCCCCCATTTAGTCTTCCCACATGAAAAAGAATTAGCCATCTCTTGAGATGTAGTTTCTGCATCTGCAGTATCCAAGTTACAAATGCAGGTGCCAAGAAACAAACTTAAAATCTACATGGCTTCTTATACACGTATTACTTTTTTCAGAGTTTTCGGTGTGCTAAGGTATGCTTCCCCCTGCATTTGAGGCTTGCACCTTGCAAAACCCTAGTCTGGATTCCTACAGTTCAGAATTTCTTTCAAATTCCTGCTGCTATATTGGGGTTATTCCAGTGTTTCTTACTTAATTAGATGCTGGCACTATTGGATCTTCCAGTTTACAAGTTACTACGGTACCTACCAAAGATAGGCTTAGGAGACAGTCACTCCGAAACATCTGCCATCTCAGCAGAGTTAATGCAAGTGTTCAGTATTTATCTATGAGGTCATGTAATGAGCTAAACACATTTATCTCATTTTCATATTGGTATCAAGTATGTTTGATAATCTCCAAGTTACCATAAAAAATGCATCTGTTTTTATAAATGTAAATGGAGTCACTGAAATTTTTGCTCTGAAATTTTTACAGAGGCTGGAAAAAGAATTATTCATCAATGAAAGAGATTGTAGTTGGTCAGTCAAGTGCAGGAAGCACTTGTTCTGCCGCATCAGTGCTTTCATCTCTACAGCAGCAGCAGGACAACCTTCCTTGGGACGGGAGGGCTGTCTAAATCATCCCCCCGATAAGTCAAAGAGGTAAATGAATTTGGGAATTGGGAAGAATGGAATGTGTGTATAACTCCCAGAGAACACCTAGAGAATAGTCTACAAAACCCAGTATGTCTCAGTAGGAACAGGTGCTCATTAAGGACGTGCAACAAGAATGCAGGACAGCAGGATTCCTGAGGGTGTCTCTGGGAGCTGGATATATAGAGAAATCTTGTAGGCTTGATGTTCACACATCTAGTGTAAGTATAGATCACTATAAACATTTACAAATGTTTTCTATTTTACATTTGCTTTTAAGGACTTTTTATTCTACCCTGAGGTACATCAAAACACTCCTCACCCATTTAGGGGAGAAAGAAGGCTTGAGTACAAAACCTGGACTGCTGGAGACACTTTTACAATCACCTAGCTTTGCAACAAGTTATTTTCAGGCTTGACGCATAGAAGTGGCTTGGCCCAGTCTGAAAGTTAGGCCCACAGAAGCCAGGAAAGGGACTTCCCCACTCAGAGATGAGTGACATTTAGGAAGGCTCTTTAGCGTGAAAGTAATAAAACATTCACATGAACGTCCCAAGTCCTAAAGGTGTTTACAGTTGTACATACTTGAAAATAGAAAGACAGCCCTTTACTAAGCGTATTTAAAAAACTTACCACAGAGGGGCCACCCTTTGTCTGGAGTCTCTGTGTGCTGCTGTTCTGCTGTATAAAACCATTTCTGCTGGATCACACGAGAGTAAAAGTGGGCACTTCGGGCAGAGCTAGGCAGGTAAATACAAGGATGCATGGAGTTACCTGTGTTCCCCTGAACTAGTTTGTTCTTCAGTGTCTGGTTTGGGTTCTAGGAGCAGGCGTCCAATGCAGCATAATTAAAAGTCCTAATCTGATTTTGCCACTGCTGTTGTTCCTGCTGCTGCCATTCATACTGTCAAAGGACAATTACTCTCATTAACCAAACAGAAGTACTGTTTAGGGGAATGCAAATTCAACGAATCTTACTCAGCGCTTGGCCTGTCATAAAGGTAAGCAATCTCTGACTGTCTGCTAAAACTTTACACTTCCCATGGGCAGTGAAGCGGTGAATTTTTAACCAGTGCCATGCTTCTTTCTATACCCGATGATTAATGTGCTGGTAAAAACTTTATGCACACTTAATCATTCATAACCAAACATATCTGATTCTGTGCTGCTAAAAGCTTCAGCATTTATAATTAAATGACATCAGCAGAAAGAAACCAGCTAAATCTGGAACTAGACATTTTGAAAGCTTAATGATAATGTTTAAATCTTCCTCCATATTGCACTGTGGCATTTAAGGGGGATTCTTGGTGTTTTTTATCATGAGGGAGGGAAGAGATAATAGCAGCTTCTTCACAGTGTTTTCTTGGGTACACTGTGTTTTCTCGGCTAGGGAGAAAAAAATTTGGGCAGTGCAAGAGCAGCCTAAACATTTTTACAGGAATATATATTGCAAAGTATGCAAAATACGTGGGCATTAATTTTCAGCATGTGAGTTTGAAGAAAATACTCAAGAAGACAACTGTTGGCTGTAAAGACTGTAAAAAGGAGGGGAGGGACAGTCTTGGGATTCTACTTTCTCATCTAGGGACTCTCTTTTACTAAATTAGGGTGTTCATCAGAAATAAATTAATGCCAAAATTACAAGACAGTCCCATCTGCTGCTCCTTAACCTGCCTCCCCTTAGAAGAGAAGGAAACTTAACTTTAATCTCCCAGCCTGTGAGACGGGGCTTGAACCTCTGAAGGACTGGGTAGAAGCTGAGGCATTGGCACCTCCTTGTCAGGCTCTGCTTTTAATGGCAAACAGGGACTGCACCACCAGAGGGGTATGCATCTTCTCAGGCCACACCCTGAGGGCGAGCTCAGTTTAGAAGTAACACAGTTCATGAATTTTGACTAGATTGAGATTGAACTGTCATTTCTCATAGAGTAAATTCAAGAGTATAATTTTTCATATTGTTTCTTCCTATAACTTTTATGATTTATCATAACTCATCAAATGTAGCATATTTTGATCAAAACCGAGTATTATCTAAAACACATATGTGTATTTAAGACAAATTACCTATGGATATAAGGTGTTTTCTGTGAATGTTTGGAAGTAGACTTTTTGTATTTTCATGTAATCCACTAAATAAATAAATAAATACAACCACTTTAAAATCCAGGTTTTTAAATGGACTTTTCACAGTTTTTTTTCAGTTGGGAAGATGTTAATCAATAGTAAAGGGGAGTAAATTACAAGATGAAATGTTTCCACCCTGATTTTTGTTTTTCCTTTTTTTATGGTCCCCCAAAGCAGGTGTAATAGAAGGATCAGTGGTCTAATTTATTAATTCCCTGAAGCTTGAAAGAGAGATCTTAAGGCAAAAGAATGTGGAAGCTATCTGAAGCAATGCAGTATTCAATTATTTATTTGCCTCTCTCCTTAAAGACTGCTTCAGTTCCAGGTCTTCCCATTTCTCCTATATAATTAATGGGAAGTATAAAATACAGCTCAGAGAAACTTGGCTGGATTTGAAAGCATGTATGCATGTCATTTCTTTCTTTCACCATAGAGAGTACATAGGCATATGCATACCAGTTTCTGCTTATTTGTTCAGTGAATACTTGACATATGTCACGTGTTTCACTGTGTTCTGAAAGTGAAGACACCTGTTTTGCCAAAAAGGTTAGTTGTAAGTATAATTTGCAGGAGGATATCTGCATAGTGGTATAAAATAGATTTATAAATTTGTAAGTGGATATATTTATAATATTTTTTTGGCCTAAACCATTATTTTAATTTAGTAGTACTGAGACAGACCTTGGAAAGCTACATATTCCTATTCGTTTACTCACCATAGACAGTGTTTTACAACAGGAACAGAAATCTTCACTCTAAATTACAGAAGGGATGAGTATATGTTCTTGGAAGGTAGAAGGTTTAGGTATATTATCCTGACTGAGGAGAATATTGAACCCAGGTCTTCCATTTAAAGGGTAGGCTCTAAGGTGAGAACCACCACTGCATTCTTCAGCTGCTGCTTTGCTTCTGTTTCTTGAAAAAAAATTAAGAAAGCAACTGACTGCCTCAAATGTGATGTGTAAAATCATTGCTATGTCATTGAGGAGATTCCAGGTTGTTCATCCCAGTCCTTCATAAATCCCCAAATAGATTCCAGATCCTCTTCTGCTTTTGTTTTTTGTTAGCTTGGCATAATCAACCAGGCAACAGATGCCTTAATCCTAGACACTCTCTTTTTCCCCACCAAGGAAAATGCCCGGATAGGAATAGATAGCTAGAAGCTCACACTGCCCATGCTCTGAACCAACGGGGCATCAAACTTGTGACAGTAAAACTTTCAAAAATCAGGGGCTAGACTTCTAAAGGTACATATGTGCCAAAGAGTATTTTAAATATTGGGCTTTGCACAGCTGAGGAGCTGAAGCTCCACCGTTTCGTGCCTGTGGAACTTTGGCTCCTAAATACATAAGGGGGTATTGAAACCCATTGACGTGCACATCCGTTCATCACAGTAAATTGTAGATAGTTGTTAGATTATAATAAAAATAAGCTTGGGTGTCAAGCAAGATTTTCAAAATATAGCAAATGCTTTTGTGGGGTTTTTTTAAGATGATTGTTGAAACAGATAAATGTGATAAAAAATATTTAGAACATTATAATTAGATTCCTTACTCCTGGCTGTCTCATGTATTATTAGGCATAGTGAGGAAAAGTGTGTGTATGAAATTTATGAGCTGATTTGTAGACTAAGAATTCTGCAAGAAACATAAAAACTAAGTTATATGGTTGAACATAGGATATGCTTTGTATTTGGATTCCCTATGTAGTTTCTAGATAACTAAAATCCAGTAAACATAGCATTTCACTACTGATGAAGTCTTCAGCTTCTAGAAATCACCAATTTCCAGTAACTGAAGACTGGCCAGTCTTCTTGGGGGCACTTGTATATATCGTTTTCCACAACAAATATTTTAAAATGTAGTGCATACTTTTTGCTTCTATCTCAAAACTTATGATATAAAAAAATACGCCTATGGATAAATGCATTGTCTTTCGGTGCAGCCCTCTCCCAGGTTTGTTAGACTGATCTGCATAACTCACAAGATTCTCTCTGGAGACAAATGCTCCACTGAAGTCACAAGTACTACTGTTTTCTTAAAATTCAGATCCTGTTTTACACTCTGATGTACTAATCTGAGCCTTTCAACAGGAGAAAACAGATGCAAAAATCATACTATTAAGTGTGGTAAATATAGCGATTTATAGAATTCAGCCCTTGCAAGCTTTCTATACAGACGTTAACAGAATTATTTATTTGTCTGTGTCTGGAGCTGATTTAGCACTAGAAAACCCAAAGTAAATACAGTTTGCCCTTGAACAGTAGTATAGTTTAGGCAGTTTCTTTATTTTGAAAACTGTGTGAGCTGTGTGGATAACAGGTTTCTTAATTTGCACACATTAAGTAGACCTTTCATGTTGGTTTTAATGTTTAGTTTAGAGTAACCCAGGTCATGATTTGTGACGCTGGAAGCAGGGTGAATGAAAGCACAACCTTTCCCTCCCGTTTGCGAGAAAGGAAAGAGTGGGGAGGAGGATAAGTGTCTTAACAGCTGTCATTGCCAAAGATTATTTAAAAGCTGTAAAAACCTTCATTTGCCTTCAGGAGTTGTGACATATGGTCAGAAATGGTTTGAAGATTTATTGTCATCTTTTTTGGATGAGATTCAAAGTGTTCTTTAACAAGGATCTTGTCCCTCATCATCCTTCGAAAAATCCTTCAGAAATTGTGAAGCATACAGAAAGCAGACAGAGAATAATGAGCCTCAGATTTTTTCTTTTTTTTTTTTTTTTTTAAAGAAAGGACGTAAGCAGGGTTTCCAAATGAAATAAAAGAAATATTCATGGTAAAAGTGAACCTTATTTTTTACTTGCAATCCATTTTTTTATGTGACACTATTTCATCATATGCATCAATTACAGATTGTTCCTTACCCAGTTAATTCAAATTTCAGGTGCAAAACTCTACACACTAGACATCACAGGGTCATTCAGTCGTGATTTGGAGGCATAAAGCTTCTCCATGCAATTACAGCTATCCATTTTGTCTGGACCTCCCTCCCCCCATAGTTAGCAGATGTGGATTTCGCATTTGAAGGCATGATGAGACCTTTCCACCCATAAAAACCCATCAAAACTTCTGAGCGAGAGGAAGGTACCAAATGACAGGCCGCCTGATCAAGCAAAGTAAAGGCTAACGGCAAAGGGAATACAATTGCCTGAACATAGAAATGCTTAGAGCCAAAGATGCATCTTAAAATGGTAATGGACTAACTTCATTTTCCAAGCTGAAGCTACATGGAACAATACTGTGCCTGCTCTCGCTCCCACTGACTGTTGTACCTGTGGGCATTTAGAATAAAGCCCGTCACGATGAATATTGAAAGGCACATTGATCTCGAGGTATATGAGGTACCAGTGAGATATGGCAAAGGGCACCTTTCTTATCCCTCTTAAATTTTGCATAAGTCAGACTGATTTAAGCTTTAGCTGAATAAAATCCTCCAGTTTTAGCAGGCTTGACAAGAATTTATTGTGTTCCAGTAAGAAAATAACACAGAAACATAATACTCCAATCATATTTTTAAAGGTAGCTTCACAGTATAAAATTATGGCGCTTGCACAGTAGAATTATAGTTACTTTCAGATTCAGTGTCCTTGGTTTCCTAAATAACAATAATATATCACGTAAGTGGGAAATGAATCATCTACATATGTAAAACTTCTCACTGTCCCCTAGCTGGGGTTAGAGCAGAGCCGTCACAAGCAGGAGGAGGACAGGAGATGGCTGCCGCATTAGTGTTCCACTGGCTCATAGTGGGAGGAGGCGAAAGGCGCCGTGCAAGCGTTTTTTCGTGACGACGCTATGAAGACCATGAGGAAGGTGATCCAGTAGTAGTGACAGGCAGAGAAGCCATGTAAATGCATTTTCACTGGGGCTTCTTGGAGCACAAGAAATCGAGTGAAGAGCATTAAGGGGAAGACAGACTTGGCCAGGGAGTTTTATCACTCCTTTGACTTTGTTGCTGTTGTCACTGAAATTTTCTGCTCCTTTTGGGAGGAGGAAGAGTATCTGAATAATTCTCTGTTTCCAGGCTGGATGAAAGCTCAGCCAGGATTACGTAAAAATAAAACCACTCGTTCCAGCATCTATTTACCATCTGAAACAAAAGAGAAACTACTTCATCAAATCTGCTGGAATGTTCTGGCTACACAAGTGGTAGCAAACTAAACCTGTCCAGAGCCATCCTTTGGCAGTGGGGCTGGCAGACCTGCCTATTCAGCTCTCTCTACCTCCAGGTGTTGCTCCATGCAACATGCACAGTGGCTGCCGTGTGCCACTCCTAACTCATTTTTTCCACACCTGCCACTGCAGGAAGGAAAATGGGCCGTAACCCCTACGTCAGGGTTCTTTTTCTGACAATGTTTTTACCTGTTTTATTCTTTCTTCAAATGTCCCAAACTTTCTACAGAGCTTCATTCCTCCTGGCAGGAGCTTTGTTTTCCTGGCAGCAAGACCTTCCTAACCCTCAGGCTGTATTTTTAAGTTTCGATTTGCATAAATTTGCATAAACCCACCAATACAAGGCCTCCCATCTGCTTGCACTATTATCGCTGAGTGGTAGGAACAACACAAATGTCCAAAACAGAGCTGCCAAACCTGCCTGAGACGTTCTCCTCTCTCACGCAGGGGCCGCTGCGGTGCAGCAACTTGAAACCAAACTTCCAGGCGTGAACACCACCCACCGCGGTGAAAAACACCCCCTTCCAGGTTATCCAAGGGTTCCAACTGGCAAATGCCATTCCTAGAGGAGCACAGAGGCAGTGGGAACGTCACTGGCGAGGAGAAGCCAGGCAGTACAGGTCCTCACAGACTGCCCTGGTACTCCGGGTTGTGCCGGCAGGGAATCTTCTGCTGTCGGAGAGGCACGACTGTGCCAAATACCTGATCGGCAAGGCAGCCACCACCTCTGGGCCCCTGGAGAGGGCTGTCTTCCTGGTGCCCATCTCCAAGTCAGGACTACGGGATGGAAATAAGGAAGGGAGTGCATAAAACCAGAGATGTCCACTGCAGAGTGGAAGGGGAACCAGCCTTGATAAGGTGGAAAAAAAATCCTTTTCTCTCCACGCCTACATCTTGAATAACCAAGATGAGCTATCCAAGACGATAGTGAAGCAGTCTTGGCCTTTTGTGAGAGATGAATCAACGCAGGCCCGTGTATGGTGCCTCAGAAATTGCTCCAACAGGATATGCTTCACAGTATTATTCACAGGTTTTGAGGTGCAGAACTAAGCCCTAACAGTTTTCTGAATCACTTGAGATTTGCGCCTTATTAATGCTAATTTAAATCTTCTTGAGGGAGTTGGTAGCAAATCTGTCACAGGCAGAAAGCCTCCATTTTTATTTTTATTTTTATTATTTTTATTTTTTTAAGGAAAGAAAGATTATACTTGGAAGCAAGTTTCAGTCATTTTCATTTGATTTTTACGTCAATCACTGAGGTACTGCTCCATGACTTAAATTAACCTTGTTGATACAGTTATATAGAAACTCACACTCTCCAGTGGCCTTTAATTCCTAGTCTTTCCTCAAACACCTGTTTTTGAACACAGAGCCAAAGCATATATATGACTTATAATGGCACAAATGTATTACTAGGAACTTCAAATATCCTGCCCAATGGACACTTATTGTCTCATTAAATAACTCGTGAAAAGGAGCTTGAATTATCCACATTAAATGATAGCTAGGAGACCTGCATAATTATAAGTTTATCCAGATATATATTTCCAGATATAATTTCTTGACTGAGCCCTGGGCTAAGGACAGCTCAGTAGGGGGCTAATTATAGTGGTGCTAGTAGTATGAAAAATAGTTGCTTTCCCTTACGGGAAAGTTTCTGTAGACTACTAGGTCAAGATAATGAAGCACTGTTTGGCAGTCTGGAAAACTGCAACTAACAGTTGCTTTTCTTAGGAGTTGATGTAGATGATTTTGATGAAATTTGTGAAATTCTGTGAAATACTTGCCATTGCTTTCAGAGAGCAATTCCAGTGAGTAGGACAAATAGGCTACTGTACATTGTTTAAGATACTACATTACAAATGTCAGCATGCATGAGAAGAACATATCACCTGGGTGAAGGAACCATTGCTTCTAAAAGGAATTCAATATATAACATCCACTAATATCAAGCCTCTATTCAGTGTAATGGAGGACAACAAAGAGCCTGCAATATGCCTGCAAGGAACATTCACTTAGCACTCCAAGAGTAGGTGCTATAACTGATCTTGCCATTCATGCATCATAATACCCAGTTCGTCCCTTACATTTTTGGGTTTACACAGTGAGCTGTAACTCTGTAGGTACAGAGGAAAGCAGAACTTGTTTTGTAGTTGTACAAAAACTGACATTAATTTTACTTCTGTGCATATATTGTAAGAAGAGAGCAGAATAACAGAGTTAGTTAGAATCTCTGGATCTAGGATAATAAGCATGTTGGAGAAAACTGAATTATATGGATTACAGAATATTAGGACAATCATGCTTTTGGCTTAGGCCTTAACTGCTATGTAGCTATTAGTGTGTTGCATACCAAGGTCGGGGAAGATTTTATCTTACTTCTTTTTCTGGAGTGAAGACATATATTTATGTGGTCTCAGAGGAGGAAGAGGCAAGCAGATCTGTATTTGAATTCTTCAGTATTGATTAAAGTCTCTGAGGCTGGGTTCTGAAATTATTTTGCATGTTTTTTGTTGCCACTGCATCTAGTCTGTTTTAGTTTTAGTTTAGAGAATAGCTCTCAGTGCTATAGCTCTCAGCTAATACAGTGCTCTCAGTGAAGCATTTGTTTCCTGTTAAACACTGCCAAAAGTTGAAGTACAGAGTGTAAAGTTAATGAAAAAAATACTGGTATGTGGCTTTCTAACGTCAGCTGCAGTTCATTGTAGTTCAACAACTATGGTGTCTACATGGTGGATGAATGAATGTGCATGGTTTGTAATGGGATTAGGTCATATGGATCTTTCTAACATCTTTTATGTCAAAGCTCTACCCTTACCACTAAGAAATTTAAGAAGTCAGTCAAAAATTGTGGGAAAACAGCATGATCTTCCCAATATGCAAAAAGTATTGGGAAATTTCTTTCTTACTAGTGGTTTGGTTCTGATAGAATCATCCATATTTTTCTTAGTATTTTATTACATCTTTTGTCATTAAGAACTATTTCTTAGAACAAGTTCTCTGACATAACCTTTCTAATTGTTTTAGATGGTTGGAGAAGTTTTGACTTTCTTTTGTCTAACGAAATGTTGCAAAATTGGACCTTTGAGATGTATGTGTTTCTCTCTTTTACTTCTTATTGGAGGATGTAAAGAGAAAAAGGCGATAAAATACAAGGCCATTCACAGATTGGAATGAAGGGCTGCTTTTCATATGCAATATGTAACCTGAAGTGAATATGAGGAGAAAAAAATGCATGAAAAATGGAAAACCACAGAAGTACGGTGCACAATATTTGATTATAATTCCAGAATTCCTGTTTTACCTTAGGAATGCTATAAATGGTCATTTTTGCTTCTGTTTTATAATTAATAATACATTTGCAGTCCTTACTAGGATTACAGGCAAAAGCCTCTGAAAAAACTTACTTGTCTAAGTATGCATACATAAGCACATATTTTCTACTATGATGGATACGTTGATGGATACATGGACAATGAAGCAACTTAAATTAGAGATGAGGATAAAATAAAGGGTTTGTCTTTGTTTTAGTGTTGTTGAAAGTCTTCCTAAGACTTCACCACACAGCTCTGAGAATTTCTTTTCTGCAAATTTTAGACCATACATAATTTTGAAGAATTGATATGGCTCCCTCATCACTGGATTTAAAAGCAGTAAGACCAGTGGTGACTTAGCATTTGACAGTCTAGTTTAAAGAAATTTGAAGGTAACAAGCGTATGTTTTTCTCCTTGGTGCCCAGGCATAACTGTAATGAGCTTTGGAGATACTGAGTTTTGAAGCAAACCCATTTCCTTTCAAAAGTGTGAAAAACAAACTGATGTGCAGGTCTCTACAGTATATGCAAGGTATGAGTAACCCTGTCAGATTTACTCTTTCAGCATTCAGCAGACTACTTAAGGAAAGAGATATTAATTCATTTTTAATGTTAGGAAAATACAGTCATTAAAAAGCAGATAACATAAAATGCCAGAAATGCTTTTAACATTACACGAAGTGCACTACTTGCCTAAATAGCTTGCTACTTTTGGAAATCTAGATATGCTGAGGTATTAAATATTAAAATAGAGGTTGCTTTTTAAAATGCAGTGTTTCTTATCAGAAAAACAGTTTGAACAAGCAGTGCTGTTGTATAATGCATGATGTTGCTAATAAGAGAGTCTTGGAAAATCATTTTTCACGCTGTAAGAGTGACTAGTGTTGAATAAGAAAGATTCTTTCTCTGTTCATGTTCTCTTAACATATATATAACAGTGCTGTCAAGCTGCATGTGATTATAAATTTGCAATACATTCTGAGTCACATGAGGTCCATTCTGGGCTTTTATCCCATTTTTGTATATTTACTGGTTATCAGCTCTGTTAGCAGGCTATACATAACCTTGATTGGAAAGTCATTCTCAAAGAGAAGTTATCAGTGCTTCAGTGTTGGTTTAGATGAATGTATTGGAAGGGTTCTGCGGTTCTATGTCTAGTGTTATTTAAAATTCATGGTATTGGTTTGAATGAGACAATAGGAACAATGCTTATTCAGTTTTCCAATGACACTAACCTGTTCACAGTTGAACCTGCAGCATTAAAGGAAAAGATTCTGATATGTTGGAGAAACCATTGGGAAGAAAATAGGGTGAATTTAAATGAAAAAAAAATTATCTGGGAGAAATAGCAGTTTAAGTACAGGCTAGGGAACAGTTGATTATGTAACATTTTAAAGAAGAAGGTTTCCATGGCCACAAGGCATTACAAACTGAGCAGAAGTAAAAAATGGCATGATATTGCCAAAAACCCCTGAAGTATAGAGTGGGATGGATGGGCAGGAGCATTTTCGGAAAGATATATAAATATACTCTGTGCTGTGATGCAGGGGCATTTTGTCCAGGTTTGGACACAACTGAGAAAGAGCAATTGCAGATAGTCCAGCCAGAATAATAAGAATTACGAGGCAATATAACCTCTGAGAAAAGGTGGAGGAAACTGAAGTTTTTCAGTTAAGAAAAAGTCTTGAAACATGAAAAAAGGAACTATTTAAAAAAAAATAATTATAAGTTCTCCAGATTTGTGGGGAAAAAAAAAAAAAGAAATAGGTATTTGACATCATAAACTTTCTAACAGTAAGACCATTGAAGCACTGGAATGAGAATTCAAGAGCAAATTAGACAAAAGTCTTTCAACGATGGCAGAGACATTGAGAAGTGGGAGACAGACGAGAGCTGTGTATTCGGTTTTGAGAGAGATTTCCTTGGCTCAAAGAGCAATTCTTGTCCACCCTGGAGACCATACTTCATTCTGCAGAAGACAGTAAACCATGGTCTCACTTCAGGATGGACTTGAGATTGATAGAGCGCCCAAAACTTTGACCTTATAAATCAGTGATATTCAAACTTTGCTATGATTTTTTCATGGTAGAAGTTATGTGTTGGTAAGAACTAAGTAGTGTAGCTGTGGGGGCTTTGGGGGTGTGACTTTGAATTTGTATTCAAATGGACAGACTATCACACTTTTTATCTATGCCAGTATTTCTTTTAAGCAAATTCCCAAGGCATTGGAAAATTTTCAGACCAAATAATTAGGGATGTGAAGCAGATGGGAATAACGCGTTTGTTACTGTGTGCTTAAGACTATATGCGAAAGTCTATTTTTTTGTTGGTTTGGTTTGGTTTGTCTTGGTGATTGCATGCAACGATATGGTTTAAGAGCAAGTACAAGAACATTTTCACTCAACGTTAAATAATAAATGATCACTATTATGGGAAAGCGAGGGACTTCAAATAAGGCCATATGATAACATGGAGCTAAGCGACTTGAGAGCAAGGGACATCAGACCGGAAGGCCCTGGATTCAGTTTTTGCCCTTTACTTGCCACTGACTTTGAGCAAATCTGACTTTGTCTCTTCCTTCCTTTCCCCTTGGCCCCACTTGCCTTATGTAAGCTAATTCTTTGGAAAGGAGTGCAATGCGTGCCTCTCACTGTGTTTAACAACAGGGACACCCTTGTTCCATTGGGTACTTTAGGGAACTATTATTATTTAATAACAACAACACTGTAAGATAGAAAAGGAAAGGTTGTAAGTAAGGTTCGCATGCACAGCACACATCTAGTCTGGTTCGACACATGAGGCCTTGCAGTGAGAGATTAGTACTATTCAGCCAGAATCTGCTTTGCTGCTTATTCTCTTTAAAATATTAATATTCATCACTTACTGTGTTATTCACAGCAACAACAATAAAAGGAACTGAGTAAAAAATTTTCATAATAGTCACTGTAGTAGTCTGCATGTATTCCTTGCATAATCCCAATCCTGTTGTCTTTCATCTCTTCTAGTATTATAAAACTCTTTTTCACTAAGTACTTTAATTAAGAGATATACTTAATGCTATAAATATTAATGTTGGACATTGTGTGTGATAGCTTGAAAAAGGTAGCCATATTATCCCCAGACCATTTTATGCATACAGGTTTAGATTTACATCTTGCGTGCATTTTTGTTCTGAGTCAGAAATGTTGATGTGGTAATTTTATATCCCGTTGATTTTAAAGTCTGCAGTTTAGAATAAATGTAAACTTTCCAGTAATCCATTATTTGCAAGCACTGTAAGTGAAATTTTTGGCTGCCCATGAAAGGGATTAGGTCCCCTGAGGCAATTTTGGGTAACAGAGTTACCTCAGTGTCAGGTAGAATAGCTTTTCTGAATTATTTCAGTAGACTAATGCCTCCAGCTTAATCAGTTTTGCTGATTTAAGTGGTCCACTCTGGAGCCTATTGTGAGTCACAGCCAGGATTTTCAGATTCGACAACACTTACAGCTTTATGGGAATCAAAAATATTCTGGATTCTGGTGCATTCTTGACCAGTAGCTTAACTGGAGAACATTAGAATGAACCATTCAAGAAGAAAAATAAAGCTTATAAGACTGTATTAACCTTCTAAGAAAAAAGGTCTAATTGGATCTGAACTACAGTAAAAAAAGTAAATAAACCTCTTAGCTTTTATAGCATGTAGCATTGGGGGGACTGGGGGTGGGGGAGGAGAACTCCAGAAGAATAAATTATAATTTCATACTTGATTGTAAATTATTCAGTCTGTTTTCATTTATTTCGATCCAAAAATTAGTAATAATGATACATGGGATGATGATGAATGGAAAGCCTGAGATCTTTACTGACACTTGATTGAATATTTACTACTGCTAATACATCAGCACCTGGAGATCTAAAATCCTATCTAGGCCTAGTTTCTGTTGCAACCTTCAGTCTGCTCATGATTTCTCATGAAGAAGATAGGGGCTGATCTGCAAGTCAGCCGTAGACTAACTTTTTTGAATTCAGTGAAAAAAACAATGACTGAGGAAAGCTAGATTTGGCCACACTGAGATACTGAGGAGTAGTGTGTTCTCTAAATAGGCCCATTGACACTGCATTCAATAGGACTATATCAAGGTGGTAATGAAGCAATGTGGCTTGCAGATCGTACTCAGACTAAAGACTTCAAAAACTGGCAGATTTCTTAGGAGGAAATATATTTTTATAACATTTCGATACTGCTTTTAAGATTTGGATGCTATGATATGAGGTTTTTGTAGAACAGGCCCACAAAATGTTTTAGCCATTTATAATTTAAATTATTCTCAAACATTTCAATACATTTTTCTTTTTCAGAAAGATTTCTCAGTTACATTTCTCAAGATTAATCTTTACTTTCTGTGATAGCCATGCACTATAGACTGTTTCAACTTGGTACTTTCACATCAAGTGTCAGTTGTTTGAACAGTCTTTTGTATCTTGCAGTCACCATGGATAGCTTTAGACCATAATTTAAGTAACTGAAACGTCAGTGTCCAAGCTTGAACTCCCAGCTTCCCTTTACAGTTAAGGAAGAGATATTTCTCTTCATGATACATCTCATCATGAAATAGGTATCTACATGGGTCAAACAAATTTCCTTCTAGTGAAGTCTATTTTTCTTTATCATTGTACGTATCCTAATACTCAAATTTAGACATTTAATTTTTAGATGTCTGAAATTAGAGGAGATAAATCTTATCCCATTAGACAATCAGTACTGCACATAGAAAAATATTTATTTAACAGAGAAGTGTCACCTGGAATTTCAAATGTTGTTCTTGGTAAATTTCATAACTCATTGGTTGAATTTCCAATGAAATCTGTTTATATTTGTCACATACCTTGTACTGAGAGCAGCCTGCAGTATTCAACAGCTGAGAAACATTTTGATTTTCTGCTTTGAAGTATCTGAAGTTACTTATTCCCAAGATGATATTGTATGCCTGTGTTGGTGAAAATTATACAGATATTTTTCACGGCCAATTTCCGAAGGTGAGAAAGTAATACTTCTGTTTCGTATCAACAAAAGAAGTAGGATTTGATTTTGTACTGTCTTTCAATTGGTAATCATTTACATGTGCATCAAGAACAAAACTTTAGCAAGTCAAAATAGTTGGCTTTATGTAATTCAGATCTGTAAAATCTCACGTGCCGAACATGAGATTCCTGTCCTTCTCCTCTTTTGATTCCTGTCTCATGCTTCTTTACCGCTGCACTTGTATATTTGCCATACAGTGCCACGGTCTCTCTCCTACTCCATGAATCCCTGCGCAAGAAGTGCTGCACCGCCTGGTCTGGCATCTGCTGACCAGCTGCATATGCGATACGAAGTCAATAAATAAATAAAATATCAATAGTGCTGTACTGCTGCCAGGGCATTTCTTGTAGCCTGGTCTTGCTTCAAAGAACCCATAAGAAGGCATTTTCCCTTTTTGCAGTCCTGTGTGCAGTCATGTAGCAGTCATGATAACAAATAGAACATGTAATCAGAAGTTTTCTATGATATTAGAAGAAAGCTAAGAAACATGTACATTTGTCTTTACTGCAGAGGTGAAAACGGCAGCTAAAGGTATAAGACTCTTGTGACTCATATCCAACCGATTTTCTGAGGTTTTATGGCAATACAGATATAAAGCAAATCTGAAACAAAATTCTTTGATTCTGTAGGAAATAGCACATTCAATATATTTTGTCACATGTAAGTAGCAGTACGTGGCTAAAAGAGGCAATGTGATGTATGACAACATAACAAAAAGAATTTGGTAAAGGAAAGAGAAATTATTGCCCCTTAATCCAAAGCGAAACTATTGTGTAATCTCCCAAGACCCAAAAGTAAAACTGTAACAAAAACAAATCAGTGAAGCCACTGCTTGTCCCTTTCAGGGCGTGAAAACTACCCACAAGAAGCGTTTCTTTTCCTGTACGCATGAAAAAGAAATAAATGAGACATTCAAATAATGGAAGAATCTGCATATTCATCACTTATACGGAAATGAAATTTGCTATGCGGACATGATAAGAGTTGCATTTCAGTAACATTGATAAGTGAATGTCAAAGCATACATTTTTAGGAGACAATCTGGTTACTTTGGCAACTCAACCATTATTAGTCACTTCTGATAAGGCATCCTTCTTTCATTACCACCTGTGGCCTTTGTCGCTCTGTTTCCTAGTAACATCAAATTGTTTTGATAAAAAGTAATTAACATATTCCATTGTAACAAGACTATACATAAATTTGATTGCTCTTTATTGTTTCTTCTCGAGGCAGCATAACAAAATTGAAAAGTTAGCTTTGCTTCCTTTTCTTTTCTTTATTCCTAACCAAGTCTGAGAGAATTACGCTGAATTACTGAAGCATCTATATATCCAAGCCCATTAAAATAATACAATTAGGTTTAAAAATGCCAGTTAGGATTGCTGCTTTAGATCAGGGGATATTTGATTAACAAGGGGAAAAAATAGCCTTGAGTTATAATAAAATAGAAAATGATTATTATGAGAGCTTTGAGAAAATTGCAACAATTCAGAGATACAGAAAATAGTTAAAACCCCTTTCAAAATATAATTGTGAATGATTTCTGTTGTGAATTACCTTGATTTATTTAACCATGTTTTAAAGTCCTGATAGTCCTAAGTCAGGAAAAACACTAACTTTTAAAAAGTTTTGTACAAGAAATGTTAGGTTTTATTCAGATGATTACTCATGTTAACATACAGAAAAAAATACACATTCATATGTATGTATGTATGTGCTAGGGACTCTATTTTTCAGGATGTAAGTTTCTTTTCTTGCTGATGCACTTAATACGGCAAACAAGTCAAGGCAGGGAAACTATACCACTGGTGGCAGCAGCAATTCCCTGAATTAAATTATTGATTACTTCAATATATTGCAGAATTGCAGAATGCTTGAGGTTGGAAGGAGTCTCTGAAGACCATCTAATCCAACCCCTCTGCTCAAAGAAGAGTCAACTACAGCAAGTTGCCAAGGATGGAGCCCAGCTGGGTTTTGAATAACTCCAAGGCTGGAGTCTCCACAACCTCTCTGGGCAACCTCTGCCAGTGTCCAATTACCCCTACAGTAAAAAAGTTTTTTCTTGTGTTTAAATAGAATTTCCTGTGTATCAGTTTGCTCCCATTGTCTCTTGTCCTGTCACTGGACACCACTGAAAAGCGTCCGGCTCAGTCTTCTTTATTCCCATCAGGTACACACTGAGAAGATCACCCTGAGCTTTCTCTTCTCCCATTGAACAGTCCTGGCTCTCTCAGCCTCTACTCATATGAGAGGTGCTCCAGTCCCTTAATCATCTTTGTGGCCCTTTGCTGGACTCCCTCTGGTATTTCCATGTCTCTCTTGTACTGGAGATCCCAGAGCTGTACACAGTACTCCAGGTGTGGCCTCACCAGTGCTGAGCAGAGGGAAAGGATCACCTCCCTCAACCTGCTGGCAACACTCCTCCTAATGTAGCCCAGGAAGCTGTTGTGGGTTTTTTTTTGCTGCAGTGGCACATTGCTGATTCATATTCAACTTCTTGTCTACCAGGTCCTTGTCTGCAAAGCTCCTTTCTGGCCAGTCAGCCCCCAGTCTGTACTGGTGCATGGGATTATTCCTCCCCAGATGCAGGACTTCCCATTTCCCTTTGCTGAACTTCATGAGAGTCCTTTTAGTCCATTTCTCCATCCTGTTGAGGTCCCCCTGGATGGCAGGACAACCCTCTGGTGTATCAGCCACTCCTCTTTGTTTTGTATAATCTGCAAATTTGCTGAGGGTGCACTCTGTCCCATCATCCAGGTCACGTCCTTACTGAAGTCAAGATAAAATACATCCACTGTTCTTCCTTCATCCATCAAGCTAGTCATTTCACTGTGGAAAGCTATTGGTTTGGTCAAGCACTATTTCGCCTCCATAAATCCACGCTGACTACACCCAATCACCTCCTTGTCCTTCATATGTTTAGAAATGGCTTTCAGGATTATTTGCTTTATCACCTTCCCAGGCATTGAGGTGAGGCTGACTGGCCTGTAGTTCCCAGGGTCCTCCTTCTTCCCCTCCCTGAAGATAGAAGTGACATTTGCTTTCTTCCAGGCCTCAGAAACCTCCCTGGCTTGCCATGACCTTTCAAAGATATTCAAGAGTGGTGTTGCAATGGTATCAGCCAGCTCCCTCAGCACCCATGGGTGCATCCCATCCAGGTCTAGGTTGTGTATGTCCATTTAGTTTACATGTTCCCTAACCTGATCCTCCCCCACTGAGGTTAAGTCTTCCTTGTTCCAGGCTATCTTGCACGTCTCAGGACAGGGATTGCTGAAAGCTGGTCTTGCCAGTAAAGATCAAGGCAAGGAAGGTGTTGAGCACCTCAGCCTTTTCCATGTCCTGTGTCACCACGTCCCCATTCCCATTCAGCGGTGGGCCCACACTTTCCCTAGTTTTCCATTTTCTGTCGATATACCTGTAGAAGTTCTTCTTGTTGCCTTTCCTGCCATCGCCAGATTCAGCTTCAGGTGGGCTTTGGCTTTCCCAGCCAAACATGCCTTAATTTTAGACCAGTTAAAATTTTTAGGGGAAAAAATTTATGCAAAATAAGTTCGTGTACATGTGGGTGTGTATTTATGTATGTGTATTAGTGTGTATATACATATGTGCCTGTATATATTTAATATGACTGAATAAACATAAATACATTACGTCGGTAAATTCTATTGACCATTCAAACAGACTGAAAAGAAATGTGATCCTATTCCATATATGTCACAGATTTCAGGGGCCTGAAAGAAAATAAACCCTAAAAATTAGTGCAGATAGCAGAACTGAGCATTTGACTGCCTGCCAGATTGCTGGCGTAGCAAGACGTAACCATTCCTTGTCCTTGAAATGTGAGCTCCCTGCTCTTGAAAAATAGGCGTCATGGAGGGAGTTACTCGTTTAGACTAATGTTGGTGGAAACTTAGTGGCTTAGGAGCCTATTCTATAAAATGTTTTCCAAGTACAGGAGCAGATGCAGATAGCAACAGAAAGTTTAAGTATCTACCAATACCATATATATCCCGAAAGTTTGTATGCAAGTAAAAGTCATGGAATTAATTTTAAATTTAAATAGGTGTAATTCAATTTGTAATGTGGAAGCAGCAACTCAACAACTGATTAGTCAACACCTTACAACATTACATACTATGCTCATGAAATACACAAAACAGAAAATTTGTGTCCATATATGAATGTGAGTTTGCACTCTGGAGTGATGTGTATTAGAGTGTTGGCGGTATCAATCCCATTGATTACAATCTAATAGCACCAGTAAACAGCAATTTACAGAGGGATGAGAGGAATACTTTTTCAATAGCTATAATTGAAGGCAGAGAAATTAGAGAATATTTTTTCATATTGCAATTCAGACAGATATATTAATTTTTTTACGTTTGTGGGGGTTTTTGTTTTGTGAGAAGTGAGAAATTCTGAATACGTTCATTCACAAAGCACTCTATTAAAACATTCCCAAAATATTTACCATTTTATGATGTCGCATAAAGCTTTCCGTTAGCAGTCATTCATATTTGTTTTTCTTTTTTTTCTGTAGATCTATATAGTTGCTAGAAAGTCCTGCACATTGTGATCATGGCATTTTCTGATTGACTCTCCTTTTTTACTAACACTCAGTGTTTTTATTTAAGCGTCCAGAAATGTGTCAGTAAGTCCCTACTGAGAATCAGCACCTGCTGAATATTGATACTGATTGCCCTAGCATTTTTTGGTATGCAATCTAGTTCTCAAAGATTGCAAAAGATTAGAAACCAACCTGGGGGACTCCTGTGGATATTCTATGTGAGCTTTAGTCCTCTGTGCAGTTCTCTGTAAGACAATGGCACAGGGTAAATTAAGAGTTGTTACAGAAATTGTCATTTGAGTAGTATTCGTTGTTAAGTACCATTTATTGTTTCACTTCCATGATGAAATAGTTTTCAGAAGCCTGATCATTAATTTCTGTGACTTTGTACTATTTTTTCTGATTAGCTTTGCAAACAAAATCCTCCATATTCTTTGGAAGGAATGGAAGGAAACGGCTCGTTTTATGTTATAACATAGGAATGAGATGATTGCTTGCCATTATCAGCTTTTTTTCATATTGTTAATAACTGGGAATATATTACAATCATATTTGTAATATTTATTCAGTTTTTTAGTAACAAAACCAAAAACATTTTCTCTAACTAGATATTTCTCATATTGGACTGTTGCTGCAACTGAACTGGAAAGAAGCTTAATGTAAATTGTGTACAAAAGTATTTGCAGAAAAAGAAACACTGCAATTTTAGTTTTTTCACAAACTATTCCCTTCACTCATAAAATGTAATGTAAAATTCTAGGCAAAATTTGTTCAAACCAGAAATACTAAAATATCAAATAAGTGTCAATTTTTTCAGAGCGCAAAGAAAAATCTGTTACAAATTTTCTGTTGCTCAGTCTTGACTGTTACCTTTGAGGAGAGTATGAAGTCTTCCTGACTAGAGAAAAGGACAAAATTCATCAAATAAATTATTCATTAAAAATGATTGCCCATCTATAGTGACATCATGGAGAGTAATGGTCTCTTTTTACATTATACTGTTCAGGCCAAACTTAATCCACAAGTGCATTAATATTTGAATTTGATATTCTGAACTAATTGAGTCAGCATTAGGAAGTTTAATGGAAACAACAATTTAAGACCTTGATCTTGCTATCTTGATCTTAGAAATAGGCTCTTGCACTCCTCATACCAGATTCTCCCCAGTCTAAGTCACTACAGGGAAGATTGGTGAAAATTCAGAGTAATGTTGAAGCTGTGATAAACATGGGAACAACTTCCACACAGCAACTGAATCCAAAATTATTATGTCATTTTGCACAGTAAAAATCCTTGGTTCAAGTATCAGTGAGATCAGCAGAGGTCCTTACTGTTTGTCACAGTATTGAATTTGTGCCTGGAGCTGTTGCGAATGATTCAAACACACACTAGCATATGTTCAAAGAGACATTTTTTCTCAGCTTAGCTAGAAGTGAGCACTATGATTCATCTCATCTAATTTCTAAGCTATTTAAATTAGTCATTTTGTCTAATTTGTCAGCTAGGATGTATTTGTAGGTAGGAGAGACAGTCAAGAATTTCTAGAAGGCAGCTAAATTATCTCCGTTAACTACAGAGAAATGACAGTGGTGAATGCACATACGTATACATCTGGTAGAAGAGAAACAAGAGATGCGATCACATGTGCCGTGGAAGACTGGCACCATTTCTTTCAGTAATGTCATGATCATACTCATTTTACCCGGTGTAGACTTCTCTGTCAGATGAATCCCCGCCCCTAATGTCACTTATTATCTCCTCAGACTTTAAAAGTGCCATAGCTTAGGTGTAAACGTGGCTAGCCCAAATGTAGACACCTACTATGTAGAGAGATATATAGTTGGAGTAAATAAATCCTACCTTCTTTGTCTCTGAAGTTAAATTATATTTACAAGAAGGGCCACTGATTACGTTATGGTAGAGCGAGTCAGAAGTTTGGTACCGAGTTCCTTGACTGCCTGGTAGAAGGCACTTGATGCGAAATCTCTGTGACTGTCAGCAGCTGGTTTTTCAGTCTCTGTAATTGGCAAGGGACATTTTACTGTGACTTTGACTTTAAAAAGATATCTGTGATTATATTCTAAAGAAATACTTGTTACTTTGGGGCCAAAAAAAGCCAAAAACTGAATAAATTTTAGCTTAATTCCTGATCCTTTTGCAGGTCTTTCAGTTTTGAATAGTGTAGGAAATGAATTTACTCACTATCTGCTAAAATACTGCAGCTATGTGGAATGAAAAAAGAACTATAAACTTATACGTGAATTTGTATATATATTTCTATCAGAATCTTGATCTGGAAATCACATATCCAGAGCCAAATTCTAAATACAAATTATATATACTATAACTGTACTCCCATATGAGAAGTGTTGAAATTAAAGGGCTGTAGGCATAATGCAATTTTAGGGATGTAATTGTGGTTCAGGACTTATAATTGGAAGCAAAAATAAAACAAACTTGTCAAGCTCAAGCCAACCAATCTCAGTATTCAAAAGATGCTTCACGAGGAATTCCATCCATTTAGACTGAGAGCTGTTTGAAAAATCTCCAACAAATGCAGTTTCGTGGCAATAAATTCAGGTATGCTTTTAATCCAGAAGATAAGTTATTTCGATAAAAGTAGTAACTGCAGTGCATCCCTTTCCAAGGTGTGAAGGGATGGGGACAGAACTGAATATTTATGTATGTGAGGGGGAGTGTTACTAATACTCCGTAATTTAATTTTGTTCTCTGTAACCTGAAACCTGATTTTGGAGTTATGTCAGTGTTAATAATTCCTATGTTTATCCATTTGAAAATTATAATTTCTACACATTTCTACAGAGAGCTGATTAACTTACCTTGTATTTTTGTAAGTCTTATTTCTTTAAAGGGAGTTCATTCAAATGGCACTGTGTGTTCAAGTGGAGATTTGATTTAAATGCTACATCTACTAACAATATTTGGGTTTTCAGCACTAAAAATGTGTTATCAGAAAGAATATTTATGCTTTAAAATTATTTTTTCTCTGTAACTAGAGTATTTTTCACTTTTGTTTGGAGCTTGTTAAAGTGAAAGTATTTCAGAGACAATATTTCCACAAAAAGAGCTGAAGACAGTGATGATATCAACATCACGAGTTGCAGTATAATTAATGCAGCAATATCACCTTGAGATATGGAAGCTGGATTCAGGGGACAGCAGGATATTAGGAAACGTGAGCTATGAAAATAAGCAGTTGCTTAGAAAGAATGAGGACTATGGTAGGAAAACGGATACTCAGCCTCATCCTCCTGTGTGCCTGGGAGTTGATGTAGTGGAACAGAGTACTCTGCTGGGATCAAGGAGAGATGGCATGGCCATCATCAGTAAGATGAGATGCAGCTGACTCAAGAAATTCCCTTTGCAAATAAATAGGAATATAATTTTGGATTATTAGAATAATTTTAGAATAATTAGATAATTTTAGAATAGGAAAATAATTTTGCTAATAGTATGGTACTGCAAGAGCACAACACTCCTGTCTCATCTGTGGGTATGGTCAAACTCTTTGATGGGCAGTAAGTTCGTTTAGCTCTACTGACTGATAATCATAGAATCATAGAACCATAGAATCATTAAGGTTGGAAAAGACCTCTAAGATCATCGAGTCCAACCGTCGACCCAACACCACTATGTCCACTAAACCACGTCCCTAAGCGCCTCATCTACATGTCTTTTAAATACTTCCAGGGATGGTGACTCAACCACTTCCCTGGGCAGACTGTTCCAATGCTTGACAACCCTTTCGGTAAAGAAATTTTTCCTCATGTCCAATCTAAACCTCCCCTGGCGCAACTTGAGGCCATTTCCTCTCGTCCTATCGCTAGTTACTTGGGAGAAGAGACCGACACCCACCTCGCTACAACCTCCTTTCAGGTAGTTGTAGAGAGCAATGAGGTCTCCCCTCAGCCTCCTTTTCTCCAGGCTAAACAACCCCAGTTCCCTCAGCCGCTCCTCACAGGACTTGTTCTCCAGACCCCTCACCAGCCTCGTTGCCCTTCTCTGCACACGCTCCAGCACCTCAACGTCCTTCTTGTAGTGAGGGGCCCAAAACTGAACACAGTATTTGAGGTGCGGCCTCACCAGTGCCGAGTACAGGGGCACGATCACTTCCCTGCTCCTGCTGGCCACACTATTTCTGATACAGGCCAGGATGCCATCGGCCTTCTTGGCTGCCTGGGCACACTGCCGGCTCATGTTCAGCCGGCTGTCAACCAGCACCCCCAGGTCCTTTTCCGACAGGCAGCTTTCCAGCCACCCTTCCCCAAGCCTGTAGCGCTGCATGGGGTTGTTGTGGCCGAAGTGCAGGACCCGGCACTTGGCCTTGTTGAATCAGAGAAGTAAAAGGTGAATAAGCTTTATGTTTAGAATTGGATATATTATGGTTTTACTACTTTCTGTTTAGGTTCTGCTTTGGAGTATTCCTCTACTCAGTTTTGAAAAACACTCCAGAGGGAAATACAACCAAAAGTGCAAGAACTTGAATTGCAATTGAGTGGTGACTTATTGGGGGAAAAAAAAAAAAGAAACAGAATGCAGGTAAAATAGAGCACAGGCAGAAGACCAGCACAGGGCTAAATGACTCTCCATTTTATTTAATGTTACTGCTTTCTTTCTGGGGATGGAGTTGGAAGGAACTGCCTCAAATTTACATGCCGGCAGAAAGTACTGTTAAAAACTAATAGTAATTGTATATCCTGTTGCTTAAGTTTCCTCAGTTTCAGAGTAATGAGAGATGACAACTGCAAAATGACTGTTTAAAGGTGACCTTAAAAGATTGAGGGGACTATAGACCTGTTAGTTTCACTTCTCTACTGGAAAAGAAGTTGTAAACATACATATAATTATGACAGAGAAGAGAATTATTCATCTTTTGTTTACAGAAGATCACAGAAAAGGGATTTATAAAGGTGTTAAATATACCTGATTTTCAAGAATAAACTTTACTCAGTCCTCCTCAGATTTTCTAGGGGAGTAATAAGTGTTTCAAGGATAGTAGACTAAAGTTAGGAGTAAAGGGTCGGTTTCCCCAAAGAAGAAAGGTTCCGCTCAAGCGTGAGATGAAACTTGTGCTCTTTAACCTCTTTATGAATGACCTAAAGAAAAGAAAAAAGTAGCAGAGGGGAGATAAAACTGAAGTGATTAAGTTGTTGATCCTATCAAATTATTAAGGGTGATGAAATTAAAATAAACCTAACCAATCTATATTATAGCTATAGCTGTATGTAATAATAAGTATGTGGGTGCACAATGATCTATAGAATAGACACTACTTTTTAGGAAAGAGTTCTTAGAGGACAATTATTAAATCTCACTTCTCATCAACTGTAAGAAAAGACAAATAAAACTTCGGGAATTTTTAAGAATGGCCAGTGAAAAAGAAGCATCATTATAATAATGTCCAAATAAATATTTTGCCTTCATCTGGAACATTGCATTCAATTCTGCTCACTGCTAATAAAAAAGATTAGAAGAGCTTGAAAATGTGCAAAGGCAATCAGAAAAAGATCATCAGAAATACAGACTTCCATACAACCATGGGAAAAGTTATTAAATAGACTAAGAGTCTTCAACATTGAAAGGAGATGATTGATTGAGTTCAAAGGAGATGCTGGAGATCTCCGTAACGTACGGAGAAAATGGCCAGGTCATGATTGGTCACCATGCTCTATTGTACAAGGAAGACTTATTGGCATTCAATTAAATTGTCAGGCAGTAAGTTTAAGAGAAATGTAAGTAAGCAGTCTTCTCACATGACCCGCAATTGTGGAACAAGTGTGGAACTCACAGGATGTTGCTGTGGCCAGATGTATAAAAGCATTCAAAGAGCAATTGCATAAGTTATCAGCACAAAGTCTGTTAAAACTGTAGCAAAGCTGTTAAATGCAGTTACATACAGGGGATCAGGTTATCCTTAAACCACAGGCTGCTTGCAGTTGGAAACATGTCGAAGGAAAGTATCACTGTACTATTCCCCTGTTCTTATACTTCTCTAGGTATCTGCTATTTACTCTAATCATTATATCGGCGATGCTGAATGCTAGAGGTCTGGGGCCCTTAGGGTCTGGAGGTTAAGTAGCTCATGGCCTGGCTCCTGTCCATTTTTGCATTAGCCCTTCCAGAGCAGATTGGATAAATCTGGCTACATAATGCTGAGTCTTTTCTCAGCCCCGTGTGGGACGCCCCTACGGGCCTAGCACACAATTCTTATTTTGTGTGTGTGTGTGGTTTTTTTACTTAGCGTGCCTGAAATAATGTGAAGACTCTGTGGCAGCCTACCAGAACAGGCTCTTCTGGTATGCTGTGGAGGGTATGGATTGCATGCCAGCAGGTATGGGGAAGCGATTTTTTCCTCTACTCAGCCTCATGAGGTCATGAGGCCACATCTGGAATATTGTGTCCACTTTTAGGATACCCAGTATCGAACAGACATTGTCATATGTTGACATGTCGTCTCCCAGCACCCTGAAGCCATCTTCAGAGCTGCTGCAGTTGCATGTTGCATGTTGTTGTCCCAGATGCAGGACTTGGTATTCATCTTTGCCAAGTTTCATGAGGTTTATGATGGCCCATTTCTCCACCTCTCAAACTCTTTCTGAATAGTAGCTCTGACCTCAAGCATATCAGAAGTTCTCCCACGTGTCATTTGTTAACTTACTGGAGGTCCGTTCTGAACTGTCATTCGCATCACTGACAGATTCATTGATTCATTCAGTTGATTCATTAGCCTCAGAATCAACTCCTGAGAAATAGTGCCCCAAATTGGTTGCCAGTTAGACTTTGAACCATTAGCCTTGATTCTAATTTGCACAGCCAGTTTTTCATCCACCCTGTAATTCACACATCCAGTCCATCTTTCCCCAGTTTGGCTACAAGGATGCTATAGGAGACTTTTGTCAAAAGCTCTACTAAAATCAAAATAAATGTCTTCCAATGCTTCCTCCCCACCACCTCCACCATCCACAGAGGCTTTTAACTCCTCACAGAAAGCAATCAGGTTGGTCAAGTGCAGTTCGCTCTTGGTAAATCTGTGATGGCTGTTCACAGTCACCTCTTGTCCTTAATGTGCTTGGAAACGGATCCATGGGGACTTGCTCCATAAGCTTCACAAGGCTTTCATATTTTCAGGTTAAACAAAGTGAAATATAAACCAAGGTAAAAGTTCTCTTCTAAAAATTCTTCTTTCATCCCAGTAGCACTGCTTCAGACTTATTCCAGTTTGCATTCATCTTTTTTGGTGAATGATGGATTTCGCATAGAGTATTCTAGATAAGGTTTAATATTCTTCCTTACAGGGTTGCAGTAATACTTAACCTTCAATTCTGCAAATACATAGTGTGACACACAACATATGCATGTTGTAGCCTTCATTATGCTGGTGTCTTTCAGTTATCCTCTCTTCAACAAGTAAACCTAGTTCTGTCATATCTTTTGCTATTCCCTCTCCACTTAGTAACAATATTTCCTAACTGTGAGGCTTTTTTTCTAATTCTGTTATTTCTGAAGATCCCCATATCCTTATATGGTATTATTTTCCTCCTGTATTGTTTCTTGAATAAACTTCATTAGTGTACTCCTGCTCTTTGTGCCAAAATCACTAATGAAAAGATTCTTAAGGAACTCCATGAGTAACTTCCTTCCAGCAAAATATGTTGCTTTCTTCCCTTTCCAAGTTTTGTCTCCACCACAATTATTATAGTAATAAATGTTAAACATTTTTATGTAAACTAACAACTTTTCAAGTGTTACCATCTCTAATGTTTGGGGAAGTCTGAAAAAATATATCCACGATACTTCATATTTTCTAAATATTTTATTTTCTAGATTGTCTTGGTTTCAGCTGGGATAGAGTTTATTTCCTTCCTAGTAGCTGGTACAGTGCTGCGTTTTGGATTTAGGATGAGAACAATGTTGATAACACACCGATGTTTTAGTTGTTGCTAAGCAGTGCTTACACTAGCCAAGGACTTTTTAGTTTTCCATGCTCTACCGACTGAGAAGGCTGGAGGTGCACAAGAAGCTGGGAGGGGGCACAGCCAGGACAGCTGACCCAAACTGGCCAAAGGGACATTCCATACCATGTGACGTCATGCTCAGTATATAAACTGGGGAAAGCTGGCCAGGGGGGCCGCTGCTCAGGAACTGGCTGGGCATCGGTCAGCGGGTGGTGAGCAATTGCATCGTGCATCACTTGCTTCTTATATATTATTATTATTATTATTATTATTATTATTATTATTATTATTATTATTTTACTTTATTTTATTTCAATTATTAAACTGTTCTTATCCCAACCCACAAGTTTTCTCACTCTTGTGATTCTCTCCCCCATCCCACCAGGGCGGGGGGAGAGTGAGTGAGCAGCTGTGTGGTGCTCAGTTGCCGGCTGAGGTTAAACCACAACATCGATATAAAGCCAGTCTGGCACCTATGCTTAGTGCATAACTTTATATCATTTTTTCCCTTATCAATGTTCCTTTAAAATATTCTTTCTTTCGAAATTTAGTCTAAAACATATAATTTTTTAACATTCATCCTAAAGGAATGTACATTTTTGTAAGTCCTGTTTTCTCTTTCTCATAGGTTTTACATTTGCTAATGTCTAGTCATATGAAACCCTGTGCAAGACGCTGATGTTTCTTGCTAGACAAGTGAGAGCGTCACAAAAACCTAGATAGAGAAGTATCTTCCTACAAAAAAGGGATTGGACAGGAAGAAATCAGTGGGGCAGCATCAACAAAAGGAGACAAGTCTGCTCCCAGTCAACAGACATGTCAGATCTGTTGAGGATACTTGACTTGTTTTCACTTGCCTTGAAAGGCTGAGAACTATCCTACCTTCTTTGAGTCTGCATGATGGATGCACCTATTTGCCAGACCCCAGAACAGATTTAGGGGAAGGAGAGAGTATGAAGGAGAGTCTGGCTTTTCCCATTGATGCCTCCAAATGTAGCATGGTAGTGTGTTGTGGTTGTAGCTACACAGCTGCAGGGTACAAACTGTGACTGTACCCAGCACAAAGACATTACAGGTACAACTGCCCTCACAGGGCGGGTAGAGTCACAGGGAAGAAGAGGGGTGTTGTATTGCAAATTTGTGGTCTGTAGGGAGCCCTGGGATATCTCGCTTAGGCTCAACACCTGCAACTTAACAGGATCTTGATCCGCACTTAGCCAAACTAACTACGTTGTTTGGCATCCCATATATAACGTGGCTATAGTAGCAAAAACCATGGTGCAGGTGCAGGTATACCAGCAATAGCATTTTGTCCTTCATTAAATCAGTGTGAGTTTTACCATTGAATTCAGCGTGATTTTGAAAATCTCACCTGGCATTCAAATATTAACACTTTCATTTTCTGGAATTATTAATCAAGAATCATTAAAAGACGGTAACAAATGGAAAATGTACGAGAGAATTGCCTTGACTACCCTTCCCAGATGTCTTTATTCATTTTCAGTTATAAAGAAAGCCAGAAAAAATATCAGAACATTTCCTTGTGGCTAAAAGAGTGATATCTTGCTTTCCTTTCAGACAAAATACTAGCTTATAACATTTACATTCTAACCGTGTTTGGATCAGTGAAGTGGAGGTAAAAGTAACAGGGTTGTTGGGTTCTTTTATAATTGTGTGAAAGGAACAATCATGTCACTTTATGAACAGCAAGTTCTTAGGTCAGGGAGCATTCAGAGACAAGCCATAAAATAAAGAATAATATAGTGAGGATATCAGTAAAATAGTAGAATCAGCACTTCTTACTCTATTTAACTGGAAAAGGATGAGGCCTGCCTTGGGAACTAATGCTTCTTAACAGTATTTGGGCAGAGAGCCAAAAGGAAAATTGCATTTCAGAACGAGAAAGACGGGTCGGTAGTCGGTAGGATAGGTAGTCACCGCAAGCCACCCTAAAGCAGCTAAATCCAGGACTTTAAATTGAGCATGAATGAGACTTTCAAGTCCTTGTGGATGAAACTAGAAATCAGTGGTGTATTTATCAAATCACTAGTGAAACAGAAGCTTGAAGTTTAGATATTCGCTTACTGTCCAATCGAAATTTGAATTTATATAAGTAACCTAACTAGTTACATAGAAATGTTTTTATAAAAATACTGAGTTTGATATTCAGTTAGGTCTATATGGGCTTTGCAAGATGTAACTGGAAGATACATTACCTTAAGGATGTGTCTATCCTAGAATAGTCCATGCAGAGTTCACAAAATCTAGTTTTTCAGTTTGTTACTGCTTCATTTTATTGTTTAGTTTGTTTATTTGAAATTTATTATAAAGCACAATCGATTCAAATAGTCTAAGTGTAAATGCAGATTACTGCCCCTTCATCCTTTTCTTCTTCAAGTTGTTTTCAACTTTAATCCAAGATTGTAAGTGCTTTCATAATAAGCAGCAAACATAACTCTTTAGACATATACTAGGGATTTTTTTTTTCCTCAAAAGTAACCACATCCTCAAGTTCAAACACATATGAAGAGCTGTTGGAACAGAAATCTGTGTTCATTCTGATGATAATCTTACTATAGTAGCAGTAAGTGCTCTTATGATATGTAAATAGCAAAGGTAAGACCTGAAAACTGCTGGTATTAGAAAGAGTGATAATTAAGGTACGGATAATATTAGAATATCTATTCCCTTTTAAGAAATATTTGACATTGCTTTTAATTTGACTCCTAAATAGTGTTAGGCATTAATTAACTTTGGCATCAAGACTAATTTTGGTTCTCCCATGTTAGTCTTTTTAAATAGAATGTCTTGTATGTCTTGATGATTATTCCTATGTCTATTAGCAGCATACAGAAGAAGAAATCTAATGGTCTCAAGTCTAAATCCATCCTTCTATTATAAAGGTTAACAACCTGCCGGACATGTTAACTTTCATACCTTTCTGTCAGCCAACGGGCCCCCCTAATCTGTTGCCCATTTCTCTTCAAAAACAGAGTTTAATGAGATTTTAGAAGTATATGATTTTGCTGGTTTGATCCAGCAAAAGATTTCTCCCACCATTGAAAAAGTATGCATTTTTTCAGACATGTTTTTTTAGACATTCAGTTTGTACTCATTTATCTTAAAAACATATGATTTTCTTCCGTAGCAGAGTCGTAACAGTCCTTCAATCTACTACCAATAGTTCTCTTGTCAGAGAGAGACTCTGAAAAATCTTGAATGCTGCATATCCCCCACAGCACCCTGCTACCTCCTTAAAACCCAAAACTGCATTGTATCGTATGACCTAATGTGTTACCAGACTATGATGGAATTTCTCATTTTGAAGAGAGGGGGGGAAAAAAGCAACAGCCAGCACTGAAAATTTCACAGCATCTATAATTTTTCTTCAGCATGAAGATGCAGTTTTCCTTGTCATGGAAAGTGATCTTGTAACCATAGATGTCACAAATAAATAGAAATAAATAGGCATATCTGTTATCAGTTGGTCTTTAGAGTTGAAAGATTCACAGTACTGTGAATTGCTAGTGATGGTTTCAAATATCATAATCACCGAGTTTTGATTTTAGAACTTGTCCTCTGTTCATTTAAATTGACATCCATAGATACAGCAAAAATATAGGCGAGCAGACTTCCTTTTTTGAGTAAGTTCTTGTGGGTTCATTTTGCTCTTTTAGGATAGTGATTTTCATAGTAAATTATGTCATCGATTTTACTCTTTCTGCAACTTAATATCCATCTTACCCAAGTCTAAACACTGTTCCTTTGATCTCACTCTTGTCTGTAAATCTGCACAAGCACAGGGGGAAGCTAACACACAGCTGTGTCAAATACACGTGGTACATAATGGGGAAACTTCTGGCTGTCTCTTATGAATGGTGGAGGCATTGCACTCTTCGGTTTTTCCACGAGTAACCAAACAAAAAGACTGAGCAAATACCTGGAAATTTTCAAGTCAGGCACTGACTCTTCTATGAAGATCTAATGTGACCGTAGGGAATTATTACAGAATCTTTGACACTCTGCCCTCGCCAGAAGGATACTGGGTATTTTCTAGAGAAGTATTCTGAAGGATTGAAATAATTTTTAAGCACGTTATCCTCATATTTACTTTTATTTGTCTCATGGCTTATAAAGACTAACAAGGCATGAACTGTGCTTCGTTTTGGGAAAAGTATCAAAAAAGCTGCTAATCCAGAGCTCAAGTAAAGGTCTTAAGGGATAAATGTATTTAGCTCTCCTGATTTATATCATAAGTATGCTATAACCTTTCTGCTGAGATCAGCTCTTCTACAGGTTCATCTTTCATTCTCTTCCTAGGTGAAGCAGTAATGAAGTAATTGATTATGAGAGATTGTATAAAATTAGTTAAATTTTGAACTTTTTTACCACCACTTCAGATGAGCTGTGTATATTATGCTGCTAGAACAATACTGAAAAAGAGTAGGGTTTAACAACCCTTTCCCCCCATTTTATTTAAAAGCGGTATCAAAATGAGTAATGTGGCTTAACTGCCAATGTTTCTTTTGCTTTTAAATTATTTTAAAGGATTTTCAGTAGGCACAGCAATAGTGTGCCAAAATAGTTATGTGTAAAAGGCAGAAATGGATTTCACAGCAGTTTTTTGTATGCACCTGTAGAAGAAAAAAAACCACTTTCAGCATGAGAGAAAATGCAAAGTACTGCCCGTAAACACTTATTTAAACAAAAGTTCTAATCATCTAAAATTGTCTAAGTATTTTCAAGTCAGTAGCCTTTTCCCCATAGGATTGCCTGTGTCTTATAAATGCACAGTTGCAGCACAAATGCCTGCATGCTGATCTTCTAAACTATAGAATCATGCCGTCGGTATGCATCTTACAGAAGATATTTAACATATCTTACATGCCTTACATATGTTAAGCTATTCCACAGAAAATTGAATAGTTTCAGGAGGAGAGACTGAGAGAGAACCAACCTTTGGCATTAAATAAATTAATAAAATAAATAATTAAATAAATTAATAAATTAAATGACTGGAATTCATCTCACAAAACTTTAGGCGCTGAAGAACTATTAAAGATTTTAGTTTGAAGCAGGAATTTAGTTAATAGGAAGAGTTAGGTGATGGGGGAAAAATTAGAAATAGCCATAAGTTAAATGACTCCATCCTAAATGGTCATCAAGAATAGATTGCTGTTGTACGTACTGACATTGACAATTAATGACATCTATACAGCTAAATATAGGTGAGATATATCCAGCCAGTCTAGAATGGGTAATCTGAGTACCAGAAGAATTTGGATCAGGTTTCCTCATGCAAAGGTAGAGAACTGAACTTAGTTCTCTTTTCTCTGGAGTAAAGTCTCTATCCAGTGAGATACTGGCAGAGAAGCATGCCAGGCACCACAGCTCTTGCTCTTCCAAATTGTCTCTGCGCCACGTAAACCCCGACGTCTCTTAAAGCACCTACTTATCTTCGGCCGTTTAAGGAAGATAAGTGAAGGAATACTCAGTTTGTGAGCCCAACAGTAGTTAGATGTGTGCCAGAAACCTGCCTCCTTGCTTCGGTCAGTACGCGTGCAGTCTGAGTGCACTCAAAATGGAAACTTTGGTGCTGGAAACACACCTGTAGTAGTTTAGGTACCTGAGGAAGTCATGCACTGCCAGTGTCAGGCAACAGTGCTGTGTGGGTTCCGAGGAGCTCAATTTTTGATTTAGGCATCTGAAAGTGGCAACTGAACGATTATGTCCCATTTGGGAATTTAGTGAAAATGAAATAAATCTGTTCTAGCTTTTTCCTAAGTCAGGTGGGAATACAAAGTCTTTGTTTTGCATATTATTTCTGATTTATCTGGGGGGGGATTCTTGCCGTACCTTATTGCATTCCCAAAGGATGATCATAAGAAACTATGTGCTTTAGTCCCTAGGAAAAAAGCTGCTTTTTTTTTTTTTTTTTTTTTTTTAAGGAAGTATATCCAGAGACTGAGTATATTTAAGTACATCCTTAAAAAAGAAACACACCACAGGACAGCTCTTTGCTTTGGCTACTAAAAGCAACAACTGTGTTTTAGTCCTTGAAATTGTGTTAATATACTTCATATACTGTATACTTCCGTGTACTTTATGCAGTTGCCTTTATGCTCTGAGGCATGTAGGTGTCTCTGCATGGTACAGGAAACCTAAGAAGCTAATTTTGGATGGTGCATTTGAATTAGTCACCTGAAAATTGGAACACATCAGCTTAACACTTACTATTGCATCCCTTATTCTTCAGTCCTCAGTGATGGTTTTGGAGAAGGGAGGCTGGGAACAGTCATTTAACACAGATTCTCCATCCTCAAATTTACAGAATGTCATAACCACCTCACTAATGATCCATACCTTTTCTTCTCCCCTCAAATCTTTTCATACCGAGTATTCAGATAGCTAGCAATTCCCCAGCTGATCCTGATCTCTGACGTTAATTTTGGCCTCTGTTGCCAACCCAAGGACTGTTTGCCTTGGCTACATTTTCTTTACTCCTAGAACCTAGTAGCCAATAATAATAAAAAAGTATGTATGGGAGGGTGAATGATAAAGAACAATATAGCATACAGAAAACTAATATCTAGTGGAGCAGTTCAGATGTCAATACTTGATGCCATTATCTTCTCTCTCAGATCATTAAACAGCTGATGATACTGAAATGGAGCAGAGAACTGCTTTGGCAGTATTTTGTGTGTAACTATTATGCTTCCCTTCCTAGACTAACTATTTGCAGAAGCATTGGGTGGAGTTCTTACTTGCCCCAAGGAAAACTTCCTTTTCAATTTCATAAATAGCTGCTGAATTAAATGCCCAATAATTTTCAAACTTTCTGGATATTTATGGGCTGGGTCATTCTACTCAAAGCTTTAAAAATGCACAGACATTTGAATAAAATACAGCTAGTCCCCTGTTTTTTCCATCTTTTCTTCTAGAGGAGAGAGTGAATGGGAAGCAACAAATAAATACTCAACAAAGCATGTGTATTATAATATTACACTGGGAAATGTGAAAACACTAAAGTAAAATGGTACCAAATTAACAAGAAAGGTAACACTATGCCTGATAACTGTAATAGTACTATAACTAATAGAAACTCAATTTGTAGAACTGTGATCTAATAAATAGAGGTGAAAATATTTTAAAATGAGCTTTCAAAAGAGATCTGAGGTGTACAGTATAAAGCAGTTTAGCCACCAGTATATTCCAGAAGGAGGAAGTGCCTGGAAAGCTGAATAATGGCAGGAATTTAAATCAAATGTCAGTGCATTTTGGGGTTTGATTTAAAACCAGTGCAGGGATGGATTTTAAGTATGCAGCAAAGTTTTAGAATATAAGTATGTGAGGTGAAAGGATGATAGGATTCCTGCCATATGAACATGGCATTGTCATACAAATTTCTCAAACTGTCAGTGGGACTGCAGTGTTTGTATTCTTGTGTGTCCTTCCCATTTTCAGTGAATGAGATCAATTCCATCAAATCCCGCTCATCTCTTTCTCTGTCCCATAAGATGCTTCAGAAAATAGCTGCTTTGTTTCTAAGAGGCCTTTTACCCCAATGCAAGCCACGGGTGATGCACTAAACATTCTTCTAAGGCCATATTTACAGCCTTGTGACTGTACCAAACTGATGCTATAAGCAAGAGAGAAAATAATAATAAACTAAACTACCAGATAAAATTTGGAGTAGAAAAAAAAAATCCTTTCAAAATTCAAAATAAGGAACTAACATTATAAAAGTGCAGGTCCTTACTTTACAGCTGTTGGGCTGAAGAGATAAAGATCAAAAGAATCAGAAAAAAAAAAAAGTCCTAGAAGGAACTTCAAAGGTTCATGTTCCCCATTTTGATCCAAGACAGAATCCTATACCTACAACATTGCAGATCTAATCTTTTACTGAGGATGACTATTTCACAATTTCCACAGACAATCTATTCCTGTATTCAATTAGCTTTACTCATAGAGAATGTTCATATTTCTTAACTAAATTTTCCTTGCTGGAATGTAATACCATTTTTTCTTATATACTGAGGGCATGGAAAGTAGCTTATTTCCTTTCTCTTTACAACTGCTTCTTAATATTGGAGACCATTCTTATATTCCAGCTTCAGTCATTTTTCTTTTATGAACAATAAATCTGGCTGTTTCTGTAGGTTATGATTATTAGACATCTGGTTGCTCCCCTGTAGGATTTCTCTAATTGTCCAGTTTTCTTTGAAATGCAAGGCCCAAAACTAGACTCAGTAGGCAGAGAAGGCTTTACCAATCCCGAAGAATTATTCCATGTGGCTTGCAAAAAATATTTCTCTTTATACATCTCAGTATGATAGCCTTTTCCAGTCACCTGGCATTGACAACTTACTATCAGCTGAGAATTCAATATATGCCTTAGACTTCCCTTTACAGCTGCCACCTTGCCAGTTGTTTCCCATCTAGTATTTTTGCAGCTGATTATTCTGCCTTACTGAAGAACATTGTGCGTTTGGTTTTTTTTCCGTAATGAATCCCATCCTGTTTCTTTCAGACCACTTTGTCAATTTGTTGGTCCTGTTTTCTAAACCATTTTTTTATTTTGTTGTCTGTGAATTCAACAGATATATTCTCTATTCTATCACCCAGGTTGTCAATGAAGTATGAAGGCTATTGATGTGTTACTGGATCTACATCTGTTGATCGTCATATATCCTTCCAGTCTTACAATGAACTATTGATAACTACCCCCGAGTGCAGTACTTAAACCAGTATTGCATGTGTCAGAATAGTTTTGTCTGTAACATTGCTTGCTTATAAAAATGTCTTGTGAGGCAATGTCAAAAGTATTTTTTAAGTTAGTATATCTTCTGCTACTCTGTTTTTCGTAAGGCCTTATTCTTAGAAGGAAACTGAATTGGATTTGTTCTTGACAAATATATGTTGGCTGATATTCATCTTCGTGTTATCTTTCAAGTTGCTAAAATTCTTAATTTCTTCCACTATTGTTTCGGGAACTGAATGTAAGCTGAGTAGTTTATAATTCCTTGTCTCTTCCTTTTCCTACTTTCCAGAGATAAAGGTTGTGTTTGACCTTTTTAAATCTTCTGAAATGTCATCGTCCTCTCCAAATTCTGAGAGATAACCACGAATACTTCTGACATTGTTGTAGCCAGTGTTTCATGTACTCTAAGGCAAGTTTCCCGAGATTCAGTTGATTTGACAACATCTGATTAAGCCACAGATTCCCTCCTTAGTTCTTTCTCTGTTCTCACCTGATTTCTTGCCTCTCTCTTAAAAATGTTAGCTGCCTGATACCTACCTGGTAAATGCAGTAACTGCCCTCTGATTTCTCCAGTACTAGTGAGATAGGCTTGTGCTTAGGAAATAAGTGCAGACTGGTCTTCAATGTTCTTGTATCTTCTTAAACCAAATTTGAACCTCTGCTTACAGATACTTTTCATGCTCAGACAGAACTAACCTCTCTCCAGTTAGCCATCATAAAATTTTCTAAAGGCAGGCAGAAACTTCTGTGTGGTCCCTGATACAAAATGTTGCTGGTTTTGTTGGGGTTTTTTTCTCTTCTTTTTTTACTGAAATTCCATCACAGAAATAAAACTTATGTCTCTAAACTGTCATTAAAGGTAGGATTTGAACTGTGATTCAGACATCTCATTGCAGGGGCTCAATACACCTGCCTAAACATAAATGCTCAGGTCTCTCTGATACATGCTACGATATCCAGAACATCCTTATAACACAAGACTGGCACAACACAGTCTTCATATGTCAGTTCAGTTCAGGTGGCTGGTACCATCTGAAATATCCTACAACATCCTCCTTGACCTTCAGCTGCAATTCAGAAGGTCACACATCTCCCATATGTCTTCTATCTTATCTGATAGCTCATGCAGATATCCTAGGTACGCCAGAATGCCTTAGGTGGAGCTTGGCACCTACGTTTAGGCAACCGATTCGCCCCCACCATTATATATACATAGACACCTATACCCTGTAAATTAGGTGTCTCATTTACAACTTAAATCCCACCCCAGATTTCAGAATAATAGAATTATTACTGGTTGGAAATAATCCTGCTGCTCATTGAAAGCGCTTGCATGCCCTTTTGCTCAGAAACAGTTCCATGCTCGTATATATTTGATTCTTTTCCTGTATTCTTTAGTACTAGGGAAATTAAATAAGAACACCTTTCCCCCAGGGTGTTTCTAAGAGTTAATATTCTTGCTGCTCTTTTGTATACTGAAGTTATAATCCTCTATTTGTGACACCAAAACTGGTTGCTGTGGAAATAATTGCACTGTTATCAAACCTGATTAAGAGTTCAGGTAGAGAAGCAGCTGGAGAAACAAACAAATTCTTAGAAATAAAGATTCTACTTTAATATTAATAGTCTTGGTAATGAACACAGTATTAAAGCAAAATTGTTTCTAAACAGAATTGTTTTTTCCAAAGTTCTCCAAGATGTATGACTATTTTTTCAGCTATCATCAAAGGGTTTTTTCCCCATATTTCTATGTAAATATCTTTAATAAGAGAAAAAGAAACAAAACAGAGAATACATATAATGCAGTGAACAAAAGTGCTTCTAATATATATTCTGAAGTGGCAGAAAAAAAGCCCTGAGCTACAGTTGCTGCTGGCATGCATTATTCCTGCTTCTCTTGCTGCAGATTAAAACATCCAAAAGTATTTTTCTCTTAATCCCTTTTTTCAGGTTAGTGACTTTTTTTTTTGAGAAAGCATATGGTTTTCATTTGTGCATGATAAGCCTAAAATTAATCTGAAAAAAAAAAAGTGAAACAAAGTAAAACTAAATCACTTTAATAGAAAACTGCAGAAGAGAAAAAGATTTCTTAAATAGCATCCCAAAAGCACTGCTTACTTTAGGGTAAAGTGAGTAATGTTGCCCATTTATCATCATACATAAATAATATCGGCAAGCCTATCTCTTGTATGCTGAGAGCACCACTAAACATTCAGTCACAGAGGTTTACACTAAAGCCCTTTGACAGCTTGCAGACATTTTAACCCAGAGACAAGTATCTCTGTGTGACCACTAATGATGCTGATGCATGAAAAGCAGCGACCAAGCTGAAACAGTAAGAGGAGACAAAGCTACTAAATTAAATGTAACTATCTGATACTTGAAAGCATTGCCGATAGTTTCTGTAGTAGGTGTACACCCTGACTGTGAAGCCCGAGGTCCAGACTCCTAAGTGCATATGATTTATTTGTACTTAAAAAGTAAATTATGTTGATGGTCTGTGCATTACTTTGGCTAAATGGGTAAGTCAAGAGGAGATAAAGTCTGAGGTTTTGTTTGATCAGATGTGCTTAGCAAACAAATGTTAGAGAATTAAAGCTGGCAGTAACAATCTTCAACACTTAGCTGAACTGGCTGATCAAGTGTAATTAATGTATCTCATGTCATAGGTGGAAGCTTTAAATATACTGCATCCTCTAGCTGTAAAGCAATAATACATTTGTTATTTGAGAGAGAACTATATTCAGCACTCCACTGAACAGCGAAAGGAGTCTGTTCCCAACACGGAGGAATTTACATTGCAGTCAGGTTAACTTGTTCCCGTTTCTTTGTTCCTTTCAGTTGTCAGTATCTTTGCTCTTCTGTACCGCTGTTACTGTCTCCCGCTTCTATGTCAGTACCGCTCCAGCTGCAGGAGATGTTTTGCAGACGTGCACAAAGAACAAGTCCCAGGGACCCAAGAATACAAAGAAAAAGCAAAACGTGAAGGCAGGGAAAAGAGACAGAATCTAAAAAATGTGGAAGAAAGAGGGTTGTTATGAACCATCTGTGTTTCATCTGTGCAAATTCATATTTTGCACAAGGCGCTAAAGACAAACTTCCCAAAATCACAGCGACTCTTAAGCCATGCGAGGCTCCCTCCCCTGTTGCTGGCAACACCACAAGCAGCAGGCTGTATTTGAAGAATCTACCTGCAACGAAGAGTTTGTGCAGCAGCACCTAATCACTATAAATCTGCACCCTTAAGCCTGAATTATCTTAAAATATCTCTCCAAGTTCCAGTATAAATCACAATTTATGTTTAGTATAATTTATGAAGTATATTTATTTAGGAGGAATGAACCTCAGCATTCCTCCCAATGCATGCAGGGAATGCAAAATTTCGAATACTCATGAAGCAATAGTGACCAATCTCCCTTCCTCAAACTTTGTAGCAGCGCCATAAAAATGTCTCTAATGGTGGCATGGAAAAACTCAAGTTTTAACAGATTTCTTTCATGAAATCTGTGTGCAATTGAGTAAGGAAGTTAAAATGTGGAACAAATTTCAACCTATTGACTGCATTGTCAGTCAATTCATATTGCCACACCTTTATCAGGAGCATGTTTTGGCTGTGGAACACTTACAGAGAAGTAATAATCTGAACTCTTTTTGATCTGAAAAGTGTAAAATCCTGAGTCCGTAGTAGATCTTGATTTCTCACTTCCTGGTACAACAACATGAAATTATTAGGTCAAACCTTAACACATATTAAATTGAATTAAATTGAATTTGTACAGATGAAATAAAATATTTCCTTTTTAAGTTCTACTCCAAACTTTATTTCAAGCTTAAAAAATGCTTGGTCGTTGCAGCCAGCTTGTTCACACGTGCTTTAATTGCTCCTTTGGGATCTTGTAGGGTGTCTTTAATTTGCAGTTGCTGGCCCTGACAGTCAACAGCGCCTTTTAAATTTGTGACTTCTAGCACTGCCAGGAGAACATTTATCATTAACTTTCCTATCACTGCTTTCATTCTGAGCCTTCTGTTAGTTTCTCTTTTTTTCATTTAATTTTATCAAGGTCTAACTGAAACAAAACAGCTCATCAGTGGTTAGAAAATAAGGGTTATGGCTATGTTAGCAAATAGTGCAGTCCAGTAAGAGTAAATCTGTAGAGTGAAATAGCTGCTGCTGAGGACGTGGTGTCTATATTATATGCATTTCAGGGCGTTTATTTCATTCTAGCTGTAATGGTTCTGTGGACTGTATTTCTGTTAGATGCTGGAATACCTTAGGTAAGGTCCTGGAGTGCATCTTTTCACTTGCTGCAGTTTAATTGGAAAGCAGTGCAGTTTGTGCCTGCTGTCTGAGACATGACATGAACCAAAGCACCGCAGGTGCAGGCACTGCAAGGTTCACTTCAAAAATCTCACTCCTGATCCAAACCAAAATACTAAAGTAGCACACCCAAGGATTAAATGCATATAGGACCACTATGAGGCAAAAATACCTGGGGAAAAATGTTCTTTTTTTTCAGAAGACAAAATGTCCCTTCATTCTTGATAAAACAGTAGCAACTCCAAAATGTCCAGCCTGTGTTCAAGGCGCTATTCAGCTGTGTGTAGAGGCAAGCAACAGTACTGAGAAATTTGCTTAACTCGGTATTTGGTGGATGGTGTTTTGCTCTGCCTTGAGGATACGAGCGGACATTTGCTAGGCACCACCAGAAACCATCCTGCAAGATACAGTTATTAAGCAAACCAAGCAGCTAGGGAACTCTGAATCTCCAAGATCTATTGAAACTGAATTCAGGGTACTCAGCTTGAAATAGAAAATGACTTTGTGTTGCGCTTGACAAAAAAGGTACGATAATGTGACAAGCATGGAATGACCTGTCTACCAGTTTGATTTTCTGATAATCTGCTGTCTGGGTACTTTGTGAGCAGGAAATTGCATGTGTCAATATATTCTGTAGACATCTTATTTGTCCAATAACTCCTGAACCCATTTAGAATTTTACCCCCCAAATGGAATATGTGGCAATGAGTCAAATACTGAGTATCTACTTTTTAAAGTCACTACTTGATTTGATGCCTTCTGGTTTTTGCAACATAGGATATGCCTACCTTAGCAAGTAATACAGTGCGATGGAAGTGAATATGTAGAATGAAATGGTTTGTGCTGATGACCTGAGACCCTACGATACGCATTTGAAGGGGGTTTACTTCAAGCTAACTGTAGTCTAGTTCCATGAACACCTGTTAGTGGCTGGATCATTTTAGGTGAGTATTTGGAGTGCATCTTTCAGTTTATTTTCCTTTTAAAGGAATCTATTTCATGTGCACTGAAGCTGCTCTGTAGCGTGAACCAAAGTGGGTGTTTGCTTCAAGTGTTTTCCAGATTGAAACAAAACACTGATGTGGATTCACATTGCTAGTATGAGTTCCCTACTCCTCTCTCTGCTATTCATCATTTTACAGATCTCCTTCACATTTCCTCAGGAATCTCTTTTCCTAGCTGAAGAGCCCTAGTTTATTTGTTTCCTCCTCGTATGAAAGTATTCCATACTCTTTATCATCCATGTTGCCGCCTTAAGTTTATTATCTCCTTGGGAACTGAACTGCAAAATTCAAATCCTTCACTGCTAAGAGAGCTCTCCCACTGTGCTATAGCAGGGCTAAACGAGGAAATTGCTCTGCCCCACTTGTGGGACCCCAGGGTCAGTCCCTGGAACTGAAGGCTCATCATGTTCTTGTTCCTGAGGTTGGCACACGGTCACTGTGGAGGAGAAGCCGCATTCAAATACAGGGACAAAGTGGAGGAGAAGTGGAAAGAGGCAGTCAGGAAACTGGCAATTTGCAGGACTAAAGGAATGAAAAAACTGGCAAGGGGAAATTCGAGTAAGTTAAAGATGAGTGAAATGGGAAAGACAGAGCAGGGAGGTCTAAAGTCACACGTTTCCTTCAGAATTTGGAAGAAAAGTTAGTATTCCTCTGCAAATCTCTGTCAAATAGACTGGCAAAATAGCATCCTGCTTGCACAACTGGTTCTGTTAGGATGTGTGTACATTCCTTGTTTGCTTTGAGGCAGAGCTGAAGTTCTGGGCAGAGCGCCCAGGTCATACCCACTTGCTGCACGTCAGAGAGCTGGGTCACAGAGCTGTTTGCATTTTCAGAGGAGACCAATAAAATCTTCAAAACATACCCCCTCCAAAAAAGGTCCACTACAGGTGCAAGCCAAATACACTCCAACCCTTCTTGGAGAGTTAAGGGTCCTTACCAATGACCGGTCCTTTGGATCAATCAGTTCCCACATGCCTGGTGGAAACACTCAGTCCAGGGGACTAGATTAAATTTCATCTGAGGTAAAACTCCTGTACCAGATATATCATTGCAGGGGCCTCAGCGCCATCTGTTTTGATCTGCTCATCCTCTTCTGTTGCTCCAAATTACTTGCTAACGTATACATGGCCTGCAAAACTAACTGATAATTAGCTTGAACATCCAGTGCGTCTAACATTTAGTGCACAGCTCATTATGGTTTCACAAAGCATTTGTGACGTTTACTTTCCTTTGTTTATAGACAGCAAAAAAAGTGACTTTTAAAAGCGCGACAGACCCCCGTAAGCAGGGTCTGGAGAGGCTGGAAAGCCACATGCTCAAATGTTAGGAAATGCCAGCATTACGGTTGCAGAGGTGCCCAGCAGTCACAACTGCAAGTCAAGTCACTTAGAGCAATATGACATTCATTAATTGTTAATGCTATTAAAACTCAGCTTCTATGTAGCTTTAAGAAAAATGCAGTGTATAATTTGGATGGCTTTCCTTTCTCTTTAACAAAGTGCTTATTACTGTTAGTTCTCTAGCACTTTCGGAGCAACTCTGCTGTCAGGGTTGTGTGCATATATTGTGGCACAGACACATACATGTAGCTCGTGAGTTTTACCATCTTAGTCACTAGCCATCTATACCAAATCGCAATCAGAGCATTTTTTAATTACAGCCAAATTATTGCAGGACTGAGAACAGTCCTAAATAGAAATCAAGCTGCACTGGCTGTCCTGCTGTTATCCTGTCTGCCCTCCAAATGGAGCCGTGCACTAGCTCTGGGAGCGCGTTGCTGCTGGGTCACGGTTTTGCTTTGTTCTGCAGCACGGGACACAGACTCCACTGGCACTTCCCATGCCGAGCCTGTCGTTTCTGTTTCAGTGAAAACACACCTTTTAGAGGGACTCCCAAACTTCATCCGTTGTGTCCATGCTTAAAAATGTGATCTTCCTTTCAGATGAACGTGTCTGATTTTACATTCTAGCTGGGATGCGGGGGAGAGACGAGAGAAATGGACATGGATCTGATATTCTCAGATTCTCTCTTACGTCCCGATATTTTTCCCAGCACTAATATTAGCTGAACTGGCAGTATCATCATGTCAAGTTTTCAATCTGTGTTTACAGACATAATGTGGAATTCTTCTTAACGTTGCCTAGCAGTGAGATTAAACATGGCTAAGTGAGTCAAATGTATTGGCTTGCAATTCTCCTGTTGTCTGTAATTTGCTATTTGCTCTAATGTTCCCGCGACTGACTGTGCTGTAGTGGACACAAATTGAAAATATACACACCCAAATTTAACTAAGTACTTATTTGGCTCTAATGCTTTTTTTGGGGTAGTAAAATACAATGTAAGTCAGGTTATGAAAGGTCTTTTCATGAGAATTTTAAAACGGTACAGAAAGATAATGTTCTTCTTCAGAGACACTTTTAAAAAGATGTTTAAATAAATCTCCTTTTGTGTAGATTTTATCTGTTTATGTAGTTTTGGAACAGAAACATAAATCAAATGATTCTGAATACCTTTGTAAGTCAAGTAAAAGACATCTAAATACTTTTTGTGTGGAGGAGATGCTTTCAAATATCAAGAAATGTCTGCTATCCCATTTTAATTTGCCTTAGTAAATTGACTCCTTTGTTACTCGTTTCTGGTTTGCATAATAGTTACTTCTGCTCAGACTGTTCTCTTCTAAGGAGGGTTTGCAGATGGTATGAGCGTGTTGATTTTTTGATGACATATAAACTGAATTCCTTTGATAAAAAGGTAACTTAAAGATAACATTGTGGTAAACACACTCATGCTAAAATATCAGGTTTCTTTGGAAGATATGTGAAGCTTAATTGCCCTGTCATTGTGAATGTTCAGCTATAATAATGAAAAAAACATACTTTGATTTTGGGCATTTCTTCGCATTTTAATCCACTATGGGAATAAGTTCAGCAATCCATGTTGAAAGGAAATCAAATTCATAGAGAAATACATGTTACATCTGTTGGTAAAACAATACATAATCCAAGCATCAGATTGTATTGTAACAAGATGCTACAAGACGTTATCTCTAATAAGAAATACTTGGTACGTCAAGAATTACACAAATTTTCTTGAACAACTGTTTTCTATCTTTTTTTTGTTTTGAGATCTTTCTTTATTTGTCACAAAAAAATTTGATTAAAAATCTTCCATAACATGAAATTGTCACTTAAGTCTGCTTTCTTAAAGCACATGCTTTTTTTATTATATGCCTCTGTTCTTCACATTCTCCTGACAGTTTGGCTTTCACGTAAATCTCAAGCCATGCCACCCCAGTTTCATCAGTGATGCCAGTCCTAAAGCCCAGCTGCTCTTCTGTCACTTTTGTCGTCTCTTTGCATGCCTCTGCAATGCACTGAATATGTTCCCAGTGAAACACATCGAGTACAGCCATCTGCCTATGCTAACACAACAGGAAAACCTCTCTTGTCTTCTTGTCACTTGAAGGAAATCTCCTACCAGATCGCTGCTTCCTTGTTTGTGCAAAAAGTGAGTTGAAAAGGAACAAAATATCCCCAAGTTATTTCCTCCTAGAGTTTTCCAAGCTTGTCCATTCTTGATGCAAAGATTTCACGTTCCCAGTGTGGATAGTCCTCCTGTCACCAGGGACTACGCTGCCACTTGAATAGCAATTTATTATTACCTTGAGTGATTCTGTACTACGTATAATTCTAAATCAACCTCTTAATCTTTACCACAGTTGTACATGCAAAAGTTTACCAACAGGCCCTGATATAGGTGATGTGTACCATCCAAGCCACGTCATATTTTGGTGTGCATTGGTTTTTCTCATACTCCCAAAATCAGTAACAACCAACCAATGCCAATAAAACAAGTCATGTACTATTATATTGTGGGCAGAATCACCTGTATTTATGTTATAAAGATTCAGTAGTTCTCTGGTAGAATTAAGTGAATGACTATTACTATCTGAGACTGGCAAATTTCCCCAAAACAGAAAAGCAGGATGTTGCTATTCAGGAAGACAGTGGTACCCCAGAGCTCAGGAGGTAGACCTCATTTGTTTTCAGAAAAGTGGCTATGGAGCATCTGAAAAAAATGTGCATGGTAGGGAGGGAGAAGATTTAGATTTGAGGGAGCAGTAGGAATAGATAGATGTCTTGGAGAAGATCTACAGAGGCACTAGCTATCCTGCTGCCACAGAGACATCCGCAACTGTCACCACTTTAGAATATAGAATAACCCACGATTAAGGACAGACCCCTTCCTTAATGGACACATGTTCACTGTCCAAAAGTGGCACTTAAAAGAGCAGTATTTGCTGTTGCAATGCATAAATGTCCACATAACAGAGTGACGTGGAGACTAGGTCTTTGCCTGCCTTTGAAATCCATGTCTCAAGGGGGGCTGTGTGCAACAGCTGCCTTTGATCCCTGCTCTTGTAACGGGAAAAATCTACTTGTAATAGTCAGGCTGTCATCTTAGATGGATAGCTAGGGTATTTTGAGAGCTAGGGTATGGCGAAAAAAGAAGGGGGTCAATGAGGGGATAGCCTGACTTCATCTGATCCAAAGAAGAAAAGTTCATGCTACGATGAAGGAATTATCTCACTGTACAAAAAAAACATTAAATACATGCTTAAGCATACATCCTATGTAAATCTTAGAGTAACCACTGAAACTATTCTTTTTCAAAAAGCAGTGTAGTTTCAAGTAAGTATTTTAACTTTAATTTGTCCTGGTTTCAGCAGGGATAGAGTTAATTTCCTTCCTAGTAGCTGGTACAGTGCTGCGTTTTGGATTTAGGATGAGAACAAAGTTGATAACACACCGATGTTTTAGTTGTTGCTAAGCAGTGCTTACACTAGTCAAGGACTTCTCAGCTTCCCATGCTCTACCGACTGAGAAGGCTGGAGGTGCACAAGAAGCTGGGAGGGGGCACAGCCAGGACAGCTGACCCAAACTGGCCAAAGGGCTATTCCATACCGTGTGACGTCATGCTCAGTACATGAACTGGGGGAAAGCTGGCCAGGGGGGCCGCTGCTCAGGAACTGGCTGGGCATCGGTTGGCAGGTGGTGAGCATCTGCATTGTGCATCACTTGCTTTGTATAGTCTATTATTATTATTATTATTATTATTATTATTATTATTTTATTCTGTTTCAATTATTAAACTGTTTTTATCTCAACCGGTGAGTTTTCTCACTCTTCTGATTCTCTCCCCCATCCTACCAGGGCTAGGGAAGAGTGAGTGAGCGGCTGTGTGGTGCTCAGTTGCCAGCTGAGGTTAAACCACAACATTATTTTATCCACTTTTTAATATTAATCTATTATTTTTTTCAGTTTCTGATATTTTATATAATCAATTATATTACATCTAATTAGGTGTTAAGTTTAAGTGCAAGTAATCAGAGTAGTAGACCTTTTAATTACAAAGTAATTATGAAGTTATTGTGTTGTACAATTACATATTCATCCACATTAAGCTACCACATGGTGTATGCATAAGCAAAATATCTTTTGAAGTTCAGTATTTTCATAATTTCAAAATGTAGAGAATAATTAGTCTAAATCATAGTTTTCATTGCCTTAGAAATACAAAATGCTTACAAAATCTGGACGTGAAACTGTATAGATGAGTTTCGTTTTAATTTCCTACCGATTCTATAAGCAGAAAGATCCTTGTCACGGCTTCATTTTTTTTTGTCTTTTTAAACTTTTAGGTTTATATAATTATTTAAAAAATCTCTTTCAGGAGGGTCAAGTTTGCGGCAAAACTTGAAGCATTGCCAGCACTCAAAATCGTGAAATAAGTTTACTGTTATTATAGCATTTTATTTAGAAAACAAGCTGCGCTGAGCTGCCGGACAAAGCGGAGTGACACGCATCTGGTCGTTCACCCCTACTTTGGAAGTGTAGCAAAGCAATGCAATTCTCAGAGTAGCTGTAACCAGTGATGCTTCACAGCAGCTTCAAAGAGCAGTTCCAAACCAGCCCGCTAGCAGATGGGCTTGCTGACTTGATCGGCAGACAAGCCTCAAATCCCTGCAGACACGTCTTCTTGTTTTGTTCCTACCGACTACTGTATTTCATACCATGATCACAGTTGACAAAAATTTACAGCAAGTGATTAGTGTTGATGAATGTTTCTTATTCCTAACACTTTGCTGCACAGCCTTATTACATCTCCATTGTGGTGATTCAAGCAAACTTTTTAATTAAAGATTGGAAAGGAACTTAGGATTTGGATTGAAATCTCAATTTTATAATACCTATGAGATTTGAAACATGCAGGGTTGTAGCTTTGTTCTAAATGTGGGAGCAGCGGGAAGTTGAAAGTTTGATGATAATTGGTGTCTCAAAAATCTAAGATCTAAGCAATAACTAAAAGGATTTCTCAAACTGTAATCCAAATGGCCAAAAAATAGCTGTAATTAGTAATATTTTTAATTGTCACTGTAATTTACCTGTGATGAAAATCTCGGTTTTATTTTTTCTGCTTTTTTATTGATGGCAATTTTCAGAGTAGCCTTCAGGTATCATTTTAAAAGAGAATTTCAGTACAAACCTCAGGGAATAGTCTCATTCTTTGACACCTTCAGAGGGAGTTAACTTGCTTGACATATAGTGCAAAGAGATAAATCCCCTCATTAAGGAAAATAAACCAAATCACCATATTCCTACTTCTCCGCATACCAACACAAACTTCTCATATGGGACCCGTGTTAGGAACCTTATCATTTGCAGATATCCGGAGGAGAGTTAGTGATGAGTTGTTGATCACTGGAAATGAAATTCTCATTTTTTTAATGCACGCTCACGTGAATGAGATACCTAAAACTGATCACAATATTAATGTGACAGGACATCTGTATTTCCTGTTTTCTGTGGCAAAGAATGACAAATGAAAGGTTCACAAGTGCCAAAGGGAGCTCACTGAAACTTAGGGTGGATAACAATCTGTCCAACACCTAAATGATGATTATGATTGATTATGATGATGATTGTTGTTGCTGTTGTCAAACATTTACTTCAGTAAAAGTAGGTATGTAGGTCAGTGAAAACTGTATGACAGATTTGATCTAACCTGAAAATCATTTATGCTGGGAAAAAAAAAACTCAGAGTGATAAAATGAAGGAAGGAAGGAAAATTACTGTTTTTCTCGTTTGGCTACCAAATAAAAAAATCCAGTGTTCCCACATCAAAGCATGATCTTTGATATAGCTGATATTCTTTAGAGACTCTACAGATAAAATACTAATGGTAAACTCTCAGCAACGGTTTTTTTTTTCCATTTAAACGGAATAAAGAACCTGCCTTGCAGTTTTCTGGTTAACATACTGCTAATGAGAAGGGGAGAGTGGATAGTTTGGCCTTTAACATTTTGCATAACGTGTTTTATTCTTGAGGAAAAAACTATTTCTTTCCGTAGTCTCACAATGGAAGTTCAAAGAACTAGGAAGGAGAGAAAAAGTGAAAGCAAATCCTTTAAGTGAAAAAAAAAAACCTTAACAAAAGCGTTCTGAGTAATTTGCTGGAGCAGTCAGTCAAGAACTATAAAACAAACCAATCATCTGCACTAATTGTTTTCCACTGCTTGAAGAATACATTATTTGGAAGAAACACAAAATCGCAATAGTGAAAGATACTTCCGGTACCTTGGGAAATCATTTCTTCTGTAAAAAAAGTTGAAAATGAAGGACCTATTTTTTTAATTAGCAAACACCTCTTTTGTTCTATTTTAGCTAAACTCCTTTTTAAATTTGAAGTAGTTGACTCTTACTGAAGAAACAACCCAAAAGCTTTAATCAATCTTTTGAAAGGTAAGCCCTATTTCAGTACTATGAAACTTGGGTTTCTCTTAGTCTGACAAAGCCCACTGACAGTTACAGCTGATAAGTTAAAGAGCAGATATCGTTTAAATTTTGCATTTTAAGATGAGGACTAAAATACTACCAGTAGAGTTTTCTTTTGGGTAGAGAGAGATATTTTCAGTAATGAGCAATCAAGTTCTTTTAAATAGAAACATATTTCATTTCATTCTGTTTGTCTCTCGGGTACTTTTGAGTCTTCAGTACTATTGCTCAATGTTTTTGATAGTCAAAATGCTGTAACTTAAATTGACTTTTGACACTATCAGTACAGAAAAATAATTGGTAATCTGCTTGAATCCTTCATGGAATTGTATTTTATTCTTTTAGTAGCATGTAAGAAACATATAATAAGTATTTTTCAGTGTGCTTATTATTGCCCTAATTAGACCTACAAACTTCTAATGGTGGAAATGAGAAACTGATGATACGGTAAACTGATTATCCTCTGGAAGCAGTGTTTATTGGACCAGTTTTGCTTCAGTTTTCTGCCTCCTTCTGCTAGAAAACTTACTCATTTCAGGCTGCCTTAAAACCCATAATGATAGAATTCCCAGAAACTTAAATATGAACTCCTAGTTTAATTAGAGAATGTACACATATACATGTGTATACACATACATACAGACACAGGGGCTCACACACGTATATATGTATACACCCACACACCCCTCAACACACACAAATATCTGTGATCAAAGAGGAAAACCATGAAGAATTTAGATTACATCTATGATATCGTCATCAGCTGAAGTTGAAGATTATAATATAAGACTGGATGCAAAGGAAATAGTGCTTGTAGTATACAAACTGGTTTGGATGTTGATGAAAGCAAAATTCCCATTGTTAGGAAAAGCACTTCGTATTGATGGGGAGAGTTAAATGACTGTGCCAATGTATTGTTTTTAGTTCAGCATCCTCAAAGCAGCAAGATGCATGTAGGAAAACTCTCATGGAAAATTTATAAATAAAGCAAAACAATTAGCTCACAATCTCTTAAATCCCTGAAATCCTTATGAGGCACTCAGAATTAAGATTTGCTGTATAAGTCAAAGATGCCATAAAATTTGAACACCATTAGGTCAACCTCTGCTAGACTCCCCCAGAACTTAAGGTTCCTCCCCTGCTTGTAAATATCAGTGGAATATCATTATCTGCATTCCATAAATAAAGACTGGTCTTTTGCAATGGGGAATAAATTACACAGACGAGTATTGTTATTAACTAAATTTTTAAAAGCTTAAAATACTGTGCAAGCTCTGTTTGTAGACCAGGCCACAGTATGTGTGGAGCTCAGGCTGAAAACTAGATGAGAATTTCCTGGCTATAAATCAGAACAATAAATCAAGTTGAAGTCCACTGCATTGTGTCAGTGGAGAATATACACATCAGAGGTAGTGAGCAATCTGTGTAAAAATGCGTTTGAGCCTGCCTACACATTTCTTGCGGCTCCTCCTTGACCTCTCCAGCCCACAAGTGGTGTGTGTTTGAAAAACATTAACAGCAGCAAACCCAAACACTTGCAACTTCATGGATTTCTGAAGAGTGGAGATCAGAGTTAAAGGCTTGCAGCTAAACTTCAGTTGTCCCGTTCCTGGAGAAACGCTGAAAGCACGAACAAAGCATATTGGAGAAGTATTAGCTGTTCACAGGTCCAGCTAACAAGTAGGGAAAGGTCTCTCTTAAAAACAGACACTGATTCTGCAATACCATTTTAAGGACATCAGCACAGTTAGTGCTATTTTTGACGATGCTACGGCTTCTCTGTCTGAACTGCTGCTGGCTGCTTCCCTGCCATTCATAACAGGCTATGGTTATTTTCTTCATTTGTAACTATTAGTGCCCTGTGCAATTAAAAAAATACTAATTTCTCTGAACTGATAACTTTTATCCTTCAATATAATGAAAACAGGGAGAGCTGCACATACCTGCCACTTGCAGGCTTAGCTTTCGCTGGGGGTTAGGGAGGTTTGTAAAGTACGTCTCTTGATAAAAACTGAGCGCTTCGATGCGCTAATCGCCGGTATGGCAATTTTGATGTTCTGAGCAAGAATCTATATACATCTCATTGTTCTCAGAAAAATATGTTTAATGGGTCACAATGAAATTGAAAATAATCTGAAGAATCTGTTAAAGAGTATATGAGGCTTAATATGATAATCATACATATGTATTCTGCACCCTTATCACAGACCATGGAGGAAAGCATTGTTCAGATGTAGTTCTGAGAAGGGAATTTTTAATTTGTCTTTCTTCTACATGTACTTAGAACTGGGTCAGGAAAAGAAAAAAGTATTTTGCAATTTTCGGTTTTTGTTCTAATGCCCCCATATGAAACTACTGGCACTGTTCACTGGCGACTTCTGTTTATAATACAAAATTGGGCAAATGTGAAATAGAGGGTTCAATTCCTAAGCATGTAGAACATTCTGTTTTACCTGAAGAATCATAGCACAAACCTGATAGATGTAAAAATGTGCTTTCTATATTTATACTGCATAAAAAGACACTTTTTTCCCTTGGTTAACTTTTTAAAGGCAGTGTAGATGCATGCTTCATAAAGAGGAAATATCATATTGTCAGGACGGTATGAAATATGCAGGTTCCCAGAGACTGTTTCTGGGATAAGAGAAATATTTTATTCCCCAAGGTAATAACCAGTGCTACTTGATGACATCTCTTGTAAAAGGTGTAAAATCCCGGTTTGTTTATTATCCGAAGTACTTTTTTTCCTAACCCAATGGAGAATTTTTATCTTTTATTCGACACAGACACATTTAGGAGTCCTTTTTTTTTTTTCTTTTTCTGCTCTTAAATCTCACAGTCTTTTTTTTAAACTCTTTTATCGTATATTGCATTTCATAATTTATTTGTAACTAATAATCAATAAACAGGAACAACACTCTGTTACACGATACCTTTGGCTAACATGGATGGTATTTTAGTTTTTGGCAGGCAGAGGAGAAGGAGGTTTTAGAAGCTAACCAGTAGCTATATAAAAATAGCTTCAGAATGTGTGTATGGTTTTTTTAATTTTAAAATAGTGTTGCAGTAACCTTGATATTTCACAGGCTTTTTGATGACAGGTCCTCTAAATATTCAGAAGTCAGTTGTACAATTAGCCATAAATTTTCAAAACATTCTATCAAAAAAATAAGTTCCTCCAGCATTTTGCAGAAAGTGTGGCTGTGCAGCTCCATCATCAACACTCAAATCAAAGTCCTAATCTATTACACCAGAGAGCCGTTGGCTTAAGTTAGGATAGGACAAATTTGTGGATAAGAACATTTAATTTTCAATCAAGTACTGAGTACAGACTGCTCTGCCCTGATCTAGTATAAGGAAGTCTTTTATATAAGGAAATACTGTTTTATTTATATATTTAGGTAGTATTGAGTGAAGGCAAAATATTCTTCTCTCATTTTTTTATGTCTATCTAAATATAGTTGCACACAAGTCTGAAGAGGATTTGTTTACATTTCCATTGGATTAGTGCACAGTAACTGGCATCTGCTTAAAATTATTTCTTTAGGAGGAATGATTTTTTTTGCATTTTTTCCATGCGTCCTAAAAATCTTTCAGCATTTTCATTTATACAATTTATCCTATATTGTCAAAACAGTGAGTACATCCTTCAGGACCAAAATACAAACATGTCAATACAGTGCTATTTATTGCCACAAATGTATTTGCCTTATGGTGTTGTCTCTTTTCTTTTTTATCATCTACTGAATAAATGAATAAATAGATCTTTGGCCTTCACTGTTTCTTTCCATACTCTTAGATGGCGAGCCAGCTATGCACCACTGTGCCTAGGAAATGTCAACAGTTTACCACTGATGGAGCTTTCTGTTCTTCTGAGAATATCCAGGTTTGCCTGTAAACGCTTATGAACTCAAAGAAGAGCATATGTAGGTTTCTCCCAGCTGGCAGTTCCTTGCATTTGTAGTGCAAATTTACTCACATTAAATTTTGACATTTGTAATGCTGTATTCTTGCAATGCCAATATAAATAAATACATAAACGATCACCTAATTTCTGAAAAAGAGCAGCATCTTGAAAAGAAAAGTTCTTATTTCTGTGTAACTCTTAATTGCAAGTCTGTACTTTTCTGCTAACCTTTAGAACAGGATTAACATATTTGATTTACAGGGGGAAACAAATGAAAAGAAAAATGTTGCCTAACTTTGAGATTTGTTACAAAACTGGTTGTCAAAATGACAACGCAAATGTATCTTTTCTCTGTAGTCACTGAGACAAAATTTTGTAGTTAGACAGTAACTGGTGATCTAGCAGGATTCCCAAACTAGGAAGGTTTGGGAACGTCAAGGACGCTTTGGGAACTTCCTAAATTGTAGGGGGCTCCCAAAAGCATTCTTGCAGTTGTACTTCAGGAGATGTTCTTGCTCGTCTTGTAACTAGTAGAAGTTGCATCTGTTTGAGTGTATGTTGAGAGTGTTCATAGTGGAAAATTGTAATTGAGCATGTCCCAGATTGCATAGGCTCCCAAATCATGGTGAAATTAATTCATAGGCTTCTAAAGTGGTGTATATTCAAGCTGGGCAACATATGTTTCTTTTGAAATATATTTGAAATGAAGTAGAATGAATAGTCCCCCCATTAGCTTCCTTGTTGATAGCATGTTTTGCATTTTTTAAATTGAAATTTGAGTATATTTCGGGACTTTTTTTTTCCTATCATTCCTTCCTTCTTGCTTGTTTATCTAACTCCTCCTGCTAATAAAGGAATTTGCAGTAAATATGCAGTAAATAAACTTTATTATAATGCATTTAAGTGCCTGAAGGAAATTATATTGAAAAATTAGGTTGTTTTTTTTTATTATTTTACAAAAAAAATCATTTAAATACTCATTTCATAGACTGTGAACTGGAAGTATCTTAGACTTTCTAACTTTTTTTTGAAAATTAAGTTTGGACCAGTATTAGCCTGTACTTTCTTGCATTTCTGTCCTTGACATAAATGCTTTGATATGAATCTTTGCACTTTGCTCTGCAGAGATATAAGTCCTCACAGATGTAAGTTTAAGACTCTGATTGCAGCAAAATGACTAATCTTTTGTCTGCACACTTCTGAGGATTTTTTGTCCAATAAATTGAAATCATACAGACCTTCTACTGTGTAGTAAATACGATACTTAATGTAGACAATATGTGAAAACTTCTTTCCAAGTACTATGTGCTGGTTTTTTGTTTTCAAGGACAGTGAGATAATTTTCAACATCAAAACAAGTTTCTGAATATTTATAAGAGATGTAACATGGGGAGAGGTGAACCCAGCAGACTGTCACTTTAATAGACAGCTCATTTTAGTCAGATGTAAAAAAGTTGAAAAAGAATTGAAAATAGTCAGATCTTCCTATTATTTAAATGTATTACTTAGACTGAATTGAAGATTGATCCCAAGTGAATATACAAACTGTTGGCTGTTTTCTGAAAGAAAAAGGAAAACAGAGCACTAGGAGTCAGAAAGGCAGCTTTTCTAAAGTGTCATAAGAAGCAAAATGCATATGGAAAATATTTGTGCAGAAGAGGTTTCATAAAGTTATAGATCTTGAAAACTGGTAAGAGAAAAGATTTTCAGTCTGGTGAGTCATGCCAATCATCGTATCTGCAGTCTGTTCTACAGAATTGAACTGAACAGAAGATACAGACCAGAAAACTCTCTTTTCTTTCTGTTTGCATTAAATATTACTCAGTGAAAAAGTCAGTGTACTGAGAATAAAAGTATCTTTTTTATTTTCTCTCATCAATCCATGATGAAACTGAAAAGCATCTTAATTTATTGTATGAGTGAAGCATCCTAGGTAAATTTGTCCCCTGAAGGCATCTACAACAACATAATACACTCAGCATTTAAATCTTTGCGTCTTGATAAGACACTATTCTTACCATGGTTTGACAATGAAAACTCTTCATTTTAATTTCTTAGAGGTATAACATTATGATTATGGAAAAACATTTTTAGCTTGCAGCAGTATTTAAGTGTATTATTTTAAAATACTGTATGATGAACTGCAGTGTTTTTACCCACAGCTTTTGTAAAGCCTTAGTTGCCCTAGCCTTAGTTTAACAGCTGCATTGCCTGGGTTTGGGTTTTTTTTCAAATTTCTATCTAAAACTGAGCTTTTATTCATATTTTTAAATTTTCAGCCTGCTGCCTTTAGATAATTTATAATTTTAAAAGACTGATTGTCCTTGAACCTAGCCCATGTAGTAGATTTCAGTGAGACCAACTAGTCAGTTCTGAAGACTGAAGACGTATATGTGTAGGACCGTATGAATAAGGAAGACTCTATATATGAAGACCTTATATGTATCATATATCTAAAGTTGTATGTGTTTGGTTTTGTTATTGTGGTACCCTGACAAATAGCAATGTAGTTATAAGTGCAATTTTAAGACAGAAACATCAGTCAGTAAAGTAAAAAGATCTGAATGAGATTGTTTAAATGAATTCCAGAAGTCTGGAATACTACAGATTACATCTAGAAAAATAGCACTACATTTTTTACTCTTCAGTGTTTAAAAAAAAGGCTAAACTTCATATGAAGAGTTATCTGCTAGCTCTTCTTCCATGATTTCACTCTTCTTTTTCACACTCCATATGTTTGATTTGTCACCCATACCCAGTTATACGAGCTCCTTGCTGTTACCCTCTTTTGGATGGGTTTTGGCATGAAAAAATATGGTAATCAACATAACCTCCTCAAAGTTACTGTGGAAACAACGGTTCTGTGAAAAAAAAATCAACCTATTGCATGAACAGCAAAGCTATACAACATTGGGCAAAATCTTGAAAGCAGAATGGAATTACTAGCTGCAGTGTGTGTGTTGCAGAGTGGACCTTCAGGAAGGACAGCTGCCGCTTCCTGGAGATCAGCAACTGTGAAGCTTCCTCTAGATCCAAACTATTCAGTCTGACATTGGATCTTGCTTTCTTAAGAACCATGTCTGAATTAGGAAGATGTAGAAGACCTGGAGATGTTTTCTGCTTGCAAGCCTGGCTTAATCAGAAAACTGCTAACAAAAGGGGCTGATTTGTAGCCCCAAAGCATCATGTGGCATAGTCAAGCTCATATCCACATTACTCTACCTCTTCTGGAGCAGAAGCTGCCTACCTGATCCCACACTCAACCTTGATTCTCCTGTGGTCCCATAATAGGGTAATGCTGTGGCATTATTGGTGCATTTATTCAGTTCAAAGTATCTGAAATAATGTGAAGTTTTGTTCTGTCTAAAGAACTAATGTGATTTGCTTTTATATTCTACTTTAGTTGAGAGCTTATGAAAATTAAAATAGCAGTGACATGGTTCTTTCTGGACAAATGTTACATTATTTGTACCCTCAATTATTAATATTCTTTGTCAGTCTCTTTTCATTTCCCCTTCTTTCAGTCCCCCTTTCCTTTTCATATTTCATAAGCATTAGGCCTTTGTTTGACAATTTAATTACACTGTCTAAAATCCAACTGAGACTATCTAAGGGTTGTGGTCCGATCCTCGGTCACCGTTGAGCCTCATAGTTATGCAAACTTATGCACTGAGTAAGCAGGTAAGTAAGGAAAATATGACAAGTTTGACTGAAATTTCTTTTTGAGGTTTGTGGGTTCATTCAAACTTGGAAAAGGGCGACTTAGGCAGATCAAAACTGAAGATGCTATTAGCTTGATTCCGTGAAACAAAATAGGTGAACTTTGTTCAGTTCTGAGCAGCAGAATTAAAGTGCAGAAATGATAATGGAATGCTATGGGAGCATTTGATAAAGTAAGATGTAGTCACTCAGAGACAACGTGATTCCACTGTATTTCTTTGATCAATCACACTTTCACCGGTGTAGACGTCGCTCGCTGTATTACTTCCACCTTTCATCTAATTAATCTGTTCTAATGATACAGCCCCTTGTAAAGGAACTTCTGCAACATTCAGAAATCTGATTTGCTCATAAAATAACTGACACAATTTCAGTTTGATCATTTTGTACTTTGAAAGTGTCTTGTCAAACAAGTCTTAGATGGTGTCTTGACTCTGAATGATGCATCAAATTAGCATTAAATCACTGCTTGCTGCTTCTCTTTTCAAAGTCTGTACTCACAGATCTGCAGCTTGACATGAAGTATGCAGTATCTGCCTTTAAAAATGCAGGAAGGTCAGTTCATATCTTTAGAATTCATTCCCGAAGGAGGCAGTTTGGCTAAAGCTTTGAATCTCTTTTTGTATTACTTATTTCATCTTCATAGCTATAGTAAACTGCAAATCAACTTAGAATTATTATTGTGAGACCTTACAAGATTCTGTCGCTAGCACCTGTGCCTAAGTCTTATTATTATATGATTACCAATTTTTTAAACTTTTTAACAGAATTTTATGTTCATAGTAATAGTAATAATAGTTTCAGATTATTACAGGAAATTAAACTCTTTATTGCACAGTATTTCCAGTTTCTTGCACCGGAAGCTTGCCTTAAGTATCACTTGAAAGAAGAGGACAGTGCAGGTGCTTAATTTGATGTTTTCTTAGATATCTTAGATATCAGTACATTAAGGTTGTCTCAGCTGAATTTATCACCAGATTATGTATAAGTAGTCATTTAAGTGTGACCACACATTTATAGGTTACAATAAGGAAAGTTTGAAGCAAGGACTTTGATAATGTGATACATGAATCATGCTAGTTAATTGTATCCCAAATAAAACTTTACCTAAAAGCCATTAGGTTTGATTAATTTTATATCCTGTTTGGCCAAACCTAAGAAGATCAGAGTCTCAGATTCTTTCATGATCATCCACGGAGTTTCCTATATTTTAGAGCGCTATGAAAAAGGGAAATTAATAATTCAATAATCAATAAATGGTCAATAATAAGTCAATTATAAATTTAAAACCCAGAAATCAATAAAAGTTATGCAGTCCATCAGCTTGTGCTGCTGAATTTTATTTCTGGCAGTAATTATTGATGAGTAACTTCAGGTGTGTAAGTCATCCCATAGAGCTTAGTGGAACTTTCAGGTGCAGAAATTATTGCAGAATTATCATCATCATCATCATCATCATCATCAACATTATTTCAGAAGTTTATTTTGAATGTTGTGGGTAGCTTTTCATATTTTAGGAAGTAATGTTAACCTGAGGTAGTCAGATAATAGTGAATTATTAAATGACAGCAAGGAGTAGCCTAGATGGCTGTTTTATGACTTGTTTTTAATAGTTTTTATGTAAAGTTTTAGAACTTTGTCATGAGACTATGCAGTATTAATTTCGGACGATAACTCCATGAAGATACAATTTTAGCTTCAGATACTTTGCTTGTAACCATATTGTGAGAAGGCTAAACCTACTCAACCATGCTATGTTGTTTTTAAAAAGCATGCTGTCCAAGTGGAAGGGGATTGAGAGTATTCTTAAAGTGATGTTAAAAGAACGCAAGTAGTAATCTGATTCTCCCCTTAGGACATTAATCTTTTAAGAGCAGTATCAGCTAAAATTGGCATTGATAATTCAATCACTCAGGAAGTGAATTTGCATTTGGCAGAAAATGGTTGGAAACATCTGGAACAAGTGCTCAAAACTGCTGTTGTGCTGAATGGATGTAGAAAATAGCCATAACGTTTCAGAGAATACTCATTAAACATAGTACTCATTAAGCAATTTGTGAACTCCACCAAATTAATTGCAATGCTTAGAAGTCACCTCGAAATACAGACTTTTTTTCTTAGGAAACAGTACACGAGGAGAAACTTTAACAAAATGCTTTTGTATTTTCTATTTAATGGAAGATGTACAGGATTTGCTTTTCCTTTTTTATGCATAGCTTTTAGTGAAGTTAATAGCACCTGCACTATAATGTTCCTCATTGTAAATCTATAAATCTCTTTCAAAAACAGAAAATGCTGTGAGAGCTATTAACCAGTAGTATATTGTATTTATTAGGATCCTGAATCCCTAATCTGTAATTTAGAAAAGCACCAACTCAGTGAAGAGGTTATTTACTGGCAGGTGTGTATATTTTGTATATGTCTTTTTCATAAACCATTCTGACTTGTTTTGCTGATGACCGAGTCTTAGCTTTTACAGAACATGATTTGTTGCCTCATCTCATAAACCCACTATAAGCAGACCAATCTTGATATTTTTCATCACAGAAGCAGCCAAACTTCACTCCAATTTTTCTGAGAATGGCTTTCAACAGTTTCACAAGAAGAAAGTATATTTTTTTCATGCCGTGCATTTAATTACGTACGTAGTTTTGTGCAAATGTTCATCATTTGTACATACTATTTCCAGACTGATTGTTTAAATGGCCACCCCAGAGCGAAGTTCCATCTCCTGGTACCTCCTTATTGCCCATAAATCAAACCAGGAAAGAGAGACTACACAGGCTGACATTCAAGAAATGTGGCACAGTTCTGCAGTAACTTAAAGTCATATAGAAATAGAAGGGCCGTTCCTGCGACAGGCAGTGGAGACCTTCCTTTAGATGATTTACACAGTTTACCAGATAACCTAGGCTTTTTTTCTTTTCTTTTTTTTCCCCACTCTGTTATTACAGACATTACCTTTACTTGCCAAGGAGACAGATACTCTGGAAAGACTGGAAAAGAATTTGAAGTTGTTCATACATATAGTTTACTACATGTATTCCTTAACTGAAACTTGTCAGTCATCTTTTATAACTGTATTTGTGATATACAAGGAGAATAAAATATATATGACCTCCTTTTGATAGTCGATAAAGACAGTGATAAGGAAAAGCATAATGTGAGTTTTATTAGGACATTTTCTATTAAAAATAATTCTAATGACAGTAAAAGTCAATACTGTTGACTGAAAATATCAGCATTACTAGAATTTAGCAACTACTAGTAACTCGTATTTAAAAAAAAAACTTCAGGGGCATTGCCTCGTACTATTTTTTCCTCTTTTCAAGGTTTTTGCCAAGCTGACAAAAGAAAAATATTCCAGGCAAAAGATTTTAGGCATGCATTAGTCCAACACAGCACCAGAAAGTACTGTAATATATTTACTACTGCTGCTGTTGGGCCCAGAGTTGAACTATATAATTCATTCAGAAGAAAAAAAAAAAATCCCAAAATATTACTCTTTCCTAAATATACATGATTCATATTGGAATTATGTGCATGTGTACCTAGCTCTTATTTTGCAGATTTATTCTTGCGGTTTGCAAAGATTTCTATAGGTAACCACAGTCATTCCCTGTTACGGGTGTAAATGATCACTGCTTTAGCTCAGAAAGCACTTCTACTTTGGGACGGGGACAGCAGCACACTGTATGCCCCCCCCTTGGTAGTGAGGGCCACAGGGCTCCCTCCGAGGACAGCGTTGCAGGAGGAGAGGGGAGGGAGGGCAGGAAAGCAAGGCAATTTCACACTGTTTAACCCAAGGCACCCAGGGAAGGCGATAGGCGCTTCCACAGGGAATGAGAAATCCTTAGACTTAGATCTTCAGAGATAATAGTAAGACCTGGACGCATTATAGCTGCCTCTGCAGTGCAGACTTACACATTTTTATGAGTTTTACAATTACTGGGTTTTTACAGTTTTTGGGGTAGGGTGGGCAAAGTCACTTGAGGTTTGTGCAGGCGTGCCCAGAGATTTCTTCAAATTTCCACCTGTCATTACTGTGATACATCCTACTGTGGCTCCATCCATGCAGCAGAGGCCAGGGAATGCCTTATTCTGAGTGGTTTCTGAGACAAGGAACCAAGAGAGAAATGTATTCAATGGGCTCTGAATTTAGACAGATGCCTTAGAGCCTTCCTTATGCTAAAGAGAGTAAGCACAAACAACTATGACATAGTCTTTGCCTACTTTCTTCCCGGCTCCATCTGCTGTAGATCTGCAGGGAGTTTCCTCCCTGAGACAAGTATTCTATTTGGATGGTATCTGTCCATATTAAGTCAGCTAAAGTGCACAGAGTAAATAGGACTAAAGAGTGCCTTGACTTCTTTATAGGAAATAGCCCATTTAGCCATAACGAAGAAGAATTATCAAGCTTCTTCAAGGAAAACACAACGCCTATCAGACTCAGCATATGATGTTCTTTCAATAAATAAATAAAAAAAAAGGTTGGTTGTTGTTTCGGGGTTTTTTTTTCCAAAAGTCTGGGCTGCAAGGTAACCACAAGTTAAGCAGAGGTCACTGCTGTAAGCAGCCAGTCAAAAGCTGTGATTGTACTGGACAAATGTGCCAAAAAGGCATATTAAGAAGGTAACAGTAATTCTCTAAAGGACTGATAGAACCTGTCTAGCTTATTACTGTATCCTTCTCTATTTAAATGATTTAAGTCTATAAAAGTGCACAGAAGCCTTTTATTTTTGCAGTCAAAAATGTCCATTCAAAAATACGGTTACATAAGAGAAGACTTCAGACATAGATAGGGATTTCCTTTCAAGCTGATCTTTAATCATAAAGGTCAAACCTTTAACATTAAAACACTTGAAGGGCAAGAAACTCTGTTACATTCAGTTATTGATTTTGAAGACCCTGACCCTTGCCAAGTATCACAGGCCATAGAGGGCATTGACAAAAGTACAGTAATAAAAAGAGCTAAAAAACTTGTTCAGTCTTTTTTGTGTCTAAATCCAATACAAAAAAAAAGAAAAGAAAAAAGCCACACAAACAAAAAACCCCACTGTGTAGGACTAACAATAGATTCAGATCTCAAGCACTATTGGGAATAGTTGAAATCTGCAATTGTTGCCGCTAAGCTACTATCCTCTTCTCTAAAAAGCTTTCATTTTCCTTTTGGCAGCGATTACTGTGGCTGACTGATATTATGGAAGCATAGTTTCTGTTAATTAGAGTGAGGTAAAAGTTTTCAGAGCAAACAATGTTCTGTTAGAAAATAATTGACTTAAAGAAATATCATTATATTGTAAGCAGGTTTTTCTGTTAGACTGCAAGAATGCCTACGTTCCCAAGCTTGCAGCATCAGCAGTGCAGGGCACACCTGCCCTGTATCCTCCTTCAAGCCAGGAGACCTCTTAAAGTCAAGGACAATGTCATGCCTGCTCTGCCAGGCTCTCTGAATCCAGAGTCCTTTGACCTCTGAAGTACCCTACTCTAGCTGATTGTTAGAATCACAGAATCATAGAATCATATAGGTTGGAAAAGATCTTTAAGATCATCGAGTCCAACGGTAAACCTAACACTGCCAAGTCCACCACTAAACCATGTCCCCAAGCACCACATCTACACGTCTTTTAAATACTTCCAGGGATGGGGACTCCACCACTTCCCTGGGCAGCCTGTTCCAATGCTTGACAACCCTTTTGGTGAAGAAATTTTTCCTAATATCCAATATAAACCTCCCTTGGTGCAACTTGAGGCCATTTCCTCTCGTCCTATCGCTTGTTACTTGGGAGAAGAGACCGACACCCACCTTGCTACAACCTCCTTTCGGGTAGTTGTAGAGAGCGATGAGGTCTCCCCTCAGCCTCCTCTTCTCCAGACTGAACAACCCAGTTCCTTCAGCTGCTCCCCACAGGACTTGTTCTCCAGACCCCTCACCAGCCTCGTTGCCCTTCTCTGGACACGCTCCAGCACCTCAACGTCCTTCTTGTAGTGAGGGGCCCAAAACTGAACACAGGATTCGAGGTGCGGCCTCACCAGTGCCGAGTACAGGGGCACGATCACTTCCCTACTCCTGCTGGCCACACTATTTCTGATACAGGCCAGGATGCCATTGGCCTTCTTGGCCGCCTGGGCACACTGCCGGCTCATGTTCAGCCGGCTGTCAACGAACACCCCCAGGTCCTTTTCCGACAGGCAGCTTTCCAGCCACTCTTCCCCAAGCCTGTAGCGCTGCATGGGGTTGTTGTGACCGAAGTGCAGGACCCGGCACTTGGCCTTGTTGAATCTCATACAATTGGCCTCGGCCCATCGATCCAGCCTGTCCAGATCCCTCTGTGGAGCCTTCCTACCCTCGAGCAGATCAACAATCCCGCCTGTCAGGATCTCTGAAAAAGGGCTAAGGAATGAGTTCAGGCACTGGACCCAAAATCGTTAGGTCCTATGCTGGCTCTTTTTTACTAGTTCAACTACTCTGCTCCCAGATTATTGCGTACAGGGGAATTTGCCCTAAGAAACATGGGTGCGAGCTCCTCTGACCATACGGATCAATTACTGGCCCCTTTTTGTCTAGGGGTATGGCTATAGGCTTTGCATGCATGGGGAAGGGTACAGAAACCTGACAACTTGACCTGAACCAGAAGGTGAGAGGATTTCTATCTCCTATAATATAAAACATGGAAACCTCAAAGGTTTTCAAAACTGGCAAGCTCTGAGAAAGCCTTGGGACGGTAACAGGAAAGAAATCACATAGTCCAGACTCAGGAAGCTTTCAAGACTTCCCACCTTCTGCTGAAGAGCGACAGCACTGTTTTCTGAACCACTTTCAGTCCAAACACCTCCAGGCTTCTAGACACACACACCAGCTGCCTCCCTCTTTGGAGGGATGCCCATGAGTTCAGTTTGCCTCAAAGATGGGAGCACCTGAACGCCCCAGCCCAGGCTCTGAGACCTGACAGCTGGTTATTGAAACCAAGAATCTGATAGCAGCAATGAACAAAGGATTTCAAGAATGTCAGTCTGTATTGCTGAATCCTGATATTCCTAAGGAAATATCATTTATTGAAAATGTTTCAGAATTTCCTGCTTATTCATCAAAAGTTTGCCTATCTATGGTGTTAATAATAGAATGTCTAGTCTCATGCTATAGTTGACAATATCCAGAGAGAAGCTTTAGATTCATATTGATAGTCAGAAGCCTTGTAATTCAGGATATTTTTATTCATACTTTAATGCATGGGTTTTTTTCAGTTCAGTGAAGCTATTCTTGTCACGTAAGTGAATCAAAACAGTCTAAAAATAGTCAAAAAAAAGTCAATAGAAAAGATCTTGCACAACAGAACTCTCCATTGGCACAATCTCATTGGAAATCTGTACCGGTACTTCTTCCTCCTGTGTCAGCTGGTGTCATTGAAGGAGAGTGATTTCAGCAGTGTGAATTTTGGTAGGAGTGGGCAGAAAAAGGTCTGAGTTCCTAAACTGTGTAAGATTTACTGTAGGAAGTCACAGAACATTCTCTTGTGCACCTTTAGGAAAGAACTAAATGCTTATTTCTGTAGTTCTGAGGCCCTCTCACCTGAAGGAGATGCCACTGGCAATGAGCAACTTGCAGAAAAAAGGCACTCCCCTGCTATGGTGTCTTCTCCCATTTGGCCCACCAGGAGAAGCAGCTGGGGAAGTTTTTCCCCTAACCCCGGGAGTCAACTCTCTCCGAATCACTGCAGAATATGCACAACTGCAGATTATGTACAAGAGTACAAAACAATCATCTTCTGGTTACTGCACATTATAGATAACTAGGACTAATGAGCTATGAGGCTAAACAATAGTATGATTGCCATCAATGATAAGACCCGATAATTCTCTGGTGGCCGTGCAGTCATCAGTCATGTTGGGAATGGGCTGATCTTCCTTGTTGCTGGGTTGCCAATCTCCAGTTCAGCACTGTTTTTCCATGGGGTTTTATAGCTTCACATGTCAGAAGTTTTCGTCTTGAATCCTTTAACTCCCACAATCCTGTCAGTGGTTTTGCTCCCAGTACCTTGCTTGGCTTCAGCATGGACTTTCTCACACTGTAACAGCAATTGGATCTGTAAAACCGAGCCAAGGACACACAAACTTGGACCAAACTTGGCTCACAGACCGTGGAACTCCTGCACGGGGGTCACCGGACATTATTTTTTGCATGTTTTGGACTCTTTTGCATTGACTGATTTCTCTGTCCATTTTACCTAGGGCCATATTCTTAGCATGCTTCTCTGCGGGAAAAAAGGGAAGGGTTTTTTCTCCCCTGTAAAGTCAAAGACACACAAACTTGGAGAAAGTGCTTTGCTTTTTGCCTTACGACTTGTGTCACAGTAAGGTTAATACTTAGGAGCTGATGGGGGCAGTTTGTTCTTTACAGTGGTTGGTTCCAAACAGAAATGAAAGGACGGGTGCCAGAGTTTCTGGCCCTGAAATTTCATGGGTAGATCTTGCGCCAGTATGATAACAGGACTCTGAAGTCTTTATAAATTGTAGCCTCCCTTTTTGTACCCTTTTATCCTTAAGCGACTAGGAAAGAGATTAGGCTGAAGAGTATCTCAGTAAAGAGCTTATGGCAGAAGCACCAAAATCTTACTACTTATGTACCCATTACAGCCTCTGACTTAAGACCAACACGACCTATATCATGGTTGTCTTTGTGAACTGTTTCTATGCCTGGCATTGCAGGAAAGCAGGTCATTATCAATCAGAAGGCGGGAAGGTAGATTCATCTGTTTAATGGTAGCATGAAAAGGTTTCCTTGGACTGACCGAAGCCATATGAATAAGAGAAGAGCACTGTGATTAAGGACTTTTAAACAGTTGTTGCTAAGTTCAGTGTTTTAGAAACATGGATTTTATATATGACAATACACTGATCAGCAAGGGATCTGCATGGCTTTAAAGTATACTTGACAGTGCAATCAAATGGCATGACTGTAGCTCATGCAGCTTTAACTTTCGCTGCATGGATATTAGTAATGGTGTAACTATCTTAAGGACTTGTTTTGGCAGTACAGCATACCCAGTTAGCCTCAGGTAACTAACTCCACACTGTCCTACTGTGATTGTATTTCTGTAGGTACATGAACTAAGTGGTATAAATCTGTCTCTGATATATCATGTGCTGCAATCACACCTTTGGATTTCAGTTTTATGTGACGAATGTTGATTAAAATCTTTATAAATGCATGAATGTGTACAATCTCATCCTGTTATCTTAATAATAAAATCGTTCTGAGAGCAGCTGAAATACAAAACCTGCTTGCACTGTGTTTTATGGTCATGGTAAAGCGATGTGCTGCTTGTGTTCTACTTCTCACTATAATGCTATATAAGACATTTCTGCTAGTATAGTAGGGGACATAATAAACATCAAAAATCAGTTGAGGGGGGAGGGGAAGTTGGCTGCCATTCCCAGGTGGAAACATGCTTTGAAATCAGAAAATTGCAGCCACGTAGCCAGGGAGATGATGAAACTATACAGTGCTGAATCACAGCCTTACCATTTGCTTTCCACAAGGCACTGAGCACAACGCCAGTAATACACAACCCGAGAGGTAACTAAAGATTCTTCTCACAAACTGTGCTATCAAAAACCAATTGTCTGACTGTGTATGCTTGGAAAATAAAATGAACCTGAGTGTTGGAGTAGTGGTACTGCTTCTAGTAGTTTAGTTAGGAAGACTCTAGGGACTTCAGCTCTTTCTTTAGCATCTGTACAGTCCTAGTCTGAACAGGTTTGCCTTTGCCTCCGCTTCTGTAACTTATTACTGAGGGCTTCCCAAGGACAACAGGGTCAGGGCTTCTTGTAAATGAATGTTCCCTGTGGGACCCGTAATGAAGAGACTGCTAACTAATTATCAGTCTCTTTGGAAGGCGTTCATTTTTTAATTGACCTCAGAGCACTCAAGGAACAAAAGGAATCTGAGCAAAGATGATTTGGGTCCAAGGCAAACAAATGAGTCATTTTCTTTCGTGGGGTAGTTGCACGGGTTTATTGGAGTCCACTGGACATACAAGTTTTTCAAGTTCAATATTCCGTTGATTAAAATTAGGAGAGTTGTGTCTGACGACATGACCTGTATGTTACAGACAGCTTTCCCTCCCTTCCTTCAGCTGTCATTTTCTGTGCAAATATTGCTCCCGTCATCACTTGTCAGGCCAATATTACAGTGGAATTAATTTAAAACATAATCTGTTTCCTTTTAGTTTGAGTAGGAAAGTTCAATTCTGCGACTTGAATGTCAGGTACAATTTTACAGAGGCTGCTTGCAGGGCTGTTATACCCCACAGAGAAGATAATTACAAAGTCAGAAGGAGCCTTAGGACTTTTTGGTTAGGGAACAGGTTTTGTCCAACAAAATGATATTTTAATTTTCACTATTTGAATATTGGCTGAAATGATGAAACTCATGCTTCTAATTTAGTTTTAACTGCTAAATAAGTTGGATGCAGAAAACATGATACTGCTGTTTATTTGTTTTTTTTTTTTTTTTAAGTTAAAGATGATTGTGACTCAAATTCTTCCACAGCACTGTTTTCTCTTTGCATATATGAGTGACAGAAGGGTATAAGTGTATTGGAGAATAGTTTTCTAAAATAGAAAATTAATAATGTGATCATGAAGAGTTCTTCCATGCTCCTGATTTCACCAGTAGAGCACTTAAATTGAAAACATCAAAAAGCAGGTGTTCAGAAACATCATCACCAATGCAGAAAAAAATCCAAATCTCAAAATGGTGGGCAAGGGTTAAAGATGAATGAGGTTTTTGTTTTACCTCTATTAATCATATTTTTAAAATAATTTAAAATAATATTTAAAAATAATTTTTAAAAATACAGAAAATGAGGTGGAAAATGTTAATTTAGAAACAAAACTCCAGCTGTTCCAGTCCTTTATAATTCTGAGATGTAGGAAGCTCTGTAGTGCCTAATCGCAGAACCGTAGAACAGCCCAGGTTGGAAGGGACCCCGACAGATCATCTGGTCCAAGGCATTGTAGGAAAGGGAGCCTAGGTGGGATTAACTAGCACCCTGTCCAATCACATCTTGAAAACCTCCAGCAATGGGGACTCCACCACATCCCTGGGGAGGTTGTTCCAGTGATTGACTGTTCTCACTGTAAAAAATTTCTTTCTTATGTCAAGATGAAACCTCTCCCAGTGCAAGTTCTACCTGTTGCCCCTTGTCTTCTCCATGTGGCTCCTTGTGAGGAGAGAGCCTCTATCCTCTTTGTAGTTGCCCTTTAAGTACTGGAACACTGTGATGAGGTCTCCCCTGAGCCTTCTCTTCTCCATGGAGAAAAGACCTGACTCCTTCAGTCTTTCCTCACAGGGCAGATTCTCCAATCCTTTGATCATCTTCATGGCCCTCCTTTGGACCCTCTCTGGTCTGTCCGCATCTTCCTTGAATTGTGGGGGCCAGAATGGGACACAGGTCTCCAGGTGCAGCCTGACAAGCACTGAGTAAAGTAGCATGATCATGTCTCTATCTCTGCTAGTAATGCCCCTGTGGATGCAGCCCAGTATCTGATTTGCCTTTGCTGCTGCCGCGGTGCACTGCTGACTTCATGTTCAGCTTGTTGTCCACCAGGAGCCCAGGTCCTTTTCAGCAAAGCTGCTCCCCAGCCGTGCAGATCCTAGCCTGTACTGGGCTTTTTGCTTATTCCGTCCTAGGTGCAGGACTTTGCACTTGTCTTTGTTAAACTTCATACTGTTAATAAATTACACTGGCTTCTCCACAAATGACTGAGTATGAGCAGGCCTGAAGCAGGTATTTCTAATTTTAAAGAACATGGTTAATGACAAAGCCCAATCACATTAGTCTGATCTGCAGGATGAAGGATGCAGAGCTATCTTCTCTTCCTTTAGGCTCTGTTGATGCATACAGGGTGACCAAGTTTGAAAGCACACCTTGAATTTACCGCTTTTATTTATTATCATTTATTCATTGCTGGATTTATGAAACAGCGCGGTGACTATATGTTTCTATTCTCACCAGTCATACAATTAGTCCTACCATTCTGCCAACAGAACAATATCAGGTTTTTTAATTTATGATTAGGATAGAAACTATAAAATACTGACTGCCTCAGAAAGAATTGTTTCTGAAATTGTTAAACTTGCAACATGACCCATAAAAAATTCTGGCTGATGTAAAATATTTTATGTGATCATGCTTCCAGTTCTAATAATGTAACCAATGCTTGCATCAGGTGTTCAGGAAATTTGGCAGTGAAATTGTTAAGGGTAATGTTATATTCCATAGGGTTTACAGCTCCTTCAGATTGTATCTTCTGCAAGTAGTTACCGCTCAAATCAGTTCTGGCATTTTGATACAGAGTAGAAGCACTTATTCAGCTTGAAAGTTGTAAGTTGCAATTTTTCTAAAGACTCTTGTGAGGTTTGTAGTATGTTATGGGGACACCCAACTGCAATATATCTGAATATAAAACAAGTGCTTTATAAATTGTTTTATCACACTTCAAAGCAACATGCTAGCAGGATTGCCAAATTCAGCTGCAAAACTTGCCAATTTGGATCATGTGAAGGCAGGTGTGAGATTACAGCTGTAATAAAACCGAAATTGAATACTGGTAGCTGAATTTGTAGTAGGCAATTGATTTGATTTATATAACATAAGCCACATGAGGAGAGATATGTAGGTCAGCATCTTCAGCTGGAAGCAGTGGTTAGAAGAGTTGTGGTAGGTCGCTGGGAACTGCTGAGTTAATACTTGTTTAGTCTGGCAAAATGCTGGTGCAGCGTAACTACATTCTGTCAAACTTGTCTGGGGAGACACCATTTGCAACAAGGAAAAACTAGTCAGTTATATCCAATGCCACTTGTGCCATAAAAATCTGTGCTAAAATTAGCATAAGAATGTAGACTACATGGAGTTTCCCAGGGCAAGAATTGGTACATTAGTTGTGAGCACATTTTCAGCCTGCAAAATACTTAAGGTGTGCAAATACACAAATCAGTGATTAAACTCCTTTTAGAGTAATAGAACAGTATATTACAAAATGCAAATGGAACATGATCCTGTTCAGGGAAATAGAGGAAGCACAATCAAATAGAGCCTGCAGAGTTATTTCCAGTCCAAGCCGTCTGTTGTATCACAGATTTGCACACAGAAAAGAAAAAAAAATCCAAAATAAAGCACACACCCCTTAATTAAAAAAAGAAATAGTGTCCGCTTTTTTTGTCCAAGGAGTGAACTAATGACCTGGCGATTCTAACATGAGTTGGAGGTTTAATAAGAACAAACACAAAATGGTAATTGCTGCTTTTAAAAAGGAAATTAAGATTAAGCATACAGAAGTGACCGCTTGTCAGAGAGTTTCCATTCGCCATTCCCAGGAAAGGGCCCAAGTTTTTGTCCAAGTTTTTGTCCAAGTTGTGAGCCTTTGGAGGGTGCAGCCAGTCATGGTCGGTACAAACATGCTAGGGCTCATGAGCTACAATTTCCAAAGACTTCATCTTTGCAAAGTATACTTGAACGTCTTAGGCCTACAAACACTCCATTGGCACAGAGCAATAGAAAATGCTTTTGCTTTATCTATAATCTGACCTGAACCTCCAGTGCAGGAAACAGCAGCAGGAAAAAAATCTTGAACCAGAATATGAAGAGTAGCGCAATATTTACATTATTATTTCTTTCTACCAAAATGCAGGGAGTATATGACAGTGGAGGAGAGAAGAACTAGAAATGTTGTTTTAAAAAAGCTGATGATAGTTTAGCAAAGTTTTTGTGATGAAGGCGGGTGGTTAGTATAGATGATTTAGGAAGATACATCGTCAGGAGAGGAAAGCAATGATGTGGTCTAGAAGTTGTGAGCATGAGTTTCATATTTCAGCAGTCAAGAGCCTCATGAATCAATGAAGATATAGTAAATTAAAAAGAAGAAACTTAATGAAAATATATGTCTAAGAAATAAGTGCAGTAGGAATCTGAATGAGTTTGTAGCAGCCAAGGTGGGAAGTCATTTTTGTAGTAAAGAGAAAGTAAGACTGTAAATAAGTAAGCGTGAGAAAAATGAATATTGCTACAAAAATGACTGCTAGACTGAGTTCAATATGCTTTAATTTGTCATAATACTCAGCATAACATAATGTCTTAAAAATCTAGACCCATGGCTGTTACTCAGGAAGCGCAGTGCCTTGATGATTAGCATTAGTTCAGCTGATAGTCTGGCAATTCTGAAAAACAAACAGAGCCAGACAGAAGAGAAAAAAAACTTGAACAGAGGAAATAAGACTGAATTTTATAAAAATTTTTTACTGCAACAGCACTGGAGGACATTATCATTACAGAAAGCATAAACTACCACTGTGGCTGGCACTAGGATAGTAGGTCTACCCAGTGCTTTCCAATGAGCAAAAACCCCTGGGTTTATCAAGGAAGGGGGTTTACAGACGTTATGGATAGGGTATATTTTTTTATTTAATTAAGCACACAGGACTGCTTCTAATGACACAATATTTCAGCTTTCCTTGTCTTTCTGACATCTAATAAAAACTCAGAACATTACTGTTACTAAAATAATTCTTACTGTGATTATGGTACCTCCGCAGTCACATGTTACTGTTGAATAGTTTCAGTTTAATGTGACAGTGATGTAGAGGGTAAGGCAACCATTATTTTGCCACTGTCATTTATGTTTGACAGCAGCTGGCTCACCAGTCCCTCTATGTGTTGTTTATGGCTTAGATGCGTGATTTTGAGAATGGAGAGGAATTAATTTATTGTGTTGGGTGTAGTAGACATGGAAAATAATCCTTACAATATTTTGGTGGTCATGGGATATCTCTTTTTCCAGGTTTATACAATGTTTTATAGCATGGTGCTTTTGGACATGACTGGGACTTGTAAGTAGTACTGCTGAACAGCAACTGATAATAATTAAATGATCCTTTCTGAAGATGTGTATCTGTGAGCTTTTAAAAAGTCTTGAGCCTGCAGAAAGAAATCTCATGTCATTATAGTTCATATATTATGAACTCTTGCAGGAAAAACAAATTAAGACTGGCGTGATGGGTCAGGGTTGAGGAATGGCTAAATTTCAAATTAAAAGTCTTCATTCAAAAACTGAAACAAAAACTGGAATAAGGTGAGGGCAAACTCAAGACTTTGCATGTGCAAACTCAACACTCTGCATGTGCAAACCTCTTTTTGATGCTGTTTTCAAAATGATGCAGCAGCTAAATGTATTATACTCCTGGGAAGCATAAACCTTAGGGCCTGATTCTTCTCACTACATAATAAGAATGGTGAAAAGTAGCCTTAAAGTAGGTATAAACTACATTTAAATCTTCTTTATGGCTCAGCAGTGGTAGAAAGGAGCCTCAATATAAATGAGAATCAGGTCCACAGTATTTATTTAACCCTTGGGCTTTTTATATCATTTTATTTGCACCTTTAAGAGATTTGCAGAGGGATTTTTAATCAGGATTCGGTGTACAGAAAGCTAAATATTTTCATTGCCTTACAAGTAACTTTAATCATAGAGGCAGATCATTCTTTTTATTTCTCGAGGGAATGATAGAATTTCCTGCCTTTGTGCAAACTGAGCTAAATGTTTCTGACACCCATAGTACAGTGTCAATTGGAAATTCACATCTCATGTAATAACAGACCATTTTAATTTCATGAGCTAAAGAATTGGTTTCCACTTGCAAATTGTACCAAAGAAAGCAATATTGTCAGAAGAACTGGCACAGTGCTTCAAGAGATAAATCTATTGAATTAAATAAGAGGCTTTCATTACCTTTTACATTGCATTTCCGTATAACATAAGCATTAATTAAACTCTTCATTGCTTTCTCCTACTCAGCAGAGCACTTGCTCGGTCTGACAAGAAATGCTGCCCAAGAAAACATGTGGCACCCAAATACAGTCATTAAAATACAGTTACTCAAGCGGAAGGGAAGGAAGTGTAGAAGGGGAGAATGTTTCGGTGCATTTGGGCAAGTGGGACCTAGCTACGGAAATACATAATTTCTGTTTTTCAGGTTTTGACAGCAAGACAGCTCCGATGGCTTGTAACAGGTCATCTCACTAGGTATTTCTCCAGGCATTCTGAATACAAACAGAAAGCAAGCAAATGTCTTTGCATTTTTAAGTATATGTCTGTTTATGAGGAAGGCTTCTTCAGCATGAGGAATCACTTTTGGCATGAGACAATTCTACCTTTTGAAGTATCAAAACAACTCTGCAAAGTGTGTCTCCCCTCCTGTGTGAGGAATGCCCAACTATGGCAAAGTTGTTGACACAGATTCAAAGTGTTCCCATCAAGTAGTCAAGCCTTAAAGAGCTCTTTGGGTAGCCCACCTTCCTTAACTGAAGAGACATCATGTATATTTGGTTCTGACACATTTCTATCTGTATTCAAATATTTCTAATTCCTTTTTTCTTGTGATTCCAGGGGAACATTTGAGAATCTGCCCTCAGGAATATACATGTTGCACCTCAGAAATGGAGGACAAGTTAAGCCAACAGAGCAAACTGGAGTTTGAAAACTTGGTGGAGGAGACAAGTCACTTTGTACGCACCACTTTTGTATCCCGGCACAAGAAGTTTGACGGTAGGCTGGATATAATTTACTTATTTTCAAGGTTATGGGATTTAAAAGTCAGTTATCCATAATAAATTCCAATGTTCTTTTCTTTACAATGAGATATCACATTTGCAGTTGTCAGTTTGGCTAAGATAGGGGTTAACTTACAGCTGGTATGCTTATCAGCCTTGTGAGTATTGCCTTTAATTACAATGACATCAAGAATCGGACTGTTAAGTGCCTGCAGGCTTGGCTAATGTTGAAAAAAGAGATTAGATATGCATACAGAGGTTTATAATTTTTGTCTCCTAGTTTCAAATGCAAAATTTAGGTTTGCAATTATGTTCACTGTTGCAAGATGAACTGTGGATCTCCCGTGATTTTTGTTATTGCAAAGCAGCTTTTTTATAGTCTGCCTCGTTGTAGCCTTAAGGCTATAGTTTTTTCCTGCGTGATTTTCTTGTGATGTACAGAGTCTCTTAGAGGGCTTCTGGCTTCCAAACACTAAGGACTCAGTTGCATTTGAGAGGGATTGTCATGCAAACCACTTAAGCAGTATTGAACACATCTTTTATACCTAGAAAGAATTGACAAGGACAGTTTGGGGTTTTTATTTGTTTCTGATCAGTACTCCAATCTCAGGTCCTCAGCCTATGTAAGATCTTTATAAGATCAAGGGTTCAGTGTCACAATTTGCTAATGCTTGTCTTTCATAATGAACATTAAGCAGTTTTTACGGTTGTGTCCGTATTTACAAGTCGCACTGTATTGAGCTTTTCTTACAAACTGCAGATTAGCAAAAAGGAAAAGAGCTTCAGAATATTTAGTCATGGCTTTATCTAAATATGAAATCAGTATTTGTGTTGAAAGTGTCCCCCTGAGTATTTCTGCATATGTGTAAGTTGGAAAGGGTCTGGCACTAAGAGGTGTAAATCGGCATTGCAAGGAGGATTGCAGAGCTGCATCTTTGCACGTAGGTAGAAAGCCTGCAAACAGGTGCAGTAAAGCTGGCTAACCCCAGGTAACGGGCCATATGCACACATGTAGGAGAATGGTGGAAAGGTTATCCCTGAAGTTGGAAGATTTACTCCGAAAATCTGAGGTCGCATTCAGAAAAAAGTGAAGATGTCTCTAACTCCTTAGCGTAATTCTCTATCATTCTCTTTATCCAATTAAAGATTTTTTTTTCTAATATTGATTCTCTCAATATGACACAGAAGGGAAGATGAATTATAAAAGGAGGGAATGGGAAATGTGTACTATGAGGATGAGCTGGAGACAAGTCCCCAGCAGCAGATCAGATGCTAATATAATTTAGAAAGTGTCCTTAGTCCTTGGAAAGACTGCAGTGTGGACGACTGTGCAGCACTCTGCATTATGATTGTTTCCCTTTTTAATGTGAAGTTGGAACTCTTTATGTAGTGGATTTTCAAAATTTTACTTGGCTTTGAAGGACCTAAAAAAAAATCCAGAAGATGTGTGCAGTACTACAAGATGAGTATGCAAGCAGAACAGACATTTCAAACCATCTATGGCACGTACAGGGCTTTTCTCTTTTTCTAGAAGGAAACCAAGATGATCACTGGTGTTCAGGGAGCACTGCGGTTTACTGAAAACGCTGGGCTTGTTGACCACAGAGCTCAGACAGAACCTTACTAAGTCTTTGGCAACTTGAGGCCTTTTTGTATTGCAAGGAACTTAAGCACATTATGGCTTTTTCAGTAACCTGAAATTCTGTATCTTAATACTGACGGTAAGGAATATAGCTGAAGGTTACTGACCTGTTGTAAATACTGCATTCTGGGATTCTTATGGATCTGCTCCACAGGAAGTTGGATTAAAAGACCAAGTGGTTTCATCTGGTTTATCATTGATGTTTTAAAGGGAATTTGCAATGTGAAGTCTTATCAAAGAGCAATTGAACTTTGTGTAAACATTCTGTATTTTAATGCTATTCTAAAACTATTCAAAAGTTGTTCACTTACATGGAAAAACTGCTTAGTCTTTCTAGAAGGGCAAATACATTAATGGCAAAAATATATTCACCTAATAGGCTGTCTTTCAGTTGTTGCAGTTTAAAATAGGATGTTGCTTTTCAGTGCAAAGCAAATATTGGATTGTTAGATAACGTCAATGTTTTAACTCTTCAAGAATCATCCTTTTTTTGTTTTAATTTGGTACTTTGATCACACAAGGGAATTCTGATAAATGATTCTGCCATTTGATGCTAGTACACCACAAATAACAAAACAAATACAGCCAGTTGTGATGATTTTATGGAAGTTGTGCACAGGACTGGGGTTTATCAAGAGCAGCATATCTAAGCAATAACAGAATATATGAACATTTAAGTAATGTTGAGATAGTATATTAGCATTGCTCCCGTGAGGAGTTAATTTAAACTAGTGTTGCTGCCATCCATCCTCTTTGCTCATGCAGACGTTTAGATCATTTTGCAAACTCTTAAAAGGGACATGGAAGGTCTTGTAGATTTTTGCATTTTTTTTTTTCTTCTGTACCAGGCATGTCTTAGGGTAATGCTAATCTTTGCAACGTAAGACTTTCTAGGGTATGTGAACTCTTTGTTGAATTATGATCTGACCTTCATATGCCTTGCCTTTCTTATCTTATTTGCTTTCTGTCCCACATCCATACACTTAAGCATAGATGGAATGATTTTCTGATTCCCATTTTGAGAGGTAATTTGAGGTCTGTTTTCCTTTTCAGGATTTTGCCCCAGATTCCTATTCATGATCTAACCTACAAGGAAACTCAATCTGCTGTAACTTAAACATTGTCTCTTTAGCCTCTGGTCAGACACACATTCTTACACAGAATCACAGAATCAGAGCATGGCTGAGATGTGAAGGCATCTCTGGAGATGGCCTAGTTAACCCCCAATGCTCAAAGCTGGGTCAGCTCCCGCAGGTCACCCAAGACCATGTGCAGCCGGGTTTTGAATATCTCCATGGATGGAGACTCCACAGCCTCTTTGGGCAACTTGTGCCAGTGTTTGACCATCCTCACAGTAAAAAAGTGTTTTCTTGTGTTTAGATGGAATTTTCTATTTTTTAATTTGTGCCCATTGCTTCTTGTCCTGTCACTGGGCTCTGTTGTGAAGAGCCTGGCTCCGTCTTCTTTAGTTCCCCCTCCAGACATTTATACACATTGATGAGATCCCCCTGAGCCTTCTCTTCTCCAGGCTGAACAGTCCCAGCTTTCTCAGGCTCTGCTCGTATGAGAGATGGTCCACTCCCGTCATCATCTTACTGCCCTTTGCTGGACTTGCACCGGTATGTCCATATCTCTCTTGTACTGGGGAGCCCAGACCTGGACCCGGCACTCCAAATGTGGCCTTAACAGTGCTGAGCTGAGTGGAAGGTTCACCTTCCTCAACCTGCTGGCAATGTTCCTACATCATTTCTGTGTCAGTTTTATATTTCATTTTAACTGAAGTGCAGTACTTTCCAAATCTACAAGAACTAATTTCTGTAAAAACTGTAAGCAGAAGAAGCTAAATATAAAATTCTTAGCAGAGAACTTTAGAAACTATTAAGTGTTTTCGAACCAGCTATGATCAGAAGAAATTATGTCTTTCTTTTACTGGCCATCAGTTCTTGCATCCTAAAGCCCTGTACAATCTTACTCAATTGTTATTCATTTGTCCTCCACATTTCTAAGGGGCTGTCACTGTGTTGGGACTTTTAACTGCTCCATTCTTCTAGATTCATTTTTTCCTAAGTGGTTTTTTCCTCGTAGTATGTGAGGTTTGAAGATGTCTCAGAGCCAAAGGTCTGACAATAGTATTTTTCATTTGGTTTCCATATTGTAGACAATTGGTGTGAATTAGCATGAGTCACTACACAACGTAATACCAGCTGCCAATTATTTCTTGGCTGAGCCTTATGTTCAGATGTTTACATCTGTGTTGCCCACATCTGTATATTTGCCCTTGCATTGCCATACTGGATGGTCATTTCAAAAAAATCATTATCTGCAGTTTCACTAATGGGTGCACGAGTATCCAGGGAATCTTCTCCTGAGAATCTTGCCTAAGAAAGAAAGCCTCAAAATGAGAAAAATTCCTTTGAAACAGTAGGTGCTCAATGTTCCTAGCAAAGAATGCAATATCTGTTTCAGCAATGGGACTCACAAACCCTTCCAAAAACTAAGAAAAGGAACAAAACCCCCTTCCAGCAGACAGGAAACACACAGGAAGTGAAGAGTTCCAGCAGATACGGAGTGTTTTTTTTCCTCAAGGCTTTGGGTAGGACTAATCCAAATAAGCAGACATGTAATGATCAGCTATTTCTTGTTCCTAGCAATAGACAAGCAATTGTGCTCCAATTCTTGGACGCCCACTGCATACCTCAAAGAAGCTTAACATATATTATGCTCCCAGTGTAGCTGTAGTAGTATCATCTTATTATCACCGATTCCCTTGCATAGTGGCATTGCTGAGCAGCTGTTTCACAGACAAGCCAATTTCTTTTAAGTATTGCTCCATCAGCAGCTGAAACCAGCCCTACCGGAAGGTTTTGTCATGAATGTTAATGAGGAGACAAGTAGCTGTTCAGTGACACTTTCTCACTAATCCTTTGAATAACTATAGGAAAATCATAGCAAATATTTTAATTTAAGCTAAATAGATCTGAACCTGATAAAAGAGACACTGTGTCCTCATTCTCATTAAAAAAAATACAGTAGTAGTCTTGGTAACGGTGTTAAAAATGAAAGAATGTCTAAGGATAGCTATCATGAACTTGAATGGATATGGATAGCCTTCAGCAGAATGTGTGAGGCATGATGCCATTTAAGGAAAATAACCTGAATAGCATAAGAACCAATCTGTAGCTGCATTGATCTGTCTTACAGGGTCATCATTCCTCATGCTCCTTTTTTTTTTACAATCTAGGAGAACAGTGATATATACCCATTAGTGCTGCTTATATTTCTTACATTTCATTATCAGCAGTAGCCGTGTAAATTACAGGGCAGGAAAGAAAGTTTCAAAGATAATCCTCCAAAACAATACCTGCAAGAATAGCTAGCATCCCAGAAACCCTGTATTCCCTTTTCTTTTCTTGCACAATTTATGAAAGAACTTGGGGAAAAATAGTGTTTATGAATCTTTCCTTGATATTAGAGCTGACAAAAACGTGTTTTGCGAAGCTGCTTTCCAACAAAGTAAGAACTCTTCAATGAGATGAAGTTTTGTAGCCAGGTATAACTATCTCATTAAACTTGGCAAAAAAAGCTTGGAAAGTCAAATAAGGGAGATGCTGGACGTCAGAATACACGGAGGTTCAGTTGTGTGGCCAATGCAAGTCTTCTGCCCTCTGCTCCTCCTTCCTCCCACCCTTGCTGCCCAGCCTGCCAGCCCAGCTTGAGCCCCAGCTCGTGCCTGGAGCCGCACTGAGCTCCGTGGACTTCTGCAGAGGAGGGGGAGTGCGACAGCACAGGAGCCCGCTTGCACACTGGTGCTGTCGTGGTCAGCGGGTGAAGGATGGACTTTCAGCAGGATATTTTTTTCGTGCTTTGCTTACTTTGAATGTGAAAGGGCGTGGTTTTCACAGGAAGATTTTTGCTTTGTTTCTTTGTTTTTTGGAAGCGGGGAATCGGAAAGGTCTGCCTTTTCCACAGACCTGTTTAGGAGGCAGGAGGCTTCCAAGGAGTGTGGGAAAGTCAAATAGATACAGCATAATCTGTGTACTTCATGCAACTACTCATATTATTCTAGTGCTGCCATGTCTGCGACAGAACATAGGCTCCACCATACGAAAGCTGGGATACCAGATACTTTGGGTTTTAGTTCTGGGCAAGGTGGTGGTGTTTTGTTTTGTTTTCTTCATTTGTGTTGCAAGATTTCAGTGTCACTTTGCAATGTGTTTCCCATCAAGTGCAAAATCCATTGCAGGACAGGTGGATTTTTAAAACTCTACAACTATTCGGCTGTAACAGTGCTAGCAGGGCCACAGTTTCCGCATAATTCATCTACTGTTTTAACACACTACCTAACTTGGGCACTTGCCAAAATACAGGCCTTAGAGCAGTTAGAACCTTAAAAAAAGGTAACATCTGCTGGCTTGTAATATGTAACTGTTTGCAAGCCTTCGTCAGACATCTGGCGCAAGTTTCTAAACTTTACAGAGTTCTTGATAAAAGATCCCTTAGCTTGTATTTGACAGGAAACTCTAATTTGAAAATAAAATATTCTACACCTGATCCAAATCCTATCAGAGTTGATAATAGCCTAAGAAGAATTTCTATTGCCTACAAATGATTTTAGGGTCTAATCCTGTAAGATTTGTGCTGAGATGACTGTTTATCAGTTTCACATATTATGTCAAAATTTGTGAATTAGATCAAAATAAATTATTTTTTAAAAATTAACCAAAAGAGGAGAGGTGGCAAGCCTACAAAACTTGGAAAGGAAGCATTGGCCCAGTAGCAAGAACGGTTTCCAGCCAGGGGTGCAAATTCCTGTAACCTGGTCAAGTCCCGTACTGAAAGTCAGCGCTGTGGGAACCGGTGTCTTCTGCACGCTCCCTGCAGCTGGAAATGCGCTTCGTGCATTTGGATGGCTTGTTCTCTCTGCTCTTCCGCAGCTTCATTTGCTAAGTGCAGCTGGTCAGTGGAGCATGTAATCTTCTAACCAGCTGCATCAGGTTTATGAAGCTGCAAAGCAAAGGACAAGCTGCTACCCTGTGCTGGAACAGGTGGACATGACCCACTCTCAAATGAATCTCGTTAGAAAGCATGTTGTCCAAGTATAGCCAAATTGAAACAGGCTTTGAGAGGGCAGGGATCCAGTGCTTTTCCTGTTAAACAGAAAGCAGAATTTGCCTTGCTGAATATTAGATGTCCGCAGTGTAGGGTACTCCTGTAGGTGCCCTCGGTAGTCGATAGGGAATGATAGGTGCAAGTCATGCTGGTCTAAAGTCAGGAAAAATCTCTCCCTGAAGTGCTTATTTCTCTATATTGATTAGAGAGGGCATTTAGTTCAGACATAGATGCCTGTACTGTGGACTTACTTACACATTTGTGCAGATAAATTCCACCCCAAGGAACAGAATAAAGGAGTGAAACATCTAAAACACTTTTGAGGCTCTCTTTGTGCTTTATTTGCCTCTTTTACAAAAGTCATCCTCTGTTTTTTCTGTATATTTTGTGGGGAAAAAGACATTAAAAATATTGAGGCAAGTAAGCACTATGGCGGTCAGTTATTATCTTATGCTGGTTGAAAAAAACGCTGTCCTGTTGAATTCAAATGACATTTAATCTTCGCTGAAGCTCTGAATAGTGTATGTTTTTAATATTTTATGGTGGAAATTGTTTTCTGAACTTAGTGTCCAAGCCTGAAAAATACTAAACCGTAAGTAAAATTACTGATTTGCAAGTACGAAAAATCCTGTGATTAAAGATGCTTCATATGCCTATGGACAAGAATAGGATTAATAAAGGACTCAGCCTCAAGTCCGTAAGACTGATGAAGGACGTCAGTCTCCTGACAATCAGCCATCAGAGGCTCTGTACCCATACCTGGTTCTTACTCTGATGGTAGGTGCTCACCTGACACACAGCAAGGACACAACCATGCTGTAAGAATCAAAAATAGGGACTGTATATAAAAACCAAGCTACAAAACAAGGGTATTTGTATATAGTGTCAGCACCCTGGATAATAGGAACTGTAGCCTTATCATTTCTCATTTGTTGTCCTCAACCCTCATTAAATGCAGAAATACTATTTTTTAGATTAATCTCTTGACTGTAATACACAGGCATTGTTGTCTTTTTGCTGCCCTTCTTAATTCTTTTGCCTGTGTGTCCAAACAACTGGAAAATTAAAAGCAAACTTAAAATAGTATGTCATGAAAAGGATCCTGGAATATTTGAAAAATGATTTAGTGAATCTCTGTCCCTGTATCTCTGCTTATCTAAAAGACTTTTTGGAGTTTATTTTAAATTAAAGTTTCCTTTTTTCTTTTTACTTCTGCTCTGTGGTTTACCAGAAAAATATGGAAATGGCTCTTTTTCTGGGAGGAGTGTCATAGGAATGTCACTTGTAGCAGTAAGATAGATCCTTTAGGGAAAGAAGCGAACTATATGCCTATGTGCCATAAGAGTACTTTTAGAGATAGTGTAAAAACAGGCATATTAAGGTCCACTCATGCTATACTTCGTGGTAACTATGAAAATTGCATATATAAATCAGAGCTACCAGATCTTCAGGAAGAAGATAGGAAAGATGTGGCACCAGGGGTATTGCTTCTGAAGTCTTCCCCGCTTGCTATACATTAGCTCTCATTCTATACCGGTAGCTGAAAGGTAAAAATAAACATATGCTGCCTACAGAGCAATCTAGCTGCTTGTCTGTGTAGGTGGTGGTAGAGAGGAGTAGCAGTCGGTCTCTGTGTGGGCAGCCCCACTCGGTGCTGGTGAGGGCTGACAAACGCTGTGCGGGCAAGCTGGTTAGCGTAACACCATGCTTGCAGTGCAACGGTTGTTCGATGTGACACCGCCGTAACAAGAGCAGTTGCCGCTGCAGACTGCTACAGACAAAATAAAAGCAGATCACCCAGATATAAACTCTGCTAGGTTATCCGTACTGCTGTATTTCTTGCTTGTTGGTACTGCGCACGAACGTTCAGGTATCGTTTCTGAAATCTTGGGACTTAAAAAAATGCATGGCTCGATAGATAGAGGCACCTAAGTAACATTATTGAAATGTTCCAATTTTCCTAAATATATTGGAACACTAAATTTCACTGATTCTCCATAAATTTTTTTATGGATTCTTTTTCTGAATATTACCGATACAGTTCCCACTCTTTCACTTCTGGGGATATTTACATAAATTGGGATCTTTATTTTCAACTTTCCCATCTTTTCCAAGTTACACTGAAATGGTTTTGCTTAACGTCTTTATTGTATATGCATCACATGCTGACTTTACTCTGCGGTATGTATAGATTCATTTACAAGCTTTATCAGAAATAAACTCCTTCATTTTCTTCTAGTTGTAACCTGTGTGCTTTATGCATTCAGAGTGATACTATCACTGAAACGTCAGCTGAATGTTTCAGCGACGTGCGGGTCAGTTACCTATCATTAACAGCAGTGATACTGTAAAGGCAATGCATAGAGCAGGATATTAGCTGGGGAAGGGGGGAGAAAGAGAGGCAGGACCAAAAATACTGTGACATGAGCTATCTATTAATCATGTATAATCATATATAAAATAATCATATTAATCATATCTATTAATCATATATATAATCATATATAATCATGACTATAATCATGTAAAGGACAGTATATATCTTACAGCAGCCATCTTAGATGGGTAACCTGATGCAGCTTTTGTGGAAGATAGTCTTCATATTAGCGGAGAGACAGATGGTGGACACCCTTGCTACTTGAACTGTGCTTTGAAGCTATACCAAGAATTTTAATAAAATGAACAACAAACCTTAAGGCCTGAAATATATCTTCTTTAATATATGGCAGGTTATTAATTTAACATTCTTAGGTGAAATTATTTACTGTGAATTGATACTTTTTTGTGGTATCATGGGAGCATCTAGAAGCCATTTGCTGTTTCTGAATTAGAAGATTCATCAACACACAGCTAAAAGGCTGTCCTTGCTCTTGAAGAGCTGCACTCGTAGTGAAAACATTAAACATATGTGAAGCAGGAAGGAGGTGAAAACAGCTCATTTCAGTAATGTAGGACATTTTCAGTCAATGAAATCTCAGCAAGATTATGGCCAAAAAAAGGCAACAGGAGGTAGTTGTTGAGTACTAACTTCAGTGAGTGGGTACAACGTATGTGATTTAATTTTTACTCCAATAAGAGCAACTTGACTATGCAGGTACTAAAACTGCGCTGAAGAAATAAATTCTGTTGTTATCTGCCTTTTCCTTCTTCTCACATTGAAGCATTTTCATAGGGGTGTGCAGCTTAAGGAAGACATCAATTTATACATACTTGTATAAAAGTTGAATCAAAGTTTGGTAGCACCATGGAGTAACTGCTGGAAGACGAGGTGATCTCTGCTTGATGTGAACTAGTTTTTGGAGCATGTAAAATCTCTAGAGGGGAAAAATGCAACAAGCTTGCATGTGAAGGAATACAGACTAGGAAATTTACTATTTTCTTAGAGCAATTAACTATTAAGACTAAGCAAATAACGACTGTTTGGGTAGTTTAATTTTCAAAAGCTGGAAGCAATTTCTTGAAGAAAACACTTTGTTTCAATTACCACACAAAACAAGAAGCAAGATTTGAAGTTGAAATATGTATTTCATGTCAACAAAATGCTATACAGATTTAGTTTTGAATTTCAGTAAATTCAAGTATCTTGAAGGATTTCAAATAGAATCATAGAATCATAGAATAGTTTGTGTTGGAAGGGACCTTTAAAGGTCATCTAGTCCAACCCCCCCGCCATGGGCAGGGACATCTTCAAGTTATTTGCAACTGCATTTAAAAATGAGGAAATGAATTATTATAAACTTTTTTGCAATAGCATATTTTATGACACAGTGAAATTCTATGAATTTGTGAAAAGCATCAGCACTGCATTTTTAATTTTTACAAGTTTCTGTTGTTAACGCTTTGATCAGCTTTACAAGCAAATCTCAAACACTCCCAGGAAAGTAGTGGTTTTTCAGTGTCTGCTGTTGTATATATCTCCATAACTTTCCTTGCACTCCTACAAGTAAATAACATACTAATTTAAGCTCTCATTAAATAACTTGCAGGGGGAACCTGTCTCACCTTCTCTGGTGCCTAAGTTTCAGTACTGGCCATGAGCTGAAGATGCTTCTAGGCTATGAGGAGTGGATCCCAGAGTCTCAGACACCTCAGGATCATTTTGGGGCTCTACCCAAACCCAGCTGGCTGGGATCTGCTGCCTAGTGACGAGAGCTACAGCTAGTGGAGAGCTACAGCTGTGAAATTGGTCTTGGTTTTAGTGTGATGCCCAGAAGCCATCTTTTTTATGGCTTTTATCTTTTTTTATCTTTGAGATTCAGCTTCCTATTTTGATACAATAACATACATGATCTGGTATTTTAAAAGACCACTGTGCACTTCTAAGCATGTTGGTATGCAGCTCCTAAAAGTTATGATTTATTTATTCACACGTTGGCTTTTAAGTCTAAATAAAGGTATACAGGCTTGATCAGTCTCATCTAATTGTGCATCAGTAGGAGAGAGATTCTTTTTGTTTGTTTCTATTAGCTGGAAACTTGAACCAGTGAAAATTCCATGTTTAGTGAGGTTCATTACATTACCACATCCTACTTGGTCCAGTTTTGCCACATTAACCCAGAATCCAATCATTCCTGGAGTTTACTTTTTAGACGACTCTTCTAGCAACACAATCAATGGGAATGGCGACATTTCAGACAGACGCAAGATGCTGCTAAATCAAACAACCTTCTTAACTACTCCCCAGTTGTATAGTGCACCTTATACCACACATGGCATTTTTCTGTGCCAACGTGGAGCTTGAAGTGCCATGTCTGAAAAATCACAGTGGCATGAGAACATTTTGGAGATAGGGGAGAAGAAATGGAGAGCTGAGTGATGCTAGTAACAGTTTTCCAAATAGGCTATTGAGGTATACCCAATATCACACATGCCTGTCTCTAGGATGCTTCCTGGGATTTGTTCTCGAAATGTCATTAATAAACAGAGTCCTCCAACACATTCCTCATTAACCACTCTTCTAATGTTTTGGCATAGCCATCATTTTATCAATACCAATTATTAAGACATCGTAAAGATTCAATTTCATTCTGTTCACTCTATGGACTTAAAAATATTATTTAGCAGATACACATTTGTACTATTTAAATATCAATCAATCCATGTCTATGTCACACTCTTTACACTGGGCATAGATATATCTCCAAATGCCAATAAGTGGACTGAAACAAATAAATTAGTATTCTGTGGAAGCTTGTGTCCAAGCTGAAGTTATTTTAGTGTGTTACATTTTTTCAGCAGTCCACTGCCAGAGACTAGCTTCTCAAGCAAGTTGTATGGTGACGTAAGGGATAAAGATAGGGATAAAATAAAATGCCTTGCAGGGTAGGGATCCCTATGTGACAACTTCTCTGTTAAATAAAAATGAGATGTTAAATATCAAGTGATCATTAAGGAAATTTAAGTTAAGAATTTAGACAGCTCTTATACTGGAAATTACCCTACAACAGACTTTTCTTCCCCTCACATTTTATAGTCACGGTATCGCACTCCTTGAATAACTATGGGCATATCTTTAGTATTTTTAGCAGTTTCAGTGTCATGCAATCTCTGTATAGATGCGATCATTGGATCAGGACCTGCCTTATTAAATCTGCATACCCTTGTATAGGTACTTCTTTTTATGCCAACACAAAATATCATGAAAATAGGAGAGGCTTTGGAAAGTGAAAGAGAAACAGGAAAAAGTTTTCAAGTGGCCCTTTAATAATGCTCCTTGTGGAAGGAAGGTACTACTGGTCTGAGGAGTCTGAGTGTACCTGAATTCTATTTTTCTCTGATTTTTACATAGATCTTGAAAAGGAAAAAAATACTAGTGTTACTTCAAAGTAATAATTGACCAGTTCTAACAACAGAGCCAGAGAGACAATACTATTCTTGCCAGGATAATATCATGCTTAACTGTTCACAGGGAAGCCTAAAAGCATAGGGATTTATTTGGATTTTCTGGCATCTTATATTCCTACATTCTCTTCCTTAATGTGACTTTTTTTGAACTGCTTTCTTTCATATGCACTGAAATCCATGACAGTACATAAAACTAGAAAAATCCCTGTTCAGTTCTTAGCCCAAGGATAAGTCTGTGCTGGACCTAAATATACGCAGGCTTAATGCCAGGCCTTTGCATGGGGATCAATTGCATTTTCAGCTAATGCATAAAATAAAATGCAGCAAGCCAAAGCAATGTTGTGGCCACCATTTTTGAAAAAGCACTTTGAAATAAAACTCCTTATCCTCACCTTCACCTGGGCTATGGTCGTGATTTATGTAGTTACATTGCTGAGAGATGTGTTTCTCTAGCGTGATCTGGTTTTCTACTTACGCATCAGTAGGTTGCCTGCTAAAACTTTATCACTGTTGTAGCGGTATGCCTAGGAGGAAATGGTTTTGTTCATCTGTTTCTGAAGAGGCGCATGGAAGAAGAGCGATGCAGAAGAGGAAGGGAAGATTAGAGGTGAGAGAAGGACAGATGAGAACTGACTATACTTTTATGGTGGCTTTAGTCCCGTGAAGGGATGGACAAGCGTTGAAACCTGGTGGCCCGAGGAAGGCCACCTCAGCAAAGGTCTCTCACTGGGCAATCCGCAGGGCTTTATTGCCATTGCAGTCAATGGATTTATTTGTCAAAGGTTGCAGGATCTGGTAAATCATCTAAAGGTATGAGCAGGAGAAGGCGGCTGTTACCTGAGGACTGTTTACCAGCAGGAAGTTTTTATTGTTGTTGAGTATTATGTAGTACGTAAATCTGCCCTCCTCCTGGCACCTGCTTTTCCTCTTCAACTCGAAAGAGACTTCAGAATGCAAGGAGTATCTGTAATTAGGCCTTCAAATGCACAGCTTGAAAGGAAACAATCTTAGCACAGCATAAAAACAATAGCAGTTTACTGGTTTGACTAAAATTTCTAAATGTCTTAATCTCTTTAATTTGCTTCTCTAATGCTGCTTTTTACAAATTCCCTAAACAGAAAACGTGTTACTATGCAGACTGGCAATGCCCTTATTGATAATCTGTATTGTATTACTTTATTTTTGCTACTTTAAGCATGCCCAGGAAAGCTATAATCCATATTTAAGTTAGGACTAGCAGTGATGTGAGGGGCTTTTTATGTAATCTCTGGAATAAAAACAAATGCAGCATTAGGGGGAAAAAGCACAGACCCAGTGACCATTTACGGGGATGATTTGTGCATCCCTAATGCAGTGCTATAGGTGTGCAAAAGAAGGTATCCCTGGACATTCTATTGGCAGGTCTCAAACTGAGACTCAGGTGATAATATTGCTTGTGAGTTTGTGCAGTGCATTCATGCCCATGTGCAATTAAAAAGTTAATACTGTGGCCATGTTTTATTTCTTGTTTGTTGCTTGCTCAGTATTTTTGCTTGTGGCTTACAGAAGAATTCTTCTTTTTTTTTTTTTTTTTAACATAAGGAGATGAATATTGATCTTGCATTCTAAGTGTTGAACCATTACTAGACATACTGGTAGCTAGACAATTTTCTGATGGCTAGAGGGGGCGCAGATAAAAGGGCAAAACAAGGCATCTTTGTAACAAGTACATTTTTAGATCAAAATATTAAAAATCATTTAAAAGAATAAATTGCCACTGAAAAAGGAAAAATTTAATTTACTTCTGCTTGCAAAGATTTAAAAGATACTGCCTAAAGTTACTCTTGTTTGAATGAGTGACCTTTATTTTTCTTGCATGCGACTCGTATACAGGACCTCAGTGTTCCTAGGTGTAGGTTCTTTCCTCCTGTCTTTTTTAAAATCTCCTTTTGCTACTCAGACCTTGCATATCCTTCTCACTTGAAATGTCCTTCATTAATATGCTGAACATGTTTAGGCTGGTTATAGTTAAACTCATATCGTTCAAGAATTTTAGATGTCGAAGTTTAGGATCAACCACAAGGTCACCTTACTGTGACGTTCATGCATACCATCAGCCAACTTTAAACCAACTAAACTGGTTTAGCTTGTTAAATCAGCAAAAATGTGCCGTGATTGCTTCAGATAAAAGAAAGGGGAGGACGGGATAGAAAGAGAGAGGTAGGTTAAAATTCAGTGGTCTGGCCATGTAGTATGGCAAGTAACTCTTGGGGATAAGAACAAAATACTGTCAAGAGACTAACAAAATTAGGAGGTGGAAATTTTGAGAAGGAGAAACTTGATAACTTAGTGCTTGGCTGTCTGCTTATGTTCAGCTGTGACATAAAAACATCAAAGTACCAATGCACATTTCAAACTCCTAGGAAAAGGCCAGACCCTGCTCCCACCAATGCCTTACCACTTAGTCTATTTAAAAGACTTTATTAGACTACCCAGCGAAACAGCACACTATCAAATTTGCTAATAGACCATCTACGAACAAGTGCAGCAAGTTCTGCAACAGCTAAAAGGTTTCTTCTCAGCTTCTGTTTGCAAAACATGTGTGAGTTAATGGAGTATCACATTTATATAGTGCTGGGGCATTGACTTGAAGTCTCTTCAGGAAATAGATCTAGGTTTTACCTAGATGTGCTGTGCTTTACAATGGAAACAGCCCACATTTTCTAATAAGACGATAGTGTTCATTAAATAATAAAGGTGGATGACAACCTTTCTATCCCTGAATCTTTACCATCTATACATTACTAGGCTGTTTCCTTCTTGGAGGGAAGTTGTCTTCCAAATAAGTCTCATTTCTCTGTGTTTGCCATCTTAATTATTGAGTAAACCAGGGCAGCTCAAAGTTTACAGCAATGATCCCAGTTTGTATGACTAGGGGAAAGAAAATAATCTGGTTTTGTTTTCAAAGAGTTCAGTGCCATTTGGGAAGGAATTTGGGGAATGACTTAGAAATGCCTAGAGAGTAGAGGACTTCTAAGGCCACATTCCTTGTGAATGCATGATTCTGAGATTAGTCGCACAGATAATTAATAAATACAACTTTTTCTGATGCTGGTGTAAATCTATCTGTCATATTTTAACTGTTGAACATAGAACATGCTTATGGATTGTCAGGCTTTCCTGTTAATGTTGACATCTCCTCTTAGGTAAGATATGAAGAAAGGCTGAAAACAGATTTAGCAATTAGAATTCAGTAGATAAATTAACATGGTCTGAAAAATACTATCCCCTACCCCATCCACTACCAAAAAAGACAATTATGAATTGCATATTCATTCTCTGAATGACAGGGCTTGTTTTCAAATCTGCATCTGCTTCAAACATTTCTGAAATTAGACTCACGACACTTTGCTGAAAAGAAAATTTGTATTCAGATTTTGCAGAGTTGTCCTGCATTGTCATGTTTTAACGAATACATAATTCTCTCTAGCCACAAAGAAAGACTTCACACATATTAGTCACAGGGGGATGAATATGCAAAGAATCATTGTCCCAGAGTGACAGAGATGGAAATCATAGGTGTTAAATAAGAATGTGAATGACATATTCCTAAACCTTTGAACCACAAGGATGTTAACTTATTCTTTTAAGCAGTTTAACCTATCCAGATCTTGACAGTTCTTCTGTGTGTGAAAGTATCTCAGACATATTTTGGTTTTCACCCATGTATTTTCATTCTACCATTTATATTTTCTCTTAAATTTTTAAATAATTTAAATCAAGATTAGTCAATTAAAGTCTTGCAACTTCTCTGTGAACTAAGAAAATATTCGTACAATATTCATATAACTATAAAGATGATGAAGAAACTGAGGCACATAAAGGCAATCTGACTTTCCTGAGGTCACACAATTTGGTAGCAACAAAATTGCTAATGGAACAAGGGCTGCTTTTCATCTGCATTGTCTTGGACCCTTAGATATAACCTCACCTTTCTTGATGTTAATGCCATAAAGTTTTTAGAGAAAGTCACAGTTTTTCTTGATTTTCATTGAACCAAGCTTTTTCTGTAAGCAAGAATACTTTTTATTTTCTCTCATGAGTTTAATTTTCTCTAATAGTCACTTTTTATTACTTTTTTGTAAATTCCTTTCAGTTCAGGTTTTTGGTGTAGAAGTGTCCAGACCTATACATAATATTCAGTGAGTGCACCATGTTGCCATAGAAGGGGTTTCTGGTTTACAATGTCCTTTGCTTTATGAAATGAAACTGATTTTTTTCCTTGCTGCAACGCTGTGTTACACATTCACATTACATTTATTACTCTCAGGTCATTTTTCCCCTGGTATTCCTGTTGAATTTTTTCTTATTTGTCTTAAATGCATTCACTTGTATTTTTCTAGATAGAACCTACTTCACTACTGACTGCCAATTTTTATTTTCAATCACTACAGGCTTTTTGTCTTACCTCTATATAAATTGTTGCAGCACCTCCCATTTTTGTATCGTCTACAAATTTAATTAATGTGCTGTTTACTCCTTCTTCCAGGTGATTAATAGATGATTCTTTTGAAAAGAACACTCATTCTTTATCTGACACAAGCTCTTTGGGATGTCCTACTAACATAACTAATTAGACTGCTGAAATTCTGCCATAACCTCCTCTCATCGTTGATCTTTCAAAACAACAGTGCTCTCGTATCAAATTTCTGCTACGCAACTTCATGCCAGCTTCCCACAGCTAAAGTGGATCATTGGACCCCAGTTATTTATCAAATAAAGCAAGCCTTTTTCTTCAGATATGTTACCAAATTGCAGTAGACTTGTGGCCTTCCTAGATTCAGTGTTCATAAAAACATTTAAGGTTGTCTGGCACTAAAATTGTTTCCGTGAATACCATTACTGCATTGACCACTCCATTTTCTGTATCTCACTGGTTGTTAAGGTACCTGGTATATCTCTAAAACAGTAAATAAATACTCATCCTTGATTTCCTCAAATTTTCTCCAAAATGAACACATAAATATATTATTTCACTAGGCCTGGCTGGGTTTTGATTTTAGCCAGTAAATTCTGTCCAAGGCACCAAGGCACCATTCTGCAGTGAGCTAACTATAAATAATGAATATTAAAGTTCAGCATATTTTGCAGCACTTCTTAGCTGATAAGGAGAACCTCCGGACTATAGATTCTATAGGTAAGGAATTCAAATACAGTTTCTCTATTAGAAATTTTGTTTCAGTTGCCAAATACTTTATATTTACCATATTTCTATACAGAACTGGAAAACCAATGTTATCCTCATGTCATACCTAACAACAGTGAACAACAGTTCAGCTCAGTGGTACCTACTTATTCCTCCTCTTAAGACTATGTCTCTTCATAAAGGCCAGACAATGCTGCCTTTTAGGTTGGAGATGGATTTTATGCTGCTTTCTTCTGGCATGTGCATGATTTCCAAGAGCCAGCTTTGCTCATAACTTTCAGAAGAGGAAGAAGGGTATTGCTTAACAGCACATGCACTTAGTTAAAGTGCAAATTCATTTTGTGGCAGCTTCTGGCTTTTACTCTTTCTTCCTCCTCTCTGGCTATGCCATGTTATTTGTCCTCCAGGAATGTGTTCTCGTATCACAGGTACTGGAAAGTGGCAGCTGTTGCTAAATAATGGTGTTTGAAAGATAAGGATACTCTCTGATAGAATTAACTATTACAATCGCTGTTTACTTGATGTGATATAAATAGTTGTGACTGCATACCCAGAATGTCAGCATACCTGTATAAAACAAACAGACAAACAGGGAAACAAAAATACATACAGGTAAAAACAATAGAAAAGGAGAAACTAACCATTGCATCTCCTCAGGAGCAGAAGTGAGTCCAGAGGTGAAAGCACAGGTGTACCTAGCATAGTCCTATGGACAGAAATATTTAGGAAGAAAAAATATAAACAACCAGAAAGCTGGAAAGAGAGATGTATTCTATGTCTTCAGCAGATGAAGATGATAGGAAATTTGTTTGCAAATACTACAAATATACTTCAATGTCCATTCCTTCAACTGACAGCATACAACACATGTAATTAGTCTGCTGGCTGGCCTAGCACCTGCCTGTTACAGCACTTAGCTCTGAGCTATATCCAGCATCTTAAAGCTCCGTTTGCAGAGGACTGAGGGGAATCAGGATGTCATCTTGAGCCTTTTCTCTTGAAATACCTGTGCAGAGAATACCAACCTAAATGTTCTTCTATTCCTTATACAGCTATTGCTTGAAGATAGCTTATTAGTGAAATGATTGATTTATGCTTTGACCTTTACTGTTCAGTAACTGATCTGTTTGTCTTTGCCTCTGAACGACAGAAATGCGTGTCTTATAAGGTAGCCCTGCCACGATTTCAAAACATGCTATTTTAAATGGAAACAATGAAACCTGGTATTTGAAAATGCTGCATGTGGAATATCTTAATAGAGATGATGGTATTGACAAAAATACCAACAGTAATTACTGTGAATATGCCTTTATGTGACCTGGAAACCTGTCTAAGATGTATATGTATTGTGTTTAGCTGTATACTCTTGTAAACATGAATAGATGTTATCATTTATTCACAGAAGATTGCAGAAAGGAATGCTTTTAATTGGGTATCTCATAACTAATGTTTAGAACATCTGAATGACTCTGAAAACACTTTCTCTGTTTATTACTCAGTAGTTTCAAGTTATTTTGATTTAGTTTTAAGGCTTGATTTGGGAAATAAAAGACACCCCCAAAGAATGAGATGTGGAGGTATTTAGGAATTTAATGTTTCTGTTATTGCTTGTTAATTTGCAAGTATGATCTTACAGAGTCTGTTGCCATTCCTAGAAACAGCGCTCTGAAAAAATGAATACAAATCTATGATGTCCTGAAGTGCAGCAGGTGCTGGCTGTGTCATTTCAACATCAGTTTGGGGTTCAACAGCCTTGCAGGACTGAGATTGTCAGTTTGCAGGTGTTAAAATTAAAAGACTGTGAGGCCAGCTGCATTCAGGCACTGCGAGTGTTCACGGCAGGCATTCAAGGGCAAATCATGCTTGAACAACCTGATTGCCTCTCCAACAAAATGACTGGCTCTGCGGATGAGAGAAGAGCCGTGGAGGTAATATACCTTGACTTTGGTAAGGCTTTTGACACCGACTCCCACAGTGTTCTCATTTGGTAGCTGAGGAGGCCCCGGCTGCCTAATCTGACTGCTATGTGGGCAGAAAATTGTCCGGGCTGTCAGGCTCGAAGGGCAGTGATCAGTGGCTAGATGCCCAGCGGGCAGCTGCTGAAGAGAGGGTACCCAGCACGCTAGGGGACGAGAGCTGGGGCCCATAGTGTTCAGCATCGTCATCTGTGACCTCGGTGGTGACACAGAACAAACTTTTTACATGGCACAAAGTTAGGGGAAATGGCTGACGTGAGGAATGTGAACTTTGGTCCAAAGGCTTATCAAGGCAAACCTGGATTAACTTGAGGACTGAGTCAACAGGAACCTCATGAATTTCAGTGCGGGGAAGGCAAAAGCTCTGCACCTAGGAATGACAAGCCACGTGCAGGCTGGAAAGCAATTGCCTGAAAATTAGCCCTACTGAAGGGACCTAGGGGTCAATGTGGATGCCAGGCTGAATATGAACAGTTTGCTTTTTGCCTTATTGTGACAAACACGTGTACTGGGATATATGAGGAGAAGCATAGCCAGTGGAGAGAAATTATAACCCCCTGTTACTTGGTGCTGCTGAGGCCACATCTAGAATACTCCATCCATCTTAGGCTCCCACTTCAAAAGAGGTGTGGAGAAACAGGAGAGGGTCCAGTAGAGGGTTACAGAATGGTCAGGGACCTATAGTACATGTTATACAAAGAAAATCAGAGAGAATTTGGTTTGTTTAGTCTGAGAAAGAGGAGGAAAAGGGGAGCTGGAATAGCTGCTTATAATTCCTTAAAGGATATCTAGTGCCAAAAATAATAAAACCAAACTTTCTTCATTAGTGCCAGATGATATAACAAAGGACAATGGCCACAAATTGCAGCTTGAAAGCTTCAGTTAAAAAAAAAATACTCTCTAGGAGGCAGCACAGCCCTGGTGCAGGTTGCGCAGTGAGGCTCTGGGATCTCCATCCATGGAGGTTTTCCTGGTCTGGCTAGACAAGGCCACAGTTGGCCATGCTTTGAGTGGGAGGTTGCGTTAAATGACCTCCAGACATCCCTTCCAACCAGCATTTCTGAGATTCTCTGGTTTGTCTAGTGGCAATACCTGGAGTAGCCAGAACAACAAAAACTTCAGATATTTTAAAGATTTAAAAATCTTAAATAGGAGCAACAAGCAAATGGTGTATACATTAAATAGGAAGCGGGATATTCTTGACCAAATATGTAGCAGAGTTGTGTGGGCCCAGAAGAGTTAACCTTGTGTAGAAAGCTGGGGAAGTTTCCCTTCCTGTTGTGTTCTATAAATGTTCACATTTATACCCCTCTTTTCTTGCTTTCCTCAGGCTTGGTAATATAGTTATTCAGAGTGTTTTCCTCTCTGCCTTTGGTAGTTAAATCTATTCATCACCTTGTTCGGTTCTGAATTATGTCCCAATGTCAATCTGTCCATACTTTTTCCACTAGCATTTCAAACACTGGCCTCTCACTTTCTATTAATTGGGATATTTACGTTGGTTGCTGTTGTTCCCAGTTCCTGATGATTCTCCTTCTTCTTTACATAGGACTTAAATATTAAAGGTTAGTCACCTTCCTGATACTCGGCCTTTTCCATTTAGCTTAGTTCCTTGTGCTCTGCATCTTTGGTACCTCTCCCTCCCTCCCTTTCTCTCTCTCTCTCTCCCCCCTGAATGGGGATGTCAGCCAGTACGTGGATAACTTCATCTGAGCAAATTATCTCAACTCTCTTGCTAGTCAGTGGAAAGAAATAGGAACTCTCAGGGCACAACATATTTCCTACTTTAGAATAGGTTAGATGAATACATCTTATATGTGGCTCCTTTTCTCTACTGACTATATGAGAAATGAAGATTAAGCCTCTCAGGTGCATGTCACAGGTATCTAAAGTTAGGTAAGATGATATCACAATAAATCAGAGTGATCACAGCCAGAAAGAACGATGCTGCCACTATCCCACAGTAATAGGAGCTATTCCTTCTTCTTCTTTTAAGGACTTGTCGTTCCTTCCACGTTCAGATTCCTCTGCCAAAATTTCTGTGCTGGCTTTTGTGTTTCCCCATATTTTTAAGCTTTTTATTTACAGGCACAGTGTATGGAGACATAACTCCCCTTCTTTTTGTGCAGCATCTTGTGCGTGCATGTATCAGAAGGTTTCAGCCACTGAAATCACTTTTCACACTCACAAAAATGATTGAAGGATCACAGTACTGGGCACCTCACTGTTGGATTTGCAGATGCAGATTTCACCCAACAGAAACAGAATAGATTAAATACGTCTTTTCCTGGTTATTTCCTTTCCATCTTTTACATTCCAGTTAGCTTATTGGCCTCTGATATGTTGAATACCATCAATGTTCCCCAATCTGAGAAATATTATAATGTGACTGGCTGGTACAAAATACTTCTGCTGTGTTTTAAGTATAGCACTATACTGCCAGTGAGATTTTAATGGCTCTTTATCACAGCTGGACTATAGTAATAAATGCATCAAGTCTTCAGACACTTGCATTCTCCTTACATGTGACTGAAGACATTGAGGAATCCAAATACATGGGAAATATAATTAGAATATTTTGATATACAATAAAGTAGCCAATGCTGTAGCGCTATTTTCAGCCTCCTCAGATTTAAACTTGGCTCACTTCAGATTTTAATGCACCAGAAAATCAATATTAGGCTAATTTTATAGACATAGCAGCAAACTTCCAAATTTTTTATTTCTAGATATTCATGAAATCTCTGGTGACTCTTACAAGATGAACTTTTCCAATCACAAGCGATAATGAAGCCACCTGTTTTAGAGATGTAAGATCATCAGGTATCAGGTTTCCTACTCTTCCAGGTTTCATTAAAACTATGACTTAAAAGAGGAGAGGTTGACCTAAAATTTGTTTATTAATTTGGTGACCGACTTTTTTTCTCCTTTCTTATTACAGGCATGTTTTCATCCTTTGATAATCATTCTTGTAGCACAAAATACAGTCCAAGTGATTTGCATGCATGTGAGCATAAACTTATGTATATTAATAAGTAATATTTCACAAATATGGACACATTTGTCTTTCACTTGTATTGAAAAGTATAGAATTGAAAAGGTAAACTTGGAGCAATTCTTGGCCTGCAAGTTATTGTATGTTTTAGATCACTGAAATTAAAGTCACTTTCAGTGACAGTGTAAACAAAGTTAAATGTGAAGGAACAACTTTTAGCTCTCTTCACACTGCATTTTACAAAACAGCCTGATAAAAGCAGTTTTTTTCTACCTTTTATGAATTTCATGTGAGCAGCACAGTCAGAGACAATTGCAAGTCACAGAAAATACAAGACAATCTCCCATAATGGAAAATTTCTCATCTTTTTTAGTAAATGGTAATAACTTTACCTCTGAGACGACACCATTCTCGATGTCCCATTCCTGTTTCTCTCACTGAGATATTAGGACTAAAAGGTCTGATGTTACTCATCCTGCCACAAGCCCCCCCTATTTTGCATTTGGTTACTTGATCAAAAAGTTTGAGTGTGACAGTAGGAAGAATGTAATGCTGCAATGCTTCTCTAGCGTAATGCTGGATGAGCCATACTGGAGATATTTGATCTGTATCTTTCTCAGGAACAAAGATGCAGTCATGTATTTGGGTTAGCCCCATATTTTGTTTCTGGATACTCAGGAACTGTCTACATTCATATTGTCTTTGATTTTCACTGCAGAGAAAAATCCCTCTTTACTGAGTCCCTATCTGCAGCATGCATACATGAATCCATGTCCCTCTCTCTTCTGCACGGTAGTGTTGCCTAGATTAATCATTTCTGATTTGTGGGTTTTTTTCATGTATAACTGGTTCTGTAAAATCCACGGAATAAGCCTATTCTATGGTATTTTAACTTTTCTGCTTTCAGTCAAATGTGATGCCCCCACGCAGTGGTGGTGGCAAGTGTTGCAGAGTTTAAATGTTATTGTTGTCGTTTCTCCAGCCCATTCTGTCTAGGAGGGCTTCCTCGTTTATTGTAAGGGTGGTCTGCATTGTGGAAATGGCAGGACAATGCTGGACAAGCTTTGTGCTCCAGAACAGACACTGAATATTTCAAAGTTCACTCTATAATAGACAAAGTGATACGTGAGTATTTTGTAATAGGCAAAGTAATAAGTCAGTATTTGTAAGAAAGATGTTGTAATTTGAGTTAACTGAGATGCTGTTTCCTTACTGCTTCTTAAATAGCTGGGGTGCTTTATATGACTAACACCCCAGTTTGAAGCCCATTTTCCCTTCCCTTTCTGACTATTACATACTGTTCTAGGTAGTTTTACTTGAAGTTATTGTTTCACCCCAGTCAGGTGTTCTTTTGCAGCACATACAAGTGGGGGTTTTAGCATATTTTTGAAAATGGTACTTTTGTCTCTTTCCCCTTGAAAAGCAGAATGAAAACTTTCTTCACCCTGGTCTCTTAGCCCTCGCTTTTTTCTTTACAATATATAAAAACGTAATTAAAAACAAATCACTACATTGCTTCTGCCTTCCGCCAAAATGCCTTTCCACCATATTCACCATGGGTAAAGAAGAGGTTGGTCTTTTACAAAATATGTACTTGCATGCCAAACATCTGCTATTAGATAGATGAGACTTTGTTGTGAACATATCCCAGTAACATCTCGTTATGGTCAGCCTTAGGCTGCTTTACGTGACTCATTATGGCATCACATGTGATTGTTCTCCCTCAAGAATAATTATATGCTGATGAAAAATGAATTAAATTTCTAAGGAAGCAAAATTTTCTTAAGGGCAGAGATAGTATGTTTACCTATGATTACATTCACCATTTATTCCTTTGTGATTATGGGGTTAGAGGAGTTTATTGATTACCTCTCTTCTCTTCTCCAAAATTAACATAACTGGTTTTGTCATAATAAAATTGAAAACAAGAGTATGCTATTTTAACTCATTTGAGCTGCAAAATCCTTCTTTTGTTTCTAAAAATTTTTATGAATACATTGGAAATCTAAGTTATTTGGCCTTAAACCAAAATTCTTGGGTTTTTTAATGAAAATGTGGATTTAGGAACAATACGCTGTAATTATATTGTCCTGTTATCTGCTGTTTTCTGTTATTCTAAATGGTCATCGAAGTTAATCAAGTATGTTTAAATTATTTTGTTGAGAAAAATGTGCCTGTGGTTAGCTTTTGTTCTTTCAGGCTCTCAGGGTGGTATTTCACCTCCAGATTGCACATACTGAATTACAAGGGGGGGATTCACTCACCTAAAAATAGACATGTTTGCCATTTGAGATGTTTCAGGGTTCCCAAGACACATGCAGAGGTTTGGCAAATATGATGCAGTATGTGTGGGAGACCCAGAGGGGCAGCTGGACACCAGAAGGACCCATCTCCCAGTGTTGAAAATAATACCATACCCTTACATTTCAGCAAGTGATTCACGTGCTGAATGTCTGCTTATGAGCAACATTCCCTCCTAAGTACACCCAATGCCCTATGAAATGTCCCCAGTTATCCTGCCTGGCCTTCAGCTGCCCCTTCAAAAGGGCATGGTTGACCCAGAGGTCGTATGCCAGCCTTGTTAGTTCTGTGAGGACGTCTTGCGTACCCTAAAACACATCAAATGGCACCAGACCCCTCTACATGGATAACTGAAGTAAGCCATCAGCTTTTTCAAGTGCAGGATAAGGCTAAGGCAAGGAGACACGGACTGGAAACCTAGGAACGATGGTTTTCTTTACGAGAAACGGAAAAGGCAGTGTTTCTGTGATCAAATGACAAAAGAAAAGACACAGCAGCTCAAAACACAGCAGAAAGAGTTTGTGAGTTTTCTGTGGATCAGTCAGGTGTGTCAGGTTGCTTTACCAGCGCATGGCAGACACAGCACCGTAGAAGTTGATTGACATTTATATTTTGAATTGGTGAGCACGAAAGGTGTGATAGTTTCAGCTGATGTCTGTGGAATAATTATGTGAATACCAAGGAGTCCCGTGATGAGGATGTTACAGTGAATCAAAGCTGGAGTTGTCTAGGCTACGGTCAAGAGCTAGAGCAGCCAGGGACATTTTGCCTCCTGCTATATTGTGGAGGATGGAGAGGGAAAATTAGATACCACTTTTAAATATAGAGAGAGTAAAGTATGATCTCAAAGTGACAAGCCGTAGAGGTCAGGAGGATATATGGCTTAGAGCAATAAGCAATAGTGATAAGGCAGAGGGAAAGTAATGAGAAGATGACAATTTGGATGTTTTGAGACTTTTTTGCCTATCAGTAAAAAAAAAATAGAAATAAAAGAAATCTTCTTGGGAAGGTGGATTTACTCATCAGTAGGAAGCTAATTCATGCTTGATTAGAGCTAACGTTTTTTCTTCCTGAGATTTTTTTTTTTTTTTTTTAGCAATGTTTATTTTCCTGCTCTGATTTCAAAGAATGCATTTTCACTGAGGTAAAAGTCAGAATCTGCATATAAATGGAAATCCTTCAACACCATCACAGGAAAATTTCATTTTCTTGTGCAAGGATAATATTATTATATACACTTCTTAATACTGAAGGAAGTGTAAACGAGAATATTTTATTTAAATGTAAATTTTGAAAAATGAATGCAGGGTTATCTCTAAGTTCATCCAGCATCAAAGTGCTGTTATTGGGTAAAATGAATAAACACTTAAACAACAGTACTTCAGCTTCTCTCTATATAGCTTTTAATATAAAAATTTTGAACGAATCTAAAAGCAATGCTACTCAAGACATTTTTATTTATGAAAAGCGATTTGTGACAGGTAGGGCATAAGTCTGTAACTCTTTAGCTTGCTTCTGGTTTGTGTTTGAGAAAAAAAAGCAAGAACTTTCAGTGTCCTTCTCACATAAGATATTTAGCAAGGAAATTACTATTGGTGTGGCTGCCAGTATGGTGCAAGGACTCTCCTTGTCTTAATCCCAATTTCCCTCCAATTAAGTATTACTACATACTTTCCCTGTTCTAGACATCTGCTATTGTATACTTGCTGTTGGAGACAATACATTGAACTAGACAAACCTTTTTTGTTTGTTGGTTTGTTTTGTGGTTTTTTTCTTACATTTTTATTTAAAGAAAGAACTGCTCTGGCTTGTTGAATCCAGAAGAGGATTCGCCCAAGAGCAATAAAATGGTAGTACCCCACTCTCTTTCTTATTTCCTTTTGCCATAAAAAAGCTGATTCAATAATAGTTTCTGGTATATTAAAATTAAAGTAAGGTACTGTTTTCAGGACTGTCTCTTCTTGCATCCAAAGAAGAGCAACGAAGCTGGTGAAAGGTCTAGAGAACAAGTCTTATGAGGAGCAGCTGAGGGAACTGGGGTTGTTTGGCCTGGAGAAAAGGAGGCTCAGGGGAGACCTTATCACGCTCTACAACTACCTGAAAGGAGGTTGTAGCGAGGTGGGTGTCGGTCTCTTCTCCCAAGTAACAAGCGATAACACAAGAGGAAATGGCCTCAAGTTGCGCCAGGGGAGGTTTAGATTGGACATGAGGAAAAATTTCTTCACTGAAAGGGTTATCAAGCATTGGAACAGGCTGCCCAGGGAAGTGGTGGAGTCACCATCCCTGGAGGTATTTAGAAGACATGTAGATGTGGTGCTTGGGGACATGGTTTAGTGGTGGACTTGGCAGTGTTAGGTTTACGGTTGGTCTCAGTGATCTCAAGGGTCTTTTCCAACCTAAATGATTCTATGATTCTATTCTTAGTTGTGATACACATTCAGTGTGACGGTCAGAGTCATACCTGGCAGTTTCTATTTGCCATTTTTAAATCGAGGTAGCATTTATTAACTTTATTAAGCTCATAACACACCTGGGCTGAAAGAGACTGCTCAGTATTGCCAATACCTTTTTCCTGGCTTTAGCAATTCAAAAAACACACTTTTTGGTCACTACTGAGAACCAAGTTGCTAAAATGTGATGTTTTACATCTGTAAACAGTAATTAAACAACTGTGAATAATTGTACATTAACAGACTAGCATTGAATTTAAAAAAAATAGAAAAGTGTCATTAAAACACAAACTGTAGCAATACACAATTGTAAAATTCATGACTGTTGTAAAATAACAATAACAAAAACCAGCTGCCTTTCAGAGGGATTATTGTTGATGCCATTACAGCTTTCTCACTTTCTCCGTTTTGCAGTGGCATATGATGGTCCACTCTCTTTAACTCTTCATCTGTCTGCAATACTGGAATCTATCATACACCAAACCTGACTAATGCAAATCCTTTTCATGTAAAATCAATAAATCACCAGGTCAACCACCCGTTCCTGCAAGTTGAGACACATTTTATTTAGGAAACAGAGCGTTCAATAGATGGCTTTGAGAGCCTTAGAGTCTGAGAGTATCCTCCGGTTCTTCTATATTCTTCAAGGGTAGGAGGATCAGCATCTGGCTCCATTAGATATCTGAGAAGGTCCATTCTCTAGGGAGTCCTTATGCAAGAAAGATAAATAAATGTCTCATTGGACCATGAGGGAAGTTTTAGAAAACCAAAAAAAGAAAGTTAGGTAAACGCAATGCCTGACATGATGAATATTGTATGACAAATATTCATCTTCTTACTAGCAATCTTTTGGAGAACTGCAGTATCATATGGTTCTCTCCTTATCCCCCCCCCCCCCCCCCCTTCCCCTTTCTTTTTATTTTCTTCCTTTTAAAAATGTAAACCAGTGTTTGGATCAAATAATGAATTAATGTATTTGAAAAGCAGTATTTGCCTGACTACAGTTCTCAAGTAGCAGGTAGTTGTGACATACTACATTTCTTAGAAGCCTATTGTAACACAAGGAGTGAGCAGAAGTTAACAGAAATAACAAATGCGCAGTGAAAAATCATATAAATTGGCATTAATGGATGTCTTTGGGTCTAAGCAGTCTTTTTCTTGAGAACTCGAGTCCAGTCTTTTTACAGTCAACAGGAGCCTTTCCACAGACTGCAGTGAGCTTTGATACATTTCTTGCTATACAGGTATGAAGAGACAATATTAAGGATATCCGTGCTTTCAAATCCACAAGTTTTGCTTTCAGGTTGTTAGGATAACACAGATTAATATTTTAGCCAATTGTAAGCTGCTAACAGCATCCGTATTATAAAAAGTTCTGCAACTTATTCTTGAAAATCTCCAAACTTCATGAGCTCTACTTAGTGAGCTCCTGTTCTCCTGTTATAAATTACCAACTCCAGTATTATTGCAAATCCAAATAAACTCCCTGATGTTTACAGATTACAGTCACAAATCCAAAAGGTACAACACAATATACTTTTCTTAGCTAAATTAATTATTTCAGTTCTGGGCAACTCAATAGTAAGAACTGAACCACCAGCTGGCTAATATGTGCAGTCAAAACATTTAGCAGCAGGTTTTTACATTAGTAACAGCAAGAATCCATTTCACGGAAGACAACAGAGAATAAATGATTCTCATTTTAAGAGTCCTTAAGGCTAAAGTGCTTTATCCTCCTTAAATGTTCTGACTAACTAGCTCTACATGATGTCATCAAGATTAATTTTATGTAGGTAGTTTCTACTGCAGAAATACAGTAGAAGTATGTACAAGGCTATGGGAAGTAGGGGAGACAGAGCAGAACAATTCATGTAAAACCAAATTGCTCAGTTTCATAACCAAGCCTTACAAGTCTTGGTTCTCTTTAGAGTGTGAGGGAATCTCCTTTTCCCAATTGCTGATGTTGTGATTGTAAGCTCAAAGATGGAATGTACTAAACTCCTCCCTACTCTCAAAAGTTTTCTTTTCCATGAGTCAACACGTAGGCTAGACTTTTTTTAGAGACTAATTTGCAAAGAAGTGCTGCCAGCATTCTTCTGGAAAGCATGCAAAAGACAATATATCTAGGAATGTGCAATATTAGTTTGCTATTCAACTGGGCCAGCAAAGATAGATGGTAGGTTGAGTTTTGGTGGGGCTTTTTGTTTTCTTTTTCCCTGCTGAAAAATGCCTTTTATCATGTAGTTTGAGGAAACTACGTTAGTTGTTAAAATACATCTTATTCAAAAACACAACCAGCAGTGCTTTAGCTATCTGAACTTCCATTAAAGTCAAAGGAGGAACAAATCAGTTATGTAAGCATCAGTGTCTAGTTTCATTGGAAAAAACCCAGAATACCCAAAATGTATCTGCCGGAGTAGCAGGTATGACACAAGACTTGTTAGAGACGTTGATGAGTCTGCCTTGTTTTATGTTGATCTTTTTCACGAGAACTCTGATCCAGGCTTGTTGCAATCAACAGGAATTTGTCCATTAATTGCAATGGAAAGATATGATACAGGACATTTTGGAGATCCACATTCTTCTGGTGTGACAGTTTGAGGCCAGGGAGATTACAGTAATGTATTTCAAATGACACTTGATGCCTGTGATAAAGAAGCTGAACTGAGTGCTTGCAATCTAGCCAAAATCATCAGTGAATGCTGGCATTTCTTCAGCTATCCAGTAGGATAAACTGAGTAGCTCTCCAGATCCACTGAGTTTATTCATTTGCCTGAACATAGTTATCTAAACACACATACAAACATTAGGCAGTTATCTAGCTGCTTGTGTCAAATTCTATGTGAGCTGTGCTGTATGATCCAAGATACATCCACGGTTATCTCAATGGCGTTAGCTTTCAGCAACTGGTTTTCAGCAATTAAATTGAGACCCATCAGCTTCCCAGATCTTCAGTCAATGTAACAGGAGTCTTTCCCATTCCCAGAAGATGTCTCAGATATGTTGGGATGTTTTGAATTAGACACTATATTAGACACTTGCTGTGGAGGCAGCTACATTTACATTTTTCCAGTCTGAGGCTAATGCTTGGTGTGGGCACCAAGAGATGCATTTGGTGACCCAATCTGCGAACTTAATGCAGGATTTGATGTTCCCTAAAATTCAACATAGTCGGCGAGGAAAGTAGGATCTTCCAACAGGAATTTCAGAGTAGGAGCCTTAAATAGATGTTTTTCCCTCCATGTTATGCAGGTAAACTACAGCTAGGATGGGCAGAATTCAGTTGTCCATTTGGGCCATTTGAGATTCCCTAGATTATCTGCCACATCATCATGGGACTGGCAGATAAACCCCAGATACACTGGAGATCCACAGCATTCTGGCATGGCAGCTGGAAGCCAGGCATAATATTTTGAGGCATCTCAAGGTGCTCTAGACACTATGTCCAGGCATCATTTTTTCCTGTATGAGCAAATTCTATTGTACACAGGCTCTGCAGATATACACAACTTAGGAGTGCAAAGTAATTATTTGCTGGCTAATACACACAACAGATAGGTAGGACTAATGAGCTACTAGGCTAAGCATTAATATGATTGAGCAATGAGATACTCAAAACGTCTCACCTGGGCAACCACTCAACAGTCAGGTGGGGAACAGGCTGATGCTCAGTATCGCTGGGTTTCCATTTCTGCTTTTTTCCTTTGGGTTTTATAGCTTTCTGTGTCAGTGGTGTTCTTGAATCCTTGATCTGCTAACCAATTGCTAAGCAATTGCTCAGCTGTCTCTGTTTTTGCTCTCCTTATATTGCATGATATAGCTAATGGACTTTCTCACACCTTCGTAACAATTTTCTCCATCAGGCTAAGCCAAACCAGGCTTGGCTCGCAGTGAGCAGACTGCCTGGGCTGAGGGTTACAGAACCGCACACAAGATCTCCAGAAGACTTGCAGTCTTCTGGGGAGGTAGCTGGAGGCCAGGAAGGTTATCACACTGCCTAGAATAATGCTGAGTTTGGGCAACTAAGTCCTCCACAGGTCAATATTCCTCCATATGCTAGCTCCTTGATAAGTAAGCGCAGTCCTAGTGAAGTCACTAGAATTTTGTCCAGCCTAAGATTGAAACTCTGACAAATTATGTCTAGAAATCCTAATTTTACAAGACATCAATAAATTAATTGTGCAATTGTGCTTAGTGAAAATAGTTGCAGGAATGAATAAAATAATTTTTTTTTTTTCTTTTTTCTGAAGAACACTATGGTTCCGGTTTTTATGGTTTTAAAATCAAGACGTGTCACAGTGAGAAACAGTGACAGAGAAGAAAATGGAAATAATTCTGTGGCACACAAATGCACAGTCATCTGGAAGAATGTTAGCAACACTATTTTCAACATTTAACTCGTGTTTCACATAACTCACATTCCTCCACCTACCTATGAAATATCTCTACAGACTTATTTTCCAGACAGGGGAGGACTCTGCTTTGTCTGTTGAAAGAAAGGGCTGGGAAGATTGCACCAAATGCCAGCATATAGGATTACGTTCTTGCTAGGAATAGAAAGAGCTGATATATTTTCTGTTAATTTTTTATAAACTTGCCTGTGTATTACCTGCATAGCAGCATATTAAAATATTGCCAAATTAAAAGTTTTCCCACAGGTAACCCAGTGGCTATGAAATTGTGATAAATAAGTGCATTAAATAACTTTTTTGCAGAAAATTAGAAGACTTTCAGAATCTGATGGAAGCAATTTATTAAACTGTTTTTCTGGCCTACTTCTTTAACTCTTTGATGGCCTTTTTTTTCTTTCATCACTGGGAGAGGACATTCTTCCACTCCATGAAAAGTGGAATGGAAATTAATTGAAATTTCATATTTTACTGTGGTGGAAATTATTTGTAATATTGTCATAATGGTGGTGATGATATGACTTTTTTTTTTTTAATCAATAGATGTAGAATATTTTATATAGACATCCAGATAACTTTCAGAGTTGGGGAAATGAGGATGCTTAAAGATGTTTTGGTTTGCCCAGGGACCAAAAGATCTAGGACAGAATGCATCTGTGTTTGTTTCTTAAGCATGCACTTTTATCTCACTGGAATTAGTGGGATATAGAAAGGTGACTGAAGTTAAAATATTGCTTGCATGCATTCCTTAAAGGCAAAGATATAACTCTGGTCCTGTCCTGTCCTATCCTAATCAGGTTTATAGTTTTCCTTTTATTTGAAAGTTGATTAGACAAATCAGAATAGGTGAGGGGAGGATATATCAGTTGAATTCACAATATGTTTTCTGGAAATTTTTAATGAATCTGAGAATTAATAGCTTTAGAATGAAAATTTCAATTAAAATTAAACATTTTGTGGAGATTTGGGGCATTTTAGTGTGTTTCAAATAGCATTTTAGAGAAATGACAAAGCACAAAATAATCATAGAATCATAGAATAGAATCATAGAATCATTTAGGATGGAAAGGACCTTTAAGATCATGGAGTCCAACCATTAACCTAACACTGCCAAGTCCACCACTAAACCACATCCCTAAGTACCACATCTACATGTCTTCTAAATACCTCCAGGGATGGTGACTCCACCACTTCCCTGGGCAGCCTGTTCCAATGTTTCACCACTCTTTCAGTAAAGAAATTTTTCCTCACGTCCAATCTAAACCTCCCCTGGCGCAACTTGAGGCCATTTCCTCTCGTCCTATCGCTTGTTACTTCGGAGAAGAGACCGACACCCACCTCGCTACAACCTCCTTTCAGGTAATTGTAAAGTGAGAAGGTCTCCCCTGAGCCTCCTTTTCTCCAGGCCAAACAATCCCAGTTCCCTCAGCCGCTCCTCGTAAGACTTGTGCTCTAGACCCTCCACCAGCTTTTTTAATCGCAACTTAAAAAAATAACATCCCACTTTTTTTGATTTTTTTTTTCTGAGTTGACTCAGCTAAATTGCCCAAAATTCACAAAATTATTTTTTTTAGGTGAACCCTGTATTTTCACAAAATGAAAGCTGAATACAATGTTTATATTTTGCCACTTTTAGACAGGGATATCAAGTAAGCATGTGCTGAACTAGTTGGCTGACTTGATGGGTCAATGTTTCAAATATCTCAGGTATTGAATCCCAGAGTCAATTTTCCAGATATTTGGGCAATAAGACTTTGTGAAGAAAATTCAGAGTTTCACTGGGAAAGAAAAAAAATTTAAAATTAGTGTTGTCATTGCATGTGGAATATTTCCAAAAGTTGAAATAGAAGACAGATGAGCACCATAACAAGTTGGTGCAACAAATCACAGTAGAAAGAGATTTAAAGCAAGAGAATAATAGTAATTGTGTAGTCAATTTGTCCAATCATATATGGTTTATTTGATATGATTTCTCATTTGCAGATAAATGAGCCATCAGAAACCCTGGCTGGAAAGAAAGACATAAGACAGTGAAGTATAATTTTAATTGCAAAAATGGTAGTGCCAAATATAAGGAAATCTAACTATTTATATGGAAATTAATATGGGTCTTGAAACAATGTAATATAAATTCATCTTTGGAATATACTATTAGGAATACTTTGCAATTATAAAAATAATTAAATGTAATCACGTCTTCCAATAAAGATCACAGTTAAGGATTTGTTTTCAGTTTGTTTTCATAGAGGAACATCTTAGCGGGGGGTTGAAAAAAACTTATGGAAGGATGCCCTGTCTACCCCAAACACTATGTGAACAACATTATTCTTTAAAAGTGAACTTACAGCCTTTCACAGAATGGCAGCTCCAGGCTGTTATTACCTTTAAACACATGCAGTGTTGCATGCAAAATTTTGTTATGGTCAAAAAAGGAACGCACCTTTTATAGAGAGCCAACAATATATTGTGAGTCTAGTACAAATCTTACCAGTCTAACCAAATAATTGTTGATAGTGCAGACCTAATTACAGAAAAGAACGCAATCATAGAAAAATGTCCCAATAGTAATACAATTAAAATGCTGTGCTCATACTCCCAGTACGTGTACATGTGTAACTGTGTGTCTTTTCCCTGGGGTTATGCTCCTCTGGTTCTTACAGCAATCAGCACTCATCTTCCTCAAGAAGGAGGTGGTGGAGGGGGTGTTGTGGTGACATCTCAGCATCTCAGCTCTGTTCTAGCAGAAGGCCACTGCTGATGCTGGGCTATTCTTCCTCCCTGCTCCTGGGTTTGCTTGAGAGGATTTGCTTGCAAATTTTCCTAAATCTTCTGTCAAGTCTGCTTGCTTGTTCTTCCTTCATTAGTTCCCAAAGCAAAGCTGTATATGAGGTTCTACACAGGTATGCTTGATCTTTGCTCTTGGTTGACCTTGAACTAAACCCAACTTTACCCAGCTCCCAAGACTGCATCCCTGTAGTGACCAGGAATTGACCATTGGTGATTTATTCGTAGCATTGGGGCCTCTATTATCCTCCTATGTCAGCACTTCCACAGTCTGTGCTACTATCATATGCTTGCACTGCTCTACCCAACATTTTTATTCTAGAGCCAGAGATACTTCATTCTGTGCCATTTTTGTTTTAAAGCCATGGATAATGTTCATTCAATACAGAATTACTGCTTGCTGTTACTATCCTTTAATTACATATATATGTGTGTGTGTGTGTGTAAATCAAAATTACTATATTTCTGTGCCACCACAGAATTGCACAGAGCTAAAGCTAGAACAAGTTAAGTCATAGAAACCTGGTTGGTAGATGACTGCCATTAGAGATAAATCAAAACAAGGTTCAGGCCAAAACAGCAGTGCCGCATCAAATGGAATACACAGTACAATCACTTTGCTAAATGAAGAGACTTAATTTGTAATTGTAATCTAATCCCTGACTTCCAGATAAACAAGTTAACAGACTGTTGTCCAGTTTTGACTCCTCTGAAGAAATTTATCTTATTTTTTATTTTTGGTGTCAGTACAGGCAGAGGGAAAAAATAAGAAAAAATTCCACTAACATATCAAATTAGCAGGTGCTCAAGAGAGAACTAAGAGCAGATGTTGGAAAAAATGCTTTCAGAGATACAGAGGTCTGTTTTTGGAGATGGTGTTTACTAGATCAAGATTGTGAAGTCAGAGCATGGAGTTAGATTGTTTTAAGGAAGATTTGAAAGAACGTGACAATTTTGCCCACCACTTATCTTACATAAATACTGAAGATTTGTAGTATGGCTTCTCTCTCCTTCATATGATTGGACGCAAGTCTGTTACATGATGAACATGTGTTTGTTTCTTGCTGTCACGTGGCACTGTATGACACAATAACATGATCACATGACTTCATACAGAAAGTAAAAAAGAAAATTGAAAATTTCGAGGTAAGGAAAACAAAATGAAAATGTATGGAGTGACTTTTAAAAATATCACATGGGCTTGTAGAGAAGAGGTTTTTTCTTTAAAAAAATCGGTTTAAGAGAAAATGAAAAAGGCAAAGATTTACGCTATTTCAGATATTGGATTTTGGTTCTTTTTCCATTACTTAACTCAAGTTTTTCATTATTTAGGCTCACATTTAAACAGTCTCACTTTTGGATAAGAGTAGCAGGAAGGCATGGATTTAATACTGAAGAAAGAAATTTCACAAACATACAAAGTTTACAAAGTAAAATCCCTTAAGCTCTTTCAAAGGGCCATAGTACTTTAAACTCCAAGAAGTTTAAGCTTTCTGATAGTTTTGACCTTTTGGTTGTATTTCTCCAGAGTGTTATCCCAATGTAATTTGTTTTAAGAAGAATAAAGGAAAACAGGAACCTGATGCAGTTCAACAAATGGAAGTGCAAAGTCCTGCACCTGGGGAGGAACAACCCTGGGCACCAGTACAGGCTGGGGGCCGAGTGGCTGGAAAGCAGCTTTGCATGAAAGCACCCGGATTTACAAGACATGGGCATGCTGGAGCAAGTCCAGTGAAGCGTCGCTAAGATGATTAAAAGACAGGAGCATCAGACATATGGGGAGAAGCCGAGAGAGCTGGGACTGTTTGGCCTGGAGCAGAGAAGGCTGGGGGGTGAGGGTGGATCTTACCACTACAAATACCTGAAGGGAGGGTGCAAAGAGGACAGAGCCAGGCTCTTCTCAGGGACAGGACCAGAGGCAATAGGCACAAACTGAAACACAGGAGGTTCCCTCTGAACATCAGGAAACACTTTTTCACTGTGCGAGTAACCGAGCACTGGCACAGGCTCCCCAGAGAGGTTGTGGAGTCTCCATCCTCAGAGAGATTCAAAAGCCATCTGGACACAGTCCTGGGCAACTGGCTGTAGGTGGCCCTGCTTGAGCAGGAGAGTTGGACCAATTGACCTCCAGAGGTCCCTTCCAACCTCAGCCATCCTCTGATCTTGTGAAAAAACCGTAAGATTCAATAAAGTTCATGGTGCTTTAATGTTGGTGATTTGTGCAACTGTCTAAGAACTGAAGAATAATTGAGTGTCATAGGTAACTCAGTATTTACTATCAAACAGGGCTTTACGACAATTTGCAGAGCATCTGTTGATTTTAACTAGTGCTATCTCTGCTATTGTTTCTTAATTTGGGGAGAGTAAAGTTCATAAGTTGTATACTAAAATAGCAATGAACCAAAAAACAGCTGTATAAAGGCGAACCCCTCCCTCTCACAAATAAAGCACTCTTGTAATCACAGAACAGTAAGTTTAAAAGTAGGTTCATTTAAAATACTTTGTGAGGCTGTTGTGAGAATATTATTGTAAATAATGTAAAATAAACAAATGTGTGATTTATTTTCTAATACAACAATAAATCTACGCAAAAAACTTCTGTCTGACATAGCTGAAGCAACCTTTTATGTCATTTGAGAAAAAGCAGTAAAATTTCTGAAGTTTTCAAAAGGCTTTGTAAGAAGTCTTTGCCAACTGTAGACCCCTGATTTAGAATAAAATTCCCACATCCCAACAAGGAACTGGAAAGTATTTTATGAGATAACTTTAAATGTAAAATATTATGATCTCCACAAGTAAAATTTTCTGCCCCTTGTTTACAAAAATGTTCTGTGATTGTGAAAGTAAGAAAAAAAGTTGCTGTAAGAGATTTGAAATTCCAGGTACAGCTCTACCTAGATGGGAGTGTGTAATTGTCGAATGATCTTTCAGTACTTAGAAGACCGAGTTTGAGTTTCATCAGCATTTTCAATTTATACAAGCAACTTAGGAAAATGCAGTTGTATGGATAGCAATGAAAATTGCTTAGCACTATTTTGTAATACAATTGTCATTTTGTACTGTTGTTCTCTATATAGGTGAGATTTTTGTCCATTTAATTTGAATGAAATAGCTGTTACTGGGTCAGAACAAGCAAAGTCAGAAACTGAACCAGGTCCCTTCCATCACACTGCGAAATACAAGTATTCTCTTTCATCTCATGATTTAAATTCTTGTGAGAAAAGTTCCAGGGAAGTAAGAAATAGATGTACTTCTATAGAAGTACAAAACAGGTACATTTAACTTTGAATGGCATGCAGCAAAAATGCTTTTCAGTGTGTTTTTCAATTCGTGCAAATTTGCATTAGAAAAGTGTCTAAGTAGTTAACATATTTAAATAAGAGCTTTGAAGAGAGGCTTTATATTCTGCATAAAAGAAAGGTATTCAGTAGTGTTTACTGAATTTTTTAAAGCTTTGAGTGTTAAAGAGTATCTTTCAAGAAGAAAATCTATTTCTTCACGTACATGCATGAAGGTTTTTTATGGAGACACTATGCTAAATGCTCGAGTTTGAGTTGATAATTTACAGAGACAATCAAACGGTATAAAAGTTACGTTTTAAAAAGCCCATGTAATTAAGCTTGTCAAATGCAACCTCAGTAGTATTTGGGGTTATATTTGTAGCCCTGCTTATTTGTGGAAATGTTGCTGAGAAACCACAAGAGTTACAGGTTTTATAATTAAATTGTTATTAGTCTGAACAGTTGTTGAAAGAATCTCTCTGAGACACCAACTTGAATTTCAAAAAGATAATTAGCAGCACCCCACCAATGTATACCAAATATCTGTGTTACAGTATCCACTTCAAATCTAAATACTGTTTTGAAGAAAAGCTTGCACACTGTGAGTAGATGATATACACATGTTTGATTGTATCCTATTGACCCCATTTTGATGGGACATTAACTTCCATTATGCAGTTCACTTGTATTTCACCTGATATATCAGCCACAGTCTATAGTAAAGACTCAAGGCTTCACAGAGTATTCAGATAATATAGCCAAGATTTGCTGGGAGATCAAGACCAACTATTTGCTCTGAAGCACATAGCAGAATGGTTTTAGTGTAAATAAAGTTGTGCAAGGAAGCATGAAATTGAGAGAGTTCTTGAAGCCCCCGGGAATGGAGGGAGCTAGTGCTTCTGCTACATTTGACACTCTTGGTTGGGTGATTTGTCTTCAAAATGGGGTGAAATGGGATAAGAAATCAAGAAGTGCCCATTATGCAGACCCCTTAACTTCTTAGAAGGTTATAATGTTGGGAGCCAGTGAAATGCATGGCCAAGGAAGAAACTATTCTATCAGTAAAAGGTTATGGTGTTATGAAGTGAGTGTATGGAAAACTTTACTGCAGTTTAGTTTTAGCTGGTGGTTTTTTGTTGGGTTTTTTTAAATATATTAACTTCTATTACTAGCAAAATTCTTCACTATTATTAGTGCTGCCTTGCTTTAATTCTTTAAAGCAGTTCAAAAGTAGTACTTATAAATTGTTTCACAGAACTTCGAACTGGTTCCTTGCTTACTAGGCATATCACTGCAGCTCAGCTAGAGCATGCAAGAAAATTAATTAATCCATGTTTTCTGAAAGAAGCAATTTTAGAGTGTCTGAACAAAATGCATCTGTGTGAAGTGATACAAGGTAGGAAATGGGCAGGGTGATACGGAGAGAGCTCATCTAAATGTAGATTTAATCTCAATAGATGTTTACATTGAGGTCCTAACATTTCATTCAGTATGGATAACCAATGATTGTAGATCAATTAATTTGTAATAAATGGGAATTTTTTAGGCTCTGTTTCTTGTATTTTAATAAACTGAGCTTATATTCTTAAAGTAGTTTTGTTTGAAAGTACAAGAGAGAGAAAATATAAATTTCTTTGCTGATCTTCTCTATGGACTTTCTCTCTTTGGCTTGGAACCTTTGGCTTCTCAGCATTTAGCCATGCATGATTTTGAGGGGGTTTCTAAACTAAAACACCTGTGATCACACTGAAAAATAAATTCTAGATGGCTTAATTAAACTACCTATAGTCATCCAGTGCCATCTGAAATGCCATGGGATACTGTTTTTGACCTCCAGCTGTCACTTCAGAAAAGCACAGGCCTTGATATATCCCGTGGCATAATGCCTCATGTCTTGAGTATCCTAGAACATCTTTGTTTAGGCATCTGAATTGACACCAAAGTTACATTACACTCTTGGAGGAGGATACAGTTGCTTAAACATAGGTGTTTAATGTCACTCAAGGTGCATGGTACTGTACATACAAGGACACTAGAAACTTATGTTTAGGGAACAGTATTCTTTGGATGGGACTCCGTTTCAAACTAGAATGCTTAAATTTAGCTGTATACTATACAGGTGCTTACAGGTGAGCCAAGTGCCCAAATTCCTATCATAGTCAATGGAGGTCTATTAAATACAGACAACAGAGTCTAACAACCTATTTATTGGTCTCAATTCAATGTCCATGCTTGACACCTCAGAAGGAAGTACATGCTGTTTAGGTAATTGAACCAAGATCAGGGATTAGCTCTCAAGGCCCTGCGTGAATTGGCCAAGGACACCTTCTGGTTCCTGCACATAAGTGCTTAGTGCTACCTGAGCCACTGTGGGCTTTCTGGGACATTTTTCCAGGGCTGGCAGGTATGAGACAGCACTTATGTCACTTCTGGAGTAGCAGCTGAAGGGCGGGCAGGATACCCTAGAGAATTTCAAATGGTGCTAGATACTTATGTTCAGGCAAATGAATTAAAATTTGCATCCCTGCTGATGATAGTGGGAGCCAGGGCATGTAAATAAATGTAGGTATCTTTACCTCAGAGTTGAATCTCATCCTTCATGTCTGTTTTTTTTGCCTTGATGTAGTTGTCTGCCATTTGAGACGCCTGTGGTATCCTGCCTGTCCTCTAGCTGCGAGCCTAGAAGAGCATGAATCTCTCATAGATCTTGCATCATGTTGACCAGGATCATGCCAATATCTCAGATGAAATAGGGCATGTCAAAGGGCCTTAGACACTTTAGGTTAGGCAACTGTGGGAAATCCTTAGTATATATGTCAATGAAGTGATAACACTTCAAGAGCTTCAGAATCTGAAAGTGACCGTGAATTGAAGTATAATGGCAAGTAGCTTGTAAGTGTAAGTAAGTTTGTTAAAACCTCAGAGCGTTTGGAAACAGGAGGGAGAAAAAAATAAAATCGGTCTTACATATCTGTACATTAAAAATAATAATTGCAATTTTTTAAAGTGTTATCCTTCCAATAAATTAGATAAGTCAGGTATCCCCTAAGTAAGATTTACTAAGATTTTCACAACAAAAATAGGCATACCATGTAATATATGTGCAATACACATAGTTGTTTACTATAAACCCAAGATTTTATGTGATCTGGGAAACAGTCAAATCAAAACACTAAGGACCCAAAAGGAAAGAAACTGCTATTCATTACAGAAAAGTTACTATTTTAGAAGTTGAGTGGTAATCTAGAATACTTAAAGAGGGTACTTCTCACCTCAAGGTGAGGAGTGGCAGGACAAGTAATTGTTTTCCCACCAACTGAGGTGTCAAATGGTGCCAGCTTCATTCTTGGCTGTATTTGCTGTAGCATTCTCCGTCAAATTACTTAAGCAAAGACTTGAATCTCCTCTAGGAACATATGAGAGATGAACTGTGACTTTCTTAGTAGGTATTGAAACTAAAGAGCATTGATACTAGTAAGTTTTATAGAGAAAATAAAAGAATTTGTGTTTGTACTAAACATTGACACCCATGCATACTTTTTAGTGCACGTGCTGTTTTTTCACGTGTTTCCTGTGGTATGGTGTGGCCTTTGTAGTAGCATTATCAGTGGTATGGTGTCAACTAACCGAGAATAGCTCTCTTTTGCTAGTTAGAGAGGGCAAACAAACTGGCAAAGAGGTATTTTTGGCTTTAAAAGTAGAAGTATAGATAGAGCCTTTGTGAAAGGAGAAAAAAAACATCAGATGACAATATGCGTAAAAGTAGATTAGAGTATAAGGACATTGGTCTGTTGTGGTTCAGAGGTCTACGTCTTTTACTTTGCAAATACTTGCTGCCATGAAGGACTGTCAAGCCCCCAAGTCTCTGGCAGCATCAATTCTAACCTCAGAGGCTCTTTTCCTGTTTTGCTTTGGGAAGTTCTTGAGCACAACCTATTACCCCCAGTAAGCCAGACAAGTCCTGTCCTATCTCTAGTCCTTGCTGCTGCTTGGAAGAGTCAACTGTTTCATTACGTTCTAGTGTAGAGCTACTGGAATGCTTTTATAACCTGTCCATTACTCATGATTTCAAATTGCTGCCTATTTCACTGCAATTAACCTGCACTAAGTGCCTTAGGTTCTCGACAGTCTCTTGCCTTTGCCATGTTCTTGGCTTTGATCGATTTGCTAAGTGTTTTCCATAATCCCGTGTCCCTGTAGGTTTTGTTTCTTTGAGTCTGCCGTGTTCTTACGGACTGACTCTGTAGTAACGATTTGGACTTTTTATCTTTACGGTCTGTCCTTAGGTTTCTGGCACTCAGCATTTACCTTGGTACAAAAGCTTGGTTCCTAACTGCAGCTTCCCCCATTATATAGATAGGATGCAGTTATACGTAGCTGCTTATCTGTAGGTGACTTTAGGCTCTGACTGACCGACATTCAACCATAAACTGAAACAGAAAATTGCCTGGTTTACAAACTGTACTTCTCTCTTTAGACAGAAGTATCATTTTTATAATTAGACCAGAACTCATATTCTTTACTAATAACAAAGTTTTGGTTCTACAAATAAGGAAAAATAAATGCTTTATTTGAATACAGAGGGACTAAAATAAATCCACAGTGTTTGGCTCTGATCTGATAATTTTCTGGGTTTTTCGTTTTGTTTTGTTTTCATTCCCCTAAATTGGCTTCGTTTAATACTGAATTAATGTGCTGTCTCTCCCTCGGTCCTAATTTCTGCATCAGAAATTCTGCTTCTAATGCCACACATTATTGTATTTCCAAACTGCTGCTGTTCTGGGCGATGTCATTTGATACCATGTGTGAAGGACTTGGATCAAAATAGACTTTTATTTATACAAGGCTGGGAGACTATTTCCAGTGAGACTCAGAGGCTTATCCTTATTCATTTATTTATAGTTAAATAATTATGCTTTGATACACATTCTTTGAGAGCCTTCATTCTTAAGTAGGAATTTAGAAAACCATGCCTAGGCAACTTTGCGGTTTGTACATTTTCTGCTTTTTCTTTACCTATGCTGCTTAGCAGCAACCTATAGCCCAGGTACCTATGGCTGTTGTCTCATTGCTTGGAGACTTCTGCTACATTGCTATGGAAAGACTGATCCCTCTGTCCGCTAGCTTTCCGTTACATGGATTCTCAGGAAGTATAAGCTGTGATTATCCTTAACCTTCTCGATCTCTTTCATAGTAGGGGATGACTAAAGAAAAGAATATGTGAGCACCATGAGATGTCAAAAACTTGTAACCCCTTCCAGTAGGTTTAACTCCGTGGTAACACAACAGAGCTGCTACTGAAGAGGGACTGGTGGTCCTCTGCAAGCTCTGCGTCGTTTCATAACTCACCTACACTTGAACGCACGGGTCTTACAATTATAAGTACATGGGGATAACTATTGTAAGCTGTAGTGAACTTCAAAATGTCATCTCTAATCTTTTGCAATTGTTTTGCTTTGCTTTGTTTTGCTTTGCTTTGAATGGTATTTTTTAAAGCGACGCAACCTGAATTGCTTGCAAGGTAGAGAGACACAGATGGCTGTGAACTGATCTTGTTAGAGTTTGTTAAAATAAAATGACAGATGTACCTTAGAAATTGAATACAGGTGCTGAAGAGAGAAAGTTATTACTTTGTATCTGACTTTGTCTGGAGACAGCTGGTGCTACATCTTTTTTTCTTTTTTTTTGATAATCAGGATTCAGGCATTTTATTTGTTCTCATCTGATATGTCACTTTCAAAACATAGTTAAATGGTTCTAAAGATTACTACCAACTGTAATAAATAAAGAAGGACTTGATTTTCAGAGTTGCCAACTATCCACAGCTCCCAGTGATTTCAGTATGTTTTTTTCAAATTGAGGCCCTCAATCAAAAAAATAAAATGGAAGCATTTTGTTTCAAATATATTTCTGTATTTGCACCTGAGTCCAGGCTAATGACTATAAACATAGTTAGGCATAATGCCTGTATGTTTTGCAAAGGAGATGATTTTTGATACATCAAAATACTGAAAATTAGATAGTTCTGTACTTCCTGCACGGTACTTCATGTCATATCTTCAACTCCCATTTACTCTTTACTCTGAACAGAGCTAACTGCCGAGTTATACCTTATATTATTAAATCAGGAAGATTCTGTGGGACTCTGTGTCCATATATCATCACAATTTACAAATCAGAAAAAAAATTATAAAATTAGTGTCTTTTGTTATATTGACTGACTGAGCTGAAGAGAAACAGGGCACTAAAGCACGTTATTTAGATGTGAACCAGAAAGAGAAAAGTGAAAAATTAGCTACTGGTTAGAAACAGTTGTGTTTAGTTTCATTCTGCTAATCAGTAAAGCAATTTGAGAGAAAAGGGTGGTTGGCAGTTGGTGAAAGAAGGGGATGTTAAAAAAGGAGAGGTGGGAAGATCGTTATTCTGCACGGAGCTGACAGAAACGGGTGGAGAATGCCTATGAAATGTTCAGGGGTATCTGGCAGGGTGTCACAGGGAAAAATGGAGTGTGCAATATCTTTATTCAGTCCATAACTTTTACTGTCCGGTATAATAATGGGTTTTAGTTTCGAGGCTCATCTGTTGAAGGTATTTTATAGGTCTCACTTGAGGCTCGGGACAGAGAGAACAGTGATAGAGAGACTGTTCTGAAAAATGGTTTCCTCCGACCACTGGATCTTTCTGACCTCTGCCAGTTGGCCCCTCGTTTTGAGATGTGCGTTCATTTGGTTTCAACTATACGGCTTCTACAAGGACATTCTGTGCAGTGACTGAAATGTATTACAGCCTGGGATGAACGGCTATAGGGCATGTACCTTTTGATGACTCAGTTGTCCAACTAATTAACCATGGTAGCTTAGGAGATGAGTTGAAAAGTTTTACACTTGTTGGTCTCATGTCACTGATGTTTGTTAATTTTGGGGAATTGTCTCTCTAATAGTGTTAGGTGAAGTTAGGAGATGCTTTCTAGGCTAGGAAAAAGCAGAGTGACAGGAAATTTTCTTCCGATATATGATCTTCTTTTCTGTATAGATTGCAACAGGTTAATTACTTTTTTTTTTAAAAAATAGGTTTCAGAGTAGAATGATATGTAACACTAAAAAATGCTCAGTTAAGCAAGGTTGGAAGGTCTTTTTCGTGGCAGGGGTCGGTAGTGTAATAAGGGTACGTAGAATTCATGTGTAATTCAGGTCTGTTCTAAGACATGATCCTGTTTTGCCAGAGGAGTACTGAGTGGAGGTCATCTTTCAGTTATGTGTGTTATGAGGTAGTGTTCTCCTCAAATGCTCTTGTGTTTGAGAACCTAATTGTGTGCCACTTTTTCTTTGATTTGTCTGGGTGGTTGCTGGTGCTATACATGCATAATACTCTGAGAGAGGCTTATGGGCATTCAGCTGGGCATTGAATTTAAGAAGCTTTCAAACATCCTACTAATGCTGAAGAAAGACCTCGTGACCCATACTTAACTTGGAGTACCTTAAAATGAAGGCATCTAAAATTATCAGTCCTCTTTGAAACATAACAGCTTGGTCATCATTAATTAATTACCAAAGTTTCTTCAGAAATTAATATATAGAAATGCAGTGTGAAATTCTTCTTTCATGTTCTAAATTTGCTTTCATTTTATCCTTTGGTAGATATCAACATCACTTACATCAAAAAATGAAATACCCTTTGTGTGAAATACTAAAAGTTTTTAAATAAGTAGAAAAAATATATTCTGGTGTACTGGTATAGCTCTGATAGTGATGCTGGCAGCTCTGGGCAAAATCATACTTTGTGGATAGTACTGCGAATCACTGGCAATTTTGATTAACCACTGGAATAAGCAGAGCTCTTTGAAGCACCAGTAATGCAATGCCTACATTCATACAGTCCAACAGACTTCTACCTAGATTTTGTGTAAGTGGTACAAAGAAACAAATATTAGGATGGGAGGGTGCTAATCAGATGGCTGAATTTTTTTAAATTCACAGTGATGCATTGGTAGTATCCAATCTGTAACTGTGAGGCATAAATACGTGGCTTGTGATTACTCTTTAATTTAACTGTATTTTTCCATCCAGATTCATGTTTTTTATGCTGGAAATAATATTTCCAACCAGAACTATAGACAAAAATTTGCTTTTAAGCCTGTTACATTAGTCCCTCTGAATATTGTGATTAATTCTGCTTTTTGAAGTGATAGCATAAAATCTGTTCCCTGTAAGGATTATAAGTAAAAAGAGTGAAACTGATTTTTCAGTAGTCTCACACTGTACTTAGTATGTGTCTGAATTATACTGTGAGTATCAGCAGCTGAAGACTTGCTCTGCTTTGCACTTGCTGTCATGTTTGCCATTGGCCACAATTGTTTTAAAGGATTTAAGGGAACGAATGAGTATATTAGTACCAAAAGCATGGAAAGAGGTTTAATTATTAAAAAAAATAATAAAAAACCCCACCACACATTTGAACCCTAAAATGACCAAAATTAGTATTTCGATATGACAGATCTACTACCGTAAAGGTGTTGGAAATGAAGAGACCCAATGCAATGTTCAAAAAACGAATGAGAAGCTGCATGTCTAGGAGGTTACGGTGAGATGCACACTCAGTAACTAGCAACCAGGATACTTCAGGCACTGGATCTCTGTAAACGATTAAAGTGGTGATAAAGGCCTGATACAGGCCTTTGAAATGATAATGATAGTAATAATAATCCTTAAATGAGATAGATAAATGGCTAGGGAAAAGGCAGGACTGCATAAAAAAGGACCTTGCATTTTTCAGTTTGTTCACTGCATTCTTCTATATATCCGATGGCTGGGTAAAATTTTTAGCAGTTGAACTGAAGGTCAACAGCACCGATTTAGTCATTCTTGTCCCAGGAAAGCTTAGCTAATTGGACAGGTATCACACCTTCCCTTCCTCCTTATACATTCTAGTACAAGGGCAGGTTTAACATTGCATTCCTGCCTCATGAACTGCATTAAAAATAAAGAGATTCCTATACTGGAATAGCGTTGTCCATAGCATTGAGATTATGCCGGTATCATTGTAACAGTTTATATCCATATCTTGTTTTATACACATGCAACTTCCCTGGCTGGGAAAGTCCCCTAAGTTCCTTAGCAACTGAGGCACTCCTGAGACGGTGGCTTCAGGACTCCCGAGGATGCCAGTTCATACGGCTTGATCCAAAGTCCTCTGGAGTTACTGGAAGCCCGTTGACTTCAGTGCAATTTCCATCTGACTCGTATGCAATTATGAGCCCCTGTGTAACAAAATTAGAACAATCAGTTATCTATCATTTTTGCAAGTGTAATGACTCTTGGCATACTCAGCGTCATTACGAGGGAAGACTGCTTTGGTAGAGAGACTTGAGAAAGCCAGATGGACTTACTCAGGTATTGGCAAAGAGAAGTGGTCTTGAAAGTTTCTTTTCCTTCTTTAACTCAGCAAGAATCATTTATCATCTATTGCTCTGCCTTTCTAGAATATTATACCATGACCGTAATGCTGAAATGCTGTTTGCATATTGTTCCAGACCATGACTGTTGGCAAATCTGTCTTGCTTCTGTGGAATTTGAAGATTACTTTGGAGGCAAATACGTCTTCGCTCATACTTTTCGAAGTGTTTTATGCCTTTTTTTTTCTTTTATTTTTTCTTTTTACCTTTTTCTTCCTCTGCTCTGTTATGCAGAGCCAGAATTTTTTTTTTGGTCCCTTCATATTTCATTACTTGTGACAGAGTGTGCCTCGGGAGACTGCATCACTCCAGGTAATTTCATCAGTGTCAAAATGGATGTTAGCCAGTGGCCTTGACACTGCAAGTTAGTCTTTTATGAAAGATTTAAACAGACAACAATAAGGCGTAGGGTGGTATCTTTAGACTAGACCGTGGAGAACTCAAATGTCAAAAGCATACAGCATTCTCTTTACTGTTTTCAAATTTTCTTGAAGGTTTTACATTTGCCACAAGACAAATACTTTGAAAAATCAAAGCAGTAGTGGTAATTTCCAACAAGTTGTCAAATTTACATTTCAGAATCTCTCTCTCTCTCCTCTTGCTTGGATGTAATAAAATGCCATAAAGTCTGACAGTCACCCACACATATATTAAGTCCCTGTGAAATAAAACCACAAACTTTAAACTGCTAACTTTTAGTTCCTGCAAGTGCCGTGTAGTAATCACACAAATGCAGTATTTTATTTGTACAGTAAAAAAGTTAACTTAGAATATAGAATGTGGCAATACTGAAAACAATTCTGAGTCTTTAAGGTATTTAAACTGAAATGTTGTTATATATTACTCAGGTTATCTCCTTAATACAGAGGATAAAAAGACTTCTACAATGGAGAACCTTATGATGTGTGTTGTTGGTAATTTGTGTGTTGTATTTCCCATTTTGCAATAAAAATGAGTCCAAAATGTGGCTTATTGTGTAACATTTCAGAACATACTCAGTAATAATCTGATTTTTTTTGCATGTTCTGATAATTTTTTGGATAAACAAACAAACAAGTGATCTCAAGTTGTATAAAAATATCATTATTTCTTCTACGCTTGAGTAATTTTGTTCCATTTATAAATTCGTTTTTCCATCAGTTTCCACATAGTCCATTAATGATAAATTATCTGGGTGCATGAATAAGCAGTTATGGAAGTTGATCTAGTTATAGGCTGAAACTTCAATTTTTTTTTTTTTTTTTTTTAAGAAACTCACTGTAAGAGGTTAGTTTGCCTCTTTTTAGGGATTAGTAAATAAGTGAGATGCAGCCCTACCTGATTAGGGCTGCAGATGCAGAAAAAAAATCAGTTCAGGTAGGTTCAGGATAAGTTTTTGTTTAAGGAACAGATACCGATTTTTGGTCTCCAGACTAGATTCTGTTTGCACAACATAACATTGTATCAAGGACTGTCTGAGATTTAAAATAATTATTATAATCTAACAAATAATAAAAAAACAGTCCAGACAAACAGAATCTGTGTTACTTACACGATTGGTTTCTGGGGAGACCTCAGAAGATGAGACAGGATGGTGGCTGAAGGGGCACTTCTTCCAAAGTATCACCTTTTGTATCTGCTCTCTTACTTTATGTTTTGCCAACTTGATTTACTTACTTCAAAATATTTTTCCTCTTATCAGTTTTGATTATGAGCCTCACTTTATTTTAGGGTCCCTATTTTTGACAAGTTAATAATCCTCCATCTGTTAGAACTATTGATGTTACGTTAGTTGGTTACCGTGGAAAAATTGTCTACAGTCTGACTAGGCTTAAAGAGTGGTACGTGCCCATTCTTTACCTGCACAGATCCCTTCTTTGTATTCATTACCCATAGCACTCCATAGCATTTCTGGAAGAATGCTGAGATCTTGTATTTGTATCTTGGTTTTGGTTATTTATCCAGTAATTCTGTAGTCCCCTGTTACACGTTCATGTACAGTTATGCTATACCTATATTATTCTTACTGTAACAGAAGCTTTAGATAATTATATCAGTGCTAAGTGTGTCAATGTCCAGTGATGATCATCTCTTGTAAAAAGGAGAACTTATTTTGATTTTGATGGTCACAGAAACAGCCAGAGAGCTTTAAAATGTGTCATTTCTGTATCGAAAAGCAAAACGTACTTGTAGGTAGTCCTTCCAACAGCGTGACTCGTACCAGAAGTGTGCAAGAATGCAGAACATGACACGCCACACTGAAACCCATATCAAACTCATCCATTGAGCAATGGAGCCTGTTTACTGACAGATGAGTGACAGCAGTGAGCAGAGAGGTTTTGTGTAATCAAGCCGTTGCAGGGGCAGTCTTTTCCTTTGTGAGTCTGTTTTATTATTAGATTTGCAAAAAACTGGACCAAACAAGGTGCTATCACAAATCTTTCTTCCGTGGAATTATTTAATTTCTAATGTAGGCAGAGGCATATTACTTGTTAATATGTAATATGTATGCATTTGCAGGCTGTTTGGTGTTCTGGATGAAAGACATCCCAGTTAAATCCATCTCTGTATGAGTTGATATGACAATATCAGATATCTATTAAAAATAATTAACAAATAATTAGAAACAAGAAAAATGGAAGAAGAAAAGCGAATAATTTCAAACTGTATGGAGGTATCTGGAGATTTCCCTCAATAGGAAGCTTCCAATTGGGGTATTGCTGACACCATGTAAACCAGAAATGATTCTGCCTTCCCATGAAGAGTTCCAGGCTCATCAAGAGACAGCTGTCAAAGAAGGTTTCTCTCTCAAACCCTCTTCTTGTTTGCATTTCTTATACGGAGCTCTTAACTTTTTATTGTTGTGGTTTATCCATTTGGCATATTTATGTGTGACAATACTACTCTCTCAGTTACTGGAATTATATATTTACAGTTTTATATATATTGTAATGATGGAAAGAAAGATACAGAAAAACAATCTATTTAGAAAGAAGAAGAAACATGAATGGGCTTTTCACTTATTTTTAACTTCTCTAAGGATATATAGGATTCAGTAGCAAACGTGGAAACACTTCCTTATGTTTTTAAACACAAACTCAGGAAAAAAAAAACCAAACCAAACTTGAAAAGAGAGATTAATCTGCCCAGCCTTGACACATCCAAAGCATAGATGTGTAAATCTCAGCCAGTTCCCTAGGCTTCTTTTAAAGTCAGCAGAGATAAGCATTCCAGAGAGTAATTCATCTTACTCTTCTTAGATGCCTTTCTTAGCATGAGATTAATTTCCCTTTGTGGATTGTAAAGGGAGCCTAGAATGACTAGTTGAGACTTAAATTCCCAATCTGGAGACGCCTAAACTAGGGCTAACTAATCTGTCCCATCATTTAAGGCGGAAGGCACTGTTAGACCATTTAGTCTGAATTTCTATATATCACATTTCACTCAGTGGCTGAATCCAGCAACTTCAACTAACGCTGACATGAAGCTGAGCCAATATTAAGGTCAGCTTTAGGTCATCTATCGCAGAGGCTCTTGTCATCACGTACCAATCTGAATTCCAAAACCTGTATTGGAACACACGCCTCTGGAAGAAAGTGGATGGGAGAACTCTCAGCCTTCTATTTTTCTATCTGATGCTGAGCTATGACAAAATCTCTCTCCTATACAAGTGAGCCAGGTTTTCTGATTGTAAATTATGAATACAGAGAATTATTCTATTCCAGCTGCTAAGACCCTGTTTCATTCTAGTTGATTGTCTTGCCTACCTGTGGCCTGGCTCCAGACATGAAATAATTATTGCAAATCGTTGCTCTGTTTCAAACAGCTTTTTGTTCATTTCACATGGAGTAACTTTGTTCCCTCCCAGGCAATAACTTTCAATATCCTTTCAAAACACCATTTCCAAGTATTAGATGTGAAAAAGTTCCTCTGAATGCTATGGTTTCCTATCTATTTTTAAGAATCTGGTGCTTGCTGTATCTTAAGTTTCATTTTCCCACCTTCAAAATATTGCCATATTGAGACTCGGTTAATACAAAATGCAGCAGCTTAAATCCTGTCTGATTCCAGTCTGTCTCATTACATTACACCTGTTCAAAAAATCTCTTTACTACATTTCTCTGAAATTTCTTATAGACTTAAAAGTGGCTTTTTTTTCCCCTTACAAATGCTTCCACAATAGTGGTCCGGTATGCTGTGGCTCTCTGACCACCTTTTATCACATCACTAGTTCTCCCTCTAGGCATGTATGCATCGGACTGTTATTTGAAATGTCCTCATTATCAGCCGGATTTAGTCTTTAGCAGCTATAGCTCTGACTGCAGAGTTACCCTGTGATCCAAATTCAGCAAACTGACACTGTCCTGTCTTTCAAGTCCACATTTAAGGAACACAGGTATGCTGGAGATTTTTAATGAGCTTTTAGCCTGTCAAGCACACGGTGTCTACTGTGAAGAAAGCCCTTGACGTCTGTGATTTTAGTACTGAGAACATCTAGGATTTAATTTATGATGTAACAGTTAGCATTCACCAGAGGAAATCACGTCATGTTTTGGGTTGGTTCTTAAAATATGTTCAGTTTCAGTAAATCAGTTGCTTGGTTTCTGAGATGAGGGAAATTCAAAAGGTTGACTGGTCATCTAGTATCATTGTCTCAAAATATAGGATAACTGAAAATATGCAACAGTTGCAATACATCTAGAAGTATTTCTCAGCTTGACAGTTAACAGGATTCCTATGCCTGAAGATCATCCTTTTTTTTTTTTTTTCTCATTATTTGTCATGTTTTCATACTGATCTGCAAGTATGGCAACAAGGTTTTTTCCTATCAAACTAATTTCAGTCAACTTCTGACTCCTCAAACCAGAGGTTCACCACCAGAATGCCTAAGGGACACAAGCTGCTTGGAGATATCTATGCAAATCCCAAACAATACGCTCTTGCTTTGCATAACTGGGATTTACGTGCTCTTGTTTAGCCTCCTCCTCCTCCTCTGGCTTGCTCACCTTTCACAGAGCAGCTTAATCTTTCCCAGCCTCATCAACCATCGCTATCATATGTATACACAGTAATACAGCAGTGTTTACAGCCCTTTCACCCCTGGATGCTATCCCACTTGATAAATATCAGCAACTAAACTCACTTGGAGTCACGGGGTTCGTCAGGGCTCAGATTTCTGCCAAACTTGAGCACTGCAGATGATACTTATGTGGGTATTGCAGGACACAAGAGGGAAACATTTAATGAAGAAAATCCCCTCCTCTTCAACCTTTGCCATATCTTACTGTTAGCTATTGTTTTTTCCTCTTTCCCTTTTACTCAAGCTCTAGTCTATTTATTCTGACATAAAGTAAGAATTACGTCAGTCGATCAGCAGTCACATTAGCAACCTGTGCCATGGTGGGAGAGGGGATGGCACCTGGCAGTAGAAGGCTCTCGGCTTGGGCAGCAGCTCGTCCTTCCCACCAGCAGTGGCTGGGGCACCAGTGGGAAAAGTAGATGCACGGTTGTGGAGAAGAAACAAGGATCTGCATGTGACTACATGAGAAATATAGAAGTTTGAATCTACCAGGCCTGTGTACCTTCAGAAGTCTAAGAAGTCCAAACAGCTACATATACAGCAGAATCACAAGTATGTGGGGGAAGGCGGTGGTGAGGGTATGGGGAGCAAATAACATAAATTGTTGGCTCTGAGCAACCTGCTCTAGTTGAAGATGTCCCCGCCCACGGCAGGGGGGTTGGACTAGATGACCTTTAGAGGTCCCTTCCAACCCAAACTATTCTATGATTCTGTGAAATTCAGGTGAGAGTTAGCAGGAGGTTGGCTGTCAGCTGGTCTAGTTAGTTCTTACTTAGGAGGAATACAAGTACCTGGTACGAGTAGGAAGTTTGGTTATTTTCTTTGACACAGCAGTTCCCTGTTTCTACCAATCAGTGTATTTTGTCTTTCTTTCTAGCTTCATCCACTTGCTATTTATGTACTAATATTCATTCAAAAGACGATGTGCTTCATACTAACCAATGGGAATGACAATACTAAAATATCTTTTTAAATATACTTGCAGATGATTCAGTGAGATTTGCCTATGTTCATAGCTAGCCAATATAAACATATAAATGAGACTATAGGTGTATATATACTTTGTGATATGTATGTGTTTTACATGTAAATATGCAAACACTTTTTAAAAAATACAGTAGGGGACATTACTGAATTTTTACTTAGAATTAGAACTTAGAATACCTAGCATTAGCAAATGCTAAAATTAAGGCCTGCACACACGAATGATAATATAGTCTTTGCTTTTATGATCACATACATTTTTAACAGAAGCCTTAACCCAATGCCTTGTTCTGTCAGGCTGCATTGAAAGAAAATGCTGTCTGTAGGACACCTGATTCATTTGTTTCTGGTTTGAAGATGTATAATGCCAGAGATGGAACTGATGGCTGTGAAACAGGATGATACCATCATTAATGCAGCCATGTTAAAAGTAGTATCTTTAAAAGTTGAAAAATGAGACAAGCTTTCAGGAACCTGTGCCCTTTTTCCATTCTTAAATTGAAACAGCAGATTTTGAAGTTGAATACCCCTGTTGAGAACAATTGCTCAGATATCTATCAGTTAGACCATCTCTCATAGGAAGAGGTAGCCTATGGAGCAGAGAGCCACAAGAGGAGAAAGTGAGAGGTGATAGACTAGTTGTCTCCTAGGGGAAAGAGAGAGACAAAGCTGTAAAGCATGGCAGAGTCTGGAGGGAAGGAAAAGGAAATTCCTGGAACCTACACCTGAATTTCAGAAATATATCTTTCATCTAGTGCATAAAATACTCTTGTAACTATGTTTCTTACACAGCATTGTACCAGCTGCTAGGAAGGAAATTAAGTCTGTCCCTGCCGAAACCAGGACATGGATACACCATGAAAAATGTGAGGTCAGATTTGCAGAACTGTTGTGTTTCCAATTGTAAATAAAATCAATTAAGGCTGCTGTGAATGCAGACGATGTTATACATTAGTGTATGAAGAAGTCAGGTCTCAAGTGATCAAAACTGCATACTCAAAACTAGTGGGCATCTTAGTACAACTGTGGTTAATTTTCAAACTGAAAAATGGCTGTAATAAATTGAATCTTATGAATTTGTATTTATGAAGCATTCATTCACTATAGCAAAAACACCATGGAAACAGTGATGAAGAAAATAATTTTGCTTTCAATACAAGGTTTGAATAATGTGTGCTAAATAAGGTATGGGGTCAAACACTGAATAAGGAAAACAACAAAAAATACCACCTTGAATAACAATAAATGCAAGTAGAAGCTTTGGGGAAGAAATATAATGAGTCATGTAACTAAAATATTATAACGGATGTGTCAAAGAGGCTATAAAGTTGCATATGCATAGGCAATTTTTCTGACAAACTTCTGAGTGCTTGAATATGTAACCATGACATTCTGCTCACAAAGGGGTGTGCGTACTCCAGATTAATAGAATTCTGCATATTTCTAACTTCTTAGAAAACAATCTGCCATCTGATCAGCTATAACTGTGTTGGTAATGAATTAGGATCATCAGCATTTTTCCAATCGGTGCCGAAAACTGCTTCAGCTTCAGGCAGTGGAGTAACAAGTAGCAGTAGCAGACTATGCATCCTCTGTGTACCAGCTGCTATGGATAATGCGACATAAGGAATCCAAAGTATAAGAAAATTGAGGACCTTTGAAGTTCAGTTACAATTTCTTTAGGGAAATGTACCTTACTGATTAGAGGCACTTCTGCCCATATAATGTAGGCTAATCTGGTCCTCTATTTCTACATACCTGCATATCTTTTTTTCTCTATCACAACTCCTATTTTTCATGCTTCTGCAGAGTATTCAGGCAATTGCTTCTACTCTCATTTTACATTTATGTCAGGGAGTTATAATAAATAATTTTAGATTAATAGCTAAGCTCCCAGCCATAGCCAGTCCTCTCATCATGGAACACAGTCAGGTTGGTCAGACACAACTCGCCCTTGGTGATCCCGAGCCGGCTGTTCCCAGACCCCTTCTTGTCCTTCATGTACTTGGAAATGGCTTCCAGGAGGATTTGATCCATAACCTTCCCAAATACTGAATGATGCTGACCAGCCTGTAGTTTCCCTGATCCTCATTGCTCTTTTGGAAGCTAGGTGTGGCACTTTCTGCCCTGTGGGTACTGCTTCACTCCCACAGTCTGGGACACCTGAGAGCAAACCTGGCCAATGGAAACTGAGCAAAATAAGTCACTGAGTACCTTGACCTTTTCCACGTCTTTTGTCACTAGTTTTCCTGCCTCACTGAGCTGTGGACCTCCACTTCCTTTAGCTGCCAATATACATACAGAAACTCTTCTTGTTGCCCTTCACCTCCGTAGTTAGTTTCAACTCCAGCTGAGCTCTGCCTTTCCTAACAGCATCCTTTCATGCTTGGGCAGTGCCCTTGTATTCTTCCTGGGTAGCCTATCCCCACCTCCACCTTCTCTGTACTTTGTTTTTGCTTTTGAACTTATTCAGGTGTTCCCTGTCCATCCATGCTGGCCTTTTGCCTTGCTTGCTTGACTTTCTGCACTTTGGAATGGACCATTCTTGTGCTCTGAGGAGCACAACCTCTGAGGAGGTTGTCCTCGAAGATGAACCAGCTGTCCTGAGCCCTTGCTCAGATCCCCGAGCAAGACAAATTCTTTTGAAGTTCAGTATTGTAATTATTTGTCTTGGTCACTTCTGTGAGCATTTTCAGCTCCACTATCTCATGGTTACTGCAATCAAGGCTACCCTTGACCGCCCCATCTCCAAACATTTCTTGCTTGCTTTTGAGTAGCAATTCCAATAGACCATCTTCCCTAGTCAGGTTGTTCATCACCTGTGTCAGGAAATTGTCATCAGCACACTTCAGGAGTCTCAAGGATTTACTTAATGTGCACAACTATTCAATTACTCCATTCTACTCTACTCTACTCTACTCTACTCTACTCTATTCTATTCTATTCTGTTCACAGCTATTTGCCCTTCCAGCAAATATGAGAGTTGTTATGTACCATAAGTAATGGGGCCTGTTATCATGAAGATTCCTCCAGCTTTCTAAAGAAAGCTTCATCTGCTTTCAAAACATCCTCTGCTCAGTCAGGTGGTCTGTAGCAGAAGCATACCACAGTGTCAGCTGTGTCAGTCTGTCCTCTGGTCCTCCCCTGTAAGCTCTGAACTGGCTCATCACCAGTCCGAAGGCCAAGCTCTAGGCGTTCAGTGCACTCCTTTGCACAGAGCTCACCTCTCCTCGTTGCTTTCCCAGCTGGTCTTTCCTGAACAGCCTGTGTCCACCCATTGCAGCTCCCATCTGCTGTTGCAAGCTCCCCTCGCCGCACGTGGGATCATTTAAATGGTAATTCCAATAAATAACACAGCCTTTTCTAGATTACTTTTGCAACTCAGTGGCTGTTAGGGTAGCCACCAGATGCAATCATTCCTTTTATGAAATCCTGTAATGAAAAAGTTACAATACTCTAGGGAGTCAGCAGCCATTTTGGAAAGCCACGGAGCAACGAGGACCTCAGTCAGTCTCTTTGTTTTTCAATTGGTCAACAGTATAGGCTTAAAGATTTGAGCTTTCTTAAAAGTGAGAATGCACTTAATGGTAATTGAAAGCCTCTTTCTAAATAAATAAAAATTCAGTCTTCACATTTAATTAAAAAAATCTCTAATGAATTAGCATATCACTAACAGGGCAGAAGACTAGCTATAAATATTGGACCTCTGAGGTGTCATAACCCCCCCCAACAAGGAAATTAACAGATATGATTTAAACTGTCAGATTATTACTATTATAAATTATGTTGAGTAGTAGCTACTCTGTATGCAGCTTGAATGTATATATTCATTCATTTTACTTCAAAATAAAGGGTCTGTCAGTTAAATCACACGCTATATTGTAACATGTTGTGAAGCCTGATAATATATATAATATGAGAAGCTTGCTATTAAAACTTTCCTAATATTATCACATAATACTATGCAAATTGTGGATTGAGGAAAATCAGAGGAGATAAGATCAAGGATAAATTTGTCTCACCTGATAACTTACGTGTATTCTGGGGATATACTATATAGATTTGGCATATTTTGTATGAATATTTAATCATTACGAAAAATAGGGATGTAAGGTTGCCAGCCTCCATCCTAGTAGACACAGGAAGTAGGGGTGGTGCAGAAGAAAAAAAATTGGAATTTAATATCTTTGTGTAATCACAAATTCTGATATAAAGAGATAATAACAATGTCAACATTTTCATTACCGTTCTGTTACCTTAGGCTTAGCAATATGGTGGTTGATTAAACCATATAAGAAAGTGCGGGGAGAGATAGGGTGAAAGCTATGTTCTGAATTCCATGTCATCGTGGCAATGTCATCCTGTTTTGGTTACAAGAATAGTGTGTATCTGGGACAGGGCATAAAAGTATTCCTAAGACCATAACGGCATGCAGCTGCCCAGTCATCATATATGGCAGTATTCTTTTATCACCATCACAATTAAAGTCCATTCACTGGTGGCACTGGCGAGGCCGCACCTTGAATACTGTGTTCAGTTTTGGGCCCCTCACTACAAGAAGGATGTTGAGGTGCTGGAGCGTGTCCAGAGAAGGGCAACGAGGCTGGTGAGGGGTCTGGAGAACAAGTCTTATGAGGAGCGGCTGAGGGAACTGGGGTTGTTTGGCCTGGAGAAAAGGAGGCTGAGGGGAGACCTCATCGCTCTCTACAACTACCTGAAAGGAGGTTGTAGCGAGGTGGGGGTCGGTCTCTTCTCCCAAGTAACAAGCGATAGGACGAGAGGAAATGGCCTCAAGTTGCGCCAGGGGAGGTTTAGATTGGACGTGAGGAAAAATTTCTTTACTGAAAGAGTGGTGAAACATTGGAAGAGGCTGCCCAGGGAAGTGGTGGAGTCCCCATCCCTGGAAGTATTTAAAAGACGTGTAGATGTGGTGCTTGGGGACATGGTTTAGTGGTGGACTTGGCAGTGTTAGGTTTACCGTTGGACTCGATGATCTTAGAGGTCTTTTCCAACCTATATGATTCTATGATTCTATGATTCTATTTTGGGCAGCCAATGAAGATACATTGAATTAGAATGCAATTTAGATCTCTGACGCACCATACTTTTTAATCATAGTTTTATCATTGTTCCAAATGTCATCAGTTCTCAGATGCTGCAGAATATTAACACAAAGACTGGCTCACTGCCAATATATGGTCCATTACACCATATAGAAAAATGCATTGTGCCTTTACCTTGATATGACACTCTTAAAAGAAACAGTTGAAAGGTGATGCATTGTTCAGAAATCATCCTTTATTTTTCATTCTTTCATACTTCCCCTTTTAAAGAAATAGTTTATAAGTACTCAAAGCAGTATTATGAATTCTTAAGTAATTTTAAAACTACTTGTGATCCTGCAGGTTGTGTTGTCCCCATGTATTTCACACCTCTTGTCAACCAAAATCAGATACTTCATTGTGTTAATCTTGCTCAAACACCTGGTGGACTAAATTCTCACTCTGAAGCCCTGATCTTTGACTCCCTATTATGGGATATATTAGGATGTTTCCGTTACTATTTATAAGTCTTGGAACACTGCACATTTTATTTTACATAGTATTTGGTACTATCCAATCATTCTGGGATTTTTTTTTCCCCTTTTTAATCATGGAAACCATCTCTCTCTCTCCCCTTGATGCAGGAGATAAATATAGATTCATAAGCATATTGTTTGGGTTGTTTTATGGGAGGAGGAAGTTGTACTCCATTAAGTCTCTTCCCACTCCCTTTAAATCCAATTTGTATTTGTTTTGCTGTATGGAAGCAGGGAATTTGTTAATGCATTTATTTTTTTACTCTGTGTGCTAAGCTATATCCCCTGTATGTTGAAATGTAAGTCACAATACAATCAAACAGAGACAGAATTTATTTCAGAGAATTATTAAATATATCAACTTGCCTAAAGTAATTTTCAAATCTTTGTCATATTTGAGTTACACCTTCTGCAATGATACACTCTTGATTCAAAGAATATTATAAAGAGGGAAAGTAACCAACAGGACTAAGATATCTGGAGGAAATATTACATCAGAATTTTAAAAAAAATAAAAAATAAAGTAACTATTATGTTATAAATCCACTGTTAAATCAACTGTTATGTCTTTCATTAACAAGGCAACGTATGAACATTATTGAAGGGCTGCTTAACTGACTCCTACAATAGGTCTGTTTCCATCAGCTTAGCAAAGTGCCACAAATCCCAAAAGTCACTGCAACTGTGAGGCAAAGAGAGTTGTCTCTAGCATGGAGTAGAGATGTGTTGCTAACAGCAGGCGTGTAAATTTGAGTAAAAAGAGAGGTGGTAACTATTACTAGTTACAGCACAGTTTATCTACTAAAGTATAACAGAGCTTAAGCCCAGACAACACAATAAAATATCCAATCTGGCCTTTAGGTCTTTGTCTTGGCAATATCTGAGCCTTGAGTAGATCACAAGACCTCAAATGCAACGCAGATATTAATCTATAAAACTATATGTGACAATGTAATACCTATGCAAGACATTAGTTAGATAAAACCACTCGAACCTTCAGGAGACTAGGCAGCATGCCAGAGGAAGAAAACAGTGTGCAATCAGAAGTGCAGCAAAGTAAAAAGATTATTTAGATGAGATGTGCAAGATTTGAGTGCAGCAAACCTTGCCTTTTGGAAGAAGGGTAAAAAAAAAAAAAAAAAAATCCAAATTCTTTACCTAAAGAGGTAAAGAAATTCCTTCCAGACCCCAAATTAGCAATCAGTACGCTCTTGATTTTTTCGTGTGTTTATATGAAGTGTCAAGCATCCTAATAATTATGATAAGCCAGCAATACTGTACTGAAAAACTATTCTTTTGGCAATTGCTGGTAACAGCCACCCAATATTTCCAAAAAGAACCTGAGGCAGCTTCATGATTCCCTCTCTGTATCTAGCAGAAGGAGTAGGTGGTACCAAGATGTTCCTGAATGCTGTACTGGAGTGTAATTTGCAGACATGCATTAAATCTGCACGGCTGTTCCTGACCTCCCATGGTGCACTCATTTTAGTGTACCATTATGTTCTATGGTATGAAATTAGTCGTGTCGGGGACCATAGTTACTCAATAAGAGAGGGCATTTTAAAAATGAAGGGATTGCTGCTCCAAATTTGAAAGTAACTGTTCAAGGAACTTGTGTGTGGTGGAGAATTAAACAAAGAAGGTTACAAATGTGATTTAACGCAGCTCTTCGGTACCTTTATGAACCTTTCATGTTTTCATTTAATTTCAGAACTGTAAAGTTGGGTAAGTCTGATGAGGTTTCAGGAAGGTTTCCAAACCCCTGACATTTACTCCTATGGTCTCTGAATCCAGGTGTAAATGTGCTAGTGTATGTTGGCTCATCTGGACTTTTGGCAATGTCTGGGACTAATTCAGTGCCTCCTCCTATGTGTATTCTGGCAACACCAGGGGGCTGCGCAGCCATATGCTTCTATATTAATTTTGGCAAGGCTAGCATTGCTTCAGTGCACATTCCACAGCACATTCATAATGTGGAACCTACTGTTGTCCCAGTGGTGCTGCTGGTGACATTACTTTGAAATCCTAGAGGTAAGGCAATACAGTTTTTTTGTTGTTGGAAGGGGGGGTATGATTTTTATTTTTTTGTTTGTTTTAGATGTTGCAGGTAAGCAAGGGAAAGATGCCACCTGTAAAATACTCCATATTTCTATAGGACGTGAGAACTCCAAGTCTTAGTTTTGCCTTTGGATATTGAACGTATGATGAGTCACTGCAGCTGAAGCTAGACCTTGACTGTCTGAGACAGTTTAGAATAATATTAGTAAATTTCCTGGGTTTTAAGATAAAAATGTCTTAAAGTTTTAGCGTTCGTTCTTGTTCCTAATAAAGCTAACACTTATTTTGCTTAAACACCCTTCAACACGACATAGGCTTCTGTCCATGTACTTTTGCTAACTGAACTGAGGTAACTGTTGTTCACATAAAGTAATACTAATAAAATAGAAAAAATGTATTTTTGATTTTTCATTATTTTGCAACTAAAAAAGGTGTCTGAACAGGTCAGACAGATCGAAATAAAATTTTCAATTGATGAAAAGCCCATATATCTGATTCAGAAAGATTCTTCGTCAAAGATTATTTTGGTAAAATAATAATAATTTATGAAGGCAAACTATATAGCAGAGTGGGGATAAACATAATGGGCTTGAACGTTCTTGCAGATTTCTACTTTTACTGAACAATGCATCATAAGAACAAATTCAGATTGACTGTGGGAACTGTGGTTTATGGCTTCTTGGTCTCTAGGTGTTCATAAAAAGTGTTTTAAGAGAGCACTTTATTTTAAAGGCGTTTCATTCTTAGCATGTCTCCTTGTAAGGTAGTTTTTATTTAAATGAGAACTGTCCATTTTATTTTATTGTACATACAGTTAAGAAAAAGGTAGCATTTTAATGCTGTATGGCAAATAACACTACTGAGAAGCTGCACATATACTTGAAAAAACTATAAAAATCTAGTTACTGAAGCATAATCATTTTACCTATTGTCTTGGCTTTTACTGGTATATGAAGAAGCCAGCAGTGCATCTTAAAACACTGTGGAGCAGTAAGGGACATTGTAGAAGTTACTCTTCTCTACAGATTCTTACTCTTTGCCAGTAATCGTATAACATTAATGTAAACATTTTCATGGATACCCTAGTCACTTCCTTCTTGCTAATTCAAGTTACAGAGTGTAGCAATCAACTTGGTCAGTAGTATGACCACTGTGGTAAAAAGTAGGCCATAGAGAAGAAGAAACATATTCTTTCTGTTGAAGAAAGATATTCAATTACCTGGTTTAGTATCCATAGCAGTGAATATTTAAAGAATCTTTCTGAAGTTTCAGAAAAAAACCTACACTATATTTTTTCAATATTCTTTGTTTATTTCTTCAACACAAAGCATTTGCTTTTAATTTATGCATAATACCGTGAAAGGAAATTCACTCATCATTCTTCTATGTTGATCCAAATTGTTTGATTCACGGAATGGCTTGGAGAGGAAAATCTACCTGACTTGCAAATTAATGCAAGTTTTAGTGTAGTCAGATAAAATCCAGTTTCCATATATGCCTCATTAAACCAAGACGAACTGTAGAACTGTATTTTCAAAAGTGTAAAAATGTCAAAGCAAAAGTGTGCGATCGTTCAGAGGAGAAGAATATATAGGTCTATCATCCATGAGAAATATCTGGGGTAAGAATATTATATTAATTTTCCTTCTCCTTCAGAATTTTGTACCACAGACTTCTTGCTGACATTTCCTTGTATTTCTTGTATTTTAAGTTCTTGCTGTTAAATGTATATTGGCTCAAGACCACTAAGGAGTGAGGTTGAGAGGGTCATTGCATCTTCCATTTTGGGCACAACAGCTAGAGATGTGTGGTTAGTCTTGCTATATTTCTTCCATTGCATAAGCCCACATCTTTTAGTTGATCATTTTTGTTTTTCAACAAGTAGCAATGACAAGGACTAATAGGAAATTCATTGAGAGATATGTGCTGGGCTGGGTGAATATTTGCAAGAAAGGCTTTGGAACCACAGCTGAACCAGTACTTTCCTATTATACTTTAATTTTGATTTATATTACAAAGTAAATCTTGCCACTGAGCATTGAAAAAGAGGTTGCACAGGGAAATATTTGCTAAGATATGTCTGTTTTCATTGCAGTAATTGAGAGCAAAATCAAGTAAAACCTCTTCTCCATGGCTGGGTAGCACTGACCAATCTAAATGGGTTTGCAATTTACAAAGACAGTCTTGACGCTGAGGACTTGTTATCACAAACCAAATGGATTTCATCGAAGGAAGGACAGACTCCACAGAATTCTGTGACTTTACAGGGTGGAAAGGCAATGTGTAGGTGACAGTTGCTTGTCTATAACGTTACAGATATTATTTAGTAAGCTAAATCAGAACGGTACTCTGTAAATTGTGCTGAATGTATATCTAGTGTGTAGCTTATGAGGAGCAAAATGCCCCACAGTCAGGTTTCTTGCAAATAATTTAAGGTTATTGTTGAATTGCCCAATTTCTAGACGTGAAGCAATTTAAAAGGGAGTATATTAGGTACAACATTCCCTTGACATTTTCTTTCTCCTTGATTCTGTCCTTATAATGCTACTGTTGACATTCCTTCTTTGACATTTATTTTACTCCCTTCAGTAGTTCTGCAATTCTGTGAGAAATTAACAGATTAACAGATTCTCCCTCTTAGTTTCATTCAGTATTATGTTTTTATTGACAATACTGCTTATTGTTTGGATGAAAGAAGTTTATCTTGTTTCCTGCCCAGAAATAAGTGTTAGTTAAATGATGGAAACCCAGTGGGATAAGATAGTCTAATTCTCAAATGTTTATATTAATCCAAACAGGTAAATTTGCTTAACCACAGTAATGCATCCAAAGTCTTAAGTTAGGAAGAGTTTGGACCTTTCTCTAATTAACAATGACCTTAAAAGTTTAAATGTTTAAAAATGGATTAAAGATAATGCACCAGTACACTCAGTAAGACAGATTCTGTTCATGACAACTCAGAATAAAAATGGGGGTGATATATAATACATTTTTCTTCAGTTGGTTTAATAACATTGAACATACAGCTTTCACAACTTAATTGGGAGATCTGGAGTAGCACAAGGCTGTTTTTATTTCCAGAGGTTTGACTGAACTGGATTATGATTTTTTTGCTTTAAATTAGGTATGTGATTATATATGGACTGCCCTGTGGGCTTTCAATTTTTTTAAAAATATTTGGTTTTCTCTATTTAATTCTGCTATGGTTTCATCTTAATACTGTTTTTTGGAAATCATAATTTTGACTTCCAAACCTCAGCAGACATCATTGTCCGTTAAACTGTTGTATTTTCCTAGGCACCATATGTAGTTTGATTTTTCAAAACTTTTTTAGCCCTATGATTTTTTGGCCTTGTGAGGGCAGTGAAATACCTGTTTTCTTATAGACAACAAGGGAAGGGAAGGGGAGGGGAGGGGAGGGGAGGGGAGGGAAAAGGGAAGGGAAGGGAAGGGAAGGGAAGGGAAGGGAAGGGAAGGGAAGGGAAGGGAAGGGAAGGGAAGGGAAGGGAAGGGAAGGGAAGGGAAGGGAAGGGAAGGGAAGGGAAGGGAAGGGAAGGGAAGGGAAGGGAAGGGAAGGGAAGGGAAGGGAAGGGAAGGGAAGGGAAGGGAAGGGAAGGGAAGGGAAGGGAAGGGAAGGGAAGGGAAGGGAAGGGAAGGGAAGGGAAGGGAAGAAAAAAAGAAAAAAATTGTGGGATTTTTTTCTTAATCTTCTGTGCTTGGTATCTCATTTCTTTTCCCAAATATTGTGTAATATTTGGAAGCTCTCACCATTCCTTTCAGAAAAACTACATTGCTTATTAGATGTACCTCTGTGTATTGTATTTTACAGTTAAGGACCATCTTAACTCAAAGATAAAGATTCTGAATATAATTTTGAGGAATGTATGTTGGTCAGTATCTGTATCCTCCCTATCTCTAAACAGTTTTTTTCTATTTAAAAGAATAGGCATTAGCAGTCCCTTTATTGAATATTTTATTTTCTCTCCTTTTATGTATAGAACCCTATACTCAACTTTCCCAACTGCATCATAAAGTGTTGTATTTGAAATTAGGTTCTGAAATGAACTATTGCTCTTGTGGACTGTAACATACAGATATTCTAGTATTTGAAACAAAGTTCAATAAAATATTTTTTATTATTTATGTTGTTTTCTCTATTTCTTAATACATAAATGCATCAATGAAAAGATATGGTTTTCTCCAGTCACCCCAAAAATATAGAAAATTATGCTCCTTTAGCATAATTTCAGAGGAAGATGAGTTATTGAAAGATCTATTGAGTTATCTTTCTGAGATCTACCTTCCTGAGAGTTTCTGATGTTGTTGGTATCGTAGACACATGGGAGAGCTACCGACCAAATACAGCAAGTTGAAGGAAACTCAGAGTCAGTGACCAGAAAGCCTTCTTTCAACTGCCTCCCTAGTCTGAAACTGTTTAATCTTCCTAAGTTTCTTACAGCCTGTGTAGAGGTAGAACTTTACAGGCACAGATCTCCTCTATGTCCACCTCGATCTGCTCCATAAATGCTGTCCACCTCTATGTGTGGTGGAGAAACAAAACATTTTTCAGAGACTCTATACTCCCTCTGCCCTTAGAAATTCTCAGAATATGTTTAAAACACAGATAGGTATGACTGGTGATGTGCAACGTGTGGCAGCAACCTTTTATATAACATAGTGAAGCTTACCCAGAAATGAGGGTGTCAGAGGGTGTGCAGTACTCAGGAGGGAACAAAAGCTGACTGGGAGGTAGGCTGGGCGTGGAAACTTTCCCCTCCTCCTCATAAAGTACTTCCATTGTTTAAAAAATGGAAACATGAACCAGTGACCCAGTAATTAAGGAATGCATCTGTAAGAAGGGACCTTAACTGGTGCTTGATGCAAGGATTAACTTTTGTACTTTACATAAAACAGTCACAGGAGAAAATATGAAAAGGAATAACCTTTTCTGACTCATTTAAAAGAAAAATAATTTTTCTGAAAGATTTGCCAAAGATATATTTGTAGACTGGTGGTAGCAAATGAACGAACAGTTTTGCCTAAAGCCCAGAGCATGATATCTCAGTCCTGTACAGGAAAGGATGAGAGGGGATTGCAGAGGTGCCCGCTGCACCGTGTTTCCTACAGGCTGGCTCAGGTTGAGCTTCAGCATGCTTGTTGGTTTGGACCTCCTTGGCTCTTCATACTCTGGTAACAGGAATTAAAGCTCCTAAAATTCTCCTTTGGAAATAAGACATACTGGCAGGTAATATATAGGTACCAAAATCTTCTGTTAGACTGTCATCGTTGTTTGATACCGACCATTTCCTAGAGCAGGCCGCATGTCTGAAAAGTTATGCCTACAGACAGAAGAATTACTTCTTTAATTTCCCTTTGTGGAAGGGTCTCCAAAAATCTGGAGATCAGAGGTTTACAAAAAAAATCAAGAAAATACAAAAAATAAGAAATAAGTAGTGGAATTGGACCATAACCCTGCAGTCAGATTTTCATGGCTACATAGATCCCCCTCTACAGACGCTGCTGGACAAACAGTGATTTGGCATGGTACAACTGTAAAAGGTGTCAACATATTTTTTAAAGAAACAAAGTTTCTCCTTAATTAGACAAAGTGATCGAATGTAACAAAATAGATCTTAGTGCCATTGAAAATGACCGATAGAAAAATTGAACAAAAATAATAAATGAAGGTAGTTATAAAGAGCCTGAAATGTTGCCCAGTTCTTTAAAAAACAGAAGTCAGACAGACTGTCTATGGGGCATAGGCTTAGTTCCCATAAGAAGAAATCAGTGGTATTTCAACCAGAACAATTGCAGACCAATATACTTAACTACTTACATTAATTTTGAATCTGATTTTCATTTATATCTGGTCTCTCAAGTACCTCTCAATCCACCAGGCAGGAAAAATATCTTCTTTCCCTGAATTTGGCGGCGGGGGATGTGCTTCTAAACTTGTCTCGCTCTGACTGGTTTCACATGTGGAATCAGTGAGGATGAAGAATGCTTCAAGTGCTTTTTGCTGTCGATGTGCCATTCCCACCTTTGTAGGGGATTGAGGTCACTGTGGCTTGTGGCTTTTTCCACGGGAGGAGAAGGTATTGCAGTAGCAGGAGGGTTTTCAGGGTGAAGATTGCTTTGACAAAGGAAAAGCATGGATGGAGAGTCCTGTCAAGTTACTGCCAAGAAGTGCAGAAGCAGAAGGGCTATAGCACTCCTCCTAAAAAGGCAGTTTATTTTAAAAAGCAACAACAATTTTTTGCATTAATAAATTGTTGATTAGAAGTTGGATGACTGAGAGGTTACAATAGTGGTGTATTATAAAACAAGACGTGTGACTCTACGTTATTCGATACCTTTTACTAACCTCAAAGAAGATGAAACAGGAAAGAAAAAGTACAAAAAAAGGAGAAAAAATAACCATGGAATTGTCAGTTATCTTGGATCACTTAAAACTGCAGTTTCGTTTGAGGAGCATCTGCTGTAGTACAGTTAAATATTAAAAAACATTTCTTGAAATGAACACTGAATGTTGTACCTGCTAGATGTATCCTCAAGTGCAATGACACTGAAAATGATCTTGAGGTCAGGGTTGAACATGGGTTACCGGTGCAGGGCTACAGGTAACAAATAGACTGTAACTACTGGGAGTGATTTCCAGTAACCGGGACAATAAATGGGACTAGGGAAGAAGTATTACTTACTATGCAGCATCAGTGATACTGTTACTGAAGTACCGCGTTCAGTTCCGGCGATGATGCTTTAAAAGCTGTTGATGGAGATGAATTACTAGAGGATTAAAAGAACGGTTACATTCAGATTTCTCTCTCATATTATGAATCTATTAAGTAGTTCTCTAGCTTAACAAGTAGAAAGTGAAGGGTGGCTCATTCTAAGGCTCCAAGTGAATAAATTATTTCTGGCAATAAACAGATCTATAATATAGCAGAAGTAAAAATAACCTGTACATGGAAACTGAAACTAGATAAAAGATCAGTCTAGATGAAGGCAGTATACTTCCATATGTAGTCACTGGGAAAATGCATTCAGTGATATGGTAGTTGCTCCGTGACTTTAAATTCAAGCCACCGCATTTCTCTCAGACACATATGATAACCCTAAAAGAAATGAAGGGCTTAATTCCTGAATTATTGCATTACTTTTTTATAGCCTGTGTTATGAAAAGACCAGATGGCTGTAAGAGTTCCTTCTGGCCTTTAAATCTAAACCTCTGCGAAGAGGCTACTGAAAAAAGAGCTCACTGAAATTGAAGCTGACACTGGAATCTAAACCCCATGAAATAAAGTGAATGAAATATTGGTTTTCTCTGTCTGGAGAAGACGAACATTCTCTTGTATTCTCTAATTTCATCCCACATGCCTAAGCTTTTAAATTTTAGTCCAAATTCATACAAAGACTGATTTTTGCTGATTGTCAGAGCATAGCAGTATGTAATATTGTCATCTAATTAAATCAGTTTCTAGATCTGCCTTTATTACTTGTGTTCATTACAAGAAATATTGGATTCATACTTGTAACAAAATACCACAACCAAAATTATCAGATGTTAGATGTGTTTTCTTAAGTTGAATTAAATCATTTTATGTTGAAAATTTTGTAGGAAGATGAGCTGGGATATTTGAAAGTTTCATCAGGAAGCCGTAGCTGTCTGGTCAAACTTGCACTTTTCAGACGGTTTTGCTACTGTGTCTAACCATGGTTTGTCTAGGAACAATAATTAGATGTTTTAGAATTACGTTGCTCATGATCCATCTAAGCTGAAGTTAGATGCTGTGAATTAATAGCAGTAGTTCTTATGTAAAAACAGACAAGTGCTGTAGTGTTTATTTTGCTAATTTATATATATGACTAAGCTACATAAATACTTAAAGCATTAAGTAAGCCTTATGAAGATGAGCTATAGCTCCTCCGGTAGCATCGTAAGTACTGATGGAAACCAGGAAAGAGACTCCCATTTTATGTTAATTAAAAATCACCTTGACAACTGAAGAAATCCCTTTATAGACTTCTCAGAATTCATTTACATGTAATTAATCAAAACGTTATTTGAGAAGACTTAAATTCATTTCAAGGAAACATACAAGTGTTATTTCCTGTTTTAAAAGTATGGTTGCAGCATTGAATGAAATGCAAATTTTTTGCTAGTGACGCAGGTTTCCAAAACTTCTTTGCTGTGAGCAAATGAAAAAAGTAGGACATTTTTGTCAATGATATTTTAAAAATCTTTTTAATTAATAGCTATTTTCTCTTTTACGGAATACTTTTAGTATGTTTAAGGACAGAACCAAATACACAGGACCATCCTAAAGATCATCCTATTTGGATGACCACACTTTAAAAGAACAATTAAAGCTATTATTTGTTTCCTACATCAGGAATTACGTTCTGTGCCACTTGTTCACTTTCCACAAGCCCACAATCCACAAGATTGAAAAATCTATTAAGAGTCACATGTGAGTGAACCCACTAGCCTTTAATGTGCAAGCATAGTCATCAGTCATTTCTCTATCCCTTCTTTGTTCTAGTTTTACTCACCGACTAGGAGTGAGTGCTGCATGAGTATCATTATACATAGGATTACCTGTTTCAGTGGCTGAGCCCCTTAAAGTTAATACTGGTATGTGAAAGCTGTGCAACGCAAACCCTTTTGCAATTTTGCAGCTTTTCATGTTCAAAGTAATGTGTGTCCATCCCAGCCTAATTATTTGTGTGATAATCCAAGAGATTTTCATAAAGCCTAATTAATTTTATGGTTGGATGTAGAATTAGTCTTTTGTTGTTCTGTGGATGCAGTGCACATATCTCTTAATAAGCAAGGCAGGCTTCACTGTCATAAACAGTTTGCAAGTCTAAATCATAAAGATGCAATATAAACAAATAAGATGAGTCAAGAAAGCAGAACTAAAGCTTGTTGGAGAGAATGTAATTTCACGTTGTCTTTAATGTGTCAAAAGCTTTAGTGCGTCAAAACAAAGATCTACCTAGCAGTGGTCAATTGGATGGTCAGGGAAGAATATAAGTAGTCTTAAACTCCTATAGATCAAGCTTTTGCGATACTTCACATTGCTTTCCAATAATCCTATGATCCATAATTAGGTACTTCAAGAGCCAGGGGTATTATCTTTACGTTAAGTCGCTTGATGGATTTTCATTTCCGTCAGTAGGGCCCTTTTTGACCCTGTGCATATGCCATTCACAGCTTTCAGATGATAGAAAGGTAAAAAGAGGAAAATGGGTTTTAAAGGAGCTAATGAACATTAATTAGTGCAAATGAAGGAGAGGGACCTTCCAAGGGTAGGAAGCAGAAGTTAGCAAAGATATATGAACAGTGCTTTGTATGTGTACCCCTTCTGTTTCTACACAACACTAATGAGCTTCAAAATAAACTAAACATATAAATATGAAAACTAAGTATAACCATCTATCATACCTTTACTGAAATGTGGCTATTCCAGCAGCTCATGTCGTCAGTACAAAAGGATTGGCAGGAACTCAGCTGGATTAACACATCGAGCTGCAACTGAGTGTATTTTCAGTTACCAAAGGGTAAATTCTTGTATTTGTCTATGATACAAGAATTGATGCCTTTAAATGAAAACAGGTAGTGTATTTTTACTAACCAAGCTTGGCCAGGACTGGGGTTGTATTTCACACCTGAAATATGACGGCCCCCCCACCACCGTCCTGATGCCGCTTTCTGCGTCTGACAGGTGTTTTATCAAAACAGAGGAGCAGCCATACCGGCTGGGCGTAGAGGTCCATCTACCCCAGAATTTGTCTCTGACAGTTGCCAGTAATGGATGATTATAAGAGCGGGAGAAACAGTGATCAGTCACTACCTTGTTTAGGTTTTAACCTACCATAGAAAACAGCAGTACTGCAGACTAACGTGCTGCATTTTGACATATTTTAAAGCTAGCACTTTCTGATATTAGAAACCACAGGTATCACTTCAGCTGTTTTCTTGAGCAGTAGGAATGCTGACAGCAGCTGTACAATGAAACCTGATAAAACCATTGTGCATTCCCCATATTTGTTGAAGTGCTAGCTGCTGGTATTTAGGGACTCCTCATTTCTGTTTATTTTTTATTCGATCTGCTTTTGTAAGTGGGCTAGGCTGTACACTGAGTAATTTTCCCCCCACAGCTTCGGGTGATAAACACCAGCTGTCAACAGCAAATGCAGTGACATGAGAAGCATACAATGATTTTCAAGACAAGGTCAAATGACAGGTAGTTAAATAATGTAGAAAGGATAATCTTCTGAACAAGCAAAAATCTGAGGCTGGCGCAATGTTTTTCACAAAATTTACAATCAGCAGATGGCAATGCAGAGGTCAAGCTCCCAGACAGAATATATCGTGTACCTGAATAAATAATTTGTGTATAAATGATACTCTATGAAAACTAATTTTTGCTATTGAGATACCTACTTGACCTTGTGATGTTACTGTTAACACTCTTTAAATTGTTGTCTGAATTGCATTATAAGGTAGTACTTGAAATCGTACGTTGCTACTAAAGTCACATTTATATTGTTATACACATATGTTTAAAGGTCTAATGGTTTTGAAAGTCTGAAGGCTGAGTTTTCCGTGCTGCTGTGTATCCTTAAAAGTGTCTTATGATGGGAACGTGACAGAAATCGTATTCTTCAGAATTTAAGGTAAACTTAGCTGGTTCTGGGATTTTGTCTGGTCGGTCTAGTGCCTTTCCTTGCATATTCCTTTTTCACTTATGTCTGGTTTCCTGTGTTTCCTAGTGTCTCTTGAGAGGTGTTCCTTTACATCGTCCAAAAGCCTACATTTAACTGACATAAAATTAGCAAAGCGTTTTATACTACTTCTAGAGCTTAATTTCAATTCTCCCTTACGCAAGAGGTTCTTTAAATTTCTTTAAATTAAGAGCATCACATACACTTATTATGCAAAAGTTTAAATGAACACAGTAAATATCTTCTTACTACCTTTTTAGAACAAAAACAAATTAATGTTTTTCTAAAGTGGACCTCCTATGTACGCTGAAAAAATGCAGTAAAGCGATAATCTAAAATCAGTATGTAACCATAGAACCCACAGTGAGCTGTCACAGGCATAATAATATAACACCAGTGGAAGATTTTTTAATGGAAATGTCAAATACAATTGTATTAATAGGAAGTTAGCTCCCTATGACAATGTAAGTACTATTTCAGTGTCAGTTAGGAGCTTAAAAGATTCCTTTCCTTTTATATATTATATTTTAATAAAGGAAATTAAAATATCAATCAAAATCTATGCTAAAATCATGTTAAAGGTGCTAAGGAACTAGGCAATGTAGGAAAATCCACAGATAAGGCTGCCACAATATCCAGAGATTAAAAGCAGTGAAGCAGCCCCCAGGAATTGCTTGCCTTCCATGAATTGTCAGTTGATGATGAGCTGATAGCAAAGTGAAATATTTCTTCACAGTGAGCTGAAGGTGTGATATTGACTTTTGAAGGTGCAAAGATAACTTGATTAGACTGAATTTATTCTGAATTTGCTTTCTAGTTTTAAAGAGACAATCTCCCTTTGAGTTAATGGAATACTGGTAAGCAGAACCTCATACATTATATTGTTTTTAACACACAGGACATTCTCCAAAAGTAAAGAAGCATTTATGAATTAGTGCAACTACACTGATTTTAAAGATCACAAAATCTTCTTTGACCATCGTGACAGAGAAGACATTTTTGAAGATGGCATTTACAGCTACTCTACTTACTGTTCTGAAAATAATCTTATGACCTTGGTTTTGAAAAGGAAGTTAATATAGAATATGAAGAAGTGGGGGAATTTTTCTCAGTAACCAAAAAATAAATGATGCTACATTCTTTGTCTCTGCAGTCACTTTGTGCTAGTCACATTCCTTCACTGAGCCAGAAAGTGTAAATAAACTGTAGGGTTCATATCCAGCAAAACAAGAAAAAAATGTTATTGACAGCTTGAAGATTATAAAAATTACTGGCTATGAAAGTCAAGTGTTTATGTAACTCAGAGGAAACCTGTTGCTAAAATGGCATTATACTCCAGTAGCTACAACTTCTTCAAATGCAATTAATTATTATTTTCCTTTTTATAACATTCAAATAAGAAGAGCAAGGTCCATCTCACTGAAATAGTAAGGATTAATTATATTGTAATATTATATACACCAAGAGAAGCATAGAGGATGTTATCAGGTTCTAATATTGCTGTTCCTGGCATTTGAAGATGACCTCCAATGCTTTAGCATATGATATTTTATGAGCATCTCTAGCTGGAAGCTGAGAAAATTTTTTAATATGTCTCTCTCTGGCTTAGCTGAGAAGGTTTGGGACTTAGAATGGGTTTTTTGCTCTTTAATCCACACTTTTATTGTCTTTTAAGTTGTTGCACAATACTTACAAGCTGACATTTCAAATAACCTAACAGCAGTATAATAATCATTTGGTACTGGACATGCATTTCCATTGCTACCATCAGTGCTTTTGAAGGATCTAGTTATTAGCATAGGTTGGAAATTATTGAAAAGATTGAAAATCATCGCTGTTATAGTGAGAAGAGGATCTGTCTGCAAGCAAGAGGGTTCCATGTAAATGTTATTTCTCTTGGCATATTTTATGTTTTATGACGCAAAGTTGCTAGCTGACACAACTTGTGTATCACTGAAAAACCTGAGCTGGTGAAAAGAATTGAGAAGTGAACAAAGGGGTTCAGGTTGTGCATTCTGTATCTGACTTCCTGAATAGAAGGCAGTTTTTAACAACTATATTTCCTTCACTGTTCATAAAATATGTGCAGATCACATATTAAGCTCTAACAGAAGTAAAGAATCATTACCTGTATTTTTTTTCGGAATCCTATGTCTTCATATCTATTCTCCAGCTGAATTTAGCAATGATTATTGAAACAAAAGACTGGAGATCAGGATGCAGTTGTAGCTACATCAGAAATGAAATTCACAGTGAATTCAATTACTGTGTGAGTATTTTTCCCCCATTTACACATTTTGGTGAACTTGGTGCTCCTGAGACCTTAAGTGATAGTCTTAAAGAATGGAGTCTTCTATTTAACTACGAAATAGTTATAACACAGAAGTAGCAAAACATGTGACACATAATGATTGAAATTAATTTCTCTTCATTGCCATACCTGCTAAGAGCAGTGAGAGAAAGCAGTAAGAAGGAACGTTTAACACAACATGCTTAGTGTGGCTGAGTATAATTAGAGTCTGATGCAATGCATGCTTTTAGGAGTTGTTAGCTTTTGTAAATCTTTCTTGTATAGAAAAGTGACTAGGGGGATATTTACCAGCAATTTTGCAGATTATGCTTTATATGAGGAACATTTCAGCGTAAGGTTGTCATAGACATTTAATCAAGTAAGTCGGTGGGGAAAGATCAAGAAAAGATTTTGATCTGAGATGTCAGGGATTTCTTCCAATCCCACTGTCTTAAAAATAAACACTAAATATTGTTAAAGCCTTTCTGTTGCTCCAAAGCAGATTCTCTAATGCTGCCAATAGTGTAAAGTGTACAGCAGGTGGGGTGCCGTTACAGGAAACCATGGTTGTCCTGTCACCCAACTTACCTTTCATCTGTCCCACCAGAATTAAGTCTTGGCGGATAGTCATTTTATATGATTTATACCATAATTTTATAATATTTTCTGATCATAATTTTTATTCATATACATTGCAATTTGTATTTTTACTGACTTGTCTTCTAATCAGGTGTAATCTAGAGTAAAAATAGTAATGTATATGTTTTATAATGAAAGTACTCCAGAAGCATCAGTCTTTCTCTATTGGCTGAAAATGGAGCCTGCATGATCAGTTTTGGGTGACTACCGCCAGTTATAGGACAAGTATAATTAGCAAAGATTAATCCAAACGTGTGGTGTTAATCAATGTGCAACAATGTGTTTCCTTTGACACTTGAATCTCACATAGAAATGAAGTTTTGAAAGGAGTGATTCATATCAGTAAAAACATATCCATATATGAGATCATTAGTTAAGATATTATTAGAATATTTTACAGCTCTGTTTTTAAGGGTAATTTAATTATAGAGAAGATTTCTCTCCTACCATTTATGATAATGTTCATATTTGAGTTTCACTGAGATTCTTTTAGGGTATTTTTTCTCAGGATTTTTTTTTTCCTTTCATAGAGCTACACATTTATTTTGGACATAATGGTTCAGTATCATGCCATATATTGAAGCAGTAGCCTTCTACTATTGTTTAAGCATTCTGAGGTTTTACATCTTGCAAAAGAAAAGGATGAGAGCAAGAAAAAAATTATTATTGCACGATGAGTTTAATAGCTATGTGACTTCCCGAATGTTTGAAGAACACAAAAATGTAAGTTCCAACCTGCTATACACAAAATGAATCTACAAAGAGCTAGGTAGTGTCCTCTGTTATCAGTTCAGAAATAGATGACAAACAGCTGTGAAATCAGGCTGATTAACAACGCTAAGGGTAACCAAAATAAAAATAGTAGTTTCATACAAAAAATGCCACATGAATCATGAGTAGGTAGGCAAAAGTGATGCATTTCTAGATGTGCTTGTTGGAAAAAATATTTTGCAAAATGAAATTAAAAAAGGAAACGATTTCTATGTTTTTCATTTCTTGCTATTACCACATATTCAAATGAAATTGAATATAAAATAACTTGAAAACAACTGAAAACCAACAACAAAAAAACCATAAAAAGAACATACCCCAGAATCGAACAGTTTGGAAACAAAACCACACCACCGTTCTGTAATCCTGTAATGCAGCAAAGGTGAACGAACCCAGTGGCATCATACTGAAGTTTCAGGGGAATGCTCAGTTCAAACTAGAATACAGTAAAACATATGCTGGAGATTATCAGAAAAAGCCATTCACCCTCAGAGAATTGTTCTTTTCTTTTACTATTTTCAGAATATGGCTCATGTATGCTTGGTTTATGCTGATTTACAGGATAGGGTTTTTCAGGAACAGCAGTCCTGCCACAGTGATGATTCAGCTGTCAGAAATGTTTGCACTATGTGGTGGAAGGGATGTGGTCAAGGCTGCATAGAAATGCAGTGATTAGGATCGCACTTTTTGTATTTTCCAGAGAAGGAGAAACTGTACAGTCAAGCTACTGTTTCCATCTTCATCTTCCTCTATGGCAAAATCCTGGAGAAGATGTGGCTAGTATTTTACTTTATCTTTCACTCTGGGACTACTATCTGGAACGTAGGAGATAGCATGGGAAGAGATGTACATAATTTGTGCTGGATATGATTCTGTATTTCAAAATAAGGAGACATGAAAGGATGCAAGGAGGAAGTCTCAACTCATTTCATATACAAAGCTCTGTCTTCACATTTCTTCAGAAGAAAAAGTTTTTATCTGCTTATCTACCTTTAGCACCAATTAGTGGTTAAACATGCTAATATTATAACACATGCATGAGCTCACCTCTGACTGAATACATTCTGTTCAGCAAGCTGCCTTCACATCCTTGGCAGTCACTTTTTTTTCTATGCTTTAAGTCTTTTTAGTTGTGCATGGAGAACATTTATGTACAAAGATATCCTTGTAAAATGGATAGTGCTCTCTTCTATTTTTATTCCTTTAATACACTCTAAATATAAATATGTCAAAAATAGAAGTAAAAAGGCACAAGGAGAAGAGAAAGCGAGTTAAAAATACTTCAGCAGCAAAGAAGATAGTCAGCAAAGTGGAAGTTATACTTCTTGTCATATGTCACTTTGAATCTTTGGAGAATACTCAGATACCATCATGATGGGCATTAGTGTAAGAATACGAATATAATTGCTGTTAAAATGCATCAGTGTGGGCAGGACTCCATTTCACTTACATAAGGAACTATGGAACAACTTATTAGCAATTTCTGGGGTGATAAGGAGGTGAAAGAAAAGAGGATAAAACTCTGTTTCTGTCAGTCAGGATTGTAGTTGTTCTAGGGAACTGGGCAAAGACACACATTTTGTTCTCATTGCCATTTGTAAATAAGTAATTACTCAGTCTTTACATTGCAGTTGTTGGTGATATCCAAGTAATTAAACAGTGTTAGCATCTGAGAAAATCAGAGCATCCAAGAGCATACTGGTTAAACAGTTAGAAGCAGCTCTTAGGGCACAGACCTAGGACATGATACAGGTAAAATGTATAATGAAAGCATATAATCATATGCTATGGATCCAAAACAAAGTAATTACCATCACATAAGTAAATTATACCTTTCTTAATGTGATTTTGTGTATGTTCATATGGACTGCATGCAATTAGTGAAAGCCATATACTTTACATGTTGGTTTGAAAGAATGTATTAGTCTGAAATTGAGTCACTGCACCTGGTGCATTTACACTTCACAAAGCGGCATTTACAGGAAAAACTGCAAACTTTATCTAGGCCACTGTCAGGGAGTGATGAATGAGGTCAGTGGTGGTGTAACCCCAATTCTTTTCCCATGGGTGCGATTGGCTCCCTTGGAAACATTTGCTAGCTGGTTCGGAATATGCAAGGTTTTCTACCGAATACCTGTGGACTAATAGCTTTTACAGGGCTTCTGAAATGTTTTCTTGTCAATCAGGAGGGAACAGTGTATGCAGCAGTGTACTGTTTTAAACAAGCTATATAGTACTATATGTCATTAGTAGAGGTAGAAAGAATTGTTTGTTGATGTATGAACATGTACAGATTCACTCACCTATCAACTTTAAAAACTAGCATTTGCATTACAATAAATCAGAAATTTGGCATTTGAATAATTTTTAAACAGTCTGCTATACTGCCTCTCATGACTTTGAAATACCGACTTTATGCTGGAATCAACGGAGATATGGCAAAAATCACAGAGAGTAACTGATAGAGCAAATTTCCTGTAACGTTACCCAATGTACATTTTTCTCAGCTGTGAAAAGTAGCAATTAACTGTCCTATTTTCTATTTGATTTGTAAGTTCCCTTTTGATAACCAGGAGGCTGTATTTGTGCAGTGGTATAAATGGACTACAGACTAATGTGAAATTAAGGTTTAGTTTGCATTTTGCCAATAGTCAGATCAGAGTTTAAAAGAACTAATAGGTGAGATTTTTGGACCTTAGGACCTTAAATATAACGGTCCTTTGTTGTGTTGATTTTAGATCAGTGTAATGCTCTCAGTGAAATGGGCATTTATCTGCAGAACAGGCAAGGAGATAAAGGACTGTGTTCTCTGACAAGTCCTATGCTGGACTAATGTATTTCACGTTGTACAATTTACTTCCACATAATGTCTTTAAAAAGCATCACTAGTGTATATAAAGCATTATGTATATAAACATAAGGAAAATATGTGATGTAGATCTATGCTTGTGTATAGCAAACACATCTAAATTCTTGTGATGCTCAACTTTGTATTTACCAATGAATACCAATGGTCCCTAACTATGCTCTACTGCTTAAACTTTTGGCTCTATTGCCAAAACCATAGCTTTACAAGAAGAAAACAAATCAGATGATAAAAAATTAATGCATTCGTTATAGTGGCCTTCTTTCCTCCCTACTGAAGAAATCCAGCACCTGTTAATAGTACTTAGACAAAGAGGAAGAGGGAGAGAAAATGTAATTTCATTGCACTATCCATTAGCAGCAGTTTTTAAATCATCAGCAGAAAGATGATGGTATCCTTTGATTTCCTCCACGCCTATGGAGGAAACATAAGAAGTTTACAGTGAAATCAATATCTCTGATTATATGGTGATAATCTAGTTTTAAAAAAGGAGCTACCCTTATCTTCTTCGTTCCAAATAAGAAAAAAAACCCCACCCAACAATACAAACAAAACCCAATCAAACAAAATAAGGAAGTCAAAAGTGATAAGAAAACAAGGACTGATTTTTAACAGGCTGGAAAAGGCCAAAAGTAAGTTGCTCTAAAGTTATATCAAAAGGCACATGGCATTTTAGTTCCCACCTCCTTATTTTGTAAAATTTTTGCCTTGTAGAAAAGAATGAAAAAATAAGAAAGAGGAGAAAGATGGTAGAGATGGCTGACTGGAGGCCTGGGCTAAGTACTGTGTTTCTGAAGCCCTTCTGGCTTATTCTGCCCATTAATGACACGCACTCTCTATCCACATCACAGCTGACCTTCAGCAGTTAACAAAATCTCATACTCTGGTAGTCTCATACTCTGTAATGCATGAGGCCAAGAGTGATCACGCTGTTATCAGTATCAGCAGATGTAGATATTAAGTGCAAGAAGTACACTGAAGTCTTACTTTCCATGGCAGAGTAACAGGAGGTAGCAGCACCCTTTAGTGATGCTCAAAACCACATAGAATCATAGAATCATAGAATCATTGAGGTTGGAAAAGACCTCTAAGATCATCGAGTCCAACCGTCAACCCAACACCACCAGGCCCACTAAACCATGTCCCTAAGCGCCTCATCTACACGTCTTTTAAATACCTCCAGGGATGGGGACTCCACCACTTCCCTGGGCAGCCTGTTCCAATGTTTCACCACTCTTTCAGTAAAGAAATTTTTCCTTACATCCAATCTAAACCTCCCCTGCCGCAACTTGAGGCCATTTCAAAGCACATCTTCCCACCATCCTCCAGTAAATTTTGCTCTGCTAATAAGGGCATATTCAAAATCATTAACACCTTTTTTCCCCAACTCCCCTTTTGTCAGTCTTGTTTTCTTTTGTGAAAATGTAATAACACGCCCTACACTTTCTTTACAGGAAGTTTTTATGTCTTGGCAATGTCAAGACACTTTTTCTTGTTTCCCCCTGAAATGGCATAGGGCTTTGCTTCATCATCCAGTCTCTTCAAAATTCTGTCACGGGGAAATGTTTGCCTTTGGTTTCAGCCGCCTCACTTTTTACTCAGTTCTGAGGACATTTAGTAATGCTAAATATTGATGGCAAATAGATTCCCTTTTTACTCTATTAAAAAAAAAGATGCTTACGTTCTCAGTTTATGTGCTGTTTCTTCTAAGAGTGTGCCCACACGTTTATGCTCTCTGTATAGGCATGTACATACATGCAATGTACAGTCAGACAGAAAGCACAGAACTAAAAGACCTTGTTCAATCAAATTAGTGAGATGATTTGTTCATGTATGCTAATATTCCCCCGACTCTTGTCATATTATTTCCATCAGTATACAATTTGCTTTATGTATAATTTCAACAAGCATTGTAAAAGTTTCAGGAAACATTTAGTAATCTAATGTATTCCATGAGGAGATTATATTTAAACTTTCACAAGACAATCTGGTGTCCAATGATATGACTTGTTTGACCCTTTATTTATGCCCTTAAACCTAGCCTGTTGTGGTTTAACCCCAGCCAGCAACTGAGCACCACGCAGCTGCTCACTCACTCCCCCCTGGTGGGATGGGGGAGAGAATCAGAAGAATAAAAGTAAGAAAACTCATGAGTCGAGATAAAGACAGTTTAATAGATAAAGCAAAAGCTGCGCACACAAGCAAAGCAAAACAAGGAATTCATTCACTGCTTCCCATCGGCAGGCAGGTGTTCAGCCATCTCCAGGAAAGCAGGGCTCCATCACGCATAACGGTTACTTGGGAAGACAAACGCCATCACTCCAAACGTCCCCTTCCTCCTTCTTCCCCCAGCTTTATATGCTGAGCATGATGTCATATGGTATGGACTATCCCTTTGGTCAGTTGGGGTCAGCTGTCCCAGCTGTGTCCCCTCCCAACTTCTTGTGCACCCCCAGCCTACTTTGCTAGAAGAAGCAGAAAAGGCCTTGACTCTGTGCAAGCACTGCTCAGCAATAACGAAAACATCTCTGTGTTATCAACACTGTTTTCAGCACAAATCCAAAACATAGCCCCATACTAGCTACTATGAAGAAAATTAACTCTATCCCAGACAAAACCAGCACATAACCTAAGAGGGATGTTGATGTCCATATCAGCAGCTGCAGCTGGCTCATCTTCCCAGGCCGACCCAGACCATCCTCTTCCTCCCAGCTAGTCTCTTTGCCAGTCACATCACTCCACAGTGCACATCCCTACCTCAAGTACTTCGACACCTTTCAACAGATGAAGTTGGGTCGTTCCTACCACAATGGCTTGATTCCACACCAACTGCAACTTCAGTCTGTGAGGCTCCATAGTACGTATATGTATTTCACCTTGTGTGCTTACTATACTTAGATGTGCTTGTGTGCATTTACATCTTATGTGCACATTTTGTGGCTATGATGTCTTAAGGACTAATAATACAGACCTTTTTATAAAACCTAGAGAAGACTTCATCGGATTAGAAAACTAGCTGGATTTGGTAACCTATTAAGCCTTTCCCATCTCTAAGTTTGTAGTTACAGGTCCTGGTAGATAGTGTTTGTTTTCAGTAGGCTTGTATGCATTAAAACAATCCATAGAGCGGACAGTATCCATTCTGCTGTTATTGAATGATTTGGAAATATTAGCAGTAGCAGCACTAGGTACATGCATGTAAAGAAAAATTCAGTCCTCTACTACATCTCTTCTTTGCTGCAGGATATGAACTCTTAAGCTTTAAACATTGACATGTACTCATCATAGCAGTGAATGTACTGTGCTTGGAACAGCACGTGCCCTAGAAAATTTTCTTGCAGGTAGCATCGCTGTTCCTGATCTCTCCTTTGTAACCTGGGGTACAAAAGTTATGGTGCAGTTGATTAATCTGCAGGGTTTAGAGCCTCTCTTATGCACAACTTTGTAGCCCTGAATAACACCAAAAGCCACTAAATCTGGCCAAGGTAGACCTTTTCGGGGAAATCACAGCTGTGCACTCAGAAAGCTGGCCAGCACTTTTCCTGCCTATGGGGTAATGCTGACATGTAGAGCACTTTGTATTACCAAAGACAGCCAAGTTTCAGAGTCTTCATCTAAAGAGTCTTCAGTTTCATGAGGATTTCTGCAACTTAAGGGTTTAGGGAACACTCTATATTTCTTTTATGGGTACTGTAGCCAATTTGTGTTGGCCAGTAAATCAAGAAACTTCCAACAGTTCTCTTTTATTCCCACCCGTTTTATTTTCCAGCACTGAGCTCATGTACCAGCAAAACGTCTCACCCACCAAATCTGAACAAATACAGTTTTTTGCTTGGTTTTTTCCCTGAGAGAACTCAGTGAAAATATACTGAATGTTTTTAGGCACACATCACAATAAGTATATGTAGAAATTAATTACATGATCTTTCTGAATAGGATACTAGCATATTAAAACATAATTATGAAGTCAAATATAATTTTCAGTATATAGATCGTTTTAATTGCTAGACTAATTACAGAAAGACAAGAGACCTTTGAAATTATTTGACTGAACAATTTATCAAATGTGGGGTTTGTATTTTTTCTTCTCCTCTCCCTGTTCCTTTGCAAGTTATACCAGTCTTCACATAGTCATGTAATAAAAGCTTTTTATTTAGTCATTTAGAAGTTTAACTTCTTGGATAAGACCAATGAACCATTGCATTAATATGCTAATTGGTACTTTAAAGGGCCTGGAAATTATTAAAGTCTTAAAATATTTATTGCTGTTTTGCTTTCAGCCAATGTAGGAAGTGAGCACACAGTCTAAGTTTAAAGATTTATTTGTGAAACGATTCTAAAATGGAAAGAACTTTTAATAGTATTAAGAAAAATATTTCTGATTTGGATATTTCAGCCCCTTGAATATTTTTTTACTGAAATAAGACATTGCCTGTTGGGTATAATTTCATTCTTCTGGGATGTTTTTGCTAATTAAGCCAGCTGAAATGTGAGACACTGTCATTCGGCAGCCCAGACACAACTATGAAAAATAATACAGAATGTTAAGGAATGACAAGATCTATTCTAATGACAGACTTTTCCATTGGTCCAGGAATAAGGGTCTATAGGGGCTCTGCTACAACTCATGAACATCGTAGAGTATCAACATAAAACATTATACAGAAGAGTTTATAATTAAATTACAGACATAACTTTGAACATAAAATATTTTACAGCTACAGGAAAAGTTGCTGCCTTATGAAAATCAGGATTAAATTGAGTTTTGAATTTCTTTAAAAAGTGAAAATCAGATTTTATTTTCTGATACTACATTTTCAATAATCTGTCACTTAATGGTATGTTCTCTAAAACAGGAAATAAGTATTTAAAATAGGCACTGTAGGATTCATTTTTATTAAAAGGTACGGTATAAGGTCCCCTAATCTGATTACATAAAACCATCCCTACAGAACTGTGTGCTTTCTGAACCTATTTGAAATAGTACATGTAATACACAAGGACCATGCTGCAGCTCTTTGTGAAGGTGGTTTGCGGGAGGAGGTGTCGTCTTTTTTTGGAGGGAGAAACAGGTGTGGTGATTTTCAGATTACAAAGAGGGAAATACAAGTGACAGATGTCAACTATGATAAGGAGATGATGATGTATATAGGATTAATATATCACTAAGTATGTTTTGGGACAGTTCTGTATGACCTCTTTATTCAGATTAAAAGTATGTGCTCTAAATAACAGTAGGCTTTTAATTTAATCAGCATTTGCCTTTATACTGCCAGGAGTCAAATGGAAATGTCATGGGCATTTAGGTTGATGAGACCTTACAGCTACTATATCATTCTTGTTAAGGACAGTAAATGACTACATATTTGACCTTTCCTGTTATATCCAGTTCCACTGTAGATTGAAAAATTATAGGAGCTGTAAATGTTGTCATTATGTGCTTTACTAATACAGATAAAATGCTGTTTTGTGAATATCCACTTCATTGTTATTCTTGAATACTATCATTTGTTGTTCACATGGAATCATAGCCCACCCTGCTTCCACAAGACTAAATTTAAACTTACATGAAATATATTGTTTGACATAAATGCTGCATACCAGTTCTGAATGAAGCCATATATTAGAAGTTTGATATCACAATACCCGATTGTTCATAAACCCAGCAGAAATTCCATGCTTTGGAAATTAAATTCCATGCCTGCAAATTAAAGCCTTGAGTTTTATTGAAACACAACATAAAAAGAAATCCAAAATATATGTTTTCCATCAGACTTCATCTTACCTCAAAACGCATATAAGAGCATGTTGTACACGACTACATTTTGGGATTTTTTTCTTATTCACAGATCATTCAAAATCTGTCTTGATAAACAGGGAAAGTCCAGTCAGCCTTGTTACATGTTCTGTGAGTTGTACCATGTGAAATTGATACATAATGCAAGCAAGAAAACTACTTTTTAGAGGCAAAACATACTAATAGAGCTCTGGTGCTCTAGTGGAAGGCAGCTATGCGTGCACCTCTATGACAATGCAGCCTCCTTTTAAAAACCTGAGTAACAGCTTCTGCAGTCTTGCAATGAATCACTACCCTGGACTGGATAGAGGGGTCTAAAGGTAAATGCAAGCATTTGAATTAAGTGTCTAAATTATGTCATAGTTAATGAAAATCTAGGATCCATTCAGTTGCCTAACTATAAGATCCAGTGCCACATGATCTGTCCTCTGATACCCACTCTCACACGAGATATCTCTCCGTGATGTTTTCATAGATCTTGCATCGTATCTGCTAGTCCCATGTGCCTATTCTGGGTATGGCAGGGCTTCTCGTATGGCATTGGAAGCCTGTGTGCTGCCTTTATAATCAAGAGAGTGACTCATCTACTTGATAATGGGAGAAATGATCCCTGGAAATACTTCTAAAATCAATGGCAAGAGATGGGTAACATACATGATAAACCTACACATGGGCCTACAGTCTGGACAGATAAAATGCAAGGAGGTGTAGCCTATCCCTTTTGCTTTTTTCTCTGCCTCAGCCATTTTCATAACAGTAGATGACATGCCACTGACCTAATCATTTGTTTTCCACCTTGTATTACGGGCAACATTATGATTCTTGAAAGAATTGAGTTCACATCAAGTGAAATTTTTGTACAATGGATTTTTTTTTTAATCGCTATCAAATTCCTTTGGTAAAAAAACCAAGATGCTTCTGCAAATCACTTTCACTTTATACCTGCTTTCATTTGTGTGGCTTTCATTTGTAACCCTAATACAGATAAATAAATATTTCAATCATGATGCACTGTTGTGAAATTCCAATCAGAAAAAAAAGTCAAAGGGAATTTGAAGTTGGACCACCGATCATAAGACATTTAGCTACTGAGAATACAAACAGAATAATCACAAAGAGAGAGAAGGGGACAAATCACTTTTCTGAGCTAAGAGTTTCCCTTTTTGTGATCTAAGAGTTCTCAGAGATAAGAACAGAGGGGAGGTTTTCCGTGGCCTTTCTGCAAATAAAGATATTACTTTATTTGATATAACATGCAATTTTAGCACTCAATCTATTTTTTCCAAAATAGTCTCCTGGAAGTCCTCTGGGCTTCTTTTTCTCTTGAGATGATGTACAAAGTCACTGTGGGTAAAGGGACTGTCAAGTGACTGTGTATTCGATAAATTAAAGTACAGGAAAATAGGCTTCCTCTTGAAATACCTGAATAAATTTAATAAAGTTTTCAAAAGAGACCAGAAAATATACTAGAAGTTATTGAAGCCTTTGAACAGTCTTATAATGAAGTTCATGCAGGCCTTAATTATACAATCCTTCTGTGAGTATTTCCAGGCTAAATACCCACTACAATGGGGGGGAGGGTTTGAATGTAATGACATTTGGAAGAAAAATCTTTCTAATAAAATATAAAAGCATGAGTTTATGAATTTCAATTCAGTTCTACTTGTCAAAATTATTTTATGTTATTTATTCTGAGAAAATAGTCTTCCTAATTGCTCTGATGTATAGACTTTACTGTAGGTTTTAAGAGCACGGACCTCTCTGTAAATCTGCTTATACAGATTGCTCAGTTCAAATTAAATTTGGAATTGTGTAATATAGAGAAAACTTCAGTGGTTTGTCAAGATACAATAGAACAGATGCAAGTTAGATACAGACCTACTCTAAATCATGAAAATATTCTCTGAAAAGACAAAGAATACTATATAAGTCTGTATCAGCAGTTTGAACCAAATCTATTCCTTTTAAAAGCTTTTCATTTACTGAGGGGAATCTCATTGTTTCTTTCCTCCCATGCTTTTGAGTTGTGATAGACATGAGCATGAGTATGTGTCTGTCATGGTTTAACCCCAGCTGGTGACTGAGCACCACACAGCTGCTCGCTCATTCCCCTCACCCCAGTGGGATGGGGAAGAGAATTGGAAGAGTAAAACTGAGAAAACTTATGGGTTGAGATAAGAACAGTTTAGTAATTGAAATAAAAGAAAGTTAAAAAGTAAGAAGAAGAAGAAGAAGAAGAAGAAATATACAAAGCAAGTGATGCACAATGCAGTTGCTCACCACCCGCCGACCGATGCCCAGCCAGTCCCCAAGCAGCGGCCCCCCCTGGCCAACTCCCCCCAGTTTATATACTGAGCATGACGTCACATGGTATGGAACATCCCTTTGGCCAGTTTGGGTCAGCTGTCCTGGCTGTGCCCCCTCCCAGCTTCTCGCTGGCAGGGCATGAGAAGCTGGAAAGTCCTTGACTGGTGTAAGCACTGCTTAGCAACAGCTAAAACATCGGTGTGTTACCAACATTATTCTCATACTAAATCCAAAACACAGCACTGTACCAGCTACTAAGAAGAAAATTAATTCTATCCCAGCCAAAACCAGGACAGTATCCACCCCTTATTCTATACCATCTACTTCGTGCCCAGGGCCCACACCTTCCAATACATTCTCATTAATCGCCGCCACTTTTCCTGTCTTTTGATATATACACACAGATATCATTCCCTTAGTTTATGTGCCATCCCTGTAAAATGTTTGTTGTGTTCATTTAGTCCATGACTTTGGCGTCCATCTGTCATAACAGTCTTTCAGGGCAGGAGAGATGGTGTGTGATGTTGCATTGCTGCATGCTGAAGCCAGTTCTGATCCCATCACTGCTACACTTTGCTCAGTTTTCATCAAAGTTCATTCTTCATTAATCTGGGTGATTCTTACTGTAATACCATTGATATGGTATATAGCCACTATAAAAGTGATGATATACAATGTTATATAGCAATTAACATCATACAATTTAATTTATTGGCTATTCTCACCCAAAATCAAATCCCCTTGAGGTACACATCAGACTTCCCCATCGTCCCACATTACCCACCAAGTGCAGCCAGGTCCTTGAGCAAAAGCAATCCCACAAATGGGTTTGCCTTTGCCCAAGGCAGGAATAACCCAGACTGTCTTCCCCGGCATATTTTTTACGTGCACTACAGGGACGTTATCCCCTTCTACAGTACGTAAAAGTTCTGACTGGGCAGGGCCAGCTCGATTGGCAGATCCCCTCGTGTTGACTAACCAGGTGGCTTTTGCTAAATGTGTGTCCCAATGTTTGAACGTCCCACCACCCATTGCTCTCAGTGTAGTCTTTAACAGTCCATTGTATCATTCAATTTTCCCAGAGGCTGGTGCATGATAGGGGATGTGATACACCCACTCAATGCCGTGCTCTTTGGCCCAGGTGTCTATGAGGTTGTTTCGGAAATGAGTCCCGTTGTCTGACTCCATTCTTTCTGGGGTGCCATGTCGCCATAGGACTTGCTTTTCAAGGCCCAGGATAGTGTTCCGGGCAGTGGCATGGGGCACGGGATATGTTTCCAGCCATCCGGTGGTTGCCTCCACCATTGTCAGCACGTGGCGCTTGCCTTGGCGGGTTTGTGGGAGTGTGATATAATCGATCTGCCAGGCCTCCCCATATTTATATTTCAACCATCGTCCTCCACACCAAAGAGGCTTTAACCGCTTGGCTTGCTTGATTGCAGCGCATGTTTCGCATTCATGGATAACCTGCGCAATAGTGTCCATGGTCAAGTCCACCCCTCGATCACGAGCCCATCTATATGTTGCATCTCTTCCGTGATGGCCTGAGGTGTCATGGGCCCACCAAGCTATAAATAGTTCACCCTTATGTTGCCAGTCCAGATCCACCTGAGCCATTTCAATCTTAGCAGCCTGATCCACCTGCTGGTTGTTTTGATGTTCTTCAGTGGCCCGACTCTTGGGTATGTGAGCATCTATGTGACGGACTTTTACAACCAGGTTCTCCACCCCGGCAGCAATATCTTGCCACAATGCGGCAGCCCAGATGGGTTTGCCTCTGTGCTGCCAGTTGCTCTGCTTCCATTGCTGCAACCACCCCCACAGGGCATTTGCCACCATCCATGAGTCAGTATAGAGATAGAGCACTGGCCACTTTTCTCGGTCAGCAATGTCTAAAGCCAGCTGGATGGCCTTGACTTCTGCAAATTGGCTCGATTCACCTTCTCCTTCAGCAGTTTCTACAACTTGTCGCATAGGACTCCATACAGCAGCTTTCCACCTCCGATGCTTTCCCACAAGACGACAGGACCCATCAGTGAACAGGGCATATTGCTTCTCATTTTCTGGTAGTTCATTATACATTGGGGCCTCCTCAGCACGCGTCACCTCCTCTTCTGGCGATATCCCCAAATCTTTGCCTTCCGGCCAGTCCATGATCACTTCCAGGATTCCTGGGCGACTGGGGTTTCCTATTCGAGCCCGTTGTGTGATCAGTGCGACCCACTTACTCCATGTAGCACCAGTTGCATGATGTGTACAGGGTATCCTCCCCTTGAACATCCAGCCCAGCACCGGCAGTCGGGGTGCCAGGAGGAGCTGTGCTTCAGTGCCGATCACTTCCAAAGCAGCTCAAACCCCTTCAATATGCTGTCAATATCTCTTTTTCAGTTGGAGTATAGCGGGCCTCGGTTCCTCTGTATCCCCGACTCCAAAACCCTAGGGGTCGACCTCAAGTCTCCCCTGGTGCTTTCTGCCAGAGGCTCCAGGTAGGGCCATTCTCCCCAGCTGCGGTGTAGAACACATTTTTTACCTCTTGCCCTGCCCGGACTGGCCCCAGGGCTACTGCATGAACTATCTCCTGTTCAATTTGTTCAAAGGCTTGTCATTGCTCAGGGCCCCATTTGAAATCGTTCTTCTTTCGGGTCACTTGATAGAGAGGGTTTACAATCAGACTGTAATTTGGAATATGCATTCTCCAAAAGCCCACGACGCCTAAGAAAGCTTGTGTTTCCTTTTTGCTAGTTGGTGGAGACATGGCTGTTATTTTGTTGATCACATCCATTGGGATCTGATGATGTACATCTTGCCATTTTATTCCTAAAAACTGGATCTCCTGTGCAGGTCCCTTGACCTTACTTTGTTTTATGGCAAAACCGGCCTTCAGCAGGATTTGGACTATTTTCTTCCCTTTCTCAAAAACTTCTCCTGCTGTGTTGCCCCACACAATGATGTCATCAATGTCTTGCAGGTGTTCTGGAGCTCCACGCTGTTCCAGTGCAGTCTGGATCAGTCCATGGCAAATGGTGGGGCTGTGTTTCCACCACTGGGGCAGTTGGTTCCAGGTGTACTGGACACCCCTCCAAGCGAAAGCAAACTGTGGCCTGCACTCCGCTGCCAAAGGGATTGAGAAAAATGCATTAGCAATATCAATTGTGGCATACCACTTGGCTGCCTTTGACTCCAGTTCGTATTGAAGTTCTAGCATGTCTGGCACAGCAGCACTCAGCGGTGGCGTGACTTCGTTCAGGCCACGATAGTCTACTGTCAGTCTCCACTCTCCATTAGACTTCCGCACTGGCCATATGGGACTGTTAAAGGGTGAGCGAGTCTTGCTGATCACTCCTTGGCTCTCCAGTCAATGAATCAGCTCATGAATGGGAATCAGGGAGTCTCAGTTGGTACGATATTGCTGCTGGTGCACTGTTGTGGTGGTGATCGGCATCTGTTGGTCTTCGACCTTCAGCAACCCCACAACAGAAGGGTCCTCCGAGAGACCAGGCAAGGTAGACAGCTGTTTAATTTCCTCCATTTCCAAGGCAGCTATACCAAAAGCCCACCTTTGGGTCCTTGAAATACCCTCTCCTGAGGTAGTCTATGCCAAGGATGCACGGAGCCTCTGGGCCAGTCACAATGGGCTGCTTCTGCCACTCATTCCCATTTAGGCTCACTTCAGCCTCCAATACAGTTAGCTCTTGGGATCCCCCTGTCACCCCAGAAATACAGATGGGTTCTGCCCCTTTATACGTTGATGGCATTAGGGTACACTGTGCACTGGTGTCCACTAGAGCCTTATATTTCTGTGGGTCTGATGTGCCAGGCCATCGAATCCATACAGTCTAATAAACCCGGTTGTCCCTTTCCTCCCCCTGGCTGGAGGCAGGGCCCCTCTAGTCCTGGTCGTAGTATTCGTTACTCACTTCTTGTAAATATGAGTCAGAATTCTCTTCATTAAGATCAGAAGTAAGATCAGCCCTTCTACTCTGTTTGGGGAACTGCCCACTGGAGACTGGAGCAGCAATTTTCCTGGAAGAACCCCCTTTTGTGATTGTTTTTCCTTGCAACTCACATACCCATGCCTCTAGGGTTGAGATAGATTTTCCATCCCAATTCCCCATGTCCTCTCCATGGTCACGCAGGTAAAACCACATGGTGGCCCATGGTGTGTACCCTCTATATCCTCTCTCTTGAGTAGAGGAACGCTTACTCCTAATAGCTGAGATACTGGTCCGTATGGGTGGGGAGTAGGACATATCCTCTTCAAGTTGCTGGACCTTCCGGGACAGTTTCTCCACAGCCAAGATGAGGGATGAAGAGAGATTTTCTTCGTATTCCCGGAGTTGGCCAGCCAATTCACCCACTGTTTGTTCCTCTCCATCTTTCCAGGTCAGTATTGCCACTGAGTTGGCGTATAACAATGATACACTCTGTACAAACTTCCGCCACATGGGTCGTGTGCGCTTGACTTCATCTGGATCTTTGAATAGCTGTTCATTGCTCAGGTCACCATAAATCACCTCCAGCACAGCTAATTCCCTCAGGTACTGAATACCCCTCTCCATGGTGGTCCACTTGCCTGGGTGACATATAACATCTTCCTTGAAGGGATACCTTTCCTTCATGCCTGACAGGAGTCGCCTCCACAGGCTGAGGACCTGTGCCCCTTTTCCAATCGCTTTGTCAATGCCCCCTTCCCTGGAAAGGGATCCCATCTCCATGACTTCCCTACCCTCTAATTCCAGGCTACTGGCCTGGAATCCGAGCATTGGAGCAGCCAGGTGACAATGTGCTCGCCTGGACGATGGCTGAAATATTTTTGCATGTCTCGCAGCTCGCTTAGGGATAGAGATCGAGTGGTTACTGTCTCATTTATGAGTTCTGCCTCTTCCTTTTCTCGTGATGACCCTGCTTTTTCATCATCCGTTACTAAATGAGCTGACTTTCACTTCCAAGATTTCTTCTTGTGTATAGGGGCGACTGATACCGGCACGGGTTGGTTCTCTGGTTCAGCTGCAGTGCCTGTTGCCAGGGTTGCAGTAGCCACAGTGCCTGTCACAGGGGTTGGAGTAGCCGCAGTGCCTGTCGTTGTGTCGTCAGATCCAGAGACCTTCTCTTCCCTTTGAGGGTACTGAATAGTGTTGAACAGGGCTCGGTAGGCATGGGCCAGGCCCCAGCACATTGCAGTGATCTGTGTCCCTCTGGAGTTGCCAGCGTGACAGCATACTTTTTCCAAATACTTTACTAGTTTTTCAGGATTCTGCATTTGTTCAGGGGTGAAGTTCCAAAACACTGGAGGTGCCCCCCATCCTAGGTTTATCTTTTCATCTACTGAGGGGAATCTCATCCTTTCTTTCCTCCCATGCTTTTGAGCTGTGATAGACAGGAGCATGAGTATGTGTCCTAGTGAGAAAAAGTGTTTCTCTACAAGAATAAGAGGTAGGTCAGGCTTAGCATAGTAATGGCTGGCTTGTGTATGTTGTATCCGTATAGGTGCAGAGTGCATGCATACCTTTATAATAATGAAGTGAAGAGCAAAGCAGAGTAGCTACTCCCTTTACCCTTACTCAAACCATGCCCTTTCCCCCCTCTGTGGCACCATCCTATCTGACCCTCTATCCTCCATCTATCCAGAGCAAAGCTTTCTAGAGCTATACTAGAATTATACCAATTGATGGCTTCATAATAACAGAGGAATCATTTTTTCTCCCTTTTGCTTAACTTTCTTCAGACAGATCTTGACTCACAGCAATATGAATTTTCTAGCTGAAGAACTTCCAGTTGAAAACGTGTTCTCTCAATCATTTCCAAGATGAAATAAATATGGGAGAAATAAAAGTATAGGGCTACAATGTGCAAGTTTTTAGTTTAAGACCATAGAAAGGTCTGATGAACATGGACTGTATCATCTGAAATATTCGTCTGTTGCTAGGTTTCGGTGCAGTGGGCTGTTTTGCTATGCTTGTCGCTAAGCTTCTTCTGCCATACAATTAAGTATAGAACAGGGAACTGCAAAGTAGCATTGACTTAACTCGTTCCGCAACTGGAAGCAATATAGTCGTGCTGGTATAGAACTGAATCCGAACTCATCAAAACTCCTTCTAGGCAGCAAAGTTAATTAGGACCACGCTAATGAATTTAGACTGCTTTTGGGACCTCAAGTGTTTTTTTGACCTGGTGCTGCACCAACTTTATATAATCTGTCTCCTTTAGGGATGTTTTGCATGCTTCTATGCCATGCTCCATTGAAAAATACAGATATGCTAAAGAAAACTGTATGAATTGGGTGCTCACAAATATGTTTGTCATAGATTAGAATATCAATACCTGATGAAATATTGCTTTAAGAAAAGTAACAAGGGCTCCCTCTGTTCATTAAATAAGACATGAAATGTTTTTAGCTGATTTATGCAATTCTCTAGAATAATATCCAGATGTGTAAATGTGTATGCGCACAATTTGTGGGTGAATTCATGTAACTGAACTCAGATATCTACAATATAGATGTCTTCATCTGAGTTAATCATACTTACTTCCACTTATAATCAGTGGAGAACAACAGAACTTCTAGCGTGTGATTCACTGCATCCTAAAATAGACTTCTAAATCTGACTATAGGATTACAGTGCCTGTTTCTCCCCATGGAGTATACAAGGATCCTACAGTGACTAGCACAGATATAAACTACATTGCAGGTATCTTAAGTCAGAAATCCCATGCTAAATGACCAAAATAAATTCTCTCTTAGCACATATTATAAGGAGCTGAGTTTCCCTGGAAATACCATGATAATGAATAATCAGTGTAGGCATTAAAATACCTAATTAACTCTAACGATAACATCCCTACTGTATGTTTGTCAAAGTGCTTATGAAAATGATAAATACTTTTAACATTTTCTTAAAATATATGGTAGGTTTTCTTCAAATTGTATTAAGAAGTTTCAAAGCAAAATGGCTGTACCACATTGTGTCAATGTGGTATTGCTTTAAAACAATTCCAGTGGGTCAGCTTGGGTGAATCTGAGTGCCTACAATGATAATATTAATAATAATATAAAAAAGTAATAATAGATAAGAAAATCAGAGGAATTGTTATACAAATGTGTGATAATGGACTGTGCAATTTTTCTATTTATCTACTAAATCTCTGGACCAAAGGACGGCTCCTCTGTTAGCAAAGAGACATTTCTGGCTATAGTAAAGCAACCTAGCCCTAGGCCATTTCCTATTATTTTTTCCATTGCTTGTCTCTCACATACCTTTCTAGTGTTGAAGATTGATTGATTCAGGGGATCATCTGTATGAATAACAGCACATCTTTATCAGAAGAAACCAAGGAAGACTATTCCCAAATTACCTAATAGTGTTTAAGAATGTACTGATCATTTGTCCAGTATGCAGAATTATCTGTCTTGAAGATATTGTTCCAAATTCATGGGAGAATGAGGTTTTGGAAGAAAACCCGAGATCTACAGTCTCGATGCCAAACACCTGTTTCTGGTCCTAAATATTGTGGGACAGTATATATACTTATATATAAGTATACATAAATATAAACTGTCCCGTAAAAAAAGTGCTGCGTAAGGGTGGTAGAGGGCTAGGCAGCCACTGTATGGGGAGCATTTCAGGGTATTGCTTAGACCTAATGACAGCAGTCCCCAACCCTAACAGATGCCTGGAAGTTTGAAGTCTGAACTTCAGCTAATGACCGTAAGGTTGAAGGTAGGCATCTCTAAAAGCCTTCCACCTTTTGGACCTTTATTTTATGATAAATTAATTGCCTTTTAGATCAATCTGTCTTCAGAGACTATGAGGAGAGTTTAGGTTACTAGTTCAGTTTTAAGTGGTTAGCTTACATGTCCCCATATGTTGGAAACAGCATGCCCAAAGCGGAATTCAGGTGCCTAAAGGGCACTGAAATCAGTAGGAGTCAGGTCCAGACTAATTTTCAGATGTGTTATCACTTTCCTCTCCAAAACTGAGTTGGGCTGCTGCAAAAATTATGCCAAGAACAAAGTGGTCAGACCCATAGCAGTCAGGGTTATAAATTAGCCAGCATAGGGCATGGGCTACTCCTTGAAGCTATTGTTGATATTAGAGAGTTTCTTCTGCTCTTCCATCATAGGATGGAGGCCTTATTCTTTCTTTCTCCTGTTCTGTGCCCTTTTCAAGCTTAGAATTATCTACCTACATTTTGCTGTGAGCTGCTTTTCTTTTGTTGTGCTGAGTAGTTATCATCATTTCCTGGGATCCTTTTCTGTGAAGGAAAACTACATTGCTATTCAATATACAATCCAGTAGTGATTTTGTACTCTTGAATTTAAATATCTCGGTATCTTACATCACTGTCTGTTATGATAATTTTCTGGTAGATAAAGCATAAATGAGAGTTTTAAACATTGCTCAACATACTGGTGAAATCGTTAACACTGAAAATATGAACAAGCTGTCTTTCTGGTGAATGTAAATCTCAGGGGGTTGAACTAAAACTATGACATGCTATCATAATCATTGCATAAAAGGGAAAGATGATGATAATGATGATAAAAGAAGCCTCGGATGTTAAGTATTCTCTCAAACCCCCTTTTTAACACCCTTTTTCATAAATCCTATACACCAGATTGGTGCAGTGAGGCAAGAGCATTTTTAAAAAGAAAAAAACCCTTCTGTTGTAACTGATAATGTAATAAACAGTGACAGAGATTGTCTCTTACTCTTGTCCAATCTCAAGATATAATATTTATATTGCTTAGTGTCCAAGCAATGGGCATGTCAGTTCAGTGAATCTTCAGCAAAAATCAATAGCTGCTTATGTATACAGAGGTAAATATAAAGAGGTTACATATAAATAAACTGAGTACTAGGAATTATATGGTTGCTGGCTGCTTTTATTGTAGACAGAGCTGACACAGATGCTAAAGCTTCCTATTACAATCAGTGTTTTCAGTAGGTTGATAGCTGTGAGACATCAACCAACATTTGCTTTCTGCTAAAGGCAGATATTAGTCTTTTAAAAGTTTTATTCAGCTTTATTTATGGCACTTTCTAAGCCTTATATTCTTGAATTTGAAGTATTACTGTCCTTATAAGAAGGTTGGAGGTTTTCTCATTTTATATAGCAGCATAATTCAATAAGCAGGAAAATACCTTGTTAGAGATAGCTATCAAAATATGTGCAGTGTTTACTATGCGCTTTCCTACTGCAATACCTAGAAGACTTGCACACTTGATTTCAAAAGAAAAAAAAAAAGTAAAAATATTGTTATAAAGAAATGTGAAGTGTCAGAATATTTTGCTGTATTTTATGGATTCTTTCATGAAGATTTGTGTAGTAGCATCATTAAGACATTGAATCACATGGAAAATTTTCACTTTTCTTACTAAACCCACTTACTATACTTTGCCCCTCTCTTGCACTCTCTCTTTAAATGCTTATCTTCAGTATATAGATTCTATAGACTTATTTAGATTTTCCTCCATTTATCAGGCTCTATCCTTGCAGCTTGAAAGGATGACTTTGCAAGTGCCATGCTGCATTGCTTCTACCACTCACAGCTTTGGAAACCTCTTTCTCTAATATAGGGTTTTCATTATTTATTGCAGCTGATATATCACTGCATAATGATATAGTAATAGAAATGCATAAATAGGAAGATCTTTTTGCCTGGCAAGAGGTGGAAATATAGAAAGAAGTAAGGCTTGCCTTTTGTATTAGATTAAAATACCTTACTGCTTCACAAAACTCCTGTAATTGTCATATGTGGTAGCATTTGAGGGGTAAAAAGACATTTCGTCTGGATATGTTATCCAAGGGACTTTGCTGATATTGTAAGTGAAAAGGAAGGGAAAATTACAGTGAAATATTAGAAATGCTAAATTTCTTCTGAGAAATATAAAATCAGCTTACTCATCTAATGATACTTGTGGTTAACCTTGGAAAGACAAATAAATTAACAAATACCAAATTATTCTGTAAATTGAAATGTCCCAGAAATAAATACTTTCTTGTGGATAGATCTCGTTCTTTTAATAGGAAGGGGGAAACAGCTAATTCTGTGGCATAAAGATGCCTTTTCTGCCTAAGTGGCCAGAGTATTGTGTTCCTCTCATTAACTCTTACCACTGTTCAGACATACTGCCTGCACAAGGCACAGAACATCAGGTAACCTATTTTCCAAATTTTATTTGTTCTTTTGTTGTTGTTACGATATCCTGCCTGATTTCAACAGTCATAGTAAATACTGATTTTTTTAGAGAATGAAGGAGAAATCCAACAAACAGATTAACTTCTTATACCAACCACAGGCAAGCCAGACTAAAATATGAAGTGGTTTATGGAGCACTAAATTGAAACTGTCTTGGTTAAAATACAACCAAATGACAGTGCACAGGCGTGCTTTATTTTAGTTCATTTCCAGTCTGTCAGGAAAAATTGGGGATATCAGTCCTCCTCTCTGTTTGATTATTCTATTATCGAAAGAATGGGGAGTGCCAGAAACATACATGTTGATTTAGTGTTGCGCTGATGAAACCATTCTGTTTGTGTGATGTGTCATTTTTCATTGCCTTCTTATCAAGGTGTTTCAGCTGCACCCAACCCAGGTCTTGTAATTGCTTCGGTTGCTTGTGGCAAAGTTACGTCAATGTCAATCGCTAAATAACTTTTGACTGCTTCACGTTGGATCTGTTAGAAAAGAAAGAGGGTGCAGGATGAACTTCTACATACTGATGGTGTGTCACTCCAGATTGCAAAAGAAGGCTTTCTGCCAAAGAATGTGGCTGCTAGTAAATATATTAAATGTAAAGTATTAAACATGAAACTCTGATATAGGGTTTAGACGAGCGAAAAAATACAATTATGTTAAAAAGAACTATAAAGCCATGAGGGGATCGGATGATACATTCATAAAATACCAAGTAAACCTTGTTATCCATACTAGGTACAGCTCATGAATTTCAGCAAAAGATATGTCCCCACTGAGAGCTGGGACTCAGTGGACACGCAACGCTCACCCAAAGGCAGAGATAACACCCATGTGGGTACTGTCCACAGCCATTCCTGCATTTCGGTGAAGTGAGGTGGCAGTGCAATAGGGAAGGGCTGTGCATCAGTGGTAATTAGCAGTTACTGGAATGTGGAAGCTTGTTCCTCCTGCTGAGTAGACAGCTGCTGAAGCAGATTCAGGGAGACACCACGATTTTTCCTGATCCCCATTAGGTACAGGGAGAGAGAATTTCAGATTCTTGTATCAGCCCTACATTATTTTAATATCATGTATCAAAATGAAAATGGAGTAAGTCTGAAAACTAAATGTGCCATGTGTCAGACAAATCAATGCAATATAGTATTTCTCTCTTGAAATAGTCATGCTAACTATTTAACTTACTATAACTACAGGGTCGTATGTGTACATGTAAAATATAAGGGAGAGACAGGCACAACTAGCTGTTTTGCTGTGTTACAAGTTTGGAACAAAAAGTTGACGATCGATTCTCAAATTACATTTTTCAGTGACTCTATGTCAGGAAACCAACTGGAACATATTTCTAAAAATAATACCACTTTTTTACCACTCTGAATTTTTCATATCTATGACATTCACAAACTGCTATAGCTCAGGTAAGACCATGCTCAGCTTAAAGTGATTATGTTTAGGAGCCAAGAAGCTCTGACATGCCAGGAACTGGGATCTCAGACTGTCGTGAAGACATGCAGTAGAAGCAGATATGGGAAATCTGCTGGAAAAAGAAAAAAAAGGAAGGGGCAATGGCAGACTCATTTTCAATATCTGCCTTTGCTTTGAAGATATGCTTTGGAAGTACCTTGGGTGCTCTGAAGTCAGAACAGGGACGAAGCCAGAAAGAGAAACAGATTTATTGACATGACCACCATTGGTGTGACCGTCTAGCGCCAATCAGTGACCTTTGCCTGTAACCATCCAGACTTCCTCTACATCCTGGTTTTGGCATACCTTAGGAATGAAAGCAACTCAGTCTTTGTTTCAGAGAACCTGAGGACCATGAAAGATGAATCACTGGGTTTCCAGGCTGATCGCAAAATAAAAAACAGATATTACCATAGGATTTCTAGGTGGCTTTGTACCCTTGCTTGAACAGGAGTGAGCTCTTATGTGATGGAACCTACAGGGCTTCCTGAATACTACTCATCCATGTTTTCTTCACGTCCACTGAGAGACATTACATTTACAAAATAGCTCTTGTGTCCTTATATTTACTGTGAACTTTGGAGCTGGTTAAAGCAATATGACTCATGAACATGTGCAAGTGAGATCACAGCTAATATTCAAAGAGAAGTAGAAAATGGTTTCCATTACACAGACTGGGCAACACATTCTGGTAGAAGCAATATTTCTTGGCTCTGTTGCATTCTCTGAGGCTGAAATCACTACAGACATTTAGTTTTGCAGAATCTGGTCTTTAACTCAAAAATAATGTGTTTCCTACACATACACACACAGAGGGCATTACAATAGAGTTTACCTCCTACTGCTTGCTTAACTTCTGAGGGAGGCAATTATGAATGTATTGTACCTACTCAAACAGGCTCTATAATCCATGCTTTGATGGCAGGTGCAAGAGCTATCTAGTGGTACTGCCTGGGGGAGAACACTCCCTATTACACAGACTTTCTTTCAGCCAGGTAAGGAACAGTAAAGATACAGAAGATAGATAAACTCTTCAAGATACGGTACCTATGTGAAGATGTCAGTGCTCCCAGGCCATCCAGGTGCTCTGTCAATATGACAGCATTGCCTTCCGTATCTGTACTTAGCAGCCCAATTCTGCTGCATAGAGCAGGACAAATGATCTGATTCCAATTTCCTGACCCCACCAGACACATATTCTTCTTGATTCCCCCAAATTAAGTTAAGCATCTTCCAGAATCCATTAGCTTTTCTGTAACCCCACCCACGCATCCAAGTTGTTGTTGCTGTTGTTGTAATTTATTATTGCATATATATTATAGTATCCCCTAAAGTAAAATCTGTAGAGCCACTAAAGATACTAACATAAAGGTTTAGATGGTATTCAGGATCCTTGGGTAAGGATCCATGTTTGTGCTCTTTTGAAACAAAAAGGAACCATTCCAACTTCTCCACATTGGAACAACATTAGAGATCCAGCTGCTGTACAAAATAGTGACATTTACTACTTAGATGATTTATATTTGCCAAATTAACATGAAAAGGGCCCAGAGTTTCTATTGCCAACTGGGAGGAAAGTTAATTTAAACTTTAATCACAGGAAGACATTTTAAAATTCTTTTAAATCTTTTTTAAATTGTTCTGAACGATACTTTTGTTATTTCATTCCAGAGATGTGGTTTTAGAAAGGATATTCTTCAGGTTTTAACTGAACGGAAAATAAGTATTTCAGGCCGCCTCCTTTGGCAGGATTTCATTTCTCTTTGTTCATTTAGCATTTCTTCTTAAGTCTTCAGGAGTCTGTCATTTCTGGTCCATGAAATGAGTATAGAAACAAAGCAAGCTATGTCTCAGTTGGATCAAAGCAATACAATATTTCTTTCTTGGTTTTCAGAGTTTTTGTTAAGTAACTATGTTCTTGTAGTCCCCGAGTTTCATGATAACCCTACTTTTCAGATTTTAGAGCGTTTAACTTTCCCATACATTGATAATCTTTGTATGTTTCAGTGACTTCCAGGATATTTTTGTGTGCTCTATTTTCTTATGATTGCTTTTGATACTTTTATATTCACTTAAGTGTGGTTAATTGCATTGATTTTTTTGAGTCAATAATTTTAGAAGAACACATTTGCAGTTCTTTGCCTGAATAAACTTTTTTTTTCCTGGTGATTTTTAAATGCTGCCTTTACTTTGATGTGCAAAAATTTGTGCATGCTCCAAGATGTTTATAAAACTGTTGGAGACTGAGAGAGAATGGGAGATGTAAATATCTCTTTCTAATCTGTATCTGCTTCTAAGCTAAAGAAGCTGTCAGGACAATTTAATTAAGCTTACGTTTTGTTTCTTAGACACATTTCGCTATGCAGTATCAATAGTTTACACACAGGCAGTGAAAATGCTTCAACATTTCAAAAATGTTGAAAATATTTTACTTTAGTTGCCTGTCTTTTACTTAATATGCACTGCTCATCTGCTCAGAGGGGTTGGTGTGTATTTCTACAGCAGATGCCTGAATTCCTCTTTCCTTTTCACGGTTACTCCACAGTTCCAGTTCGTCATTATCCTGCTTCTGAGAGGGAAGCATTTAGAAAGGTATAAAATGCTGTCTGCTGTGGACATAGATGTACCTTGAATAGCTGTAACTGAAAGAATAAAACTTTGTTAGAAATTAAACATTAACCCTCATTTGTAAGATGGCTAAATGTCAAATATTGCTGTAACTATATTTATAACACCATATTTTTAAAAAAGGGCTAGCTAATTTTCAGATATTGTGTCTTATCACTATAGATTCCATAGGAGAAGATCTTCTAATTGTTGCAAACAGCAAGACAATGATAGCTAAATATATATTTATAATGAATATTCTAATGAAGTCTTGAGGAGAACTTTACACCACTTTAATTCGGATTGGAGTGAAGCGTTACAGCCTTCCTTCAAGCTCGGACAGGAGTGGCGTGTGATGAGAGGAGTCTGTTATGCCAGTGCTATGGATTTATGCTGCTCTCACCAGGGCTGCACCTACACTGTCAGCTTGAATCATTCAATTTTTCAGTCCAGAAACCTGTCCTTCCTGATTGTTCACACTTCATGCATGCAGAATCACTCCTGGAATCCCTTTTGGAGGGGACCAACTGTGTCTGTCTGCAGATAAGAGTCAGGAGGGACTCTGCAGGCTGGTCCAGGGATTGCTCCAACAGGCAGGAAGGTTGCCATGCCTTTCGGCACACAGCACATGCTTTCAGCTTCCCGTCATCGAGTCAAAAACGCGACAGGCACCAAGGAAGCCATTTAGCTTGTCCGTTTCGTATAGAAATATTATTTTTTAAAGACTTGTAAAAACACTGCTACAATGTTTCATACCCTAAAATTAAAGTGACCTCTGTTAAGCCCTTGATGAAAGCTGATGTCATAAGGCGAGAGAAATGCTATGTGTGGTGTGCTGAGTATGTGGAAAAGGCTTGTGAAATACCTGTTACATCCAAATTATATATAGCCTGAAGATGCATCCAGACTAATTTAGAAGGAGCAGGATGGGCTTGAATCATTCAGGACTCATTTAGTTAAGGGAAGGGTCACTCCCTGGAGCGTATTACAAAGACCACATAACCCACATGTGTACATACATCTATATATAGGTATATGCATATAGACAGAAAGGCAAAGTTTGGGTTTGAAAATCTAAAACTGTGGCCTAGTTGCAGGCATGAGGAAGTGAATGGTTCTTTTTCTTTCAGTAGGACTGAAGTGTCAGTTTTGCAGACATCTATAAAAGTCATAATAATGTAAATGTGAATTACCTTCTTAGAGAACTTTAAGATATTTTCCCTTTCACCTATGATTTTGCTGTTAATAGTGTCCATTTGCTTGTCAAAGGTAACAGTGGAAGTTACACCAGATTCATTAACTTAATTTATGATGACATACTCATTTTATCTATGTAAGCTGGACCAGAACCAGCCCCAGACATCTAGAGAGAAAATAGTCTCTCTGGGAATGAGAACATTGGATTCATCATTGGATGCAGAACGGCGGGTTTTTGGCAAAAGCTTCAAAATTCATGTAAAAATATACACTTCTTTCTAACTATGTAAAGCTAACATTAGAGCTCCAGTGAATCTTAGCAGACTATTAGTATTGCTCTTTAAAACACAGTGCTAAGCAACAGCACTATATATCACTTCTGAATAACACAAAACTGTTTTAACATTCAGTACTAACAATTAAAAATCATTGTATAGAAAAAAAAATTTTAAATTAGGAGGAAAACAATGAGGGGAAGGCTGCATAGACTTTCCTTAAAACATGCCTAGGACAGTAGCTGCCTAGCTCTGATTGCTGAGGCAATATTATTTTCAGGTGTCACTCTTTTGCTTTATATCCTTATGTTACTGCATATGTACTTATGCCTAGCTTAGTGCCCTGACTGAAACAACTTATTTATTGCCATTCTTTCAATTTCACTCGACAAAGCATGAGCTCACAAAATAAACATATTCCTGAGCTTACTAACCATAACGCAGTATATTCTTTTTCCTATTTTATATGTATGTAGGTCTTTTCTTTCTATGTCAAAAAAGATTTCTTTCATAAAATTTTATATATGGACCTTGTACTTTTTTTCTGGGAACAGGTTAGTGAATCTTAATTAAGCACCAGTCAAATAGTTGAACTGCTAATGGAGAGTGAAATTACGAAAAAGATAAACATTAAACTACGGAACACTATCAGTAGTGTCTGGAGAAAAACAAAACTAAACATTCTCTCATTTCGTGTTTAAAGACCTTTAATAGATTGAAGTGGTGGATGAAGAGAAACTTGACGGCATAATCCATTTTCACCTTGAAAGAGACTCCAATGAAGTCCTTCACAAGTGGCTGTTAGCAGTAGGGTGTCAAGGACAAGATTCAGAAGTAAGCTCAGTGATGTCTGACTAGTAATTTAGAAGAAAAATTTCCATATTTGAAGGTTATACAAAATTATTCAGGTTATTCAAGAAAAAAAGAAATGGGTAGAACCTCAAAGAAAGCTGGACAGATTATGAAAATGGGATCATGGTTTCAGGTAAGTTCGCTGTTGAGATATGCTAGGAAATCTATTTAAAGAATATGTGAGATGTTTAACCGGCTCAAACTTAATTGCATAGATTCAGGAGAAAGAGGAGACCAAAAAGACTTAATAACTTCTGTGAAGAAATCAGAGAGAATAATGGAATGGGCAAGAGCTGATAAAGCTACCAAAAAAAAAAAAACACCCCACAAAAAAAAAGAATAAGGCTTCTCACTTGAAGCATACAAATGAAAGGATTAAAACTCTGCAAAGGGAAGGGGAGAAGTGATAAAGACAGGCAGAATACCGAAAGTTGGTCGGATACTGCGGACAAGGTACAGTGATCTGTCCTATACTTTAGAAGTTGCAAGCAACAAAATAGTAACATTTGGTACAAGAAAAAGTAGAGATTGTATCAACCTATAAGCTATATAGGTACATTTTCTTTCAAGTTCTCCCAAGGAAGTTGAATTTACAACTGCAAAAAATGTGTGCAAATGCTTGCAGAAATCATCACACCAGAAGTGGTTTACCTAAATTCTTCCCTCTGTCTCTTCCGCTAGCCTTGTGAAATAACTTGGTCATTTTAAATGAGAAGAATGCTTTAACAATAAATAACCTTCCTAGTATGCATTCACTGAAATTGCACATGAACTGAAAATACTTTTATATGAGTGGGAAATTGATAAAATTTCCTGCTTCACAATTATAGTTTTTATGTCTGTGCATTTACCATATTATTTTCCCCTTCTTCTGTTTCTTTCTTCCCACGTCCACAGAGGAAGAAAGTCTTGGGCACACCATCAGTAAATGTGGAATGTGGCGATATTTTCCATCTTTATTTTAATAACTCTCAAGAAAAAAAGTACCAAATGATGGTTGTTGGTTCTTTGAGTAATTAATGGCTTTTTTTTATCATCACTTAAAAGAAAATCTTAAAGTATGTGTAAGAGCACAAGTAGATGTATAAATATCTAAAATCATATAAAAGGAGTTTGCATAAATCTGCATATAAGTTTATACTCATTGATTTCTTTTTAAGTTTCCACACAGACTTTAACAATAATAAGAATAATAAAGAAAGATAGATAGCTGAGTCCCCAGCTTTGCTTTTTACCCCCTACTTCGGTCGTGCCTCAGTTGAATTGCTTTATTATTTCTGTTTTAGGAAGATGTTACCTAAATAAGGAGTTAGGATAAAGTATGTTTATTCTGTCTATGAACAGAAGAATGTTTACAGCTATAAATATCTTCATCAGGTTGTGTTTTAAGTTATTTGTTCACTTTTATTTTACACATAAACATGAAAACTCTTGCCATGGTGCACTCATTCTTTACGTTGTCTTCCTTGTGAATCAGGATGGACTGTGAGAATATACTTAGGAAGAAATATCCTCTTCATGGTTTATTATTCATTTGGAAGCACAGATTTACTTTTCTATCAAACACCTTGGACCCTGGAGGGAAGGCCTGGGATTCAGTTTGCCCTCGTAGCCCCAGGGCCGTACACCCACGTCTTCACTTGAAGTGGCATTTGCACCCTTTGCTACTACTCCCTGGCACATACCATGCACAAGTACGGAGCCAGCTGCCGGGGCACCCTGCATCCACCCTGCAGCTGGGTATCATGGGGCCTCAGCCTGGATTTCCACCAGCAGGGAAAACACTTGAATAAATCAGTTTTGGTGTGCAAGCATGCGCTGCAAGGCTATAGACCAACCGTAGACACAAGGGAAATTTTTACCAGAAAGGAACCCTTTGTGTGCCTTCTTCGTTACCCCTAAAAGTGCAGTCCTGGGAGCAGACTCCAGCTATGAACTGTAGTATAAAGTGTGATAATAGTCTACCACTGGAATTATGAAGTTTACTATATATAATGTATATATATATGTCTTCTCTATGTACATGTGCATGGTGCCCATCACTGTGCTGGGAATTTTTTACTAATACCCTACTAATATGAAGGGATATACAAAAGAAATACATTTTACATACAGAAATAGTAATTTTTTTAAAAGATTACAGTGTTCTGGTATTGTAATGTCTCTCCAGCTAGACCGAAGTTTTATTTAGGAATATTAATTTTGCATTGTTTCATTGTGGTTTAGGAACTGTACAACTGGATACAGACTAAAGTGGGTTTTTTTTCAGAAAAGTCTGAAGAACATCTGCATTCTATTCATTTTAATGGAAGTTGTGTTTAATTTTATGAGGGCTGGATTCGTTTAAAATAAGCCTGTATAAATAGGAGGAATGAAAATTGATGTGATATCTGAAGATTTACATGTATTGTTCTCTACATTCATTTTGTAGAAATAACAGAAGACTTCATGTCTCATTGCTTTATATTCTGCAAATTTGACCAACACACACTCTCCAAGCCTTTGATTTGCTCTTCACTGTAAGGCACAAAGTGGAGAAAAAGTCAGAAGAAACTGATAGAAAGATCACTACAAACATCAAAAAGTTAGAGGTGTCAAAGACCAGGTCCACATAAGGAGCAAAAGTGTTTGTGGAGAAAGATAGAAAATTTTTAGGAAAAAAAATGTAATATTTCTGTCTTGGGAAAAATACGATTGAGAATTGATAGTTACACTGTCATAAAATTGCTTTTGTTACAATGGGCTTGTCTGAACCAAACTTGTGAGAGGTCTAACTCAAAATAACAGGGTTTTTTGTCATTGGATGTGGAACATTTACAGGGAAATGTTAATTAGCAGAATAATTTCTCACATAACCCCAGTAAAAAATCCTTCAGTGTTTACCTCCTCTTTAGACATCGAAAAAGCTAAGTATAATGAGGGTGATTCACCGAATGTGGGACAATGAGCTTTCATTATTGTTGTCTATTGTATTTGTCTTCAAAACTGGACTACGTTTACTTTTAAAAATAGGCAGGTCATCTATGCCTAGGAAACCCTTTTTATTTTTAGTGTTTCCTTTAAATATTCTGAGTGGTTCAGCATCTAACAATCTTTTTAATGTTAAAGTATTTTCATTCCTATTATATTTTCCAGGCTTTAAGCATGATACAAGACTTGTTTGTGAATGACACTACCAGAATTGTATCTCATCAACAATTAAAAAAAACAAGCACCTATTTTTCAAAAGTTTATTTGTTAGATAAATATTAATTTACCGGGTCCATCTGCTGTATGCACAGTACAACACAATTAAAATTATTTTTAGATTCATTACACAATTATTTTTCTTTATGCTGTAGATATTAGTGTTTTTGTGAACTATTTTATTAAAATAGGGCAAGTTTAGGAAAAAAATGTTATGTGTTATTATTAAAATTTATATTCAAAAATGTTAATCTTATGCTATTAATATTCTAATAGCTGAGGCTGAGGTATTTTTGTCTGTGAAAATGTATTCAAAAGCATGCAGCAGTTTGCTGCTAGGCTTAAGGTAAAAGAGTTTCCGAACATTCTGTAATGAGAATGTAATCCAGGAAAATTATTCATTCTTAAGCATAGGTTCTTTAATACAGTTTTGTAACCTCCTGAATATGGTGAGTGTACTTGAAAGGACAGAAATCATTATTTCCCAGAGATATAAATGTTTCTCTCACTGAGACTGGGAAAACTTTGAGTAATTGGAGATTAATGGAATAGATGGAAAGTCATAAACTCATCTTTTACACACGCAGCTTAACTTGCAGAATATGTTTATTAACTACGTGGAATAACTTTGTGGAAAGGACACATTTTAAGAAGTTAAAAGTTTATATTAGCAGATGACCATTTTACATATGAGCTGGAAGCAGAGTATTTATAAATATCCCGATTAAGAAAAATATTCCCACTGAGGAAAGCATATGCAAAGGTGCTTAAAAGTAAAGCTGACTCTGAAGTTCAATTAGAAGTAATTTAAGTGGAAGCATGTCAGTGAATGCTCCTCTGTTTTAGGGAAGCATGTACACCTCTGCTTTACACTCAAATATACCATGAAATTCTTTCCCAAACAGGGTATGTGAGCCGTCATGTGTCTAAACCAGGAACTTCTGTCCATACACACACCATTGTGTATGGCATTATACACATAAATTAATTAAATTTATTTTGCTGCTGTTTTTAAGGACTGAAACCATGCATGAAAATGAACCAACTTCCCAAAAGGCCTAAAGCTCTCAGATGTGACTTTCAACAGGGTAGCACTAAACTCAGTTCCAAACCATGTTATGCCACCAGAGGCCTTATCTTGATTTAAGGAGCGTTTCTCTTTTCCTTGATGAAACTTGTTCCATTTCCCTTTCCAGTCCTGACGCTTGCCAAATGCTTCATGTTCAATTAGGTAATCCTACAAAAAAGGAGTTACTACCTTATGAATTCTGGAAGGTCATTTGCCTTTCATAAATTTTTATACCTGCAAATATTGATCCCAAATGAGTACTCCCAAATGAGTAGCTGTCCCGACAGCCATGAAATTTTTTTGATAGAGATGATGGAACAAGTAATCCTCAGTTAAATCAAAGAAAAGATTTTTTTTTTCTTAGACCAGCTTTGAAGGTTACTAAATAAACAAATTGTTGAAAGGTGAAAGCTGTGCTTATCAAGCTGGTGTGCTCAGAATGTGGTATTTTATGTAGCTGATATCATGTCCACTGCCTTTGATTGTGCACATCAGATGGGTTACCCCTTTGCTGCTGAGTCAATATGAAGTGGCATTTGAGAGGCTTATAGATCCATTTCTACTTTGTCATTTCAACATTGATTTGAATTTAACTGTGCATTGTTTTGAAACTAGCAATCAAGACTTCAACTATGAGGACGTAGTAAAAGGTGATTGTTAACATTTAATAGAGAGTATTTAATGTCTCTGAAGTGCCACTACAAAGTCTTCTAAAAATTGATCTACCCAGCGTAGTATCAGCACTATAAAACTAATAAATAAAAACAAAATTTAAGGTATGATTGGAGAGAGTTGAGCAGATAATTTGTTTAGAGACTGGGAATGGATAGACAATGGTCAGACAGATAGGTAGAGAGATGTGTATACACTTGCATACATATGCAAGCCCATGAATTCTGCTAGGTGTCCATCTGTGTATTTCTCTGTGGCAGTTTGTGCACAGCTCTCACATCCTCTCCGTATGTCAGGATCTTTTGAAGAAAATAACTGCATGGAGACCACAGAAGTGGTATTTCCTGTTAAAAAACAAGTTTTTAAGCTGCTGTTATCTTGAGAATTTGCACTTTCTGATTTTTATTGGGATTTACTTGCAAAGAGGTCTGTAAGCCTGCTGTGCACAGGTCTATGACTGATGGTAATAGAGAAGGGGACTGCTAAGAAAGCAGGTCAGCAATGCTTAAAGCTGAAAATAAAAATAATCTGTAATTTATTATTTCTTCATATATTTTTGACTTTTAATATATTTAGGGTCTTGATTCTTCATATTTGAAAATATGCAGTCAGTTGTGTTCCACCTGCAAGATTCTTATTACTGTGTAAACCAGAAAAAATCAAAACAAACCAAAACCAGATCAAAATTTTTTTTAAAAAGGTGCCCCATATACTAGGATTTCCATTTAACCCAAAAGGGACGGCAGTCTATAATCTCATATCTGTTTCCAAATTTTTCAGGATGAAGAGCAGGAAAAACATTGATATCAGACACTTACTTAACTAGCCACTTCAAACAATAAAGACTGAGGACAGGACAGCCACAGTATGTATAAGAAGTAATAAGGTCTGATCTAACCCATTGTCTGCATTTCAAAACATTACAAATGCTGGTGATGGTGCATAGGCGGACCCTGTGTCATTTTCAAGTAAATGGCTTGGTTGCACCCGTCTTTATTATGTATTCCACGTGAGACTCTCATAGAAGAGATAAATTGATCTGGAGAGTGATTAATGTTGTGAGTTGATTTATTGGCTTTGCATCTGTTTTCCTAAATATCTCTGCCTTTTTATTTCACTCTTTGTCTTCATGCATCCCATATCTGCTTCTTTCTTAGAGAAGTTCTAACTTCTTCCTGCTTCTCTTTTTCATTGATCCATCAGATTTAGCCAGGTATCTACTTTTGACCTAGTCACTGGCTATGTCTGTACTGCTTAATAAAGCAGGGGCATAGGGTGGGCTTGAGAACTGGAGTGCTGCTCATCCTTACCACGCATTCCTGGCATGGTTTTGGCCCCTGCCACCTTGTCCTTTCTTTGCAAGACAGTGCCCAAGAGTTGTTTGTGGAGGATGTCTGAGGGGCCATTCCCAATACGGGGTATGAAAAGGACTGTACCAGGCCTGGGTCTCCATAGCCTACACAGTTCCTGAGCCCCACGGCAATGCCAGTTATGCCCTTGTGCTGCCCTCATGCTGCCTTCTGGCACTTGCGGAAAAAAAAAAATCCTCAGTTTCATGCTATAAAAATGTCACTCTAGTGGGCTGCACCATAGTGCCATATCAGACAGTTTGAAATGAAAAAACCACACCCTACAAGTAGCAGTAATGTATAAGGACCAGTAAGATAATGAGGAGATCCAAAGGAAACCAGTAGCTAGAGCCATGCAGTGTGCCAACCTGTATGCCACTTGGCCTGAAGGCCAGAGGACTCTCCGTGACCTTGTTTTATTCAGCAGTGCAGGTATTGTCTCTTTACATTCAGTGGGGAAAAACAGGCACTCTTTAAGTGGAATTAGTCTCAATCTACTGTAAAAGTCTAATTTGGATTAAAAGAATTCTGCTGTAGGAGAAGCTATTAGTTAGGTTTAGGTGAGATCAATCCCACCCCAGGCGCTCCAGTTCTGTTGCTATACACTCTTTTGTGTGTTTTTTTGTTTCGGTGGGAGGTGGGATTTCTAGGGGCTTTTACACATAGTCTTTTACAATGGCTAGCTGCACCTCCCCTGTCGGGAGAATTGTGCTGGTTTGGGACCCTTCCTTCAGAAAGTACATTATATACTGAGAGTCTGCTGGTAACTGTTGTATTTCTGTCTTTGTGCAGCAGAAGAGAGTTTGCCCTTGCTTGAGAAAGGGAAATTCAGAAAACAAATTCCAAATTGCACTGCCACAGGTGTTGAATCTTATCTTATTGGAACAAATGTACAGATAAACCCCTACAGTGTGATCTCAGGTTCAATAAACAGCTTAGTTATTAATGTTAAACAGTGCTCCTGAGAGATATGCTAATGTCCGCCTTATTTTTAACAAACATAGTTCGAATGGTTTTGCAATCTGAAGGGACACTGGGTTGGAATGGCTCACATAGGGATGATTAACGATTGGATCTAGCACTGGAACGTAATAGCATCTTTTGAGAATTTTTTTTTTAAAAATGGTTTATGTAGCAAATATCCTTTAAGCAAATTGTTAAAAATCAACTGCATTTTACTTAGAAATTAAAATAACTTGTATTTTTTTCTTAGTCCAAATAAATACTGAAAAATGTACAGCTTCATTAGAAGTGATTCTTTGCAAAGGCTACATTTCTGACCAAAGAAAAAAGTCATTTTTCCTCTAGTATTGAAAATGTAATACAGTTAAATACTGGCATAAGTTCAAGGTATGAATTGAATTAACAGTTAATGTAGTTTAAATAATGCATTGATTTAAAATTGAAAAGATTTAAATACTGAATCTGTTGTAAAAAGTATAAGGTTTCCTAATACTTCTGCTATGTCACTGGTGGTATATAAACCCAGAGCAAAGCTATTGCAGCAGGTAAAAGACAAGTATTTAAAAGCTTTTCAAATAATGTTATGGTGTACCTTATTACAGAAAACATAACAACACTCTAACAAATACTCATAACTCGAATACTTAAATAGCAGTCTTTTGAGCAGTAAATCTTTCTTTAAAATATTCTTGGCTAAAGGGATTGATATGGCAAATTTTTAATGTCTAATGAAGCAAGTCATTCTTCTGGCCTGGAGAAATGACAGTATAAATCACTGAAGAGCAACCAGATCTTCAGTTGTGTAAAGACTGGTTATAGGTTGAAAAGTAGTTTGCAAAAACAGCATGAAGGGGTTCGGAAATTGTCATGTCTTACTGTTTTTCTAGAAAAATTGGTCTTTTTGCATAAAAAAGAGGTGGTTTTGTAATTGTCAGAGCTGCAGAATAACTTCAGGCTCTGGTCATCAAGGTGAACTGTCTTCCTGCCATGCACCTGTTGCCAGAAGGCACCAGAGCAGTTGCACAAGTTTCACCAGAGACGTATGTTGAAATCAAGTGTTGCTTAGCTGTAAGTTAGGCATCATGTAACTGAAGATTCCCTCCTACTGGAAAGAGGGATGGGATGAAAAATACCGGGTGTGGTTCTCAGATCACGTGGGAACATATGTAACCAGGTAATATGCTGCATTTTCATTTGCAAACTGTGCATTTTTTGTGCAGAATGAGAAACCCCAATGTCCAGAAAGCAAGACAAGGTTCATTTTAAGGTTCAAAACTCTGTTTAAGATTTGTGTCTCCAGAAACTGTCTTAAAAACTCAGTGCTCAGACCTGGGAAACACGGTGAAACTGGTTCTCACTTGATGTAAATCAAAGTGACAATACTGAAGTCAATAAAGACAGAAGCATAAACATGAGATTATGCTGTCTTATTTCAATTCATGATCAGCCTTAGATATTCACTCTTGCAAAGCGTATTTTGACCTAAATGATCAGGCTTTTAAGCAGAGACATTAATTCATTTGTTGTGATGATTGTAACATCAGATCGAGAATGCTAGTGAATGAACTGTAGCAGCCCTGTTTCCGAATCTGTTAAGTGATGCTAACATCACTCTTAGGGGAGCAAGCATCCACTACATGCTATACAAAATATCATGGCTTTGGAACCCTCACAGCAATACAGCCGTAAATACTATAAATCAGAGTTATTTAAGGCTGTAATTCCACACAAAAAGACAAGACTACAAAAAGAAAATTGGTCAGGTAACTTCAATAACCTGTTGATATATTATGTTTTGTATTTTTACATATATGTTCTCTTACTGTGTGTATTGGTATTGTATAAGGATGGATATTTCATACACTTCAACGTATTTAGGTTAGTTCTATAGATAATCTTGCCGTATCGTTCATTCTGTGACGGTGTGACACTGCAGCTGTGGAAATAAGAAAACATTTGCTAGTAGTAGAGTTTTACTATTCTGATTGTCAGTGTGAAATTTATAGCACATATTTTTTTCCAAAACACTTGAATACTTTATGAATGGAACTAAGTAAATTAAAAGATATATTGAAGCAGCTTCTCCATAAGTGGTGTTAAATACAAGTGATCAACACAAACTAATTAAAGTGAAAATAATCCCAGTACAGATTTATACTTTGCTTATCAGAATTTTCTTCATAAATCCATCAAGGTAATTTCTTTCCCCTCCCAGTGGAATGAGAACAGTAGTTACATCTTTTCTCTTTATTTGCAAACAATCATCATCTCAGAGCAGAGCTTTTATTCTTTCTTTTTGCAGCAATCAAAGAAGGACAAATCTTTCAGTGTAAGGATGTGTATTTATGCATATATGTGTAAGAACAGGGATTGTGTGAATACAGCTTCTTTTTTTAACATCAGAGTCACTGTGAATAGACATAAAACACATTAGACAGAAAATGCATTAGATAGAATGGGTAGTGTTATATAATTTATGTATAAGGGAAAAAGAAACTATGAATCCTTCCCTTAAATTTAAAAAAAGCCGGAATTCTTTTGTAAAATGCCATCATCATACAAAAATGTAGAGAATGCAAACTTCCTGCACCCGGCTGGAAAATCTTGCATGCTTTCATAATGAAGTCAACTGCTTTAATTAGGATTTTTCACAAGAAAATCAGTAAATATTATACTGTACCAATGTATATAGATTTCCAGTTAATGACCACTAGGAGATACAGGAATCCTCAATAATTAGAGTTTCCATTAAGCAGAATGTTGAAGAAATTGGGGAAAGGAGGAACAAAAATAGCTTTTTTGCTAAAATCTGAATACTTTCCTTTTCTTGTCCTGTAGACTCTCATTTCAGGAATTCAAAATGTTCGTCACTATCATCTGATATTTTATTTAATGAGTGGGATTTAATTTTTTTTTTTAATTAAAAAAATATATACATATAACCCTGATGTACCAAGGTAAAAGAGGATGAAAATTAAAACAACTGCATACATGTTGGTTCTGATCACAGCTTGTATTCTGGTTGCGTTTGTAAACTCCAAATTTGTCTAATTATCATTGATAACTACCAGTTATTTTGTCTAGGGGGGTATGTGATAATCCCTAGATCCTCTAGCATGTCACTTCAGGTCCTGACTAATCCTTGAGAAAGCCTTCTTAGCTGCCCAGATTATCCTTACGCTTGTCTCTGACAGTTCTAGAGGAATCAGTTTGACTACAGACTTTGTCTAAGAGTTTGAAGTGATTCACTTATAATTGCCCAGACCATTTGGTATTCTGAAGTCAGGAACTGAGGCTTTAAACTTTATTTCATAGATGAAATGAGGAAGATATGAGAGGTCCGTTTTATTGTTCTTGAGTAAATGACTGTGCTGGAGACATGACCTGCCACTTTTTTATTCTTGATGGATTTGCTTTAGTGACAGAGGCTTCCTGTCTAGATAATCTGTGTTGCTGTAGTACAGTGGAGAGAGAATTTCAGAACAATCAGATGATGTCAGGTCATCATCTTCCAAGAACAGAATGGATTGTTCTCATCAATGACGAGGATATTCTTCATTCGTCTATGAAATCTTCTTACCAATGAGTAGTCTAAGAGTTTTCCTGAACTGTGGAAAGAGCTGACCAGTTGTGGACATGTGCTTTAGAAGAAAGGTAATGATTCTACAGCTAATTTTTTACCTACATCTTTCCTTGGCATATTACTCACAGTATGCATACCATTCTTTCCCTGATAACATGATCTTTTCCCGGGATCTTTTGTTAATTTAATTCAGTCCCATAAGAAATGGGGCGTGGGGGTGTGGAGAAAGGCTTTAAACCGAAAGTACAGTTGAAGGTATAGGACTCCTTAATCTCATAAATTATTTATTTATGGTGCTTAGCTGTGCACTGGAACAAACCATCCATTTTATTGATGCACCTTTTAACAATGCTGAAGAACAGCTATAAAATATTTGCAGCAGGAGTACACAGAACAATATCTTAATATTGTATGCCTTGGGATGCTGAAAAGGACACCTGAGCGGGAAGAGCAGTTAGCTACTTCAGGGTAGCAGCCATATTTCCTCCAGGTTTATTCTATCAAAGGAGGACACTCATGCAGGCAAAGCTTAGAAGAAACACTTGTAGGAGAGATTAATGAAATAAATCAGTCAGTAGTACTAATTGGAATTTAAAAGAATGAACAGATGGTCTTTATGTGACTGGAAGTATCAGGATAAAAATCAGCACATGTGTTTGCTAAGACAGCTCTGCTCCAAGAAAACACACCTGTTTACTTTTCTGATAATGAAAATATTGTTAATACAATTTTTATTTACAGTTATCTTTGCAGTTAAATTACTCTGCGGTGTTTTAGTCCCTTTTGTAATCAGACAGCTAATCAGCTTTAAACTACTTAATATTATTCATATATATGTTTTTCCCCATGGGTCCAATAACATTAATCATAACATCAAAATAGCAAGGTGATCTTTCCAGTTTTCTTAATCCTATTTACACGATATGGCAAACACAGTCCGACTAGAAATAGAACAAATGTTGTATCCTTACAACTGGAAAGTAGAGTTTCTTCCAAGCAATAACAAATGAAATTCCAGTTTTCACTGGAATGTATTGATAGTAGATCTCCATATTGCTTATCTTCCTAACTGCATTGGAATCGAAATGTAGCTACAGCAAATTTTTCCTACATTGCCTAAAAAAGGAACGGGCATTAAATATTTTTCCTTAACTTAGCCAAGACACAAGTGATGCTGTGACAAAGGGTTCACCCTGTATCACCCTCTGACTGGCCCTTCCTAAAAAGTATCCATCATCAAAGGATTTGCTATGGCAAGACCTCAAACCAGTTCTTGGAGTTTAGTGGGAAACAAGACCTGATTCCAAGGATTCCAAAGCTCATTTTGAGTTTCAGAAACCCAAGACGTGTGGCTGCAACACGGCTTTATTTGGAATCTGAGAAAACAGATTGCCTTCTGTATTCAGATGGCCTTGTGTACTCATTGAACAAGTCTACTAAAGTGAAAACAAACTTGACTGTAAAACAAATATCTAAGTATTTAACTGTGAAATTTGGAATGCAATTGTAAAGAGGAAAATAAAATAACATGAATCTCTCTGTGTTCTCACTGAACTCACTGAAGATCTTCCTTTGTTGCTTTCACATTCCTGATACCTTGAGAGGATTGGCACCTACAGAGTTTTCTGAAACTGCATTTTCTTACTGAAATTGTTCAGGATATAAATCTCCTCTACTGCCTTACTCGTGCCTTTTAAGAAATTTCTTCTAGTACATCTTCATTCTATAATTCAATCAGAATTTAACATTACTAGACCAGACCTCTTAAATAAGTATAATTCAAAGTTTTTCCCAACTCTGGGTTATTTTGGCATTGGTCTTTAAAAGGGAAAATGCAAATGCATCATTCCCCTCTGACTAGGGAACTTCCTTGAATGTACCTTTAATCATATTTCTTAATTAGCCTTTGCATGCTAAGCTGTGTTAATACTACTCAATACATTTTGAAACGTAATAAACAGCAAATAATAATAAATAATAAGTAATAATAATAAAAATAAATAAATGGTATAATTTCATGAGAGTTGCCTGTACATATTTCATAACAAAATAAAGTTCTAGTCATTAATGACTAGAATTAGATGAAGACGATATCTGCTAGCCATAGAATTAACCAATTAGGCATGAGAGCATGCTTTCCCTTTCCCTGCCTTCTTCCATCCCTTTTACCAGTTTTAAAGCCCCTGATGTCATGAGAAACATACGTTGTGTCTTTTAGTCCAGCTCACATAAATTCAGGGGCACTGTATCTACTTGCCAAATGGATATACATGATAGCATGCTTTCTTAAGATAGCTAGCTCTGCAACTCTACTCTTAGCCTTGATAGCGATGCAAAGTCATTAATAATTTGTAAGCTTTCTTTTATATATCATAATTAAAAAAAAATAAACTTAATTAAGCGCAGTGCTTTTTAAAGAAAAAGATGGTGATGTACAGCTTCAGCTTTTAAATTTGCAACAGAGTTGAGTGCTGCAGAAAAACAACTGGTACAAGTTCTACATTCATAAAGATTCTCTGATTCGGGACCAATCACAGACCTAATTCAGACCAAAACCAAAAATCATGTTCTTTGATCCAAAACTCAGTAGATAGCTCAAGTGATAGGGCTTGTTCTTACATTTTACATTTAAAATTATAACCTTTGCAGGCACGGTAGCTGGCAATGATGGAAGGGAATGGCACTGAAGGAAAACAATACCTGGTGAACCATAAGTAGCCTGTGAAATAAAAGGAATTATAGAATCATAGAATCATTTAGGTTGGAGAAGACCTTTAAGGTCATCGAGTCCAGCTGTAAACCTAACACTGCCAAGTCCACCAAAACATTGTGTAACATTGTTACTAGGTCTGACTTCTACCGAAAGATCTTAAAGAATCTCTGGGTTTCTAAGGTATTTTTATGCTTGGCTTATCAATATTGTATTGAAATTCAATAATTCGATTGATAAAACTCAATAAATAGTGATATTAAAACTTTTTCATGTAGACTAGCTTTTACTACAAAGAATGTGCCCATGCACCTATAGTCATTTTGTCATATTTATGATTGTATATGAACCATATGAAAATCAAAGATAATGGTTATATGGAAAAGTAGTATGGAGTGGCATTTAATATATTTTTAATGGCAATTTAACACTAAGAAATGAAAGAACAAAACAACTGTCTACAGGATGCCCTGTAGACTAGTGTTTTGAGAATCTACAATCCCCACAACTAGGATGGATTCTTGGTCCAGGTCTGAGCTCTTATATACGTAACAGTGAATGGAAGAATCTTGAATCCTAATACAAATATTTTTTCTAAGATGGTGTATATTTTTAAAAAATTATGAAAACACGGTACTTTCCAGCTGCTAGAAATTCTTCAGTAAGAAAACAGTTAAAGCTAACTTATAATTAGATCAGTAGCAGTTAACACAGCAAAATGTCATGGTTCCTTGAATAGTGGGTCCCATTTCAGGTAAACAGTTCAGAAATCAGGTCAGAAGCAAATCAAAAATACACGTCATGCCCTCAAGCCAAGAAACATGTTCGCTGTATCATTTAGAAAACCTCATTAAGTTACTTACAAACCATGGTTAGTAAGTTATAGCAAAAAAAGGTAGAATAGAACAAAAGTAATTAGAAGATAATTTAGCCCCACATATGCCCCACAAAGCTTAGCAGTTGGAGATCAGACCATACTGTGAGTGAATTTCATTTAAGCTTCCTTGTCTCGCTTTGGAAATTAGAGAGTGACAAAAATATACCTTGTTAATAGACAACAGACTACATTTCACCCCACTGAAAATTTTGCTTATCGTGTGCTAAATCTTATTATCCATATGGTTGTCATTTAGGCCACAGCTACCCCATTTATCTTTTATTGTTCTTTAATTTTATCCATAAATAATAGAATTTCAGAAAACTTAATTCTTGTCATCTATCACTATATGTAACGAGCATAAAATTAACTAAAGAAAACCGTAGCTTTGCACAGATGGCCAAGTGCTGTCTGATAATGGTTCACATGATGTCTTTCATCACCACCTGGATATATATTGCTGCTTAAGTAAAATGTATGTACATATACCCCTTCTCATTGGAATGCTCTCATCTGCCTGGCATGAAACCTGCTTCTAATACACAGATCAGCTTCTTTTTATTCTCTACCATAGCCCCAGTTCTACAAGGCACTTAAGCCAGGGATAAAATTAAGAATGTGAGCATAATTTGACTCTGTGGGATTACATATAGGCTGGAGGCAAAATATATTCCAAATTAGAAGCTTTCCTTTGAAAGGGTTTGGATCTTAATGTTAAAAACGCCCCAAGTGTTTTGCTGAATCAGAGCTGCTAGGGAGTTCAGAGGGTGAAGTGATTACCTCCATCTTCTAAATTTGATACTGTACCATTCTCTTCTACACAGCAATCATTGTGATGGCTTGCAGGAATTCTTGATAGATAGATAACCCGTTCAATCAATTAAGTAGTTATCACCTCATCACTCTTTGTTTCACTTATGGCTCATTTTAGAAGAGAAGTTTGTATTTTCAGTCTCTTTAAATGCTTTTAGAAGTGCTCAAAAGATGTTCTTTAGCAATTTCCCATGGGAGTAATTTGTACTTTATGTATTATTTCCATGGTAACTTCAGAGAACAGGAACAGGGTTGTATGCTGTGTTACATCCATCTTAATTTAGTTTAGGACATGTTGGTTTTTTTCCCAGGGTCAGTTTTCATTTAACAAAATATTAAATGGCCTGTAAAATGAAGATTGAAAAGGCAAACGTCCTTTAATATAATACTGTACTGAAGTCCTTTTTCACAGTACATTAGTTTTCATCTTCAAATAAAATACCAGGGATTTTTTTATTATTATTATTTTTAGCAAAGCAGCAACTGAAATCTGTTGTAAGTTTTCCGTGACAGAACTAGAATACAACGATGTGGAATTTATCCTGAATCACTTGGAAACTTGCTCCCTGACCTTTTTGCTGTGCTATTCCCAGCTAATGAAAGTACTAGTCATGGACAGAGGCAACTTTTTTCAAGTGAATCCGAGCAGCTGATTGGTTTGATACATCCTCAGGAGACAGCCTCAGGTGCTTCTGTCTTTGCTTCTTATTACAGTGTTGAAGCACTTTTCTCCGTTCCTACCTGGCTTCCCAGCCCGCACGTTCTTTCAGTATAATTAACAATTTTTGCGCTCTGTATCCTCTTTAAACCAACCAAACATGCTTTGATTGACCACAATGCTTTTATAATCATTTGGTTCCCAATTATGTAAATAATTACTTACAAATATATATATTTAAAAAAAATATGTATATCACTAAATGGGAATCCCTGTTCAACTAGTGTTGTTACTTAGTATTGTTGCATAGGTAATGTAATTCTCCCCAGAGTCTGACTTTTTATTGCTTGTCTTCATATTTATATCCTTTGGCCAAATATGTATTCATTTCTAAGTAGATTACGTAAGAAGTATTGCGATAATGAAGGATCTGTAACAAATGAAGCTAGGAGAAATGAAAACAGCAGGTACAACTGTTCGGGATAGTGGCATGCTAGCAAGAGATGTTTATTAAAAGATTAGGTTTCATTTCTCTGTTGATGTGTGTGTCCTCCTAAACATTAAGAAATACTTTGTAAGACACCGTACAACTTCATCATGAAGCTGCCAGGGTGCAAAAGCACACTTACCAGCTCCTGAAATATACTGGGTGGAAGGTATTTTTACAAAATATCAATAGAAAATATACTTCAGGGAGCAGTTGTGCTGTGTAGAGACAGAATTACATTATAGTCATCTCCATTAAGATGTCAGCAATCACCAACTGATTCCATGAAGTCATTTCCTGTTTGCAGTGGGGGGAATAGCGACCAGCTGTATGATGGAAACAATTGCATTTAATTATACATAATGTTAACTTATCAGCAGTTTACTGACCATCACTGTATCTCAAGTACAACTTTAGAATATTTGCATGTTTACTTCACAGAGGGGCCATTTTTTCCCTGGAAAGCCTTGGGGTTTTTAACGTAAAATAACTCTTCATTTTGAAATTCCAAGTGATTTAGACTAGAAATTTTCGAGAAGGGTAAACAGGTGAAAATTGAAACAATGTTTCAACAAAACTTTTGAAAAGTGAATGTTTCTATTGGACTCCTCTTATTTTTCTAATTTCTGTAGGGAGATCGACTTGAATTTCCTGATTTGTTCTTTTTTTTTTTCCATCTTTGAAATGTTCCTGTATGTTTCTCCCTCACTTCTGTTTTAGAATGCATTGATTTGGGCACATGGTTTCAAGTCCATGAAAGAAATTAGGTGCATTAAGTTTTGGCTGAAGCAGAGAAACGTGGAGATAGGATTTTGTAGGGAGTGTTTTCTGTAGCAAGTGACACCTTCATCTGTAAAGATACTTTTGGCTGTCCTCAGCTCCCTTCTACTCTTCACAGCCTCTTCTCACTTCTTCCAGTTGCTCCCACTGTTTGCTCAACTTGGTGCCTAGAAGGGGGCAATGGAAAGGCTTGAGCATATCTTTGCTCATTACATGCCCTTTATTGTGTATTTCCTTCTCATACTGTATTTGGGATTTAAAAAAAAGGATAGAAAACCACAGCTGACATCCAGGCTCACTTTCCTATGGAAAAATGATCCCTCATGAGCAGCTTTGGGAGAGGGCATTGAAAGCAGGGTCATTGCATCTCTGCTCTATAACTGTGATTTCAAAAAAGGAGAGGAGGGAACCAAAATAGTTGGTTATCAGTGGAGGAACCAAGTTCGTATATTGTGCATATATTGCAAATCCCACAGGACCCACAAGGTTTGGATAGTGTGGTAAAACAAAAATATTGATAGCAAACACTGTAGCAGAATCTCAAGGTTCTTTATATCTTTTTCTGAGTCCTTGTGAATAATTTTACTGCCTATCCAGAAATAGTGTCTTCATTAATTAAAAGAAAACCTCTACATAAGACTGAAATGAACAGAAAGGTAATATTTTGTCCTTTAAAGTATAGTGTTTGATTTAGCTATTTCTTTAAAATTCATGTTTTGTTGTTCAAGTGCAGGCAGACCAATAATCTAAGTTAACTTTCCTCAGTTTTGTGAAACACAATTTTTGTTTGTCTTGATTTTTTTATGAAATCATGGCTAGATAATAATTATTAAATGTTAACCAAGGTGGCATTTAAGCAAAACATAGGATCACATTTTCTTTGAAGTAAATGCAAGCTGACTACAGACATCTCCCGAAGATCACCTCCTTGAAGTCATTTAATTTGACATAATCTTTGCCTTTCAAAATGACTGCCTCACTCTTTTCTTTCAAACAGCTCTTATATCAGAGGAGGCATCCGATCTCTTTTGTCATAGAATCATTTAGGTTGGAAAAAACCCTTAAGATCATCAAGTCCAACAATCTAGCATTTAGGATGCGTGCCAAAAAGTAGCAGACCTGGGTTCTCTTACCTGCTTATTCTATGGGGATTTAATTTCATATTTCCCAGGTCTGGGGTAAATTCTTCTTGAAGCTGGGTCTCTGTATTGCCAGAAATGTAAGGCACGTGGGGCCATGAAGTGAAGTCTCAGGAAGCCCGACTCGGTAGCACTGTATGCAGGTACCAACATCGCCTTCCAGTCTGTGAACCTTCACAGAGAAGAATAAGGGATGCCTGCAATGCGGATCATAATGTGGCATGGCATTTCCATGGGACCCTTTCATTCTCATAGCTTATCCTTTTTGGTGCATGGGTTCTGTGAAAAATGGTGTGCTCGCACATTTAATGATTATTGTAACGTGTAAAGAGACAAACCTTAACCAGCATGTTACTGCACGTTTGAGAACATTAGACAGAGGAGACCTCTAAAGTCAACCTGACCTACCCACAGCAACCCTGAACTTCAGCTGGAGGAAAAGTCCTGAGGAACTCTGCATTTTACCATGCCATTACAGATGAAATCTTCTGAGAATTTAGGAGTCAAAATCTAAGCATCTGCTGAATGTACGAGAAATGTAATTTTTCAAAACCCTGTAATTTTGACTGAATGAGGGCAGACCTGTGTTAGGAGTGACAGAAACTACTCACTGGCACAGAGGCTATGCAGATGACACTCTATTCTGCTTGCACTAGGTTGTGGAAGTGCGGCCAGTGTCTCAAGTTTCAACTTTTTCTTCTAACTGTTAATATGATTTCTGCTCTTGAACATTTTGTGTTCTAAATCAGCTTTTGCGGCCATTCTTACCTGCAGTGCAGTGACTGTCTGCCAACTCTCATTAAGGTATATTTGCTATCATTTGCGAAAGTAAAACTAGGCCATTAATCCTCCCATATAGTGTGACCTCATTGTATATTGAGACGGTGCTGCTGCTGTTGCCAGTATCAGTGCTTTCCTCCTGAAGGTGATAAAATGCCTTGAAGATGCTAATGAAGTAGGAGTCCCAACACCCCTACAAGATAATTAGGTAACTTTATTCTGCATTATAGATGGAAGAAGTTCAGGTGCACAGAGGACTGGCGATTTTCTCTAACGGGCATAATATTTTGATACGTAATAATTTATAGGACCAGAGCTGAACAAAGGCTTCTGTATAGCACTGTTCACTCCTATCATAAAAAGATACTACAGTGGCATATTTTCAGTGTGAGAATGTTTGCTTTCTGCTTTTTTAGTCATCCCCTCCAAATTCAAATGTATTTCAACATGGGGTTTTGAATTGTCAAAAAATTAAACCTACTTCCATAATTTTTCTTGGGTTTAACTTAAACAAAATTAAATAAATCTAGGTAGTATATCCATCTGTGGAGATTTTCAAAACCAGACTGGATAAAGCGCAGAGCCCAGAACCTCATCTGACCTCATGGCTGACCCTGCTTTGAGCAGGAGATTGGACTAGAGACCTCCTGAATTTTCCTGTGTATCAATGTTTTTGTGCTGTTTACTGCTAGAAACTGCATGCCCATGACAATTACATGCATGTATCATTAGCGTATTATTGTGTGTAGGAACTGAATACTCAAAATAAGATTAATGGAGAATGCATTCTGTTTATTGTAGTATATAATACCATAACACTAGAACTTCTTAGCATTAAAGGAATGATGGCATATTGTAGAACCTCTCCTGCATTAAATAAGCAAATTACTTAATTATAACTAAAATGCTTCCTAATAGAAACAGATAATAGTCATGGAAGCTGGAAATAGAGGATGCAAAATGTAAATGGCTCAGAAACTATTCTGGGTACCTGCAGTGCACATTTTCAAGTTGATTTAAAAGAGATTAAAAATCTGAAATCAAATTATGATTCATCTATTGCTTCCATGATAATTGTAAAATATGTTTTGTCTGTGAAGTAACAAGAAGTTATGCATAACATTTATACAATGAGTGTAAATGAGTTTACCTTGAGTATAAATTTATCATTAGCTTGCACCATCCAAACCCTAGAAGCCTAGGGACCGCAGCCTAAATACCATATCCTTTCTGCAGATTAATGCATTAATTGGCACACAGTGTACGTAAGCTTGTTTATTTAATGAAGTTCATGATGGTCTCTGTGGGTGAATGCACACATTAAAATATTGCAAAGCATGCCTAACACTTTTTCTTCCTTTAATTCCTGGAACTTTTTTGTGTTAATTCTTGATTATTTTCTAGACTCTTCAAGCTTAAGGCAGAGGTAATCCATAATTAGGGAAATCTAGGGAACCCCTGAAATCAGGGTTGTGCCCTCTGTCTCTCAGCCTGACTTGCACTGTGTCAATAGGGAGCTGAGAAGAAACCATCGTGGTGCTCTGTGGAGCTTCAGCAGATGAGAATGCTGCCCTTTGTATTTGAAAGATTATTTCACCTCCTGCCTATATAGGCAAGCTATCTTAAAAGTCAACTGTCTGAGCGTGAATAACTAGATCCAGGCTCTTTTGCAAGGTCTTTTTGCAGACAGGAAGACAAAGAAAAAGACCTAATGCCCCCATTTGAACATGCAGTTCGCAGTGCAAAAACTGCAGCCTGTCAATCTACTAAGAAAAACCTGCCAGTGAAAGCTGCTACAGAAATCAGTACAAAGAGACTGCCAGAAAAGTAACTTACGCCAGAAAGTAAGAATAAAGGAAAAATTAAAGAAACAAAAATGTTGTACTAGGACAAGCATTTGTTGCCAGCTGCTGTAGCACGTTACTTGTAAAATTTGATCCAGAGGTCAAACCCATTTAGTGGTGACTGCCTATAGGTAGCGTCAGGATCTCTTCTTCGGTGAATGACTGTAAAGCACAGAATCTAAGAAGGCATTAAGGGAAAAATTAGTTTGACTTTGGTATATCTGAACTTTATCATCTCTTCTCAATTGTCCAAGTGAAACCAAAGAGCATGATCTGATTTTGTTTCCACCAAAGACAATATATTTGGAAGAGGAAAAGAGAATAACAGAATGCAAAGCAATTGCCTCCTTCGATTTTACTTACATGAAATATTTATAACTTGCATTCACTTTCTGTTTTCCACACATGTTGAAAGCATAAAACTTAATACTTATGTGGAACGCATACATCTTAATATGTCATCTTGTGAATGGACCACAGTAGCAATCTGAAATCTGACCTTCTGTCTGTTGTCTGGCTACTTAATTGGAGCTGTTGTGGGACAACTCTGCATACAGAAAAATGTTTGAAGTCTATTTTTTGCATGTATTATGTATATTTGATTATTATAGTATAAGCAAGATTGTAAATGCAGTGGATAAGCACAGTCCAGATCATGGCCATGCAGCTATGGCCAACTGGAAGCTTCTTTTTCCTAAAGGGAGACATTTGGGTGCTCTAGCTCCCCCGATCAGCGCATGCTCCGTGACAGAAGGGACACAGCGCTCAGGCAATATGTTGACTGCCCAGCTCAGGTATCCTATCCTGTTCATTAGCTATTCTCTGAGTACATCTGGACAATATGGATATTAGTCCTGCAAAGAGCACGTACATGTTTAACACTTAGCGGACTTTCAGGGTCAGGTCCAATTAACTTAAAACCATGGCAGCAGCTAGCAAGAAACCTGTGCTGGGACATTGACTTCCAGCATTGATAACATCAGTGGACCAGAACCAGAATCAGCAAGGAAGGCTAATTTTAAAGAAATGGTCCATAAACATGACCTTGAAGAGGTTTGCTACACAGTGGGACTTACCAATTTTTTATTTTTTTTTTTTTTCTCATGGAAGAGCAAGATAACAGGAGGTGAATACAATTAATGACAAAATTAATCTGCAGCACAGGTTCTCTTTCACGTTTCTCCTGACACAGCTGCACCAGCCAAAAAACCCTTTTCTGCCACCACTGCTCTTCCCCAGCTCCCAGGTACAGCTCTGGCCACTGTGTTCTTCTGCCTTCCCCAATTTACCTCTTTTGCCTTCCCCTGTGCATGCATAGCGAGTTGGGTCAGCCTGGTTGACCCTTATTCCTAATTCCTTCAGAAGTGGCACCCTTGAAACAAATCATATAGCAGGTTTTTCTTCCTCTGAGTGATAATGGGGAGCCCTCTGGGTTTGGAATATGCAGCCTGAGGACCCTCCTGAGTCCTGGTTGTGTGCTCGGTCTTCAGAGAGCAGACCAAGAGGGAACAACAGGCAGCAGAAAGCTCCAGCCCTCATACTCTCTTCTTGCAAGGTATTTGGTCACCACCTCAGTCTTGGGGATTAGAGGATTTTGTCAGGATAGCCATGACTTTAAAACTCCTTTCATGGATCTGATGCAAAGGTTTTACAAGCCACACGTAGGGATTCTATGGTGCTGTGTGAATCTTTCTTGCTTGCTTTCTGTAGCAGCCAGCACTCTCAATACAGATCAATAAACTTCAATTAGCTACAGAGGCTTAAAATAACCAGGCTTAAAAACTGTAGAGCAGCTTTTAGCACTTTCCTTTGTCATTTTTTATCTTAAAAAAACTTGGTGAAAGTGAGGTAGAGAATATTAGCATCATGCAGTTAGATCAAAAAATTCTTCATTTGGGTTCTTTGAGTCTTTTTAACTGGTATGCTTTTGATTTAACAATACACAACTGAGTTCCTGTAGAAAAACAGCATGCAACAAGCAAGGTATTCTTTGCAAGCTGTTGGGCTTGGTGGGTGCTTTTCTGTTCTCTATTGGGATTTAACTTGAGGTCAGACTACATATGGGCTAAGCTGATGCTTCATACACAATACTGTTGGACTTTTTGCTATATCAAATATTGCTGATAGGGAAGGTTTAGCACGAAAATTGTGTATGTATTTCTGCAAAAAGATATTTCTGGAGAAAGAGAAAATAAGAAATAACTAAAGTCCAACATTTACTGAGACTGTGGGTGACCTAAATTCAAATCTCTTATTTCCTGGATATTGGGATCTTGCATTTATATTATTTCCCTATATCCTGGTCATACCCCCAGCTTTATGGATATTTCTATAAAAGACTCTCTCATTCCTCTTTTGGAAATATCTGTATTAATTATGAACTATTTCTTAAAGCACCAACTTTGTAGCTGGGAATCCTGCTTTTCATAAGATTTCCCTAACCACATGGATCTGTCCATCTAGAAACTTTCGAAGGACATAGGTTTCAGCACAATGGAGAAAAAGAACCTGGGGGGAAAGATGTGTTTTCTTTTCTATAGGATGGGAAACTTCTCCTTCTCAGGATTTATCTTCAGTGGGATCTTTCTTCATTGTTGGATATCCCACTTGAATTAGAAAGGCAGAAGCTTAAATAACCTCTAGTGGCAACACTATGCTACTTAATGTTTCCATTCCTACTTTTTCCTCTTGAATGTATTTCAAATATAAGATTACCATATGTCTCAGTAAATTTTGGTATATAGAACATTGGATCAGATCCTGTCCCTTCCAAGTTCTCATTATGATCCTGTAAATTCAAAGGGATCCTTTGAGCTTAGTGTTTTTTGGAATACATAAAAAATAGGGAACAATTTGTCAACATTATACTGGTAAAACTTCCCATGTTAGCTGGCATAATTGACGTCAGCAAGTCACACATCCATTCTGATCTCAGGTGGGTGGGGGAATAAGGGTGACATGATGTCCTTTCCTATTCCCATATGAAATCCTTACATCACATATTTTCAATAGCTGTATCTATTAATATTTAGTGTTGTTGCACAGTTTCCATAACATTGGTTTCAGTAACATTGGTTTCAGTTTTTAATAACCCACAGCTAACTGAATCACCAGTCTGTCTTCTAATGCTCCCTGTCTTTGTTAAAAAACATGCATACTGATGTGTTATTTCTAGTATACACTAATATGTTGTTTCTGAGATGCTTTGATTTGCCATGCTGGGTGAAGCGCCAATTGTTTAGAAAACAATCTCTGCCTCCCATTGCAAAAAAACACTCACATAAAGAACTGCCTGCAATGTGTGGATAGATGGGCAGTGACCAAGCCAGACTATACATCAAATTTATGTCTCAGGAACTTTACTATTAATAATTTTTACTGTCAACTTTTAATATCAAAGAAGAAAGTACAGCACAGTGTTTTAACACACTCCGGAACACTTTATTAAATAGCATAGCAGTATGCTATTGTAAATTGAGGTCAGGAGGAAGGCTAGCAGAACTTTACAGGCTTAGGAACTCAATACTCCAGTACACCACTGGGATAAGAGTCTCTCTTCCAAGACCGTTTGCAGCTGACAGTGCTATCAACAACTCCAGCTCATCAAGACAACAATAACAACAACAGGGTGGGGAAAAAAAAAACCAACAAGTAATTATCAGAGATATAGGTAGAAACAATGATTTTATCTCAGGCAAAAAAGGCAACCAAAAGGGACCCCTGGGACACCCGAGGGAAGAAACTCTAATGCTAATTGACATAATTTAAAAAGATGATTCTGTTATTGCTAACAGTCTAATTTAGTCATTAGCTCCCCAATGTTGAGGCAATCAAACCAGTTGTTATAATTTTAGTAGATGGATAACAAGGTATGCCTCAGTGTACAGATGTATATGCTAGAAGGTAGACTAAAAGAATGTGAAAAGAGCTTTCTAATAAATACATTTTGTATATCTTTTTATGAAACACCACTCCTTAATGTTATTTGTCTGCTGAATGAGCTTCATTATATTTTGTGCAAATATGTAGTAATAATTTGTCATGAGGCCACAGAAAACAGCAAAACCAAACAAAACTATCTACGTCTCCTTAATTTCACCATTTCTCAAAATAAAAGGTTTACATTTTTACATAAAAATAAATATTAGTTAGAGGTTTTTTTCCTCCCTAAACTGTATGCTTGCTTTGCAGCAAATGTCCCTGTATTAAACAACTCTAGTGTTCACCTGGAAGTTGTCAAGGATGTAAGAATTAAAAAGCAGTTGTACTTACATCCATGGCAGATGTAACTGGCTATCTGAGCTCAAAGGTTTGCTGCGATACTGTCCTCACCTCTGTTCCCTGACTACACTTCCCACTGTGAAAGTGTCCTATCAGTATCATGCATTTTTACTAAATGATGTGACAATGTCCTGTAACGGGTTACACCTGCTCTAACCGGCCTCTTTGCTACATCGTATGTGGTTCAAATGAAGAGTGAAGGGGGAAAAAAAACCCTCTCTCTCTCTATTTTTTAAAAGTCTCTTTCCAGACCTCCCTGCTGCCTAGAAAAGCTCTCTGTGCCTCTCATGTAAAGTCATTGTCCTCTCTTGACTTCTCTCTTTAAACTTGCTATAAACTTTTACCTTTTTCAGTAAGTTTGCTGCAACACAAAATGCCTTGTCATAAGAATAGGCTTCGAGAGAGGATGCTGATGCTTTGAAATCAAGACTCTGTCTCAGTAACAGGATTGGGTCAGTCAAGGAACGAATGTCTGAGTGAGAAGGGGAGTAGCCAAAAGCTCCAAAGATAGGGTGTTCTTACGCCTTGTGGAGATCAGAGATTCAGTCTTTACTTTGAGTCAAGCAAGGTATGAACAAACATATATACGAATATCCCTGTTTCCAAATTCTTTAAATGTAAAATTTTGAAAGGTCTATTTCAAAAGTTTTAAGTGGTCTTTTTAAATTAAAGAAAAAAAAAAAGTGCAACCCTCAAAGAAGTTGAAGTTTGAAATTAAATGTTTAACACTAATAACAGGTTATTTTTGCTTACACTTTATTTTGGGCAGAGCAACATAAAAATACTAAAGATGAGCTTTTGAAAAAAAATCGCTTGTTTGCTTAGCTGGTATCTGCCAAGAGTTCTAGCAAATTCGATAGAATTAATGCCCTTCCATGACATTGCTACACTTTATCCCTGGATGGTATAAATGGGCCTTAGAAAACGACACTGCCAGGAATGGATTAAGAGAATTAACTTGCATAAGGAGTCAAATCTCTGACCTCTACTTTCATTCACCTCTCATGAGTGCCGCAATCCACTGGGAGAAAGGTGGAAGTGATAGCCTTTACAGAGCAGAGCAGATGAGTGCTCTTGTACGCAGAGGGCTTTTGAGGAGTTGGATTGCATGTGGGTCAGTCCAGTCACAATTTACTTCTGTCTACTGCTATGGCAATTTGCATAGGGGAGATTTTTATACAGCTTGTTAAAACAAGTGTAAGGGAATCATTCTCAGACAGGAGACTACACAATGGGAATATTAACAAGCCAGCAATCTGTCATTTGCTGTCTGATTTTTTTTTTTTCCTAATAATACCTTAAAGTATAAACTAGTGTACAGAAAGGGCAAGTGCCATACGATCCCTCCTTCTACACAAATACCTCCAGCTCTGTTTGGGAGAAGAGTAGCCTCACAGCAAAAAGGACCCAGTACAGCAGAAGCCATGCCCAAATGGTAGTTCTCCACGTCACTAAAAAAATTGCCAGTGTGCTTTGCTGGTGCCTCCAAAGGGAGAAGGAGAAGGAGTAAGGACAGGAGGAGTATTCTGCAACTGCGAGCAGAGCCGTGAGTCAGGGCTGAATTTCTGTGAGGTTCACAGTTCTGGAAGTGTAAAAACATGCACGACGTGGATGAAATCACAGTCATTTTAGCATGAGTTAAAACCAACCACAATTCACACCTGGATGTCAGCAAAGAATTTTTGCCCCTTGATATTAATATATCTTCTGTAGATGGCATATGCGTAACAGAGGGCTGCAAACAATTAGGCATATGCTTTCTGACGTTTGAACCATGCAACACTGTGCCTGGTAAGGGAAACATCTCTGTACCTCGGATAGAAGGAGATTTGTGAAGAATTCTCTATTGGGTCTTGTGTAGGGTTGTAATGAATTACAGTTTTGTGCAGTATTGAGAAGGGATTGAGCTAGGACTTGAGCTAGGATCTAACAGTTCTGATATTTGTAGTTGTATATCACAACCACAGCTGAATTTTAATGCCTGGAAACAGTTTCTCAATTTATTGAGAACAGACATCTGTGCTGCTGAGAGGACACGTGCGTTCCCTGGGCAAGGGAAGCCCTTGGTGGTGCTTACCCACCTTGGTTACCCACCAAGTGGGCCCTCAATGGCTCTAGAGCACACCTACCCAGCTATAGTTTTGATTATAGAACTCCTGTGTAGGAAAATGCTGTTGCTTTGGTGAGCTTCTTACTTTATTTCTCTACTCAGACCAGAGCAATCCTCACGTGTTGGTGCTGTCACTGCTCACTTGTCCCATGACTGGTATTCTCAGTCCCAACCTCCGACTGATGCAACGCACGCCTTGTACTATATAAGTAGCTGCACACACTTTTAAACCTATCGGTTATCATGTACTATGAATGGCCACAATAGAGAAACAAAATACTTCCCACCACCAAAGAAATTTCTAAACTTGTCATTCAAAGCTAACCCATGTTTGCACATAAACTACATCTGCTAGTAGCTTGCTTTCACTTATTTGAGATTGAGCCCCGTAGATCAAAAAGCTTGGGCTTGCTGAGAAAGGAAGGATATGAGACCTCATTAACTTGTAACCGTGAACTGTTCGCGATGGCTTTCAGCTTTCTGGTATGGGCTGCACCCTTCCTGTACCCCATAGAGTATCACACATCTCACCAAGCTCCTAGATAACCGACACAGTTCTGCACGGCTTAGCAGCTTTGTCTTTCCCTAATTGCACTTTGGGATTTAAATGTGATGTGCAAACATGGAGAATGGGCCACTCATTCACTTTTCAGAAGTGCTCTAATCCAATATAGCCACCTTAATGAAATGCCAGGTACACCAGTCCCATTATTGTCATAGAGAGTTAGGTGATTGTATGAAAATATGACCTTCTATAAAAACCTGTCTAAATTATCTTCCTGGAGCTTGTATGGTATTACTGATGATGAAAAAGGTGAAGGAGTGTTTTTGAGGCTTATTTTTTCATAAAAGTGCTTAATCAGGAAAGAATTAGAGCTCATGTTTATGTTATTCTTTATTCAGTAAAGCCTGTAGGAAGACACTCATATCCTAGATCATAATTTTGAAGGAGAAAATTTCCGCAAAATAGGAGTTTAGAAAACAGGTTTTCTGGGACTGCTATTAGACAATAGAAATACATCTTGCCTGTTTTTGATACAGGGACATATATTAGCCAATGCTAAGAAGACATCAGTGTTTAGTATAATTTAGTCCTCAAAGTCTCCAGTAATTTACATTTTAGCATTAACATTTGTATATTTGTGTAATGCCTTCAAAGTATGTGAGGGGCTATATAGGCATGCAGTAATGATTCTGCCTTGGAAATCTGTCTGGGTGCCAACAAGTAAGGGACAGAACAATACACTGCACTCAAGGATATATGTATTTATATATATTTTTACATTTTAAAGCTACAAAAATTTTAATACACTTCAAAGATCTGTAGTATACCTCTAAAATGATATTTTTTAGAGTACATAAGATAATGCAATTTAAGTCTTACAGTTAAAAGACAGGGCTCCTTCTGAAAGAAGTCTAGTTATGACAATGACCTACCCCTTAAATTAGTTTTTTCTCAACTACTGATATTTCAACTGTCACCATTTGTACAGTGTCTGGAACAGTTGGGGCTCCTACTCTGTAGGTCTTTAAGCACCGCAAGAATTAACATAATTAATCATGATAATTATAGAAGGTGTATGCTTCTTAAGCACGGTGCAACAATTGCACAACGTATGACAAGGGGACTGCCAGTGGTAAAGCCGTAAGCAAACAAATGGGGCAACAGCCTTGTTTTAATGTACTACGTTACGAGATGAGAAAGATAAGCCTGAGTGCAAGTAGATAAACAACCCAATACTCCAGTGGGATGTTGTGCATCTGAGACAGAATACAGTGCAGATCCTTTGAGATAAGAGTTGTCTGATCATATTTCTTGACTCTCAGCAGGAAACAAGAGCAGAAACATTTAAGCATGCAGATTGATATGCTGAATTTAGGAACTGGGTTGAATGTCAGCAAGAAATGGGTAAGGTAGAAATATGAAAGCAGGGAGAACATGACATTCTCATGTTCTCCAACCCACATGCATTAAGTTAGAAGGAAGTCTGACCCTATGGCTATATTCATCTGAGAAATGTATTTATTAAGATAAAATGCAGTCTTCCATATATATGCAAATCTGCAAACAATCACAGACCAAGTGCACCATTTTAGTGTATGGTAGATTAAACCATAACTTTAATCATTAAAATTTTCAAACATTTTATTTAAACGATGAATTGCAATACCATTTATGAGACATATCTGGAAAAAAACCCCACCGGTTATATCTTGGTAGGCCTTTGAATCTTTAGCTGAAATTTGTGCTAATCCAATACAACTACAGAATATTTTTATGGTTTGATGAAGTGCAGGGCAAAATGACAAAAGAAAGTAATGACATTTCTGCACATTTTCCTTGTCATTTCCTCCATAAGAGGAAATTTGTGACCATTAGCTGTTCAAGTGACCTGCATATCTTTTTAGAACTTCATCATATCCATAGGACCTGATACTTTTTGCCAGTAAGACACTGCAGATTATTCTCTCATAAAAGGTTAATCATGTGCATAAGTGTTTGCAGGAAGAAGCTATTAAAATGTGCACTGTACGTGCCCCAGTAGCAAGGCAAACCTTGAAGAAAAATGAGACAGAAAAATTCCATTCTTTAGACCTTACTGCTTATCTGGCAATTTTTAGCCTTCAGCTCACACAGCCACAGTCTGGAGGAACATCAGACAAAGGGAGAGAAATCAACATTACAATTATTTGGAATATTTCATATCAAAGCTTATAAAACGACTAAGAAGCAATCAGGACCAATGTCTCCCTGCTAATACATGAGTTGGCTCTTCAAGGTTGAATGCCCTTTACTCTCAGTGATATCAGAAACAGGATACTGAATTACCTGCCTTTTGACATAGGTTTGGAGAACAGTTGCTGTGCATCAGCTAATACACTGTTAACATTCTTGCATGCTAAAACCTTCAGACACTGTTTTCAACCTACTGCCCAACAGAAGTGGTCACACAGTCCATTCTCACCTGCAACTAGCAGTTCCCTCACCTTAATTTCCTTCCTAAAATGTTTTTAGAATCCCCAAATCCACCAAGCAAAATATCTTTCCTTTTCTATTTTGAAATTAAATAGAGAAATTCAAAACCACGTGTAGAAGCATGAGCCACAAAAGCTAGGCACAGATTGCCTTTAATTCTAGTAGGAATGACAGGATTTCATGTAATTATAAATATTTTCATTGCTGCTTTTCTTATAATCAAATCATAAGTGGAGGCTGGATCCTACATCCTACATTTCTACCCTTGGAGTTCTCATCTGAGGAACGCCACGATAGCAGAATGCAATAGCATATGTCAGGCTAAAATGTTTGATTTCTTAATTGCTATAAAAGATCTGTCTCTCTTGGTACATTGTACACAAAACATTACAGCCTTCAAGTATTTTCCGAATATCTCTGTGTCCTAGTTTTATTGGTTTGTTTGGTCTGGTTTGGCTTTGAAACCAGTCTTAGGAAATACTTTTTCCAAATTAAGCTACGACTTTCTCTCTCCACATCCATACTTGACAGAGGAAGTTGAACACATTAGTTGATTTGTATAATGAAATATCTAGGTAACACTGTGCAAATCTTTCAGAACACTTCTTGTGAATCTGCATTTGCCCGGCAAGGTTTGCTTTGCCTTTGGGTGCACTGCCTGAGCCACCACAAATACAGGAGCATAACTCGACTGTGGACTCCAGGCAGAAACTAGTCTGGGTAAGGCTGTAGGGTCTTAACATAAAAAGCCTAAGCCCAGTGCAGCCAGTGGGGATTTTCCTAAGGCATTTACAGCCCTCATGATGCTAATATATTGCAGGACACTGAACAGCATTAGAGGCAGCACACTTGTTACACAGAAAGCAGGAGTCCCCAGTACAAGAGAAGATGCCATATACTTTCTGATAGCGGGAATGGGCTCAGCATCAAACTATTTTACACAGCTGTGCCCATACAACTGAAGAGCTACATGCACTTCAGATTCAAATACCAAGACCCAAGTCTGTGCAATAAGCTGCCACCATGGAAACCACCTTTTCCCTTTCATTAAACATGCAGAAAAAGGAAAGAAAAAAATCTCAAGTGGCTGAAAATGCATGATATTCAATAAGTCTTGCAATTCTAATGACCTCAGGAGTTTCTAGGAAAAAAATCCTTTCTGCTCCACAATTTTTAGATAGTAATGCTGATAGTCATTACTGAAAAAGGTTAGCTGAGAAGGACTGCAACTTTCACTACTCCAGTTCTGTCTTGTTTCCCTGAAGACAAAATAAATCAAACACATGCAGAAACGAGAGGAACAGATAGCCAGAGCAGAAAATACAGCATCAGTGACAAGGGCTGAATTGCGCATCATTGCTTTTGAAAAAAAGACAGGTATTACACACACTCTAGTCAGCTAGTCTGACACTCAGCAAACTTGTGGCAGTGTCAAGCTGTTTGAGATATTATCATTAGCTGCCTTTCTACTGATAAGCTTATTGCAACGAACAAAAATAGAACGTTTTGAGCAGCCAAGGCTAGCAGACTTGCAATGAAATGGATTAGAAGTCGTAATCTGCTAAACACATCTGTTTTGACATTCCCTGTTAACAAAGTATGACCACTCATCGTGTAGCTGTGGTAGCTGTAAAAGAGGTATTTCAGCCATTAGCAAGAACCAAAACCTAGTATGTTGAGTGTTTCTATCCTCCAAGTCTATGAAGTAGAGCCCTACTCTGGGGTAGAGTTCATCACATCAATAAGTCACTGAGTTGGTGGATGCAGTTGTACAAATACAGCTCTGGTCATCTCTCTCTGCCTTCCTGTTTTACTTGCATTTAATTTTAGGTCCTTTTTCCACTGCAGTGTTTTTCATGTTGATGGAAAACTTGCTAGGGGTTGCTGGTGTGGTTCTGCAACTGGAAAGGTTCGAAGAGAAGAAATATGAGGTGAACATGAAAAGGACACGTGAAAGCCAGTGATGTTAGGAACACATAAGTGTCACATTTCAAATAAAGCTTGATATCTGACTGAGGCCAGGGAAAGTGATGATATCCTCTATATGCCTTTTCGGTTTTGGTCTGGTTAGGTCATTTCTGAGGATCAGGACGAGGAAGAGTGGTGTTATGTTGGGGGGAGGAAAGAGACGAGAACAAACTCCAGGAGGTGGCACGGTCTGTGGGTAATTCTCATTCCATTACTGCCAGATATGGATGCTGATGATGGGGACACTCCCTCCTCCTTTTTATTTTGTTCACTAATTAGGTCCCATATTTTATATCAATTTAAAGTAAATAACTTCTGATCCATAGTTCATATGTTCCATAGTTATTAGGTGATAGACGTAGAAAATTTAGCTTTGAAATGTTCTGGTTTCATATTGTAATTGCTGACTGAGTTTATTAATCACTTTATGCAAGTAGATGAGTCGGATTTTTTTGTTACCTTGGACAACTAAAATAGCAATTTTACAAAAATACGGTGTCCATTAGTTCTCCTCTGTGAATTTGTCTACAGCTTCATTGGAATAAAGTTAGATTAGACACCATTTCCTCTGTAGTCTCTCTGAAAGACTTTGGGAAAGAATCCAACCAAATCCAAGATACAACTAGTGAACAAAAAATAAACTCAAGTTTAGCATTAATTAGGTTAATGTAAAATTGACACAAACCCAGCATAATGGCAGCCCCTAGGTATTGCGTTCAAGATGGAGAAGTACACCAACAGGAGAATGTTTGGTAAAGCTGAGAGAAAGGGGGAAAGACACCTAGAAGAATATCCTGATTGTACTCCAAGGCACCTAGCCATCAAGTCCTGCAGGAGGTCTTGCTGCCTTGACAGGTGAAAAGGCCAGGAAAAAAATACTGCCATTATAATTTCCCTGCTGAAAACAGCAGGGAATTCTCCTCAAGGAAGGTGAGAGAAGACCCCATGTCAACTGGAGACAGAGGTAGACAGATGAAAATGTCTTTAGTTACTTTATATGGTATACCTCACTGGACCCTGGAGTGGTTATTTGCAACCAAGTCCAAACAGAGGACTTGCTAAAATGTAGAGAAAGGATAGAGTACTATTTCCAGAGAAGAAAAAAGCTAATAGAAACCTGGAAGAGTTATAAAGAAACTATCAGATGGAGAACTGTAATTGTAGCATAGAAGAAGCAGGTTAATTGCTATTCCCCTTCAACTAATAGGCAATGAGAGAGACTGAAATTGAACATCAACATGCTTAATTTATTTTTTTAAATTATTATGGCATTTTGAATTCTTGTTTCTATGCCTTGTAAATGTTTTATGGAGTGGGTCTTGGGTATATATTATGCTCCTAGTCATTATGTCAGTACACTTAATATTAAAAAAAGAAAAGAAAAAAAAAAGTCAATTATTTCTGGACGGGATGTTTCATGACCTGTTTAAGAACCTCTTAAGACTAAGAGTCTGCTGGGATTAAGTGTGGCTTTTACCTCTTCCCCAAACAGACCCTAGGCCTGTTCTGTTTCAAACCCCAGTTGATCAAATTCCTCTCTAGGCAAGCCTGAGACTTGCTTAGGAATATACTTGATCTTTCTGCTCTCCTTGATATTATGTCTCCAACTGCAAGCTGTATTAAATCCCCTTTTTAAAATCAATAATGATAAAGGAAGCATGCAAAACTGTATCATCCCAGTTTCACTCCACTGAAGCACCCTGTCCTTCTGTTTTCTTGTGCATTGCTGTGTTAAATCTCAACGACTTGTGCCTTGTCATTAAGGTATCTGACTCCTTCCTTTTTCTGAAGACATGTGAACAAAGAGGTGAGATCTATAAGCAGAGATTTCTTCATGGCGAAGTCTAAGAAATCTTTCTGCTAACAATGAGAAACAGGGATTCCTAACTGTTTAAAAAAAACCCAAATTGATGGGATTTTGAGAGAGAAAATGACCTCTATTAAAAAAAAAAAAAAAAAGTTTGAGAATCCCCAAGGTTGCAAATTAAAGAGGCAGAAGTCAGGTCATAGAAAAAAAGGTTTAGCGTTAAAGTAAATAGTAATTTCAAAATTTCTGGTTACTGAGAAATGATTGAAATAATTGAATCCCTGGCTCACTACAAGTTTTATTTCCCCAGTAAACAGACAAAAGCAGATTTGGGGGAAAAAAAGTAAAAATTGGTAATAGCTTATTCCTATTTCTGCAAGAGCCACTGGAAAAGCTGTCAATTCTGCATCCACTAGTGAATGGAATGTATAATTAATTTGCTCTTTTTGCTTGGAAGAGATCATCTTTTTCTGTGACAGTTTTGAACAGAACATCAGACCTCTAAACCACCTCCTGCTGTGAATGATTAACACTCAGAATTATAATAAAGCAAAAAAAACCTATTCAGCATATGTTTTTCATAGCTTTAGCTTAGCATACTAGCCTCAGCTGATGTCTTCTGTCATATTAAGAGCTATATTTTTACATTTATAAATGTCTCACAATTTCGACAGAATCGTAACAACCATAATCCATAATTTACTTTTCATTGTCAATTTTAAACACTTTGCAAAGGTGTCAAAGACTTATACTTGTCTTATGCTTGTTCAATGTTATAAATAGATGGAAAAAGAACCTCAACTTTTTAAATATTTGTTATTTCTTTGAAACAATTGTATTGTGCATGATTGGTGCAGAGCAGTATCTTTCCACGCATTTCAGTATAAATGCATAGTTAGTTGTATAAATGCATAGCTACTCATAGCTAACATTATGGCTCTTTGCTTTTTTTTTTTTTATTGAAGGATAGCATCTTGGTGTTGACTTCATATCATGAATACCACAACGTGGTCCCAGATGGAAGTAATGTAAAAAAAGTCCAATATAAGAATATTGTCTCTGTACAACCACATTTTTTTTGAAAAAATCTTTCAAATCATACATTTTTAGTAGAATTGTATAGTTCATGTATTATGTGTCAGTAATTTATAAACACTCGTGTATCTGTGAATATAAAATTATTCTCAGCTGGGAGTTAAAATCATCAGAACTATGTTATTCTGCTTCACTTCGGCATCTAGACCAGTATTACCTTCTTTAAAATTCAATTAAATGTTTTGGGGCATTAGAAATTACACACATTTTGTCACTGAGATAAACCAAGGCAAATAAATGTGTATTAATAGAAACTGACTCCCAATAGAATCTATCCATATTGTTTCATTAATTGAATAAAGTATTAAGCATTACAAATTGTGATGGATTTTAAAAGCTACCTTAAAATAGAAGTATTATATTGCAAATGGTGACATCCGTCCTTCGGACTTTATCTAACGTGTGTAATCTCTAGTGCCCAAAAACATTTAACTGAATTCAGCTCAGCTACCCACACATACAACTTCTGTATTGGCTGAAATGCTTGCTGGATCAAAATATTGTTTAGATTGAATTACATATCCAAATATTTGTCATTTTGTTGCCAATTTGTTTTCCCCAGTTCCTACCAAGATATACCCCTGAAATACCGACTTTATTTACAGGCCTCTTGCCATTTTGTGTATTTCACATAAAATAAAGTGTTGTTTACATAAGTTTAAAATATTTACACTCCTTGAAATTGAATTTTACCATATGATGTGACTTTCTAGAACCGCATGCAGTGAATGAAATTGTAATGCTCAAAGTTAAGATGGCATACATGAGGGTACCATAGCATCAGGCTTGGTGTTTGTTCTTGCAGAGGAATAACAGTAATTCTGTTTTCTAACTTGTACTTGAGTCACTGCTGTGACTGTCAATAGGGAGCTTGTCTAATTATTCTCTGAATTGACATGAGGCTTGGGTTTCCATTATACAGCTGACAGAAATTCACCATGCTAACATTGTAAAATAGAGGCGTTATTTCTAGTAATTAGTTCTAATCAGATGTTTGTTCCCTAAACCCCATATACTTGCTTCTTACAATATAGCATTCCAGTTGCTGAAAGACAAAATTCTGTTTGCTTTTTACTTGTTTACCTGGTCTCATCATCCTGATTTTTGTAAATATTTGTTAATCAATGAATTCCTTGTTTACAGGCTCTCCTACAGAGCTTGAGTGTAAATCTTCTTATGTGATTCAGATCTTCTGTAAATTATCACACATTATGATAAGCATAAAGAATTGACTAATGTTCATTTACACTGTATTCATCTTACATTCTATTAGACATATATTAAAAATCTCACTTGGGCGCTCTTTGAGAAATTCAAGGCTGTAAGGTCACACATTTCATGTTGAACAAACCCCACATTAGTCACTAAAGAGACAGCCTCTAGCTGTGCAAGACCTTGTGGGGTTTTTTTTGAGAAGACTAACCACTAACATACAGTATTTGCATCTTGAAACTTCATTCTAGCAATGGTATCTTAAGGTTAATCTGTACTGAAACTGAGTATTCTTCAGCTAATTGATATTCAGTGAATGGCCTGACTTGCACTGCTGAAGAATCCTTAATTGAGTAGTTTTTTCATTCCAAGTCTTGATGTTGTGAAAAAACCTATCAGTTTTGAAAAGGAATTTTAGATCATTTCTCTCTCTCATCTCAGAACCCAGAATAGAAAGACAGGTTATTCCAAATCCCATCAAGGACTGTGACAATTACTGGCTAGATACATACTTGCAGTGACGCAGTTATTGGGGTAATGTTACAGCATGACTGAGCAATGTACCTGTCAAACCTACTACTGAAGTTTGTGAATTAATGCGCCAATCAATTCGGCAAACTGTAATACATTAACTTGTAACTGGTCTTAATGTTAGAGATGGAATTGGTCCAGGAATTGTTTTGTGCATATTAGAAGTGGCCAAGAACTTCCTGACGATGTTTTGTTTGTTTTATTTTAGCTGGAAAATCCAATTAATTGAAACAGAAGCTTATTATTGGTTTGTGCCAGTATAAGAAGGCTTTGCAAAGCCTTCTCAGCTCCCTAATGGAGTTCCTGGTCAAAACCAGTAGTAAGAGAGAAACTGGATTTAATGTGTAGGGTTGTGGTCTCCAGCATGAGAAGAGAGTGCCATGATGAACAGGTTATTCATTATTCTGGATTAGTCTTTTTCGGGTTTTCCTGCTGGAGCTGTTCCACTTCGTGTGACTAATTATGTATTAATTGATGAATCAGTGTCAGCAATGTCCCAAGTAACTCCTCTGCCTACTGAATTTATCCTTAATAATTTTATCCAAGGTAAGAGTTCTTCAAAAAGGGACAGGCATAATAAATAAGATCCAAATCCAGTAACTTCATCAAATGGAGCATCTGTGAATGGGGAAACAAAAACGGACATGAGCCAGCCAGAGCCAACAGGAAACGTTGGTATAATTCAGAGCATGTTAAAGGCTGGACATCGCACGTCCTCCAGTCATCAAAGCAGTGATGGCAGTAGGACTGAAGCAGAAAAGTTAACTCATGTGGAGATAACACTTGAGATAGCAAAGAATTAAACTCCACTCGATTCGACACTGTTCAAAATTAGTCCATTTAGTAAGGATCCCTAGGCACTACCCTGCTAGCCTTCAGCAATCGCTCCTCAACTGAGGATCGCTGGCGCATATTATGCCCCCAACCTTATTTCTCTTCCTTCTTTCTCAACATTTTGGGGCAGTTTTGCTGCCACTCACTGGTCAAGATTTTTACTCTGCTCACATGCAACCAAACAGAAGAGAACTTGAATTTCTGGGAACTAACTCGAGGTAATCCACTAAATGGGTTTAGCAGAATGACTGCAGGATCCTGGCTGAGCTGCTTCCCCGAATAAGGACTACAGATAAGATGTCATAACAACAGCTGTCAACAAGCAGCGTGCAAGAGAGTTTTCTGAAGTCACAATTACTCGACAACCTCTGTTCCCCTCACGTACCAGAAGCACGTTTGATGTGCCGTCTGTTGCCCTCCCACCTAACATTACCACTGCTTTGGGCACCCTACATGCCTGCTGCTGCTTGCAAGATGAGTCACACAGCTCAGCAAAGCCTATACTTCAGCTGTGGAAAATGAATAAAAGTGACACCAGCATCCTGGCTACATAAGATGTACTTAAACTAGTGCCTTTTCGGTTCAGCAGGAAGCTGTTTTCCTTTGCATTTGGGATTGGTGTTGGCAGGAGGTTGGAAGTGACCGCTCCGTGACAGCTTTTGTCTGTAATTGGCCTTTGCTATCCTGACATAGTTGATCTCAGTGGGAATAATTAATCCTTCACCCACTCAGGATATTGACTGGGTAGTTGGAGCTTAGAGAGATCAGATAGAATTGTTGTGAGTCACCAAAAAATTGGCATGGGGAGAGGCGGGATGAGAAAGGATAGAGGTCCTCTAGAGTCATGAATGTAAAACCACTCAGGGAGAGAAAATAGTGCATTCCTTTGCTTTCCTTACAGAGTAGCTGATCAAAGTGTTTTCTAAATAACAATGTAAAACATTGGATTGATTAAGGTCTACTGTATGGAGAAAAATATTATTTGCTCTGTTTAGAAGGCAGATATTTAATACTGAAAGGAGAAACATGATTTTCCTGCCTTAAAATTGATGACAGTTACCTAAAAATAGGTTCGCTGCAAGATGATTTTTAAAGAAAAATATACAAAACCTGTTACAGCTCCAGTAAGTATTTTCTTGCTGTTGCTTCTCTCTGCATTTAAATTTCATCATTTCAGGTCTTTTAAATGGTATATAAATCAAGAAATCCAGTATTCTGAGAATGCCTAATGTGCATGAAGATACACATTTTGACAGTGCAGTAAGCAATATTGATTCAGCCAATTCTTCACAAAAAGCAAGAGCAGGAGGAAAAGTCTCTCAAGTGTTGTTTCTTGTGCTTCCCATGTTAGATGGGGGAAAGCCATTTGTGGGTGTGGGAATTACTGTTTTGGGCGCCCCTGTTACAGCTCCTCATGTGCTGTAAGCAGCGAGAGGTGACTAAGAAGAAGAGAAAAGATGGGTTTCTTTTAACCTTTAGCTATTGCTGTATCCCAAGGGTGAGGCTGCCTACCCCTTCAAGTGTGCTCACAGTGAGTGGCAGATCTTTTGCACTGTCTGAAAGTCTTAGGGGGATTTTGGAAATCAGAGCCTGAGGGGATCAGGGCACACTGTACTGACCATCTTATGTTAAAATTCTGTTTAACTCTTCATAAACCCAGAGGGACTTCCATACAGATTTAAATACATGAGGAAAAATTCAGGAGGTCAAGTCAGGGAAGAGTTAACCACCTTCCTCTCTTCTAGAATTTGAATGCATCCAGAAGTCCTCCTTGTGACTATGGGAATTTGGACATAAATTTAGTTAAATGTTTTCTAAACCAACCCTCCTGTCTGAGTAAATAGGATTTTCCGTACACAGAGTTTCAGGACAAGCATCATTAAAAAAAAAAAATTATTCAGCTTAAGCATACATGGCAGAAAAGGAATAAAGAAATTGATCTAGGTCTCTTCTTTGTAGATAATACACCATTAAGTTTGACTTAGAAGCCGGGGCTGGTCCTAAACTGTGAATTTTCATTTTGAATTGTTTTCAATTTTCTGTTCCAGATTATTTTTTATCTAAAATTTCTTTTCTTTTTATTAGCTGAAAAGTTGGTGGTTTTTTTTCAAATGAGATCTTGCTTTTAACATGAAATATCTTTATATTTTTTACTTGATTAAAAATTAATAAAATATTCGGTCCAAATTGATTTTTCATTTTTTCCCATGATTTGCCAGCAAAGCACAAAAGTATTGTTTGCCAAGCTCCAGTCACGAAATATTTAGTGCATCATACAGAAATAGTACAATGTGATTTTTACTTTTTCATAAATTTGGTTCTGAATGCATTAATCTTTATATTTCCAGGCAACTAGCTCCAACAGCTTAAGTGCATGTAAAATACTGTTACAAGGAATAGATATTTTTGTCTTTTGTTTCCCTCATTCAAATTTCATGATCTTGCTAGCTGTACTAATGCTAACAAATTACCAGGCACTGATAGGAATTATTTTTAGTGGAATGATCAAATGGTTAAACTTTTTGGATTAACCCTTTCAACTAGGCAAGTATGGATCACTTATAGGGGTAGTTGCATAGTAGATTCATGTATTTTCTTTGTGAAAGCCTTACAGTCTTCATAAAGTAATAGATAATCGTAAGATAGCAGATAACAACAGATAATTGTAAAAAAATCAGCTTAAGTCATAATGATAAAATACAGTGGTATACAGAATTCAGTTATTTCAATTTATAGCATCTTCTTCTGTTCTACTTTTCTAAGTTCTGATTAACAGAGCTTCTAAAAAATGTTAGACACTTTAAGACTGTCCTTCAACTAAGAAAAGATGTTTTGTTGAGAACTCAGAGTTTGGCCACGTTATCCAGGGTTCAGACGAAGCTCATGAAAGTGAAACTACATCAGCTATTTTTTTTAAGTTTTAGCAACATCATTTCTTTAAATTTTTGCCTAAGTTTCCTTGGAGATCTTCTTGTTAAAGTTTCACAAGTTGCTCCTTCATCCCTGCTGAGTTTTATTGTTTCTCTGTGCATTTAACAAATGAGGTTTTGAAACTTTGGGGTTTGGGATTTCTCTGGGGTATGAATTAAAGCATTCACATTTCTTTCCAAAATCTCCTCCATGGACTTCCAGGAACTTGTTGCTATTGCAGCTTCACATCTTCCTTTACTTTAAATAGCAAAAATTTGAGGTTTATAGCTGCACACTATTAAGGTAAAGAAAAGAACATGCTGAAAGATGAAAGTTGGAAACGAGATATGCCCTATGACCATGTCAAAACTATTAAATCTCCATCATAAAACTAATCTTTTGCTATTTTTCCCCTGAAGCAATAGACTGTGATCTCATCGTGCTTTATAAGCTACGAAAGGTCAGGCCAGCCTCCTCAGTCTTTGGATGAATGAAATCCTAAGAACTCATCTGTGCTTAGGATGATGCTGATTAAGTTAGTGCAGAGACAAAGAAGATCTGGCTAGAACAGTTTGAATTTACTTTTCACAGCTGTTTATTGCTGCTTCTCTAGGTAATCATTACAGCCCCCGCAGCTGAGGCCCAATAACAGCTTGTGGGAGTCCTCCCGCTCTGTTTCAGTGCAAACCAGCTGTATCAATTTAAGTCACTGTGGAAGATGGCTCAGGCTAACCCAAATGGTGACTTAATTAGTGCAGCTCAATATGGGGATGATGAGGAACAACTGTTAATACTGAGACCTAAAGCTACTATTGCTGCCTTCAAAGTGAGTACTTTATGGTTCTCTGAACTACGTTGCTATGGAAAGGTAATGGCAGGATGGAGTCCTAGAGCACTGCAAGTTGTTTTGGGAGATATGATTCTTATTTTTGAGAGCTTTGGCCCTTTAAAACACCACACTGAAGACTTTCTGTGTAATTAACAGTGTTAAGTGCCAAAGAGGTTCAAACAGTTTCACATTCCTCTTTTTGTTATAAAAATGGGTCCTCTCTTTCTCTTGACTTCAAAAAAATTAAGTGAAAAAGAAAACATTTTTCAAGTGAAATTAAAATTTCTTAATTCATATTACATTGGATTGATTTTTTTTTCTCCATGCAAATGCAAAGCAATGCTGTTTAATAAAAAGAATGAACGCAGCTCATTTCTTTAAAAATAATTTAAGTTTCTCTTACATATTTTTTTTGTCCATGACTAATGCTAACTTTCTGATCAAATTTGGACTAAAATACAGTTTGTGGGGTTTTTTTTTTGTTTGGGAAATATCAACTTTATATAAATGGGAAATATTATTTAATATTTCTGTTCCACACTACTGCATACTGTTGATAAATGCTGTTAGACATGGCCCTCATGATCAAAGATAACAACGTTGCTAAATAAAAAAGACCCAGGAAATCAGCTTGAGTCTTCAACCCCTGTTCATCCACACCACTTATTTTTTAGGTCGGTCTTTTGATCTGTTTTGGAGCTCTCTAACTAGCTCTCTGATAGTCCTAAGTGTGGTGGACACAAGCCTCACGAGCAAGAACTTGATTCTTTTTCTTTTCTTTTTGAACACTGATATTTCAGGATAAGTTAACTGACAGAAGTTATGCAATCAGTTTATTAGACTGTTTGTGCATCTGTTTACTAAAGTTCAGCTGTGCCCTGTCCTACAATTTTTAATAATTTTTTTTCCTGAACTTTCCTGAAAATCATCTCTTTCCTGTGACACCCCTTGCCTCTACATATGAAATTATTACTTATGGAGAACAAAAAGGAGGAGGTAAAGCTTTTGTTTAGATCATTTGTGTGGAGTCAGGGACAGATAATAGCTCTTTTGACTCTCACAGATGACTAAGTATATGCAATCTTTGCAGTAATATCATTACTTAGTATTTATTATCTGAGAGAGACACCAAGCCGCTTGCAAATGAGGGCTTGAGTTGCTGCCAGTACCATCTTTCCGCTGGCCATTGCAGAGGGACACAAAATATTTCCCCCTGGGCTGTTTTTGTCGCTGCTTCATATGCAAGGAAACTAGAAAAAGGTATCAGATATTTTTCTCCCATACGATCTCAAAGAACTCTACAAGATCCTTGGAGAGATTCTTAATTCTGGTTATAATGACTGAATTGCAATTTCTGAATTACTAAATGGTGCTTATACATACATATCTGTGTGCATAAATACATGCATACACATATACATATCCACACATATCTCTGAGAAGCTGCATTGATATCAGGGAAATAAATGTTTTGTAATAGGCACTGTCCCTTTTCTCCTAAACAAGTGTTTTAAAATAACTATCAACAGTAGCATATGCTTAACGCCGCCATTCAATTAATGCTGTAGTTTAGAGATGGGTTTCGACTAAAATTACATTAATTTATTCTTATTTCTCTCAGACTGGGGAGAGGGCCTGCAACGCTCTGTGGATCATTTTGTTGCTTTGTTTTGGGGCACTGATGAACAGCAGATCCATGATCCACCTGTGTGGAAAGGTTCATACTAATTGTGATTTGTAAATGTTATCCTCCCATTGTGCTATTTTAGAGCAACACTCTATCCAGGTAATTATGGTCCGTTGCCTCCACCGAAAGCAGACACTATATAAATCCTTCAGCCTAGGTGGGCTTGTCAGGCTGAGAATAATGTGCAGGGCCTCAGAAAGGATTTATATTCAAGGTCCATTTGGTAGGTGTGTTTTCCAGTTTTTCATTTCTCAGAACTGACAACAACCCAAACTAGTCGGTTATTCCCCACCGATGCTGTTCTAGTGATAGGATGATCGATAATCTGTGATTAATTTAGTCACTCATATGTTAGTACTAGGCAGTTTCGGCAGCCTTACTTTAAGTATCGATTTCTTGTGTAATTTACAAAAGAGAGGCATACCAGATATGATGATGCTTTGAAAGTTGTTTGCATTCTTCTTGTAGACACCCCCCCCCCATCAGAAAAAGCCCCGTGGTATAAAGCTCAGTTGAATCAAATAGTCTTACCCCTGCTTGGGAACAGTCTTATTTTATTTCCTCTGTCTTTCATTGATGATGGATTTAAATTCAGTTTAAAAATAAATAAATAAACAAGCATCTGTCCCAGCAACATAATGTACTAGTCCCTTGCTACTGCATGTATTCTGGATTTACAAGGCCTTGCAATCTCAAGGGCTGAGAGATCAAGGCGTGTTTTGCTTTGTTGTCCATTCAAACAAAACCCCTTTTTGGTCAGCAAGTTATGCTTGTGTGATATTGTGTATTGTGCTATATGGAATATAGCTAGTTTGACACATATTAGCAAGACAGCAGGATACAGGTACTAATACACTCAGCTTGGTATCTGATGACAAAAAACCCAAACAAACAAACGAACAAACAATCAAACCAACCCCAAACTAGTTTATTCCTGTATTCTTTTCGTATAGGGAAGTACATAATGCCATTTGACAAAATAAATGCACGTCATGGTCATGTTTTAGAAATAGCAATGTTTTCTTTGCCTGGGAAAACATATAGTGTTAAATTCAGTTTTCTTTTTTAAAAAATGCAGTTTCCATTGAAATCAATAGGATTATTATGGCTGAAAAAATGTTAGTAGTATATGGATAGATATAATAAATGTCAGTAGTATATGGCTAGATATACTACTACCAAAAAATTGGTAGTATATCAGGGTGTACGGTTGGAGCACATGGAAGTTCATCTGATAGAAACGAAGAATAATAAAAATTATAGTGGAGAATCCAGGATTTTTTCCCAGTAAAACACCATTTTGGATAATAATTTATATTTGGAAACATCAGACAAACAGTTTGGAAGCTTTAATGAGGCCTAAGGATAACAGCCTTTAGTACATGGAAAAAAATAGCGAGTCAGTTATAGCAAGAAAATGTTTCTCTCTGTTAATTGTGATAAATGACTCTTTTAGTAGTGGGTTAATCTTCCCTGACATCTTCAAAACTCTGAAGATTTTTTTAAGCAAATGGAAAAGATTTGTGGTGAAAATGAAACTAATTCACTTCCCTTTCTTACTACTGAAATCATCAAACTGTAAGATATGTTAATCATTTTGCAAAAAGAATTGCCCCTTGGGAAATGTGCTAAAATATATTTATTTAATTATTCAGTTTCATTTGAATAATGACATTATTTACATGAAGCCAAATCATAACAAAACAAAAACCCCTGTAACTTTATATGAAAAAAAGGGAAACCAGTTTAACTGAAGATCAAACAAATGTGCTGCTGATAATATTAAAAACAATGAGCTCATTTTCTAGGTGTTTTTTGGATTGGCAAACTGCCCTGTGCAACACGAAAAAAATACAGGAATAAACTAGTTTGGGGTTGGTTTGATTGATTGTTTGTTTGTTTCTTTGGGTTTTTTGTCATCAGATACCAAGCTGAGTGTATTAGTACCTGTATCCTGCTGTTTCGCCAATGTGTCAAACTAGCTATATTCCATATAGCACAATACACAATATCACACAAACAGTCGGTGAATATGCAGCGGTATATACAAGATGCAATCAGAAAGCAGTATGTGAAGCAGCCATCCAAACCCGTCGAGAATAGAGATGACATTTTCAGCAGGAGAAGTGATGTGTTTTCAGCAAAGATGCAGTAAACGCAAAAATACCCATCTCACGTTGGCCGTACCTTGTGACCATTTTTGATTAAATTTTCTTTTGCCCACTCTTGACCAAACTGAAGGCATCAACCACTCAGCCTTGGTGAGAAGGACTGCTGCCTAGTACAAAGGCTGCTGTATGTTGCCGCAGAAACAGAAAAGTCCCCCCATCAGCAGCTAGTGGCCGGAGGCTGGTAACAGAGCTTAGAATATAGTTTTGTGATTATGGCGCTCTCATGAGTACAGCAGTTTTAATTCTTTCCTAGCTGAGAATTCACCCTCAGCTTTGACAAACGTGCACATCTCAGGTGATCAAGGCTGTGCCTCGTGTCTCTGTGGCACAAAGCAAGCATGCGCTGGAATATTACTCACTTTATTTAAAAATATTGTGACACAAATTCCTGCGTTATAATGGTAAGTAAGGGTATACTTTGTCCACAATTTGCTGTTTATTATATATGATACCAAATCTAAGGCTCTGATCCCAGCATCATTTGCTATCTAACACTATGATAATGTAAAGCAGCACTTAAGATATTGCGAACAGTATGGAAACTTTTCAAGGCGCTTGACTTAGGCCATACTTATTTTAGAAGGACTTTACTAATAGGAATCCTTATCTTCTTCATTGATGCATTGAAACCTAGGTTTATTCAGGTAATTTAGGCATCTGACCAAAATACCTAAGGCAGAAAAACATTTTCCCTAGAATCCCACAAAGTCGATGAGGAGAAAGAGATGCAATTCCAGAGATTCAGATCTTAAATTTCAACAGATTGCAGAAAATTCCATATTGTACAAGAAGTCTACAGAAGTTATGCTCTTCATTTAAACTCCTGAAACGAAGGTGTGTGAATCTGGTACCGGTGTACATTGATCTATTTTGGAGACCTGTGCTTATATCACTTGCAATAACCGAAATAATTTGTAGGAAATAACCAAAGGAATTCTTATCTCGAATCACACTGAACATAAGATTTGTGTCAAAATTCTGAAGAAGCAGGCATATTTCTACGCCCCACAAATTATCCTGCAGAAAGAAGATTAAACTCTCTTACTAATTTACATGTGTACTCAGTCAAACAATGTACGGTGGCCTTGAAAGTATCACTAGTGAGGGAATCACTAACAGAAAGGTCTGTGAAAAAGTGTATGTCAAATTTTGCAGAACAAGTGGATTAACCTGTCAATGAAATTGTACTTTATGTCTTAGGGGGGTTCATGGAATTCATGAAGAAATGAGGAACCTGGTTGTTGATTTCCATCACAGACCTGATCTTTTTCTAGTTAGTATCTGTTACACTGGCAGCTGCCTTTGGCTTTCTTCACAGCTTCTGGGGGTTGGTCAGCTGGGTAAGGGATTTGCACAGGCATAGGGAAGGAAGCTAAGGGTTATGGCAGCAATGACCACAACAGCATGAAAATCCCAGGCAGGGAATTTCATTATAATGTTAGATCATATTTAGTGCCATTCCAGAATGTTTTTGTTTTAGTTATTCCTGCTCTTTTTCATCCTAAAGCAAAGGAAAGCATGGGATTCTGCATTTTGTTTGTTTGTTTACAGAAAATAAAGTTAGTGAAGGGGAAATGACAACATTTAAAATGAAGATGGGAATGACAGGAAGGTTAAGGAGGCATTTATCTTCAACATGGGTCCAGCAGCCAAGGTACTCATGGGTTAACACATTTACCGGGGTATGCAAGTGGAAGTCCATCTGATGGCTAGATAATGAAATGACATGCAATATTCTATGACTGCCCTCAATTACCCTATGCAAAGCAAGAATTAATTACTAGCATTGAAAAAGTTCACCTTTGTCCCTCATTTCATGCTCTCATTTATACTGAGTGTTTCTCAGGCGATATTAATAGAGGTCCAAGTACTTGATAGCTGGTTTTTTCCTCCTTTTTCCTTGTAACGGAGCTGATGCTTTTACATGATAACTATAGTCTAATCAATCAATGGCTGGAGTAAGCATTAAGTTATATACAGAGCATTTTAAAAGTGCTGAACCCACCCATGTACTGTTTGGCACTTTGTTGTCCAGAATTGTTGTACACAGGATGGTTAATTTGATCTATTTGTTTTGCAACAAAGACTGCCACCACCAAGTTATTGTAATGTAATGCTATAAATCAACTTGAAGGCTGCATAAAAAAATAAATAAGCCAAATAAAAACAACCTAGAGATTCATCACATTTTGTCTGTTTTTCCTTGTTGAATCAAGAGATGCATTTCTGAAAGAAAAACAATGCTAAATGATCATTACCCTAGGCTCCCTTTGATTCCCAAGTTGCCAATATAGTATTATATTGGTGGAATGAACTGGCTGCTTGCATGTGATTTTAAAATACATTCTGTCTGTCTATATTTAGTACAAGTCTAGACATAAATGCAGAGCCAGAACCAGAATTGAAACAGAAATTACTCAAAAATTTAAGTTATGAGAATAATCATATTCCCCTATGTCATATTTATTTTACAGTGAGGTTGACCCTTTATTCAGGTCTAATTAAACAGGTAGAAGTGATGCTGCAGTAATAAAAGAGAGTGTAGTGATATAGGAGAATAGACACTAACATCTTTATTTGGTTCTAGACATTTTCTTGCAAATAAAAAAGGCTTAGGAGGTGTGCATCCAGACAGTTATGGATGATACTGAGGTGCACTAAGATTTCTTGCATGTGCTGGTATAACATTCAGGTGCATACTAAGGCTGAAGACGAGTGCATGAAGAGTAAAGGTAGCGGATGGGAAATCAATTCCAGAGACTCAGTAACTTTGAAAATTTCCACTCCCAGTGTCGGCTGGGGAGAGCTGGTAGCGAACTGCTAGCGAAGTGAGAGCAGCTTCCGAAATCAGTTGTTCAAATTAACCTGCTTGACTCTGCTGTGAAAGGTACTGTAAATATTCATTCACTCAGGAAAGGATGGGAGGAAGTTTCAAAAGCTCTGTCTCTTCTTTCAGCAAAAATCCATGGAAGGAGGCCTCTCATCTATGCAGACATCTATAATGTGTTGGCAGTATCTGAAGTGGTCATTCAAGCTTCTGTTACAGAAAAAAGAATAGGCACTTCTAGAGTGCCATTTCCCTCATTTCTTAGGTAGAGATCTGATACAGACCACTTTAATTGCTCTCTGTAAGTTCCTACTTCTCACTACCACTAAAAAAGGAGCTCTAGAAAAAATCTGTTGTAGGTGTCTACAGAGACCTACACGTAGATGAGATAAATCTCATCTCCAGTAAGTGACTTGTGAGTGCTTCAATCCCATTTGGTGCTAAGTCGAACTGGTTATTTTGAGTGATAACTGAAGATTTAGGAAGCTGATCCTAGCCATTTCCAATAGTTAGAAGATTTCAACTGAAAACTGTTTAAAATAAGCTGTTCACCTGTGCACTGAAGGGGACTGGAATATGTCACACACCAGCTATAATCAAGAAATACTTCAGAAAGCATCGCCCATCGAGAAAGCGGTATTTGACTGCAACAGAGTGGGTGGGCATCCATGTCAATTTGGCATATTAACCAGCATATTGTGAATGAGTTCAGGATAGACAGCCAAGTCACCTAATCATGTAAATGTATTCTTAATTGCTTTCTAAATAAACGGTAGCACCAGAGGTGCTCAGGCAACACAGAAACATGATCAGACACTAGTCACAATAAAGACTCACTCACTGAAGATTAGCTTCATTTTATATATATATATATACACACACACACTCCATTTTGTCTCTTCTTTAGAATTTTTTGCTTTGTTATTAGCAAAAGATACCATAAAAGTTTGGGGGTTTTATTTTTCCAACAACTGAATATTTTCTTCATGCTCTATCTGCTTCCCACTTTCTTACATTCCAACTTAAGGGACTTTTTTCCAGGAATTTTTTTTCTGCTGAACGGGAATATTTTTCTTTTAGAAAAGTTGAAGTATATAAGACCAAAGGATTATAGAAGTTAGGCCACTACTCTGGAGTTGGGGTTGCATTTTCACGGAAAGGAGGATTAAAACCCTTCTCTTCAACACATTTGTAATTGAAGTAATTTTTTAACCTAAACTGCAGCCTTCACAGAAACATGATACAGCTGAGGAGGAAGACAAGCTCAGAAGTTGTACACATTTTGTTGTTGTTGTCTCCCCTTGTTTTCTACCTATATTATTATGAAGCTAAATGGAGAAAATATACACCTGAGGCTGTTAGTTGTTTCACTGAGCTGCGATCTCTGCAGAACAGCTGTCCAGTGATTTACACCTTCACAGCTAGACACACTAGAAGCTTTGCTGATCTGTAGCATTTTTAATGGAAGCACAGGCTCAGAAAAATAAAAGGTTAACAGAAAGAACTTAAATCCTTGGGTTTTGTATGCTTGTGACTGAATATCCCCCAACACAGTAAATTGTAGTTCTATACAAGAAAGCCGTGGGTCTGTGTTTCATTGCTGACCTTACTTAATAAATAGAGAAAAGTTGTAATAGCACAGCACCAGGCTTGGTGAGAGAACCAGGCTGGCACACTGGTTGACGCAAGGATATGTGTAAGAGCAGTGCTAGCAGAGAGACTTCTAACAGAGGAGATACAGCAGGTATCAGCAGAGCATCGTGTAAGAACGCAGATGCTGAATGAGTCAAAACCACAGTGCTTTTTCCCTGGGCAATACATAGCATTAAAAGCTTCTTGGGTAATCCTTCGAGTGGGGTGAGAGAAAGGGGTGAAAGGAGAGCAACTGCATATATTCATAAAAGCACATGCCTTTGTGTGGTAAGTCAGTGGAAGCCTTTTGGTTGTTCTCACCCTGCTTTGGAATCCAGCAATTCTGAGGCCAGCGGAGACTTTCACAGAAAATCTGATGACGATAGTGTCTGAATTATTCCTTTTTTTAAGACTGTATACAGTGGTGGAATGGTAGGAGGCTTTGTAGGATTCAAATAGGAAATAAGTGTTTGCAGATTTTTGGTTATGACTTCATCATGGTTTACAGGGTAAGGAATAAATTTAAAGTCTGGTCCTGAAACTGTAAGCAATAAATGTTTCTCTGCCCTTCAGGATGAGAGTAAGATTACACTTTAAAGAGAAATTAAATGTGTCATTAGAACATTGATAATATATGACTATATTTAATCTGTAAATTAATATGTTTCTAACATAAACAACTGGTAAAAATAGGAATTGCTGAAAGAATAGATTTGTTTTCCATTGGTTTTCAGGAATCTTTATATGCAGTGAAACATCCCTAATGAATATCCAATCTTAACACAAAACAGTTAAATGAGTAAAAGCTCAGAGCAGTAAATTGTGGGCTACATTGATTTTCTGACCTGCATACACAGTAAATTTTTCGCACTGAGGCTACCCACAAAGTCTTTTGTTTTCCACTTCTCAGTTTTCAGTTTGAAATAATTGAGAGGAAGCTTTCAGAGTCTCCTTTCAGAGACATCTTTTGGAGGTGACCTTTGACTTGGAAGGGACAGGTAAAGCAGCTCTTCAAATATTGCAGAATTACATTATTTTCCAGGAACTTTTACTGTTTGACCTAGTAGCTAAGATGGTGAAAATATAGTATTAAAATCAAAATTGTCCAGAAAATCAGTAATTACTTGGTTTTTAAATTCCTTGGATGACGATTGAGGAAGGAATTAAAAATGCAACCTTCTTCCTGAAAAGTCAGAATCCCTCCAGTTAATATGCTTGCATAGTCTGTTTGTCATTGACACAGGGTTCTGTACATAAAGGTTTTGGTCAGGATGTAGAGAAGATTGAAACATACATAGGAAAAAAATTTATATCAAGGCAGAAAACAAAATTTTGTATGAATGCTTAATTTTTTGAGACAGACAGTTGCATTCCTTCCAAGATAGCAGTAGTCTTCTTGTGTTTGTTTCAGGTTTTTTAGGGAAGGGAGGGAATAATGTGAATAGTGTGATTTTAAAGAGATTCCATCCCATTAAAGCTGTTAGGAAGATAGGAAGCTTTGAGTTTGGTCTTCATACTGCAAATAACCAATTTGGATCTAGCTGCTCAGAACCAGCTCTTTTCCTGTCTAACTTTTGGGAAAATAGCCTGCTGTTTGCATCACTGACTTAAGATGCGAGTTTTGACAAAATTACATGTTTTCAGTATTTTTCAGTCTTCACTTTTCATTGTAGGAAATTAGACTTCAGGAATTTCTGAGGAAGGTGAGAGAAGGAAAAAATAAAACTAAAATTGAGCATTGAATGCCTTATCTCCATGAGAAAACTCTCCTGTTCTGAAAAAAACTAGTGATTCTTGAGATTTACAGCACATTTTCCATGCATTTACACTCTGATTTGGTGGGAGAGGATATTTAGGGCTAGTCTGGTAATCAGATTCTTTCTAGCAGAGATTGTAAACATAACTTAGGGCTTCACTACCAAAAGGTAGGTTGTTATCATGGAGTAACTATCGCATATCAGGTGCAAAGTATTATATTGAGGTAAAGACAAGACAGTGTCATTTTATTTGGTACTAAATTAAGTGAGAGCTCCAAATGCCTCATAATTAAAAAGAACAGTAGCTCTATTAGGAATTCAAAATCAGTTAGTGAGGAATGGTATGTGAGTATTCCCATGGTAAGGAAAAAAAAAGATCCTTCTTTTCTCTAGAAGACAGGACTAGACCACAATGGAAATTATTTTAGTATTGCTTTTTTTTCTTTAGTCAGGCTGAGCCTACACTGATGCTGATAGCAAAGAACTGCAAGTTTTGGTTAATACCTCATAACATTTTCCACTGTGTAAGTAAAATTTTCTACTAAATTAAAATGAAAAATACTTCTTGCAACTATACAAACATTTACTAAAAGAATTCATCTTGTCTTCTCATGGCCACATCCTAAGATGGACAAAAGCTTGAGGTCCGGGTCCTGAAACGCAGTCTACAGCTTCCAGCAAACACCAATTTCAGCAGCTGCTAGCAAGATGTCCCCTTCCCTTTACCACTCCCAGTTCGGGTGGAAGACTCTTACAGAGCCTCGCTCATTGGTTGCATTTGCTGTTAACTGCATTTTGGTTTCCAGATCAATTTATGTCCAGTTGATATGCACCTGGTTTTGTGCCAATATGGAACTTAAGCTTAAATAGTTCTTTTCCATCCCTGTCGGAATATTTATAGGGCCATGAAACTGTAAATATGTTACTTTGTACATATATATGTATGTGTATATATATTGTACTTATGTGTGGTGTAAAGCACAAAAATGCATAAAATATTTAAAGGTAGCAAACTATTTTTACATTTGAGAAATCAGGGATTTAAAACCTCTGTAGTATTTGCATTTGGGGGTATGAATCACTAATTCCTAGCTAGGAATTAGTCTGCAGCTAGCAATTAACTGTTAGCTGGTGAAACAGCTTATGCAGAAGGGAATCTTACCTGTACTTGGTGTTCATGGGTGGCATTTCAAAATTACGTATTGTGCAGAAACACAGCATTGCTTTCATCCTGGTTAGCTTCTGAAATGTGTATCTTCTCAGGCTCTGATCTGCCTCTGAGCCATTTGGACTAAGTCCAGGTGAAATATTTTCAATTCAGCAGATCAACTTCCTGCTGTGGTACATTGTCAGGAAGCACTGAAAGGTGCTTTCAGATTTGTAAATAACAACAGATCATATAAAAATTATTCTTCTATTATAGAAGTCTTTATGTAAACCAAAGTGTTCATTTCAATGTTTGGATAGGTATGGTGATGTGAGAGAGAGTGCAAACATCTGGACAGCCCTGTTAGTAGAGGAAAAAAATCCTACAGATTATATTGTTGAATGTAAAAGTCACTAGGTTTTAATTTTTCATTAAAAATTGTCTCAACTCCTATGCTGAAAGTGATGTTTCAGGAGTACAGATGAGCAGAAAAAATACGTCTATTAAAGCCATTCCAAAAGAGAACAAAGAGAAGATGCTGGAGTTTGGCAGCAGACTTTTGAAATACAAAACTGTACTTAATCCCTGTGCTGAAATTTCCACTGACTGTACTACAGGTCAAGAGGGTCTCAAAGGCATAAGAAGCTCCATAAGTTTGATAAAAATGATTACACTCATGAAGGACAGCTATGCCTTTTGAACACTTTCATAATACTCTTTTCCACTAGTCCTTTTTTAAACTGATGGTGTCACATAAAATAAGGTGAGCAAACCAAAGCAATTTTCACTTGCGGAGACCAACCCACTGGTGACAGTGTATTAGACCACGACCCTATGCCTACTTATGAAAGATACGAATTGTCACAGCCCCCAGATGCAAAGTATTGATGTTGTTATTTCAAGCTGCTATGCCACACTTTTTTTTTTTTTTAGCAAGTTCTAATGAAAGACCTAAGTAGGATTTGGACAGTATTTAAGCACGTGCATGCAAAATTGTAATTCTGAAGTTTTGCATGATTTTGCTGCCCTATACTTCGAGAAATGGAGCTCCCATCGCATGCACCTTACTTTCTGAGCTTGAACTTTTGCACTTCCACACCACTCTGAATAGCACGGTGTCCCAGACCAAGTCAGAATCACAAAACATAGGTCCTCCTCTGTCCAAACCCCCAGAAGTTGCAGCTAATGGTTATTCCTGGAGCATCCCTAACACAACCTTTAAGATGGGCTTCCCCACAAAATGCAATGGTGATTTCTGCTTCCTTTCTTCATATGGGAGGCAGAAGCAGCGGTAGTCACCATAGCAGTGCTGTCTGCTGTAGATCTTTGTAGCTGAAGCACTCTCCCAGAAGGACCCAGCTTCTGTATCTGCTTTGGTATACATGGGTATGGCTCTGGACCTTGATGTTTCAATACCAGGGTACTGACGTTTCTCCTCTTGAAGCTGTGTGGCTGCAAAGAGTCAGAGGGGGAACCTAAGGGATAGGGAGCCTAAGCCCAAGAAAGGACTGAAATTTCAGCCTGCCCTTTGGTCCTCAACATTTTCTACAGTGGGAAACATTTGCCTAACTAAAGGCTCCTCATGTGATTTTTAGTGCTGTGAGAGATCCCACTCGGTCTCCAGAATTCTTGTGCTCTATCTGCTGGACTTGGCTCAGATGTCTCAAATGACAGATGAATACTGCCATTGGATTTGCCATTGATTAACCTGATAATGAGTAAGGTAACTCGGACCCTTGCTTATATAGCGTTTTGCATATCATTTTCCAAAGGTGTCACTTCTCCTGCTGTGGGTAGCCGGATTTTGGATCTCTCTACAAACCTTCCCAGGACCCAGGCCCCGGGGTCTGGAAACCCTCTATTTAGTTCAGTCCGTATTCCATAGGCCTAAAGAACAGAAGTGCCCATTATGATCAATTTGCCTACATTTGGGATTTTTTTAAAGGCTTTTTTTTTGAGAAAGGATAGTTGCTCCTACTTGATAAGTATATTTTAAAGCTAATTACACTTGAACCTGAATAGCTGTCAGCCTTTACAAATAAAACACTAGAAATAAACTCGCTTTGTATTGAGAGGAACCCAACCACACTGTCACCAAAAGTAGTACTTAGCACCCTTTCTTATCTTTCAAAAATGCTTTGCCGTGATAAACATACAAGTATTCTTTAATTTGGATACTATTGCTGAGTACCTCAGTCTGTTGTGTTTTTACATCATATATTTATTAAGATGTGAAAACATGTTACTAAAATTAATTTCTTCCTTTCTTGTCGACTTTACTGATCAGATTATGAAAATCTCTGTTGACTTGGAGACATTCCACTGATTGCTTAGATTTTTCAAGGTAGAAGTCACTCGGTGTTACTTTTGGACGTAGATCAAACTAGCTGTGGTGCTAAAAACTTTTTTGTACGTTGACAGTGAAGAACCACTTACAGGGAAGACAGTAGAAGGAAATGCTTCCAGGTAAAACAACTTCCTTTTGTTTTTAAGTAGGTTACCTCTTCAAAGTTCATTTTGCTGCGCTTCCCACCCCCTTAAATGTATTTTTAAGGAGATGAATATGAAATGAAGATGCAGACTGAAAAAGGCCACTGCCAAGCACTTTCTGTTACCATGCTCTCCTCTAGAACTGTTGGCTTGAACCATGAAAAGAAGAAATATTGTTCTGTCTTTACCTTTTGACACTATAAATATTTTCTAATGTTGCCAAGCATGTATCAAGAAGGAATATTTAAGTTATTTGAATACTCTAGGGCAGACAAACACAATGGCATCCAAGACTGAACCCATTAAATTAATGTACTTTCAATGTGATATCACATAACAATAACATTGATATAACAGAAATGGATGTTGCTCTTGCAGCTCATATTTGTCTGTACGAGGCATCTTGCTTCTACAAACTCCCCTCTGCCGAGACTTGATTCACAGCGGTGAGGGAAACATTCAAATTGATGAGTATCTCCTTAAAACATCAGCTTGCAGCCATAAACTTTTCTTGGTGACAAGTGGAATACTTTTGCCCACTCAGAAATATCAATGAAATGGCTTAACAGACAATGTTTTCATTAAAGAAGTAAATTCTAAAGAGATCAATAGAAAGGGTAACAAGAATTAGCTCTTAAAGCAGAACTGTGACAGGTTTTCAGTCCTTCCCTCTGAGCTAGCTGGTTGTATTCCCTTTCTTGTTGCAACCTTCACTCACAGTTTAAGATTTTTCAGTTTTGCTGATTAGCAAAGCGCGGTTTAAACTGAATAGACCCTTTGGCGTGATCTGGTTTTGCTAGCCCTTCCCATCTCTTCATTGGTGGCTCCCACTTGCCATGCCTTGCACTCCTCATCCCTCTATGAGTTGTCCCTGTTGGTGCCTTATGCTGCCCCACGCTCCTTTTCTTGGTGTGCTGGCTGTGCCTTGCTCTGCTTCTCTTGCTCTTCTACCTGCACCACCAAACCCTGGCAGCTGGGCTAACACTTTCTGTTACGACAGCTCTTTTAAGAGCGTATGTAGTGTGGAAAATCAGGCAGTTTCTCAGGTTACAGGGACATCTTTAGCAAATTCTGTCTCACTCCTATTTCTCTCTAAACTTTGCACTCCGGTGCTGAAAACTGCTGTCTTAGCGTAGGTTGGCCACTCACCCCCAGCTGACGAAGACCATGTGCTGGTAATTGCAAATTTTTCTCCTTTGTAGTAGCCATCTTTCCACAAGACAAGAGCAACAATATATGTCTCATCTTCCTTTTAACAAACTTGTTTTTCTAACTCCATGAAGGGGCCATACAAAATGACCACATCCTAGGTGTTTTTTCATTGATCTCCCTTCTCTCCACCAGAAGCCAAGAGAGAGTCCTCCTCTTCTGAGGCTCTTGTCACCCGGGGCACTCCTGAGGCAGGGAATGCACGGCTGGGTCTGTGCAGAGCAGGGTTTGTCTCAAGTCCTGACCACCCAGCTTATACAAATTTCCGATAACTTGCTACTCCATCAGCCTTGAGGGTTTGTAATTTGTGCAGTATTATCACTACTGGTCCAGACCTTCTGTAAATATGTCCAAAAGAAGAGAGGAGACCTGGGGTTGATGCATTTTGGAGGCCTGAATCAAAATGGAGATCATCTTAAGAACAATGCAAATAAGGTCAGTTTCCAAGTAGGAAATCCTCAACTAAGAAATCCATAGAATATAGATTTATTTTTTTTTAATAACTACTATAGTGTCTTTAGTAAAGGAGGACCACAGAGCACTTGAAAAAAATACCTTATTCCCTACAAAATCCCTTTAACATTAATGGTACTGCTGTCCATGGCTATTTTTCTGTAATCATCGTGACTAAGGGAAACACAGGTTGGGCCTGCTTTTGGGAAAAGAAGGGAAAGGAACACGGTTCATAAACACATTTTATAATACGCATCTTCACTGATTTGGGTTTTTTTTTCATGTAATAATGATAGCTTTGTATTTTGTTTGACATGCAGCACAGGTTTACAGAGATGTTTCAAATAACTAAGGTATAACTGATGAAAGGGATTAATTTGGCTTAATTGATTACATTAATAATATAAAAACACTAGTGGCCACTTCAGGGTCTTAATGGACCTCACACTTTTGATTGTCATCTGCTGCTTGAGCTGTAGCACAGTCTTTACATGAGCTAGAAAGTACCTTCCCTACGCTAGAACAATTTGAGACAGATTCAGTGTAGAAACTTGTGACAGTCTTCGATCCCAGACTGTAGGTGTCTGCATTTAGGTATTTAAAAGTAGGTGTCTATATGCAATATTGTATCTGTGGCCCCATTTTAGTCAGAAGAGACCTGGGCCTTGATTCGGTTGCTCTTCTTGGCCATTTATGCCCATTTGAGGTGGCTTAGGGTACCCACAAGATGGGCAGATGTGACAGAATAGCTACAGCTACGTATAGCACAGTAGCTGTGACCTATGATGTCCTGCACAGTGGAAAGGCCAGACAGAATAGCCCCAGCTGTCATCCGTTGACTGTAACAGGGGTTTGGACCCATAGCTCAGATATAAAAACCTACATGCAGATCTTATTCTGAGGGCTGAATGCTGCCCTTCTTGTTTAGCTCTCAGGTTTTTATAGGGAAAATAACCTAGTAACAGACATTATTATGCTTGACTGATGGGGAATTCTGGGCTGTAGTAAGGCTTATAAGGAGCCCTGGGAGCCAGTGGCAAATTGGAAGAGCTAAGGTGGGGGTAGGAGAGGGGTTCTTGCAAGATACTATGTGGTTCAGCTACAGTAACGCATTCTTAAAATAGGGGCAGATAAATAGGAACAGAAAAAATGAAATGATTCCTGATAGAAGCAGAGGTTGTCTATGGGTGGCTGTGTCTACAACAGAGCAACAGGAGCAGCACATCTATGCTTCAAGAGTTCTGCAAAAGATGAGATAACAAAACACGTGGAATGAAAATTAGTCACCATCAAGAGCTACCTGAAGTGTAGCAGAACTAAAGAAAATCTATATTATTACGTTCCTTTAGTGTGCTTTGTTATTTTGTATTTTTGTAAATGTTGTACTCTTATTGCAGGTTATATTTTTAAGAAAACATATCATTCTAACCTTATATCTTAGCTTGAAGAGGACTTTTAGTGATTGAGCACAACTCAGCATTCTATCCCCTCAAGTTTTCAAATCCTTAGAAACCAGGGTCTGAACAGTTACAATCAAAGAAATCAGCACTTTTACTCACAGTAAAACAAGAGAGCATCTCTGAATACGCTGCCACAGGAGCTCATTTCAGGGTAACTTGGTTAGATGGTGTGCTATCAAGTTTGTCTGTTATTTAGCATTTGATATGGGATATAATGTGCAACTGGGGATCCTTTTGTGCTGCCTATTTCATAAGATTCTAGTATCAATAGCTAGGAGGGCTTACTGTCCATTTCACTTCTTTATGTGCATGCATTTCAGCAGTATTTACATTAAAGAAAAAATGTTGAGGTTTTTTTTGCCTTGGTAAATTTGCTGGTCTCCCTCACTCAGTAAGTCTTGCAATTGGTGAAAGGAAGAAGACTGGAATTATCAAAAACAATGCATGCTGAGTGTGTTCAGGTACACTGAGGATCTGTGCTGAAAAGATTTGCATGGAGAAATATTTAGGGCTATAGAAGGACGTGATAATTTACATATAAATTGACTTTTTTAAAGGAAAAGGTTAGCTTTCAGGAATTTGAGGGAAGAGGCATAATGCAAATTGTATTTTGTTGACTGCTGAACAAGCTCAAAATTTAAATTATAAAAAATTAAATTATAAAACCCAAAAGATATTTGGAAAGACGTGTTTCCATAAAAGACAGGGAAATTAGTTGTTAAGACAATGGACCTCAAGTTTCAGAACTTTGACAAAAGTATATGTTCAGAGGCTTTCTTGCGTCTGAGTTTTCAGGAACTGGGAGGAAGATATTTTAATACTGGTGAAATTTGCAGTGAATAGCATTTTGTTTTCTGTGAAGTTTAGGATCATTCTTTCTTTTTATAATACATGATAACATTTAATACATGTGTTCTGGATATGATGCCAACTCAAAAACAAAGCTCTCAAACTCTTTTTTTTTGTTGGCATATTCCAAAACATTTCTGTATTTAGAGATGTTGATTGTGTTTCTGTAAAATAACGTCTTGTGAAATACAGAAGATGGGGCAGAGGGTATGTACAGAAAAACTGATATCCCAGCACCAGTCCTCTATTCCTTGAGAAATAAAGAAGCAATATCCAACAGAGAGGCAAGCCCTTTTTTTCCTTGCTGGAGGACATAATCTTTCCCTAGTCTCACTTTAAGAACATGTGCCCAATCATGTTACCTCTTCCCGTAGCATGCTGTAGATTGACTATGTTTAAAAGAGCTAAGAAATTTTACCTAACTAAAAAAAATAATTAAAAAAAAAAGAGCTCTCACTGCACAGCTAATGTTTCTCGGGCTTAACCACTAGGAAAAGCCTTTTCTCCCCTCCTTTGTTTCTCCTCAGAGCAATCATCTTGTTTCAAAATGGCAGTGATTAAGTATTTAGCGAATGCTGCATCGCTTTTTGGCCTGGCCAGAAGTTCAGTTCTCAGTGAACTGTTAAGCACCTTCAAATGGGCAACAAGCAAATTTTGCTGCTTGATGATTGCTGAGAGCAAATGATGGCTTACCTCAAGGATTTTCTCTCCCACAAGAGAGGAAAGCAGAGCCCAGCTCCAGCAAGCGAGAAGCGGCTGAGCAGCCTTGCTGCAGCAGGCTCGGAGAAGATTAGCTGTTAGCTGTTGCCTGGAGTGAAATGCACCAACAAAGCTGCTGCACCCGGGCCATTTCCTCTTCGTGTGAAAGGAGTGAGACAGCCCCAAAGTGTCCCATGCCAGTTAGGGGGTTAATGCATATTTTAAAATAAATATTTTTAATATTTTGCTGGCCTTTGTTTCTAGGTTTTAAATTTCCTGTAATTCTTGCTTCTTTTCATCAGCCTCTTTTCCCACGTGGCATATCGCCCTTCCAATTCTCTCCTGTCTTCTCTCCCACTGTCTCACTCTCTCCCTCCTTTCTTTTTCTTATCCTTCATATGAAGCCTTCATGGGAAAGGCTTGATGCCTCTGCTTAGTAACTGGAGAACTTGAATGAGCAGCCAAAGTCAGATACTGAAATGGGAATGGGGATAGTTTTTCCAGGTAATATCCATGCGAGACGCCAGCTTCTGCTGCCTTCTGCCACCACCGCCCCATCCAGAGAGAGGACACGCTCTTCTTTGCTGCTGCTAGCCCAGGTTTTGGTTCTTCACATCAATTTCTGGCCCGCAAGTACCAGAGAGGCACTTATCTTTTCCAAGACTAATCTGATCCTTCACTGGAAGCAATGCGATTCTTGCTAAGGGTTGATAATAATGCAGTTCAGATGATCCTTGTAGATGGGTCTGCAGTTGGGCTCCCTAGCTCACCCCTTAAAACTTAATGGTTTCCTTCAACTTCACAGTGACATTATAAGAATTTGTTAGTGAAAACCTGGGACAGGACCTTGTCCAGTGTTTATACTCCTAAATCAGAAGGGATGATTAATATTCTGCATATTTAAGAGCTAAGAGTTAGTGTTCAACTTGTACTTAACAGGGGATGTGCCTGGGATTAGTTACCAGTTCAAACTTTGAAGTGGAAATAGGAATGCCCATTTTATACCAATCATGAGCTGCTTGCAACACAGTGCTTTTCAGAGGGATTGGAAAATCGTTACAGGACAGTGATACTAACTTGGAAAAATGACCTATTTTAAAACAGATTCACTCAGGAAAGATAGTACTAAGAGCTGCAGAGAAGCATGTTTAACACAGTCCAAAGAAAAAGCTGAGGAAGAGGTTTACAAGTGGAGATGGTGACTGGATAAAGATACCTAGCTCTGTAAGCAAAGCGATTTTCTGTGCTTTTTGAACCCTGTGGTGCTTACAGAAGCTCCTGTATTTTTGATGAATAAACAGGGATCTTGAAAGAAGCACTAGTCATTATGTCTTTCTTTTGCTAATGCAAACAATTCCCCCCACCTCTGAGTAGCAGTTAACCCCCTTTATTAAGAACAAAAGTTCTAAATAACTGCTTTCAGCTTCTGATTTCTGAGTAGGAGTAGAATGAAAAAATAAGATTCCTACCAAGACAGTGTTGTTATTTCGCCACAGCAACTTCAAGTAGCATTTCAGAAAATACTGGGCTAAGTATTCTATTTTATTCTCCCTCATTTATCTAACCTGAACCTTGAGATCTGTCTGTTATTATTGTTGTACACACCTAATTCCAAGCAGGACAGCTTAAGCTCCTCATTACCTGTTCAATTCTCAGTTTTCAATTGCACAAATAGCATGTAATGTTTCCCAGTGTGTAGCCATATAGGTCTTTCTGAACATGACAGGAACAAATACTTACTGAGACTGCTAATCTCAATGACTATGCAGCAGACCTTATTTCCTTTCCCTCCTTCAAAGCTATGAAGTTTAGAATCACTTAAGGATAAGAGGTTTGAGTTTTAAATCCTTTAAAATCAGGTCAAGCAACCAACACCTTGTAAAACCAAGATTAAACAGCAAGTGATAATGTTTAATCCAATTCTGTTAGATTTTGCATCAGAAGAAACACATAAGCAATATAAATCTTGTGCTGCGTTTTACTCCAAGGTCCAAATTCATTTGCTGTTCCTTCCCCAAGCTATATTAAAAATATTAAAGCTTGGCTAAATTAAATGTTCTTATAGTGCTTAACATTTAGCTTCCTGAAGTATACTTTATGACTTCTGTCACTATAATATGTAAGTACTTCATAGGTTGGTTTGGTATGTTGTTAAGGCTTTCAAATCCTCTCTGAGGCATGCAGTCTGATTAGCCCCATTTTTCTGATGAGAAACTAAAGCATAAAGTTATGTATAGCTCTTTTGCAAGCAGACACCTCACTCTGCTGGACCTACAAATAGCCTCCTCGGTGGGATCTTTAGGAAAAGTTAGTGTACTTCGCTTCTACAGCATCTGCCAAACCAGAATGCAGGCAGACATCACTTGACTCTGCTTGCAGGAGGTTGTGTGCTCATATGTTTAAATAGTCACAACTGCAAAGAAAATCAGAGTAAGAGCTAGGATTTCAGCCTTGAGCACCTACATTTGAGGCCACCACATGAACATCTAACTGTTTTTCTCTGATGTTGCTTAAAATGAGACAGAGGTACTTACTCCCTACTGCATATGCTGTAGTACCAATAGCCGTTTAGTACTGAGGGGCAGCGATATGAAATGCTGCATATAATGGGATTCCCATACCTATATCCATTGAAGGAATGAATAGTGACTTTTCATGGTCAATACATGCTCTGGAAGTGTACAGAAACACGCTTTTCCTACCCAGTTACTGTGATTTCACTCACTCTTGTAATGTAGCAAGTTACTATCTTCGCTGAAGACAGTGACCCAATAGTAATTGACATAATGTATGGAATTCCACCATAAAAGGCCTTTCCACAGTTACAGCTTATTTCTCAGACAAAATCACTAGTCATCACCATTTCCTTAAATTTTAAACCACCATTGCTTACATGGGCTGCCTAAGTGCTTCTGGTTTTAACCACACAGTCAGAGATCCGGGCTTTTTGGCTTCTCATGATAGTACGTCAGAGACACTTAGTAATGATAAATAGGTATCTGTAATATGCATCACAAAGCTTAAAAAATATTTTAAAAGAGAGAAAATTTGTATAGTGTTAGACATTTCTTGTGCTAAGCTTTGACTTTGTGCTATAGAAGAAAAAAACCAAACCTCCCAAAAATGTAGAATTCAGGAACTAATCCATGTCTCTTTTCCTTCTCGTTCATTGCTATTCTGTCTACATTTTGGTTCTTAGTAGCTTTTGTTTTGGGATGTATGTCTTTGGAAGAACCAGATGTTGCATCACAATTGCTGTTGATTTCTCGTAGGGTGTCACACTGTTGTAAAATCCTAATTACACATGTTTTTCACAGTTCCTGAAGCTAAATGATGATTTTTCGTACTGCAATTTCTTTGTATCTTTCTTTCTTGCATGCTGTGGTAACTTAACATCCTCCAGCAAAAGTGTACTTGAAATATACAAATTTAGTTGCATACGTAAAAAAAGTAAAAGGCTGTTTTCTTGGCGGAGGTTCCATTACCAGTTGGAGCACATTAGCTATGCTTGAAGAGAACATCGTCTGGTTTGGTTTCATTTCAAAGGAATCTAGTCGCACAGTCCAAGACCATCCTGCCATGTGAAAGAAGGCATGGTTAAGTGCACCGAAAGTGCATGCCTGATCCAAACTAAAACATCTAATGTAGATTCACCCCTGATTTGTAAAGAATAGTGTCCCCGGACAGACACAAACTTCCTCCTTGTGGAATCTGCTAACTTATCACAAGTATTAACTCTTACAAGTAATGATGGTTTTGGATGGATGGAAAAGTAAGTTAGATCGCTAGGTCACCTACCAGCTATGGATGAGATCATTTGAGCATGCTATCAATATGCTCAGTGTTATGTCAGAAGGTGGCTTAAGTAAATACTGTAGGGCAGAAAAAGAGGGGATTCACCTGCAAAAGAAATTAGAAAAAGATGGTGGTGCTGCCTTATTGAAAAACTAACTGGTACTGATACAGAATATTTTATGAAATGGTAAATTTTCTAAAATATGTTTTGCCTCACTTATACCTACAAAAACGTGGGTTTTTTTCTTGTAAATTATTTTATCTGTAAACCAAGTATGTGAAATATGTTTTGTAAAATAAAGACAATTCAGTGTAAATAAAATCTGTGTTAACATCATAAGTGACAAGTTAGAAAACCAGCTCCATTTTAGTCCATATTTCTATTTCTTGTTGTCATAGACAAACCATTCCTTTTTAAAATTGTTATAAATATTTACAGAAATAGAAAAAATATTTCAGGGTTATCCATTACAATTCAATGAGTAAAAAAAAATTTTACTATCTGTTTTTGTCTGCTAAGGGATCACTGTCTTCTACTAACTCAAGGAAAGGTAACCAAACTGCAAAACGGTCTTTCTTTTGTGTGTGTAAGCTTTTAGTGTCACCAGTATTTTCAAATCATCACTATATTAATGAGTGAGGATAATTTTTTTTTAATTCATTTGTAATGGGTTATTTTGTATAGATAATATTCATCAATTTTCAATGTAAATCAAAAGAGCTTCCACGTCTACAGCACGAACTTCTCTTCTTAAAAGCCTTCCTCAGCTTTATTGCCCAGTTACTTTTATTGGGTAGAGAGTTGCAGAAACTCTCTATTCTGTCTAATAGAAATCATCTAATTCCTAGACAAACTGTATTAATGTCCTTTTGTTCTTATACCTATTTTATCCATCATCTTAAAAAGCTCTTTTTTCTCCCTGGTGTTTAACACTCGTATGTACTAAAGAGTAATCATATCTGGCCCCAGCCCAACCTTCATAATGTTAGGTTAAGCATGACAAGCTTGTTTAGTGTCCTGTGGTATGGCGGGTTCTCTGTTCTTTTGATTATCCTAATGGTCACATTAAAATGACCAATGAATCCCTTGTTGATATGTTTAATTTGCTATTATATTTCTTTTCGAAGTGCTGAGAAGACAACCATAAATAAATGAAATCCATTCATTGCATGTTCCTTCCAATGGTCCATTCTGCCTGTCCTTATTTTAATAGAAAACCAGATTCCCTAACTAGCAAATAACCCGTAAATGCAATTATGACATTCATAAGCTGTGGTTATAATCGAATGAACATCAGGAGGCAGCTATGATTCACCGGCTTGTTGCTGCCCACTGGGACTCTCTGCTCTTTATCAGCCATCAAATCAGCAAATACAAGAGTGGTTCACACAAATGTAGCTCCAATACACTAAGTTCCACCTTATTTTAAGCCAGCCCCAGCACAACACTTGCTTGACAGTTTGCTTCTCAAATTGCTATCATCCACTATGCTTTTCCAGCTACAGGTTGACAAGGTCTGTTCCATGGAAAATCCCAAATCTGATAGTTACCCTGAAGTTAGAAGTAATGTTTCTGTTCCCTGGAAGGAATGGCTCATGTCATAGAGGAAGACTTGCTGGTCAATCAAACCAATTATCACATGCCTACTTGCCTTTCTCATCTCCCAGGGTTTGCGATGTATCCTGTCACCTTTAGACATATTTGCCAGGAATGTGATTGTCATCTTTAGAAATATTTACCAGAAATGTGATTGCCAGAATCAAACTCCAATGGTAGTGGCATAAAAACAACATACAGAAATGCCAGAGCTACTGTTGTGATTTGGTTTGTTTGTTTTTTTTTTTCCTTTATAGAAACGCCTCAGAAGCTCCCATAGTTGAAAACAGCTCATAAAGTGTTTTAAGACCTCTGGATGAAGAACAGTAAATAAATGCGAAGTATTAGTTGCTTTTCTTCAGGCTAGCATCATGCATGATAATATTATGCTGCTTTAGGAGGTAGAAGGAGAATTTCAGTACAATATGCAGACTAAATATTGTATAAATACTATGGGACTGAAAGAGATAATAAGAAATGACAACGTATGGAGAAAAATACGTTTTAGTAGCCTAATATTGCTTTTCTGTTCTAATTTATAGAAATGGCATGAAGCTCCAGAACCCTCTTGGAGGGGAAAATTTGGGAACACTTGACCCCTTAACATCAGCCCAAGTTTTATCTGAGTAATCTGGATAGATCAAGTGATTAAAAGGGCTGAACAATCTAACTGGCAGATAATCACAAGCTTAGCTTTTTAAATAGGGAGAACAAACACTCTGAGTGTGATTCACGTGATCATGTACATTGTAGACATCCTCATCTGTATTAGTCACTCTTGGTATTTTCATAGTCAATGAAGAGAAATAAGCACTTCAGGGTGCAGTTTATGTGTCATTAATGTGCACTCCACCTTAGGTCAAACCAACTGTACTCTAAGAAATGCTAATCCTATTCCCTAACTAAAAAGGGACCCTACTGTGATCAATTTGGATACAGTTATCAGCACTGACAGCATCCAAAGTTAGGTGACATGAATCCAAATTTTTAAATAATTAAGTCATGAATCAAACTGGGGCTTTAAACTAGGTTCGAAGGGGGAAGGGGATAAAACCAGGCTCGCTAGAGATGAGCCGAGGGGTGGCGTGCCGATGCCGGGGGCGAAATCGATAGCCCAGCTCAAGTGCATCTACACCAATGCACGCAGCATGGGCGGCAAGCAGGAGGAGCTGGAAGCCATTGTGCAGCGGGAGAGATATGACTTAGTCGCCCTCACAGAAACATGGTGGGGTGACTCTCATGACTGGAGTGCTGCAATGGATGGCTACAGACTCTTCAGAAGGGACAGGCGAGGAAGGAGAGGCGGTGGGGTGGCCCTGTATGTTAGGGAGTGTTTTGATTGTATAGAGCTCAACGATTGTGATGATGGTACGGTTGAGTGTCTATGGGTAAGGATGAGGGGGAAGGCCAACGAGGCAGATATCCTGCTGGGAGTCTGTTATAGACCACCCAGCCAGGATGAAGGGGCGGATGAAGCGTTCTATAAGCGGCTGGCAGAAGTCTCTCAATCGCTAGTCCTTGTTCTCGTGGGGGACTTCAACTTCCCGGACGTCTGCTGGAAATACAACACGGCAGAGAGGAAGCAGTCTAGGAGGTTCCTGGAGTGTGTGGAAGACAACTTCCTGACGCAGCTGGTAAGTGAGCCTACCAGGGGAGGTGCCTCGCTCGACCTGCTGTTTACAAACAGAGAAGGACTGGTGGGAGGTGTGGTGGTCGGAGGCCGTCTTGGGCTTAGCGATCATGAAATGGTAGAATTCTCCATTCTTGGTGAAGTAAGGAGGGGGGGCAGCAAAACCACAACCATGGACTTCCGGAGGGCGGACTTTGGCCTGTTCAGGATGCTGGTTGAGAGAGTCCTGTGGGAGACGGTCCTGAAGGGCAAAGGGGTCCAGGAAGGCTGGACGATCTTCAAGAAGGAAGTCTTAAAGGCGCAGGAGCAGGCTGTCCCTGTACGCCGTAAGAAGAATGGGCGGGGAAGACGACCGGCCTGGCTGAACGGGGAGCTCTTGCTGGGACTCAGGAAAAAAAGGAGAGTTTACCGCTTGTGGAAGAAGGGGCAGGCGACTCAAGAAGAGTACAGGGATCTTGTTAGGTCGTGCAGAGAAGAAATGAGAAAGGCAAAAGCCCAGCTAGAACGCAATCTGGCCGCTGTCGTTAGAGACAACAAAAAAAGTTTTTACAAATATATTAATGACAAGAAGAGAGCCAAGGAGAATCTCCATCCTTTATTGGATGCAAGGGGGAACATTGTCACTGAGGATGAGGAAAAGGCTGAGGTACTCAATGCCTTCTTTGCCTCAGTCTTTAACAGGCAGACCAGTTATCCTCAGGGTACTCGGCCCCCCGAGCTGGAAGACGGGGACGGCGAGCAGGATGAACCCCCCGTAATCCAAGAGGAAGCAGTCAATGACCTGCTATGCCACCTGGACACTCACAAGTCTATGGGGCTGGATGGGATCCACCCGAGAGTGCTGAGGGAGCTGGCGGAGGTGCTCGCCAAGCCGCTCTCCATCATTTATCAGCAGTCCTGGTTAACGGGGGAGGTCCCGGACGACTGGAGGCTTGCCAATGTGACGCCCATCTACAAGAAGGGCCAGAAGGAGGATCTGGGGAACTACAGGCCTGTCAGCCTGACCTCGGTGCCAGGGAAGATTATGGAGCGGTTCATCTTGAGGGCGCTCACAAGGCATGAGTGGGACAACCAGGGGATCCGGCCTAGCCAGCACGAATTCATGAAAGGCAGGTCCTGCTTGACCAACCTGATCTCCTTCTATGACCAGGTGACCCGCCTAGTGGATGAGGGAAAGGCTGTGGATGTGGTCTACCTGGACTTCAGCAAGGCCTTTGACACCGTCTCCCACAGCATTCTCCTAGAGAAGCTGGCGGCTCATGGCTTAGACAGGTGTACTCTGCGCTGGGTCAAAAACTGGCTGGACGGCCGGGCCCAAAGAGTTGTGGTGAATGGAGTTCAATCCAGTTGGTGGCCGGTCACGAGCGGTGTTCCCCAGGGCTCAGTACTGGGGCCGGTCTTGTTCAATATCTTTATTGATGATCTGGACGAGGGGATCGAGTGCACCCTCAGTAAGTTTGCAGACGACACCAAGTTGGGCGGGAGTGTTGATCTGCTCGAGGGTAGGAAGGCTCTGCAGAGGGACCTGGACAGGCTGGATCGATGGGCCCAGGCCAACTGTATGAGGTTCAACAAGGCCAAGTGCCGGGTCCTGCACTTGGGTCACAACAACCCCATGCAGCGCTACAGGCTTGGGGAAGAGTGGCTGGAAAGCTGCCCAGCAGAGAAGGACCTGGGGGTGTTGGTCGACAGCCGGCTGAACATGAGCCGGCAGTGTGCCCAGGCGGCCAAGAAGGCCAATGGCATCCTGGCCTGTATCAGAAATAGTGTGGCCAGTAGGAGTAGGGAAGTGATGGTGCCCCTGTACTCGGCACTGGTGAGGCCGCACCTCGAATCCTGTGTTCAGTTTTGGGCCCCTCACTACAAGAAGGACGTTGAGGTGCTGGAGCGTGTCCAGAGAAGGGCAACGAGGCTGGTGAGGGGTCTGGAGAAGAAGTCTTATGAGGAGCGGCTGAGGGAAGTGGGGTTGTTTAGCCTGGAGAAAAGGAGGCTGAGGGGAGACCTCATCGCTCTCTACAACTACCTGAAAGGAGGTTGTAGCGAGGTGGGTGTTGGTCTCTTCTCCGAAGTAACAAGCGATAGGACGAGAGGAAATGGCCTCAAGTTGCGGCAGGGGAGGTTTAGATTGGACGTGAGGAAAAATTTCTTTACTGAAAGAGTGGTGAAACATTGGAACAGGCTGCCCAGGGAAGTGGTGGAGTCCCCATCCCTGGAGGTATTTAAAAGACGTGTAGATGAGGCGCTTAGGGACATGGTTCAGTGGGCATGGTGGTGTTGGGTTGACGGTTGGACTCGATGATCTTAGAGGTCTTTTCCAACCTCAATGATTCTAAACCGGTTGGAGACTGCTGCATATCTAAGTCTGTTCCCAAACTCACTCTTTACCTTGCAGTATAAACACAGACTTGTGAAAGTGAATACTGTATTACCTGTGCTTCTGTCTCATGAATTGTGACAAAATAGTGAAAACAGCAGTTCCAGACCAATGAGAGAGCAACCATGTCTTTAATCAGCTGTACAGAATTAGCACAGGCATCACCCACCTTTATAGCTTGTCAGTGAAGGGGTGCACACATGCACATCCATGAAGACTTCTCTCCCGTGCAGCACAATTTACACCAGCTGAACGTGTCTGACCGTGGGTAAATTCTACTGTGAAAGAAAAAAAAAAAAAAAGGAAAGTTTGTGGGGTTTTTACTAGTTTTATCAGTAAAAAAATAGGGGTTTACTAGTTTTTACCCCTACTAGCTTTATCAGGGTTTTTTTTCTTGTTTACAAGCTGGTCATTGTAACCTGGATGCTTTGTAACTATAATAGGTAGCAGCTTAGGGAAGTGCCCCTCTCTATCACGCTCATTAGGTATTTCTCCAGAGACAATTTAGAAGTGCTGTATTAGGGAAATAAACATTTAGAACAAAAAAGGAAAAGAGAGTCATAAGAGGTTAAGAACTCAATACAAATGTAACATTCAGTCACTGACTATAAATATTTAAAGTACCATCGATGGTGATGAATGAAGAAAAATGGCTATCAAGAAATAATGGATCAATCAGAAATTCTGACTATGTATTTGTAGAAATAAACATTTTCTTACCAACTAGGCACTTTTCTGGAAAGGAATGCATTTTTTAATTTTTTAGTGTATACAGTTAGAAGAGGCCTACAGTGCATGTTATTCTAGGGCGGTGAGTTTAAGTCAAGATTTTTACCATTATTTTTATTGTGGCATGAATAGATTTGCACTTAAAGTTTACAAGTGTGGATCTAAGTAATGGTAGTCTTAAAAGATGGCAATGAATCGGTAATCATGTCTATTTTTAGCAGTCATAGATTTATTAATTTCTGAGGTTTTATGAGAAAGATCGAGAAATATTCTGATTGATGCACAGTTATGTATTTTATGCACACTTACTAAAGATTGCTGTGGCTAAGTACATTAGTGTGTATAAAAATGTATAATACCAACTTTAAAAGTTACATCTCTAGCACATGCATAAACATGCATACATGAGAGAGAGCATAACGTGGAAGGTATATAATAATGTCAGGGTGATCAGTAGCTTATTATCAGTTTTCTCCAAAGTTTCAGAGCCATATAATCTTATACCACTGGATTCTTTAACGGTGTAAGTCATATGTCAGAAATCACGCTGAGAGGGAAATGAGAAAGGATGAACTGCTTTGATTTCTGTGACTTGCTCTGCACAGCTCAGGCCCAAATATGAGGAAATATTTTTTCCTCAGCTCCTGTTTTTTGTTTGTTTGCTTGCTTGTTTGGGGTGTGAGGTTTGTTTGTTGAGTTGGGGTTTTTTGTGTGGAAAGGGTCAGTCCCATGCTAATTTGAAAAACTAAGCAGGATTCTTCTTACTTCATGGTGATCTTCATTATTTTGAACAGTGATGAGTGTAACCTTTCTTTCGAGGTTCCAGACCTCCAGCTCCTAAAGGACTGTGTGAATTATCTTCTGGCTACAATTTGGTATAAACGTTTGCATTTTATTTTCTTTATGCTTTTCTTTTTCATTCTGTCTATGCACATCTTGCATTTTGAACGTTTTTAGCAAACTTTAATGGAACAGAAAGCTTTGTGCTTTACTCAAAATTAAGAGAATCTGATTTTTATATCACATTTGAAAGTGATCATGCTAGCAGTACAAGCAGATAAGCACATCTGACAAGAATTATCTACTAAAGCATGTGTTTCTTCTCACCATTCAGATGCTCAACAAACAGACACTGGTTTTAGAGCTTGCTGGGCAAGGTTATAATAAATAGAACAGGGAAGAGAATTACATTAATTCTGTGGCCAGCCACAAGTTGCTAATACAATCCAACTTTTTAAAATGGCATCCAACATGTATATTATTATGTATATTTCATTAATGGCCAAATGTGAAAAACTAGTAAAACTGTTAAGAAAACTTAAAGTTGTGGATGAATGTATCCAAGTGTTGTTTTTTGGTGCTTTTTTAAATCTCTTTTGACACATGCCAGCCTTTTTTAACCGTAGGCACGATAAGTTCACCTTTTGGGATAGTTCATTCACCCCACACTTTTGTTGACCTATGTCTTCAATGCAGAGTCTAATTAGATAACAAGAGGGCCAGCCTTCGGTATCAACAGCTACATCCCCAACCCACATCTGATCAACCATGCTTGCATTGTTATACTGTATGCGTATGTGAGTTACTACGCTGGTTGTAGCCCTCAGTCTGAAAAACCTGTATAATCATTCTGTCATTTCTGGTCAAGAAGCATGGGGAGCTGAAACTCTGTCTTGGTAGGTATACGGAGAATAAATCTTGGCAGAGGTCTATAATGGTTGCTTTGTGTCCACATGGCAAAGTGAAGAGACCACTGAGGTTTCAGATTGTATTGCTGACCTTGTAGCATGTGCGTTAAAAGTAACCAAACTCAGGCCACAGGACTTCATGTGCAAATGAGAAGCAGAATGAGACAGCAAGTGAGTAACAGACCTGATAACTTCGAAGTGTAGGAAACATTTCTGGCACTTCAGAGGACCAGCAGCTTCCTTTTTCCCTTCTCTGGTCCTTCAGAGCCTCCCTGTCCTCCCCAAGCTAATCCTCAAGGTGCATGAGAGACAGTCTCCCACATCGCGTCATTAACACTCCCCTCAGGAATTTAAAGGCCTGTCATTAGCAGTTTCCTGAAATAGTGGATAAAACATAAAATAAAAATCAATTCAACTGCCAAGGTCAATGCTTTCTTGGACAAGGTAGGAAAGAAAAGGAAATAGTTTTCTGGATGCTTTTTGGATTTTTTCAGAGAATGATATGAGAGTTTACAATACTGAAAGCGCTCACACAGTTTATTTTCCGAGCTTTTTAAACCTGTGTTTAAAATCCTCTTTAATAACAAGTGCTACAATTACCTGTTATCGTAATGAGTTGTTGTCATTTTGTAGTTCAATCTAAGATAGACATATCATTTGAGGGGCAGCAATTTATCATCAAATCCATGTTTGTTCATTTGTTTGTTTATTTTCTTAAATTATGGATTTAGTAGTTTAAGAAATCTGTATTTGTTTTTTGTTGTTGTTGATGTTATTTGAGCAGCCAAAATTTTATCACACATGTGAGCCTAAGGTGATATGTTCCTTAAGCACGAGTTTACTGGTAATGTGCATTTTGGTTCAGCAGAACTTTTTCCGGCGTTTGTTCAAATGCCTGTGGCCAAACAAAAAATTGTTGTCAGAATACTGTGCTAACAAGAAGCATTGCCAAATGATAAAATATTAATTCTTTTACTTTATATGCAGATATGAGAGAAGAAGCAATTACCCCACTTTAATTGTTTCATAGATTAGTACAATTATGATGTTATTCATTCCGTTTGCAGACTGAATGTAAAAAATAACATCCACATCATATAGTCAGAGATTTCATTTTAAAGTAAACCTTACCAATGTTAGATATATTAAAGCAATAAACCAAGAGATTAAACTTTCATAAACAGTAAGAGCTCATTGTTTTGTAAATGGATGTATAATAATGTCTTTGTAGCTCAAATGAAACCATAAAACTGGCTGGGCGCTTTAGTCTTTCTGCAAACTTTTGATTTATCTTTTTAATCACTTGTTAGCTTTTTTAATGGCAATTAAACATTGAAAATGGGCTCCAGTCTTCTTGCCGCATTACTTTTCTCTTATTGAACCGCTGTCATTTCTTTATGATGACAAGCAATTTAGAGGTGCAAAAAAACAATTAAAGTGTATGTGGATCCCGCTGCTACAGGTGTCTGTTTCTAATGAATGAAGCGATAGCTGTTGTTGGAATGTGAGATTTATCTTTCTTTGTGACTTGTGCAGCAGAGAGTGGATGGGATACCTTTGAAAAGCTGGTATAAACAGTCCGCAATCTCAGAAAGGCTGTAGCTAGAGTTTATATCCGTAATACCAGAGTTAATGTTAGGGAAAGGTTAACTGGATTGGTTAACTAGATTGCGATTTTGAAGCTTGTTGTAGCTACAAATAAAAAAATGTGTTACAACAGCTGTTATGGTCCATCCGTTACAGGTACCTGCTAATGTTCCAAACATTTTTTTTAAAAAAACACCTAATACTTAGCTATACATCATTAAGCAAATGCAACATAATGAATGATAAATACCATAACTGCTCTAAAAGAATTAAACACTCTATAAAACTGCTTGCACATGTACTGTAACAGCTATTGATAGCAGTAGCTATACCTAAGATTGGGAAGCACTTTCTGTAAACCCCCAATTATTTCCAAGTCCTCCAGCTATGTCTTACGATCAACCATCTTTTTTTTTTGAGAGAGAGAGACCGTTCATGCCTAACAAAAGTTACCAGGACCCTCTCTGCCCCCCTCTGTCATGTTATTGCTTTAGGGCTAACAGGACTAAAGAGTGCTACGAACATATTTTCTCATTGAACAAATCTATTGACTCAAACTGCCATTTTTTATGTGGCGACTTCTGAGAGTCAAACAGCACCCTAGAGAAAACTGCTCTCTGGAAGAAGAAAATTAATAACAACAGCAGAATTTCACTTCTCATTTCCCATTGCAGTCCAGCTACTTGGAAATATTATCCATCTCTGTACCCAGTCCACAACAAGGAGAGAATTCTAACCTGGGAATGTTTCAGTGCTGATAGGATTGAGTCTTTCATATTTTTAAATGCTAAATGTCCTCAGTGACTTTTTGTTTCTTCCTTTGCTTTTAATTTCCAACATCCTGTCTTCATATTTTTTATTAAAGCATTTATTGTTTCACATTCATGTATTTAAAATGCATCATTTTAGTCTATTACATCAATTACTATCTGCATCCATTAATGATTTTTTCTGCTAAATATAATCAGCATGGCTCTGCAAATAAGCCTGACCTAAAAATAAACCGGAGAATTAACATCTAGATATGATGGAAGAAGGCAGTAAATCCTGAAGTAGCATCAGCTTTGAATTCTGCCTTTGTAGATGATTTTCCATCCACAACTCATGTCAGTCAGTCTGTGTGTTGCTAGGGTATACCTACTGTATGGTACTCATTTAAATACTTTTAGTTGTGCGTTGTTTATGTAAAATGGAATGAACAAAGGAGAATTTCAGGGCTGAGTCTGAGATTTTTGCTTTCATTTGTTTAAGCTACAGACACTATTTGCCTGTAGCTTTTGTGGTATAATTGTTTGTTTTTAGTTCTGATGACATTGTGGTGGGTTAGCAGTGCAGACAATAACAGATGACAGTTCCTTTTGTGGAAGTTAAAAGAACTAGCTGATTAATTGTTATTATGTTACAGTCTAGAGGAAACCTTGTAACTAAACCACAAAAAGCTACATTAACATAATGTTAAGGTCTGACTTAATCCCACAAAAGCAAGAAAATTCAAAGTTAACGATGAAGAGCGTAATGTTACGTGTTTTAGGCCAAGTGCTGTTCTTTGGAAAAGAGCTTAGTCTGACTATTGTGGTTGTTTCTGAGTGTGATTAGGGCAGCTGCATTTAAATCGAATTAAGTCCTTTGACTTTTCTTTGTGTGTGCTTGCAGATCAGGCTTTATAAAAAAGATTCTTGAGCACTCAGCTCAGCAGTTATATTTGGAGCTAGGTCTGATGCTAGATTTCATGCTTCCAGGTATCTAGTCCTGGCTTTAAACCAGAGGATGAGCTCCTCGGTAATTCTTTTATTTGCAAGTATATTTCCTGAAAGCCTACCAGACTAGTATTGGTACATTTCTGTGGCATATTTTGATTTGCAGTAAAATGCTATTTCTTTACTTGTATAATTTGGAAGAAGCAGCACCTGGTTTATTTGAAGGAGAGCTTTTCGAGAAGCTAAAATCTTCCAAATTATAATACACACACTGTTCTGGAGATAATTTTTAATTATTTACGTGGCCACACTTCCCTGTCTTGCTTCATGTGTCTTCAGCTTTTTTACCTCACCCATATATACTGACTGAAGATTTCAAACCCTGAAGAAAAGTCTGTGCAGACATACTATTAGGATGAAACGTACCACTAAAATGTGTATAGTTAAACGTTTGTGGTAAGTCAGTGATTAGTCTGGCAGGCTGATCACAGTGACTGCTTCCCCATCTCTCCTTCCTCCATCCCAGTCCTTGACTTTTGGAGAGTTACAGCATCTGCCTGCAGCCCGGGTTGTTAGTTGTCATACCCTTCTCCACGGCAGCTGATTGGGAGCTTTGATATTCCTGAAAGGTCTTGATTTGATGTAGTCCCCTTTTGTGTGAACAATTTAGGTAACACAGACCTTAATTATCTATTCTCTAGCCTGTATGATCCCGTGGTAATTTCATAGCCCGTTTTGCATCTCTCATGGGTAGAAAATTACACATAGGTTGATAGAGTTGGCAGTGAAGTGGCAAAGACAGATGATTATCTGAAAAAATCAAATCCTCTAACAAAAAGACTTAACTCCTCAGGTATGGGCATCCTCCCACCTTGTATGCCTAAAGATTACTTTCACATGTATTTGCAGAAAATTAATCTCTAATGCTTAGTACTGAAACCAGAGAAAGAAACACGTAAGTGCACAAGTTCCTGAATCAATCGCAAGATTCATGTGTAGTGAGTTATTTCTTGGCATTTTTAAAAACACGTACGTAAGATTAGTTTGAAGATCTTCTTACTATAAAGGACAATGATGACAAGTGAACTGTGTATATTAAAACTTTATGAAAACAGAAAGTGTTTTTGAAATATTAAGAACTCACTCAATTATGAAATTTAAACAATGTAAATGGACTCCAGAGATATGATTGCAATTCTAGGAATAGACTAGTTTGTGAGCTGTCACAGCTAAAACATTCAAAATGAGAATACATTTTTCATGTAGTTCTAAGGCTTTAAAAACAGTAAAAAAATCTTTAACTTTATTTTCCAGTTTCCAGATTTCAGACTTAGTCCAGTACACATTTTAGATGCATATTCCATCAAATCTGTCCTACTTAGTTATCATGTGAACTCGTCAACCACTGAATTTTAAATATGATGTAGTCATCCTTGTTTTGGGAAGCTAAAAGAATGCAATCTTACCTCCAAAGGGTTTGTTATTCTAAAATCTCACCCCTATAAATATGCAAGAAGCAAGTTCTGTAGAAGAAAGGCAGGATTTAACATTTTTGAGCAAATTTTTCTTTTTTTAAAATTTCTAGAGTATACTCTTTTTCCGTGCTATCCTGGATCCGAGCATACAACATCTCTCTGACTTTCTCTGAGCTTTCCTGGCTCCTTTTATGTGCGCTTCTGAAGTGCTTCATTTGCGTTTCATCCCCTCTCTCCCTCTCTCTCCTGGAGAGGAGTCGAGCTGCTAGCATCGCGCACACAAACCAGCCTCCAGCCTCCTGGTTAACTCATGGAAGTGCTGTAGTTTGCATGCAATTGATACACCTGCAGCTTTAGCTGTCTGGTTTATATGGGCCTTTTCATTATTTTTATCCTTCTCCTAAATGAAGGCCAGACATTATACTCACTGGCTTCAATAATATTTGTTCTCTAAGCAGACTAGTTATAATCATTTAATTCTGCTTTATCAAACCACAGAGCTAGGTCAATTGGTATTTTTGAATAGGTGCAAGCTACAACCCTAGAGGTTGCAGGAGATTTTACCTATTTTATCCGCATAGGATCCTAATTGATGTATATAACACCAAGCACCGAAACTATCATCTAGAGGAATCTTCTTTCAGCACCTATAAGAGTCTTATCTTCATGCCTGTAGATACCTGACTTAAATATTTGGTTTGTAAACACTTTTGCATAGTTGTGTTTGACAAGCACATTAAAAACGGTTGCTCATGAGCTACGAATCTCTTAACTTCCAGCTACTGCATATATTGCACAGCTGGCTGTCATGATGCTAGCAAGATTTTTGCTCCGTGATCAAACAGGAGTTTAAAATGCAAAGCGTTCAAGATGCTTATCATTATTGTCATTTCTATGCCTTCCTGAAAACGCTAAGAAAAACTTTTCCACCATCCAAGCACCACCCACCTAAGATGCACTTTTAGCAAAGTTGCCAGCTCCATGCTGAATGAGTACCTTGCTATTTTCGCTGAAGCTAGACCCTTGCCGAACTCTGCCTATTGGGGCCCACTTAATTTGAAATAGTTGGAGAACTGCACAGAAGCCAGACGCAGAAGGACACAAAAACTACATTGGCAAATGATCTGTCAAGTGACCCATGAACAAAATCGAGATTGAGTTGCCCTTTGAAATAAACCTATTTGAATTTTATTATCTCTAGAGCACCTTGTGTCTCTAATCTTGTGAAAGGTTAGTATTCCATCCATCAGAGCAAGATTAGAGCTCTAGTTGATGCCTGTGCTTGATGATAACTGAATGCAGTAGTTGGGGCTGGAGGAAGGAGATTCATTAGCATCAGCAGTTCAAAGAAAGATTGGGTAAACAGGTGCTCAGGGAAGCAGGTTCGCAATATAGACCACATATATTCCAGGTCAGGATAGCAGAAATCAAAGGAGCAGAATGTCAGCGAAGATTTAAACCTTTTAACAATAATCCAAGCAAAGCAATGTTACCTTATTCCCATCCTTTTATTTCGTGTCGCAGATTAGCAGACCCAAATGGCAGCTGCCTACTAGGCTGAAATGCTAATCACTTCCTCGGTATATCTATCAAGAAAAAGCTAAGACTGAAGGAATAAATGAGAAAATAATAAAAGAAACAAATCCAGGACTCATCACCAGGTTAATGTCCACCTGATATGCATAGACAGAAGCAAAGAATGCAGGTTCTGTGATGATAAAATTAATGCTCTGTTTTTATTAATTCAGAAGTTCTCCCTCTCCTACCTCAGGTAAAAATCATTTCTCAAATGTTACGTCTTTTTAAAGTTTACCTGACATTTTGAAAAAAGCTTTAGTGAACAGGCATCGTTTTGCCATGTCCTTGTTTGCCTGAACTTTCTAAATTTTATATTATGCTCTGAATTATATATATGATTAAGTTAATAGCTGCGGTGACCTTACTTCTCATTTTAAAAACAGAAATGTGATTAAGTTCTTCATTGTTCTGTGGCAATGTCAGCTCCAGCCCTATGTGTTGCTTCAAGAATATAGGTGTAATCCAAAGGATTAAAATGTGTATATTTTTCTAATCCTTTAGTTCCTCCTGGTGGGTCTGGATTTGTGCCTCTGGCTTTTCTATCCATCCAGAGCAGACCGTGTATTTATGATCTCACATTTGGCTTTGAAGGATAACAAGAGGCCCTTCGGACCTGATGCCAATGTATCAGCCAGCAGCAAAATAACATGAGACTGAATTTTTTATTTGCTGTCAAACTTCATAACATCACAAAGGAAAAAGAAATAGAGGGTAGGTCTGAGATTTTCCAGAGGCAGAGCTATGTTAAAGCAGTAGAAATGGTTGTATGCAACCTGTGCATGTGCACATGTGCAACTATGACAGTTCTGAAGGACAAAGGGGTCCAGGAAGGCTGGACGATCTTCAAGAAGGAAGTCTTAAAGGCGCAGGAGCAGGCTGTCCCCATGTGCCGTAAGAAGAACGGGCGGGGAAGACGACCGGCCTGGCTGAACGGGGAGCTCTGGCTGGGACTCAGGAAAAAAAGGAGAGTTTACCGCTTGTGGAAGAAGGGGCAGGCGACTCAAGAAGAATGCAGGGATCTCGTTAGGTCGTGCAGAGAGGAAATGAGAAAGGCAAAAGCCCAGCTAGAACGCAATCTGGCCGCTGTCGTTAGAGACAACAAAAAAAGTTTTTACAAATATATTAATGACAAGAAGAGAGCCAAGGAAAATCTCCATCCTTTATTGGATGCAAGGGGGAACATTGTCACTGAGGATGAGGAAAAGGCTGAGGTACTCAATGCCTTCTTTGCCTCAGTCTTTAATAGTCAGACCAGTTATCCTCAGGGTATTCAGCCCCCCGAGCTGGAAGACAGGGACGGCGAGCAGGATGGGCCCCCCATAATCCAAGAGGAAGCAGTTAACGACCTGCTACGCCACCTGGACGATCGCAAGTCTATGGGGCTGGATGGGATCCACCTGAGAGTGCTGAGGGAGCTGGCGGAGGTGCTCGCCAAGCCGCTCTCCATCATTTATCAGCAGTCCTGGTTAACGGGGGAGGTCCCGGACGACTGGAGGCTTGCCAATGTGACGCCCATCTACAAGAAGGGCTGGAAGGAGGATCCGGGGAACTACAGGCCTGTCAGCCTGACCTCGGTGCCGGGGAAGATGATGGAGAGGTTCATCTTGAGGGTGCTCACAAGGCATGAGCGGGACAACCAGGGGATCCGGCCTAGCCAGCACGGGTTCATGAAAGGCAGGTCCTGCCTGACCAACCTAATCTCCTTCTATGACCAGGTGACCCGCCTAGTGGATGAGGGAAAGGCTGTGGATGTGGTCTACCTGGACTTCAGCAAGGCCTTTGACACCGTCTCCCACAGCATTCTCCTAGAGAAGCTGGCGGCTCACGGCTTAGACAGGTGTACTCTGCGCTGGGTCAAAAACTGGCTGGATGGCCGGGCCCAAAGAGTTGTGGTGAATGGAGTTCAATCCAGTTGGCGGCCGGTCACGAGCGGTGTTCCCCAGGGCTCAGTTTTGGGGCCGGTCTTGTTCAATATCTTTATCGATGATCTGGATGAGGGGATTGAGTGCACCCTCAGTAAGTTTGCAGACGACACCAAGTTGGGCGGGAGTGTTGATCTGCTCGAGGGTAGGAAGGCTCTGCAGAGGGACCTGGACAGGCTGGATCGATGGGCCCAGGCCAACTGTATGAGGTTCAACAAGGCCAAGTGCCGGGTCCTGCACTTGGGCCACAACAACCCCATGCAGCGCTACAGGCTTGGGGAAGAGTGGCTGGAAAGCTGCCTGTCGGAAAAGGACCTGGGGGTGCTGGTCGACAGCCGGCTGAACATGAGCCGGCAGTGTGCCCAGGCGGCCAAGAAGGCCAATGGCATCCTGGCCTGTATCAGAAATAGTGTGGCCAGTAGGAGTAGGGAAGTGATGGTGCCCCTGTACTCGGCACTGGTGAGGCCGCACCTCGAATCCTGTGTTCAGTTTTGGGCCCCTCACTACAAGAAGGACGTTGAGGTGCTGGAGCGTGTCCAGAGAAGGGCAACGAGGCTGGTGAGGGGTCTGGAGAACAAGTCTTATGAGGAGCGGCTGAGGGAACTGGGGTTGTTTAGCCTGGAGAAAAGGAGGCTGAGGGGAGACCTCATCGCTCTCTACAACTACCTGCAAGGAGGTTGTAGCGAGGTGGGTGTCGGTCTCTTCTCCCAAGTAACTAGCGATAGGACGAGAGGAAATGGCCTCAAGTTGTGCCAGGGGAGGTTGACTCAATGATCTTAGAGGTTTTTTCCAACCTTAATGATTCTATTCTATTCAAAGTAGGAACCCATTTAGTTCTTAGGTAGTACCCACAGTATAGTCACAAAATTAAAAAAAAAACAACCCAAAACTAAAATAAAACAATGCCAAAATGAATTTCAATTTGTAATAGATTATACTGATGCTCAGGGTGTAAGAAATCATGACTTTCAGCTAAATCAGATTAAATCAGAGCCTGTGACAGAATGTACAAACTTTGATGGCTCCTCAGAAAAAGTAAAAATGTTTAGAAGAGGCCAATTTTAAAGCAAAACCAGGTAGTAACAAGAACAACAAAATCAAGGGTATTTATGGTGTTATGAAATATTTCTGTACAACTCTTGATTCCAGAGACAAAAGCTGCTTTTTCTGTGTAATCAACAAAAAAGTTTTTTCAGTACCCTCTACAGTTACATTTTCACCTACTTAACTAATTTTTACTGTATTAAGGGACTAACACTATAAACTGTACATGGGTGTGTAACACTAATTAAAGTGCTTAATGACTAAAAACATATTAGGTAGACTTTATGCCACCTATTGCAATTATTGTGACATTAAACATAAAAATTTCAATTGAAATGTATTATACATACACATATGTTGTGGTTTAACCCCAGTCAGCAACTAAGTACCACACAGCTGCTCGCTCACCCTCCCCCCTGCCCCAGTGGGATGGGGGAGAGAATCAGAAAAAAAAAGTAAAACCCGTGGGTTGAGATAAAGACAGTTTAATAGGACAGCAAAGGAAGAGAAAATAATAACAATGATAAAGGAATATCCAAATTAAGCGATGCACAATGCAATTGCTCACCACTTGCCGACCGATGCCCAGCCCATCCCTGAGCAGCGATCGCTGCCCCCCGGCCAACTCCCCCTGGTTTATATACTGAGCATGACGTCACATGGTATGGAATATCCCTTTGGCCAGTTTGGGTCAGCTGTCCTGGCTGTGCCCCCTCCCAGCTTCTCGCTGGCAGGGCATGGGAAGCTGAAAAGTCCTTGACTGGTGTAAGCACTGCTTAGCAACAACTAAAACATCGGTGTGTTACCAACATTATTCTCACGCTAAATCCAAAACACAGCACTGTACCAGCTACTAGGAAGGAAATTAACTCCATCCCAGCCGAAACCAGGACAACATATTATGGGCAAGTCTGAGTGAACATGTGGTCTTTACAAGAGATGAATGTGTGACTAATAAAATAATGCTTCTTCAGTGAAAGTGGAGAATATTTTCTAGATAATAGGTTGAATGAGCAATATAATTTAATGCTGAACCCTAATATAAAAGTCACCTATTGGAAACACATTTCTAATTATATGGTTTGTAAATGTGGAAGCACTTAAAGTATAAGGCCATCTAGGCTATGTAAAATTATAATGTACTTACGAAGTTTCTTATTATGGAAAAGGAGCAGTGTAATTAGTGTCACCTAATATGTAACATACCTAATGTTTCCATTTTTCAGAAGTTGTCATTGTTTTAGTGTGAGTTTGAAAGTCTTCTCACAATTATTTAGGTCCTCATTCAAGGAAGTATGTTATCTCAATTTAAAACCAGAAGGTGTATTCTTTCTTGTGTCATTTTCAAAGAAATCCCTATTTTTTTCCAGCTGTACTGAGATATCTGCCCCTTATTGTGTTATATGGCTGAATGTTTCTCCCAAATGAGTAAGTATATGTACATTCGGAAAACATAAATAAAGAAGTTATTGGATAAAAAGTTTACAATAATCTCTTACAATAAGTATTCATTTTACTTCCCTATCTCACCAGACTGCTAAAAACTAGTCTGTCAGATAATGCAGTAGTGGAAGCCCTAAAATCACCTTATCAAGCAATAATACATATACTCATATCTGTATTAAATAAAATACTAGCACTGATCTAGCGGGGTCGATACGAAGAGACAGGCTCCTGTGGGATGTGAAGGGGAGCCCCATTTTAGAGCCCAAGCCAGACTTCTGATCTAAAGCTGCCTTTCTCCCCCCGTGGAGAACATAAAGGCAGAGCTGGAGCAAGGCTTCACACTGAGGTTCCTCGGTCGGGTATCTGGAGTGAAGTGGCGTGTAGCCTGGACTGCAGGTCCTCCTGCGCTTGACAAGGTACACAGTTTTGGGGTCCCTTGTTCTGCCCATGTATTCAAAGGAGATGGTTTTAGCAGTATTGAGAGACTGTGTCTGAGGAACTTCTGGAAAGCTGAAGTTTAACTCTCTTCTTATCACTTTCTCCCTTTTACATGGCAAACAGTTGCCACGTAAATACAACAAACACAACAAACAGTTGCCATTTCCCTGTTTTTCTATTTTCTCTCCGACTATTTTTGTCCTCTCTAGCTTTTGCTTTCCTGTTTCACCTGTACTGCCTCATTTGCGCTTGTTTATCCTCCCATATTTTAATGTTTCTGCAGTAATGTAGTGCAGGAAAGCAAATATAAGGCCTCTAGTCAGCATGGCTCACCCTGGACCCTTCACCGCCTGCTGCTCAGTAGGACTGATCAGCTTTTCAGCTTGTTCCTCAAACCCCTTCTCAGAGGGCTGTCACTCTCAGCTGGCAAGATTTACGTGAGAAGAACAGTTAGTGGGAGTTTCAGCTCAAATGTGACACAGCATGAATGTTATGGCCAAAAAAGCTGGAGAAATACCAGAATATTACACAAGGAAATAGTGTCTAGCACTAATTCCAGGCACTGAATGGAAAGACTTTGCCGCCAAAAGTGACCCAGAATCTCCACTCCACTAGGCTCAGGAGGAAGCATTGGACACCAATGAGGAAAACATGGCCTGTGCCTACATTCCCCCATCAAGCTGTCAGATCAAAACCATGTAATGTGAGGAATTACGTCTGTCTGAGAGAGGGGGATGAACATTGTATAGTGGGGAGGGCAGACAATTGGGTCTCAAGATTGCAGAGAAGATGGAAGAAGCAGTAAATGGCAGAAGGCCTGGAAGTCCAGTGACTTCTGTGCAAAAAACCCCCAACAAACAGACAAACAAAAAACCCATACAAAAATCCAGAAATAGGATCTAGATCTCCTAGCTCCTACTGAGCCACACCACTTTATTTCATCCCAGGACCATAGCAAGGAGTCAAAGCTATTGTTTGCTTAGAGAGTCAACAGCTTGTGGGTTCATTGAAATATTCTTGTCAGTATGTTCAATAGATTCAGCAACTAATGAGCAGACCAGCATAGAAGCACAAAACTTTGATATCACTACATGGCATATCCATTTAGATGGAAACATCATATGCAATACAGCAGCTAATAAATTGGAACAATTCCCAAAAAAAACTTGTCTTAGGAGTTTTAAGGCCACTCCTGTGTAGTTCAATCAAAGAAAAAGTAGATTATACTGTTTGAAATCTAACATAACCCTAAATATATACCAATCTTGCAAAGACAGTTTTTCAGTTCATTGTACGTACGTTGTATCTAAGTTTCCTTCTGACTGGAAAACTTTCCCAGTAGACACACTCTTAGGAGAAAAAAAGGTTTCTGTTGAGAAGGTAGGTCATATAAAAATCAATCATGCAGTATCTTGATCCAGTGAACTGGTGTCTACAGATGAAGGTTTATGTTGACTTTAAAGCTATTCAAATACCAACTTTGTTTTTTAATCCCTGATCTTTGAAACATCCGGGTAGGAAAGTTTATTGACTTCACAAAGCCCCCTAGGGGACCCAAGGTCTTTCTACCAGCACATGAATGCAGATCCAGGATCTGAAAGACTGTTTTCTTCAAAAGTAATAGATCTTTTCCTACATTTGTAGCTTCTTTGAAGCCAGCTGTATTATTCTTAACCTTATCCTTAATCTATGATTTTATGCATTGCCTTGTTTTAAGTCACTGATTGCACAAATCTGATCTCTGGGACCATTGTTGCTCCTTAACTTTCCTACTATTACCGTAGAAAAAAAATTTCATCCCTCTAACAAACTGAGAACATTTACGTTGACTTCCTGACATTTAAGTTAACTTAGTTTGATATCACAAAAGAAAAAGAAAGTTTGCTGCTTCAGTGAAGTTTGACTGTGTAGCTCAATTTTCAAGCAAGAAATTCAGTAATACTTCTGTATTATTGCAGTAACAAATAGTACTACACGCAGTGTCCAAATAGTCAAGCAAAATCTGGGAAACCAGCCTGGATTTAACACGGCTTGGCCTTAATAGTGCATGGGGTTCCTTTGAGTGTGGATGTAGGAAAATTGGATAACCTCAAAAATAAGTAAATTATCTTGGAGGTAGTTTTATCTTTTTTGTTAGCGCTGTTAAACCATAACACAAGTTATTAGCTGCATTCAGAGGTGTCTGGAAAAACCATCAACATTACTTCATTACCTCTTAAACGGCAGACTTACATGCAAAATTGATTTTATGTATATAATAATTTCAATAGGAAGTCAAACTTCAAACTGCTCTTACAGCAGGCTTCTGCCGGTCAGCTCAAATAGGAGTCTTTTCAGCTATTGCAGTATTATCTGTCTCAGGTCTCACATCTTAGAGGGTTTTTTGATGCAATATACTGATTTCTTTACAAATACTAAAATGAGCTTGTTTCGAAGAGAGAGAAAGGTGAAATGAGATGGAAAGGAAAACTGCAATGGGTTTACAGCAGTTACATTATATAAATACAACTGTGTAAATATTTCTTAGCTCTCTGCACTTGCAAGTGTGACATGAAAGTAGCTGCAGTTCTAATTTTAAACATATCGTGATGCATCCAGTCTGAGCTGTTTGATACCCGTCCTTCCACACTGGGATTCAGGAACTGCACTTCCTACTGGGTACTTCGCAGAATGCATGCGATCCAGTAGATGCTTCAGAAAACACCCCCTTCTTGAAACTGAATAGGGCCCAAGTACCGGTTTTCAAACTCCTCAATGACAGCTCTTCACAGTAGTCTATTTTGTTTAAAATGGGAGGAAGAAACAAAAAAAGGACGCTATTCTAAAAGAGAAGAAGCAGCCCTCCTCAATCCCATACATGCCTAAATCCAGGCTGAGATTTCTGCCTCCGAAGCCCGGTTCCAAAGTGTTGCTGCTGTCAGGTTGTGGTTAATCACAACATTGTAAATAGAAGTCAATGAAGATTTCGGTGTTTTCCTCTGGCCAGCCTCCTTCCAGACAAATGACTCCTGCCCTTAGTCAGTTCAAGCTGTCTACTCTGAGAAGAGGCATGAAGGTGTGCAGTGACTTCAGTGCCACATTCCTCCCCAGCACGACACCTGACCTCTGAACGCTGCAGGACTGCATCTAATGATAGCAAATACCACCTCTGGTTTGGGACCTGCTTGTCAAAAAAATGCCTGCTTTTTTTTTTTTTCTTCAGACAGAATATATAAAGTGCTCTGGCTTAAATCAGTTTTATCTGGCTTGTAGCAAGCCAATTTGCCCCAAGTTAATTTGCCCCTATGTCTTCTGGTCCACCTTGCACTTCCCTGTATTAAAAGACAACAAACTTTTAATACGTTTAAAAGATTGTTGTACATTATAGGCATGGCAAAGAATTTTCATACAAAATGTTAGATGGTAAATCTCCTTAACTATTGAACTGGATATTTGATAGCCTCTAGTGGTGCGTAGGGAAAAACAGAACAGTCTCTATATTTTAAAACAATTGTTGCACTGAGTCCCATAGTTTATATATTGTTAATATCATTTTCATGAAAGCTTTAAATGTTTTTCAGAAGAAACTGGTGACTCATGAATTTTTCATGAGGTGTTATGCATTTTTATGAACATATGATGTAAAATTCATCATTCTGAAATTCACAGATATCCATGAAATGCTACATGTCTCTCTTTGGTCATGGATATTCATGACAGTACTACTGCTATAAGCGTTTAAATGCTCATTCATAAATATTCTAGAATGTCGCTTTCTGATGCCATGTAACATTTTGCTTATGTTTTATGAGTACTTCACTTGGGCATTTTCCACTTGATAATGAAAGTAGAACCTTCAGGGACAGTTATTAGTGTATATATAAATTATGTATAAAGCTATCTCATTGCTTTGTTTTTATTCCTAGCATTTACTTTCTTGGTTATTGCTATAAGTTCAATGAATTCTTTGAGGGGATCTTGGGAATTTCAGGTTTCATATTTATAATCAAGGATACCTCATCAGTATAAAGTACCAGATGCAACAGGATATAAATTGAGATTCTAGAGAGCAGTAAAGATTTCAAAAGTATGTGTTAATATCGAATTTAATAGTTCTCGTGTGAAAGTGATGTATTTCACCTAGTTGCAGGACTGTCTGTATAGAATCAATGGCAGGATCAAGTCTCCCTTTTAGACATACTCAAGTGTTAGTAAATGACCTTTTGCAGTGAAGAAACAGTAAGTTTAGCATTTAGAGGTTGCACCTGCATCCCCTGAAGTTGTTGATAATGTTCTCATTGATTTCAGTGTTGCAGAATGACGTCTTAAGACCTTTATCAATGCATGTAATCAGCTTTGAGTAGATGACAGATCCTTCAACTCTATATTAATGTTCATTTGTACAATAATTTCTTTGTACGTTGGCGTTAAATAATGCCTTAAATTCTTTGTCAGATTAGGTTTTCATTGTGATAATGGCATTTGGTGTATAAATATCAGCCTAGTTTTTTTTCCATTTGCCTGCACCTGACTTAACCTGTCCAACCCAGCCCATGATAGATGTGTTTGTGTTTCCTCCCCATCCTCATGTCCCTCGTTTTAGTGCAGCACAGTGCTGTTTGCATTGTCTCCACACTCCACAGTGGGGAGTGGTTAAAGACGGACCCTCAGTGGTCTTCCCTTCCCCTCGGTCTCCTTCCTTCCTTGCAACAGCCTGACCCATAAGGGGGAAGAAGTCATGGACTCTGGACAGGAGGCAAGGAAGAAGATTGCAGTGAATTATCTTCTATTATCAAGTCTTGCAGTAGTCTGAGAAATTGAGAGATTAAAGAGGGGAGAGAGACCCGCATCTTTACTCACAACCTTTGAGACTGCACTGGCTTCTAAACAATTTAGTAGCATCCAAAAGATTTCATAATGTCATGATATTTACAGGTATAGGACATTCTAGAAAGGTATCGATATCCATTAACAGCTAAATCCTTTTACCCATAGGTGATTTTACCCAAGACGTAATTAGAGGATGTAAATTACCTATTCTGAAATTTGAAATTATAGGACACATTTAATTATCTGACTTGTATTTCTTAACTTTAAATGCAATGTGTATATATTCAAAATGAGTTAAAAAAGGAGAGCAATTTTCAACAGACCTCATTACACTGCAGTTTTTGTTGTTCCTAATGGAAGCTGAAATTCATTTCCCAGTTGTGACTGTTGAGTGTTTCTAAAGGTCAAAGCTATAAGGGAATTTTAAAATTAGTGATTCAGGCTCACTAAAAAGTAATACCAATGCACTGGTAGCCTTATGCGTATGATTTGTTCACTCTTGAATATAAATACAAATTTAATGTCAAAAATAGGTAAAAAAAACCCATCTGCTATAAGTATTCTCCTTACAGCAACTTTTTCTCAATCAGGAAGTTAAATTGAGTTCTTTTTGTTTTGTAAGGTTAGCTATTGTTAGAAGAAAGTCTCTGGAAAAAAACCGTTGGAAAGTGAAAAAGCATAGAAACCACAGAGGTTAATTTCACTTGAATTTCCTTGAGATAAATCACAACTTTCACTAATTGATACCATTGTGGAATATCTTTAAAAAAAGAAAAAGAAAAAAAAAAAGCATTTGCAAGAATCCTGCAAAAAGATGAAGATTTCACCAAAACATTTTTTTCATTAATGACTTCATTAACAAAGAAAGACAGACAGAAATAGGGCAGTGAAAAAAAAAAAGGCTGCCATTGATGTATGTGATGAATGTAAGTATCTGTACCTAAACAACCCCCAAAGAACCTTTCTGTCCAAAAAGGTAGTTAGCTTACATGAATTCTGATATCCTTCTTACTATCAGCCTTATCAGCACTGGGAAATTCAAAGATGTGAAATGAATTTAGGTACCTAAAGTCCACGTAGGGTGTAGCTGCATGCGTATCTTCACAGTAAATGGTAGATCACTAGAATTTGTATGTCTAAATCTTCAGACCTCTTTGAAAATCAATGCCCACAAGCAGGAGAACAAGGCTATAATGGGGAACTGCCTGTATATTTTGGGTGGTGTTAGCCAGTGATGGATGAAATCAGTATGCCACCCTGAGCAATATTTTCCATAAAGGCTGATGTAAAATCAGACATATATCCCTGTCCAGAACCTCTGAAGAGCTCTGTGCAGCTGTGCTGTTTTTTCTCGGGTGGCAGTGGGACTGCATGTCCGGTGTATCAGATGCACCGTAGTACAGCATTCAGATCTCAAGTTCTGCTAAAAAGGAAAGCTGAGCATAGTATATGGTAATTGAATGAAATTTCCTTTTGGTCCTTTTGGTCTTAAAGCTCATGCATATCTTTTGGGTTTTGGGAATCGGGCAACAAACTGTTTCTAGCTTTGCAACTTGTCCTACAGCAGATGTTGGTTTTGCTTAAATTACAGGTGGAAAAGAAAATACAAGGGAGTTTATCAGGCTGGGAATGACCATAGAGCATCAGCTCCAACACAGTACAACTTTGTTTATCTAATAATTGCCTCTAGATGGTTGTGATTATATTTTGTTGAAGGCAGTTATTACATCATGCCATGCTGCAATATTATCCCTGATCCTGATCCACTGACTTATGATGACAACCAGTCATCACTTTGGAATTAGGCTAGCTCCCAGGTTGAATGCATTATGACAGTAGAGTACCTATGTTAAAATAGAATGAGAAAATCAGCTTTCAGTTGACAAGGTAGCGTGAGAGCTAACAAGACCCTGTTTTTAATCTGAGAGGAGTACCTACCATTCAGTAAGGGACTCTAGCAATGCATTGTGTCCTTTCACTTTGTAACAACTGAGTTGTCTTATCATAGACAAAATGTTTAATAACAATTCAGACTTCATTTGCAGAGACTGTTATTATCAATCTTGCATCCTAAATTTACAAATAATGTTTAAAATACAAACTAGCTTAAGTGTTATCCATTGACTGGAAACCCACCAGCATGTAATGGCTCGAAGTAGCAATCTTCTCTCCCTCTTTTCAGTAGCTCAGCGTGCCTTAGACCTTACCCTTTTCAACTACCTCATAAGCAGAACCGAACGGGCTTCCTGAGACCATCTGACTAATAAATGAAAGCTGTATAAAAACGTGCTTGCAACATAAGACATACACAGGACATATTCTGTCATATAAATGAATCACCACTTAAAATTAGGAAAAATTATTTCCAGCATTAACACTGCTCATGACAGGCTATTTTGGCAGCAAAAAATTTCACAGGATACATATTTTAAAACACTGCGCAGCTCTGTCTCATATAGATTCTCCTCTCCCACCCTAGTACTTGAGTGCCTTCCAGAAGCACATTAAGCAACATGACTAATGTCTGTCTCATCTTCATTCTTTTACTTTGAGCTGAAATATTACATTATTTTTCAAAAGCTACCTGCAAGTTGATGAAATATCATCTTTGCAATGAACATAAAATCTTTAAATTACTGTGAAGACCATGGAAACATTCAACCTTTGCGGAAGCAAGTACAGTTTCTCTTGATGTAACTGGACAAGTGCCCAGTTATGCCAGGACACAGCTTCTGTACGTAAGCACCGCAAAGCAGTCTACCTTCTTGATGTATGGAAGATTTGTGGACTAAAAAAGCAAGTGATCCTTCACAGCAGCATTCATTTTGCTGGACAGGAGTTGATTGAGAATTTTTCTAATTAGTACAACAGGGGAGATCTCTTTCTCTCTGGAAATAAAAAGGTATCAAATTTTGTAGTTGTTGCTGCTTTATTATCCTGATCCTGCATAGGGTTACTGATGCAGATAACTCTCTTAAACTAACTGTCTTTTGTATGAAAGCATACAGAAGACTAACAGTCTAACTTTTTAATGGCATAATAACTTACTCTAAGCAATAGCTCTCAAAGACTACAGACCTATGAGAAGACTAAAAATTAAATAAATGTACTGCAATTTAGAGGACATTAGCTTTCCTACAGAATGCATATGTATGGTGTCACATTTGGGCTAGCATGAAATTTAAGCTTGTGGAGTTACTGATAATGTTTGTAGCGCAGTATAAATAAAGATTGCAACCAGCATGGATCACATTGTGCTAGATGCTGTACAAGCACAGCAAAAATGTCTACCCCTCCCTGAAAAGTTTGGTTGGCTTCCAACAGACTGACTGTGAGATTGCTGCATAATACCCCCGCACAAAGAAATAATAGGCTAACAATCTCAGACGAGAGGAGCTGTCAGCAAACTCGGTTATGCTTTGCTGTGACTGACTTATGCAATGGCATGATCTTTTAAGATAAACAGTGGGATTCCCGGTATAGCTATGGACTGGGAGGAGCCAGCGTGTGAATTGCTGAAAGCAGCCCCCCAGCATACAGAGCCTTATGGCAGAGAAGTCGAGGGGCCTGGATTCACTGCTTTTGTGACTGTCTTTCTCAGTCGTCGTTCAATTGCACTGGTCTGAAAGCCTGGTTTCAACCTCAAAACAAATTTTAATTTGAGCCCCAAGTTTTCTTCCATCTTTTTGCCTTCCAGATTGTGTGACCAGAGAGCTAGATGTATTCAGCAGTACAGCCAGTATACATTACTTCTTAGAAGAAGAAATGCTGAATGTATAAAATAGTAATCAGGATGATTCAGACGTCAAGGATACCATCAGGTCAGGGTTAGGGGTGAAAAACAGCTTTGTTTTGCTTTTCTCTAAACCAGCTTTGTCAGAATTAGTGGATAATTTGGAAAAACAACAGAGAAGACTGTATGTTGCGGACCTCAAGTTATTCTATTTGGCAATGAAGAATAATAAGGGTTTCTTTGTGGTTGCGGGTTTTGTGGGTTTTTTTTTTGCTTTTCCCTACATAAACTATTTGGCAAAAGCATATTCTTTTCCAGATGGAATTTATTCCATATGAAGAGCTGTGGTTTTAATGACAGTTTAGACATTGATACATTTATTAGAATATATATTTCCCTTTAATAAATGCTTTGATGTAGCGAGTATGTTCTCAATGTTCTGTGTATACATTTCATGATAACCCCTTTGCAGTTATATGGGAGATCAAAGACTGCAGCTCTACACAATTTCTGCCAAAAAGAGGCAGCTCTTTTCTTACTGAGTCCTTGTAGACTGTCCACAGTGTTCGGTGGATTCTTTTTTCAGCTGATCACAGTTGCAAATCCTCAGATTCAGTGTAGATTTTTTCTTACATAGTCTTTATTGCCATCCTGTCTTTAGCATTGCAGTGGTTCTGCATTTTTATGAGTCACTGTAGCCACAGCAGGGCCCTATGTTAAAAGAGTATTCACATTAAAGCATTAGCCAAGACTGTGAGAAGTCAGCATGTCCCTGCAGTTAGCACATGCAGATGTGTCTATGGGCAATGACCACATATTTAGAATCTGGTATCCTAGAGTTGGCTGCGTGATGACTCCTGCGTCAGTGCAAATCATTTAATCGCAGCAAATATACGTGTTTTGCCAAAGGCATTGCCATCTCTGCCTTACTGTCTGCAATGCCCCATTTACAGGCCACAGCAGTCATTGAAATCTTTTCCAAAGGAGATTTAAGAAGGTTGACAAGCGGACCCTGGAGGAAGATGGGATCTTCTAAAAACCAGGAGAAGCTATGCCTGCTTTTGTCAGATGTGTTTAAAGAACTATTGTACATGCTCAGTGAATTTCTTGGGAAAACCTAAGCATCACATGGCAGTTAAAGGATCTTAACAGAAGAGATGATTACATATTTCCAGTGTACCCCCTGGGCTCGGTTTCCAGTAAGAATAAATTCCACAAGCCAAAATTTAGAAATATGTTATGGTTTGGGCCTGAGTAGATAAAAGGGACAGAAGCAGTAAAGTCTGAAATACTTTCAAAAAAATGTAAGGTCTGCTGTTCCAAAACCAACAACTAGCACAAACTGGAATTAGTAGGCTGGCTGTGACATGACTGGTGGAGGGTTCCAGTACTGTTCTTCACTAGAGTAGCAAATTACTGAAAATACTAACATTTTCTTAGTATTACCTAGACATGTAATAATTTTAAGAGGGATTCTGCTCGTTTTCACTCAGGTCTCTTTCAAGTTCTCTTCAAGAATATTTGCAAATAAGTTTTCAGATTTATTTCCATGGTGTTCTTCTACATTGTAAGAACTTCAGCAAAGTGGAACTTAGCATCATCTAGCTATTCTAAAATCATTACATTTTCAGTTAAGTCATCATAGTAATGACTTTATGTTTAGCATAGAAAATTTAGTATACTGGCTATGGAGGATATTGCAAGGGATGGGTATTTCTATGTTCAAATAGTACTTGAAAAAGAAGTGGAACTACCCTCACTGAAGTTCTTTTAAATGGGTTTTTCATGTTCAGTGTTATAGGTTCTACATCTTTCTACCTTGTTGGGGAATTCAGGTTATACTCTGTTTTTCTTTACCTCTGAATAAAGCTATTTCCTATCCAAATAGATGAATTTCATTAGTAAAGCACTGCCGTAACAACACATTAGGACAAGCTTTACTAATGCTAACACAGGAATGCAATCAGAAAACCCTTGGTGCCTTACTAATATATCCAGTTAACACCTGCTTGTTTTCCCTGCAGAATTTTTCCGAGAACTTCTGGAGAACGCGGAAAGATCCTTAAACGACATGTTTGTCCGGACGTACGGCATGCTGTACATGCAGAACTCGGAGGTGTTCCAAGACCTCTTCACAGAGCTGAAGCGGTATTACACAGGAGGCAACGTGAACTTGGAGGAAATGCTGAATGACTTCTGGGCTCGGCTGCTGGAACGGATGTTCCAGCTCATAAACCCCCAGTACCATTTCACTGAGGACTACTTGGAGTGTGTAAGCAAGTATACGGACCAGCTGAAGCCGTTTGGAGATGTACCCAGGAAGCTGAAGGTTCAAGTGACTAGAGCGTTCATTGCTGCACGGACCTTTGTTCAGGGGCTGACAGTAGGCAGAGAGGTTGCAAACAGAGTATCCAAGGTAATCTAAAATCAGGGGGTTTTAAGCTTGAATTTGTTTCAAATTTGCTAGACAATTGAAATCTGATTGTGCGCTTTTTTTTAATACGGGGGGGTGTTTGGTTGGTTGTTTTTTATGTCTACTGATATACCCATCCTAAGTTTATAAATAGGGGCAACAGTTGTTTTTAATTCCTTCTGGAGATATTAAGGCGATACTGCCTGGAAAGCATTTCTCTGTGCTTAGGACACAATGAAATATCAATATACTTCAATGTTATAGCTTGGTAGTGATTGTCATTAGTAGTTCAAAACCGGCTACGTATATCAAAGATTATGATTATGATCAGAATTAAATGTTTCAAGCCAATTTATGCTGCTGTTCATTAGGGCAGTACAGCCCTCACAGCATTCATTCATCATGCAGCTGGGTGATGGATTTTGTTAGAAATATCTAGTCATGTTTTTGATGAGAAAATAGACAAATAGTGACACCTCTGGAGCTTGAGCTTTCCCAAAGGATGGTTTGACTCACATTTATTTTAGTTTTAATTATTTATCTATGCAAATATTTAGGATGATTACAGTCCTTGAGGGCTTCACATAACTAAAGCTATGTAAGAAAAAAACACACACAAAAATAACCCATCTGGGTACCAGAAATGTGCCTGAATGACTTTCTCTTACACGGTGTTTCAAACTCAGGTTTATTTTTCTGAATTGCTGTTCCAACTAGATACTTGCTCTGTAATCTGGCTATTTCACAGTCCTAGTCTGTACTGTGTTTGGACCTTAACTATATTCTGAATTCTGAAGTGCTCTAGTGAGATCCACTATGAAATGCCCAGATACTCACCTCTGGACAATAAGTGCATGCATGATTTTGATGCTTGCCCCTTGCAATGCTTTCCTGCATTTACAAGCCTAAGCCATTCCTCTTCATCAAGAGGACTGGCTCCCTTGCTTCGTTTAAATCACAGCCAGAAGGTGAGGTAGCACTGATATATTGTACAGTAGGCTGCAATTCAAAAGCTCCACAAGATGAGGCTTCTAAACTTTTCTTATCCTGTATGATGTGATATTTTGCAATTACAAATCCAGCAGCCATGAAGCTGGAGAGGTAATCAACAAGTGAGAGCTTGATTTTATGCCTAGGAGACTGCATGGAGGCAAGGATCATTTTGCACTTAAAGTTGGTGAATGAAATACATGATCCTGGTTACCCAGCTAAACCCAAGGTCTCTTTCTCCCAAGTACCTTCCTGGGCTACAGGGTTGCCTTCCATTTTTTTCTGGTGCTGTCAATTCTTGCAGTCCTTTCTGAACAGTGGCAGGGCACTGGCATGAAATCCCAGCCCGCCTAGTCTAGCTGGGGACAAATATGGCTGTTTATCCTCTGAGTGTGCAGAATGCATATATCTGCAACCCCAGATTTCCTCTGAAGAGCGGTGATGTCCCCATGGGTCAGGTTTTAAGTGAAAGTGCTGAGCTCTGATGTCACTGTTGTCAGTAGGCATTAGGTCTTGCTGCATCAACTGGATCAGACTGTAGGGAGTAAGCTATGTAATTCATGTAATAGATGTGTAATTTGTGAATCACAAACAGATTAAGGTATGAATTCTCTGCTGAGATGTCACTTTCCCTGTGTATGTACATGACTGTACAGAATGTGCAGGTGTCTCCCCTCTTGCATACCCAGGAAATGTTTTCATCTCACCTGCTGGGTTTTAGGCACATAAGACCTTTCAAGAATAGGGCTTATCACAAGATCGCTAACTGATCCTATGATCCTATAATGAGAACTACTAGCTCTGTAATCATAAAGTGAGCCTTTTTGTAGTGTCACTTGAAGATGATAACAATAGCTCAATAATGCTTCTGGTTTTTTTCTTTTAACATGAAAGCAACACTTTAAAATCTCTAAAAGTGCTCGGTGGTTGGTGCAAGATACAGTACAGGTTCTTCACTTTATATATACATAATCAGTGATACTCTATTAGACTACATCTAGAATACTGCATTCAGTTTTGGGCCCTGCCCATAGAAGAAAGACATTGACAAATTGAGACGAGTTCAGTGGAGGCCACCAGCATAGTCAGGACTGGAGTACTTGCCCTGTGAGGAGAGGCTGTGGGACTGGGGCTTGTTCAGCCTGGAGAAGAGGCGATTTCAGGGGCACCTAGCAGCAGCTCCTGGTGCCTGTAGGGAGGTCATCAAAGAGATGCAGCAAAGCTCATCACAGTGGGGCATGGTGGGGTATGACGGGCATGAGTTGAAACAAGGGCCAGTTCATACTGGATATAAGGAGAAACTTCACTATGAGGATGCTCAAGCAGTGGATCAGTTGCCCAGAGAACCTGCGCAGGCTCCATCCATGGAGGTCCTGATTGTACAAAGCCCTTTGAGATGACCAGGTCATGCTAGTCTGAGTTCAGAGCTGACCCTGCTTTGAGAAGCAGGTTGGACTGGAGATCTCCTGAGTGTGCTTCCAACTCGAATTATCCAATGATCCTATTAAAAGATTAATGAAATGAACATTTTTACTTAAATGTAGAATATGCTTTGATTGCAAGACTGACTTCGGTATTAAAATCTCAGTGGCTATATTCATATCCATAGCAAATGGTAAACGATTGCTGGTTTTAGGGACTTTGTGTCATATGCAGCCTGATGAGGCAGATGCGAAGAACCCCAAGTGACACCAAATGTTCAAGATTCATAAATATCCTGTGGAAGGGCTGTGATTACTCCTAGATCGAAGCTTTTGTGATCATATCATAACTGTGGATTTTTATGCTGGTCTATCTACTGTAGAAAATGACAAATCCTTTTCTTTAATCATCATTTTAAAAGACTGCAACCATTCCTTAGAGTTAGCACATAACTTTGCAACCAAAAAAGAGGTAGGTAAATATTTTTTGTTGCTGTTTTGGAAGTCATCCAGATTCAGCACGGATTTCATTTTCATTGTACTCTAATACTGAGAGATTCTGTGATAAGAATGCCACATCTGGGTAAGCCAAGAGAAATGAAAAAAAGAGAAAATGAAAAGGAGAACTGTTGCTGCTCTTTTACAGAAATCTTTGTCCATTGTCTGCACTGGCTGGGAACAGGGGGGGATCTCCTAGCTGCAACATCACAAGCTAGAAAGATTTTTTGCTTTCTATTTGTGTACCCATTATCTCACTGAACTGCCACTGTCAAAGGCCACTCGCATAGAAAAAAGTTGAACCTACACATTAAACACCACGAGAAAGAGTTTTATTAATGAGAAAGTTGGTAACAACATCTCCTTTGGGCCTTAATTTACTTTCTCAGCTTCTTCTGGCCCATTTCTGTAAAGGAGTTGGTGAGTCACACACTCAGAAGGATTTGTTCCCTATCTAATGTCAGGGATGCATCCTTTCTGAAGATTTCTCTTCAGAGAGGGTGTAATGTTGGTACTGACTGAAAATGATGTAGTCAGTGTATTCCTTGCAAAAGAGCTATACTCCCCTCTTTTTCCAATGAAGCATGCATCCAAGCACACTCAAAATAGGCAACACATATCACAAACATTTTCCTCTTACAATAGTATTTTGCTATTTGCTTATGTCAGTGAGATTATAATTTATACAAGAAGTCCCATTTAGATAAATGGGGAGGGAGGGCAGTTAGGACATGTCTTTTTTTGTAATTTTTTCTAACATTATATTTCAATAGTAAGCAGACACAGTTGGTTCCACCTGTCTGAAGTTGTGCAGTTTTAATTGAACAGTGTTTTCATAATCTCAAAGTCCAATTGCACTTTTTACTTTTCAGAGATTTTAAAACCTTTTTATTTCTCATACTAATGCATTAAAAATTTGTCAGTCTATGTTTGCTAAGGGCTTGTTAAATCTCCACTCAATGCAGTGTATTTCCACTGGCTTGAGTAGACTTCAGCTCACTAAATTCTATGTATGCTTTATAAAGCTGCATATGCATATAAACAAAATGTAATTACAGTATTTGTAAAGTGAGAAAAATGAAAACTATTTATGCATTAATATAAGAATCATAGCATCCTAGAATATCTCAAGTTGGAAGGGACCCATAAGGATCATCCAGTCCAACTCCCTGCTCCTCGCAGGACTACCTAAAACTAAACCATATGACTAAGAGCATCGTCCAGACAGTCCTTGAACTCTGACAGGCTTGGTGCCATGACCACTTCCCTGGGGAGCCTGTTCCAGCGACCGACCACCCTCTCAGTGAAGAACCTTTTCCTAATGTCCAATCCGAACTTCCCCTGATGCAGCTTCAATATATAGTATTCAATATATAACATAAGAACTGCCATTTTGGGCACACCAAAGGTCTGTTCAGTTGATTTTTGCCTCAATGCCCAGTAAAGGTCAGTACAGGAGCAGAGCTTCTCACCTTGTATACTTTCTTAAGCTATAGCTAGTAGATGTTTATGGACTTTCTGAGCTACAGGCTCAGAAATAATTGGTAAAATTTTCTACGACCTGTTTTTCTACTAATTTGTCAGATCATAAAAACCTGTAGAATAGGCTTTTCTGCTTTGTTACCATTTGGTGGAAAAAAATGTGCTATTCTTTTCTTTTCCCCCATAAAAATATAGAATATTCTAATGTCAATGTTTTTAAATGTACTTTGTTTTTCTCAACTTTTTCCTGGAGGAAAAAAAAAACAAAAAAACCCAAACCTTCCTGACCAGCTGTGATCTAGTATTTAATGTTAAACTGAAGAAACTACTGAAAATATTTCTGAAGTTGCTGCCAGCTGTGATTTCCAATAATGTGATAGAAAAGACGTATGCATATTTTTCATGTTCATCTTTTGCTGTGTCTGAGCTCTGGATACTTTACAAGTAAATAATGCCAAGTTATTATTTCTGACTCTAAACAAAACATTCCCAGTGATCATAATACTCTCTTTGAACTGTCACTCAGTGGTGGAAAATGTAAGCAGAAAAAAAATGGGGAGGATAAAGCAATTAAAATTAAAAAAAGGGAGGGTCTTTATGATTTTCCAGGAGCTTATGATTCCTGAAATACTTTTCCCAAATATATTCATAACTGAATTACAACAATTATAAAGCTTGTTGCACTGGAGAATTCTTTTCATCAAATAAGGGAGAGTTCTGGACCAAACACAGCATGTAGAAAATAGAACTCATTCCCAAGAAAAGATTAAGACTGAAACTAAGGGTATTTCAAAAGATAGTGTAAATCCCTAACTGGATGCAAACTTGCCAAAAACACATACTAGTTGTACAGGCAGTACTGTTTCCCTAACAGGGTGTTATCCCATCAGGGTAGCATTCCACCCAAAGAACATTTTTCCTGGAAGCATTTTCTTTCGATATACTTTTCATTAAAAGCTGTAGAAATCAGGAGGGAAAAAAGCGCACAATTTTTATATTTCATGAGCATGACTTCTCAAGCCTGACTTGTGCCGATGTCATGTTTTAACCTGGGTAAGTTCACACTGAGAACACGAGTTTAGTAGAAAAAAACAAATAATGAAGTATGACTGGTCAGTCCGATCCAAAAGCACAGTCGCTATCCAGCTGTCATTATCCCACTGCTGCTCAGAGCTCTAATTTAATCCCCGGCAGACAGTTACATCTTCATTGGCTCTTGCACTGAATCTGGCTCACGAGGAACAGGAAGGGAGTGCAGGGCACTCCTATGTGCATAGATCTGGGGTTTTAGTTATTGTTTGCTAGTTTTGCTTTTCTCTAAGTTTGCCTGTTTTGTGGTTTGTTTGTTTTCTGAATTTGACCACTTTCTTCCCATTATATACTGGGATAAGGACAAGAAGAATTGTTCTTAGTTTGACTTTCCCTTTCATACTTGCAAATTCATGCTACCAGCAACCAAAGTAGTTTTTATACCACGAGTAAAGTGAAGCTTAGCTCGGGGGCATCATTAGGAGCAGTTAGTGATTTTGTTAGTGGCATAAACATCAAAGATTTGTGACCCAGCCACTAAGAACTTATTTCATTAATGCATTTAAATATTAATTATCATTTATTGCAAAATAAAAAAGGCTGTTACAATACTTTTCTCACTGTGTGGCATAGGCACGTGTCTCCCTTTTTTTAAACCAATTAAAACCATTCTTCCCTGAATATTATTAAATTATGTTAATATCAGACTTCTTATTAGGAACCTGGTGATATATGGGCAAAGTGAAACAAATTCAGTAATACAACTATAAGGTTAAACCCAAGATTAGTAGTGAAAAGCAGTCTCTAGTAATTGCCCGTGATTACTTCTACTCACAGAATGCCAGGCCACTGCTTTTCTAGTACACTGAATCAATATTCTTACAAACTGCTTTTCATGGTTTATAAATAAACATTCGACAGTTTGTGAGAGCTATAAATAAAGGTCAATATTGAATGTCACACTGATTCAGAATGTAATTATTGCAGGGAGAGGGGGGGAAATATGACATGCTGATAAGTCAGGAAATTAAAAGCCAAAGCGAATAGTACTTTAATGCTAGAAAATGTGATTTGCGGGGTGTGACAGATAAAGAGCTACGTGTCCTGTATATTTTAACTTCATTGGCTGAAGAGATTTGGCTTGTTAAAGTCACAGAGGGAAAGGAGATCTAAAAAGAACTACAGTTTTCACTAAACTTTAATCCTTAGTTCAAATTGTTAGTTTAGGAACAGCCCAGCTGAGCAAGCATAGCTTTTATGATTGCTTCTGTGCCTATTGTTTGAAGGCTTTTTCAGTCATTTGTTCTTTGACTTTTAATTGAATTAATATATCTTTCCAAGATATATTGGATCGTACCATGTCATGAATGGGCCACATTCTTTTTTCCTCTTCCTGTCCCTTGGTGTTCCTCAGGCAGGGAGTCCAGGGATTATCCAGCCAGGGGAGTTTCAGGGCTCAGAGATGTCTGTGGCATAGAAGCAAGAGTGAATGGTATCTACACTGGAGCGCTTTGTGGGAAGTATCCTTTGAATTGAGGTTCTCCAGCTATGCAAGAAATCTTTCCTCCTTTCTTGGAAAGAAAAGGGGCATAAACCAATCTAGTTAATTTGCAGACATTTCAGGGGAAAATAAGCCAGATGCCTTCCAGATGTCCCAGACTTACTGCAGGTGCACTGATCTATTTTCCACTTTGTGTGCATTGGAACATCAGATATCCCAGAAGAGCAGCTCAGGAGAAAAGCCCCAAAATGAAACAGCAACTCCAACAAAAGGAAAACGGAGGTAGGAGGTCTGCAAAAGCTGCGTGCAATGTCCTATCTATTAGAATTGTCAGATAAAATTCAGCCTGGTCTCTCCATTTCTTAGGTCCTTAAATTTCATTCAGCTAGCTTTGTATTGACCTTAATAACCCGAGTTTAACTGAGTCATACTGCTCAGTAGGACATTCAGTCTTGCTCAGTATCCCTTAAGTAGGTCTACCAATCTGGTTTATTCCTACTATGTACTACTTCACATCTCAAAATTTGCAGTAGTCCTGTCTTCCTGGATTCTTTGTATCACTCATGAGCAAAGATCTTCTGATGACAGTGCTTTTGCTCAGTTTGTGGGTTTTTTTAAATGCCTATGGCACAGAAAATACCCTTTAGTTCAGCTTTACATGAAACTTCTACCTATATATTAAGAACCAAAATGTGTATTTTAGTTTAACAATATCATTAAACACTGTCATGACACATTAGAAAAATAATTATTCAAATCAAGGTTATCTTTAGGATTGCCAAAAAGCACATTTTACACACAATCCTTCAAAGTTTTCATACCAGTTTTATTTCCCACCTATAAAAGGTGTTGATATGGCATCTACAGAAGCTATGTAAAAAGAAAATGTAGAACTTTTTCAGAAGAATTCCTAGAACAAAGCATGTGTCCTAATGCATGTCATGATACACAGCCAAGTCATGATAAAAATAATGGTAAAGAAGCAAAGCTTCCTAGGAGCTTGCTGACCCTGCTAGATTTAGACCTTCTCTGTAATTAATCTTACAGCAGGTTTTACATTTTTGCTGTTTTAGCACAGGAGAGTAAGAGAAAATTCAGAAGAATCAAATGGAAATAGGAAGGAGATTAAAAAGTCTGAAGGTTAAGCAATGCAAGGAGATCTATATCATCTTGCAACATGCTGACTTTTTAGAATGACTCTTTTTACAGATTGTCTTCATCCTGTTTCGAAGGCAGCCTATGGAAGCACTGTTTTCCAATCACGATTTGATAAAAGCAATTCATTTTATTTCTCATGTGAGCCAGAAGCACAAAAACTAATAGGTTCTTCTGTCTTCAGGTTTCTACAGAAAACATTAGTCAAGGAAATATCTGATTTACCTAAAACTCATCAGGAATACTAACTGGAATGTAAATGCATAGGTACTTAAGTGTTAGAGTCAACAGTCATCAGCAACACATTGAAAATGTCAAATTTCTTCGAGACTTCACAGTAGTGAAGTCTTAAATCAAGTATGTGGAGCTAAGTTCAATTCTCAGTTATTCAGAGGTCAGTGACAGTTGGCTTCATTGTCTGCTTAAGTCTTGCATCTCAAAATATATCTCAAACAAAAGAAAGTTGGTATGAATATAGGAATACAAAATGAAGCATTTCATTGTCAGGAAAACAACAGTTCTGGTCATCAGTAAAATTTTAAACTTGTCCCCATCCTCCAGTGTCTGCTTCTTATGGGAGTTTTTTATGCCACAAGCTTGCCAAGTTTTTTCCATAAACTTTTCTGAAGAGAAAATGTCACTTTTGTTCAGTCCACATGTCTATCATTGCTCCTTCTTCTTCTTCTCCTCCTTTCCTCCTTCTCCTTGTTTCTTTTTTAAAGCCCTTAGGAAGAATTCATTTCTTGAGTAAAAACTAAATGTACCAGACAGAACGGTGGAAAAGTAGAGCTTTGTGTAAGGTTAGGAGGATTTAGTTGACCTCAGCTATACACATCTGTCACCATTATGTGGCCAAAAGCAGAAAGTAAGTGTATAGAGAGAGGATTTAATACAGGAGATGCCCGCTTGTTCTTCATAACAGTTTGCCATCCTTTGGCAGCTGGCGTACAAGGCTTTGCCTTTCCCCAACACCTCAGCGCAGTTTTAGCCCGCGAACAACTTCCCCGTTCTTGAAAATGGTTTTGCTTTTAAAACTGCCAGAGATGTTTTGATGTTCAGGTCTGTCCTGGTACTGTGCACGTTTGACTTCTGGTCTTTGGTTTCAGAAGGTTTATCAATTTTGCATGAATGCACCACTGGAGAAATTACTGGATTTATTCAGGAAGCATGTACAGACTCCCCGCTTCACTCCCGCTTATGTGATTTTCAGTATCGCCAAGCAACAGAATTGCATCTATGCTTACCTTTTGTTCTTTTCATCCCATGATTCTTTCATTCACGTCCATATGTTGGCATTATCCATGGATCCAAAAACGAGTGGGTATAAGGCAATATCTGGCAAGCTGACAAAGCTAAGCAGGGCTAGTACACTTAATTCGCATTTCCTGAGTAAGTGCTCTGCGTGCCGAGCTGTTATGCCAAAGCATCAGCGGTTCTCTCCACAGCAGGAAACACTGACCTAATAGTTCTATTTCAAATTGAGGTTTTATGCATCCAGTTGGTAGAGGGAAGCCTGAGCCACCAAAGATATGGATCTGAATTTCACAAAAGTAGCCTTCGGTGTTTAAGTACAAGAAAGAGAGAAATTACACACTGCATTCTTCTCTTCAGCAATTTACTGGCTCAACAGTACCGCTACTCACTGTGATGTTATGGCACACTGTGGCGGCTGTTATGAAACCCATTTTTCAGACATGACCCAAAACAAGTGAATGCATATGGATCTAAGCACTCGGTCTTCTCTCTCTGGGGAATGGAATAATTGACCAACTTTGGTCTGTGGCATCTAAGCTGTATGAACTTAAACCAGCTCAGGCCTAGGAGCCATGGAAACATATAAGGCAAAGCTTCTCAGCTCAAGCACCATCTTCTTTTAGCTCTGTGGTCTTCAGTGTTGATGTAACAGGGAATTAGGTTGGAGCAAGTCTGACCTAATTCTCACCCATATAGATGTGGCCATCTATGCCTAACTCTCTGCTTTCACCATGCCAGAAACCAAAACTGTATTATATGACAACCTCCTCCTTGTGAATTCCACACCCAACACTGGTAGTCTTTTGCTATGTTTGCAATTTTCCCTATCAGATTGCTATGTTCTTTTCAGATCCGGCCACCACACTTTTATACTTGCCTATTTCCCAGTGGAAGAGGGAACTGTTAGAGGCATTTATGCATCTGATTTCTTCAGGCTAAATCTGTTATTTTGGTGGTGGTGGTTTTACCTGATTATATTAAATTAGAGTGCCAGTCAATTCATTGTTTATTTGAAACAATAATTTAGTTCTGTACACTACTGTGCAAAGGATAGCCTGAACAAAAAAAATCAGTTTTCTTCGAATCTGAGTGTTAGTTTTGAATTTACACTGACATTTTCTTTGGACAAGTGGTGGCTATTTTAACAGTTAGTTTTAAATCCAGCACAAAGACAACTCAAGGTGCACTGTGTCCTTGAGTCCTGGAGATCTTAAGGTAAACTTCAAGGGGGTAACCTGTTACCACATAGAGTATAGGAAGACAGAACCGAAAGATGTTCAGAAAGCTCCTGGCAACCTATCCAACCTGGCAAACTATCCATGATGCATAAGATGTAGTTCTGTAGGAAAGATAAGCACCTGTGTAACTGTCATCATCACACATCTGTTTGTAAAGAACAGTGCACATCTGCTCTTCAAGAAAAACTTATAGAAACCAAACCACAGGACAAACTGCTGTCAGAAACTTCCACGCTGATCCTCAAAACTGAAGTGGTTTTGGGAGCCCTCAGGATGTTTCCTGGCCATAAGTATGAGATTAAAGAAATCTCTTAATTCGACACAATTTTTTTATTGTTACATAGTTCATTGTATGTAGCGTTCAGCATTTAAAAGTAAGACAGAATGTACCAACTGGAAACAAATGCAATTCAGCTTTTCACTTAAATCAGAGTTAAAATTTTGGGTGAAGAATGTTTGCAGATTAATTTATGCTCTGGAGTCTCCAAAGCTAACAGAGGAAGCTGGCTGCCAGTCTCTACTACCATACTCTTACTTTTTCTTCCATTTTATTTTACAGTCTTCTATGTATAGTTACAGGAATATTAAAAAAGTGTCAAGAATGTGAAAAAATAATTTATACAATAAAGTTTATTAAAAATAAAGGGGGGGGGGGGGAGGAAGCAGGAGAGGTAAATGTTAAACCCCAAATGGCTCGACTGTCTTATTTTTACCCTGACCCCAAAGAAAGCATCCTATGGCCATATCTTATTTTCAATCTGATTCCCCAAAACTGCTTCTGAGAGAAATGTCTTCCAGACTTAGCCTCATACTGAAGCACTGTGAATGTACGTATATCAGTACAGTACATATTTTTATATGTAAAGGTCGATTCTCTGTTTAAGATTCAGTCTGTGCCTCCCTCTCCTTCCTCCCACTTTCCCTCCTGAATCAGTAAAAAGTACCTTAGCCATTGACTTCAATCTGAACTTGATTAGGGTCTGATTGTTCAGATCTGTATAAAATCAGAGAGAAAACAAAGTTTATTAAGGCAAAGGCCTTTACAGGGAGTCTGAAGAACTTACTGATGGAAACTTATTGCTGAGGAAATTTGGGTGGAATAACAGGTTTTCAGTCAAGAAATGACCATTTAAAGGCATAAGAACAGCACTACGAGTTAACATAGGTAAAATGTTTATAGACTAGCAGTATATGTAGTTAAATTCACATAAAATCATCATCAGTGAAATTTCACCCATGTGATTTAATTTAAACAGATTGTAAAAGTTTAATACATTTCTGAAGCGTATAGCATCACCTGCCACCAGAGACGTGTTCAAAACTGAGGAGCACAGTGTTTGCAGTTCCTAAGGGCAATTCCTGTGCCCTGTGGCAATTAATTACAAATAGAAAAGCAGAAGAGATTACATACATGAAGAAGAACATGAACAAAATTCACTTCTCCAGCTGGCTTGGTAAATTGTTGCTCACTCTAGTGAGTGAACTGGCTGCCAGGGTTTGTTTGCTACCTAAGGATTGGTACAGGCACAACATGTATACAAAGCACTGAAAAGGATATATCTGTGAAAATGGATTGAGATTCATCATCTGCTTAATCATCTGATGGATGATCAATTCATCCATCAATTATTTATTTGTAAGAAAGTTTTTTCTCTATGAGTTAAAATGTTCTGTAAGCCATTTTTTGAACAATAGCTGTAGAGTGACAACACAAAACACTATTCAAAAGAGGTGTTGGAAGGGAAAGCTCTGCTAGAGACTGAACTTTTTAAAGTTTTGAACATTTCTCTTTTATCATCCCATCTGCAGAGATTCAGTGCTACAAGGACGTTCCCTTAGGCAATATCAATACAGTGTGGAGGTTTATGAGCCAAGATACACATCAAAAAGAATTTTAATAAGCCTTGACAGATATATTGCATTAATAGTGCTGATGTAGTGAGGTAGGACCTACGCAGTGGGGTGTGTAAAGCACTAAGGTATTCTTACTGCTGGCTGAGATATGATATAGAACAGACCATCACTTGGTGGAAGAAAGGTGTTAACTAAATGTATTGAATTATTTTCTTTTTTCATCATCAAAATTATTTTCCTGGTGACCGTGTATTGCTCCTTAGTAGGAGGACTAAGTACCTATCAAAGAAAGATTAGATCTCCATAAAATGAATGAGCTTACTGCTTAATCAAGTGATGATCCATTTCAACACTTTTTTCTCTTGTCCTGTCTTCGCGCTTGTGCATGCGAGTGCGCACACACACACAGATTCACGGAGTGCCATGTTGGCAACTAAAGTAGTGGGAGAACTCATCATGTTATGTAAGAGCTGAATTGGACTATCTTCTTTTGCACAGATTAATGGTTGTTGAGGTCCACTGACATGTGTTTATGCTCAAATATATTTCAGCATACAGGTAGAAAGAGAGGACTAGAGTATGTATATGCATATGGGCACACAATCTAACTGCAGGTAATAGCATACAAATTTTGCTATTTGAGCTTGTAATGACTACGTGTTGTTACCATCCGATGGATATTTATTGCACTACGTGAAATGTTGATTTGTATGTACATAGATCACAGAAAGCACTCTTTCTTTTGGTCCAGTATCTTTGAAGGCAATCTTAATACAGAGGAAGACATTTGGTCAACAAGTACAGAGAATTACTTTAGTTTTTCTGTACCGTGTAGATTTAACTTTTGTAGCTTTAGTTTTGTCTTTTTGGGTCAAAGCTGAAGCAATGCTGAGTGTCACATTTTCTTGCTCATTTTTATCAGTGAGTAAGAACTCAACTCTGCTATACTGTCAAGCTGACATCCTTTACAAACAGTGAGAATAAACAAATGCACTCTAATGGAGCCATTTTTCACTATTATGCTTTAACCTACATGTATTTGCAGCATGATCCAAAAAGCTTCAGAAGTAAAATGTTTCCTAAATGCTCTAAGATACTCAAATATAATGCCATGTTTAGCGTGAAAGTGGCAAATGGACAGGCGTGAGAAGAAGAATGGAAGTTTTGGCAGATGAGAATGCTTAGAAATGTGTTTATTAGCAAGAAAAGTTAAGGGCTTATAGTGCAGAGAATAGTAAGTGAGTTGAGAAGTTGCTAAGAGGCAGAATGCTTGATGTGGAAAAAGTAGAGGAAAGGTGGTTTTGGAAGCTAAGATCAAGAGTGATATTTAATAACAAGAAATTTATATTGCCTAGGATAGGCACTTATCTGAGGTAACGAAGTTTAAAATAGAGTGACCTGATGCTGTTTCAACAATCCCTGGAGAAAAACAGGCACCTCTAGGGGGAATTCACATCTTGTGCAGGTTGATTCGTGTTCTAGAGCTGACAGTCTCTCTCCAGCGAAGGAGAGGGAACAGAGAGAACCACTAGTGGCCGTTCAATGCATGGACCAGCTATATATAGCTATATATAGCCTATAACTAGTCCAAGGTAAAACTGCCTGATAATGTGGACATCCCACAAACTTAATGAAACTTCCTCTACCGCCGAAGATGGGAATTACCTAAGGTGTTCTTGCCAACATTTGTAATAAAAGTCTTACATTCTTTTCTTTCCTTTTTGCTCAACTGCAGAAAACACACCTGTGCATTTTGCCTGTAATATTTAATTTTTTTAAAATGAACTTCTAGTTCACATTTTTAAATGACTCTTTAAGTCGATATTTATTTATCATGGTTACGATTTCATTAGGGTTATGATTTCAATAGTGATGATGCACTCCTTAAGAGCCCAGAAGGTTACTTTTTGCCTCCCACATAGATCTATAGCAGTTATTTCTCACAAAAAAAAAAACCTGATTAAACTCACAATTATAGTTTCTTGCATAACCTGTATCCATCCAAGTATACAATATCTCAGTGATCAGAACCTAATTTTGCAGATGATGGATAAAGATTAAAATAAGACAGAATCAACCTTAATTTCCTTTATATGTAAAATGTGGTGCTTCATAATTCATTTTCCTGAAGTCAGACTATAAAAAGTGGGACTGCTGTTGAATTGAAATGGAAAATGTCCTCTTTAATCTGTTGCTCCAGGTGTATGTAGATTATGCATTATTAGAATAAGGAAACCTTGTAAATTAAAGAAAAGTGACATGACAAAAGAGGAGAGGAAGTCTATGGTTTATAGAGTTCAGCTGCTATGCATACTTAGAATTGCAATTTGATTTTCTTAGCAATCATTAGGGAAAAGAACCTTTAAATTAATGACATTACAACATAACTACAAATGTAATAGGTAAGAAACTTACAGCTATTGGTTAGTACCTTCTGAGACAAGAAATGCCTGATTATAGAAATTTCGTCTGCCTGTTTAAATTTTGTCAGCATTAATATTATTGACTTACTCTTTTCCCAAGATAGGAATCTATATCCCAATGTGACTAATTTTGTTTTGATTTCTGTCAAAGGTATTTCCTGATTTTTTGGCACGAGGTAAAGGTGAGGATTTTTGAGCAGTTGCCTCAAATGAAATGGTGGTCAGAGAGCAATAAGGGGGGTGGGGGGGAAGTGAAAATCTCACTTCCCTCTCCCTTTACTGTGAGTGAAGTGGATCAGAAATAGACATTGGCAGGTATCAGGCATAAAGCATCCAAGAACTGCTCCTGTTAATATTCAAATGGTAGGGTTTGCTGCTGGTAGGATCTGAAAACAGGTGTAATTTCAGGAGAATAGAGCTGAGCTGTTTGTAAAAGAGGGGTTTTTTTCTGAGGGTCAGATTATTTAAAGCAAATATCCCCACTAAAAAAAAGTGTGCAGATAAATGTGTTACTTGAATATCAATACAGTTCTGCCTTGGTATTATGTAGTTCCCAAATAGTTATGTTCCATTTAACCAGGTAGATTTGCCTTTGAGTATTATCAATTTGGAGAAGGGGAGTGGTTGTTTTTTACCCTGGGACCATAATTTTCATTAGGATTTTTTTTTCTTTTTTTTTAAGAGTTGATAGATTGCTGGGTTTTCCTTTTTGTTACAGAGCATGAAATGAACCTGGCAAAGGAGTTACTGCCTCAGTAAATATGAACAGCCATTTTCAGGATGTGCCTGAGCATTTTAATGGGTCTCATCTCAAAGCATGTGGTTTAGCTAATGAGAGAATTGACTTCAGATTGTTCCATAAATTATATTCTGGTGTAGTCAGAAAGTTATAAACTGATTTACTGTGAGAGAAATCTCTTTTGCCTCAGGAAACTCTGGTAGGCTGCATAATTTCATTCCCCTTTTCACGAGGTTCAAAGGGGAGCTGTAGTTGGAAGTAACAGCCTACACTAGCCTGGCCATACTGCAAGGGGGAAAGAGCTGTTTGATCGTGTAGGCTCTTCTCTGCACCCTTATCAGTCACCCTACTTCATGATGTGGTGGACTTAAGAGTACTTAAAAAAATTTTTATCCGTCTGATGTTATATATGTCCAGTAATAGAGTTTCAACCATGTACTCAAGAGACTAAAACTTTACGTTGTGTCAAAACTTACTTTCTGAGCTAGAGATTAATTACACAAATCGAAAGATTTCTTACCTCTTTATTTCCATAACAGGGAAAAAAAAAGCATTCCTCTTTCTCTTATACAAGTTTTATACTCTTTACACAAATTTTAGCGTATATTTCTCATTAGAGGAAAAAACATCTCAGAAGCCTTACTAAACTAAGAAGTTAAGAACTGTAGATGAAAGCTGACCTTTACTGACTTATTTATTTTTAGAGAGATTTATTCAGAATCACATTTCTCTGAACGTGGAGGCCCCTTGGGTTAGCTCAGCTAGTCTGGTTCATTAAGCAAAAGAGTGTTACTTTCTTCAGCAGAATTTCAGATGATCCTAACTTTAGGTTAACCAAGGTATGTAGGTTTGGAGTGTGTTTGCCATAGGCTTCTTCAATAAACAATGAAAAGAGATAAGCATCTCCAGAAAGCAATTCCCATCACCAGTCACAGGAATTGACCTCAGGATGTTGCCGTCTTTCCTTACCAACTGTAGAGGAGAAAATAACTCTTAGAAGTAATATTTTCTTCCTTTAGATTCTTTAGTTACATGCATGACATTAGGTGGGAAAAAATCCAGCCTGTCAATATTAATATGCCATATAGTATTTTGTAACTATTAAGTTAGAGATTGTTAGGATTTTATCGTGGATTCTTACATTTAGATACTCCCTCTTAATTAAATAAATACCATTGTTAATGACATTTTATTCAGTATTTACTAGTTAGTCATTGTGGAAATTATTTCTGAAAGGAGAACAGACCAAGATAATGATTTTCTGTAGAAATCAGCTGGTTTAAAGGCAACAAATACAAAATTTTAATGCAGTTCAGTGCTCTGATGTATTAGCAGAGTTGACTGAATAATAAAAAATATGTTGTTGAATATGTTTGAGTAAAAGTAGACCAATTTTATTTTATTGGAAGGAGTATTTCTGAAAATGTTTTGAAATCCTCAGTTTTGTAAATTGTAAATTAATTAATCTCAGTATTTACGTGAGGAACCTGCTGTTAGTTGGTCAGCAGCTGATGAATTTTTTTTTCAATAAAGGGTCTGAATACGTGGCTAACTAGTCAGGCATACAATTATCCAATTAAAATACACAGTCTGTAAATAAGTCAATGGTAAACATAATTTCTTAAATTCCGGTGTGCAAATGCTATCAAATAATGAAGACATCAACAGAAATAGAAATTGATCAGCATTACAAAAACATCCTGAATCTCATAACCTGTACAACTTGCAATGATATTTCATCAGATATACTGATTAGGGTTCTGACATAGAGTGCCTATGTGGTTCTAGCCATGAAACTTATTGAGTAATATATTTTCTGTTTTTATCATGGTCTGTATCTCACATTCTCCTTGTTGCTCCCCCACATTCCAGGTAACTAAAACATTAATTAATTAAGCTGCTTGCCTTTTTTTTTTTTTTTTTTAAAGAAAGGGCCTGTTGAGTCAATGAAATGTAGATGGCTTACTGACCAGGAGCTCAGTTACTTCCAATCATTAGTATAGATTTAAATGGCATGTACCAATGTTGGATCAACAGCTGCAGGAAAGTCATGAAATGGGTCAAGCTCAAGACATGGGTTTATGCAGTACTACTGCAGTACCCCACTTGTTGATCACATTGAAAGTGCTTAGATTTTATTCATCTTTTTACTTCTGATGTGTTCGTGGTTAACATTCTGCAATTAGCACAGAGGTCTCTGTAGCACTTACATTAAAAGCATAACATTAGCAGGAGTGTTAAATATCCTGGGAATACAGTTCATGTCTGTACAACTTAAGAATTTATATTGCTGGAAGGGTTTTTAAAACACAACTTTAAAGAGTTATATAAAAAGTTATGTAAGTACATGAAAGGATACATAACTTTGGTCAGCAGAAAAAGTCATGACCAATAGGAACTGGAAACATGACTAAGGTGTGAATAATGTACCTATTGAAGTTGCTTTTTTGATACCTAGTGTCCCATAATCAGTCACAGCACGTGCTTGGACTAACTCAGTTTTCTCAAGGCAAATGTAATACGTGAATCCTGGGCTCTGTTACTCCAGCTTATCAGTGCTTGAGACAGTTTTTTCCCATAAATATATGTTGTATGAGCGCTTGAAGATGGTACCCTTTGCTGCGTATGCTGGACACCTGTGTTCTTCATGGGTTGCCCAGGGTACTTACAGCAGTTCAACCTCTCTCTGGCAATGTCAAGTGCCTGAAACCACCACGTCATCCTCTCTTCTACTGTTCGTGTGTCTCATTTTGGCTTGGACATTTGGCTCTGGTATGCCACTCTCTCAAAAAACAATGGTCTTCATGCAGACGGGATGGCCTTGGCAGTGCAATATACTCTCCCCACCTCAGCCCACAGTTGACTGGCAGCTGTGTCCTGGAAAACTGGCATATTACCTTGCAAGGGGCATATTGCTATCCATAGACAATCAGGAACCTCGGCAGCAAAATGATCACAAATGAATATCAGCTGTTAACGTTCAAGAACTGATTCCAAGTCATTGGGGTTGGCTAGAAGCATGAAGTCTTTATGCTCTTTATTGCTAAATGCAGAAGTCTCTATTGCACACAGCCTGCTGTCTTTCACATAAATAAGTCTAGATTGAAGAATAATTCTCCATACAACATTTACAGCACAGATATCTGTGCTCTTTCATGAATAGACAGAGATATGCAGTTTTCAGGAATATTTTGAATTGAAAAATCAGAAAATATGTTAAACATGTTTGGCTTTGATGTCTTATCTTACCCATGCTTCTGAGAAGCAGTCTGTGGTCAGTAGTGAATTAGACTGTTACCAGGGTTAATAAATGAATGTTTCATACCACTGTCTTTTCAGAACAAAAAATAGGAAAGAAATGAATGATCTGAGTCTTGCCCATAGTCATGGGTGCAACCATACCTTCTTAATCAGGAAATCAGATAATGCAATAAAATAATGCAATAAAAAGCATATGTCAGGCAGACTTAGCTACCATTTAAAAATGTGATTTTGATCAGAAAAATATCTCTGGAGCCATTTTGAATTAATTTTTCTTCACAGATTTATTTATCTATCATATTTAGTCCATTTTAACAGATTACTTAAAAAAACCCAAAAACAAAACAGAAGGAACTTTGAATTAGTAAACCTGAATGTTAAAATAGGCTCAGTTTGGCTCTTAAGAAGATTCATTGAGCCAGGGTCCCTACATAGTTCTGTTTTGTCTCCAGCTGGATGGGATGTTTGTAATGAGGAGCAGGATGGTGCACTGAACAGTTATGAAGACCTAGAAGCAAGAACAGAATGGAGTTCATTCTCCCATAATTCTGTGCAGTTTATAGTGCTAAGAAGAGTGAAACATACTGGTCTTTGATTTTTCTTACCAGACAAATATGATACTGGATGCATGTAGCTGGCTAGAATGTTAATAACATGATGATATTTTTACATACTGTATTATCAGACTGGAAATTAATTTTGATTTATCATACAGTTTTTAGGGCAATTTTATTTGACCTTTTCTAAATACTACCACCGTTTATCCCTGGGCAGCTGACAAAGTCTCTTTTCCCTGTGACATCGTATTTATTAGAAAATGTGAAAGTCAAGGTTGGTTTTAAATTACTGGCCTCACACATTTAGTTATATGATGAAAAATTTGGGTCAGCCTTAGCCTTGTTAAGCAGACTAATGAACCACCCCCCCAGATTTGTTCCAGTATTGTTGGAACGTTTTAATTGCCTCTCTAGCACTTTTCCCAGATGCTTTTAGCCAGTCAGCCCCAGCTACATGGATAAGACAAAGGGATAGGGGACTGAACCCTGGCTTCAAGGTTAAGTGGCACAGATTAACTCACATTTGCGTGCCTCTGTCACTACATAGGGTGCACGGTGCCTTCCACATTCATGCACAAACTAAATTTCTTTTTTCTAACAGGTATGAGTAAGCTTGCATCCTGGAAAAAAAGGGGAATGTTATGTGCCAGTTTTCAGCACCTCTCCCTCTTTTCAGAGGAAAGTGTGTTGTCGTGATCATTGTGTCAAGTTTCGGCTGGGCTCTGGGTTGTAATTGCCAGCAGAGTAGTGATACATAATAAGGTAGCTGCCAAGCGGGCTGAGAAAACTGACAGCAGGGTGGGCAAGTACACAAGAACCCCACGTGGAAGGACATATTCGAAACACTGCTCTCGTCCAGCTGCTCTGAGGGTCTCTGGAGCGCAGTCTCTCCAGCTGCAGGTTTCTCACAAACACAGTGCAAACAGTATGAAATCTTTGCGCATTCCAGCAAGTGACAAATTTACAAAAGGGAAAGAACATGCTGCCAGCACTTTGCTCACAGCCCATTGTAAGGTTATGAGAATTCATCCTTAAAAAACGTAGAACTGGCATTTTTCGAAAATAACTGGAATGTCAGTAGGTGGAGGTGTCCAAGTTTATGCCCTTTTGTTTTATAAAGGCAGCCCATATTACTGAGCCGACAAGGCGAACTCACTGTAAGAATTAGCATTCACTGTTTGCCACGTTTTCCAGGCCTTTATTTCGGGGAGTGGAGATGGTGCTAATCGCAGGGAGGGGGCCATGCACCCGAGATGACGTGGGAGTGATCTTGTGTGCGGGTACCTATTCCACATAGTAATGGGAAGGTTAAGCTTTCTCTGGTCCCATCGTAATAAATCCATGTCTGTCTGGGACACTGAGCCGCTCCTCCAAGAGAGACGTCATGCCTATGAATAATTCTGGCAACATTTTAAAGCGAATTAGAGTTTGGCTTTATGGCGTTTTCCTCACTATCTTCGCACAGAAAGGATTATACATGTCAATTATTTTATCTTTTAAAGAGAGAGATGAGGTTTTCCGTACATTTGTTGATCCACTGCGTAGATGGGAATGTTGTTACCATGAGTTTACAAGACCTCTAACGCTGACTAACTGCACATAAAATAGTAATATGAGAGAGCATCCTGTTAAGAACAAAGAAACTATAAAATGATCCAGATGCAGCTGCATCTCAGAATTACTTCATACGCTGGCTGTTAAACATCTTGCAAATGCTGTTGACTCCTCTTGAATGCAGTTGGTGTTAACTGTACACTAATCCTATTTGTATGCAGTGGCTATGTAAATTTCTTTTTATAAGGATTTCTTTCCCTGGCAAATTGGACTTGTATACAAGAGATCTTGATGATGTTGTGATTCATAGGAGGAACCAATATATTACACACAGAGAGGCATGACAATCAGTGCAAAACAGTATTATGAATCTCAGGTGGATGTCTGAGACCTTCTTACAGCTTAAACACAACAGAAAAATCTCTTAATAAACTTTCAATATGAAATTCAAAAGCTTCTTTTATTGCTCTATCCAATGAGCACTCCATGGTTTTTGTATTTGTATTTACTGTTTGTAACATATCTCAATATGTTGACTTTGTACAGTAGTTCTGACTTGGCAAAAGACGTAAAAAAATACTCAGCTTTAAATTTGAGGTACTAATTCAAAACTGAGAACATCACTTAAATACTTTTCTAAATCAGGGCCATGAGCTGCACAAATAAAATGTAATATGAATATTGAATTTGCAGAAATGTCTTTTTCTCTTTTTGAAGTGAATCAGTTTTTTTAAAGTTTTCACACAGTGGTTTTGGAGTGTTTAGCTACTATTCAGCAGCAAACATGTAGAAAGAATATGTTTTTTTTCTACAACCAGTGATTCATGGCTTATAGCACACCCGTACAAGATGACATCCTTATCAGAATTATTGTTAAGTAATTACTGCCCAGAGAGTACCGTCATGGTCATTCTTATGGCAGCATTAGTAGGGATTAAAGATGAAATTTATTTAATTTAAGTTTTTTTAAATGAAAAAGAAAAAAAAGATTGCTAAGGCTAAATCTTTCCTATTTTAAATAAAAACAGTGGTTCTTTTTGAGACTAATATGCTCTAGAATTCAGATTAATATATTTACAATAAACTGATTGAAAAAAGATGATTGAATTATGTAGACTGATTTTTTGCTAAAATGAAATTATTCTAATTTTTGAGAGAAGCCTGAATCTCTCTAATGCAAGTTGTTACTCTTTCATTGCAATCACTAAATTAAGATTCACTTTTGCATATTACATAGATGCCATTAAGGCTAAGAGTTTTAAAAGCAGCTAGAAATTTGGGCAGTTCAGTCTGAGACACCACAGAAGTGGGATTCCCTGAACTCTGAAACTACTCAGCAGTTTCTAAAAATTTGGACTTTGAACTGTTCATTGTCTGGGCATCTGGATCCCTTAATTACTTTTCAAAATCTTGGTTTTATGTTTAATAGAAAGCAGACACCTCAGAAATTGCTCTAAATTACTAGCTTGTGAAAGAGGTGATTTTTTTTCAGAATATATAAATCTTACTTCAGGAAACTCCAAGCTATCTAGAGTCCAGGCATGCCTAGACTTCTGATCTATATTTGTTTCACTAGGCTTTGCGAGCTTACCTGATACTTTTTGGAAGCTCTCTTTCTGCTTATTTTGAAAGCATTTGTATGTTTACACATAACAGTCTCAGAGCTTTTTTTTTTCCAGAGCAGTTTGGTAGCATGCGCACCAGGTTGGGGTATTTTGAGAACCAGCAACTTGGTGATTAGAAGGGGAAGATCTTAGAATAAAGCTTGTTTCTACTGATTTTTCCTTTCTGGCTTGTTCCTCTTCTTTGTTTTGTTTCTCCTACATCAACCCAAACTAAAAACATTGAATTATTATTGATTAATTATTAATTGTTCTATCTGTAAAAATAGGGCTAGTGGCCTTAGAAGAACAGTCAGACATCTGTACAACAGAAAGTTTATGACACCATAGGTACACACTAGAAACATGGCTTTTCAAATGGTTATCTGTAAAATACAGGGAAAAAGAAAGAAGGAGCACAGGGGACTCCTTTGAAATATATGAAAAGTGCAGAAATAAGTATTTTAAGGCTAAGTGCTACGTTCTGCACTTGGGTTGTAACAATGCTACAGGCAACACTGCAGGCTTGGGGAAGGGTGGCTGGAAAGCTGCCTGTCGGAAAAGGACCTGGGGGTGTTGGTCGGCAGCCGGCTGAACATGAGCCGGCAGTGTGCCCAGGCGGCCAAGAAGGCCAATGGCATCCTGGCCTGTATCAGAAATAGTGTGGCCAGTAGGAGTAGGGAAGTGATAGTGCCCCTGTACTCGGCACTGGTGAGGCCGCACCTCGAATACTGTGTTCAGTTTTGGGCCCAGCACTACAAGAAGGACGTCGAGGTGCTGGATCGTGTCCAGAGAAGGGCAATGAGGCTGGTGAGGGGTCTGGAGAAGAAGTCTTATGAGGAGCGGCTGAGGGAACTGGGGTTGTTTAGCCTGGAGAAAAGGAGGTTCAGGGGAGACCTCATCGCTCTCTACAACCACCTGAAAGGAGGTTGTAGCGAGGTGGGTGTCGGTCTCTTCTCCCAAGTAACTAGCGATAGGACGAGAGGAAATGTCCTCAAGTTGCACCAGGGGAGGTTTAGATTGGATATTAGGAAAAATTTCTTCACCGAAAGGGTTGTCAAGCATTGGAAGAGGCTGCCCAGGGAAGTGGTTGAGTCCCCATCCCTAGAGGCATCTAAAAGACGTGTAGATGTGGTGCTTAGGGACATGGTTTAGTGGTGGACTTGGCTGTGTTAGGTTTACAGTTGGACTCGTTGATCTTAAAGATCTTTTCCAACCTAATGATTCTATGATTCTATGATTCCTGACTCAAAAAGGCTGCACTGGATGAAAAAGGATTGAGTATTGACAAATAAACATGAATTGATCACAAAATGAAAGGATAAAATTGCTCAGATTCAAGTGGGTGTAACTGGGTTTTATTTAGTTCAGTCTGAAAAGATTTGGCCACAGCCTATTTTGAATTGAAAATGTGCTCCTGGTGTCCATGTGTCAACAGTCCAAGAAAGATATTGAAACAGTGATGAAGACTCAGAGGAATGGCATAATAATATTTAGAAGTAATTAAAATATACCCTGTAGGAAGAGCCTGAAGGAGTTAAGTCTATTTTATTAAGAAAAGAACAGTGTAAAAGGTGATTTAATCATGGCTTTTACACACATATGTGTGGAACAGCGGTTCGATGATCGAAGAGGCTTGCATTTAATTGGCTAAGATACATGAAGATCCTCTGGCTGGAAGCTGAAACTAGGCAAATTCAGGCTCTATTCAGTACACACATTTTTAATTGTGAGGGTAATTATCCATAGAAACAGCTATTCAAAGGTTATGATGGTCTCCCTAGCACTTGAAATTTTGAATATTAAATTGGATATTTTTTGAAATAGCTTTTTCAAACAGCTCTGCTGTGTTTTTAACCTAGTTATGTGACTTGAAGTAGGAATTCATTCCAAGAAGACTTACTGGCTGTGTTTTGCTAGTCTTTAAACCAGATGACTGCAACGGCCCTTTCTGGGTTTGAAATGCTAACAATAAAAAGGGAGAGAACTGAACAGAACTACTTTAATAAGCTTATGTGAAAATTTAGCCTGATCACACTCATCTACTAAATATTATGGCCACACTTTGAGCACACAGATAAGATAGCACAGAATAGGTTCAGTGAGGGAGACTTGTCTTGAAGTCATTTTTGTAGTATTTTGATCCTATGCTCAAGGGAACTGAAAGACCCTCACAGAATAATTTAACAGTCTGCAATTTCGTGGAAGGTATGTGACCTATGTGGGCTCCCTCATATTATTATTAATGCTGATAATAATCTGTAATTTTATAATATATATAAGCCCTCAGTCCTAGACTTCAGACCCCATGTACAAATACACCTGTATTACAGGTGCTGTACAAATGCAGATTTTCCTTTCACAAACTGTGTGTGCGAAGGGACAAATCTCCATCTTGCTTTGCCCATATAACTACACCAGGACAAACCGAGTCTCTGCAAAGCAAAGCCTATGCCTCATATTGTTTCTAATTCAGGGACATTGTTTCCCGTCCAGGCTAAGTGGATTTTATCAGCTGTGTCCAGGGCCCATAAAAGAGAAAATCCCGTGCTACCACTTTTAATTTCATAATGTAAAATAGATCTTTAGATCATGGAGGGCGTGATCTCTAGGACCTCGTCTCTGGGGTAAGCCTGGTGATAAGATGTAGGGCTTTCCTGTTTACCAAACGGGAGCTGCAGACGTGTATAACAGATTATATAGCAGAGCATAACCTAGATTAATGCAGCAGAATACGCTGTTGGGGGTTTCAAAGTATATGCAAGTTTGGAAATAGGATTTGGGAAAGTGTACCATCCAGAATGTGAGGCATGCGAGGTATGCCTCTGTATTCACAAAGAAAGCATTAGAAAAATAAACCCTTTTTGACTTTGATATGACCTTTGCTTGAATGAAAAGGTAAAACAACTTCTGCTCTTTCAGTTCAGCTAAACCTTTTCAACAGTTTAGTCAAATGGGAAATATCTTTATTCAAATTTCTCCCACCCTTCATGGGGACTAGTTAATAACCTTTCTTTGGAAAAAATCACCTTGCTACTTTAAAAACCCCTGTGTTACCTAGTGAGGTACACATATTTCTTGTTCAATGACTGGGCAAACATAGATATTTGAATCAGAGGAAAAAATTGTTATTTATGAATGTCAGATTACATAAATAATTTGAATATCATTTATCACACTAAGGTTTAAACAAACATCAACCTAAATGTATGCCCAAAACTCTTTACGAGCATTTAAATAAATGACATCATCCTCGGTACTTCAAAAAATCAGGTCACTTATTTCAGTACCAATAATTATATAGGAGATCTGAATGAGGCGTTCGTTATTAAAAACCTTGCCTAAGATATTAAAATTACTTATGTAAATGGCATTTGCAAATACATCTGGATATTAAAGCAATGTAATCCATACAGTAACGTGTGATCTTGTATCGTGTTGAACATCTTGTTGCATTTGCCTGAGTGGGAAGCATGTAAAACTTTCAGTCTTTGCTTATCCTTTTTGGCACAAAAGATACATCATAATAAACAATGATTGTATTTGGATTGTTTGCTGAGAAGCAGCAGGATTTTTTTTGTATTGAAAGCAAGAGCAAGACAGAGACAAGGCTCTGTGGGGGAGTGTAGACACTGAATTATCATATATTTGGAAATACTCAATAATCACTTGTGTGCAGGCTTCTCTAAAGCTTTTGTGAATGTTCTAGGTGCAACACAAAACAGCATTTTCAGTCCTCTGCTCATTATAAAAGGGAATAAAAGGTTGAAATTGTTGAAAAATATGCAGTTGGCTTCATAACAGTTACTCTTCAATGCATTTAAAAGCCAAATGTTTGAAATGTCATTAAATATTAGCAAAGTAAAAATTCAGCTGTTCCTTACAGGGCCTTTGTTAAGTAATCCAAAGAGAAACAAGATAAGAAAAAAAGGCAAAAAGGTAACTATGTTTAAGTAATCAGATAATGTAGTTTCAGAAATATTCATAACTGTTATATATTTATTTATTTTCTTCTGCATTTGTAAGTTTGAAAAATAACGCTACTGAAATAAATGCTAATGCAGGGTACATTGCTAATGGAAGAGACACTGGCTGATTTGATGTAAATCCCTCCCAGCAACCAGCTCTTTGTGATAAAGCTTACAATTTTGACCTGTACTATTCACAGAGCCTGTGCTACTTGCAAGCTATGGAGGCTCATGTTCAACACTAGCACCTTAAAAGGCAGAATTACAAAGTGCTGTCATCTTGTCCACCGCAGGGAAAGAAAACAGTATCAGATAACCTTTAATACTGCAAGATGTGATTGCACTGTTCCTTAACCAGGGTGCAGGCTGAACTTATATATGCTTGGGACCCTTCACTCCCAAGCTGTCTCTGGACAGAAACGCTAATTTTGTTTCATTATCCTAATATGTGGCTCTGTTTACATCGTGCTTTTGAGCAAAGGTTCAGCTGTGGGCTGTGGCCCTACCAGGTGGAAACGCATCCAAAGTCAGCAGGGAGGCAGATGGCAGCGGATTCTCCAGGTTGTGGCAACCATTAGTAACTGTCACTTTTCAGCTCAGACCTGCATAGTTTTCTGGTTCCAGATGGCTTCATTTAAGCATTTGGGTTTAGCTCTTATTCTTGATTGCCAAGGTTGCTGGTTTGTTCTCAGGAGCGGTGCGGGAACCAGGCCTTTGCACAACAGGGCTTGGGGTCTCAGCCTGGATGCTGTAAAATTAGGTCCCAGCTGGGACAGGAGCCTGACAACACTTGTCCTCTTCCTCTGCTTTGTGCCTGGAAGGCCCTTCTGTTTCAGCAATGGTCTCAGATTAGAGAAGAGGCAATTAGCAATCGTCTCCCATGGACAGAAAGGATGGAAAGCGCTCCTGTAGCCACATCCTCTTCTCTGCTGGGAAAGGACAGATGAGAGCTGAGACTCTCCACCCACCGTGTGCGTCAGAGCTCGACATGGATGGCAGGCTTGCCTGGATTGCTCCAGAGATTTCAAAATAGATGCTTAAGAGCTTAGCAATCAGTGTCCATGCTTAACTAATTAGGATTTAAACCCAAGCTGTGGCCCACCGTAGATATATTATACTGTGGCAAATATTATATACACATATATATAAATAATTACCCATATTATAGCACTGCAACAGTCAGATAGCCTTTAGTTCTCAACCAGGACTTTTCTCCCTTCCAACATTATTTTCTTTTTTTCTTGCTACCTTCACTTTTTTTTTCCTTCTTATGTGAATTCTATCGGACATTGAATCCTCTAAGTATTCCTTTTCCCTTACCCATCTCATCAACTACACCTCCAGCCTTATCTCCAGCTCTGCTTTTTTTACCAGTTTTGTTCATCTGTTATTTTCTCTGCCACTGTATTCTTCTCTCTCGACCTTGACTGCAAACCCTCTGTTTGCAACTGAAGAGTATTTTGCAAAGTAGCTTTCACACTGTGAATAAGCTGTCTTACAAGAATTATTTTTCCAACATAATGTCCTTTGACACTGGGATTATTTTATATTCCTGGAGTGCTTCCTTGCTCACCCCTCTGGTTCCTTTCTGCTATGATACTATCCCTCTTTAGTTAAGATTTTATGCCCTTTATCCTGTTCACTTCTTTCCATTCAGCAATTGATCATTGTTGCATTTATCCAAATAAATATCAGTGTGTCCTGTGTGACAAGTAGGACATCCTAAAGTCAGTAACAGATTCTCTGATTTCTGTTCTTCCACTGTCTACACCATTGGCATCATCCTTGAATCAATGTTTCTGCATTCACTTTGCAAGCTATGAATATTATTATTTTCCTATTGTCTACATATACTTTCACTTTGAGAAGTTAGACTCTCTTAATTCCTTTCTTGTGGACTTCTCAAGAATTACCTTACTGTCAAGTGCTGGATTCTGCTCTTAGTTTCAAACACCAGAAATCACTTCAGAGTTCAAATCAGTATCACTTTTCTGTGCTCCAGATGCACTCTCCTCCTGCTGTATAAATTGGCAAGGTGTTGGTAAAGAAATCGGAATCAATTGCTATTATCCATAGATATACTGTGGACTTCATTTCTTTGAATTTCATCTGGTCAACTGGCAATAGATTCTTTTTCCAGAAAACTAGTCCTACTGTCGTCACTGATCATTTTGTACAAGTGTTTTGAGAGGGGCTATTCTTTGTGGTTGTCCTGTGTTGAAAACCACTGTGCTGTTTACAGGTTTCTTTCTAGTGCTTTTTTTAAGGTTAACAAAACTGGAGCTACTATATTTCAGTCAGAAGAATAGTGAAGATAATTTTTCTTAACTTCAAGATAAAACTATTTTTACAGTATCAGTGTGAAAGACTTTTGGTCTCACTTTATCATTTTCTGCCTTTCTTCGCTGGGACAAAAGGCAAGTAACATAGTATTGCCATCCTGTTATTCCTTCCTCCTACGAAACATCTATTTCTACTGTAGGTGGCAGGTAGCATTGTTTGTCCCACTTTATCTCGATTAAAGTAGTGGGAGGAAATCATGTGTCCTGGGGAGCTGCTGTGTATATAGCCTCTTTCTCTGTTAGGCTAGTGAGTGTGTTGCACTTGAAGTTATAACATGCTTTCTTTCCTCCACTTGAACGTTAATGGGACTGCCTGATTGTTAGATAATGTCTTTGTTCACTACCCTCATGCAGGTCAAAATCCCACTTCTCAGAAGGAAAGAAAATCAGGGGCAAATTGAGTCTGCTTACCTTTTTTTTTTTTAGTCTGTCTTTTTGATGAACAGTAAAATACTATAGTAAAATTCTACCACTCATAGTTAAATTATTAGTGCTACTTGCAAAGCAGATTGCCTGAACAGGGATGGCAGAATGTGAAATGTTATCTGCAGAATGGGAAATACATCATGGTCATCATGACTGTGTTAAAACAAACCTTCTAGTAAGTAATAATAGATACACAATGAAATCGTGAAAGGAACTACTCAGATAAATGATCAGAGGGCTGGGAACAGATTTTTTAGCAGGGCCTGTTGTGATAGGACAAGGAGTAATGGTTTTAAACTAAAATACGATAGATTCAGACTAGATATAAGGAAGAAATTTTTTACGCTGAGGGTGGTGGAACACTGGAACAGGTTGCCCAGAGAGGTGGTGGATGCCCCATCCCTGGAAACATTCCAGGTCAGGTTGGACGGGGCTCTGAGCAACCTGCTCTAGTTGAAGATGTCCCTGCCCATGGCAGGAGGGTTGGACTAGATGACCATTAAAGATCCCTTCCAACCCAAACCATTCTATGATTCTATGATATAAAACTAGAAGCCAAAACAGTCATTTCCTAACGTTTCCAAACAGATCAAAACCTAACTTGCTAGAAATTATGAATATCAGCCACTCTTCAAATTTTCTAAGTCACTTAAATATGAAAACAAACATGGTTTTCTGTTCAGAAAAGGGTAAGGAAACAAAAAATAGTTTGTCCTCCTCTATTTGGAGTGGATATTTAGATTTGAAAGTCTGCTTTGTATTTTTTATTAACATAACTACTGAAATAGTGATATCAGATGGCACTGAAGATATCCTCACAAAAATAAATTGTTAATTTCTTATTACCTACAGGTTATAAGGTATGTTAAACCTGTACGTGTATATATTAAAAAACCCCTTGAATTCATAGTTTAATCTTCTAATTAGATGTTTATGTAAAATTATCACAGTCCATTAAAATAAGAATTTTCCCTTATTAATTTTTCTAAATTAAACAATTTTTATTTCATGTTCTGTATTGGTGAATTATACCTTCAAAAACAGATATACAGTAAGGTTAAGAAAGTAAGAAAGTACCTGTAAAAATAATATAACTAAACTACAAATAACAGGTAAGGCACCATTTTTCCAACTTTGGTGTCTAAAGTTAGGAGGAAAATAAAAGCAGTTTTATAAGACAACGTAAATGTGACTTGGTTTTCAGAGGAATTGAAAAGTTGTCACCTCTGATGATCGTAGAAGCTGGCAGGACTCAACATTTTTGAAAAGCAGGACATAGTTATTTAGGAATACAAGTACAAATTTAATGTCCATCTTTCTCCATCTAAGCAAATGGTGGAGCCAAAGAGTGGCTCTTGCAGAATTTCATTGAAGTTTCCTATTTGTTTTTATGCATGTTTTTGTACAGTTTTGTGACTGTACCATTCTTCCTCCTGTAGAAAGCTAACTTTCACATATTAGGGTTCTGACCCTGGGAATGGCAGAGCAGGTCTTTGGATCTTCAGCTCAGTGGTTATTTTATAAGGCTAGTTCTATACTCAATGGGCAGATAAACTCACCTACCATGGTACCTGGGACACAGTGAGTGGTCATCAGGATTGGTCACCAGTTAGAGCATTCAGTGAAATCTCACTGAGGCACTCTGACTCTTTCTCTTTCTGTGGAGAGGAATAGAGGGAGGGGAGCAGAAAGGGAGAGGGAGAGTAGTGCACAGCCAGATCTTCCCTCCCTGGGTACACGGTCAGATATGGCAATTTCAGTATGGGAGCTCACATAGTGCAGAGGTAGCCTCGATGTCATAGAATCATAGAATCATAGAATGGTTTGGGTTGGAAGGGACCTCTAAAGGTCATCTAGTCCAACCCCCCTGCCATGGGCTGGGATACCTTCCACTAGATCAGGTTGCTCAAAGCCTTGTCCAACCTGGCCTTGAACGCTTCCAGGGAGGGGGCATCCACAACTTCTCTGGACAACCTGTTCCAGTGTCTCACCATGCTCACAGCAAAGAATTTCTTCCTAATATCTAATCTAAAACTACCCTCTTTCAGTTTAAAAGCATTACCCCTTGTCCTATCACTACACTCATAAAAAGTCCCTCCCCGTCTTTCCTGTAGGCCCCCCTTTAAGTACTGGAAGGCTGCTGTAAGGTCTCCCCGGAGCCTTCTCCTCTCTAGGCTAAACAATCCTAACACTCTCAGCCCATCCTCATAGGGGAGGTGCTCCAGCCCCCTGATCATCTTCGTGGCCCTCCTCTGGACCCGCTCAAGCAGGTCCATGTCTTTCTTATCCTGAGGGCCCCGGAGCTGAACACAGTGCTCCAGGTGGGGTCTCACCAGAGTGGAGTAGAAGGGGAGAATCACCTCCCTCAACCTACAGGCCACACTTCTTTTGATGCAGCCCAGGATACGGTTGGCCTTCTGGGCTGCGAGTGCACATTGCTGGCTCATATTCAGTTTTTCATCCATCAATACCCCCAAGTCCTTCTCCACAGGGCTGCTCTGAATCCACTCATTGCCCAGCCTGTATCCATGTTTGGGATTGCCCTGACCCATGTGCAGGACCTTACACTGGCCTTGAACTTCATGAAATTTGTATGGGCCCACCTCTCTAGCCTGTCAAGGTGCTTCTGGATAGCATCCCTTCCCTCTAGACTATGAACCACACCACTCAGCTTGGTGTCATCCACAAACGTGCTGAGAGTGCACTCAATCCCACTGTCCATGTCCCCGACAAAGATGTTAAATAATACTGGTCCCAATATGGACCCCTGAGGGATGCCACTTGTCACTGGTTTTCACCCGGACATTGAGCCATTGACTGCAAGTCTCTGAGTGCAACCATCTAGCCAGTGCCTTGGGTCCACCCATGAAATCCATGTCTCTCCGTTTTAGAGACAAGGATGTTGTGTGGGACAATGTCAAATGCTTTGCACAAGTCTGGATAGATGACATCAATTACTCTTCCCTTATCCACCAATGCTGTAACACTGTTGTAGAAGGCCACCAAATTTGTCAGGCACGATTTGCCCTTAGTGAAGCCACGCTGGCTGTCACCAATCATCTCTCTGTTTTCTATGTGCCTTAGCATAGTTTCCAGGAGGATCTGCTCCATGATCTTGCCAGGCGCAGAAGTGAGACTGTGACTGGCCTGTATTTTCCCGGGTCTTCCTTTCTTCCCTTTTTAAAAATGGGGATTATGTTTCCCCTTTTCCAGTCAGTGGGAACTTCACCGGACTGCCACGACTTCTCAAATATGATGGATAGTGGCTTAGCAACTTCATCTGCCAGTTCCCTCAGGATCCTTGGATGCGTGTCATCAGGTCCAACAGACTTGTGCACATTCAGGTTCCTTAGATGTCTCAATCCTGATCTCCTACGGTGGGCAGTACTTCCTTCCCCCAGTCCCTGCCTTTGAATTCTGTGAGTTGGGCGGCGTGGCTAGAGCACTTGCCAGTGAAGACCAAGGCAAAAAAATTGTTGAGTCCACATTGTTAATGTCCACAGTGGACATTAAACAACTTTAGAGATAGTTTCTTTTAACATATGTGTATTGTCACTCATATTTCTTCTCACTGAATGTCAAACTTCTGCAATCTCAGGGGGGGATCTCACTCACCAACTTCTAAAGAATATTTTGCAAATTTTAGCTGAAATAATGTGTTGATTGGATCCTATGTTATGACATCCGGAACACTAGCCCCAGCTGTCTTTGGAACCAGTGTTCATGTGGCATCAAAATTAAGCAAAGCAAGCTTACTCATTTACATATTTTACATATTTATAAAAACACCATTTTCCTGTATCAGTAAAAATCTGGGTGCAGAGACAAATCAGCCCAGCTCCATTGATTTTAAAGGACCTGATATGATTGACACCAGCTGAGATTTTGGCCTGTTGTGTTTAGCTGTGGTTTGCATTGAATCACATAAAGCCAGGAAACATGATGTGGCAAATACATAGAAGTGTTTTAAATCTTATCTTGAGAAGCTTCTGCACAACAGTACTAATTTCAAATCCATGAAACTTTACAAGCAAAAGGGCTGGGATAAAGCAAAAGCAGCACTGAACCCATGAAATAAGCCTGAAAATTATTTCTAGCAGAGGGTATTGGGACATAACGAGTAAAAGTTGCCACAGTATGTGAAGTTACACTGCTGTGGCCACCACATAGGTGGAATGGTACCTCCAAGATATATTTCTGCTGGAATATTATTTCTTGATTTACTTTTCAGCTTCCCCTGCAGCTGGAGACTCTTCCTCAGTTTTAATGAAAATAAAAACACAGCTGGGTAGGAACATCATCTCCTGGAAAACAATGAATTCTTCACACTTCATGGAATAACATAAATAAAGAAAATCCACAGTAGGGTATCAAAGATTACACAGAGGAGTCAGTGACTGGCAGAAATAAAGGAAGGAGCTCCAGCTAAAAACACAAGCTTGGGGAAACACAGTCTCAAGGGAGTTTTTTCTGAGGAATAATGGGTGGCTCTGAGCATGGTTTCCTGGGGAGGGGAGGTGCAGGCTCGCGTTGTTCTGGTCACCTGCAAATCCAGGACACACATGCAGCATTTGAGAAGGGATTCAGGCATGGTAGCTGTTGGTAACCATATAACTAATCCTAATGGACTTTACTGCAGACGTTTTCTTATACACATGTGCATGTGTGCGCATGTATGTGTGTATTATATACAAACATGCTCACCGTGTATCCATTAAGATCGTTTGTATGGTTACCAAAAGTTTAACATTGTTGTGTTAAATAAGTGGAAGTACTGTGTTACTGGCATGACTGTTTGATATGTTAATAGGTTTAAAAATTGTTTTTATAAGAGGACATCATCAACTTGAAATCTCACTTGCATCTGAAAGTACTTTTGCTGTTTCAAGGCATACATAAAGCTACGATAACTGTAAGGTAAAAGAGGGTGAAATATTTCACTTGTTGTTCTGTTTATTTAGCGTGTTTGACAGCGTTTCACATACGATGGGTTTCCCTAGCTACTCAGTGTCACCTTTAGTTGTAGAGACCTTGTTGAAAACAAAGAGAAAAATCATTCTAAAGGGGAAAATTTTTCTGCCTTTCTCTCTTTACTACCTGTCCCCGATCCAGGAATATTTTTAGACACGGCTCTAAATGTAAGGAAGAAAAAAGCTGAAGAAAATGATATTATCTGTATGCTTTAAAAAATAACATTTCTGTAAAGTTCTCCACTAGATCAGGCCCGCTGCCAGGGTAATTAATGGACAGATGTAGTCCTTGAAACTACTTTTAACTCATCTCATGAAACTGATTCAATTTTAATTTTATAATCTCCCTTTAATGGTGCTTATTGTACAGTCAGTGCTAGTTAATAGGAATATTCACTTCTTTGCCAGGAAGTGGTTTCATGTAAGGTATTTAATGGATATTTCAGACCTCATGCCAGATATTATGGATACCTGAGAATTTATTATTACCTTCATATATGCAGGAGTCCCTTGAATAATATCTTTGAAATTTGAAGAAATGTTGCATTATTTTTCAAATATGTGGAGATATCACAGAAGGAAATAGTGCTATCATTACAGATTTAACAATGCAGCTTACATTACTTCCATTTTTACAGCTGAAAATGAGCCCTGTTCTACGATTATGATATCTTCTGATCCTTTTTATTTGACAGAAGGGCATATTTACATTTTATCCATCACGCTGAACAGAAAGTAAGCATCAGGAAATGCTTGCATTTGCTAGAGATGACCTTTGGTTTACACTAGAAAGAAACTGAGGCTTTGGTGCTCCAAGGATGGATTGCCTTTTATAAGCGGAGCTGTCTCCATCCAGCTGTGTTTGAGATCTGGTTTGAGCATGGTAATGATTAAAAAAAGTATAGGAAAGGAGGCAAGTGATTCTGAGAAGGAAATGGGCTGAAGTTTATTTTTTCTTGAAACAGTGTGAGATTTGGCTCTGCTCTGTACCTCCACAACAGAACCTTTATAATACTCTCAGGAATGGCAGTTTTACCGTCAATTTCCCACACTCAGTTTTTCAGCAACATCTCCTGTAAGTTTTTGTCTTCTTTCTTATTTTTAATAGCCCTTTAAAAGAAGACTGCCAACACTTTCTAGCCATATTGAAAATTGGCAGGTCAAGGAAGTAGAAGAAATACTTTATTTTATTTTCCCCTTATTTTATCTCTCATATTGAATTTTTGGCTCAGTTTAGGCAAAGTCTTCCCCAAATGATGGAATATTACGCTGTTACTTATAAATGGAGAAACTGCAGTTCGTCAACCAATTAGTTGCAAGCAATTTGTTCAGTAAGATTGTGGGAGGAATGACCGTGGAGTGAATGAGCTGCGTGGAAGAGAGCAGTGGCTGTAATGGGAACGGGCTAGGAATTACTTTGTTGCGAACAGAAAGGCTTCTGTTAATCTGTTCGGAAAAAAGAGCAAAGCAGTCTGTTTGCCACTTCCTATATGGTTTATTTCCTTTTTATTTTTTTTTTTTTTGAGACGTAGTTCAGATCTGAGAGACTGTTTGCCCTCTTGGCTTTAGTTAATGTCTCTATTTTATCTCCATTATTTAAATAATTGACAAGTCTCCAGAGTTCAGGATAGTTAGGAAGGGGCTTGAATTGCTTCTTGGTTTCAGTTTAGCTTCAAAATAATAATAAAAAAGTGCAGTGTTTCATTAGTTACATAGCAGTCAAAGTACTGTCAGACAAAATAAGAACTTAGTGTTCCAGGATCCACTCACATAAAAAAAAGGAGAAAACAGGAAATACATATTTTATTAATTTGTTATTTAAATGGCACATCTTAAAAGGCTGTTTGCTTCAGCGGGTCCAAAATATAATTTATACATTATGTTCGCTTTATAGCATTAAGCTGCCTAAAGCAATAACACCCAACAGCTGAAGTAAAATGTGTTGTCAAGCAAATAGTGAAAGAGGGAATTAAAAGGAACACCTGTGTCTTGTTATTAGAAATCATATCCATGCTGGACTTGTAATAGCCTAAATAATACAAATTTAGCTAAAAGTAACAAAGCAGATGGAAACATCTGTATATTGTATGTGGTGACAGTTATTGGATGGTAGAGTATCTGGCCCTGGTTTTTCCCTCAGTAAACATTATTTGCATAGTAGTTTCCATCCTTTCCATCTTTAACCCTTGAAAAACTTTGATGTCTGATGAAGATGCATAGTTTATATTAGAAGATTAGTACAGGGAGACAGTCTGGTCCTGATATAAATACACAGGTACAGATGTATTTAAAAGACGTGTAGATGTGGCGCTTAGGGACATGGCTTAGTGGGCATGGTGGTGTTGGGTCGACGGTTGGACTCGATGATCTTAGAGGTCTTTTCCAACCTTAATGATTCTATGATTCTATGATTCTATGTAAATCTAGATGTAAATGTCCAGCACGGAAGTACAATGAACATAGTGATTGACATAAGTGGAAAATAAAACATTAAAACTTCCTCGAATATACCATTTTCTCATTAAGTGAAAAAGTCAGAGGAAAAGGTGTTGTGATGCCAGGTATGGCTGAGATAACAAACAGCACATCAAATGCAGCCAGATTGCCACATCATCATAAGTCAAAGCTTAAGTGAAAGGAATTTAGCTCTCCCTAACATCAGGTGTCTACATAGGAGGTACAGAGCATGCAAGCAGGCTGTCCCGTTCTAATCAGTGCAGTCAAAGGAATGGGGAAACCATTGAGCTGGGCAGGTGTCAGTATCTATTTTAGTGTGCGCTGAATATCTCTGCAGCTTCCATCAGCTGTATTGACTAGGTCCTCCTCTGGCTGCCATGGGAGCTTGGACATTGACCTCGCTTACAGACACTTAAGCTGTAAGACGTCTTAAGCTGAGTGTCTGAAACCCAAAGCTGAATCCCACTTTTGTAGTTCCCTTACACACAGATTCAGTTGCTAACATCACAGCATCTGCAGTACATCAGTCACCCCAACTCTGTCTTAACTTTTAAGAGAACTCTGTTAGATGCCTCCTGACCATGGTGGGAAAAGATTTTTTTCTGCTAGTCGCACATTTTTGTACAAAATGTCTTCTCCAGCCAAGATTTCATTTGAGAATGAAAAGAAACTCAAAAGCAATAAAAAACAGATCATAGGCAATGTGTGAAGTGTACAGGACCTTAAAATGAAATATATGACTCTTTGTAAGATGAATTTGAGCAAATATTATGCAAAAGAGAATTCTTAAAATGTGTCCCCTCTTTATAAAATACTTAAAGGAACCCAGTGCAATAAATCTCTTAGATCCAGATATTCTTTTTCATCCTTCTAAGATGTAGCATTAAATATGATTTCTTTTTTTCACCTGGAAGGTGTTCTGTACTTTGTCAACAGGCTGACATGGTTGCACACTGGGCATGTTGGGCCAGAATAGCCCTAAGATGCTACAATGGCAGATGCTAAACCAAACCTTGAGGTAGATGAAGTTAACGATACATTGGATGATGAAAAAATACTTTTCTGGGAGTGCTTGATGACATGTATTGTGCTTTTTGAGACATTAAAGTGTTCCAAGAAGACATAATTGGAGTGTGACTAAGAACTAACTTCTTGCCTATGCGGTAAGTGAAGCTTCTAAACTGCTGTTCTGCTTCAGTCTGTGGTTTACATCTAATGCTTCCAAAGAAAATACTGCCTAATGCACCTATCCAATTGTGGAACTTCCTTCTGACAAAAGAATTTCTTCCTCAGACCATCTATGCAATCCATGATTGTATTCATGTTTCTCAATTAATTTTTGTAACTTTTTGACATAGGTATAACAGCTTTAGATGTTACTGCTGTTCACGTAAATACAGAATACTTTTTAAATTCTGCCAGTGTAGTTGTCTCAATAATTTCTTACAGATGATCTACAGAGGTCCCATTTTGCTTAACTTGATGGCTTTGAGTTGCTTTCTGGGGATAGCTATGGCTAAGCACACTCATTGTTAAGAGATTCTTCTGATGCAAGAAGAACAGTCGTAATTGCAGAAACAGTAATTTATTTTACTCTAGCTTTTCCATTCATTCTTCTGAATTTATTAGTGAGAAAGTAAGAGTCATGCACTCTTCTATTCTTCATCCAGCTATTGAGCATGTTATATAATAAAAAGGAAACATACTACTAATGAAATTACATTTCTTAATGTATTATTCACCAATCTCCAGGGTTTCAGTGCTATTTTGTATTGCTAAACACTTACTATATTAATTATTTAACATGCAACAAAAATGCAGATAAACCAGGCCATTTGGGTGGTAGATCAGAAGGCAGAGAGTATGAATTAGCCAAGGAATGTCTTTTCGTATCAAATCTTATTATGCTCTACTACCAAATTTTCAGAAACACTGCAAAGAGCAAATCTCTATTTTAAAAAATGCCTTGCGGACCAGCTTTCCCTAAAATAAAATAAATCTGTTGTCTTCTCACCTATTTACCTTCCTTCCTCATTTGGAAGCTAGCCATGGCTCTGTCCCATCTTTAGGCTCAGAGACGACCTCCCTATTTTCTGACCTTCCTTACTCTGCATTTCCAAGGTACTAAACACCTTCCTAGATCTCTTAGTCTCTGCTTATATATCACCCATACATATCAATGACAGTTCTTGCCTTGTTCTGTGGCATAATGCTGCCTGGTGTACTTAGTTGACAGATTCTGCTTGTGAGCCTTTGTGTACTGTTCTTTAAATCCTTGGTTGGTGGTGACCAACCTGGTAAAGCTGATGAAGGCAGGAAAACTATAGAAAAGGAAAAAGAACGAAGAGAAAAAAATAGTAGTGCTTTCTCTAATTCAGTGAAGTTTACTGTTGAAAAGGAAATTTAATGACTTCTGGTTTTTGTACTACTTGCGTATGGCAGAACCCAGGGTTGATACCTCACATACTGCCTAAATGTCTCCAGTAATGACACTGTCCAGTTATCCCTTTTATAGAAACTTGCTTTTTTGTCTAGATCCTGTGCCATTGGTTATGGATGGGCTATGCTTGCTTATGTCTTTAATAACCAATATTTGTATTTCAGTTAGGGTGTAACACTCCTTTAAGGACTTCAGTCTTCTAAAGCTTCATGATACATTGAGACATCCATGGTAGCTCTTGTCCAAGATACTGGTATGACATTTTTTTATTCAGTCAAGATCCAAACCTCCAAGATACTTCTTTATGAAGTCACTATAAAACCTAAAATTCTTTCCACTTGAAAGCTCTTTTCACAGGAGATGGTCTGGCTGAGGCTGTCGTGTTTCCTTGTCTTCAGAAAACCTCAGGGCAGAGTGCCATGCCATTCCTGTATCCACTTTCTTTCTGCCTCAGCTTGTCCCATCATTATTTGTTCATGTTCTGGTTCCTATAGTGCCCTGAATTATATTTCACTCCTGTGTGTGCCCTTTCCTGACCTTGGTGTGTTTTCTAAAAATCCAGTGGTTGTTGACCAGTGTGTCAGAATATTAGCTTTCCCCTAAAAATAATATATTTTTAACCTTCATAGTTAACGGGGGGAAGGGGGGAGAAGCAATCCCAAACCACAAATTGTGGCCCACCTAAGCCCCAGAGATTCCAAAACCTGAAGAAAAAGGCCCCAAAGCCATCAGTGTATTACCCAAATGTGAAATTTAAAAAGCTGCTGAATAAAAATGAGCCTGATTTTGGAGGAACTGACTCATGATTGCTGAGGGCTCCTGGCTGGCAAGGCAGCAGTGGGAGCACCTGCAGTGGAACCCCTGCTGCAGTTAGCCTCCTGCCAGCTTTTCCCCATGTGGTGGTAGCAGCAGAACCTGCAAATGCTCCACTGGGATTCCTGCTAGGTAAGTGTCAATGTATTTCATTTTGCAGGTGAACCCCAGAGCAAATTGTACTAATAAGGATTCCCAAAATGGGTTTTTGGGAAGGACAGCATTAGAGCATAATGATGGATATTGCAATGGATATGTTAATACTTAATTAGATAACCTACTTATAGACATCTCTATAGCACTCATTACCAGAGCAGCTGTGATCTGATTATATCAGCAATCTGAACTTTATCAAATCATTAACTTACGGCATTAACAGTTTGGGAAGAGAATCACAATATAAAATGGCTGGCATTGCTGTTATTGTAATACATGACATAGCACAGTTGCAACTGATAATTAACCATATGATCAATCCTTATTAAGGTTAATACCTGTATGTTTGTCAACCGTGGAGCATTATAGTTTTAAATAACACGACACTTAGGACGTGATACTCTGGCTGAAATATAATCTTTTGGAAAGAAGCTTTATAACTGTCAGTAGTCTTAACACTCTTTTGGAAGCAAAGTGCAGTGCCCGTGTTATCGTGTACCTTGTGACACAGTTGCATGCTGTACATGAAATAACAGGCCCCCTGTTTGACAATGCCACCTGGAATAGGTGCCAGAAAACGTGTGCTTGACGGTCTGTGAAGGAACTCACGCAAGCCAGGTAGGACTCGTGCATTCCTGAAAACAACTAAAAAGTGTCCGACCTTGCTATAATTTAGGAAGTCTGGAAGGATGCAGATTGAAAAACACACTTCTTTCACCCTCTGTCAGCCACTGTGAAGAACTCGTGTTTTGCTGTGCTGATGGATAGTGCACTGGACTGGCACGTTAGAAATTCTGGTTAGTACCTACCTGCATCAGGTCTGGAGGGCAGCACTCACGTTAGGTAAGGCTGAAGTCTGGATTGTGTTTGTTTTTCAAAATCAGTTGTGTAGTTTTTCAAGAACATTTTTTTCCTCACTCACTAGAACTGAATGGCCTCATTTAGGGTTACACATTGAGTCAGCTTTCTGCTAACATTCCTTGAGTGAAATGTACTGCTTCTGAAAGGGTGTTAGACTGACAGCAGTAGAAGCTGAAGTCATTTGCTTATCCACAAAACAGGTTCTGTGGAATCAGTGTCACAACACGTTTGCTAACACATACATCTAGTCGTGGTTTTGTTTTGGATTTTTACACTGGGAAAGCATGATGTCTAAAGTGAATGGAGTTTTTCAGCCTCATGACCCATAACCTGCTGATCATTCAACTTCGAATCTGCAGCAATCTGCACCTGTATTTTTTTTGTGTGAAACAAAAGAAGCTGATTCATGGAACTGAGACCATCAGCTCATTTTCTGTATGCCCCCAAACAAGCCTTGCTCACAAATACCACGAGAGAGCTAACATTGTGAAGGCATAAGTCACAACATTATTTATCACTCTCCTTCAGCAGATCCATCATTTTTCATGTTGTCCTGTTTGTAACCTTTCTAAAAGAAGAGTCTGAAAAGGACAGCATGATTGTTATCATATTCCCAATATACATCCCGATTCAGCTCTTTTTCATTTCATCTTTAATATCTGTTCTTTTAATCCAGAAAGAGACTGTCTTTCCTGTCTGCACTCTCCAAAAGATATTAATTCAAAATCACATTAAGGTAAAGACTCTAAGTCACTCAACAGGAATAAAGATATAAAATCCCAGTAACTACGTTCTCTCTTCCCAGCACTGTGGTCCCCCAGTGAAATGGAAAGAATAGGACATCCCACTGGGTCCCATATAAAACCACGCTAACATTACAGAATCCCAAAGGCACGGGAAAATGTGATAAAACCGTAAGATAAAACCTATGTTTTATTTGTTCATGAGAAACCTGTAGATGCCTGCGACACTCAGGCTTTTATCTCACGCTCGAAAATACTTCTCTCCTTGGAATCGAGCAGAACATTTCTGACCATCATTTTGACACCTCAGTGTCCAACTGGAAAGACTTCCTTACATATCTCAGACTGGCAGAGCTTGTTTTGTGGGTGACTGTGCAAAAGAGGTGTCATTTGTTATGTTCCTATCTGGTTTTTTTGTTTGGTTACATTTTGGGGTTTTGCAATTTTGTTATTTTGAGTGAGTATTTTGTGAACGTGCTTCAGTTTAAAGGAACCAAAGGCACTCACTGCTCAGTGGATGTTGCAGTGCTTGCAGTGACACTGGCAGTTTTTTGTGTTTGGGTGGCATAAGCATGCATATTAAAGAAAGTCTTAATGGCCCTGATCCAATTAAATGTTAATAGGAGTCTAATAGTAAGAGCCAACATTGTCTTACTGATTTCAGTAAGATAATGCAAAGATTCATTGTTTTCTGGATTGAGACTAGAGTGGATTGCTGCATTTGGCATATAGATTGGTCTGAGATACATTCTCCATACTTAATTTTTTTTTTGAAAAAAAAATGAACAACTTTTTTGTGTACATTTCTGGGGAGTGAAGAACATTTCTAGATGCATATGCAAACATTTTGTTTTGCCTAAGATATTTTCTAAGAAAGGAAAAAAGATCAAAACTACCACACCGCAAATTGAACTTGCAGTTTTTATTCAAAACGTGCAAAAGGATGACTTTGGTGTTTTGACCACTAAACTAAAAACTAAGCCCTCCTCTGCCCTATGAACAGCCACTATCTTCTCATGTGAAGCAGGTGACTAAATCCATGAAATGTGAGGAAAACTATTTAAAAAAGGAGGATGGTAGATAGCCTGAGAACCAGATTCTTGGTTCCATTCAGCTGCCATAAACACAAAGAGACAGAATATGGATCCTTAGGCAGAATATTTCTCAGTTTACACTCATAAAACTGAGACCAGGTTCCTCTTAAAATTTCATTTTTATTTTAAAACAGAGAAAGTAATCTTTTAGCACCACTAGGGACAGAGGTTTTTGTTTTTTCGATGGTGTCCAACTCCAGGCTCAGTCCAGAGAATATTTTGTGCATACTTTTATTCCCATTAGCGGGATTAAACAAGCTCTTTAAGTTGACAGGCTTAATACAGTGCTAAGTAATTTATTACTTTAAGTCAAAATGGAGAATGTCTGAGGAACTCTTGAACAGGGTATAGGAAAGAAAGTTTTGCTGGCACGCCTTGCCTCCCATACTTGTTCATCAAAAGATGGCTCTGATATCATTAAGGGACACTGTAGGAGTAAGCATCCTAGGTATGTTTGAGCGTTGATGTGCGGGGCGTGTATGGAAACTCAACAGCCTTCACACCGATCAGCCTCAAATTCACTGTACTGTACAACTATAACAGGAAGAAAATTCACCACATACAACCACAGCAACTGATTGGCTTATTTTGTGGTCTTTACTCCAAAGAAGAAAGAAGATGAATCACCCTGGAGTAAAAATGACAGTTGAGGGGGTGAGTTCTCTTTAAAGATGCCAAGATACAAGGAACACTGTGCACCCTTACATTGCAACAGGCTTTGTGGGTTTGTTTTCCTTCTAGCACTTGCATTTGTGTTGTTAGTTTGCCATCCATCCCAGGTGCCGCTGCAGAAATGAGCAGTTTGTGAGTGAAGAAAAAAGAAAAGTTATCATCAGGGAGATGGCACAGAAATTCAAAAATATGGAATGAAATAAATGGCAAAATCTTCTCTTTGTTTACATGCCAAATTCCAGCTAAAGAAATCAACTGCAGCTTGAAAAGGGTCCTGCCAGAATTTCTCTGCAATCAAATCAAAATTCAAACTTTGTCTTGGAGACCCTGTGATTTTATTGCCACTCATGTGCATCACAAGTAAGCCACCAGTGTCTAAACATTTCATACACTGGGCAATTTGTCAGATTCTGAAGATGACACCATAATTCCCATAGCATATTTTTGTATTGAGTAATGTTTTCTGCACCTTAATCAGTACCGTGTGTTCTGCATACAAATAAGCTCCAACATTAAATGCTTTGGTGAAGTTCTTTTCACCTTATTTGTAAATAACTTCAGAACAAGAGGGGACATGTGGGGGTAAGCAAAGGAAAGAGCTTCTGTTTTCAGTAACTAACATATGAAAAATGCAATAATCTCCTGGGTTTCTGCAGACAAACAAATTGCCTTTCATGTTCACTGAATACCAACTTTGAGCAGTACTGGCACTGGGACATTATGCAAGACAGACCAGAAGACCCCAAATAGTAGATAGGAGGGGACAGCCCCTCAAGACTCTAAGGGAAGTGTTTTCCCATACAGAGGAGGAATGGATGCATCTTAAACATGTATGTGCTATGTATGCATTCCTTTGATTGATTCTCAAGCTTTCATTCAGTTGAAATATGGCCTTAAAAACAGCTCGGCTTTCATGTGAACGGAATACTAAGTGAGCACATTTCAGAGTCTGTTGCAGACATCTTTGGTTTTGGTGGGGTTTTTATATTTCTCAAGTTAGGAACCAAGTTTTAGAAATACAAGGAGAGTTTCATGAACATGTCTAGTTTCATAATGACTTTCTCCAACATCCCTGTCAAAGGATGTCATAACTCTGAGTTACCTCTGTTAAAATTAGATGATTTAATTTCACGGCTGACCCACGAGATGGGTCTTTGTGTTTTATCATGTTTCCGGCAATTTACCCTTCCACCTTGGTGTGTGGCAGTTTCAGGACTCGCACACACCTTCTTCCTCCTTCCTTTAAGTAGAGTAAAAGGTGCAATTTTTTCAGGCCATAGAATTAAATCGAGAAATTATTATTCTTTTAATTGTGGGAATGCTTACCTTCAAGACTACAATAAAACTGTAGGAAGGAATGTAGTCTTCTGAAGTTTACAAAAATGCTTACTGGAACTGAATGAATTCAGATTTTCCTAAGCAAAATTGTTTTCCTATATTCTAGTATCAGAAACTGTGAGGAGTTTTAGTTTCTAGGAACATATACATCTACATATAGTGTTCCGGTGTTATTTTGTGGCTTTAAAAAATGGAACATCCAAATGTGGTTAGGTATTTGGTATGAAACAGCTGGCAGCCATCTTAAAACCTTTTGCATTCCCTCAGAAAGTTATTGTAGGTTTTGAAACAACTCTGCTCAAAACTTTGCACATGTAAGCAGAAATTAAAAACAGAATGTTTACAGAAAAACACACAGTGCAAAACTGAAAAATAAAAGGTTAATCTTGTTTCCATATGAGAGGGTTAAAAAGTGCTGAAGTTCAGTTAAGCGAAAATGTTCCATTTGTGTTAACCTGTATATTTCAACAAAAAAAATCCTCTAAGGACTGCAGTCCTTACAATTTGGTAAATTGTAAATAAAACTGTTCATGATGAGAATTATTGTAGTATATGTTACTATGGACATCACTTGAGAAAAGAGGTATAAAATTATAGCTTGCTTGCTTTCAGGAACTGAAAAAATAGTTATGAAAACCTTTAAAGGAATTTATTCAATTGCAATATTTAAAAGAATAAAGTAATGGAAAACATGATTCTACTTCTTCACAGAAATTCACAAAGCGAGGAGATCTTGATGCCAGAGTTATGTTTTTGGTAATGGGAAAAGTAGGCATCTTTTATTTGTCTAGTTAAAACCGATGGAAGGTATTGTTAGTCCGCAGCAGTGGAGTATTTAAAAACAATTCACAGGGAGAGGTTTGCCAATCCAAATCATGCTTATGAGAAATTGTATCTGGGGCTATTTATTTGCTGAATATTTATGACTACTATATGTACCCTGAGAAATTATTCTAAATGGAAAACCCCAGTTCAAAGAGGACAGAAGTAGATGAGCATTTTTTTAAAGGGTGTTCTAAGTAAATAATTTGTAGGCTTAGACTGTCCATACTCAGTGGCATAAGAGGCTGCAAGCAGCATAATGTTATGTCATTTTACATTTTAGTTTTCTCTTTAGGCTTGGTAGAGAAATATCTCACTGTTCACTGGGAATAGAGTGTGGGAACCAGTGAGCAGTGTAACGAAGGGATACACATCTGAAATTAACACATGCTGTTATGAAATGCAAAGGTGTGAGAAGGGGATTTGGAGCAAAAATAAAAGTAAAAAAGAAGAGCGAGAAGAAATTTATAAAAAGATGGAAGAGTGAAAGTAAAAGAAAGCAAAGCAAAAGGAAAATAAAAAATAAAGTTTTACTGAAAGCTATTTCAAGTCTTCAATTCTGCAATGGTCTTTTCTAGTCTTCATTTGGCTTTGATGCTTTTTTCAATGGACTTTCTCTGTGCCGGTTCTCTTTCTTGGCTGTTCAAATAGCTCAGAGATGCTTCTCTCCATTTTTCTGATTCTGTTTTCTTCACATTTGTCATCTCTTTTCTGAAGAAAAAATGTGGCTCCTGAGGGTATTTCTTCACTTGTTTTTCAGGATTCTGCTAATGAAAGGGTGGTTTCTTAGAAGCTCTGATAACCAAACACGGTTGTTCCCGTGCCTAGTTTTCTACCCCATTTCCAACATACTTTCACTCTGGATGTTTTCTGGGGCCTAAGTTTCTGTTATTGCCAGTATGGCACTGTGTTTTGTGTTCAGGCTAGTTTAAGGTTATGGTCTTTCCAGTCCTACTGGTGGTCTTATTAATTTTGAAGATAACTTAGGTGAGAGTGCCAACCTTCCTTCCCTGGAAGCCACATACTGAAAAAGTTGAACCCTGTCTTCTGGTTCAGACATAGTTAAAGACCATGGGCACAGCCTGCATGGGGCAGTTAGACAGGGAAAAAAGAGCTCCAGAAGCATTTCCAAGCCAGAGAGGACAGTGATTCTCATGTCATCATACTGTGACACTGCAACAGGGGCTGATGGTTGGGCAGGGCTTATTTGGATCCCAGGATGACCAACCCATAACACCATCATCATAACACCGTAATACGAGACAGCCCTCGCTGTCTTATGTCCTCCCACAGGTATGAACGACTTTACCTAGCAACACATGGCATAATGAGAGCATGAGAGCTACGCTTGAACAACTTTGAGAAGGGAAGAAGAGCACATACAAAGCTTTACATTTCGGCCAAAGTTTCATCAGCTTAAGATACTTCTTGCCCACTTGGTAGTTCAACTGAGCTGAATTAACCTTTAGACAAACCAAGTCATATAGCTTTGTGTTTGCTAGGGATCAAGAGTATGCACGCACACAAACACACACACGCACAGAGTAACAGTGACTCAGCTGAAACAGCTATCTAATTTTCCTTATTTAAAAACTCATTTATTTTGCATTAAGTTCAACTTTTCCCTTGTCATAAATGGAAACAAATTCAGTTTAAGTCAAAAGATACCCATTTAGTTACTTTGGTTGCTAAATTTATCCCTGCAGCTTCTTTATTTATAATCTTAAATTGGGGTAGCTCAGCATTCTTTTGAGAACAAAATGGTAGTCAAAGAGAGAATGAATTCTGAGGCACTTGAGAGGGAAAGAACTGAAACTAGCTATGAAAAACGTAGAAAAGGAAATGCAGCACAGATGAGTGTGAGGTACTTTACATTCAAAGCAAAGATGAAAGCATTGTGAATTTAAATTAGTATAATGACCTACAGAAACTACGGCAAGGTCTCTGGAATTATTCAGCCCTGGCAACCAGAAGGTGTTCAGATTTTGGTTTATTTAGAGTTCAAGTTAAGCACAAGCAGTGCTAGCAGTCATTTCACCCTTTGCGTGCAGGAAGCACTGCGGAGAACTTTGTTTTTCTGAGCAGTGCCTGTTGCAGTGCTCCACATTGTGGAGTTGGAAAATAGTGTTCTCTATTTTTTCCCCTTTTTTTCTTTTTCTTTTTTCCTCTTTCTTTTTTTCCCTTTTCATCTCCCTTTCCTCTTTCCTCTTTCCTAGAATCACAGAATCATAGAATCAATCACAGAACAGTCCAGGTTGAAAGGGACCCCAGCAGATCATCTGGTCCAGACTTTTGTGGGAAAGGGAGCCTAGATGAGATTATCTAGCACCCTGTCCAATCACATCCTGAAACCCTCCAGTGATGGGGACTCCACCACGTCCCTGAGGAGGTTGTTCCAGTGAATGATCGTTCTCACTGTAAAAAATTTCTTTCTTATGCTGAGATTAAACCTCTCCCAGTGCAACTTGTACCTGTTGCCCCTTGTCTTCTCCATGTGCTCCTTGTGAAGAGAGAGCCTCTGTCCGCTGCATAGCTGCCCTTTAAGTGCACAAAATACTGTGATGAGATCCTGACTGACCCTTCTCTTCTCCATGGAGAAAAGACCTAACTCCTTCAGTCTTTCCTCATGGGGCAGGTTCTCCAGCCCTTTGATCATCTTTGTGGCCCTCCTTTGGACCCTCTCCAGTCTGTCCGCATCTTTCTTGAATTGTGGGGACCAGAACAGGACACAGTTCTCCAGGTGCACTCCTCTTTCTTCTTTCCTCTTTCCCTTTCCCTTCATTTTATTACTGAAATAAAGAGCTCTGGTTAATTCTCATTGTTTAGTTTTATCTTCTGGTGCTTTTCTTAGTCTCTTTTTTTTTTTTTTTAATATTGAAAACTTGAACTTTTAAGGCATCTGAAGGTAGATAACAAGTAAGGCCATCCACTCAGTATTTCAGCAGTCTGTTGAAGCCTTGTTAAGAGTCTTGCTTTTTTTTCATGAGAGTTGTGAGTCTCTGGAGCCTAGTTCACAAAGTTTAAATGGATAAGGTTGGCAATACTGGGAATCAAGCTTTTGAAATGTTTCAAAAAGGATGATTCTTCATTTTTTAAGGTCTATCTTTGAAAGGTTAGGATAGATTTTTTTTTTCAAAATAAAGCAAAATTAATCAGACTGTTATGATAAAATAATTGTACTTGCTTCTTTTAAGCCTAAAAAGTGCAAATACATTTTGCATTGAAACCGAAAAAGACGTCTCGGCTGAGAAAATATTTAGAACTTAGATTTGCTTCTTTCCCAAGAAGATTGTATCCCTGCATAACCAACCTGTAATTAGCAGCATTAAGGGGCACAGTACCCAAATCAGTACATAAAAGCTGTTTGGAAATGACATCTACACTATTTGTACGTAATTAAGTTCTGAATCAGCTGTAATCTCTCAGGGCAAAAAAAAAAAAGATTTAAATGTCACTGTGGACAGTTCAATGAGATGTCTGTTCAGTGCACACCTGCAGCCAAAGGGAAAACGTTATGTGCCTTTTATTTCAGTGGAAGCTTTACACAAGAGATAATGACAGGAGCAGGCTCAGGGTGCTGGACGCCTGCTTGAGATGTCTTGTCTTTGGCCCCGGTAAGAGAGAGGATATGAGACTAGGCAACCCATTGTTTTGTCCCAGTATGACAATTTCTATGTTCCCATAATGAAAGGAACAAAACCTTATGTGCAAGAAAGAACAAAGAGATCTGCAGATAATAGCCAATTAGTGGATCAAAGGCTAATTAGGTAAGTTCTAAAATAAAGTTTTGAAGGTGATACAGGCAGCTAAGCAGGGAATTGTCATAGGAGAGGATAATTACATGTGTATATATATATATCTGTATATACAGACACACACACAGAGCTCAGTGATGCTTGAAATGGTAAGGAAAAGAAATATGCTTAAATAAACGTACCAAAAAGTAATTCCTTAAATGACTGGTTCTCGAAGTCACTGGTGGAATTTGGACCAAATGAATGATGAGACTGATATATTCTATTTTAAAATAGCTCATGTTTTATTGTTTCTTTCTTAGATTTGAGAATAATCAACAAACAATAGAACATGAGCTATTTTATAAATATAAATATACAGAGATAGATATGCATGCACAGATACACACACACACTCACATACACACCTTGCCTGTAGTTATTTTGAAGTATATTATTTGACACTGAAGGCATAAGGCTGGGTTCACTCCTGAATTAATAGTTAAGTGATTGTGTAACATTTAGAGAGCTGCTCCACTCAAACAGGAAGGTAACTTGCAGATTGATTTATTCAACTTTTACAGAATCCTACTAGTTTAATTTATCTCCTGGAGGGCATGAATTTTGAAAGAAAGGAAAGAAAGAGGGACGATTGTGCCCTGTGCAACTGCAGGTATTAAACATCCAGGCAGGTATAAAAGTTGTTAGAGGCAAGTAGTGCCTAAATCAATAATGAAGCTACAGAAAGGACTCCTGTATGCATGCATTGCCTTCCTTCACCTACGTAAGTACACCCTCTCCCAGCAAACACTGGCATGCTTCCTTAGTGAGAACCAGTCCTCACCACGCACCTCAGGCAGCCCTTCTTCCACTCCCTTGAGGCTGGCTGCTCGCAGCCAGCAGCCCCCCGCTCAGATCCTGCTGCACTTGCAAGGCTGCACTGCGTGCCAGAGCGGGGAGCAGACCCGCTTGAAAACTCAGCTTTGCTGAGCCTTTCTGCAGGATTGTTTTTCAGACAGAGTGGCCCTGTGGTCATGCAGTCACGTCAGCTATGATGCCAGCACAAAGGAAATGACGGGAATCGGCCACCGAGGCAGGGCTGTTGCTTTCTGCCTGGGTATGAATTGTCTTCAGCAAATCGTGAAATGTCACCTTTATGTGTTCTTCCTTCTTTAGTCTCCCAAACTTACAAGCTGGTTTCTTTTGCGTACTCTCATTCCTCTTTCCTATGTGCAGCCAATATTTGGGTTTTCATACGGTAATCCCCTTCATAAGAAGCAAATAATGGAATATATAATATTTATGACTTATTATAGTCTGGCTCCAAAAGTCACCATGTGAATTAATGTCCTTCCTGGTTCGGTCCTACAGCATAAACTACCAAACAGCTTAGATGCTAACATACTTTCCATCAGACTAATAACCAGAGATACAAAGCGCGCTGAATTGCATTCAAATGTGCTGAATGTTTCCCTCACTGGGAATTATCTTTCAAAAACTTTACATGTTCTAAAGCTTTGCAAAATTGGGTTTGTGAATTTTATCTTTGTTGCTGTGTTTTGTGATTCACACCACGATTAAGTTCATTCCTTATTAAAGAGCATGTTACATTGCAGAGTGTGTGGAATCGCTCTTCTTTCCAGGCAAGGGAAAGACTTAGTAATGCGGTCCTGGGGTCGCCAAGGACAGACAGTGCTTTCAAGTTGTGGCCCCCTGCATCTTGCCTAAATGTCCTTGTGACTTTCAAAAAGAGCTGCTAAAATATACTATATAGATGGAGTGTTCCAACATTTTTTTTTTTTTTCACATTCAAACATAAGAAAATATTCGGCATTAGGGAAAATGTACTGTCTGAGTTGGCAAACTTGACATGCTCAGAAATATATCTGTCACCGACACTATGATTATTTATATTTAAAATACCCAACTTCTATCACAAAGGGCAGGCTTCATCTCACTTAACTGTAATAATCTAGAAATTAGACATTTAGTAGGGTACACTAGTTATCTACGCTTGCTGCCTCGGTGATCGGCGCGAGATGGCACCTCCGAAAGCAATTTGGTTAATCCTAGTATAGGCGTCTAACAGAGGTGGAAAGAGTTGACCTCTGGGATCACGTGTCTCATAGAGGGCCTAAATTAAGTGAAGCACGCTGCTTGCAGTTAACTGTCTTTTCATGTAAAATCTTTTACTGTCAATGGGAAATAGTAAAAATAGGATTTGTTTGGAAAACAAAGGGAAAAACTGTACTTTTGACAACGAATTAAGATATATTAAATAGTCATAGGACAATACCAATAATGCTGTATTTCCTTTGTTTTTTAAAAATGTTGCCCGATTTTTGTTTTACACCTTAATTACAATCTGTGTGTATTTATTGTATGTGTATGTTGATTGTTAATTTTTGCAGACCACTACACAGGTTCCTTAGAGGGACTTTGTATTCTTTTAAGGGAGAGAGATGATGCATATTATCTAATTAACTAACATCTCTGTCTTTTTTTTTTTTTTTTTAAAGTAACCTCTGAGCTGATGTCTAGAAAGCAAATATGTACTACCGGTAGCTGAAAATGGATGGGGCTTTGCTTTGGTTAAAATTTGTGCGGGTTCTGCTTTTTAAGTTGGAAAGCTCTAGTTTGCACTTCACATATGTCATTTAGACAACAATCATGATCATGACTATGCTTCCTTTTCTTTGTCCATTTCATCTTTCATTATATTTTACATAGTGTGTCTGTTTTGGGGTTACTTTTTTGAAATCTAGACCCCCAAAAGTGAAGTTTAGGAAAAAGTTATGTGCTGAATGCCATACCAATGCAGGGATTCTTTTCATAAATTTTTATCCTACAAATTGCTCATGGACATTGTAAGTACATATTCAGGTGCACATTCAGGTGACGTATTCCAATACATGTTAGCACAGTTATTCATGTAAGATAAAGCCTAAAGCTGTTTAATGCTTTGCATTCTGTATATGCTGAGAAACCCCCTACCATCTGTTTCAAGCTTTTTAATGCATAATATAACTCCTCCATAATAAGTTCAGACGGTTCTAGCCACATCCAGTAATGCTACAAATTATTTGCTCACCTCTCTCTGAAAGACAACAGCTGCAGCAAATGTGTTACCAGTTTTTCAAGGCCCTGGTCACTGCACAAACTTTTGAAAGTGAATTTGTGCACTTTTGAGGGTGACGAAACAGTGTGCACCAAGGCTGTATCATAAAAGGTGCCATTATCCTGCGAAGTAAGTTAGATGTATTTTCTTGTCATAAGAAAAAGAGATACATGGCATTCTTAATGTGTTGCTCAGTTCCAGTGGTTTTATGAAGCATTGCAGCTGTTTCAGTGTAGTGCTTTTCCATTCTGAAGTATTATTTTCTTCTTTATAAATACCTCATTGATGGCCTTTCCACTGCCACCCTCTTTTATGGACCAGCCATAATTACACCTCTCTTTTATGGAATTATTACAACTATTATTGAAATGCTTTCATCTTTAAAAGCTGTTTCTCATTTTCTTAACCAAATGTTTAAACCTCCTACCTTTATATGCGTTATTTGAGAAAAAATAGGGAAGTGACAACTCTTATTTTAAAAGCAGAGTTCTTTTCCACAGTTCTGGGTTAAGCAGCTTCACCAGCAAAAAGACCAGAAACACAAACTCAACATTTAAGAAGCTCAGGTAATAAGCAAAAACTGAATAAAAGACATTGCTTCTCTTTTGATGATTGGATACTCACTGAAATTTTAGAGATACAGTGTTGTCATGGTTTAACCTCAGTCAGCAACTGAGCACCACGCAGCCGCTCGCTCATCCCCCCCCCCCCAACCCTGGTGGGATGGGGGAGAGAATCAGAAGAGTAAAAGTGAGAAAACTCGTGGGTTGAGATAAAAACAGTTTAATAATTGAAATAGAATAAAATAATAATAATAATAATAGTAATAAGAATAAGAATAAGAATAAGAATATACAAAGCAAGTGATGCACAATGCAATTGCTCACCACCTGCCAACCGATGCCCAGCCAGTTCCCGAGCAGCGGTCACCGCCCCCAGCCAACTCCCCCCAGTTTATGTACTGAGCATGACGTCACATGGTATGGAATGTCCCTTTGGCCAGTTTGGGTCAGCTGTCCTGGCTGTGCCCCCTCCCAGCTTCTCGCTGGCAGGGCATGGGAAGCTGAAAAGTCCTTGACTAGTGTGAGCACTGCTTAGCAACAACTAAAACATCGGTGTGTTACCAACATTATTCACATGCTAAATCCAAAACACAGCACTGTACCAGCTACTAGGAAGGAAATTAACTCTATCCCAGCCGAAACCAGGACAGCAAGGCAATTTTGAATCTTCATCTTGGAGGAAAGTCAATGATGTAGCTGAGGTCAGTACCAAGTAACATACAGGCTAATGATCTGGATGAGAAAGTAGGCAATGAGTTGGATGTTTATTAATAACAGTGCTGTAAGTTGTTTTACTTAATTAACATGACTGGGCAATTAAAAAGCAAAGCGATACAGATGTAGACACCTCTGTCCCTGAGCAGCCTATGAAATTCAACCAAGCTGAGTATAATGCTCATGGGTGAAAATAACTGAAATAACTGATTTTTTTTTTTTTTTTTTCAACCTGAAAGATGAGAAGTCGTGAGAGGAGGATGGAGAGAATGGCTCTTCTAAAGAAAAAGTTTTCTGGTGGGAGTTTTCTGTTTGACATTATTTGTGCTGTTTGTGACAGTTTAGCTAAAAAATAACCCACAGAGGATCTTCTCAAATAAGAAAATAAAAAAAGCCAGAAAGCGATAGTCATAATGATGACATTGTGAACCAAATAATGTTACTCTCTTGCTTCATTATGTCTTATATCTTTGATCCTATGACTTTAAGGCAAATGTTGCTGTGACTGAAACAGCTGTCTCACAAAGATGTACATAAAATAAATAGCATCACCCAGGAATGTCCTGATCTAATGAGGAGCTATTATATAGCTAAAAAACCCCAACCAACCCAAAAAAACAAAACTCAAAACCAACCAACCAAAAAAGCCTCACATAATAAAAGCGGTCAGAACTATGGAGGATGAGGGAGGGAAAAAATCAATCTTATTTATATTATTGAGTGGGAGGTGGGGGTGTTACACTACTGAAAGAACAAGAAACCCTTTGGTAAACTTGGCTGGGAAGACTAGGACACACTGAAGGCTACACAAAGAGACACAGTGACAGTTTGCCCAGACTGTCCTCAGATCCTGCACTCATTGATATGAGCAGTTTTGATTTCTTTGAAACCAAGTGTTTATGCACGAGCCACTTCGCGATACTTGTTTCCATGGCAGGAAAGAAGAATCAAGTTGAATAAAGAGCACATGTCTGGTTTTACATATAAGTAATCCTGACTTGATATCCATTACCTCTCTAGTTAAAGAAGCGAAAGCAAAGTCATAATAAAATCTTAAGCTTCAGGGAGATCATCCATCACCTACAGAGGTCAGGAAGGAATTTTCTCTCCCCTACAAAGAATATTGCCTTGGGTGCGCTAGGCATATTTTGTCTTGCTCAAGAGCATGAAGTGTTTGATCATTGCCAGTGGTAGGCAGAGCACTGTGATAGACCAGTTGTCTGATCCAGTCTGACAAATGCTGTGTTTCTAGGTTTAATTTATTCAGGTTTAAAGTTTGCTTATGAAGTTGATGGGGGCATAGCAACTAGCGACACAATATCATTTAACTTGTCCTGGAGAAATGGTTACAGTTTCAGAACACACAGCCTCTAATTAGAGTAAATTAGTCCTGATGGAATAAGCAATCTGAGAAAAGGGAGAAGAAAAAGTGAGTTTAATTTCTAATGCCACAGGGAGGTCTTGACTGTTCAAAAACTGTCTTTAAATCTTAGGAGCACTGCTTTGAAGCGATAGCTAATAGCACTGGGCAGGAAATAAGCCTGATTAACATTTTGTTAGTAACTTTGAGCACAGAAGATGTACTTACAACAATAGCCAAGACTTATCATCTTCAACTGAACTTGACATTTGTTTAAGAAAAAAAGTAAATTGAAACCATTAAAATGACATTAAATAAATTAGGATATTCATTTTGTACATTGCTTATCACTTTCTCAGTTAAAAAAAAAAATGTTTGGAGATCTCCAGATCTAACTAAAGGGGAAGGGTTAACATTGATTTAAATGGGTTTTGACACATTTATATACATGTTATTCACCAGTTAATATTAATTCATATCACAACAATCTCTGCTGCACTTTAATACAGCAAATCAATCAGCAATATCTACAATAAAAAGGCTGGGAGAGATGTATTAGGTTTATTGCAAGCAATTTACATCTGTAACCTTAAGGCCTTATTCCACAGGATTGATTTGAATCCTTTTCAATGCATGAGGCAGTAGTTCCGATTTTTTTTTTGCCCTACAGAATAATTCAATGTAAAGCTTGGATGGGCCACATCTTTTTCTCTTTGGATTCTCATGGTATCACTACAGTGGATTTGGGAAGGGAAAGAGGTTTTCTTGTTGGTTTGGTTTTCATATTTTTAATGAAAGTATTTTAGAGCAATTGCTCTTCTGCTTGGATTTTTTGTTGTTGTTCAATATCTGTTAGCTCAATTTTATGTGGAACATAGAAGACAGTAAGGGAAAGCTCACAATAGTGAAGAGAAACAATATTTGTCCCTGCATACAGAACAGAACAATCCCTTCAAAACCTATAATCAGTATCTCCAAAAGGCATAACCTTTTTGTGAGCACACCGCTTAGTTGTAGACATGGATTTTCAGACATTTGGGAAAAAAGAGACAGGGGTAGGGAGCCAAACTTTACTTTAAGAATATATTTTGTAGACTTTTGTAGACAACTCACTTTCCTGTAAAGAAAAAAAAAAGGGGGGGGGGGGAATGAGGATGGAAAAAAAATAGATGGAAAGGAATGTAAGTAAAAACTGTGGAGGTAGATGAATACTAAGGTATTCATCAGTGTGAGGTTTTCTTTCTAGGGGTTGTTTTTTCCTTACTGCTTTACAGTGTCTCTGGTAGTTTTGCTGTCACATGGGGTTTGCTCTCAGTTGTTTTCAGTAGGCTGAACGTGATTAGCTGGATCCCCTCAGCGTCCCCAATTCCCCTGGCTGCCTGTAGATCATTCATTTCTGTCTGGAGGAGACTCCTGAAGGCTGAGTGGCAGGAGCAAGAAGTCTGTTGCACTCAGTAACAGGCAGCTACATACTGATAATAATAGCTATGTATTCCTCTTTAATGTGGATTTTATAAGTTTTATATTTTATTTTCAGCTTTACATATATGTATTAGCAAATGAACTTCTCCAGGAATTTCTTTCCTAAGACTTGTTGTGGCTCAGGTGTGCAATATGCTGACTCTGTTCGAGTCCTCCGTACCCCAGAGACAGGTTTGTTTAACCTAATCTTCCCATGCTCAAACATGAACTTTCCTAGCCAGATGTTCAAATCATTGGCTTGAAACACATAGAGGACTTTAGAAACTCTTTTTTTCCCCAAGTATTAGCATTCCTTTTATTTAAAATTAGTGCCAGGTGGTTTGTAAAAACACTGACTCCTTCTGTTTCAAGTCATTAATTATTCAAGTTTCATCCATTTACTTTATATTTCAGTCTGAAGGAGTTCTGATTCCTCAATGAGGAAAGGGACCACAGAAAATCAGAACTGTTGGTATAAACCCAGTGTTTTTTAGTACTCAGTATTGCAATCTGTTCAGAGAAGTGGGTGCAACTGTGCAACCTTCTTCCTCCTAAAAGAATTCAGAAAGCATACAGCAAGTTAACTGCTGAAATTTAACTTTTTGTGATTCAGTGTTTTTCAACTCTGAAGAAATGATGTTCAGAAAGCACATATCTGGGAATATAATCAATAGCTTGTATGTGTACAATATATGTATGGTGCCCTAGAGCCAGTGAAAGTTTGTTCTGAGTCCCACAAGGATGCTTTTAAACAAACTTTCCAACTGGTCTCTAGTCTCAGTCAACATCAGTTTTGCTCTTATAGTAAGAATTGCCAGTATAAATAAGATTTGCTCTACTTTCATATATCCTTATTTAAAAGATCAATATAGAGCCAATAAAATTGAGTAGTTTTGACTTGGTCATGCACTAGAAGATTACACCTGCAGACGTAGACCAAAGACTCTTTTCTCAGATGCCTAGATTTAGATTTAACCTGACATATTGCTGTCTTGCTGAAAATAGCATGCTCATTTGCCAATATGTGAAGAGTTTCACACAGTGCTATATGCAAGGGTGTCTGTATGCAGACTTCAAAAGTTCACAGGTTGTATTAATTTCTTAAGGGGAAATGAGTCTTAAATTGTTCTAATGGATATCATCAAATCATGTGTTTTGTATTGTGAAACAAAACAGTAATCCTGTATTCTGTCCTTGTCTATCTCAGCTGCACTGAGATGCTTGAAGGGAATCAAATTTCTCCTTCTGACACTTCTCTTATCTCCAGATTTTGAAAAATATTTTTCCTCAGAATATTTTGTCTTTTGCTCCCAGCTTAGTAATAAAAAGAAAGTCAGACCATGACTGCACACAGGCAAAGCTGATCCAAAATCTGCAAGAATGCTGGAAGTGTTATATTGTAGGATACCTGTAGCCTAACTTGAGGCTAAAACCTGCCCTGGATGAGATGATAGGCATAAGCTGTACCAGGGGAGAAGTGAGGGTACAGCCTCTACAGACTTTGGCCCCTGCATTAATATTGCTTATTGCAAAGATTCTTTCTCTCTAGCCCTACTCCAAAAGGATGTACCATAGACCTTAGGGCAGGCTAATTCACAGATTTCCTTCCTGGATCTCTGTACCCTAGGGCATGAAAATATATATCCATTGCATGATATATTCTATTTTCTCTTTTCAGAAGATATCTATTACACTATCCTACCCATAAAGGCAGAAACATCCCTCAAAAAAGAAAGCATGCAGATGCAGGTTCAGCTTTAAACTGCAGCATTTAAATTCATACCTAGTGATATCACTGAATCAGCCATTCTCTCAATTCTTTTAAATGCTCAAACAAGAAGATTCCTATTTGGGGCTATTTGTAGACCCCTTGGATCATGAATGATGGAAGTCTCTTGCACCAGTCCTAACTTGCAGTTATTCTCTCCAGATCAGACTGGGGTCAGAGTAGAGTGAAGGGAATGTTTTTTTCTAGCACTTCAGAAAACTAGGAGTTGGATTTGTTTCTGAGCTTGACCTTTCAGAAAAAGGAATTGGCTGTCCTCATTACTCACTGTAGGATTTTCTTAACAGACATGGATCAGTCAGGTCAAAAGGTGAGAGATACTGAGGCATATAGAACATGAATGAAAATCAAATATCATCATCGGCTGCTTTTCTCCCTTCTTTTCCCTTGAACAAAGAAATCAGTCAGCAGAGAGTCTCTGCAGTGCATAGAGCTGCCAAATTCTGGGGCTATGCCCTTTTTATTAAACCAAGCATGGGAAATACGAGAGAACAGGGAATCCAGAATCGCTTTAGTCTCTGTCTTGTTTTTCTATCTATCTTAGACATGGTAGTGTCACCTTAAATAGTTTAACCATTCTATTGTATCTGCTTGGATAGTCCATCACATTCCCATATAAGTGAATTGTGATTATATTTCCTATATGTCAAAGCCAAAATATCTTTTCTCATGTATTCTAAATGCACTCTAGGATTGTGACTATCCTGTAAATTGACTGGATTGGCTCTTTGGGTAAGGCAAGAAAGAGAAAAAGCAGGTGTTAAGTCTGCATCGCACGATGAAGCCTGGAGCAGAGACCCACAAGCTGGCCTCATCGAGTTACCCCCAGAGCCAGGAAGAGCACAGATGTAGCTGCACCCCACTCTGAGACAATTAGCCCGTGGAAAGGAGAGCTTGTTTGAAAGGAAGGCATAGCATCAATTAGGGAAACACTGCTGGTTTTGTTTGTTTCAGTGCCTCGTATATATATAATTTTCTATGTATGTAAAATATTGAAAGGGTATCTTTTTAACTTAGGCAGACACTACTTTATTAGTGCTTATATATGCAGTTCCACAAGGGCTGGAGTTGAATACCCATTGTATTCTCTGTATCATAGCTCCGATAAAAGGTCTGGGAAAGCTTTTCTATTCTGTTTTCCTCTCTTGGTGTTAATAAGATCGATCTTTTCCTCGGTCTCATTGCATCTCAGACATTCAGTGAGCAGCAGTAAGAGCAGGGAGAGAAAGAGGACAGTTTTAAAGACATGGATCATTTCCTTCACAGATGCCTGTGGACAGACAAGCTTTCTCTTGATGACCTGGAAGGTCTAATTACACCAGACTACAGTGAAAAAGTGTAGAGGATAATAGTCTGCTTTGGAAAAACAATAAAATTTAAGAATTATCCTTAACACCCTCTCATTAAAAAAAAAACCTTGTAATTCAAAACCGGTAGGAGTCTCCATACTAAAAAGTCACTTCAGTCTCCAATCACAAGTTAACAACTGATACACCTTTCAGTGGAAGTGGAGGGTTGAAAAATCCAATCTATGGAAGTGAGAAGCAGATTTCAAAGAAATCCAGCAGGAAGCCTTCTATAACTGCTGTCAGTAAACTATAACATTACTTTTCTAAGAATCTGTTTATGAAACAATTTCTTCTTATGAATGTTTGCACAAGCTTGTGTGATAGTGAATACGTGGCATGCATAAATAGCAAAACAATACAAAGATTAAATAATAATAATAATACTGCTGTGTGATTGGAGATTGAGGAGCCTTCCTCAAAGGCTTCTGTTATTTGCAAGCTTTCATTTGCAAACCTTAATCCAGGGGTAACAAAATAAAGTATGCAATACCTAATAGGATTTTCAATTTTTAGTTTAGAATTTTCCATTTAAATTTCCTGAATAAAATTTCTTTTCTTTTCTGGATTCATGTTTTTCCTGTGTTCACCTCTGTCTATGTGCTCCCCAGTCCATCAGACATTTATACTTCTGTCTTAATAGTGTTTTCTATAATCTCTGTATTTTATTTTTCTTTCTTATTGTTCATCCCAAAAGGAAATCTTTGCACTGCAGTTTAGTTTGGTTGATCAGTTATTTCCCTTCTCTTTTTGACATACCTCTACTGAGGGGATGCTACTTTTGCTAGAGTTATAAAAGCCAGATCATTTAACCCCCTAGCCAATTGTAACAAAAATCCAAGAGAAGCACAAACACTTTCTTTCCTTCTTGAAGAAGCATATGGGGGGATGCCAGAATTCTTTCCAGTATTAATCCTAGCCTGTATATGGTGGTCATACTGGAAGCTTCTAACTGGTCATTGATCCATCTGTTGAACCCCTTGATCATGTCAGTGCTGACTTATATGTGTCCAGTAAAGGTCACGCACCACCTGACAGGTTGCTCTGGCTGAAAAAAAAAAAAAAAAAGAAAAACCTTTCATTTCCTCCCTTTCAGGCCAGCACTGATATGATCAGTGGCTAGACCAAGGAGATAAAAATAAAATAGTTACAGTGCCTTTAAACTACCCACAAACATTTCAGAGTGCCAATTAATTTTTTTTTTTTTTTTTACTATTGCAATTTATCCTCAAATAAAGCAAAACCTATGAGTAGGAGTAAAGTGACTGGGTCTACAAGCAGTATTGGGTCTACAAGGTTAGTAGACAGCAAATAATTTCCACTTATTTTTGAAGGTTTTTTTCTTTTTCACCATTAAAAATTGAAATGTATTTCACTTAGGAGACAAATTTGATTCTGAAAATGCTCATAGTCATATATTCTCTGCATTGGACATACAAGGAAGAGTAGTTTTCCAGCTGATCACTTTTTAATCTATGAGTGCATAACAATAAATAAATATTTTATTCACTTTTTTATTTGCCTATTTCACCTAGCTATGTTTGTTGATAAGATGTAGAAGGAGAGGCTGAGAGAACAGTGTTTGTTCAATCTTGAGAAGAGAGGGCTTTGCAGGGATCCAATTGCTGTCTACAAACACCCAATGGGTGGTTGCAGGAGGGAGCCAAACTCTTCTTAAAGGTGCACAGTAGAACGAGAGAGGCAACAAACCCCAGTTGCAACATTGGAAATTTTAATTAGATGTTAGGAATTATTTTTTCTTCCCCTAAGGGAGGTCAGGCACCAGAACAGGTTGCCTTGGGAGGCTGTGGAATCTCCATCCTTGGACATATTCAAAATAAAATAAAAATTGAAAAAGTTATCTCAATTGAGTAATGATACCCTTAGTGACGTAACAGCTGTATTTTTAGTTCTCTGGGCAATATTTTATAGCTGTCAGCTATATTTTTGGCACAGTTTGTTCTACGTGAGATAGTTAAAGTAGCTGGATTTCAAAACTATCATTATACTAGTTGAGGGGATGTGGAACTGAGCTAACTTAGGCTTTATTTAGAGGTGCTCTGGAAATTAAGTAGTTCACCGATTATCTTCAGGCCACTTTAAACAAACAAACAGTACATTGTGATTAAATCATACTTTTTATGCATTATCTCCTTTAAACTTTAACTTGAGTACTTAGTTTACAGAAAAGGTGAGGGTCTGTAGCTTGCCAGCAAAATCAGGAGTCACTGGGCATGCTGAGCACCTTTGCACATCAGTAACAAAAGACCTAGTGCAATACAAGGCAGACACTGTTAGTGGGATTTCTCTAGAGCCGTAATGGCAACTTTAAGGAGTCATAACTTGATACACAAGAGACACAGACTGCTGATGGCAACTCTGCTCTTCATGTGAAAGTGAACGAAGCTTAAGAACTGGCATTATTTTTTGTGTCTCTGACTACTGCCTATTTTAAAACTGCACCTGAAGTAGCCAAGGAGGTTTTTCCTGTAATGTTGATAGTACTGGTCTCAAACACTTTGCTGAAGACTATCTCTGAGACTCCAAATCCACTCGTGCTGGCCAAGCCTTGGAGTGAGCTGATCCCAGTGTGTTACGCTTGCCCCTGTGCAGCTTGCACTGATTCTGCATCAGTACTGAGTGCAGGGGGGGCTGTAATGAAGCCTTGCAAATCCTTCCTCCTCTTCCCTATGCCATCTGTCTCATCCTGAAGAAGGTGGTTCAAGCAGAAAAACATACGATGCCGCAGAGGTGCCTTGGACTTTCCATTGACTAGTCCAGATACAGGCATCGGCACTGGAGACATCAGAAACGAGGAGCGATGGTCCTCAAGGGAAATAAATAGATAAATGCTTAATCAACTCTAGAAACAGCAGTCAAATATTAGTGTCAAGCGGCCTGTTTTGATCCATAGAGCAAACCAAAATGGGGTTGGAGGGAGAGCACAGAGGTAGGGGAGAATGGAATTAAAACTACAGGAGCAAACAGTAAAAAGTGATATATATCAGAAGCCTCACAGGCCACATACACAGACAAGAATGAAAAATAAGCTAGAAGAGGACTCAGCTTAGATTTATGTTTTACAATGCAAGGAAATACAAGCAGGCTGTAGAGTTGTTCTGTACAAACCTTCATAGCTGTCTCATATGTTTTAATCATATCTCATTTTGGAAAATGTTATGTCTTATATCCAAATAAAACCAACATGCTTTTTTAATTAGCTACAATGACTTTAATTGAATGAGAACAGAAAGAACACAAGATGACTGCTGAAATGAATCAACCCAGCCGAACTTCGTCAGTAAATTCCTTCAATCCAAAGGCAGTCTGCAGCTAAGCAGAGGCTGCCCCTAATGACATGGTTTTCATCTCCTGGTTTTCACCTCCACCTCAGAAACCCCTGTAACAATCACCACATTTCAGGCAGCTACCGGGGAGAAAGAGCATCAAAAGAATCGGTGCAAATTGTTGTTATTTTCATGTAAAGCAGGCAGAAGCAAAAGTGGCCCTTCACTTTCAGCTGCATTTTGGTTGTGGTTCTGGGAATGTGAGCTCCTGAGTGCCTGTGCCCTGAACTAAAACCGTAAAAGGCACTCTGTGAACACTCAGTCCTTAAGTATCCTTTCATTTCGGTGAGATGCCTTTTCTTGAAATGTTCTTATGCGTTATACATCATCAGTACTATTTTTGTTTAGGCACATCAGGAATCATCCCACAGCGATTAAAAATCATTATTCCATTAACTTTCATGCCTAAAAAGAATTAATGACTCCATGAATCATAATTAAGGCTTCCACTTCTTTTGGCAAGCAGAAAGCCAGACATTCAACAGAAGTTCTTGTTATCTATTTTGGCTGTTCTAATGCTTCATTTTTCATCTTGCTTTCATGCTAACTGAGATCTCCAGGCTTTTCCTTCATGTTTCTTTACTGTGCTTGGCTGTAAAGCTGTTAAGCAGCAGAGCAAAACTGATGAAAGAAAAGCTGGCTGTATGGATAGGCAAAGTACTTTGGGTTTTTTCCTAGTATTTTACAGGAAAGCTTAGAAACAAAAGGTGTGTTTTTGTTTGTTTTTTTTTAATTTTATCTTTAAATGTCAGGTTGGAAAATGTTCACTGTATTTTCCCAAATGACAACACTGATAATTTGTCTTACTGTTGCCCTGCTGCTTTTCCCCAGCAATCGGTGGTTTATCAAATACATTTGTAAGCAAGGTCATAGTTATGCCCAATGAAAAGAAGTGCTACCACTTGTGTATGAGCAGGTAACCAGTCATCTTAAAGCAGTCTTCAAGTTTATTGACTTAAAATATTTGCAGGTGTTAATACTTTCTTCTAAATAAATTAGAAGAATCATCAACTAAATATTAATCAAAAAATTTCTTGAAAATATTTTCAGGAAAATCAGCTATGGCCCAATGCGGCCAAATGTTTGGAAGTTCAGAGGAAAAAGCATGTATATTCTACCAGAAAAAAAAAGTAAAGGTATATTTGGTTTTTTCATAACAATCCAGGGAAAAGCGTAATAAATATTAACACGTATAATCACTTGATTTCCCACAAATCAGAAATTCTTGAGAAACAAACTAATGTAACTTGTTGGCTTTCACACAGCCAGCCTGTGCAATGATCCTTTCGTCTTGAAACCTGGCCCTTCTTTCCTCTTCAGTTACCTCTCTCTTCACCTTCTGCATCTTCCTCCATTTTCTGGTAGTCCTGTGAGCCCAGCCGTGTCAGCCTTCTTTAGGGCAATCGCTGGTGGCAGTCACGTAGTAATAATGCAACGCCTAACACAATGGAGGGCAAGATCTGTAGCTGCTTGTAAATAGTAGTGCTTCTGAAATAATGGTAATAACCACAGTGCCTGAATCTGAAAGAGCTTCCCGGCAGAGGAGGCATCAGGCTGTTACCTGCTAAAGATTGACTTGCAGTTGGAATTCTTGTGTTTGTCAGTTGCAGTGTAGGGCTTTTTTTTCCTAAAGCAGTATTAATTATAATGCACGTGTATATGTAATTAAAATTGTGATTATGTAATATTTACACAAAATAATTAGTTATAATAAGACACTGATGATACTGGCAGAGACGGGGTTTCTTCCCTGAAGCATTTTTCCTTGTGGATGGCAGGAATCACTCATTTATCTCAAATACTACCTTCTTACTACATTTTTTACCCAGCATAGCAGACCAAGCCTTGCAGCATGGCAGAGGTATGACACTGCCCTCTGTTTGCTAATTGTCTACTTCTTTCTCTTTTTAGCTCTTTTCTTTCAATATCTGAAAGAGGCTATTTTGAAGGTAGTCCTGCCTTCCTTGATTCATTAGTCAGCTCTGTCTCTCTGCTAGCAAATAATACCCCCTGTGTCACAGATCTTCATATCTAAGACATTGTTTTTTCAAACTAGCAACAGAAAGCACCCTGTGAAGATACTTCCTTCTGCTGAAGAAGGGATTGCAGGTTAGCAGGACCTCCTCTGCTCTGCTGTTACAAATCCTATTTCCACATTAATTCTGAAGGAGACTGCTGAGAGAACTGTTTGTTAAAAGTGTGCTTCTTTTTCATTGTTGTTTTAGTTGGTGGTGATGCAGGCTTTTTTCCCACAGTGCTCTAAGATGTGAATACATATTATTTGTGTTCTTTTTCCCAGATGCCCAGTGAATCCACAGTAACAAACTCACTTTGTCTGGTCAACCAGGAATTTACAGACCTATCTTTGTAGCACCATGGTGAGAGCTGTCCATGTCCCAGGTGATGTTCAAAGATGTCCATAATTCTTAAACTCCGGCTGAGAGTTTTTACAGAGACATTCAACACCTCATCCATAAGTCTTAGCTCCTGAGTGACAAAACACGTAAAAGAGTTTGATTCACTTACCATCTGACAATACTTTTTACTGGCAAGCTAAACAAGCGTTGCCAAAATGTAGAAGAGATCAAACCACTCCAGTGTCTGAGTGGAGGTACAGTCTGGTCACAATATGGTTTCCCAGGATGTCTGGATTTTGTCCTGTGCCCATTTATCATTGGCATCTGTTACCATTTTGGTGGGAAGCTGCCACAAGGTTTGGCATCTTCATCGCTCTTCCTATTCTTCTCAGACTTATAAAACATGTTTATAGTGATGTTCAGTGAAAATCTAGTGCCAAAATTTTCTGTAGATTTAATGAGAGAAATCTAAATTTAAACAGAGATAAGAAACAATAATTATTATGTCAAGTATGGAAGTTAGTTGTTAGCATGGTAGAATATTTTTTTAATCATCTATTGTTGCAACTCAGAGAACTTTTTTCAGCAGTAACTTGAATAAATATTATGAGCAGCAAGTTGCAGTCTCTTTCCCTTGGGGACAGAAAAGTCTTGTAAAGATCCTACCATATGCATTCCTATAAGCTGCTATTCAGAAGGGAACAGTACACTCTAAATTCTTTGGAAGAGATAACAATACTACAAAATAAAAATGAATAGTAGGACACTGAAAGATCCCCCACCCCCTGCCTTTTCTCCTTCCCCCAGTAAAGCAGAACATTTTCTAAGTTTCATCACAGCAGCTTTCAGCAGAGACAATTTCTTGCCTGTCCTGGTTTTGGCTGGGATAGAGTTAATTTTTGTCCTAGTAGCTGGTACAGTGCTGTGTTTTGGATTTAGGATGAGAATAATGTTGATAACACACTGACATTTTAGCTGTTGCTAAGCAGTGTTTAAACTAAGTCAAGGACTTTTCAGCTTCCCATACTCTGCAAGTGAGGAGGTGCACAAGAAGCTGGGAGGGGGCACAGCCAGGACAGCTGACCCAAACTGGCCAAAGGGATATGAGCTGGTGTAACTAGCCCGCTGGTGCACTCCATACCAACTTCGACCACATGGGTCATGTGCACTGGCTGCAATATCGCACCAGCCAAGACTCTCTGATTCCCATCCATAAGCTGATTCATCAACTGGAGAGCCAAGGAGCGATCAGCAAGACTCGCTCACCTTTTAACGGTCCTATATGGCCGGCAACCACTGGATGGCTGGAAACATATCCTGTGCCCCATGTGCGTCATGCTCAGTATATAAGCTGGGAGCAGTTGGCTGGGGGGCAGTGACTGCTGCTCGGGGACTGGCTGGGCATCGATCGGCGGGTGGTGAGCAGTTGCATCACTTGTTTTTCCTGGATTTTGTTCCTCTCTCTCTCTTTTGTTGTTTTCCTTTTGATTACAATTTATTATTATTACTATTACTATTATTTTATTTTATTTCAATTATTAAACTGTTCTTATCTCAACCCATGAGTTTTCTTACTTTTGCTCTTCCGATTCTCTCCCCCATCCCACTGGAGGCGGGGAGTGAGCGAGCGGCTGTGTGGCGCTCGGTTGCTGACTGGGATTAAACCACGACAGTCCCCAAAGGCACAGGAAGATTAACCAAGTATGTCCAACTGCTCAACCAGTAACTATCTGAAAAAGAGTCTAAAGAGCAAATTGTAAGCTTCACAAATGCAATGAGTTTATCAAGGTCAGGTAAGGACAAGAGCCTGAATAGATATGATTCAGGATAAAAATTGAATAGATACTGATACTGTATGATTAGAACGAAAATGAGGCCACCTGCTGAATCGCAGGGGTGAAATACAACGTTCTGCAAAAATGCACTGTCACTAGAGCATACACAGGCTGAAATCCCTGCTGATGATGAGAAATTAGCTTTCTCAAATTTATTGATGCTTTCCTTTTACAAATGTACAGTGGAATTACTGGTGAGATTAGGAGGAAATTCGTAATGCATAAATGAGGAGTTTTTATGAGCATTTTCTATTCTGTCAGTGAAATGACAGTAAGCCTCCGACAATGACCTCTGGTATAATTATCATTAGTGATGGGGCAAGATGGCATCTGCTGAGAGGCTGGCACCTGACAGGTGAAATATGGGTATCTTTTATGTAATTGAAGGCAACATTTTAATGAAAGAATGCTGCATAAATAAAGTCAGCAAACCAAATTGCTGTACAACCTTGAATGTGTAAAACCGGGAAAGAAGTGGCCTGTTCTCCAGACGATGTGAAATAAATTCAGAGGGGAGAGGTTCATCCCAGGATGAAACCTGAGAAGAAAGAACATGTCGTGGCAAATGTGCCATTCAGCAACAGTAGAAAACAACAAATAGGCCAAGGCAAGTTAAAAATATTTCTGATTCTTGAAAATCTTATCAGTAGAAATCAGCTGCTTCATTTTTGTTGTCACTTTTTAATTTATAACTCACAAGAATGGATGGCCTGGTATTTCCTAAATAAAGGTCCTTATACTTAGATAATATTTTTGCTGTAGAGTTGATTGTCCTTCGGGATAGTTGTGAATGAGCACCTAGGCTGTCAATTTGCTGTGGTGCTGTGCTCATATATGTGAGTCACTAGGACTTCAGGGTTCAAACTGCACATTTCTTACCATCACAGAAAAATAAAATATCCCTAGGAATCTTTCCCTGAGAGTTTTTTGTCTTCCTGAACATGTGGGTGGATTGTAGAAATGCATGAGAGAAGCTGACTCAACATTTGAGTCAGCATTGTCTTTCTCCCACCCTGCTGCCTGGGTGGATAACCACCTGTATTCCCCAAAGTGTTTCATGTTTTGGTGGGAAAACACAGCTGAAGTCACCTTTATGTGGTGGCATAAAGGTCTGTTCTCCAGAGATGTGAGACTGTGACACCACTGAGATTACTGTGAAAGAAACGTATCTTTAGCCTAGTGTTTTGGTTAAAGCTTACAGGGTTTTAGAACATAGAGGTGAAGTAACTGCTAGCCAGTGCCTATTACTGTTTCACATTAGCAATGCCCAGTCATATATGGACAAAAAATTACCATCTTAAGACTGCTTTAAAATAATGTAATATGTTCTTACTACTTAATCTTGCAAGCCCGCAGTCACTTTAGATGCCTATGTAAATAGATAGACATTGAATATGATCAACACCTTTTTTATTGCTTACCTACTAAGTTTCCCTAGTTTTCTGGAAGCACTGGAAGCACTTATCCCTATGGTTAAGTTTTCTGTTACAAGTTTGATCTTTAGATATGATGTGCTCTCAGTCTCTCAAAAAGAAACTTGCTACATGAAGCTGTTCTTGAATGCTCTTCAGCCAGAAAGGTTTGTGTGTATGTATACATTGTACATATGGGACAGTGAGGATGAGATTAGTAAAAGATTAGTTTAACAAGAGGTTGTAGAAATCAGAGGCATAGAAGGAAAATATTTCCTTTCCACTGTTGTTTGCTTCACATGCTTGGTTTCCTTTCCCTGTCAGTAAAACCTAGGCCGTTACAGTACTTTATAAAGTATTCCCATTTCCATTTATATGTCAGCTGCAGAAAATTTGATAGTTCTTCATTCACAATGAAGCATACTGATCTTACAAATACAACATAAAACCATGTGAAATATGTTTTTATTCTGTCCCTCTTATATGAGAAAAATGATAGCTTGCAAATGTGTAGATGCCCAGTCCGCTGCAGTTCTTAGCAATGGTTCCTCCAACTACGCCCTCCAGAAATAGTCCTGCTACATCCTTTGTACCACATTTATACACAAAATTGTCACTCAAGCAAAAAAACATAGTTAAACAAATACATAGAGCATCTGTTTGGTGAAGCTTCTGTTACTCTTATTCTACTAATGGATAAAATACTACCCACTGCCATAAGTGAAAAGAGTACACTGAATATAAGCAAAGGAGCAAACTTAGGATTTACCTTTTTAATTTTTACCTATATACTTTTTACCTATTTAATTTTACAAATAAGTTTCAAATGGCTTTGTGTTTTTAGTGTACCCAAACACTTTCACAAATTTTGCTTTGTCTTTAAGGAGGATTAAAGGATAATAAATGTCCATCAGTTAGTTTACTGTTAATAAAACATAACAAGGACTGGAGCACATAGAAAATATGTTTGTAGACCCAGAAGACAAAATCTCAAACTTGCATTGTATTGCTGCAAGAAAAAAAAAAAAAAATAAACTGAGCTTAAAATGTCCAGAAGTAGAATTAGATATCTGAACTCTGAGAAGCTAGAAACAGTGAAAAATCAAATGTCATGATTTAAAAGTGGGATTTTTTCCAGAAGTCCTGAGATAGTGCTGCAAATTATTTTTTGTGTCAGACACGTGGAATATGGAAGAAATCTCAAAAATGACCTTAGGAGAACACTAGAACAAAGAACCATATATGGAGTTTAAAATCCAAAAATTGAGATTCTCTAGATCTTTACTAAAAGATACAGTCGTAATGAGAAAGAAACTCTTACCTTTAAAGACTGCATAGTTCAGTCAGAGGTTTGCAGATATATCTCAGTTACATTTTGATAGCCTTCACACTTCAAAGTACTGGTGCTCTGACAACTTCCTTGGAAGCAAGGTTGTTTCAAATACTCGATAACATAAAGTGCTATCAATGAGTAGTTGCATCAATGTAACCTACCACTGCTGTTAAGTTTTTATAGATTGAAATGATTCACTTTCTGACTAAACTTGACGATTTTTGGAAAAATACAAGGGCAATGGTTTCTTGTTCATTGGAGTCAAATAGTTTCAAGCATGTATGGAAACTGTCATATCCGTAAGTAAATTAATTTTTTTGTTTAATTTAGTTTTGAAAATTCTAGATTGACTGACCCAAGCAAAGAGAAAGGTTTGGTTGGATGAAGATCTGGTGCTATGAACAAAATAATAGCAATGTATTATACCATAACAAACAAAAATTGTTAGAATAGAAACATACTACTTAAAAAAACCCTACTTTTTAAAAAGCTGCACATCTTTGAATGTCTTCTCATTCATGTGGACCAACCCTTCAGCAGAACCAGGAATAGGAACACTGAAGCTTAGCCCTTCGTTTGCAACAGGGGCAATGGTCGTGCCTTTTTTTTCTTTTTGTACAGGTGCTTATTCTATATCAGGCAGAGATAAAAGCAGAACAGATATGACGGTTTCAGTTAAGAATAGAAGTTGATGCTTTGCACAGTGGACCAATGCTGATATGGTGGTAATCAGGTGTCAGACTTGTGCTGTGCTAGTAAAATCATTGCTATGCTCATAAAATCATTGCAGTCCTGTACAGAAATGGTATATAATGAAAAGATATTGTATGAAACAGATTCTAAGTGCAGATGAAATTTGCAGGCACTGCAACAACTACTGTTCAGTGTGCTGTGCACAGCAAGGGTGCTTTGGGTGTACAAAACATATCAGATCAGGGCACCCAAAGCAGACTTGGATGAATTTTGTAGCAACAGGTGATCAGATAGTTTTTAAAATAAAAGATAAGAATAATATTAGCCTAACATAGAGGTTGTTATGAGCTGTCTATTATTATTATTATTATTTTTCAGGATTTAAACTTTTCTCTTGTGCACAACAGACATTTCGTCCCTCTGCCCTATAGTCTTCGATGTAATATCCTTATATGAAGAGGAGAGGCAGGTAAAAAGTATTAGGAAAGGTTTGTGGAGAGATGGACCAAGGGTATAGAAACAAATAATGTAGCTATTAAAACCTGTGCTTAAGCTGGTGAAAAAACAAATATTTCTAATACTGAAAAGAAATTAAGAGTCCTTGATCCTCTTCCCATAGACAGTGTAGTCAAAGCCAACTCATGGAAGAGCATAAAAGAGGAGAGACCAATGACCTGAAGCCAGATTTACACAGATCTTTGTGATAGGATTTCTGCCTTAATTTGTGCATATAATTGCTCTGTGTCTATGTCCCCCTTCAAGTCAAATGAAGCTCCTTCCAGAGTTTGATTCATCATCTCTTAAGATAAATCAGATAAATTAGCTAGAAAGAGAGCCTAAGGTAACTCGCTCACACTTAGATGTCTAATTTTTGAGCAGCTGAACCTCACTTTATGCTGCCACTGAAGTAAGATCACAGAGTACATGCTTTGCAATTGCCATGCTGAGCTATTTGCCAATTCTTTCCTGTAACCTCTAATCCCACTCTAATGAAAGAACCCTCATGAGAATGATTTTTCAGAGCTGAATTACACTATAAGTACTTTATTTTTATCTTCTTCTATCTTTCCTTCACTTTCAGCACCTCTATCTTCTTCTTCTTGAAATGTTTTCAATCTCTGCTCCCAGGCCTCTGTTCTTTTCGGATTCTCTGCTTCTTTATTTCCCTTCCAATATACTAGTTTTAGCTGAAGGCCCTCTAGGGTCTATCCTGGTCCATTCCCTCCTTCCACTACGTCATACCTCAGGGTAATCTCATCTAACAGCAATCTAATTTACTATTTTTTCTACTGGGAAGGTATGTAATTTACTATCAATACCAATCCTGTTTCCTTCCACTCAAGCTAAAACCTTGTTTCTCCAATACCTCCAGGTTACCTGTTCTAGAATTTACCTGTAAAATCTTTCTCTATTACCTTTCTCTGTAGCATTTTGAACAGCAGCACCATCTTTCCTATCAGGTCTTGCATGAACTGCAGATATTAGTCTCCATTTGGAATTTCCTCCAGGTTGCACCCAAGTATTGTAGACCAATTGTACGTTATAACAAATATACACCTTTTTCCTGCATTGACATGCTTTTAGCCAGGTTCCCAGCATCATGTGTCATCCGTTTCTGGCCTTGACCAATGCAATCTTGCTTTTGTTCAGCAATCTTGCTAATGTTTCCAGAATGCTGTAAAGATTGTCATTCCAACTTGTTGTTTTGGGTTTTTTTTTAAATTTCTCTTTGCAGTCCTCCATTGGATCCCATCTTTTATTAAATTAAACATAAATTTTCTGTTACCTTCGCAGCTTATCCCCTCCTCTCATCAGGTCACTTCAAATATGCAGCTGGCTCACAACCAGTCTCCATCATTGGTCTGCCCCTGATTCTTTTTAGGAGTAACCTGGAGTAAACTTCTTTCAAATCTGCTGAAATGATGTCCACAAAGTAACAGCAAAATTGGCATCATCTGTGCTATTCATGTGCTACATATTTCTATGGCCTACTATGGTTATCAATTTTTGGTTCACTCCTTGTGAACAACAGCTTCTCTCCATTCTCCTATTTTCAGTCATTCATTCTTTTTTCATTTCATTTTTCATTTTTCATTTTCGTTTCATTTTTCATTTAATTTTCATTCATTTCAGTCATTCTCAGTCTATATGCTTTCTTTTGTCCTGTTTTTTTCTCACAGTCTTTTTTTTACAACAAGGTCTTGATTTATGGCTAGAGGTCATGGTAGTAATAGTAATTAAAAGAAAGAAAAGTAAGAGACAACTGCAGGATTTGATGTAATATAAATCGATATGCTGTTAACAGGGCGGGACTTTTTGCAGGAAGTACTAGAATCTAATTTGTATTTATTTTACATAACAACTTAAAATGAGGTACTTTTGATGGCCAAGGTATATTTAAATGATATTGCAATATTGTAGTTTCATTTTTCTCAACGAAAAAATCTGTTGAAAAATTTTACTGCCAGGAAAAATAAAGTAATGCAAAAATGAGTGTATGCAGATCCATAATCTTGAAAATGAGCATACAAGGTTAGAAATGATCATATGTTCCTTTGGACATGGTATTTTGATGAACGTCACAAATTTGTCATGTCCCTCATAGCTCCTGAAGGGGCAGTATCCACTCAAGCTGGTTGACAGTGGATTCATGATTTTATTCTATACAGCTCAGCTGTATTGTGTTATATTATTAGTAACTTTAAGCTTATAGGAGATTTCTGTGTGCATTAATCTATAGTGCAGCTAGAACTCCTTCAGTCAAGAAAAGAATTATTTCTGAATGACCATTCTCCGATAACAGAATTCAGCAACCGTGCTTATTAAATCAAAACTTTAGAAAAGAAAGCATAAAACCAATAGTCCATGTAGACGAGAAATATGTTTCTCAAGATTTGAATTGCTCAGATGTGAAAATCAGTGCAAGCTATACAATCACTTTTATATTGTGCTTATAAAGGGATTTTCATACCAATATGATCTCACCAATTGCATGTTTTATTTCTTCAGGGTAACAGTACTGGCTAATTTCAAATCATTTGTAGAAGGTGAAGATATAAATCCAAAAATCTTGCATTTTGTGAAGCACAGGGAAGGATTGCATAATTGAAGCTGCTTTACAGCGATGGGCTGCTCCATCAAATTAGAGAGTTTTTTTTTCACGACTCAAAATTTGGGCAGGAAGCTGTCAAACTACTTTGAAATTTTGGCACACAAGCCTGTGGGACCTAGATACCCAGATCATAGTTTGATCATTTCTTGGAATGGACAAACTGTTTTTCTCTGCATCTGATTTAAAAGTATAATTCAACTTCTAATTTTCTTTTTTTTCTAGTTTGAAAGAGGTAGATTCCTACAGATGACATCTCCTTGCTATATTAGTTTTTGATTAGAATTCCTTCTTTCCCACTACTGTTTTCTCACAGGCATTTTTAGTACCCATGAAAAACCACTCTGCGCTGGAGTCAAGTTGTCAAACAACAGAATTCAGATGGCCTTGAAGGAAGGCAAAACAAGCTAATTTGTTTATTTTACAAACTGCCTATGAACAATAATTCTAGCAGATGCAAACTGAAAAATCTAATGGGCTATGAAGGCAGGCAATTCTCCAAATCTAGGAAAAAAGTAACTGATTTAGTCATGCTCTAAATAAAATCTTACAAACTATTTTAAGCATTTGTTTTAATAAGACTCTTTATATACTATATTTATGCTATAGGCTTGTTTACGTAAAGTCATATCTCACAGTCAGAATATTGCAATGTCTAATTCAATATGTTAGAAAAAGGGATGTCAATGAAATAACTCTTGTCATCTCCTTACTGCACTGTTTGGTAACTACAGCTGAATTCTCTTCTACAATCATTTTGCTTGCCCATCTGAAGATTTCTTTGCACTTACCCCTCTCTGATATCTGAGGATTCTTTTAAAAAACATGTGGACCTGTATTCTCTAGGGAAAAATTATCAATTTAAAATTCATGTGCTACAAATTAAAGGTCCTCATTGGCAGTGTATGTCCAGTGTATGATTCTAGATTACCATTTTCTAACATCTTATCGTTACAAGCACTTTATAGCAATTGCAGTTACTCATCCATCTAAACGTTCATAATGAGCTAGCAACAAAATACAAGGAAACAGCGTGTGTGATAAAGGCTATGTTCTTGCAGACACCCTATTCCAGCCTGTTTCCTTCCTGCCTCCCCCAGCTCCTTGCCCTCAGTCTCCCCAGCTGCAGGCTGGTCTGCAAAAGATGCTCCTCCTGAGAGAAGTCCTTGTCAGGGAGTTGGGAAGATAGCTGGAGCCACTGGCCTTGTGGAAGATCAATCCCTAGCCCTCTTTTATTTCAACCAGAGAGCTCAGATGGCTGCCCTTCTGCTCTTGTAGCACAGCTGATCAGCTTTGCAGGAGCAGGGAACATTTTCAGTAAGCATGTCGTGGCGTAAGGTGGAAATGGGGAGAGGAGATGAAGTGCTGAGAACTGCAGGGACAGCAGTTTTGCCCTGTTGGTGCATAAACAATTTAAGAGGCTTCACATATACTCTCTATTTTTCTGCTGCTGTGGGCCTGTGAAACACCAGGAATATGACCTGTCCCCTCACTGACACGTTAGCCCATTGCAAATAGTAATGAGCAAATGTGTTGGGAGGAATATTCCAAGCAAATATAAAAATAGAGATCTTAAATTTGAGGTAGGATGTTTGCTTTAGAGAAGCTTCAGATTTAATTAATTCCAATACCTTGAAAGCAGGCAGGAAATCACAAAACATCGACTTTGGTATGTTTTGTGTGTTTAGTCTGCCTGAGGCTTATGCGTGGGGTTTTTAAAGATGCATGGAAATGTTAAACCGCAAACAAGCAAAAGCAGTGAAAAAATAATTCTAAAGAATGTATGTGCTCTGTCTTTTTCTTTCCCAATGAGAGAGGTGTTTTAAATTGAACTGTCCATACTTGAGTTCTGCAATTCTTGCCATAACAACTAACCACTGCTAACAACACTGAATATTCAAGGACATTCTTGTACTTTGAGGACTAGTGTCGTGGTTTAACCCCAGCCAGCAACTAAGCACCACCCAGCCGCTTGCTCACTCCCCCCGCAGCAGGATGGGGGAGAGAATCAGAAGGGTAAAAGTGAGACAACTCGTGGGTTGAGATAAAGACAGTTTAAGAGGTAAAGCAAAAGCTGCGCACACAAGCAAAGCAAAACAAGGAATTCATTCACTGCTTCCCATCGACAGGCAGGTGTTCAGCCATCTCCAGGAAAGCAGGGCTCCATCACACGTAACGGTTACTTGGGAAGACAAACGCCATCACTCCAAACGTCCCCGCCTTCCTTCTTCTTCTCCCAGCTTTATATACTGAGCATGACGTCATACGGTATGGAATATCCCTTTGGTCAGTTGGGGTCAACTGTCCCAGCTGTGTCCCCTCCCAGCTTCTTGTGCACCCCCAGCCTACTCACTGGTGGGGTGGTGTGAGAAGCAGAAAAGGCCTTGACTCTGTGCAAGCACTGCTCAGCAATAATGAAAACATCCCTGTATTAGCAACACTGTTTCCAGCACAAATCCAAAACACAGCCCCATACTAGCTACTATGAAGAAAATTAACTCTATCCCAGACAAAACCAGCACAACTAGGTTGGGTAGTTTTATGCTTAGATCGTTCATATTTTATAGAACAAATATTATAGAGAAAAAAATAAAGTAACCAAACCAAAAGAACAAACACCCAGTCTTATTTCAAACTGATTCTTCTTATGAATCCCTTTTAGAGTTATAATTTTCCTTCTTTATAAGGAAAAATTTTTAATCCAAAATGTTTCTTTTTTTTTGGTTAATTTAAAATGAGTTTCTAAACAGACAAACAAACAGACAAAAAAACCCCCACAAACAACTCTATGCTAAGATGCAGAAGGGAACCCCGAAATTTAGAATTTTCTAAAATCTTTCCATATTGTACTTGGACTATTGGTATTATTTACTAAATTGCATGCATAGAAATTATGAATCTATTGAAAATTATTCACAGACTTACCTCCTAATGAAAAAGTAGTTGTTTGAATTTTGTACAAGGGTATAAATAAAAGGAGGCTAATATAATGTTTCTACCAAGTATCTTGCAATCACGGGAAGTGAAATCATTTTAAGGAGGAATTATCACATTTGCTATATGTTCCATGAGAATAAGAACAACTGTCCCTTTCTGACATTGCCCTACTGGGTGACAGAATATTACGCGATCCTGAAATGCTGTCTGTGACTATTAAACTCTACAATCCTATTCTTACAGGTCACTGAAAACCCTTTGAGATGTTTTGTTATATTTCAGCCACAGACAAATGAAGCAGAAAATGACTGTGTTAGAGACTTGTCAATTAAAGAAGGAAAAAATCTTCTTTGCCTTTTCTGCCCTTGTTTTGACAGATTTACTTTTGTTTCTCTAATAGAGGATTTTTTTTTTTTCATAATTTAAAAGACTGAAGCTTATATGCGGAAATGAAACCCTCAGTTTTGAACAAGGGAATAGAATTTCTGCTTAGTACAAGCATAAGAGATTTGCTAAAATATTTTTTCAGTCCTCTCAGTGGTAGTGTTTTACCTCTAAATTGTGTTGCCTGATGCATTAAGGAGTAAGGTACATGTGCTCTGTGCAGTTGCTTTGAATCTTTGACATACAAGTAAGCATTTTAAAAAACATACCTTGGGCCAATATCTATCCACTGCTTATCTTATCGGGACATGCACAATACTAAACTACAATCCACACATGAACTGCAAACAAAAAATACTTGTATGGATGGAGAAAAATACTCCTCTCCTCTCCTCTCCTCTCCTCTCCTCTCCTCTCCTCTCCTCTCCTCTCCTCTCCTCTCCTCTCCTCTCCTCTCCTCTCCTCTCCTCTCCTCTCCTCTCCTCTCCTCTCCTCTCCTCTCCTCTCCTCTCCTCTCCTCTCCTCTTTCAAATTTTCTGAGTCACTAATTTATAACACATTATAAGCTATTTTTAGTAAAAAAACCCAACAAAATAGATATTGCTAGTGTAACCCATTCCCATGAACTGCAGAAGTAGCTCACAGTTCATTATTTATGTTTTCTTAATAGGAAAAACCCTAAGCTTTCCAGCTTTCCAGCTTTCCAGCTTTCCAGCTTGGGTGCATAGACTTGGGACTTAGGGCCTAATGATTGAGGTTGGGGTACAGCTTCCATCCTGAATTTGAGCATGGGTTGAATATGATCTCTGTGATATGATCTTTACACTGCTAAGTGCCATGAAATTGTCTGGTTTACCAGTTCCCTTTAGAGTGAAGAGTATTTTTGGCCCCAAGTTCACTGTTACTTGCCATGTCTAAAGAAGAACATTCCTGGAAGTATTTCTTCTAAATCATCTTCGTGCTAGATAACACTGCGGTCACAAGTCCATGTACAAGAAATTTCTTTTCTCACAAAGTAAGGCTTGGGGGATACTAAAAACAGCTACTGCAAGGTCAAGTTTCCATAGTTTCCTACCTGCTCTCCCCTCTACAATGTGTTCCATGCACCAGTGCACCAAAACTGTGTCTAACAGGAGACTATAGGATTCATCAAGAGGAAAAAGTATTCCTTTCCACGTCTGATTATGTGTATTTTCTCATATATGTTTGAAAATACTGTGATACTTTGCAGATGAAAGTCTCACTAGAGAAGTTCCACTGAAAACATGAAGTACAAGTGACAGATTTTAGTCTGTTTTCAAGAAACACAAACTAACTATAAGCAAGAATTACATACACAGTTTTCTCTGCTCTTTCAAAAACCAGAATGGCAGAAAGAAACCTAGTTTCTTGCAACAGGCAACTATCTGTTTCTCCTCACTTCAGCCCATTTCTATCCCACTGAGGTTATGTGGATCCATTATCTATATATATTCTGTATTAAGATATCTGTGTTCTGCATGTTTTTCTATCAGAGTGAGGAAATTATTTAATAATACTGCCTAGAGCTTTCCATTTAAATTTTCATTGCACCTGGGAAAGCTGCTAAGTGAACGAACATTGACTTTCTGAGATAAAAATAAACCTATAGTGCTTTAATTTTTTTGGCAGAGAACCAGCATTTCATAATTTCATCCTTTTAGTTTGTTATGGGCTCTAACTCAACTTTAATGATCTGAGTCAATGAAATGATAAAATCCCAGCTTCACTTCAGCTTTTTTGCTTTTTAATAGTCAGAATTATTGGTTCATACACAGGTTTTCCCATCTGCAGGTCAGACACTGTCAAATTGCTGAGACTAGGGTATGTGTTTGTTACTTCGGCACAAGTGGACAGATAGATTTCTGTATTTGAATTATCAAAAGACTGATGATTGTATTACTAGTGACATAGCAAGGTTCATGATTTTGTCATTTGCAAAAGAAAGATGACCATATGGTCATCTGCCAGGTTTTTTATTTGCTTACTTCTTAGGTACTGTCACCTGTATGTTTAGCACAGAAGAAAGCAGTTTTATCAGAACCAAAATGGACAGTCTGGGAGTGGTGTTTGAGGAACTGATGAACATTTATACAGAGGTGAGGAAAGTGAAGGAGATGATAATTCATTGAATATTACGGTTTGAATTATGCTTGTTTAGCAAATGTGATAGAAATAATGGAAATGCCTAATATTTCAGTTAGATAGAAAAAACAGTTAAGAGGAAAGCATGGAATAAACCTGTTTTGCACTCAAAATTGAGAGGGAAAGTGTAGTTGTCAAAATTTACTTCCCGTGACTCATTTTTTTCCTTTTCATCAAATTAGGGGCAGAGGGGAAGGGTAGGAGTAGAGAGGAAGGGTCACCTCCCTCGTCCTGCTGGCAACCATCTTCCTAATGAAGCCCAGAAGTCTGTTGGCCATCTTTACCACAGGGGCACATTACTGTCTCATGTCCAACTTGGTATCCAACAGGACACCCAGGGCCTTCTTTGCAAAGCTGCTTTCCACCTATCAGTCCCCAGTGTGTCCAGGTGCATGAGGTTATTCCTTCTCACAGGCAGGACTTTACATTTACGGAGAGGGTGGTCAAACACTGGAACAGGCTTCCTAGAGAGGTGGTCGATGGCCCATGCCTGTCAGTGTTTAAGAAGCATTTGGACAATGCATTTAATAACATGCTTTAACTTTTGGTCAGCCCTGAGGTGGTCAGGCAGTTGGACTAGATGATTGTCCCTTACAACTGAACTAGTCTAGTCTAATCTAGTCTCTTCCATTCCGTTCCATTTCCTTTTGTTGAACTTCATGAGGTTCCTGTCAGCCCATTTCTCCAGCCTGTTGAGGTCCTTCTGAACAGTAACACAAACAACTGATGTATCAACCACTCCTCCCAGTTTTGTATCACCTGCGAACTTGCAGAGAGTGCACTCTGTCCCATCATTCAGGACATTAATGAAGAGGTTGACTGTACTGGCCCCAGTATCAACTCGGGTACACCACTATCAACTTACCTCCACCTCAACTTTGTGCTACCAGTTGCAACCCCTTGAGCCCAGCCATTCAGCCAGTTTTAATCCACCTCACTGTCCACTTATCTAGTCTGCACCTCTAATCTGGCCTTTCAAAGGTAATCAAGAGTGGCCTCACAAAGACATCAGCCAGCTCCTTCAGCACCTGTGGGTGCAACCCATCAGGTCCCATGGACTTGTGTACGTCAAGTTTGTTTAAATGTACTCTAACTTGATCCTCCTCTACCGAGGTTAAGTTCTTCCTTGCTCCAGACTTTCCCACTGGTCTTAAAAGCCTGGGATTCCTGAAGGCTGCTTTTACCAGTAAAAACCAAGGCAAAGAAGGCCTTGACTACCTCAGCCTTTTCAAGGGCTTCTGTCTCCAGGTACCATTCCCATTCAGCAGTGATCACTCAAATTTCCTTTAGTTGCTGTAGAGATCCTTTCTGTTGCCCTTCACATCCCTTGCCATGTTCAACTCCAAATGGGCTTTGTATTTCCTAACCTCATCCCTGCCTGCTCAGAGACATATGCCTCCATATGCCTCCTGGGACATCTGTCCCTCCTTCCACTTTTTGAATGCTTCCTTTGGGGATTTGAATACAGTCAGGAGCTCCTTTTTCAGCCGTGCAGGCCCCCTGCCACCTTTGCTTGGCTTCCTGCACATGGGGATGGACCATTCTTGACCTCAGGGAAGATGATCCTTGAAAATCAACCAGGTCTCCAGAATCCATCCTCTTTCCATGCCTACATCCCCTGGGATTCTTCCAAGCAGGTCCCTGAACAGGCCAAAGTCTTCTCCACTTCTAACTGGAACTTCCTTTCTTGCAACTTGTGTCCATTTTCTCCTGTCTTATTATTATCCATCTCCAAAAAGAGTCTGGTCCATCTTCTCTACAATTCCCAATAAGGAGTTGTTGACAGCTTTTTCTTCTCCAGGCTGAACAAGCCCAGTTCCCTCAACTCAGCCTTTCCTCATACATCATATGCTTCAGTCCCCCTTACCTTCTTGGTGGCCCACCCCTGGGCTCACTCCAGTATACCAATGTCTTACTTGGAGTGGGGAACACCAAACTGGACACAGCAGTCCAAACATAGTCTCACAAGTGTCAAATAGAGAAGAGAAATCATCTACCTCAACCTGCAGGCCACACAGCCCAGTATGCACTTACCATTCCTTGCTGCAAAGCAAAGTATGAAGGAAAGAGTTAGCAGCATGGGCAACAAACAGGAGGATCAGGAAGCTGTTGTGCAGCTGGAAAACTATGATATAGTTGCAATCACAGAAACATGGTGGTATGACTCGCACAACTGGAGTGCTGCAATGGATGGCTATAACCTCTTCAGAAGGGATAGGCAAGGAAGGAGAGGCAGTGGGGTAGCTCTGTATGTTAGGTTGTGTTTTGACTGTCTAGAGCTTGATGATGGTGATGAAAGGATTGAGTATTTATGGGTAAGAATCAGGAGAGAGGCCAACAAGGCAGGTATCATGGTGGGAGTCTGTTACAGACCACCCAACCAGGATGGAGAGACAGATGAAATATTATATAAGCAGCTGGGAGAAATCTCATGATCACTAGCCCTTGTTCTCATGGGGGACTTCAACTTACCAGATGTCTGCTGGAAATACAGTACAGCAGAGAGGAAACAGTCTAGGGAGGTTCCTGGAGTGTGTGGAAGACAACTTCCTGACACAGCTGGTGAGTGAGTCAACTAGGGAAGGCACCCCGCTGGACCTGTTGTTTGCAAACAGAGAAGGACTTGTTGATGATGTGATGGTTAGAGGCCATCTTGGGCATAGTGATCACGAAATGATAGAGTGTCCAATTCTCAGAGAAGTAAGGAGGGGTGTCAGCAGAACTGCTACCTTGGACTTTCATAGGGCAGACTTTGGCCTGTTCAGGATGCTGGTCGAGAGAGTCCCTTGGGAGACAGTCCTGAAGGGCAAAGCAGTCCAGGAAGGCTGGACATTCTTCAAGGAGGAAATCTTAAAGGCGCAGGAGCAGGCCGTCTCCATGTGCCAAAAGATGAGCCAGCGGGGAAGAAGACCAGCCTGGCTGAACAGAGAGCTTTGGCTGGAAATCAGGGGAAAAAAGAGAGTTTATGACCTTTGGAAGAAGGGGCAGGCAACTCAGGAGGACTACAAGGACGTCATGAGGTTATGCAGGAAGAAAATTAGAAGGGCCAAAGACCAACTAAACCTTAATCTGGCTACTGCCATAAAAGACAATAAATACATTAGCAACAAAAGGAGGGCTAAGGAGAATCTCCATCCTTTACTGGATGCGGCGGGAAACATAGTGACAAAGGATGAGGAAAAGGCTGAGGTACTTAATGCCTTCTTTGCCTCAGTCTTTAATAGTAAGACCAGTTGTTCTCCAGGTACCCAGCCTCCTGAGCTGGAAGGCAGGGATGGGGAAGAAAATGAAGCCCCCATAATCCAAGGGGAAATGGTTAGTGACCTGCTGTACCACTTAGACACACACAAGTCTATGGGGCCGGATGGGATCCACCCAAGGGTACTGAGGGAGCTGGTGGAAGTGCTCACCAAGCCACTTTCAATCCTTTATCACCAGTCCTGGCTAACCGGGGAGGTCCCAGTTGACTGGAGGTTAGCAAACGTGACACCCATCTACAAGAAGGGCCAGAAGGAGGATCTGGGGAACTACAGGCCTCTCAGCCTGACATCGGTGCCCGAGAAGGTTATGGAGCAGGTGATCCTGAGTGCCATCACACAGCACATACAGGACAACCAGGTGATCAGGCCCAGTCAGCATGGGTTTATGAAAGGCAGGTCCTGCTTGACTAACCTGATCTCCTTCTATGACCAGGTGACCCGCTTAGTGGATGAGGGAAAGGCTGTGGATGTTGTTTACCTGGACTTCAGTAAAGCCTTTGACACCATTTCCCACAACATTCTCCTGGAGAAAATGGCTGCTCGTGGCCTGGACAGGTGTACTCTTCTCTGGGTTAAAAACCGGCTAGATGGCCAGGCCCAGAGAGTTGTGGTGAATGGAGTTACATCCAGTTGGCGGCCAGTCACAAGTGGTGTTCCCCAGGGCTCAGTATTGGGGCCAGTTCTGTTCAATATCTTTATCAATGACCTGGATGAGGGGATCGAGTGCACCCTCAGTAAGTTTGCAGATGACACCAAGTTGGGCGGGAGTGTTGATCTGCCTGAGGGTAGAAAGGCTCTGCAGAGGGACCTGGACAGGCTGGATCGATGGGCCCAGGCCAACTGTATGAGGTTCAACAAGGCCAAGTGCCGGGTCCTGCACTTGGGTCACAACAACCCCATGCAGTGCTACAGGCTTGGGGAAGAGTGGCTGGAAAGCTGCCTGTCGGAAAAGGACCTGGGGGTGCTGGTCGACAGCCGGCTGAACATGAGCCGGCAGTGTGCCCAGGCGGCCAAGAAGGCCAATGGCATCCTGGCCTGTATCAGAAATAGTGTGGCCAGCAGGAGTAGGGAAGTGATCGTGCCCCTGTACTCAGCACTGGTGAGGCCACACCTCGAATACTGTGTTCAGTTTTGGGCCCCTCACTACAAGAAGGACATTGAGGTGCTGGAGAGTGTCCAATGAAGATCAATGAAGCTGGTGAAGGGTCTAGATATCAAGTCCTGTGGGGAGGAGCTGAGGAAACTGGGGTTGTTCAGTCTGGAGAAGAGGAGGCTGAGGGGAGACCTTATCGCTCTCTACAACTCCCTGAAAGGAGGTTGTAGCGAGGTGGGTATTGGTCTCTTCTCCCAAGTAACAAGTGATAGGACGAGAGGAAACGGCCTCAAGCTGTGCCAGGGGAGGTTTAGATTGCATATTAGGAAAAAATTCTTCACCGAAAGGGTTGTCAAGCACTGGACCAGGCTGCCCAGGGAAGTGGTTGAGTCCCCATCCCTGGAGGTACTTAAAAGACATGTAGATGTGGCACTTAGGGACATGGTTTAGTGGTGGACTTGGCAGTGTTAGGTTTACAGCTGGACTTGATGGTCTTAAAGGTCTTTTCCAGACTAAATGATTCTATGAGTCTAAGATTCTACTGGTCCATTTGGCAATATCCTTCCTCAGTAACTGCTGTTATGAACAGTGAAATAGGTAAAGTACTCAGGCTCCAAGTAGAGAAAACTACCCATGTTCTTTATTACTTTTAAACTGAGGGACCTAGACCACACCCATGAGGGCAACATCAGACAGGCCAAATGCTAAAATCAGGGTGACATAACTGTAGTCAATTTGTCATAATGGGCTCTGGATCAGGAGCTGCTCATAGATCTCTGATCAGGAAAGAGTTGTATAAAACAAGGGCAGGGCATCCTGTACTCTGCCAGATCAGCTAAGACTGTCATCAGGAAGAGGTTTATGGTGATCTCCAGTGGCCTGCAGCATGACTATGCTTTGCCTCTCTGGGTGGAGTCCCCAGAGTTTACCTTTCTGGATGTGTTCCCACATTAAGGCAACAGCTAATGAGCAATGTGATTTGCCAACTTTTAGAGGCTGTTGCATTCGGTGGACATCAGATGCAAGGGATTTCTCCAACATTGATCAGTTAGAACTGACTTTGGTGGTCTCGAAGGCACAGGGGGCAATTGGGGATGTTTCAGACTAATTAGGCAAAAATGTGGTTGGTTGATTGGTTGGTTGGTTGGTTGGTTCATGCCTGGTCCAGACCTATTTTGTACTGCCCTAGTGATTCAGTAATGCTCAGACTTGGTGTTAATGTGCATGGAACCATAACTTTAGCCTCATCAGTGCTTCCCCTGACCCTCTCCAGTGGGAAAACCAGCTTTCCTGGAGCTCTAGGGGCTAAAAATATTTGCTCCTAATAGATACCTCTAGGCTCCTAATAGATACTTCTCTTTAGGCTTATCACCTTGCTCCACTTATGCTTTTGTCATATGAAGAAACTTTTTTGAACTATGCTGAAGACTAATTCACCATATGACAAGAGATCAGATCATACTTGCATTGCCAAGGAAAAAAATGTTATGAAAGAGAAAGCTTAATGCAACACTTTGTAATCATATAGGCAATACAGAGAGGGGCTATGTTGCTTCAGTTCTTTCAATGAAGCACTCTGCTGTAATTTCTGCTTCACAATATCCTGTTACTAAAAATTTCATAAACAAGGGCTGGGAGCTTTTCCCCTTGACTTGTAAGTAACCTTTCACCAGTGAGGTTGTATGCAGGAGCGAGGACTGTGCACCATTGAGTGTGTTTGATCTTCAGATGATAGAGTTAAATCCTAAAATCCATTTTTCTGCAGCCACTGGAAATCATGCATTCAGCCCTTGCAGTCAGTACCTGCATTTTCAAAATTAGCAAACATTTTGAGATAGCTACACAGACATCAACAGCTTGTGTGTCTAATATGTGTCTTTCATTGAGTGGTATTTTATTTTTAGCAGGCTATTCTTTTCTCCTTTCAGAAATAGAATTTCAACACAGAAGTCATAAAGACTCCCCATCTGACAGGTGCAGACACCTGTGCACTTACACATTCATGCATACATGTGCTTAACACACGCTATGCACACCGCATACAAATTTTTCTCATTCAAATATGAAACAGAAAAGAACATCAGCAGGGATGTCTCTCAATAATTAGCTATTACTGAACACAGCATTAGGCTTTCCCAGAGCTTGCTCATGGATAATTCTCATCTACTTTGCAAGCGTATGAGTTCTCCAGTAATTTCCCTCTATGTTTTTGTGCACATGCATTCTTTAAAATGAGGGAAGAAACAGGCTTTTTGGGGTCCATTTAACAGATTCATATTTGAGGAATCAAATATTTGCAAGTAGAATGGCTGACAGGTTCAATTTCCATTTCAAATTCAAAGTCAGCTTCATTCTTATTGAATAAGTATTGATGTTCTGCAGAGAAATTCTAATCAGAATGTTCCTGACAAAGGAAAGGAAATTGAGTGTAGAAGTGAGGCTCTGTGAAAGAAGATAGGATATTTAGTGCCTCCTCTTTTTCTGAAGAGGAATATACTTTTCGGAGCTTTGAGCTTGATGTCCAAGATTCTTCTTCAAAGTCTATGAAAATAAATACTGACATTTTGGACACTTTTCTTGTTATCTAGGTTTTGTAGTAGTGACATACTTCAAACTACAATGTCTATTATAACTGTTGGAGTCATGAATACTTTTATGAGATTTAAGGCCAATCCTTAAATCTAATCTCCTTTTTCCAGGAGCTTAGCATAAGACCTGGAAAATACTGGGAATTCTTGTTTAATACTGGAAGAAGATGTAGGCAATTCACAGAGGTCAGAGTGAGAAGGGACCACTAAGATCAACGGGGTTTGGTCATGGAGTCAAGCTGCTGCAGAACTTGCGCCTTGTGACAGATGGAGTCCTGATCAGCCTCACCTATCTGCTTAGAGCAGGGCATTATTTCAGACGACTTCCAGAGGTCCCTCCAAACCTAAATTTTTTCTTGATACTATGATAATCAATGAAAATAAATCTAGAGTACAGAACCCAGCAGCTTCCAACTCTGCACACCTGGTCTGCATCCTGGCTCCATATCAATGTAAATTTTGGGCATGCTTCACTCCTTCCTCCATTTCCTACCTTTCCAGTTTCCATTTGTAAAGACCTTGTGAAAGCAACAGTGTGATCCAACAAGTTCCAGCTTGTCAGGAGCACAGAACTAGAAGGTTTGTTTAGTAGAACGAGGTTTGTCTGTTGACTGTTGCCTTAATGTAATATATTTCCATTTTTCTATCTAAAAAATACGACAAATCACCTTCCCAGCGGCTGTGGCTACATGGTATTTGTAATCATGGTCAGCAGCAAAGAAGTAAAAAGACTCCACCTCTCCCCCCCTCCCCCCCAGAGGGCTTTATGAATGGACTTTTATGAATGTTGTTAGCTTTCCAGCTACAAGACATTTTAAATGATGGATGAACAAAAGCATCATCTGTGCAAACACTGGGATGTTTGAACCCAGAGGAAGGTTCAATAATTAGTCATGCAGAATATTAGTAATGCCCTTTGGTCATATTCCAAGTTCCTCCCGGATTACAACACAGTGTCACAAATCATCAGCTGCTGCGACTGGTATTTTCACAGAGGAAAAGCTTCCTGGTGGTAGTACTGAACCTTGGAATAATATTTAACTCTGCTTCTTCCCTAAAAACTGATAGTATACAGTGACCATTTCATTCAGCAAACAACTTTTTCTGCTTATGCTTCCGGAAAATGAACTGTTTTTTTTTCCTCTTTCCTTTCCAATCCTGTTATCCCTACAGAACTGACTGTGTTCAGCAATAGAAAGCGAGATAGTTTTCTACTGTTTGTATTATCAGCATAACTATGAACAGTTAAATATGCAGAGCCCTCTCTGTTATAGCTTCAAACGAGTACTAAGATGCACCTTTCCAGCCCCACTGTGGGCCCTAGGCTACATGGAGGGAGGTAAATGAGGGCAGGATTTGAAAGCAATGCTTTGTCTTTCCCAGTTGTACCCAAAGGAAGCATTTGCCCAGCGGAAAGGTTTTCAGATGATATTGTGCATGAAAGAAACAGCATAGTTTAGTTTCCAGACTCCAGGAAGGTTTGTAGAACAGACGCATAAATAAAAATGACCTTTCAGTCAGCAAACTAAGAAAATTTGATCTGGAAATCATTGGGATATAACAAATGTGGAACTTTATGCTACTGCTTTTTGCAAAAGCACTTTTAAAGTAGGACTGCAATTTAAGTCATTCATTCTGAAATAGAATTAGACTGTAGGGACAGTATAGAGATAAAGGTTATGTAAAGAGCAGTAGAAAAAAATAAAATGTCTTTCTCTTCAGCTTTAAGGTTCTCCAGCAACTAGCAGATTTCACAGTTACTGTTATTGACAGCAAAGGCCCATATGGCATTAAAGATACCAACACAGTGCTGCACATTACTCAACAAAAAATCCGATTCACCTAACATTCTACCTTTAAACTGGATCATTGTGCACTTAGTATCACTTCAAGATAAAAAAAAGCAGTTTGGGCAGACAGGTTTAAAGTGGAACTCAGTCAAGCACACTTTCCTGGGTAAATCAGGCTAACTTCAATGCACATGTAGCTGAAACCTCCTGTGTTTAAATATTGGCTCTGTATGGCAAAGCATTCTGGCTGTGACGTCAATTGTCTGTTTTAAAACACAAGACTCCTGCAGAAAAAAGATTATTTAGTTAGCTAAATAAAGTGCTTATTGAAAATCCAAAGAAATCATTTGTGTGATAAATAAGGTTGCTTATTACCAAGCTAGGATGATTATAGCTTTTTTATGAAATTTTAATTACATTATGTGGCTGCTCAAATATTGGTTTTGAACATTAATCAGGTTACTTGGGAAGCAATTCATGGAACGGAAAATAAAAATGAAATGGCTTATTTACTTATCCCAATGTATTAAAAACAAAATTCAGCAGGGAAATCATGAAAAAGCCATCAGGGAGAAAGTACTGCCTAAGAGTGTTCGCAGTCAATAGAAGTCTGAAACAAATTTTCACTTGAATGATTTGCCAGCACTGACTCGGTAGTATCTCCATGCTCCAGATAACACAGTATCCTTAAAAAGCCATGTGTATAATTTTATAGGTAAGTTTATAGCCTGAAGCATTCAGATATTTTACATGTTTAGGAAACCATAAGATATTCTCATGTTACTAGATAAACAAAATGTCTACCAATTTTGTTATTAAAAAAATAAAGCTATTCATGGGTTCTGAAAAGTCAATAAAAATTCTTGGTCAGAAAGAGAGTTTGCAGTGAGGAAAGGTGAGTATAAGTCTGCATTAACTAGACAGATACGGATTGACGCTGACCTGATGTGACAGGTCCCATGTTTTGCCATTGCATATGTTTCCTGTCTCGGTGATTTATTTCCTGTGGTAAATTGCACAGGACAGAGATGTCGCCAGAAGTCTACTGCATTATTTCATTTTATGTTTTTATTAGCCTTCAGAAACATTCCAGATTTGTATTAACACTGCTGTCTGAAATAGCAATTCCAGTGCATTATCTCTGCATACAGTTTTACTACGTACAGATCAGCACTGATGGTGGCAAAAACCTCCTGATGGCGCTTCATCATTTACATCCATGAACTCACAGCTGTATTCAACAGAGCCTTTAAAGAGATGCAGGCAAGCATCTCTTCTGTACTGCATGACGAAAGACAGTACTAAATGTGAGCTAGTTCTGCTTTTCCCTTACCCACAAATGGAGTGATGCGGAAAAAAAGAAGCCTTTTCCCTTCCCTTTCTCCCTCACAGAAGCTGAATGAAGGCCCAGCAGACTTCTGCCCAGTCAGCCCAGGAGCTGCAGCTTACTAGTTTCCTCAGGCCCAGAAGGAAGAGGGAAAGGACAAAAACGAGACAGCAGATGCCGTGTCGCATTTCTGTCCATGTATGAAAAAACCATGCCTTGCATGTTGAAGGTGGTGGAGTGATACACATGCTATTCACTCATCAGGAGCCCCAGAAGCTGTTGCTTTACTCAGTTACCTTCACACCACACCCTTGGACATCCTTTTCCAGCCAAGGGCTTCATTTAGAAACTCTCCCGTACAATATTGTTTGTACTAAAGGAATGGGGTAATGCGAAGTACAGTCAAGAACACAGCTAGTCACTTTAGAGTATTTTGATTTTAACATAAAAGAGGGGTTTTTAGCTTTCCTGGGTAACTAGCTATGCAAAGGTGATTGTGGGTCACCAAAGGTGATGAGAAAAATAATAATAAGGAAAGTATCATAAATTTTCTTGCACGATAACATCTAAACTTTATCAAAGTTATTTCTTAAGGCACGTCTGTAGTTTTATTTCGAACTAGTTGATATTTGTATGCAAATAGTATCTTTTAATGAAGAAATTATAGCACTACATTAGACTGTTTGGCAATGAGAATTCCCCATTATTACAAGCATTGTTCTCAAGCCCTTTAAATGTAATTTAATGTTCTTCCCAAAAGCATTTTAATTGCATTGTACAATATATACCCTATCAAGATAAAATATTTCAATTTATTGATAATAATTTCAATACTAATATCTGATATGATCTGTGGTATTTCTTTTCCCTTCTGACAAGACAAAATGTCTGAGAAGAGAAAAAACAAAGTAGAACAATCTGGAGTTCGGAAAATCAGGTAAAATTTTGAATCTGAATATTTTTCTTGCAATGAAGGATAAAATAGCGTGAAAAACCAAGGGAGAACCCAGGTACCCTAAGCATGCTTTAAACAACCATTGAACCCAGAAAACCCTGGCTATTTAATCTCTATCATAGAATCATAGAATCATTGAGGTTGGAAAAGACCTCTAAGATCATCGAGTCCAACCGTCAACCCAACACCACCATGCCCACTAAACCATGTCCCTAAGCGCCTCATCTACATGTCTTTTAAATACCTCCAGGGATGGGGACTCCACCACTTCCCTGGGCAGCCTGTTCCAATGTTTCACCACTCTTTCAGTAAAGAAATTTTTCCTTACATCCAATCTAATTATCCAAAGGCTGACTGTGAGCTGTCTGTTTATCTAGATCAAAATATCAATTAGATGATCACTTTGAAACGGCTGTCCAAGGTTACATTTTCATTAAATATCAGCTTAGACCTTCTCTACTGTTAAAGATAGTGGTGTTCAGGATTGGACATTTGTATCACGAAAGCATGAATATAGTCTAAATATACAGCAGGGATAGTGTATATATGAATCTCCAAAGACATAAATTCATTTTGCATCTAATTTATACAAATTGCCTTAAACTGGCTTTGTAAATATTCATCCTGCCTAAGAAGCCTTACCTAGCTTTAGTGACAAAGAAAAAGAAAAACTGCTTTGTGCCCATCTATGTAAGTTTGTCTCCTTAGTGGAATTTTAACTCCCAAAATGAATTTTGGATTCAGTGAGATCCAATAAAAATTTTCTTGCTTTTGTTGGTTTGTTTTTAGTCTGAATTGTTTACTTGGGTATGTCAAGCAAACTCCCCATACTTACCTGAATTATTAGCATCCAAAATTTGGATCCCAAGAGAGAAAAAAGTTTTGAGTTCTTATCTGTATGTGTGTTTCAGCTTTTCAGCTAGCTATTTAGCCAAAATGAAACATGGTAAATCTTACAAGGAACACAGTAAAATAGATTTGCTGAAGACTGCTGAGGGCTATGCAGCATTTCTTAACTTCTGAAGACACCGTTAGAGATAATACTTGTTCCATTGCATTTCACCTGAGTATGTCTTAAATTAACTTTGAATAGTGGGAGACTGAGGGAAAAGAGAGACTTTCAAAGAAAATTAAATTTTCAATGCAAGGACCACCCAGGTCCAAGAACATCCACATTTCTGTATTTTGCACTTTTTAAAGTTCAACTGAATAAGAATTGAGTAAGAATATTTTATGTTCATATAATTACATAATTATTTTGTTTTATAATACCTTTCGTTCTAAAGAATCCCATAAAACTTCAATATCCCTACAAAGGAACTGGGAGATATTTTGCTGAAGGATACCAGAGTATAGCTGGAGAGCAAATAGCCTTTTGTCAAGTCAAAATTTCAGGATTTAAAAAACTGCATCTCCAGTCTTTTCCTCTCATTATGTTAGTGACCAGTGAACTCAGATGAATGAGAAAGGCTCTGTTTCATAGAATCATAGAATCGTAGAATAGATTGGGTTGGAAGGAACCTCTAAAGGTCATCTAGTCCAACCCTCCTGCCATGGGCAGCAACATCTTCAACTAGAGCAGGTTGCTCAGAGCCCCGTCCAACCTGACCTGGAATGTTTCCAGGGATGGGGCATCCGCCACCTCTCTGGGCAACCTGTGCCAGTGTTTCACCACCCTCAGCGTAAAAAATTTCTTCCTTATATCTAGTCTAAATCTACCCCCCTTTAGTTTAAAGCCATTCCCCCTTGTCCTGTTGCAACAGGCCCTGCTAAAAAGTCTGCTGCCATCTTTTTTATAAGCCCCCTTTCAGTACCGATAGGCTGCAATAAGGTCTCCCTGAAGCCTTCTCGTCTCTAGGCTGAACAATCCCAACTCTCTCAGCCTTTCTTCATAGGAGAGGTGTTCCATCCCCTTGATCATTTTTGTGGCCCTCTTCTGGACCTGCTCCAACAGGTCCATGTCTTTCTTATGCTGAGGCCCCCAGAGCTGGACGCAGGACTCCAGGTGGGGTCTCACCAGAGCAGAGGAGAGGAGCAGAATCCCCTCCCTTGACCTGCTGGCCACGTTTCTTTTGATGCAGCCCAGGAGACGATGGGCCTTCTGGGCTGCGAGTGCACATTGCTGGCTCACGTCCAGCTTTTCATCCACCAGTACCCCCAAGTCCTTCTGGGCAGGGCTGCTCTCAATCCCTTCATCCCCCAGCCTGTATTGGTACCGGGGGTTGCCCCGACTCAGGTGCAGGACCTTGCACTTGGCCTTGTTAAACCTCATGAAGTTCACACGGGCCCACTTCTCCCGCTTGTCCAGGTCTCTCTGGATGGCATCCTGTCAGCTTGGTGTCATCTGCAAACTTGCTGAGGGTGCTCTCGATCCCACTGTCTATGTCATTGATGAAGATATTAAACAGTTCCGGTCCCAATACGGACCCCTGCGGGGTGCCACTCGTCACCAGTCTCCATCTGGACATTGAGCCATTGACCACATTATTTGTTTGATTCATGTTATGTGTAGTTTAGCCTAAGTCTTCTTCATCCCAAACAAAATTCATAACCAAATGTTTATTTACTGCTCTGAGAGGAAAGGAAAGGAATTTGCAGCCTCTCCTGTTGGAAATATTCCACCTTGGATAAGTAATGAACCCTTCCCTTGAAAAGGCACTTGAGCCCTTGCTTCCACTAGTAGCCCAGGACAAGGCTGTAGCTGCTGAGGCTTAATCTATCTTTAGGGTTAATCTCCTTTCTCTGCACTATTGAGTGTTTGACTGTACATATTAACTAGGAAAAAAATCAACAAGAGAGAGATTGTCAGAATTGATTGGAAAAGGAGGAATCACTCACTCCCTTCTCTAGCTCTTATTTTGATATAAAACCTAGTCTTTGACTTCAAAATGTTCTTACTATAACTGGTTTATCAGTGTGGTGGGTTGACCCTGGCCAGCAACTAACCACCCACCCAGTCGCTCATCCACTCATCTCACACCAGGATGGGGGAGACAGTTCAAAGAGCAAAAGCAAGAAAACTTTTGGGTCAAGATAAAGACAATTTAATAAGTGAAGGAAAGAGAACAAAACACAAAGGATGAAAAGGCAATAGCTGCACACGCCCACAAGGAGACTGATGGCCAGCCATTCTCCGAATATCTCTGATGTCAGCTGTCCCGGCTGTGTCCCCTCCCAGCCTCTTGCCCACCCCCAGCCTACTCGCTGGGGAGGCAGTGTAAGAAACAGAGAAAGTCTCAATGCCGTGCAAGCACTGTTCAGCAATAGCTGAAACTAGTGTGTTATCAACACTGTTTTAGTCTCAAATACAAAACACAGCACCATGGGCTGCTATGAAGAAAGTTAACTCCATCCCAGCCAGACCCAGTGTAATCAGCTAAAGCAAGAGATCTCAATTTTTATAATTCAGCATTTCCCAATGGAAAAGCTGGTTTACTGGAAAAATTCCCAAATTCCCAACCAGCTGTATACTAATATATCTGTTCTAAAAAGTTCCATGTACATGAGAACAAACCTTGATTTCCTTCTAAGGAAACCACACAAAGTAAAGTGTGTGGATCTTAATTTATTTACTCTGAAGTGACAAAATTGCTCAGTTGAGTTCACTTAGATTGAAAAACATCATTCCCTAGAATCTAGGTTTCCAAAATTTGTAGACTATGCTACTAAATTATGTCTTTCAGGATGTTTCTCATTGTGTTGTATTCTCAATAGGTGGACATGAAAACTAAGGAAAAAATAAGGAAAATATAAAACCATAGGACTATATATTTAGAAGAAATACACTTAAATTAGTAGGTTGCTCAGCTTGCCAGGGTATTTTGATTATTTCCTATCCTTCTGTTATTTGTTGCTATATTCTTCACTATATAACTCAGTGTTCTGCAAACTCAGTATGATCAGCGTGTTCTTCCAGTAGATATATTACAGAAGAGAATATTCTTTAAAGAAGACAAAACAAAACAAAACAAAAAAGTCCCTCATGCTCAGAGAGCTCTGGGAGGTTACAAAGGGAATATATTATAAATAAGAAATAAGCACCAGATATAGAAATGAAGTTGCAAACAGCATTTTCAAATAAGCGATTTGGAGCTATGTAAGGAGAGATACCTAAACTGGAATTAAAATTGAAGGAGCTACAGTAACATTCAGATCCAGTAAAGGTCACATTTAGAGCTGCTCTTTGGGCTATGCTTAGAGGTTTGGAAGCCAGTAGAGTTACACTCCTGTAAAACCTACGTGAGAGGGAATCAGATTACACAGAATATGTAAGTAATGCAGTATCAATACTAAAACAGAGTAGGACCCCCGTCCTCCTTAATTTAAAAGCTGGTCTTTTTACTTCTTCACGAATAGTTACACTGTGGATCCACCTTCTTCTTCTCTTTCCTTCACCTGGGACATTCCCTATGTTTCGTTTGCCTTTCACAAGAGCCCTGTGTGCTGCACATTCACCCTGTGCATTTGCTGAAAGACACAACTTGTTTTAGTTGTTCAGATATTTGAATCACAGAGGACCTTTCTATGGCACCTTCAAATCCTACTCTTCATATGAGAGAAACTTATCTCTGATATCCTTCCTTGTAACATTTGCCGCCTCTTTTTTTTTTTTTCCTTGAGTCTAATGCAATTGTGCTGTTTGCTTTGCCTCCCTCTGGATTTTGAATAAGATTTCCAAACATTCCCAAACAACTTGGTAAGGTCTCAGTCCCATTGAAATTCAATAGAAGGTAAGCACTTCAGTATCTAAAGATGTTTTGTAAGTGGTATTCCTTTTTAAGCTATTTTCAAAAATAGTGTGATGCCTCTGAGACAGGAGAGCTGTGCGCCATGGTGACTTACTTCCTAGGCTAGATTTTTATCATTAGGCTAATAAAATATACTAATGCAACAATAAAAGCCAGGATAAGTTTTCGAACACTTTTAAGTCCTATATCACAGAGCCAAATAAATTGCTAATCTGAAATAGTGCTTAGCCCGGAGAAGTTTCTTCTCTGAGATTTTCTCTCAGTTGGTTTAGACGTCCTAGCATCCCACTGATACGACAAACCTGGACATCTCTGTCTCTCCCGTTTCACATTTAGAGGGTCTCAGGTGCCTAAATCAACATTTTTAATTCTGCTCCAGAATCAGCACATTGGTTTTGCAAAGTGACATTCAAATCACTTCCATTTTGTTCTCCTGTGGAGTAGCCTCATTTCCATCTTTAAGTTGCCTACTCTGAAGTATCTATTATCTATTTCAACATCTCCTACAAGCTGCTTTTCAAGTAGAAGAGTCATTGTATTTCCTTGAACCAATTTTTCAACAGAAATTGCTTTTAAATTATTCTTGATTATTCCATGAAACTTTCTGACAAAAAGAAACATTGATGTAGTGTGCCTAAAACATTGGTTTTGAGAATATTTTAGCTGAAAATGAACAAATTCAAAGAGTGAAAAGGGTAGCGTCTAGGAGAAGGGAGACATGCAAGGACAGAGGGGATTAATCGAGATTCACATTGAAGTAGGTGTTGTCCTATTTACTAATTCCATTCCAAATTGTAAGTGTTTCTTGAAAATGTCATTAGTTTTCATCTGTCATTGTATTTGCTCCATTTGTCTAAACAAGAAGGTGGAAGGAAATGAAAATAAGATTATAACTTATGATAAAGCAGAAAAAAATCCAAGACCATTGTGCCTGGTCACATGTTAAAGATTCATATTTGATCCTGTGAGTTAGGTGGAGTGTTGACAGCTATTAGACAAACTTATTTCAAGAAAATAAACAAAAAAGTTGAACAAAACGGTCTTAATAGCTTTTTATGTTACCCTAAGCTTCTAAACACCTTCCCAATGTTCTATCATGGTGAGTTCTTGTGGCTTCAGATTTGAAGGGGCTGCACGTGTTACCTTTTAAATTTCCTTTCCTAGTGAAAGATGAGGCAGCTACCAGCTCAATACATTGTATTTATCGGAGTAGTGGACATTTTTCCAACAGCAATACTTTACTGGGTCTCTAGTGTGGTAGTCATTCTCCTTGTATAAAAGAAAGAGAAAATATCTCTTTCACTTACTCACTCACTCAAATGGAAAGGGAACTTTCTTCATTTACGTTCTCTAGGTAGCATAGGATGGATATACTCATTGTAACCTAGTCAGAAAGAGCAAACAGCGCTGGTGATTACGTGTATGCTTCTTCTTAATCATGTAATTTATCACTCTTGTAGTAGTTAGATTTTAAACCAGCGTCACTTCCTGATCCTCAAGGACAACATGAAGGCTTATCCCTTTAGATATATCTCTTGTATTACATTACTTTGTTGAAAGGACACCTATTTTCTGTATAAGAATGATGATTTTTTTTTAGAAATCATGGTTGGTTTTAATTTGAGCTCCTTTATTACACATGCATTTGCTTTTGATATACAGTCATTCGCTGTACCTCTACTGAAAGCAGTTGATTTAATAAACTTATTTTTATTTTCTGAAGAAAACATCTTATCAAACCAGAGAAAGCAAAGCCCTTGAAAGGCTTGCTTAGTTTTCTGCAGCATGTCTGTCCTGGTTTCGGCTGGGGTAGAGTTAATTTCCTTTCTAGTAGCTGGTACAGTGCTGTGTTTTGGATTTAGGGTGAGAACAATGTTGATAACACACCGATGTTTTAGTTGTTGCTAGGCAGTGCTTACACTAGTCAAGGACTTTTCAGCTTCCCATGCTCTACCCACTGAGAAGGCTGGAGGTGCACAAGAAGCTGGGAGGGGGCACAGCCAAACTGGCCAAAGGGACATTCCATACCATGTGACATCATGCTCAGTACATAAACTGGGGAAAGCTGGCCGGGGGGGCCGCTACTCGGGGACTGGCTGGGCATCGGTCGGCGGGTGGTGAGCAATTGCATCGTGCATCACTTGCTTTGTATATTCTTCTATTATTATTGTTATTATTATTACTACTATTATTACTATTTTACTTTATTTTATTTCAATTATTAAACTGTTTTTATCTCAACCCATGAGTTTTCTCACTTTTACTCTTCCGATTCTCTCCCCCATCCCACTGGGGTGGGGGGAGTGAGCGAGCGGCTGTGTGGTGCTCAGTTGCCGGCTGAGGTTAAACCACGACAATGTCATAGAAGTAAAATGCCAGGCCATCTAGCACTCCTATCGACTCTACTGCATCAAACCATTGTGGGCAAGCATTCGATCCTTAGCAGAATCACTTTAGCAGGTACTGAATGGAGCTGTTGGTACTACTTTTGCTGGGAAATTCAGTCTGATCACATAGTATAGGGAGGTAGAGGTCAGATTGCATGTGGCTATCTTTAGCATTTCAATTCCTTTCATTGTGATTCAATTTAAATCGCATGCTTAATTCCACACTCCTTGTTATTTCAGTTTTTGATTGTGTTCTGTGTTGTAACTTGTGTGGTCTTTTCCTGATAATAAGGACCTATTCCATGTAGATTTGATACAAGAATCAATTCAGTATTAGTTAGTCAATTATCGATGAAAAAAGAATTAAAAGAATCTTGGCTTATACAATAACAACTTGCTTATATCTTCTTCCAAAATAAGATTTACTGTGAAGATAAAAGGGCAGTATTTTATGACACTAGAATTTCTACAGAAAACTTAGTGTTTCAGCAGATTTTCCACGTAGTAAGGGTTTTCTTTGTTTCCCTACCTTCCCATTTTTCTGTTACAGGCTCTTTAATTTTTCTTCTATCATAACTTCACTCATTCTTATAGCTCAGTTCAGGGATGTGTTCAGTATTTATAGCTATATTTCTTATTGTGTGTTAAATTTAAATGTATTTTCTATAAATTCCCAAACTCTGTACAGGTTTGTTCAGATTATTTACATTCTTGTCTGAACAGTCTTCTTACTTTTTGCAGGGCTTATGTTTAAGTGGATACCGAACAGATAAAAATATATGAACAGACTTTCAAAGATGCTGAACAGCCAAAGTTTCTATTGCCTTCAACAGGAGCTTTGTGCAGGATCTTTAAAAAATGTGTCAATAGAGTCCTAGTTGAAGAAGTGTTTTAGTACAAGTTATTTAAAATTTCAAGACTGTACAGAGGTAGTATCTGAATGTTAAGATATTCACATAAGTGACTTCTGTATTTTGAGAAAGTGGGTGAAGCAGTAGATGTCTTCTGCAACTATGGTAACCACTAGAAATGGAATGGTATTTTATTTATGTGAAGTTGGAAGCTGGATGGGTTTTTACTGTGTATGTGTAAAATAAGTTAGTGTTATTGATAGACCTATTCTTGACATCTTTTTGTTGTTCATATTGTTTCTCTCCATTTTGTGGCAGCCCTTGACAACCAAAATTGGTTTTGCTTCATCCATCCTTCATATCAGAGAAATAAAATAGTGAGTACTGACATGTCCAAGACAAGTTTATCTATGTGATATCACTTCTCTTTCATTTTGATCTGTCACTTTGTTTTCATTCCGCACTCATCTTCACTCGCAATGAAGAGATACACATAATGCAATAGTTCTGCTGACTGAATGCAGAAAGCTAAGTTTTGTCATCAGTTATGCCATATCTAGCTTGAATGATGAAACACATTTGAAAACATGATTTGAACTCCATTTTAAAATATGTTTTTTCTAAATGTGTTTCATGTGCACACTGCTTACTTAAATACTACCCATTCATTGGTTTTGGCTTGATGTCAGTCTATTTATGTCAGGTGAATTGTTAAAATTGTTGCCTATTGTTGAAGTCAGAGGAATTGCTATATATTTCACACTACCTATGACTATTTCTTTATTACACCTGCAGTCTCTAAGTCTGAATTTTGAGAATGGAACAATTGCTAACTGCATGTTTGTGAGAGTGTTGGGGGGGGGGGAAGGGGCAGAGAGCAAGAGAGAGAAATCTGACCTACTATGCACTATACCTGACTGATTGTAAGTTAACTATTCCAACTAAATTTCTCATCAGTGAAGCTCTTTTTCTTTTATGACGCTAACATCATCATGATCATCAGTATTGTTCGTAGGAACCTTTGCAGAGAATTCAGCAAGAACAAGTGAGACTTTGAAAGCATTTAGAAACAGGCTTACATTTTGCCATTTGTTCCTACTGCATGTATTCACAGAGTCAGATTCAAAGTGATTGTTTTATCCTTTTTATATATTAACGTGGGGACATACAAAATGAAGTTGGTCATCACAAAATCATCAGGTATATTCTCAAAATTTAGATTACATTAGCATCAGTCATTAGTAATCAGTCTCTGTATTAGTGAAAATCATTATACTAGATGTAAAATGACTAGTTTGTGCCATTATATTATATTATATTAGGAATTCATAGCATAGCAGAATGTTATCATATCAGATAGGGTGTACACCCAGGAAAAAATTAAAATGTTTCATCAGAAGTGGCTTAAAGAGAAGTTGACCAAGTTACAACATTAAGGGTGGAGAATGACATACAGTAGGAAGATTCCTTTGCAACAAGTTGCATTTTGTTGATTTTTTTCAATAAAGTTGAACTTTCTGCTATAATCTCATGTGGGCATGAATGTTTATATTTCACTTTACATTCAAGTGAATGCAAGTACAATTTTGTGACACAGATCACTTGAATTCTAGAAGAAAGACAGGTAGAAAAGCAGACAGATGTTCCAGGTAATTTAAGCAGAAAACAGTAGCATTTATTTCCCGCTGTATGAGAACATAATCAGGGAAACACAGTAAATGCTTAAGCAAAACTTTGTTATCCCTGGTCTTGCTCATATTTAAGCCTTTTGTTTAAATATAAACACAGGAGTTAAATAAAATACTGATGATTATTGTATCATCATTAGACCACTCCTCTTGGGATTTTTGCTGTTGCATAGAATCATAGAATCATAGAATCATTGAGGTTGGAAAAGACCTCTAAGATCATCGAGTCCAACCGTCGGCCCAACACCACCACCCACTAAACCATGTCCCTAAGTGCCCCATCTACTCATCTTTTAAATACCTCCAGGGATGGGGACTCCACCACTTCCCTGGGCAGCCTCTTCCAATGTTTAACCACTCTTTCAGTAAAGAAATTTTTCCTTACATCCAATCCTTTTGGCTCTATGGGTGCGTTATCTAAGTCACTCACACTACATTTTACCTTCTAAGGAAGGCAAAAGAACAGACACGACCTAAACATTCATCAAGCAGAGAAGGTAGCTGCCTGCGTGCTTCTGGACTTACTTCATGAGGTCCACTGTGTAAATCTATAATGGGTAGCAGATTGAGCACGTGTAAGAAACAAAGCAACATTTGTCGCCTAATGACCATTATTTTTCATTACGCTTTGTTTTAAAAGGTCTGGATGGTATAAATGAAAGAAAAATAAGTTTAAGCCTCTGTCTGAACACTAGGTTGTATTGCTGTTCATTTATTGTATCAATTAACTTCAAGTTTTAAACAGGAGTGAGGGAGCTATATTGGCAATCAGTTCTCCCTCTTTGCCTCTTTAATAACAATCTTTTCACTGTTAATATTTTTGCAATGCAAATGTTTCCTTGAGCTTTAGTTTGCATTTTTGGAAAATATTGTTGACTTTTTTTTTTCCAGTTTATTCATGTCGTGTTTACTTTAGAAAATGCATCAGGGATGTTTTTCTATCACACAAGAACTATACTGATGAACATTTTACATTTGTGGACATTTACCATTGCTGCCAGGATTGGCAAGGAGAACTAGGGGTTTTTAACAGTTTTCTTTAAAATGGAACAAGGACTTCCATATGCATAGTGTTAGAAAAGGAAAAAAAAGTCATCTAGATGAGTCCTATTGCAGTAGTCATCCTGTAGTCTGCTAGTTTGCTGGAGGTGTTCTTGGCAATGCAGAGCCATGCGTTTTGCCTGTATTTGTTAAAAATACTTTGAAAGAAATGGAAGCACTCTAATCATTAAAGCCTAATTTCTGCAAGCACCAGGTGTGAGAGGCACCATGTGATGAAAAACATATTCCATACTTCCAAATGTCATGAGCTCCCATGATACAAAGTTCAAGTAATATCATCTGTGGCTTTAGCTGATGATAGAAACCCATACAGGAAACTTTGTAATTGCTGCTACCTGGGTGTTTTGATAACACGTCAGGAATTACAGAAATTATGTATATGTATGCAAACCCACACACCTTTTTTTTGTGTGTGTGTGTGTAGTTTTTTGTGCTGATGAATTTTATGTTTAGAAAGATACATGTTTGCTTTTGGATCATCTTCCTTAAACAGATGGTATCTTTGTGATTGTTGTGACTCTTCATTGTTGCTGCCGGCTGATGACTCACCGAAGGAAAATCCCAGCACACTCAGTAGTTAGAAAATAAGGCTGTTTGGTGTTCTTTGCTACATCTAATTTTCTAACAGAATTTCGACAGATGTGACAATTTTGCTGAAATGTTGTCAAAATAATAGCAACAAGTTAACAAATCAAATCTGGCTCATGTTCAGTCCCCTGGTATTATACCAGTTCATCTGCAATAACAAGGGAATTTATACCAGTGTCATCCTTGACAGCTTGATCATTTTAGATGGCACATTATCAATTTTTTGTCCTTCCCCATGCCTTGCTTTTTGTGCTGTATGCTATTCTCTCTGGTATTTTTTACAAATAAATATTATCAAAGGTAAAATAGTGTTCCCTGATTCCCAACTGGCAAGAAAAAATAAGGAAATCATAAACGTAAGAATTTTAAAGCTGAGGTCAAGATACGAAGGAAACTAAGCTTTAGTAGAGAATTTTCCTGTTTTGTGCTATTTGCCACAGTAAAACTGGAGATAGGAAGACCAAAAATACCCAACACCTGCAGCACTGGAGTCCCACCCTTGAAAAATGCCAAACAGAGGTCTTTGGGAATAGTCTGGCTATGGCATCTAATGAAATATGTTAAATATGCTTTGTGAGAGAAGTTATTTTGCTCACTCCACCAAGCATTCCTATGTAAAGATATTCTGGTGGCTCCACAATGAGAATCTTTTTATGAAACTTTTTCCTTTCTTTGCTGAATAGAACTGATTTTGGCGAAGATTTTGTTGAAATGACATAAGGGAAGAATAGAAACCAAAAGGATGGATGGCCTCTTTGAAGAATAAGTGTAAAGATCCCTGCTGTGTCTGATTCTGAACAGAGGAACACCAAAATCTCACTGCCCACTGCCCGGATAAGAGATCTGCAATACATTCACTGCTTTTATAGTCTACGTCTCAGCTTTGTAGCTGTTCTATTTTACATGGGAGATTAAACAGTCATTATTCACAGGCAAAAAAAACCCCAACAACTTACTTCATTAATTCATGGTCGTGCAGAAGAGGGATTCGAACCTTAGGCTTTCAGGCTCTGTCTCTCTGTCTCTCAGGGAGCTCTTCAGTATTTTACAGGCTCAGTTATTCTGTGTTGTGTTGTGCAACAGTCACAAATGCACTGTGTGAATGTGCAAGTTCACAACAGGTAGCATGTTTAGATGACTAAAAGGATATAAATTAATCAAAACTCCCCACATAAAGTACTGGTAATTAATCAATAAGACATTTCAAAGTATGAAGCTTGGTCCTTATGTTGGAAAGAGAACAGAACTTTTCTTCATTTCTTTCTTTCTCTGCACGTGTTTTTTTAAGATATCAGTGAAATTTGTTATTTATAGGTAAAATAATCCAAACACCAGCCTGAAGCCTGATGTGTTGTCTGGATTCTTTGCCCAATGCAATTTACATTTTGAAAGAGATTGCTGCATTTACAACAGTATTTTGCAATTTAGTAAACTCAGTAAGTACTTATATGAATTTGTTCTTGTAGGCTATAAACTGTTCTGCTGTCAGTCCAGGTCTCAGTGCATAAACATCAAGATCAGAAATTACACTAATTGGTACATTTGTTGTCACACTCTGTAGAAAGGTTAAGGGCTAAATCATCATTCCTATCTCACAATCATAGCAGTAGCCTGATTTTCAGGGTATTTTGACTGATTCACCATTTTGCAGCAGTGAAAACTAAATGCAAAATTTTAGAGAAAACAGAAAGTAATGTTGAGAAATCTGAATGAGGCAGAAAGTATGCTATGGAGAGTGTCATGTCAATTTGAATGTCAATGTTCTGCACTCTGATGATATAAGAAGGGAATATGAAAAAAACGTAGGCAGGTAGGGAGATTGACAATCCCCATCAGGAGTGAAAAGAAGTGTGATGCTGATTAATATGCGGCATACTTTCTGTAAACAAATAAAAAGCTAGTCCTCACAGCTGACAATTTATTACTTTATAAAATAACTGTTTTGTATATAAAATACTAATGAAGAATTAAAACAGATCTGATACTTGCCTTTCTACAGCACACTGGGTAACATTAAAAATATCATTTACAGTGGTCTGGCACCTCTAAACGTCATTACAGCGTACCATTTTCTGTATAACATCTTCTGACCAGCTGAAGTCAATGTGATCGTGACTCCGTCGTGTGATGACAGTCAGCTGGGGGTAGCATACTAACAAAATTGAGGGGGAAAAGAAAGGACTATAAGGATTAAATTAGGAAAAAATAGTCTTCTGAAATAATTGTCCTGATCCAAAATAAGTATTTTAACTCTAGATATTCAGCCCCCTTCCCTCCTTTTTTAGTATTAATTTGAAAACGTAATTTGAAACATGTCAGATATACTAATTAAAATATTTATAAATGACATATTATTTAAAAAAAAAAAGAGAAGACGAACCAGTTGGGGTTAAAATTAGATCCTGAATTCAAGTCAGATTAGACTTTTACCACAGTCACAGATGGCACTATGTGCAGCATTATTACCCCTGTCTCCAAGTGCTTCCAAAAGCTGAAAAGAAGAACAAGGCCAGCACTGGAGTCTCCTGCTGTTTCTGCTGTCTTTCAGCAGCAGCTTTACGGAGAATCTAGAAATAGCCTGGTGCTGATGAAGATGCTCAAACATAGTCTGGGCCTTGAATAAAATTTCCAAAAATGTTCCAGTGAGTTGAAGCTTAATCTATCAAAATTCAGTGGGCTTTAGATTTCTAAATTACTTTGAGCCAGAACAGTTAAGCTCCTGAATGGTTTTGTAGATTTTGTCATTGGACAGTTTTGAACATTTTCTCCTTTTTTTTTTTTCCTTGCTCATCACCCGCTTTGCCCATGTGGTCAGAGAGATCACAGACAAGCCATTAACAGCAACTTAATAGCAATTGCAGTGAGGGTGCACCTTCACCGGAGTTCAAGGACCAGAACTTCAGCTTTCGCAAAGAAACATTTTGTTCATTCCAGTCAGCTGAGAACATTGCTGCATTGGTTCTGCAAAATGCCTGAAAAATGCCAAACTGAAAGAATTACATGTGCATAGCTATAGATTGTTACAGAGTTTATAAAAAAAATTTGTCTTGGGAGCAATGGGGTTTATATTCTTTAGACGAAAATAAAGATATGTAGAATGAAAGGCATTTCCTCCCAGCAGGATAAAGAGTCCCTTTTTTTACTTCTGAATTTGGTATGGGTTAGAGCTGGATTCCTTCTCCCCTTCCTCTCCTGGTGCAGATTATCACTCTTTAGATCCCTAGACCCTTCCTTCATTGCAGAAGAGCAGAGGTTTTCCTGTAAGTGCAGATTATCTGATTATGGGTAATTGGAAATAGTTGGGGGTTTTCTTCTGTTATGAGGCATCTGAGGAACTAAGTATATTTGTGCAGTACAGTACAAGGATTTATTTTCCTTCTCTGTTTTCAAATGAGCTTTTCACAATTTCCAAAATCCAGTAATTTACAGAAGGTCTCCCAGTTACATAGTGTAATAATGATTTGCACTATATGTAGTTTCATGGTACTTTATATGAAAGAAATCTTATAAAAACAAATAATCTAACATTTTATCTGATAGGGGTATTCTGGCTCGGAATATTTAGTATAAAAATTCATACATTTGCAAGGTTGAAATCCATAGCATACATTTCATTGTGCTCCAGTGTAGCTGATGCAGTGGTCAAATACAGTGGATTGTGGCATTTTGAAAGCTTTAATCATTATTAAAAAGAGAGAAAGACTTGTGTGAATCACTTTGACTCACAGAACCTGCTGTTCTGGTCTCATGAAGCCCAGAGGCAAGTCTGCATTGTTTTTCCTCTAGGAAAAAATAAATACTTTGTTTTTAACAACACTCTTTAAAGACCTGCAGGAAACCATCAGGCTTCATGTATCAGTTTTCCTTTTCCTTTTCCTTTTCCTTTCTTTTTCCTTTTCCTTTTCCTTTTTCTCTTCATCAGAAAACAACAGTTGCTGTCTATATTTATATCCAGAGCTTTTTGAATTACCTTTTTTAACTCCATCTTGTATCTTACTCATGGTCATGATCATTTAATTGCAAGGTGATGCAATACGGCAGAAGATAGTGTTTAAATAGAGAGCTAAGGCAAACATCATGCATGGTCTCTTGAATTTCGTTTGTGTCAGAAGGAAAATCTTCATAATAGGGATGATGCTCTGAGACCAGCTGAGGATGCTCTTTCCCTACATGGTAGAGCTGAGAGGAGGGAGGAGGAAAGTGGCTGGATCATGACCTCTCCTCCTTGGGGTGCTGACTGTGTGAAATTAGAAGTCTTCCCTTGTTGGCTAATCCTTGAAGCTCAGAACAAAGCGAAATAGGTCAGAGCATTGGTGACATTGAGGGGGGAACTTTGACGGACTCCTGATTGACCTTTGGGCCCCACCACAGACCTGGGCTCAAGTCTGACCTTGAGTAGTTCCATCTTTTGCCATATACCTAAAACACAAGGTTACTCTGTAAAGATAACATTTACATTAATAGTCATACCAAAGGGATATATTTGCCAAAGCCAGGGGCAGTGAACCTACCCGCCTTTTTCTAGTTCTTTACTAATCTGTATTTATGTAGTCGGTGCAGGCAAATCTTTTGAGACACGCAGACTCATTTACAGGAAAACCACGCCAGCAGCACTGCGTGATTAGTAACCTTCCATCTCAAATCAGAAAATTTAAAAGAAATACAGATTGAGATATGTTAAAAGCAGATATACAATATGCAGTTTTGCACTGACTGAGAGCTTGAAATAAAGCAGGATTTCAACACAGAATGCTAGTTATTGCAGTTACTATTATTTTTATAGCACTTGTGATGTACTAGGCACCTTACTGTCCTCACAATGAATCGTAATCCCTGGTCCTGTAAAACTTTAAAACAAATTTCAGCTGTTATTCAGTGAAAAGATGGAAGGAATGAAGTAGAGATAGGTAGGCTGCAGTACAGTAAGGAATGTAAAGGAAAGAAGAATGCATCAGTATGTATTTTTTCCAAAACCTTAACTTCATATTAGAAGTCCTAAAAAAAACAGGACTGATTTAGGAATAGCTGCCTTTAGTGACTCAATATTTCCGTGCATAAGCCCAGTCAGAAAACTGAAGATCTAAAAACAGATGTATCCCAGTTCTATGCTGCTTATATTGTAAATGTGTGTAAATGAGCTGCAGGGATATCCTTAACCACGTTATAAGTGTGCTATATCTTTCAGAAGGCTGTTTAGCTTAGATGATAGTACTGCACTGTTACCAGTTCCAGAGTTTAATTATCTTCCAGCTCAAGAGTGTCCATGCTATGCTTTACTCTTTACTTCAAGCATATACCTAAGCAATCAGCGTATGTTAACAAAAGTAGAATTGCAAGTTCAGTGGATTGCCAAGTCATAGGGCTTCCCCTATGCTGCCCTTTGGAGAGCATTGTTCATAAAGATCTACCCCAGAAGTACTAAAATTAAATTGCTTTACAGCCAGTTACTAAATTCTGCTCTCCATGAGAAAGCTTAGCTTGGTTATAACCAGTTATGAATTTTAGATCCAATAAAGATCAAGTGAACAATTTCTGATATATCTCCCTAGATTGATTTCACTAAACATCATGAACCTTTGCAATGGTCTGCATGTTATCCTGAACATGCTGTGAATTTCATCATGTGTTATATCGCCTCTCTCCTCTTCTGTTATTTCTTTCACCACCAAACATCTGTTTACTTTTCAGCTCTGTATTAAGCTGGCTTGTGTTTGATCTTAAAATGTAATAAAAAATTTTTTATTCCTTTATCTTAAAATACAAAGAAGGAAGCAGTAATTTAAAAGCGTGTGAGAAATTAGTCTAACTGGGAAATAAGGTAGAGTTGAGCATGCCAATATTATGCTTTGTTTTATTCTACATGTGCCTGGAAAGAGCAAGAATGATTATTTTCAGTCAATAATGACCTTGTTTGAGTGACCTGTAGGACAAACTGATGGGTTATTCAGAGCACCATTTCCATCTCTTTGTCTCTTCTTTTTTTTTCTTTCTTCTTTTTTTTTTTTATTTTAATTGACACTTCACAGCAAAAAGTGACTAAAAGCTGCTTCTGAACCTCCCAGTGCAATAGATCCATAAAATCAGGACTCCTTCAGGTGACATCAAAACAGACGAAACAGCTCATGCAGCGCTGCCCCAGTAGCACCTACATTCCCACTTGAGGACAAACACCAAGTAGAATGCCATATGTCCCTGAAATCCCAGAAACAGTACCCGTCATGCAACACCAGACACCGCTGGCAGTTGCTGGCCGGCGCCTGGAGTCAGGATTTATCACAGATGGCCCTCTTCCCCCTCTCACTGCACCAGGGCCACCACAGGGGATGATCGCTGGCTACCAGGAGGTGCTACAGGCAGCCCCAGCCTGCTCCCTATGGCCAGGGCTGGACTCCTGGGTGCCAAGTTTTGCAAAGAAGCAGCTGCTTCCCTTCCCGTGCTTGAGCTTGTCCCAGGAGGTGGAGCAAAACCCCTCAATTTAAGTGTGCAGTGCTGCAGAATTTGCTTTTCCTATAGGTCACAGCATCCAGTTGATTTGCAAAGGTCTAGAAATGCCCATTTTTCCTTGTAGTATTTTGGGGAATTTATAAACTGAGGAAGCAGGCTAGTTGATGAGGAGAAAATATGATTGAAGTGGGACTGACTGCATGATGAGACTCAGAGCAGGGGAGCCAGGATCTGGCCATCTGTTGTTATGACCGGTGAAACGTGCGCATGCCATTGGAGTGGTGTAAGCAGCTTGCGCAAGTGGTGCGTTTTGAAAACGACATTTCAAAAGGGGTGTGGAGGAAGTGAAGGGAGCAAATTTGGTTTTCATTTGACATTAATATAAAGGTAAGAAAGAATTGGAAAAAGAATAAACTGCATACTCCAAGATAAAAATTCTGACCTTTCACATCTGGAAGCTCTTTTAAGGGGACACAGTCTGGTGTCATACTGAGATAATTGGTAAAAACGCTTTGGAAGTTTTTCATCAAAATGCTTCATCCATATACAAGTAATATGCTCCGTTAGTCAGTGTCACCTGACCTTGTTATGTCTTATTCATTCCTAATTAGAAATGAGGCATCCAGATGTGAAAGGTCATTACACTAGTTTCTATGACACCTATCATGGTGTATTTGTGTCACCTAGATTTTTATTAGAAATGCACTGAACAAGCCCAGCTCTCTCGGCCATATGTTTATTGCCATGTTCAAGGACCCGCAGGTAAAAAGAATATTTTGTCTACCCAGATGGTTATTGCCACATTTGGTTTTTAACTTCCACAGCATCTCATAGTGCTAATTGGTTCACACTCTGACGCCAGCTTACAGAGATGTTATTTTTGGTAATAACACCATTGATAGCAATTCCTCTAGAAGGAACAACTCTGTAAGGAGTGAAAGAAAAAATTTAGGGACTTTCCCAGGCAAAAGCAAAGGTCATTTTTTTTTTTTAAATACTAATTCATATGAAGTATATTTTGAGTGTACCCTTACTTAAAAGTGTAAGTTGTGAGGTTTTTTTTTTCCTTTTTCCTGTTGTAATTTTTTGAAAAGTCATTTCATACATGTTTATTGAAGTGCTCAGAAGAAAAAAGCAATAAAATGACAAAAAGGCTCCTTTTAAAAAAAAAAATCAATTTGTCTACACAAGAGCACTTATGTTTAAAAAAACTTCATTTTGTATTTCAGTGTATGTGAAATGTTTAGTAGTCATCCTATTTTTCATTTTCAGTTATAGAAGGTGACTTCTGATATCCTATTTAGTCAGAATAGTTTCTTATTTGGCAACTAACACCATGAAAATCAATTGTACCGCTTGCTAAAAAAGGCACCATACCACCTGAATCCAGGATAACAGAATCCAGTTCAGAATTGATACTGTCAAAATTGATTGATTGTACTTTTGTCCCAAACTCACTTGAATACCAGAAAAATCTGGGGCTTTTCAAAGTCCTGAAAAATATGTGTATAATGGCTTCATCACTCTCCAGTAATGACATGTGTAAGCGGTATTGTTTGTTAGTTTTGAAGGAAAGAGCTATGATCCAAAACATACACTATTGTACGAGTACCAATACACATCGGCAAGTCAGCAAATTACTTAACCATTACTTATGTTAATATAAGGGCGTTTTATTACCTACATACTAGAATTACGTTCTCCCTTTTCCTTGAAAACAGATATAAACTCTGATGTCTGTAAGGATTGCCATGTATCCATCTATTTTTCCCAAAGTAACAGAATGTGATTTGTGACTGAATTTTCAGGTAATTTTCAAATATATCTGTTGCATTTTCTTACGGTTTCAATATGCAATGAAATGACGGTACACGTTAATCTTTATTACAGTGCAGCAGAGAATTTCGGTTAAGACACTCTTGCTGTAATAAAGTTAATGTGTTATATGTATCCTGTGTATGTATGGTAACAGAAGTCTCAATGGGATTGAACTTGTTTCATTCAGACTGCATGTTCACAAGTTCTATCCCCAGTAGTTTAGCAAGCTCTAATGAGGATAGCACAAATGATAACATTGCCCTGTTTGTAGTTCAAATCTGAACAGATTTTCCCAAGGATAGCCGCAGACATTTTTCAAATCTCTTCCAAACTTCAGATATTATCCGCAAATGATAGCAGTCTGCTAAAGACTGCTCTGAGGATTTTTAAAAGGCAGAAATATGTTTACAATGTCAAAGGTTGGATAACCTGAACAGGAGGTCATTTGACTATCTGTTGTAAAGATTAGCCTGTAAAGCCATTGTCATTTTCCTGTCAGACCATATACGATGGTTTGATTATTATTTTTTTCTTTCACTAAATGGTTAGATCGCTTGCTTTTCATTAGTAATTTATTGGCAAATCTTCTGAGATGGTCAACAGACGTAGGATAGACTACCCATATATCAGGAAACAGGTTCAGAGACTATTCTCTGGCCCATAGAGGGTGGTGGCATGGGATAGCTCATGCCATAAGGGCTAAACTCTTTTCCACCCCAAAGCAGGCTGGCCTTTTCAAAGGTGCCTTTTGGGAATACATATTGTCTGGTAAAGCTCCGGGCGATACAAGCCATAGTTATTTTTGCCACACAGCAACTGTGTTAACAGTTGGGCACACTGACACTTGTGCCAGCCCTTACCCTGACCAGGCTCAGGTTGCGGTACAGACCGACGCTCTGCCAGAGACCTCCCTGGGATGTGCCAGGGTAATGTGCTCAGGAGACCTCATCTCCCAGACATCCAGACTGCCTCCTACCCCCATGCCTGGGTTTCTCTAGAAACTGGAAGTGCTCATGGAATCGGTGATAGGGATGTCAAATAATGGCAAATGTTTGTGATATTAACGGTCAAAGACTGCATCAAAGGAAAAGTTCTTCTAGATTTTTTCAAATCAATGTACGGTACAATACATTGAGAGCACTTTTATGTGTCAGTAACTAAACAAACCCATGTACATTAAAACTAAGGGGAAAGGGTGATATAAATCTTAAGGTTATCGTTTACAAATAAAACCAGATGTAATGATAAGGCAGACACTCTTCAGTGTTGTAAATGACTTCTCCACACAACCTTAGCTTGATGACTGTTATATGGAAGATCAATAATTTCTTATCCATATAAAGTGAATTTTAAAATATGGAAACTTCAGCCATGTATTTTATTGTTAGCAACGGGAACTGCTCACCCAAATTCATTATCTCTGATATCAAATATCTCAGTTGTAGATGAGACCTTGCGATAGTTCATTATCTGCTGTCTCTAGGCCCACCCTTCGAGAAAAACTGAACACAAAGGCTTAAATGCAATTCAGCCCAGGTTAAGCTTGGTGTTGAGTGAGTGATTTAAATGAATAGAACTTAACGTTAGCTGTTCAAACAATGAAAATTTTCAGGAACATTGTGCTATGTAGTTAGTCTGTGAGAAATTACATTTTACTACAAATGTGAAAGGTAGATCTTTCTCTGAGCACACACTATTTACATTAGTCTAATTTCTGAGTTTGAGGATTTTTCACATTTCTTGGTGTTTATTTTAAAGTACTCATGTATTTTTAACAAAACCTGTTTAAGAAGTCTCTTAGATGTTTGAAGAACTTCTGTACAAATTTTAAGTTATTGACTACAGTAGCTTCAGGGTCTTTTTAATTAATTTTCAAACATCAGTTGGGTTTTCTAAGGACATCAAAATGTTGATCTTTCTGACAGAAGTTTTCTTTTGCATTTACTATTCCCCTGAGGTGTGGGGGGGGAAGAAAAAGGAAGGGGAAAAAAAAAGGAAACATGACTTGAATTTTTATATGACATAGTGGGGTCAGAAGTACCATTACTTGTGGAGACTGCCATAGCACTTCTGGGTAGCTGATGCGTTATAACCACAGGTCAATTTTTTGTGGGTCAGATGTGGGTCAGAAGTTTGTTATTTAAACATAATATTAAAAATGAGAAGGGGAGAGGAATTACTGTCTCATTTGTTTGCTTGGAGATTGTGAGACAACTGATAAAATAAAAAAACAATTACTTTTTTGCTGCTACTAAGCGTATCAACTATATATAGCAGGTATTTGCTATGGTGTGAATCAGCTTGGTCTAAAGCAAATGCTCAGACAGAGTGGAAGATCAGAGGAGCAAGGCAGAACGAAGTCAGTATTATTCCAAGATGTATGGCAGCCTGGATTCGCTTAAAAATGAAATTGCAGTTCCCCTTCTCTCCTAGCTCCATTCATCTTCACTTAAAAGAAAGTTGTGCTAGTATTGGAACTGGAACTTAGTCCAAATACTGGATCCAGAAGCAGCAGGAATGCTAGATCTCTGTGTGGGCAAATATATGACTTGAGCCAGAGGAAATTATTTCTTTTAAAACAAGTTTAACAGCCTCTAAATTATTGTGTTTTGTATAAAATGTACATTTGTACATTTCCCCCGAGACTTGGAGGCTGTATAAGCACTCGCTGGTTTTCCCACCATCCATCTCCTCAGTAGCGTTATGACAACAATCAGGGAGAGACTGGTCATGTCAAACGGCACAAGCTTTACCATCTGTTAACTTTGCATGGAGCAAGGTTTGTTATGCCGTATATCAAGACCTTAAGGTTTCCAGAAATCGGCACTGTAATTTGTACTCCTTCCTTTTTCAGGCTCCTTGCTCTTAGAAAATAATTGTTTTGCATGGGTTTTCCATGGGTAGAAGCATGAGCACTCGTCACTGCCCAAGGAAAATGGGAAGATGTAGAGCACAAGGCAAGATTTTCTTTTTCAGTCCTGGTGAATTAATCTTTTGTTTCCATGAATTTGGTTTTTGGATTCTTAAAGTAACTCTTGGAAAGCTCCGTCCAGAATTTGTACAAAATCCCATTTCCCATTTTGTGGTTTTTTTCAGAAGCAAGTTCTACAGTGGTAGAAATGCTGACATTGAAGGTGATTAAAATCCTTTCAGTTTTCCATAGGTGGGACCAGTACTGCAAAACGCTTTGTAAGGGTGGAAAAGAAGATACTTAATGTTATGAGATACATCAGCCTCTGTGGGCTTTTTATTATTAATCATTATTATTTTTTGTTATCAATGGTCATATTTTAACTCCAGCTCTAAAAGGAGACAGCTTTCACAATTTGCTCTGTAATTCCTATTCAAGTGACCTGAAAGTGCTATTTTAATGCTTCTTAATCTGTTCATATCGAATCTCTACTAACTTGAAATAAAAAATTATTGATTGAAATGCATTATAGGAGACTTGGTATGTTCAGCTGCTCTGCAAACTAACTTTGAAAACATTAGCATATGACATAGTGCACCTTCTCTCGTTCAAGATTTAGCCAAGTTCCTGCTACATGAGGTGGCTAACTCATCGTCTGATACCTGGCATAACTGCAGATGGAGGACATTAGAGTCTTCTTTGCAAGTAGCTGAGCAAACTGAATATAGAAATTATTAAAGGAGCGTTGTCTGGAAGAAACATATGTTGTAAAAACTTGGCAAGCATTTTATCTCATTTTCTTTTCTGGTTGCAAGCCGTCCAGTAGTTACAGCAACCATAGTTTTTTGTCCAGGTTTAAATGTGAAAAGATAAGGTGGTGTGGGAAGGAAGAGGGGTAAGGGTGTTTCTCCCATCATTGCACCGATGCTATTTCAGCTCTCTTTGTAAATCAAGTTATAGGATATATAAGAGTTTTAGGATAAGTAGGTCACTGGCATTCAGTGGCATTTCTGTTCCATGAGATCTTGATTATTATTATTACTGATTGGAAGTGAGATGAAGAAATTGTATTTTGATGGCAGTCACCCACACTGGTTCCATGTTTGCTCAGAAAGAGTGAGTTACATGAAGTTTACCTACTGATTCACAAAGACTTTACCAGGGTATGTTCATTTTTCTCTGCTCCCAAGTATAACCACTCTGTCACCGTGTTGGAAGCTGGAGATGCTCGAGGAAGCAAGCAACAGACCCATTTTTAACAGTGGACCAAAGCTTCCTATTGTCCCTTCGCACAGAATAGAAACTCCATGTCACTATGCCCAAACATTGGAACAGTAAAATATATACATAAAGAATTAAAATATAGTTAATATTTAGCAGTTTGCCCATGGTATAGCCTTCCCCTTTTTACATTTGAAAGTGTGCATAGATATTCATTGCTTGATGAAATTGTCTGCTATCACCAGAATTTGAAATTATGAGCTTTTGAGCTGATAGGCTGCAAACTTAAAGATTTATGGCATTTATTTAGCACTTCATCTTCTTAACTTCTTGGAGTTTTGCTTCAAATATTTGGCACATATTTCTGTACGATGGTAGATGCTATGGAATTGGGGCCAAGATGTTAAGGAACAACGATCACTGACATGCTATATGGGTGATTATTCCTAGTTATATTCTCATCACATCAGTTTTGATTTAGGACCTTGTTAAATATTAATCTGAATGAATTTGCGCTTAAGTTTCTACCTAGTTTAAGTAATAAGTGGACCTCATTTTTCTTTGTGTTTAAATTAGCTGATATACATTTATCTATGCAAATAAATTTCATTGCAAATGGATGTTTTGTGAAATCCTATGAGCAAGTATTAAAAGCAGCATTAGGATCCTAAAGAGGCTGTGGTAATCTTAATTAGTTTTATAGTCTGAATCCAATTATTCTTTATTGGAAGCCATGCTGTGTAATTCCAGTGCTTGCTCTTGGTAAAGAGTCTACCTCACTATTGCAAAAAAAGAAAATATTTTTAAGAGGTTATCAAAATATTCTTTATGGAACTGGAGAACTGTTTGCATGAACGTGATGCCTTTGTCATTTTGACAAAACGCCAGGGACCTCCAGGACTGAAAACCATAAACTGTTACAGTTTGAAAAGAAGAGCCAGGGCCATAACACTGAGGACAGTCATGCCCTGTATCCCATGCAGACCAACCCACAGCAGCAGCTCACACTCTCCAGTGGATCATCTTTTTGGCTGCTCAAGCAGTGTTTTCTCAGCACTTGAGACCTACTGCTCACCTAATGCCAGGTGATCTCCCACTCAGGAGACTGCCTGATGGCCAGCACTAGCGGCTGAAGCACAGATCTCCAAAGCTAGCAGCACAGGTCACTGCTCTTGGGTGTAAAACACGCTGAGGGTAGGAAGGAGTGAGGATTAGTATCAACTCCTGTCATCTGTTGAGTAGCAAAACCAGTGGTTTACACAAATGTTTGCAATTCTAATGAAGAAAGTATGATTGCATGTAATTTAACAGAGACCTGATAAGCCTTGTTGTCCCTGGGTAGTGAGAATTCAATCTTTTGCTATTCAAATACTAATTAAAAAAGTCTTCCACTGATTCTGGTGATAATAATTTCACTATATTTCTTTTCTTTACAGGGCTGAATGTCTTAACATTTAATTACTGTTAACAAGACCTTTATGGGCAGAATAGAAAATTTCATGTACTGTAATAGCATTAGCATATTAAATGTAATTGTCAGGTGGCCCTCTTAGGAGTACTGCACCTGATTGAAGCCTATTCAGCTTTTTCTTCATTGTCATTTAAACTTCACTGAGTATAGAAATTAATTCCTTTTACTCCTTTCCATGGCAGACTTGCAGTCGAAGTTGTGTAAGCAGATAATTCATTTTGTTTGATCGATAGAAATTTGATCTGATTACATTCTGATTTGGAATGGTCTGAAAGACGAGTTAGATTTTTCAAAGTCAAAGTAACCATAAAATAGTTGTTCTATGTAGAAGTAAATAAATTAGAAGCTACCATATCTTTTTTTTTCCCCTTTTCAAGTTGTTCATATTTATAGAAACTTGTCCTTAAGTGGCTGGAGTTTAATATTGCTTCAAATTTCTAATAATCTGCTTGTGTTTTGGAAGGGCAACCCTGATTTGTATAGGGAAGCAAATTTTTAAAAAGTCATCTTAAGATCATAAAGCATGATCAAAATTTATATTTTACAGCATCAAGGCTCCGGTTACTAAGTGAACATAGTTCAGCCTTCCAGAAGTAGTATAGTAGTGAATTTCACTGCTTCTCTGGTTAAAATAGCAAAAATAGGATGAGAAGTTGGTTTCTTAAAAACAGTGTGTAATATTCCACACGCTGCAGTACTGTCAAGAAACTTCTGACACTTGGAAGAAGAGAACAAAACATCGATAGCACCGACCTTTATTACAGGAGGTTACTTTTCAGTTGTTCTGCCACTAATTAGGATTAACATCTAAACATTATTTTGCATTGTTTTAATTGGCAGTTCTACTAAGATGAGGACAAAAAGCAGGTGATGTTGCCATGCATAGTTTGCTATTATTTTTCCCAGTCCCATTTGCTTTGTCAAAGCATAATGTGTAGGTCCCGTTGGCCTTGTGATACAAGCGTAACATCTCACATTTTCAGGTAGCACAATACATGCTGGTTTACAGCAATGAAATATACACATCTTTTTTACATCTGATTTGATTTGCACAGTTCATGATGATCCTTAAGGCAGCAGTGAATGCTTTGCTTTCAGGAGATGGCAGCCTTGGAGCACGAGGTCATGTTTGTATCAGGGAAGCATTCATATGGGGCAGTGATGATGTACCAGCCTGCAAAAGCATTGCGTGCACAGACAGAAGGTCTTGGCTTTGGTGTCACAAAAAGAAAGCCCAAGATGGTACAACACATGCTATAATTTGATAACAATAAAGCTTCCTTTTTTTCCTCTCAGTCTTAAGGATTTGTTATTTAAGCTTATTTTAATTAGCGCTTTTTGTAAAGAAGCCTTTTCTTTCTGCAATTCGATTTGACTTTGTCATTTGTATCTCTGCACTATAGAGAAGAAACATTTTTTAATCCAAATGTATATATTTGATTGTGCAGGGGGCACCAGCTCATAATTTTTTCCTCTCTTTCTTATTTAAACTTTTCAAGCTGTGTCAGATTGAGTAAACATGACAAAGACTTTGATGGATAAAACAAGTTACCTTAATTATACAGCAAGTGTCCTATTCCACTACAACCATAGAATAATAGAATCATAGAATCGTTTAGGTTAGAAAAGACCCTTAAGATCATCAAGTCCAACCCCAAACCTAGCACTGCCAAGTCCACCACTAAACCATGTCCCTAAGCGCCATGTCTACACGTCTTTTAAATACCTCCAGGGATGGTGACTCAACCACTTCCCTGGGCAGCCCGTTCCAGTGCTTGATAACGCTTTCGGTGAAGAAATTTTTCCTAATATCCACTTTAAACCTTCCCTGGCACAACATCACTTGCTTTTTGTCCTCATCTTAGTAGAACTGCCAATTAAAACAATGCAAAATAATGTTTGGATGTTAATCCTAATTAGTGGCAGAACAACTGCAAAGTAACCTCTTGTAATAAAGGTCAGTACTATCAATGTTTTGTTCTCTTCTTCCAAGTGCCAGAAGCTTCTTGACAGTTTCCTCTCATCCTATCACTTGTTACTTGGGAGAAGAGACCGGCACCCACCTCGCTACAACCTCCTTTCAGGGAGTTGTAGAGAGTGATGAGGTCTCCCCTGAGCCTCCTTTTCTCCAGGCCAAACAACCCCAGTTCCCTCAGCCGCTCCTCATAAGACTTGTTCTCCAGACCCCTCACCAGCTTCATTGATCTTCATTGGACACACTCAAGAACTTCAATGTCTTTCTTGCAGTGAGGGGCCCAAAACTGAACACAGTATCCGAGGTGCGGCCTCACCAGTGCCGAGTACAGGGGCACGATCACTTCCCTACTCCTGCTGGCCACACTATTTCTGATACAATCCAGGATACTATTGGCAACAATATGGTTGAATAAGAAGGAGACAAAGATTTCCATGAAAACACTCATTACTTTTATGTGGAGAAGATGGAGATTATTATTATCTAGTTATTTTACATAATGTGCCATCGAGACATCACAGGGCTGTTTACCTCTGTATGCACTGGTGGCTGCAGCTCAGCCAGCTACTTGTGAACACTGGTCAGACCTTTCCTGACAAGCCAGAGCTGGCACCTCAGCCTTGGTATGGAGACCATGATGGATGCAGCATTTCACATTTTCGTCGTCTTCACTAGACTTGGTGAACATGGACAAAGGAATTAATCACCTGAAACTAACAATTTGTATTCACCCTGCTCTTTTTACCTAAGCTAAGGGCCCTAATCATAAAAGTGGTATGATACTCTGGACCGCAGTCCAACAGCCTTTATCTTGGAAATGTCAAAAGCCTTTTGGGGATTCACTTTGTCTCTTTTTCCTGTACAGTAACTGAGTAAAACTCAGCAAGATGCATTTGTCTACAGACAAAATGCACACAACTGCCTTTACCATGACAGCAAAGAAACAATATCCCAAAATGCCTGATTTATGAACATGCCCAAGTCTACTTGGCAACAGTCAAATTTGCTTCACGGCTTTCACTGTAGCAAGAAAGGAGGAATTTGCCTACAGGGATCATTCTGGAAAATTCCTCATCTCTGAGCTCCTAAAATGGACACTACCAAGAAATGTTGTTAGGAGGAAATATAAATAGTTGGTGGTTAAAAGTTTAAAGGACCTGAAAGCCACCAGTGTAATATAGTGTTCTCCTGAATAAGCACAGGAAAAGGGAGCAGCAAATCCATGTATGATCATTAATGCTTCAGATCAGTATCTTATATTGTAAACAGGTAGACAGAGGCACAGAGGGCTGGCTCTGTTTTGAATGTGGGCTGTGGTTACTGAACGACACTAAAAACATCCAAGCCCAATACATTACTGAAGATGAAAAGATATTATTTATTAGCTCATAGTCATATTATTTATGATCAACTCATAGATTGGAGGTGAAGAAGGGATGGACCAGAAGAGACTATTGTGATAACAAAGTCAGTTCTATTACAAAAGTATTTTTCTAACTTATCTCAGAGACAGAGTTAACACTGTGTTAGTGAAATCTGTAGATGTCATAGCCTGGGAGAAAGGCTGAGAAATAATTAGAGGGAATAGAAAGACATTGGAAACATGGGCAAAAAGTCCTTTTCTAAGGGTTCATAGGGAAAATGAACAGTCACACACCCAAAGTAAACACAGAAATCAAATTCCCAGGCAAAAATGTTGAAATTAGAGTAACTTAATGAACAATAGAAAGATATAAAGTAGTATTTATTAAAGAAAAAAGAACAAGGTAAATGAGCTTGAGTTTACTATCTATGTTAGACAGAAATGTCTAATGTGAAGAGCTAAATTTCAAGCAGAAAGAGGAGTTATTTCATAATTATCAAAAGGGTATAAAAACTAGGTAGAAAAATATAATTCAGAACACGAAACTTTGCTTCACACATTAACTAAAACTTCACAACTAGCTTTGTACTAGCCTTCCAAACTTGATGAGGAAATAACTTCTTCCTGCAGGAGAGGGATGGAGGGGATTTGCACTGAGAAGAAAAATCTAGACTTTCAAGAATATGCACTGGATGGCCAAAGTTTTTTTGTCTTTAGCTTTAGTAGTTTTCACGCAAAAATATATTTTCAATAAAATACCCTAAATATCTATTCAGTAAGTTATAATTTGGAAATAGGAGAAAACAACCATCTGTCAATAAATTTCTACTTTACAGAGAAGGTTAATCTGTAGTTTCTTTTCTTTTATTTTATGGTTATTGTAAAAAACTATCCAGAAATTTCAAAGCAGGAAAGATTCATTTCACCATCCCAGAATTCTTTGCTATTTTTTTCCCACAAATTGAGTTGTAAGTCATTTTCAGGTGGTTTCTCCGAGAAGCTTAGGCAAGTGTAATTTCATGCAGTGCAATTCAGACTTACATTCCCACAGTGAACGAGAGCTCATCAGTCTGTCTTCTGGACAGAAAGGCAAAACCCTTCAGAATTACTTAGTGTCAGTTGTATTTTCTTTGCAGTGCAACATAACTCTTTCCTGGGAATGGAATGTACCTTGTGCTTGTTTCCATTTATGGCCAAGAACAACCAATATAATTTTAACAAAGCATTTATAAGTATTTAGAGAACTACGTACTTATGAATACTGCCATATTAATATCACGGAGAATTAAATGCTCTGTTTAGCCAAAGAATGAAGGCATCAGTGAAAGCTTTTATCCTTTTTTCTGGAGATTGGCATGGGTAACAGACTGATTCAGCATCCACAATATAGCTTTTCAGTTTAGTCTGCCAGCAAGAACACCACTTAATGCAAAACATGATGGTGGTGGTGTGATGGACGGAGCTCGCTAACTTGTCTCCTTGTCTCGTGCTGGCCGCCAAACAGCCATCAGACGGTAAGAACAGAAGCCAGGATCCTGCAGTCATCTCTGCATGGAAAGAATACTTTGCAGGGCTGGGGCCATAATATAGCCATTATCAGTCTGCCTTCAGACTGGAGACTGAAAATGAAATAGTCTTTATTTTCTTATCCAAACACAAGATGTCAGGGCTGCTTGTGGGAAGATTTTGTTTGTTTCTTGTAAATCATACAAGAATGAGGAAAAAAGAAGTTGGTCACTTGATTAGTCTTTTAAATGGTCAATGTTGGGGAATTTTGTCAAGCTGATACTCCTATTTTGTTATTGACTAAGAAGTACCAGTCTTTTGTAACTCTTAAAAAGGGTAAAGAGAGAGTTCATTCCACATTATTTTCATATTGCTACCTTATTTTTAATTATTTTAGTAATCCTCATTTCATTGAATTACTTCATCTTTTATTCTAAAATCTCCACTTTTAGAGGAAGGGCCACAGTATCGTAGAACTTCAAGGTAGAAGAAAAGAGTAAGAAATGGTGGCAGAGGCTTTTCATTTTATGTTTCAATATTATTTTGATTACCACATGACGTATATAAAGCGACAAACATGTATTTGAAGATTAATTGCCTTCCAGCCAATAGCCTTGTAAAGACACAAAACTGCCAAAATTTTGAGAAGAAAAAATTGTTGTCAGGGATCAATCATCTTGATTTTGTTTTCAAACTATTAATAATATCAGAGTGTGTGTTGAGTGAGTTATCATAGATTCTTCCAGTATTGAATTATGAAATGCAATTTCAGTTTATGAAAACTACATTAATATAAGAGGATTACCTGTTAAAAAATTGAATCCTTTGAAGTTAAGAAAGTTGATTAAGTGGTTTATTTGCATGAGACATTGGCAGGAATAAGAAAATCCTACAAAGAGTGGGAACAATCATATAACAAAAGTGAAGAGACAAAGCAAACACAGATAAGAGATGCTTGGTAGGAGATATTGTGGCACCAGAGGATGGATTCAAAATATGAAGACTGCTGTTTGCAATAATTTCATCATCTGGGTTTAATTTCTTTGTGCTCAGGAAAACATTTTTATACAGTTGTTTGATCTGTTTGAAAATAATTCTAAAAATGCTTGTAGTTCAAGGCAAGTTCTATATGTTTGTTTCCTAGCCCATTTCCTGGTGCCTAATGGACCTACTGCTACCTTAAAACATAAGGAACACTAACTTCCCCACCCCCCACCCCAAAACCTCCTTATGTATGTACAAGATGTGTGCAAACAGCAAGGAAGGAGTTGACAAAAGAGCATTCAGAAGTTTCAGTTCTGCTACTGGACTTGAAGAGGGCTTTTCACAGGAGATCCTCTTGGCTTCAGGGACTGGGATGGGAAAGAGGGGTAGGGTTCTTTAATTTGGACAAAGATAGATGAAAGAGGTTCTAGACAAAAACAGCTAATAGTGTAAGTCTGCACACACTGCAGCCAAACTACTCACCCCTACAACTATATAACAGTTTCACTTCTCTGCAAGCTATTTTTTTACTTCTTGTTGCATTCCCATAATATTGTCATTGATCACTTACCTCCTATATATGCAATCACTTCTTCTACTGCTTTATTTCTCTCCTTTTTCAGAGAATTTTTATGAAATCTGTGGCATCACAAATGGTTATATTGCTCTCAAGAACACTTTGCCTCTGTGCATTATAGTAGCCTCTATTATATTACAGTTCATTGCACTCTAAAAGCATAAAAGCTTTCAAGGCAGTTGACTCTGTTAAGGCTGCATTTGCCTATTGCACTGGACATTGTACACTTACAGGATAAAGCAGCAGATAAGTATTTAGACTGAAGTGGTCTTCCTCTTTCTCAAACTTTATGTGATACTTCTATTGAATGTTTTCTCAGTTGTCTAGAGGAGTTTCTATGTGTCGTTCTTTGTTGTGATTTTCTTGCACCGTTAAATAATAATCCTATTTTTAAATTCTATAAAACATTAAGTTTCTTTTTCAATAGATAAAAATTACTTACTGGAATTTTTTTTTCTCTAGTTTGTTTGTTTGTTTGTTTTATTATAGGAGCCTGATTATAAGGTCTTAACCCCATATTTAGATTCTTAAATTTGATCACCTAGTTTTCAGAAGGGCTGAGCAGACAGTCTGCCCATGCAAGTTAATAGGATTTGTTAGATGCCTGGTTGTTTTGAAACTACCCAAAGATCCAACTTTGTTACGGGTTCTTAGTTAGGATTTTTTTTGAAACCTTGGCCCACATACCTAGCTGAATTTTTCACATAAATTAGGAGTTGTAATTTTATGGATAGCTTGTAATTTATCATCTGTTTCTCTTAACGCCCACCTTGTGCTCATCATTTACAAATGATAATCAAAAAAGTACAAAACTTGGCATCAAGTATAAAGAAAATCAAATTTAAATTAATTAACCCTAGAGGGAAATTGTTATCGTGCCAGAGAAATCAAAGAAATTGGGCCTGTTAAAATGAGATGAACTAAATATGTACAGTAGCACTATCCAGACAAAGCTCAAAATTTGCAAATCCTTCTTCTCTTCTTTGAAATATAAGTGTATTTCACTTCAACAAAGAGATGTGCTTTTTTATCTTCTTTATGAGGTGTCATATGCATTCTCTAATGTAAATGAAAAATTGTACCATGTGGGTTCAAAATTCCTTTTCCTTTCCTGCACATGACATCTTCGCTGCTGAAATCTAATGCAAATAAATCATGATATCAATGAAAAACAGCAATCAGCACAAAAAAAAAGGGGGGGGGGGGAGGTTAAGGTGGTTAGAATGTGTATGAGAAGAGGCATCTTCATGACTTTAAGACACAACAGGACTGCTCTGTCCAATACTGAGGATCTATTCCCCTTTGACTCAAGAGGGACTTCTGCTTTAATTCTTTACCTTCAGAGCTCTTCTTTAACAGCTTAGGTGAATTTCCAAATGGAGGTGGCACTCTGGCCCTTGAGACCAGGTGATGTCTTCCTATCAAATTCACACAGGTCAGTATTTCATTCCTAGAAGCTGTTGGTTGCTTCTGGTTGTTTTTATCTTCTGTGAGGATGAGGACTTCATGTTACACTTGTAACATGCAAATACTACCAGCAGGGTTGTGGTTATCTTTCAAAACCTGTGTCCTCTTTTGTTACAACTGTTTCTGTTCTGGGATGCTTATGAGATGTGAGCCTTCGTGTGTATAGTATAGCTGCTATTTTAATGGCTTGGAAGGTATTGTCACTTGGGATTCTAACACTTCTAACCCATAAAAGGGCTGAGTGGGTCAACTATTAGGTGTTTTTCTAATTCTTCTCTTAGGATTTCTCAATTATTTTTGCAACCACTTCCAGGTTAATTATCTCTGAATCAAGAAATATTACTGGATGTTGAAGGTGTGATTTCGGCCACATCTCTTTTAGCTTCCAGACCCAATGAAGACTTCTGTTGCATCACCACTCTTGGCATTAACTTCTACCTATGCTCAACCTCAAGCTTTCGGCAATGGTTCATGCCAATCCTAGAAAAAGGGCTCACTCAAAACAGTGGTCCATTGCCACCAAAGCAGACTGTCTGATGACTCTGCCACAGGGAGACCTCAAACAGGGCAGATTTCTCTGAGCACAACTGGTTCAGCCTCAGTGATCTCTCTAAGCACAAATAAAGTATTGACCTGTATTAAGAACTAGCCTCATTTTTCACTCCAGGTGTGAAAAGTCCAGCCTTATTGCTAATCTTCTTGTTTGAGCATGGCCATCAAATTCATGTCATAAACCTAGAGCAAATCAGACACTGGCAGCTGTGTACAAAGTGAGCCAGCTGTGCATTGGGGCATTTCAATGTCTGGCAGAGTTTGCCCTAGGTTTTATGACATGGGCTTGCAGATTTTTAAAATCTGCTGTTGTCATGGGTTAGCCTGCTTATACAGCCACTGCATTTTCTTCAGAGGGAAACCTCTCATTACATAGCTTCCAGGCATTGTAACTGCACGTTAGCTTGCAGGAGAGCTCTAGCTCTTGTAAGGGAACCCAGAGGTACGTAAGCCCTGTGAAGAGAGCGGTACATTTATTTCAGTGAACCCGTCCTTCAGGCCACACGCAAAAAGGCGTTGCAGGAAGGAGAGCTTTTCAGTCACTGGAAATTAAGCCCTCCCTTAACGTTTCCTGAAAAAGGACAGACTTACACTGTATTGTCTTCAGTGAGCAGTTCAGTTTTGTATCTGCAGAATTAGGATAATGGAGATAACAATGTGAATTTTAATTTAGAGTTTGTGAGGCAGAAGCTACAGCGCTCAATTCCATATAAATGCTTAGATGAAAAATAAAAGCATGTAGCAAAGATAGAATTTATATTTCCATATATGATAATCAGAAAGTTCTTGTAGTCAGGTTTCTGCTGTTCATCTTTTTAAAAATATTTTACTAGCTGAAAGTTTATAACAGAAGAATTATTATATGTTTAGAAAAGCTTGTTTGACATGAAATCTCATTTGGGAGAATAAATCTTTTCTATAAAATTAGTCATGTCAGTTTCATAGATTTTTCTATTACAATTATCTTCATTTACTTTTCACGGAGTTAGTGTATACATCACAATGGGAAAATAGACTCTGGCACCTGTCAGTGGTAGAAGAAATGCACTTACAGGTGACAATAATGAAGATTCATAAGGAACTGCAGTAACACATTTTATACAAATGGCCTTTCCATAAGTTTGTTGCTTCTTGCTGAATAGCAGTCATTAACTGCAAGACATGGCTGGCTTCATGAAGAGTTCTAGGAGGGCTTGATTCATTGTTGTGACTTTATTAATAAGAAATTGTGAACCTGAATTAACCAACCAATTTAGATAAGACCATCTGTTGTCTAATAAGATGTGACTGTAATTTGAATAGTGGTTTTGTAATAAGTGTATTATGTGATGAAGGACAAGCAGATATTAGCTTTGTCTCATCAGCTTCCAGGGAAAAAATGTAGTTAGTTTGCCAGTACGGAACATGGAATATTTTTTTCTTTAACTCTTAGCTCATCTTGTGTACAAGTAGACCCCCCCATCTGTATCTTCTCTACCATATAATAATGTCAAAAACAAAAAGAAAATGGGATACGATGCACCTTTTGGAACACTCTTGTGGTCACTCACAAGTGGCAATAAATCTATTTTGTTCTTGCTTGCTTCTCCTTGATGCTACTGGATACCTTGACTCTGTGAAGATGAAATGGCAGGCATTAGCTTATCAACATTATGTCAATGTTACTTGGTTTTGCTTTGTTTAGTTGCCCTCTCTGGGCTAATACAAGAAGCTAACGTCAGCTAAGTACTGAGAGTGCTAGAAAATGGAGCTTTTATGTTTGGATGATTGGCAATAAGAAAATGGACACAGTATATGTAATGCTGACTTGTCAGCTCAAACTCTCCCAACAGCCCTCTCAGGTTTTTATATGGATGTAAATTAATACTGTAGAGTAGATTAAGCTTTACTACTCACTATCATACTTTTATTAAAACTTTAAAACTGAATTTTATAGAAACATTGTTCAGTTAAGTAACAAGGATAAATCTTTTCTTTGGTCATACAAAACCAGGCATTAACCCATATGCATGAAGATTAAGACAGAAATAAGTGCAGATCTGTATGGCAGTGACTTTTCTAGAAACAGATTTAGAAGGATGTTGTGTATTTTTTATGAGTTTCTTGTTGAGCTGTTGCATCCTCTTGTGTCTGAGTGTCCTTGAATACAGGAAAGCAAAACAAATGGTTAACAAGGAATATAGTACTACTAATTAGAAGATTGTGTTAAAAATTTAAATTATGCTGGATGAAACATAGCCTTTCAAAAACTTGTTCATATGCCCTTAGGACTCTGTGTCATTTGGAGCATTCAGTAGATCCTGGCCAGCTGAGTTCCTATTTGCTTAGTTTTGCAATTTTAAATTTAGAAAATGAAATGTATAATGAGTATTGGGAAACTCCATAAAATAAAACAGGCTGGAGTTTTACGGTTATTATGACATTGGCTTGTGTGTGATGCTGTGGGTTTTGGATGTGAACACAGCAGTGCACCCTGGAGTGGTCATGGCTACCAATACCCGAGTATCACCAAGTTCTTGAGTCTCTTAATAAGTGCCATTCTTTTATTTATTTATACTTGTATTTATACTTCCAAACTGCCCGAAACAGTAGCATGACATATTAGAAGATAAAACTGCTATGAAAAAAAATCATGAAGGAAGCCTAAACATACAAGATATTAAACTTCCTTTCACTCCTCATAACTGAGTTCCTTGCTATGGATATTATGATGTGAAAAATTATGTCAACAAGTTTTGTGCTTCCATGTTTCACAACACATAGATACGGGAACATAAAACAGCAAACGATACCAAGCTCTTCGATCTCCCTTTCTCTCTGCTCTGTTGGGGCTGTCTTTACAGTCTGAATGCTGAGCTTCAGGGACCCATGCCGACTCTGAAAACTAAGGCACCTTTTAGGTAAACAGCTGGCTATCCCATTTCCTAGTCAAAGGCAGAAAACAATCCAGTATCTTGCTGAAAGCAACCCGGCCACATCAGGCACTAGGATCAAGGTGGGCTGCAATATGTAGGACAGGGCCCTTCATGGACCTCAGATCGAGAAGAAGGCGAGGACGTACTGAGCTCCAAAGGCCAGGGTGCTTCTAAGCCTCCAGGAAAGCAAAGAATCTGAAACTGATTCTTTTAATAAAAAGATCCAGTTATTGTATTGACTTTTTCAGAGAGGGAGGATAATGAGTTTTCTGTGCAACTTAATGAAGTATCACCAGAGAAGAAATTACATAATATGAAATCTTTAGACAGGATTGAAAGAGTATGTTTTGTATTTCCAGAAGAGTAAAGATTCATTGCAGCTTCTCATTTCTTAACAAACCCCAAAGTTAAAATGCTGTCTCTCCATAAATCCCTATCTATCATTCTGGACAGGGAGCTTCTTTATGTTTGCATTCATACGGTTTTAAAGCTGTAAAATTGTATCCACAAAATTTTCTGAAGCAATTCATTTTTTAGTAAATCTGTAAAGAGACATAAAGAGCAGGAAGCCTTTTGTATTTGCAGGAGCACAAAGTCTCAGCCAGCAAATACAATCTAGGCAAAATGAAAATGTATTGCAGGTGCTGATCGCCGACTTGCAGAAGATCAGAAGGTTCTTTGCACGTGAAAAAAAAAAAAAGATACACATCAACAGTAGACCCAAAAACTTACAAATAATGATTTATGACTAAGATCAAAATGCAGTATTTACTTCCAAGGAATATGCAAGGCTTAAAGTAAAAGGAAATTGTTTTTCAGCAAAGGCTCAGATAAGTTAAACATGTAACAGTTTTCATTATGTTGTGGAAAACATTTTTGGGCAAGGATTGTTACACCTGTTATACCTTTTAGAATTAAAGATCATGTTTTGTATATGTGAATTCTGCTGAATATGATTAATCCTAGAAAGCAGCCATTGAAGTCTTTGGAGAGGGGAAGAAAAAAAACCCTTCTATTTTAAAGCCAAGGTTATAGTCAAGGTTAATTCAGGGTGTCATGAAAGTGTGACTGTGACAAGATTTAGTGACGATGTAAGGGCAAATTAATGCAAGATCAGTGGCCTCACTATTGATTCTTATCATGGGATCCTGCTGAAATGAAGTCATTATTTAATTACACTTTTACTTACACTATAAATGGTTCCCAGAATAGACTGCACTCGATTTTGATGTCTGCAGCTCCATCTTCACTTTTCTTTTGTGTTCATAAGTGAGTAGGGAATCGGAATAAGCACTCAAGAAAATTTTCATTTATTATACTTCACATGCTGTCATTTTCCCACAAAAAGCAAGCAAGCAAATGTTTTCATTCTTCCATTCAGAATAGTCTGTGACCTCAAATCATTCTGAGTACAGAAAACATGTCTTGAAATCTCTGAAGATTTTCAGATCAAAATTTCTCTAAATTTCATTCAAACAAATCAATGTTCAAATGGTTTTCCTACTCTTCTTGAGTGGCCTAAAAATTTTTTTTCACTATCTCTAGAAGTCACTCTAAAGTTACTGTTCATACTAAAGCAAGTAACTTAATTGGGACCTACAAAAAGTTAATAAGTACTTCATTGGGACTTAAGATACAACAGCAAGGGCTTTGCTATAGAAATCTGTTAGGAAAGCTCAATCTTCTATGAAATGACACCAACATTCACTGAGCAATCAAAATTACGTTGTTTCCCTATTATATCCTTGATTGTCTTGATTCTGAATCAGATCTATTTGGCAAATTTGTGACTAAAAAAAAGTTGTAATTAATTCAGGTTTAATTTGTCTTGTGGACCAAGCCCCACATTTTGTCAAATTATACAGATTTGAAGACTCTGGTTCAACTAGTAACTGGTTGTCTTTATAATGTTATTGTCTGAAAAATAATATGTAAAAATGGGCAGAATTCACATTTTAAATGCAGGATCATGTTTGTCATTTTAGAACATGGAAGCATCTAATTCTGTGCTTGTATAGTACATAGTACAGTGCAAACACAGTCTTGGTCAGGACAAGAATCTTAAATAATAATTATATTGAGGGAAAAATCACAACTCTGGAACTCAGGTTTCATAAAAAGTTGATGAGAGATTTAGATTCCAATTAATCAAATAAAGGGAGTAAAATTAACTTTTTTGTTTTGGATGGGAGTAATAAGTAAAACCAGTCTGCAGAGTTTAATCTGATCCTCATTGTATCCCACCATATCTATGAAAGCTTCATCTCCACGGCCTCTTTTTTGTCTTGTATACTGTATTTTTACATTATTTTTAAATAAAAGAAAAATAAAACCATATAATTCACAGAACATAGAAGATAATAAATGTAATGCATGAAAAAAACACAGCCTTCTGCAAGACAATGTACTGTACTCTTAGTGAGATAGACAAGTGTTATTTAGTCCATGGTGTGGACTTTTCTCCTGCAAATATTATTCTTATTTAAAAACTTTTCCTAAGACAGAGAGAGACATAAAAAGTCAGCATATTAGATGAGTAAGTAACATACTAGCTTCCTGCAATAACCATCTCTAGTTGCTACTCACTAATCAGACATTCAAAAAATAAACAAAATGCAGTGCATAAGGGGTTTGCTTGCTAGTTCAGTATCATGTGATTAGCCATTAAATGACAATATAGCAAGATCATTATGTTAAAAACCAGAAGATTAAAGAAATCTCTTTTCTTTCTTGTGCACCTATGTTCATAAGTAATAGTGTTAAAATTTGCACATCTATTTTCAACTACTACAGAGGAAATATATACATCTAAATTGTAGAGATAATATATAAAGGGGTTTGTTAATGCTTTTCCTCTGAATGAAGAAATCCAGCTATAGTGAAATTATTTCTGGTTCAGGTTGTCTTTCAGTGCCCTTGACAATTGTAGGGTTTGAGAGAGAGAGAGGGGGGGAGGCTGCTTTCTGTGCTTCAAGATTTCAGTCTTGGCTCAATGTGTTTCTCTTTGTCAAGTCTTTTTTTGTTTGTTTGTTTCTTTAACTTTTCCTTATCATAATAAGTGCCCAGCAGTTCTTTGTGTCCAATCTCTAGCAGTAGCAAATCACCATTTTGTAAGTGTGTTCACGCAGCCAGTCAAAAGCATGGTGGGTAGAAGGGGAAATGGGAATATGGGTTGTAAAGGGCTGATTATAGTAGGAACCCACTTCCAGGAGTCATTTTGTACAAGGAAATATTTCTGAAGCATTATTTTGTACTTTGTTATTCCAATGTTATTTGCCAAAGCTGTCTTTGGGTTTTATACATGCAGTTGTGGCCAACAGACAGAAGAACAGCAGGATCAACTGTGGTGTTTTGGCACATAGCAAAGGGCAGGTCTGGGCCACCTGACATATCCTAATCTTGTTGCTAAAACCTGACCTTTCTATATTAAGAAAAAAATTGGCCACCCTCACAACTCCATTTTCTACCGTCCTTGAAAGTCGAGAAGTTCTCCTACACAAGGAGAAAAGCAACAAAGTCCGGGTGAAATGTGTTTCTGAGGTTGGAGGATACTCAACAACCCACTGACCAAGACAGCAAAGAATAATACATGAAAAGTGAAGGCAAATATATAGAGAGTTTGGTTTCAACATTAGAACAACTCCAAGCTTTTTCATTTGTGTGTTTTATAATAATTTCCTGATTTTCCTAACTAAAACCTGAGACACATATACCTACTTAAATCTAAGATTAAGCCCTGTGTTTGTTTCTCTCCATTATCTCTAAAAGGGTTCCAAATCAGATATTGATGCCTAAATTGTAGATTTATACACTTAAGTGAGATTAACTCCACATCTATCTAGCTCAAAACTGATGGTAAGAACAGTCCATTCACCTGCTGTGAACCACAGGACCATATCCACAGTGAACAAAGAGTTCTGGAGCATGGCCCAACATAACCACTGTTCAGACTATCCCACTTATGAAAGGTGTTTCAAGTGCTGAACATTTTCAGGCTATTTTTGTGACCTAAGGACCAGCCCCCATGATAAGCACATGTAAAGTTCTGTGGCAGATGACACAGTGTTTTTTGCTTTTGACTTTTTCCTGGGCATTTTATGTTGTGTTCCTCCATTCTGGCTGCTCTGGTTGCACAAAAGCATCCGAGCATGCTCAGGGCCAAAGGCTTCTGGCACTGGGGGAACAGAGAGATGGGAGACACTCAGAAAGATGGGGACGGATGCTGCAAAATGAGGGAAAGGTTTCCTATGGACTAAGGGAAGACCTTAGGGCTCTCTACAACCACCTGAAAGGAGGTTGTAGCGAGGTGGCTGTCGGTCTCTTCTCCCAAGTAACTAGCGATAGGATGAGAGGAAACGGCCTCAAGTTGCGCCAGGGGAGGTTTAGATTGGATATTAGGAAATATCTCTTCACCGAAAGGGTTGTCAGGCATTGGAACAGGCTGCCCAGGGAAGTGGTTGAGTCACCATCCCTGGAGGCATTTAAAAGACATGCAGATGTGGCGCTTGGGGACATGGTTTAGTGGTGGACTTGGCAGTGTTAGGTTTACCGTTGGACTCAATGATCTTAAGGGTCTTTTCCAAACTAAATGATTCTATGATTCTGTGACTAGAAACCAATTTTACACTTGCTAGACTAAGTCAGCAAGAAAGTTTAGCCTTTCATCTAATAGCAACCATTCCTTACCTATGCTCTTTATTCTGGAAAGTTTGCTAGCATAGAAAACTTCACATTAGAAGTATTGTTTTATAAGCTCTAAAAACTGTTGAAGTTCACGTGTCTTTTCCTTTAGCCTGTTTCTTTTTTAATTTCACTTATTTAAGGTCCATCGAGATGATAGAACAATGTCCATCAAAAAAAAACTTTTGAGAAATCTTGGCTTATTTTATCTGATTATTTGTCTGTGGGCTGTTCATGGTATAGGTTTGTGGGACTGCGGATTGAGGTGCAGAGTGGTGGTGGCAAAATTAGATGTAAAATAAGCAATGACAGTGAAAAAAGACTACTTTTATATCATGATTTTTCTCTGTGAATTGGAAAACCATCTTTTGATAAGAGAGGAGCAAACTGGATGTACCCAGTTGAAACTGACCTCAATAATTAATTCTGAGGCCATCCATCAAATGGCATTTTAGTGACATGGTGAATCAGCAGGTGATCCCAGTTTGCTTCTTGGGCCAGAGATACTTGTGCTGCAGAATCCAGTTACTGTTGGCTTTAATTGGCTGTTATGTTTAAAGTATCTTACGTAGAGATTCAGAAAATCAAGTAAGCATAAGCAAATTTATTCTTCTCTTGCTCTGGAAGCAATCCTTTAAATCCAGGCAGTGGACGGAATGTCCAGGAGACCTTGCACAGCTTTGAACCTCACTGCACTTGCCCATGTAAATAAAAACTTGAACCCTGGTAGTTGTCGGTGCAGCATCTATTCCGTTCACCCCGCTGCTGTTTAAGAAAGAAGACAAGGTATCTTCTACCTTCTAATTTTTCATTAGAAATGTTTCAGCAGCCTTATAAGACATAGATTTTTAAGAACTAGTATTCTACTTCTGACATTTATTTCTAGAGATACTGTTGGAAACAATGTACTCTTTGCTGAACGGACAGGGACAGTGAAATTGTACTTTTTTTACGATGGTTTGTGGTGCCTGGACCAAAGTTGTCACGTTCAGAATCTGTTCCAACATCCACCTTTAGATACACAGGACACTATCAAGTTTGTTGCATTTCTCGTATCCACTGGAAAATTTGGCCTCTCTGCCAAAGGTTTACAGTAGTGCTAACTCCACAGTGATATCCCTGTTGCCTTCTTCACTGAAGGTGAAAGATATTACTGCACTGATAAGGAAATCCCTCCCAACTTGCGAAATACCTTAGTGTTTTGGACATAACTGAGACTTTCCTTACTTTTAAAAGGTTTGGAAAGAGGTTGTGGTAGTGTAGCTGACAGTTCATCCATACCGGAGATGGTAATGATGAGACATCTTTCAGCAGACATTATAAATGGATATCTGGCATTGAGAGTGCCTTTATGGTTTGAGCATGTTTACCCTTGTGGTTCTGGAAACCAGACCACGAGGTGGATTATATTGCTGTATATAAATTGTATTCCAGCATGTTTTATAAATCAGGTGGCTTAATCAGATAAAGACAAATGGCAATGAAATAGCTTAAATACAAATTTACTGCCAGGTAGCCATTATACAGTGCTGTATTTTACTTTTACTGGATTCTCTGACTTAGCTGGCAGTAAATTCAGTCATTTGCCACTTAGAGACATGGGTCAAATTGTCATTCAGTCCAATCTGTGTGGTCATTTCAGGTTCAACATGAATGGGGGTTTTGCCATCTAGCAAGGACTGACATCTTATTTAACAAGTTATAGAAGATCTTTCACTTTGTTAAAGGAGAACTTGGCATGCTGGGGAAGAAATACAAAAATCCTTGCCCTGGTCTGGCTGCAGGTGTATTCAGGACCAGTTCAGTCCACAGCACAATTAAGTCCATTCTAACTTATTTTGGAAAGTCTGTGAAAGTCTGTTGGGAAGAGTGACACCAGCAGGGACAAGGGCAGTCACAGTTACAAGCCTTCCCCATATACACTGTGTCTCTGACCCGAGACTTCAGGAGTCCTCCGTGAAGAGCATAGCTGCAGTGGTTGCATCAGCCCTGTGGAGTACATAGGCTCAGCGGGGTGGGTGGTGGTGTGGCCATTGATTGCATCACCAGAAGATCTGTGGAAGCACCACAGATCCAGATTCCACCTGAAAAAAGACCAAAGCTCACAGGGTGGCTTTATGCGCAGATATCACATCCTGACATGCAGTCACGATGTGGCCACGGTACCTGGAAGCACTGCAGTTTTGGGTTGATGCATGGGGTGGATGGAGGAAGAGGTTACCCCTTCCCGTGCCCTTCAAATCCATTTAATATAAAATCTTCAAGCTGAGGATGTATCAGATTTAAAGTGATAAAAAAGATGATGCACTTGATCTTAGCCAACGGCTGGGAAGTGTGCATCTGGGACAGGGGCTTCAGTGCATACTGCAGAGCTCTTCCATCCCGCTGAGGATGATATAGGATCAGTGCTTTCAAGGGCTGTTGATGGATCTAAACCACAAGACATAAATGAGTGATTTCTGTGCTTGAGAAGGTGAGAACTGTAAATCAAGACAATTACAGTAGTTTGTAGTGATAATTGAAATTGTTGTTTTTTAAATTACTATGGCAAAATGTCTGAGCAAAAGAAAATAATCTTAGGCTATATTTTTTCCCAGTTTAATATCTTCTTTTAATTTTCACATTTATAGATCTGCTGCCTTTTCGGTCCTAGTCAGTCCAACACAGAATGCATTTTCTTGCTCAGTTTTGGATAAAGAAAAAAAATTTAAACAACAGCTTACCTGCTGAGAATTTATGAGGAACAAAATATTAAAAGGCATGTTTTCATGTGCTTGTAGACTCTACTTCTGTTTTGTACATCAACCTAAAATTCACGGTAGATTAAATGAAGATTTAATAGTAAATGTCACATTTAGTCTATCTCTACATAAAAGGAAAAAACAAATCTGATGGTCAGATATATTTTTATAGTGTAGGTTTTGATCTGCTTCCTGCAAGTGTGAACAAATAGCCAGTTTAAACTCAACAAATTTTCTTTCATTGGGTACTTGCTTATTTCAAACCAATGCTACAATGTCCTTACTTTCCATTAGAATATTTTCCAAAAATTATAGTACCTAAGCTATAATTTTATAATACTAGGTATAATAGAGGCATTTTCCTCCTGCAGTTCACCCTTCTGTTAACTATCAGGGAACAAGGCAATGCATCTAATTTTACTATATATGTACATGATTTTAGTTTTTATATGTCTAGGTGGACATGAGTATGAAGGAGGAAGAAAGCTGGATCATTTACACAGGACTAGTTTGTTTTAATACAATCCAATAAAACATTCTGAGGGAAATGATATATTTGACTTCATATCATATACTCACCCAGTGCTAGTACTTTGGACCATGGGTTTTTTTAGCACATAACTCAGAGACAAAACACTGAAAAGAATCCCTGTTCTTACTGTAGAGACGTTAATTCCCCTAACTGTTCTCAATTTAATCACCTTCCTATGTTTCTCTTATAGTGACTTGGAAGTAGGACACGCAGACACTAGTGAGGACCCCTCTGTTGTTACATTTTGTGTCTATGGGGAAGGAGTTATCAGGAAGGGATTTAAAAGAAAACAAAAAAAAGTAAAATAATGCTTAAATGATGGGATGAAGATGCAAATTTACATTCTACTATGCAGTTCCAAAAGCTGCAAGTGCAACACTCAGCAGAAATGTGGGCACACATCCCATAAACAGGTCATTCCAGACCATAGTCATCATCCCAAGGTGCACTTGAGCATCTGTTAAATATTTTATATATGGTATTTATATTTACAAGTAGCTTTGTGAAAATCTAACAAGAGCATTTGAAAGACCATAAAAGAGGAAATGTTAACATGGAGCTATAAGGTGATCTCACATGATTTGGGCCCACATAATGCAGTGGGCATTATGGATCCTATAAATAGATGGTGAGCTATTTATAAAGCATCCCTCTGCTTCCGTGCTACCCTGAATATATTACCAAGACATTGTGTATTGTATTGAGGATCCTGTGGCTGATTATTAGAACCCAGCAATGTATTTGACTAGGTCCTTGCTGGGATACCTTAAAGGTCTGACACCCTTCTTCACTTTAGAAGCCAGGAAAATAGTTTAAGATGTTCCCTTTCGATCTCTGTACTTGTGTATGATCCACACAGACTTTGTTTTACTGTCCTGTCTATTGTGCTCCATCTCGTGCTTCATTCACATCATGAAATGAAACAGGAGCATAAGCAAAGCATTGTGTTCTGTTTTGTCCCGGATAACCAACATCTTGCTTTCTACTGGGCTGGAGGGTCTTCAGCAAATAGTCTTTAAAGCAGGCTTGGCATTCTTTGCTGAAGTGATGACTGCATTTTTGTATTCATCTTGTTTCTGACAAGGTGTGACCAGCTTATTGCTAACAATCAGATTTACTGTTTCATTTCAAAACCCCGCACTCTTTGTTATTTGGCCTTTTGAATTTCATGGAGAAGGACCAAGAATATGGGCAACTTGAAAAATCATGTTTTGTTTCTATGGAGATTCCTTTGCTTTTTTTCCAAATAGCCCAGGGCTATTTATGGGATTTTACCCTTTGAACTCACTTGAAAAATGTTCAGTGTAGGAATATGATGAAGCTTATCAAGTAGACAAAGCGATCAACCTTGGAGTTGCCTGCTTCGTTATCCCTACAATTTTATTTCTCTCTCCAGTAGAATCCCCTCCTTTTAGTACTAGTCCACCCAATCCCTACCCTTTAGTCGCTGCCGATATGCAGCCCAGACAATTCATCAGTCATGTGGGAAGGCACCTGTAAGGAATCTGCATATCCTCACTTGCTGTGTCTAGGAGATTGCCATTGTCAACAAATTTAGATAGTGGTCACCTTACAATAAACTTTGAAATGTCTTTTGCATCATGACTCCATCCATGTTTCTTAGAGCAGGAAGGAGCTGGAACATGTTATATTGGGTCAATCTGTTGTCACTTGTCACCTCAAATTATTGCATAACTTATCATTGACCAAGACTGCCAATATTATGCATGCATTTATTTCTTTCTCATCAGGGCTAGTGTGTTCTTGCTGACACCACACAACTAAGACATCCCACAGCCCTCTGCACCACTCTGAGCTTCGTGCCCTTTTTAAGTCAGTAATAACAATTCACAGGTCAGTGAACAGCGAACAAGATTTACTTGTGAGTACTTGTGAGTACTTATGAGTGATCAGAACAGTTTTGCTGCTCTCTCTCTCTCTATTTGAGAGAACTGATTTTCTTCTCAGGTGCTTTTCTGTTTTGCACTATGTGAAATCATAGATAGGCAGTCAGCAAGACTGCTCTCGGGTATGTAGTCTGCATTTCAAGCTTCTTGGGTGTTGTAAGTAGGACTGAGTTTGACCATTCTTCACATCATTTTCTTACCCAGATACTGCTGCACAGCATGTCTAACTGCTCGATTTGATCATTATCTCCTGCTGTGGCAGTTCTTCTCTTTTTCTATCTTAACCCTTTCTCAGAATTTTCCCTCCTGTTTATCTGGGGGTTTGCTTTCCAGATTATCAAGGACCTCCCCTTCTATTTCCGATTTGTACCTGGGCAATACTTAACCTACTTCTCTGCAACATTTTTTTTCCTCCCAGTGAGCACAAAGCCACTTTTGCTTGATTATGCAGAGCCTAATCTGGCATTTTTTCCTCACCGTTCTTTCTTAATGCCTCTTTCAACTTGGCTCTTCTTCTGACTGTTCTAGAAGGCAACTGCACATTGTTGCACAGTAACATCCTCCTGCTTTTTTAGTTGGAAAAAACAGTGGATTCTTCTTGCTTAACTTTAAACATACGCATGAAGATATTTGCACATGGACTAGTCATTATAGCACCGCAAGAGAGAGTAATAAGCACCTATTTTAGATGCCTGTTTTTAGGGTGAAGTGAATCTGTTTTGTAAGGGAGCTTAGGTCAGATTTTGATATCTGTGTCTAGTCAAGCAAATCATACTAAGGACATCTTCTAAAATGCTGGAATTACGGATTTTCTTTTTGCTCCCCGAGTTATTTGAAGTAGCCAGTTTCAGGGGGTTTTCTGACCCTGTTGCTTACAGTCATGTCCTATTCTATTTTCATCCCTGGCAAATTTAGCACATGCTTTCCTCTTAAACCAAGGCCCTCTTATCTGGTGGAAGCCATAGACATTTCTACACGAGGCTGGAAGAAAGGAGCACACTCCCTTTCAAGTGAGATGCAGTGGGTTTTTTCCTCTGGGAAGAAAGCAGAGGGATTACTTTTTATTAAAAGAGTATCTTAAAGTTTATGTTCCAGAAGAAATGGTGGGATTTGAAAAGCCTAACAGCTGTGAGATTCCTTCCTTATATCTGTGTAACAGAAAACTTCTCCTCTCCTGGGGGTGGAAGGAAGAAATTATTTCAAAGATTTTTCACCTTAGCTTTGCCCTTGAAATGCTGGGAAAATAACAGATGGAATTCATACCTCAAATTCTATTTAATGTGGGCTTACTCTAACAACAGATGAGAAAGATAAATATTTTTCCAGAAAATTTGCAGGGCAGATTTTTCAGCTCAGTAATATCTCATGGGATGTAAACCCCCATATCCTGGAGTATTTTCTCAGCTTGCACTATTTTCAGTCTAAGAAATTCTCGGTTTAATCATATTTATAATCAAACAGCAGTTTTTCACCCAGTTTGTTTGAAATTGATTATGCCTCTGACAGGTAAAATGGGATTTAAGAAGAACATTTTAATATTTACACCTCAGCATTCAAACATTTTATTTTGTAAAAACTTAAATTGTAAAAACAATTTGCTTTAAAGCATCACTCAGAAGTGATTCAAGAGATTAAAAAAATAGCTTTACACAAAATATCCCTGTGACTGCAGCGTTTCAAGTGGTTTTCTAAATTTGGATTTTCTGTATTCAGATAATCTGATAAGTAATTTTCCTAGTTTCCTAAAAATAGGAGAAACTATTCTTTTCCTCTGTAAATAGAGGTTCAGTCTTACCCAAGTAAACATCTGAACATTTTGTCCTTGTATTTTTTTGCCCTTGACTTCTGTGGGGAAACTGTGAAATTCCACAATTCATCTCTCCAACAATGATTTGTTATTTGATGTACAACCTCCTGATGTAATCACTTAGAGACTTGCAGTCCTTATTTCCCTATAGCCAGTTTCAGTATTACATGTTATGATAACTTAGGCAAATCACAGATAAGAGCTTATGAGCAGTGTTGAAAAATTCTGGTGCATAACTTTTAGGGTTTTATCCATCTAAATACCTTTAAAAATTGCTTGTGGTGTTCCATTTTTTCATCTGTAAAATGGAGGAGCAATATTTGTCCACCTTCCAGAACTATACACATACCAGAACACAACTATAGACATACTGAGATGATGAAATAAGTATGAAAAATGCCTCAAATTTTAATAGGTGTTGGAAAGAAATCCAGTTGCCATATTTCTCATGATTTCAAAATCATGGATAATGGAAAAGGACATCTCAGTTGGACAAGAAGAATGGCTAAACGTTCCTCTTCTTTTAGAAAAAAAATAAGGTGGTTCCTCTGAGTTGCAGTGGGGTAAGTGCTTAATGCTGCACAGTTTGTATCAGATAGTAAATGTGTAATTTCTTTTTTACATTATAAAACTTTTCTAGGGTTCAACTATATTGCCCTAAAATTGTTTCTAATAGTTTGATGGGCATATTGAACTATAAATTATATATTTTCTAGAAAAATATTTTATTGGATATGAAAATATTAAAATTAAATTTACCATGTTTTATCTTGTCATATTCTTGAGATATACTATCCCAGAATTGTGGCAATCTTGCAGCTGTTTAACTGACTGTAGTGTTTTACTCTTATTTTGGTATAATTCAAGCACAAAGTCAAAGGCACTAGTACAAAGCTGTAGTACTCAAACCAGGTCTTCTACCTTTCAGTCATCTGGGATGACTTGTTAAAAAGATAGCTATTTTTATCTTTAGGAGGTTAGTATTAGACTAGACTTTTGGTTGATATAAGCAAGTATTCTCAAATTGACCTTCTACAACATAAATTCCCAACTGAGTATGGCTGACGCAGTATTTCCATTTTTATATCAGATTGTGCTATAAAAGCAGTGAACTGAGATCTTAGCATCTAAAAGCCAGACCAAAACAATAAGAACTATTTCAATAAAGCATTCAAATATCTTATGTATATTTCTATGTAGTTCTAATTAGGTACACACAGACATATTTTCAGCTGAAATCTGCTGAAAAGAACTTGCTTCATATCTAGATTATTAAATGAAATCAGCAGTAACACAGTGCTCATGAAAATAGCCAAAATATGGACAAGGAGAAAAAGGAATCACTTGGATCCAACAGTGACCAAATCTTGCTTGAAGAAAAGAAAGAGCAAAAGGAAGAAAAACATCATGGCCAGCTAAGCTTTAACCCACTTTCCCCAGTATTAGAAACAAACAACAACAATAAAAATCAATAGGGAGTAATTGTAACATGTTGAGAAGACAGTGTCAGAGATATATGACAAAAAGTAGTGAGTGATTGGACTGAAGTTTAGTCTTTGTACTGAAGTTAATTAAAGATGAAAGGAAAGAAAAAAGGACCTCTGCATCTCAGTCTGAGCCCAGTTACATCACTGTTACAATTGGTTTACACCCATTTCATGAGATCAGAAATGATGTTTTTGTGCTCAGGAAAAGTTTCCTCGGTTCTAGCAGGTTGAATGCAATAATCAGCAATTCTTAATTAAAGGTTTTCTTCTTCTTTCTCTTCTGAAATCACAAGCATGAACTTCTAATCTTTATATCCCATTTGACTGTAAATATAATTTTGGATAGAAATACTAGAATTATACCGTGGAGTTTTTTTGACAGGAAGCGCTAGAATTGGGCAAAGGAGTTGTCCACAGATATATTAACTTTTTGGTGGCAGAATGTGGGGGGACTGCTACTCTTAATGGAGTTTGCATTTCTCCTGGAGTTGGTCGAGACATGCCAATGTATTCAGAATTAAACTCTGACCTGGCCACGTAAGCATTTGATTATTACTGCCCTAGTCCTATTTGAAACTCTTGAGATAATTAGGCTATGAACAAAGTTATGCTTGGGAAACATAGCTCATTTTTCCATCATTAAGTTGTAGATGGACTGCACAGAGATCCAAAAAGTGACTTAAGGATGTCAGTGCCCCAGTTTCTCAGACAGTGCATCATGCCTGCGCAGGACACACAACATCAGCTTGCTGAGTGGGGAGCTGAATGATTTAACCAACACACCAGTGCTAAAGACAGGGATTCATTTCAAAACTCTCTCCACTTATGTACCATTTACATGGGATTGCAGGAATATACCTCACCCTTTTGTATAAAGCAAAGCATTTGATACCTTGCCTTGAACACCAAATGGGAAGGAAGTAGAAGTTTCCACGGTTTATCCAGCAGTCTGGTTGTTAATGCATTCGTAAAGCTTGTGAGAAATAAAAAGCAATCCTCTTCTCCTTTCCAGACTATGGGTTATTCTAGTGTAGAGGCATTTTAAAAGGGTATCTACTTCATGGGCCAGTTGGCTAGGAATTGACTGGTTCCCCACGGCAGTTTTACCCCAAGGTCTTCCCCCCCAAGGAGTGACTCCGTGTGATTCCAAATGGGGTCAGTTCCTTTGGGTGCATAGGAAATGTAGGAAGGAGTTCTGTCCCCTGTTGTGGTCTCCGGGGTGGCACTCAGTTTTAATTCATTTTGCTCATATTTGACAGATTTTATTATATGCCAAGAAATGATAGGATCTGGACCTAAGTATGGCTTTATGCTGTGAATTTAGGTACATTCAATATTACTTTGGAAGAACACCCCTACTTTATTACCAGACAACATATACCAGCTACTTTGGTAAGAAATCTCCTATGAATACAAGTAGAGAAACTGCATGTCAGTGCATTTGATCCTTCTAAAGGTGACCAGTTGTTTAATCAGTTTGTCTGATTTTTTGTATCAGAAAAAAGATTTATGTTTTTGTACCTGACAAAGCCAAGGCTTTTGATTATAAAAACAGGTCAAATATATAACAAAGCAGTCTTTGCAAATGCGGTGTTACAAGAGAGTACAATTTCATGGCTTTTACCCAAAGAAGTTCTTTCCTCAATTATTTATGTTTGCAAGTCCACTATTGCAAAATCTGTCTTCTAGATGAAATTATGTAGAATTTCCGAAGGGGGAAAACAAGTGTTCAGTAATGAAGCCCTTAACAATCTTGCTTTTTGGTTTTTTTGCGTGTATGCAAAAACATACATTTAAATAAAGCTGAAGCTGTCAGAAAATGTTACAAAATGCAGTAATGTAACATGTCCTGCAGCTACTAGGCTCAATCAAAGCTCAGAAAAGCACTTTTCTGATGTGCTGCATTCCACGTATGCTTATACTAAAATGAAGATGTCCTAGTCAGTCAGGGAGACAGCATGATATAATTAATGAAGCCTCTATAGCAGTTTCCCCAGTTATGTCATTCGGTGTGGTCTGGTTGATTTATAATATACGATTTACATAAGGACTAGTTATTTCTAAACTTTGAAGTCTATGCAAATTTCTCTGCTGCTATTAGCATAGAGCCAATTGCAATGTATTTTAAAAGACAAAAAAAGAAAAAAACCAAGCCGTATCCATCCACAAATATTAGTTACAGAAAAAACATTGAAACTCCTGAGCTGAGAAACAGCTTTCCTCAGCAAATGCAGGTTTTGAATACTTCTGAATAAAATGAGTATCTGCCTTTTGACTGGTCTGCAGAAAAGTATTATTAGGTGTGAGAGACTCTGAATATTTTTTTTTTTAAGATGGGAATGAGAAATGGGCTTTGAAAATACATTTCATAGAATTTGCCAGCAGCAAGAAGTAGCAAGCCAATTATAGGTGGTTGAAAATCAACTTTCTGTGATAATCTCCAGATTTCACGTGTTCATAGCTTTCTGAAATACTCACACTCTAAGCTGAATATTTTTTATGTTTGTTTTTCTACCAAGATTTCAGAATGTTAGAGCAAAATTTGATTATTTTTTGCATGAAAGATACTTCAGCTGTTGTTGAGGGAGAAAAAAGACCTGACTGCATTCTCTGAAAATAAAGGTACAGAAAAAACCAGCTGAAGCTGAGAACTGAAACTTGGCTGCTCACTGGAAGGCTAGATTCACAAAGGCACTTAACTGCTGTAACACAGCATTTAACTTTTAGCCTTCAGACTTCCAAACTAGCTGAGTTACTTTAATGTTTCCCTGTGCCACAAGTGGGAAGGGTTGGTCACCTAAAGGTACATCAGTACTGCTAAGTGACAGGGGAATATGGAGCAAGCTTGAGAACAGGACTCATCGTGTGCTCAGGTCACAGCTTAATTGTTAGCCCTCCTCCTGGGTGTGTTTTGGACCTCTCCATCTGGCTCTCTCCACGCAGTGCCTGTGCACTGTTTGGAGGACAGAGACTGCCTCCAGAAAGCTGCAAGAAGATACCTGTCTTGTTTTGGTGGCCTCCCTTCTTTCCAACACTAACCCAAGTGTAGTCTAAGCACTATCAAACGTAACCTCCTGTCTCACTTCAAAACATGCAACATTATATGCTTCCTTTTACTCCCATTGCCTGCAGTACTGCCTCCTATTATTCCAAACACTTTGAGCTGAAAAATAACCACACAAAATAATTATTATGTATTTTAGTCACTCAGGCACCAGGTGGGATGCGGAGGAGATATAGTGCCAAATACTGTGTAGTAGTATGGGATGTGGCCAGCCTGGCGCAGAAGGTGCCAGCAGTAAGCAGTGTGAATGTAAGCCAGTCCCTGCCACTTGGCCTCAGAGACAGCAATTGATCTGTGCTTGTATTTCATTTCACCAGCATAGCATCTTCTGAAACAGAGGTCTGCAACATCCAGCTTGATCAGCAAGGAGCTGCTTGTGTTGGTCTCTGTCAGAGGCTGATATAGATATGTCAGAGGCTTCTGTAGAAACTTTCTCCATCTGCTTTCTGCTTGGAGTCACAGTTTGGCCTCTTATCTTAAAAACTGTATTACTTCTCTCTAAACAAAAGCAGGGCACCTTTCTTTCTTGTAAAATGCTGTTGATGATGCCACCATTTTGTATGGGGGATATTAAAACATTCAGACAAGATATGAGACACCTGGGTCCTGCTCATTCTTTTTGAGTGGTAAGAATTTATCCTGACTACTTCACATGGACTGTGTCTGGGAGTACCCTGGTTAAAGCTGTTGCGTAATGCAACAAGAATTCAAGATTCACTGGGCCAGTGTAAATAGATATTCTAACTGGCCTTTAGGGTGCTATCCTAGCAGATCGGGGATATGATCTGGACCTCTGGCAGAGAAAGACATGATAGCTAGTTACCTCTCAGACTACACTTGTGATAAAATAAGGCTCACATAAGTGTTTATGATATTTGATTTATAGAAATGTATAAAGACAGGGGCTGTCTTCTCTCCTCTAGCTATGCTTTTCAAGAATGAAATTGCCAGGAAGTTTTTGTGCAAGGTCCAGATCCTATAGGTATACGTGCTGTCAGCACAAGTACCAAAGTGGCCTTGGGAAGGTGCGGGTGGCAGAACATGTGGATTCCAGCTGAACTTAGGGGTCAACCGGGTGCTGACAACTTTGCATTGGCAAGACTTCTGGGCCTGGGAAGAAGCATAATTTTAAGCATGAAAGGAAATTTGCTGATAAAACTCTCAGTGCCCACAAATAGAAATATCTCTGTCTTTAAGCAGCAATTTCACAGTAATTTTGAAGATTCCATTGTTGACCATAAGTATATGTATTCTGCTTACGTCCTGCTTTTGGTGCTAATTTTTTGTAAAAATGGGCCTGTTCTAGGTCTGGAGGTATAAAGATAAAACAGTTGGATAAGTGACTCTAAAAAGTCGTTCTGAGCAGTGGAAATAATGAAGTCCAGCTTTCCTTGTATTTGGATTTTCTGCTGTTTAATAAGGTGAAAGTTCCCGCTGGTGTTTTTTTAACCTGGGGGTCATTCATAGCATCATTCCTCCATGTGGATTCTTTGATATCTGTGATATCATATTCAGAAGCATCTGCTATAACTCTTAACAGAGCCATTTTCATGTAAAAATGTCCAAAGTAAAGAGTATGTTCTGCATAGTTCTCTAAAAATCAGTGATTTAACATCAAAAAGGGAGAAAGAAATTCCAGAGAAAAAGAAAAGTGCCATTTTAGTACAATCCTGATAATGCAAACCACATCAGTCAGTTTAGCACGTACTGTTATAGCACAAAGCCAGATTTATGCTTTCAGCACAAGTTACCATGAATATAGAAAAACAGTTTAATCCCTTCAAATTCATATTAGAAGTGTTGCATTTATTCATAAACCAACAGAATGAGTGAAAGGAGTGCCATTGCTTTGCACTCTCCTGTCCAGGAATTTTGAAATCATTGAGGAACCTGTAGCCCTTTGTTATTGCTCTAGATTGTCACTCCAACATGAGAAACTTATGCTCCACTGCACCATGACAAGATGCTATTGCAAGTAGTATCTAATGTGCGCTTTTAATCCAAGATAGAATTTCTGGCCTGGAAACATACATTGTAGCAGTACATGTGATTTTAAAAGTCCGAGATGAAACAATTAAATATGGAAATGAGAAGGTGAGGGAAATAATATTTATCCAAGGAACTTCGCATGGTTGTCAAATGTGACCAGTTTGTACAGTTTAAATTTAGATATGGAGGATTCAGTGGATGTCCTCCAGAAGATGATTTATCCTACCCTTCAAGAAATGACCTAAAGAAGACCTATTTCTCTCCATTGTACATGGAAGGCACGTTGCTGAATAGATGCCCATCATTTTGATGACTAAAAAAGATGAGGTGGAGGATCGTTAGAAATAATAGAGAAGCCTTATGCAAAAACGTTTCCCTAACCTCCGTGCTCCCTCTCCAGGAAACCCATACCCTTCTAGTGCAAACTGTAACACATATCACTAAAAGTTTATATCTACACACCTCTTCCTTCTGTCAGCCATGCCCAGTGTTAATGACTTTGACTGGAAATCCTAAACTCATTGGATGTCTTTCCATTGACTGGCGGCTGTTTTAAGTTCACCATGTGCAGCCATGTTGTGCCATGCTGATACATAAATTGAAATGCACTAGACTGTTGTCTATAATGCTTTTTGTCACTCGAGATGTTGAAAGCATACAAAAAAAACCCCTGTCTGATCTCTTTATGAAATTGTCTGAGAAGACAGAAGGGTATTTTTGCCTGAAAACAAAATGATATCCCTTTGTCGTGGTGCAGTTCTGAATAATTTTATAGAAATCATCAAGATTATCCTGGATTTACTGTGTTTTAATAAAGAGGAGAATCTGATCCAGTGACGGTGTGACTGACAGTTCTAGCTTGAGTAGGAAGAGCGTGGGGTCTCCTCAGGATCCTCCATGTTAGGATCAGTCAGTTACTGTCCACCTGATTCCCTGGATGTTTTTCCTTCGCTTTCCAGTAGATTTTGTGTGGGAGGGCTGGGGAGACAAGCACCGCCATCAGTAGGGGAGTGTTGATTTTTGCATTCCTGAAAATCGCTGCCGGCTGTGCTAAATGAAGATAATTGGCAGGAATTGATTAGTCTCATAGGAGGGTGTTATTAAGGGTTGAGCTCTTTTCACAAATTGCCCCTTCTGCACTTACTGCTTGAGAGGCATAATCTCAGCGATCCCGAAATTCACAGAACAGGAGATTGATTTCCTCCTTTTTCTTTTTCTTTCCCCCCCTTAAAATCTGCAGGTCAGTCCCACCCCAGGGTGCATCCGGGCGTTAATGAAGATGTTGTACTGCCCTTACTGCAGAGGACTTCCCACTGTGAAACCTTGCAACAACTATTGCCTCAATGTAATGAAGGGCTGCCTAGCAAATCAGGCTGATTTGGATACTGAGTGGAATCTGTTCATAGGTAAGAAGAGTTTAAATATTAGTGGAAGGAAATGCTGGTAATAGCAAACATCTGCAGAGTTTTGTGAGGTTAGAAGACACTGTTGGTCAATATTCGCAATGAAGCAACTGCAGATGCACGTCGCTTTCTAATTGACCCTCCTGGCTTGCAGTAGGAAATTACTCTTCCACCCTTTGAGCCAGTCACATTTTGTATTTGATATTTCAAAAGGAATGGTGTGGTGTTACGGCTTCTGAGCCGAATTATTACATGATATGTGAAATGTTGAGAAAGCTTTGGTTGAGGATTTGATAACAAGCTTAACATGGCAGAAATAGTATGTATTACAATTGAAAACTAGGCACTTGCAAGCTGAGAAGATAACAACATTGTATAACATCCAGTCAACATAAATCACAACAGCTGCTGTTCTTAATTCTGGCAGTATATAGGCAAAAAACTTTTTAAGTTACATACATGAGAAATTATTAATTCCTTGTTCTTGATTAAAATATGTTAATGTCTCCCTTTCAGTGTGCTGAATAGAAAGTACCAAACATGCAATCAAAATGTTAGAATGGAGCACAGAATATGTATTTAAGGAAAACTGCTATTACAGTTTTATTCACATAATTCTTCACTCAAGCAAACTAAGAAAAAACAAGAAAGAAATCTCCTTTAAACAGCCATTCAGATATCCTGTAGCAAAAAGAACCCTCCCAGAAAAGTAACATTTAACAAGAAATAAGAGCTTCAAGTTGCTTTTTATGATACACAGGATAGGATGAGGAATTAGACAAGGCTAATGATAATATAGAAAGAACAGAAACAGCTAGTTACACCAGTCACTAATGAGCATCATAGCCTAGACTGGATTTCAGGAAAATAAAAGCAGCTGGAAAACATGAGATAAAGCTCTCCTTATTGCAACCAAAGAGAGGAAATGTTATTTTCTACCTTTGGAAAGATGAAATACGAGCAGTCTCATTTTGCTTAATTTCAAACCCCACTGACCAATGTGACTTTGAAAATTTGATTCTGACTCATTCACAGATTTTCACTTTACTCAGCACAAAGGTGGTGTAAGATGGATAGGGAGAAGAAAACAGGATGAAAAATGAATCAGAGTATGAAAAGTGAAAAACAGCATTGAGTGTGCTATAAAAATAGCATAAGCCAAAAATGCAAACAACAATAATAAACAAATGATGCAAATAAACATGCCTTCTCAGTCCCTTGTACTGGTTAAACAAGCTGACATCGGAAGCAGCACTGTACGGAGGGATACCCATGAGATTACTGGTGTGAAAAGAAGAGTCAGTTCATCATCAGAAAGCTAAGTAGAAGCTGATGGGAAAACAATGCCAAGCTGTTAAAGACATTGCATAAACTACTTTCCCTTTGCCATTAAAGAGAAAGCAAGAGCTGAATTGTCACTAATTCTGATCAAAGCAAACAATGTAGGCTTTTAGAAAAAAAAACATTTTAACTAAAATAAAAACCAAGAGTTTTTAATAAAGCAAGCACCTGTTCAAATCAAAAGCTGGAAGGTAAAATTTCAGGTCTTAAGAGAAAATTTCCTTTTCTGGTGCTTTAAATTCAGTAAGAGTGCTGGGCAGGGTGAGGTATGTGTTGGAAAGCATGGAAATGCTTACAGATTCAGACTTTCAGAGTCTTTGATGCAAAGCCCTTGTCTTCATCAATGTCTTTCAGATTTTGATTGTTCCTGCTCTCAGAAAAGAAAAACTGCATGAAAGCTTGTACATTTTGTTAAAACATAGTGCTAATTTATTAAATACTATGTAATACACTGTGTGCTCCCTTAAAGGAAAGCAGGCTGCTTTGCAATTATCCCTTCAGGTCAGTGATGACAAGACAGTATAAAGTACAAACACGTCAAGACATATTTCCTCTTTCTTCTACCTATACAACTTCCCCTCTACAACTTAATGGGAAAGGGAATAGAGGAGAAGAGACAGAGATTTTCCTGTGTTTGGAAAAGGTATTCTGTTTTATCCCATTTTTGAGGCCTCTGACAGCTTTGCTGAAGATGAGGGTCCTTAGTTCTTCCTCTATGAAAGATTGAAATGCGGCAAGTTGTTTCTGTCTCTGACAGCTGTCAGAGGCTTTCTAATAACACATGCAATTCCCTCAGTACTAAACACAACAAAACTTCTACTCACTGAATTAAAACAAACGGCAGCACTTTACAGCACCGCTGAGCTATGAAAGATTGGAAAATATGCATGAGCAGTTTTTATCCCTGTTCCAATACTAGGAACCATGCATTAGAAAAAAAAAAAAGATAATTTTGTGCACTAACAGTCTCTGTGTAGGCAGGAATCCCAAATGTTAGTGCATATTCATACACAACAAGATAGTTTTGCTTAGCTCATAATCTGTGTATTGCAAGGTTGTTTCGGCAAAAGTTGGTACTAGGAGAAACTCTCAGATGTGTTTGTCAGTAACTAAGCAAATACTGTCGTTTGGACTGCGTGTTCTGGTATTGTTCTGTAGTTACTGTGATTGTCCAACAACACCCAAGATCTACAAGTGAGGGGGAGCAGAGGAAACTAAACGGGCTCTCTGACAACAGGATGTGTTACATGTTCCACCTAGTTTATAAATATAAAAGTCAGGACTGAAATTGCATTTACATAGCACTAATAAATCTTGCATCTACTTTCAAAGCTAGGGAGAGTGGGACAGCTTCCCCTAAACATCTGGTGCTTTCCAAGATTTTATAGACTGTGAAAATTGGTAAGAGGTGAAACAGCTGCAGCAGCGTGACACATGGTTTATTATATTTTTCCTGTTTGTGTCACCTTAAGGTCTGTGTCCTTTTTGTATAATGTTTCATTATAGGCTTTTTGTATTTTGTTGCCTTCATTATTGCACTATAAAAGCCAAATGTAGCTCATCTCATTCTAGTAGAATTCCTCTGAAACTCGGTTTTGCCTGAGAAAGGAAGACAGTATTGAATAATTATATTATAATTATAAAACTATAATGAATAAATGCTTCTTCCAGGTATCTATATAAAATATTTAAGAGGTATTCAAAAGCAAACCAGCCACACTGACTTTGAAAATGTGTATTTTGACTAAGCTTGCTTCTGATGTTTTGCGTGTTAGTTACCCCTCATAATCTCCTCTGCACCAGTCTCAGGCAAAGTTAGCAAACGCAAGATAAAAAGAATGAGTAGAGGAACTGTACTGCTGAGGAAAGAGGTTGCCTCAGGGGAGGAGCTGACTGATTCTGTGGAATGGGGAAAAGGGGATTTTCTCTGTCTCATAGCCCAACAGATATAGTCAAAATTATGTTTCTCTCCATGGAGCTATACCAATTAACAGCGATAAGGATCAGGGATCCCACTGTTCATTCTGTTATAGAAACACAGAAGAAACAGAGAAAGCTCTTTCCACTTCCAAAGATTCAAACCCCATCTATCTTAGGGAATTACATTCAATTTTAGCAATACTGTTACTCGTCTTTCTCTAGCTACCCTGTATTTCCGTCACTGTTTCTACCTTGAGATTCTTTGAATTTCCCTAACATTAGCTTTCTCTACAATTGATCACTTATTTCCCTTTAACTGCTCTTTTTCTCAAGCAGGAATGTCAGTCAAGGCATGAGCTCCCCTCAGTGGGCATCACACTTTCTCTTGTTACCTTCATTCAGCTTCAGAATCAACACCTGCAAAAAGATGATTTCCATGAAAGCAAGTGCATCTCATGCTGACCACTACCTTATCCACAGGTTCAGGATGGCAAAGTGGCCATAACCCATTTGTTTTTCACAGGCTTTCTTTCACAATTAGCAGTGGGGTTAACTTTCTTCCGTCTTGAGACAAAAACATAGATGATACTAAATCTGAATGTCAAGCAAGATTGTGAGCCAAATACGACAGTCCTTACTTAAATAATTCAGAACAACAGAAGACTAAAAATCCAGGTAGTTGATTTAATCACAGCAATGACTGTACCTGGGCTTTTTTGTGGACATCTAAAGTGAATCATAAATGCTTTGTTGCTATATTTGGTGACAAAGTGTACACTAGTGTAGTGCCTGTGTAGTAGTGTAGCCCATGGATTGCTTTGCTGCAATCCATGGAGGTTTGCTACTGCATGGCTATTTATAGCAGCAGAAATTGCAAGTAATTCTTTTTTTTTCTAGCAATTATTCAATGGTAAATCAGACACACCTTGACCTTACTCCCATGTTTTAATAGGTGGGATATTGCGGAACACACTTCAGAAGGTTGTGCAGCAACAGAGATGTGCAAATGACTGTGATTCTGATGGCTTGGGATCACATCCCTGTCTGTGAAAAGGAGCCAAGGGACTCCTGCACTAGTTCATGTCCACAGCCATCCTTCTGCTCAGGCTGGAGAGCAAGTGGCTTTGCTAGGAGTGTATTCAATATTTGAATATGAGCCACATACTCAGCATTTTCACCAGGCACAACAGAGCCCTAAGTTGACTGCAGCATTTAGATGTTACAGCATCTTTTGAAAATAACAAGGCTGATCAGCATTGTCAAAAAAGTTTAAAAGATTTTATAATGAAACCATTGCAGCCAAATGATGACTTTTTAGTTCCATTTTCATTCCTCATCTCTAACTCCTTCACATCATTTTACATCAAAGTGAAATGACTGGCTAGTACACATGAACGCAGTTTGGAAGTTGCATAGAATAGCAAAATTCTCTGTGTTTACATTCAGGAGAAGTGCTGAGGAAGCTGTTTTGCCACTGCCCTTCAAAATGCTATGAATGAACACTGGGATGTTACATGACACATGTCGAGAAACAGGAGAATATGTTAATTATTTATTACTCGAATACTGCGTGAATCAAGCATTATTATTTTGTACTTTTCCAAGTCCATAGCTATGCTCTCTCAAGGGACTTCTTGCTTCCAGAAGTGCAGTGAACAGTACCGCTCTTTCTGTCCTAGGTTACCATGTATATTAACACCTCAAAGGGTTTTCTCTTCAGCAGAGGAATTGATCTCTCAATTAATTATGCTTATGTAAGGCTAAATCTCTGTTTACCTGCAAGGGCATCCCTCAGGCACTTCACTGTTTCACAGGCCAGGGACCAGCTGGAAAATATTGTGCCTCTTACCTGGTCTGGTTTCCCTTCTGGTTTGGGGGGTTTGGGGCACCCAGTCTCTCTAGCATATGAAATAAGGTTGTGAATGGAGCACACACCCAGGCTCCAGAACTTGGCCATGCTCTTACAGTTCAGTTACCTGAAAGAGCTACTTCGATGCAGTTGTTTTTTCAAGGAGTACAAATCCAAATGAAGAACGTGTGACTTTTTTCATTTTTCCCAAGCAGAAATAAAAATAAGTCTGCTCTAAGAAAACTTTGGTTAACCTCTAGTGTGCATTATTTTGAACAATGTAAAGAGATTTCTTTCAAATGTTGCAAGCAGGAGGGGTTAAATATCAATTTAATTGGTTTGAACTTGCTACTTTGGCTGTACTTAATTGAGGCAGTGCTGTAATACACTAGGAAGCATGAAAATTATGGTATCTCTATAAACATATCTTCAGTTACATCATCATTTGGCTTGGTCAGTATTGATAAACTTCAGATGATCTGGATTTTATGTTTTGCAGACACGCCTGTTTTTAAGGGAAAACATAATGATGCAATAACTTGAATTTTGCCCAGAGGAAAACTGAAGGTTATATTTCAACTTTTGTCTCTGTGTCCATTTTTTGGCATTTTATTTCTGCTTGTATTCAGCTGTATTTAAGACCACATATCTGAGAAAAGTATTTTGTTGCACTGTGACACCATTTTATACTTTTAAAATATTTTGTCTTGGAATCTGCATCTAGTTTAGAAAACTGCATAAACAAGAATCAGTTTTCATACACTGAAAATAGAACTTGAAACTATGTAATATTTTAAATGATCTGTTCTTTCTGATAGACTGATTTACCAACTATTCCAGATTCTCTAAACTTCATATTAGAAACAAATTATGTTCTCCATTATTCAGGTAAACGTAATGGAGAGATGCATGTAGCTCAGAGCAAATTTGTTCTACAGCAAGAAACCTCCCTACCTTACTACTATCAAAACACTTGGTTATATCTGAAAATACTTTGCTGAGGTTATTATACAATATCAATAAAAGGTGATAGGTGCAAATCCCTTACCGCAATGATGTCAAACCAAAATTGACATTGACTTGCTTTGTATTATAATTTTGAGCCATTGCCTCATGAAGGCTAATCTGTTTATGATAATGTCTTAGGGAGTATATTATCTTTTTACAATCATGTCCTTTGACCTTAAAAGGAAACTGCACATATTTCTTTTTGAAACACAGAAACAAAGTAGTGTTGGCAACCAGCCTTAATTTCTCCTTACAGATAAATCCTAATGCTGTACATGAACAATCCACAAAAAGAGATTTTAGGTTGTAAATAATCTGCCAAATTCCATAGACGAGACATTTGGGCATTTCTTAGTATCATTTCCTTATGGTTTTTTAGTCCTTGAATTTTAGAGCAAGTTTCAATTTGATGTTTCTTGAAGAATAAAAACTCAACCCAAAACTCAGTAAAAGAATTCAAATGTGTAGACAATCTCAGTCTAAATCACTAAATATTCTTTACTTTTGACCTGCTTATGCAGGCCTTTTTTGATCCATACATAAATGACCTCATATTGCCAAAAGCTCCAAACCTTATTCGCAATACGGCAAAACCTAATCAAATATATAATTTTGTATGGACATTACATTAAGTACATATGTTCCTTAATGTAAACAAAATGTGTTTTTTTTTTTCCTAACAAAGCCACATAGGTATACAAGGGCACAGATTACATTCAGTCAACGTTCTCATTTCAGAAAGACATTTTAAGGATAAGTGATAGAAAAGGGTGAAGAGTAGCTGACTGAGCTATAAATTTCTCATGACTTGGCAAAGAGACTATGATAAAGATCCCTACACAGTACCCCGTATCAGTGCCAGATTTAGTGGAGCAAAAACTTAAAACCATTTGAGAGATCAGAATTTTAGTAAAACAAAAGATTCAGGAAATACTTCTTTCTGGTCAGGGTCCTATGGATTCCCTTCTTGCAATATGTCCATTTCTTCTTGCAAAGAAATTTTGTTCAGATGCAGGAATTATTGGGAAAAACATAGGTTTTTCCTCCTTTCTCTCTGCCTTACTGACAGAAAGTCTTACCATTTCTATAGTCAAGACAAGTAGTTTGGCCCAGAGTGCTATGACAGAGCTGGTATGGCCAAAACTCATTGAGCATTTTTGCAACAGTGAAATCTGGAAGTGTTCTGATGCATTTGGGAGATTCCAATGTGTTTAGAAGGTAATTTGAAAAACTCAGCTCTTGTATTTCTTATTTCTCTGTGTTACTCAGTGTCACCTGCCCTGTAATATAACATTCAACATCCCTTAATATCATTTATTTTGCAAGTTAACCTATGGGAGTTTAAACTCCCATGACATGTATTTTTCATTTAGCCATCAGAAGCATATACTGAACTTTTCATGTCAGTAGGAACTCACCTTCATAATATCACACTTCAATTGCAGCAGCAGTAAAGAGCCTTTCTATCTTCTCTTGTTAACTCTTAAAATACAGATAACTAGGTAGGAAAAAATAGCAGCTGAAAAATAAAGAATGCAATTTTGGTTCCACTGGATATTTGTTGCTGACCTCAAAAGAGAATCCAATTTTTCAACCAAGCTTTGTGTCTCACTGTGATGTTGTGAAATGAGAGGTTACAACAGCATCTTGCACTTAGCTCAACTGTAGGATGAGATGAAAACCATCGCTAAACTGAATAATGTACCATAGTAAATGGACAGTGCCAAAAAGGCAAGAAGTTATCCTGAGCATGAACCAATAAAACATAGAGCACTCACAAGTTGCTAACTTGAATTTCATAGATTAAATGATACAGAAAGTCTTCCAGTAGATTTCACTCTTCTAATAAAACATGTAGGATCATGCCCACTGGCATTTAGTTACACTTCAGCATCCTTATTTTAATACATTGGTTAAAGGAACCTGATAAACAGGATATAGGCTGTCTCTAGTATAAGAACATGAGAGTGACAGTTCTGGCACACATAGCTACAGTTTGTGATTTGTGTTTCATTTATACACTCAAAAGAAGGGGTTTATGTATGTCTCATGACAAACTGAAAATGAATCCATGAATATTTTGTTAGTTGAAACTTTGCTGATATCTGCAGCGCTGGAAACATACTCTAAAGAAGGTTCTCCTCTTTGTACTGCACTTACGCTTTGGTTAGCTTTTCATACCAATTAGAAAATGAAATGGTTGCGTTTCCTTTCTACTTTATCCTGCGAGGTTTTCTGTCAGGAAGACCTTTCTGTGGGAGGCATGAGAGATGGCTGCTCCAAGCTACGCTGATGGCTAAAAACACATTTTAGTAATACGGAAATCTTCTATTCCAGATATTAATGACTGATGTTCTCATTTTAGTACATTGACTTCACTCAGATAAATCACTTCTAAATTATTAGACAGTTTTGAGTCCTTTCATAATATTTAGTTTGACTGTCTTCTCCATATATGATTAATATATCCTTACAGTATCCTTCAATCTTTTATTGATATAAGTGCATATTTGGTTTGTTCAAATGCAGATGCCAGAAAAATACATATAGAACCTAGTTGTCTGAATGATGCGTGTTTTGAAGAGTGTATATATAAATTAATATTTAAAAAATTACAAGGAAGGAAAACTATGATAATGATATGTTAGTGCCTTTTTAAGAAGCCTCTGACATTTCAGTTGTGATCAAACTTTTCTATAAAAGTTTAATAAAAGTATAATAAATTACTCAGGTTGAAATCAGGAGGGATGGCACGGCAGAACTTTAGCTAATGTAAATCATTTATTAATGGAACTATGGCAGTGAACAATACATGAAGATCTAATTCCACTGATATTGAATGTATCTCTCAAAAAATAATTCCAAAATTAATTCATTTTGTCAAGTGATTTGTTACTGACAGATGAGGAAAGCAAGTACTTATTTTTCTTTCTATGAAAGCACCTTCAAGCTCCCCGGCCCCACTTCAGTTCAGGAAGAGAAAAGTCTCTTGATTCTAAAATCTGGGGAGATTTCTCTACCCTTACAAAAAGGAAATTGATAGTTTGAATATCTATTTATATAGGCCATGAAGTCAAAAGCAGAGCTGCTGCATAAAGTCCGATGAGTAGCGTAAGGGTAGTCTTGTATAGTGTTTCAAGTTGGATTCACATTTGTTTGAAATCTGGCAATATTAAACCTAAGCATAAGCCCAGACAGAGTTTACATGAAGATACTTCTGTTACACTCTGCCTTGTTGCCACTGTCCAAGCAGAACAGGCTACAAGGTGTGACCTCTAGACAGCTACTCTTTACAGGGAAAGAAACCATCAAGTAAACATAACTTGCACTTTTTGAAGAATAAATGGTCTCAGAGGGAAACAACAGGTTACAAATAGCTTTTTCCAAAGTACATGGCACTGAATTATAATTTTCATTTTCTCCTCATTTCACGCTCATCTTCTTTGGCCCAAATGGTGATATAGGTCCAAATTTTGTAAAGTCTTGTGACTTTATAGTACTCTGTAAGTGACAAGAATGCAGTCCTTTTCAGCTGATACCAGTATACGTAGTTTCATTGTTGTTGTTTGTGGGGTTTTTCCCCATTGTGCTCACCTCTTAGTTTTTTAGTATTCCATATAAATATGCAAAGCATGTTGCATGCAGGAGTCTTGTACTGTAGTGCTGTAGGAAATGTGTTTCTACTTGCCAGAAGTAGAAATTCTTCCTTTATTTTTCTAAAAGCATTCTGTTCTTCTTTACAAGAAGAAATGGACATATTGCACAGAGCTTTCACCTCTGTGGACTTCTGAAACAAATGTTTAAACTGAAGAACACTGCATTTACTATGAATGAAAATAATAAGCATTTATGAAGAAGAACAATCTCTCTTTTCATTTTTAACTTGGTCACAAAAATCCATGTGTTATCAGAAGGTTTTTTTGTTCAAATTTTTGAATGCTTGTTCATAAACCCACGTGGAGTTTGAGAGATCTGGGAATACCATACAAAGCAAATAGTTCTGCCTAAAATTAGTCTTCATTTATCTCATGTGATGTTTTAGTATTCCAGCTCAGTTTATTTGCAGATGCATAACATCTTTTTCTTGGAAAATCTGCCTCGCAATATGTCCTACACATACGTGCTAAGCTGTTGTAAAAGAGATGAAAGACACTCAGATCTCTAATTTACAGTGTTTCAGGAGAGGATTTTTTGAGGGGAGGAGGGTAGATTTTCTGAAATTTTTCCCTCCAGTTCAGAGTAGAGCTCAGGGTAGACTGCAAGACCATCAGGCATAAAAGTATTATTCCAAGCACTGAAGATCCCTAATGAGAACATGAAAAAAATAATTAGCTTTTCCTGTAGACCAAATTGCTTTTCAATACTTGTAAAAATATACTCTTTAAAATAAAAAGTAAAAATGGTATTGAATTTGTAGTTACTGGATGTGCACTCTCTGCTTTTCATTACTTTTTACTGAAATTCTATTGAAATTAATAGAATAAATAGCTATTATATTACTATATATATATTACCATATATATTACCATAACTCCTTGCAGAAGAGTTAGAATTCAAAGCAAATGGGTTAGTTATGAAATATCATTATTTTCAATGGAAACTGGGTAGCTATTGAATTGCCTTCATTTCAGCCTGAATTCCATAGCTATTCATCTGTAAAGAGCTTTGGTTATCTATCAGATTCCTTTAATTTAAACAGATACAGATAAGATAAGAAATTCCTTTTGTTTGATTTCTATTTGGTTAGCAGATATTTTGCTGAAGCATATAAAACAAGCTCACCAAATCCAAACTATTGTAGGTGACCTCATTAGAGACAAAATTGGAGAAGTTAGGTAATGTATGTGAAAGGTAAGAGAAAAGGCATGGAGTTGTGCTATTCCATGTTATATACATGGATGCATTTTATTTATTATTCTTATTTAGCGAATGAAAGGGTATGGGAGCTGAGTGAGTTCCCAGGAGTACGTTACGAGACTTTTTAATAAACAAAATTTAAGAATATTAAAATGTTCTTACATTAAAAAGCTGTATTTAAGCAGAGGCAACAAGCTGTTGCTTGAAGAATAGCAGCTGTATTTTGTTTATTTGGGGGAAATGAAGCAAATGCCTTCATAGGCTTTAGAGAAGTGCCAAGAATATGAATGGGCACCATCCCAACCAAAACATCATTTTACAATACTACTATTTGAAAGAAATAATGATTCAACACTCTGCAAATGTACATGTCACCTTTCAGTGCATTGAAGAAACACAGAGATACAAAAAACAGGCCTTTGGGAATCACAGCTTTTTCTTTACTTGACCATAGGCTAGCGGAACAACAGGTTTCTTCCTGTTTTCTTAATATGTAAACTAGAAAATTTTCACAGCATTCATGGAGTCGTATGGATGATCAGTAACCCAGATGAAGCACCTGATTAACACAAACTATTTTCTAATTATTGCAGTAAATTGTGGGGTGAATTGCTGTCATTTGGGGCACCTAGGAGCGCCATGATGACCTATACATCCCTTCCCACTATTTGAACAATTAAGCTTAAGTATCATCATAAAATGGAAGATTGTCTGCCTAGTGAAAGAGGCACTTTTTTTTATCAATGCCTGTCTATTCCCACAACAGCTTGCTGGTGTAGGGGCGTTTGTATGGGTTGGAAATTCAGGTCACACCAAAAAGGCGTTATTACTAAATGAGCAGTAAAACACAGATATCGATAAGATGCTGTGCCACATGTTTTTACTGCAGTTAAGGCGCAACCTGAGCTTTATTTAGTTTAGGTACTAATATCTAGTTTATATACTAATTACAATATAAAATAGCAGCACAGAATTGAGCCTAGGCTTGCTGTCTGTTTTTCCCTGAGCACCCAACTGAGTCTTGTAACCTATATTGAGCTTGCTGATGGCCCAGACGTGTTTGTTGGTACCTGTGAAGCTAGAGTGGGTATTCCCAAGTAGCATACTATCTTCCCTCTTGCTACAGAGGCTGAAGGAGTGGGTTAATTGCCTTTTTTTAAGGAAAGAAATGCACGGGCAAGAAGAGACGTTGAATAACAATCTTAATCTGTTTGATTTCCAATATGTACAATTCCTGCAGGTATAAACCTGAAAAGAGATTAATTATCACAGTTTAGGGTTTATGTACTCATAAACTGCTACTAAGGCATCTCAAAATTCCCAGAATGATTTAGACTCTGTCTCTACATCACTGACTTTCGATCTGAAAAGGCTTATTCAATTCCCAGTTTTTAAGGCCATAATTTTTAGATTTCAATGTACATTCAGATAAGTTATCATGACTGTCTGAAATTTTACATAAATATGGAGAATCGTGCCTTTAGGAAGCTCTAACCTAAGACAGCTGAAATTATTTGTTTCTCTGCAGAGACTCACTGTGTATGTAATATATGTAGCAATGATCCATAAGAGCATACGAAGCAAACGATACAGGTCTCATGGGCTCTGAGCAGCTGCTGACCAATGCAGATTGCACCCAGGCGTCAGAGTAGATGTGCATTTTACATGCTTTTTATGCAGAATTCTGAATGTTGCCTGAAGGTGTGGCTTCATTATTAGGTGACCTAAGTTGAGCTAAGATGCTGCTGCTTCAGAAAAGAGTGATGCCAGACGCACATCCTTGCACTTTCCTTGCAGTCCCAGCACTGGGGGCCAGAGAGCTGATCTCTATGAAAACCACTTCCCTCTTCTCTTTTCTCTTCTCTTCTCTTCTCTTCTCTTCTCTTCTCTTCTCTTCTCTTCTCTTCTCTTCTCTTCTCTTCTCTTCTCTTCTCTTCTCTTCTCTTCTCTTCTCTTCTCTTCTCTTCTCTTCTCTTCTCTTTTCTCTCTTTCTCTTCTCTTCTCTTCTCTTCTCTTCTCTTCTCTTCTCTTCTCTTCTCTTCTCTTCTCTTCTCTTCTCTTCTCTTCTCTTCTCTTCTCTTCTCTTCTCTTCTCTTCCCTTCCCTTCCCTTCCCTTCCCTTCCCTTCCCTTCCCTTCCCTTCCCTTCCCTTCCCTTCCCTTCCCTTCCCTTCCCTTCCCTTCCCTTCCCTTCCCTTCCCTTCCCTTCCCTTCCCTTCCCTTCCCTTCCCTTCCCTTCCCTTCCCTTCCCTTCCCTTCCCTTCCCTTCCCTTCCCTTCCCTTCCCTTCCCTTCCCTTCCCTTCCCTTCCCTTCCCTTCCCTTCCCTTCCCCTCTTCTCTTTTTTCTTCTCTTCTCTCTTCTCTCTTCTCTCTTCTCTCTTCTCTTTTTACTTCTCTTCTCTCTTCTCTCTTCTCTCTTCTCTCTTCTCTTTTTACTTCTCTTCTCTCTTCTCTCTCTTCTCTCTCTTCTCTCTCTTCTCTCTCTTCTCTCTCTTCTCTCTCTTCTCTCTCTTCTCTCTCTTCTCTCTCTTCTCTCTCTTCTCTCTCTTCTCTCTCTTCTCTCTCTTCTCTCTCTTCTCTCTCTTCTCTCTCTTCTCTCTCCTCTCTTCTTTTCTCTTCTCTTTTATTTATTTTATTTCAGTGAGTGTGTTTAGCTGAGTTTGTTCTCTGATTTGGCTCTCCCTGTGACACAGTGAGTTCTGACACCATGGCAAGGGAGGGGATGTGTGGTGAGCTAGGAGACCTCAATAAACAATGAAACAACACCCTAAGATGCTCTGTGTTCTAATTTCTTTGCGTTAGTTATCCTAGCTTATAACAAAAAAACCCTCTAGATTTTTAGTTTAAAACCTTTTAAGACTTTTTCCTCACAATAGCAAAGGGATTCACTAGGGTGAGGTGTAGTCATAGCCCAGTCACCTTTTGACGTTCAGGAGTCAATACAATACCCTAAAACTAGCAACTGATCTCCCTCCTCTTCCTCAGAGGAGACAAGGAGGGCCTGAAAGCCTCCTCCTGCGGGTCGTCCTGTGTGACAGAGCAAGGATCTGCCACTGCTGTTACTACTGTCTCATATGGGAGGGGGGATTGGGGCCAGTGCCATGTTTTCTCCTAAGCATATGGTCTGGCACAGAGTGGGAAGGTGTGACAGAAAACACTTCTAGTCCTATGAAGGCAGCATCTGAGCAAGCTACATTTGGGAATCTCTGTCTGGCCATGATTTCACATTTGGCACCCGTCCTGCTTAAGCCGGTTAAGGCAGTCCCCCCATGGCAGCCAGCTGTGTGTTTGTACCACTGTATCATCAGCAGTCCCCTGATCTTGTGATCCTGCACACAGACAAACAGCACTGCTGACACAGAGCGGGGACAGGCAGCATGGTGGGAGTGAGCTGGTGGGAGAAGAGCATGGCGGGGAGAGAAAAAGAGCTCCCTAGGTCAGCGGTGTCAATAGAAATACCAGCCAGGTTGCGACTTCAGAGATTAGTTTGATGTTACAGAGAAATGAAGCTATGGGCAACTGCCGTGAACAGGTCAGTCACATTTCTGTCCTCGCCATGTGCTTCTGCCGTGTCTTTTCCAGCAGCAGTGGAGCACTCAGCCTGCAGAGAGCTGACTGGGACCAGAACCAGCAGGAAGCTAACCCAGTCACAAAAGTAGGATAAGCTTTCTGCTGCCTCAGCTACCTGAATTAACTCATATGCCACAATGTCACCTTATGGCAGAAGGAAATAATTCAGGACAAGAGGTGGAATGCTAATTTCATCTTCATCAGTAGATCTTTAGGTGGATTTAGCAGTAACATCCCTAAGGTGAAGCATCCTGAGAAGGCTGAGCCAGTCTAAGAACTGGAAGATACTGAAAGCAGAGAACCCGTTCCCAGCCATGTGCTCCTTCTGCTTCCCTTCTCCTGACCTTCTTTCTAAGCTTTTTCCAGCCTACTAACCTGGTAGAAAATGAACCATGAGGGGAAAAACTGTTTGAAATTCTCAGTGAGATTAGTGAGCAGCATCAACTCAAGGAGTGGCCATCTCAAGCAGAAATGTAAATTGTAACTTTACATGAGATGGCTGAGGTCACCATTGCTGAAAAGGTGTCTTGTCACTTATTTCTTCTCCACCCCTGTGACCTCTTATGGCTGCATATTTGCACTGATTCCTTTGCACTCACTTGGATGCTGATAGGAGATTTTTGTGAACAAGACCATTGCCCAAGCATTAAATAATCCCTCCACCCAATCTTTTCCTTTTTTTTTTTTAAACCAGTTTAGTTTTCTGGTTGATTACTAAGTTGTCTTGGCTTATTGTCCAATTGGATCATCATCCAATACATGCTAGAGCCATTGCAAAATTAGCTGTGGGTGCTCATAACAAGGAGCACGGATAAGATGTGGGGTGAGGGAGTGGGATTTCCCCTTATACTTTTAATGCTACTAGATCGGTAAAAGCTCTTACCTGTAGCTCCACTTTAAGGGTCTGCCTTCAGTTGTTCACTAGAGTTATATGCAACACAATGCTGAAAAAACATGCTTCTCTTTAAAGAAAAAAAACTGTCAATTACTTTATATGCTTGCCATGTATGTCTGTTTATTATTCTAGTTTTAATGATTGTTAGATAACTCCTGGTTCGCAAGCTCCCTTTTACAAAGGAGAAAATTAATTATGTATAATTTTCTACTTTTGCATTTGTGCCATTTGTTCTGTTTCATGCTCTAGTATGAAGAAATTGTGATTTTGCTGTATTTTAATTTTTAACTGATCTTATAAAAGACATCTCACAGTATCATACTTATGGATGCAATTGTGATGTATACTGCATTCTCCTATATGCAATGGACGAAAATGTTTTAGAGGCTTAAATACATTTATGAACTGGTGTTGTGGTTTAACCTCAGTCGGCAACTGAGCACCACGCAGCCGCTCACTCACTCCCCCCACCCCAGTGGGATGGGGGAGAGAATTGGAAGAGTAAAAGTGAGAAAAACTCGTGGGTTGAGATAAGAACAGTCTAATAATTGAAATAAAATGATAATAATAATAATATAATAATAACACACAAAGCAAGTGATGCACAGTGCAATTACTCACCACCCGTTGACCAATGCCCAGCCAGTCCCCGAGCAGCGGCCCCCCCGGCCAGCTTTCCCCAGTTTATGTACTGAGCATGACGTCACATGGTATGGAATGTCCCTTGGGCCAGTTTGGGTCAGCTGTCCTGGCTGTGCCCCCTCCCAGCTTCTTGTGCACCTCCAGCCTTCTCAGTGGGTAGAGCATGGGAAGCTGAGAAGTCCTTGACTAGTGTAAGCACTGCCTAGCAACAACTAAAACATCGGTGCGTTATCAACATTATTCTCATCCTAAATCCGAAACACAACACTGTACCAGCTACTAGGAAGGAAATTAACTCTATCCCCGCCGAAACTAGGACAAATGGAAATAATGTAGAAATAGGTAAGGGAAAGAGTAATTAAAGTAGTGGAAAAGGATAAAAAAGATGTTTTCTGATGTGATTTTGAATAGTGGGCTGCTAAGCAGGGATATGTAGGAAAGCTGATAGAGATGGCAAAAACTCTATTTAAGAAGGCTCCTGCATGACTAATGGTAACAAAATGAAAAATGACAGAGAAGAAAATGGTATTAGACAGAAGGAGTGGTGAAATATGAATCACAGACAAAGTCTGGGTGGTACCTTGCAGTAAATGTGTCACAGTATTACGAGAGGTCAGCTTTAATCTGGATTCTGAAATTAATGCCATTTTTAATATATTTGTGTTTCATTGTATCCATGAGAAAATAGCAAATAGTTGTGAATACAGGCCAACAGTGCAGAAAGCTCTGAGAAAGACTGCTTCAGCCCATCTCAGAATTGTGTTGACAATCCTCCTCTTTCCTTGTGGTCTTGAGTTTTTTTAGTGAGGAAATTAGAACTGCAATAGCAGGTTTGGGTAATCAGCACTGACAGTAAAACTGAGGGAAGGCATTTCTAAAGGAGCTGAAGATGAAAACTATGATTAAATTCACAAAAAAAAGTTATAATTTAGGAAGAAGTAGTCCTCTCCATCTTCCAGATTATGAGTATTTCAGGTAATGAAATGTTATTTCCCCATAGCTGTGCTTTAAATAACTGGGTTGCTTTTTGTATAGATATTAGCAGGAACTGGAACACAATGAGAAGAGTTTGTGCACATGAGGAACCATCACTTTTGATGAAACTTACTCAAGAAGTGTAGAATACAATTTCTTGTCAAAGTACACAACTCGCAATCCTGAGTTGTTACAATAACTGTCTCTTCAGAGATGGTTAAGCAGGAAACGGGGATTTTCCATGTTCTGTAGGAATGACCTAGACTATATTAGTGTCATATTTTTTTTTTCTTACTGTTAGAATATTTTCCCTTTACAGAATAAAGCCATGGTTTCAGCCTGATTTTTAATAGGCAAAATTTTAACATTTCAAGGTTTCATTGAGCTATACATTGTCTTTAAAAGCTTTTTGTATGGCTGGTATGTTGTTACAGCCTTTTAAATCACAGTAATATCACATTACATTAACTACAGAGAGCTTTCCAAACAGATATTTTGGTTAACAGAGTGTTCTATGTTATCTCCTAAATAAACATGTGGTTTTCTGTTACCAAAATGTTCAACAGTAGCACAGTTCTGAGATAAGAGTAAGCACATGAGGAGGACTGTAATTACAGCAATTACGGAAAAGTAATTTACTGGTTGTATAAACGCAACAGCTTTGAAAGGGAGTGGATCAACCATAAAAAGAAGTTCAATATTGAAAATAAATATTTTGGGATCTGTGAAATGGTTGTTATGTGGATAAGGAAACTGTAAACATTTTGCCTAAAGTGCATGTATTTTCATTTTGGAGGCCCTTATAAATACAAGTTTGTGTTTTTATAAAAAGACTTAGAGATGTCAGAATTATACAGAGATATGCAGATCTGTCATTTCCCATCTGGTATATACCCAGGGCTTACTAAAGAAACAAATAAATACAGCTGAATTTATATGTCTTTGGGGAAAAAGAACAAAACCCAAACTTTTACATTTTGAAACAGGTGAAACAATCGTTTATTTGAAAGGAAATTAATAGGTTAATGCCAAAGCATGCAATAAAGAACAGAGTTATCTAGAGACAAATTTGATCAAAATACTTCTCCCAAAACATAGATGCAGCCTTACACTATATTTAGATGGCTCAGAAGCCAAATCTACATGTAAACAGTTATGTTCTAGCCCAGGAATATTCAACCTTTAGTCAAGAGAACACCTGGGGTTTGTCAGCTGTTTCTGAAGACTCCACAAAATGGGGATAAGGAAAGCAAGTCCATGTATCTGATATGAAATTTCTAAAGAGGTTTGCACCTTCACCACATGGAGTACACAAATTTTACAGAGTATATAAACAGAAGGATGAAAACAATGTTCTGGCTAAGATTTTTATCAAACCAGGCCCATTTTTGCAGTGGCTATCTTTAAAGCTAGGGCCATGCTGTGGATAGCTGTGCTCTGCAGCACACCCCAGCATCCTGCCCTCCTGACTAGCGTGCACTGTACATCTCTGTGCCTCCATCCTTGCCGTGAAAATCAGAAGTTCAGAAGGAGAGCTTTACACTTCAACTTCATCCCAGATGGAGATGGGACATGGCCTGGGTGCACCCCTGGGGCCTGAGGGACACTTCAGTATCTCACGTTTAAACAAAGCTCAAATGGTTTACCTGCGGTGAGAATGGCAGCATTTAGATCTTGCTTACCCGTCAAGACAAAGCAGCTCAAAACCTAATGTAATTGATTGCATAATGATAATAATCTTTCTTTGATCTGATGCCTGAAAATGGATGGTCTGATTATCAGTTGCCTATTACCTGCACGTTGCAATTTTACATTCACATTTGTCTCTGATTAATAGCATCCATTACGAGCACTGGCCATATTCCACAGTCAAACTAAACCACATGGCAATTGTATGTTCCGTTGCCTTGTAGTAAGTCACAGCATTTAATTGCATTATCACAATACTAAGCCATTACAAGCAAGTCAGAAGCAAATAACAAGGTCTGAATAACTATTTACAGTCATTCAAGCTTCAAAGACTGTTACATAAGAAACTGTCACTTAGGCTTTGCAGAGAGAAAATTAAGATTTCTGTCTATGAGTTAAATGCTATTGAAAACTAAAGGGCTGGACCAAAACCATTATAGAAAATAAACTGCTTTAAAAACAACCCTGCTGCTGTAAATGCTTCTTTTTATATGAAACATTTGACTTAAATGGATTGCAGTTACTCTTGACTGTATGAAGGAAGGTACCCTGAAAGGTTTTAAAAAGCTCTTGTATTCCGCCTTTAAAGCTTTGGTGTATTAGCTTGGCAGAAAATGGCTTATAAGAAAACCTTACTTACATGAATGACAAAGCTGAAGAGGTCTGTATGCTGGGGAAGAATACATCACTTTGTCAGTGGGAAAGAACAGAGGTACCAGTGAGGGCTCATAAAATGAAGAAAGAGTTTGCAAAGGGATGAAATACCATAACCCTTGCTCTTTTATTTTGTAGCATGTCTAGAATTTTTCACTCCTGTTTATAACCCATGTTTTTAAAATCAGTGAAGCTGAGCAAAAGGGAAAAAAGTAAAAAGGATACCTATTTGTACCTTGCTAACAATTCTCATTCAATACATCTGATTTCTTAATTGCATCTTTCTGAAGTAGTCCTGAAGAACTGAGTAGGTGTGGAAGTACCAAGGCTCTGCAGAAATTTAGCAGATATTTGTATACAATATTGCAACACCCTACTTAATGAAATCTGCAGTATAATGTTGCTGGCTTTAACTATCTAGCTTTAACGAGAATTAAATTCTATACAGTGGAAGGTATAAATGAGGTTTTAAAATGTATAGGATGGCTCAAAGCATTCATGATTATGCCAGAATGGAAATTCTTGTATCATCTTTAACATATATTTGTCTTCTTTAGATTATTTGCTTTAAAGTAACTTCATTCAAATAAAAACTACTTTCCTACAAAAATAGTCTTCTAATTAAAAAAAATATAACTCAAATAAAAATATACACCAGGAAGATAAGCCCAACTCTATAGTAGAAATGATCTTATGTTTTCAGAAAAACACAAAAGCATAAACAAATCTCCTTTCATATCCCAAAATTTTATTATTCTTTTCAGAATACCCTCCTCAAATATTTTGAAAAAAGCACTGAACTTTTTCCAGATGTCTAGGGCCCAACAGGCCAAGGATATCCATAATAAAATAGAGCTTGAATTCCATTTGAGGAACCTTAAAAGCAATCTCATTATCGGCAGCCTCTTCTAATGTTGACCGTGGTTTTTATTAACAGACTTCTGTGATGGAAGAAAATGAAAAGGAATGCTATGTGTTGCTTTTAAAAACTATGTTCTTGCATAAAATCCTGATGTATTTTAAGTCAACTGAAAAATTGTCAAGTTCTTACAGTGGAGAATTAGAAAATATGTTATTTCAATTTTGTATTTCTTCTCTGAGCAGGAAACTCATTCTGTAAAACCTTATTAAAAGAACCATTAAAATAAAGATAATTTTCGTGTTTAATTTGTTGTAAAAAATGCAAAGAGAGAGTAATATGGCTTTGTATCATTTTAAATTCAACTTCATCCACAAAAATTATTTTCTTAACAACGCAGAAAAGTATGTACCAAAAATTGCAAGAAGCTGTTGCAGAGTTAGTTTGGGGTGAGTAAACAAGCATTCATTTGTAGGATAAATTATAAGGAATAAATCGAGTCAGGATATTAGGAGGCGTATATGAAGGGGAAAAAATTCTGATGAGGTTTAGAAAGGTATGAAGTTCATGAGATGGTGTTGTGGTTTAACCCGGCAGGCAGCTAAACACCACACAGCCGTTCGCTCACTCCCCCCCCTCCCCAGTGGGATGGGGGAGAGAATCGGGGAAAAAAAAAGTAAAATTCATGGGTTGAGATAAAGACAGTTTAATAGGACAGAAAAGGAAGGGGAAATAATAATAATAATAATGATGATGATGATGATGATAAAAGAATATACAAAATAAGTGATGCACAATGCAATTGCTCACCACCTGCCAACCGATGCCCAGCCAGTTCCCAAGCAGCGGTCACTGCCCCCTGGCCAACTCCCCCCAGTTTATGTACTGAGCATGATGTCACATGGTATGGAATAGCCCAATACCCCTTTGGCCAGTTTGGGTCAGCTGTCCTGGCTGTGGCCCCTCCCAGCTTCTCGCTGGCAGGGCATGGGAAGCTGAAAAGTCCTTGACTAGTGTAAGCACTGCTCAGCAACAACTGAAACATCGGTGTGTTATCAACATTATTCTCATCCTGAATCCAAAACACAGCACTGTACCAGCTACTAGGAAGGAAATTAACTCTATCCCAGCCGAAACCAGGACAGATGGAGAAATGCAGAATGATGTGGTAAATAGCGGGTATAGATGAGGACATGCTCTGAATGCTGGTGTAAAGTGAGAGAAATACAGTCTCATTTAGATAATGGGAGAAAAACAACAGAAATTGAAAGCAAGCATTTTAGCTTAGTGTTGAATAACCTGTCAGCATGCTGAACAAATCTTTAAAAGAGTAGCTGTGACTCTGAAGGTCACAGTTCGTCTGGGATAAAGGAACTCACTGCTTTGTTTGGAATTAACTCTGCTTATTTCCATCTTTTGTAGGCAGGACAGGTTACCTCTACTCTTTCTCCCAGAAAGAATTTTTTAAGAGCAAAAAGTCTGCTACTTTCTTTCCACATGGGAAAGACTACAAAATGAGCTTCCCTTGTCTCTCTGTGACATAGACAAGCAGTAACGCATCAACCAAGAAGCCTAGTGTGTAGGGGTGTCTTTTTACCTTTGTGTATCTCTATTGTCTTGGGCTGCAATATGGCCCTGAGAGAGTCAGCTAGGCAAAGTAGAGCAAGTTCATAAAGAGCAACCTTGCCTTGAGCTTGAAACACATTCAAAGATGGGATCCCTGTTTGGTGATAGTGATAATCCTCGCTTTCTTTGTGCATCTTAAGATGAGCAATGACCTTGTCTGGCAGATGGGAAAAGAAGAGAGGAGGTGAGCTAAGTGATCGAGTCTATGCCTATACTGTGGGGAGGGCAAACACACCCGTGTCCCACAGCCGGGGGGGCCCAAGCAGCCTGGGAGGCAGGTCAGAGCACACGGCTCTGAGGGTGAGGAGGGGACAGTGCTGCAAGCCCAGGTTGCATCCCATCACAGTATTAGCAACTAAGTCACACACCTGGAGATGGAAAGCATTTCCAGTCCAACAATATAGATATAGCCAAAATGAACATACAGGGTAAGACGTGAAAATTTCAAAATGTGGGTGAGATCGAGGCTTATACAGAATGTGTGGATGGACCTAAGAAATACAAAGTCCATCCGCGTACTGAAAACAGGAGCAGAATAAGTAGCATGAGGAGGATGACACCCAGGTGATGCAGTAAAGAGGCAAATTAGAGGGAGAATAGTATTTCTAAACTATTTAGACAGTAAACACATTGGGGGAAAGATTGTGCCCTCTAATGGATTTATGAATTATCTTCCCTATCATTGAATTATCTGCTTGTGGAATAAAATTGTTACAAAAAATGAATGATAAGAACAACAGCATTTACAAGATGATTAAAACACTCCATTGGCATATCAACAACCAACCAAAAGCCTTTCTTTCTAAAGTGTCAAAGTAGCAAATTTGAATATAGGTAACTCATGGTGGGAGAAAAGAGATTTCTTATACATTTCAGAATTGGTCAAGCTCATAAGAGTCACGAGCAGTTTTCTCAAGGGCTTATATCTCTATAATGGAATTTTACTGAAGATTGATTACACTACCTTAATAATTAGAAGGTCTTAATAAGCGGTTTACCTTTGATAAATAGTATTGTTAGAAAGTACCGTACTCTTGTTGTAAGCTAATAAGGTTGAAGTGTCAAGTTTTAGAATGCATTTTAATCTTGGTGTTACATGGTAATTAAAGGTAATGAATAATCCAGAAACAATCACCAACAAAAAACTCCAATTCTTTCTCCTTGTTTAAGAAATTCCATACAGAGTATAGATGAGGTATTCACATAACAGAAAAGTTCATAAAAGGGAAAAGACAGTTTCCCTCATTTTGAACCAGAGTGGGGAGAAAAAACTGAAAAAGAGGACCAGAAGCCGTGACCAAGGGCTCAACACAGAAAGCTCTCTGGAGGAGCAGGGTCTGCAGTGAGATCCAGAGGTAGCAGGGCCATGGGCTGAATTGGCACACTCGCACATCTCAGGGCTGTGGTGTCATGAACTGCCTCCGCATCTACGTTGTAGCTGAGCTGCTGATGCCTGGGCTGGATGAAAGCCCATTCCTGATGCACAGACTGTGTTACAGATTCTCAGCTTCTTCCTAAGGTGATACATCTGCCTTTCTAGGAAGGACTGTGGACCATCTTTTCTGTCCAGCATTGATCATATAAGATCACTGCAAAAGCAAATAGGCAGATGCTGCTCAGTGCTCTGGGATCACCCACGTACTTACTGAGTGTGTTTTTTAGGGGATACGTGAACTCTTTCACAAGAACTATCCCCATTATCCCAAAGGCAGCCCTGAAGACACTCCCGCAGCACGTAATGTGGAGAGGAGGTGAATTTGGCTTTGGTCCTGGTCTTAGGAGTTGAATTTGGCCTTGGTCCTGGTCTTGGGTTTTCTTCTGTACACCTCCATAGGTGCAGACAGAGAGGCATTACTGCAACAATTGCAGCTTTACCAAAAATCCAAATGAGGGTTGGGTCTGGGGAGGGGGGATAAAATTGGAAGCCTGGAACTGCGTTCCTAAGAGTGTGCCTGTTCCTTAATCAACCTTGCACCTCATTGCCTACTAGTGACAATGTATTTTTGGACATGCTCCCACTTGAAGTGCATAATCTAGGTATCAAATGTTTTTGAACAGGTAGAAGAAAATATTCATCATCCTATAGCAGCATGAAGTAAAAGTAGTCCGCCTCCTCACAAGAACACCAGGATTCTTGTGCAGTTCATAAAGCAGGTAGTCACCTTTTGCAGTAATACAGTATGTCTTAAATATTAAGCAAATGAAAAAAGAATCCATCGCAGGGTAATTAAATATGTTAATTCCCCTCACTGTCCCAAAGGGATTGATCATGACTCAAGTGGGCAAATTTCGTTTACTTTATTTAAAAGCACATGCAGTATAATCAATGTTAAATTTCCTGGTTAACCATAAAAGCCCTGTTTGAATACATGATCCCTGGCATTTTAATAGGTTTTGATATAACTACAGAGTGCAAGCAGGGTTTATTAATACCATAGGATGAAGCATAGTGTGATATAGGTAGAATTGGTTCCTGTTTTGTGTAAATGTTAATATCCTGTGTAGATGACCTTGCACCTCCTTTCACATATATCTTAGCTTAAGGCAGCAAGTGAAATTTAAAGCCTAACTACAAATAATAGTGCAGCAGAAAAAGTAATTTTGATTTGTAAGGAATCAAAGTATAATTTTCTCTCATTAAGAATACGGATAAATAATTACACATCTTAAAAGCTAAACTGTGTAACAAAGATAAGGTAGTGAACATAAAAAGAAGCAGACAGCATTATAGTTTCACTAAATATGTGCACTAAATATGTGCATAGTGTAACCAAGGCAAAGAGTTCCCTAAATCTTTGGGATTTATGGGCAACCAAGGCAACTCACTTTGTAGGTGGAGGGTCACATAAAAGCAGTTTCAATAACAACATTTTATTTTAAAAGCTTGCTAAATTTTTTTCTTTAATGCTGTTGCTGTGATATACTCTGTGTGGCATGACTGAAATATAACAGCGCATGTTGCTGTAAAAGTTGTTTTGCCACTTGTTTGGGATGACCTGCATAACTCACAAGTGGTGTACTGGTAATAAAACCCTTATAGCACTCTACACGATTACTGATTCTAGCCATATGTTGATACATACACTTATGTATGTCATAAAGCACAGGCTGTGCATACCGCTTAATAAGACAAATGTCAATGTAACTTAACAATAGCGACAAACTTTACCAACATAAAATCTGTAAACTTTAGTTTCACAGTATAAAGCCAGCTGGAAAACTGGCTGAGAACAAATAGCTAAGATCAGTCTGGCCCTTGCATGGAATGGAGGATTTAGGTAGACTATCTTAAGAAACATTTTATCTGCGCTTGCTTCTCTTACAAAGCCTTATGCCATTGCAGATAGGTTACTTATTTTAAAATAAAAGATATCAAGTGTTAGCAGTCCTGTTTCCATTCTCAAGGCAAAACTGATCCCAAGAAGATCAGGCATGAGAAATGCTGACCTAAAGCTAGGCTTGTGGAAACACTGAGGAGCAAGGATCTTTGATTCTCCATCCTTGCCACAGAAGGGACTGCAGGAAAACCCGCCTTCCCCAGAAAGTGAATCAGCGGCAAGGCAGAACACATGCAACCCCATCTTGTCCACCGTAGCACCCCACAGACTCATTTCTTACTATAGACAGTTGAGAATTGGAAAATTCAAACAGCTTGGACACCTTTTTTTTTTTTTTTTTATAATCAAGGTACGTTAGTTCATCACAACTGAAATCTTTTGTGGGAAGGTGCAAGCTTCCATGAAACTGTACCAGTATCTATTCTGATAAGGGCACTCACATCAGATGTGGGGGACTGAACTGAAGTCCATCATTTGTAAGAGGCACTTAATAACATGGTGGTTTTGTTCTTTTTCTTTGTTGGTGAAAAGTGACATGAAGTTTCAGGACGATCCCAACATGGATTGATGAAATTTTTGAAATCATTAAAATTTACACATGATAAGGAATTAATTTTCTATCTATTTCCAGTAATCTCTCCTCGAATTTTCCTGAGAGGAACCGATTAGTGAGGGTACAGTTCTCACAGTGAGGGATTTCCTTGCCAGTAGAATGATGATCATGATGATAAATGTCCTTGTAAGTGGATGCATCTTTGATTAAAAGTAAATATGTAAAGGAAATAACTGTTTCTGGAGTACTTAAAATGGCTTGTTTCAATGCTCATGTGTTTATACCATAAAGCATATCTTAGGTAGCACAGTGCTGTCACTTGTTACTCAGTACATACTTAATGAGACAGACAGTCAGGGGAACGTAGCAGTGACAGTATGTTTCGTCAAGGTTATCAAGAAAAGTTAGAGGAAGGAAACCTGACTAGATTAATTGCGCATCCATTAACACACCGCAGTTCCAAAGACACTATGCCTTTTATCTTGTACAGATATTGGTAGAAGAGCATATATCATTACTAAAGGGAAAACAGAGACATCTAATTTGGAAACCTGGAGAGCAACAGTGACCTAGACTACAGCTAGGGTCTTGTTTTGGTTTTCCAGCTTCTTGATTTAAGTCAGTGGTTACATTAGTGATCTTTGCTGTCCTACTGGTTCGGTCTTAGTTATCTAGACTGTAAAATTTCAAGGCCAGCATGTATTCTAAATAGAATGCGCCTAACCATGCCACACACTCATTTTTGGCTTCTTCTGCTAATATGCTATAACTAATGTTTATGTACTAGTAGTCAGGATCATATTTTTCAAGAAAACTCAAACACTGAGGAACTGACAAAGTCAATCTTCTAGCTTTATGATTTTGTGCAAACCTGTATTGCAGCTTTGGTCTGTGGCATATCTGAAGTTCATGTCACAAGAAAGGGTTTAATGGAAAATGTAGATGTCTTATCAGAAGTAAAGGATTGCCCTATTTCCTAACAGTAGTTAAATCAGAAATAATAGTAAAATGATGCAGTGCATGCCTTAGTCTTAGGCACAGAGTTTTTCTTTCCAGACAAATAATGCAAATGCTTTTCATAAATTGGATGTTGGCATGACTCCTCTTCCCCATTTCCAACTTGATATCATTCCTTTTAAGTTTAGGTAATGTGGTGGATTAACCTTGGCCAGCAGCCAGACCCCCACCCAGCCGCCTGCTAACTCCCCCTCCTCAGCAGGATGGGGGAGAAAATAGGATGAGAAAGCTGATGCTAAAGAGAGGGAGATTGCTTACCAATTACTGTTGCAGGCGAAACAGACTCAACTTGTGGAAATTTAATTTAATTTATTGACAATTAAAATAGATTTGAGTAGTGAGAAACAAAGACAAACATTAAAACAACACCTTCTTTCCCCCTTTCCCATGTTCAGCTTCACTCCAGACTCCGAACTCCTCTATTCCCCCCTGAGCAGCACAGGGGTAGTGGGGAGGGGGTATGGTCAGTGCAAAATGATTTATCTCTGCCCCTACTTCCCTCTCACATGTTTCCCCTGCTCCAGTGTGGGCTTTCGATGGGCTGCAGTCCTTCAGGAAAAAGCCTGCTCCAGCGTGGGTCCCCCACGGGCTGCACAGGACTCTCTGCTCCAGCGCCTGGAGCACCTCCTCCCCATCCTCCTCCTGTGGCCTTGGCATCTGCAGGGCTGTTTCTCACTCTGTTTTTCCCTCTTCCTCTACCTGTCTGGCATTTTTATCCTTTCTTAAATACGCTTTCCCCAAGGTGCCACCATCATGGCTGAGGGGGGTCAGCTGTGCCCTGTGGTGGGTCAGTTGGAGACGGCTGTGTCTGGCACGGGGCAGCCCCTGGCCACTTTCCACAGAGGCCACCCTGGCCACCCCCACCACCAACAACACTTTGGCACCTACACCCAATATAGGTACAAAGCTGATGAGTCTATTTTAGCTTGTAGTCTTCCTAAATGTTCTGTACAATCAATGGACAGATGGGCATCTCTGAGAGGTAATTCAAGTCTTGGGGAATCACCCGCTGGAGATGTCCCACGTCTCTCCCATTTTTCTATAATACTGCAATTGTTTCTGTTAAATTGAACAAAGTAGAGTTCAACACAGAACAGAGTAGAGCACACAGCACCTTCTGAGATCTATTTATCCCTTGTACATACTTCAATGAAGCTGAAAAAAAAATTACAGACACTGAACTGGATGACACAAATATACTACTGAGCTACCTTAATCAAACATAATTATATCTTTTTATTTGCTTTAAATTTGCCTACAGGTGCAATAAAATAAAAACATGTATGCAATGGAGGACATTTGTAAAACTAGCAGGGATGGCAAGTGGGCTGTAAAAAACATATAATAGTTTTCAAAGCACTGAACCAGATTAGCATGGATTAACACATTTGTTTGAAAAACCATGACAGGAAGCATTATAAGTTCTTGGCACATCATCCCTTATTACATTGCTTATTTTTTCAGCAGTACAAAATAGGTATTGCGTGAAAATAAAAACATTCTGTTGCATGTTTCAGTTTCCCATAAAAGAAAACCGGTAAACAAGATGAGGAGGTCATTGTCTGCAATACTGAAAATACAATAGTGACAGGTCCATGGTTTACAGTCCAAACGCTTTTTAACTGGTACACAATTGAATGCCATTGTGGTTGAACATAAGAGAGTTTGCATTCACCTTTGTTCTTCTTATTTGAAAAAGAAGCAACTAAATATAAAAAACATAAAAGACATTTGTCATGTGGCAGTTGTCAGAATGTAAGTTATTCATACTATCTGAATTTTCCCACCTTTTTTCATCACATATTTTTTCAAAAAAAGCGTCTCTTGCCATTCAGAAGATGGGTGGTGCTCCAGAAAAGAAGGAGATGCTGGGAGCCAATATGACCAGTAACAGTCTGTAGCAGCCCTGCTTCATTTGCTTTAGCAGTTGGGAAAGGTTCAATACAAAACTCAGTAAGTAATTTAGAGGAAAGAAACTCTTTGAGCAGGTGTGCTAAATGTATTAGTGTTGTAATAGCTGCACTAACTCACAGATTTTGATACGTCAGAGCTCTTCTGAGAGGATTTAGCCAGCTGAATACTGAAAAGTATTATCATTTGGGTTGGGTTATCAGGCACTGGAACAGGCTGCCCAGGGAAGTGGTGGAGTCACCATCCCTGGAGGTATTTAAAAGACGTGTAGATGTGGCGCTTAGGGACATGGTTTAGTGGTGGACTTGGCAGTGTTAGGTTAATGGTTGGAGTCGACGATCTTAAGGGTCTTTTCCAACCTAAATGATTCTATGATTCTGTGCATTCATGTGACGGCAGCAATTTGCGTTCAGTAAAGTTATGTCCCAGCTAACAATCCCCAACCAAAAGCATGACTTAATGCTGAATGAATGTTGATATCTAACGTCCAGACCCAAACTGATCTCATGGTCCCAGATAAAGAGGCACCAAATGACAGAAAGCAGTCTTAGGTATAGGTTCTAGGTTGGTCCCTTTTCAGGTGTTTGTTTCTATCCCAGTAACTTTAGCTGAATGTTCCCTGTGCAAGGTGCCAGAACAGTGGATCAAGTTTATCATTTGAAAAAGATTCAGCACACATGGTTTCGTGGTTAATACAGATTTTGATCTCAGGTTCACCAAAGTCTTTCTTTCCAGTCAGCTCTGGAAACTCACCGACAATTTTCATTTATCTGCAGGTGACAATTTCCCCATCATCCTGCCCTGAAATCATGTAAACCAGCATTTTTACAGGTTGCCACATTGTGTCCTCATCTCCCAGGTACTTATTTTGATATCTCCAGGGTTTTACAACAAAAATAAAGACCATGCAAAAATTAGCTCACCTTGCTAGAGCCTAAGATATTGCATGTTATCAAAAAACACCAGGATCATAGAACACCACAATTCATAGAAGAAAAGTGATGGCTATTAAGTAAAAAAACCCACTACTTATAGATCAGGAAGTCCCAGAGTCAGAGGCTGAAAGATTATCCAGAAAATATTACAATACTTACAAATATGGTGTATTTATATCACTACAGGCTTGTCTTATCCTTAGACTTTTCTGTTGGCTCCCCAAGGTCAGAGACAGGATGCTGGTTTATAGTCTGACCTGGTTTGAATATCCTTATGTTCATCACATTTGAAAGAAATGTATCATGTCTGAACACATGCCCGGCAGTCAGGTGATCCTAAATTATAACCCTTCATTTACTGCTGAGCCCATATGTTGCCCTCGAAAGACTTTGTCTCTGTTTCTCCAGCTGTGAAATACATAATGTAATATTGGAGATGAAATGATCGGTCACAGGCTTCCAAGTTCTTGAGTCATGTACTGAAAAGCTTGTAAAAGACTGAATTATAATTTCACAAAAATATTAAACCACTTCCTGAGGGAATATCTTGAGCATTATCCATTGTGCACATTAGATGAAACAGGCCTTCTTTGGGAAAAATAATATGTGGGCATGGCATTAAAGGTGGTCATACCACATGTGCACAGAGGGCAGCAGTAGATTTAAGGTCTTATGTGTAACCTAAATTATGAAATTTCCTGATTTTCAAGTTCTTGCCTTTGCAGCTTTAATACTTTATAACGTAGTTCTACACAAGCAGAAAATAAGCACACAGAACCATGCCTTTGGAGAGCTGCAGAGAGATTTTAAAATCAATGCACATAAATGTGAACACTCTGCAGGGAGGAGAGCCTTTTTTTTCAGGCGTGGTAGTGCAGGTCAGTACATCACAACTTGAGTTGATGGTATACTTTCATTTATCATTTTCAGCCGTTTGTGTGAAAGCTAAAAATACATCTTATATCCTGCAGATGCTTGACACTACCTCTAGAATAAGTAAGGAAAAGTAAAATTAAATGATGGTATAAGCAAAACTCACACCAGGCTGTTTTCTCTGGTGCCACTAATAAATGACAGACAGTAAAGTGGGAAGAAGGAGTGCTAATAATCATAAAGGGGAAACACTGAGAAGTGATAGACACAAATGTGGGTGGAAGGGCTCAGAAAAAGAGAGGCAAAAGGATTTTGTTACTTGCGGCTGTGCTGCACATTGATACAGCTTGAGAGGGGCTGGATCCTTCAGATGCTACCACTTTCCTAGGTCCAGCATAGACCTGAGCAGTAAACATAAGTATCCTTCTAGCAAAGTCACAAAGCTGGCCCTTAGGTTTAAAACTAAGTGTGTCCAAAGAAGGGCAAGTGCATCCAAAGAAGGGCAAAAAAGCTGGTGAAGGGTCTAGAGAACAAGTCCTATGAGGAGCGGCTGAGGGAACTGGGGTTGTTTAGTCTGCAGAAAAGGAGGCTGAGGGGAGACCTCATCGCTCTCTACAACTACCTGAAAGGAGGTTGTAGTGAGGTGGGTGTCGGTCTCTTCTCCCAAGTAACAAGCGATAGGACGAGAGGAAATGGCCTCAAGTTGCGCCAGGGGAGGTTTAGATTGGATATTAGGAAAAATTTCTTCACTGAAAGGGTTATCAAGCATTGGAAGAGGCTGCCCAGGGAAGTGGTTGAGTCACCATCCCTAGAGGCATTCAAAAGACATGTAGATGTGACGCTTAGGGACGTGGTTTAGTGGTGGACTTGGCTGTGTTAGGTTTACGGTTGGACTTGATGATCTTAAAGGTCTTTTCCAACCTAAATGATTCTATGAAATGGTTTGTTAGATCAAGCTTCTCTTTTCTTGGAATGGAGCCTCTCTGGCTCATTTGTTTTCATTGCTTTGGAAAGTTGTAAACCCCACTTTCCAGTACTGCTGGTGTTGCATACCTACTTTGTATCGCTACTAATTCTCTATTTACTATCCTTTCCAGAATGGTCACTTTCTCTCCTTTTTTGTTTTTTTTTTTCATTTTCACTTCACTTGCAGATGTTCTACGACTGTCTCCACTTGCCCCTTTCATATCTGTAAAACAAATAAAATTAATTTTTAATACATTTCTGGAAGGGACCGCTGAGTTATGGAACCAGTCTCCTACAGTCACTGGCAAACATAGCTCATATTTCCTTTCATAGTCACAGAAATTAAGACCATTGTCCAAGCTAAGTCTTGGACTGTCTCGGTATGGAAAACTGAAGAAAGAAAAGTTTTTTGGTGGAAAACTCCTATCCTTTCTCTGGCTGTAAAACACTCATGGGCTCTAGGTGACAAACTTGGAATAGGTCTCTAATATTTAATTACTTAAAGACAATCATTGGGATAGACTCTGTGTCTTAATTAAGGTGGGTCCAAAGAATACTTCCTTCAGTTGCAAACATCTGTATAATGGCTTCACAGATTAAAATGTGTGTTTGTTAACGTGCATTAATCAACTTCACTTCAAACTGGAAAACAAAGCTTTACTCTTGGGGGAGGGAGGCCTAACACTTCCAGGTTTTCTAAAAGCAAACAGTGTTTCTTAACTTAGAAAAGTGGCCAATATGCCAACCAGTATTTTCCTCAAACCAAATTGTAGCTGTGACTGTGCACATTATTTTGAAGTGCCAGTAGACATAAATGTTTTTGAATTGCTGGAAAAAGCAGGAGTACTGGCAGCATCAAAAGTGTATAGTGACAAGCTGTTGAAGCCAAAATCAAAGCTCTGGTAACATCTGGTGCTTCATGACTGTCAACTAATACTTGCTAGGGCCTCCGACCAACATGGAGAAGTTTGTTTAAAAGTCCAGTCCAAAATGAAGTAAAGTGCTGTAATGTTTATAAAGGTCCTAGTAACATGACATCACCTTATAACACTAGAAACTGTAATACTTATTTTTCCAGTAGCAATAAACTAAGTCTAGCACAGAGAGTTGGACTAAAGGGAATAGAGTTGTTAGGTTACTATAATTGAAACACAGTATAGCTTTGGCAACATTTCTCTTTCCATCCCTGGCTCCCTTTCCTTAGTTCTAATACATATTTATCCTTTCACCTGTAAATTAATCCTTTTCAAAGGTATACTGTCAGCACTCCATGAACTCTTCCCAGTAGAGCTTTTATTTAATGTTGAAATGCCCATTTTAGTTAAAAAGAAGTGGGTTCACAGATCCAGTATTGCAAATTGTGAATGGTTTGTCAAACTGAACCTGAACTTTTAATTTCCTTTACCATTCTCAAGATGCAGGAGGTTTAGATGTATTTATTTTACTTTTAGAGTCCTAAAATTTATAGGTCAAATGTGTTTGATAAAAGAGCTATCCCTTAAGAAATTTTGTGACTCCATTAAAAAACATGATTTTCATTTATTGGATCCCTAGTTTAATATTAATTCATGTTGTGGGTTGACCCTGGCCAGCAGCTAAGCACCCACACAGCAGCTCATTCACTCCCTCTGCAGCGGGACAGGGGAGAGAATCAGAAGAGCAAAAGCGAGAAAATTTTTGGGTTGAGTTAAAGACAGTGAAGGAAAGAGGGGAAAAAACCCACAGCTGGTGCAACGGCAGTCACTCACCACCTCCCACAGGCAGACTGGTGCCAGCCAGTCTCCAAGCAATGGCTACCTTGGAAGACAACCCCCCCCCCCAGTTTTATTGCTGAGCACAATGTCATACGGTATGGGATATCCCTTTGGTCAGTTCAGGACAGCTGTCTTGGCTGAGTCCCCTCCTAATTTCTTGCCCACCCCCACCCTACTCACTGAGGGGCAGACTGAGCAATGGAGAAAGCCTCGATGCTGTGCAGGCACTGTTCAGCAATAGCCGAAACACTGGTGTGTTATCAACACTGTTGTTGTCTCAAATCCAAAATGCGGCATCATACAGGCTGCTACCAAGAAAGTTAGCTCCATCCCAGCCAGACCCAGGACAATTAGCTACTCAACTAAATAAGAAAGAAGTATATTTATTACTATTTCCTGATGGTCCGTGGGTACTTTCACTCCTGCATTTCTTTTTTTTTCCTTTTAAAGGCTGTCCTGTTCTGAGACAAATTGGTACCAGACTAATTTACTAATTTGTTTAAGCAGTCAGGACAGTGTACCTGCAGTCCAGTCTACAGCCTCAGCAAAAGAGAGGAAATCTGTACACCACAATATAAATTATATATATATGCACTGATTGTATACTATTTCATGTCCATGCATTAATCACAGAGGTAAAAGACGTACCTTTAATAAATTTGGAAAATCATACAATGTTTTAAAGAAATGAGACAGCAAAATGTTTGGAGGTGGCTTTTTTCTATCACATGCACTATTTACACTTTCATATGGTTTGAATTAATTGAGGGAAAAAAGGTATACTGGAGCTCTCATTTAAAAATGCAGCTTTTTAATGTCTTTGTTGCTGTTCTGGTATGGCTGGTGGAAGTAAAAAGAGAACCCAGAAGTACAACAGGAAAAGAGCGAATGCTCAGACTAAGCCCAGCAATATGAAAGCACATGAGGTTTTTTTAAACAACAGAGTAATCCCATCCTGATTTAGTATGAGATTTTGCAGATGAATTACTGGAGACAAAGTTCCATCACAAAGATTGTTTCTACTACCAGTTGTGATCATTTGCCCCTTTTACATTTTTTCTTCTAAATTATGACAATATTCTTAGGAATAGTAAAGAATTCAGGAGGACAAATAACACTGAATGGTAGAAAAGTTGAAACGGTTCATATACAATAAGCTACCCTAATCGTTTGCCAGATAAAGCATTCGAATGGATTTTTCTTCATTTGAGAGGGACCTAGAGACCTGAGAAAACAAGCTAAGGCACTCATCCTCTGGGAACTCTTAGAAATCAGAATGTCTAGCATAATTTACTTGCTTCAGGGTTAGTGAAATCATCTAAATCCATCCTTCATAATGGTTTCAACAGTACTGTGGTGATTGCCACTGGTCCTGCTTTGCAATTAAAGCAGACTTCCATCACGTCCATTTGCAACAGATCCTAGCAGATCTCTTGATGGGAATGGGGATATTGCCACTCAGCCCCTGAAATGTGTTTGCTTGGCTACAGAAGTGATGGACAGCTGTGTTGACTGTGACCTAGTTACACAGTTCTTCCAGGTTTTACTTGTGTCAGATTGGCAGATTGTCTTTCTCCTTCACATTCTGAATTATCTACCCATTTTTGCACGAGTCTTAACCCTTCAGAAGTTATGCAGAATGAATGGAACAAACGCCGGGCACACCTCAAAGAGAATTGGAAAGGAGTCTCATCCTAACTATATTGATAAAGTGTTGGACACATGTCCACATTTTTCTTCTTGGTAGCAAACTTTTTTGTAGGTAAAAAAAAGGAAGGAAAGCATAAGGAAAATTTTCAGTGCATGCAAAAGTACCTCTGAATGACAGGCAATAAGAAAATAAGACCTTTCCATGCAGAACTCCACAAATATTGTCTGGACTAATGGTGTCTAAAATTGCTTTGAATACATTGAAACTTTTAATTCATTTTTAAATCACAGTCACTATAAAAACTTCTTAGACGATGCAAACCATCCTAAAATGAACACTTTTTCCTGGTATTTTCCCAGAGAGATTTTGTCATCAGATAGCCTGGAGGTATTATAAATTCTCACGTTCCCCCTGTTTTCAATGGCATTTTAAGGTTTATGTAGCATGACAGTCTGATTCACAAGGTGAATGTAAAGAGGTGTTTAGAACAGTCCTGGTCTTGTTAAAGTATACAAATAAGCGGCCAGGTTTTCAACAGTGCTCTGCATGCTATTCTTAATAGTCTCTTTAGGACTTGCTGAGTGCTGGACATGTGAATTGAAATGACAGCAGTTCTAAAGATGATGAGTTTGTGTGGATGGGAGGGCCAGGCAAATTTTGGTGCCTGCTTAGCTACGAAGACATACATCCAGTACCTGCATCAGCAGCCTGATTTTCAGGAAAGACCAACATTCATGGGCTCTGTCCAGTCTGCCTGACAGCTTTCAGACAGCTTGCCACTTCCATGCATCACAGCCGTGGCAGTGAGTCCAAGGGGCCTTCTCTTTTTAACGTCTGTAAGTAGCATATATTTATCCATTCAAGCTTTCACTTTTTGCTTCCCCCTCTGAATCAAGCGATCATTTTCAACTTGGGGTAGATAGGGCTGTATCTGGGATACAGTGCTTAATCAATGGACAGATTCTGGTTTTGTTGTCTCCCACCGGACAACAAAGGAGGTATCCTCCTGTTCTTAATCCAAACTCCAGCCTGATGAATAAGTATTAGTGCATTTTATTCTTCTCATTACAAAATATCAGTGCAGTGCAATCATTGTATAACAGAAGAACAGGAGGAACAAAAGGATATGTCTATTGGAAACAAGTTATTTCAGAGCAGAGATTTTTAAAGTGTGGCATGCTTTTGCTGTAAAAACAACTGGATACAATTTCTCTTCGTTGGATAATCATAGATGAATCAGAATCTATACTAATTTGTTCTTTAAAATAAAAAAAAATTAATACATTAATGCTAGCAGCTGCTTCTGTAAAGGGAAATGCATGATGTTGGTACATACACACCATTGCTAAACTGTCTTGAAAATTCAAGAAGAGGACTCCGCATTCAAGCCTAATTATACCAAAAGCAGTGTCAATGACACCAGAGTAATCTTGAACAGAACACTCACAAAAAACGGAGGTGTTCTTCTGGGACCTTCGACGGTATTAATAAGGGATTCATCAAATCAAGAGATCTTATTAAAGAGATGTGCTGTATATATCTTAATGACAGACTATTTAAGAGCTTATCAGGATCCCAAATGAGAATGGTAATTACCTTAATGGGATAGTGATTCTTTCCAGACATAGGACACTAGCTGTTGGAAGTAATGTCTTTGTCTCCTAATTTTTTGACTTACTGTAATAAAATAAGAAATGCAATTCCTGTGACTATAAAAACAAAAATAATCACTCCTTTAAAGTTTAATCACTGTAGAGCTCCATTAAAATACCTGTACTAAACTACTATTTACCTTTTTTATTAAGTCTGGGTTGAGTTTAAATAGAATTTATTGGATGGGATATACTGCTAAATTGGCAGGGACCAAGGCTATTGCTTCTGTGCCTGCAGTTTAAATCTTCTTGATTCTCTTAGAAGGACCTTCTGTTGCACTCAAGAAAATTCCAGTTTTGCCCCAGGAGTCTATTTTTTTCCAGTCATGTATAATGTAGCTAGTAAAATTTAGGTTATTTGAGGAAATGGCAACTAAGTCTGTGCTAGAAAGATACTGTAAAGGTATTTGCAGAAAGGGTCTGAAAAGAAAAACAGGGAATATGTCTTTCTGTATAGATAACTGTGTTTAAACATCCTTTACTAGCTATCATGCTTCTTGATTCATCAGGTAACAGTTGCCTTGATCAAATTGTTTGTTTCACTGAAAAGATCCAATCATGAGAATTATGGAAAAAGCAAGAATAACAGCAAGCCCCTTCCTTTTTTTCCCCTCTGAATTGAAGAAGCTGTATCTGACCTCCGTATCAAGAAACCCCCGGAAGAGGAAAGCTGCATGAGTAAACCACTGATACTAGACCTCTCCTGGCTGTAGGTGATAGGTCTGCGGCTTCAAAGAAAAGTATTTGCAAAGTTCTCCTAAGAAATGGAGATACCTTTAAATATGAAAACAGGAGAGATCGAGTTGATCAACATTTCCTTGTGGTTTTGACTGGGACTGTGTTGCTGCTCATTAAGCAACCTCTAACTATTAAAATAGGGGCAGAGTTATCTCAGGCCCTAGCATTACTGCCAAATAAAAGAAGGCCAAGTGGCATGGACTGGCTTGGATTTCCCCTTCTGAAGAGCAGCTGTATTCACAGAAGACAGGCCTTGTCTGCAGGACATACTGTTAGGCTCTGGACTCCATTTGATGCTCCTCTGACCTTAGGATGCAAATTGTGTGTGTGTGTGTGTCTCAGTTCAAAGTGTCTGATATGATTTGAGGACTCTATAAAAACATTGTGATATTTCTATAGCATGAAAAATGATTGCTTTGCATGACCAGTGGCATACCAACTGGCATGTGGGGATGTTTGAGGGCGTAAATCTTGCTGGAGGAGTGCTGTATGGAAGAAACTCAACTCTGGTGCAGTTTTGTCTCGAAAAGTATTGACTTTCAGAAGGGATAGCACAATGAAATGTCCTTCGAGCAGTGCTCCAGCAGTGTCTTAGGGACAGCTTGTTGGAGTAATCCAGATCATAGACGGGAAAGTGAACTATCAGTTAAGCAGCATAGGTGATCAAATGGTTCAGATTATCATTGCTGTATGTGTTGTTCTTAACAAAAGACTTATTAAGCTCTTAGAAAATTAAGAGCTGTACATAGCTACGCCAGAAATACCATGGCAGCTGCCATACAGGAGGAGAGGAAGAGAATATTTTTTGAAATCCAGTTCACTAGTACTCATCCTCTGATGTATCATTTCTTGAAGTCATTACAGGCTTCCCAACATTCAAGCAGCTTTAAAAGAATCCTTTGCAATCCCATGAATGTGCTTGGGACAAATGAGGAAAATATTACAAATTCTGTTATGACAGTAAACACACAGTAAGTTTGTTAAGACTGTGTTTATCCAAAATATCTTCACATTTAAACTTTAATTCAGAAAAGGTACTGATTTTTCCACTCTTCCTCTTTGTTGTTTCTGAAGACTTGAAAACTAGGGGAATGGCCACTAGTGAATGAGAACTTGCAATATAAAGCTGTGTTTTGCACTAAATTATCTTCAGCAGCTGGTGACAGATAAGAAGACCAAAAAGAGCTGGAAATTATGTCTTATATGGAAGACTAGTTTCCTTTGCATAACCGTGCATAACAGTATAGTATCTGAGACTGCCGAAAAAGCTGCTCTTAAAATACTTGTGATAAGGGTATATAGCTACTAATTCAAGAATTTGTAAGGTGAAGGTGAAGCAGCATTTTAACTGACCTCAAAAATACTCTCATTTAGTGCAAACCAAACATTAGTAGTCAAGCAATTAATGATTTTTTTTTCCCATGTCCATGAAGCTATTGACCTGTGACATGGTTTTTATTAGAATATCATTTACATTTCATCCTCAAAACTTCATGTAGTCATTACTCATTAAAATACGAAAGCAAAGATGATCAGAAGGAAGAGCTGCCTGTGTGCACGTGTTTCTGATCTAGGTATTGACCAGCTGAAGTGAACTGAGGCCCTTTCCTCCTAATCTTAGTGCTGACTGCTTCTGCGAGGAGTCGCTGAATTTCTAAGAGGAGAAACAAAACACAATTCCTTTGAAAAGTGTCTTTGGCAGAGGAATGTTCAAAGTTGCAAAGAAAAGTGCCACTTGCTCAGGGTGGTATTACCTCTGCACTGGTGTCTTTGTGGGGCACACTCAGGCTTACTTCTCACTGCAAGGTGTCACTCAGCCCCAGGAAATAAAAACTGAGACGATAAAAGTGTGTGTGGTCCCCAGCTTCTTCAGCCTCCCCCTTTACACTGCTAGAGCTCTGCTTCCCTCTTCCCTCAACCTTTTTCTCAGGATGTTTTATGGATCATGTAGTATCAGCTTCTCATTTGACTTCACCAGCTCAACTGTTTTGTGGTGTGGGGTATTTTTCTGGAGTCACTGTGCATTTATTCTGAAGTAATACAGAAAACAATTTGGTGTGACCAATTTTCTTTCACTCTCTTCTCAGTTAAGGCATGTGTATATTGATAATGATGGAAAAAATGGCTGTTATCTGAGTTGTGGCGTTGGTTGGTTCGTTGGTTCATGTATTTGTTTTTCTGATGCAACAGGCGTCTGTGTATTGATGTATTCACAGCCCTGCTCAAGCCTTGTTACAGTCAGTAGTGCAGGCAAGATTACAGGCTGGATTTTTGCATTCAGATAACCTATTGAGCTAAACACCTATTACTTATCTGCAGGCTAACAGTATTTCAGAAGTGCGGACTTGTTTATACTGAAGGCCATATTGGAAGTTTTGTGCTCCCTTGTTTACTGCACACTCATTGACTGACAGAATGACTATTTACACATATTTAACTGGTACTCCTAACCTCGTCCTATAAACGTTGTGCACCCTTTCATGACCTTTACACATCATGCCCACCTACAATCTCTTGTTACAGCCAGAAGTTTCAAATATACACAGGTTTAGATCAGTCTCTTTCATGACCAACAGATGGGAATAATATTCTTCTAGAAGCTACTATTTTTTTGTCAGTTTTGTACCATTTTCTAAATGGGCAGAAGTAATTGGATGAATGGATAATTATCAGTAAAATATCCCCGGCTTGTCTCCCTCATCTGACAACAAGTGTACAAAAGACAATCATTCTGACACTGAGCTATGATTAATCAAGTCAAAAGAAGAGTTAACCACAAACAAGACATGATAAAAATCTAGCTGGGATATGTTACTCTTGTTCTGAGAGCATTAGGACAGGCCTATGTTCAGTGCTTGATCAGGTGGAATTGCACAATTTCTGGCCAGAACGGCTGTTTCTCCATCTTCCATGGGTCAGAGTTTTTTAATGATTTTTAACCATAGCTGTACATGGGCGATAGTTTTGTTTGGTGAAGGCCACCTCGATTTCACACAGATCATATGATATCAATGATCATGTCGTTTTTCCTAACAATATAGCTACCACTGAAAGATTCCGAAAGATGCAAGAGAAAACTTGGTTATACTAACCTGTAAGGTGTTTGATTCTTCATCTGTATTTTGACCCATCTTAGGAACTGCTAAAGCTTTCCTGAAGTACACTCTTTGCTTATTTGCAAGGATACCATTACAGAGCAATTTTGTTCTTAGGCAGTAGAAAGATGTTGTGTAAGCAGAAGGCAATGACAACTGAAGGTTTTTTATGTGGTTCTGTAATTCACTAATTAAAAAAGATCATTCTAGCAAAAAGAACTGCCTCTTGAGATAATGCTTAATGAACATTTCAGTGACTGGATACCTTTAAACTCTGGTCAAGATTACTACAGTTCGTAAGATTGCATTCAACAAGACTGCATATTATAGCACACAAATTAGTTTTAGCTTTCATCAAAGAATTTTGAACTGTTTAGCATATTTATCTCTTGTATTTACATTTGCTGAAATAATTGAATTTGTAACAATTATAAGCCTGCACAGATCTCTCTAACTGTGTGTATTGATTGTTACACGACATCAGTTTTACTTCATTTATAATAGAGTCTTTTGACATAATGCCTCCATACAGACACTGTTATCATTCTTTCGGGAATCATCTGTTTTGGGAGATATACCCAGGACTTCTTACAGTGTGACATGTACAATGCTGACTGACTGAGTCTTAATAAAACGAGCTTTCTGTGAGCGCAGTCTGAGCCTGCTCCTTGCAGAAAACTCCTGGTAGGGTTTGATAAGGTTAAAAAAAACCTCCTCAGGAGCACTCACGGAGATGACTAAACTTTCTTGACGATCTTCATAGCTTCCTCTGTCTCTTGGAGGGGGATTAAGAACAATACGCTGCCCAAATTAAAAACATAATGATATAAAGCCAGTGGCCGTTAATAAGCCAAAGCAGCTGTTCTTCTCATCTTCTGGGATGCAGTCTGGGGCTCAGCAGCTAATTGCTGATATTGCGCCACTACCAGAAAGAGCAGGGGATTTCTGTTTGTTCAGATTATAAAATCCCTATTTAGGACGCAATGATCTTTAACATTGAGGAGTTGAGGATTTTAACATATCATGGGCTGGTAGTTGTTGCCACGGTGGAGCCTCACCACATGCTCTGTCTTAGCAACAGGCTCTGTAGGATGGTGCATATAGCAAGCCTCCAGTGAAACAATTGTGGTGTGATTTACACTTCATCAAGGGAGTCGGAAAAAAACAAAACAAGCTTATTACGTGCAATGTATGTAGAAATTTGTCAGATCAGAAGTGACTGAAGATAACTGTTATGGAAATAATATTATACTAATGTAGCTGTTCTTTCTTTTATTGTCAGGATAATTGAAATACTTTAAAGAAAAAGCATCTCATGGGTATGGAAGCAGTGCTCCAATTTTAACACTCTGTTATGCTTCATCTCTTTTTCTTTTTTTTTTTTTTTGCTTTTTCTTTTTCCAGAGCTCCTTATGTCGGTGCCTAGAAGGATTGATATAAACTTGGTATTCAGTCAGGAAAGCAGTACATTTGAGATCATTTCCTTTCTAATTCATTTTTTATTAATTTTCATCATCAAGATGATTGGCATATTCCTGCAGTTCTTTGGTAATGGTTCTTCCCATTCACAGAAGTTTTGTAATAGAGGGCCATATTCACAATGTTTTGGGAACCTAACAGTGAGTCCCACCAAAGCACACAGGCACCAATAAGTTAGGATTCTCAGTGCTTTTCACTTGAGCATATGGAATTTAAGATGCACAAATAACTTAAATGCGGCGAGTATAATTATATCTGATTTTCAGGTGTCTGGTTCCCAGGGTCCCACTACCTATATAGAGCATGTTGAAAAAGACACATGGAAATGTATTACTCATCAGCCAGCATGCCATTAGCTAGATGTCTGAATTGCTTGAGAGAGACTCCTCTCTTTATGGATAGTGCTTCAAGCCCCAACATTGCATCAGATTTGAGATTCCTCCTCCCTTTGATTTAAATGGACCATTAATTTCAATTGGATATGGGCATCTCAGTATCATTTTTGGATTTAGGCCTAAGTGCAAGATTGTTGTTTTGAACTGCATGTTTTGCTAGGTGTAAAGTAATGGCAGTATGAAAACTATTTGCCTCTGCAGTGTGGCTTTGATGGTAGTATGGAACTAACATTTGGTTTTGGAGCCCCCATTTGTGCCAGTGGTTTTGTTTTGTTTTCCTGTCATGTCACATTAAATCACACTCTCTTAGCTTGTTCTACTTTTCTTTTTCCTTTATCCACATATTCTCTACCTTAATCCTGAGGGTTTAATATTTACAAAAAAAATCACTGATTCTAGGTTTGAAAAAACAAATTTAGGGTAAGCTTCACATTTTCTTCAGTTTCACACATACTTTTAATTAATAACTGTTTTAACAGGAATAATTTCACCAGAGCTGGAGATTAAACAGAAAAATTATTAATTAAAAAGTATCAAGTCTAAATGCATAATGTTCCCTTATAAAATAAAAAGGCTGAAATAATAAGGAAAGATAATCACTGGAAATTATTCTAGTGTCTGCTATATGAAATTATGTCCATTTTAATAAAATCTGTATGAAAACAGCAGGAAACTATGTGAAGCATTAAGCAGCACTAACTAAGGAGTTCTTCAAATATGTTTGCACTGTCAAAGTCTGGTACTGCCTTTTGTTTCTGGCCTTGCAGAGTACATGTTTTCTGGGGCAGTGATTTCTTAATTGGGTGGGATATTCTGCTTCTCACTCAAGGTCGAAGCTGACTTATTTGAATCGGAGGCTGAACTGAAAAGGGATGGGAACTGCCCTTATGACTGCACTTCAGGAGCATGCAGAGCCCGATTTTCTGCCTTCCTCCTCGGGCTGACACTTGACATGTGGGCAAAACACGTTGAAATCCAACGTGCATCACTTTACAGTCTTTCATGCTTGCTTTATATAGCTGCCCACATGTAGATCAGTGGACATTCAGACCTGTTATTCAAGTGACAGGGTGAGTGATAAAAGAACCTGAACGAAGTAAGAAACCTTGCTGTGTTTTGCTGGCTGGGCTTAGTTCTGTCCCCCCTGTGCTGTCTCAGAGCATCTCTCCCAGAGCCTCCCCAGGCCAGAAGCTTTCCGTGGCCATGGCTGGTAGACAATGAGGCACACATGCTCCTCTTTTGCCAGAAGCCTCCTTATGGCACTTTTTATTCCTTCTGTGAATCTTTTTAGTTTCCTGCTTTGTCATTTTATCTTGCTGCCCCAAATGGAAAGTTTGCATTTTTACCTTTTGCTCCCTTTTACAGAGAAGGAAGAGGAAAAAAAATGCTTTTCGACCTTTAAGTGGCCTCCTGAACACGCCTCCTGTGTAGACAGAGGGTGTCATTAAGGTTAATGACTCTTCATTGTGCCTAATCTTGTGAGTGGTACAGAGCTTTTCAGAAAATGACAGAATTCCCCATCCATAGATTCAAATAAAAAACCACAGGCTTTTCATAATAATTTTATACAGTTGACTAGATCTCATAAATTGCATATTGGCAGAATCCCAAATCATCAAAGCAAAGAAATCTGAAAGTATTTCTCGGAGATAAAAGGATGCAAGTGCTTTCTGCCTTCAGTTCTCCAGGAGATGTTGGATCACTGGCTGTTTCCAGTGTTTCCCGCTGCTGTTTCTAGCTGTTGCGTCTATAAAATTCCACGAAATGTATTTTGGGTGTTGAGCATAAAATGGTGGAGTTAAGAAAGTATGGCTAGATTGATTCCCTTTTGTGACAGGGCGCTGAATATAACTATGTACAGTGAACTTGAACTCAGCATATATGAAGTAGGAGACCGAAAATTATCTTTGAGATTCAGTTTAAACTTACAGGGTCTTGAGGGAATATACTGAGAAGCACTTGTCAGTCTCACAACATCTGCAGCAAGGATGCCTGAGCAGAAGGGCAAATTACCATATCTTCTGAGAGTGTGAATGTGTCTCAGAGTAGCCAAAGACTTACAGGGTTAAGAAATGCCTAATAAAATTCAATCTAAATGTGTGTAATCTATTAATTGTCACAATTTGAGTCAGGTCAGGATGAGCCTTCAATGCACTGAAGAAGAGTTTACTGTCTTTGACTTGAAATGAAGATTATGTGCCAGTGATCCAAGTCAAACAAACAAAAAAAAGTCCTTAGCGAGCAGTGTCCAAAGATAAATAGTTTGGATTCTGCTTAGAATTTGGCAGCTTTAGAAGTTCAGACCCTTTGCTGTTTGGAACAATATAAAAGAGCTGCCATTTGTGCTTAAAAAAAATTTTATGAGAGATAACTGCAGGCACTGCAAGACAGATCAATTGCCTACACTTATCAGAGGCGTAGTGTGGGGAATCCTTGCCCCAGCTGCTGCTCTGGGGAAATAAGCCAGGAGAAGGGATCAGGCTAACACCTCTCCCCAGGGGGCTGTGCATAAGGCAGCTCCCAGTGGGTCTTGTGCTGGCCCACGTGTGGGTCAGCCCCACTCAGTGCTCCGACGCGCTGGGACCACCATGCAGAGTACAGGAGAGACATGGACATACTGGAGCAAGTCCAGCAAAGGGCCGCTAAGGTGGTTAAGGGACTGGAGCATCTCATACAAGGAGAGGCTGAGACAACTAGGACTGTTCAGCCTGGAGAAGGGAAGGCTCAGGGGAGAATTCATCAATGTATATAAATACCTGATGTGGGGGAAGTAAAGAAGAGGGAGCCAGGCTCTTCTCACTGGTGCCCAGTGAGACAGTGAGAGGAAACAGGCACAAACCCAAATACAGGAAGGACGTTTAAGAATAAGAAAAAACTAATTTACTGTGAGGATTGTCAAACACTGGTACAGGTTGCCCAGAGAGGCAGTCTCCATCCTTGGAGATATAATCAAAGCCCAACGGGGCAAGGTGCTGGTCAGCCTGCTGCAGCTGACCCTGCTCTGAGCAGGGGTTGGACGAGGGGATCTCCAAAGGCGCCTGCCTGCCTGAGTGATCCTCTGTGATTCGGTGCACCAGGGAGCATGTTCCACTTCAAACACGGGTCCTCTGCAGGAAGGCGGCCAGCCTCCCCCCTCTGCTATGTTACAGACAGGCTTCAATTGGAGGACAGAATAAGCATGTAGCAGCAAGGAAAGAAAGGTGGTGGATACACAGGGACATATCCCAGACCGTGCAAGTGAAGCGGTTTGAACTGAAGAGCAAGACCTGCAGACAGGGTCTGAGAAAGCACCGATCTGCTGTTTCCCAGAGAAAGGCTGTTGCTCTTCACAGAACCAATCTGTAAATATTTCATGCTAGGAAGAAAGCAGTGAGATGGGATACTCTATTTCCTTCTTTCTACTCCAAATCTCTGCCGCTGAAGAAAAACACTACATGTGTAGACATTCTGCACATACATACATTTTTCGAGTTGTAAAAAGCAAACACATTTTTCTTACAGCAAGCAGGTAATGGTGAAATCTTTAAGAAATTGCTTCTTAGAGAGACAAATGGCACAGCAGGATCCAGCAAAATCCTAAAAAGATAATTCAGTAATAAACATTCTGGGGCATGAGAGTTGTTTAGTTTTTAAATTGCTATCACAACTTTTTCTAACGAAAAAAAGGTTTCAGATTTTCAAGCCTGTTAAATAAATCTTTCCTGTGTCTCAACTATATGTGTTGGAAGTACTTGAGAGATTTTTTGAATATTCCTTATAGATTTACCTGTTCCCTGATAGAAATTTCAATGATGGGACACTGAAAGCTTTGCTTATGCAAGCTGTCATACTGCTACCAGCAGAGCTATCTGTGTGTCAAAGGCATTGCGTTGAGGTAAGGGTTTGCACAACAGGGCCTCCTGAGACCCATGAAAAGCAATCCTTTCAGAATGATGTACAGAAGACTTCTCAATAATCTTTATTTTATTGAAATATTTCTGATTTGACATAACCATGGTAATCTCATCTTCTGAAACAAAATCACTGACAAGATTTTGTATGTCACAGAGAAATTACTTTAGCAATGAATAGTTCAGTGCTGTTCCAGGTATGTATGAGGGTAGGAGTATGACCCTCTTTTCCAGTTCATGCCACTGTTTACAAAGATATATTTAGTAAAACAAAGGATCCAATGTTATTTCTGAGAACTGATTATTATTTACAAAGTAATTGGCTTGTGGCAAATTGTTTGTATAATGAGCGAACTGAGAAAGGAGAAGCATTTAATCCACCCACTTTGCGACCTCATCCTGACTTTCCAAGCCACTTTTTGACCTTTGCTGTTGGGTCTTCTCATTCATTTGCCAACAATATAAGCCGCCTTTGTTCACCTCTCCCACATCTACCTTCTTCATGATTTATCCCTTGCTTCTTGCTGCAAAGGAAATGCCTCCCCCACTGCTCTTTGTACCCCAGGGCAGAATCACATATAACAGCACATAAAACAGCAGCATTCATAGATATTTGGTAGTGTCATGAAATAATCTGAACATCATTTTGCCTACAAATCATGAGTAAAATCCTAGCACTACTGAATCAAAGAAATTTTTCCCATTGACTTCAGCTGAGCCAAGGCTGTAGCGCAGGTACTCCCATATCCATTGGTTAGATTCATTACTCACAAAGAGCCACAACTGTTTAAATCCATAAAAGTGAGGCATTGACTCTTTTGCCAAAGAAGAATGTGAAATAAATAGCAATGACTTCATAGAAAATGTCGATGGAATACTAGACTTTAAGTTCACAACAGTGTTTTTAGACCATTTTCTTGTTTTGTTTGGGGTTTTGTTTGTTAGGTTTGGAGGGGAGGTGTTAAAATAGTCTGGCTTCTGGTACTCTGACTTCTTTACGCATTTGATTATGCGGGTCTAAATACAGAATGCTATTTGACAATAGGTCTCAAGGTGCCATAAAACAAAAACAGTACCTCTTTTACACAGGCTACTTTTGTATAAAAGAATGCATCTTTGTGAAAGGAAAGTAAAAAGATACACTCTTTTTATACAGCATGTCAAATCAGTTTAATTTTCTTATAATTAATCATATTTCAGTTTGGTCTGTGGATCTTCTGAATATCTTTACTGAATACAGAAAACCTGGTTTTTTATGATTAATGTTGACTAATCAAAGCAAAAACAGTTCTGTTCAGAAATAACCCAAAGTTAACAAGCAAAGGTTTCTCCTCTGTATTCCCCAGCAGCAGGGGAAATATATTTTTAGGAGAGTACTGTAATCTAGTTTTAGTATAAATAATAGTGAAATCACTTAGGAAATTAATCACTATTCTCAATCTTCTTTTAAATAGCTGCCTTCCCCCTGCCCCAATATACTGTTTTGTTGTATTGCCACAAAAACCAGTTGCCTTTTGGTTTTGAAGGGGATTTTTCCTATCAGCTTGTGTATCCAGTTGGAGAAGCTTAACCATGTCTGTACTCAGAAAGGGTATTTCATATATTGCATTTTTACTCACTATAAGTAGACCATTGCAATGATCTGGCATTTGAATTTGGACAAATTGTGCTGAATAACAAATATAGCAATTAATCAGAGGCTTCCTTAGGAAGCAAAAAAATGAGGATAATCAATCTTCAAATGTTCTACCTTACCTTGCAGTTTTGCACTTTTGATTAACAAATGCACTGCAAACCCCTGTTGTGCCTAGCAAATCTGTGTTTCCAAAGCTATCCAGCAGAAATGGGACAAAATCTCAAATATCCAGATTTATTTATGCAGAATTCAACATCTGTTGAGGCTCCTGAATTGGGAGCCAGAAGTCTTTTTAAAATGTAAGTCACCTCTAGAGATAGCTGTGTTTCTAGGCTGACTATGGAAGGCAACTGTATTCCTAAATTCAGTAGGTTCCCACAGACTGGCTACAATTCACTCCATAAATTTAGTTGCAATGAATTTGGGAACCAACTGTCTTGAATTACATTTGCAAATCCTAGCTAGTCTCTGAGTTTCAGAAAGTCACTTTAAAATTCAAAAACCTGGAGACTGAACCCTGTTGTGATCTATACTCCATTCCTTCTCTTCCAAGTCTGGAGAGATACCTTTACTAAAATTTGGGGTAGCTTTCTTAAATCAGACTCACGCATCCAAAATTGCCACAGCTGGCACTTCTGTTCTGCATTGTAGTTTTTACTTGGAAATTATGTACACTGAAGCAACGTATTTAGGAAAAAATTTCATCATGACATGAAAATTCATCCAGAAAGTGACTTGTGAGACAGAAACTTACAAAAGAGTGATGTTTCTGTTTTAACTTAATCCCAGCCTTCTCTGAACTTCAAACATATACTTTTCTGCATTTAATTTATTAATTCAAATTATACTGGCTTTTTTATTTATCTCTGCCTATAAAATGTTTATGAAATAACTAATTTTTATATATATCCAGTTACTCAAATATGATTCATGCTTTACTTTTTCTAATTTGCGTATTACCCTTTTTCAAACCAGATTTCCATTCTAGCAGTTGAGTCAGATTCCAAAAGAAAATTCAGGTTACTGGCTTAAGATTTAGCAACCTTATCATTCTTTCCTTTAATTAAAGTACTAAGATAATAATGATTCTCTTGTGAGGCAGCTGTGACCTCAGGTTTTGTTAGCACGGTGTGATTTTGCTGAAATTGGATTGAATCTTTGACAGTAAATAATGACCTTCACTCAAGAACATTCCAAAGTCTTTGTTAATGAGGATCTACAACTTATTCCTCATATTAATTGTGCAATTTTATGCCTTTATTTTCCATGCCTCACAGTTTTCTTTCTTGGCACGTGAGCTATTGTGCTTTCTTCATATAAAACCTTTTGGGTTGGTTTCTACCACTAGCCTTTGCTCTGATATCCATGAGATGTAATCTATGAAAAGACATTTGAAATAAAAGAAAGACACAAAGCAACAGCACTTCTACTTTATTTGCTTGGAAAACAATACATCCAAAAGCTGTATTGACTTTTCAATGCTTCATGCCATGGCATTAAGCACTGCATTTTAACGTTATGGTTCATAGTTACCTGTCTAACCTAGAATGGAAACCCGTTGAATCTATATTTATACTTTTGTTTAATGCTAGATATGTCAGTACAACTAAAGAGATTAGTATTTAGTAATACACAAAGTCATGATTATTCAGACTTTTTATGATTCATTCCTCTATTTTCAGTATTAGAATTAGATGGACAATGTTTCTTGTATGCAACTAAATAGTCTAAAATTATCTAAAAAATACTCTAAAATGTGCTAAAACGCTTCCCATTTTACACTGAAATAAATTTCAGGCTTTTTTACACCATGGATGATGTAATAAGCAATATAGGAAGCTGTGACAAAGAGGGGAGAGCAGAGAGCAGAACCCAAAATAACCAGGTAGGTCAGGAAGCTAAACCTGGACCTGCCAGAGCCTGTCAGAGTGCTGTAATGACAGGACATTAGCTGCCTTTTCCTCTGGCATTGGAGGAAAAGAAAAAAAGAAGTTGCCCTTGACCTAAGAAATCACTTGGATGAATTTCCTCAAACTGATTCTTCCCAGGAATCTTTTTTCGTGGAGCCACATTTTCTGATGAAGTAAAACAGTAAAAAAAAAAAAAGTTTGATTAGTGATGTCATTTTAAATGACTAAAAATTTGCTGTAGACTAACTAGTCAACAAACAATATTCAGTTCAGATTAACAAGGATCAAAAGTCACTGCTATTTCATAGATACACAGTACTTTTGCTAAACGGGGCCATGTCAGTGTAGTTCATCCATTGCAGTGATCATTATGACAAAAGCTGACAAGACAACTGGGAGGCTTCCCAACAGTAGAAGAAGAGGACTAAGGAGCATGATGGTGTGAAGAGAGTGGGTGACTGATGATACTGCAGGAAAAATACAGTGCTGTGACCCCCACATCATGTTTGCAGTCTCCAGCTCACGTATTTTGTACCAGTTTGTCCTGGCTGAATAATAATGGAATCACAGAACCATAGAATGTTTTGGGTCGGAAGGGACCTTCGAAGATCATCTAGTCCAACCCCCCCTGCCATGGGGAGGGACATCTTTCACTAGATCAGGTTGCTCAAAGCCCCATCCAACCTGACCTTGAACACTTCCAGTGATGGGCCATCCATAACTTCTCTGGGCAACCTGTTCCAGTGTCTCACCACCCTAGTTATAAAGAATGTCTTTCTTATGTCCAATCTAAACCTACCCCCTTTCAGTTTAAAGCCATTGCCCCTTGTCCTGTCACTACAGGCCTTGGTAAAAAATCTTTCCCCATCTTTCCTATAAGCCTCCTTTATATATTGAAAGGTCTCCCCAGAGCCTTCTCTTCTCCAGGCTGAACAACCCCAACTCTCTCAGCCTTTCTTCATAGGAGAGGTGTTCCAGAATTCTGGTCATTTTCATGTCCCTACTCTGGACCTGCTCTAACATGTCTGTGTCTTTCTTGTATGAGGGGCCCCAGAACTGGATGCAGTACTCCAGGTGGGGTCTCACAAGAGCAGAGTAGAGGGGGGATCACCTTCCTCGACCTGCTAGCCACACTTTTGATGCAGCCCAGGATACGGTTGGTTTTCTGGGCTGCAAGTGCACATTGCTGGCTTATGTCTAACTTTTCATCCACCAGTATCCCCAAGTCCTTCTCCACAGAGCTGTTCTCAATCCATACATACTCCAGTCTGTATTGATATTTGGAATTGCCCCAATCCAGGTGCAAGACCTTGCACTTTGCCTTGTTGAACTTCATGAGGTTCACGTGGGCCCACTCCTCAAGCCTGTCAAGGTCCCTCTGGATGGCATCCCTTCCCCCAAGTGCATTAACTGCACCACTCAGCTTGGTGTCATCTGAAAACTTGCTGAGGGTGCACTCAGTCCCATTATCTATGCCATTGATGAAGACATTAAATAGCATTGGTACCAGTATGGACCCTTGAGGGACACGACTCATTCCTGGTTTCCACTTGGACACTGAGCCATTGAGTGCAACTCTTTGGATGCAGCCATCCAGCCAATTCCTTAGCCATCTAACAGTCCATCCATCAAACCCATATCTCTCCAATTTAAAGGTAAGAATGTAGTGGGGGGACCATATCAAAGGCCCTGCAGAATTCCAGGTAGATGACATCTGTAGCTTTTCCCTTGTTCAGTGAGGCAGCCACTCCATTGTAGGAGGCCACTAGATTAGTCAGGCACAATTTGCCCTTGGTGAAGCCATTTTGGCTGTCTTTAGTCACTTCCCTGTCTTCCATGTTTTGTTGTATCTTCCAGGAGGATCTGCTCCATGATCTTACCGGGCACAGAGGTGAGATTGACTGGTCGGTAGTTCCCAGGGTCCTCCTTTTCACCCTTTTTAAAAAATGGGTGTGATGTTTCCCTTTTTCCAGTCACTGGGGACTTCACCTGATTGCCACAACTTTTCAAATATGATGGAGAGTGGCTTGGCAACTACATCAGCCAATTCCTGAAGACCCTGGGGTGTATTTCATCGGGTCCCATGGACTTATGTGTGCTCAGGTTCCTCAGATGTCTTCAAACCTGATCTTCATTTTCCCAGTCCCTGCCTTGAGGTTCAGGGACTTGAGAGATGTTGGAAGAGAGATTACCATTGCAAACAGGCAAAAAAACCTGTTGAGTATCTCAGCCTTCTCCACGTTTGTTGTCACTAGTTCTTATTTATTGGAGGGAGTACATTTTCTTTAATCTTCCTTTTCTGCCCAATGTACCTGTAGAAGCCCTTGTTATTCTTCACATCCTTTGCCAAATTCAGCTCCAACTGTGCCTTAGTTTTCTTGATCCCATCCCTACACATCCTATATTCTTCCCAGGAGACATGTCCCTGGTTCCACTGCCTATACATTTCCTTTTTACACATTAGTTTGACCAGGAGGTCCTTACTCAGCCATGCTGGTCTCCTGCCTTCCTTTTCTGATTTCCTACATGTGGGAATTGAGAGCTCTTGTGCTCTAAGATAAATGTCCTTAAAGAGCTGACAGCTCTGTTCAGCCTCTTTATTCCTGAGGGCAGATTCCCAGGGGTGCCCATCCACTAACTCCTTAAACAACTGAAAGTTTGCTTTCCTAAAATTCAGGGTCCTGACTCTACTCTTCACCTAGCCCATACCCCTCAAGATTGTGAATTCCACCAGGGCACGATCACTGCAGCCCAGGCTGGCACCAATCTTGACATGTCTAATTAGTTCAACCGTGTTGGTAAGCAACAGGTTGACTCTCCAGTGCTACGCAACTGGTTGCCTCTCCAGTGAAGACTTAATGGGACAAAGATGAGACTATCAATGGATTGAGCACTGAACCCAGGGAAGCACATTAAGGCATCTGGGAATGCTTTCTTGTTTGCACCTTGTACATCTGCCCTGGCTACATTGCAAATCCACACCAGGGAAGCCTGGTCTCAGAGCTGTGCTGCTGCACCCACCACCAGTGGCAGAAAATGGGACCTATTTCACATACTAGTCACAGAAAACTGGCACTCAGAATATATGAATGTGTCATTGGATTTTTTCTGCTGGGAGGTGTTTTTTAATTAGCCTCCTGCACTATGTGTTTACCTCAATTTCTCTTCAACTCTCCCTCAGTCTCTTCTCATTGGACTCTTACTCACTTCTTTTTTTTATCACTTCGCACCCTCTCTGCATCTGAAGTCCACTTGTGTATACTCTCCTCACCCAAGAATGTTTTAAAAATAAATTAATAACGTCAATTTTCCTTTCAAAATACTACATTCTGCTGGTGGACTATGATTTATCCCTTCCTGCCTTCACCAATGTTTTCTTTATCAAATCTCTTTAGAGAGTAGTAGCCAAGAAGCCTGGATCGTAATTTTTTTCTAAGTTTTCTTTGCACAGTGTAGTGTCGAAGCCCACCGGGGTTCAAATGACTGCCATGATAGTATTATTATTATTATTAATAAAAAACACTTTAAGTTTTTCATTAGAATTTAATTCTCTTTCTTCTTATTACTCATAGTCCCCAAATTTTTCCTTCTGTTTCCATTCAGCTGTGTTTTTGGTTTCTCTTATTCAGTTTGCAAATCAAATTTTGTTTGTGTAAGGACTGAATGGTCAGAAGCCTGATACTTGAACAGCTTCAAAATTGACAGGACCCGTTCATAGTCCTGTGTCACTGAACATAAATAGAAGAGTCCTGCTGACTTCAAGAAAAGGATAAATTAAGGAATATTTGGTGATATCTTGAAATAATGAGGTGGTCTAAGAAAATCAGTCTTGAAAATAAAAGACGTATTAAAATGAGGAACTAATATGCCAGTCTATACATCAACAGCTGTGTAAGACAAGAGGTAACAGGCATGGAAAAAATAGACAGTTTTATCACGTAAGGAATTAAAGGGCTCTCGTGTTTCAATGCCCATGCTCATTTTACTCAGATCTCAAAGAAACAACTGAAAATCAGGATATAGCATCTGTAGCTCACTCACTCATTTGGATAAATATCTGTCAGAAATCTGATCCAAGGGGAGCTTTTCTTCAAGTTGCAAACAAATTAAAAACTATGCAATAAATTAATAATAACTTAAAACATTAAAAAAACCCCTAAACCAAAATCTTCACCTTAAAGAGGATGGAGGCTCTCTCTTCACAAGGAGCCACATGGAGAAGACAAGGGGCAACGGGTACAAGTTGCACTGGGAGAGGTTTTATCTTGATATAAGAGAGAAATTTTTTACACTGAGAACAATCGATCATTGGAACAACCTCACCAGGGATGTGGTAGAGTCCCCATCACTGGAGGTTTTCAAGATGCATTTGGAGATGGTGCTAGATAATCTCATCTAGGCTCCCTTTCCTATGAAAGGTTGGACCAGATGATCTTTCAAGGTCCCTTTCAACCTGGGCTGTTCTATGGTTCTGTCATTCTATGATTTGATTCTGACTTTCTACATTATTTTTTCCTTTATATAATTAAACTTTAAAAAAGCACAAACATTGGCTTAACTTAGTGATGCCTTATTCCCCTGAGGGTCCTTACTGTGGTATTATCAGATCAGGGTCAGCCCTCAGCAGTACTTGGATGGAAAATCCATTGACCAATTTCAACTAAATTCAGCAGAGAGATAGTGGCAGGAAAAGAGACACAGAGACTGAGGATGTGGAACACAGAAGCAAGACGCACTGGTGTATAGAGAAATTCCAGAAAGTAACTGATAGACACACTGGACCTCATTAGTTCTGCTACTCATGAAACAACTGTTGATAGCTAATATTTTACAGTAATGTATTGCTGTTGAGTTAAATAGCTACACAAGAAACTTGTTTATTTGGAATTATATACTGAATTAATGAGTTGCAAATTGTAAACCAATCCAGTTTCAATAAATATCATTATGAGCAGCACTAGGTTTACCTACACAAATGTTCAAAGCAAAATTATTCCGTGACTACAATAAGATTTAGAGCACAGTTATGGTCCCTAAAATATAAGTACTTAAGGAGAAGTTTACCATATGTTTAAAATTATCTGTAGTTGCATTTATGATCTGTGATAACAGTGCATATATTTTCTGGATTGCAGCACTTTAGAGGTTTTCCATTTTATTTTTATAGTGTTAGTGTACAATTCACCTCTAGCAATTTATAGTAAGGCTTTAAAAATTCAAATAATAAAGAGTTTCTTTCTATGGCTGTGAGTAGTAATTTAACTTTACATTAAAATGTTCACTACAGAGAAGCCAAAAATAGCTATTGCTGACAAGTTTAATAAACTGTATTTGCGTTTCAGTGCAATGCCAAATTCCAAGTCGTGAATCCTATTCTAGGATTATCATTCATGTTATTTAAAAAAAGGGAATTTATGGTAACGTGTTTACTCATGTACAGTATGGGACTTTATTTTCTTGTCTGAAATCAACAGAGAAATATAAGGCACTGATAATCTGCTGTTTCTAAAAGTGTGTTCCCCTAACCACCTGAGCCTTTGCATAGTCTGGTACAATTCTCCTTCTCTTTTCTTTGGTAACTCTGCACAGAAGTAGGAGGTCAAGGAACGCTTCCACATGAATGACATTACTTGAAAGCGCTCATACTCCACAGAAAGACAGCTATTGCCAGACAGAAAAATCATCTATCTATGTAGATTTAGCAAGGCTGTGGCTGTATGGGGAATTTCCATCAATGCAGGGCAAGACTTCCCAACCCAGTCTGCAAGCCATCCATCTCATAACACTTACGGGCAGGCAGGCAGTTGCATGCCAAAGGGTCTCCTTGACCAGACTCCATCAGCATTTGCCGTGCTCACTCGGCTGTTCGCTGCAACACACTACCTGAGCCATGAACTTAAAGAAGCCTCTCTGTGAGAGAATGCAACTCAGAAAAGTAAACTGTGCTGTACAAACCCAACCACTTAGTATTCAAAAATGAGGTGCAAAATTACTTTAAGAGATTTGAAAAAAATGATTGCTAGTGTCAGTCATGGCAATGCTCTTTCTCTGGGGATCCAGTACAAAATATTGGATCATTGAGATGTAGTGTTGTCAGATGCCTATATTGCTAATTAGCTACTTAACAACAGTTTGTATTTGTGGATGTTTTGGGAACCAGTCCCAAAGAATGGAAGGAAGCCCTGCAGGCACTGCTAGAGATTGTTAGTACCACCTGATTGTTATAACAGAAAGGAATCATCCTTTATAACCTATTGGTCTCAAAGGCAGATCATTACGTTCAAAGTAATCATTTGTCTTTCCTGTCAATGGAGATAAACAGATAGCTTCAGAGGGTTGTTAAATTCTTCTTGAGGTAGAGGTCTGAGATAGGTCAGGTGAATCCCGTTTAGGAAGCATTTATTTCTTTCTGTCATCAATCATGAAGGAAATCCGAGTTGTGTAACTCACACCTGATACCCAACACTTACAGATCTAGAGAAGAAGAGCTGAATCCCACCTGAGATCTCTGTTGAAGGCAGCAGTTTAATCACAGTCACTAGTTCCCATTAACACATCTATGTTGTAGACATGTACGTATATATAAATTCCACCTAAGGCATCCAAGAGTGTGCCTTAATAGTACAGACTAACAATGTAAGGAAAGATATCTTTAATGCTAGAGTTGTTTCAGTGAAATTAAGTATTTTAAGATATCTGTCGTGGTTACCAGCCTGGGTTCCATGCTGCCTCGTTTGTATCTGCTCAGTTTGTAACCATTCAGGAAAGATTCCTGTATTTGAAAAATAGGCATATGCAATATTTGGGAATTAGAAAACCATTAGATTCTAGATTTGCTATATTTTCACTTACAGAAAAATACCATTTTCGTTTCTATTGATAAGAGCTGGATTTTAAAATAATGTATTCTTTTCTGCCTTTGATTTGTATGCTGCTAGACTGAAAATGGCACTCTAGCTTCTGACTGAAAGGAGAGAAAAGACATTTCTGATAAAACATGAAGTCTCTAAAATATTCTTTTTTTTTTTTCTGTAAAGTATCCATCTGATAAAGAATATGTGATGAACTGATATGGCAAGAAACTTTTATACTTACTTGTTTGAGATGAGTTTACAATATGCTCCTGAATTCCCCCTTAGGAACTGTACACCCGTCGATAAGCTCATGATAATTGAACAGATTATGCCTATATTATATGCTATATCATGTAAGTATGGACACTGAGCAGAGATACATGCAGATTAGATATGTATTTATGGGCACACCTTAATGTTCGGAGGAAAAGACTTTAATCCTTGTGTAGACAGCCAGGGGTTCTTTGTAAAAACTAAGAGTGAATTATTTTGTCATTAGTAATAAATAAGATAAAAAGACATCGCTGTCTACCCATGGAGCAGTCTGTCTTCTCTTTTTACCATCATCGAAATTCAGTCCAGCATCCAGCTAGAAACTTTCTCCCAGAGTCTGTGATTAGGAAAGACAGTATTCTGCCAATGTGTTATTTAAATTCTCTGTTTCAACTTTATTATGTGATATCAGACAACTTCAGAAATCTTTAACACCCAGTTTAACACTTCATAATTGTTCTCTGTGAGTTTGAGCATTTTTGTAGTTCTCTCCACAGGAATTCCTCAGACATCCCAAGGGCCAGATTAACACATGTATTGATGGAAGTCTCCACCTGCCATAGTGTTTAATAGTGCCCCATCAAAATCAGAATGTGCAGTGGGATATTTAGGAGACTATAAATCTTTATGCCCTTAGGATACAATACTCACTTAATGTATCTTTGGCTATAAGTGTTCTGTCCCTTCTTTATCTTAACTATCTAATTCCTTCCTGTGAGCAATGTTTTTTTGCTCTTTTTGTTGGAACTACACTAACTAGAGGACCTTAATGCTCTGGATTTGTAAAACTTTTTTATTGTACTTCAATTCTAACATTTGCATTGGTCTTCTACTTTCCCCCTTACTTTATTCTTCATTTCGGAGACTGTCACACATAAGAAATTCTGCTGGCACCTAAAAGGCTGGATGACTTTAATGAAATGAATTTCATGGGAGTGCTTGTGCTTTCCAGTCCCTATGATAAATCCAAAGTACAGAGAGGTATGTTGGTTTTCTGATGAACAAATACTATTTTATATAAATAAAATCACAGTGTGCTGAAAAAAAAGTAAGCTTCATTCTCAATCCTTTGTGAATCAGAGTAGGTATAATTGTTTAACTATTGTGAAAACAGGGTCCTGATCTTAAGTCACGTTAAATTCCTGCCGCTTCAGTGGATTAAGATCTCTGTTAAGGCAGATAATTGCACAGGCGTAGTTCTACTGGTGTGTATAACTACTGCGTGAATCAGGGTCCTCAGCTCGCTGACTAAATAAAGCTAATACTTTCAAAATCAGGTCCAAAGTGACTTGTTCCCCAAAATAAGTGGTAAAATAGGAAGGAGCTCCCAGGAGCCCTACCTTAATATGCTCTGTAAAGTTGCTGTTATTGTTTTCCAGGATCTAAATAGTAGACTTTATTTGTTGGTCACCTTTTCCACCCCTCTGCACTCTTCTTCCCCAGAGAATATGAAAGCTCAGATATACCTCCACATTCCTCCCCCACGGAAATTAAGAGAAGGTTTGCTGTTATCTTCAGTGGGACTTGGCCTTTGCTTTGTGGCATCCAGATATAGGTATGCTGTCAGTCTTTGAAACATGACTCTCTTTTTCTGCATTGATGATCCCTTTTTTCCCCAGTGCTGATTGCAGGCTGTTTTAGTGGCATTTCATTACAGAGTCAGAAGGACCTCTCCTCCAAGAGGCTTTTTTTTTGTGTGTGTTTATGTTCCAGAGTAAACGGTGTAAAGATAAAGCAGCAGAAAGCAGCTGAAGGCTAGCTTGAACTGGATATTCCTGAAAGTCGCATCCCCCCTTGCCCGAGCCAACAGAAGCAACTTTTTTTCAAGTAAAAGAAAGTTCCTAAAACTTTAAGCTGGCACTGATAATAAAAAAAAGAAAAAGATTTCCTGAAGGAAAATATGAATGCATTAGCATAAAAATGTATAAAAGGACTGCTACAAACTGGAGCTGTCCGTCTGCTTTCAAAAGCAGACTAAAGTGTTTGGACAGTCACACCAGGTAAAAAGCCTGCTGCAGCAGCTGTTTTTATGGCTCCTACTGCTGCTCCTTTGAGAAGTCATTATGTAAAACTTGTTTCATACTCCTTTTCTACTCCTTTTTCAGCTGAAATGTATTGCTGACATCTTTTCTATTTATACTTTTTTTTTTGTTTCTACTAAGACAATCACCTCTTCTGGTTTTCTTGAATTTGTTGTCCCGGGCACATGGGTACCTAGACAGAATGTAAGGGACAAGGTTTAATTGGATCACAACATTACTTTTTAATTAATTTGCAGTCCATCAAGCAATAAATTTTCCAGTGCAGCTCCTTTCTGACTGGCTTCCAGCTGGTGGAGCTCAGATGTCTGCTCACAGCCCACTGCCCTGTGTCCTTTCACAGCTAGCCTGTTCTGAAAACACCTTACCTTATTTCCAATTTTAAGGTTAACAGACTGAGGAAAGAAGATTATATCAGACAATAAGAGCTCATCTCCTTTCTTGCCTTCTCTAGGGGATGCATTCTCCCAAATCCACTTCTGTCAGCTAACAAAGTCTGTCACATTGAAGGCCCCTCAGACATGGGTGATGACCTTGAGTTCCCCTATGGCTCATTATAGCTTGTGGCTTCTGCTCTTTCCTACTGTATAGATTTATAGATTTATAATAGGGTGTTTGGAAGGGTTGTGAGTTTGTGGTTTGGAAGGTAAATGGAGTTGATGTATTACAGTGTTGTCTTAATACAGGGCTGGGGGGGGGCGCAGGATGACAGGAAAGGATTCACTGGCCCAAGAAATGCCTTTCCAGCTGAACACCTCTATCAGATAGCTGCCTATTACGAGCAATAAAACAGTCAGGACAACAGGGATCTCGACTTAAGTTACCACAGTTTAGCTGCTCTTCAGTGCTTGTTATAGAGTGATATGATGGAAAAATCTATTCTTTATTATTGGGAAAACCTGTTGTGATCAAGAAAACATTACTGTGACCAGTAATGTCCCTTAGGATAATAAATACTTCAGTGTACAGAGTAATGTGAGGCTTGTTAGAGTTTCTCTTCTGCCTTAACATCCTAATGCTTATTTAAGTGTGTTTTATCAAACACGCTCAAAGAGTTTTTCATATGGAAGGTCCTATCACTCAAGGTAGAAAGATGTCTTAAATCAGTCAAATGTCTCTGAATAAGCTCAGAGCTTCTGATCTTCTGCAGATAGAATCACAAGAACACAGAAACCTAAAATAATATCCATACGTAAATTGGTACAAATAATAGTTCCAATAGCGGGACTGTTTTCTACCAGCTTTGATAGTTATCTCAGATATTCCAATAATGGACCATTTGACTTAATGATTAGTGAACACTAAATATCATTCCTGGGTTTTGCCTTTGGAAAGCAGAAATTATTCATTTAGTCAGAAACAAAACTATGATCTCTCGGAAATCCCCTTGCTGATATGTTCCTAGCAAAAGCAGCTTTATTCCAGATGTTACAGAACATATGTGTATAAGCACAGCACAGCAGAGCAGAGAAGATTTGTACACTATGTCACAAATTACCAGGGAAAACTTAAAATGTCATTACAGGATACCCGTTGACCTTTCTGATTTCATCATTAAATTGTTTTAAGTATCTTCTTTAGAAGGCTTTTGATAGAAAGTCAACCCAGATATTTTATTTTGGTTTTATGCATGTACCTCTATATTTGCCCTTTTCTTTAGATTTATAAATTCTATTAGAAAACTTTAAGACTCATTAGCCTCGTGGCATTCGGGCACACTAGGAAATCCATCACATGCTCTCCAAAAAGGACAGCTGTCTGTACTTTTTAAGCACGCTTGACTTCATTTACATCTCACCATATCACGACTCTCTAAAATACCAAAAGCTGTAGTATCGAGTAGAACCCCAAACCTGCAAGTAAATCTAACCCTGTTTTAGTTCTTCCCCAGTTGCAAATGCCTAGGACACCAGCAATGCTTTGCAACATGATGGAAGGCCAGTCTATCAGTATTTTATATGATACTAAGCAACAGGTGCTGTAGCTAGTACATATAATCCAGCATTTTGGTCTGTAAAAGGTAAGAAACATTTAGCTGAGCTAACTTTCACTTAGTAATTAAAACTAACTGGCCTATTTTCTGAGATACCTGTAACATTATGAGAAACAGAAATTGTCTTCAAAACCACCAGCTCAAAATGGGAACTGCATCCATCTCATTAAGTAAGAGCCTGTATTGTGATCTTCCATGTGTATGTATGATCTTCCAAGAACATATATGAGTAACACAAGCCATACATCCTGATCTAAAGATGAGGTTACAGAGCATACTGAGGTACACTTGTGGACAGGGAATGTAGTGCGTGCTATTTAAAAATGCTGTGGTAATTTAAGTTGTAAGCAATGACAACAAAAGTTTAGAAATAGTCATGAGTTAAATCTGTTTTTAATGGGGCGGGGTGTCTTTTTTTTTTTTAAGAAAAAGCTAACAACATGAACATAACCGTACTCTTACAGACTTCACCCATGTTTTAGGGCTCTGTTTGCAGTCTCTTTATGTTCATGGCAGCACCTAGATAGACTTAATGGTTTTGGATCTGGTGATCTGGCCCAAAAATTACAGGGATGTTTGATTACCTACAAGCCTACTTATGTAACTGTGCAGTCCTAACACTTTTTGGCTAGGTTTCCAATCCCATTCACCATCTGTGTTAAGTGGCCCAACTGTGCAGACAGCTATAAGCCCTTTCCCCTAGGGATCAACAGCTAATTAAAATAGTGACTGAAAATTGCATCTTCAAACAAAGCAGTATGTGATTTTGAAAGGGAATTTTTCATACACAAAACAGTCACCCCTCCCCAACCCCCCAGCCATAATAGATGTATTTCTAATGCGGAGAAGCCCAGCTTCCTCCAGCATCTTCTCATTTTGTCTGTCCTTGCCAATCAACTCCCAATGACAGCAATTGCCTTGTTTCCGAGTCACTGTAGTAAGTTTAGGTTTAGCATCTCCTAATTGCTCCTAAGAGTGAACTGGTTTTAACCAGATGAAAGTAAATATAGAGTTTCCTCAATTAACAGCAAAAGCTTTATACTGTTTCTTTGAAAAAGAATTCCATTGTTTTTATTTTCTTACTTGTTCTTTTAGCAAACACTATGATCTAAGTGTAGGCATTCATCCTAGAAGGTGTAGCATAGATAAACTGGAACACTTATGAAATTTATTTTAAAAAATACATCTCTATTCTATATGTTTATAGAGATTAGAAAAAAGGAAATCCAGACATCTAAGACTGGATATTTTATACTTTTCTTATTATGTAAATGAGTTTAATAGTTTGTGAATCTATTTCCTGAATATTAGCAAATTAAATACATACTGTATTTCTGGGTCTGATTTTGATCCCATTTTTATGGGGAAGAAGTGAGCCTACTGAAGTCAGTGAAGTGTCACAAAAGGAAAGCTAGTACAGATGAAATCAGTTTAGTTTTGCTCGCCAGTTCTCCACATTCACTTTAGAATCAGTTCATGCTAAATTGCATCAGTAATCTCCACGAGATAAAACTTTAAATTTAAGAAAAGGAAGCTTCACATGAATAACACCTGGAAGTGTTTAATAATTCCTTGAATCTGAATGAAAAGTGAAGCTTCATATAAAGCAGTTTAGCTCAGCTGAGTTGACTTGCTGCTTAAGCTCCCTGAGTGAAACACGTTATTCTACAGGCATGAACTTGAAAGTGTTTTCCCTAACCATGGCATATATATTGACAGCTACTGTGCACTATATTGGCCATTGTCCAAACATCTTAATATTTGCATTTAAGGCTTTTTCCCTTGTAATGGTATCGAAATTACTCTATATTAAATTTTATGGACCAGGCTCTAAACTGTATACACACAGAACCTGACCTTCTTGGAGCAGCTACCTTTACTGACATATGGAAGAAATTGGCTTAATTTTGGCAATTAAACCAGCCATATTTCAAATATGGTTACTAGCCATTAGCACAAATTACCTTGGACTGGGTACATTTACACAATACATTTTTTGCCAGGAAAATTCATTACAAGAAAAATCTTGTTTACTAGGTTATTTAGGGTATGAAAAGCAGCATCAAAATGTTACTTTATATAAAAGAAATGAAATTTAGTTAATATATCTGTAATAACCAATCTGTGATGACCCATAAAGCAATAGACTAGTAATGTGCAGATAAGTCGCAATTCCAATCTGAACCCAGTTGTTGCAGCAAGTTGAGTGATTACTCTGTAAAAGTAAGATGATTTGAAAATTGTCCACTGAAGCTGAAGAGGTCAATAAGAAAGAGCGTGCTCTGAAATTTGATTTGTTACCAGATTGTTCTAGATTTATATCTGCAGTGCAAATATCTTTTAAAGACTATTGTATTATTAGGCTTCAAGTAATGCTAAGTTTCTACAGGTCTTTAATAAAGCTTTCTAGTAAAGACAGAATTTTGGAAAGCAAACCTAATGCAGATAAAAAGGTGTGAGTCTTACCAAAGGACTTCTCAAATCATGCCAAACAAAATGCCCTAATAAATGATACAAACAGTGGAACTGCTCCAATTATCAGCCAGAGCCACTGGGAACATTTCCACTCGATTTAGTGGGTGTTGGATCAAGCTCATTTGCAATTTGGGAGCAATGTTAGACAGTAGCAGTGTTAAATCAATCAAGGCAGTTAACAAATTTTAACTAAGCCAGTCAGGCCCCTGGGATGACAGGAAAAAATTCAAAAACAAACAAACAAAGAAACTATTGAAACATAGATCTGATTGCTGATCTCAGTGTGCCTCTATTTTCATGTGAAATTTTTATTTCATTTACATATCAAAATACTTATAAATTCACACTTTATTCAGGAAACTAAATGGACTAGCTAATGCTTCCTACAGAGACATTTCAGGGTTTCATTCACTTTTTAGTTCTGATGCAATATATAGTATGAAATGCTTGACCTGACCCTTTTGCTTTTTTCTTGTCTAGAATATTATATGTTATATGGCATCAAGTTGTCTTTGTTCCTGCATGATTAAGTAACGTAATTTGAGATACGTAGAGGTCATGACACATTACTGGAAAGATTAAGGTACAGCACTATAAGTGAATAACATAACTATAAAATAGCTTAGTTTTACTCAATTTTTTGGACCAAAACTATAAATCATAATATTTTGGTAGAGCTAGCATAGCTATACTAATTTAATTAGTGATCGCTGTATTTCAATTATCCTTCTGAAGAGAGATATGCAACAAAATTAGAAATATTTCCCTTCCATGAAAGGCAGAATGGTATTAGAGCATAACAGCTTCTTTCTTGTAACTAATCAATTCTATGAAAATTTATAGACCTAATGTAATAAAAGGCCAAAGGTAAGAAAAAAGATCATAAACTAATGAAAGTAATAATATTAACAAAGTATTAAAGCAATCAATTATTAAAGAGACATAAAGGTTAACTGCCCATGAAATGAACATACTAATTCAATGTTATTTTATGATGTGCTCACAGTTTGTTCCTAAATTTACTTGAGTGGCTCAAGAGAAAATCTACTTACTCTTACTTGTGTTACATTAAAAATACCCACCTACAGGTCAGATTTATGGTAAGCATATATGCTGGTGATTCTGACAGCACTGTCTGTCTGGCAGGGTAGAAGTGTGTCCATACTGCTACCTCAAGGTCCAAGCTGCTTCCCTCTCCCTTTGATATCATAGAATCATAGAATCATAGAATCATTGAGGTTGGAAAAGACCTCTAATATCATCGAGTCCAACCGTCAACCCAACACCACCATGCCCACTAAACCATGTCCCTAAGCGCCTCATCTATACGTCTTTTAAATACCTCCAGGGATGGGGACTCCACCACTTCCCTGGGCAGCCTCTTCCAATGTTTCACCACTCTTTCAGTAAAGAAATTTTTCCTCACATCCAATCTAAACCTCCCCTGGCGCAACTTGAGGCCATTTCCTCTCGTCCTATCGCTTGTTACTTCGGAGAAAAGACCAACACCCACCTCGCTACAACCTCCTTTCCAGGCAGCCCAAGTCAATTTTGCTCTTAATTAGGTACCTAGCTTTGTGTGAGGTGGATCCAGGCCCAAGCTCTAAAAGCTTCAAACACCTCCACTTAAGAACTGTGCTCACGGAGAGTTGACCACCTTCCTCGCAACAATGAACAGGCTGACACACTTGCAAATATAACAAAAGGGCCCTTAAGTAAACTTATTCTCCTGGGTGAAAACTGAAATTACTTACAAAATTATTCACCCAGGTTAATATTATCTGTTTGGGACAAGGATGCCGACATACTTGATTGGCTGGTTGTGTTTTGGTTCATTTTCACTTGAGATGCTGTTGTCTCAGCTTTGTGAAGATTGATTCAAAGAGAAGTGATGACAATACATACTAAATTTGAAAAGCAGAAGTTATAAAATATCCTTGCCGAATTAATGAGGTATTGAAAGATATGAACCACTCTGCTGTCTTCTATCTGGTTTCACAGGATCACCCAGACTGGGAAGGACCTCAGGAGGTCTAGTCCAGCCTCCTGCTCAAAGCGTGGCCAGCTATGAGATTACACCAGATTGACTAGGGTTTTATAGGGCTCCCTTTTACATGTGTAATATATCAAACATACTTCTGTCTCTCAAATACACTTCAGCTATGAATTGCCCTTTTTTAAAATGAAATATGTGTTATAAAATAAGTATGTTATGGATTAATGAAAAAAATAAGAAGGTGTGCATTTTTATATAATTGCATACATGTAATAGATGGATAGATACATACATACAAGCTAAATCAATGCAGCGGCAGTTTGTGGTTTTGATTTTGATCAGTAAACTGCCCTCATCCTGGAGCCTGTCCTTGGACATCACGTTTTTCCAGCAAGGACAAAGTATGGCTGAGAGTGCTGCCTGGTGGAAAAGAGTGTGTGCGGGGGGGTGGGTACACATGTAATGTACCATCGTGGGTGAAAGGATGCAAAAAGGCAGGAACAGCTGCTAAGTTCAGTGTGAAAGGTAAGACTGTGATCCCTGACCAAGGAAAATGTTTGCCTGCCATGCCTTCTCTGTTATCTGTGGTTGTTTAGCTGGGCACTTAAGAAAATTAAGGCTTCCTACATCTGTTTTCCCCAAAGATCTATGGTGCTGAGTTTTTTGATAGCTTGCATCCAATCTTTTCTTTCTCAAAAATGAGATAAATACTGCCAAGGTTGGTGCTTAGAGAGGGCCCAAGTGACTAGTGTACCTTCACCATATAATAAACTAAATGATTGCTTTGGCTTGCCTGTGGTTTTTTTAGGTACTTGAGAAACGGAAAAGCAATGAGTGCTTGTGTCTTGGGGCTGAGTAGAGCGAAAATACTACAGATTAGTGACAACTCTGGGAGGCCCATAATTGCAAGTGGACTTAGTTTTTGAGTATCGCCCATTAACAGCAACGCACATAGACACTGCTGGTTTCATTTGCTATTTCATTACAGGTGGTGGCAAAGAGGTGCACCCTCCCAATGGCCATGGGTCTGGCAGCATAACTGTCTTGATTGGTTTTGTCTCACTCTGGGTCTCACAAAATGGTACACATTTCCAGCTTGTACCAGCTTTCCTGTTTCTACTCTTCCTCTGACTCCTCTCCCTCCACAACGGAGGGACCTGCTGACATCTCCCTCAGGAGATGTCCAGGTAGCATTTCTTTTTTTCCTTACCTTCCTTTCTTTCTCCCTTCTTATTGAGAGGAATTGGACCTGGAAACTATCTCATGTCTCGGCTCGTTCACCTCTGTGCTTCCTGATTTGTGAGCATTTTCTCACTCAGGTCTGGCAGTAAGAGACATTTGTTCAGCTGAGGAGAGAGGCACAGCATATCACTGCACCACTCCTGGAGTGTAAAGGTAGAGCATTCGCCCCAGAGGGAAGTTCCCCCTCACCATCTCTCTGCTGCAAGAAATCGCTCGATTTGTATCCCATCACAGGATAACTCCACTACTATAAGGTATTTACCACCCCTTCAGCATCATTTTGTTTCCTGAGGGGATTATCACAGAAGGTGCTTCTGCCTTCACCTCTCTCCCTGCCCAGCTCTCATTATTCATTTGGTCCAAACCACTTCTTGACCAGGAGGGGGAAAAAAAAGTCAAAAAAGATGAGTTACTTATGTGAAATAAGGATAATCTAGTTTCTGGCAGGATCTAGCATCTTTTCAACCCGACTCCCTCGTGCTGCTGTCCGAGCTGCATACAGCCTGCACTAATACCTGCAGAATTCCCTTCCTGCTGAGTAAGTGTAGAAACCACTAGGTCTTTGAAAGCTGATATAGTATGATTTGCAAGATTTCTTTTTCAGCCAGTTGCCTCCCTATTGGTAATTATTTGCAAATAGATTTACAGATCTGATGATGCCCTTTCCCATTTTACAATAGCAGGAGACCAGCACTGGATCTTTGCTCTCTAAACCTTTTAGGTCCTCACCTAAAGCAGAACTTGCAGGTTCTCTCCTGCAAGCACACAGAGAACAATAGTGAGTGCTTCTCTTCCTTGCAAGCTCTTGCAACCTTACTTTCTCATGACTGAACTATGTAAGATTTTTTAGTGTACCAGTAGACCTGTTGGAGCCTGAGAAACAGTCAACTCGATTAGTACGTTACATCAGAGGTTGTATTTCCAACGCAAAATCTTCTAGGTCTGGTAGTTTTTCCCGTTACCCTTGTTTCTGCAGCAGAGACAGGTGGATTGCACAGGCACAGATGTCTGGCATCTGGTTTTAAATGTGCTCATCTATTCACATCTGAGTGAGCAATGCATCCCAATGAATTGGATTCGAAAAGAGCAACTCTAAACGGAAATATTAAAATTTCCTCCCATTTCATATTGCCACTGCCTACTGTGGAGATCACTGATTTGTACCTGACACCAAGGGGGTGGCACAGGCACACTTCTGGATGGTGAAGTTTGGAGCTACAGCGTCCTCAGCAAAACCCTGAGAGAGAAAAGCAGTGAGTCTCTTCAAGTTCCCCAGTTCAGCAAAAACAGAACAATAAGTTAATGGCAAGAGAACAGATCCTTTGAAAGATAGCATCTCTTAGCCCCCACCTAACAAATCTCTAATATAATCTGGTATATGACCTCTGAAGGATTGTCAGCCGTCAGTCGTCTTGGGTTAGCTGTCGAAATTGCATACTTTTTCCAATAGTTTAGAGGGTTGGTTGTTTGGGGTTTTTTTATGTACTAAGGAAAGCCTTTTCAATTGAAGTTGCGGCATTCTATAAAAAGCCTGAAATTCATTTTTTCTCAACAGGTTTTTGACCTGTTCAATCAAAAAGCCCTTGAATGACAAGTAAAAGCTTGATCAAAATAAAGGCATTTCTACTGTCATTGAAATGTCTTAGAGGGAGAAAAATAAAACTTATCCACATCTCTTCTGTTTGTTTACTTCACACAGAATGTTTAAACTTTCCCATGGGGTTTTTCTACAAGAAAGTATGGCATAGGACTTTTGTAGACATTTCAGAAATAAATGCACAAAGTCATCTACTTAACTTCCAGATGATAAAAAGGTATACTTGCTATTACAGCTTAGAATGACTGCAAAACCTGAAGTGAAAGCTATTTCACAATGGTCATCAAGTATTAGTTTACATTTCATAGCAGGATTTTTTTAATCAAACAAACGAGTGAGGACAATGTCTAATGTAGTTCCCTCTGCAGAACAAAATTTATATGAGCTAGTAGTTTTTAGGTATCACAGGCAAAGCTGATTAAGCGCAGGTCAGTCACAGTGTATTTCCTAGAAACCTCATAAGAAGGCACTGAGACTAATTCTGTGAAAAAGTGCAGAGGCACAGGCATTGGAGCTGCACAGTGTTTATGAAAGAGAACCTTAGCTTTGAGATGGTGCATAGCATCTTTTGACAGCAACTGCATAGCCACCCAATCATCTGACTTCTGCTCCAGACCAGGAACTGGGACAATAAATACCCCAAGAGGAGGAGCTCTGCCCTTTATCTCACCCACTGTTTGAATGGCAGATGCTAGTTCTCCATCTTTTGCCTCAGACCTGAACAAAGGCTAGCGCTACCCAGAGAAGGATTCATCTCCTTCAACTTCAGCCATCTAAACCCTGGATGTCTAGTCTAAGGTGGCCACCTGGGATGCCTTTATAGTAAATTGAGATAGACGGGTGTGTAAGACTGGTGAAATGAATCATCCTCTGGAAGTGCCCCTCCTCTGCTTCTTCATTGTCTGTTGAGACATTAAGAGAGCTTAAATGATGCTTTTATACTAGACACAACTTTTAGAAAATTAAAGTTAATCTTAGCAGAAAGAGTAAACAGTTAATATGCACAGCACCAAATAGGCAGTTGTTATAACCAGGATTCTTTTTTAATATTGCAATATCAGATTGCCCTAAAAAGTCTTCCTCAATATCCTTTGCAGTTGGAGCCGGGAAAGTTTATGTGACAGTATGTTCTGTATTTTCCTGTAATAAGAAGAGTTTATACCTGCCAATATTCTAATGAAGAAATGGTAGGAATCCAAAGTGTCCATAAAACCATCTGTACATGTGCTGCCAATCTGGTCTATACTGTACGTGCACAGATCTGCTCTTGCCTGTAAGTCCCAAATGAGGCTAGTCTTCATGTGGGTTGATGTCGCATCTACACTGAATTCAAAGTGTCCAGGTTGTGTTTGATTTGCTGCACATAGAACATGGAGTCACTTCGGGTGCAGATAGTGACTACTTGTTTTACATTCCTGGATGACCAGAAACCCAGTGCATTGCACAGTCAGAAATCTGATAGGTTGTTGCTGAAAGTCATCAGATGGTACTTTATTGCTAAATGTAATAAACCTGACAATATATGTGGAAGATAAATTTCTATCATCAAACGAGAGAACTGTTTGAGTAAAAAAACTGTGAAGAACAACTACTTTGCAGTAGCAGGGTACTGGAAAAAAAGTTCAGCTGTGTACTGTATACAGTCTGGGAAGAGCTGCAAGGAGTGGCATCCACCTGAGATGCATGAAGAATAGGGACACTGAACCTTGATGGTTTTTTATGAATCCAAGTGGAATAAATAGACAACATGAGCCAAGAGGTATAAAAAACTTTTAGCAAAATCTGAGTGGAGTTTAGAGGCCAGCTAGGCACAGAAGATACAATTTACATGTATTCTGTCATTCTGCAAAAAGAATTACTTCCCGTTAAGCCAGTGCAAGTCCAGCATATCAAAACCAAAGTAAGGTCACTCCCTAATGCTGCACGAAATGCACAGTGCCTAAGTCAGAACATGGTCTCCTCTCTCAAATAAACCAATTTCAATAGTTAACACCAATTCAATACATAGTAAATCCCAGGAGTGATGACTTGTCCTAAAACAATTATTCTAAATTGCTTGGTAGTAACTGCTGGGATTCACCAGCTGACTGCAGCCATCTGAGGCAATTCATATTACTGAGATGGGAAAGCATATTGAATGAGGAAGCAAAGAAATACTCATGCAGTGCAGTTCAGTGTGCTAGCCTGCTATCCGCCTGCCCAACATGTCACATGAAGCAGGTTAGGAGTGCAAAGCAGATGGCACGGGAAGCTACAATGCAGTGGACCTCTGCACTCAACAGATGGCATCAACAGGATGCAAGAAAATCATCGATGTCCTTGTGGACTCGGGAGCACAACAAGAAGGTTTCCAGAGATAGATACTGGGGGTCGTGCCACCATATGAATAGCCAGCACATGTCACGGCAATTCAGCACCAGCTGAATAACTTTCAGAAATGAGTTCTGTATATATTCCTCCTTTATTTGGTCTAAACCTTTAAGGACAAATGTCCCTGTTCTTTCAGAAAGTTGGATCCAGATCCAAATTTACAGCTTAAGATGATCTTCACAAGCTGTTCCATTGTCTTTTTGCAGCTTACTACAAATGGTATGTCAGTATTCCTAGCTATAGAATAATATTTTTTTCCATGTAATTCCTATTCACTTCTTGGCAAGATCTTAATTTGTTCCTGTTTATCTACAGTTATCCTTAACTCTAACTGCAATAGTTGCTTTGTCATTTGTGAAAGCTAATTTTTGTCATATCCTGACAAAAAGCAATGGGGGGTCACGCTGTTGAAGAGTGAGTTTGGTATGTTTTCACTAATGTTACATTCACAGAGAGGCATACCCAAGATGTTCTGGATGGTTTGTAGGCCAATGGTTCTTAACTGGTTTCAAGTGAAGGACCAGTTAAACTTTTCTGAAAACTCATTCTGAGACTGTTTCACTCTGATTCATGGGAGGGAGTGAAAGGAGAGACAATAAATAAAACAATGAGAAATTAACTAAATGCAAATTATTTTATAAAAATATGGCATTCTAATTACAAAGATTTTAATTGCAAGTGTTGCTAATAAGAAAAATAATTAGCGATGGAATTATGCCTGAGGATAGACACCAACAGCAGTTAGAAGTTATCTCATGATGCTATTAGTTCACAAGATAAGACTTAGGATAAATGTTGGATGTTCAGTGATTATTGTATTTTCTCCCTTTTTGCTTTCCCTGCTTGTGAGGTGTTAAAGCAACCATATTTTCAGTCAGACCATATAATATCTACTGATGCAATTTGATATGCAGATGGAGAGGATAAAGATACAATCCCTGCCTCAATAAATATAAGATCTATATTCCAGTCATGTAGCAAGTAGAAGGGTGTGAGGCTTTGTGTGCTTGGTAAATACCTTGAAATTACCTTTTGGGCACACTATTATCTGCATAACAAATTTCTGAAATGATTTTTCATAGATACATACTCACAGCTCCTCCCATCTAAAACTAGTTCAGTAGGACGTGTGGGTGTTCTTGGTGTATGAGGTTTGGATGTTTGCATTGTAAATACTGCACAGATAGATTTTGTTTAGATTTTTAGGTTGTTATGACAAAGGTTTTTTATCACAATGGGCTCATAAGTCACTTAGCAAAGCGGCGCTCCAGTCTCACATTGAACCAATATCTACAACTATAATATCAGGAGTAATTTATGCAGGTAGTCAAATATGTACTGTTCACTGAGAATTTTCAAAGGTTGATCCACACTTCTAGCTTTGACATTTGTTTCTCACAATTGGCTGTATTCATGTTCTTCACCATATGCTTGGTTGGACCAGACTTTGGACCACTATCTCTGGAGATACTTGCCTCTCCCCATGGTTAGAGAATTAGGCAATCTGCAAACTGGAACATTCCTGTAAGATTATATTTTACTAAATTTATGCTAATCCATAGCTGGATTAAAACCACTGGGGCTAAAATTATGAAGCTTTCAGAAACACGGTATCTTAAAAATTACAGTGATTTCAATAATCTTTAAAATTACCATATGAAAGGTTTTCACCAGATTAGATGGCTGAAGTGTTAGAACCTCAGTGTGTTTTTGCCAAATACACTGAAGGCCAGATGCGTCTCACCTGATTAGAGGCTCCTGAGTCAAGATCCTAATTGCCTTCGGTTCTCACTAAAGAAACCCAGCAAGAATAGCTGTACGAATGAGTCTTTTGGGAAGTCTAGGAATCATGACTCTGCTCTTGGAAGTCTCTGTCTTTCTCTCGCTCAATGACCAGTTTCAGTGGGGATGAACCTAGGCTTTTCTATGCCACTCATATCTGTTAACTACTAACCTTCATGCTACCGCTCTTTTTAGTCAGCAGTTTGGTGGGTTTTTTTTATAAATAGTAAGAGTAATAAGTAAGTAATAAAAGTAAGAGTAAAAACAAAGTTGTCTTTAACACAGACTGAAAAAATTTTGAAGTACCCTAATCAAAGATCCAAAAGAAGGAAGAATATAAGGTTTCATGGTTGATGAAACCATCTATGAATATGGAGTGTCCTCAGTCCTTCCATGGCATTGGGAGGTACCACTCCAGTCACTACAATAACACTTTTAACACTAAGGCACTTGAGACCTGCAAGTCAGGTTGTTAGCAATGGTCTGCCATTAAAAGAGGAAAGCAGAGTGGTCATCTGCTGTTTTTAGTAACCCGTGCATAGGTCTTGTTTTTCTCTGGAGTTCATTCTAAAATGCAAGATGCAGCATCACATTTATGATTTTTACAACATCTGCCCTGACAAAAACATGGCTGAAATGAGAATAATATGGTCATGGGTGCCAGAACAGTGAGAACAGTAACAATGATAGCCTCTCTGTTTAGGATGATCATCATTTTATTCTCACCTTACACCACACAGTATAAATTATTGCAGTAATATGACCTGGCTATGAGTGATTATACAAATACATATTTTATATTGTTCAGGGGTTTTACATATTCATGCTTTCCTGATGAAAATATATTATGTACCAACAAGAAGAAGGTCTTAGATGAAGAAGAAAGCAAATTTCTTCTACTTGGCAGCTATCCATTTGAGATCCAAGCAGGGTATGAGAAATGCATGCAAATGTGACACCTGCCTGTTGATACTAGGATTTCTTTGGATCATTTATTAAAGCAGCACTGTGTTATTGTCTTCTGCATCCTGATCCTGAACTATTTACACTTAATAACAGATTAATCTAACTTTAAAATATATCCAGCTGCTAAAGACAGAAAATAATCCCTTGGGTAATGCATCTCAGCTAACCTCTGATTTCAGAGTAAAAAGAATCTGTGTTCATTTACCGTCTAAATAGGCTTTAAAGCACTGATCCTTAATAGTATTTCTTAGAGCTTTTGGACTTCCTTTCTATAAATAAAAACAACAATTTAAAAAAAAATTAAATTTGTAGCTGAAATATGTCTTCATATAGCAATCTCTGCTTGGTCTCCATTTCACAAAAGATGGACCTAATCCTGAGAATATTTGAGCATGCAAGTAATTCTATTCATATTAAAACTGTCTGCAGTACTCAGTGATTCTACTCATATAAGTCAGAAGCAAGATTTTTCACTTGATCAAGCATTTACAAGATCAAAGTGTCTAAATTGCAAAATACCTTAATATAATATAGATTTTCATTTTGTCTTTTGGAAGAAGTCAATTCTGATATTGTTTTGTAGACCAGATTTTTACAAATTCATTTTTCAGCTAAGAAAACAAATTTAAAGGGAGCTAATAAGCCTTGCAGAGCCTTTATAGCAATCTATTGTGCGATCATTTTTTACAAGGAAGAATAAGGTACATGATGACCTCAGTCATAATTCATGTTAATGCAATACATATTCTAAGCTCCTCAAAGACATGAAACATTCAATTTCTTAGACCAAAAGGGTCTGGCATCCAAAGGACAGATTTTAAATATCTTTGAAAGCTATTTATAATCTAGTTTTATCTGACAGAAATGTATCAATATATTGTAAGTAATGTTTAGAATGCTGCTCTAACACAGTTATAAATTAAAAGTAAACTACCAAAGTTAAACATGTTAAGCAGGCTTCTGAGTAAATATTAAGTTTAAACCAGAGATAATGTTTTATATATACATGACTGCTGAATTTTGCTTGATGAATTTCACACATAACATCTATCACTCTAGCAAAGCATGTGTATGTCTTTCCTAAGAGAAAATTGTTAGCTGTTTTTCTGTTGTTTTTTTTTTTTCTTTAATCCTGAGAATAAGATGATGCACTTCTTGCAAATAATACAGCTTTGCTGCAGGCGTAATTTTCAGGCGTACTCAGCCAGCTTTAACCTGACCATGCTCTCATTGTTGGCAATTGTAAAGCTTTCACTGCAGCAGCGCTGTGCTAGTCCTGAGAACTTTTGAAATATCACCTGAGAGCTGTTTTCTGCTGAAAAAGAAAAAGATCAGTCTCTAAGTGATGAAAGAAAAAGAAACCAGCTGTTTTCATAGTTGAGCTGAAATCCTTCATGAGGCTCTGGTAATAACAGAAGAAAGAGATGTGGCCCATATGTTAATTAGTTAATACCTTTCTCTCAATTATACTGATTTCATACACGCTTCTGGACTGACACGTGTGTAAATTATATCAGTTTGCTAGTAGCATGGGTTTTGTGGTCTGTTTTTGACCAAAATTCAAAATGCGCCTTTTCCATAAGGCAGATGTTCATTGCGCATTAGCTGGCGGTGTGTGCTCCGTGACCCAGCTCTGAGAGGACAGGCATCCCGGCAGCAGCGATGGTGCCCAAAATCACAGCGGTGTGAGAGCCAGCAGCGCTGCTGATCCCTGCAAGAGCATCCTGCCACGGAGGCACACAGCAGGGCCGGGCCACGCAGTTTGGCTTTCCAAAGGTCAAAAACCTTTCTTTGCCCCCATAGACAGTGAAGGATGGTTTAACTCATCTTTTATTGTACTGTAAAGTTGAACCAAAGCATTTACACTAACAGTCGTGTTTCTAATAGTGGTCCTCTGCAATGTTTTCAGTCACAACTATCTTTCGTACAGCATCCCTGACAAAATGTTTTTTATTGGTGAGCATGTTCCCCGACAAGTTCCTAAACACTGAAAAGGAAATAATGACAGTAACAATTCAGAAAGAAAAGAATGACAGACACATTAATTGATATCTCTTTGGCTTTGAACAGTCAAAGATACTTCCAACTGCAATTTCCATCAGGCCTCCTTTTGGTCTTTAACTTTCCGTAATTTATTGACTCAGTTTAATAGCAAAAGTATTATGAGATGTAGAACATTATTGGTTGTGTTAAGAATAAAGGAAAACTGGCAAATACAAGTATCTGAAAAAAAGGGCATTCCACAATGCTTTCTCTTTAAAGATGTTGGGGTTTTTTTTAGGCATCAGATTAAATTTTGGGAAGCTATGCATACAGCTGAGAAAACAAACTACCACACGCTTAACACACTAGTCTTAAGTGCTGATATTCACATAAGTTGAGCTTTGCTGATCTAAAGTTATAGATTACATAATTACATAACTGCAAATATCAGAAAATTGAGAAACACAGAGGTAATGTTCTGTCATAAACCCTTATATTTGTCCATTACACTCTTTAGAAAATGTTCACATTCAAAACTGAGTAGGCTGCTCCCATAGAGAAAAGCTATACATCCTTTCCCTCTTTTTTTAGGCCAGCACTGCACTAACAAGGTGTTCATTCTAATTACTCTCCTTTAGGGGACAGAAGTCCTAAAAGGAAAAAAAAAAAATATGCCAGCCTCCCAGGAGATGTAGAGGAGTACACCAGTATCTTTCCAGGAATCAAACCTCTCAGAGCCTGTTTCTCTGCTGCAAAATGGTGACAATAATGTTTTTATCACAAGCAAAATTAATGGGCAAAATGGCAGTTTAAGATACTTACAGCCTCATGTTTCTAACAAACAAGGAAGACAAGCAGGTGGCTTGAGATGCCTTATGGTCTGACAAGATTATCATAGGACTGGGACCCTGGAGGATGTACCACAGATGGGTACAGAGCTGGTTGTGTTTCAGAACCCAAATAAAAGCTCAAAGTACTATCTTCGAACTAAACCAAATTGCTTTTCAACAAGCAGAGGTTGAATTTTTCACTCTAATTCAAATTTTCTCGTGGCTTTCTGGGACATTTCCATTTTATCCTTCTTACTAAATTGCAGACAAAAAAATTGACAAAGTATGTCAATACCGTACATGCCAATAACAAACGTGGAGGCAAATGACTTCTATACGCTTCAGTATTCTCTTCATATACCCGTCCCATGGACTGGAGAGTGGATATATCTTGCAGATGCCAACTTTTTCGGCTTTGGGTCCAGTGTCACTGATACCTCCAGTCCTGATCAGGTATAGGATTTTCTAAGTGACAGTTGTGAAACATAAATACATTTCATTTAAACCAGGGCTTTTAGGACCTTTTCCCTGTTTCTAGCTGTAGGTTTACACCCTAGCTGTGCAGGTCAGGAGGAAAAATCTTTTTCTCCTTCTGCTGCTCGGCTCTCAGTGAAAGAAAAGGCTCTCTGGGTGACAGAGCAGGTCCCTTGGCCTTGGGGGACAAAGACTGAGGGAAGTGCCAGAGCACATCCTGCCCTACGGCTCTTACTTGCTTGCGTGACAAGTCCCAAATTGCCGCATCTGGGAGTTAGCCTCTTCCCTTTTTATCGCTCACCCTGTCCCTGGGTCTCCCTCGCACAGTACCAGTAATAATTTTACCACTTCTTACAGATCTTGGATAAATACATGATGTATCCAAGTGCCAAGAACCAGTCCCTGAGGGAGTTCACTGCAAGGATTTGATGATGAACAAGAATGATTTCAATTTACAATGACATTTTGAGACCTATCAGTTAGCCATGTTTAATCGCTTTAAAATATCCCTTGCAGAGCTTTAAAATAATTTTAATTTGTTAATTAAAGTGCCATGTAACATCAAGTCAAATGCCTTCCATAAGTTTAATTCAACACTTTTACCATCTCCACTGATCTTATGACTCATAAAGAGAGTGTTTAAATTTGATCTCCATAAACTTGCACTGACTGAACAATTACAGTTCCATCTTTTAGCTTTTTACTTACTAGGTCTGTAGCACCCACACAATTATTTTGCCTGAAATATTTCTCAAACTAGCTTTCTTCATATGTTTTGACTTACTTAAAACCTGCTTAAATTTAAATAGAAGTGTCAATTACTGAACTGCTTCTCTACTTCTTTCCCTCTTCCTTTATTATCCTCTTTTATAGCCTTATTTATTTTACATTCCTAGTTTAAATGTTTTCAATTTCTTAATAAAATTTTCATTTGAAGTATCTATAAAATTAGGCAAAACACATTATAGCGCTATGATCATTAAATGTCAATTGTGAAGACTACAAATGTTTTCTACTTAGAAGTGGGAAAAGCAAAATTTTACAACTTTTCAGATTGGTTGTGATCCTTAAATAAATATACACAAGCAATAGCTTTTTTGAAAAAAAGTAACTGGTCTGAAAAATCTTAAAACAAGTCTTTATAGTAGAGAAATGAAATTATGTCTGCACTAGATAAATTTTTTGCACAGGAGGAAGTTGAATTATAGGCACTGTTAATAGCACAACAAAACATATTCATTACCAACAAAGCACAGTTTTGCAAGAAACATCTGGACTTACCTTTGGCATCAAGTGTTTTATTTTTAAAAAGTTGCAGCTCTTCAAATAAATTACCTCCAACTTTGTAATCTAATTTATGATGCGCTGTTTTTTCCCTCCTTGGACAGAGATCATAACTGAACTTTTGTCTTGGAGCACCTCCATTTTAAATCTGGAGATTAATATACTGCATGAAGAATTAAAAAAAAAAAAACCCAAAACATAGGGATATGTACTCCCATCTATGTTTAATTTGTAGCTATCATTAGCAGTAATACGAGCTTGATTTTCACACTGAATATAGAACAAACCATGTACTTTCAGTTCTGACCGGTGTGTAAATAGAAAATAACAAATTATAGTAGCGTAGTAGGTAATGAATTTCATTAAGAATGAAAAAAAAAAAACCCCAACCAACTCTCTCTCTTACATCCTAGTTAATTTTACGCTTACGCCAGTATAGTGATTGCTCTACTGTTTTGGTGTTTAATTTTAGTGTTACAAAATCTCGATTTAAAACATCTGGTGTACAGCAACATAAACCTTTCAACTTTAGAGCTGCCTGTGCCTACTGAAATGATAGAAGATACTGTACTATCCAACCACCTAAACACTGTCAAGTGAACGAGAGTTTCATAGCAGGACTAAGTTTCAGCATTTCATAAAATGACTTCTCTATCACTGTCATCCCCAGATGACTTACATGCACCAACTTTGACATTACACGTTTTGAAAAAACGTCAGGTCAGGATTTGTCATAGCACTTCTGAGGAAGAAAAAAGTGTTGTTTGAGAAGTGGCATATGAAATTTCAGGGGACGTTACAATGGAATGCACACAAAAAATCAACTTCTAATAGAAAAGTATCTCTATTATTATTTTTAAAATGATTGCCTGTGATTCTGTAGCTGAATGATGTGAGGAAGAGGGGTAGCTTTTCAGAAGGTATCTTAGAAGATAGAAATACAGACAGGGTGCAGAAATGCTCTTTCAAATCAGCTATTTAAACTGTAGACAAATTGTCTATGTCAGCTTGACAAAAGTCTTAACATATTCTTAGATATTCTAGTAATAATAGGAAGAAATTTTTGTAGATTGCGTTCTTTTCTACTAAAGCATAAGCAAATTACCTTTTAGGACCTGAAACATACAGAAATAAAAAGAGTATTAAGAGAGGCAGAATTAATCTTATTGATAGACTTACCAATATGTCTCTTAACATACCAAGGCTAGGCAAATCAGTGTCTCTCACTTTCACATAAAGGATTATTGTAATTTACTCTACCTAAGTCTTTAAAGGCGTATTAGTTAAAAGATATCAGCTTGAACGCCTGTATTCTGAAACTGATTTGTCCCACCTAAATTTAGACCCTTAAGTGGGGAGCCTAACCACTCAAGGCATACCACAGGTACTTCCAAAGGGCAGTCCAGACCTAGGCTTGCCTAAATGGTCTTCTGGAGTACCTGTTTCTTTGCACTGATAACTTCTGTTGCCTCTGTTGACTACTCTCCTGAATGAATCCAGGTCTAAACCCCAGCCTACCAAAACTGATGGAAAGACAGATGAGTGCTTGCATCTTTGAAAATTTTTATCTACAAGTGATTTCCTGATAACACATCCTGATCAGGAGTGATGGCAGCCTGCTGCGGTGCTCCTAGTTGTGCCCAGACACCCTGGGGCTGCAGCAGCATGCTGCTCCCTAAGGACAGAGACTGACTGACACTGCGGTGTTGGAAAAGGAATTTAAAAGACTGTTTGGAGGTGAGAAGAGAGGATACAAACTGAGGAAAAGGCGGAAATGAGAATATTGATAATTTCACTGCATCATCTTGGTCTCAGTTGCATTACTGTCAACGCTGATTGCTTTAGCTGAATTTGTGTGGCTTTGCTCGTATACAGCTGCTGTAGTTGCATATTGCATAGACATAACTTTGACGGTGTCTGAAGACTTTTGTAAAGCAGGGAACTTTGGAGGCACAGTCCTAATAGCACTGAGCAAATTAGACTTCTTTGGCTAATAGCAGATATCCTCTTGTGGACACCTTGCTACCATTGGGTTAATTAGAAAACAGCTGGCACTGGCTGGGGGGAAGAGGGAGGTGTAGGGAGATGGAGTTTGCCGAATCCCTGTCATGTGTTATTATCTTTCTCTAACCTTTTAGCCTTAATTGCCATTTTAGGAAGTCTAACGCGAGTTAATGAGATGCATGGTTTCAGAGCTATACCCCTCAAGTGGTAGGAAGAGGGTTTGCTTGAGTAAGTGTGTTTAATCCTCTGGGGTTTCCTGCAAACTGTTCAATTTAATTGGATTACACCAGGGGTCTGACTGGGTGTGACGAGGGCCCTCTTCACGGGCCCTTGATTGCTTCATATTGCGTTCATCCTCTTTTACTTCGACCTGGTGTGTTGTAAAATGTGACAGACTGTATGTCTTAAGACTTAGTAAAACATAAAGTTTGCAACTAGGGCAGGATGTGCTGATTTCTGAGGGAAGACAGTTAAGGAGGGATGCGGATACATACAGTTTCTACAACATTAATTGAAGTATCTGACAGTGGTATATTTTTTTGAGCTTATGAACTGAGTTACCGCGTTGCCTAGTGTTTAGAACAAGCATTGCGTGGCAAGGGTATCTGGAAAAGATGAGCACAGCAAGAATAAGATCAAGAGCAGCTGGGTTTAGAGCTAGTAAGAGAGGACAGAGTAAGAGAAAAAGAAGGAAGACTGAGGAAAGAAGAGCTTAATAGATGCCAAGCCACCCACAGAAACTTTCAACCACCTGTCAATTTGGTGGTGGAAGAGGAGCTCCTTGGGGAGAGAAACCTGAAGAGGTAGAGAATTAAAGCCTTCTAGAAACAATCACAAGTGAATATCAGAAGAAACATTATATGAATCATGAAGTCATACAAAAAATGTATGCAAGGTGGATGTTTTTTAGTCTAACTCACATGAAATCGTAAGAGATTTAAGTGTTTTAGAACACGGTGCAGAAACAGCTGCACTGAGGCACTGGGAACATGAATGGGAGGAGCTGACACATGCTGTGGTGTGGGCAGATGATATATCCCAATTTTGGGAGCAGGATTTCAAGGAGGAAGTCACACATGCATCATATTGCTTTCTTCCCTCTCTGCCTCCCAACGCTATCCCTCCTTCCCGTGGGAGGTCACTGCACAAGTAGCCATAGTCACACACACACACAGTGCTATTGCAGCAGTTACTGGCGAGAAATAAAGGCAACAAGGCTGTCATTGAAAAGAAAAAATATTAATATTTTACACTGCAGGATTGGATTGGGGTTTGAAATTATGAGGCTACAAGATTTCAAACCATTCCCAGTATTTTCTGAACTTCAGTACAATGTTGTCGAAAAGTAAAGTTTGCAACAAAGTTTCAGGTGAACAGTTCTGAAGTTACTACACCATTACGTCTAAGGTTAAAGCTGGTGTCCATGGGATGAAGGCAATCTGAGCTTTTATCTCAGGATCTGCGGGTCTTGATGGCTAGAAAGCAATTTGAAGAAAAATGCAATAGGATAATTTTTTAAGAAACAGAATAATTTTCTGAAGACACGGTCATAAATATGATGGAGATATGAAATCATAAAATTTTGAGTCTCTTTAAATGCTTTCTGGTCCTCAAAAAAAAAAATAGGTGAAAGAAGTGACAGCTCAGTTGAAGCATACTCTCCTTTCTGTTCAGGTCCTTCCATTAGCCAGAAATAACAGTAGCAAGGAGCTGAACAGCAAGAAGGAGAGTATGCTTGTGGAAACCATCTACTCTAAGCGAGGGAAAGTTGCTTAAATGAGGAGGCAGAAACAAATATGAAGACAAAACAATGGGGGGGAGGGGGGTTGTTGCTGTAGCCATGCATAAGTCTTCATAGATGCATCAAGTATCTGAATCTACCTACTCCTAGTATACAAGTGACTGCAACTTGAATATTCATTACCCTAAAGCTGCACAATAGCCTAGTACATTCCTGAGCAATTTTAATTTTGTCCTGTGCATGGCAATTACAATGACATTGTCACCATGGCAAAGACTGTCAGGCACATACAAATAAAAAAGGCGTGTGATACAATTAACTCAAGACTGATCAGATGAATGCTATGAAAGCCTACAAAGGATTGATTAAAAAAAAACTGAGATAAATTAGAAAGTCAAAGGAGGAGGAGAGGAGAAAAATTTCATGCAGATGTCATTTGGAACAAAGAGCAAATTTTGAATAACAACTTAAGACAAATTTTTAAAAAAGGAAGATAGAGGTTTAACCTTTTTCTTAAGAAAAGTGTAAATGAAGTTTATATTTGAAAATGTGACAGTAGAGGTCATTCATCATGTTCTGAAATGAGACTAGAGCAAAAGAAAAAAAAGAAACAAACAAATTGATAGCCTCCAGTTGAAAAAACATATAGAAACATATAGGAGTTGTAAACACAAAATTACATGAGAAGAGACGAGTAATCTAAAGCAAATTGTTAAAGTTCTGAATTAGTATATTTAGACTCATTACATAAGAGAAATAAGTCAAGAGGTTTATTAGTTCTGTGGTTAAGGCACAGCATTATACTATATATCCAGTAGGGAAAAAGGAAGAATTTAGAGAAAAATAATCAGTCTTTGGCTACGTCTTGTGTGTGGTACATATAACGGGATTGCAGATGTGAGCAGGGCTCTTCGCAATTGTGTTCATAACCTAATTAGGGTGGTAATTAGGACACAGGTAAAACCACAAAAGGAAAAAAAAAAAGTATGTTAAATTTCAAAGAGTGAGTTTTAGAAGAATGTAAAAGCACAGGATGAAATCAAGTAGGATAAATCAATAGAGATAAAGGACACAGAGGGAAATGGAAAACATTCAAAGATAAATTAATGTATGCCCAAGGGTTATGCACGTAATCTAGCTAGAAAGACACCAGAAATAAAGAAGGCTAATGTTGATGAACAAAGAAGCACAAACCTGAAAATATACACTCTAGCTATATCCAAGGGACTGTGTAAAATGAATACAGCTGAAAAACAAAAGGTCAGAGATGAAGCTAATAGTACATTTAACAAATAGCAAGAATACATTTTCCATGAAAAAAAAATACACATTTCTCAAGGCAGAAAATAAAATATTCTTGGATGTGGAAATAATCAGAAGAAGATGAAGACCAAAATTACAGGGCGTGCGATATTAAGTGTAAGATGCTGAAAGAACTAACAAAAACTGTCAAAGATATTTTGGACTCAGAGCAGAAACTGTTGTGCAAGAGGACTGCAACTCTGATATTTACTTTTTACAACACTTCATTAGCATACTGCAAAGGACTATATGAAAATCCTAAAATTAGTTCTAAATGCCTCTTGTAAAGTCAGCCATTTAAACAGCCGATTTATGGGTGCTTTTACAGGTCATTCGTACATTATTAGGAGATTGACCTCTTGTTATCATTGATTTCTGTCCTGGTTTTGGACCCAACACCTCCTTAGAAAAATAGCAATAGAAAATTACAAATAGCACAAATCCTCAGAGACACACTGTGTGCCTGCTGTGTACGTAACTCTGACTAATATCAGGAGAAGTTATGAAAGCTCAAAGTCTTCCAAAGTTTCAAGTTAGCAAATTGAAAAAAAACTTTAGAAAAATGTAAACTACATTTCAAGCAAGTGTGTTAAAGGAAAACAGTGCCAGATTTGCCAAAACCATATTGGAGTTCAAAACAGTGAATCAGCTACCTCTCTGTGTGGTAACAAGCATGGCCAAAACCCAGCCTGCCTGATTCAAGTTTTTCAGTGAGGCCACTTAAGACCTTAATTTGCTTGACAGCCCCTTTTCTCCTTCCACCAAATATAAAGGGAGCTTCTGCACCGGGAAGGCTAAAAAGGATCACAACTTAACTGAGGTGCCTAAAGTTGTGGGAGGGTAAATCAGGTCTAAATATAGTTTATTACCATAATTACAAAAATAATTGCTCTCTATACATAATAATGAAATGAGAAAATCGAATGACTAACTGCCTGAATTAAGTTGATAAATGCACTACAATACAGTAGGTAGAATGGATCCAGTGAGATAGCTGGTTGAAAATGAGTAATTGATAATCATTTTACACCAGTAGTTCTTACTTGCTACAGCTCATAAACTGTCTTTCTGTAATTTTCCCAAGTATACAACCCTCTTTTTTTTTTTTAACCAAGTCAGAAAATATCTTGCCTTGACAGAAATTCTGTTCATCCTTGATAAAGATAATTTAAAAGCTAAAATATAGGGCAAGAAAACTTCATGTGCCAGGAAGCAAGCATTCAGAAATCTTTTTAGCTGGAGGAAGAAGGAGAGGGAATTAAGTTTGTTTCCATTTTGAACCTGATCCTCTTGGTCCTTGCAATTTTTTTGCCATTTCATGTTAATGTGTCAAAAAAATCAGATTTCTTTTCAGAGCTGAAAAGGAACTGAATTAAACTTATAAAATTATCTAATGAAACTCAGAAAAAAAGTAAGGTGGAAATGGAGGTTATTTAGGAAACCCTTCCCAGATGACAAAAGAATCCAACACAAGTATTCATAGCACCTAACATTAAAAGCACCTAACATTAGGGTGAGGTGAACTCTGCCTTAGCAGTGCCTGTTTCCCTCTATAGACCAAGGGGGGAAAGGATGACAAAATAAATCTGTGTTTTGTCAGAGGTATCTCAACTGTAAATTTTTGTGAGATGACGTACCCAAGCCAATTTCTTCTGGGCAGAGCAAGTGTTCAGACCCTCTGAGTGAGCAACTGTCTTTCATCTTGTTATCCATAACAGACACATGATGCTTTTCCCTTTATTGTAAGATCTCTATTATCCACTCTAACCCTAACATTTTTTGCAAAATTTGACATAGTTAAACATCTGAAGCACACAGTTTAAGAGTTCATACTTTACCCTCCCCAAAGTACCACTGATGCTTTGTAGATATGAATCCTGACCTTACTGTACAGGTCTTTAAAAAACTGTGAGAAAATGCAAATGTTTTCCTTGAATAATGTATGCCATTATAATACGTAATAATAGCAAATTATGATTTGACTTTTTCAGTAGGGTGAACACACCTCTGATGATGTAGATGATCAACATTTTCCTTTGAGCTGTGCTGCTCAGAGAGGAAATGGTTAGTGAGTATTATTCACAGTCACAAGATGAAGCAATCAGAAACTTAGTGCACCTAAGTGTGATCCATTAGCACAATGAAAAAGAAAACTACATCCTGGGATGAACCAGTAGGAATATTTTCATCCGGGAAAAAAAAAAATCAAACCAATAAAAGGCAGTTTGTAGTCAGGAAAAAGAGTCCAAAATGGAACTGGTAGGGAATGGTCGTGAGTAGGTTCCAGCTTTAAAAAGAGCTACAAAAATGAAGAATGGAAGAGATTAAGAAAACATTATTGTCATCTGTATCAGTGGTGGGTTGACCCTGGCCAGCAGCTAAGTACCCACCCAGTCACTCGCTCACTCTCTCCAAGCAGGATGGGGGAGAGAATTGGAAAAGCAAAAGCTGAAAACCTGTGGGTTGATATAAAAAAAGTTTAATAGGTGAATCAAAGCTGTGTGTGAAGCAAAGCAAAATAAGGTATTCATTCACTGCTTCCCATCAGCAGGCAGATGGTTAGCCATTTCCAGGAAATCAGAGCCTCAGCACGTGTAAGGGTTACTTGTGAAGCCAAACACCATAACTATGAACGTCACTCCCTTCCTCCTCCTTTCCTTGAGCTTTTATTGCTGAGCACGACACCATACGGTATGGGACATCCCTTTGGTCAGTTGGGGTCAGCTGTCCCAGCTGTGTCCCCTAGCAGCCTCTTGCCCACCCCCAGCCTACTCGCTGGGGGGGCAGCGTGAGAAACAAAGACAGCCTCGATGCTGTGCAGGCACTGTTCAGCAATAGCCAAAACACTGGTGTGTTATCAATACTATTTTAGTCTCAAATCCGAAACACAGCACCATACGGGCTGCTGTGAAGAAAATTAACTCCATCCCAGCCAGACCCAGTACATTGTGTGAGAAACAAGCATAAGGAAAGAAAAGAGAAATTTAAGTTAAGTTAAATTAAAGGTTGATGGCACAATTTTTTTTTTTTTTTTTTCTGGGAGTTAAAGAAAGGCTTTGCAAAATTAGAGCACTGAGATTCTGGAATTGCTTTTCATTTAAGTAGTGAGGACAAAATTAATTACTTTTAAGGTGCAGCCTAATAATTTTATGAAAAGCATTATATCATAAGAGTCTTGAAATACCAAATCGCAGTGACCCACATCTCTTCCAGTCCTTTGTTGTTTGGTGTTTGGAGAAGTTTTTTAAAAAGAAATATATTAACATCCAAAAATTGCTTTTACTCCCTTTTCTCTTCAAGAATGATAAACAAACAGTAAATCTGAAGCACAATGTCTGCAGGTAATTTGGAATTAACTAAGCTACTTTATATCTGTTACCTCAACACTGGTAGCTGTTTAGCTGAGGTAGCAAGGCTCAGAACGGTGTGGGAAAAGCCACCCATCATGAAAAGTAAAATATTCTGTCAGTTAGCATGCACGGGGCTCCTTGCTGCTGCAGTCTGTCAATAATTTAAAATGTGTTTAGGTATATCTGCAAGGACTGCAGGTCATATATCATCTAAAGGCAAAAGAGCAAAGGAACCTCCTTCCCAGCCAGTGCATGAGCGAAGTTCACTTCCAGGCAGCTGATGCAGCTGATGGAGCAAGATGCTCCTTGAGATAGTCCACCCCGTCACATCTCCTCATTGATTCCCAGCTCAAAGCAGGGATGGAAACCAGCTTCTTTTATCTTCTGAAGTGTGCAGTTTGTCTCCAGTGGTTCTAGACAACTTCATTCTGTGCACTCAATCTATTTACAGTAGTTGCAATAGGCTGAAATAATTTAGAGTCTCTTCTGTGGAAGATGGAAATACCTACTCCTCACTGCAGGGAGAGACGCTTCTAAAATACTCCTTAAGCTCTCTGACAGTGTCCTCACTCCTCAGTGACTCCTCTCCATCTTTTCAAAGGGAAGTGGTGAAGCATATCTTTTACAAGCTGTTCTAATGGGGTTTCACACTGTTTTTAAGAGGACATTTGGAGGAAGAGAAATCGTCAGGGCTGTTTTGTGAGCAAAACCTGACAGCTAAACTGAACTAACTCCACAGATGGGGGAGGGTCCATATTTTTCATGTTTTCTATATTTTTAGAAAACAAAATTTTAAAAAATAATTTTCAAAGTTAAAAAAGGCTGTATAGCTCTTCATTCCCTTGTTTTTGAGAGTTGAATTAAAGTGAGGTGGGAATTTCCTATGAAGTCTGGCTTCTGTCGAAGGATTTCATTAATATGCCTCAGATAAAGCTTACTGCTGCTTCCTTAGAAAAGGGCATTGTAATACCAAGACAAAATGTATTCCTACCATATTCAAAAACAGGACAATAAGATCTTCACTCTGATTGAAACTGTATACAACAGTCTTTGCCCTGGGATTCTCTTCTGCCTGATAAGCACTCACAAGAAATATTTGTAAAAAAAAGCTACGTAAAATCTCTCTGAATTAAATTCTCCTAGTAGCTTTCCCCAGATTAATACTTCTCTCTGCTCTGAGGTGCTACATATCTTCACAGCTTTGGAAAATCTGTGTTTGAAGGAATGAGAGATACTGGAATTTGCACCCTGGCACTCTTCCAGAGATGTTGGTGCCCCCTTTTGCAGAGCACAAAGACTGGCTGAAGCTTCAGACAAAAGAATCAATCCATCCTTCTCTTCATTGAGAGTACCTTGAGCAGATGTTTCCTTTGATTTTGCTACTTCTTCACAATCAGCATGAGGATTACATGTTAAGAGGGGATCACTCTTTCCTTTGTTGACAGCTGGAAGAACAAGGCTGAAAAATCAGTCACAAAGGCATTTCTTAATTTGGGGGTTTTCCCGAATCTCCTTTTCTCTAAAACAGATAATTCCAGAAACCTGAAATCATCAGGAGTGGATAATGCTTCTAGAAGTCTTTTCTTTGCACTAGGATGCATCAGTGTATTTCAAGGAGTATAAGTTTTACTCCAAAGAAAAATTAAGTTATACCCACAACAAAGGAAAAATCCTGCTATACATATCATGAATGAATGCAATAGAAACTTTTCTCAAAAAAAAAAAAAATTAAAAATAAGATATCATCTTAAAGAGAGATATTTTCTAAGGCCACATATATGTGGTACAAAGAGAAATAATGTCATGCAGCACATTTTAGATCTCAGATCCCTCAAGAAAACTGTAGGGAGATCAATGTTGCATACAGAAATATCTAAAATTAATCATTATAGGATAAGATTCCCAAAGATTCATGTTCCCCTGGATATGCGTGTGATAGATACTCCAGCTTCTATTACAGTAAAAAATATTTAAATTCAGTGTAGGCTTTGTTTCATGTAAACTCTTCCCTTCAAGTGTGTCATTTAGCTTTCTCAACAACTTATGTTGGACCCGTCATCATTCACTGATTGCACCTTTAGAAACCTAGTTTTGAATAAACTGGTATTTGTTAATGTGCTCTCAACATTTCAGTGCCCAGAAGAATCTATCAGAAAACAGACAATATTAGAAAAATGAGGCATGAGAACAAGTTTTCCAACACAAAAGCACAAGAAGTCTACTTAGGAGCTAAACCAGATCCCTAGCGCAATTAAATGCTGCATCAAATTCAGAGTTAACATACTCATGGTTGTTGATGTGGAGTTTGATAAAAGGGTTTCGTGCAATAAGACGTAATCTTTAAGATTCTTTTCAAGTATGTGCAGTAAATAATTTAGTTTGTCTTTGGTTCCTGTACTACTAAATGGGCAGTAATGCTCATTGGTAGTCAGAAAGCACCAGGTTATATTCTACTTTCTCTGGGTCTGCTCTGGTATGACCCTTTCATCTCTAGAAAGAGTATAAAGTAAAGACCTCCTGTCATATGCTCCTCTTCAAAACCATTTTAAGCTCATTGTCAAAAAAGAACAGTATAATTTAGAGATGTTTTAATGTCTCTTGAGCAGCCTTGCTCTACAGCATATTTGGGATGGAGGAATGCAGGCTGCCCACTATGGAGCTGGGGATCAGGAGGTTCCCTTTGTAGAAACTCCAGACCAGTACTGACTAGCTCCCCCAGAAGCCAGATATTTTATGTAACCCTTCTCAGGTTACCCCTATGCTAGGCAAATAATCCCAGGCAAGAAACATCACTGTCTATAGCAGTAAGTCTGGATGCCTTTGGTCTGTGCTAACAAGCACTCTCCCATTCAATTCCCTGGCGCAATTTGGCTGATAAGCCCCAGAAACTTTTCGCAATTCACATGCAAGCACAAAGGAAAGCCTTGATGCAGCCCATACTGTGCTGGCTGGTCCCACTGCCCAGTTACATATAGATGCTCTTTCAACATCCTGACAGCTGGACCCTTAGCAAGGATCTGGCATTCTCAGTACCTCTTGTCTCCCACACACTAAGTCAGGAGTCCAGGAGTTTGGGGAAAATCAGACCCCTAGGTGCTTCCAGGCAGGCACCTGCTACACAGTCAGGAGTGCTAGCTGGAGGTACCAGCCTCCTTAATCCTTTAGGCAAGCATCTCTCATGGGGATGACTGCTGCAGTGCCCAGCTCCAGAGGGACAGGCATAGGTCTGAGCAGTGCCTGCAAGCAAGCACCCACTCTAATTCATTTAGGAGGAAAATCAAAGTGTCCTGTCTCTCCACAACAATTTATTTTTCAAATTGTTGTTTCTTTAGGAAATTTCCACAGCTGAAATCAGAAGAAGGGCTAAAACATTCCTGTGTGACATGCCTGTCAGTGTTTAAGAAGCATTTAGACAATGCCCTTAACAACATGCTTTAACTTTTGGTCAGCCCTGAAGTGGTCAGGCAGCTGGACTAGATGATCGTTGTAGGTCCCTTCTGACTGAAGTATTCTAGTCTAGTCTAGTCTAGTCTAGTCTACTTCAGATGGAATGGAAATTTGTAACGTGATTAAAAGCAGTTTTAAGAAAAACTAAATGCTTTTGTTATTCTTATACCAGAAGAATACTTCCATTGAGCAAATATACAGATTTTAACCAGAAATTAGGGTTTTCACTGAGAAAAAGCATTTCTTTCCCAAACATTAGTCAATAAGTATCCCCAAAACCCAGCCTTGTTTCAGAAAGGAATTTAGCATCAGCTGGCCACAGGTAAGGAGAATGGGGATACCTGAAATATCCAAAATAATTGAACGGGCATGAGACAAAGACAGTTGATGACCAGCATGGCTGGCAGAGCCAACAAGGCAGGTAGACCCCAGCTGACTTTAGCAGAGCCATTCAGTTGTGTCTGTCCCAGACTCCTGCTCTAGCAGTGGGTATCAGCTCAGGCGCGGCACCAGACCCACGCTGGCTCTGTACAATATTTCCATTCTGCCTCTTAGCAATAATCCCTTGGACCAGGAACGCTGCTGGAAAACAGCGCAGAGACATGGAGAAAGAAAGCTCTATGAGCTGTCACGCTGTGCCAGTCAAACTCTTTACCTCCTCTCCAAGCCAGCCGTGCCAGACTTGGACTAGCTCCATGCAGAGCCATTTGGTTGACTCTGCATGGTGCAAGGAGACCAAGTGGTATTAGTTTAAGCTCTGTAAAATGTCTGAACCAGTTCTGGGCCAACTTGACCCTGGAAAGTATAGAGTCACCTTCCCACAGCACTGTATAGTAGCACACAAGTCCTGCCAGACCAGACCTGGCTCTGCAAGGAGCCAGCTCAGTGTCCCCACATCTGCAGTTCAACTAACCCACAACTTGTAAACCACCCACAAATAATTGAGAGTTGACGGGGTAGAATTCATTTCATCCATGCAAATTCTCATTAATCCGCAATTTCTAAGCAGGAAACTGGGGGGAGGGAGGGTAAAGGACATTTTACTGAAGTGAATCCAAGTGAAACATTAAGAAAGTCATTACATTAAATTGCAGGAATAATACATGAAGCAGGATGGTTTTGAAAATTAAACAAGCCTCTGTTCTCATAGGCTGCGGTATGAATATAACTGGTCATTTTCTGTGTGTCTTCTTTGTTTGGGATAAGTGGAAGAAACTTACTACAAGGACTGGGACAAAGTGGATTCCTTATTACAACTGTCAAACCAAAAATAATCTGGCCAAATGCTGCCACTCATTTAACAACAGAAGTTCTGAAAATAATTCTTGAATTTATTATTGAACAGCCTTCTCTGCTCAGCAGAGCCGCTTTGCACAATCACTCAATTATGTCATTTTTGCATGTATATGAAAATAACCATTCAGTCTTCAGTGGTCTTATTATTCATTCTCAACAGTGTATTTAAGTGCTTTGCAACCTCTTTCATCTTAGAACAGGGAACATACATACTTTTCATAGTACCCACTGGCAAGTCCTATTTGGTGTGGCATAACTAGCGAACTGATTTTTAAGAGGTGGTGGTTGGGCAACTGTTCTCAAAAACACGCAATAAATGGCAGTGTAATTCCTGTTTCCATGGGGATATGGCACCAAAATAAAAACATTGTCTTCCATGGGTCAGGCAACAGACCTCAAAGGGAACAGAAGAGAACTTCTGGGTTGTTAAGATGTAGAAAAGGATTGACTGGAAAGGCAAAGCTGCTAACTGTAAATAAGAAAAAAAATGCTTAGGTTTGCCGATCCTGTATGAGAAATAGCTCAGTTGCTAAGAATATATCTGACATTTCACAGGGGCTTGGTCTGTTTATTCAGCATAAAAGGGAGCAAATATGTTATTTATACTTTAAAGCATCCAAATGGCAACACCTTTGTGCCCTAAAGAAATTCTGGAGAAAGTTAAAGAAAACAAATATATTCCTTTTCTCATTTTGCCATGCTACTTAAAAACCTCTGTCCTGAAAAGAAGTGATAAATTTGCAACAAGCATTCAATTGCATTGAATTCCTGGACTGTATCCATTCTAACAACAAGCCACTGTTATCAGGAGGAGAGGAGCTGGGTACATTCTTATGCCAGCAAGGTGTTGTCCTACGAAGGTACCAATAAAAAGGAAAAAAAAAAAATCTAGGTAGAGCTTTGCCAGTACATATGGTATAACTTTGAAAAGCAGCCTCCAAAGTTTATTTTAGAAGTATCTGCAGGACACGGATTGCTTCTGTTAAAGTAAATCCAATCCATAAGAGGTCACCTAAAAATAAATTACTGATTTTTTGTTCCAGTATTTCTATTCCCAGTGAAGTCAATGGTCAGACTCATTCATTGGCAGCAGATAATACAAGCATATTTATGAAGAAAAAGTAGGTATTTTAGAAATACTTATAGAAATAGCTACAGAACTAGAGATACCTGTCTTGGTATCTCTGAATGGATGAAACCTCCTGCTGTGGATTATTTGTGGGGCACTCATTTTCCTCTCTTTCCCAAAGGAAGTCTGCTGACATAGGGCTTGAGTGTTAAATGAGTTCCTGCAATTCCCATAACTGGTATAACAGATGCAAAACCCCACCCGAATCAAACATTTGGCTACAGGAGTAGCAAGAAGCAGCATCTGGTTTTTGGCAAATGAAGGACTGCTCAGCATTTCAGTGCAAGAGGGAAAAAAACCACAGTGAAACCCAGTATTAATGTACAAAAGATGTAGTTGTTTCAAAGCAATAATGAACAAGCAAAGCCATATCTCTTAAGAAATACAGCTCAAAGCAACTGTGAAAATCCTCTTTCTCATGCATGCTGACACTAAAAGCAAAACCTTTGGATTCTGTGTACAAGACATCAGCATGATGCAGCTTTGTGTTTAGACAATGCTGCTACTGGCTGGGAACATTTCTGTGAAAACATACAAAATTAGATGAAGAGATAATAGGAAAAAGCCATTTTGACTCATCAGACAATAATTTTTTGTTTGAATGTGACAACCAGGAAAGGACAATTTTTTAACCTAGCAGTTCCTCTAGCAAAGATGTCATGACTTCCGTATGAGCTCTGGGAAATATATCATTTATGTACACCTCTTAGCACTTTTTCACTTGTTGGCAATGCTGTTACTGATATCCTGATGATCTGGAAGAACAGAACACCATGCAACCCCGAATTACTATAAATTCAGTTCTGACGAGTTGCTTTACTAACTTAGGACACTTTACAACACGATCCTTGCCAGTGTGGAGTTTTACTTGATCAGAAAAAATGTCAGTGCTTGAAAGGAGGCATATGAAGTAAGGCAGGTGTCTTAAAGAGCTCTTTGGTTTGCATTAGGAGAAAGGATTTGAAAAAGAAAGCTGTAGTTGCAGCCTTAATATTTGATCTGTAAGAACTTCTACCTACTTCTTGAATAGTTTTCCTAAAACCTATTGAGTTCAGCTGCTGTTATTTTTTCCAAATTCCTTTGGGCTCTTGAATTCCTACTGCTTCAAACAGAAACCTGAATTATTCTCAGTTCAGACTGGATATTATTTTTGCCATTTACTATCCATTTCTAAAGACACTGCTTTTAATAGGTCATCCTTTGTAATTTATTTTCTAAAGGAAGCGATTTAATTTAATCTTCTGTGAATTCTTGATACTGGCTTAAATTGAACAGAAACTATAATAGAAGGCAGTAGAAACAGGGTGGGGGGCATGGAGGACAGGGGATGGGACACACACAGGGGATGTATTTTCTTCCTTGGTTCTAAACCATCCTCTCATTCTCTATAAATTAGCTTCTGTTTCAGTTTAATTTTCATCTCTTATTTTTTTCATGTTTTGTATTTGCATTTGCCTGTACTTCAGGACCATTATTCAGGAATATATCTCTCAGCCCTTCTACAGGGATGTCATCCCAGGATCAGTTGATTACTCCAGCTCACAGCATGACGGAGGCGTGGTCTCACATCCTATCCTCACAGGACAGAAAAAAATATATATTCTTAAATATGGTCTAAAATAATGTGGACATGAGAGGAAAGTTTAGAGGGGTCCCACCTCTTTTAAACACAGAATAATTAGCTGCCTCCCCACCATCTTGACAGTTTGCCCAAAGCCCATCTTCAACCTGACAGCTCAACGGCCCTTGTCCTTCTCAGCACCTCGACCCAGGACCCCACATCCACACACTTCCTTCATTTTTCCTCACCTTCTCCAGATGAGGAAACCAACCTTGTTTCTGTTTTCCCCTCTGCTTCCACCTCTGTTTCCTCCCTGTACTCCAAACCCAATTTCCACGCTCCCCAGCATTGCACCATGCACTTGCCAGCAAGCAAGGTAGGGTCGCTCCCCAATCCCAGAGCTGCCAACTCCTCGACAGCCAGTGATAACTGCAGTCTGCAGGTTCTGTTCATGACACTGTCACTGGAAATATACACAATTTCCAGCCCCAGAAATACTGGTTCTCAAGCAGGTCCCTTGACTGCCTGGCCAAGATTCGTTCCACCTCCTGTTACTCTAGGTATCTCCTGTGCAGAGAGTAGTGCTACTTTCCCTGTGCTGCCTTTATGTTCATGGAAGAGAAATATACACTTCAGGGGTGTGATGCATCATATCCTAACATTGGTGTCTAAAATAGATGAGATGAACTGGTGGTCCTGTGCATCTTTAGTAATCTTCACAGCGTGCACATTCCTATGTAATGGGGGTCACTGGCTCTAGCATAGGACTGTTCTGCTCTGCCTACGGCATCTAATCACCATAAAGCTGTAACTGTTCAAACTGCTTCTTATGAGCTAAAAGGAGGGGGGAAATGATGCAGACGGACATCTACCGCTATTTGGTGTCTTTATTTTACTCTTCTGAAAGGAGCAGTTACAAGGTTCAGTTGTCTTAATGAAGGCCAAATCCTTTTGGTTTGATTTGTTTGCTGGTGATATTACCTGCCCTAGTAAACCCATGCCGAACTGCCCTAATTTTCACTTCAGAATATATAGCGGAAAGCAAGAGCTGCAATGAACCATTCTACCGTACAGAATAAAGATATGACTATATCTATACCCACTAGCTTGGCTATAGTTTTGATGATACTGCAAAAATGTTTCCTGCTCCTGAATTATATATATCAATGTTGCTTTTGCAGCATTTTTGCAACCCTATTCTGACTATTTGGCATAATTTGGAATTGTCCATAACATATATAATAGAAAGTACAAGTTCGTATGTCTCATTCATTTTTTTCCAACAGTAAAGCCTTGTGAGTGAGTACAGGCAGCAGTTCAAGGGCACACAGTATTACAGTGCAGAAGGAGGGAACTGAGAAATGACATTTCATTAGTTAATTAATTCAGTCAGTGATTTTATGCTTATAACGTCTGTAATTTTTTTGAGGCTGTTCCAGATATGCAACTAGGCCACGATTCCTCATTCTTTCCTGTTCTTTCACTTGCAATGCAGTCGTCTGCTATGAAATAAAGATCAAATATAGCTATAGTAGTCAGGGTCGTTTAAAATTGAGCTGGGGACATCAGGAACAGGGAACATATCTGTCTATAACCTGAGCTGTTAGCTGTCTCTAGCTACTGATTGTCAATTAGGCATAATGGAGCACCCATAACACCCATTGCTCAGTAGATTATTTTAGTAAAATGATCAAAAAAAGACTGTAGCCTTTCTTGTCCTCAGATTTCTTTACAGAAGAAATCTCATTCTCTATACAGAAAATTTCTTTACAGAAGAAATCTCTTCTTTTTTTGTCTTTTTTTTTTCCATTAAATAGTAGAACTGCAAAAACTAAATATAATATCAAGTTGAATCAAACTAAGTAGTTTACTAAACTATGCCAAGGAAATAATTAACAGGTTGTTGGGTTTCTCTCCAGGTAGTGTACATACATGTTTTCTCTGCTTCTTTCTCATGTTGAATGTGTCGTGGTTTAATCTCAGTCGGCAACTGAGCACCACGCAGCCGATCGCTCATTCCCCCACACCCGGTAGGATGGGGGAGAGAATTGGAAGAGCACAAGTGAGAAAAACTCGTGGGTTGAGATGAAAACAGTTTAATAATTGAAATAAAATGATAATAATAATATGATAATAATAATAATACACAAAACAAGTGATGCACAGTACAATTGCTCACCACCCGCCGACCGATGCCCAGCCAGTCCCCGAGCAGCGGCCCCCCCAGCCAGCTTTCCCCAGTTTATGTACTGAGCATGACGTCACATGGTATGGAATGTCCCTTTGGCCAGTTTGGCTGTGCCCCCTCCCAGCTTCTTGTGCACCTCCAGCCTTCTCAGTGGGTAGAGCATGGGAAGCTGAAAAGTCCTTGGCTAGTGTAAGCACTACCTAGCAACAACTAAAACATTGGTGCGTTATCAACTTTGTTCTCATCCTAAATCCAAAACACAGCACTGTACCAGCTACTAGGAAGGAAATTAACTCTATCCCTGCCGAAACCAGGACAGAATGCTACCTATTAAATGAAGGACTGCAGAATATTGTTGCTAACAAAAATGTATTGCTTTTTCACCACATTTTATAATGTTTGCAGATGCAAGGGATTTTTTACATTTTTAGGAAAAAAAATTCACAAAGGTCAAACACTGGAACAGGTGGCCCAGAGAGGCTGTGGGTTCTCCATTGTTGGAGATATTCAGAACTCAGCTGGGCTTGGCCCTAAGAAACCTGAGCGACCTTTGAAGTTGAATCTATCCTCAAAGTTAGCCCTAATGACCTCCAGACATCCCTTCAAATCTAATTATCATTGGGACTAACAGGTGATCGTCTTAATCCAATATATGTAGCTTGTGCTTTAAACAATTTCCTCTGGAGTGTTGGTTTGCTAAAGCTCTCAAATTTGAGGGAAAGTCAGGCTATTCAGGATGATTCTTAGACATACTGTGCTTAGGTGTGTTTTGGTTTTATGTCTTTTTAAATATGATCTGTGGGCTGTAACTTTTAGTGTAATTAATGGTGAGATGCTGCTGAAGGAGACTTGAAAAGCTCTTGATCTTACCTCTTCCTTTGTGTAGTTCCTTCAGGTATGTAACTTGTGGTCTTTTGTACTCCTTAAACTTTGTTTTAAGGAGGGGAATTAATCAAACTAAACATGGATTACTACATATCTAAGCTGGGCATTTTAGGCTTATTTTTAATATTTATATTACAATGTAGATCACCTCATTCTGGTAGAGATGGCTAAAGTAAGCCAAATGAATTGTGCTTTCTAAGTGCCTATTTCTGTCAAATGACAACAGAAGTTGCCTAGATTAATTGGTTAGCTTAGCTCTAAACATCTACACCACAGATGCCTGAAGCCAGGTGAGATGGATTCCATCTAAGATTTTGGGTAATGTTTAGAATCACGTGGCTTGGGAAAATATGTATTCTGTGGACATTTCTAAGCCTCTATTGCTTAGTTTTCTATAACTGCCAGGATGATTTATTCTCAATTCAGGAAGTCTTTGGTCAGAGGCCACAGCAAATCATGTCCAGGAGCAATTTTGCTGAAAAATTCTATTTCCCATTCTCTCTCCTGGGGCATAAGGACTGTTGCATGTTTTAGGAAAAGGTCTTGATTTAGAGGTGCTGAAGACTGAACACACTACTGAAGAATAGAGTTAGAGATTGTTTTTTTTATTTAAAGGAAAAATATTTTGCACTCTGCATTCCAGGCTTCTGATGAAGCTTTTCAGCAGGAATTGAGGAAAGGACTCTGCTTTTGACCCACTTTATTGGTTATGTCTGCTATCTGTTGGAAAAGTAAGATGTCCAGGTATGGATTGCCTGGTCATCATGCATGTAGTTGCGAGAGTCCTTAGAGAATCTTAGTGTGGCAGAGAAAATCTTAGAAACTGGCTGTCTTCCAAAATGATGCTGCCCCGGCCTGTCTTTGATCGCACCATCAGGTACATCCACTGTCTTTTCCACTATCAGTCTTAGATAGTTGTTGTTATTTCTGTAAATGTGAATACAGCCAAACCACTGAATGAAGGAAAGCTGGGAGTGTAGCTCAAGGTCTTTCTGTCTTTTGGGGAGGTGGAAAGATATTTAGTTCATCTGCAGAGAGTTGTTCCTTTGTTTTAGTTTTACTTCCCTTTTAGAAGATATCATTATGTCTTCTATTTCTTTGCTTTTTCCACGCTGCCAGGACTGAAGCTGTGCAAAGTTTTCATTGTCAAATGAAGAAATAAATGAAATTTTCCTCGCTTCAAATTTCCTTACATAACTGAAAATTGAACCCAGATAAATCAAAAGGAATGAATCTCCCTTCTCAGTAAGGATTTAGGTTGAAAATAATGTGGAGAGCAATGGTACAGGTGTGAAAAGAAACCAAATTTGTTCCTTTTACTCAGCTCAATATTAAAAGAGAAATTTGTGGGATGCCTCTGTTCAGGAATGCAGAATGAAACAAAACAACTATCTAACTTACTGGAAACGGAATCCACTGAGTGTTAGAAAGCTCTAATAGTCATCCCTCTTCCTTTCAACTGCTTACCAATTTTATGGTTTTACCAAGAAACATGTAAACAGTAGAAAAGAAACATTTCACTTAGAATTTTCAATGCTAAATAAATTTGCATTTACTTCACTTCTTAACTTTTTATCTCACTTCAATTTTCTCTCTGTTGTGACAGTAACAGCAGTAACATTAATACATAATTAGATGGCTAGGAATGTGCTCGGAGTCAATAGCTTGTAATAGCTCCTTTGGAGCCATAGTAAAGTATCTCCTATAGCAAATACATGATTATGGACTTGTTAAAACAGACATTAGTTACCCAGTAGTCCATTATGGCTCCTTATAGTCTACCATTTGAGCAGATCTATATTTAGAGTCATATTGATCAGTAATTAAGAGATAGCACGGTGGCAAAATGGAAATATATCATAAACAATTTTAAAGAAGTAATTTATAGAAATAGTAAAAACATCAGGAACTGGCAAATGTCTTTTGCACTATTTTTGCTTTCATGTAGAAACCAATAAATTCAATAATATTATAACTGATATTGTGAGATTCCCTTGTGTAGGCTGAGAAGCTTACTTCATCCAGAATTAATTTTTAAAACAGAGCTATTAAAACTATGAAGGAGTCAGGCAAGTCACCACCATGTATGCAGTCTTCATCCACTCATTGTAAAAATTAACTTTATCAGTGGTGAAAGTAAGCACTGGTAAAGGGAATTCAGCCACTTTTAATTTGAGCCATCTGGAGCTTTCCCATCTCTCATTAGTCTATAATACCATACAGGTGAGTTTATCCACTTTTCTATTTTACAACTATATTCACTGAAATACAATTATAATAATCAATTAGATACAAAGAGTTAAAAGTCTCTGTTAGAATATGCCTAGAAAAGATGTTCAGGCATGATAATCTTTTAGACTATTCGAAGTGCCACAGTAGTACTAATCCCTTACGATTTTCACATGGTACTCAAGGCATTGGGACATGATTAAATGTAAAGCCAGAAAGAACAGCTATTCCTCACTTGGTTTACATTTCCCTCCACAAGGGGACTGCGATATTATTACTTGTGTTGTGTGTAATGGAATTGTTTAATTCACAACAGCTCTTGCAAATGTAAAGATTTAGTTACCATGCTTGTACTCACTGAGTCAAAGAGGGATGTTCTGCTGTGAGCCTGTTCTTCTAATTGTTCCAATCTCTGCATTAACATTAATTAGCAAATTCATCTTTCAGTCTCTCCCACGTGGGGCATGTTCAGTCCGGGTTGGGTCATTAGGGAATTTAATTAATTTATCAGCAAATTGGATTTTTCGTTAGGTGTCCTTGCTTTGTTTTTTCCCTTTTTTTTTTTTGGCAGAAATTTTTGATGGTTTATATAACTGTAGGGTTTTCTTCATCTACAATTCTCCAATGCAGAGGTTATTAATGGAATGTTATTGAACAGAAATACCTCATTTATAAAGGGTATCAAAAGAGAGGTTCTGTCTGTCTCACTGGTCATTTGTAAGCTGGTACTTCTGTTAGTGGGAACTTTTTCCTGTGTAGGCTTGCGGTCTAGTGGGAATATTACTTTACAGTAAACCTGCCAATAGCTGGATGTATAAATGCCTGATATTTATGGCGTAAGTACAAAGGCTATCTGTGTGAGAATTCAATTCAAGGAGGCTAATCTCAAATGCAATTAATGTTCACATTCTTTATGTGCCCCTATGGTAGTCTGTTTGCCCAAGGAATTTATTGGAAGTGATACATTTAATTAAACTTCTTGAAACACTTGGGCAATGATATCATTTAGGCGATAAGACATCACTTTTGGAAAGTGGAAAGAGGAACAGCATGACTGTTGTATTCATTCTATACTGCTTTACATTTAACGGAGGGTACATGTGGTTCTGTGGAGGGTGCGTGTCAAGTGCTGCTCAGAAAAGGTGATTTCCTCATGTTCTACCAAGCTGCTAAATAAGTCAGAAATGTTTTGATCTTTTGTCAATTTTGATTTAGCTTCAGTAAAGTAGTTGCTGTATGTACTGTGTGAACAAAGGTGAATGAGCAAGGAAATTTGCTAAACTGCTTGTAGGAAAAAAATGTGGCTTGCTATATTTCATTGGGGATTATTACTTTGCTAATAGAAATCATTTTTTCTGCCTATTTAGCATCCATTCTTTATAACTTGTTAACCATAACAAGTTATAACCATAGCATAACCAGTGCCAGGGAAGGTTATGGAGCAGATCATCTTGGGTGCCATCACATGGCACATACAGGACAACTAGGTGATCAGGCCTGGTAACAAGTGATAGGACAAGAGGAAATGGCCTCAAGCTGTGCCAGGGGAGGTTTAGATTGGATATTAGGAAAAATTTCTTCACCAAAAGGGTTGTCAAGCATTGGAACAGACTGCCCAGGGAAGAGGTTGAGTCACGATCCCTGGAGGTATTTAAAAGACATGTAGATGTGATGCTTGGGGACATGGCTTAGTGGTGGACTTGGCAGTGCTAGGTTTGGGGTTGGACTTGATGATCTTAAAGGTCTTTTCCAATCTAAATGATTCTATGATTCTATGTATACATATATATCAGGAAAAATCAGAGTAAGTAAGGTTTTTGCCAGGGTGCTCTAGAGTGAACTTTTATAATAAGCATGAGAATCCCTTCAAATGGCAAAAGGGATAAACAAGTAACACCTAAGTAGTGCTCAACATGCAGTGCTTTCATGTCTCTTCAAATCTGTCCAGGCTCAGCTGGAGGAGAAGGTGGATGCTTCTTGAATAATATGAATGCTTTCTCTTCTTTTGCCTATGTACTGACACTGTTTCCATGATACAGAGTACCATGGAGAGCTTATTTGTGTTTTAGAAATGCCATATTTCTCCTGAATTTAAACACAGGTTACTGTTGGGGACTTATTTTCATCTGTAGGGAAATAAACATAGAGAAAATTTTCATCTTTGAGAAAGTCTCCTAATATTTGATTAAAAAAAAAAAAATAAGGAAAGGGGATTAAAGAGACAATAATGAATGAGAATCTATGTGCTAATTGTATCCCAGCATGAGTCCATGCATCTTACCAGGTGTGAGTGTGCCAGTCTTCAATCAATCTGCAGCGCTTCACTGACAGTAAGGTTATAAGGTATCCTTCAGTCTCATTAGTTAGACTGCCTGTTCATCACGTGGAGATGTTGAATGCTGAATTTGAATGAAAGATTTCAGACATCCCAGTAGGGATCTGCTGAAATTACTTTGACAGAATTTTGGTCTTAAGTACTATTTTCACCTATGCAAAGTCCTGAAAATTTGCAAAACATAACATGCAGTCAGTCAGATTTACCATTCCTTCTTTTTCAAGGAGCCAGAGCACAGGTTGGACCTGTGCTCGGACCACTCTTGGACCTTCTTAGCTGCACTTCTAGCCCAAGTGCAACTCAGAGCTATTTAAGACTCCTAAATATTTCACAAATTCTGTGTGATTTCTGCAGGCGTAGGACAGAGAAAAATTCTTTCTCGCTGACTTGATGAGGACTTTTCATTTAATGTAGGGTCTTTGGAGGGACAGGGATAATAACATTATCTTCTACTACAGTACTCTGGGACAGCTGTTTAAAGCCACTTGTTCAATCTGTATAGTCACTGGGAGGGTAAAAGAGGGCTATATAACATGAAAGAGCCAAGTCTGAAAAGTTTTATTGTTCGTTCTTTTTTCTTAAATAAATATGGATACATCTCACTACCTCTTAGAAATTCATGAAAAAACAATATCACTTACTTATTGCAGACTGGTAATGAAGCTTAACATTTGCTTCTATGGTGAAATGTAGAAGCATAATTATACTGCCATTGCAGGAAGAGCATAACTCACCAAGCAGGAGAAATTCAGATATAACTCAGAAATAAGACCGTCCAACTCAGAAATAAGAGCGTCCATGCAAAGAAATGTATTGGTGAAATTATCATAGTAAATATAATCAGAATGACAAGTCATCCTGTCATGCAGGCAGGAATCTCGGTTTCAGGAGAGTAACCTGATAATTTGGAGATAAGCTTGAATCAAGCCCCAGGACTCAAGTACTCATGAACACAGTCCAACTGAGACCAGCATCTGAATACTGCACTTCATGATGGCCTCTACTTGGAGGGTGGAACATCATATATAAAATTAATGACTAGTTCTCAGAAAGAGGGTAAGAAACAGCTATTATGAGAGTTAAATTATACTGGTAAATAAACTAAAGGAACATGAGTTTATAGTCTCCGTAGCTGTATGTTAAGAACAAGTAGATAAATGCTCAATTTAAGTAAATAAATATGGTAATGTGAAGCATTTGAATCTGAGGAACTTGGGCGGTAAAGCAGTCTCAGTTAATCATAATTGTTTCTGATACCACTGAGCATCATTTAATGGTATTTTAAGGTTCATTTTATATGAATAATAAATAGGATAGTAAGATGCATATGCATATTGAAACAATCTTACTTTAAAAATTCAATGCCACTTTTCTTATTATATGACGATTTTGGAGTAGAACCTCTAATCCAGACCTCCACATATTTTTTTTAATTTTTTTTTTAACAGGTATGAATTTCAAACCTATTCATCATTGCTATTGCTAGTCTAATACCAGTTATAGAAATTTTAATAAAAACAGTTGCTACCTGCTGCTTCAATCAGTCAGTTCAAAGCCTGGGACATCAGTCACCTTGGCTGTGGCACGCATCCTCCAAGTTCCTTCTCTCCGTGCAAGCAAGCTGACCCTTTTCTGTGCTTTAATTGTTCCTGCACTCTCCAATGCTCTCAGATCAGCTGAAAGAACTAGGGACGTGTCCTGAGCACTGATACCACTCCCTGGTGCTTAAATTAAGGGTCTTTCAGTCTAAATGGTCTAGCTGTTCTCACGGCTATACTAGTCCCAAGGACACAGAGGGCCTACAAGGTGTCGATGGGCATACATGGCATTGAAACATGTATAAATCAAAATCAGTTTGAACAGAAATCTTCTGTAACTATCAAGAAAGTGGTGTAATTCGCACCTGGTGAATATCACTCCTGTAGAATGGAAGATCATTTAAATTTACATGGAAGAGGTGAACCTGCATACACTATTTTTCTTACACCCAGATAATTTTGTGTTTTGTTCTTCTCCAGTGCAGTCTCAAGTGAAGTGTTGCAGGTGAGATGAGACAAGCTCTCTGGACAAAAGAAAGCTCAAGGTGAAACACAAAGTAGCATATCGCTTGCAAAACCGTCCCTCGGCATCACATTGGAGAAAATAGGGCTGTCATATGCCATGAGAAGTTATTTATTCAAATTGTCTGTATTCTTGCTGTCTCTGTAATAGTACAGTCACTGAGATCCTTTAGAGCATTCAGGCTAACTGTCCCTCAATTTAAACATCAGACAGAATCAAATATAGTTGTATTTTTATCACACTTATATTCCTTCGCATTCAAGGATGACCCAAAAAATGAGATTTGTGTTTTCCAATGTCACATGAGAGATCTTCTGAAAATATCTGAGTAATGGCCATACATTTCCTGAACAACTCTGTCATCTCTCTCTTATGAACCTGGGTAACAGAGCATCTTTTCAGAGTATAAACAGCCAGTGTTAAGAGTTCTTCCACACAGGAGAAAATTTTTTTATAATATGTAGTGAAATAAAACATCAACAGTATAAAATGTAGAACCACACTTAAGGTGTGATGTGTTTTATGAAACCTATAATTTGCCACACAGTCAGCAGAAAACTTTAGATGCAAACTGGAGATACTCACATAAATTGGCCCTAGTGTCTATAATGTTACCAAAATACAAAAAATAATTACACTAAGTCTCTACACACTCTATGCTAAAGCAGATATTTGTTCAGAAGCCCATATGTTATCACTTAGCTCTACATCTAAACTGTAATATTAGCTGATGTTAAATCATAGAATCATAGAATAGTTTGGGTTGGAAGGAACCTCTAAAGGTCATCTAGTCCAACCCCCCTGCCGTGGGCAGGGACACCTTCAACTAGAGCAGGTTGCTCAGAGCCCCGTCCAACCTGACCTGGAATGTTTCCAGGGATGGGGCATCCACCACTTCTCTGGGAAACCTGTGCCAGTGTTTCACCACCCTCAGCGTAAAAAATTTCTTCCTTATATCTAGCCTAAATCTACCTCCCTTTAGTTTTTAAACTAAACATTCCCCCTTGTCCCATCGCAACAGGCCCTGCTAAAGAGTTTGCCACCATCTTTTTGATAAGCCCCCTTTAAGTACTGATAGGCTGCAATAAGGTCTCCCCAAAGCCTTCTCGTCTCTAGGCTGAACAACCCCAACTCTCTCAGCCTTTCTTCAGAGGAGAGGTGTTCCATCCCCCTGGTCATTTTCGTGGCCCTCTTCTGGATCCACTCCAACAGGTCCGTGTCTTTCTTGTGCTGAGGGCTCCAGAGCTGGACACAGTACTTCAGGTGGGGTCTCACCAGAGCAGAGGAGAGGAGCAGAATCCCCTCCCTTGACCTGCTGGCCACGCTTCTTTTGATGCAGCCCAAGACACGATTGGCCTTCTGGGCTGTGAGCGCACATTGCTGGCTCATGTCCAGCTTTTCATCCACCAGTACCCCAAGTCCTTCTGGGCAGGGCTGCTCTCAATCCCTTCGTGCCCCAGCCTGTATTGATACCAGGGCTTGCCCTGACCCAGGTGCAGGACCTTGCACTTGGCCTTGTTAAACCTCATGAGGTTCACACGGGTCCACTTATCGAGCTTGTCCAGGTCCCTCTGGATGGCATCCCGTCCCTCTGGTGTGTTGACCACACCACTCAGCTTGGTGTCATCTGCAAATTTGCTGAGGGTGCACTCGATCCCACTGTCTATGTCATTGATGAAGATATTAAACAGTTCCGGTCCCAATACGGACCCCTGCAGGACGCCACTCGTCGCCAATCTCCATCTGGACATTGAGCCGTTGACCAGTACCCTCTGGATGCGACCATCTAACCAATTCCTCACCCACCGGACAGTCCACCCATCAAATCCATACCTCTCCAGTTGAGAGAGAAGGATGTTGTGGGGGACCGTGTCAAAGGCCTTACAGAGGTCCAGATAGACGACATCTGTAGCCCTTCCCGTGTCCACTGATGTAGTCACTCCATCACAGAAGGCCACTAGGTTGGTCAGGCAAGACTTGCTCTTGGTGAAGGCATGCTGGCTGTCTCGAATCACCTCCCTGTCCTCCATGTGCCTTAGCATAGCTTCCAGGAGGATCTGTTCCATGATCTTGCCAGGCACAGAGGTGAGACTGACTGGCCTGTAGTTCCCTGGGTCTTCCTTTTTTCCCTTTTTAAAAATGGGGGTTATATTTCCCCTTTTCCGGTCAGTGGGAACTTCCCTGGACTGCCACGACTTCTCAAATATGATGGATAGTGGCTTAGCAACTTCATCCACCAGTTCCTTCAGGACTTGTGGATGGATCTCATCGGGTCCCATGAACTTGTGCACCTTCAGGTGCCTTAGATGAAATACTCTGTAAAGCTTTGGCTTCTCCATCTTGAAAAAGCTTGAGTCAAACTAAGTGTGATACAGAACAGAGCAAAGAGGACAAAGAAAGAAATAGAAATTCTTCCACGCTAGGAATGACTCTGTGGACCAGTACTCTTCAGCTTAGAATAGAGACACCTCCAGGGAGACATTGCAGTGACCTATAAAACCCCAAGAAGCAAGGGGAATGTGCACAGAGAATTTATTTCCTGTCTCTCATAGTACAAGAGGTGAGAAATATCTGATTAAATCAACAGACAGCAGATTGCAAATCAGCAGAAGGAAGTGCTTTTCCACACGTGGCAGTTAAGCCTCAGTTCTTAGTGCCAGATGGTGGTGTGGTTGCCAGAGAAGTTTACAAGGGTTTAGAAAAGGGGTTAAGCTAACACATTAAAGAAAAATCAGGTAAGAGCTTTCAAATACAAAGATGCTCCTCTGGCAGTACAGCACTTCAGGGGCATTTCAATATGTGCCTGACCTGCTCTTCCATGCTTTCCTAGGCATCTGCTACCAGCCACTGTCAGAGATTAGTGAATTATGTAAACCTTGGTCTGACCCGATACAGCCATTTACAGCTCCTAAAACTACCTTAAGCATCCACAAAACTTAAACCACCTACTTATTTATTTAATGCTACATAAATCAGTGTAGCAATTGTATATGTGTTGTATACAGTGATAAACAATATTTCTGGATCAGCTTTCACTTGTGTGAAACTTAGTAACTCTCTTACATTATATCTCATCCCATTTTCTATTTCTGTATTATTTGAATAGATGTGGCTGCTTCCATTAATAATAGTGGGAAACAATGATATAAATCCTTATGTACATGTACAGAAGAATAGGCCCCCACAGCCTATTACTGTGAGGAACAATATGGCATTACCAAACTGTGAAGTAAACCTATAAAATATTAATTACGGATTGATTTAGTCTGGCTGGAATGCAGCATTAATGGTTTCACTTAGTGTTATCTAGTTTTTCAGAATTATGGCAGAAGGAGTGGGTAGGGGAAGTCACAAATGGAGCTGTGGAATGTGCTTTAACTCTTCACCTCTAGAAACTTGGGTTCCAATTCCGATTGTCCCATGCAGACATGACTTAGCAGTGTCAACCTGTGCACTAGTGAATGTTAGTGTGGATCCTAAAACTACTACACAACCCTGATGGAAAGGGTGAAGTCTGCTGCAGGTCAAGACTGCAGTGCACCGAGTAGAGCTTTTAAACTCCCTATTTTAACAGCAGTTCTCAAATGAGTCTGAAAACTGAGAGCTTCTCAAAGTGACAAAAATGAGGTGAAACACAGCCAACTTCATCAGCATCCCATGTTGGTATACTAGAGAATTACCAACGGAAGTAAGCCATACAGAACTTCATATACTTCTGTTTCTTATTTCTTGCTGAACTTTGTGCCATGACATGGACAGCCATGTTAATATTACAATGTAGTACTTCTGTTAGCAACCATTGAAATAAATTAGACCCCCAAGTCCTATTTTCTAGGTATTTGGCTGAAATACCTTTTGTAGAACAGCTGTTCTCTCTAAAGACATTCTTGGTAGTTTCAGTGGCAAGCAGACACACTGGGCAGCTGCACAGGAGCTTCACGTTGTGGATCAGATCTTGAACAAATCCATACCATGCCAGTGCAAGCAGATGTCTCAGATCCTCTGTCATCCAGATTGGGGACCTGTGGGAATGCACCATGGCGCTCATTTGACCATATCTTTGATTTCCTTTCCATGTAAACCAGGGAACAGACGAGGGCCAAATGCAAGCCCGAGGTTTGTCCTGGTGTACAGCCATGGGATGCAGTCCCAAGATTACAGAAGCAAGATACAGAACCTGAGAAACATTTTGGTTTCAGGCCAGGCTTACTTTTCAATCATAAGAATTACAGGTATTTTTAAAAATGGTAAGTATGTCTCTGGGAAGGAGCCAGGAGGCACAAGCATACACCTTAATGAGGGAGCACTACACAACAAATTGTGAAGTGCTTTGGCTGAGCAGAACCTATGCAACAAGAGGCCACCTTTAGGCATGCTTACCCTGATGGGTGCAGACTGACCGGAGTGCTCACCCATCCAGGAGCTGCATGCCCGGGTTAACATGGCACTGCATGGAGCTGGTGTATCCTGTCTTCGTTTTGTAGTTCTGGCAGGGGGAGCTTGGGTCTGCCCACAAAAGACCTGTGAGGGTGCCCTAGATCTCCCTCCAAGCAAAACTACGTGATCTTCATTTTTTTAGGCACCAGGAATGAAAGACTTTTTTTTTTTTCATATTCCTATGTAAGTTAAACAGGATTTCTTTCTTTTTTTTGCTTATTTGGCAATGTCTTTATACACATGTAAAGACCACACTGTGATTGTCAGTATAAATTTAAACACTTTAGACAGGATCTGGGCTGAGAAGTGAAGAAAGACACTAAATAAAGAGTTATAAATCTCACATTATGAAATTCATATGTCAGTTCCTTTCGCAGATCTTGTTCTTTGTTATTTTAGTTCATCATTTTTACTATATATCTGAAGTGCTTGGTTTTCTTTCTAATAGTGGCAACATTGCTTCTTTTTTTTTTTTTCAGTACAGAAGTAAAGTGCTCTAGGAAAACACATCTGATTTACAGCCCATGGAAGAAACATTAATGCTTTTATCCGTTCCCCAGCTGAAGTCAATGTATTGTTTTTAAAGCTTTGCCAAGGTCAAAAAGACTGGCTTTATAATAAAGTTAAAGCGTTTACATAGAAGGAAAACTTGATGAGGAGTTTGTGGGTCCAAATTATCTCAAGTGTTCCTGTAGGAAAACAAGCTGTGTAACAATGAGTAAAGAAACTGAGAACGTTTTTTAAGATGCTCATATTTCATCTGCCATTTAACATGACATCTGAAAGGAAAAATTGAAAGAGAAGGTATCTGAAGTAGCCAAGCACACTGATATTATAATGTGAGTTATTTCCTCAAAGAAAATATACCTTTTCCTTACATAAAGGTTTATTATAACATTTATTGGATGTTTAACTGTCAATTACATAGATACTCTTAAAATAAAATTTGTTTTCTTGTCTTCTCCTACAATTAGTATCAGCCTCCTCTGAACGTAACAGTTATCTTTCAGTCAAATATGAAGTAGCTAACCATTTAGGCAGGTAGCATCAACAGGAATTGAGTGGGTGGACTGAGACTTTCAAAATGTGTATATTTTACTTGATAAATTAAGAGACAGGGAAAAAAGATTTTCAAAAACAATTTTAAAAAGTAGTAAAGTAGAAATTCTCTGTTTCAGTTTTGCCATTAAAAAAGAATATTTTCAAAAGTTTTTTAAGCCCATGTCTAGAAAGCAATATATGAAAGTATTATTATTTTAATATATATGAGTCTGTAGAGTGTTCATCCTTTCCCCTAAAATGTTTTTTGGTTTTTTTTAATTAGTAGAAAAAATACTGTGGAATGAAACGATAGTAGCAATACATTTTAGATGTATTCGATGCAATACATTTTTTAATCTTTTTTATTTCTTTTTATTATGAACTTTCTATTAAAAGAAACAAAGGACAGCTTAAAAGACTTCAGGTAATTAAAAAGCTGTACGCAGTGTCATTATTTATCTTTGGGTTTTGCTTCTCTTGCTCTTATAAAATGCATACTGTTATGTTACTGAACATTTGTAGTGAAAGGATTTTTAAATGGCTTGTGATAATTAAGCTGCAAGATAAACAAAATAATAATATATGATTTCATTATTTTAACCAGTAGGTTTTAGTCTCATAAAACAAGCAGGGGCTACAGGATAAAGAACATTTTGGTTTACTGGTGGGGTTTTTTTCATATTTTACAAGTTATCTTAGATTGTCTGGGATCAAAAAATAAATAAAAATAGTCCTGTGTGGTTAATTGTGATATATGGATAACAATCTTTTACTCTTATTCCACACCTCTATTATCCAGAATTGAAACACTGGCTTTCTTGAAATCAACAGGAGTTTAGCTATTTGTTTCAGCAGAGGCAGATTTCATTCTGGGAGTATATCTGCAGTTGCAGCTGCTGTTTTGTGATGTAAATGTACAGCAGGTTAGAGTGCTCACCCCCAAAAACTTTGTTTTTCTGTTCTTGCTTTACTACATCTCACAGTCTAAAGTAACTCCCACCAAATCCCTCTTCAGAATTTTCCTTGTTTTCAGACCTTAGCAAATCCTATTCAAACTATCGTAACTGCTCACTTGCTCCATACCCAATATTAGTAATCTCTTTTCATACAATCTTCACAAAATTATTACATGAACTTTCTCCTCTTCCTCTCCAGCCATGCAGAACAGCCCTTTGCTTCACCCCCTTTATAGCTTGTTTCCCGTATTAGTTCAACGCTTGTCTCTTCTCCTGTGTTCTTGGTGTTCTCCCATTATGCTACTTGTCATTTTGACACTTTATAAGAAATCCTCTATGCCAAACAAAGGGACGCTATTTATTATTATTAATTCACCATGGCTGCTTCAAGTAAAGTTGGCCTGTCCTTTTCATAAAGTGCTGGTTCTAATAAGAAGTCCTTGCTAGCTCCTTTTCATTAAAAAGAACTCTTAAAAGTGTTTTTCAAAGTGAGCCAAAACCATTTGCATGCAAATATTTCAGTAGAAAAACATGATGGCATGCTTGCACAAATTACTATTTTTGCTTATGAGTGAGTATGCAGAGAGGAAGTAGAGAGCCAAGCAGTTCAAATAAGTGTATGCAGAAGAGCTTCAAACAGCATCATTTTAAAGACAGAAAAATATCTCTAGTGCAGGCAGATTCCTTTGGTTGGATAGACCAGCTTTTTTCAAATTAGCCTCTTTTTCATAGAGGACTGACTACTCCATTTATCCTTCAAAAACCTCTTTCATAAGACAATATTTAGTTTAGACCTCAATTTAAATTATAACAGGAACCAGCAGAATTTCTCCCTATTTATTTTCTTGCATTCCAACTAAAATAAAATAAGTTTCCAACCCCAGTGTTGTACATGCACACACACGTCACCAATTCCCATCACATCATCCAATATGTATCTGCATTTACAATCTCCCTCACAGAAGTCAATGTTGTGAGTCTCTAAATATGTTGGCATTGACACTAAGATTAACAACAGGACTTTTTTCCAGCAGTGGTGGCCTGAAAGAGCTTGTAAAGCATTTTTTAATGACACAAAAATCCATATTTTGCAGAGAAATTGCCCTATCTTTAAAAGTTTTATGCACTCCTAGCTTGTAAAAGTCTGAGGAACACTAGTGCAATGCATCCAAATAATCAGCACAAAATGAATCACAGATTCAAAACATTGCAAGCACTACAGGTTTTTTTACATTTAAAAATCAAATTTAAAGTGCTTGCAGGTCACTTTTTAATCAGAAAGACTTTGTTTTAATTATGAAATAACATATGAATATAATAACACATAACCACCTATTTTAAAGGTTAGAATCTTAAGTTAGAAAAATGCTTCTCACTAAGACTGTAAAAGATGACTTGCAGCCAGATTAAACTGTGGTCTCAGCTGTTTAATACGTGTATGGGCAGTACTGTTGTAAATTGTCAAAGCGTGTCTGAATCAAAAATCTGAAATAGCTACCATATATGCTTTCAAAATCTGAAGTGGGTCTTGATATATATTGAACAAAAAAACAAAGAGTATTGGCAATGTATGCTCTGCCAGGTCAATAGGTAGCTCAGAAAACATACATATAACATTAGTTCCCTGATTTTAGGAGGATTCGCAATAGTAGCATCCCATACATTTTTCCCCATTAAAAGAGAAAACCAACTTCCGTATAAAAAGCCCACAAGAGTTAAAAAAACTTGTTTCACCCAAAAGTTTGAAAGGATTAAAATGGAGTTTGTTCAGCTTCTAATGCTATACTAAAATACTCCATTTGAAAAGGCTGTTTCCATTTGTCTCTGTGCCGAAATAAGAATATGGTGAGAAGCTTTTTCGTTTAAAAGAACAATGGTCATCCTTTCTCTGAATCAGCTCATGTTTCTGATGGACTTCTGCAGAGTCAGTTGATGGAAAATTCAAATTTAAGTGACATTTGAGTTGACCATGGAATAAATACTGACTTAATTTGTTACAGTGATTATTTATTGTTATGTGCCCTACTTTCAGAGGCACCTCTCTGACAGTGCATTGTCAAACTTCTCCAGGCCTTTAGGGGAACCAGTTGGTATTGCACAGGGAAAAGAGGGACTGAATCACCCTCAGGGTAGCTGCTCCGATTTGAACCAACAAAGAGATATACCTACTGTTTATAAAGAAAAGAAACAGGTGTTTGATCATTTATTACCTTAGGCCATTTTTTATTGAAATGCCAGGAGCTTAAAAGTTGGCTTGCAAACCCCCATCATTCTCTGATAGAAGTAGGAGCAACACAGACCTGCACTAAGATTCACCGACACGAAAGACCTTTCAATATGCAGAGTGAAAGGTCACCATCTCTTGATGAACAGGCTGAGGAAGAGAAAGATTATGTCCCTTTCAATGGATATTTATTCTCTTTAACCATGTATAAACACCACTTGGCTGCACACTGTTTTCTTCGTGCAAGCTTCCCTGGTTAAGTACAGTTATCATCCTAGAATGATAATTATGTTTTGGGCTGTGTGTAGGTAACCCACTTCAATACATAGAGGTAAGTCCTACAGCTTTGAATGCCCACTTTGATGTTAATAGAATTATTTTATGAGCATAAGTTAGGGAATAATATGATCCATTCTGTTTCATCTTCTGCCTTTTTAGTGGATAACAACTTTACCAGACCATCTGTTTTCTATAAAATATTTATACGTACATATAAAAAAGAGAGAGACCTAGAGAGAGGGAAGTAGGACACTACAGAAATAGAAAGAGAGGATCTGAGGACAACTTTAAAAATGCAACATATTTAAAACTTTTTGGATAAAACATAAGTATAAATCAAAAGTCAGATCTGAAACCCTCTGAAAAGGGTTTTATTTTATGACCATCGATACATGCTAAAGGAAGTTCTAGTTTGTAACTTTTTCCTTTAGAAAGAAGAATCTTGGTAGTAATATTGATCTCTTGTACACATAAAAGAAAAGTTAGGGGGCAAATCAACATATTAATATTTTTAAGAAAATTGTCAATCTACATGTCTGCTCAAAATAATTAATTGATTAAAGAGAGTTCAAAAGCAGGGCTGCCAGCACTCAGTCAGTAAGAAGGCTGAACTCTACTTCACTACAACTTGCACCCAAACTTTAGATATTGATTTAGCTGCTGGCGTAAACAATTACATTCCTTATCTAGACAGTGAAGAAGGTGGCTCTGAAAACCTCCCAGGTGAAATCTTGCCAGACTGGTTACGGTGCCTCTGCTTAGGCAGACAGGGATCTCCTTCTGGAGGCCTCCACTGCCACCTCTCCCCATGGACTAAAGAAGGAATTATGTGTACATTAGCCAGAATTGTGGACCCATAGGGGAAGATCTGCAAAGCAAACCAGTTGGTGCTGAGGACCTGACATCCGCAGCATATGCATTTCAGAGCTCTCTCCTGGTCCTGAGCACCGATGCCCAGTGATGCTGGGAATGCAATGGGTGTGATCCTGAAGTGCATCTTCCCATGCAGCTTCCACTCAAAGGGAACCAGTTTGTGTGCCCTGAGCCCACGCTGCAAGGTGAACCACAACACACTAGGTGAGGACAGGCAAGGAATGCACGTAAAAAGAGTAATCTTGAGCTGAACTAAAACACTAATATAAACGCACCCACTGTAGTTGAACTGTTTCGTTGGACAGCTAAACTTTCTGTGCAAGCTGGATACCTAACTTAGGACAGCATTTCATTTATGTGTTCAAAACTAAACTTCTTGTGGTTGACATTTCAAATCTTAAAAAGAGCTAAAGAGATTGGGCTTCTTCTCCTTAATCTTTTTTTTCACCCAGAATATAATCTTCTGTCTTTTTGTATCATTTTTCAGATGCCTTTATTTCATTGTCTAAGGAAAGGAGTATCAAAACTGCATGTAGTGTCTGATCAAACAAAATTACCTTCAGTCACCAATGGAACAATTTCCATGCCCATTTTACAGCAACTATAAGTGAATAACAAAGCTTGCTGTTGTATGGATGCACATTCTAGAGCTTTGTTATTGGGTACCTTGGATAAAGCCCTCACAGCCCCAACTATCTCTCTCCTCTATATTTCAGGACAGACTAAATTTAAGAAAGACTCTTCAAAGGGCTACTGAGTGGTTTTATGTATTTTTTTAGAAATTATCTCCTACATTTTGCAGTACACCCATTTTGAAAGGAAATAGCCTTGTATTATATTGACCTTACATTCCCTCAATTTCTTCTAGTCAAAGCTTCTGCTCCTTATATCCTCCTTCAGAAACAATAATTCTAATATGTCCAAGAAAGGCCAATTTTACTTTTTTAAAGATAATCATATACGATGTTTGTCCTCTTGCTGGGGGCAACACCAAAAAAAGCCGGAAGCTTTATCTCTTTCAAAGAGTTTCAGGAGGCAGCTGAATCAACAACAGAAAAGTGAGGTAGTATGTGACAAATTAGTTTGCAACACTTTTTCTTTCTTTTTTCTCTACCTAGCCTCTGTTTAATTAACAGATCATAGAAGGAGAGAAAAAGGAAGGAAAGAGAGTTAAATCTGAAATGATCAGAAACCCAGAGGCTGCAGCTCAGTGACAGAAGCAGCTGTTTCTTCTGAAAAAAAAATCTGTAGTTTTTTTTAAGAGGGAACTAACCTGATGAAAGAAGGAGGGCACATACTATTTTCAAACCGGGGTCTCACTTGACAATTTGCAGAACAGATTAGGCTATGAGTAAAGATGTGATTTAACAGGAAAAATCAAGGCGGCAGCTGAACTTCTGCTTGCCACTGCCTTGCTGAGCAGCCCATTCTCACAGCACTCTTGCTGTACCTCTCTCTAGCTAACTTAGCCCAAATAGGCATAGCACTTGGTTTATTTGTACAGTCAGGCATGAGTGCTAAATGATGACCACTAAAATAAAAAGAAAATGGCTCCATGCAGTCATTGGTGTCAGTGATTTTCTAATGCACGTGCTCATTTAGTCCAGCTTCAAGCCCGGGTACTTCAGTTCAGTGCCTAAGTTTAAGCAGGATAAATCAAAGCAGAAGAGAAAGCCAAAGATGAGATGGGGAGGAGGAGGAAAAGGTATAACAGGTTTGGACTCAGCAGGGGCTTACGGGGAGGCACCGCATGTCAGCTATCGGCACGGGACTTGCGGAGGCTCCCCCTGACCTCTCTGCGCAGTGGGTGAGCGATCGCCCCCGGCCCGCTGCGAAGCCGCAGTGCTGCCGAGCTCTGAGTCACAGACTCGCACGGTTAAGGGCCGCTCCGGAAACGTGCGGAGCTGTGCTTGAGCTGCTGGGGCCCAGGAGGGTCATGATCTGAGCGTGAGAAACGCCGAGCAGTTCCTGTGCACCCGCCGGGGAAGGGTCAGGGTCTCGCTGAGCCCAGCCCTCCGGGAGAGCCGCGGCAGCCAGGCACTGCTCTCAGCCCCGAGGCATGTGGGAAGGCCAGCAAGGGAGAGGAGGGCAGGAAGAAACGTCCGACATTATGCACGTTGCCCACTGGCAGCAGGAAGCCACTCGCTTTTCAGGTCAGTGGGTGGCATTAGTCAGAGGTAGCTAATGCCCAGGGCTCCTGGTTTTTTGGATGCCCCTCTGGAGCTGGGCTCCTAGGGTGGTGCATCACAGCGAAACATCCAGCAGCAGCTTGTACTGGCCCGAGATACTAATTCTCATTTCATTACTAAAGAAAGTCTACTTACTCTGTGCCTACACCATCAGAGCATTGGAAGAAAATACCTATGTATTTATTGGTGGCTTTAAAGTGCAAATAGAAGAAACCTCATATTACCAATGGATCGGTCTGACATTTGTGTTGGTGACACTGATCTCCTTTTGACTTTCTTCCACTCGTACATGGGTCGCAATTTCAGCTCCTGTTCTCATTGTCTTCTGCCTGCAGTTAATGATGTGCCTAGTTGGAAAAGTGTTGCAGAGTCGTCATTTAATTCATTTTGATCAAAGTCTGCACCTTGTATCTTCAATCAGAGTGAAAGTACTTATCCAGATGCAGTGCTCAGTAATCAGTAGGGATAATGCACAAGCAATCCATCAGTGCTTGAAGCTACTCTGTATGGGCCCTCTCAGGGCCCTAAATTGCTTATCATAGGCAGAATTGATGCATTACCTTTTGCCTCCAACTTTTCTAAAAAAATTGTAGAGTCATTTCTGGAATTATTCCAATGTACCAGACCTGTAACTAGTTTTGAATCAAGGTTGTATTGTATAGTTAGGGTTCTCGTATTTTGCTATCACACAAAACAACTGCTGCATTCCCTCTGCAGCCTTGGTGGGAGACAAATGTGCTCCCGTCCGTGCAAGGTTCTGCACGCACTGGTATGCACCACAGCTCAGCCGCAAGGGCTATCATTGCTCAACTCACTACTTACATTACAGTAATTTTTTCATTGAAAACCCACTGAAGGGGAAAAAATGCAGAACTCTGCATCCTGAAAACCTCTGTGAGCAGAAGTTAGGTGAGGACTTCTTGCTTCCCTGCCAGTGTGCCTACTGATTAACATCCACGAGGACTAAACAAGTGGGTTCATTTTTATGCACATTCAGACATGGTCTTTTGCTATGCATTGGGCAGCAGAGTGTTGATCAGCTCTCAACTAGACTGAGTCACAAAAGTGACGACAAAAAGGGCTTTATGGAAAACACTAGTTTGTCAAAACAAAACCATTTAATCAGATGTTTCACATCATTTCATCTCCATTTTAAAGTTTTACCCGTTTGGATGTAGATGCACATGTATTTCATTCTGTGGGGCTCTGCTTTATGTGTGCAGGACTATGTTCATACACACGTACACAGATAGGTATATGCGCACATATACACATGCACATTTGCCAGCCTGCACATAAATCCCATATGGCTTATTTGACTCAGCCCTGCCGTGCAGACTACCCGCATGGAGATCCCCGCAACCCTGCAGCTCCTGCTCCCTACTCAGGACCAGACATTTCAGGATCTCCCAGCTCTAAGCAGGTGGTTGACAAGATACTACGGCTTCTCCATCATGAGGCAGGGGATGTTCTGCCACCATCCTGTAACGTGTAGCGTTCCCAGGAACTGGAGCAGATAATTGCTCCATTTTACAAATTATGAAGCTGAAACCATTAAATAATTTATCTCGTTATTTTCTGTAGTGTTTCCCCCTTTCTGTGGGTAGTAGTGGTAAATCATAATAATGCACAAGCAAAAAATGCATTGCAAAATGCTTGAATTTTCCAGGGATGGAAACAGTGCCTTTTGCCCAGCTGTCTGCCCAGTTTCTTTGCTGGACTCATGTGCTGGTCAGTTTTAAGCAGTGTAAATAATCAGGCCCTGCAAATGCACAGAATATGCCAATAATATTTCCTGTGGATAAAACTGTCTTGTCCCGTCCTTCATCCCTGAAGCCATCCAGTCTCTATTACAAATTAAGCAAAAGAATGGAGGGATAAATTTCATTAGGTTTCCTTTGTTAAATAGATCCAAACCAAACTGTGAACAACAACAAAAAGTCACCAAGTGGCATTTTGGGCCTGTATTTTTACAGGGCTGGAAGTTTCTGCTAAAATTGATAAATGTACTGTAGCTTTTGAGTTTATTTGCCATAACTTGGTACTAGCAAACAGATACTGGTATTTGCAGCCAGATACGCATTTGCATGTCTAAAAGGTTTATTTACTTGCACTTTCAATTATGAAATTTGTATGCGTGCTGGCGGATGTCTGTGTGTGTGTGCACACGTGTATGTATACAGTCACACACACAAAAAGCACAGCTCTACAAAATACAAGTGCATCTACATCCAAATGGGTAAAACTCCAATCTTCTCTATAGAAATAGTTAGTATAAATAGCCAAATCCTCAGTAATCTAAACAATAAAAATAGGTCTCACCAAAGTCAATACAAAGAAAGAATTATTTTATCACCCTTCACTGCACATTTCAACATTAAGTAATAGATGAATCAGAGCAGGCTTTGCAATTAGAATTCTTTGATTTTTTTCTGTAAAACAAATAATGACAGCTGGAGGAAGGATCTCATGACATGTGCCATTGATAGTGCATTGGGGATAGTATGAAACATGAAATAAGAAAAGCATTCAAACAAAGGCATTAAGTTTTTTAAAACTGTTACAAGAAGACAGATGGATCATTACTTGGGTGAAGCCCTCTGCTCTGCAGCTCTGTGCTGCAGGATTCATCAGCTCTGGCTAGAGAGATGCCTTACTTAACAGCTGCAAGACATTTATCGCTGTAACATAGCCCTACTCCACCTTCTCATTCCTAGTCTGATGTATGCGGTCTGCTCTGTTTTCCAGCAGAGTCCTGGCTCCTCTGCTGGCAATACTAACAACAGTGGAATGACTCTTTTTCAGGAGATGAAGCTGATGTGAGGCACTTTGGGTGGCCCTCCCTCTCTTGGATGTACTTTTCTCCTGGTTTAGCTGCAATAGAGAAAGATTTGTCATCCACATGCCGTGGAATGCACTGTAGAGAGGCCTGTTATAGAAAGCTTAAGGGGTGGAAGACACCTGTCTCTTCTGACAATTTGGTATGCAAACAAACACATTAACCTAGAAATTCAATAGCCTTGGATATGTGGTCTCTTATGCTTCTCCACTATCTGAAATAAAAGAGGTGTCTATTTATTCTCTTGCTTCAAACTCAGTTAAACTCTTGGTAAATAAAATGTCTTTCTGGTGGCTGCATCCAATTTGTGCATGACATTTGGAGGAAAATGGGACGTGAAGGAAATTACAGTTAGTTTTCTAATAAAATTAAATGTATTGTAAACCTTCCAGTGATATCTAGGAATTTTTTCAATGCGTGACCCAAGAGGAAAAAATGCAAGTGCCATCAGAGACTTTTTCTTTCCCCTAAACTATGCTTGCACGATCTGCTGCTTACTGCAGGAAACCGATAGGAACAGACAAGGTGGTGTACATTTCAGATTGGGCTGGCATTGTCTTATTTCCCGTGCCATCAAGCAGTGTTTTGGGTAAGATGGGATTGGAGATATCCATACACAATACTGTCCACTTTTGAGAGAAAGGAAAGAAATACAAATCATGAAAAGACATATGTTTTTTAATTGATGACTCACCTAAAAGTTCATGGAGAATGTGAGCAAGTGATATAAAGTGATATAAACTGACTAGCTAAGTGTGAAACAACTAAGCTGAACGTGAACAAAAGTATTTTATCTGATTGTCAAGAACATGCACAGCACAGTGCAATCTCTTTTGTAAGCAAATCCATAAAACTACTAATCAAAGAGGATGCCATAATGGTAAAGGCATAAATAACTGCATAATGACAGTATTTATCTGAGAGATGAGATTCTTTCAAACAACATGAAAGTCTACAAAGCAACCACACTTCAGAAACCCTTAGATGTATCATAAATGACAAAAAAAATAAAAATCTATCTTTAAATGAACAAAAAAAGGTCAGAACAAATGTGTCTTTAGTGGCCGCTGTCCCCATGAATAATTGTTTTGTTCTTCAGTGTGGAAAGGATTGAGATTCCCCCATTCTTCCCCTGTATTGCAGATTTTTTTTTTCTAATCAGCCAGAAGAACCCATGAATCTGCTATCACAACCTCCTTACCATTTTCTCAGCACACAAAGTCTGTTGGGGAGCTGGAATGAACACAAGCTGGTATGTAACTCATTACGCCCTTCCTGATCAGCATTTATTGTTACACCTTCCTGCTTCTCCACAAAATACGAAGGACTAAAAACCATTTACTGTTTAAAACAAGATTGATTTATGGACACTTTTTTGTTTTAGAAACAATCGATTTTTATATCAGGCATTCACTGAAAGGCATATATATCTTGGCATATCAAGATGTCATTTTACTGTTGATGTTTTCTTTTTAATTTTTGTGAAGGCATTCAAAACTTCCTAAGCACTTTCCAAGCACACAGTAGTTACTGTAGAATAACAAAGGTCTAAGAACAACAGCAGATGCAGGAAAGGAATCCAACTGAGAAGCAGAAATTGGGCAGAACTTCATTCTTGGCGCTGTTTTCACAGTACCCTGGTGCCATTCTACCAACCCTTTGCTGTGGCCCATCTTTTGCTGCTTACTCACATCACTGTAACAGTTTTGGCTTTGGCTACAGTTTCCAGCACCATAGCAGTCCCCTAGTTCAACTTCAGCAAAACAGCCTCTCTCCGATATGCTGTTCCCTCTCCATCTTTCTGGAAATATTTTTCCTGCAGTGTGCACATCCCATTCTGGAGCTGCTCTTGCTGCTACAGAAGAGGTCTCGTACCTCCTCTCCCTGGCCACAACCTTCCAACCCACAGAGCGTGCCTCTGGGTGCACCTATCGTCTAGCCCTGCAGTCACCTCTTCCTGCAGACACCTGGGATGGTGGGCACCACTTGAGATCCTGAAGCAGATGGCAGCACCAGTTTGAGTACCTGTAAAAGCCACCCTAATGCAAGCTGCCTTTTGAAAGGCAACCTTCTTCCCATTCCCGTCATCTTTTTGGCTGCTCTGCAGTAGGTCACACTGTGCTGAAAATGAACACACTTGAAAAAGGGTTTCTGTTTCTAACCAGCTCCATCCCTCCCTGCAGCTGTCTCTGCACTCCCTGAGCACCAGTGCTGGCATGGAGTAGGATGAAATTTTGTCCTCAGTGGCGTGGGGGAGAAGACGACACTTTTCAGTTGGCTTAAACAGGCTGTGTGACTGCACCCTGAGCTGAGCAGGCACAGTTGGCCAGTCTTCTGCCACTGCTTTCTCATTTCTATGCTGTCTCTTGGAAGTTATCTCCTCCATGCATAACATCCAACTCCTCTTTTTCACTACTCCAGGTAGATTTCCAGGCTGTATCATGCATCCAGGGTAGCAGAAGGACAGAAGAAAGTGCCTGCGGAGACACATGAACACTGTTGTGTCCCTTGTTCCTTCAGGCAGCTATTCAGAAGCATGCAATCATGCCATGACTGCAATCATTATTCACTACATTTCAAAGAACAGATTTTAGAAACATAAGTGGATGTTCACTTCTGCTGAACCATTTATACTAAAGGAAACCAGAAGTATGAATAATAGCCAATCTGGCATGCGTTTTTTGTAACTGGCCACTCAGTTCACAGCAAATGGATTTCCAGTCTTTGATTAGATATTCTAGCCTTCCCACAGGAAAGAAGGAAGGAAAAGCTTTGTAGTAAGAGGCGTAATAGAGGTATGGAAATATTTCATATTCTTTCCTTGCCAGAGCCTCTTTCATTTTAAATTAGTGAGATTCCTTCTTATCAAAGGAAAGAGAAAAATAAGAACTGTCTTTTCACATATTGTCTTTTTACATCTAACTGACTGATGTTTTATTGAAACTTTTCTGTGCCGTATTTCTGTCAAGAAATTGTGGGCTGGGACATGTGACAAGGCTGAACAAACTCATCTGAAACACAGACACTATAATTTGTTCATGAATAAAATCTCCTCTACAGACATTTGTGTAAACTAACACCAAGCACACAAATATTTGCAGAAAAATAAACAAATAAAAAAAGTTAAGCAATACGGTCAGTGCAAGGGATGAGTTGAATTTAATGGCTGTTATGTTTCCATATATATATAGAGAGAGAAATGTTTGAAATAATCAAAATAAATATTTCTATGCCATGGTTTGAGTGAACATCACCAAAAGGAGAGATTTGTTCCAGTTCCATTTGTGCAACTCACCTTTGAAAGAGCGGGTTATCTAACTTGCTTTTCTAAAATAAAATATAGATGGTATCTATCTGCTTTAGAAGAAAGGATGTTGCTAGGCTGATATAAGTATTATCAAAGCCTTTTGGTATTCTTTCCTGGTTGAGAGAGGAACATAAAGTTACCAAGTTAATCATCATTATTTATATTATTATCTGTTATTTTTCTGTGTAGAGCTTGCGGGAAACAGTGAGGACAAAAAAATATGTCTTAAATTTTCCTTTTATTGAACTGGAACCCAGTTGACATGTCTTTGGAGGCCTTTTTTAGTTACTGAATGTCGGCAATGTTAAGTGCCTGTGAAAAGGTTTCCCCTCCTAGCAGATAAGATCCAGTATCCAGTGCAGCACATCAGTGTCAGATGATGTCATTTTTCCTATTTTTTTCCTTGAAAAAATATATGACAACTGTAAGCAGCATTTTAAGAAAATAGACATTGCTGTATCAATTTTTAGAATAGTGTTTGCAGTTCTTTTTCTGCCTCCTCACTTTTGCTCTCTTTTGAAAATGTGAAAAACAATTTCCCCCATAGATGCTGTCCTATTTCATTTGACAAACATAGATTTTTCTCCCCCATGTTTTGAGTGGAGCCAAAACTGGCACAGCTTATTTTGTTTAATAAGAACAAAAATATCAACTTAATTACCACCTAGTCCTGTCATGCCAAAACATGTTTATTTCTGTATAGCACTGTCCACAGATATCAGCACTGGGAATAATAGTTGTTCATTTGCTGCCATGCACTCAGCCAAGGGGAAACAAAATTGGATCTTTTCTGCAAAACCTGAGAATAGGAATGAACAGCCTCTTCCAAACCAAACTGTTGAAAAGATGCTTTGTGACTTTAGTAGGCCTTGGATCACGTCCTATTTGCTTGGCAGCTATAAGTATTAATAATAATCTTAATGTCTCCATTAAAAGGTATAATGTTTAAAGATTATATCTCTGTTTTTACACTTTTGCATTCAGAAAATCTGAAATCTGTTATTTTTGATAGCAATAAACCGTGGGTACAATAGCATAGGATAGAGCCTAATCTTTCTTCTTCCTTTCTGTGCTAGTGGATTCGCACCCTGTTCTTGCTTATGACTGTATGGAACTGGAAGACCTGCAATGAAATCTGTGTTAGTATCCCAGAGCTATAGCCAGCTTAGTGATAGCAGAATTTCACCAACATTTGTTATTCTAGTAAGCAGAGGAGCTGGATTAAGTGGATGTGCATAAAGTTTAGGAATTGCATGAAAACTGGCCTTGAGCACAGGTCAGTGGCAGAGGAGGAGCTCCGGTGGGTAGGGAGGGTGGGACAGAGCTGTGCAGAGGCTTGGATGCAGAGGCTTGAAACTGATGCTCTTGGGGCGGCCACTAAAGAGGGGACCCAATGTCAATAAATTCACAACAAACTTAATCCCTAAATAAACTGGGTGGATGGGATCTCCCTCCAGAGGTCTCCAGAGCTGACTATGTCTCCTCATTTAGTCTACAGGGAATCAGGGAGGACCGTTCCATTATGTGCTTAGAATTGTAGGAACAGGTTAAAACTCAAAGTTATGGAGAATTGATCCCAAAACATCCCCATACCTCCCTAGATTCCCTAGTCTGTTTTTATGATATTCAGCACTCTTATGGGGAAATATAGTTAATTCATTGTCCCGGTTTCTGCTGGGATAGAGTTAATTTCCTTCCTAGTAGCTGGTACAGTGCTGTGTTTTGGATTTAGGATGAGAACAATGTTGATAACGCACCGATGTTTTAGTTGTTGCTAAGCAGTGCTTACACTAGCCAAGAAATTCTCAGCTTCCCATGCTCTACTGAGGAGGCTGGAGGTGCACAAGAAGCTGGGAGGGGGCACAGCCAGGACAGCTGACCCAAACTGGCCAAAGGGACATTCAATACCATGTGACGTCATGCTCAGTACATAAACTGGGGGAAAGCTGGCCAGGGGGGCCGCTGCTCGGGGACTGGCTGGGCATCGGTCAGCAGGTGGTGAGCAATTGCATCGTGCATCACTTGCTTTGTATATGCTGTTATTATTATTATTATTATTATTATTATTATTATTATTATTATTATACTTTATTTCAATTATTAAACTGTTCTTATCTCAACCCATGAGTTTTCTCATTTTTAGTCTTCCAATTCTCTCCCCCATCCCACCGGGTGGGGGAGAGTGAGTGAGCAGCTGCGTGGTGTTCAGTTGCCGGCTGAGGTTAAACCACAACATTCATATTCATAAATCTCTCTTGGATGAAACTGGAGCTGATTGGATGAATTTTTTTCTGTTGGAAAATGCTCATTTTAGAAAATCCAAAATTTTTGAGGGACAATTAATACGATGGTTCCCTGGCCACTGGCCTGGAAGCCTCACCTGTGTGCAGCCAGCCAGCAATCTTTCTGTGAAAAATGTTTCATTTTTAAATTTTTTACCCTCAATTAAAACAATTTTTTTCCTGCTGTGAAAGTTTTAGTGGGAACAGATCTTTTATCTTCTGGTCAACGCTGTCTGTGTGTTGTTATTAATATTTATGATGATTACAACATACCAGGCAAGTGGCCTTGTGTGATGAACTTTAACTTTATATTACTTTGACCTTCTCTAGACTGGACGAACATTTTTACTCTTGATCTCCCAATCGTTTAAAAGATCAAGACAGATAATTTAGAAGAATTAAGGAGCTCAAGTGTAGGATTTTACAGCATTGCCCCTATCCTATTGATTAGTTCTGTTTCATCCCCATAATATAGTTAGTGCAGCTAGGCAAACATACAGAAATTGCACTTTCCTTTCAAGAGGAATGTCAAAACAATAAATAGATTAGTCATACCAGCTGTATTGATTTGTGACAACCTTGATGCATGCAGTCATTTGGGATTCAAGCATTTCTGTGGGGGGAAAAAAACCCACCATTTTTATTTGCTGCATTGGGGCTCACTGGGAGAAAATGATGTTAGGCATCTCAAAATTCTCTGCATAGTGGCAGGCTTTTAAACGCAATGAGATATCCGCAGTACATTTCCATATTAATCAATAAGATGAAAGACAAAAATCAATTTTGTCCGTGCAACTGTGTGTGACACCTCCCTAAGAGCCGTACCATTGGGATGGATTCATGCCAGCAAAGCTGGCCATAGGTTGGTTGGTTATTTATGGCAAGGAAAGGCATAAAGTTAGCTTAGTGACAAAGTAGCAGGAAAGATGTTACTCACAGGATATCTATTCAAAAATCTGGCATTGGTACCTGGAAAATATGTGTTTCAGATCTTAATAGCAATTGTGGTTTCCCACATAAAACAGGGGCAAAACTTTTCTTTGATTCAGAAGAAAAAAAGGCTGAGTTTACCAAAGGAACTGAGGAGCATCCAGATGTTCTCTGATAGTTATGGCAACAGTAAGGAATTTGCCACATAGTCTTGGGATTAGCAAGGTATCGTTATTGTAACATTAAGAAATTAATAAAATGTGATCCTCTAGTTTCATATTCTACATCCCCCTTCCTGTACTGGAATAGACAATGAACCCTAACATGTCCCCATGTCACCCGCAGTTTGGCTGGCCTCTATTACATCCTCCAGTAATTCTTCTAATTCAAGACTGTAGAATGTTAGATTATGACTTGTGTCATATTTGAAAGCTTTCATTTATAACTTCTTCTGCAATGTGGTATCCAAGATGTTATTTCACTGCAGATTTATTCATAAATATAAACATGTTTTCTTTGGTGGTCTGTTCCTTCCCTTGTTATTCCCAATATTCAGTGTGGGGTTTTTTGACGACTGCTAAACCGATGTTATGGTAGTATGAACTGAAAAGCTTGGTTTTGAGTGACAAGTCATCTCAGAGCCCTTCACTGCCTGAAAAATGTTAGAATTTATTTCTTTTTTTTCTTATGCTCATCACTTGATTCCATTTTACTGCTCAGTCATTCAGTATCATGAGGTCCTTCTCAGATTTTCTGGGACAGTCTTCATCTTACTCTCCTGAACAGTAACACCAGTGTGCTTTTTCACCTCACTGTTTACCCCCATTCCCAGATCATTTATGAAAAGGTTACAACAGCAAAGTCTTAAGCATAGAGTCCTGTGGAGTCTGTTAAAAATGTCTTTGGAGCAAAAGTTATCCCAACCTAAGCTTTCTACAACTAACTCAGATTGTAAGCCTAACTTCTAGACAGGTGAAATGAATCGAAGCCCAACCATAGAATCACAGGAGAAGTCTGGGTTAGGAAGGGACCTGCGGAGAGCCTCTAGTGTCCAACCTTCAGTTGAAGGCAGGGCCTTAGATTAGGTTTTTCAGGACTCTGCCAAGCCAAGTCTGAATATTTTCAGTGAGACAGATTCCACCACATCCCTGGCCAACCTATTCCAGGGTTTAATTGTTCACGTGATGATTTTTTTTTCTTATAGCCAAACAGAAACCTGTGCCCTTTGTGTCTTGTTCTGCCACTCCACATCCATGTGAAAACAGTTTCCCCATCTTCTCTGTACCTACCCTTTAGGCACTGAAGATTGATGAGACCTCCCCTGAGCCTGCTCCTCATAAGCTGAATAACCCAGTTCATTCCGCCTTTCATTATTTGTCAAGTTCTCCAACCCTCTCATCATCTAGGTGGCCATCCGCTGGACCCTTCTAACCCAAAGAATGGCTAAAAATTCATTGATAATCTTAATGTAGCCCTGAAGATGCACTACATGCAGCAGTAGAAAGAGAATATGGAAGAGAAAAAAATATTCAAGGAAAAGAAAAAATAGCATGAGGACCAATGTCCTTCCGTAAGTAATTCTCAGTAAACTGCCAATAAGAATGGCAAGTCTATTAGGTTTAAACTGGATTTTTACAGAAGACATTAGTGATAGATGGCACCACACTTCTTAGTAGAAAGATTATGTGTAGATTAGATGCTGCTAAAGGGTGAAGTTATTCTTGAAATAACCAAACAGTTTCTTGAAACAAATTGCTTATAAAAATAAAATATGTATCACTTCTCAAGAAGAGATAATGGACAGCTCATTAATTATGTTTTCAAAAGTGTACCATAAATTCTGTCAAGGTTGGATAAAAGTTCTACTGCACAAAATTTAGAAATATAAGTAGGGAATGAAATAAAAACCAGTGCAGAAAATATAATAACTGTAAATTCTGGACATGAGGAGACACTTGAAAAAATATGTCAGGACTGACATGGGAAATATGAATTATATAAATCAGTTGTGATGAAGAGGATAAGGAAATCAGATGCATCAAGGGAATCAAGACAGATTTCTGAGTCAGACATATGGGCCAAAAAGGCCCTCTGCAAAACAACACTAATGAGATCCAACTTTAAAAGTTTAATTAGTTGTAGACACCACAATACCAGAGAGCTCTTTTAAAGGAAATAAAGAAAACAGCAAAGACCTGAGGAAATCACTTATGAAAACAGAGTAAAAAAATTAGCATGGAAAGTGTGACCGAGCACAAACTAAAGGAGGGTATGATAGATGTCTACAAATTTCTGAGGGATGTAAAAACTAAGAAAAGAATAGGACTCTTTAAGATTATATGAGGTAGCTTATTAGAAATAGTTGAGTGAAATTAAGCAGCAGAAAAATACACCACATAAGTGGATGAATATTCTAATAGTGATGTACAGTAGACAATGAAATAGCTTTCTTAAAAAAAAGTGGGAAGAACATAACTAAGCTCTTTTAAAATTGGGCTGGACAGATCGCTAGGGAATGTGTACTGTGGGTAGTAACTCTGCATGGGCAGTGGAATGGCTGAAAAGATCTTTGAGGTTCTAACGTCTGTGACTGTACCAAGATAATGCGAGCTGTATACTTAGGAGATTTTTACTGAGGAAAAGATACCTTAAATACGACATTTCAGGCTATGATTTGCTGTCTTCAACAATTTGAGCATATCTCATTAAAGAAGAGTCAGAAAGATGGACTTTTTTCAGTGTTCCAAACCCCACATATCTTGAAAGAATTATGCACGCTAGTCTATGTTAATACAAATTTAAAGAATGGACTGTAACAGGTAGCATACAGGCATGCATCACGCAGGTTATTTTATTTACTAACAACATTTTCTGTGACTGATGATGAGAGTATTTAAACATCGCTTGGCATATGGAAAAAGCAACAAGACAAAGATTTTATAATTGTATTGCATTTTATTGATTCATGTCAGACAATCAGACAGAATCCTCAACAACATTTGTCAATAACATTTGCTAAAAGTCCAGTTCAGAAGAATATCTTGCATTCAGCTCCCATAGGGTAGTGGAAGAATAATAAGAGTAGACAAGGATTACCATTTTGCCTAGTCTTTGCTACTTTCTTTTTGCATACGTGAACAAAAATAAGATATAATCTAATAACAGTGTGCTAAATTATTTAGAATTGCTCAAAGTTATAGAAAGACAAAGAAGCAAAATCATTTTAATATGGTCGGTTTTTTCAATACATGGAGGAAAAATGTATGCTATGTGAAATGCTCAAAAAAATCTAGTGAACCTGCAGTTCACCCTAAAAAATTCATTTTGTTGTTATCAGCTGCAATAAGATGACAACTGCGTGTCAATAACTTTTTCATACATATATTATACATGATATTAAACTGTTTTCTTGAGCTGCTCTACATAGAAGAGACGGTTAGAGACAAACCCAGCAGGAGTGATAAAAAATTCTCCATTATTACAGAATTGGGTATGGAAAACTTTAGCTTATTCATACTGTTAACAATTCTTTTTTTCCTTTTTTGAGGGAAGAGTAAGTGATATTGTCATCAATCAACATGGCTACATAGCTGATCAGAAATATCAAAAACCACATAATTCTTACATCTGCAAATTCTTATAACTGAAATTAAACATAGATAATAAATAACTAGATCTGATTATCTACACACATTGTTAAAGTTTGCCTTTTTAATGAATTGGTAATTAACTTGGCAGGGACAATTCTGGATTCCAGTCCCTCTTGCAAGAACTTATGATGTACTTTTCATTATATCAGCCTTTGGACATCAACCCTACAAGCATAAGCCAGAAAACTGGATTCACTCCTTCATAACTGTGTGCCTTAAACACTAAGATAGAGACCAATCTTTCCATCCAGGTCAATAGCTAAATATTCCATAGAAACAGCTTTGAAAGGAGAGCTATCAGGCACATAAGAATAGCAGAGGTGGTTAGGGTGTTTTTCCAGCAGGTAAAATTTTGAGCCTCCTCACAGCAGGCAAAAAAATTTAAATGAATCTCCCATATCTTGGTTGTACTGTGTAAAGGCAGGCACCTTCAGGACTGCATTCTCCTTCGCTACTCCTTTGAAGAACTCCATGCTCTAGGAAGAGCTACAGAAACGATCGGCTCAGAAGGGCTGAGAGGGTGAACGGATCCCTGTCAGACTGCCGTGAAGTGTTATTAAGCTTTAGAAAGCATTTAAGACTGACCTGAAGTTTATATAGGGTCCAACTTTTGCCTTGCGCATTGCCAATGTTGTCTCAGAAAACAGCTCCGCCACACAGATCAGGATGGGATTCTGGCTGCTGTGGCAGTTCACTAGGGGAAGGCACGCAGACCCCTTTATTCACCTGCACACGCATCTTGAACCAGATCCCTTGAACCATAGCCTGGACCTCAAGACCATCCAGACTCTGCACCCAGACCTAGACCCTTCACCAAGTGTCCAGCTTAGACCTTGGGTCATTCCAGCTGCTGGTCTCCTCCTACTCGCCAGGTAGTCCAGCTTGAAGTTTGCTGGCAGGACATTATGCACACACACACAGAGAATACTGCACACCCACACAATTATTCTCAAACAGAAAATGGTTAGGAATAGAGTTTAATAAGAATATAGAGCAGACTGCAGTGATCAGGCAGGCAACAATTTTGCTGACCAGCAGTGCTTCCACATGGATGGCCTCTTTGATATGTCCTCTTCTCCCCATTTTCCCATGCTTGTTCCCCAGCTTGCTTTAATCCATCTATTTCTTTGCCCTTGTTTTCTCCCATGTAAACAACCCCCTCCAGGTACTGTTTCCCCATTGCTCCCTGTTTTGCTAAGCATCTGTGAAATCCTGCCATTCTTCACGGTGCTAACTGTGACTTTTGTTCAGCTGCCTACACTGTTACTTGTTACCTCCAGGAAAACCTCACGCCGCATCCAGCAGTTTCTCATGTTTTGCTCACTTACCTAAACCTCAGGAAAGGACTAGTCATTTCCCTGCATACCTTAACAGGTTAGCTTAACTGGATATTGATAACTGAATAACCAAATAAGGAATATTGAGATCCCCTTTATACAGGTGCAAACATGAGTTTTAAGACAAGTACCTTTCCCCCCCCCAAAAAAAAAGAGCAGGATGTAGAGAATTATAATATCATTATGCCAATACATATGTGGAGCTTAATGATAGTCAGAGAGGAAATCTGTCAACTAAGCCTCATCAGAATAGAACCATACAGTGTTCTCATACAAATAATAATGTGAAAAGGGGACTGTGGACCCTAAGAAAAACAGCAGTTTTGACATCACTGCCATGCCTTATTCTAATTTCCTGAGAAAAGAGTTCTTAGCACCTCATTAAATGTGAGGTGGAGTTTTACTTTCCTCTTCTTGAATTTTTTTAGTAAATCATAATCTAGCAGTAAAAGTTTTGGCAGAGAACTAGAGAGATGTATTTCCACTGTTATTATATTTCTAAAAAGTCAATATGTACCCATATTTCACTTTTCAATTTTTATTTTTTGTTTTGTTTCATTAATTTACCATCTAACGCTCTAAAGATTTTATGACCACTATTTATATTTAGTGTCATGATGGAAAACTCACTGAGTTTTGCCTACATAACGTAGTAAACACAACCCAAACTCCCGCCTCCCCTTGCCCTTGGTCAGAAGGTTGGGAACCTACCAAATGAGCACTGCTTTGCAGCCCAGCGTATTAACAGTCATATCCTTTTCCAAAACAGTCATTGCCACTCTCAAGGTCATAGTCAACTGCAATAAGTTGCTCAGTCTGTTTACAACTGATTCACCTCTCTTCTTCTGCAATCCATGGACTTGTCCATAGACTAATCCTTTGAAGCTTCCCAAATAAAAATTTATCCTTACATTCTTTCACAAGCAACTATGTGAACAAGCACTTCACAGTTCTTCATAAATAAGTGTTAGACCACATGTATGGGACTAGAAAAAATAGAAAACCTCCTGATAGGAAATTTAAGATAAGATCTTCCTCCCTTTTTTTCCAAAACAAAATATACCTTAAGATTTTGTGAAGGACATGCAATTTAGTATTTTACCATTCTTTGTCTCCCTGAAGAAACAACATTTTTAGAGACTTCATCCACAGATGCTTTTCTGAATTTCCCTGGGGAAAGCTCAGCCACTGCTGGAATCTCACTGATAATTTAAAAGTAGAAGAACAACAAAGTGTGCGTGAAAGCAAAAACTGATGTTACAGCCAAACTAAGACAGACTCAAAAAATGCCTTCCCTTATCAGCTCCCTGAGTCTTTCCTATCCGCTCCTGGAGTCTTCCCTATCAGACCTTCCTTACATTTTCTTGATGATAGAAAGGTGGCAAGAAAAAGGAGGCATTGATTGTTTTTACAGGAACTTCATATTTCAGTCTAGTTTGGGGGGGGGGGTTCACTTGTCAGATGTCTCATAAATCAGTGTCCTTGTCCCTGCTCCTTGTGTTTCAATCTGGGATTTACTAGGAAGCTTTCTGGAAACGTGCCCTGAAGGAAATGCAACATAAACAAGAAGACATCATTTTCGGTATCAAGATAAGTCAAAAAGACAGTGGCTTGATGCAGTTCCTAGGAAACAGAGGCAGATTCTTGTCTGTTTCTGTTAGTCTATCCATTATTTTGCCTGGAGATGATCAGAGTTCACAAAACATCATCATATCTTGCAATTCACAAATGGCCTTCTGAATTTTTAAGTTATACAATAAATCACTTAGCATGGTGATCAGCTTTGTCCTGTGTGTCTCATTAAAATGGCACCTATAAAACTTAAAAAAAAAAAAAAAATCTGTGAAGTAAACCAAAAATTTCTGCAGGATATCTTTCTTACATATTGCTTAAAATGAAACAATGTCCTTCTAAGAGCTACTGTCAAATATCTATGGTATTTCTTGGTGTATTCAAGGGAATACAAAGCAGTTAAACAGAGCTGCTGTGCTCAGCCAGCAGAGACATTTTGGGGCCCCTGGGACTACACCCTGGGACTCCGGTAGACTTGGTTTTTTTACTGCATCAGGAAGGTTCCCACTCCTGTTTTGAGCAACATGCATCTAGCAGGAGAGGTCGAGAGCAGCGGCACTGACAGTGAATCTAGTGTGCCATATGCTCTGCACTTTCTGAGGACTGTTTTGCAAGCCCATGTCCTCAAGTGAGCAATTAGTCATGTTTATTGTTTCCGAGTCACTAACAAACCCGCAACGCAAGAATGACTTACCTAAACTGAGTTCCTGGTCCACTCACCCGCAGCTAGCTGCCAGCTTTTTGCCAAGTGCTGTAGTATGTGGAGCGGGAAGACATGCACAGCCTAAGCAAAGCAGATTTTGAAAAATGCAAAAGAGGTAAAAATAAAGAACTTATGTAGTTGAACAATACAGTCCAAGTATACTAACAACATAAAAAACAGGTAGTCAATTAATCAATCAGTTTTCAGAGTTTTATAGCACAAACAATAATTAAACTCCCAATATCTACTATTTGAGCTGATTGAGAAATTATTAAACCCACACAGAGTCCCACTGAACTGAATTAGGCTTTCTTTGCGTTCAAAGGTCTGTTCTTGAGAATTAAGATTTCAAGACTGAGGTATATAGATTTTCTTAACTTCATTTTGAAAGCTTTCCAGCTTCTCCTGTAATAATATTCATAACATTTTTAGGAGAAAAAAGAGACTTGGGACAACAGTATTGTGTTTGTTGTTACATGATTATAGATTTGAAGACCTGCGGTCTGGGAAGGACCATTACATCATTTTGACTGTCCTGTCATAAATCTCAGATCACTAAATTTCATCTGATTTTCACTATATTCAGTGTAACAGCTTTTATTTCATTCAGTTGCATAGGATACCTATGTGTTCATATAGAATTGTGCAAGTGAATAATAAGGTTTAGCACTGCAGTGAGGGTAAGGGTTGGCAAACAAGAGGATGCAACCTAATCAGCTGAGGAAATATTTTCCAAGGGAGGAATTCACCTTAAGACAACACACTGTGGGTTTGTTTTTTTTTCTAGAGATCAATGTTAAGGATAGGAAATTCAGTCTGAATTTTAATCTGAGGGCTAACTCAAAAAATCAGTAGATAGAAGCTAGCTAACTACAGTAGTGTTTATGTTCCCAAGGGGCATGCACACTCGCAATAATATGACTGCTTTGCTCTTCAAGGCTTCTCTCAGTTTAGGGCTGTCAGATATCATCTGGATAGGTTTGACTTAATATTAGGGAGAACATGATGGTTAGAGAAAGGGTAAAAGGAAGAGCTCAGTCAGACAGAGGCTAAGAAAATAATTTTGGAGTTCATAGAAGTGGCACTTGTTCATCCTCTTTTGCTCGACTGAGCTTGTACTCCTGCCAGAAGGAGACAGGAGTAACCCAGCAGTCCAGTCACTGCTAAATCAACCATGGCCCCACACACCTGCTGAAACTGAAGAAGATAAAATGAGTCCTCAAACAACATTAGTTTTCCATTTGTGCAAGAGCTCATCTGAACTGTGCAATTGCCCAAGACTTCTAGTCTGAGCTGAGCCCTAAAATGAGCCTTAACTGGAAGCATAACTTGTGTCAGCCTCAGAAATAATGTTGCAGGAGGAACCTGTTTTACTTTAGCCCTTCAAGCCTCCCTCATCCCAGCGTTTAATCCATTTCTCAGACTCTGCCTCTTCAACTATGTCCCTGTAGTTTAACACCAGTCCTGTCCCACATTCTAGCTCCAAAACAAAAATACAAACTGCTGATATAAAGATGTACCTGTCATCAACAAAGGTGTGGATATTTCAAATTAAACTTTTCTCTTAACCCATTGGTCCCTAGCCATATCCCTATAGTGCTAACTAAATAAAAGATTGCAGGGCTCCAATGTCAAGTGATACTGTTGGCTCACAGCCTCACTGCTTCAGGCTAGCTTCTCTGCAGGTTTGTGTTGTGAATAGCTGCCTGGAGTGGTCCAGAGTCATTCCAAGCCAGAGAAGGAGATAGCAATTAAAGAATATGGACAACCTGGGATCTACTGCTTGATTTTGCTCTCTATTCTTTTTTTTTCCTTTTCTTTTCTTTCCCTTTTTTTTTAGCATAAAGCTATATCCTATGTGATTGAAACATAAACTTGACTCTAACCTTAACTTGAACCAAGCTCTGGAACGCACCATCAGACCTATACCATACTATATCAAACAAGGAAGTTCAACATAGCAAAAAGCTCACAGAGACCTTTGGCAGCCAGGAATTAACCACATTTCTCAGCCTCTGCCCACTTCCAGTACAAAGACTAAGGAAAGACTAAGTCTATGGATAGGGTTAAGGTTCAGAAAATAGAAGCTGATGAACTAAAGGATGTTTTTTTCTAAAGGTACAAAATGTCTAAGCCAGGAACAGATCTTTAGTTTGCATCTCCTAGAACTACTAATTTTGAAGTTGAAAGCACTTTGCTTGAGGAAAGGCTGTTCTTACAATGAAAGCTGTGGTTCTTGTTCAGTTAAGGATGATGCACTTTTCTCTTCTGCTACATAGCTGAGATTCCACGTCAAGATTTAATTCAGAACTAGTGCCCCATGCCATCAGAAGAAACAGCAAGTTCAACAACAGTAGACTCAAGCCACCACCTGCTCTCATGAAGGGTCTCCAGCAACCACCTCTTTACTGAACTCTACTTCAACACAGTCTCTTATCCGAAACATGTACTTGAGCTTAGCACTAGACTTGTCCAACACTTTGTACAAGTGTGCTTGTACAGAGAGGCACCTGTCCTTAACCTAAACTGTGGGCTACTCCTACCAAAAAAAAAACAACCCAAACCTTGTGATTGTTTTATGCATTAACCCTAATCTTAACCCTAATCCTGAACTAAACCACCAAAATCCAGCCACCAAGACCTGTGCCCTAATGATGCCTAGTACTGGTTGTGGCAGCTAAGATTTAGGCTGATCACATTGCTCACAAAGTACTAAGGCATGTTTTATACAAGTCATTCCAAATGTGTGAGGAAGAAAATCCTTTATATTAGCCCACACTCACAAATTCTCTTTGCATGTGGAAAAATCGCTAAATTATGTGGGGATCTTTAAGTGTATGCATGTTCATGTGTATATGTGTGTGCGTATCTTCGTGTGTATGAAAACTGTTTTGTTTTCTCTATCAGAGCTAGGTGCTGTTTTCACCGAGTTTCCCACTGGAAAGGGTTTAAACTAAAGAATTTTTAAATAATGTACAGCCAAAATAACAGCTCTGCTTGAAACCAGTTTCCTATCATCTCACCATCTCTCGCAGTTAGCAACAAGTGCTATATGCCCCACTCCAAATAACTGGCATTTCACTCTTTCCAGCCTAAAAGTACTGTGAAATATTAGACCCAAATTTGCAAAAGTGCTTAGATACTACATGCCAAGTAATTGCAGTTTTAGTGGGATTTTTAAGCATGCATTGACTGCATATAAACAACATATTGTAGCCCTCAGATCAGGCTGTGCATGGGAGTCTGTCTCAGCTGCTAGGGTGAGACACCAGCCTCTTCTTCCCATACATCCACACACACGTGCTTCTGTGGGGAGGGAGAAGATGGCCATGCAGGCTGGAAAGAAGCCCCGGGACTCCCCAGGCAAGTGTGGAGCTACCATCGGGGCTACCGGGTGCTCCATGCCTTCTCCACATAGCCGCTGTGGGACTGGTGCTTACAACAGCAAAGCACACGTGGGGTCTGTTTGGGAAGGAAGTCTGGTTAGTACCTTTTGGAGCTTAAGTCTGAGGGATAAAGAAGAGAGCATGTGAAGATTTTTGTTTATCGTGTTAAAATTGCAAGTGGCATCTGTTTAAAGCTAATTAGATGCTGAAAATTTTAAATGCTAACATATGAGACAAGGATCAAATATGATGTTCAAAGGTATAGTATAAACCCAGTTTATCGCATGGCTATTGCCACAGAAATTGTGATGAATCTGTGTCTGTGTGTAGACAAACATATGTGATATGTGGCAAAACCTTTTTTACTGTTACTAATTTCTGTTCAGTTGCTTGGGTTTTACTTGTTAATGAACACAAATAGATAAAACTCTTTTGGAGAGGGGCTTTAATGTAAATTAAGCAAACAATTGTTTTTAAAATCCAAAACATACAAAGAATATATTTTTCTGCATACAACTTTCAACCATGTTCTGAAAATGTAGCAAGGCAAATATGGTTTATACCTATACGCTATGGCAGAAATCCAATATTCATCTGCTGTTCATATTGCAAGAAAATGAGATCATTAAGGTCAGAAAGAACAGCTGCTTTAATTATAACACCCTGATATATCATATCAAAGTTTTCATCATCTCACACAAACTCTAAGAATATACCCCAGGGATTCATTTCTATCATCCTGCTTTTTCTTGGGAAGGATACTACATAAGTACACTCCAGAGCACTGGCTGCTTCGAGTGGTGCGATGCTGTATAAAATAATTTTACCCCAAGCTCGATAATTCTATGGCAACTATTATTAATTTAACTTTTACAGTCTTTATTCCTCTTTCTGTGGTGGCAGTGGTAGGGGAAGATATTTTTGACAGCTGGGAAGCTGCCGTGCAGGCTTCACGGTCCCGCTGCCACACGTCCCCACGAGCTCCTACTCGGGAGCGCTTGGTACCCACACCTCTGGCTGGTGACACTGGTCTGCCTGAGGCACCCGAAGGTATCCCTTCTTTAAGGGAATGGCTGCTTTGTGTTTTAACAGATGCTATGCTTCTGGTAGCGGAGAGATTAGAGGGACCATTCAACATTGAATCAGTCATGGATCCTATTGATGTCAAGATTTCTGAAGCCATCATGAACATGCAAGAAAACAGCATGCAGGTGTCGGCAAAGGTACTGTGTGAGTCGCGCCTTCTCTGTTGCTGAATGTCACAAGCAGGGGGAAAAACATCTCCACCATTTTTCCGCCCAGACTTTAAGAAAGATTGTCCAGACCACTAGAAACTGCTTTTGCTTGTTCGACAGTTCACCAGACTGCCTTTGAATCCTTCATCTAGTTAAACAAGCTCGAAGTTTTCAAAAGAGAGTGGCAGGGAGAAAGTAAATTCCAATTTAGTAAATTCCAAATTAATAGCTGTAAGAGATTTAAGGAAAACAGGGAGTGCTGAAAATTAGTGGTAACTCTGTAAGCAATATCCTGCAGAGTATGTTTGGTAACTTCTGCTCGTGTCTCATCTGTGATTCTCCATATTAACTTCAAAACACATTTTGATCTGTCTAGGTCAGACTGAAGTACAATGTGTTTGAGGTGAATACACAAAATGTTCCATTTAACCTCCTTTAATAGCCACTCAAGGGAAATATCATTACATTGGACAGCCTCTGATTACCAGAACTCCGTTTGATAGAGTTTTGTCTGGATTTTGACACGAAGATAAACAGAGTTAATGATACCGGCTTCCTCCTTTCCATTTTTAGTGTGTGTGTGTATACACAGATCACCACCACCTCTGAACCTCATGTTAATAAGATCCTTCGAATTCAGTAGCAGGTGCTGTTCAGCCAATAGTCAACAATTAATGGCTTTTCCTTAATATTCATCAGTGCATTGTGGCTCAAAATCTAAAGTCCACAGTTTGCCAGGTTCTTTGCATTAGGAGTTTCTACCTCCCATTGATCTCCCAGTAGTCAGTTAGGTTCTGGCTAGACTGCCATCCGAGCCAGTGAATTTCCATTGCTTGGAAGGAAGCTGCTATAGCTGGGAAAAATGTGGGGACAAAAGGCAGGAGGCTGAGGTTAATATTCTTCCTGCCAACCCAAAATTAGATGCTTTTTATGGCCCCAGTGCTGCAGGTTGCTACGGATTTCCTTCAAGATGGTTTTTACTTTCAACCTACATGAAGTTACTCGGATTTTAAAAGCAGTCTACATCCTGCACGATGAGATTTTGTTCTGGCAACAGCAGTGATCAAGGTGTTTAACAGCCAAATTCTCTCAAATATTTTGGGAATTAAAGGCTAGCTTCAGCAAACTCAGCCCTGACCTCAAAAAAAGAAACAAAAAATATTTTCACTGAAAACTCACCCAAGGCACAGGTGTATTTCTTTTTCCTTTTTACTTGCTCGGTTCTCACAGTTTTTCCATTAGTCGGGAAGCTGCATCCCCACCAGAGTCCAATGACATCACCTTGGCACAAGCTCATCTCACTACTCATTTGTAGCAGAGCAGACTGTTTCTCCTATACCTCAGAAATATTTTATTTGCTCTAAAGATTAATGAATCACAGCAATTCCATTTGCAATGTAAAGTTTTTCTTCTAAGAGAAACCTTAGCCAATATTTTTTAGAATCTTGAGAAACAGAAACCAAATGATAAATACATTTCAGTGAAATTTATTTTATTATGTTTTCATAGGTAACAGAGCTGTCTCTCCTTGAGGGGCCTTTGTATATTTCTGTGTAGACCATTATTCTGCTGAAATGTGATTTCCTTCTTTTCCTAGGTTATATCCATCTTTTTTCAGGTCCTAACACATGGAAATGCTTTATTCTTAAAGAAAAGTATAAGAAGGCAAAGGCTTCGGGTTTAGTGCTGTGTCATGTCAGATCTGTAGAGATGATATATGAGCGGACTTCGAGTCAGTCATGTGTCATCTAATTTTTCCCCCTCATACATACCTACCACTTAGAGCTTCAGTGAAAATGACAGATACCTTGCCGGATGTAATGGGGTGCATGGAATGCAATTGCAGACCTAATGTAGGAGAAAAGCCATGCTTGTCAATTATTCCGAGATGCCGCTCAGAAAGCTCCAAGCAGGGTGCCGAAATCACGTTATTTTCTCTTTCTTCAAACAATCTTGTATCTTGCATTTGACTGTACCCACTGAAAATGTGGTGACTAGGAATCACAGCTATTTTTGCACAAGTCAGTCAGCGCATTTTTACAATGGGAAAATGATGATGCATTAATAATGTTATGCCTGCAACACCCACATACGCATAGATTATTCTTCACCACTGACATGCAGCTTTTTCTACCTAAAAATATGGTTGATGTCTGGGAGGAGGCTCTATGCTGTATTCAATAGAGTTTTGGGCCATTTTGTATAATGTTGTTTCTCTTTTAAAAGGAGTGGAACAAATGAAAATGAACAGTTTCTTCCTCAAGGACCTCTCACTAATCTCATCCTCTTTACTGGCAGAAGACCCAGCAGTCATTTAATCCAAAAACCATCCCTCTCCTGTTTTAAATATTTATATAAAATTGCCCTATTCCAAAAGTCATTTTTATTAAATTGCACTATCAGTTTGTCTTTGTTCACAAAATGATGTTTTGTATTATACCAGCTGCAATTATATACTGAAATTTATTTGAGAAAAATAGAAGTGTTTGATATAACACATTGACTGTACATTACTGTGCATATGGAGGCAAAATTAAGTGACCAACAATATACACTTTTCAACATAATACGTGTATAAATATAAGTAAGATTGCATGCTCTTGCATGCTCTTGCACGCTCTTGCACTCACAATTGGAGTGCTGCAATGGATGGCTATAAACTCTTCAGAAGGGACAGGCGAGGAAGGAGAGGCGGTGGGGTGGCCCTGTATGTTAGGGAGTGTTTCAACTGTCTAGAGCTCAATGATTGTGATGATGATACGGTCGAGTGTCTATGGGTAAGGATGAGGGGGAAGGCCAACGAGGCAGATATCCTGCTGGGAGTCTGTTATAGACCACCCAGCCAGGATGAAGGGGCCGATGAAGCGTTCTACAAGCAGCTGGCACAAGTCTCTCAATTGCTAGCCCTTGTTCTCGTGGGGGACTTCAACTTCCCAGACATCTGCTGGAAATACAACACGGCAGAGAGGAAGCAGTCTAGGAGGTTCCTGGAGTGTGTGGAAGACAACTTCCTGACACAGCTGGTAAGTGAGCCTACCAGGGGAGGTGCCTCGCTCGACCTGCTGTTTACAAACAGAGAAGGACTGGTGGGAGATGTGGTGGTTGGAACCATCTTGGGCTTAGCGACCATGAAATGATAGAATTCTCGATTCTTGGTGAAGGAGAGGGGCCAGCAAAACCACAACCATGGACTTCCAGAGGGCAGACTTTGGCCTGTTCAGGACGCTGGTTGAGAGAGTCCCTTGGGAGACGGTCCTGAAGGGCAAAGGGGTCCAGGAAGGCTGGACGATCTTCAAGAAGGAAGTCTTAAAGGTGCAGGAGCAGGCTGTCCCCATGTGCCGTAAGAAGAACAGGCGGGGAAGACGACCAGCCTGGCTGAACGGGGAGCTCTGAGTCCCCTGCTGGGACTCAGGAAAAAAGGAGAGTTTACCACTTGTGGAAGAAGGGGCAGGCGACTCAAGAAGAGTACAGGGATCTCGTTAGGTCATGCAGAGAGGAAATGAGAAAGGCAAAAGCCCAGCTAGAACGCAATCTGGCCGCTGTCGTTAGAGACAACAAAGAAAGTTTTTACAAATATATTAATGACAAGAAGAGAGCCAAGGAAAATCTCCATCCTTTATTGGATGTGGGGGGGAACATCGTCACCGAGGATGAGGAAAAGGCTGAGGTACTCAATGCCTTCTTTGCCTCAGTCTTTAACAGGCAGACCAGTTATCCTCAGGGTACTCAGCCCCCTGAGCTGGAAGACAGGGACGGCAAGCAGGATGAACCCCCCGTAATCCAAGAGGAAGCAGTCAACGACCTGCTACGCCACCTGGATGCTCACAAGTCTATGGGGCCGGATGGGATCCACCCAAGAGTGCTGAGGGAGCTGGCGGAGGAGCTCGTAAGCCACTCTCCATCATTTATCAGCAGTCCTGGTTAATGGGGGAGGTCCTGGACGACTGGAGGCTTGCCAATGTGACACCCATCTACAGGAAGGTCCGGAAGGAGGATCCGGGGAACTACAGGCCTGTCAGCCTGACCTCGGTGCTGGGGAAGATTATGGAGCGGTTCATCTTGAGGGCGCTCACAAGGCATGTGCAGGACAACCAGGGGATCAGGCCCAGCCAGCACGGGTTCATGAGAGGCAGGTCCTGCTTGACCAACCTGATCTCCTTCTATGACCAGGTGACCTGCCTAGTGGATGAGGGAAAGGCTGTGGATGTGGTCTACCTGGACTTCAGTAAGGCCTTTGACACTGTCTCCCACAGCATTCTCCTAGAGAAGCCGGCGGCTCATGGCTTAGACAGGTGTACTCTGTGCTGGGTAAAAAAGTAGCTGGACGGCCGGGCCCAAAGAGTTGTGGTGAATGGAGTTACATCCAGTTGGCAGTCGGTCACAAGCGGTGTTCCCCAGGGCTGTTTTGGGGCCGGTCTTGTTCAATATCTTTATCGATGATCTGGATGAGGGGATCGAGTGCTCCCTCAGTAAGTTTGCAGACGACACCAAGTTGGGCGGGAGTGTTGATCTGCTCGAGGGTAGGAAGGCTCTGCAGAGGGAGCTGGACAGGCTGGATTGATGGGCCCAGGCCAACTGTATGAGGTTCAACAAGGCCAAGTGCCAGGTTCTGCACTTGGGCCACAACAACCCCATGCAGCGCTACAGGCTTGGGGAAGAGTGGCTGGAAAGCTGCCTGGCGGAAAAGGACCTGGGGGTGCTGGTCGACAGCCGGCTGAACATGAGCCGGCAGTGTGCCCAGGCGGCCAAGAAGACCAATGACATCCTGGCCTGTATCAGAAATAGTGTGGCCAGCAGGAGTAGGGAAGTGATCGTGCCCCTGTACTCGGCCCTGGTGAGGCCGCACCTCGAATACTGTGTTCAGTTTTGGGCCCCTCACTACAAGAAGGACGTCGAGGTGCTGGAGCGTGTCCAGAGAAGGGCAATGAGGCTGGTGAGGGGTCTGGAGAACAAGTCTTATGAGGAGCGGCTGAGGGAACTGGGGTTGTTTAGCCTGGAGAAAAGGAGGCTCGGGGGAGACCTTATCGCGCTCTACAACTCCCTGAAAGGAGGTTGTAGCGAGGTGGGGGTCGGTCTCTTCTCCCAAGTAACAAGCGATAGGACGAGAGGAAATGGCCTCAAGTTGCGCCAGGGGAGGTTTAGATTGGACGTGAGGAAAAATTTCTTTACTGAAAGAGTGGTGAAACATTGGAACAGGCTGCCCAGGGAAGTGGTGGAGTCCCCATCCCTGGAGGTATTTAAAAGACGAGTAGATGAGGCGCTTAGGGACATGGTTTAGTGGGCATGGTGGTGTTGGGTGGACGGTTGGACTCGATGATCTTAGAGGTCTTTTCCAACCTTAATGATTCTATGATTCTATGTTTCTCTTATGTGAATGATGATGTCTTCAATTTTAGACATCAGCAGAAAAATACATCATGAACTTCCTAAGTCTCCATTTTTATGGTTTGTCCCTCCATTCTTCACTTGATGTAGTACTGAAGATTTTGTCCAATATCTTTTTCCTATAAATATGCACCTCTTATTCAGCACTAGACTTCTGAGAAACAGTCTTCATGGTTACAGTTATACTAATAAATAAAAGGGGGACAAGGACCAGTGCCTGATCTTGAGGCCAAAGTGTCACAGCCTGATTCATTTCTATACTGCTGAGACCTACCTTCTCTGGCACTGTTTCATTCTGCCAAGAGCAAGTTGGAGCAGTCCAAGAAAAAGCCAATGAGTCAACGATTAATCAGTGCAGACAGGCAGGGCTTATTGCTTGAGTTCACGCCTTGTCTTTCATTTCCTTAGAAGACACAAACCCTCTGTCTTCCACTCTTGATGGGTGCACATCAATATCAAGACAGAGAATTATAGAGGTGCCACATGTACCTCTTCTATCTTTGTACCTCCGACCAAGGACATACAGACTCAGCTATATCCCAGTGCCTGTCACTGCATAAAATGGAGCATCTCTGTTCCCAGGCCATTAACTTTTCTTGTTTGTGTGCTGATTGTGGTTGATTCTTTTAGCATAGTTCACCAGGTACTAGTATTATGTTAAGGTCCTCCAATTCAACCTGAGGCTGGAGTCTTTCTCTGTTTTCTTGATATTTCTCTGCAGTCTATAATCAGCACTGGCTGTCTAGAAAGTCTGACCACAAATCTCTAGGCTTCATACGCTGCTCACCTTGTGTGGCTGTCATGTCCCTGAATGACAGACACACGAGGTCCTTATTTTGCCTCAGGGAAAATCACATTTCTGACAGCTGCAATATCTGGAGATGCTTTTCAAAAAGGAGCAATGGTATAGAAAGTCAGACCCCACGGCCTTTCTGCTAGAGGAATCTACGTGCTCTGAATCAGACCCGAGTTTCCCTTCTCCAGAAAAAGACGAGGACTGAAGATCATCAAAACCAACTTCAATAGCTTCATCATCTAACACCTGCAGCCATTCTGACAGAGTACTTTCTGCAAACCAAACCACACAGAGTGCAAAAACAAGTGCCAGGACATCGGCACTTTTTAAGAGTAGGTTTTGCAATCTGAGTCTACCCAGACTTCAGTGGTGTTCTCTGAAGGTTGCCTCTGGTAGAAGTCAGGTTGCAATAGATTTACCTTGGATTTCTCTTGATAATGTCTGAGACACGTTACCTTCATGATTGAAATCTCTTTGCTATTTGCCAGTGACGCCTCTTTGGTATTTGAACATTATAGTGCCAAACTCAGTGCTCAGCAACAGCTTGATTATTTCTCAGGTAAAAGTTTCATATTCTGTATATTGTTTCCCATGGCTCAGTTCCTATCCAAGACTTAGTCATAGCATACATTTACCTTATTCTTATTCTCATTCTCCTTGAGGTAATTCAGGGAGTCATATTCAGAGAGTCGTAACATACAAATGCTCATTTAAATCCTGGCCAAAACAAAAGTGTTTTGGGGGCCTTCACAATCTTCCCATAAGGCTGTCAGTACCATTACTTTTGATTCCTGCTTCGAGTCAAAGAGTAAATCCTACATCTGTTCCATTTTAACAATATGAATGTTTAGTAGTTGACATCTGCAGAGATTGCTCATTCACAAGAAGTGGAGGAAAACTCAAAAAACAGCAGAAAAGATGTTATAACATCCATTTTTCTTCAAAATTGAGAAAATTCCGAATCTGGTTGCATCAGCATAATTTTGTCTTCTTGCTACTCAAAACACAACATACTGGACTATTTTCTGCATTTTAAACAGTCTGGTTCTATACAGATATGTTTGGTTGCTGTAAGTGTCATTTGGCTGCCATGCCAAGATTTTTCCACTTTCATAAAGGCTATCCCATAACTGAGTCTCCCCTTAGTAAGTCTTAAATCTACTTTTATCTGAGCTGATGGATGTGCCATTTTAACCTATAGATGTGTGTTCCTTTTTGGCAATTACTTTAGCTAAAAGGATGAATGAGCTCCATGACATAGCAGACTACCTATGCATTATTTATAAGGAGGAAGTCTTCATAAAACGACATCCAAGGTTCTTCTCAAAATAGCCCCCGAGTTCCATATTAACAAAACCTCTTCATTTTTCTGTGTTCTTTCCAGAGCCCTGTGCAGGAAAAATATAATGGCATTTCAGGAAAAAATCAATGCTATTCTATCTGAAGATGAGAGAGTCAATGGAGCAGAGTCACACAGAGACTCTCAATAGGAAACACTGAGCACTACTACATGTCTAAATAACAGTATGACTCAAGGCTTCATAGAGAACAAACTCTATCTGCTGGGATTCAAAACCTCGAGTCGTCCTGGGAAAAGGACTCTTTTTTTACAGCATCTACTTCCTAGTCCTGAAGTAGATACCTCCATTTAGTCAGCTCAATAGATGCAATTCTTCACTGGCTCTGTTGACTTGATCTCGTGGCTTGGTTCATATCCCTGACCATAGAGGTCTGGTGCTCCTTGTGACACCCTGGGATATGCCATTTGAGCTTTAGCTGCAGTTCAATGGGGAATGGTCTTATGTTAAGACAGTCTTAACAGATGTCTCGGATATCCCAGGACATCACAAACTATTACAGATGCTGATGTGAGAGCAACTGAAGGGAGATTTTGATCTCCACTGTCTAAAATGGGAGCTTAGGTGTTTAGCTTAAATATAGATGCCTACGTGTACACACTTAAATTTAAGTTTCTTAATTACAAATGGAATCCCTTCTCTAAATTCAGATGAAATGGACTGCACCAACTATGTACAAAATGCAACTTTTTAAAGAGAGTGGATTTATGCTGCCAATTCACAGCATGCGTAATGAAACACCTGAATATTTTTCTAGAAATTGCTCAGTATCTCCGAGCAGCATTGTGAAGAAAGTATTTCATGTGCTGCTTCTTAGGAAGCATTTGTCAATTTCAGGTATCAGCTTTACATTTTCTGTTCTGCCAGTTAATACCTGGATGCAAATTAGAAAATATCTCTTTTGCACTCAAAATTTAGTTACTGAATATTGTATCCTTACTGCATTTCTGCCAGGTCATTTAAAAAGTAAATTATTTCTTCTTCTGTGATGTAAAAATTGCTATCTAATTTCCATCTCTATTATTGTCTGGCTGTATGTGAATTTGTTCATCTAAAACTACTTGCTACGACTATTTGTATGAAGCTAAATGCCACAAAGTCTATGTTGGGTTTTTCTCAGTATGTCATAAGAAAAATTAAATATAAATTATGTAGACTCGCAGTTACTCCACATGGTCATACAAGTAGCCTAACAGTCACACATTGTGAAATTTAAGGAGAAGATTCAGTACCCTCACTTTCCTTTCCCCTGAGAGTCAAGCTGCATGTTTTGGATAGTTGTCACTTGTCTATGTAAGCAAATACCTGACTGCTTAATTGCCTGAATGGGATTTCATAGATATCTAAATAAACAGTTATGTTTTCTGCACATAATTTATCTTCAGTCAGAAGAAATATGTGTAAAATTTTGTAAGTATAACTGATGCCCCCAACGTATATATTTGGCCCTTTAAAATGTACAGTATCATACACAATCACGTATAAATCCTGAACATTAATCTTAGTTGAATTTTCTTCACAGAGGAAAAGTAAGATTCTTTCCTGCTGAAAAATTTTGAACTTTACAAGCTAAAATCATCTTTCCTGTTTGATTAAATGAATTTATTGTCCAATAGTCCTCATGACTAGGGAGGCTAGAAACTATTAAAAAAATCTTACAGATATTCTCAAACCAGACCAAGCATTATTCCACTCATAAATTAAAAATCCCAATGGCTATACAACAGCTGACTTGCTGGACTTTGAGCCAAAACAGACCTGATGATCAGACATAAATTTAGTACGAATCAGTTTCTTTCAGCAAATTTTGAATCATTTGGGGCCTCTAAATTAACATCGGGAAACCTAACTAAGAGCCAATTGTAATGTATCCTGAAAGCAACAAAAGTCACAACATCCATGGCTACTTCAGAGAGAACCACTCAAGGCGGAAAATCTAAAAGTCTAAAAGTGAAACATGAGTCTTTTTGATTGCTGGCTCACAACATAGCTGTTATCTGCCACACAAAAATGAATAATCTAGTCCTACAAAAAAACCACAGCACCTGCATAAGAGTTTTCAACTCCACAAAGCTCATTCAGACAGATAGTTTGTGTCTGGCCTTAGGGGTTTGTAAAATATATCTTACAAGAAATTCTGACATTTTTTTTTCTTCCAAATGGAGCCAAAATGTTGAAACAGCCAAAATACAATGGTCACAAAAAAGAAAGATGATCCATATCTGAAAAAGTTGGTATGAAGGCAAACACTAGGATCCTACTTCATCAGAGCACTTGAAAAATTTCACTCTGTGAATATTCTACCTCCTTTCAACCAAGCAACTTCTGTGAGAGTTCCTCTGGGATATATACTTGATATCCAGCAGTCAAAAGTGTCCTCTGTGTCCTTTTGTATCCACAAGAGATATGCTACTGAAACTTTTTTCCAAAAGGAAGTATATGAAAAATTTCATAACCCTGAATATTATTTTTTTATACCTAGAAAACAAACACACTAGCAGAAAATAATTCTCACTATTGCCCACTTAATATGCCTCACCCCTCTTCTAGGGACATACTTGCTAGGGAATAAGAAAGTAATCCAGTTATAAGACTACTTCACCATTGACCTTTTCTCTGAGAGTACAAAGAAAATTACAAGGTAGGAAGAGCTTTGGGTAGGGATTATGAATGAGCTGTGATTCTGGGTAAATACTACATTTTAACAAAAACTAAAACAATTATCAACTAAGTCATGCCACAAAGGACTTCCTTTAGCTCATTTCTCTTCCTGGAAAGATAACATTTAAAATACTTTCAGATGTTAACTTCTTTGAATAATCACCTTCCTAAATTAAGGGGTTTTTAAGGTCCCTATATGTTTTTATACCTTCACCAAGTAATTAATAATGCTTGATTATCAATCTGAGTTTTAATGCAGGGCAAGTGCTCAATTCACTATTATCAAAATTTCAGTCAAAGCTGGTTTCAAATATATGAAAGAGAGAATAAAAAGGCTGATAAAATACTAGCTTCCCTTTTTCTATGATTGTCATATAACCCACAATGTCTTTTTCAGGTTTTCCAAGGATGTGGCCAACCTAAACCAGCACCTGCCCTGAGATCTTCCCGTTCTGTCCCTGAAAACTTCAATACCCGGTTTAGACCATATAACCCAGAGGAGCGACCTACAACTGCTGCTGGCACAAGTTTGGATAGGCTGGTAAGGCAAAATATATTCCATTTTCGAATTAGTAGAAATGGCTTGGTAGTATAGTAGAAAAGTGATAATCTCCTGACTTTTTTTTTTTTATAATTTCATAATCACTCTTATAGTTTCTATGCCAGCTGTTCCAGCATTCAGTAAATCTTTTTTTCTCCATTGGAAATGGTACAAAATTGTATTGTAGGAGAACAATATGACTCAGTTTTTATGCATTAGAAATGTTAGAAGAGAATAAGCTCTTTTCTGCAGGCCAAAAAACAGATGAGTCACGACAGGTACTTTGCAGTATAAAATCTCTGAAAAGTGATCTACAGCAATATTTTATATTTTTTTATTTTATTAAAATTTTTTTTGTGTATTAAAGCAATTTTTAGCAGCTAGTTCTTTAACATATACACTTGCATAGGCACATTGATTTGTTCTACTTCTTTACTTAATTATAAAATTACCACTGCTTTATTTCTATCCATCTCAAAAACTGACTTTTATCAGCTAAAACTTCAGTGATCATTAATCTTGCTTTATTTATTCAATCATTTTGAAAACAAGACTTTGACATAAGATTCTTTTCTTTACTACCAGTCATTGGATTCACATTTCAGACTTTGATGTTCCTGCTATTTATACATCTGTAGATTTACAGTGAACTAATTATTATAGCTGTTAATACTGTCTCAGCAGTACCTCATCTCGAGGTAAAGCCAATGAGCAAAATTAAAGAGTTGTAAAGCATCTGAATCAAAACAGACTGTATCATACCCTCCGCTCGCCAAGCTTATTGTTGAACACTTGCACAGCATTGGTCTGTCCTGCCGAAGAGAGTCGTGCTCAGGGCTGTAGCAAGAGTGAGGGGAGAGGACTGCCCAGCTGGAAACAGCCACCGTTAGTTGGGGGTATGAGGTTTTGGTGAGCTGCAGTCCCGCTGGGTACCAGGCAGGTGCTGGCTGCACCAGGGCACCAAAATGTCTTGCTATGGTTCTGATCATGAGCCTAAAAAGTCTAGAGGTTTCTCCGATAAGCAGCTTAAATCGCTGAGCAGGAACCCAAATATACTAATTCAGATAAGGACCTGGATATCTCCTTGACTCCACCTTTCAGCAAATTCCTTTGACAATCACAGTAGTCTTCCACAGTGCCAAGTCTTTCCAATCGCCTCTATCTATGCTGTGTTCTATCTATGTACTGTATTCTGTCAATCTTCATTGCAATTCAACTAAAAAAATACCATGGCATTTCTAGTCAGGACATGGGATTGCGCTGCAGCAAAAAGCAATGTTTGTTAGTTCTCTGCTCTTCTGGAAATAGTGTAGCCTGGTTATCCTAAAAGAAACAGAAAAGAAGATGTTTAACGCCATTGTAGACTTAGGTCTTTCTACCACAGCAGATTCATAACCCAGTGTAGCATCTCAGGCTAAAAATCTGGCTGGTAATGCTCAGTCCATATTTGACAGGTTCTTAATTTTACCCTTTCACTTTAGATTCAAAGAACCAGCCCTTGTGTATTGCTCAGTGCAGAGGCTTGGATCTTGATCTAGAATTGGCCAAGGTAAAGCGAAAGGTCACCGAAGCCTGTAGGTTTCAGTCATGCTCCGGACAAAGCAAAAGGTTGCAAACAGAGGAAGTGGGAGGAAGCACATAAAAAGGAAGGCTGGTAGCACAGTTCAGCTTGGATTACTCTTATGTTGTAAAGACAGTTCAAGCATTTGTGCAATGAAAAAGACAGGTTTAAGAAGCATTCCATAAGGCGTTCACATAAGGAGAATACTTCTAAACACATTAATAACTTTTTTAAACTACAAGCTTCCAAAATACTGAGCAGCATCCTGAGTAAAGCAGAGATACGTCATATGCTGCCAGCCTTTAAAGGCTGTAACTAATGAAAATTGCCAATGCAGATAATCCTTTATAACTCATAATAACTTGTAGATTTTCAAAAGGGAACTTGTCTTCATATAATTTAGCTAGGTTTGTTCGCGCATTATTTCAGGAAAAACAAAGAGCTTAGCATTGCTGCTGTTACTTTAAAAAGTGTTCAAGCCAAATACCTTTTTTTTTTTCTTGCTGGTGATATTTAAAATAATAACTCTTCGTGGCCTGTTAACGATGAGTATTGGTATCAAATCCATCTCCAAATGGCAGTGATGCACATGTTATCTCCTTTCGGGTTGAGACCAACAATCCCTCAAGTTAGAGATGGCCACTGACCTCAGCTGGAGCAAGGAAAGGCTGTATATGTGGTTTAGAGCAGAAGGCCTTGTTTCAGAGCTGTAATCCCTTAGCAGCACTTGGGAAAGGTCACTGCCTGCATCTCACACCAACTTGGGTAATTTTATCCAGAAGGCTATAAATGCTGCACTCCTACCTCACAGGAACACCATTCAACCTGCCTACATTAGATCCTTAGCGTTTAATGTGCTGAATCTTTCCCTGAATCACGTATCTCTCTTCATTAACTATAGACAGAGCCTGGAGGACCAGCTTCAATTAGATCCTCCTAACCCTTGCAATGCAAAAGGACATAAGGGGAATCCCACTCACAGCAGTTTTCCAGTCTGCACACTGATCATTTTCTATTGCTTGCTTAATACAAACATACAGCAATATTAGTATTTTGAGAGTAGTGTCAAACAGCTAAAGCCCCTTTTGATTTTTATAGATATAAGAAACAAATCTTTCCTTGTGAGTCAGCTGACTGTTCAGTCTTACATTAGTGCTTTTAGAAGTCTGTTCTGGAGTTTGTATTCATAAAACACTGTCAGACCGCTTAACTTCAAACTGTCATTGCAAAGTCTGAACATGCAGCTATGTAAACCTCAAAAGAAGTGACAAACAATCCTACTTTCGTCTGTCTTTGACAGCATGTCCTCAGAAGAGATCAAGTTTAGAAAATATTTCCTCTGCAGCTCAATCTTATACAAACATGTAGCATACCTGAACCAATTTTTATACTCCTGCTCATATCCCTCATAACCTGCTCATATTTATAAGCTTAATTCAGGTGAGCATATTTTATCAGGTATGTTGCACAAAGCAGCCCTCATAAGAAGCCTATACTGAAATCACCGGGTACTCCACCCTTCTGAGAAAGTGATCCTTCATCCTTGCCTGAACTTGTGTGATTAATCCAGCTATTCCATTCCAAGAGGGAGAGCAGTTTCCCTGTGTTATTGTCATAGCTATAACCAGTAAGGCTTAATAAACAAGAAATAGATCAAAATAAATTGTGAGAAATGTGAAAAAAAATTAAATATCCCCCAAAAGCAGCAGTATAGCTGGTTTAAAACGTGTCAGATGTATTTAGGAAGTTACCTAGAGCTTGAGAGAGTTGTCTAAGCATAGATGTAAAGCACTGTCTGAGACACCCCAGAGCATCTGAAACACGGGACTGGCAGATATGGCACAGGACTAGAGGAGTCCAATATAATTCTGGAGTAGCACTGGGGAGCCGGGTAGAATACACTGCAGCATCTCAAGCAATTCAAGATACCTATGGTCAGGCAATTCAGTCACATCTTCACAGCACAGGGCCTAAAAGTCAGGCTCTTTCTGAAGTCAATGGAGAGAGACACACATCTTTGGAGAGTGATTCACCCCATCTGTCACAGACACCTCTCACAGATTGGGAAATGAAAGGCTCAACTGAGATACCCACGTGTAGATATGCAATACTGAGATGCCTTGGAGTATCTAAGACATCTAATTGAGCTGACAGATAGGGCAATCCTTTGGGATGCCCATGCCCTCCTGGACGGGCAGTGGAAAGCCGGGTAGGACACCCTAGAGGATGCCTACTATGTGCCATCCAAGTGGGAGAACAGAACTGAGCCCCAGCTTTTCTCTGCAGGTCCCTCTGGGTGGAATTCAGCTATGTAAACATAGTTACCTAATGCTATTTTAGATGCTTATGGTCTTCAAGATGTCCAAATGTGAAAGCAAAGTTACAGGAGACCTGGCTGGAAGTAAGATGGAAGCTACTAAATTCACTTTCTATGCCCATATTTAGGTAACTGGATTCCATCCTATTTCTCTACTGACTGTAACAGAAGCAAAAATGAGGACTTTTCTGATTCAACATAGAGATCCGTAGTGTAGATACCTATAACCAGCTATCTAGATTTGAAGTCTAGATGACCGTAGTTTTTACTGTTAACAGAGAGAAATAAAGGTCTTTGTTCAGTTGTCTAAACGTAGGTTTACGTCTAAACATAGGTTTAGGCAACTGAATTGAGATCAAATATTTCTAAAGCATGATTCATCTCATCCTAAAGTATACATTTAAACAGCTCAGAGAAATCATTCCCTATCCCTCTACTACAAAGTGCCAAAAAGTAACAACCTTAGGCTAGGCATCTAGCAATATTCAGTAAGATAAATACTGTCAGAAATGAAATAATTTTAACCACTGAGCTCAGCTGCTTCTGTAGGGCATGATCTAAGATTTCTCATTTAAAATAAACTGCTTATAAAGACTCGTTATCTTCTCTGTGGTTGCCTGTTTGGTATAACCTGTGGTTTATTTTGTTTTGTTTTGTTTTGTTTTTCTGTTCCCTGAATCTGTTTCCCTCTTGCTTCCCAGAGGACTATCTGGAGGACAATGCAACATGGTGTAAGCTTTGGTATTCTTATTCTTCACCTTCATTCTCATTTGTCTTTGTGCAATGCTGGGCAAAACACTTCTTTAAGTTTCATCTTCAACATCTTTACTTTGCGTGTGTCTTGTAGGCTAAAATGCTAGCAGTTCTTTCTGTAATTTTGCATTCTGGTTGAATTAATTCTGCCCAGTGTCCAGAGCTGCTGGTTCCTTCCAGTATTTTTCTCCCACTTCAAGGATTGATGTCTCACCCCCAGAAAGGAGCGTATGTATTCCCTCAGTGAGCTAAAAGCTGGCATAAGTGTCCCCATGGTCTCAGACCCCACATATGCATGTGCAGCAATGTAGACGCTACGGTGGCGTTCAGCTCTGAGTCCTGTGCCTTGAGATAGCACTGGAGCAATGGAAACAAGCTCCCAGGCCTTCCTGGGCTCTCTCCCTAGAACTGCCCCTGTCTTGGTGTCCAATCTTGGGCAAACCACTGAGCTTCTCTGTGGGAGCTTGATAAAGTAGATTCCCTTATGCTTTCCAGCTTCATAAGTTTTTGTGAATGTTAGAGGTCCCTGGTTTCAGACAGAAGGCCTCCTCGGCAGGGTTCAGCACAGCCCAAGGGGAAGGCAGGAACACAGCACCACGCAGATATGCATCACCTCACTTGTGAAGTACCTCAAAGCATTTAGCCTGGACTATTATATCCTGCTTCTTAGCAGGACTAATTAGTCTACAGAGAGCACCATGCTGAGATAGCCATACTACCTCCTGCATCTGAGCTGCCTCAAGTACCTCTGTATCCACCGCATCACCATACAGCACAGCGCTGCCTTAATTCAGCTGGAATTTCTCCTGAGAACATACTGCAGCCTGACCTGGCTGGACGTGTATAAAATAATTCCACATTTTCTTTCAGGAGAACATGGAAGCTTTCTTGATTTTCCACAAGGGAGCTGATGCGCTATTAACCATATAATACATAATGCACATGCATAGTATGGAGATAGGCAACCGAGAAATTGGCCGTGGCATTTTGTGAGTGATTTACATTCAAGTACAGTATAGTGGCTGCAGAGATAAGTGGATGAGCATGCACCCAGTCTGAAAAAGAAAACCTTTCATGCTCTTTACCCTGGGGAGGGGAATATATTGTGTCACACTTTGTAGGAAAATGTTCTTTTATCTTTCCTCCTGCTTTCCTTAAAATAAAAGTAAATAAAGTCTCAGTTTCCATGAGCAAAAGACCCTGAAACCTTTTTTTTTAGGAATAAAGTGGGATGTATTTGAAGTGTCCATTCAGTCATATTTTTAAATTTTTTTTTGTTCCATTGTGTAATGATTTCTGTTATAATAAAAGAATGCAATAGTAACCTAACAAATCTGTTGTGAACAATTCCTTCCCAGTGCTCCAAAACTACATGAAGTGGAAAATATGATTAAAAAAAAAAATCTGCTTTATTTTTTAGCTATAAAAGACTAAAATTAATAGGACAGTATATTATGAAGACATTGATCTGAATTGCCCAGGGAATCCTCTGGGGCACTCCTGAAAGTGGAGTTTATGTTTCAGTTTTTTTAGAATCCATTTAGTCCAGAGTCTAGAAATGTTAAATATATGCAGTGATAGCACAATTTTCCTGAGATAGGATGTTTAGTCTCAACATTTTATTCTCAAAAAGCCCTAGAATAAAATCCGGTAGGTTTATACCTACTGGATAGGTAGGGTTTAAATCTTACAGGGTTTAAAATACTGAGATAATTTTTCAGACACCTTCTGCATACAGAGGTCATAGGGAAAGATACAAAAAATGAGCCTGTAAAAGACTTCATAGCTCAGGAGGTTTTGGTCACATTCTTAAGAGTGAAGATGACAGGTTCATGCAAGTGTTTTAGAAGCCCACTGACTTCCCACAGGCTACTCCCCCCGCAACCCTTAGGTGCTGTGCTGTTGGATGTGCCATTTCACCCTGTGTGATGTTAATCAGCAGATGACTCCTGTAAAACATAAGGTGTACAGCTCCTCCAGTTTTAGGGTTTGTGTGTTTAAACAGAGTCCTGTTTCATATTATCTGTCTGGATACAATATGCGCAATGAATAAATATGTTTTACATTTGTTGTGGACATTTGATGTCAGATTTAGGATCTTCTTGGTTCTCCAAAAATAGGTGTTTGCTTAGTGTCAGGTTTCGTTTATTCTCAGTTTCTGTGTCACAGCAATATCTAAGTAAGTTTAAGTCTGTGCGATCACTTTTTCCCTCATGGTTAATACCAGTTTCAGGTGGCAAAGGCGGATGAATGATGGCGGCTGTCAGAACCCTCCTGGGAGACCTGCCAGAGCCCTGTTTTTAAAAACGGCAATATTATTCCATCCCCCAGCTGAATGGTTCTGCATGCTGCTGTATCTGATGCATTGCATTCCTAATGCACGTGAGGCAGTTACTAAGAAAGAGCTTTATTACAGTGGTTGCCTCTGTCTTCAGGTGGAATGGGTCTGCCTGCTGTTCGGACCCTGCTTAGTATGGGCAAGGAAAGACTGTCTTCCAACAGTAAGAGGAAAGACAGATCTCTACCTTAATTAGTTGTCAAAAAAAAATGCATAATCTTGATTACCATGCAGTGTCTGCCTTGCTTGAAGAGTGATGTGTTCCCTGTCTCATTGAACACAGTGCCTGCTTGAACATCTTCTAAAAATGTACTTGTTAGTACTAGTTGAACTTCCTTTACCTGATGGGTATGAAGACCCACTGAGAGTCATCATCTCATTTCCAAGAAAGTCTTAGGGGTATGAATGGTATTATGTATCCCTGTCACAGAGACGGGGAATACAAAACCTGTAGGCAGAATCCACTTCTGATTACCAGACTTGCCTGCACACAGTAAGACAAAATGGCATAGTCATGAGTCTTCAGTTGTTGTACATTGAGAAATTATGTGATTCCTGAGCTTGGCTATTAGGACAAAGAAAAGCAAGATATATAGGCTAAAGTTTGCACCTCTGTGCCATATCAAACCAGACTAATGTGAAGTGGGATTTATTCACCCTAGCTTTTCACATTTCTAATGTTGCTATCAAAGTCTGAGCTATCACCTCATTCCTTTACTAATCGATGGAGAGAATTAGGCACCTCCAGACCTTGCTTAAGATACTCATTTGGAGATGACAAGAATCTGAATTACCCTCTGAATTACCCATTTCTCCTCACTAAGTATGAAGAGAATCTGGATGATTAGCTCAGACATCCAATTTGTAGATGTCTAAATGTAACCGTAATGCTGGGCTTTGGAGTTAGGCTTTATGAATCAAATGCGCGCAAAGGAGATTTTGGTCTATAAAATATATTGAAAGATAGTTCCGATCATACTTCTAATCATACTCATCGTTGTGGTATCATCAGGTACCTAGAAGAATGGCGAGTCTCCAACAAAAATAGTTCATTCGGAGGCTGCACAAGTTTTATTCAATGGCAATTCCCCCTTGTAAATCTGGATTAAAATCCACTTCCTTCCATTTGATGTTTTAGCCTCTGCTCAATAAAGACTAGCCTTTTTTTCCCAATATACAGAAAGTTTGTATTATCAGCCTCTGGAAGACAAATCTAAGCAGGAAATACATCAACACTGCTCTTTCAGCTGAAAGACAGATCACATTTCATTTCACGTGTCTGTGCATGAATCTGTGCAGAAGGAAAAGTGAATTCTTAATGTTCTTGTTAATGCCAAAGAAAGATACTGACTATATAAACATCCTCTGCACTTCAGCATTTCGACATGACATTAAAAGAAAATATATGGTTTAAAAATTGGTAGCAGGGCTTGTGTCCCCAGTTGCAGTGCATAAACCATGCTCATTTAGAGGCTTCCAAGTAACATGACAGTAACAACTATGACTGACTACCTGCCTGGAAGGTGTTACACTGTGATGAATTCTTGCATTGTTAATATGAGTACAACCAACAAGTTCTGAGTTTCCATAAAAAATGGATTTTGTAATATATCACCAGTTCATTTACCACTAGAGAATTAGAGGGTCCTTTTGTGCAAGTGACTACAGACCATAAAATGTCTTTTCAGCAACAAAGTTAGTTGTGCACAAGTGTGGGTACCAACAGAGAAATTAAAGCTCTGGTAATTTCTGAATTAATTGCAAATAGTGAATCTCACTCTCCAAAGAAAAATATGTGTTATACTTTACTGGCAATTAGTTTTCTCTGGCCTTTTGCAGCTATTTTTATTTTGCTAGACTGCAGCACACAGATATATTGTGAACTCATAACAGGAGTGTGCAATGCCAGACTCCACTTATAACAAATAGTAGGTTACAGCAGTCTGAAAACTGATTTCCCATGCCAAACATCTCATACGTTTTTCTGTGGTTGTAATAGACAGAAATTGACACTTTATGGACTTTTATGTGTATAACTAGTGGTTAGAGGGGAGGTAAAATACAAGGACTAAAAAGGTTTACCTTCATAAAAATAGTGACCCTTTTGTGAACTTTCTTTACTCAAAAACAAATATTTTACATTTGGAAAGATTTCCTATATTTTCCTCCTGCTTTTATCTCCCCATCCCCCAACCATATCAATGTATCAGTCTAGGTTGTTGGGATAGCAATACAGGATGCTTCTATAATGCAGCTGCCTGTAAACAGCAAAGCTTGAGCGGTTACTTACAGATATCCATTGATGGGAAAGCCAAGACGTTTAATAATACTGGGGAAGGGGGAAGGAAAGGATTCATCGTATCTAACTTTATCCATCATCAACTAAGGACAAGTCTAAGGTTGTGCATCTGTTAGCAGACCCAGCAGCACTTTTTGGATCCTAGGTCTGGGTGTAGGCCCTAGCAGCATCACAGCTCCACATTAGGGCAAAATGCATAGCTCCCACATTACCACTCCAGATGCTTAGTCACCGTGGAAGGTAGGAGCATACCTGCAAGATGCTTAAGCAGATCCCATTCTGGACACTGGCGTGTATTGAGGTACACAGTAATAGAGAACTCCAGTTACAGGATTAGGACTTAGGACTCCCTCCACAGCTGGTTAAGAAAACACGCATTTTCAGAGTGTAATTCCCAGTCTAATGCAGACATCTGCCAGAGATTGCATGAATAGCTCCCTGGAAGTGCCAATGTTTCTCTGTCAACTATGAAGAACTTTAGGCTTGACAAGATATTTAGCTTACAGAGGGCTAGAGCTGAGTTAGATAAACCCCTGCTGAGCAGTCAACATCTGACTTCTCCACAAATAGCCCTACCGAAATGAACATGACTGAGGCTATTAGAATTTAGGATTTAGGTGTACTAACTGGGGACTGAGTAGATGCTCACAAGTTCACCATGTTCTGGTGAATCATAAATGACCATCGTGTACATGTCTTTGTTGGTTTTCTTGGGTTTTGCTGCTTCTGCACTGAATGTATGTCACGTACATGTCATTTCTGGTACATAAGAAATGGAATTCACTGTGCCTTATTCAATGTCTGTAATACAGGTGCTGTGTGGAGCTGGGTTTGTTAATCTCCCATGGTAGCAATGGAGAACTAGTCAAGGTGGTCAATACAGGCAGAATTCATTTGCTGAAACACAACTGCCTCATGCTAAGTGAGATGCCCTGAACTATCTAGGCATCTGCAAGGAGCTAACAGATGTGATAAGGGCCTTTCAGGAGTTCTTCAGTCTTCCGGATGCTCCAGAGGACTCCAAAATGGCATTAGACTCATTTATTTCTGTATTGAATGAGGGGTCTAGGAGCTACCCATAAGATCCTCAGTCAGACCAAAATGAGGCAGCTGGCCACCTGAATAACTCCCTAGACTCCACTGACTAAGAGGTCATAGGCTGTCCAGAGAGAGGCATCTAGGGCCTTCACACAATGGTCTCAGGTACCTACTGGAGACCTGTACTCGCATGTGGAAGAGAGGGAAGGTATCCAAAGGCAGTGGATACCTGTGTACAGGCAACTGAATCCCACTCCACGTCTCCACTGTCTGTGGTGGGGCTTTGACATGCAGCTCACATGTCAACACTCACACTGAGAGCTTTTAAATTCAGGCAAGACTCACTCACTGCCAGAGCCTGACGGACAACTGACATTGTTATTTGTTTGTATGGGAGCAAACCACATTACTGATACACAACCAACTCTTAACAGTCCCTAGGATAATTGCCTTCACTTTAAAGTACTGGGAATTTTGCTTTCCTATTATACATTTGGACAGCATAAATACTATATAGGAACCCAAATGAAAAGAGACTGGAATGAAAGTTGTTTTTCTCCTTAAACACTCAAGACCATAAAAATTTCCAGTACATAATAACAACTGTGCTACCTAAGTAAATGCTACAGCGACTAAAGTAAAAAGTTAATTGCTTGAAGTGCATTGCCTTTTTTAATATGACGTACCTACAGTGCTTATATATTAGAAGTGTGATATATATGCAGAAATAACAGGAATTTGAGAAACGCATTTCTTCTGCTGAAAAAATCAGCAATCACTTACAGAAAAAAATTCACTGCATAATAAATGAACCTGAAGGAAACTTCCTTTTTCCATGATCTCACAATGAATGCTAATGGGCTTAAAAATCAGAGAACATTTATAATCTTAGAAATAATATGTACATAAAAATCCTTTCAACTGTTATTCATTCATTCAGATGAAATCCAGTTTACCAAATGTAGGTATCTAACCCTAGAACTAGCCAAATAATGTATCCTTTACTGTCAGCTGAGAGAAATAGGCACTTTCAGGGCACAGTTGACCAGAACTACTTTAAAAATCTCTATTGGATTAAGTCGCACTTGCACCCTTCAGCTCCTGTTTCTCACCATTGACTGCAGAAGAAGAGTTTGTAGCTCGGACGTGGACGCTGATGTCCTGTGAGATTAATTTAATTCTCAGATTCTGTCTTATGGAGTTCACGGTCTACAAACCCGGATAGACTGTGAAATTACTATCATACACCTTGATGGTATTTCTGCTTCATTTGTTTTGGCAACAAGGGGTCACCCTGTGCTAGGCATTGAACACGTATTAGAAATATGTTCCTGTCTTGAACACCTTAATGAGATCTTCCTTTCAGGTGTTCTTTTCTTCTGAAGTAGAAGATGCAGAGTTCCCAGTCATCGCTTATTGTCTCTGTACGATTTTCTAACCATCCATTTGCACAATGGGAATGGAGTGATCCAGAAAAGTTAATCAGCTGTTTCTGTAAAGCATGATCTTCATAATTTCCAAGTTAACAAGTCTGAATTGGTAACCTCAGTTTGCCCCATGAGGGAAAGAGGAGAAAGTTGACATAGTCTTCCTCTTATCACTTATGCTCAGGCAATTCAGTTCAGATTACACCTCCAAGTGCAGAGTAGTAGAGAAGCAATGCTGTCGAGGGTACAGGACTCCCAGAGACTGTGAATACCCTCCTCTTTGTGAGGTACAGAGCACCTTTGCAAGTAGTGATGGGACTGAAAAACCACGGCTGTTTTTATCTGCAACCCATCTCTCCCAGATTATAATGCCCACATTGGTGGGAAAGAAAAGAGGACAGCTCCTGTCTCAATCCCACCCAGCTCCTTATTCCCATGCCAGCTACAGTTCACCCAGGCAAAGACCTTTGTTGTTAGATGGAAAATGGTGAACTCAGCTCCTCCCTGCCTGCAGAGAGAGGCCCAGCTTCATCACGCTTTTCGTCAAGTCACCCCTTGCGTGATAAAAATCAGTGTGGCAAAACTGAATCCCTTAAAAATCTCTTTTATCATGAAATCAGCTGGATATAGACAGATAGGAGAGGGATTGATTGGAGAAAAAGTACTGTCTGTGAAACGTGCAGCAGCTCACTCAGGAATGTGACCATCTGCAAATTGACTTGGTGATGTCCTGGGACAAAACCCCTAGAATTCTCAAGCTAGTTGTGGAAGCACTTTTAAAAAATCCTATTTCCCACAGGTTGTAATGCTGATTTATTTCTGTACTAAAATGTGAAATAACACGGCTGGCAAACACTTTTTCAGAAATCTAGAAAATAGTTAATGATATATAGGGACATATTCTTCAATGTCATTTGTTCCTTCATGTCTCCCCATGGCAAAGGCACCATAATCACTTCAAGGTCACTCATCCCCACGCTAAAACACTCTCTTGCCTCTCTCAGCCATTCACTTTATCAGAGAGAAAACAGAGATTAGAAAGGTGTCATTGTAAGAAAGAAGATGTGACCAAGATATTTCCATGTCTTATAACCACCTAAATATCTAACTCTGGCCTCCTGGACCAAATGACCAAGGCTGCCCTCTCACTCCAGGATATGAGCCATATTCTGCTGGTACTCAGTGCATGCTAAGGACACTAGCAAGTTGCTGAACTTTGCACCCTGACAGGTGTCCACAGGTACCCTGGAAGCTCGCCAGCAAATGCAAGTGAACTTACCGGGCTTTCAGGAAGGGTTCAGCTGCTGCATGTTGACCACACAGCTGAGTTTAGACCCACACCTACGTATTTTTTCCCCGTTTGAAGCACTAGAGTGTCTGACACTTAGAAAATCCAGACTTGCTTTGCACTTGTTCAGGTAGCCATGCCCTAAACCAGCCAGGAATGTTTTGTCATTTTTCACTATTAATAGTCACAAATAACAGGATTAACAACACTAAGGTTCTTTTTCAGATTTATTGCACTTCTGAATGCGATGTTATGTGGGTTTGAGACCTTACTCCGCTAGCTGTTGGCTTGCTGAAGTGTTTTCTAACAAAGAAAGCATACTCACACTATAATCCAGGCTAATGACAAACTTCCAGCAAGGAGTCCAAGGCCCAGCCTTCCTTTGCACAACTCACCATTTAATTTTAATGGATTAAATTGCATAGTCAGGGGAAATGTGCACTGATAAGAACATACCTGTGAATGCTTCATTCTCGCTGCACTGGTGGAAGTTGCCATAGTAACTTATCAGGATAAGTTAATCGAGCTTTGCCTGTTATCAGAAACCAGATGGAGCAAAGAATCCCAACTACAGATCTTTAGGCAGCTTCAAGTCAGATTGAAGTTCAGCTAGAGGTAAATAGGGAAAGGGTCTGTCAGACAAAAATCATAGGTGTAATATGTTTGTATAAAGGAATTACAGAGGAAAATGGGGAGATGAGGCAGAGCAAGGAGTGTTTTAAATTTTTATTGCTAATATTTAAATGTTTTTCTGGTTTAGAAAGTATGTTTATTTAAATAAGATTCTGATATTCCATATGGTTTGCTCCATTCCTTATGTGACTACCATATATTTGCTTAGTCAAAGCAATTTTTCTTCTCTACTTAGTCTTACAGGGGTCAGCCCAGAGTAGGAAAATCAAATTGTCCTAATTCTCTTTCATATGCCACCATTTATAACCTCCAGGAACCTTACACTCACTTTCTTTTACAGTACCTGTCTATGGCTTGGTGGTGATTTGTAAAGGAGAGAGGCAACATGATTTTCATGGGGATCCATGCTAGACTAGCAAAAAACTTGTTTCATGGAGTATGATGGCCACCAAGAAAGTGATGCAGAGAAAGGTGCTGGATTTTCCACCGAGAGTGCCCTGGAGCACAGGGAGGAGGGGAACAGTACGGCAAGGCCTGAAGAGGTTTCCCCATGTTGTGAATATGCAGGCAGGCAGGTTGGAGGTGGCCAGGAATTTCAGTTCTGGGAATTGGCTGTATGCTTACGTGCAGTTTCAGGGAACATCAAAGCTCGTGAGGCCTTTGCTTGGGAACACAAAGTGTGTTCTTGTCTCCTTCTATCCCCAGCAGCCAAAGAGGGCAAGCAGTAAAGTTTTTACTTTTTCCTGTATGTACAGTTTTTAATTTACCTGTAGGCTTTGGGTATGAAAGGCCATGACGATATGGCCAGTGCAAGAAGGTGCCTAGTGCCCTGCACCTACTGGCCTATATGATAAGGGACGGCAGCATAGTGCTGCAGCCTGGTAAAGATATCCCACAGCTTTAAGTGCGGACCACGCCATGCTGGCTGCCACCACGGGAGTAAGCTGCTACTCTGCGCTGCAAATTCAGGTGAGGGAGGCCAAAATCATGAGCCTTGGGTAGCCCACTTATGAATATAGAAGGAAAGCCAAAAGAGGTGCTTTTCACCAACACAGTCACCAGCTTTTAGCCTTCGGGGTGCATCACACAAGACAGCTTGAGCTAACTTTGCTCTTCATCAGAAGAGGTACTAATCCTGAAAGGATCCACGGGCATCAAATGAATTTGAATTTCAACAAGCTAATCAGAAAGCCCAAGGTTAGCCTGGCTTGGGAAGGTACTAATCAACCATCTAGTTTCCATGAAGAGCACTCATCTGCACATTTTTCTTTTGGTATTTTGCCAGGTTTTCCTAAGTAGGAAAATAAAATGAGATAAAATTGCTAAAACCACCTTGAAAGGAAGTGTAAACATCACAGAGATCTGGCTTACATAGTACATTTCTTAAAGGTCTGGAAGCCATCTGTGGGATAATGTGAGGCAAGTTATATCTTCTGAAAATAACTGAGCCCAAGAAGCATGTCAACATAAAAGGAGGATGGGTAAGCCAGTTCAGATAAAATAAAAAGTGACTACCTTTTCTCCCACACCTGATTGAATTCAAACATTTTGTGTGTTGAAAAAATCATGGGACTTTTTTCATATATATTTTTATGGATACAATCCTTTTTAGGGTTCCTGACAAGATGAAGGATCTATTAATCTAGGAACTGTACAAACACATAGCTTTTGCACCAAGAACTTGAGTCAGAAATTAATTCGGATCCTGACCACCCCAGCCCTTGGCCATCAAATCATATTTCCTTTGAAAAGCAGGCAGGAGATATGAATAAGATAGATAATTCTTGTATGTTTCTTCTTTATCTGGTTTTGGTCAGGACTAGAAACAAATAAGCAAATAAATTAAGTACAGTAAGCTTCTGACCTAGTCTGCTATCTCGTGCCAAAGCAGAATTGCAGCTGTATTTTATAGATTTCAAAGGTTCAGAAAAATGAAGTACTCCAGTTTTGGGGTGGTTCTGAACTGCATTCTGAAGTGCAGCTTTGGAAAAAAAGAAAAATCATAGCTGGGTATCTCCTTGCTTTGATGCATAACACTGCAGAAGCTGGAACACATCTGTAGGTCTGCACGGTCCAGGCAAGAGTCCTGGAGAATGTCACTCCCAGTTAGAGACAAACTTGCAGAAGGATTGCTCTGAGAGCAGTCTACTGATCGCTGTGGTGCTTTGCACCTTTCCGGTTCTTCTCTATCTCTGCTGTTTGAATAACAGCTTTCGGCTTGTCTCCTTGCATATTGTAAACCAAATCTTAAAGAAGTTATGGTCACAATGGTAAAGTTTTCCTGGATTTTAATGGTGTAACCTGTGGTGTCCTTCATTTTTTTTTCTTTTTGTAACTCTTTTGACACAGCTTTGCCTTCCTCCTCTTGAACCTGCAGTAGAGTTCTAACCCTTTGCTTTTTCCATCACAGGCTGTAGCTATGCATACGGTAGCTGAGTTATAAATTCAGCTTCGTGAGCAGTTGTACTGTAGAATAAAATAAGACAGGCAAAGCATCTGTAAGAAACAAAACTTGTTTAGATGTAAGTGCCTTTGATCAGCAAATGTGGAAAGGGCATGGGGAAAATAAATAGGCTTATCTTAAAATAGGACATAGTTTAAAGTCATTCACAGTGTGAAAGTATTCTCTTTGCACAGCTGAAACATAAATGATGTAGGATCGATGTTAGATGTTGGCTAGGCTATTCTAAAAAGGAGCCTGTAGAAACTGCACTAACTGATCACCGACAATGAGTTTACTTGCTGTATGCCTCAAGACAGAGAAATTAAAAGAGCATGTAAAACTAGGAGCAAGTTGATGAAGAAATTAAACTACAAAATGACAGGAAGAAGGCAGGAAATGTAATGACCAGTAGAGGCTGGTTCAACTGGTTGTTTGAATTAAAATGATTACATATGCAGCCTCAGGAAATAAAAGCTCCCATTCCCTTCAACACAGTTTATAAAGTTTTGCTCCAGTAATGAAAAATGGAAATGAGCCTCTCTGATGAATTATAGCAATTATCTCTCCGCTGGGGCAAGGCAACTCTGAATCCTGTCATATTCCCCCAAGAAAAGAGGCACTGTGTGCTGTTATTCACCACACACCTCGAGAAATTCAGCAACATTTTCTTCTTATTGTTTCTCTGAAGCACGAGGGTGCTCAGCTGCCAGCCCATGGCACTTCTGGATTTCACGCTGTGAGTAGCCTTCAACTTCACTGGGGTGTGTTTGCACAGGGAGCTAGCTCTCTGTGTATGAGCTGCAGGTTGACACAGAATTAGATTGATTTCTTACACTGTTACAAGGCAGTAATTTATTCATGGATTATGAATCTGCTTAAAATAATATCCAAGTTGTTTCTCACTGATGGACCTTACCTGATTTGTGCGAAAGGAAACTGATGCAAATCATATTTTAAACGAAAACATTTCTTTTCTATGCCACCTGTCATGGAATGTAAGAAAAGTAACGCTAGTGTTTCCTTGTTAGTAGGCCTTTATCTAGATTACCTAGTTGTTGTTATAGAGATGGCATAAGTGATGTGTCAAGGCGAAAGGACTAGTACTAAGATTAAATCCATCTGTACTCATTCCTCTACAGATAGGAAAGCTGCAAGTACTTCATTTTACCATACATGTACATTTTCTCACACACAAAATAATTACATTCAAACTGGCTCAAATGCATTTTCATTCAAAACCATTATCTAAAAACTGAGGAATTTTCCCATTAAATGATACTTGATCTGAGCAAAAAGTGAACTACTGTGGGTAAATAGCATTCAGTGCAGGTCAAAAAGTCTGCTATCTCTTGAACTTTTTTCCAAAGAAAAAGCATATTTAATGTGTCCCCTCCTGTAAAATTAAGTTGATGTCTACCTATATTAATAAAAACTGAAATATGTTGTCTGGGAGATCACTGTTGAGGGATTAATACAAGCTCTTCATTTGTGATACATCACAGCTATGCTGGGGCATTATTTTTATGCAAGATGTTATGTTAAACCAAAAGCATTTGGAGCATCTGGGATGTCTTTATCTGAATGTTTTCATGTGATAAAAGTATACGTTTATTTGTATATTTGTATCATATAGGTATATCACACATACATATAGCTGAGGTTTTCAGACTTGCAGACTGAAAACTTCACAGTCTAAACAGAGATGTTTTGAGCACCCAGGAAAGAAAATTTTGAACATCCCATGTCTGTACCTCCTTTCAACAGAGAACAACCTATACAATTAACTCTTTAAAATGGACAGAGCCTGTTTTCTCTCTTTCATTTGACAGTGATAAACTCTTTGCATCAGGAACAGCCCTAGCCATAAATCTCACTTAAGGCCAAAGCTGTGTATCATCTCATTGTCGGTATTCAGCCATACCACCCTGCACTTGTGGGCTCCAATCCCAGGATTCATAGTCACTCATAAAAATTGCATCAGGAGCTTTTGTCTCTACACACCAGGATGACCCTGATTTCTGAAGGCAAGGCAGGCATCACCCTTCAGGGGGTGTGTTCCCAAATGGTGGCTGGGGGAGCTGCCCTCCGGGAACCGTGGTGTGTCTCTGGCCACCAGCTAATCAAGAGGCTTATAACTGCCGGGGAGCAAAAAACAACAAGCAGAAGAGCTGTCGGCCTCGAGAGTTTGCACAGTTCATTGTACTGTGAAAAGGGGAGAGCTGAGAAGAAAGAATGAGACTGGCTAATTTCCAGTTCATTTCCATGATACCTTATTGAAATGAAAATATGCCTAAAAGCTGCACGGTGTAGAAGAGGGGCAGACCCCTGAGGCTTTCATATGAGGAAAGCAGTCTTTGTAGGACAAGACTTCATCCTGTGGCCGCTGTTTTATCCCTGCGGGTCTACTTGTTATTACTGCCCACGAGTAACCTAGTGGCAAGTTGCCATCTCTTTCAGGTCTCTTTTTTCCCTCCCCTTATGCAAAGTCTTTAATGGTTTCTGATCACTCAAGGAGATATTGCTGCTCTTTTCCCTCCAGTTTTGAACTTTACAATTAAAAATGTGTCATGGGTCAGCTCTGTGCGCTGCAGTAACACAGACTAAAAAGTCAGAAGCCAGCTCTGAGTGAGCTGGTGTATCTCTGCCACCCAGCACTGTGCCACACCGTGGGAAGCTGCCAGCTTGGGTCCTAGAGGCAACGAAGATATTTTAGCACCGTTCTGCACCTCTTGACCTGCCTCTCCACAGGACTAACTGGTTCAATTGAAATGCTACTGCCATCCAGCCCCGAGGTTTGTAATGAGTGCGACTAGGATTAGCTCGAGGATCCCTGACTACCATGACGTAGCTGCGCCCCTTGTCCATCCTCTTCCCCATTCATCCCTCTCCAAATAGCACAGGGCTTTTTGTGTCAATTCTTTCTCATTTATAGCTTTTGTCTCTCCTAGAGGGACACATTTCATGCTGTTGAGTTTGTCTGTTAGCAGGCAGTTCTGCACCCAAATCTGTATTGTCCAGGACCTGGGTTTGATGTGTCTGGTTTATGTGTAAATTACAAATGAACTCACATAACTTCAGCAGCCTAGAACATAAAGATGAGCCCAAGCTGGGCATCTAGACTCCCTGTAAAGTCAGCAAAGGCAATCCCACAGCCATCCATTCCATGTACTTTCTCAAGATAGGTTGAACTGGATTCTAGAAATGACTACAGTGGGAGTCCAGACAACTAGGCTAGCCTAAATTTTTACTTTTCAAGTGACTAGACTTAGGTGAGATGAATGCTGCTTGTAGCGAATAGCAATAGCATACAACAAGCATCAGTTCTTTAAATGCCTTAGTCCTCTAAACAGTGCCTTTAGAGGTAGTATGGCTGTAGCTATGTTGCTATCTTAATCACAGCTGGGACTCTTCTCTGGTGCTGCAGCCAGCTGCCTCCACTTGCCATGTTGTGGGCATCACCAACAAGCTGGGTCTTTCCATAGTCTGAGATAGGGTCACAGAGTTGCTGACTCAGGAAAAGCCCTGTAGAAATGTAATGAGCTGAGAACTTGGAGCAACCATGGTGCTAAATCTCTTACCTTCCCAAGCTTGGTGGCCTTGTGCAAACTGGTTTTGGACATGGTGCCTGGCCTATAATAATTCTTGAACCATGCCAGAAAATTGGTCTGGGGAGCTGGCCCATGCCAAAACTGTTCCCGGGACTGACCTCACAGTTTAGCTCTACAGACAATCAATTTCCAGTGGGTCCAGGAGTGTTACTGGTACTCTTAACTTATTGAAGAAAAAACTAATAGTCTAGGCCACAGAATGTAGGTGTGGAGAAGTGTGCTGTTGGATCCCTCATGCTTCAGTGATGCTTTTTCTATCCCATGTTTCTTCTTAAAAAAAAAAGACCAAACAAGCAAGCAAAAAACCCCAACAAAACAACCATCTGTAGATGAAGGCAGTATCCAGGGATCTTAGTCCACAGATGTAGTGAAATGAGGAGAAAGCAGCAATGATCTCTCTAGTGTGAACAGTGTGGGAGTCACTAGAAAAATAAAATTGCAGAGGGACAGATATCTGGTGATTTTGAAAAAATAGATTTAGCCCAGTTATATCAAAGTACTGGAGAGCATATAATAGGTCATCAGATAAAGAGTGAGAAAAGTAAATGTACTGGGAGCTTGTGAAATCTTACAGAATTTTCTCCCAAGCTAAGGTAGACAACTAAGAGTTTTGACTGCTAAAATCAAAAATAAAATGAAATTATTTCTGAATATACAGCTCAATTAGGTAAATCAAAAAAGTATTGACATGGACAAGAAATTAAAATTACAATATTAAGCATATGAAATGAAGCAACCCAAAATAGTTATTGACAGAGGCTGATTTGACATTAAAATATATACTAGAAATTACTGCACCACTAGAATTCATTTCTAAAAAAGAAGTACAGCAACAGCATGATGCCATTTAAGCAATAGAGCTACTTCCATAGTCAGAATCCCTACACAGAACTTATGGTTCAAAGACAACCTTGTAGAAAATGCAAAAATCTTGTGCAGGTCACTACAAAAAAACCCACAAGAATGATGCCGTGAAGGCAACAGTTTGCAGGTGACAACACAGAACATCTCTGCCTGCTATTGTTTTTCACAGAGGCAATCAGTCAGTTTAGGAGTATAGCTTAGTAACATATCCCTGTTATCTGAAGTGACAATACTCAACATCCTGCTTTAAAATGTTCCTCTATAAAATATGGAGAAAACCTATATTAAAAACATAAAGAATGGAGACAGATGTTTGAAGGGATATAGGCACTTCCTGTCCTTTAATTTCCAAAAGAAGTATCTGGCCTTACTAACTGGCTGACTCATCTCAGCAAATAGAGGGAATCACCATCAAAATGTTATGTTTCCACACAACTGTGGTCCTCTACACAACCATATCTTCCCGTGGGACTGTGCATACCAGTGATAGGTCTCGCAGCATTCAGCATTGGTAAAATTCACTATGAGTTTTGAAGGTACCACAGATTGGTCACATGATAAATATTTTATAGAATAGGACAGCCCAAGAGAGTGATCTAAGTTGCTTATGATTTTAGTCCATTTAGATAGAACATGTTTTTGATAGAGCCAGATACAAGGTCATGTATCTGGGAACAATGACTACCTGCCAGACCTAAAAAATGTGAGACTACCCTGCAAAGGAAAGACTTAAGAGAACTGAGAAGATAGCAGGAAAAGGCAAGGTAGAGACTTCCAGCTGCTGTGGCAAAAAAGGCTAGCCATCACACATGCAATGGTGAGTAGTACTAAGGATTTATGTCGTTGTCTGAATATGGAACTGATGGGTCCACTTACATCACTGAATAAGAAAGGGCTGGAGTGTGATCAAGGGCTGGACCATTGATCGCCCACACTGCTTACGTGTTAATTCATTCCCTATCGCAGTTTTGGCCCACACCAATAAATACTGTCGAAGACATGGACACAGTTTGAAAGATATCAGGAACCATTCCCAAAAGCCAGCAGCTGGGGCACAAAGTCAACCCACTTTTGATCTCCTCAATCCAGCATATTCCTCCAACACTATCTTAGCATCTGCTATCCCAATATCACCCTCAGAATACTTTGCCCAGATACCTGGCACATCTCAGGGCATGTAACACATGGGCCATGGGAAACCCTGGGCCACGTGCTGTGTAGAACAGATGCAGGGAGTTTCTGCCACTTGGCATCAGGGCCAAACTCTTGAGATCACTTCTAGAAAGAGGCATGTATTTTTTAAATGCAGACTTTAACAAGGATGGTGAAAAGTCAGAACAGTATGAACCATACATAAAGGCTAGAAAAATGCCTTACAACAAAAGACTTAAAACTTCTCCTCTTAGGTTATCAGAAAAGATCAAGAAGTGACTTGGTGGTTGTGTGTATGTGCCTCCAAATGGAAAAAGTCCAAGTACTAAAAAACTTAATCTAAACAAGAAATAATAAGTGCCTATGGTTGGATGGTGAAGTTAGAAAAATGTACCTTTGAAATAAGGCATTTGCTTTAACAGTGAGGATGACTAACCACATGAGCAGACTCCAGAAGGGAATAGTGGATTCTCCCTCTGTCATTTTCTCGCCATTTTCCATCTTTAGTAAATTTCAGGGGCAATGGGTGAAAGTCCTTTTGCAAGAGGTTAAGACTGTGTTCTGTCTGTCTGCAACATCAACAAATCCAGGGCTGTTAATTCAGAAGATGAAGAGTTAATTGGGAATATTCTTTCCAGCAGAAGGGATAAAACTTGAAATAGATCTTGATAAAAGATTCACTGCTTATATATTAGTACAGCAGATCCTAAAGCAATGTGTAATGTGTTCTTGGCATAGCGTACAGCTTAGTAAGCAGTGGCGCAGTGGCTATATTCCATGTTTACTCCATTTTCCAAGTGAATTCAGTAGGTCACTCCAGATAGATTGCATTACAGTAATCCAAGCCTGAGCTGACAAAGGTATGTGGCAATGTTTTACTGGAGCGAAGAGGTTGTGTTTCCCTTTCAGGCATAGATGGAAATATTATTTGGGGCTATAATTGCAAGCTAGGCATGCAGGAAATTCTTAAGGTCTTGTAACACACTGGAATGGCCACCCGCCACCTCCCAGAGTGCAGTCGCACTCTTTCAATTTTGATGCTGATATAATATTTGATAGCATCCACACCTGTTCTTCCCAGTTCACCCAAGTTGTCTCAGGTGATCTGTAATACATCTGCAGACAGCAAATCGTCTTCCAGCTGTCTCGCTCGTGGGGGTACTCAGTTAGTTGGTTCATTGCACCAGCTGGAACCAATGGGACAGATATGTAAAGTTTCATCAACATGCTGTGTGCAGGCCTCCCCATGCCATCTACTGACTCCCCCAGTTCCATTTTGAGCTAGCTCAGTTGTTTCTTTATTGTGCCCGTAATGCAATTCATTCGGAGCGGGAAATAATCCCCAAGCTAGAAATAAAGTGCTTGACTTTCATATTTCAAGGGAAAGCTGCTAATTAGGTAAAAATCTCACACCACTTTATTTATATAGAAAGCAAATTTGATTTTTAAACCACTGAGAAGCAATAACCACAGAACTTTATGATGTCACTGTTAAAGAGATTTTTTTCATGCTTTATTTATGGCCTAATTTTACACAAACCACCTGCAGTGTTGTGGGCATATAGGAATACCAACTAAGTGCAGGGAAATCAGATGCCATCTGAAAAAGTCATCTGCTCTGCGGTCACCAAGGGCTGGTTCCAATAGAGGACTCGGGTACTTGCAAGTTATGTCGCACAACACCAAACTTTCAAGCAGTTGGATCCCAGTGTCGAGTCCAAAAAATGGAGGCAAATGGATTGGCATAGGAAGCCAAAGAAGCTCAGAAGTATGATTTAAAATATGTGTGCTGAGTAGGTGGTGAAAGTGCTTTGACAGGTAACAGAAAATTTAAGCACTGGAGTATATCCAAGCCTGCCTTACTTTTGGAGCCAAGCTGCCCTTCTTGAGGGCAGAAATATACATCAGGGCTCACTGTTTCTGCTCCAAATACAAGTGCCACCTTGCCATAGCGACCACACACCTCAGTATATAAAAATATACTAACGACGGTTCGAGCACTGCCTTGCAGAGTGGGGACATACCCACTGTGCCCACATTTCTAGTTGGCTAGGTTTAGGCGGTTCCACCTTCCACAGACAGGATCTTAGGGTAGCCTTTGAGACACACCCGACTTTCTTTGCTGAATTGTGTACTGCAATCATGGCACCTCAGTCCAGTGCTCTCACTCGCCTTCTGGGGCCAGGCAACTATCATGGTTTATAATGTTACACTGGAAACAGCAAGGCAGCCATGCCGATTCTCATCCAGATGCCTGTAAAAGTTCCTTCTAGGGTGACTATGCCTCTTTTTAACCAGACCTTGAATTATTTCTGAATGGCAGTACTAAACAACAGAAGATAGGTTAGTATCTTGCTGAAGATTATTCTCCCTCACACCGCAACTCCAGGCCCAGGACCCACTTTCCATTCACCCATTAGCAGCAGAAAGGATGTAAGTGCAGGACATACAGTTCTGCAGGGCGGTTGTACCATACCTCACAGCTTATTTTGGCCATCAGTAGCCTTCTGTCACACACACCCCATGCAAAGTCAGCTTTCCTCCGTGTAAAGTCTCAGTCGGGGTGATGAGGTAAATTTCTCCCAGTTACAGCATGCTGTAACACCTTGGAACCATCCAAAGCCTTCTTTTGACTTTTAAGCTTTACTTTTGAAGCTATTTAGGTTATTTGGAGCCTGAAAGGTAGACACTGTCTCCAGACACTTCTCTCATGGCAACGCTTAAAATTCCTTGTCCCAGGAGGGAGAACAAGTCAGCCCCCTCATCTCCACTCAGGGCAATGTTCAGAAGTTTTATTTATATATACATCAGCTTAAATCTCAGCTTCAAGTGGTATGACCTAGCTGCAAAATCTGCCAACTCCCAGATGTTCTTTGTCTCCTGCTGTATACTTATCTCTTGGAAGACTACCCTGGGTCAGAGGATGCCAGTGATTACCCGTATTTCTTTCCTACATTCAAAGCAATCATTTTAAAGCTGCACGGTCTTTCTCACAAGCCCTTGTCTGGGTCTTGTCTAGGTCATATATTACTACTCAGTATGAATACTGCAGAGTCTTGCTAGATTGACTATAAAATATCCGCAGGTTGCTGCAGGTTTTTGATTTGTTGCACAGTACTAGATGAAAATCCTTTCAGCTAAATATGAATGAAGACTCAGGGTTTATATAGCAGCCATCCAAGAAGAGAAGGTCATCATAACTCTACCATCTGAAAAGAAAATGAGGGCTAAAGGAGTGTAATTAAGAATTTCTTCTGCAAGTAGTAGGACAGCATTTAGTAAGCTCTGCATTTGAACAGTTTAGGGTAGCAATGGCAACCACTGACACTTATGCTATGTTTGCTGCTGACAGGTATTTGGGCTGGTCCCAGCAGTAATAAGCCCCAGTGCTTTTTAAAAATAAATTTGTCAACAGCTGACAAAAAAGTTGCACTATTACTGCTTTAGGAGAAAGGGAATGGCTTACAAATCTTTATCCTTGTAAACCTGAGAGAGGCTCTGTGCTCTTATTTTTGAGGATTTATCATCAGAACCAAACACAATGCTTAATGACTATATTGTGAAAAACACCAGGCAACATATGAAGATCCATCACGTTTGTAACGGACAGGTAACTAGGGCAAAGCTACTCCTTCCCCATCCGGCTGGTAGCACGTTTCAGAAGAGGCAGGAAGACTCTTATCCAGCTGCAGTCCGACCGCCCCCATGCAGAGAGACTGGAGGGTTTCTGGAGGCTCCTGCCTGAGCTGCTCCTCAGGACCCATGGCACCGAGGCATCTGCATTGACACACAGACTTCTTCCACCAGACAGATTTTTTTTTTCCAGTTCTTTACCCCCCACCTTGTCCCAACACTCTTCTTACACATCCAGACAATCTCGGATACATCAAAGAAGAATAAATATTGCAGATTTGGGCTGGATTTATTTTTTATAGCTGCTGCCACCAGCTGTGTTTGCTGTACAATCTGCTGGCCCCAACCACCGCCCTGCTGAGCTATCTCTACCCAGCAACTCCCCCACAGGGCTTCAGTTCTCTTAGAACAGGATCATTAGCAACAGGATTTTCATATAAGCTCTGCAACAAAAGAGAAATTTCCTTTGCCCTTCTTAACAAAAACAAAATAGCTACAAACTCTGAACCCTTCCAACAATGACTGTCTCATCCTACTAATTAATGCAGGATATGGCAGATATTAAGGTGCATTTGGCTTGGTTTGGCTGCCAACATTTTTCTAAATGCACGGGCTTCAGCTCTGTTTCTGCCCCTAAATACCTCAGTTGCCACTAAAGCATTAACACACCTTGTCTAGTCTAGTCAGAAGCCTGCAGGCCCACTAACAGTTCTCAGGGAGCTCTCTCCCATCCCTGCAAGAAGTGCTGCCACCCAGCCTCTTTGCTCTTCCAAGGCTTCCAAAAAAAAGCTTACACAGAGAGTAGAAAATTGTCAACTTTTCATGTTTATAAAGCACCTGGGTGGTATAATTCTCCAGAAGGCATTGCCCACACACATGAAATTAATTTCATTCATGGATCTAGTTGAAAAACAGAGAGTAAGTTAGATTTTTTTTTTTCTTTTCAGATTTAATTTCTAGGGGGGCAAAAGACAAGGGGATGGTTATTATAGCATTATTATTCCCCCATCAAAGAAAATTAAGACATGTCCATGTGAGGACATAAAGCCTCTACGTACTCCTTCTGTACAATATTTTTTATCATCACAGTGGCTACATACAGATATAGGAAGTATAACTCTGAGTACAACTCAGAGATTATAATCTTCTAGAAAGAAATCGAGTAATTGGACTGCTTTGGAAACAAATATGACTTGTTAGTGCATTTTCAAGTTTCTATTTCAAATTACCAATTGCTCATGGCCAAATGTAAATTCATTAAGTATGACAAATTAACAGAGTTCAGTGGTAACAGCCTCAGGAGATGCATGAACAAAATAATCACAATCACATAGAAAGCTGTTGGTGAGATCTTCCTGCCAAATAGCTTTGAATGTCTTCAACACTAATTTGTCACCTACGTAGACTCCATAACAGTGACAGTATCTTCCTGGCTGCCGTATTCAGACATCATCAGAAGTGTAGGTGACAACGAAGATACGCCCTTGCCAACAGCAAATCTTTTCAGAGACAAGTCAGGCAGTTCTTACTACATGTTAAAAACTACGCTTCCCTTTTAGGAGGATTCTATGTCTATGAGAAAAATTAAGTCAGGTAATGTATGATCATGCTGGTGACAGAAAACTCTTCACTCTGTGATTTCCCTTTGACTCTCATGCATAAACATGAAAATGTCAGGAAATGCAAGAGATAGATGGTCTTTAATGGTTGTCCAGCTCTTCTGGCATTGCAAACTCGTGTACTGCACCTCCTTTTTGTCAGAATCCCTCCAGAATTTTGTCAGAAAAAAATTGTCAAAAAATTTCTGAAATACAGCTTTCATTCCCTGCATTTTCACTCCATAGTAAGTATGCCTGCATCAAATTTTAGCAAGCAGTATCAAGTAATATCTATTCCTTTAGTTTTCCTATACCCTTTTTAGGTTTCTCACATGGAGAGTGTGGTCTTTTCTCTAAAAGGATATAACTGAACTATATCCTTTTCATCTGCCCCTGTTACCCATCCTGTCCAATTTCCTTCTCCTCAGGAAGAAAGAGGAGTGGAGGCCATTTTACATTTCAGACACTAAGCACTTTGACTCACTGTTTGAGATTCAGATTGGTCACTAAGTAATTCTTCTGCTAGGTCAGGGAGTTTGGTTTGGAGCTCTTGACCTCAGAGGTGCACGTTTTTCAGATAGATATAAATGCTTTTGGTATTATTTGTGTAGACATCTGCACTTGTGTCTGCTGGTGCTTGTGGTCCACCTGTATTTCACAAGACTTGGAATTGTTTTAGTATTTAAAAGTGTCCATATAAGGAGCATTAGCAATCAATAAACAGACTCTTTCAAACTTTCCCTCATGGTAAATGAAAAGCCTGTAAACCTCTAAAAGGCATTGGAGCAAAGCTTAATCCTTGGACACTATGCATATATTAACCTCTACAAAGACTTTGATCAAATCCTTAAATGTCACCAGCCTCTTTTCTGTTTCTTCTGGGTCATATAACATCACACACAACATGAGAATTGACCTTTATTGTTTGCAGGCATGCCTGAGGATATTTACATCATCCAGACACATCCCAGAGATGCCAGTCTCTGTTCCTTAAAAGATCTAAATAACTCAGAGTGGATGGAAAGCAGAATTGCATACTCATAGAGTAATTTAGATTGGAAGGAACTTCTGAAGGTCATCTGGTCCACCCCCCACCTCCCCTTCATATCTACATTTGGTTCAAAGCAGGGACAACTTCAAAGACAGGTCTATCTTCAAGTTAGATCAGGTTGCTCAGGGCCTTGCCTCAGTCAAGTTTTGAATATCTCCAAAGATGGAGATACCACAAACTGTCTCAACAGTCTGTTCTGATATTCAGCCACCTTCATTGTGCAAAAAATTCTCCTAACATCTAATTGGATTTTCTCATATTGCTGCTTGTGTCCACTGCCTCTCATTCTTAGGCTGTGGACCTTCAAGAGTCTGGCTCCATCTTTGCAAGCTCCCATTAGTCAGTTGAAGGCAGCAATAAGATCCCCTCTTTGCTTTCTCTTCTTTAGTCTGAGCAACGCAGCTCTCCTCTCCTCTCCTTGTACGTCATGTGCTCCAACCCCCTGACTATGTTGTAGTTAGAAGTAGTTAGAGGTTTGTATACGAACTCCCTTCTTCCTTCCCATGCCAGTGAAAACAGCAGTCAATTAATGGATTGCTACTAGGATAGAGAACCCATTTGGTTGGACATGTGAAAGAGAGCATGAATTCCCCGAGTCATTGTCCCACAGCAGTATTTCAGTACCCGGCAAAAGGAGCTTTCCCTCCTTGTCCATCAAAATCAGCCCTTACCTTAACACTGGACAGCATGGAAATAGCATATTCATAGACAAAAGCAAAAGCAAAAAACAGTCTCCTTATTCTTATACCAAAGCCAATGCTTTGATAACAGCGTATGCACTGTAAGGGCACTCTATCAGTGGTACACATGCTGCCCACAGAGAATACCAGCTGGAAATCTCCATAAGCATTTTCTCCACAGATTGTGAATGGGAGCTCTGAAGTTTGATTATTCTGTTCATTTTGCAGAAATGGGGGGGTCTAGCCGTGAACCCCTCAGTTGGCAGCACAAGCAAGATGTGTCAAATTTTGCTCAAGGGACATCAGAGCCAAACGCCTTTCTAATGCACTGTCAGGTCAATTAATGTCTGCATCCCCAGTGGTTTCTGCACTGCTGAGAGCTCTGAGGAAAATCAAATGGGACAGAACAACTAGTTCTTCCAGTGTGGAACTCAAAACCGTCTTGTCCACAAAGCGCCTGACCCCTCAGTGGGTCCTGTGGGGCCCCAAAATATGTCTTCTCACCTTCTGAACAGATATGCAGGGGAACCAACTCCCATTCAAATTAATTGTTTCTTGCTTAAAACAAGAAGAACATGAAACCCACTTCACTTACTGCTATTCGTACATCACTACTGCTGTTGCTCTCCCCTGCCAAGCAGGCACTGCTGGGAAAGAGGCTCCAGTGAGTAAGTGCATGCACACCCCCACATGCAGAGCAAAATGCATACAGAGATAACCCATGTCAAAGACCTCCAATTACTGAACAGGTAAGTAACTTTCCTCTTAGCACACCGCATGATTGAGTCCTAATTGAGCATCACATTCCTCCTGGATGCAAAAGCAAACCATTATGGACAAATGAGTCAAAAAGCCAAAATAAAAATCAGCGAGATAGCTCAAGCATGCCTGACAGAGCTTTTTAAAGGATTCTGACCATTAGCTCTCACTTCAATGATATCACTTTTCATACTGACATGAAAGGTGGCAGAGGAGCTATTTTCCCAGTCTCTTGCTTCTTCACAAAAGGAGACAAACATCAGGCACAAAATATTCAGAAAACTCTTAGCTGTCTTTGTCACCATCACATCATCTTCTGTCTCTAACTTTAGTGTTGGGTTTGGGGGTGGGGAGGGTACATGTCTGAATAGCCTAATACTATTTTTAAGACTTTCAAAGAATAGTCTGTATATGAAAAAGATGTGTCTACATATGGATGATTACACTGATTTTTAATGTGTGGGCCCCATATAGATTCTGCTGACACAATAAAAAGACTTAGACCCAGGTATTTAAATGTATGTATTGCACCTTTTCAATGTTTGGTTTTTATGGTACAGTTGCCAGCAAGATTGTGATCAGCCTAGGTTTTTTTCCTTTGCTGTTATCAAAAAAGTGCTGTTTCTCAAACCAATGGTATCCAGTGTAGTTTGATGCTTAGTTTTACAAAAAGTTAGAGAACACAATTTAAGTCTGGTTTTGTTTAAAATTAAGCCATTCCTCATCATATCTTGTTATCTGAGTCTTCCTTTACACCAAAAAAAAAAGTCTTCATAGTAATGCCTTTCCTTTTAACTAAAAAGAGGGCAAATACAAATAGCAAGTCTTAAAAACAAATCACTTCTCTTATTTGACTCTTGGCTGAAACTCCTCCTTTACTGAGGTTATGTCCTCTCTCTCCCATTTTAGATTGTTTCTTTTCCTCTCAGACAATGAGGTATTGAAGTCATCTGTTACGAAAACTAAATGCTTATCTTTTCTGTAATTTAGCTCATCAGTACAGTTCAATGGAAACACCAGTGATACAAATTTGAATGACAGTTTTGGGCTATGTGTATCTATCTCTTCATTAGGACATGGCCCGGTGTCAATAGCAATCGTCCCATGGCTGTCAATAAATTTTGGATCAGGTCTTTTAGGGCTAGATGCAAAAAGAATGGATGCATTGAGTGAGCCCAGAGCTGAATCCAAATCTTTTGAGTCAGGCACTTAGCGCTACTTGTACCATATCTGGGGACAGTTTTGTGCCTCGTTGTGAGATGCAAAACAAATTCCAGAACTTAAACCAACAGTCTGCAGGCTTGGTCTTGGAAACATATAAACCAGCGCTATTTATAGTGTTTTCAGTAAAGTGTTTCTAAGGAAGCAAAGTTACCCAGGGGAAAGTTTAAAAGTTAGCAGCGATTTGTTGGCCGAAAAAGTTTGGGAGCCACTAGCCTAGAGATAGCCATTTTAGATCTTGACTTTCTTGACATGTTCAGTAATTTACTCATCAGTACCAGGAAGCACCTCCACATATAGCCTGGATCATATATCTATGTATGTTCGGCATAGCTATCACCTTGAACCACTGAGCAGAGGTCGTCTTCCAAAATGGACATCAAGTGTGACGGAGCTCATTATCACAGCATTCACCAGCACATGGAAAGTCTGGGTTTAATTCCTTTCCCTGGCTGAAGAGACTCCAACCTCCCACCTTCCTAGAAAGCACCTTATGCATTACCTGTTGTCCACCCTGGCACAAGAACATCCTCCCGGCTGAATTCGGTAGCGTGCAGGAAAGACGTCGAAATGTCTTAGGGCAAAGCGTGGGAGCACGACTGGGCCTGGCTGTGAAGTGCAGTGATTAGAAATCTCACAGCCCTCCCAGTACTTGTTAGTGTGTCGCCGAGGTGACTTCCCCTCATTTCAATTTACCACTGTACATTGGTTGCTGGTCTCTGTGCCAACAGCTTTGTTTGCACTTGATGTAAGAACTGATGGCTCGAGCACATAGGCAATCCTTAGGAGCAGACTACACATACCACAGATTTACTACTGCCCCTTTTAAATGCAGTATGGAAAAATACAGTACAGCAAGAGAGACAAAGCTGAATGCTGAGTTTCACTGAAGAGTTTCAGAAGCAACATGAACCCCAAAACAGAGATTGTTCCTCTCTTTGAACCGGTGCCTCTTTCCTAGTGAGTCTCACCTCAGGGTATTCGGGCAGCTGTTCTTCTTCTTCTCCACTGAAGGTTTACTTCTGTTTTTTTCTTCTGCATCCCTGGGTAAAGAACCTTTCAATCTCACATGGCAAGTCCTCCTTTGACTGTCAACACAGCAGTCTTTTACTTTTTATCAGTGGAACACCAATCATTTCAGTGTTGTAATTAAAGGGTATTAAATCTTGCCTATAAAGTTTCTTATTTGTTTGGGCTTGGAGGGAAGCTGAAAGATGTTACTAAATTGTGAATGCATCATCAGTGTTGTCTATTCTATTAGAACTAATGATGGGTAGAAAAGATACAGAAGTGTAGCATAAGAATTATATCATCCATTTTTGACAAATTGTAATTTTGTGGTACCTGTCATTTTGGAATGCCTTCAGTTTTGAGGAACACTAAGATGAGGTCATTTAGACTGTTATTGATTCTGCCATTATGGCATCACTCATAAGTATTTAAAGCATTTAACCCTCCATGAGGAGCTCTGAACTATAAATGGTTTTCTGTAATAAGGACAGCCTACTGTTTTATAGCGGTGACACCAGATGTGTGGTCTCTTTCATGGCTGCCTCTAATGACGCAGTAACTTCTCTGATTCTCATGTTGCTTGGAACTCATGTTAGAGATATAGCAAGCATATTTTTTTTTCTATATACTTGAAATATTTTCAGCTAGATTGGACTGTCTTTTCTGGAGTGATGTTAGCTGAGTTTGGAATCACAGTGAGCAAACAAATTCTTGTCCCAGGTAAACAGGAGGTACAGAATAAGTATTAATACAAGACACCGTGTTCCTTTACTAGAGCCCACAATTAGGCTAATAACACCATACTGAGCTTTTTCAGCAAGTGGCCTTGTTCTTCAGCAGGTCTGAGCCCCCACACTGTTCCAGTGATTTTGCAGGAAGCATCTGCTCATTCCTCCAAAAAGCATAAGTGTGGACATAACAGACTAACTCAGATACCCTCTTAAAACCAACCTGGGCATAACTTTCACACATCAAACCGTATATAGAAAAGAAAATCTACAGCCTAATATTAAGTCTGGTGAAGTCCGGGAAAATTTCTGTTCATTTTGTGAGGTTTGGGTGAGAGTCACAAGACAGATTCTGTAGGTGTTCAGAAGATAAAGTCACAGCTTAGAACTAGTTCCAGTCTAAATGTCTAAACCCCCAAAGCACAAACAAAAATAATAAATGCGTTCAGTTCACAGATACTTTTTTTCCTACCACTAGCCCTTTCAATTTAAAAAATACCAGCAATTAAATTTTCATCCAGTTTTGCCTTAAGTAAGCATGATTTTTGTATCATTTACAATTTCCAACTCTCTGTGAACTCCATGGCTGCCCGGAGATAGGGCTTTCCTAAGTGTGCCCATCTGTAGTCTGTATCCAGCCTGTAGACCATCTCTTCCAAGTTACTGGAAGAGAAGCACCTCCCAGATGCTGTCTGATAAGCATGAGATACGTAGATTCAATTCTTCTTTGAACTACAAAGGGATGTTCTAGCATTTAGTATGCACCTAATTTTTTAGCTGTCAGAGCTCAATGCATTTGCCTAGGTATGGTACCTACTGCCATTTGAAATGATGTAGATTATGTGAGGCATCTGCATGGGGCTAGCCCATGTGACACAAGACACGTGTCACAGCAGTGCTTCAGCATGATAGCAGGCACACACCCTTCAGAAACGACAGCTGAAAGCCAGGTAGGGTTCTCCAGGGCACCTCCAACATCAATGGCAGCCTACATTTGGGCAACTGGACCATGTCCGTCAAGTTAGGCAAAGGAGTTTCCACAGGTAGTGGAAATGGCAACCTGGCCTATAAGGGTACATTGATACCATTAAATAGGAAGAGAGCTAGGATATGATCCCGGCATCTTGAGGCTATACAATGTAAACTGTGCCTTGTTCACATTGCTGAGGACTAGTTTCCACAGAAGCAAACTGCCTGCATTCACAGACCACACCACTTGGTCTTGGATCTCCTGTGGGTCTCACACTGTGTTGCTGTAGTCTTAGAAAATACCGTTTGTGTGTGTGTCTTTCCAGTTCAAACTATCTGAAATAATGTGAGAGCTGTGCTGCAGTCCATCGGTGTGGTAGCATGAAACTGAGCATATGAGTCATACACCCTTGAACATGGCATGCAGGTATACGGTTGCGCAAGAGAAGGCAAAGCCTGCCAGGACGGAATCAAAGAGCTGCGCAGGGCAGAGGGTATCACAAATACGCAGTCTCATGTGCATTGCCTGCTGGGAGCAGTCCCTGGAATGAACTCTTCCCAAGCCATGCCAGGACATTGTGATGGAGAAAGCACCTGGAGTGGTCCAACGCAGCGCCAGGGAACAAGTTAACAATTTAGCACCATGACCCGTTCAAGGTCCCATGCTTGTGCCTTCTCCTGCTTTTATTTAGCAATGTAGATCTACCTTAAATGGCTAGTGGTTAGTATTATTGATGCTAGGGTTAAAAATGCATGCCTTTACACATACACTAACGTTTATAACTTTTCAAATGTAGGAGAAATATAAAGTAGAGTGTGCTTGAAAATTTGGTATTATTTTGTGCTAGAATGACTGTGTCCAGCTTGGACAAAAGGACTTGGATGAGCAATTCTGCTCGGTCTTCCTGGAACTTCGCATGCCAGCTCCCTTAGCACACCATACAAAGCAGCACATTCTATAGCATTCCTGTCTAAGATGTACGAGATCAGTATATTCATTGACATAACTTACATCCCACAGAGAGTAGATGGTCTGTGGATAATGTGCATGCCCCCAAAAACGAGAGTCAATGAGAATTAAGCACTTAATACTGGCTAAAATCTGCTCCTGGCTACAATAAAGCTAATCCAAATCAGTACTGCGATGCACTACTACTTTAAGTTTCAGTGGCTCTCCTGTTGTGGGGACTGAGAGGGCTCTGGGGAAGCAAATGATCAGGACATTGATTTAATATCAGCTCTGATTTAAGTTTCTTGCAACGAAGTGGGTTATGCTGACTCTCAGCCTGTGTGTGGTGTTGTTTGGATTCTAGATAAACAGAACAATGGTTCGTTAGAAAGACATTAGCACTTTTGTTTTGAATCCTCCGGGCGGGAGGAGGGGGGAATATGCCTTACATTTCCTGTTATTTTTAAAATTTGAAACGTTGAAAATCATAGGTAATTTATATGTGATGTATTTCCATATCAGCTCAAAATACACTCCGTGAATATTGCTGCTGGTAAAGGAGCCATGCTTTCATATGGCTTTGCTGTTCATAAACAAGTTTTCTTTTTACAAGAGGACACACAGATCATTTTGTGACTACTGTACTGCAAGCTCCCGTCAGCAAACCTGAGTATTTGTGGCTTTCACAGTGTCATTACTTTTGCATGTGAAACATCACAAATGTCTGCAGGACTTCAGTCTGCATTGTGAGTATTTTGCACGTGTTATGAGGAAATATCTCCTGGATTTTCTAGGATGCTTTAGTCCCCAAGTATGGATTATTATTTTTTTCAGTAGTACTTTTTCTTTGCTGAGGTAAACACCTAGAAATCATCCGTCTGATGAGAGAAAGTAGGTTAGCTTGCTGTCCCTAAGGATGACAACCAGAGCTATCTGCTCCCGGTACTGTATCGGCAAAATTCTGTTTGTGATGAAAATAAGGTTGGTCAGAGCTGTAATGCAGGCTGCCGCTCACCGTGTTTGAGCAAGACCAGCTCGTGGCGTTTGGAGTCAAATTAATGTGAGAAGGAGTCATTTCAGCACGCTGTGAACTTAGTCTGCACAAAATATTTTTGTTTTTCATTGTACAGGAATACATGTATCCATTGTACATTCATCAAAAGGAAATTTTAGTTCTATTCCTAGAGTTATCAGGCATGTCTGTCTTTCTACAATTGAATTTATTTTCAGTTTGCCTGTTGGGCTTACTTGACTTGTCCCTGTGCATTATTTGCCCCCTCCCCATTATTATAACCTCTTGTTTCTCCTTCTGGTAAGAACAATTTGTGGATTTTTCATAAATGTGTGCTATCCTTAGGGGGGTTTGTTCAGTTTATTTTTCTGGGATTTTTTTGGTGCTTTCTACCTACTGAATTCCTTTTGAATTTGAGAGAAAAATAAGATCCTAGCACTGATATCCACTGTTGTCTGATTTTGAAGGAAAAATGAAATAATCTACAAACTGTCCCTAGAATGTGAATCCAGCCTAGGCAGCATCACAGAATCTAACTTGTCAGGTCTTTAAAAAAAATGAAATTATTGAAGTTTCATACGGCTTTGTTTTGCAATGAATATATTTTTCAGAAAGTTATTCCAAAGCAGCAACTGTCATAACTATGGTGTTGTGGAAAACCAGTTAACAGAAATATCACCAAGATTACATTGCTCTGAAAGTCTTGTTCCAGTGATTTTTTATGAATACAGCATGATCTTCCAATGGACTGATATGAGAAGAGACGCTTAAAAAAATCTATTTTGTGCACAAAGGTTTGTGTTACTCCTGGAACAGTTTAAAAGTAGGATTTTCAGTGCCTGTATCTTCAAGCCATATTCAAGGGCACCTTGATTTAAACTGTAACCAGCGCCTCAGTGTATAGTCACAGGGTTATTTCTGTTCTTTGGGGAGAAAATCAGGCTGCCAATGCACATGTCCTTCATGGCAGAATATCTGTCTAGAGAGAGGAAAGCAGATGTATGTATAAGGCTAAAAATCCCAAATATAGCCTCTAATAGGTGTGATAATTATTTTCAGGAAAAAGTGGTAAGATGCAGTTTAAATCCGTGGGGCACATTGTTCCAATGAATGTGTAGTGTATTTATTAGGGTACTCATAGGATTTATAGCTGCTCCAAAGAAGTACATCTGCTCTATGACTACAGGCAACATTAGTTTCTAGGGAAAGTTCCTTGAAACTTTTTTTAATATGTTTTAACCTCTTGCATGCTGACTTGATATATCTAAGAGTGAGTTGCTCCACTTAGTCCTTACTGGCAAAGGCTAGACGACAGCTTCCAGCTGCTCTGGATGCTCAGGCTGGCGTAACCCCTCTGGCTTGAGTCCCGACTCCAGACTGTCAAGACCCAAGTACGCATCGCCCCAAACCTGTGTAATTCCTCGTTTCTGAGAAAGGAAATCCGGATTTAAAGACTGGATGGGAATCGTAGGGCTCCAGCAGTACCTGATGTAGATGACCAGGAATTGCAGGACACACCATGGCATGCAGCAGTAGTTAAGTGTAGGGGGGTATATGTCTATGTACATATATAGAGTGACCTGCTGCTCCTGAGAAATGGATATGCTCAAAGAATAGCCCAACAAAAGCCCATGTCTACACAGCACGCTTGGCTTAGCCCTATATGTACTCAGTGCTTTGACCCAACAAATCTCCTGCCCCATAGCTGTGCTCACGCTGGCAGGCTCATAGCTTGGAGGTGCCAAGGAAGAGTCTTTTAAACCACCTCCCACCTAGGTGTGACTGCATGAGCACAGCTCCCCTGTTCACTGTCAGTCAGGTATTGAGCCAACCTGTTTTAACATCTCGCGGGGACAGGGGGAGCACACGCAGGCAGCTGGGTACAAGTAGGAGGCAGCACCCGCCAGCTGAAGGGTAGCGGTGTTCCTGTTCCCCATCTCTCATGCCCAGCCACCGTGCGGGGGACCGTCCTGCAGACTCACAGGCGTGGGAGGCTGTCGAGTCTCACCCAGTGGGGCCGGCTCCCCTGCAAGTGTTTACAGACCAAAGCTGGAGCTACCATAACCCTGGGAGATGGTTAGCAAGCTGGATCACAACCTCAGCATACCCCAACCGTGCAGGACAGACAGAGCCAACTCTGAGACAGCTGAAGAAGGAGATTCTGTTCTGCACAAAGGAAGAAGGAAAGGAGAGAGAGATAAAATAGAAAAAGAAAAAAAAAAAGAAAAAGAAAAGAACCCAATGAAATGAGAAGGAATGAATTTTTCATTGTATTTCATGGCAAGTTATGACTGCTGTGACAAAAAAAGCGGAACCTCATCACCCCTCCCCGTAGCTGCTGAATTCGTATGACCAATGCTGCATGACCGTTCCTCCTCCTATGTGCCCATTTGTGGCTGAAGGTGTGAACTAGAGAGAATGTAACTACTTGCTTGATATTTAGGGCAGAGTCGTCAACAACGGTTAGTTCTGTTGGCAAATGGCCAGTAGGTCAGGCTGTTACTCAGAAATACCACGGGGCGATGTTGCCAGTCAGAGTGCTGACTAAGGGAGAGGAGGAATGCCAAATGAATGAGCAATCACCGCGGTGTGTTGCTTAGGGTGGAAATCTCAGTTAGGATTCTGTACTTCTCCTGCTTCTTGTTCTTCCTTGTGGCAATCTTTTTTCACAACAGCTAGATGTTAACAGTGCGGAATAAAAGCCATGCTAATAAGTATAATTTTCCTTTTTTTTTTTCCCTTGAACACCGTATTTGCTTCATGTTCTTTCTTCCATTGTATGTAGGAATTAAATAAAGAAAAAATGGTGCTGGGCTGTTTCTTTCCACAGGGCTTTTAACTTTTTTCAAGCCACCCCTCTCTGAGCATTTGTACATTTGAGAGCAACGGTACATTTGCTCCCTTTCCTCCACAAACACCGTGCCCCCTCTAGGAACCTGCTGCTCTTGTATGCAAAGATTTAAGAGCAGTGGATAGCAGCAGAACAGTCTCTCTGAAACTCATTCTCATCTTTTTTTTTTATCCCAAACGTTATCTCACTCATTATAAAAGGCTTCTGTTCCTCCACTTCTTTTTTTTTTTTTACTTTTTTTTTCCCCAAAACTCCCTGTGTCTACTGTTATTGGCTTTGATGGACAGATGAAGTATGATAGCCTGAGACACATTTGACAGAATATGACTTTGGCCTGCATAAATTACTGTCAGGAAATTTTCAGGGAAGTACTGAAGTAAATTTGCACTGACTAAAAAATGAGTTATAAATTATAGCGTAATCACTGCTGCTGAACAATTTGATGGGTAAAACAATTAACTGAGTTTACACTTTAGGTGAGTCCTCATAACTTTTCCTTATAGTTTAACTTCTCAAACTGCTCTGAGACCTTTGGAGGAAAAGATTTTAGAAGGGGCGTTTTCCCACTACCTTGCCAAAAATCATATTTCTTCCCTGTCAACATCGTGTCTTTCCTCTCACAGGTAATTCAGAGATGGCAGTTTTTGCTCTTTCCTCACATACCCATATCAACTCCTATGGGGGGGTACCTAGGAGCCTTCCACCCTGTGCCAGTACCTTCCTGGTCCTTTTCTACTCCATGTCACCAAATCCCAGGCTTTTCCAACAACATTCTTGAAATACTCCAATTAAGAGGATAAGAAATGAAAGCGTTTGTGAAGCTCAGGATCCTTATGGGATGCTCCTGAAAATATACTTCAGGCAGTGGCCTATATTTTATGCATTCAGTATCAGCGGTAGCTTTGACTCAGTGAGGGTAATCTCTTCTGTGTGGCGAAGAGCTCCTGACTGGAAAATATCACTGGTTTTATAGCTAAAATAGACAGAAAATGCACGTTTCTATTATTATCTTTATCTCATTCGTGACACTACCCTTTCTGAGGCTGTATTTGTTCCATTTTGAGGTTTTTCTACCCTGTAAAGAAGTTTGGGTTTAGTTTTTACAGACAAAACTGCAAATTTTCTAGATTTTTTACCCCATGTCTTGTGAAACTGCTTTTCTTAAAATCTGCAGTCTTCACTATTATGGTAAAACAAATCCAATTTTCCAGCCTTTGTGACTATTACTAAATCTCCCAAAATATGAATTCTAAAGCTTCTAGATTTTGGAGGCAAATAAACTGCAGCACTTGTTGCTTTTATAACGTCATTATTTTCACGAGAGTCTCATGACTGTGGGAACACAGCTTGTGATCACCGAATGCCTGGCGTGGCCTTGCATGAATCCTTGCTGAAATGCAGCAGCCGGCTAAGGTGGGGAAAGCACTTTGAAAAAGAGACAAATAAATAACCAGTGTGCAGCTGCCTCAATCTTGAGGGTGCTGGCACAGAGGCTAGGCTGCTTTTAAGCTGCCTGTGCGCAAGAAGCAAGCATCAATCTTCTGTCCAGCTACTGGCTTCCATCAAGAGGGGCAGTCGGCAGGATGCTGCCTGCCAGCTATAGGCAGCTCTGCAGCCGGCAACGCTCAGTTATACCTGTTTGTGCTCACAGACAGCTGTGAAGAGCAGGCAGGGGATTGCCCGGGCTTTGAGAGAAGAATGAGACGAGAATATTTTACTGTTCTTTGTGAAGTGACTCCCTAGCTATCCATTGCAACTTGATTGCTTCGGGTCCTGCAGCTTTGCTTTCACCACCCACCCTGCCCTCACAGCCCGCAGCAGAAGGTGCAGAGCACCTTCTTCCCGCATCCCGTTTGGGCCCCACATATCCCAGTGACAGCATCCTTGTCACCGCAGAGCCGTGCAGCCTGCCCTCCCTCTATAGCCTCTGTGATGCAGGGGCCTCTTGCGTTAGCACTAAAGGCAAGGGGAAGGGGCAAGCACAGCAAGATGGTCAGTGCCTGTTGTGCCACTTGTGCCTGTCGCAGAAGGCAGGCTGGACGTCGCTCCTGTCACTGCCCAGCACGTGTGGGGCAGCAGCCAGAGCTGCCTCCCCTTTTCCAGACCATCAGGAGTAGCGGCCACAGCTTCACCTCCTCCAGCTCTTCCCAGCTCTGTCTCGCTTGTCTTCCCATCCGGCCCTGGGTTGGTGCTTGCCCTTCGTTCTTGGGAGACAAAATCAACTTTACATACACAGCTGCCTGGCTCAGGCCTCTTCACTGGGCAGCGTCCAGAAAGTTGCGTGTCCCCCTCAGCATTGTGGGGACATAGAGAGCCCAGATGCCAGCAGCACGCTTGCGGTGGCAGGGAGATGGATGGCAACCTACAAAGGCTGCCCAAGAGCCACAATAAATACTTGAGCAGTAACACCAAGTCTAGCTGCATGCTGTGTTTACCTGCTTGATTTAAATACAGCTTGAACTGTGCTATACTGTCATTACTGTTAGGTAGACATATCCTTGGAGGAGTGGGGAGGCTTATTACCTAAAGCAATACCCAAGGAGGGAAAATAGACTTTGCATTATAAAGAAGGTGCTAGAGATGTAGGAGTAATGCTTTGCTTATCCAGTGACTCCCTGTTTCATTTCAAGTAATTTTCTTCGCATATAATTATTTTTCATATATATATATATATATATATATATATATATAAAAAATAGGGGTATTCCTTTCTGCTCTCCCTTTTTCTATTTGGAGTGAAAACCCTTTGGGACAGACACCTCATTCAGATTCACACAGTATGCCTCAAGTGCCATTCTTATCCATACAAAATTTCTCCATCGGTGTTTGCTCTTTAAATTGTCCAGATTAGATTCCACAAATGGTCTCGCAGAGTGTATTGAATTTATGGCAGTGGTGAGCAGTGCACCTTGAATTCATACTGCTCACCGAGTCACAAGGCTCAGACTCCAGAGGCTAGATATATGCACGTGGTAGGCACTTTTAGCTTCAAACTGAACCAAAAACTAGAAGGGGTCCATTTCCTGATTTGGGATTAGACTGAACACCGATCTTCCAAGAATATCTAAATTCATTACTTTCCACCCGGCCACGGCAGAAAACAGGAAATCGATTAGTCTCATTAGATTTTTGCTGCTTTAGGATAAAAATCTTGCGAGAACACCTCGTACTTCAAACTGGACTTAAATTTTCTCCCTCTTTTAGAGTGATCCGTAAGCACTAGCAGTAGCTGGACACATACCCAACCTCTCTGTCTCCTGCCTATGTCTGCCTGAGTCCTTGGCAGCCCTGAGGAAGCTGTGTGCAGTTGTTCTGTTAGGACCCAGTAATTGGAGTACTTAACCCTATCATGAAAGAACAAGAGCGTGCAACTCCACACCAGCGAAGGATAACCCACCCTCTCCTCAGTAGGAAGGCAATGAAAGTCATTAGTATATTGACATAGTAGATTTACAGTACAAGGCTCTCTGTGACTCTGATTGTTTTCCTGATCAGCGCTTTTCCTGCTGAGCCTACTTGCCTTGCCAGAAATGTCCTTTGACAAACCCTTCTGTCTCTGAAAATATTATTGTTTTCATTCTAAATCTTTTGTGATTTTCATTTCGGACTTAGATGTTTTAACAAATTATATTTGCATGTGATAAAACACCAATTTGTTGAATCCTCTCTCATCTCTGAAGCAACTCTGAAAATGGAATTGTGCATCTTCCTCGGAGCGTCTGGAAAGAAAATTTGGCAAAAAATAAATACAGAACTCCACATCACCACAATCAGCACATGCAATGCCACAAAGTTTCTACGCTGACTTTTAATTCTTTCCCGACTGTATACCTTTCCCGACTGTATACATTCACCACTTGCAATAATGCAGATTTGTATGTTTGGATTAAAATAATCCAGAATGCAAATATCCAGGCCGTTGAAATCAAGCTCTAGTTTCAGTTAAGCTGCGTGACTGGCAGCCAGAACCACTAGGGGAGGGAAACCTACCAGGCATTAATTCGGGATCAAACGAAAACGCAGTATTGGAGGCAGCAGGAGTTTGCATGCTGGGGCTGCAAGTTTGGGGCCTTCCGATAAAGCGTTATCACAGGTTACGATGCGGAGAAGCGCGTTTTGCCAGCTCTGATGTCTTACTCCTCGCAACCGCCCTCCCTTGGGCTGAGCCTGCGGGGGCCTGACGTTCCCCCCCGGGGACGAGAGGGTTTTAACACCGCCATGGGCGCCGGGCCGGGCTGCCCGGACCGCCCAGCCCTCCCCGCCTGCCCGCTGCCTCCCTCCCGCCGCTCCCCCCGCCACGGCCCCCCCCCCCCAGCACCCCCGCGCAGCCCCTTCTCACCTCCGCCCTTGGCTCATCGCCCCCCTTTTCCCCCTTTCCCTTCCCTTTTTAAGGCGGAGAGGAGGCTGACGAGCCTGCAAAACCGCACCCGGGGAGGGGTGGGAAGGCTGGGTCCCTGCCCGGTCCCCGAGGGGGTCCCCTCCTCCCACCGCCCAGCCCTCCGGGCCCAGGGGAGGCAGGGGTTTACACCCCCGGCTGCACAAGAGGTGCTCGGGGGCTGCGGAAAGTTACTCGGCAAGGTGCGAGGAGTCCTGCAGACACGATGTAGCGGGAAGGGGATTTGTATGCATTTCTCTCGTAGAGGCGCACATGGAAAAAGAGGGAACAGATTTCCAACAATCTTAAAATTAGGGTTTAATGGGCGGAGAAAGGTACTATATTCTGATTAACTAATTAATTAATCACTTTGCAGGATAAAAACACCAGTAGTGGAAGAGGAGGTGCTTTTACACCTAAACTCCCTCAAAAAAGAGGTAGTTGGACACTGAAAAATGGACAATGCCAAAATATCCCTGCAGTCCTTAGGGAGAACTGTACTGGTTTTGATATTGTATGGAAAACATCTCAAATATTTTATGACAGCGTACAGTAATTTCAAAATCTTAAGGTAGATCCTTCATCAAAACTCTCACTTGCATACTCTGGCTTTACATTATTTCTTTGCTTTCTGTATTTTCGGCCACCTTAGCACAGCCTTGCCCCCGGCTCTATCTGCTCTGGTCAAACAGCTGGATGTGCCGCTCGTCATTGAGGGAGAGGAAGGTCAGAAGCCCAGAGTGTTGCTGCCAGGGTAGCCATCATCTTATTGCTGAATCTTGAGTTATTTCAAGGCATTGAGTGTCCACTGAGAGCTTCTTCAGTTTGGAAGGCAATGGAGCTATGTCAAGAAGTAACCACTAGAAGAAATGAAGTTGAATGTAAGGCTACTTCAAGTATGAAGTACAATTATCCTTCTTGCTTTGTTATGAAAGGATGTACCCCAGCTCTTGCTGCCCTAAGAAATCATATGCTTCTCGCAGCTGTTGGGAGGCTTGAACTACTTGCCCGTTATAACACATGCAGTGCCACGTAAACCCTTGAGTTTTAAGAGAAGAAACAGCCACTTCACTACTGGTAGCAGATGAACATTTCCAGGACAAATGGAAGTCTGCATGAGCTTGAAATAGTCTATCAGTAATTGTTTACATTAGCTATTAACATTTTTGCTTGCAGAGATGAAGGACTGTTCACAAAGAATCAGTGCTTAACAGCTAAGCCTTGCCACAGAAAAGCCTCTGGCATTTTATCTTTGAGATTCCAGCATATTTCTGGTGCTACTTTTATACTTATCTGCAATAAAAAGCTGATTCCTCCGAGTGCTTTGGGTTTGCTTGAATCAGATTTATAGACCAGCTTTTTAGCACTGCTCCCAGGTATTACAGGAAAGGAGGAAACTGCTTCAAGTTCCTACAGATTTCCATTTCAGGGCGCTGACGTTTCCAGTAGCTTCCACTTTCCAAAAGCAACGTTTTTATTTACTGGGGAGCCAAGCGCAGTGAACTTGGCCTGACATACCTACTTAAGGAGGCAGACTGGTTGTGCAAATCAAGCCAAGAGCAGGGGCCAGGGCAAATGGGCACATTTATGGAAAGGAGTAGAAGTTTAGCCCACATTGCTCCACCATTTGAAAGACTCCTCCCCTTCCTCTCTCCCCAGCCAAAATGAATGTTAAATGTGGGAAGAGTTTGGTGTCAGGCTCTACTGCCTGTAAGCAATAATGTCACTGTTTTTACAAAAAAAAGGTCTCCAACTGATGATGTGAGGCAGTGCTAAGCTCTCTGCAAATCTGTGGAGACTGCTGGAGGTAGGATCTCCAGGTGAAGGTTAAGACACAAAAATATGGCAGTCCCACGAGAAACATGCTCGCTTTGCTCGTACTATTTTTGAGCATGGGGCTGTCAGCTCCGAGCAGTGACAGTCCAGCCCCTTACACGGGCAATGGCACCTGGCCCTGGAGCTGGCTAACATACAATGTTGTGGCACAAGCATTGCCAGGCCACAGATGGCAAGGAGACTTCTGCAAGCGCATGTCAGCATTCATGCGGAGCTGTAATTTATTTTTCTTCAAAAACATGCAATAGGCAACCTGTATTGCTTTAAAATGTGTGTTTTAGATCAAAGCCGAATGAAACAAGATGCAACTAGGTCATCCAAGACAGTACACCGGGTGGTCACATACAACTCACAACCTATAGGAGACTTGCCCAGGTTGCTGCAGGCATCTCAAATGGCACTAGAAATTTAAGTGAGTCAGCGCCGGGTTGCTGTGGACTATACTGTGAATGTAGATACATAAGTGTAGGGGTATTAGTATGGGAGCTGTATCCACCCTAACTCTCTAAGTTATATATCTGTTAGTCTGAGAATTCAGTAGGGCTAATAGTCATTCTTTACTGTTATTAAAGGCCTTAACTTTTTTCTTGTCAGAGACGTGGATAGCCCTTAGAGACAATGAGAGCAAAAAATCCTTTCATTTCACTTTAAAATACTCTGGTGAGAAACGTCTTGCTTTGGAAAGTCACCTAGGTCATTTGTTTTATTTCACAAATTACCCAAGCACCCATTTGTGCTTTATAACGGGGATTTGGCTTTAGTTCTTGATTAGAAGAGCTGTCATCTGGTTTTCTGAGCAGAAACCTGAACCATAAGCAGGCAGTTATCCGTAAAGCTCCAGACCATTTAAAGTGACAAAGTCAAATTTAAGAGAAAAAAAGAGAGAGGCAGAAAAACAAAAAGCATTTGTTGCACAAGAAGGCCTGGGTGAAATTCTCAGAACTTATCTGCACTGAGAAAGTATCAATAACCATAAAATTTCACAGCCCCCTTTTTAGAACCGCAGCCTTAACATTTTGTAGGGGAAATAAAGCTTTGGTTAACCTTGGCACTAGCAGACCTCATTAAAATAACAGCCTGTCACTTTCGAGTTTAAAATAACAGGGTTGTCAGTTTTATATTCAGTGGAACAATCTACGGTCTTACTCTCCGGGAAGCACTGCGGGTGTGCATCGGGGGGCTGGCAGCAGCGCAAAGGCTGAGCAACACTGCCACCTCGAGGACCCCCCAGATCCAGGGTGCTCCCCGGCAGCTGGGGGGACACGATGCTCAAACCCCGCTGAATCCGTGCCGTATGCACTTCACTTTTTAAAAGGCTGAAAAATAATCCGCGGTCAAGCGCGTCGTGGTTCGGCAACTGCTCGGCATTTAAATTTATTTTGTGAGAATGTGTGGAAATGTATAATGTATGAAAAAATAATCTCCATATAGAGCAAATAAAGTTCTGCTTCGCTTGTTCCGAATCAAAGCAGGTCACCCTCGCTGAGGTACCGCATTGAAATTTTGGGCACCTAATGAGCTGTTCTAAACAAAAATATGCACCCAAGCTCCCAATATCTAATCGGTGGAGAAATGAAGGTGCCTTAAAAAAACCTCCGAGAGAGAGATCCTTTTTAGCTAAATTCAAACACCTGGGTGAGACAGAGGAAGCCCAGTTCAGTTGCTTATACATAAGCACCTAGTGCCTCTGAGACATCTATATGAAGGTGGCACATGAAGAACATACAGGAGACACATCTTTCTTGAGGGGCAGCCCCTAAAACTTAGGGGTCCAAGTTAACTGCTTTCCGTTAAGCCCAGTTTCCAAGGAAAACTGTGTGTGAATTAAAATACCCAGCTATCCTATACTAACCTGCTTGTGACATGTGATTCTTGCCCTGACTATGACACCCACATGTAGCAGAGATGTAAACATAACAACCAGTTAGAAACAGTATATAGTATGTGCTTGCTGACCTAGTCCTTTTCAACAAATCGTTGACCATTAGTCTTAGAATGCTTTCAGATGAAATCCCTAATGGACATAAATACTGATTGATGTATGAAAGTCCGGTGCAGTTTTCTGCTGGTACGGCGTAACACAAATCAGATCATGATGATCTGTTTGTTCTTCCTACCTGGCCATGCCCATGACGAAGAGCATGCTCTTCACGATCCCACACGCGGCTCAGGTGGTCAAGCGCCGTATCCATAAACCCGTTATCAAGCAGTCTCAATAAAGACCGCAAGGGTGCTGGGTGCGTGGCTGGGTACGTTAGACACGTCTAGGGGAAAGCAAGCAGCAGGCAGTAGAAAACTGTCTGGGTTTTCACCTGGAAATAATGTAGCATGAAGAAGTGGCATTAGTTAAATGTTGCTTGTGAATTAAAGGACAAAGGAGTATGTGACTAAAGAAACTACACAGACACGAACGTGGCTCGTGATGGCTACTTTCATGTCTTTTCTCTAAGACAAAACCCCCGGCCTCTTTCTACTCGCTGTCTGTAGCTGTTCTGTTAGTGAGACACACCGGTAGGATACACTTCACATACCCAGCCTGAAGTTCCTGAAATTACAGCCCCTCGTCACAAGCATCCACTTGAAACATCTTCCAAGTGGCCACGCCGCCACATACCAGCCCACGGTACGTCATCCGGGGCGGCACCCTGGTACACCAGAGAAGCAACGTCCAGTGAGCAGCCAGAAACATTTGTACGTTTTTCCGGGGCATAAAGGCTTAACTCTCAATGGGACTTTGCACTGAGGTGTTTCAGAGCATCCCCAGGGAGAAGGTACGGACAGAAAGGCAAGCTGAATACTCTGCTTGCATTTCAAAAGGAAAATCTTCCCAAATTGCAGAATAAACAACAAAAAAAATTGCAATGCAAAAACATCAGGAAGAAGAAAAGAAGGTTAAGGAGAACCATTTCTTCTTAACACAAGCAAGACTCCATATTATTTTATTTCATTTATTGCATTGAACCTGGGTCAGTTTTGGACGTATTCCACCATCTTTGAACACTATTTTAGCATCTTCTGATATTCCTCTATCTGCAAGAGTAGGGATTATATTGATGGGGCTGATAAATCTGGAACGACTATGAGATGGACTTGCCAGGGGAGGACTTGGCAGAGGAGGAGGAGGAAAGAAGGGGATTTCCTTTTTTAAAATTATTTTATGGTCCACACCTTTAAAAGTTGCTTTCTCGCCCCCATTGCTTCCGGGCGCACATTATCCCACTGCCAAAGAAGTGCATTTCCATCAGAAATTAAACCAAAGTGGATTCCACGGGCAACTGGCTACCCACTTCACAAACAAGTGTCTTTTTTGGATTTTTCATGCCTTATAAAACGTGGCCATCTCACTTTTAGTTCTGCATGGTATTTTCAATGCTTTTTTGAATTCTCCTGGTGAGTCTTTTGATTTATCCAGATGTCCTGAATTAAAACAAGGAATGCTAAGGTCTGATTCCTGCTAAAATGATGGGCTTGCTTTTCAGCTCACCTCATTACTTTGGAGTGCAAGTAGAGTAAAAAAGACAGATACATTGGTCAGCTTTATTTACCTGCTTACATCTGCGCCCATGCTGGTAGGACTGGAATGGAGCTTGTGGGTGCCGTTCCAAGTTCTGCTGAGGAATTGCATGACGTACGTGACTGCCTCGGTCACACAAGAAGTCAGTGGCAGAAATAAGAAATTAACTGTATTTCTCAATGTAGGGCATGTAATTATGCCATTTCCATAACTCTGGATATGAATTTCTCTTTGGAAATGATGCAAATATTTAACTTTTCTCACCTACACAGTAATGCCTTTCTTCTGTTAGCAATTATAGATGAAGGCCAGGCTATTTTAATATCCATTTCTATATATCCCCCAATAAATTAAAAATGTAAGTCTTTGCATGGCTCTTTCTATATCCTTTTTCTTATGGGAGAGAAACTATCGCAATTCAAAACAAATTTAGTACCTTCAAAGTAACTGAAAAAAAGTAGTTCAATAGAATATCAGGGCTATGTCAGGCAGATAGCTAGGGAAAGTCAGGCTAAGTACAGCCAAAGAGATCCGGCTGTCTTAATCTGAATAAATCTCTGCTAGAGAAAGTGGAAAGGAAATATGTAAAATATCAAAATTGCACACGTCTCGTGTTTCAATGTTTCCACAGAAGTCTAACCGCGCTTGAAAGTTAATCTTTAATTCAAAGACTGGAAATACCAAGGAATCATTTACAAGGCCACAGGTCACTGGGGGGATACAGTAGTCTGACTTCGTAAATCACAAGCAAGCAATGCTAACTGAATCATTAGTGGCTTTTATCTCGTTTTCAAGGGACTGTACATCTGTTACACATTTTTTAAATGCTGGTGGTGATCAAAACGATGTACAGAGGAACATGCGTAACCATGGGGACCGATGAGAGACTTTCGGTGGTCATTCTTGAGGAGATCCCGGAACTGAAGCCACCAAACCCACAGGCAAAAGATTTACATGTCATGGCAGGCATTACACCACCTAATTCTGTTCTGCATTTAAAGTTACATTAAAAGTACTCCAAAGTCGTTGCCTGCCCCAACGTTCATCATGCAGAAGTCAATGTGGCCATCAGGCTACTCCCTGAAAGAGGAGGTGAATCAATCGGTGTTCACAATTCCTCTTTCAAGGCCATCAGAAACCACACTGCACTTCCAGAAAACCAGTTTCAGGGTGAGGTTCAAGGAACTGTTTAGGTAGATGTGTAAACTCCACTGCCAAAAGCTGAGAGGGTTAACAGAGGTCCGGTCACACAGCAGGAAAGAGCAAGACTTCGCAGGCTGAGTCCACAAGTTGTTTAAAGCTCGATGGTGAAATAATGCAATGGGGAGGGGAGGATAGCTATGAAGGGAAATACCTGAGAGGGATAAAAAGTGTTAAAATGCATCTGAATCGGAGGCATCTAGAGAGGGCTGCAAATGGCAACCTGTCCCTAAGCTGTATTCTTTTTTGCTATTGCTGCTTTTTGTGAGTCGTGTAAACGTCTCCCTCCCCACCCAGGTTCTAAAATGGGAATGACACCTCAGGGGGACGTCTGTAAGATTTAATTAGCTGTCATTTACCAACAATCCTGGGTGAAGTAAGACCATCTTACTTTATCAGGTGCACTTCTGAAATGCAAAAGAAAAAAATCTTTATTGTTAGGAAATGTAATGATTTGTTGTCTGTATGCAGTACACTTACAGAGTATGTAAACATCTTTTAGTATCTTCAGAAGTGACTGGGGAATGGGAGTCCTCGTTTTGATTTTCAGGGAGTAGCTGGAGAGCCTGTGCAGAGTGTGAGCTGTGAGAACCTATCTCCATTCTTTTGCTGACCTCTGTGAAAATACAAGGTTTGTACTGCAAATTACAGCCCTTACAAGGGGTGTTGACTCACTTGCGGTTCAAAAGAGAAGTCTGCAGTCCTCAAGCACCAACTGTAATTTGATTACCTGAATATAACTCTAAACATCTGAGTTTTGAAGAGCTTAAAATAACTTCCAGATAAGCAACAAAGTTACTGCTCTGAAAACTAATTACTCATCACCGATATCAATCAAATTGCTTGTGTAAATAGTTATCCAGGCACAAGCAATAAATGAGAAAATCTGTCCCTTTGACTCTCGTGTTCCCCAAGCTTATACAAATGGAGCCTCCTCCCTATAAGCCCTCCCCTCTGCATTTTCTGTAGGATTTCTCTATCTGATTTACTGCACGGTGGCCTAACAGGAGTTTACACACCTCTCCGTGAACACTGGGCAGTTTAACTGAGTTGCTTGTGCTGGTTAGCTGTACCAGTACGGACCCCGGGGTTTTTACCCTGAGTGTGGGCGGAAGGAGAAGAGGAAAGGCTGCTGTCTGCCCAAAGACCCTGGTCCCACGGACCAAAGACATCAGAAAAGGCAGGCATCCTGAGACCATCCCCACTGCTCCTGAAGGCTTGCCCACGGTCTGTAAACTGGAATTTAATTTTTGGCTTCACAGGGCTCCCCTATTGAGACTTTAAAGGCTTGCAAATGCTGCTAGTATCTCATGAAAACAAAGCAACTAGGGCTTGGCAAGGGGTGTGGAGGAGATTTATAAGGTGTCTATCATGGCAAGAAACACTGTCAACAACTTATGCAGCCAAATACTGTCCTACTTATTCCTTACGGATGAAAATGCAGACGGTGCTTCTGAAATAACATCTTCGCTGTTTCTATCTCCTGGCTTATAAAGTGACATTCCACAGAGTTTAAGCACAGCAAAGCAGCATGGGCCATTTGCTCGGAGAGCTATCATGTCTCCAGAACAAAAGATAAAAGAGATAAATAGCCAAGTACAATATTGTACCTCAACAACCTAAAAGCCAATCTCAAAACTGAATGGAAGAATGGAGAGCTTTTATTTCTTGGTTTTTTAAAGAATAAAGCTTGGCGATTTCCTTTGAAAGCTATTCAACAAGCTCCCCTAAATCCTATTACAACTTAATGTGAAATGCATCTGTTTCCATAAGAACAACAGTGGCACCATTCATCCTTTGTAGTCTGTCCTTTGTTGTGTTTTCTATCTATTCTTGTAGATTTTTCCACTCTAGTAAACCAAATGCAAAACAAAAACTGATAACATTTTAGCCATTTATTTATTAAGTTGATGCTGGAAATTCAGTTTGTTCCTGCTTGCTGCCTGAATCATGCCAAATTAAATTATTGTTCAAGGAGTTTATAAGGTAAAGAAACTGTTTCGATACTGTCCCAACATTCCTTGAACATGAAGTCTGTATCCAGCTACAGGTATTTATCTACACCTAACAGCAAAGATGGATATAGTCTCTGCATGCATGTGTATACACAAACTTCTCGCTGTTACTGAGACCCAAATGTACTGCAACGTATTCAGCCTGTGTATCTTAAATCAGTTCAACATCAGCTCGGCACTGCATAATTTCTTTAAAACCTGCGCATGTAGCTCTAAATATAATATTTATCTAAGGCATGACCAAGTTGGTGGGTGAGACATTTTATCTGATGTACACTGTTTAACTGAATTTACATTCAGCAGACTGTGAGGCATATTAATTCTTAGAAAGATGTATATTTAGAAAACCTTAGACAAATGGAGACTAGAAGGGGCAAGATGTAACACACTTTTTATTAATGTCTTGCCTGTGGAAAAAGGTGACTTTGATTATTTGTACTCTCTGAACCCAAATGCTGAGTGCCTTGCTCGTAAATACAGGAGTTTAAGTTTTAGCACCTTCAGCCCTTGTAACCTTCACCATCATCACCATTACAGAATTAAACAACATATTATTTAACACGATACTTAGCGTGGCTGATGTTTTTAACCTGTTTTCCCTCTCATTGTCTCTTAATCAGGTAACAGACATTAAAGAAAAGCTAAAGCTCTCTAAAAAGTTCTGGTCAACATTACCCTACACAATCTGCAAGGATGAGCGAGTGACAGCCGGTCCGTCAATCGAGGAGGACTGCTGGAACGGCCACACCAAGGCGAGGTGAGGTGGACCCCTCTCCACCGCACTCGGTCCAAATCCCCATCTGGCCTGAAGCGATCACGAAACTGAGGGCATTTCACGACGCTGTTTATAAGAGTGAAACGGAAATGGGGAGAACAAGTAATTGTCCACACGCAGCTTGTAGCCGAGATTGCTTATTATCAAGGTGCCATTAAAGCCAGAGTGTGAGTCAGGGTAAATGTGCACAGCGTGTCAGCATGTGAACACAGAAAATGTTCATTGGTTCGGCTCCAGAAGGATAATTTATACCGAGATTTCAAAGAGCTCTTTAGCTCCATTTAGCATCCCTGTGTTGGGACTGACAGCTTGTGAAGCAATTGCACTCTCAGGATATCATACTGGGATGAAACAGAAATTGGAATTTCGGCTCCATTTGCTATTGGCTGGCAAAGCTTAGGCTGTTTGCTGGGGAAAAAAAAAAAAAAGAAAAAACTGAAAAATAGCCAGCAGAGAATAAATGTAACACTCCTACTTATCTTGTGTAAAAGGCTTGACCTTATGTTACTTCATCAGAGATACTGTGGTCATCTGCCCTTGTTTGTGATGAGTTTTCTCTGAGTTTTAATTTTGAAGTTTGCTTGGCTCTGGCTGTGGCAGGGCTGGAGCTGGCAGATGAGCAGGTGTCTCCAAAGGTCCCAGTGTGGATTCATCAGCTGACAGAGGAGAGGATCTGATTATCCCCGCTGAGAAAGAGCGAGAGGAATTGGCTCAAGGACCACACCAGGGGCAGTCAGGTTTCAGGTCTGTAGCGGTAGCCTGTGCTTTTGGGGAGACAGGAGGAGTGGAGAGGTTTGAGTGTCTGGTGAGCGCTGAATCTGGAGAGCAGTGATACTTTCTGGCACTCAGGGACTGGAATCTTTATTTTCCTTTTACCTCATGATACAAATGAAGCCAGAATAAAATAAATGAGACAATAACAAAAAAAAAACCCAATCATACACAAAGAAACCAAAAACAAAAGTGAGACAAGCACATAAAATACAAAAACTCAGTGAAAATATGACAACATGGGAAAAAACTCACAAACCTGTTAAATGTCATTTTGCATGGATGGATGGACAGATAGATTACACCCACCCCATCATCTAACCATTTTTATAAGGCACACACTCTACAGGGAGAGGTTTTGCACTGAACGCACGCCCTTTCTCCTAGTCTTACTATATGATGCTCAGAATAATTCATTTTACAGATGAGAGCAGAGGGCTGTTTGGGATGCTGCTAGTCCATTGAACCCACTTTGAGATGCAGATGAACAAATCTGTCCAAAAGCACAGGTCACGGCTCAGTTCCTAAGTCCCAGATCCAGAGAAAGCCCCTGGGGACTCTGAGAAAGACAGCTAGGAGGAGCATCTGGCTATTACAGGACTCATCACAAAGGAACAGTGGGAAAAGAGAAATAAAAACGTGGTTTTATCTTCCTTTATAATATCTTTTCTTGTCGGTGGGCTTTGTAAGATATGACCCCAGGCCGATGTGCTGCAGCAGCTAAATGGATTTTCCAGGCCTCCCAGCTGGATGCCATGCGTCACATCAGGATGCATGCATTAATAAGAGATATGCTACTCTTTCTACAAAAAAGCGGTCAAACAAACCTGCTAATATCCCTCCTGGTTTCCGTGACCGATGCTAGTGTTTGTACCACGTCTGGCCCATACTTTTCAGCTGTCTTCTGCTCCTGCACTGAAGGGTCTGGCACAACTTCCACACTTGTTGGGAGTCATGGAGGTGCGTTTTATGCATGTAGTTTTCACCCTCCTTTTGCAGTATTTATCTTATGAGAAGCCTGGTTGTTTTCATGATGCCTTCTGAGATTAATGTTCCGGAGCCATTGAGAAAAGCTATCCTCTGCTGATAATCTCCTTGATTAATTTAACACAGACATTTCTCTGGATGTGGAGTCACAGCTTCAAAGCATCGCCTGAAAATACGGTCTCAGCAGGCCCAACCACTGCTCCTCTGTCCAGTTTCTATTTCATATCCATTCACAAAGTAAATGTATAGTCATATACATTAACAAGAGAATTCAATAAATGCTTCAGGTGGAGAGAATAGTAATAAATCAGAGAGATACCATGGAATGCCATGGCCTGTATATGAAATAATACTGAAAATATTATTGAAAATAACTAGCTTTAGATGCAAAATCACCTCTTGGCTGGTGAACAAGGACATTTACCGCAGCATAAAGAAAAACCATAAATGTTTCCTTGATCATACTGATTAGTATCTGATATAAACACTAGCTCACAAGAACAAGGGTGGCAAAATCTGGCCAATATGCATATATCTATCTGTGTCAGGGAATATTACAACAGCTTATGATAGAAAAAAATGAAATCTAGCCACCTCCTGTTTTCCTAGACATTAATACTACAAATAAGAAGAGATTATGGTGTTGGCTACTGTTGGGAAAGGAGATTGTTGCTGGGTTTTGATGAGATCCTGTGGTGGTACAAACACAGAAACTTTGAACTGCCAGATAGACATTACACCTCATGTTTCATTTTACACATCACCTTTCGATGCTGCTTTTACAGGGGGAAAGAGTTACAAATCTGACATCACAGAAAATGAAAGCTAGGCTTTCTCCTGAGAGAGGCATTACACCAAGGTCACTTGTGGTTATTACACTCCCCAGATATCACTTTGCTACCATGATTAATTTACAGTGACACCAGGTCGCTAAATGAAGGTCGCCAATTCACAAATAATCATGGGGTAACAGAGTCATCCATTTGGCGTTCTGGAAGGGTGCACTTGGCTCTTTGCTGATCCTGTACAAAGAATGGTTTTAATCAGGTCACATCAGGTAGAAACCAAGTGTTGTGGAAATGGGAAAACATTTATTAGGTGGATGAATCTCTTTTTTAAAAAAAATCCCTATTAAAAATAATAGTCATAGCTACTTCAGACAAAGTGCCTTTTAGAGAGATGCCCAACAGGACTTCCCCATCATATCAGTATTCACAAAAAAACTTGAACATAATTTTATGTTTAAAGAATTAATGTCTTCTGCCAGATGCACAGAGGCAGATTTTTTTAAAGATATTTAGGATCTAGAAAACATCATTAAGGCCAAACTTCAAAAGTTTAGCTCCTTCCCTATATGCAGATAAATTCTTAACAACAGCTGATAACCTCTTCACTGTTCTCCAGAAATAAAGGAATTTTCCCAGGAATGATGGAATTCAGGCTTTAGGAGTTAAACCAAATCCAAGGTATTAGCCCCTGAATAAGTGACTTTTACTGAAGTGAGGACAGTAACCAAATCTGCAACCAGCCTGGTGGTCAGAATAACCTTGAATTGCTCCAACCAATTCAGCCAAGTCGTTTCAACCAAGCCATGTGAGACATTGTGCTTATGCACTATCATCCTGGTGCTCATGCTCAGCAGGACTATAGACCTACTAGTATGTCTTAACTCTGGAAGGCTGTAATCTATGGAAGAGATGAGACCTGCGCTCCTTTCCATGAGGAATCTATCACTCCTCCGAGTACAATGAAGAAAAAATAGAATTATATATGAGACAGACAGTAATCATAAACAGAAAAAAAATAGAGAAAGGTAAGGAATAAAAGGAAAAATGAACACTGTAATTTTCAACATCTAGCTCAAAACTACAAGGTATTTCACCAAAACAAACACAGGGTAGAGTCTCAGCTGGCCTGAAATTTTCTTCTTCTCCTGCCATAGGTAGGTGAGTGCCTACTTCCCCAGCAGAGAGCCTTTAATTCCTGGTGAAATTCAGGTGGAAAGAAAGACTCACCAGATCAGTGCCTGCCCTGGAAAAGTTGCTCATTGCTGACCAGCAAGGCTTGCAATGAGAACGAGTTGAATGTCCTTTACCTGGAGGTAGGCAAAGATAACCATTTAGCACCACTAGTGAAAGTGTGAATAAACCACTTCTCAGTAAGTGTGAAAACTGCCTATTCTTAATTGATGGCTCTAGTTTATTTTTTCAGCTTCTTCCTTCCAACAAACTGGCAGATGAGCGATTTTCTCCCTCTCCTTCTAACTCCTTGAGCTTTTCTCTAAGATGGAGGAGGAAAAAAAAAAAAACCCAACCCTGAAAATATCCTATGGGGATTACCTCCTGAGCAAACAGAATCAGATGAGGTGATCTGGTTAGCCAAACAAGCCAATTTTCCACTGTACTTATCTTTCTGGACCAGATGTGACTGCCTACACCCAGCCCAGCCTGAGTAAGCCCGTGCTGTATTTTGTACTCTATTGCCTACGATTCTGTGCACCTGGAAAAACTCCAGTACTGCCTGGGTGGGATGCTCCAGTCATACTGTAAGCAGCTGCTGCTGCAGCAAAATATGGAGAATGCTGCCCTTTAAGGCAGATGTCTTTTAAAAACCAGAAGATTCCTCCTTTTTTGGTGTTTTTTCATAGCTACAGCCTTTATATAAATGATCTGAAAGATTCATCAGTCATTTTTAGACTTGAAAAGGAAGCAGACACCCTAGAACATTAACTGGATATTTAAAAAAAAAAAGAAAAAGTGGTTTTAAATAGGCTTTGTGGTGCTTGGCTATGATGTGCCAAAAGACATCTTTGTTGTGTCTGCTGAGACAAGCAAGAACTGTGGAAATGCTAGGAGGAACAGAAAGCATTAATATTTTAGAAAACAATGTAAATTACACTAAAATCCTGACATAGCTGAGCAAGGAGCAAACAGCAGAAAACAAACAGTCTTGTTCAGCTTCTCTATACTCAGAGGGCTAAGAAAGCTGATTTTTTTTTTTGCTAGGAAGATGCAAAGAACAGACAGTGATTCAGGTTGGCACTTCTCTTCTTTTTGTTCATAATGGGCATACAGTTCTTGTAATGGCCAGGCGTACAAAGAGATCATTAACAAGAGCAGAAGCAGCAGCAAAGCTTAAAATTCACAGGGGTGTCTCCACATACAGAACTGCAGCAAAAGCAGCTGTGTTCAACAACTTAGCCCAGCCAGCAACAAATCTTCTGTCAAAAAGTGGTCCCAAGACATGGCTTCCTATTCGGTGTGACTTAACCCTACCCCACACACATCAAAATGTTTTTGTCAGAACACGTGCTGGGCTGCCTCTCACAGGCTGTCACTCACGAAACACCTTGGGCTGCGTGCTCCCATATCAGTCCTTTCAAGAAAGGAAAACAATTCAAAGATATTTACATTCAATAATATTTTTTTTTCCCCTGAGGAAGCAGGTGAACTAGTTCAGTAATGAGGGCAGAATCCAGCTTCCCATTCAGACATGTAAATTCATGCATGTAAATATACATGCCTATGGGTGAGACAATAATTTGTGTTGCCCAAGCAAGAGTAGTGTCATTTGAGACTCTCCAGCACGTCTGAGATGAGTATGACACAGGACACTACCTCCCATCTGGACCAGAGCCTGGGCAAGAACTGCTAGAGCATTTTAAAAATCACCAATGTTAAGGTGCCCGAAGAGAGCCCCAATATCCTGTCAGTGTAGTCAATGAGGCTGTTTTCAATTGCCTAAACATTCTTATCTACTGATATGTGAGATGGTCTGAATAGTCAAGACACCTTCATGGAGCTAGCAACTAAGACACTGGACCTACAGGATATTCAAACCCTACTGGAGTGGCAGCAGGACACCAAGCAGCATTTCCCCCGGTGGCTAAAGTGGCACTCAAGACTCAATTCAGCTGCCTAAAGAAAGACACCTAATATAATTTTAGATGCCCCAGATGTACAAGATCTCCCCCTCAAGCCTGTAGATATGATGCAGGACCTATGGGAAAGCCACACCTTTCAGGGCTAGTACTGAGAAGAGGAGGAATAACCAAGAGCATTCAAATGGCACCAGATGTCTATGTTTGTGCAACTACATCCCACCAGATGAAATCTAATGAACTAGTCATCTGGCCAAAGGCACATGGGACTCCAACAGCTGTCCCCGCTCCACTGACGAATAAACTCCTGACTAGTTTTGACTAGATCTTTTGTTGACTAGATCTGGCGAGTGGGACTCTGCTCATATGCAGACACTTGCATTTAGACATACAAGTTTTGGTATCTGTATAAACCTAAAGATGAATCCTCAGCCTCTCTAATTCTTTTGCTCTTATGCCCTCAATGCCAAGAGGCTCATTCACCCGGGAATTTAAGTATCCACCCAACCTTTAGGCAATCATAAGGTAATGGATTTCTTGTGGCCCACATCCAGTATGGCTCCCTTACACATCTAGGTGAGGTGCACTGGACTGTTCTCCTGAGAGGTTAACCCCTCCATGCCAGGAATGCTTTGGGGACCACCAGATCCTGAGGCAGATACTAGGGGGGGTGTAACAGATTGACTGAATCACTTCCTACGACTGCATGGGCTGGCCCATTTAAAGTTAGATGGTCTTCAGAAGGACACCAGATCCACACTGATTCCAGTGCAGAATATGAACCTCGATAAAAAGCACACACCAGAGCACTCTCTAACTGCTTTGAATCTCCAAACTAACTCATATTCTTTCCCTATGAAAGCTTACTAAGAAGTCAGCACATTCTTCTTTTATTATTGATGATAAGACAAGATGAAATCAAACATAAATCAGTCAAAGAAAGCCTGTGAACTGCCATTCAGAGCTAGCCATAGCTTCTCACGGATGGCTTGCAATAAAGAGCAGCTAACCCTTCATAAACAAGGAAAGCAATCCACATGAACACTCAGTGATTTCAAATCACTTCTAGCTGCTAAAGCTATGGCCGTTGTCATGGACAAGATACCAGGCAAGATGGACATCCTTTCTGAGCCGGTAGGGCAATTCTTACATTCTTACTTTTTTTAATCAACTGCACCTTGAAATCGCTGATTTACTTCTAGGCTGAGTAATTTATCTACACCAGCCATTTCATTTGTAGAGACGTGTGACAGATGGAGGTGCTGTTCCTTTGCAGCCCAGAGCTTCCCTGCGTGCCAAGGTCTCCGTCCTGCTGCCTCCATGCAGCTCTGCAGAATTATTTCCAATTTCTATCTTTGGTGATTCATAACACTGCGGTCTGCAGTCCTCCGTACTAGGGGAGGTGGCTCTGTATACTCACCGTAGTTAAGCCTGTACCACAGGAGTCTGGATGGGATCCCTACAGCATTGTTATTTCTCGTTATGGTACTAGTGAAACAACAGGACACACAGTTTGAGGCTGGGTATTTTTTGCAGTCATGTTTTGTTCTTATATGTTCACACTCCCCCAGGATTATTCTCATGTAAGCTTTCAAAGGCCGCTGATGAAAAATGAGTCTTATCTTGCAAAGCGAGTACCTATTACGATGAGACTAAACCCTTCCCTGGTGCAGCAAAGCAGTCATCATTTTGTGAACCTCCAGAAGCAATACAAAACTTGTCTTCCCTTAACCACGATTTCAGCAGAGAAAGTCCTTTCTTCTCCCTTACTTTCACATTTATTTTTCAGGGATATATTTATTTTCCAGACCAATATGAACATAACACTGGCACCGGCACCAAATCTGAATATTGATAGAGAATTGGGCTGGCACAAGTGAGAGTGAAGTAAAATACTCTTAAACTATATTTGGTACCAGTCATCATGAAAGTTTGCCATTAGTAAGCTAGACTGTGCTATCATTACTGCCTGAGCACATACCCACACGAGAAGTCCCACAAACATCAGTAGGATAGCCTGGTATGCAAACTAATTACAAAATAGATCATATCCTGATAAAGGACATGAACAAAGGGTAGATCTGCCCCAAATCCCTTGCAGTCTAAATGTGAGACAAAGGTAGTAGGTAAATAAAGGCAGACAAGAGAGAACAGAGAAGCAGTGATACACGATTTTCTCGGGATACCATGCCAGCACAGAGAAATAATGTCAGCCCTTTCTCAGCCTAGCAGCTGTAAAATGCACAGATAATTTTTAACAGAGATTCAAAGTAGGAAAAAAGGTAGCTTTGCAGATGTCTATAAGGAGAGTTTCCTGAGGACAAAGACCAGCAGGGGACAAAGTGTGCATACTTAACAAAAGATGATGAAGACTTTTACTGTAGGATGATTGGAGTCATGGGCTGATTTTTGTAGGGGAGAGATACCTGCAAAAGCACACTTGCTGCCTGTGAGCAACCTAAGACTACATTTGCCAAGGTCAGAGAAGGGAATGCTGCAGTAATCAAGAAATGACAAGCTAAGACCCTGAATAAAAAACTCAGATGTGTGGATGGATAGGAAATGCCATACCTTAAATGTTATGCACAAAGCACGTGGGAGATACAAGCATAGCCTGTTTGTAAGGAATAAGGACAAAATCAAAGAGAACACTGGAGTCTGGTAAACTCACAACACCGTTTATGGGCCTGGATGTCAGATAGGCTGGAGATGTTGTTCATGGTGGTCAAAAAAGGGATGCAAGGAAGAACTGAAGAAGAAAATTAATTAAGTGCTTCCTTTAAACAAGGAGATTCATAATGCCTCAAGATAGCCTTCTAAACTATCTCAGAACAACAAATATGCTACATATAAACAAAGGAGTTCATAATTTTTAAGCAGAAAGAAATAAAAACAGAAGAATGCACTGTTAGATGCTTAATTTAGTGTGCAACCATTCGTATCCGTAGAGGATCTGAACATTCAGTGACTTAGTGCTGGCTGGTGAACCTCTTCCGTAGTTCACAGAGCCAATGCATTTGCTGGGGAGTATGTGGAGAGCTGAGAGGTTGGAGAGCTTAAATCCTTTCTGCTCTCCATGCAGCTGAGCTACTAAAAAGAGCCTTTAGAGTCTGTAAAATTAAAACCCATATTTTTAAAACGGTTTCACTGGAGCTGTTTAAGAACTGTGTAATCATTATCAGTGTCAAATTGGGTAGCACAGCATTTACTGTACAGTCTTTTATTTCTGAAACATTGCATTTTAAACTAATCATTCATCCTGCTACATAGATATTTGCCTGAGATTATGAACGATGGCTTGACCAACCAGATCAACAATCCAGAAGTAGATGTGGACATCACAAGGCCAGACACCTTCATTCGACAACAAATCATGGCCTTACGTGTCATGACTAACAAACTGAAGAACGCGTATAATGGAAATGATGTCAACTTCCAGGATACAAGTAAGAAACTATTAACTGTCATTAAATAAGTATATTTTTGAAACACACTTATAAATCTCTTCCCTTAGAATAGCTTTCTTTGGTCTTTGTGCTCTGTGCTGCTGACAACATTAAAAAAAAAGTCTTTTTCTGTCACATGAAATTCCAGTTATATATTGATTTCTTTTGCTTCTCTTGCTTGTGTCAAGTGCATCAAGACACTCAGGGCTTTCCATAATGCCAGCAGTCCCCTCCTTTTTCAGAAGGGCATTTAAGCACCTAATTAAATCATGGTGGCTTTTGTTTGGATGCTTTACTGAATGAAAGTTAGCACCACCAACACTTTCGCGTTCCCAAGGTGTTCATCCCCACCACGGTGCCGGGTGGAACAGGACAGAGAAAAGGGATGAACGCTGTAACCCGTGGCCCTCATGTTGTTTCCCTCACTCCTTTGTGCCAGGTGACGAAACCAGCGGCTCAGGCAGTGGAAGCGGCTGTACAGATGACATCTGTCCCACCGAGTTTGACTTCGTCACCACCGAAGCACCACCGGTCGACTCCGACAGGAGGGAGGTGGAGGCTTCAGCCACGCAGCCTGGCCGGTCACTGCAGACATTGCTCGTCATCTTCATCAGTCTCATACTGCAGAGACAGTGGAGATAATCCTAGATCTGGTCGGAGAAACTGTGTTTTAGCTACAGAAGCAGCCAACTTTCTTCTTTTCTTATACTCTTGGACAATGGACCATGCCACAAACACTTGCAGTTTTCTACGAGAAGAGAGCAGTACTGCAACCTGCTTCCCTTTTTTGTTTTCCCAAAGAGTACCAGGTGCCAGACTGAACTGCTTCCTGCTTTTTTCAGATATCTCTGAAGATGATATCCACTCTTGAGAGAATTCTTTCTCAAATCTTTATTACAGGAGACTTTCTGAGCTTCATTTCCTTTTATGCTGCAAAAGTAAAAAAGGATTTTACAGTGTGTGTTTTTCCCTAATGAGAAAAAAGAGGGGGGAAGAAACCAAGAAAACAGTTTTCTTTCTGAATCAGGCCTCACTCAAGGCTGCTGCATTTCAACAGAATATCAATGAAACAAAAAAAGACAAGAAAGGATCAAAAAACATGCAACCGTTCTTCACTGACAGCCAGGTTTCCCTTAGGAACTTCTGTAGGATGATTCAGGTCATCAGCATGATCATTGCTATAGGGAGGAAGTCTGGATTTTTTTTCCAACACAAAAGGATGTCTCAGCGGTGAATGTCTTGCACTCCATCTGCCAACCACATCATACTGGTATGAAGGTAGAGAAGCTGAAAAATAAGTTTATCTTTTAGTATGATAGTAACTTCACTAGCTTCAGAATATCATGTTACAGTTGTTTAGGATTTAAATCTTAATGCCCAGTAAAAAATTGAGTAGTAGCACGATTTCACCTAGTTTCTTTTAGTATTTATCCATGTTATACAATTGGCACAGATTTCCACTTAGCTCACCGTCCACCGTGGTGGTAATGCTAAACAACGCTCCTGACAAATCTCCCCTCAAGGGTTCGGACAGAAAATAATCTCTTGTGATATAATCTTTTTCCTTTTGTTATTGTCCTGACATCGATTAGGACTTTCTGCTACTATGTTCATTGTCTTACCAAGATGGCAATTCTCTAATGGACTAACAGCGACCGGATCAATAGTGCGTTTCACATCTAACTACATCTTTCATATCAGTTAATTTCAGTATCACAAGGATTTCTTCTGCAAAATTTCAGAACAAATATATAGTACTGACATGGAGATTTCTTTCACTTTTTTAGTCTTAGTATGATCATCTATTTTTATATATATGAATATATATAAATCACAGATTTTAACTTCTTAATTACAAGCTCAGGGTTGACACTTCTTTGTAAGAAAAAAAATGTTTGGTCAACCAGCTCTTCTTTTTTTGTGCTGCTCTGAAAAGTAACCCTTTAATGACTGGCGAGCACGAAAATCAAAGAAGAGAATTTTTTACATATCCAGTTGTCCATTTCTTAACAGGTTTGCAGGGTGGGGGAGAAAAACCTCTCTCATATGTGTGTATTTGTGGGGAACATGTGAGTTTGTGTGATAGGCCTAGAGAAGGACACGGATGTTATTTGTGATGGCAGTTGTACTCTCAGATTCTTCAAGGATACATTGCTTTAATAATCGTTGCCTAAATGACCATGGTCCTGGAGAGAGTTTCCCTAATCTGCATCTGACCGTAAAACTGGAGGTGGAAGCTGTTTAAATCCTGGACAAAAGAGTGTCAACAACTAAACATCAAAACCTTCCCTCTTCCATCAGCCACAGATGAAGGGCTTCTGTGACAATTCTGCGTGGTGGTGAAATGATTCACCAGAAATTTATTTCCTGGTTCTTACAGTGACTCTGGAAACGGTATAGACAAATTATGGAAACACTGTAAAGCCAGCCAACCACATTACAATTTAACAGCAGAGCAGGTAGATCATATCCATTGCAATCTCTTTTTCTTGTCAAATTATAATTAGCTATTGATTTAGGCATGAAATTAAAGTAGAAAACACACAGCACATTAGGATAAAGTATACTTAAGCACTTTTACCCAAAAGTATTTACAAACTATCTATATAGTATGTCTAATAACAAAAAGCATAGGTTTTGAGCCACTTGTATTCCCTTCTTTTTTTCCCATTTGTTTGTTTACTTCAAAGTATAATGATCTGTTCTTCTTGGCCCAGCCTAGTGTGCAGGAATCACTGGCTAGGTGTTCAGATCACGCATGTCTTACACCGGCCGAAGCAGTGCTTCCTGCTGCTCTGATGGTTCACTCTAGAGCGGATCTTGTGATTCAGCATTTAATGCCTTCAGGAAGTTGAACAGCAGAGTTTAAGCCAATTTTCACAGGCTTTTTCGCTGGCCCTGGTACAGCAGGTACCAAGCAGAGGATATTTTCTTTTATTTTTTTCCCTGAACTTACATATGCAGCTTTGTACAAGGAGACCCCTTTAAAACTCTCCCCTGCTCCATGTCTTTCTACCCATCTACACACCCTTTCTACGCTTCTCCTCCTCAGCAACCTTGTTTCAGGACAAGTTGAGTGTCATTTTGATTTTTCCTGTTGTGTGTTTATTCAGTGATAACTGATACTATTTCCATCTGATTATTCTGGGTCTGGAAGCTTATTGACAGGTAACAAAATCCTCTGAGGCAGGTCCTCTGTTGTACCTGCTCCGCACTGCTGGCTAAGGAGCTGATGGACTCCTAGGGTCTTTGTGTTAGCCTCGGCCCACATTTAGGTGATCTGATGACTGTTTTCAGCTGGTGCAGCCAAACTGGGTGTCCAGGGTGCTCTCAGCTATTTGTAGACCTCCATGGACTCATGGACAAGGAGTAAGAGGGATCCCTAAGAACTAGGGGGTTTGCTGAAGGCTGTTCTCCCGCAGGGAGCCTGCAGGAGGGGCCCTGCTCTGCTTGGACTGGATCTTACAAACTGCCGGTGAAACAACAAACCAGACTAATCTTTGCCAAAAAGTGATTGTCTTGTGCAAGTTCTGCCAGAAATTTATGTCTTCCATATTATTTCTCCTCTTATTTTCCTACTATGCATGGTGATGTCTTGTCAGGAGATGGAGATGCCTTTGCGTGAGGTGTGAGGCATGCATTTCTTTAATAGTCCCTAAAGGTTGAATACTCTCTTCATACATTGCATTTCTCTGAGATTAAGAGAGCTATTAAATCTACAGAGCAAATTAAATTGGGAATGAAGGAACGAAAAGAAAGAGCATTCGTGTTCATAAATGCAAGAATCCACATAATTTCCAATGCTTCTATTTGCACATCCTTTACATCCATTAACTCTTCTTCTAAGGTAATTTTTTGGTGTGCCACAATTTAAATATTTCTCTTCTGTTAGCAGCTGGTAAAGTAAGAAAAGATAAAGAAGAAAATGACCTGTTCAAGAAAGAGGACCTAAGTCCTAAAGAAAAAATCCTTTGATTGTGTAAACCCTTTATGCTCTGCAATCCAGAAGTTCTTGCCATTTTATGCCCTTTTACAGTGGAGGCTCTTAAAAAATTAAATGCAATGAATAACACAACCAGTTCTGTAGACCCCTGTGAGGTTTTCTATTTTAATATTAATTACATTGATTTTACATTGTCCCCAAATTTTCAGCGTTCACTGTGCTGCAGATTTTTCTACTGATGACTCGGTACACACTGCAGTGCAGCCTACCTGAACTCTGGCTAAACTTAGGCATTTCAAAAAAGACAATCAGAAAGAATCAAAAAGAGAGGGTAAAGATTTCCTGCTAAAGAGGAAGAGCAGAGGAACCTGTGCCTCAGGATTCTGGTAAGGGCCGATCTATCCCAATTCCCTAAGAGGCATCGCAGAGCTCTGTCCATGGAAAGCTCCCAAAATCTGAGTCTCATTCATACAAATCCTCCCAGTTCTGCAGGATTTTTAGGCAGGACAATTCCCACAGCTGTGTGAACCAGTTTGAGGTGCTTCCATGCAAAATGGCTGTGAGCTATAGCTGTTCTTGGGAGGTGGACTGTGCGTGCGGTGTCTCAGCAGGCAGCAGTTACCTTCAGTTTACTAACCAACCCTGAATCATTATCAAATGTAACTATACTTATTTACTGAGACTTTTTTATTATTTCAACATGAAAAATAAATTACAGCACCGATGCAAGTTGTGTTCTTTGTTTTTAATTTACTTCCAAAGATAATCCATTAAAACTGAATACAGAAAATTTTTGAATGATTCTGCTGGGAAAATCAGGTTTCTGCAGATTTCATTATGGAAACAAATGTCTGAACAAACTTCAGATATTAAGAAGAAATCCACATTTCAAAGACTACAGAGCTGTATTTACTATATTTACTATATTAACCCATGAATTTTCAAACCTGCTGGATGAGAATGAATAGAGTTAACAATAGTGGAACATCACATAGAACTGCAAAAACCCAAATCTCAAAGGGAAATTCAACAGTCAAAGGCTAAGACTTAGCTGTGGGGCTGAGAATATGTTGTCAAAACACAATAGACACAGCAATGCATACTTCCAAGAAAATTAGGGCAGGTCATGGACTGAACAGGGCAATGTTTCCATTACAGCTACTCACATGGACTGTGAGGATCATATTAACGTGTGTAATTATGACCCTTTTTTGATAAAACAATGATAAAGACCAGAGTACCATGGTAATAGGGGACATGAAAGATAAACAATATGATATTAACCATTTTCTCATCTGTTAAAAAGCATAGGAGACCTAATGGAGAACCAAGAACTTTGAAACTGATTTTGAAAACAAACTTCTAGCACCAGGCAAGAGAGATGGTCTCAGATTAATTCAGTCAGAACATTTTCCAACAGTCTATCCTATTCAAATCTGCTGACCAATACAATCACTTGAGAGTAATTTGCCAGTGTAACATGAAGTGTTTGCTTACAGTACTCACTGCTCTTTCTACTAAACTGACTACATAGTTTACAATTCTGATTGTGCATCACATGTGTTCATATAACAAACTTGTGCATTGCACCTGTGTGAAATCCTGTCCCCGTGACAAAGCAAATGAGAGCTTTGTCATTAACAAGGATTTTGACTATAATCGGGGAGAATAAAGTAAGTCCTTTTTTAGGAAGCTGTTTATATTTGATTTCTTTCCGACTCTCAATAAAACAGCAACATTGTCGATAAAAGAGGTGACATTAGCATCCTCACCTGTAAGTTTCCAAACTTTACTCCAAAGCAGTTGCAGTCTTTCTGCCCAGCTTCCCCACAGCCAAGGTCTCTGGACTGCCCAGAAGTTGAAGAAACTCGCATAGGTTTCTCCATAGCTTAAAGTCTACACAGTTAAATCAAACCATTTCAAGAAAAGGGGTCAGTATTTCAATCAGCTCTCATTTCACCTTTATTTTTAATTATGTAGCATTGATACTTAACAGTGTAATATGCATGAAAGGCTTTTGTCTCATGGTGCACTGGAAAAAAAATTTGTTCTTGCTTTTCCTCCTTTATTCTGGCACCAGGAAATCTGTGAGGCTTAATACTTTGAGCACTAGGCAGCATCCAGTGGTGTAGTTTGTTTATCAAACTAAGAACAGCTGCATTACCAAAAGAAGTTGTCTTTTTTCTTGAGAGGGATTAGGGAAAGGGAGTATCCATTCATCATTAGTAAAAAAGAGGTACAGAATGGCAACTATTTACTTTAGATATAGTGGGGTACCATCTGTCAGTATCTCTGAAGGCTTTTTAAAGCCAAATTTTCAGGGAAGACAAATCTACTTCCTCTAAAAGAGAAATCAATATGATTTTCTTCCTTGAAAAAAATACAAAGTATATGGCTTTGAGCTCCAAGCATTGGGGAAGTTGGAAAGAAATTTACCTTCCTCAAAGTGAGAGGCTAGCCATTTAGACAATTCTCAGCTCATGGAGCTCATGGAGCTGCTTTTATACCTCTGCCGAGTTCCCACACAGATCACCTGAAGCAAGGAGCCTCCTGGGCGTGCAAGTTGTCCCTGCCGATGGTGGAGTACGTTCTTCCAAGATGGTTGGAGAGAAAACAGAGGAATGAGTGAGGGGAGCAGCGACTTCACAGTGAGACCCAGCAGATATATGACCGTGGGGGATTAACAATAAAATCGTGCGAGGGTCAGCTGGTGCTCCTCACTGCTGTCCAGCTCTTCCTTTCGACCTACTGTCTGTGAATTTTCTGCATAATCTAATTATAACCATACACTTCTGTACATAGCAAAGGCCCAAATATTGCTTCACAAGTCAGTGGTGTTTCTGTAGTCTGCTGCAAGGTTTCTCTCTCTCTTCTTATTTTCCAGGTACGCTGGCTAATTCTGTATCTTTCAGCGTGTGAGGAAGAGCTTACTACCTAAAACAGACTTCTGTGTGTCAGTAGTCTTCTTTTTTCCTAAAAATATACATTATTTAGGCACGAAAGTCCTTCACATGTCTCACAGAAATGACTCAGTTCCACTACACATCTAGTGAGTTTTCTTCTCAAGCCTGAAAAGGTCACTCACAGAGGCTTTGGGGAAAGCCCAAACTCCAGTCATTCAGCCAAGGTTTCGTAGCGGTCTCCCATGTTCCACTAAATACCCCAAACACCAGGTTACAGGTGGGCTGTGCTCTTTCTCCTCCCTCCTCTCCTCACTCTTCACCTCAAAGTATCATCCTGGGCCCGAAAAATCTTTCAAAATGAATGTTTTATCAAAGCTAGTGCATTCCAGCAAAAAAAACCCTTTTTGGCAAATCCGTGTTTCCTGATGATAAACATTTCTAACTAAAGCTTCCTGTCTGGCTCTCCTCCTCCTGTGTGCCACACGTCCCGTCTGTCTTTGAGTCACCAGTGCCCCTATGACCATTTTCTTCTCGAGGCTGAACTGTCTTTTCACTCAGTTTTAGCTCACTGGATTTTCTATCCCCCTTCCCCACATCTCTGTGTCTTTGGTAGCACTTAATGCTTCTCTTTTCAGACAGAGGATGTAGCAACAAAAAGATTTGGTCCACTTATTCTTGCGTTTTTTCAGTCTTTATCAGACCCCACCTTTAGCTTTTATTCTCTATTCTAAACATGTTCTGCTGGGTGTATGTTCTTGATCATCTGACATAAATCCTGATGACTCTTTTTTTCAATTTAGTGTATTATTAGAGCTTATAGACTACATTTTGGCTCATTCATTCAGTTGCGGCAAAATTCTGTTTTTTCCTTGTAACTATAGCATACAGTCTGTGTTTTGTTATCGTCTGCTGTGCTGATGAGCCAGCAAGGCCAACGGCAAAGAATTTGTGGATTGTCTGTAGCAAGATTGACTGAACAGGTAACAACATCAGGAAACAATTTATACCGGTTCTGTAATTGATTGGTTTGAGGTTTGGTGTTGGATTTTTTTTTTCCTTTTATTTTATTTTAACATTCTGGGCTTCATTTGATTTACTTTCACATTGGCTATGTGTATATTACATTATATGCATGTAACGTAAGTACAGATTAACTGTTTCAGTCTTTAGATTACACAGACTAATTTTAAGTAGTCGGTCAATCTTAGTCTGCTTGTAAGAGCTACAGAGTGATGATCACTCTTAAAAATCTGCCCAAAGAGAAGTTGGAGGAGTTCAGATTTCAGCTTTGTGCTATTAGTTGAGTTTGAGGCTGCAAGAATATTTTGTAAATAATTTGTGAATGTGTGTGTGTACTTGAGGGGGGAGAAGGGAGCACTTGCATCTCCAAAATATTCTGAAGCTTCTTTTCAACTTTTACCTAGTCTGAACACAAATTTACAAATGAAGAATTTGCATTCAGATGTTCGGGGATGTCAAACTACATAAATTGATGGACATTTATATACCAATTCCTCCCAGGTTACTTTGTTTTGTTGGTGAGCAATATCATTTCATTTCCACTAGCAATTTTGTTACATTTAGCAAATTCAAAGAAAGGGTGTTATTTAAGTAGGTCAGATGTCTTGATTTGGGTATCAATTGACATTTATACTTGCTTGTTAAACTTTTACGACTCCAGACGTATGAACATCACTTGAAAGCACGCAAATTGTTAGCTCCGGTTTTGACGCTGTATTTCTAGATTAGTATTTAACATGGTTAAATGTGAATTGATAAGGGTGATATTTGAATGCAAGTCAAGTTCAGAATAAAATTGGTTTTAGACAGAAATAGGGTTGGGTTGAAAAAATCTCATTAAACATTAAACCTGCTTTTCTACAGATCCGATTTTAACATTTCAGCCTAATCTGACACACAAAAAAAACCCCTACAGATCCTGTTTATAGATCATACCTGAAACTAAATGGTACAGCTTCAGTTTTGGGAGAGTTCCAAACAAAATGAAAGTTAAAGAAAAATCTCAAATTCTCCCCATCTCCAAACGCTACTTACAAAGATACAAAGTATTTAGCAGCATATGACAGTGTGTACATATACATATAGCAGTGTAGCAAGGCAGAGTTTGAACTTTTAAGGAAAAGATTCTTTATGGCTTTGTAACTTCAGAGAAGTAACGTACCATGGACAGAAATAGAAAAATATATACAATCATTCTGATACATTTGTGAAATAGGTTTCACAGAGCCCAGTATTTTTTGTGTAAAATGCCTTAAATCGCTTTCTGTAGGGCTAATGCAATTGAATTTGTTTCTGTATATAGCCTTTTATAATAACAACTTCGGATTCAACACTAGACTTTTCTTTCCACTACAATCATATACAGCCTTATGATTACTAACTACAGCAGACAGACTATGAAAGCTCTGCTTTAGTATCTGTAAATGCACTTTCAGTCCGCTTGTAGACTTAGAGCTTGGAAGCAAGAAGAGGCGACAGTGCCAGGAGCACCGAGACCTTCCTGATGGGCAATCCCTACCTTCTCTCAGGCTTGAAATCCTTTCCCACTGACTCCTTTTCCTCTCACCCCATCTGTCTTCATGAAAACCGGCTGTGTCTTAGGGCCTCGGGTCATCCCACCTAGCATTAGGCGCTTCAGGGAGCACGTTGCTCAGCAGGGTTGTCTTTCTAGGTCTCTGCAGTTAGTCAAAAGAGACGGGTACCTCCGTATCTGGGAAGGAGCTTACCTGTCTTCCCTGCACAGGCAGCCTGGGATGACAAGGCTTGTCATTTAGGCATCTCACTTAAGTGCCTGGAGGTAGATGCCACTGGTGAGACTGGGGGGATCCAGGCTTCGCCCAGACTCTCTCCTGTCCTTCTCCTTGTCGGCACAATGGTGCCTCTTCTTCATGCCAGTGCTGGAGTGGGATCCCATTTGGGGAAGTCATAGTATAACGACTTCGTTTCTGGGCCAAACCAACCCTGATGCAACTAGACGTACAACCAACGTGCGTTCGTTGTTCTGAATGCTGCTCAATGCTGTTATGTTTATACTCTTCCTTGTAAGACATTTGAACCTGTCAACTACCCTAGCTACGAACACACAATGCGACTGCCTTCAATGCGCATGTGCACAAGGGATGGAGCTCAACAGATCTCTCCTGAAATCCCAGATGCCTTTCCAAGGCTGGTGAAAGCAGTGCACAGGGCTCGAGCCAGCTCAGAGAGTTAGCGAGGAGTAAGGTGCACATCGCCAAAGGGCAGAAAGCAGATTAACACAGTGCCTCAAGAGTGAGAACTGCGATAAAGATACCCTTTGGGTTTAATCATTAACGCACTTAGTCGTTTGTCAGTCTCAGCCCTTACTGCATCAATGAAAGGAAAATACACATTTTCTAAGAGGTCAGTAGAGAAAGCAAGGTTAATATACACAGGATAATACTGACAAACCGCTAATACACCTCTTTCAAAATAGCTGATTGTTATGACAGAAAATAACTTTTGAAAAGCTGAAAATAATTAAATGCGGCTTCTGTATCCCCCGCCATCTCTTGGGATTCCATAATGAGGAAATCCTTTTTCTTTCCCCAGCATACTTTTTGGGGGTCGGTACTTGAAATGTGGCCGAAACCAAAAGCCCTAGCTGTAAAGCATCCATTCAGTGTCCGATTTTCTAGGTCTCCTGCTCTTCCACTTTGTTTTCCTTTTCGTGTTTCTGAGAATGGCACACTCTCATAGTATATGTGAGTGTGCATCCCTCTCCCTGTATACACATTTATTTACACATATACACACATATCTCTCTATATAAATACAGACAAAAGCCAGTAAATTTCAAGTGCATATGCTATAAAAGAGTATTGGAAGGATTCCATTTACCACAATACTTGACACAGACCTAGCGAGGAGGGTCCCAGGCAGGGACTTCTGCTTTAGAGATTATTATAGCTTGTGTCTCTGTAAGTGTTGTTGCAATTTTCTGAAATAACTGTGGAAAAGGGTGAGTCTGCAGATATTATTTGGCAACACCTGCTGGTACTAGTAAGGAAAATGTAAAAAAAAAAAAAAAAAGACAACTATCCAGATAAAAACAGCAACCTAGATGGTATCTTGTTCACAGTATTTTGGGGCTTTACTGTTATGAATTTCATTATTTCTTGTTTTTTATTTGAACACAAAAAAACTTGTAAAAGCTCACGGAGCTTTTCAGAACCCCTACCTCCTTCCTTTCAGGCTACAATAATTGTTAAATGATGACTTTTCTATATTTATGAAAATATGTTCTTCAAAAATGAATTGGGTAAAATACTGGTGATCAAAACTGTCATCCTATTTGGTGTTTTTTTTTAAAAATGAAATTCATAATCCACGGAAAGTGGCTCTTACTTCTAATGGTATCACCTGACCCCCATAACTGAATTATAGGTTTATAATCATACTGCCACTGTCCATCACCCAAGAATGACATGACACAACAATACGCGGTGGATTACCCCCACAGCCACTGGGTCTTTTTCATCACATCTTTCCCTTCCACACACTTCCCTCCAGAAAGTTTTGATTAGTAGAAATGCATTCAGATTTCCCTGTGGATAAAAAGAAGGGAAGTGTTTGACATTTTCAAGACAATCTCAGATGGTACTGTTCGGCCCATTGCTTTTCCATTTCCTCTTGAGTCTTTACTAAGTCCAGTGCACAACACTTAATGTGGTTTTCACAAAGCAGTGATCAGTAATGTAAATACCATTTCTTCCCTCAAGACTTATAATGAATTCTGTGTTTCTTAAGCTTGTTTCTTTCACAATTTGTCATGTCAAGGATGTTAAAGATGATATTTGGAAATCACAGAACAGTTAAACCATAAACTGCTGTGTTCCTGTCCATTAGTAAGAAAAGTTTGACTGCGAGGATATTTTGTTGGAAGGGTTGTATTAACAGTCATTTACATATATATATATATTTGTAGTGCTGCACCTGCTTCTTTCACGTACCTTAAAATTACTACCAGATAATAAATGACCTCCTATTAAACTCATTTTTTGTAACGCATCTTCCTGAAATATAGGCATTAGACGACCTTGCTGCTCAGCCAAGGCAATTTTGCCTGGTGCAATATTATGTTACTAGACAAAGGCATTTGAAAAAGGCCATACATTTTATTTTCTAAATCAATACTTTCTTTTGCTGCCTACTGAAAAATCCTTTTCTAGTGCTTACAACACATTTGAGAGTTAGGATAGGATTGTAATATTCAGTAACAGACTGCGACAATAACTAGCATTCTTAAAGATTAATTTTATTTGCCCTGCCTTTTGCCTGCAAATGTTATCCACATAATGCTTTTCAGACAGATTGTACCTTGTTAGTTTCCCTGCTTCATAGTATACATATATTAATGAATACGTATTTTCATTGATGACAGTGTAAGGCAAGTTATTTCTCTCATAGTGTTATTCTACTGTTTATTCATGTGCATATTTTAAATTTGCAATGGCTTGTTGGAAAGTCTAATTGATTGTCACTGATTACTAGCCAAAGTTCTGCTTTTGTTAAGACACCATTACATAAAATTCTGATCATTACATGAAAGTTTAATTCTGATTATTAGATCCTAAGGATATTCTTTTCAAAATCACAGCAAACTCTTTATCAGTGAATCTCCATGAAAACACTGTGTTAAAAATGTTAGAAAACACAGTTTTTCTAGTTGTCTTTGTAATGAGAAATAGAGACTTTTCTCAGTTAAACAAGAAGATATATTGACCTTTATAGTAATCCTGCCATAATTGGACTGGTAAAGCATTAGAATATAGAATCCACAATTAACTAACTCTCCGTGCAGAGAGAGCAATATCTCAGCTGAAAAAGATCAGATTGCTTGTCAGGAAAGTCTTACTGATGCAAGACACAAAGTCATATGCAGACCATCTACTATAGGTATCCAGCTGCAGCAACTACTGTGGCACGCAACATCAAGGAAGCAATGGGGGAGTCAAACTATCTGCCACCCAACCCAATGCCATGAGATCTCGACTGTCTCTACTCTCAACAGACAGAAATAGGGAAACACATTCTCTCTACCCGCTGTAGGTGCATATATTATATGTTGTTCCTACTTCTCTCCGTTGACAGTACAGAGGATCCTTGGTCTGGCATCATGGTATAATAAGCCATGTGAATGATTCATGACTGTCTTCAGCTTAGAAACCATTATAGACATGCACAGTGCCACAGTAGGTGGTTTGCGCACAGCCCATTAACCCAAGTATTAAAGATAGGTGATCAGAAGTAGTCATTTTTGGTGAGGTAACTATTCCCAAGGTGTATGGATAAGGACTCCCCAATATAACTTCTTTCAATCCAAAGTTTAAAAGTGTTACAGCAAGCTGGACAATGTAATTTACGCTGTGTGAGGACTATGCAATGGAGGATCAGAAACGCCTTCGCCAGCCTCTCTGGCCCTCCTTCCACTGCAGCTAGTGAGAGTTTGCCATCGGCTCCAGTATCAGGAGAAGCATATCTAACAAGTTTGATACCAACCATTTAAATTTGTGCTTATATCCTCGGTGTCTCTCTCTCAAACAACACTGATGAAACTTACTTTATTAGTTCATAATTACAACAGTAATAGAGTGTGGGGCGATCTTTTACACTGTTGCTTAATATTCAGTACTGTATGTATATATATACTTGACACCTCAGTGAAGACTTTGACATGCCTTATTCATTCTTGTTATTTTTATGGTATTGGTTTTGTTAGATTGCTTTACCATATAAAGAATAAAACTATAACTGCTCTGACCTAAAATTGTCCAATTCATTTTTATCCAAGATGTGTTAAACAAATCTAAATCATGTTCATCAGTTCTTCTCATTCTCATCACCCTTCACTCACACCATGAAGGCAATGTATATTAGTGGTTTGAAAACAGGGATTTGATATTCTCTGATGGACTCCAATAAATATCTGAAGTAAGTACCTGCCTCGTGTCTTGTGGTTTCTTGGCTGTGAAATGAAAAGTGCTCTCTGCAGGCCAGCAATGTTAATCCCATGATTGTCAGCTACTGGAGAATCATGAGGTAAAATGAATCTTTAAAATAATTTATGAGGAGTTCATTCTACAACATTCTTTTTCCAGCTATATTTATGTGCCAACCATGTTCTCCTAAAATCTGTCAGAAAAGTGAAGAACATTGTGGAAGCATCAAAAGTCATGACATCTAAGGATGAAATTTCAAGCAGGAGTTATTTATTTATTCTCTTGCAAAAGGTGAGAGCTTTCTGTGACTATATGTAAAATAGTTTAAAAAATGGTAATCAATTGTTATTTTGACTTACTTATTAGTTCTAAATCAATCAGATTGGGAGCTAATTTAATCGTAGCATTTTATTGCAATTGTTGAACACCATTTTTTTTTTACATAAGACTGCCCATGATACAGGAGTCTTAAAATGTAAATCAGTCTTGTTCTTTAAGAAATGTGGGATCTGGCAAATTAGAGGGGTCTGTTTCTCCATTTTAATTTGACTTATTCTAATTCCTGCAGTGGAGTCTAAGATTTCATACTAGGTTGTTAAAGTATCAACACAGCCTCCTTAAAATTCTTCCATTGATGTGGTTCTAAGTTTAAGGGTTTTGCTCAGCTGCCTACATATCGCTGTCTGGTGTCACTCGAAACAGCTTAGGCTAGCCAAGACATCTGCCCAGAGCCAGCAGACATGACACAGGACCTGCAGAGGCCCTCCACCCTTCCAGATTGGCAGCTGGATGTCCGGGTGGGATGGTCTTGAGAACCTCAAATGAAACTAAAGGCCTAAGTTTAGGCAAGAGAATCAATTTCCTAAATTTGGGTGAGCTGACTCCCACCCTAACCTGGTGCAAACCTAGATTTGGGTGCACTGAATCTCACCCTGAGGAGGGGTTTTGTTGTCTAAATGGAGGCACCGTTGCCATTCTGGGTACTCCAGGGTTCGGTTCAGCTGCCCACTGGATCTGTTGTATATCCTGTGTCTCCATCTTCTAGTCCCACTCATCACACCTTGGATTTTCTAGGATATCTCAAATGGCACTGGACACTTTTGTGGGGCTTACTGAGTCATAGCTTGTATTGCATCCAAGATATCTGTGTGTAGCTGGCAAATATGCAGAGCAGCAAGAAATCCATGCCTTTCTGGGGTAGGGGCTGGAGCCAATGCATGGCACCGCTGAGCATCTCCAATGGCACTGTATTGGAGTACCTCTGGGTACCCACACTAGGTGTCTAAGAAAGATGAAGCCTGCTACCTTCTGGGAGTGTCTGTCGCTGAATTGAGAGAGACCAGCTCATTTTAAAACAGTATTTGTGAGCAAATCATTTGAGCAGGGTTGAGAATGCACTCACTTGATTAGAGTGGACTGCCCTCTTCCCCATTCTAGACCAAAAAAAAAAAGTTTTCAAACAAAAAATAATATTTTGCAGTTTTCAGCCTCGAAAAATTATTTCCAGGTTCTAATAATTTTGCAGTATTCTTTACTTTCTTAAAGCAAGGCAAACCTTGCTGTGCATGTTTCATGCTCTACAAGGAGGCAAAACCAGTCGCTTATCATAGAAGAGCTTAGTGGAAGCATCAATTTAAAATTCTGCTACTTGCCTGAAGAGACATTACCTGCAACAGTGCATAAAGTCTTCTGTGAATCATGGAAAACCTGACAATTAATAACTCCTTTTAATTATTATTCTTTTCTCAAGCACCTATCACGAGGTTCTATTAATTAATGGTGCCTTGCTTTAAATCCTGCTGGAACAGAATGAAAATGTGAATCGCGAGAGATTTGATTCAGTTAAGTGTCCAAAATCTAGATGCCTATTCAAACACCACTGAATCCCTTTAATCTAGAAATACTATGATGACAATTTTCTCTGCCAGATTTCTGGTATTTGTTTTGTGACTGGATGAAATATTGCAAGTCTACTATGATTTTTTGTCTCATCAGAATGCAAATAAAATTCAAGGAGAATGAAATGTGAGAAAGTATTAAAAAGGTGAAAATATAACTAGCTAACTGTTTGAAAACAACAAATGCTTTTATTTGAATGACAAGTCAAGGTTCTGGTCTGTTCTTTTACCTGTTAGAGATGATATTTGGAAACCAGCCTTAGCACTGAAATGATATTGGTATACTAAATTCTGGGGCTTTGCTGAATTTATTAACTCACTCTTGTTTTAATACACTATTGAACGTAATATTTGCATCTGTGAAATGCATATCCATTCACTTGAATGTTTGGGTAGTCTAGATGGCAAACATTAATAAATCAAACTGACTGTTGTCGCTAATCCAGGAAAAACTGTGGCCTAAGAAAATGTTTTCTGATGCATTGCTGAGCTCAGACATAGCAGAGAGCCATCAAATACAGATGCCAAGCTAATAAAAAAAATGTGCAGGTGTCAAGTATTTGCAATATGATGTAAATGCAAGAAAAAACTCCCCTGGAATTGGGATCTGCATGAGGAATGATATTATCTTACAAGCAGAGAGACGATAGCCTGTTTTTGTGCAGCTGCACATGATGGATGGTGCTCACTTCTGAGATCAGCTTCACCTGACCAAGCCCAACCCACGGGAGGGAGTGCAGGGCTAGGCAGCCCACACAGCCGGGGGCTCTGGGGACGGGGCAATGAGAGAGCATTAAACATATGAGGGGCTTGGAGAAGGGACTAGCCTACTGCAACAAGCCAGCTTTGATGCTTGTAATTACTGCAAGTAAGTTATTGGATGAGATGGTGAGTATGGGAGAGAGGGGAGAGGAAAACAGAAGTCCAGGAGCCACAGAATAATATTGAGGAAAATTTTGAGCTGAGTATCAGTAAAGACGTCCTTAAAGTGAAACAGATAAAGACGCCAAGTATGGCCTCTGATTTTGGTTTTGGGGATGAAGTTTCTCTTTCTTGCCTTTTTTTTTTCCTGGTTAATGGTTTTCTTCAGTTATGTATTTGTTCAATTTTGGTACAGACATTAATTAATACAAATCAATCAATAAAACTATGTAAATACAGAAAATCCTCACAAACTCTTCATTAAATGTTAAAAACTTCCATCTTTTAACTGTAACCCTGACCATACTTAACTGAGAGTACTTACGATACAAATGGTTAATACATGGGAGAACCATTTGTGCTACATACTTTATAATGCTTTTTAAAAATACAGCTAGGTTTAAGCCTCATTCTACCTTCTCCCACTGTTATGAATATTAATAGATAAGTTAGAGCAGGGTGAAATAGATATATTTGCAAAGCAAGGCAGAAAGAGCCAAAAGGACAAGACAAGCAATGTAGAAGAGAGGAGGGAGACTGGAGAAGTCTCCAGAAGAACCAGCAGAGGTGAAATCTCTGGGCACCTCCCAGCAGAAAAACATAGAGCTGGGAAAATCCTTCACTGCAGCGGAAACACATGAGAAATTTGGATAGGCTTTTTTTTCTTTTCCCAACTGTTGTGAAGCTTGGAAAACTTTGTTTCCCAATTCAGTAATTCTTGCCATATGTGCAGTTACAGTGCCCTGAAATGTTGAAATGTTTGGGGGACCCTTCCCTAAAACAATTTCGAAGTTCCTTAACCATGCCACAGCCACAACTGAAAACTAAGGGATTTCTATTCTAGAGAAAGCTGCTCCACTACACACTCCATGAAATGTGGAAGGAAAAAAGTCTGACATTCCCTGGCTGCAAAATGCATTTACTGGAACTTTTCAGGCAAAGGCAATATTCCAAGTAGTCATTTTATTGTTCCATAAATTTCCATTCCCATTCACCTTGCTCTGTAAAACCTGCCCTTACTTTGCTTCCAAATGAAATAAATCGTGGAATATTAGACAAAAGTAGAGGGAGCAATTTTGTACAGCGCTACTAGAGATGTGCTTTCCAGAGAGCAGCTATACTGATATTGAATGACTGACAGCAACTAAGGCAAAAATGAGCATGAGACAGGCTGTTGTGATGAGCTGACACAATTCATCTGTCTGAATAACACAATTAAGTATACATCTGAAAAACATGACTAGGCAATCCCCAGACCAAGCTAAAACATTTAGATAGAGGCAAGACTGAAATGAAAAGTACCACTTTTTTCCTCCCTTTTCAGTTTTAAGTAGAAATATACCTTTTATCTTTCTGTTCATCTGTCTTAGCACAGCCACCAGGGTATACTTTTTTCTTACCAGCAGATAGACATAGTGTAAATGAGCACTGAGCTCTGTCATCTCTCTCTCCATATGTCATGTCCCTGATCAGATTTTTTTAGCTGGGAGGCTGCATTTAAAAACAGCAAATTCTACATTAAAAACATGCCTTCATTGTTTTTGCAAAATCATAAGTCTTATCCTAAGATTACACATGGAAAGAGTTGGAGGGGAAAAAAAAGGAGGTAGGAAAGAGTGTACTTGGCCTAAATAAAAGGGTGATTTTTCCTTCTGTTAAAAATCCAGCTTTTTCTTTTCTCAGGAAGGATTGTGCTTTGCCTTCACAAGTGGTATTTTTCAAAGCTCCAAGCTGAATTCTAAATCCATAGGGTTTGGCACACCGAGTGGGTGTACACATCTGCAGGAGAAGCAGGCTTTCTACATCTCGTCGAAGCTCCCGTCTCCAGGCATGGGGAGGAGATGCAGCCGCCTTGGGATGTGACACAAATCTGAACAGTCTTAGAGCTGCTCTAAATGAAGCCATTTTTTCACATCTCTGCCGGACAGCTATGCCAAGGGGACCGGCAAGACCGTAGCATGCCAAGCAAGAGTGCACCTGCTAACCACGAAGCCAGTTGCTGACGTAGGTCCTAAGGACTGTAAGTAAATTTGATGTGCATCTGCAAGGGCTGAGCACACCGGCTCCCCTCACGATCCTCTCGCCGTGCACAGCCAACCGGAGCAACACAGAAAGAAGCAGCTCTTTGGCAAGGTCTCCCCACCCCGCGCAGCTGCTGACCATGGGATGGTAGGACACGGCAGCATGAAAGACAGTGGAAGAATTTGTTGATGAAAGCCAGGCTGGAGTTTGACAATCTCCAGTTAAAATGAAACAGAAATCCAATGAAGAAGGCTTAATAAGCCTTTCAGGCTCTATCTGAAATTGGTGGCAACCAGCCCAAAAGAAGCCAGTCATCAGCCTTATTCCCGACAATAACAGCTTCTGAGCATTTAACGTATTTAGTAGCTTTTCTGTTAACTCAAGCAGAGGAGGCAACTGTGAAACTGTTACAGATATTTGAGCAATAAAGCCTCCACATAAAAATGAAGCTGCTGAAAGATGTTTTCAAGCAAAAGGCACCAAAAAAAAAGCCAGTGAAACCTCAGGAGACCTTCTTCTAAGGCAGAAATCAAAAAATGTGCTAAGAGATGGGATGGACCAAACCCTCAGAGATGGATGGCAGGGAAACAGGCCTGGAAGCAGCCTGGGACGCAACAATGAAATCACCAAGTGAAGGAAGCTTCAATAGGGGACTTTGTGGCCACACCACTGAACGTTTAAGCACCTGTCTCCCAGGCATCAGTCCACCTAATGCAATTCACCATATCCAAAACACAGCTGAGCTCTCTGCTACATGACCGAACAAAATCAGGAACCACAAAAGGAGACCCACCACAGACAGAACTACAGTGCTGAAAAAGTAGCTTTGTAATCTAGTCTGTGAGAAAGCCTGAGGGCAGAGATGAGGGCTGAAAAGACTTCATCTGAGCTGGAGATCGAGTCACAGCCTCCTTTATTCAGGCACTTGGAAGTGGGCAATGCTTGGAGTCAGGCCATGCTTTCCTTCCATCCTGCCTGCTGAAGTTGCTCCAGGGTTCATGGGTTTGTCAACAGGAGAGACAACAAGGCAGTGAAGGGAGGCGAGACAAACAGGGAGGGATCATCTGCTGTGGAAGAGACCTGACCGCTTACTCCCTCTCTACTGAATAGCTTGGTATGTTCAGGTTTCTCACTTTCATTGTCACATTTACTAGCTTAGTTGCTCTCTGCAAATCCCATCTGTCCTGGCACAAAGGGTGGCCTCAGGACCCTTTGAAGGGGAAATACATGGAGATGGAAACCACCATGAGTGCAGACAGGATAGGTGAAGAAGATCAGGACAGGCAAAGTGAACCAGACCTGCGGACACTGCAGTTAGGTGCATACCTGGAGCCCTATTAAGTGATAGGTTGAGGGTCACATTTTCTTCTCGTGTTTCTTCCTTGGAGGACCCCCTGCTAGTATCGGAGCATGATTTTGGAGCTATACAATGCAATGGCTTGTACATTTGCTTAATCTGAAACCCAGTGCAGAGGTAACTTTTGATGTCCATGGTTCTTCAGCCTTTAGGAGAGGAGGTAGATGCCCCCTCACAAGAAGAGAGAGCTGGTACCATTTCTTCTGGCCATCCAGGTCTTGGAAAGCCTAGTTTTAACAAAGAGCTCTGGATAATGAGTATCTGCTGTGTCTCAGCTGCAGGAGCACTGAAGTAGAGCAGGATCATAGATGCAGCCTTGTTCGTAACCTGACTTTCTCCAGGCAGCTGTGTGCGGGGCACTTAACTGGCTGCATACACTGCATGAAGGGCCAAAGGGGGTACCTCAGGAAACTAAGTTTCCTTCCTGGTTGCCATCAGCCTACATGCCTGGTTCTGTAAATGTGCATCTTCACTACTAAATTTAGCTGATAGTCTTTGAATCTGCTTCTCTTCTTTCTCTTTTCTTCCCATCACAAGCACAGGCACACAACGTCTCTCCCAAAAGCAGTGTAAAGAAAGCAGTTAATAGAAGCAGGTCAGTAATGGCATTGCAATTTCCAATTTTACAATAACAGCCACGAGATGTGGTTGCTTTACGTTGCTTCTTTCCTAAATCAGGGGCAGAATCGGAACAGATTCCTTTTCAAGCATTCAGCTAAACAGCCAGCAATGAGATTTATTTTAATTCAGAAAATAGGTTCTCACTAATTCCTTCAGAGAATTTTCATGATAATCATTTGCAGAAAGGCACAGGCCATGACTGACAGAGATGATGTGGCTGCCACCAGCTTACTATAGAGTCAAAAAATTAGGCACCTTACCCACTGGATGACTCGGAAAGAGGCATTAGCTGCCCATGGATCCAGTACAGCCAATTGAGAGAGCAATTAACTAGTGACTAGAGAGAATTAAACTCCTCAGAAAGATAATCCACACAAAAGCCCTACACGCAGAGCTGGAAGCTGCATAGGTCTAGCTAATAAAAAGGTTGAGAAAGGGATGTTTTTGAGCACTTCTCCCTCTCCGGAGCTGAAACATCTCATTTGCAGCTGTGTGTTACATGCTCCTGTGTGATTCAGAACCTTTTGTCAGAAGAAAGCAACAATTCAGCAGGAATTATTTGGAGGGGGAGATGGACGGGGGGTGTGTGATGATTACACCTATCTCAGCTTGAAGTCATTCAGGAGTGCACCTCCCACCTGCCAGCAAAGTATCTTGAGTAAAAAGCAACCACAGAGATGGATGTGCTGGTCCCTCATCCTTCCTCCCTGGACTGGGCTGGGTGACTGCTCAGTTATGAATGTGAGAGGAAAAAGCGATGGACAGACGTGGTTCATGGGCACCAGTGACCCCTGTCCCGGGTGGGCACTGCCCTCCCTGTCCCCATTTCGGTGCCTGCCCTGAGCCCAGCACTGCCAGCAGTATGAAGGCAGGGCACCCCAGCGGGCGCCGCTCCATGCCCCCACCCCACACTGACTCCAGGAGCTGAGGTCACGCTTTGCACTGATTTGTAGGACCAGAATCCCAGGGTGTCCTGGGCTCTGTGGAGATTGGGGATGGTGTGTTTTCAGCACTGTTTCCCTCAGCTTAGGAGTCTGTGGGAGTCTTTGCCTCTGGTTATGGGACAGAAGAGTCCCTTTTCATCTCACCCTGGCAGTAATAGCTTCAGTACAATTTATGCAACAACAGATTGTAGGTATTTACTAACACCTGCATAAACCAGCAACAAAAAATGCCTTTTCTGTAGTTTGGGATGAGTGGAACATTAAAACATGTAAAACCAACCTTTACAATCAGACTTGCTACAGGATTTCCTCCCACCGTTTTGTAATGTGCCTATGCTCAACTTTCTTCCTTTTTAGGCATTTCACATAAAGTTTACCTGTGCTTCTTCCTTTCACCAAGGACACAACTTTCCTTGGTTGCAGACCAAGACTGTACTTTTTAAAAAGGGAGAAAAACAGCTTTCTGGTGTCACCAGGTAATTTTCCAGTAAGCCGCGAGAGGGCAGGTTGTGCTCTCTATACAGCTTGCTTCAGCCAGATTTTTACAAGCAGCTGTTAAGACCAGTCACAGTTTTAAAGCCCTAATTATTAAACTAAGGCCCAGCGAGTGGAAAGAATAACACACGGTTCTTTGACCCTGGCATTTTTTATGTGCATAGTATCAATCTAATGCCCTCATTGCTTTTCTTCTGGAAAGGAAAACAACTTTCTACTCAATTTACAAGTGAGAACTGAGCAACTCTCCCTTGTTTTACCCACCCGCCCTTAGGCAAAATCAGTTCTAACAAGTTAGCTGCTACGCTGCATTTTTTACATTTCTCCCCTGGCTCCTTCCTCCCTCTACCCCACTGCCACTGCCACTTGCCCATAACCAGGGCAGCATCAGGTGGGCAACGATCTGAGCATGTGGTGAGTAAATCATAACTTTGCCCCAAAAAGTCCACATTTTAGAGGTAATTTTTGTGAGTTACACATATTCAAAGCTAAGTATATGTGAAGACCTACTGAGATCTTCTTTCTAGTCCACATGGCTAGTATTGGGCAGGCCTAGAAGAAATACCAGAAATCGCTACTAACTGGAATTTTTTTTTCCAGGCTACAAAAGCAGAGTTTTTCTAAGACTCAGGACCTTAAAAAAGGCAAAATCTGAGCACTCCATTACTGTAATATATTAAGCACCAAAGCTGACACAATCTGATCAGGACTTCATTTGCTGTGTAAAAACCCTGTCTCAAGATAACATAGGAGAGCCACCCAAATGTGGTCCAAATCCATGTCTAAATAAAGAAATATATAAGGAAAGTATAAAGAAATGTTTAAGACAGGGTCTAGGGAGTGCCACATCCAAACCTGATCCCCCACCTGCAGACCTGGTTAATGCAAGCTATCTCAGTCTTGTTACCTTGAGTCCTGGGTCCCAGACTTTGGAAATTTAAGTCTAGATTCGTGAAACAGTGCAGCAGAGCCAAAATAGAGAAAGATGAGCACCATTTTCAACTTCTGTCACGGGTCCCTAACACAGAGGTAAAACACAGGTGTATACCTAGCTGTCAGGGAACTCCTGCTCTTAAATTTTAGGAGAATTTGAGTTTGGAGGTTTACCTACTGTTAACATCAGCTTTATTGGAAATAACACATGGAATTGATCATGCTTCTGAAATAAACTGTAACCAGGGGGTTCCTACACTATTTTGTTAAACAGCATGAAACATTTGGAACCTTAAAAGAGAACTATGTCATTCAGAATATTTATTGATAACTGTAAAATAATACGTTAGTCAAATATATATGTAGAGTTAATAACTTTCAGCACATCTCTGAGCTGCTAAATGAAATCCAAACCACACTGAGGTGAAAAATTATCTTGGTTATTCAAGTTGGTTTTCTTCTATTTGGATTCTCAGCTGTCTTGATCTAAACCTATAGAGGATGACTTACAAGTGTCACACACTCCAGATAACATTTGGTAATGAGAAAAGTCTAGCCTATCTTGGGCCTTGCACATATGTACCCAGAGACATCATATATTACAATTCACAAGATAACGGGAAAACCTGAATGAGAACAATGTAGTCAGCTGCCGAAGGAGCGTGTGATAAACTCTCAGCTAAGATCTCAGTAAGGCAATCAAGGTCACTTCCTACAAGAATAAACAAAGAAATAAAGCGAGGGCACTAGGCCTCTTCCATGTACTTTTTGGGGCTGAAGCTCACATTCATCAGTGGTTCAAAACCTCTTCTCTGCCTTCGGTGCTGGAAAAGTACAAGCAGCAGAACGAGCATGGCCAGAGCTATAAGTGCTCCTCCAATTGTGGATCCAACCATGACAGCCCACGCTTGGGTTTCTTCAAGTGAATCTGGAAATACGAAACGTCTGAAGTGAGGACAGCCCATAATTTCATTTCTCAAATCACAGGGAAGAAAGAAAATATCCCACAGCCTGCTATTTATGATTACTTGTGTGGCTTAGAGACGCGCTGGCCACAGGAGAAGCTGGTAATGCACCGTGTAAGCAACAGACATACCAGAGCCAGAGATGTTTCCTGCCAGAGAAGTCTACAGCTGAATTTAATCGTCAACCTTTCATACAAATTAAAGTGTTGAGAACGGGAAAGGTTAACAGTGACAAGACAAAAAGATCATTCTCTTACCTAATTTGGCCAAAATTATGAATTATTTAAACAATTCTTTCTATAATGACATGTCAGCATAGCTGTTTCCAAGCTATTTTTGTCAACACAAAACCCTCAAATTTTCCTATAGACCACAAAGCAGCCTATTGTCAAACTTTTAACTAAAAACACTACTTAGTGTGGTTCTGCCAACCAGCTCCAGATCACATCCTCTGATTTTGAACCACTTCTGGGGAAGCACTTGTGTCTTCTAAGATAACGTTGCCCATTCTTATAATAACCCTGCTCCACTTGGCTGAATAACTTTATTTTGTGTTTTCATTTATGCTTTCAGAAGCAAAAATTGCCTGCTGGCCTGTTCTGAAAAATGCTACATATACTAAGATGGCAATAACTACATTTGCCTCAATATTCAGTAAAAACTCTCAAAAGGGCTTAAGATATTTAGAAGGTACTTAGACTTATGGGCTTAAATCCAGATGGCTCAAGGAGATGTCACACTGACTATAAAAGTGACTAAAAGTTGTGTGCCCCAATCTGCAGTCTCTGTCAACAAAAGAGTTGAGGGCAATCATGCCCAAGTTCAGTAAGGTCCCAAAATGAATTGTTTAGCACTTCGCCATCTCTCCAGTAAGAGCCAGCAGTGTATTACATGTTGATTTCTAATGTGGTTACATGAAGGAGAATTAGCAAGTTACATATTTAGATAAAAGACAAGGGTTTGGATGTAAAAACTTTATTGTCTGAACACTGACCGTGCAGACAGGGATAGAAACACTGCTTCATAGTGAGCTAACAATTTATTTAGGTGGGAGTTGAGAAGCAGCAGAATCACAAGCTGCTTTTTTTCCTCTCTGGGTACCTCATGCCCAAGGGGCAGCAGCATTTCCAAAGCAGGAGGGAGTACAGTGGTCCAGAGGGAGGAAAACTTAAACTCCATAAAAGGGGAAGTTTAAATTTTCAGGGGAAATTATGGGGTCACCCCTGAGAAAAGCACTGCAGAAGCAGCTAGCATGCCTCCAGAAGTCAGGGCTCCGCTGTATGAATGCAGCCTGAGGACAAGGGTTTCAATCTTTTGCAGTCTAGAGACCTTTAAACAGTCTCCACAGATTAAAACCACAGATATGTGGTAAGCATTTAGAAAAAAATTCTGGCCACATAGGTTAGATAAGCACCTAGTGCTTCTCAAAGCAATTCCGAGGTGGAGAAAGAAACTGCACAGATTTAATCTTTGGTAAAGCATCTGAAGCATGGTTTTCATGCATTTCTTACTCTTGCGCCTTTTACAAATATTTGTAACTCCTGTTGCAAATTCTGGATTTTGTGCATAAATACTTTGCTTTCTTGTTTTTTGTCCTTATCTGATTTGTGTCAAAGGTAATTTCAAACGAATAGACAAACCCAAAGGCACATCACACCTGTCGACATGGAAAATCTTTAAAATTGGGGTTTTACAACACAAAACACCCAAGTACATCTCTCCAGGGTATCCAAAGACTAATGGAGTTCATCTCTAATGAGATTCATGGCGCAGGATTATTCAGGGCTCTGTGCAAAACAAGTATTTTCTAATGACCGGTGTTAGCCAGACGAGCTCCCTGGCAGAGTGCCTGACCTCTGGCAGATTAAAGGATCCTGTAACAGGCTTAAACAGTGCTGGGAGCAGGAGCCAAAATCAAAGATTCCTCAACCCCAAAGGAGCACCGTCATCAATGCCAGAGAAGTACAAGCTGATCCATTTTGCAGCAGAGCAAACTAAGTATGTGCACACTTGTAGTTACCACGGCTTACCTGGTGAGTTGTAACTACCGGTGCTACAGTATGTGATTGCTAATGAGCAGGTGAATAGACCTAAGTGTTTTGTGAAAGTGCCTTATTTTCCAAATGCCTGTGTCATTGAAAACATGAACTGTCTCATCTCTTGGCCTGGAACAGCCTCCACACCTCTGAGACGTACCTGGCAGGTCAATGGCGTAGGTGTAGCCGAGCTGCTCCACAGTTTGGAAGAGCTCGTCGTTGGTCACAGGAGGGAAAAAAGGCACCATGTTATACAGTCTGTTGTGACCGATGGGGGCCAGCTCCTCAGGCCAGGCACTGTCAGGGGGGCTAAACCGCTTCATCCACTCATCAAAGATGGCATCAGTAAAGGAGTGAAGAACCTGCAAATCCAGGCGCATATATAGGTATATATATGGTATATATAGCTAGGTAGATATGGTATATATAGCTAGGTAGATATAGGGCATATATAGCTAGGTATATAGGTATATGTATAGGTATATAAAGCACTAATACAGGAAAGTTGTTTCCAAGTTAAGTTCAAACAACTATTACAAATGTCTGGGGCAGTTCAAATTAATTTCTGATGTACTCATGGTTTTTAATTATCACCCTGGAAAAAAATTTAGAAAATATCTTACAGAAAATAATTTTGCATATAGAATTACAGCATAATGAAATGAAGATTCCATTGTGTAAGAAAGGAATTAATGTAGGAATTCAAGAATTATTAAGGAAATAAGCTGGAGAACCACTACATAAGTATTTGGGCTGATTTCTCCAACAACAGATTGCAATCTTAAAATAAAGGTAAGAAAGAAATTAATTGTATTAGAATTTCTCTATATAATCCCTGTGGTTTAATCTAAAAAAGAGGAAAAGAAATTGGCATGAATTTATTAGGAGAGAAAGATGTGTAAGCAAAGTCAACTGTTTCATTTGCACATTGCTGTTTGTGCTGCTCATTGCAGTGCAGCACTGCACCAACACACCAGGGAAATCACATTATTTCTATTCCCCAAGAGATCCTAAAATTAGATGTGATTCCTTTTAGCCTCTGAAGTTTTAAACAAAGAAACAAACTACTCAGTCTACTGCTCTAAAATAACTAACCCCACTTTCAGTTTTTCTCATTGCTGTAAAAGTGTCTGGTATAAGCCATTAAATTTAGATACCATCTAATCAGAGGATTCAGGGCAACATGACTTGGAATAGCAGGTCTTCTCCCTAAAAACTTATTTTATATTTCACAAATCACCCTGAGATTTCTTCCCTCTTTATTTGACCATTATGCAGGTGTGGCAGCGTTCAAGAAAAGAGAAAAGATTTCTCCTTTTCTATTTAAAGGACTTATTTTTAGGGAGTTCACTTTACTTCTGTTCTGCAAACCTCTGGTGAGACAGCTGCCTTTGAGCCACAGCCACCGCCACTCAGGCTGGGGGAAAAAGACATACCACAAAGATGGGATCGTTGGCGGCTGCATGAGGGAGAATGCTGGTCCCATTCAGGAAAGAGTGAGCCAAATTATGAAGGCTCAGCATCGGCGAGTTAAGGACTCCACCTGGTTTATCGAAGCCCTCCAGCGCGTTCCTGTGGGTGGGTAAAAGCAGCATCAAGTAACCGTATTTTGCTCACAAACGCGCACGTAAAGAAAGCCCGTGACCCAGCCGGCTCCGGAGGAGCTGAAGGACAAACCTGAAACTGAAACTGGAATTGCGGAAAAAGGGGGGGCTGTCGAACTCCTGCAGGGAAAGGCACCTCCTGACATCCTCCACGGTGGGCAGCTGCTCGCTGGAGACCCCGGGCGGCCTCCGCCGCAGCGGTCCTTCATCACTCCCGTTGCACAGCGTGACCAGGCGGTTGTAGTCATCCAAGCTGAGTGAGAAACAGAAAGAGGCACAAGTTAGAAGGTGATGATGCCTGGCTTGTTGGCGTTTTCTCCTGTGATATAAAAGACACCTCAGTGGTACGTGTGAGAGAGCAGGGGTTAGGGACTGACACCCCCTGGGGCATCTCAGTTCACCTCCCATGGCCTGGGAGCTGAATTTATTGCAGGACTGCCACCACGCCATGACATTCTGCAGCTCTGCGGCCTCTGTGGACCATCAGTTATTTGGGCCAAGACTCGGCAGGCTCATCCTCCACAGAGAGAGGATGCTTTAGAAAAGGCAAGCACAACTCCCTTCACACCTACTCCTCTCCTGAGGTCTTTGGAAGAACAGTTTTTGCCAGACAATCTAAAAGAGTCTTTTGAATTTTGAATTGAAAAGCTTTCAGTCCTGAGTAAGGAATATTTTTTTAACTCTTAACAAAGAGGAAAAAAAAACAGGAAAGTCCCACTGCAGGGTGGGCTAAGAAAATGCAAGGAATGGCAGTAAACAGGATTTCACTTTCCATCCCTCATTCCCTTTAGAAGAAAAGCAACTGCAATGCGTTGCATCTTCTTTTTCAGGGCCTGGAGGACATCCTGCTGTTGCAGGCGTTGCCCACTAGCTAATGGGGAGCAAGTCCTTTATATATAGTCTCCCTGATATACAAGGAGAGAAAGAGGGAAGGAGGAGGAGAAAAACAGTGTAACACTTGTGAAAAAATTCTGTGAATGTGTAAAATGAAACAGCATTTTCAGAAACTCCTGAAATAAATGAAAGCCCTTCTCTGTTTGACCTTGGCAAGGCAAAAGTTTAGCCATTTCAGTTTTCAAGAAAAAACAAAACCCTATTTATCTTAGAGAAAAAGTAGGGGCAAGACTTAAAGCCAACTGGCGCCTAAAGCTAGAAGTTCAAGTAGTTCTTTAGGTACCCAGAGAAAGAGACTCTTCTGAAAAGCCCTGAGCTCTCGGTACCTCTGTCTGACTGACTGCACGCTGCCCTGGAGCCGACAGAAGAAGGTTTTATGAGTATTGTATCCAGCAGCATCTTATGTCGTAGCACCCCAATCCTGTACGTCAAAGCCCTGCCCTCACCCAGATCAGCATACGCCCACAGACAGGGGGCAGCAAGCATGGGGCTGTCTCTGTGTTGTTTTCCATGTGAAATCTCAGCCGTTTTGAAGTCAATCCCCAAACTGCACTAAATATATCAGGGTTAAGATCTCACCCAATACAAGGGAACAGATTTTTCAGCCTGTCTCTAGCTTCCTATATGCCAAAACAGTTTTCTGTTTCTGCAGCCAAAATCAGTTGGGTGTTTGTTACAGAGAACCAACACGCAGGCGTTCCTTCTTTAAAAAGTACTTGCCAATGTGCAAACTCTTCAGACTTCTGGCAGCCTCAAATTGGCTGAATCGACTAAAATCCTGTACCAAAAGAATCATCTTTAAAAAATATACTTCCATAATACCAGGGGGGAAAGTTTACGTAGCACCATCTACACACAAACCGACCGTGATTCCCAGTTTTAAAAGACGTCTTGGCTCTTTTCCTGCCGCTCACTCACACTGAGAGAGCAGCCCGTGCTGTCAATACTGAATGAAAGCAAGGTTTGGTTGGTATGCAAGCTTGCCCTAGATATTCTCATACCTGTTACAAACTATTTGCCACCGGGAGAACCTGGAGCTCAGGCTGATCAGCCCCGGGTCATCCGGCCGCGATGCTCCGAAGAGCTGGTCCGTGCAGACGTCGCACTCGTTTCTACCAGTGGCGAAGTTCCAGTAGGGCAGCGCGAAAGAGTCATTGCCCATCAGTCGCTGCAATGGACAGAAACGCATTAGCAGGGAATCACCTTCGAAGGAAGGAGAAAGAAAGGGACTCCTGCAAGTTGTTTCACTGGGTATTCACTGGACATTCTGCTTTTCATTCCACATTTCAACTATACGCACTTCACAGTGCTGCTCCAACTCGTTTCAAAAGATTGGGGCATTAAGTCCGCCCTAGCAAAGACATTGTCACTAGTTATTCTACCGTTGGCCTGCACTTCTTTTGGCCTTGTTAGGCTTTCTACCAACTCAGAGACCAGGCAGGAGTGCAGGAGCAGAGATGAACTGAGCCTTAAGGAATAAGAGGCATTCTGAGTGGGTAATGGGTAAAATTGTGCATGTGGTTTGCTTTTGCTCCAGAAAGGCTAGCCCTGGGGAAGAATCTGAATTTGTATTAATAGAGGAATACAGTGCATTTACTTGTGCTTGCTTGTTAGATACGATTTCACACAAGCAAGATCCTGCAGCTATTTTGATACCAACCATTTTCATTAGAGATCTGCAAGGCTGAAATACAGTAACATTGCCAATGTAGAAGTAATGCAAATGGAAATGAGTCAATGCTTCGGCAACTGACTGTCGGGCACGTTAACATATATTTCTTTAAAAGATGTATTGCTAAATATATGCATGTATTAAATGTATAGCATGGCACTTTTAAAGGGGGTAATATTTAGAGTTGCTTTTGTTAGGAGGGTATCTTCAACATCAGCAGACAGTATCTGTTACCAAGTTTTACGTGTAGGTGTTGCTTTGATTTTATTAATAAATACTGTTAATTCACATCTTCTGTCCTCTGTTGTGGAGATGAAGAAAAAAATCTCCATGATAACCTTCACATCATTGTTCACAGTGAGAAACTGTTCAGTCCTCAGTATCTTGAAAGCACTAATTTCGCTTTAAACAAAAAAGGATCAATGAGCAAACACTCCTGGGAGTTTGGGTAAGAATCTACCCTAGGAAATAGCTTACCCTTGTCTGGCTCAACAAAGTCACATAGCAAAAGAGAGAAGCTGCATGAGGAAAGGGAAAGGCTGTTCAGCTAACCTGCAGGTCTCTCTCCAGCAACAGCAAATGGTACCTATGCCAAGTAACAAAGGCAGGTCCTTGATGGGAGAAATCGATACCTGTGAAGGGGCGGCCAGGTCCTACAAAGGAAAGATAAAATAAGCACTTAGGCAACAAATGAGGCTCGAGAGAAAGAGAGCAGCTTCTTCTATTGCCTGGAGTGGAGTTAAACAAAAACCTGCAGCTCTGCACCTTTGGAAAGAGCGCACGCATCAGAAGCTACAACACTTACATGGGACAAGTGAAACCAGCTCCTCTGTGGACGTTGGCTTCGCTGCTTCTCAAAACTTCACTTTCCCCCAAAAGTTGGATATTGTGAAGATTTCTTATGACTTTAGTGGATTTTGGTTTTAAGAAGCAGTCTTATTGTCTAAAATCTTAGCTCCTTGTTTATATGTACCATATTATCTCATTCTCTTGCTCAGTGGCAGGACTTACACCGTGTATCGTGTATCTATCAAAAGAACCTCAGCATTTTCCATAACCTGCCAACAGTAATTCAACATGTCCTTTGCCAATTTTCTTCAAATTGTGCTTGTTATTTCTTGTATTGTGCTCTTGTTATTACACATGAGAACTAAGACACTCAAAGGCTAGGAGCTTCAAACCACATGTGGATTTGTTTATCACTGCAGCAAGCTTCAACCCACATACGGATTTATTTATCACTGCAGCAGCGCTGGAAGTTGCCTCTTTCCCTTTCCACATGACTGTCCTGTACCCGATGGACCTTTACTCTTGCTAGGCCAGAGACTGCTTCCTTCAGCCCTGCAAAACGGAATCGTGTCAGAAGGGGAGACTGAAGAAAACCCCACTGCAGTGTAGCAGATACACTCTAGCAAGGAGGTAGATATGGGCTGTTCAGCTTGCACGTAGGACTGGCAGGTAGAAAAGCCACACTGCTGCCTCCTCTTGTGAGAGCTGGGCTTTGTGAAGCGGGCCCGGCATAGGTACTTCTGTCTAGAAGAGCAATGAGGACTAGGAATCCTGATTTGGGAGAAAGCATGGGGTTAGATACCCAAACCTCTAACCTGGTTTTGTTTTAAAAGCTGGCTGTGGTTAGTCAGGCAAATCCTGTCCTTAGTGTCTTGCTGAAGGCCACAGAAAGCAGCAGCACTTCAGTCCCCAACGTCTCTGCATGGTCTCTGCCTTCACAACTGCAGAGCCCCTTTCCCACTGCTGCTGCATCTACCTTGTCTTGTGGACTAGGAACATCTTTTTGAAGTGAATCACTGCCTGACCACGCTTTGGTTCACCCAACAGTGGAGCCTGTGAATTGCCTCCCTGTCAGATGGAAGATGCACCAGGAGTGCGGCTGGTGTGCTCCAGCTGCCACGGGGCATTCGGTCGCAGGGACCAGACTGCAGCAGGTCTGAAGCAGACCTCCCTCAACCACGGGTGGCCACCACCTCCTCAGCACCAAATGTTTCACTCCACAGATCTGCTCCTACTGGGACTCACTGCTCGCTAAAGTAATGCAGCTGTGTTAAGCACACTTACCTTTGTTCAGTAATTATACTTTTCACCCTTTCCTTTACCTGCAGAGCCCCTTGGATAAGAAAAGCACTAACCTAAGAGCGTGTCTCTGACTGAGTAGTAATGAAGCCAAACAAAGTAGTTATAAATACTACAGTTGGCAATCTGCGGTTCCTCTCCGGTGGGGCCAAGCAGACTCATCCAGTGCTGAGTTGCAATTACATAGTCTGGGTGAATGGTTGTCTTTGCACGGTCTAGAGCATCGAAGAACTGCTCTCTCTCCTCTGCTGTCAGGGAGTGGACATCCTTCCTGACAACTGGTGGCTTCCTCACGTTGCAGTTGGGGCCGGTCCAGCCAAATTTGCAGTCACCACAGTTATAGCCGGCAAAGTTTCCTGAATCAAGAGGGAAAGAACAGTCATGACATTATGAATCAGAGAAAACTAACAGTGACATGCAGAAGAATTAAGAATTATCACTCTTTTTCCCCAGATGCAAGTTCCTGGAAGGGACGGCAGCTGAGCAGACTGGCAGCTTTGCCAGTTGCCTAGCCAGAAGGACGGCTCGCTTCCCAGAGCCACGGCAGGGCCAAGAATCACAGTCAGCTGGCTGGGGAGGTGAAGCGCTGGGTGAGGGGCTTGAAGCCTCAAGGTGCTCAGAACTCTGCGAAGCCCTCAGGCACGTAAGGAGTCTCACCAAACAAAGGGCTGAGCACTTCAGGTTAAGCATGTGATAAAGTGCTTTGCTCGATTAGGTCTCAAGAACTCCCAGACTTCCAGGATCAAACCCAAAAAAGGGTCGGCTCACGTGGATCCTTAAGCACAGAAAAAAATCCCCAAACAAAACAGTCCTCTTAAGGACAAAACTTAGGAAAAAATAATGTCTATTAACAGTGTATCTGGGACCCTACACAATCCAGGACAGCACCAGGGGTGCTGCAGGTCACACTTTAAGTATTATTAAATGGTGCTGCAAAAAGAGCCTGAGAAACACTGCAGTACCATCGTTCCCCGCTGGCATCGTTCCTAAGACAATTAATAGCTCTAGGCTATTACCTCAGACCCTCTAATGTGGTGGAAGAGCCCAGGAAAGCAGAGCTCGCTTTAAGCACGGCCTCTCGCCCACCACGGCAGACTGCCAGTAGCAGCAGAAAGGCCCCACTGCAGCTTGCTTTGCCTTTGCCAGGAGAGACGGGGAAGGACCGTTCCTGCAGTGAACATCTGCCTCCTGCCCGCACGCAGGCAGGCTGCTGGGGTAGCAGCGGTGTAGGACAGTGGGCATTGCTGCCAGGGGAAGTAGGGAGCGGAGGGGCAACCAGGGCTCCTCTGGGATCTCCCCTCAGTTCTCCAGAATCTGCACTGAGACTCCCTAACCCCACCCTCCCTCCAACCCCACGTACACGCTCACTCCACAACAACCATGCCAATCATCTTCCAAAATGCCACAAAATCTCACTGCTTCCCACACGTATAGGCGCTGCTAGACCCAGGACAGGCTTTGGGCTAACATGGAGATAGGGAAGTGGCTTATGAAGTGATCCTGGATGGGGAGACGTCCCTAGGCTGTAGGGTTGAGTCTACGAGCAGACCAACAGTTAACACTAAAGTAAGATTTCAGATTGTCAGGGGCTACAGGGCTTATTACCAATTTCAAACACCCCCAAGGTTATAAGGGCTGTTACCAAGAAGGTTGCGTAGCTTATGGCTAGCTCTAGGATAAGGGCTGCTGAGCTCTAAACATTTGTGACAGACTCCTGTGAGACCTACCAAGAGGACATGAGGACTCCTAACTGTAGATTTGGAGAGCTTATGGTTACTTTGGAGGCTCTGAGATCTATAGGTTTACATGCTAGCATGAAGCTTAGGACCAGTGCTAAGGTTAGGGGCCACAAGGGTGAAGACTTCAGCTAGGTTTTGGATCGTGCACAGCCTGATGGCATACCCGTGAGGACAGTTTCCAGGTGTATGGCTTACATTTCATCCCTATACAGGTAGGAGCAGCTGGGCTCAGCTGCCATGTTCCAGCTAGGACAGAAGGCACCCAAAGCCAAGGGTCTGCATTGGTTTAGGGGGATGAAGACTTTGCCAGAAAAAGCAAGTAGTTTATAGTTTTATGAAAGAAAAAAGATTGCATGGGTATGTTATTATGATGAGGGCAGAGATTAAGATGGGGGGAAGCAACATGGAAGGTTGATTTTATCATGATATCCTCAGAGTCCCATCAGAAGAGCACGATTGCTGTTGCAAATTTGGTGTACTCCACTATCTGTACACTTGCTCATTCTTGACAACTCAGCCTAGCTATTAGGGCCCGTCACATACTCCAGCCTGTACTGACCAGATGACAAATATCAGGAATATCTTGCAACATTGCATAATTAGGCCATGTATATTGCACAAATTTCAGTACATAGACCATGAACTTCTGGAAAGCAGCTGTTGTCCCCTCGCACCCAAAGGTACAGTTCAATCCTTTTTAAGAGAAGGGGGGCAAAGCAGGAATTAACCATGAAAAGATCCATCAACAGCCTTGTTTGAAATTGGCTGTCATGCTTCCAGTAATTCAAATGACCCATCTACTCACAGCGTTGGATAAGCATCACATTGAAATATAGCACTAACAGAACCAGTTAGTGCAGGACCAGGTTTGTCCTGTCTGGTCTTGGTACCAAAACAAGACTCCACCAGTCACTTGAGGCTCTGATGGTGCCTATTCCTCTCTCAGTGAGGGCCCTTTGAATCTACACAGCTCTTGATGCCCGAGATCATTTTATCGGACAATATCCATATTTTACATATACACTATGCACCTCCTCAGGCTACGAAAAGATATTTGCAAAAGCCTGAAATGAGGAGTCATCTTCATGGGAAAAAAGCTTTTCTCCACCTGTATGGCATCTGGAGCCAGGTGGACCAATGACTCCTCACCTGTTTCCCTTGGGCAGGTGCTAATTATATCCAACTGATGCTCTGCAGGATTTTCTCCCTTAATTGCCTAATCTGTGAAGTAATCCAAGGGGTCCATTCTTTCCACCACTTCACCAGACACTTTTCAATGGGACAGGAGCTTTTACTGAGTAAGAAGGAGGACTGCAGTGAAGAAGAGACTGGCAAACAGGAGGAGCCGATTTCCAGGCAAAGTGGTATTTCACCCTGAAGTATTTCTGCTGATTGTGTTGAACATTTTTGTAACATCCTCAGGTCTATTTGGCAATGTTCTCTTGTCAGAAATGCACACGACGACAACACCACTTCATGAAATCGAAAGTTGCTTTTTGTAATTTTCTTTCAATAGACTCAATGCATCACAGGACTGTCATTATGCAGTAGCTGAAAGGGTGAGAAGTTGATGGAGGTCTGTGGGATTTCCCACATTGCGAACAGGAAGGACTGCAGCAGACAGACCCAGGTTTTTTATGTCCCACCCAAATCACTTTTTCAGCATTTGTTTCTAAAGCACTCTACAAGGCCACTGTTCTGGAAATGATGCATTGCTGTTTTCAGAAAGTTCATTTACTGCCTTGTGGACTTCCCACGTGATAGCACTGTGAAATGTATGTCCCAGCCTCTTACAACTTAACTTCAATGTCTGCTGCGCTGGTGATGGTGGACTTCAATGGTACAGCTCTAGGAGAGCAGGAAAAGTAATCTCATATTATTAGAATATAGCACACAGTAGACATTTTCAGTAAGACAGTGAGGCCCTTTCAAGATCCTTTTGAACACAGGGACCAGAGGAACATACAAGGATTCATGCCTTAGCATTTTTTTGCCTTCAGTGACTGACACGTAGCAACTCAGTGTACTACTCCCAGGCTATGCCAGGGACAACTGAGGTTATTCTCGCCTCTTGTGGTTCCTAGAGAATATAGTGGGGGAGGTCATTCTGGCACACAAACAGGAGACCATGTCACAGATGGGGTCCAGATGCTCTCTGCTTGTTCCACTGCTTTGAGGAATGACCATTGTACTGCCGCTGGGCAAAAAAAAAAACATCTGGGGTGTCTTCCCCACTAACCCTTTTGTCTGGAAATGGGATCACATGCCTCAGGAGCTGTCTTCTTCCATCCCTAATCTCACCATCATTAATGGTGCTCTTTCCCAGTTAAGTTGGGTGAATCTGGCTGTTTCTGTAGGCACTATGGCCATGCAACTTCTCCCAGTGGGTCAATCCATAGGCATGACACTGAGAAAAAGACGCATCTTATGACACAACACTTGGTATGTGTTAATACACATCACTGGTGTGTGCTAGCACCAGTTATCACATACCACTGTAGTTGCTTCTCAACCCCAGGGATTGCCTGAGCTCACAGACACAGATTTTTCTACCTCTGAGCAGTCATAGCATGCAGTTGGCCTGCAGACACTGAGCATAACACAAATTAATAACTCCGTCCACTCAGTGAGTTTTCTTCAGTAAAAAGGAACCCATCCAACACTCACCATCTTCTGCCTTGTTTTATTGTACCAAGATGAAAGCTGAGCAGCTGTCATGCCTCTTCCTTCCACAGAGAACAGCTTAGTACACATCATTTATCGGATGGGGAGAAAGGACTCCTTTTCAGACTTCTTTAGCCATTGCATTAAAACAGGAGTTACGTTAGATTTGAAACACCAACATATTGCAGTATCCCGAGGGTAGGATCAGGATTGCTACCGTGTGAGACAAATGGTTAGCTCTTCTGTCTCTTCTAGCTCTTCATTTGGACATACTGTTAGGCAGCAGGGTGTGGAAGATCTGTACCTAGCGCAGACTCTAACAGGGTCATCAAGGTATGGGTATAATTTAGTATTATCCTACAGCCACATTGCCCTACAATAAGTAAATGAAGTGTAATTTATAACTACTTCAAAAGCTCATTTTTACCTAATGGGAGGGCCATCACAGCAGCTACATGGCTTAATTGGCAATTTGCTTACAGCTAAACAACAGAATTTAAACCTTCTGTCCCCAGCATGATTATATATTGCACAGGAATGTGAAAAGATTTAAATACTTTATTTCTCAAAAAACTTCTATGGAAAAAAAAAATAATGTTGAGCACATGTCCACATGTCAGCCTTAGAAAGTGGCAGGAAAAAAAAATGAATTATAATTACGTTTAACTCCTCAGTGAATACAAACTACGTCATTGTTTAATCACTGTCACGATCCGTACTAGCAACCACATGACTGACTACAGTGGTTTTTTCACAATAACTGTACTGTATTTTAAAATGCTATACCAGACCTGTATCCCATTTACAATCCATCCCATCCCCAAGTACAATTTTATCCTTTAGAACTCAAAATAGCATTTAGTTCATAAGTCTTCTAAAACAGGATTCTTCTAAACTAAGTTTAACTATCCCACTGAAATACCGCTTTGTTGTGTAATTAGCTACAAGTGTCAATTTTCAGGGTTAGACTAGTGCATCCAGCATTTTGTCTAATTCAACACATACACCTTATTGAAAAAACAAATTACCATATGCCCCTTCACATAGTACTTCACGCTGTCAGGAACTGTCATCAGGTCATTTCAGTTTAAGAATTTATATAAATTGAATTCATATTAGGTGCACCCAAACCAACTGTAGAACATATACAATGAATTCAAAACTGAAATTAGACAGGAACTAAAAACTCTTTGCTACTTCCCAGCTACATTCATGCCATAACCACATCTTTTTTCTAGAGATTCTATTTTTGCTGCCACCGACACATCAAGTGAAATGTGCAGCAAGCAGCATCCTGACAACAGACTTACAATTGTCTTTTTGACCATGGTTCTTTGTACAAAAAGTGGGAAGTAAAGCTGGATCTTTCTGTTGTACTAATCTTATTCTGTTATATTTGTCCCCAGTTAAAGAAAGACTAATGTATATTATCTGCTAAAGGCTAGACATGGAAAAGAAATGTGGGGTTCTTTTAATTTTCCTTAGAAAATTTACATTAATTTCAGAAAAAATATGAAAATAATCTGACCCCACAATAACCACTCATCAATATTTGTTTGTGTTTGGGATTTTCTTCTTCTTTTTTTTTTTTCCCCAGAAATATTCAGCACCCAGACCTGGATGGATATGATTTTAAGACATTTTTCCTCAGTGAACAGCTACAACAAATGGCCAAATTTTCAGAGTTCCTTTTATCCTTAGCTATTAAGTTTTTAGCAGAAAGCTTAAATGGATTGATTTATTGCGAGAACTCCAGAATCCCCTCTTTGGAAAATCCTGGCCCCTGTTCCTCACAGCTCCTTCAGATCTCCTACCGTACAGCCATCAGCTATGTGACACGTTTAAATGGCACTGTCTAACCAAATATAATCAGTTACATGGCAGTTGGAGTTCCCATAGCTTATCGTTTACACCACGTCTAAACTATAAATCAAACAGTGCCAAGATGGCACTGGAACACGACCATTTATATTGCTAAAACACTAGAAAAAGCCTTGGCATTGGCTGGAGTTTGCACAGGCCAGGAGCCATTTCAAATAGCCAGTTTGCACATAACATTCATTTGGAAAATAAGATACCGTAATAGTAGAGATGTGCACTGTTCCTTGTCCCTTTGAATGGGCATATTTAATTTATGTTACCTACCATAGGTGCCATAGCCCTAGATGCCTAATAAAGACCTTTAAAATGAAAAAACCCTACATCCATTTTTTTTTTTTTAAGTGTCTGGAAAAGTACTTCCACACAAGCATTTGAAATCTAGTCAAAGGAAGAGATAAAAAAACGATTTATGCTCTAAAGTCTGTTGTTATTATTTTGAGGAGCTTCAGTAATGCCATGTATCCACTTAAGTCATCTGCCACTACCTCTCTGCTTTCAGTTGATAACAGCGTTGCAAAACTTAACCTCGTGGGCTGAAATTTTCTGCAGTGTTTCCTTCTCAGATTGATCTGGGCTTTTTTGATAGTGAGAGCCAAGGTATATTTTAGGCAAAACAGTTCAGCAAGTTCTAAGAATCAGGCTGAAGGAAAGCAGGCTATTCTTCCCACGTTCGAAAATTCCAACAACTTTCTGTTTCCAACAAGAAATCCCAGGCTGCATCTGAAACCTGCCTAGCAGGTGTCTTCAGTGCTTGAGATGTGCCTTTTGCCTGACTCCCGGTAGCATCTCCTGCCAGCCCTGCAAAGCAGCCTGGGCTGAGGCCGCGGTTCCTGCTCATTTTAACCCTCCTTTAACCAGGGCTGCTGCTGAAAAAGGGTCTGTTGCCTTATCCTGCCCTGACCTCACCTTCCTATTCCCTCCCTCCTGCTGGTACTAGTGAACTGGTCTTATTAAAACCTGATCCCTTGGGCCAGGTTAGCCTTCAAGCACATCTCCTCCCTGATCTCTTTCGCCTCCAGCATGTGAACGCAGAGGCCCGTATAAAGTCACGGTGGGAAGGAGTGGCTGGAGATGGGGAGGAAAAGGACAGGATGGCCTCTTTGGTGGAGGATGGCCTCTTTGGTGGAGGATGGACCCATTTTGGATCAAAGCCAGCTGTAGACTTAGTTAACGACCCTGGAAACATCCTGGCCAGACACCCACACGTTTTCGGTGCACAGGGGTATACCGTGCTGCAAAGTACTACTCCAAGAGGAATAAATCTCTGATCAATGCACACTGACCCAGGTTCACTGCACCATGATTATCAGTGACAGAGGTTTGAACACGGCACTGAAATGTCCAAAACCCTGCAGATAAAGGTGATGGGTGGCTACAGGGACAACTCTAGGGGCAAAGAGGAAAACCCAAAAGTCTGCATGAGACAAAACGCTTTTTCAACTCCATTGCTCTGAAAAAGTGCTGATGGTATCATGAACATGATAGTATTTTTAGTAAACTGATAATATTTGATGCCTTCTTGATGCCTTATGCCATCAGGGATGTTTCTGGCCTTCAGAGCAAGGTTAGCAGACCCACCCATCCCCTCACCCCAGCACCCCTCTCACCTGCGCACCGACAGCTCTGGTTGAAGAACTTGAGGGGCCACCGTTCCCGGTCGTCCACATTTCGAAGGGTGTAGGGGCCACTCCAGGGCTGAGTGTCTGCCTGCACCCCCTGACACCGTCCCCTGCCCTGCAGGGACCCGCAGACATTGCCTGGCTCCATCCCCAAGGCCGGGCAGCAGCGCTTCAAGCGAAGGGCATCCACTGTCATGCAGGCACGGGGGAACTGTGCCTGCACCCGGGGGGGACAGCAGCAGCTCAGGTAGCCCAGCCCAGCCCAGAAGAGCCACCTCAGGGCGCCCATTACGGCTGGGTACAGGCTCTGCCTCTCCACTGGACCCGAGTGAGCAGAGCGGGGAGATCTCCGTTGTGGGACAACCTGGCCTCACTGTGGCTCCATGCCCCAGCCGACCGGGATAATCCCTCTCGCTGCTGAGGATGCTGGTGTCGGGTGTTTGTTTAATCCTGGCCTCTAATTGCCTTGAATGCGATTCAAAAGAAGGGCACTTTGGCTCTGCGGTGCCTGCCCAGCAGCCACGGCTTTGAGTGGGGTTTATATAGAGGTTGGGAGAAACCCTCATTAGAGGGATTAGCACAGCGCAAATCCTCGTGTTTTGCACATGACATCAAGGGCAGAAAAGACACCAGCGTGAGAGCAAGTTCTGCAGGCTCTGGCAGCTTGTCAGGAGAGTGAATGCCTCAGATTTATTTCTGCAGGCCTTTCATGAGCTTTTAGAAATTGATGGTCTCGTTTTAGCTGAGGTGGCTGGAGAAACAGGTTTATTCTTTTAATCAAAACCCTGTAAACAGATGAAAAATGGAAGAGGAAACCCCTTCTCTTTTCAGTTCATTCACTGCAAGATAATACTTTCCACTAAAGCAGTAGCAGTAGAAAATGAACTGGAAGAGCAGAGGATATAGGTGCATCATTAACGAAAATTAATAAACCTCATGGTAACAGCTTGTGATGGAGACTCCACCTGCTGACTGCAGAGCTCCAGTGCTTGTACTCTAAATACCTGAGTGGCAAGTGAAGAAGGGTTCCCTTCTTAATAGCCTTTTTGCATGCAAAATAAATCACTTGTTTTTAAAGGGTGAGTGGTCCTTCTTTGTTCTCTTATCCTTTTCCCATCATGACACCAGAGGGTGTTTTGGGGCTGGTCTGGCTGCTAGACTTTCAGAACTGCCACAGCTGAGCATTTATTGCCCACGTGGCAGGAGACAGTCTTGTAAGATCAATACACACACCAGACAGGCAGACAAGTGGTTTTGTTCAGAACATTGACAAAAATTACTTTAAAAAGCTGCTAGCATGCAACAGTTCTTGCCCACAATGCAACTCCTGTGTGCTAGAGGAATAAAACTAATAAATCAAAATAAAGCAGTGATAAGTCATGAGACGAGTCTGAAGCAATAGCTATTAGTTCACCTCCTCCACACTGAATAAAAACTGGCAACTCCCTCTACTTCACTGAAAGCTTTCTCTACCTCCCCCCTCCGCACCTCTACTGTTTAGCCATTTTTGTAAATATGTATAATGAAAACAGCTGTGGTTGTGTCTGTACTATTCAGTATTTCCATGGATGTTCAACCACACCATTCTGGCACAAGAAGTCTATTATCTATGCAGCAAACTTATTGCCATCATGCAGCTAAGGAGTTCATCCACACTAGAGACACTGTCATCAGCACTTTCAGGTTCTCCAATCTTTATATAAAAAATTTATTACTTGCCAGACAAATTAAAATATGATTCTACTTCATTTTTGGAAGTACAGAGCCAACTAGCAATACCACGTAGTCTGAAATGGGTTTCAACTCATCTCCCTTAGGATTCAATTTACCTGGAACTGGCTTTTGCCTGCTGCTCCCAACACAACATGCGAAAAAGACAGAAAGTGAGACTAGTTGGTGGAAAAATATGTTGGAGAAGCTAAGGAGTTATAAATGGAGCCTCTAACTCAAAAACACTCTGAACAACGCACCTCCCTATACTACTGAGCACCTGAAGACACCTCTCTGGTGTGGAAAAGATCAGTTCTTGAATCTAGGTTAGACAATGTCTTGAAACAAAACTACCAACATAACATCTGAGAGCACTTAAAGTGAACACACATTTATCAGCATCACCAAAAAAAAAATCAAAAAATATGGACAGGATTCAGCTAGCTGACTAAACCCCTGAACTGAGGTGTCTGTACGTAAAATATGTGTCTGTGCAACCATTATAATCAAAGCCGGCTCAGCTCAGGCACCCACAGGAAGGTAGCTACTGCCATTTGAGAGCCTATATGAGACAGAAAGAGTAAGCACAGAGAAAGGCGAGGTACTGAGGCAGGCAAGGCGAGGTAAGGCAAGGAAAAGTGCTTCTAACGTAGTACCTGAGGAAGGAGAAATGTGTCATTTTCAGAGAAGTTACAGTGTGGAGAAAAGCAATAGCGGATGGATGATAATATGGAGATTACTTAGTTAGCAGGCGAAAGAAAACTGTGAGTAGAAGAGTGGCACGTACATAGCTTTTCTTACGAGTACTTCCCTCCATCACAACTACCCAATTTTACAAAACTGGGAGCATGCTACAGCATGCAGTACTAGTACAGATGTAGCGCTAGCCTCTGGTCCTCAGTAATGCATCAACATTTTAGGAGTGCCCTCCCTGGCTGGGGGGGAGCACCTGGACGGACAGAAGAAGGACGGACAGATCCCACATCCTGGCGTCACCGCGTTGGTGCCTACTGCAGGCTTGCCGGCATCGGCAGCCGCACGCTGCTGCATGACACGCCGTGCGGAAGACACCGAGCAAAATCACAAAAAGACAGTTGTTTTTCAATTAGTCATTGGGAAAGCAGCAGGCACTGTCCATTTCTTAGTGCCTCGCTGTTCACAAGTTCCCGCAGCTTCCCCGCGGCTGTTGCGCTTAAATAAATGAGCTGTTGTTAGGGCCGCACAATATCAGCACTATACCGGTTTACAAAATAGCATGCTGAATGACTTTTTATTTACTACTGGGTTTTACTATCTCTTGAAAAATGAGTAGCGCTGCGTGTTGGCACAACTGCCCAGAACTGCTTGCCTGCAGCTATCAGAGAACTTTTCGAGCAGCGAATCTGAGCACATGAGCGGTGTCCGAAGCCCTCTTGATTCAAACTTTAATCGCGCTGCCTTGTCCACACTTCTGAGATACCAGGTCAGGCTACCACACCTGAAACTGTGTTAAATTTATTAGTTAAAATATTTAGGCTTCATGCTGAAAGTAGAGGAAAACAGTATTTCAGCTGCCTTGTAGTCTGGATTCGTGCCTAGGTTCACCCCTAATAGCAAACTTCTCAGCCTATTGTCAAAGGGTGGCAAACAAATATACCCGTACGGATGCCAAGGCATTTTGGGGGTTAATACGTTCACATATTTTTTTGGCAAGAGAGGGAATAAAGAAAAAGAATACTCAAGGGTACAGGCAACGAAATCACTGAACACAACTCACCCGAGTAATACAGAATTCCTGAGCAGTAAGTAGGCAGTGGGTTCACATTTTTTTTTCTCAATGACAGTATTGTTTCTCAGGCTCCTTCTACTGTATTCAAGCACAGATTAGCATCAAGCCAGAAAAGTATTTAGCCTTTGGAATTTTGGAAAGAATTTTGTCCAAAGTACAACATTCTACATATAAATTTATGTGGAAATCAATATATCAATAGAAAGAATAAACCGCATGATAATTCATAACGACAGGTGATAGTTCTGGAGATAACAAGAAAGATAATTCTACAAGGAAAACTGGAGACAAGTAAAAGATCAAGGTCAAAGTGGAAAGAAAAGAGACAGGATGAGTAACACCCAAGCATCTGCTCCACAGACAAAAGAATTTTCAAATTAAAAAAAAAAAAAAAACCACCATATGATAAGAAGCAAACTCACCCAGTCAAATGAATCCATGGTATCTCAAGCTGAGCACCCAAAAGTGATGAGCACTTCTGGAAGTTTTGGCCGTTGTGAATATTTTTCTTTTTCTTTTCTTTCCTTGTTCTGCCAAACCACCTTTACATTCGCTTAGGGGTACTTACGCTGTCATAAACCTCACCCGAGAAAGAACAGATTCTACTTCTGTCAAGCAAAATTTCAAGGCTGGATGGAAAGGACTTAGCAAGAAACTCAAATTATAATACCTTAGTACATTTTTCATTGCTCCAAAGATCATGTAACATACCTTTATCTTACGCATGACATGAAACAGGCCATAATAAAAATGTTTTGAATGGAAATGAACCCCTGCTAATCTTTACCCACAGCTTACATCAAATCCACCTTTTTGTTCCTATTGTAAGTGACAGATAAGTATTTTGGCTGCTGATTTTAACTGTTGTCAATTTATGTGCTCCAGATTTCATAGAGTAAGAAGCATGATCTAAGGCATGTTTTTCCAACGCTGCCACCAGGACTGTATTACTTGAACACTTACGAAAGTCTCTCATTGGAAAATGTGTGAAGCAAAGCTATTCATTATACAAGGTGGAAGTCAATTCAAGACTAAGATACCTTCATTATGCATCTACCATGTACGCATCTATCTAGGAGCTACATGTCTTTAAGTTCCCATTATGGCAAATAGACATCTTAATTGTTATAGTTGATGGAGAGTAAAGAGTAACACACCTGGAAGAGAGAGATCTCAAAGACATAAATTTCCTAGGAGATTCAGGAAACCTAGAATACACTAGATGGCAAGTAGAAGAAAGAGCTGTTAAGTGCCCCAGTAGAATTAAAGACTTCAGTGTGAGATTATGCATTACTAGACACCAGAGACTATACAAGTAAGACATTTGACTCCACAGTGAGCCATTTTAAGTGACCTGACAAAAGAAAAAGCTTGCACCTGAAAAAAAGCTCCTCATAAATACTAAAAACATCCACCAAATGGAAATCTGTGGGAAGAAAGGCTTCCCTACATCTGTTGATCTTGTTTTTATTTGACTCTCTGAGTTACCCAAGTGCAACCAGATCTACACAAAATCTTGTAAGTCATTAGATCTGGAAAAAAAACAACTCAACACTTGCAGAAACAACCTTTGTTCTCTTAGGCTTATGTCTCAAAGCAGTACATCTCAGAAAAATAGTTTTTCTAATATTTCAAAATTTTCCATGAATTGCAATAAATTGCAATAAGGGATGACCTAAGAAGAAAAGAGTAGTTGCCACTCTATTCCCTCATTTGTTCATCCACTACCCATGTAGGCTTCTTTATGCTTGCAAGATTATCTTTCATTTCTAGTAAGTGTGATGATAATTTTTCAAACTTTGGCATCCTTTTACTTAGGCCTTTTGATTCCTATCTCTATGCTGGAATTTTCTTCCTTTTTACTTTGCTACTTACCCACTCAACTCTGTTCTCTCCCGCCCTCCTTAAGAGTAGACACCCTTGAATCTTTTCTCCCCTCTTTCTCCTCCCATCCCATTCTGCTTTTTCCTTCTTACACAGGCTCTTATTCATTCATGTCTTCTCTCTTCCTTCCTCCAACGCAGACCACTGCCCTTTCACGACCTTACCCTTTGTCTCCCTGTCCTGTAGCTGGGAGAATGAGGCCAAAGTTTGGGCATGCAGAGCAGCTCTGCAGATGTCATGATCCTGTCCTTGCACAAAATCCATCTTCATATGAACAGTCTCATCAGCTCCTGCCTTCTCATATTTACCTGATTTATGCAGTTCCTTTCTAATTTGTGGACTTCTTTTCCTGAAAACCAATTTACGTGCTACAACATATTCACATTGTTAGAACAGAAGAGCAACTCAGAGAGGAGTAATCTGGTCAGGTCTCACAGAAAATACACAAGACTGCAGCCAGGAATTCAACCTGAGTCAAAGACAGTTTTATGGTCTTAGGTGAGTTTCCTTTCCTCAACAGACACAAGGCTGCTGTGCTCATACCCCATCAATCTGGACGCTGGATTACTCGAGCTTTCCTTGTGTCACGAATTCCACTCATCAGTCTTTCCATCACTTTACCAGCAGGCTTACTTGCGAGAGAGGATTAAATTTATCTCATCTGATGTTAGACATCTACTGATTACAGATATCTACACTTAACTGGTCACCCAGGGCTTCCTTTATAGGACCCTCTCTTAATGGTGAGAAATAGATGGTTTTAGTGTGCAATTCACTTGGCCTGTTTTCTGTACCCACGTTAGGAGGGGATGAATTGCATCACACAAAGGCCTAACCTTCTCAATTTATTTATTTTAAGGGGAGCCTAGGGTTCGGTGGTACTCAATACACGAGAGGTCTACGTTTAAACAGATGAATCCCACCTGGATTCTTCACTGATTCCTCACTGGGCCTTGCGACCCGGCTGAACTTACCTTCCACAAGTCTGGAGCTGACTGCAATGGGAAATCCTCATTACTTAAAGACATCCGCTTCCAAAGCTCCAGATTTGATGGCACTTGGCTTCTCACCTCTCCAAGGGCACGTGCTAGCTGAAGCATGTACTATATACAATTTGCTTAGAAAGGTCCTAAAATCATACACTGCTTTAGTACAGCGGACACCTGTGTCAACTCTGCTAGATCTTTCCACAGCCTTAAATAAACACTATTTAGAAATTGCTGACACATTTTTACACTTTTAAGTCAGTTATTGCCTTAGTGTAGTTTTATTCATTTCTGTCAGAGATAATGAACGAGCACTTCCATTTCCTTTAAGACCTTTCTTCTGTCCTATTCCCTCATTTAACACGTTTGAGAAACCTCTTCAGAGATCCTGAAGCAGTACCATCATTTGGCTAATGAGACTCAGTACCATGTCACTTCATACCTAAACAAGCATACTTCATATGTAGGATCACGGATGAAAGCTAAAGCTACTTACAGTTTAGATAAATACAATGCTGACTGGCAGATGAAACCATCCTGAATAAGCAACACCACTTATCTCAGCATCTTCAGCTGGCAAAGGATGTGTAAATAATGTCAAAGAGATCTACCGCTCGAGAGCCTCTATATCTGCCTCTGCACCAATGCTGAGGTGACCGCCTGTCCAAAGGCTGTCCAAAGACGACTTCATCTCCAGAGTTACTTCATCAGCTTCTAACCTGGGCTAACTATAAAGGCAGTCATAGAATATAAAGTATGATTCACTTACGGAACCCAGGCATCTGGAAGGTAATGCAACAAATTGTCCCAATTACAGGGAAAGAAATACAAAGAAGGAAATCCAGATTTGGCTCTGTACCACATTAAAAGAAAAAATCTGAAAGACAGTACAAACACAGTATTTGAAATAGTATCAGAAATCTCTAAAGCCTTGACCTTAGATTAGTCCTTCAAGAGAGTTCCAGAAGATACTCTTCTCTCACAATTTTTATTCAAAATACTGAAGCTACTTCTTATCCCAATGGAAAATATAGAATGGAACAAAAGATATTCATCCCTCATGTCATGTGGGCTAAATCCCAAGAACATTGTTGGGCAAAGTAATGAATGCTCCCTCGCTTTAAGCAAGTATATGTATGTACATCCAAACAAAAATATAATGTTTCCCCCGAGGTTCACTGAGGAATAAAGACAGCATTGATAACCATAGCAGAACTGAAGGTTAAGATTTCACTTAACTACCACAAATCTGTCTTGTTAACTATACCATAAATTCTATATTTCTACATTACTACAGAATAAGAGTTCTATATTCCTACAAAAGCACAAAGCAGGAACATTGCTGGGGAAAAAAAAACAACAAAAACTCCCAAGGAACTAAACCAGAAAAAGCCTCCTTACACGGGGTTCCTGTGCTGAACTCGAACAGGATAAAGCTCTCCTAACTTGCTCACTCACAAGGGGAAAAAAAAAAAAAAGACTTGAATGTAGAGTGCTAGATTCTCGAAATGCATCATCAGCTGAAAATTTTGTTTTTCTTTTTAAATGTATTTCTTTCCCAGAAAGTTGAAAAACACAATTCTAGTTCTTCTACAGGACCAAAACCGGATAGACAATAACTAAGATTTGTTATTAAAAATATATATAAATCATAAAAACTAAATGTGAGTTCTGACTTAGGTTTTCTAAATCCCTTGTATTGATCATATTGCATATTTGAATGAGGTTTACTGGATGTGCAGAAGACAGTCAGCAACCTTTTAGTCAAGAGACAGAAACAAATCTTTTCTATCAACAAACCACATTTTCAATCCAAAGAGAAGGAAATTTTACTACGTGTAAGGTTGAGTAACATTTATTCACTGCTGAGAGGCAGGCAAGACAGTAACAAACATCAGGTGCAGAAACAGCCTGCAGGGACAAGGAGGGGACTTCTGGGCACATGAAGGAGGAGGAGGAGCATCTCATCCGAGGAACACCCCAATTTGTTAAAACCCTCAGAAAGCCTATGGAAAATGCCAGGCACAGCAAGTTAGTCCCACCACTGTCAGAAATACCAAACAGAGGTGTTTCAAAGCAAAGCTTTAAGCTTCTTCATTATTTGTCGTGTTCTGTGGCTGCAAGTTGTTGCAGCTTGCAGCAGAGCTAGGATGTGTGGTACACCTCTTGCTGAGCTGCTCCTTCTGCTCCAGTTTTCATTCACTTAAAACAGTGACTCAGTAGCCAAGGATGGTCATGGAAAAAGCACGTGAGCCAAATCCACCAGGTTTTGAATATTTGAGTAAGGCTGAAACAACATTGTAAAATGTGATTTTTCCTCTGGATCCCTGTGAGGTATCAACTTCAGTATGTGATGGTCATTTAAAAAAACATATTTCACCACATCTGTAGTGGCAGAGAAGTTTCCCAGTTGCAGAGGAGGAGCCTGTGACTAAAACAGAAAGGCTTAGTTAGACAGACATGAAAGTAGCCTGGATCTGCTTCCTAGCAGGGGGTTCATCTTGAGGGAACAAGCTAATTGTTCATAATAATAAATGGAAATGGAGATGCTTGCTGGCAAGAAGAAACCTAGAAAGCAGCAATGCTAACAAAAAGATGGTGTAAAGAAGATAAAGCTGAATGAAAAATGCCTGAATATTGTGTGACATAAAAGCAATAAAGCAACAACACTCGGGGTTATTTTCCCAGAACCTGCCAAATCACATTAGAAACCTGCATCAAGCCTGCAAAATCAATCAGACAGAAGTTAAAAAATACCAGAATTAAGGTTATCTCTTAATTTTATCCTCCTCTTCCACATAAGACCTGAGGCCTTATTCAGCGTGTGCTATCCAAATCCCATACCGAACAAAAATGAGATTTTCTTCTCAATGTCCCCATGGCTATCACCCTTCGTATTTCAGTGCTCCACAAAATTTCTGTTTAACGTCACAAAACCCCTGAGAAGGGAATTGCTATTACAGGTAATATTATCCTGAGCTTAAAAATAGAAATTTCAGACACTACCACAGCACATAACTGTTATACATCCGTGTGCCTGGGTACTCCTACAGAAAATCAGAGTGAGATGGCAAGAGTGACCCACACCTTTCCTGGCCCTCAGGGAATTCAGTGGCAGAGGGGACCCAACCTCCGGTGCAGCGCTGAGAGGGTACGGCCAGATCGCTGCCGAAAAGCAGTCTTGGGGCCACATCCTGGCGCCCCAGCTGAGAGGCCCTGGCTGGCCGGTGTCTGCACTGCGCGGGGCTGGTCCCTCCATAGCAAATCTTGGAAAGAGTTGGCTATCGGGGCACTAATGCACAAGCCGAGCAGACAGTCAGAGGTCCAACATCCAAGCTTGGTCCATGACTGTCTTTTATTCAGCAGTATGGAAATGGCCAAGAAGAAAAGAGTCTTTCTTTCTTTTGCCTCTTTGATTACACATCTGCAGGAAATGAATACCTTCCTAATTCATTCCCAAAGCACCGTTAAAGTCTTTGATGAATAATTAAAAGCTTTTTGGAAAAAAAGGTATTTATTTCAGATATCACATGCGCAAAAGCACAGATTAGAAGTCACAAGTAATCTTCATTTTAACATTTCCTTCTATCCCTGAGTACTCGAGTGTGCAGTCTTAATATTCTTTCAAAAGCTTAAAAAATCTTTAGGAAAAATAGCGATATAAGCAGTTATACTATCCCTTACCTGTCTTATTAGTAGGGGTCTAAGTAACACTTCTCCTGTTTGTACTAACGGGATATTATTCATCGGCAGTGAGAGCTCCTTGTATCGGCAAGCAATTCAACAGCAATGCTTGATGCGATGCTGTGATTAAAAAAGGACCAGCGATACCTTTTCATGAATAGATGAAAGATTGCAGATAGGAGGTGATTTACTGCTGTGTTGTGCACTGGTGACACCAATACTGAAAGACCTTCTTCTGTGCGTTGTTCTGGTGTCAGTATACTAGAAAGGTTACAAAAAATTACCTGAAAGCAGGAGAGAGTGTCTTAAAATGAGAGACTCAAGCAGTTTGATTTCTTTGGTTTATCAAAACAAAGCTGGGTGTTGGCTTGACTGCTTCATGATGACCAAATGCCAGGTACTGAGAAGATCTTTGATCCAACAGAGAAAAGGCTTAACAGAAATAATAGCTCGAATTTAACAGAGGACAGATCCAAATTAAAGTAGGGAATGTATTTGGAACAGTTGCAACAAATTACCTAGAGAACTAATGAGTTTTCTGCCTCCTCATGTCTTCAAACCAAAAACAGATGCCCTCCTTCAAAATATGCTTTGGAAAAATCCAAGTGATTTTTCCCAACGTAAAAGTAAAGAAAGGATCAGGGCGAAATACACGAACGGTAAAGACCAGATGACATTAATTACCAGAGCTTCTGGCCTTGAAGCTATTCCTCAGCCTTTCTGTGAACCGGAAGTGGTTTCAGCTATCTGTTGACAGCAGAGGAATAGTGAGGTCCGGGAACTTTGACCTCCGCTCCAGATTTTGGCCAGAAGCAACCTCTAATTCTTTTATCTCTGCCTCTGTCCCCATCCTCCTGAGAGCCTCTCTCCCTCCCTGCCCCTACCCTCCCACGCCATCCCGCTCCTCTCCACACAGTTTCGCTTTCTCTTCTGGCGCCCGTCCCTTCATCTGTAGCGGGAGGCGGGTGAAGGGCAGAGCAGGGACGGGGAATGAAGCTTTTTGCTTTCAGTTCTTCCATCGTAAATAAAAAGCTTAAACTGAGAAGAGCTAAAAAGGGAAACTGGAGGGCAAACCCTCCCAGACGCTGCATTTCCAGTTGCCAGGGAGGACGCAGGCACACGCAGTGCTGGGCAGGCGTGAGCTGCACGGCGTTTCTGTGATTTCACCGCTTGCTTTGCAGCCTGTCCTCCTCTCTTCTGCAGCACGAAGCACTGGAAGAGAGGACGGGGAGGCTCGACGGCTCGTCACCCCCCACCTCCTTCGCAAATCGCCTCTGCGTGGTTGCCTCATGGGCATGCCACGCGTATGAAACGCGGGCTCACCAAAGGTTGCCGCTTCGCCGGGCTACTATAGACTGGTTTTGTACATACGAGGCTCTGCGGAGCGGTACCTGTGCATCCATGCCATCGCCTGGCAAGCATCAACGCGCACACTTAACAGAGGTAAAATGGCATCGTTTCCCTGAATCTCACCATTGGAAATGCCTCCACTGCCTTTTTTTTTAAAAAAAAAAGAAAGTAAGCTGAAGAAGACAACAGGGAGTTTCAGGCCCAGCAGTCAAAAGCCCTGGCAGGGCAAACCGGCCGGGGCGGTCAACTACAGCGCGCTGCTACCAGCTCCGCACGAGTGGTCGTGAACGGTGCGTACGCCATGACGTGAACGGTGACAAACGATGCGTCACGAGCGACACGTAGCTCGACAAAGCAGCTTCCCGCCCGGGACCGCTGGGCCCTGCACCGGCGGCGGGCGCGGCCGCTCCGGACCGGGCCGGGCCGTGGGGCTTTGAACGCTCCCAGAGCCCGCGGGGCGGCGGCAGCCCGCCCGCCACCTCCCGAAAAAGGGAGGGAGAAAAAAAGCTTCCTGCCGAAACCCGGGATCGAACCAGGGACCTTTAGATCTTCAGTCTAACGCTCTCCCAACTGAGCTATTTCGGCTCCTGTGTTGCGACCCCCCAAGCGACACTACTAACCCGTTCCTCCCGGCCCATCACCTGGCCGATATCTCTGTGTGATGCTTCAAGTAAGACTTACTTAAAATAAGTCTTGTTTGTTACTCGTCCTACATTGCCGGCTACCACGCATACCACAAACGAATTGATGACGAGTCTTTGCAAATAAAGTTATGCCTTAAGGCAAAGACAAATACAGCAATAACACAAAACTATATGTATATGTGCATCATGCACAGTACACATCCTACATGCATTTAGTATCAGGAAAAAGGTGTTTCGGTTGTGGCTCCCTGGATTATTTGGGGGGTAACAAGAACTAGAATATTCTGGGATTCAAGAGCGTTAAATTGCAGTATCTTTGCTTCATTTTTCAAGGACTTTATTCTGAAGCCTGACAAATTCTGTACAGGGCTGATGTACCACGAGTAAACATGAATAGAAAGGGCACCTCCACCCTCATTTTTCCATGGTCTTGCTCGGAGACGCACGTTCCACAGGGGAATGTTATGTCTCTGCATAAATCACAAAGCCTGACTAAGCACAGTTATAAGAAAAAACAGTTTATTTTCACATTGTCGGTTAGGCATTTATTTCAACAGGCGACTGTTACCGCACTTCTGTGGCTACAGGTCGAAGGTGGAGGATGCACCCGAGTGCACACACTAGCACATGTGGCACTGCTGCCGGACACTCACATCCCAAGCGTGCGTTTATTTGCACATCCCACCGCTCTAGGAAAAGCTACCTGTGAGACCATCCCCTCCTGCATGCCGTGCGGGGAGAAATGGTGCTCTGCAAGATTGTCCACTGCTTCTCCCCCCTGTTAGTCAAAAAAAGCCAAACAAACCTCCCTCTCTTCCACAGTAATAGAGGAGTTTAACAAATCCCTCCTTTTTTCCAATGTGGAAGCAGCAGCCTTTTCCCAAACCAGCCCTATGAATATATTTGGTTATGTACACCCCCCGTATTTCCTTGTACTTTCAGAGTGTATTTTTCCTCAAGTTGTCCCACTTTTGGAAAGTCTTTTGTGAGCAACCACTGTTCTGCAGGAGCTGACGTATTTTCAGAAGTCAAAATGCTGAGGACTAGAGGCCAGCAGTTACTTAGTGACTGAAAACAAAAACTCTTTAACAAAAAATTTCAGTTAGGGAGAAGTTTAAAAAAAAAAAAAACAAACCCACACCATTGTACTAAAGAGGTGTGCTGACAACATACTGATACAAAATCTCATATTCTCATGATTTTCCATTGCCACTGGCAATGATTGTTTTGCTGAGAAATGATGAATATAAGCACTTAATGAGCGTGTCTCCTACTGATGCAGCTAACATAATCTTGTGATCTTTGGTGCCGACAAACCCCAGATGTACGATGACATGCGTAGAAGTCAAAACACTGTTGCCTTCAGAGCTTTCATACATCACCACAAAAATCAGAGCTACTATGGCCCAAGAGGTTATTCTAATTATTATTTTTAGAAACCTTTGTTTTGCCAGGTAAAATGGAAAAGGCAATGAAAATAAAAACTAAAGATAATGCAAAACAAAACAGAAACAAAAGAACAATTCAGTCTCAGATATAGTATATTTAATGAAACAGCCACTTTTTCCTCCAACAAAATTTGTTTTTTTGTATGAAAGTTCCTCTTACTAAAAAGTAGAAACATATTAGCATTTCATGGCTACTTAAAGAGCCTAAGAACACAGTTTTAGCAAAATGGAGCATTCTGAGTCCAGCTGAAGCTATTCACAACTTTCTCCTAATGGGAAGCCAAATTTGTGCTATTCTGTACCCCTCCAGAATAGGGACTGGAGGGGAAAAAAAAACCCCACACCAACACAAAAAGCCCCCACACATTTTTTTCTCCCATAACCTCCTCCTATATCTAGTAAAGGACAGGGCGGACAAAGAAAAGCTATTTTCTAGCCCGTCATATTGTGACAATGTAAGCCAGCCTCAACCACAGCTGGCACCCCTTAATGCCAAGCAGCACGCAAATGCAAGCACGCAGGTGCCCGGTTCAAACCGGAGGAAGCCTTGGAGAAAGCAAGGATTATCTCCACCGCACAAACCGGGACTGACACACACACAAAGGCCCCACCGGCCACGACTCGCAGGGCGGGTGGACTGCGGGCGGCCCTGCCTCAGCTGCCCACTTCACCGTCTTCCAAATTCTTTCACTTGCTACTTGCAAGGGATGTGCTGAATGGCAGGCCTGGTACACCAGGAAAACGGGGGAGCAATGTTGGTTTTCCCCAACGCACAAGGGATTTCAGGAGCTGCTTCCCAAAGCTCTGACCCAACCCACAACAGTAACCCTAAAAAGAGATGCAGAACTGGCAGCTATCCCCAAACAATTTCCCGAGTGTGAGCCTCTCATCCATGATGGAAGCTGGGGAGAAACCCTTCACCAAGGCCAGCCCTTCTCCTTTAGAAAACTTCAGCAATTTAAGTGACATACACTTTTACTCCATTTATTTTCTTGTTGGTGTAACCTCAATTTGTTCTGTGACACAAACCTTGAGAAAAATGGACCGAAAGATTGCTGTGTTCACAGTTTTTTACATCACTACCTTTGCCTTCTGCAGAAATGCTTCTTCGTATCTTCCTAGTAAAAACAGCGAGAAATAAAAACTAAAAGCATTACACTTCTCCACATTAACAGTTCACTAGTTGATCCTTTGTCCTTTTCTTCCTACAGAAGCCAGAAGGTTAATGGCAAAATAAGCTCTTTTCTTTAACAGTAAAAAGACTTTTCCCTGTGAAAGAAAAGTTCCTACCAGAGCACTCACCTCGTAAGGCAACCTGATCTACAGCAAAGTAGCTCAAAGCAAAAGCCTCCTAGACTCATTTTTTTAATATTTATTTATATATTTTTAAAATGTGCATGTGTGTATTTATTTTTTTATATATATATAAAAGTAGGAACACCAAGCCAAAAATCTCAAACACTTGGAAGGATTAAATCTTCAAAAACATTTAAATAAACTAGAACAGTTTCCAGTAAAAATTAATAGATTCTTTTGAAAAATCCACTCCCAGTAATATCACTTGTTTGGACAGTCACATAAATGTCAAAGCTTGCATCTTCAGCATCTAAACATTCCAAACAACTTTCAAAAGATCTATTCAATAAACCAATCAGACACTACTGCTTTCTTCTGTGTATTTCTGATCTGATAACACTATCACAAGTTAATTGGTTTTTAATGTTCCAAAGACACTGTAACTATTTGTAAGGTTTAAAATAATAATTTAATAATCTATAATCTCTATTCCTAAAATTAAAGGCACATCACATAACCAGTATCCCAGCATAAGCAGATGTGAAAGATACACACTTTCATGCAGCTCACCCAGAGCAGCTGCCGCAGTAAGCATAAGTACAGCTAAAACAGATCTTCGCAGTACCGCAGCTATTTGTTTTACAAAAGTCAGTACCAGAGAACAGTAAGATGTTAACAGTAACTCTCTACATATTGTAAGGAAGCTGTACCTCAGGAAGATATAAAAATTAAGAAAATATTTGAATGTTACCAGCAATGTGTGTTTGACAATGAAATGTAAGTGGTTCATCGGTAGAAGCTTAACCTTAAGTGCAAGGTCCTGCACCTGGGTCGGGGCAACCCCTGGTATCAATACAGGCTGGGGCATGAAGGGATTGAGAGCAGCCCTGTGGAGAAAGACTTGCGGGTACTGGTGGATGAAAAGCAGGACATGAGCCAGCACTGTGCGCTCACAGTCCAGAAGGCCAATCGTATCCTGGGCTGCATCCAAAGAAGCGTGGCCAGCAGGTCGAGGGAGGGGATTCTGCCCCTCTACTCTGCTCTGGGGAGACCCCACCTGGAGTACTGCGTCCAGCTCTGGAGCCCTCAGCACAAGAAAGACACGGACCTGTTGGAGCAGGTCCAGAAGAGGGTCACAAAAATGATCAGGGGGATGGAACTCCTCTCCTGTGAAGAAAGGTTGAGAGAGTTGGGGTTGTTCAGCCTAGAGACGAGAAGGCTTCGGGGAGACCTTATTGCAGCCTATCAGTACTTAAAGGGGGCTTATAAAAAAGATGGAGGCAAACTTTTTAGCAGGGCCTGTTGCAATGGGACAAGGGGGAATGGCTTTAAACTAAAGGGAGGTAGATTTAGACCAGATATAAGGAAGAAATTTTTTACGCTGAGGGTGGTGAAACACTGGCACAGGTTGCCCAGAGAGGTGGTGGATGCCCCATCCCTGGAAACATTCCAGGTCAGGTTGGATGGGGCTTTGAGCAACCTGATTTAGTTGAAGATGTCCCTGCCCATGGCAGGGGGGTTGGACTAGATGACCTTTAGAGGTCCCTTCCAACCCAAACTGTTCTATGATTCCAAGTATCTGGTAAGCCCAGTATTCTAATAGACTCATACATACGAAGTCCTGTAACTTCTGTCCTTCCAAAATGGAGGTTTTGACTACCAAACCAAGTATCAGTACCCCCCCCAAAATACAAGTGCAATCCAATTCTAGTATAGCAGTATTATCCCACCTTGTCACAGAAAACTCACCTTCAGTAACACAATCCCAGACTTTAGAACACATACTTGGCGCCAAGGTAAGCCTAGACACTTACTGTTTAGCCTTCTTTTAAGATGACTCTTACCAACCAAGAGTGGCATTTCACCAACAGCACCACGCAACACACAAGAGGTGTGATGAAGCTGGGAGCACTGTGGGTCCAACAGCAGCACTACCCGTAGGCTACCTGGGTCAGTACTATTAAGTTCTATGTTCAGTTATTACCAAAACTCTAGCAGGGGCAAAGCTAAGGCCAATGCCCCAAGCTCCATTCTTCCTGCACTTAGGGTGATGAGGAAAGGGCTTTTGCACATACTTGTGTTTTGAGACTTAACTCCCAATTTCCGAGACACTTGGGAAGTCGCAGCGATTTCCGAGTACAGCACAGCATCCTAGCCCTGTGCTTCTGCAGCTCTACCCAGGGGCAACAGAAGGGTCTGGGACTGTGCCAAGTACAGAAGCTGAAGTGATAAAACCAAGAAGAGTTTTCCCTTCTATGTCTGCCACCTCAAAGCCAAAACAGTGAAGATAATTTTTTCAGGATAGAGGAAGAACTAACAAATATAAAAAAACCCCACCATCTACTTTTTCAATGTGTTCACTTAATTAAGAGAAACCAGTTACACCATAACTTTTATTACTAAATCAACTTTGAAAAAGATTCATTAACATATTTCTAGAACTGGTTTCCTCCCAAATTTTACATTGAAACTCAAATATTGTTTCATCTTTAAAATGTTTGTCACCAAAAAAAAAAAATTGCGAAACACTGCATTGAATAAAGTGTGCCTACCCACAATTCACAGAAAAAGAAGTGTTTAAAATTTGTCTCCATAGATAACCTTCATATCACAAGAAATAACATCACTGGAATGTTAACTGTGTTACAGTATTTCAAGTTTGTAACAATTAGTTAAGAAAAGGAAATTTTACATGTAAAAGACAGGAATATAGTAAAAAGATGACATCTAAAACAGAGCAAAGTTTAAGAAAATGCTTCTGGAAATCTCAGCGAGAACACCTGCTACTTCTTGACACCTTCCCCCTCCATCCCCTTTAAAAAAGGGGCATTTAACGTTATAGAATAGATAACAGTTTAATCAGTCATCTACAGAAGGTAATACTGCACCAACAGAGAAAAGGACTGAACCGTACGGGTGCCGTATCTAGCTTTTATCAACTGATTTATACTCTCCAGAAAATACAGCATTTTCCCCCTTGATTAAAAATAAAACACAACTCTTTACAGTGTAATATATTATTTTTGTCACTTTAAAAACAGACTAATACAGATGAACGATTCTGGAACTAAAACAAGTTTCATTGAAAGTCCCAAAAGCTGTAATCGCAATTAATTGTTCTAAATTAATAAGGCAGATTTGACATCCGTTACACAATTTATAATTTATAGCACAATAAATATTCTTCACCTGTACAGTTCTTTAAAATCAATACCTAGTGAGAATACAGTATTGCACCAAAAGCTGAAATTAACAGGTTCAGCTCAAAGTGCTGAAACCCTTCCAAAGCTGCGCCGTACCGTAGTTCTGTATTCATCATGGTTCATGTATCTTGAATACATTAAGACTTCAGTGCGGCCACTTGACTGCAGGCTTCAAAGAAAAGACGGTATGAGGTAGAATAAATTCCTTCAGGTTCTCCACCACCCTACGGACCACTGGGCTGTGCAAACGGCTCTGTCACAGGAAAGGGCTCCAAAGCTTTCTCTGAGTTTTTCCAGTTGTGAAAGTTTTCTTTGTACCATTCAACTAGTATGAAGAGAATGCTGATGAGTCAAGTTGACACAGATAACAGGGGAATTCAAATATTCCACAGATACCATAAGACTAACAACATGCTAACAGTTCATTATGCAACATTCTAACTTATAATATTAAAAAAAAAATCTAGTTTAGATTTTATAAATTCTTTATGTAAGACCTATTCTAGCATTAAAGAGTAATTAATTCTAGTACCTGATGCTACTTTATTATGATTAACCTTTTTTTTTTTTAATCAGGTAAATTGACTACTTAAAAAGCAGTCAATTTTATGTAAAATTAAAGCGTTAAATTCATTCTCTTTAGCTTCTCATTAACCTACATACCCATTTCCCCCCTTCCCCTCCTCCCATCACTTCTAAATCAATTAGTGTAAAAGGCAACAGTCCTACTTGTTTTCTTTATTCCTTCTTTCCAAGGCACTTTAGGTCTCCATCCTAAGTTGTGCATTTTCTCTGAATTCATTGGGTACCTCAGGTCATTGGTAGGTCTGATGAAGTATAAAATGCACACAGGAAACAATTTGATTAGACTTTTTCATTAATTAGAGATGCAGTACCTCACATTGTCTTCAAACCAACATTAGGTATGCCTCAATTTTGAAAACGCCCATCAACATGGACAGATTACATTGCCTTCAAAAGTACACGGCAGCTGAGTGCAGCTACAACAATACAGTTCAGTTTGTACCGTCAACTACTTGGAATTGACTAGAATAAACATGAATTAATATCTTATTGGCACAAAAGCGAATGCAAAACTCAAATCGCTGCCAATGCAATTGTGCAAATCAGTGCATTCGCAACTCTTTGACAGTTTTCCAAGCCAGTGTTTTCCAATACCAGCATTCACATTTTTCAGCCTGAAAGCCCACAAATTTTCCACATGCTTCAGATCTGAAATACACAGACTTCCAAAGCATTGTCATTACAGTGATTCATTAGCTACACAAACTTAGTAATACTGAATAAGTAGAATCCCAGGCTGCAAGTTTCAACATGGAAGGAGATTCCCTAAGCACGGCACAAATTTTCAATTCCACAATCTGGCAGTTAGGTAGTCTAGTCTAGCATTCCTGCATTACTGGCACTAGCATACTGAATAGTTAAGCTACATGTGCGGACAGAAACCAGCTACTTATCACTGTTACAATACATGCTAATCTCAAGCAGAAGCAGAAAAAAATTTTCCAGGGCAAGTAAACCCTATGACCTTTAAGTCACTCATTACAGAATTAGATAATCATTAGTTAGGTATCTTAAGAATCTTTTATAAGGCTTCAACATTCTTTGAAATATGTATTCCTAAGTGGTTAGATTTCCCAAGTCCATTTATGTTTAAACATTAGTGGACAGGGCCCAATACACATGAAGAAACATCTCAATCTGAATTACACTGACACCTACTGAACACTCACATCATGTGAGCGAAAGGCAATTTGTTCAAAGTCCTGCGATACACTCGGATAGGATTCTGAAGAACACTTGCTTTTAAAAACAAAAATTAGGACATTTAAAGACACTTCAGTTGCCATGATAACAATCCAAATGTGAACAGAAAGTGAGAATTCTAAAGGCCATAATAATACTTAACTGCTATCAGCAGATACGTCATTTCTAATCACTCTGGAGAAAGAGAGTGGTATTTAAAGTAAGCAGAGACTCATTGTTGCTGCAGAAAAGAAATGGAGATAAAAGAACAGAGCCAAACCAAGCCTGAAATTAAGGATGGAAACACACAGCAAAAGCATATTTATAAAAGCTATCCATCTTTGCTGCCGCCCTAACTTTGGCACTTCAGAGAGTTTTACATCTACTTTTGAGATAGCCATTTCAGCTTAAGATAGGAATCTAAAATTAACTACACTCCGCTGGTGCGTATTTCTGCCTGTGGAGAGTGGGCCTTACCTATAAAGCACGTCTAAGTCTGAACTAGTCACATTAACGTCAGAATACTAAAGCTAAATGAGGGATGATGGGATTCATCTCACTCAAGTGATGTTGAATACAAAGTACTGAATAAACTGTCTAAACTACCCTTAAGAAAAGGTTTAGACACTGTGTAAAACCTGTGCTTTTCCCAGAGCAGACGTCAGTAGTGAGAAGTCTGAAGAAAATTTGGAGACAGACAGATTAGCATTACATATTCCCCTTCAAGACGTATACTCTGACCTAACGATCCAAATAATAAATGGAAATCCTGTTTTTCTATAGCATTCTGTACAGATCATAGATGTCAAATCCACTAGGAAAAAAAAATTAAGAAAGCAAAACAGGTCTTGCTCCCTCAAAAGTTTTCCCTCCTGCAGAGCAGAAACACTTTCACAAAAAAACATTTGGCAAGAGACCCAAAAACCTTCAGGACAAAGTTATCCTGCATGTGCTTCACTATTTTCTTACCTGTCTTTGACATAATCCATCCAGTGCTCCATTTCAGATTCCGAACTGGTCTTCTTTATCTGTCAAGAAGAGAAACAAAAAAAATCACCCCACACATCTTGCACTGTCTTAACATACATTTAAAGATAGATTTTTTTGACAAGATTTAAGTCTGTTAAAAGAAAAAAAACCACCCCACACAAACAGAAATGGTCTTTTTTCTAAACTGAGTTTTCAAACTACTGAAGTTATCGAAACTATCTAGAACAATTCCAGTACTTATCCTTCATCTGAGCACTGCCTAACCATTCATAATCAAATTGTTAGATTTTAATAGTGCCACATTCTCAGATCAAAAGCGAAGCAGCCAGCATGAAAAAACCCCTACCAAATGGCATTTAATCATTATGCCAGTTATGTCCCAGTCGGGATGACTGATGCAGCAGTGCAACGCACGATAGCCTGTACTGCAAACTTACATAGTACAGCTGCCACAGAAAGGGTAGCACGTCATTCTGCTACAACTATCTTCTAAGACCCACCACAAGCCTAAGCTCTCTCAGAGCTACAAAAGGTTTATAGTAGAATTGTTCCTATGTGCAATGACTGGTAAAGAACAGCACCGTAACTGTTTACTCACTAAATGGATTAACTCCTTAGCAAGCTGGGCAATGGACATCTCAAAGTTAGTTCCGATGTTATAAATTTCACCTGGCTTCCCCTCCTTCAGGACAGTAAGGAATGCTTCTACCACATCAGTTGCATAAAGAAAATTCCTTCTTTGAAGTCCAGAACCGTGAATACAGCTTAAAACCAGGAAAAGGCAAGAAATTTTTGTTAATCCTTAAACAGAAGCATTCATTTCATTAGACTGTGTTTTAAGCAGTTTTGCTGTTAGCCGTTACCTGAAGGTAACTTAAGTAGCTGACATGCAAAAAATCCTTTAGTTTTTTAAGGAAATCCTATTATTAAAATAAGCCATTCATAACTTAGTTATGAAATTATCATTTTACAAACCATACCATGTATTTATAACTGTAATTACAGTTTTATAACACAAATGCCATAAACAAAAATACAAGTTACATACCATTTTCTGTTCTGCTGCAACAAAGATATAAACTTTGGAATAACCTAAGGAATTGAACAAAAAAATTACTCTGCTATTTTAGAAGCTGTTATTCTGCAAAGAACACGGGGCTTCACCAGTAAGTATCATTCAGTATTTTAATAAGACCCTTTAAATACTTTTAAGTTTTCTTAAGTCTAATCAAAGAATGCATCAAGCCTGGAAACTGCAAGGATTTTGGGCTTGTTCGTCTGTTTTTTCAAGAGTAGATGCCTCTGTTGTGTTGTAAAGCTTACCTTTCTGGTCAACCATTACAAATCAGTAGTTACAAATGTAACATTTTTACAAAAGAAAATGGTTCCATTACTTTTCGCACACAGAAGTGCACTAGAGTCTAACTAGGGATGTCTATTGCAAACAGTTTAAAACATGGTTTAGACATCCAGCAAGTTGCAGTAAACCTATAGTCAAAAAGTAAGAGTCATTAAAACAGTTACATTCAGAAGAGAACCAATAGAGAATTTCAAGATAAGTAAACATGGATCAAATGATAGCCACTAGCTTGGCCATAAAGATTTACAATATTACAATCAGCTACAAGCTCAGATCCATTCATAATGTCCCAGAAAGTTCAGAACAGTTGGCTCCGCTATTAAAGTTTTTAAACTGAAGCCATGAGAAAGCTACTCCAATTCTTTTAATTTTGTTAACTTACTACTCTAAACATAGGAGCAGACATACTAGGTAAAACTAAAGATCCATCTAGCCTAGTATTGTGTTCTTAGCAGTAATTAACAGTGGATACTTGAGGAAGAATATATATAAGCTGAAAGCAAGTAAATAGTGATACATCCCCTGAATGTACTCCCAACATCATGCAACCTGTAGCCAGACATTTCCCAAGCCACAGATCAGTGAAAAACATATTTTAAAAATCATTGCTTATCCACCTGCAACAATGTAGGGAAAAATAAAATTTATTTGAAAAAAAAAAAAAACCCAACACATAAAAAGCAATTCAAATTAAAAAAATATCTCACTAGAGCTGCAAAATATAGACACATTTCACACAAGCTCCCAACTCCAAAAAGTACGTATGATTATCACTATCATTCCATCAGTGTATTTCCATTCGCTAGCATAGCAGATCCGGGCACTGCCTACAAAGGCAACTCCCTCTCACTAATAACCATTTTAAATAGTTACCCCGCAAGGTATGTATGGACATATGCAAAGAACAAGTTGCTTTGTGCTACTTCTCACCATGTATCTGATTGCTATAGCTTCATCTTATCTATTTTCTGTACAGGTTGGAACATCTCTTTCTATACCAGACATACTGCTCTCTCGCAATTTACTTTTTGAAATGTTTACCTTTGTTATTAAACATTCCTCATTACAGCACATGACATGTGAGTTAATGTAATTTGTAGGGGAACCCTGCCAGACACAACTGAGTTAAATATCCTTTGAAAACTAAAAAAGTTACAAAACAAAGTAATTGTAGTGAAATTCATGTAAATTACTAGAAATCTCTAATTGATGCTTTACTGACAACCAAAAAACACGTGTTCATTGTGTTGATGGTAAGACACATTAGTGTGAGATCAAAATAGATAATCACAGATAAGTGTGGACAAATATACTTGCAAGACAGTGCTTTTTTCAAACGTCAGTCCATTCTCACGAGAAAAAAGTAACATCACTACAACCCGAAATTATGGTATACTGAAGCTCAGAGTAAAGCATCAGTTTAACTTACTTTTTCTGGATACTGGTGTGGTCCATAAACATTACTGCTCCGTGTGATAACAACTGGGAACTTAAGAGCATTAAACATGCATGTGATTATATAAGAAAATATATACCAGTAAAAACCTGTAGGCTTCTTGCTGATCAATAAACTCACACCCCCACTGCGTGCTTATTCAAAAATCTGCAAGCCCTTACAAACATTAATGAATTAAGCTATCCATACTTCCGTCAAATAGACAAGGGCCTCCAGCCTTCTCAGTCTTAGAAGCACCGTAAGTGACAAATGTTTGTAATCTCTCAGTCTTGCTATGGAACGACCATAGGACATTACATAGATATTATCTGGTTGACTGAAGACCGGCTTACTACTTTTTATTCCAATAAAGTGTTTCACAGTCATTAACATCTTATTCAAGTCAGCTTCATGTCAAAAACAACATTGCAGAAGGATGTGTCAAGAACAAAAGACTGAAGTATTCAAAATTTTAAATATTTTTGCTGAAACAGATTTGAGTAATAGGGGGTTTTTTTCCTTTCTTTTTTTTTTTTGCTTTCACTATAAGCCTAGTCTTAATACAATTTGAACTTTGCGTGTTTACTTCTGTATAAACGGATTTCCTTCAAGCTTAACACTGTTTTTTAAATTGCTAATGTTCTCTTTGACCATTTTATCACAGAACATTTTTAGACATTACAGTTCAGATTTTCAAAAAAATTTAAACACATTTGACCTCTCCCCACTGTCTTGCAGTGTATCTCCACCAATAAGTGGTGGACATCCTCCGACACATCCAAACTGCAAGACTAGCAATCAGGAAAGAGGTAGCACTGTGTGGACTAGTACTGATTTTTCTTTTATACTCTTGTATACATAATACAGACACTTAAGTACGGGCTTCAGAGTTTTTGAAGCTTGCATCAACTTACTTGGTACCTTTCCCAGTAAGACTGAACAAAACACTCTGCAGCTGCTTTAGAGGAGGCATAGGGATTCGTTGGACGTTTTGGTGAGGATTCATCAAATTCCTAAAATGAAAAGAAAAATTTGCATTACTCAATTTCTTTTGCCCAGGTAAGTCTTAAAGTTACAAAAGCTGCAGTTGCAACCGAAATAAAAATCCCTAAATATCCAAGCACATCAGTCTGAGAGAGTCACCCTTCCACTTACAGCAGAAGACCAATAACAAAAGACAGTCAATTTATCAAACACAGGAGGCGGCTAGAATACCAGCAGTAATATTTTTATACTTCTAGCAGAGTACCTCACAGTAGCAGGTCCTTAGATTTTTATCTTGTAAAATAATCACTGTTGCCACAGGGAGGTTCAATCCTTTACAGGCTCATATTGCCTCAGAGTGCTGTTGCACCACAGCTAGCAAATTGACCTTTCAGTCCTAAATAAAAGGGGTCCATTCTCCCTTTTCCATATACTTTATAAGAAAAGTAGAATTTGAACCCAAAGCCTTCCAAAGCAAGGCTTGAACAATTCTGACCTGTTCCAGAATAGGTAGCTTCATGGCTATCCTGCCACTTCCATCTACTTATTGCTTAAAAAAAAACAAAAAACCCCAATAATGAACCAAAGAAAGGAGGGATTCTACGCTGCCTGAGTTGCAATTCATAACAATCACCTTAACACGCGATTAAAAGACTCACTGTTCTTGTCTGACCTTTGCCTCTGAAATTAATTGACCCCAATTTACTTTTTGACCTTCCTCCCCCCCCAAAAAACTCTTGAAGAATTTCTACTATGATTCACAAAGAGAACAAAAAAAGAGATTAAACAGAAGTGCTCTTTTCAAGGCCCAGAGGCAGAAAAAGATCACTTGAAGTTGTCTCAGTCAAACCACTGGTCTACATGCAGGAAAACGACATCCTTAGGTATCATAAAAGTCTACAGATTGCAGTTGTGTTGAAGGAACTGATAAAGACATTGCAACAGTAAGAAACTGCACGTGACTTTTCTAAAATACATTAGTATTTTCACGGATTATGGCACAAGACTCCTTGGTCGTTATTTACACCCTTAGAAAGACGAGCATGCATGATTTGTCTTTTTACTGAGCTAAATTACATTTCCTGAATAAGGTCAGGCATAAATTGGCAAGAAACAAAAGATTTCCAGAGAGCAACAAGAAACATCTGCATATTTCTTCCAGTAATACAGGAAGTGTTCGAATTGTCAGTACCTACAGTTCTGTTAGTATTTTAGCTAGAGTATAAAACAGTTCCCTGCCTGTCAAGTTCATACTCAAGGCAGAGCAGGAAAAAATAAATAAATAAACAAACAAACACCACACAAAAAAACCAAACCACACAACACAACATGCACATTAGTGAAGTCTCATGAATGCTCCAAGGCAAAATCTGTATAATACATTCCTTTGATACTATCTCTGAGTAGTATTCACATGTCATTAATGACCCCAATCTCACTGCTTTAGGTAATACACATTCAATATACAACATGCTATAAAAAAAATACAGGACAATTTTGATACTTAACTTTCTAGAAACAACCAGTGTTTGTTTACAAGTTCCAGTATTGTCAGAAATAGCTTGAAAGTCATACATTTACAGAGGCCAAGGAAAGTTAGACTCGTTTTGTTTTCACTATTAAAAGCAAGTAAAGCTAGAAAAACCCTCATGCACTTTCAAATTCACCTCATCAGTGCTACCTCCATATACTTCATCTGTGCTAACGTAGACAAACTTCTCCACATTGGCTTCATGCGCAGCAGCAACCAGCACATTAGTACCATAAACATTCACATAGGTGAATTCCAGGGCGTGCCAAAATGAAAGATCTACATAAAAAAATTCAAACGATTCTGATTAAATTCAGGCAAGACATGGCTTCCTATTAAACCATAATACTAGAGGCGGCAATATAGACTGGGCTTTATCACTAGTTCTTTGATTGTCAGCTAGCAAGGTCATTATTAAATGAAGACACTTTCTACACATGCTTGAAGAGAAAACCCTTGCTGTCAACAAGAGGCTGAACTGAAGAGCAAAAGCTTGTTGGCTATGGACGGTTCCATTTGAAATAGCATTATCTAACTTCATTTAAGTGGCAGCATAACTACTTCCCCTCTCCACTAGGAAGGGCCAAGCTCAGTAAGAAAAGTATCATTCAAAGACAGTCGTAAGATGCAGTAATAGGTATATATTACCATAATTAACTAGCAGCTGTTTTAATTCCTAGAATTGTCCCACTGACCTAATGACTTTGTGCATATCAAATCTGACAATTTTGAGAAGTATTTTCCTGGAGAATTCTTCAAGAATTTCTTCTCGTGATGAAAGGAGTATGGTAGGGATAGATCTCATTACCACTCTTCAGTAATGCTCTTAATCTGAAATAGGCACTTTTAAGTGTAATTCATTCTCTTTAGAATCCAGGCAGGATTTTTGAGGGAGCTATGCCTAATCCTTCAGCTTCCACACCGTTTTTTCCTGCAAGGTTGGAGCCAATCAAGTAAAAACTTGAAAGACTATGCACAAACTCTTTTTCCATTGTCTTCATGACTCCACCAGTACACTGTGTAGAGTGTCCATCTAGACACATGTGTGTCTAGATGGAATTTAAAGATGTAATGCAAAACAAAAGGGCATTACCAATTATGCACAATGAAAACAGACAACAGTCAGATGAAGCACTTATTAAATTAAGGCTGTGAACCCCTTTAAGTTAAAAAGGCCACCAGACATTGAATCATGTAGTTTATAGAGACAAACTGCGTCCTTGTTTTATATGAAGGGAAAAGACAAAACAGCATCAGTATATATTTTAGACAAATATACTCATGGAAAATAATAGCAGAACATGTAACAATGCTCACCTACATGTGTTTGGGCTGCAAAATGAAGGACTATATCTATTTTCTCAGTTTCAAAGAGCTGTTTTATGAAATCAGGTTCACAAATATCTCCCTAGACAGGAAAAAAAAAATCATTAACAAATTATTTTTGATAGAAAACAGTGAGTTTTCATTTGTACCAACCATCACATAACAAACCATTACAAAGGAAGCACAGGATACAAATAGCACTACCAACTGAGTTTTAGGCAATTTATCAATGCCGTGTCTAAAATAAGACCAGATATAAATTTCACACATTTTGAGCAACAACCTCAACAAAACTTATTTCAGGACTTATATTACTATTTAACATTAGAAACAGCATCGCCCCCCAAAATATACACAACAGATGTAGCTTGAATGCAGAGGTTGAAATGACAAGTTCCCACAGCAAGTAAGAGTTACCGGAGTCTGGCTAACGGACAGTGACATCTAGTGACATTATAAAAGGTGAAGTGGATTTCCACTTTTTTCAAAATAGATGGCTGGATGTCTTGCAAGGATTTTGGTTTTTGTTGTTTGTTCTGGTAATTTTTTTTTAACTGATATATTTAGAAAAGAGTCAAGCATCAACACACAAGCCATTCTTTAGTTTGTCATAGAAATAACAGCAGCTTTTAAAGGTAAATGCAAGCTGAGAAAAAGTTTTTGATATTTATCTGTTGGCTCAACTCAAACAAGATAGTACCTGAGAAGAAGGGGCATCTTGGGGAGGAAGACTTTTTATTTTCAGTAACAAGGCAATTCACTAAAAACAGTTCAAATGCACTTATGTTTTAAGGAGTTCTCAAGCAACAATTCTGAACAGCCTCAAAGAAGTACTGTATGTCAGAAATGGAAGATGAATTGATTTTCCTATTTCTCATCCCTGAACAGAACTGAAACACTCCAGTAAATACTTCAGGCTCACACATTATTTTGAACTAAATGGTTACATTTACTGATTTTTTTTTTTAACTGAAATTCAAACTCGCTATGTCTGTGCTAAGCAACAATAAAAATTGTGATAAAACTGTATCTTCCATCCAGCCTCTTATGCAAATTTTCTAAACTTTTACTTCTCTACCTTCCAAAACAGGTTGCTTTTCTACAGCACCACTACAGCATTTATCCTTCCTGCTCTCTCCTAAGGCCAGTAAGAGTGTTACAGTTCTAATCGTAGGGCTCGTCCATCAGAGACTACTTTTTCCAGTGCATTTTTTCCTATCAGTGTAAACTGCTTGGCTGCATACCAGCTGCATATAAGCTCTGATCAACCTTCCTTCTCCCCCCGCCCCCCAAAACAAACCCACCAAACTGAGAAGCTGGAATGAGTTATACTGTTGTAAGTTTTGTGAGAATATATTCCTACTCTAGTTCAGAAGCAATATAGCTACATCATTCCTTGTTACTATCCCCCTGCTTCACACAGGGATCTGCCTGTTTACAGGATGCCTTCTAGAACTCCGCACTATCCCCAGCAATTAAGTGTTAATATATATCCAGGTAACGAGGCTTTTCTACAGCATTCATACATTTCATAAAACACACTGGAAACTGTCAAAAAAGTTAGCAAAAATAACAAAAAATCCAGTTTGGGCATGCTTAAACTGCATACATTTGCTTAGTAGACATTCCCTTTCCCCTCATGCAACTTTTACCTCAACAGCTCAGAAATAATCACTTACTGAAATAAAGAGGTAGGTTCACAAAAATGTAAACAGCCATGGGGGTCACCAAACAGGTGAGGACAAGTTCAATTCCCAACCTTGCCTGAATCTAAGAGATATGTTTAACCTACATCTACTACCTCTGACAAAGTTGCCCCAAATTTGCTATTTCAGAAAATTAAGCTATATGCATTCCTCTGATGTCCTGCAACCTCGGGCAGCCCAGCTAGACAGAGAGACCAGCATCAGTACTGACTTTCATAGAGGGGAAGAACCTCAGCATACAAACCCAGCAGTCAAGAATGTTTATCTGAACAATAAATCTAAATCCAACTCCTGTCTGAAGATAAAACTGTAGAAACAGTAAACTAATTTAATTGGCAAAGTTTTAGAAAGAAAAGGCATACCTTGAATGTTCCCATGAGACCCTGTTCCAAAACAACTATGAACTACACAGCACCAACAGCAGCAAAAGCAAGAATGTAGCCTGATGTCTAGTGCTAACAGAACAAGAAAGAGCGTGCTGCACGCCACAGAACATGACAAGTGGCAGTGTTTGAAGGTGCAAAATCTAAGATAGCATCAGAGAAGCATGGAGGAGCTGAATCCCAGTCCCTCTTGTCCATACCACCTATCAGAAGTGAAACAATCATCCCTAAAAGTACTCATCTCCATAATCAGGCTTTTACCAATTCTGTACCTTTATTATACAATAAAATATTATCAACTGTCAAAAGACTACTTCATGTAAGAGACAGAACATACTGCATATTGTCACAGACTTCTGTAGGTGAAATATGAAGTCTATTAATAAGGTAAACAGATGAAGTAAACGCTGTTACGTCCATGAGATTGTCACATACATTACCATATTACATACACTGACTCATACTTGACAATGAATTAGTAGAAGTAATTTCAACTTTACCACAAATGAAAGCAGTGGCTTCTAGTTTGGGGAGCTCTGGAGACCACATTACCTTGATATGAAGGCATTTAAAAAAAAAGTGAAAAGTCAAGTTTCCTAGAAGAGAAGGCCTTATCACCTGGATAAACTTGTAGTTTTCCTTCTCAGAGACAGTTTCAAGATTCTTCAAGCTTGCACAGTAGTCGAGCTAAAAAGAAATACCCACACAATATCATTAAGTGGGCTTGGTGAAAGTAAATAAGCTAACTCAGATGCAACCTAATTACTAAAAAGTTTGAGGACTAAGTAAAAACTTCTTTCAAAAGAAAAGCTATTTTGCAAGCAGACATGATGAGGCTTTAAAAACACAAGACTCTGAAAGACATCCTAACTGCAAAAATTTTTAAACGGTAAACTTCCCTTTACTTAAGCTTCAAAAGCTCCCTTCATTTTTTTTTGTAAAAAATTATTTGTGGTGGAAATAACTGTAAGCATGAACAGCAGTTGATTTTTTTTTTTTTGCATAGGAATAAATGGATAGTCAAACAAAAATTTAATAAAAAACAATAATCCGTATAAATTTCAACATGCTATAGATTGCATCAAAAATCATTTAAAACTGTTTTCCATATCAAGAAAGAAAACAAGCTACTTACCTTATCTAGATTTATAATCAGATAGCTTGGATAGTTTTTCACGAGAGAGACAACTACATGTGAAGCACTGTAGAATAGAAGAAAAACATATTTTACAATTATATAGTTAGCTTTAAGGTAACAAAGAGATGACAAATTACAAATAAGTTCAGCAATATCAAGAGGCTTTGAGGGAAGAGTGGGCTGTAGTCAAGACAGGAGAAAGAGGAATTCACAGATATATTTTAAGATATGCCAACGTTATTCTATTGATAATGCCCATAACTGTATATTGTTAAGAAACTAAAAATCACATTAAAAGTTCATGCTATAACAAAAGAAAGCAGCCCTGCTCACAGCCACCTAAAAAAAACCAACCCACCCCAAACTGTTATATGCGACATTCAGTTGCCATTCTAAAATACTTTCATACTCTTAGTATTAGAGAGAACTAAACAGCCAACTCTCCTAACTCACAATACTGACTCTCAACACTCAACTCTCCGACACTGCTGCTAGGTGTAAGAAGAAATGACAACCTGACTACCAGGCACCATTTCTCTTTGGTACAGTCTTGTGTACAAGCAGCTCACCCTGAGAGTTCAGGTTTGGCAGGGCTTATTCACATCTCCAGCCCCCCAAGCTGGGGGGTCCGCAGAGAAATCTAGTCCGCTCACAGCTTCAGACTGAGCACGCTGGAGGGCTCAAGCTTAAGATGGACCCGAGCCTTCTCCGCCTCGAGCAGAGCCCACAGCACTGGGGGGCGGAGGTGAGAAACGGCAGCTGGCTCAAAGCACAGCCACCCCCCCACCCCGGTTGAGGCCGAACACCGTCAGCGCGGGGAGGTCCCTTCACCGAGCGCCTTCTCCCTCACCACGGGCGGAGGACAGCCAGGCGGCAGCCCAGCTCGCTCCCCAGCGCTTACCACCTCAAACTCCACGACACGGGAGAGCCACAGGCAGCCTCCAAGGCGAACCCGGTCCTGCAGAAACGGCTGGGCCCACCGCAGCCTGCGCCTGACCGAACGCGGCGCCACTGAACCGGCCCAGGACAGGCCCAAGGGAGGCGGGCAAGCGAGGCGGCATCGCGGGACCCCTCCCTCCCACCCACCCGCGCCCCCAGGAAGGAGGCCGGCGGCCCCCGCCCGGCCCAGCGGAGAGGCGAGGCCGCGCTCGGGACGCCGCGGCCGCCACTCACATGAACCCCGCGCCGCCCGTCACCAGCAGCCGCTTCTCGAAGACCGGCAGCTCCGCGGGAGCCGGCGGCCCCGACATCGTCCGCGCTTTACGGCGGCAGCCCTCACCTCCCCAGCACCGCTGCCTTCCGCCGCGACCTCACGACTGCGCATGCGCAACACGGGACCGAGGCCGTAACCGTCCCGGGGGTTTCGCAGGCAGGGCCGCAGCGGCTGCAAGACTCTGCGTGAAAAAACGCCTTCCCCTCTCCCCGCGCGCCCGAACAACGGAGCTCGCCGCCTCCGAAGCGAGCGGCAGCGGCTCCTGCGCGGCAGCGGCACGGGCACGCCGTGCGAAGGGGCCAAGGCTTTGCCTCCGCCTTCAAAGGCGACCGTCGCCTTTTACGACGCTGGGTCTCAACTTACGGCCGAACCCAGCAACGGACACGTCGTAGCTGGGGAGGCGCAGGCCAGCGGGGCACGGTGGCAGGGGAGGGGCCGGCTGCTTCGGCCCCGCCCCCCGGGGTGGGCGCTCTCCCTCGCGCGCGGCTCCCATTGGTTCTCTTTCCGCTCCTGCCCTCGCGCTCGCCTGTCCCGCGCCCGCTTGTAACCCGGAGGGGGGGGGGGGGGGGGTCACGTGGCGCGGCGGCGCGGGCCGGGGGGGGGGAGGGTAGCGGCGGCCGCCGCCGCCGGCGGGGCCCGAGGATGAGGTGGCGGCTGCTGTGGCTGCTGTGCGCCGCAGGCTGCTGGGGCGCCGGGGGCAAGACGCTGCGGGGCGGCTTCGCCAGCGCCGCCGCCCGGCTGGAGCCGTGGCGGCCCGTGGCGCGGTTCCAGTTCCACGGTGGGTGCCCGAGGGAGAAGGGGAAGGAGAAGGGGGGGAGCGAGCGAGCGGCTGCGCGGCGCCGTCCCTGTCCGCCGTCCTGAAACGGGGGGGGGGGGGGGGGGGTGAGGAGCCGTTGGGGCGCCTCAGAGCGGCGCGGGGGGGGGGGCGGGCGGGGAGCCGTTAGGGCGGCGGCCTGAGGGGTGCGGCGGCGGCGGGCAGCGGGGTGAGCCCGGCAGCCCGCCCTCCGCCGGGACGTGCAATAGGTCTGATCCGCTCTGCGGGCGGTGAGGAGTCTGGGGCGGCGCTGGAGGGGTGATGGGAAGCTCGGCCAGAAGCGGGACCCCGCTGGAGCCAGGCGGGGCTGCACCAAGTCGGTGGAAACGGGAGCTGGTAGCAGCCCGTGGCGCTGCATGAACAGCGTCGCTGTTACCGAAGGGTGGAAAAGCGCCGTGGTGCTTCCCCTCGCGCCCCGCCGCCTGACGTGGGGGGGGTATCTGGGAGAGCGGAGGCGTTTTAACTTGGACATGCATCTCTCCTTCCCCCCTGGAACTCCACCCAGTGAGAACGATGCTTAACGTTGCCCGTGTCTGTTTCACGTCACTGGGTGTTTTTAGCGCCGCCGTGCATCAGAATGTAAATTCTCACCTGATCATTCCCACTGGCTTTTCTTTCCCGTGTTATTAACTCCTTGTCAGTAGTAATTCCTGTTAGTAAAGAGGCCTAGCGATGGGCTAGAATCCTGTTAGAATGGCCACTGCAGAAATACGGGTTGGAAATGACTCTCCTTGCTATAGAAGTTTTACTTTGCAAAAAGAAGTACGTGCAAGCATGGTGAGAGCCATATACAACGAGGCTGTCAGCGTGCTTTTCCTATACGCTCAGCATTTCGGTAGCTTAGACTATTTTCTTTCTCAGCTTCATGGCAGAAGAGTTCTGCGGAATGCTTCGAAAGACAACCATGAAGATAATACTTACACAGGCTTCCTCCCAGACTGGAGGAGTAGTGTCAGAGGAAAACAAAAATGTTTGCAAGAAAAAAATCTAATTGGTTGAAGGGAAATGTGACATAAGCCAAGAGTTGGAATGTGACCTTCCAGCGCTGAATGAGAGATGATAGATAGGGTGGGGATAGCTTGTGGAGTGACTTGAAAGCAGATAATTATCGCTGTCCTAGAAGATAATTGTAGAAGCGCTCTAAATAGATCTAAAGAAAAAAAGTGCACTCCTTAAATCTGAGAAAAGAATGTTAAGATTCAAGATGAGTGGTTTAGGTGTTCAGATATAATTTATTGTACAAGTCGATGTTGCGTATTTCCATAGAAATATTCCTCTTTCTGCATGAATATGCACAACTATGTATATTTTGGGTCCTAGTGAAGCCATATGGGCTTTTTTTAGAATCTTCTGTTAATCTTTCAAAGTCTTTTATTAGCAACCTAGGTAAACTGTAGTCCATATAACATTTTACAGATCCCAGGAGATCACCTTTTTTGAGGTTTTATTGCAGGACCGCTGTCTTGCAGCTGGCTCTGAACAGGCAAACCTTCCTGGCAAAGCCTTATTTGAAGCTGGTAGTAGTCTATTGACTCACAGCCAGCTGGTGCCTAGGTTAGGTGGGAAAGAAGATTGTTCTGACGCTTTAAAAAACATACAAAGCTTGCTTAAATTTGAGTGAGTTTCTGCTCTTGAAGTATTGATTGATTTTTCTTCTCCATTAAGTCCTATCTTTTAATTTAGGATACTGTTACATTAAAGAAGTCTGTGGCAATATATAATGAAAGAATTTATCAAAATAAGTTTGAGGATTGTAGAATTACCCAGACAAGATAAATTGTGTCAAATGAGCTGGTTCTAAAATGCCTAAAATATTTCTCTGTGTCAAGATGCAGCCTATAGGTAGACTGACACATTAGAGAACACTTTTGAAGTTTGATTTTCTTTGTATCAATTTGACATCTGTTATCTATAATTAAGTATTTTAGCTTTAATCAGTCCATAACATGAAGGTCCATTTACATAAGTTCTTCTGGTATTAGACTCAAGAGCTACCCTATGGTGCTCATAATCATGCTACAAAGGTCAAAAAATACTAGACTTTGAACCAGTTATTGAGACTGATCGAGGCAGTGTCTTTAGCTGAACTTGAGAAAATAAAATTTGGGATGGGAGGAAGGAAAAAAAAAAAAAAGGTCTGGAAGTCTGTTTAAAAAAAAAAAAAGAGGGGGGGAGGGAAGGCTGTTCGTAGTAGAGAAGTTTAATGACATTTGGGTTATGGTGAAGGTTTGTTTAAGTACCATCACAGAGAATGGTGCATGCAGTGCTGTGTTAATGAGATGTATAGAAATTGTTTCTGAAAGAGCGTAAAGACTTCTATGAGAAGTAGTGGTAAAAGTTTAAGAAATAAAGTGAAGCTTTGGTGCTGCTATTTATAAAAAAAATCTATGCCACACTAGCTTTCTGTTTGTAACTGACATCAAGGCAGAGTAGTTGACTTTATTTTTTAAATATCAAGGTGACCATGCTGTTCTGTGTGTCAGAATCAAGAACGTAGCAGTAGCTGTGACAAAAACAGCTAGAATTCACCTGTTTCAAGCACAGGAATGGCAGAAGCTGCAGAACAGTATCCAAGATCACAGCTGTACAGAGAAGTTCTCTAAAGCTCAGCTGACAAGTGAGTTGCTACTTTTTTGTCCTTACGAATTAAGTTATCTGTGTATTTAGAATATTTATTTGCATGAATTTGGACTTTGCATCAACTTAAGTAAAAGCAGGACTTCGGCCTTCTGTAATTAAAAATTATTGCTTTATTTGTATCACTTCAGAAGACTTTGTTTGCAAGTTATGATTTAGTATACTGCTGGAAAATGAACAATCTTTGACAAATAATGACTTCAATGCAAACAGCCAAACTTTATGACCAGTTCTAGTCTCATGCTCTCACTTGTACACAACTCAGAAAGGGTACACGTTTGGCAGAAGTTTTCATTTACTCATTCAGTACAGAGATTTTCTTTAACTCCACTTAGAGTAAAAGTCTTTCTTTTTTTTAATTTCAAACTTTTCCATAAAAAAGATTATGTTGAGTGTTTGAAAGAATTTACAAAGAATACCACTGTAGTATGAAACAGAAGAACTTGAGAATCTAAGTGTTTGGGACAGTCAAATGTACGGTTTGAACTCTGACATTTATTGCAGTGGAATGAAAAAATTAGAGGCAAACTGATGGAGCCTGTTGCAGTTGCCTCTAAACCTCCGAAGTGAATGCTTGTAAGGTGGGGAGTGTGTAGCCCAAGTACACAGTAAAAGGGTAATTTTGTACCTGAAAACCTTTTTTCTCTGTTGGTTGGTTGGTTTGTTTGTTTTCCCTTTCACAACCTCATAATCATTAGCTTCCCCCCCACGGCCCTGTCTGTCAGGTCATCTGCGAAAATTAATCTGGGTTATGCTGCCTTACTTTATAACTTGCCTGCATTATCATTTAATGTTCTTTCACCCTTTAATTTTGTAATTTGGTATTCATCACTGAATCTCCCATTTAAATGTTTTTAATATTTGAGCAGATAATTATACCAGTACAGAATATACAGGTTACCTTGTTGTCTTTTGTTTCTGGAGGAAAATTTCTCATTTGTCAGGAGGCTCCTGTTCTCCAATTCCATGGAAATGGCATTTTTCAAAGACGAGAAAACAAAAATAAAAGGATATTTTCATTTTCATGATAGCACAAAACTGTCACACTTTAATGTACAAAACATGTTAGAAAATTTTTAATACAGTATCAAAGATGAGCTAATTAGGATCAAGCTTAACTTGAGTATCCATCTAAATTTAAAAGAACAGCAAAACATTGAAACATTCAATTATGTAACTGGAAGACAAACATACTGAAATAATCATTTTTGCACCATTTATTGATAGTAATATTACAATACCTACTTAAAGCATAAATTTTCCTTTAAGAAATTAAATTAATATTAGAAACTTCATTCAAATATATCTTAAGTGAATACAGCTTCTTTTTGAAATACATTTCCTCTGCGCAGCCAGAATCCCTAGAGTAACAAACTGATCTCCTGGAACATTGTCATAACGAAATCTTACACAGATGTCACTTCTAAGGATGTAGTTCTACACTTGTTCTGAGCTGAACATGAAGTGCTGCTGATACGACTAGCAGTTGGTCCAGCGCTCCTGTCTGTCCCAGCAATGTACTCGCTGTTTTCTGCTGGGTTTAGGAATCATATGATCACAGGGTGAGTTGGATCTGTTTGCTGATCTTAGGCAAAATCAATTACATTTTTATTTTATCTTACTTCATTTTCTGTGAGTTAGCTTGCAGATTTGATGGAAAACTGATTAAACATGCTCTGTGTGATCCTTAGTCGTGATGCAAATAACTCTGTGTCAGAACTCAGTACAGATGGAGAGTAAAGCCACCCGTCAGCTGCAGTTTGCCTTTCGTTTGGATTAAGCGCCATATGAAAACCTAAAACTGTGTTTTTAAAAATCTCGATTTTTTTGAAGGGAGCTGTTTCACTTTGTATATTTGATTGATAAGATATGTAGCTCCAGAGTGGAATGCATACTTACCATTAGCTACACAAGACAGATTGCCTGTGTTAGAACACTCTTTTTTTTTCTGGTTCATGTGTTGTCTGAATTTGTACTTCATGACAATTGCTGCAGAGACACATCATACGTTTCTTCCTGCATCCTAATGTTGATCAGTTCATGCCTTCAGAGAACGGAAAATAACTTCTTGAAGTTGAAACAAGTTTATTTACATTACATAAATGTTTTTCACAGGTAGGCTTCAAGTTAGAAATTAGTTCTAAATTTTATCTACAGAATATTTAGGGATAACGAGTTTGCTAAGGGTTATTTTGTATGTATGTTTGCACCTTTTTCATATAGAAAAGACTTTTCATAAAAAACAGAAATAGGTTGTTTTGTAGAATTTTAATGAAATTTTTCTTTCTTCATCCTTAGCCATTGTCATCTTAAACCATTACGGTGAATTAATCTACAGTCCACTCGTTATACTGTTATTTCTTCTACAGAGGTGACTTTCATTTATGGTTGAGCTGATTAGCACTCAAGTTCAGTAATCAGTGTAACAGTATTTACTGTCCTTATAGTTTCACCCAAACATACAGAGCCACAGATTTCATTTTCAGCAAGTGTTTATTTTGGAGAGATTGTGCATACATTAATAGTTGCTTTAAGGAAAAATAGTGGTAAGATCAATGAGCAGATGAAACTTCAGTCTCTCACATAGTTGGTTTTAAATGTAAACTGATTTGAAATACACCATTTTATTAGACAGTGGTCTCCGCCATTAGCTGTCAATTGAAATTCAGTTTATTACGGTTTGGGGAAGATGCTGTAAAATATGCTAAGTTGCACCTTGAAAGCATGCACGCTATTGTTTATTAATCTCGCATGTGGCTGTTCCTGTTCAGTGCTCTAAATGTCTTTGAAAATAGAGTAGAATAAATGTCACAAAGCTATTTTCCATACTGCAGAAGTATCCGTTGGCTAATACAAAATAGCTAGTCCCATCAATACGGTACTAGAGGATGGAAGTGTGCCAAGCATAGGAGACACAGTTTGCAATTGCTGGCTTCTGGCAGAAGGGAGCCCTCCCAGCGAACCCAAAAGCTGAGAGGTGGAATCCGGTACATATCCTCACCAACCTGTGCCTGCACCTATTTGAAGCAAAAGGCGAGGATGGAAGTCTGGACTCTGGTGTGGTAGCTAGCTTTCAAAACAAAGACTGTTTTGTACTGCATGTAGTTTATAACTGGTATGTGATGTTGTAGATTTAAATTTTATCTTTAGTCAGAGATGAGTTTTCTAAAAACAAACTAATCGAGTATTTACTCCTTTGTTTGTTTGTTTGTTTTCTTCCAAAGTGACTGTGAACCACACAGAGCAAAATCTGACAGTGTCCCAGATTCCTTATCCGGAAACATGGTATGTGTTTTATGTAGACAAGTTTACCTGCGAGGAGAATTATTCTGAATCCGAGGATATTCAGTTTGAAATGGTCTTACTAAACCCAGATGCAGAAGGGAATCCATTAGATCACTTTAGCGCAGGGGAATCTGGTAAGATTTTTTTTCTTAAAATTAGATTTGTAAGTTAAGGATCTGATCACCCAAACAAATCAGTACTTACTATGCTTGGAAAAGTGTGGCACTCGGGAATGGATAGCAGAGTCTCTTACATTTCAGATTCTACTTTCTCACAGAGAGTAAACTTTAATTCATTTTCCGGCATTACAGAAAAATCCTTCCTTTTCTCTAGACTGACTTTCCAAAACTTGCCTAACTGGAAGCATAGATGCACAAGGAAAGATAGTGTTGACATCTTTGCTAATAGGTATTTTTCCCCTGTTGAAATCGTAAGCTTCCACTTGAATGTGAATTTAATCCCTGATTTTAATGAATTTGCTTATTTAATTCATGAAATTCCTTAGCTGTGTAAAACTTGATTCTGTGCAACACGAGTACATGCACGATAAAACATTTCGCCGATACAATTTCAGTTCAATGTTTAGGTCTTTCTAAGTATCTTAGTCACAGGCCACAGATTAGATGAGATATTTGTCAGTCCCGATTCTATTTTATTTAAGAAATGCAATTTTAAATCTTTAAGCCTGCAAAGAAGAACTTCTAGAAGTGACTCAAGACAGCAGCTGAAGAAATGCCTACGTAAAATTGTATGCTTTGGACAATCCAAACCAGTGGAGGTTTAGATTGGATATTAGGAAGAATTTCTTCACCAAAAGGGTTGTCAAGCACTGGAACAGGCTGCCCAGGGAAGTGGTTGAGTCACCATCCCTGGAGGTATTTAAAAGACGTGTAGATGCGGTGCTTAGGGACATGGTTTAGTGGTGGACTTGGCGGTGCTAGGTTAACGGTTGGACTTGATGATCTTAAAGGTCTTTTCCAACCTAAATGATGCTATGGTTCTGTGCTTCAGTGCAGCGCTTGGCTTCACTGCTCTGGGAGGCCTCATCAACGTGTCACTAACCTAGGTCTGTTGTAAGGGAAGAGCCCAATAGGCTTAGTCTGCCTTCATATACAGCTTTAACCTACGTACCCAGAATAAGCCTAATTGCTATGCAAAGAATCGTGTGCCCTGCTGTCATGCTTGGTCTCAAGAGGATATAGAGGGAACAAAGGCAGCTCCCTTTTTGAAGGGAAGAGAATATTCGCTGAAACATTTAGCAGAATCTGTAAGAAAGTAGCACTGTTAATCATCCATTTTTCAAGGCTTCTAAGTTGACCTACCTGTCTCTTTAACTCCTTAATTGTGCTACAAACTTAGTTGGCAGTTTTTGTTTCATGAATTTTGTATCCAGAAGTGAATTCTAGGTTAATTTACTTATTCTCAAAAAGCAGTAGTAGCGTTCTTTTGCTAAATCAATGGGCAAAGCAGCTATAAGATATTATGTGGCCCTTAAAAGTGGTGTACAGACCTCCTAGAGAGGCACCTCAGCTCTATATTAATTTTGTAGGAAGACTTTGAGCACTTGGAAGTAGAACTCTGAACAGCTTGCATGCTAAGCAAGGAGGTGTATAAATCTGTTGGATGCACGTATTTAGATCCAACAAATAGGAAACAGGATGAGCTTTACATGCCGTGTCTTCCACGGTTGCAGAGGAACACCTCTGTTTATTTAGAACTTTCAAAGAACTGATGAGGATTTCTTCTCTCTCTCTCTTTCCTTTTTTTTTTTTTTAAATGCATCTTTGGGGAATAATTTTTGTCCTTTTTCCATAGAGATGTGCAGCATAGAACATTAGGGCATCAAAGAAAAGATCCAGCTTCATTTCTTGGTTCTTTCACTTGGGCAGCTAAAAACTACATAGTTCCAGATGGTTCTAGTTAGGTCACCCTTCACTTCAGTTACTAAAGTTGTGGCCTGACACAGGGAAATGGGCTATAAGGAGAGTATAGGAAAGAACTTGAGACTGTAACCTTGTGATTAAGATTGTTTGCCTTGAGAGAGGAGGAGGCCTGGCTTCTGATCCCTAGCAAGTAATCTTTTACCATTTTATATGATACGTTTTGTTACGGAAGACATGGTACCAGTGGAATGTAGGATTTCGAAGGGCAGCTGACCAGGTAGACAGCATTTTGAAGATCTTTCTAGTTAGGTATTTCAAATTAAGGTACATACGTGTTATTTTCTCTGTCAACTCTAGGTTACTTGAAAGTCAAAAAACTTAAAAAAGGTTGAAAATTACCCTTCTGGGTTTTTTTATAGTTGTATTTCAGTTCAACTTTCTCTTAAATCCTTTTGGTCTCAAGCCAATCATCTCCAATCTGTCTTTGGTTGGAAGGAGCTTTCTATCCTAAATGTTTTAGTGTTTATTAAAAGCTAGTTGATTTTCCTAAAGAGTTTTCCATGTGTACCCACTCATCATGGTGAGAAATAATTTATCTACAGAATCCTTGCCAACTTCAGTGGGTATCTTTTGAAGCCAAAAGATAAAGAGTGAAAGGAAGAATAAGAGATTTGATCTAAAACGCATATTTTTGTCAGTCATAAATCATGCTTTTGTGTAGGTATACAAGAGAAGCAGAGCGGCCCTGAATTTTTTGTTTCATGAGTCTTTATTACCTTATGCTCTTTTTCTCCTATTTCACTGTAGGTATGTCCAAGCTGATTAATTTTAGCCATAGAAGTTATAGTACTAGCAACTATTCAGAACTCATCCAGTTCTAATGTTTTTCAACTTAGATATTTAAATGTGTATAATTGCTCTGTTTCTAATCTCTGAGTGGAGCTGGTTGAAGTGTTTAGCAGAATTGTTTTGCTGCTGGAGGGAAAACATTGTTCAGAATCTGATTCTGTGGGCACCACTTGGTTTCAAGGAAGGCTGGAGAAGAAAAACATGCGTTTTCTGTGAGAAATTTCTGTTTACCCATTTTTTGCTTATAGCTCACTGGCTTTGACCCTTTGGGAGCTCATATGGTGGGTTCCAAAGCTCCCAGACAATAGAAACAGTTTTCCAGGATCCAGGTCTTCAGGGAAGCATTTTACGAGACTACTGCCAGACTGAAAATTAGAGGAGTTCTGTTTTGTAAATAATACCAAAAACTTTGGGCATTTTTTCAGATTGGTGTAAAAAAATCCACTCTATGAACTTATTATTGTTCTCTGTGCTATTTTTCTTTCCATTTTTCTTTATCTAAAAGTTTTCTGTCTTGGTCAGCTGTGCTTCTTGGACTAACTACTTTACGTGGAGGAAGAGTGACACCCAGTGGTTAAATAGATTCAGCAGAAGTCTCTTCTGGGTTTCTCTCAGCTCAGATTGTGCCTTTAAAAATTGAAGCAAAAAAAAAAAAAAGAGCTAAAAATGAGTCCTTTAATAAATATGTTTCTGACTGATCAAATGGGCTACGATTATTTTCTGTTTATCAAGAAACTGTATGCCACTTTATACTATTTCAGTAATTGCTACAAAGCTATTTGTATTTGAACAGAAACTCTCCTACACTCAGAAAAGGTATTGTTGAATAAAAAATACTTTGTCAGATCAAACAATAATCAGCTCTCTGAAAAAATTCACTGACTTTCTTGGATAAAATAGGCTCTGATTTACTAATTTTATCTGTACTACCACTTTTGGGTGACAGTTACTAAGTATTTCCCAGTGATTATATAAAAAACATATTTTGTTTTAGTTATTTACTGCTAGTAGCAACGTTTCTTTATAAAAACTAAGCTGTATTTCTTTTTTCGCAGGATTACATGAATTCTTTTTCCTGCTTGTCCTAGCATACTTCATAACTGCTTGCATATACGCACAGTCCCTATGGCAAACAATTAAGAAGCGTGGACCTATGCATACTGTATTAAAGGTGTTGACAATTGCGTTACTGTTGCAGGCTGGTTCAGCTTTTGCCAACTACCTGCATTTCTCAAGGTATCTTTGCTTATCTTTGCTTTCAGTCTTAAGACTTGAAGAACATTCTGTTGTAAAGATCAGTACATAAGCTTTCCTGTGGTGACTGACAAAACATAGGACTGACTTTTTAGAACTACATCATTGCCTAAATGTACTTTTAAGGGAGAACACACATTTAAGACTCACTCACTTAAAAATACCATCTTTTATTCTTTTATCAGTTATTCTAGAGATGGAATAGGAGCACCTTTTATGGGAAGTCTGGCAGAATGTGAGTATGCTTGTCTACTGTTTCTTACATATTCCTACACGTTAATCTGTATAATACATTAGTGAATGCTGTTGTTGGACTGTATTATGATCTTGGACCATACCACTGGATCTTTAATATAAAATAATAAAAGTTGCTCTTCTGAAAAACAGGTTTTCTTCTGGATGTTTACAATAACAGTACTTAAAGTTACACAATTGTGATCTTGTTTAGGATTTTTTTAAAAGCTTTTCTTGTCTGAAGATTCCATCCCACAAACACTTAAATACATGCCTATCACATGAGTAAATGTTTCAATATGTTGAAGGTCTTGCGGAGTTTGCATGATCTAAAGTAGCGAAGCTTTTCAGGAAACTTAATCATATTTTATGGAGTGTGTCATTTCACTAGCAAATTTAACATTGATTATAATGAAAAATTAAGTGGTTTACAGCACAAGAGATAGGATTAGAGTGATGCAAAAAAATGCTTATGTAAAGAATTGATGTTAACAAAGCATTTTTCTCCACTCTGTATAGATATCCTGAGTTCTCATTGGAACTGAATTCCTATAACAACCCTTCCCAAAATGCACTAATTTACTCCTGCTGGATTCTTCAGGGTTAAACATCGTTGGGTAGTTCACATTTGAAGCATTGGGGGGTTCTTTCTAAGCAAATACATTGCCTTTTGATTGACTTGAAGCACCCCAAGAAGGTAGTACTGTGGTAGTGAGATAGCATTGGAGAGTAACAGCCTATATAGAAAAATATTTCCCTTCCTGGAGTTCATTTAGAAGCTTGCAGTTGGAATTAACAGCCTCTTGATGGCACTTGGCACCACAGTAATTGCCTCTTTCTTGTTTTAACCATTTGAGTTAGCAGCTCCTTGCAGCCTCTCCAGCAACTGTATTATTAAACTTCCCCTCTCATCTCCTGAAATTAAATTAAACAGAGAATATGGAGGTAGTCATAACTCCTCCACAGTGAGAAACCCAGTGTTAACTGCACAGACAGAACTTCAGAGCTGCATGTTAGATTTTCTGTGTATGTGTTACAGTGAAGAGACCACTTTTATTTGCTTAAAGCAAAGGTTATTAAGAATAAAATAATATTTTTTGAATCAATAGCTGAATTTCTTAAATTCAGCTGAGAGTTTTCCTTTCCTGCTGTTTTTAAGATTCGTGGTTCCCAAAAGAGTAAAAGAGCAGAAGTAATAGAAATGTGGAAAGCTTCAGTGTCAATTACAATTCTGAAAAATGGCTGATAGCAAGTAGAATAGTTTGAAGATGGAAGGTGCTACCACTTTTCCTGTATCAGAACAGAAATCCAGTTAAAAGTAAATGGTAAAATTTCTGTTGACTTCAATGGGGCCAGATTTTCTTTCTAGAAACCTGTTCAGATACTATCGCAAGCAATTACTCTTTTCCTACCATCCTTTAGTCTTTACCATGTATAAAGAACTGACCCTCAGTCTAATTTGACCCTCAGTCTAATTTATCACCTAAGTTAATCGCATAAATCACACAAATAATGCTGGCACTCAAAAGCATCACAAAAAGTGATCTTTTAACTTTTGATAAGATAGAAATGTGAAAAGTCAAGGAATATTACTATGCCTGTTGAACAGCCAAAAAAGATGAATTGTGATGAAGTCAGACAAATGTGGTATCAGCTCAGTAGCATGTGACTTTACACTGACCCTGGATATCTTGGGATTATTGTAATTTTAGAAATTTCTCCCAACCTTCTTACTTTCTGGCAAGGTGTAGAAGATGTCAAAGATTAAAGCCGGTACTGAATTTTTGTCTTACACCATTTTGTCTGGGAATCCACTTGAGTTGTTGCCGCACTGAAGCAGAGCAGTATGTATATCCAAGATGTGACTGAGAGATGATGTCTGGCTATAACTTATAGGGCAAGTTATCTTAAGGAGTGACAGAAAATAAAATGCTCTCTAGAACATCCAGATTTGTTCAGTCATTTCTCTAGCTTGGATTTGTGACACTGGTTTGGCATGCCTTGAGTTCACGTAACACTTTTTTCTAGCGAGTACTATGTCTCCATAGCTAGCATTGTAAAATAATTCCAAGATCATTTTGACCAAAATCAGTGCCAGTTCATTTTATTAAAGAATGAGCACGTTTGTATTTACTAAAAGCTCTTGACATTTCTTAAACAGCAAAGGTGTCAGAGTACATTAAGAAGCATTTAAGCATATAAACTGTGAGAATACCAAATACATCCCAGGAGTAACGTGTTGAAGTCTGGTTTATATCCATATTTTCCTAGTATTGCTGAGTGTCAGTGAAATACTTTAGCTGATCTTCATTTGACACGCTTCCCTTGTGTGCATATTAATCTCTGTACAGTGGCAACATTTTTTGCGCCAATACTTTTAGTAAATGTGGAAGTACATGTATCTTTTATAATAGAGTCCAGCTGTACAAAAATAGAAGTTTACTTTTGTGACATAGAAATATTTTTCTCGTACCTGATAGTGTAAGTGAAAAGTACAAATAAGGAACAAATTTAATGGAACTAAAATACTAATCAAGTGAAAAAGAAAGCATTTCTCTGTGTAGTGCCCAATCTGTAGTTTCCGAACCAAATTTGCAATTTAGGTAATATAAGAATCAATTTTTCTTGTATATCTCTGCTATGCCAGTACAATGAACCAGTTTACTCTCAAGTCCAAACACCAACTTAAAAATTGTTCAATAAGTTTCAGTCAAAAACTTACCAGGTCTAAAGCTAACAATCACCCAGAAAGAAATCTTCAGTTCTTTCTATTGTCAGTAGTACTTCAGCAAGGCTAACAAGTAAAGGCTTTAATACATTCTAGCTTGAAGTTTTCTTTATTCAGATACAGCTTCAAACACAGGTTTGAGACGCTGATTAAGAATGTAGCTTTATGGAGTATGTGTTAATTGTTCCCAAACAGAGCAAAAAAAATGGACATAGCAAAATGAGGCAAAGGTAGTTTGCATTTAATAAAATGAAATATAGGCAAGTTGTTGCTCCAAATGAAGTTTGTGTTAGGGTTATTCATTATATTTTCCCCTTTACGTACCTGAGAGTGGAATTTGTCCTAAATATTTGTGCTTTCTGTTGCAAGCTACTGCATCCTTAAGACAAAGTGCAATTAATTTAAAGTACAATGCAACTATCTGATTTCTGAACAAAAGTTTTTCAGAGCAAAGAAAGGAGTTCATTTCATCATGTTTCATATTTGCAGTGTGATTAACATACATATGATTTTAGTTCTTTAGCATTTATAAGCCTATTTATGCAGATGGACTCCTGAGCCCAGACTTCTTTGACACAAGAGTGGGATTTGGAAGGATGTGGCGCTGTGCCCGTGTTGTTGCAGAACTGCAGCATAACTAGAGGAAAGCTGATAGTGATCTGTTTGGGCACTAGAAACTACTCAAAATATCCACGTTTTGTAGCAAAGCAACCTTCAGCTTTGATGAAATTATCATCAAAATTATGACTAAAGGTGGTACAGAGGCATAAATGTCCATCCTTCATTTGTGGGTATATAGAACATTTCTCTTTGCTTTAGAAAAAAACTTTATTTTTGTTGTGACTATTTTTCTTTTGTTTTCAATAGTGTGTGACATAGTCTCACAGATACAAATGCTGTATTTATTGTTGAGTCTGTGTATGGGTTGGACGATAGGCAGAATGAAGAAGTCTCACGGCAGACCTCTTCAGTGGGATTCCACTCCAACATCTACTGGCATTGCTGTAGTAGTTGTTGTTACACAGGTTTGTATTTTATATTCATTCTTATACTGAAATATACAGCTGCTGTTAAGTATGACAGAACCGTGAACTAACTAATCTCAATATTTTATGAGAGAGGGAGTATCAAGACTGGAAAAAAACCCCACAGCATAATGTGCACCCAGTATGTCTAATAGGTAACAACACCTTCTCTTTACTTTAGCAATTTAAGGTGTAGCTCCACAGTATGTTTTTGTTCAGCACTAAAAGCACTTAAGAAGTTCCCACAGTTTTCCAAACTCCTGGTTGTGCCAATTGTTCGTAGCATTATACTGTAAACCAGATCAGTGGAATGATCTAGATTGAAAAAAAAAAAGAGAGAGATTTCAGCACAGTGATTTTACTGATCTGATCTATAACGTGGTCCTGTAAATAGTTGTAATCAGTACAACTGGGGGGTTGTGAACTACATTGGTGGGGGGTAACAACTAGCAGCATGAGAGGAAAGACGAGAAAAGCTGCTGTGAGAAATTCTTTCTGTCACCAAAACAAAATGGAAATCCTCGGTGTCCTCCTCTTAGAACCACTCAAATAGGATGTCTAATGGTCTTTTCAATCAATATAAGGGAATTCTTGAAAGGTTCATGTGCAGGATTGGTCATGCAAATACATGAATGCTCTGACACATAATTTCATTCAAATATTTTCCATTAGTATAAATTAGAAAGTCAAGTAAACCAGTAACTTAAAAGTAAATTGTAATTGAGATCATCCAACCCTGGTGGTGCCTTTTGTAAACAAATTTTTTTGAATCACAGCATAAAGACAAGAGAATCTGAAAGCCATTGAGAAAGAGAAGAGGAGGGAGAAACTGGAGACAGTAATGAGGAAGAGATTATACTGAAGATTTTGTGCCATTTGAGTAGTATCTGTAATTAGTCCTGCTTCCAAACTAAATAAGCGGGCTGCTAAAACATAAAGAGTAGCTGGGAGCTGACATTTCTTGCTAATTAAGAATATAAGCCAAAGGCTATTAAGGTCAATGGGACTGTTGAAATTTAAAGATAGGTTCATTCCACCTTACTTTGACAACCATCTAGCACCAGAAATTTTACATGCTGGTAGTAAAGAAGACTTCTAAAGTATTTAATTTTATTCATGCCTCTCCACTTGTACATACATATGGGTATGTTAGTACTCTGTAACTTGAGACTGGAAAGTTTTTTGTTGTTCTTTCCTTTTTACGGTACATAGAAAGGACACTCAGTATCATCAGCTTGATCTTTTTTTGGTTGTTAGTTGTGGTAAAAATTGGGGCAGGTGTCATACATATTATGCTGCTTCCCCCAGTACTGGTCCATTACACATTTGTGTTGGCTCTTTGAGCACCACTGGAGGATTGACACAAAGTTGGCTATCTTACTTTTCACCATGAAGGCACAGCTCTACCACATCCCTCCTCCGGGTACCGTTCTTGGGTCCATTGTTGGGAGTCTCAGGTTTGGCACAAGTCTTGTAGAAACAGAATATGGATATCAGAGTATGTCATTGCCTGGCTGGTTTTGCACCCCCCATCTCAGTGTTTGCTGTCTCCAGCAAAAGTTCCCTGACACCAAGAGTATCCTTGCCCCTTCTGGAGAGGATGTTTTCCATCTTATGGTTCAGTACACACAAAATATACCTTCTGCCAGATTTCTTCTCCTTAATATAGAATGTGGCTGTTGAGCTCAGGGGAGCAGGATCCAGACCGCATCGCCTCTATCAAAGGCAGTGAGCTCAAGACTTCATTCTCTGGATTAGTCTGTTGTTCACTGGTCTGTCTAGATTGACGTGGGTGTTGGACCTGCTGTAACAGGGCAATCAATGAGCACTTTTAATGATTAAAAACCTAGAACAACCTCCTTTCTGTCCTGCTCTTTCCCAGAGATTCTTATGGGAGAGCCAGCTTCCTCCCATGCCGGAGGTTGGACGGACTTATGTGGATCATCAGAGATGTTCTGAGGACTTGCTGTGGAGGGTGCTGGAAACCCCATGCATTACCCTAATGCAGCAGATAGAGATTGAACCATGTTAGTTTTATTGACGTTCTACACTACCTGTCCTCATCTCGTCTTCACGGAAGTCAAGCAAGTGGACAGCCTGGGAAAACATGTTATTCTTCAATTTAACTGCAGTTTTGACTGGCAAACTATCTGATCCTGTTTGCCTGCTAGTAGTTCAAATTACTCAACAAATATTCAGGTTTTTTTCTCCTCTTTGTACTGATGCTATGGATTTTTTCTTTTTGTTCTTTCAGAAACACCAGCAATTTTCCAGGCTGTGTTTACAAGTTACCATCAGTGTAGGGTGGACACAGCCTCCTTAGTCAGCAAATCTCTTGTGGTCTTTGTGGCTGCAGAGAGGTAGCATGTCAAAGGAGGGACAAGCATGCCATTCAGCATCTCCCTTTGCCTTAACTTGTTCTTTATTTCAGCCTCAGAACAAAAGATTCCCAGGCCACTCTATTCATTAAAGATTCCACTCTCTGCTGCTGAGACACAAAGCTTGTTCAAACTTCATTGATGGCAGGCCTTTCCCATCACATAGACCTGAGCAGTTTCAGCTTTCAGGGCTGATAGGAGTGGAGGCAATGATTCTAGAAAGATAGCCGATCACTTTGAACCTGACCAAAATGACATAGAACCTTACTGCATTAGACGTCATGCTTCACAGGGGTTCTTAGGTACACCCCAAAGGTGTGCTCAGAATGATCTCTGCCTCTGACCTTAGATCTAAACCATTTTTTACTGTACTGGCATTGCATGACATCAGATACCCAAGTACTAGATACAATTAGAAGCAGCTAGTTAATCCACTTTGCCTTGCTGCCACTTTTCATTTCCCTTTTGCTTCCCCCTTCCCCTTGCCTCTCAGAGATGATCTGTCCCATGAGAACGTGCCTTTACTGGAGATTGATATGTTATCTTGGCTTGCCGTAAAGTCGATGTTGGCATAGCAAAGGGGAGGAGGGGTTCTACCACAATTGATTCCTCATGACAAAAAAAGAAGAGTGTCTGGTTCTTCGTTGTATGGATGTGGAGGTTCAACTTGTATATCTGAAACATTAGGATGATGTCCGTGGCAAACATTCTTCTAGCATTTGAAGAAGACGACCAGTACTGGACAGTGGTTGGTGTCCACTGTGAACCAAGATAGGTCAGAAGTATGTGCAGGTGAAGTCAGGCATTTTGAACAGTGTATTATGTAAACAAGGAGATGGTCATTCTCCTTGATGAAGAAGCAGTTGTGACTTTAATGTTGGACATAGCTAGTGCCAGTCAGCTCTTCAGCTACCTAGGTCATCTAGTTCTTTTGTCTACAGCCTAAGCAGAGTTGTTCTTCTGGATAAAAATTAGGATTTCCCCCCGATTTCTTCTCAGAGCTCTAACAGTTCTGCTCACTGCCAACAAAAAAATGCCTCTGGTATCCACTTCAGCAGGTTGGTGTCTGGGTGTTTTTTCAGCTTGTTCCTGATATTGCAGCTAAGTGACCTGATGTATGCCTTTCTGCGGTCAAGGTAAGGGACTTCAGGGCTTATTTAACTTAATTTCTCAGGCATGGCTAGCCAAAGAGGTTCTGACTTCAAGATCATGCTTGTCTATGAAAGCTCTTCCTTCATTGAGAACAGATTGCCTAATCCATTGTAACCTAGAAACAGTCCATAGCACAGATTTCTCTTTTACAGGATCCTACTTTTCTCTGGTGAGTGAGAACAGTCCTAGCTCATAGTAAGAGCAATGACACATATTCACCCTGTCCAAGTTTCCAGTGTGTTGCACTGACGGTTCCATCTCCGCCTCTAATGCCTCTGCCTTCTGCTTGTTTTTGAATAATCTAATGAAACTGAAGGAAGCTGGACTTCTGTGATCTTACATTGCTGTCACTACACACAGTCTTTGATCAACGGACTCCTGGGCTGTTTACACAGTTTACACTCTTTAAAGGGCTAGTCCAGAGCATACCCTGCTGTCAGACACTATTTTTTCATGAGGATTTGAACTTTGTTCTAATGATTCCTTTACTCCAGCTCTTTGTCATCTTCTCATGAAAGTGGCTTCCTTCATTGCTGTTTGTATTGGTGTAGGTTAAGGAAAATTCAAACCCTCCTGAGCTCTGTTCTCTAAGGTTAAGCTATCCCTGGGACCTACCTACATTTTCTTCTTAAAGCAGTGTCACAGTTCCATCTCCATCAGCTTGTATTTCTTCCCCCCAGATGCATGCTTTTGTCAGGAAGATTCTATACATAGGTGGAGGGGTTTTTTAAATTTTCTCAGACAGTGTATGTCCAGTCCAGGGAAATTAAATACTTTGGTTATTTCCAAGTGTAAATGTCAAAAAGGAGGATGCTCTGTACAAGATTGCAGTCATTTTGTGACTGGTAGAACCCTTGTTTGTTGCCTGGGCACGTTCTACCTGGACTGAAATAACTTCTGTGGTAGGAATTCATCAATTTCATGACAAAACTAGTGCTGTAGATGCAACTTTACCAAACACTGTCTTATTTCGGTCTTGCTCCTTGACAGAATTCTCAGTCAAGTAATTTGATCATTTGAAGACATTTGCTTGGAGTTACCCAGAAATGGAGTGTTATGGTGGGAACACTTGAAGCATGTTGGTCAGATTGTTTACTAGTAATCAGTGATGTTCAGGACTTGCATGCTTCATATCTGTCCCTCTCCCATCCTTCCATTTTCCATCCAGGTAGTTGAGGAGTGACTGAAATGACAGCAGTCACGCTTGCTATTATGGCCTAGGTAAGGGAGGGGAAAAGCAAGAGAGTACTCTCTAAGGATATTCTAAGAGAAAATGATCCTGTCTTGACTGATGAGACTCAAGGACAGCCACCTTTGGAAGGCACAGGTGGATTACACATTTAAAAAAAAAAGTTAATTTCAGTAACCTTTTTGTCTTTATGTAGTTAATGTAGTGAGAGAGCCTTTGAATGTGTTCAGAAGGGAATCTGACTAATTTAGATTTCTAAATTGAGGCATACAATGTCTGCTTCTGAAGGCCTTCAGAACTACCTCACTCATATAAATCAAATTTGCCTACCTTTCTTCAGAAAGCCTGCTTCATTAGACACCTGAAACCTAAGTGCAAGCTAGATGTGTACAGTAGGTGGACTGGATTCCAGTGTATATTCAAGTCTTAAAATGCCATTCAGCTGCTACATGATGCTGGGAGAGTCTAAACTTTATGGGTATTCTAATTTATAACGTTAACATTCCCAAAGTCTTAAAAAGGTATTCTTCGGCAAGACCCAATTTTTATGCAACAAGTAGGTGCCTGCCTTCTACCCAGCTAAGATTCAGAAACTAGGCACTTCTTAGTCTGTTTTTCCTTAAAGAATCCATCAATATTCTTTCTCACAGTGCTGCTACAAAATTGGATTCTGCAGCAAATGGATACAGTGCTGAGAGTTAAGGAGGATTACTGTCTTTTGTGTAGTTATCTGTTGGCTAGACCATTTGTCCAGATGTTGGAACGGCATTTGGAACCTGTGACGCTCCCTTTCCTAGACCCTAGGAGGTTTCTGAGCCAGTTGCTTGCAGAGTCAGGCTCGCTCGCAGTTTCTGACCTAGCTGATGTTGAATTCTTTTCTCCACAATGGCACAGCTTCAATAGAAGGGGTGGAGAGTGGCCCACCCAAGAACAGCCTATAGCCTGGCAGTTGGGGCACTCTCCAAGGAGGTGGGAGATGTGAGCTGGATATCCTTTAGGCAAAGAAGGGAATTGTGGGAGATCCAAGTTCAACCTGGGTGAATGCTTGAGCCTTTAGGCTATTGTATAAAAGGGGCAGCAGCACCACCCTCTTACTTCCCCATCTTTAAAAAGAAAAGTGAATCCTGTTAGGATTTTGAAAGAAAAGGCGTAGTCGCCTGCCTTTGAAACAAGCTTTACAGGTTGTGGATCCCAAGTGGAAGGAGACACCTCCCTGTAGCTCTGTGGAATCATTTCAGTGGGCTTCCTGCTGAGTAGGCTGACTGTTTAACTAGATGATTATTCTGGACCTTATGCTAAGGTGCCACATTCCTTATATCCAAATTAGAGGAAACTTTTAACTTGTCAAACTTTCTAAAAGTTACGGAATGCAAGAAGTGAGACTCTGTTTCCGCCAGTTCCACTTGGAGTAATAGGTAGTGCCAAAAAGCAGTTCAGGCTAGGCTTTTTTTGTGTAACATAGTGGTCTCCAACAAGCAGAGTGGAGCATGGCCAGTTGCGCGGATAATTTAATCTGTGATGGGAAGATTGAGGTTTAGCGTAACCTTGTTTATTCTAAATGTACTTTGCTGTCGTTGTTCCTTTCCAGAGCTTTTTATTAATTTGGGAGCAGTTTGAAGATACGAATCACCACAGCTACCATTCACACCATGGCTTAGCAAGTGGACTGCTTATTGGGCTCAGAGTTTGCCTAGCTTTGTCACTGGCTGCTGGTCTTTACCAGATCATCACAGTGGAGAGAAGCACGCTGAAAAGGGAGTTCTATATCACCTTTGCCAAAGTATGGGTTACATCAGGGAAACTAATCCCTTCTGCTGTAAATATAATTGTGGCATGCAGTTGACTGAAGCACTAAACTCTTTTCCTCCATAAGAAAGCTACTGTTTAAGTGTCTGATTTGATTAAATTGCACCCTGTCATCATACTCTCAGTAGTCATTTTAATTTGACAAGGAGTATAGAGCTTTTTTAAACAGAAATCCCACCTTTCATTGTGTGGTTTTCGTTCTGTTGATTGAAAATTAAACAATGGGTTCATAAAATAGACAGAAATGTAAATGCAGTTCCTCTAACTGTCATCTCTTTCTTCTAAACTGGCACGTAGTCATTTTATAACTTATACTCATCTTCTCTTTCAGGCCTGCATTCTCTGGTTTTTGTGCCACCCATGTCTTGCAACCATTTCTGTAATATTCAGAGAATATCAAAGAGAAAAGGTATGTACAGGCAAGATAAAAGAGATGGAATTTGAATAGTAGTTGTTCTTCATGTTCAGTGTTTGTTAGCAAACTCATGCTCTTAGGCTGTTAATCTTATGACCCCAAAGCAACTTGAAAAGTCTTAGTCACACAGCTCTCATTGATGCTAATGTGAGTCATATTTTACAAAGGCATACAGGGTTTGAATCATTTAAGGGTAATCATTCCTAGGTTAAGGGCGGGGGGGGATTGTTAAGTCAAAGGAAAATGTGGAGGGGGTGTTTTGTTTTATTGTTTGCTTGTTTGTTTTTTAATTAAAAACACCTTGGGGATTCTTTTAACAAAGCTAGTAGAAAGATAAATGCGTGGATTTTTTTTGTTGTTTGCTTTTTAGTCTTCACCCTTTAAAAGTTTTATGTGGCTAAATAGGTCAGGGAACCTGTAGCTGAACTGTAGTCTTTAGATTAAGAAATCTGCCCAAATACGTAGTTTGGTTTGTAAGCTCTAAACAGTTAAAAACAAAGGTGGACTCACTGGGTTTCTCGGTTGCTTAAACATACTGGGAAGTAGAGAACTAGTGTGTGGAGCCTGCCATGTTCAGATGAAGTGCACTACTATTCTCAGGTGGTTGACTACCTCATTCCAGGGTAGAGTTTACTTCTTTTCTTCATGGTTTATAACCATCTGTGCATTTTCGGAAACAGACCTTTTATTTGTGTAGAGGATATGTAAGGGAAAGAAAAAAGTTCCACTAAAAATACATGGTAAATGAAATACCACGTTTGATTTAAAAAAAAAAAAAAAAAAATCTAGGGAGAAAAAAGACTCCTCTAGAGCCACTAATGAAGAGATTTTTTGTTGTTGCTTGATGAAAACATCATCAGGGCAGGGGGACAATCTCTAGAGGTAGGATCAGTAAAGGAAATTTTTGCAATATTTTGAGATTTTTTAGCTTACTGAAGGGAGATTACAGTTGCTCTGCTCTTGCGTTTGGGCAAGTTTAACCATTGTGTGCAGCTGCAGTTCCTACATTATGTTAATTTAGCTGTGTTCTTTAAATTCTTTAAATGCATTCTTTAAATACACTTCAATATAATAAAGAAATGCGTGATCAATAAATACCATATTCGTTTAAGAAAAAACATCTCTTTTAAAAGACTCTCTTGTACATAAACTTAGACTTTTGCTTCTCAGAAACAGTAGTTACCTTTATGCGTTTGATAAATACTGCCTTACACATCTGTTACAGATGAAGAGACTTGCACTGAAAAGAGGTCTGGCTAAGTGAGACTGATAAACCACTGTCCTCACAGCTCCATGATTGTGCTAGTGCACAGTGGTTTGGGGCTTTTTTTTTTAACCTGCTCTGTTTGTTGTAAGAATAGAATACCTAAACATCACCTCTGCTTGTGAAACTGCATGGGTGGTGAATTGCGAGTCTGAAATTCCCCAGAACAGAGACCGCCAGAAGGGTTATGTGACTTGCCCAGAGCTATCCACTGATTTAAAAACACCCAGGTGCGAGAGTCTGAATCCTGGACTTGAGATTCACGTGCAAATCTTTTGTAACTGCAGCAGTATTAAAAGGTTTAAAGTTAAACCTCAAGCACCGACACAGTATGCTGATAGAAGTGTATTTTGGGTTGTTTGGTGTTGAGGTTTTTTCACTTACTTTTTCCTTTTCTCTCTTTTTTGTCTCTAGATTATTACCATAGGTGTTATCCTCTGTCAGTGCATCTCCATGGTTATCCTCTACAGACTTTTTCTATCTCACAGCCTATATTGGGAAGTATCTTCTCTGTCATCAGTGACATTGCCACTAACAGTATCCTCTGGACATAAAAATCGACATCACTTCTGAGACGTTTAGGAAGAATACATTATGTAATAAATGTGCAATAATGACCTAAATATACAGGTATTTTTGTCACAGGTGTGTGATACATTGGTTTCACTGGAAAACTGAGCGATAATATCAGAGCACATCACAGACCTTTGGTCTGACAAGGTCCCTAGATTAATCTGCTAAAAGTATTGTGGAGTGGAAAGTCCAGAATTTGAATAATTTTATAAATATTGTTTATGTGTAGCATGTGGTGTTGAGCTGTATCACAGAAAAGTACAATGAATCTTTTCTCTACCATTCACAGCCACAAAAAATGTCCTTACTTTATATCAATACTAGGTTTGAAGGTCTTACAAAATGTAGTTCTTAAAACATCTACAAGCTCAAACAAGTCTGAAATAGGCCAGTTGTGAAATTGGTGTGATGCGTAACGATGAGTACAAGTTCTTTTATTTTCATGCTTTAGAGAAAATGCATTTTATGTATAAGTATAAAAGAAGGGGAAACCAAAGAGGGAGAGTCCTCTAGAAAACACATCTAAAACATTCACAACTGACTGCGAGAAACTTTCCTTTATTATTGGTGTAAAAGAAAAGCCTTTTTTGCAACTAATGTTCATACTGGTTAAAATTTTAATGGGAATGAAAATAGGGTTTATATCTGCCTTTTTTTTGAAATAAATGTAACTAAAAATTTCATCCAGTAATGAAGATCTAAACAGCATTTGAGGCTTAGAAGACATAGCAACATAAAGGTAATTAAAACAGCAGGCTTGCATCTTTTAAAGAAAAAAAAAAAAGGCAAAATGGAATGGGTGATGTGGTACTAGAATTTTAATCCTGATATAATTCATTTCTGTTACATTGAGGATTCAATCATAATTAAGCCATATACACAGATTAAATTAACAGAAGCATTTCAAATAAATGTTGGTTTCAGTCATCAACTACCCATGAATTCCTGCCCAAGGATACTTAATCAGGATTAAATTTTCTATGAATAATTGAAAAACAAAATACTCACTGGATTTGTTATAATCCATGTTGGCACTGGGTTCTAAGTAGTTGCCATCTTCCATCCATTGTAATAAAGCCATAGTACTTTGTGATGCCCTAGCATTCAGAAAGCCAGTGTAAATATATACTTTATTGAAGTGCCTATTTATTGAGTATGATTAAATCATGCTGACATTTTTTTTTCCTTCATAATATGAACATACCTATTGCCATTGTGACTGAAATCTTTCTTTTGGGATTTACTTTAGTATTTGTCAAATCTTAGACTTCTTTTCATGCATGTGCATTTCTTCACAACGGGGATTTTATTTTCTAGTAAACGAATGTTTGTTTCTTCTTAACAGTGTGTGTTTAATTATGTCTCTATGAAAATGTGAAGGCACCAGGATTCTAGCTTTAAAATAGCCCTAACTTTTCCATTCACATTTGCCTCAGTTGCGAGCATAGTTGAAACGTAAGTCTATTCCATTTTAGTTTAGAGGCAAAACTAGACATTTACCTTTGACTAAGGCAAAATGGCAACATGACAAAGTTGCTCATTAAATCATCTCCTTTCTTATTGTTTGTAATTCAGATCAAGAATGGCAGGTTGAGGCTGGAAAAGATGAGATATTATGATTTCACACAATCTTCAGAATGATTAAAAGATTAATTATTACATTCCTCTGATAACCACACAAAAATATTATTGGTTAAAACTTCAGTCTTTATTTCCCTGCTTATCTCTGTACTTTTCATCTTCTCAAGAAAAAAGCATCCTGTTTTTGATAAGTCTCCAATAATGCAGCAGAAGAGTTAGATCTGTCCTCATGTATAAGACATGAAATTCACACATAAAATAGAATTTTCTGATAGACACAAGAACTACTTTACAGTTTATGATCTGTCATGATAAAAAGTTTTAATCTATGCGGAAAAAACTGTATGTGACTTTCAGAAGAGGCACTCTGTTTGTTTTATTCTCCAGAAGTATTTTCTTACTTCCTGTAGTCCCTCTGACTTCAATCTGTCGGTATTAAGGTAAATGGTATCTTAATTTCACCTTATAAATATACCCTACAACAATTCATAAAATGAATTCATAGTTAATCTGGGTGTAAATATGAAGCATAAGATGTTGTCTCTTAATCTTTTCCAGATTGCCCCATAAGTCAACAGGTAACATTATCCTCTCTTAGCTTGGCATCAAATCCGACGACTTGAAAATAAAATTTTAATTTTGCTATTCATGTAACTGTAGCAATTAAGTATCACTTTCTCATGGTAAGCGGTACAAAGGACATGCATTTCTGCCCAGGTCTATTAGCATTCTTTCATAACCAACGCTCACCAATTTTATGTTATTAAATCATTAATGCGTGCTGTAGCAGTAGGTCAGTATGACTGCAATAATGTTCAAGATCTCAGTTAATTCGGTACAGGGTATCTTTGGGGGGAGTCTTCAAGTATGACTAATTTACAAAGCTTCTTACTTACCTGTACTCTAGCTTGAAGCTTACTGCCTCTGGATCATGCCCAAAGAGTGGTTTGAGTATGTGAAAGCCTGTCTCTTCATCCTAACTTACATCTTCTGTGAGACCAGCTGGTAAGACCTTGCTTTTTTCATGCTTGCTCACAGTTACCCATTTTATCAATTTGGTTTCATTAACCTCATCTTGAAAGAATAGCTTCCAGCCTTCTTTCAGTTGTCTTCGATCTGCGCATCCTGACTGGAAAACTTTCTCTTTTCCTAAAACGTGCTTTCTGTCACCAAAAAAAAATGTTTTCTGTCACAAGCTGGGGCTCTTGCATACATCTGAGGAACTCGTGATGCACCCTACGACAGCTATGCATTAGGTGACAGCAGTGGACAAAGGCCCTCCTTCGGTACGCCCGTAGCCCTGGTGTGTAAGTGGTGTGGGTTTGTGCCCACTGAAGGCTGCCGCGTACCGGGGGAGTTCTCGGGGAGAGCTACGGCAGCTCCAGGCTCCCTGCCGCCTCGCCACTGCAAGGGCCTGAAGTGTGTTCCCCCTGAAGGCAGCGCTGCCGCTGCTGACCAGGGCGAACAGCACTGTTTGGCTGAGGTCAGATGGCGGCATCTCGCTTGTGAGTTTCTGTGCATTACGCGGTTCTGTTTTAAATAAAGTTGCAGTTACAGAGTAGACTAATTCTATTGCCTGCGCATTTTGGTGCTCGGAAAAGGTAAGCGTATATTGACACAACTGCAAACTGAGGTTGGTTGTGCTCTGAAGAAATCCACTTCTGTGTGTGAGAGGGCATCTCCTTGCCAGCCGTCGCCTTTTCTACTGGCACAGATGCCGGTCTGCGTCAATTATGATTTATTGGTTGCGGGGGAGGATCCCGGTTCAGGAGAAATGAGGGTGAGATCACCAACTTGATCTACGAGACCCCCCACAAGCTGTGAGGAGGGATCATCTTGCATTGCTCCCGACCAGCGATGGGGAGGCTGGAACACAAGTCCCCTAAGCTATTTGCTCCCCTTCTGTGTAGAATGTGTTTATTGTACATTTATTTAAAGTGCTTCAGGTAGGAAAATGAATATTTACAATTAAATATATGTAAATAGAAGTGGAAAGGCTTGATTGGAAAAATATCAAGTTTCTAATACATATTACTATACTAAGACCTCCCACACGAGACAAACATTTATAGTCAGATCTAATGAATATTCCTTTCTGGTTCCTGTGCCAATGGAGAGCCATGGAAGTATCAAAGTCTTTTTGTTTGCACCTCGATCCTCCACAGAACGGGAAGAATATTTTATTTGATTTGGCTCTAGTTTATTCTGTGCAATGTTATGGCTCTAGCTGATACTTTTTAGAGAATACAATAAATGTTTATTGGGCTGGCCCAAGCTGATGTTACGCTCTACCTTTTAACTCTTTTTGTGTGACTATGCAATGTACGAAGGGCAGGTGATCCTTGCAAGTGCCAAACATTAAAAGAGGAAGTCTTGAGCTCTTTTTCAAAGGATCGTTCTTTTCTAACCACGCTGATACAACTAGACTGTGATTTTCCAGTGAACAGTAGGTTCCGATTCCAGTTTTTCTTAAACCATTATTTTCTGCAAATCTTTTTCCTGTCTTGCAAATTCCGTCTCTCCCACCGCACTCTGTCTCTCCCCTCCCCTCTCCTCTCCCCCTCTCTCACACATACGATTCTGAGCGTAATGGGTGTCATTTCTCTCTCTATCTATCCATCTGTTCCCACGATCAACACTCACAGTCCAGCCCCTACTTTGCATCTAGTATGCGTATTCTCTTTATCCTTGGGTCTGTTTTGATTTCACGCTTTTCCTGTCTCTCCTTTGCCCTCTCTACCATGTCTTTCGTCTCCCTAGCCATCAGAGACCTGAGGGTGTGGTTTGACATCGCAGCTAATTTGGGCTCTTAGCTGCTAAAAAAAGAGTGTCCCCGTTCCCCTGGCTGCACGCTGCTCTTGCTTGCCTTGAACTGACGCTGGCTGTCACCTAGCAGTTTATGTGAGGTGGAGTTGGGGAGTTAAACTGGTAGAAGACTCAGCCTTTAGCAGCAGCAGAAGAAAAAACGAGTTAGTTCTCAGTGGTTTTAGCTCACCGAACCAGGTCATCAGGATTTGATGAGTACCAGTGGCACTGCTGGGGATGGGGTAGAAAAGGCATGTTGAAGAGGGGCAAGATCCCCTTTAGAAGGGCAGCGGCAAGGTCAGTCAGTCTTTTGCAAACTGTCAGCCTTGTAGCTCCTCCGTCTCTCTCTCCTGTATGTCTTCCGCTGCATTTTGCATGCCGAGGATTGGCCTGTGCCTTCCCTTAACAGCTCTCTTTCAACAGTAGTGTCGGGGGGGGTTTCCCAGCGAAAGGAAAACCGTTCGGCCGCTTTAAAGCATTTTAAAATTAACAGGGTCAGTTGTGCCTTTGCAGCTTTACAAAAGGGGCCGGGAGGCGTCACGAGCAGCCCCCGGTTTGAGGAAGGAGTTTTGAGGGGAGAAAAGACAAGCGCCATGAAAACAGCCGTGACTTGAGTGGGTGCCAGGTTTTTTTTTTCAACAGACGGCAGCGCTGCGGTGGAAGGCGACCAACGAGGTCACACGGCTTTTCACAAGGTCTGCCTGTGGGCAGGGAGAGACTTAATCCGAACAACTGCAACCCAAAGAGCAAAGGTTTCCAGCAGCGGGTACTCTGGGGGGCTGCTTTTATCTATCGGTTCGTTCATCTGCCGAGATGTGTGACTCCGTGAGGCTGCGGTCAGATCCGTCTCGCCTCGTGGTCAAGTGCTGACGAGTTTGCCCAGGCTGGCGAGTGAGTTTGGCTTCTGATGCTGCTGCAACAACCACCCCCCCAAAAAAATTGGTTCATGGAGGCTGCAAATGAGCAATCTCAGGAATCTCTCCTTTTTTGATACAGTAGTTAGAGCTGGAAGACTGTACGTGTGCCTTGTTAGAGTGGGTACTTTTTTGGCCTAGTTTCTGACCCTTTGAGCCTCTTTTAAAACAATGGCATTATTTTCAAATCAAATTTTATAAAATGAACATTGGCATTGTTAAGAAGAGATCAAAATTTACATAAGACTTCTATTTAACCTATTACCTATGAAAATTTACTTCAGGCTGAAACTTGTTTTCCAAAGTTTACAGCATACAAAACAAATGGTTTTTAAAATTTCCTTACTTACGAGTACCTTAAATTGTGTTTTCTAAAAGGGGAAAAAAAAAATCTTGGAACCTTACCAGTTTAATTTGCATTTTGGCTCTGATGTAACTCAAAATAGATTAGATTAAAAAAGGAAATTTGGCAAGTGATTACTCAATTACATGATTTTACTGCTTTGGTATTTTGAAAATAAAAATGAACAGATCTGTTTTACTTTGAGAAGTGCCTGGTGCACGTGTGCTGTAACCACTTTTCAGAAACCATATGGAAGGTTCCCTACGCTGCATATGGCAATGGTGCTCAGATACGTATTCCTGCGATAGACTACGCTAGCTACACGGGATCCAGCCGGGTCAGGGATTTTAATGTATACATTCAGATAATACTGTATCGAAGCAATGCAGGGTAATGAGTTTGGTGTGTAAAACACGGGAAGTTCACAGTGACGGGGCTGCACTGCTTTTTCGTAGAAAGGAACTAAATTGCTTGGAGGTGGTGCCGGGCCAGGAAGTTAGGAGGAATTTCGGGAAGGGATACAATTTATACGGGATCTACACTGTGCAAGATACAAAGGTGGGCCGTATCAACAAACACTTTTAAAATATTTCATCGTCTAGAGCTATGGATATTTGATCTTCTCTGTGCCGTCCTCGTTACCCTCGGTTCCCATGCGGTCATGGCTCCAGCGCTTCCTTGGTAGCTGCTCGTCTCTAGCCGTCATGCCAAGGGGAGGAAGCCTCTGCTGGCTCCTGGAAGACCAAGCAAGTGGCGACAAACTCCCTAGAGTAAGTGAGCATTGATCCTGAAAGTGGTGAGGGATGGGATAGGACTATGCCTTAAACTGAGAATCAGCAGGGTCGTCTGTTATTTCTGTCGCCCTGTTTTGTTAGCGAAGTGGTAGGGGGAGAGAGATCATCTGTCCCTCCGTCACTGGCGCAGCCCCTTGGAGAGCCCCGGGGCTGTATTTGTGGCTTTCAGCTCTCCGATAAATGCAACAGTTTTGCAAAGGTATGTTTGGTACCATGATCTGGTCGCTCACCTGTCCTTTCCTGAAGAGCCACTTTGGTTCTTGAAAGTTTCTCTACATGCATGTGTGCAGGTGTCCCTTCAGTGCAAAGCACCACGATCTGCGCCTGTTCCTCCAGCGCAAAGCCGGCTTGCGCAGTGGTGAATTCGATCGAGGTAACAGCAACTTCAAATGACAGAAACCTTACTTAGTGCCACCCCTGCCCTGAAAAACTGTAGCTCTTCCAGTTGGTTTTAGAGGGGATTAAGACTCCCAGAAGACTAATTTTGGTGTCGTAGTGATGGTACAGACCCAAAGTCCTGACGCACGAAGAGCAGAATATGTCAGCGAGTTGTTAGAAATTAATAAATGTCTTTTGAAACGGTGGCATGGAATGGAGGTGATGGATTACAGGATTTCACTTGACTATCGAGCCTGTGGAGCTTCAGCAAACTGGCCCTGTCTGAAGAGGGGTCACTGCCTAGATGTCCCTCACACAATGCTTGTTGCGGAGGGGCGATTGTTCTGCTGTCACAGCGGGGAGACCCTACTTCTATCCCACTATTTTAAGAGTTAACATGGCACATGAGACTTGGTTGCCTTCTGTATATCTTGGTTTCATCCTGCTGCCTCTTACAAGTAACTGGTTTTGGCTACTACATACCTGATGGTTGGCAGACCTGTTTCTGAGAAGTCTACGAGATGAACCTTTGCTGTCCAAGATAAAGCTTTTCTCAAGGCCATCTTGATTTCCTTCACGCCTTCACTTTTCTCCTCTTTAAATGCGAAGGGATGGCCTTCAGGAATCTCCGCTGCCATGCTGTCGTCACTGATGTCATTGGCGCGTGAGGATCATTGCTGCTTCTCCTCAAGAAGAATTGAATACGTTTGATTTTTCCTTCCTTCCTACCTTTGTGGGGACAAGGGATGAGCTCACACCCTGGTCTCCATCCCTCCAAGGCAGCAAGCTGTGCTGGCACTCTGTCGATGACCCGAGTCGCCCCGGGACTGACAAATGGACAAAGCACGAAGCCTTTATCCATGACAGGAGAGGAGCCGACAGCTGCCATCAGCCTGACATATTTCTGCAAGGGGGGAACGGCCGTGCGCTTACCAGAAGAGCTGACCACCTTCAAAGAAAGAAAGAAAAGGAGATTTTTCTACCACTGAGTTTGTGATGTGTAGACTGTGAGTTTTGATTTCATATCTCTGAGGTCTGTTACCAGAGACCAAAACGTGCAGCGGTGTGTATATACAGATCGCGCTGTTGTAAGCGACTTTGTCACGTCATGCAACAACACGTTTCTTTGCTGGGGGAAGCAGCATCTGTTCTGGAGATGAAAATAGGATGATAGGACCGGGGTGGGGGGAAATCGCTTCCCGGGCACCGTATCCCAGTGGAATCGTTGCAATTCATGTATTATTCAAAGTCTAGATTTTGTGGCTAAATCTTAAATTAACCTTGAAGTTACCTGAAAAGTCTCTTCTTCCCTATCGAGTACGCGGTTATCCCGAGCAAGTGCCCTCACTACTTACACACCTCAGCCCTCAGCCGTGGCCGTTACATGTGCTAGAGAAAGGAAACGCAAGCAGTGTCTTAAGAGGTGGTTTGGAAGTTTATCCAGGTTAATTCCATGAAGCAGGACTGTGACAGTGCAGGGCTCGTGAGGGCCTGCACCTCTCCTCGGCGTTTGGGGTGATAACTGCAGGTTTCTCCCTGAGGAAAGGCGGGGGCCGTGCCCCGTCGGCGCTGGGCGCCGCAGGCCGGCGCCGGCCCTCGCCGCGCCGCGATGGCAGCGCTTCCTTTCCAGGGGGTGGAAGTGTCTCCGGTGGGGAAGGCGGCTCAGGGAGGAAGGGGAAACCCCGCCGAGACACCTCGGGGGCCGGGGCTTCTCCGGTTCCCCCTTGGCGGGGAGGCCCCGCGGGACCCGGGGCGCAGAGGGGCTGCCGAGCCCAGGCGCGGCGGGCCGGCGCCGCCAGGGGGGGCCCTTGGGCCGCTCCGCGCCGCCCCGGGAAAACGGCTGCAAGGTGTCCCGGCCCCAAGGGCCGCCGGGCGAGGGGCCGCGCTCGGGCGGGCCCGCAGCCCGGCCAGCGAGGTGCCGGCACGACCAGGCCCAGCCCGGCTCGCCCTCCCCCTGCTCGCGGCGCACTGAAGTCGCCTCAGAAGTAGCGTCTCTGCCCGGCACCCGCCTGCCGAAGCGGTCGCTCCCGGGGCGGCCGGGCAGGGCAGGCGGGGAGCGAGCCCAGCCCCTCGGCAGAGCCCGCGTCCCGCTGCCGCGGCGCTGCCTCCCGGCCTTCCTACCCACCTGCAAACAGCCGGGGGCGGCGGGGCCGGGGGGTGGGGGGGGGGGGGCGTTTTCCTTCGCGTTGCTTAGCGTGCCGAAAAGGAGAGGGTCCGAAGAGGCCGAAGCCGCGGCGCGGCTCCTCCGGCAGCGGTGACCGGCGGGGGACGAGACCCCAAAACGAAAGGCAGTGCCCCGCACTGCCGCGGCTCCTCTCGCCGGACCGCGGCCGGGCCGGGGCGGGCTGAGCCTCCGCCGGCGGCGTGCGGCGGGACACGGGCATAGCCGTGCTGGGCGGGCAGCCTCTTCGGGTTCCTTGTCCTTGGCTTTGGGGTTGTGGTTCGATACCCCCCCCCCAGCCTACAATTGTTTTCATACACCTGACCCGCTATTTCACACGCTCGGGAAAACCCAGAGCGCGGCTGATACCGAGCCCCAGCGACTGAGACGAGGGAGAGGAAGGGAGCCGGAGAAGTTTAGGAAGAAAAGTGTGAAATAGAAAAAAAAAAAAAAAACCAGCCCGAGTCTTTAGAAAAATCCTGAATGTCTGAACGTGTGTGTGTGTGTGTGTGTGTGTTTTCCTTCCTGCCAAAGCAGGATGTCAAATACTGTCCTTTTCCCCTCTTTTTTAAAGCAGGCTAAAAGGAAAATTCTTCACAGAATCTTAAAGAACTTTTTGACACAACAGCTGCAAAATCTATTTTCTAAACAAAGATTTATACATATTTATATGAGCTTAATCCAGATTTTTTTTTTAATAAATCATTCTCAGAACTGCAGAGGTAAACTATATGTAAATACCTCAAGTAATAGGCTTGTAGTGCAAATCACATCATTTTATCTTCAATTTTGCATTCGTTTTTCTGGCTTAAAGGTGCATCAGAGATATGCATTTTAGCATATTCAGAACACGGGGCGTGAAATTAAATGTTTGACAGAGTGAGAAAAATATACAGACTTTGGAGATGCCTTAAAAATAGTAATTTATGCAGATCTAGAGGAGTGAAATCATTTGCAATGGAGTGACCCTCTCTCCAGGAATTTTTTGCTCAGTGTTCTTCTCTAATCTCCTGCTGTATCTTCATTTTTCATTGAACTAGCCAGTTTTCTGCGAAGCAGTCTTGTAGATAAGGGAAGTGCTAAAAGAAGAAGAAAGAAGAAGCTCAGTGGGTCCGTTTCCATTGCACTTTTACCCAAGGCAATGGGCAGAATTTAACGGATTCCTTCCAACATATGTTTTTGCCAGATAAGTAAACAGTGTGTGTCGGAAATGAAAAAGCATTTGCAATTTAATGACATTACAGCTCTCAGCTTAGGCTGGCGTGCTGCGAGGCGAAAAGCAGAAAGAGAGAGGAGAGTAGAAAGAGAAAAAGAACAAAGTTCATCTTCCCTTTTGTGCATTTTTATCAAGGAAAATATTACTTCTTTCCCCCTCTTGTTCTCTTTTCTTTTTCCCTTTGCTTTTTTGTCTCACTCATTTACATTTTTTTCTTTTCTCTCCTCTGTTCACTTTTACCTTTTTCTTCCACGGCCACCGACTCGCTTCCTTTCACCGCCCCCCCTCCCATTGTGTCGCCTTATTCATCTATCCGGCCCATTCAGTTTTTACCTATAAGGAGCTGTTTATCCAACAATGTATCTCTTTTTTTTTTTTTTTCTTTTTTTTTTTTTTTCTCTTTTTCCCCCGCTTTGCCGTGTCGCACTCCCGGCGCTAGAGCTCACAGCCAACGGGATTGTTGGAGGGATTATAACGTTCCGTCGCAAAGCGCGACGAATCTGCTCGCCTTCCCCCCGTCCCCGCTCTCCCCAGGCTCGCCGGTCCCTCGCAGGTGCGCGGCACCCTCGGGGCCGGGACGCCGCCCCGCTCGGCGGCGGCGGCGGCGGCGGCGGGGGCGCGGGGGGGGGAGCCCCCGGGGCGGGGACGGGGGGTGCCGGGCAGGGCGACCCTCCGCTCCCGCCGCCGCCGCCGCCTTCGCCTCGTCCCCCCGGTCTCCCCAGCCGTTAGGTGTCGAGGGGAGGGCGGCGAAGCCGCTGGCTCCCGCCCCAGGGTTACCCCGGAGGCCGGGTGTCGCTGGAAAATACCTCCAGCCAGTGGCAAGCCCCCTCGTACGGGCACATATCCGAAAAGACGTGTAAAGCAAAAATGTACTTGTCTCAAGGCCCGTGCATGGGTTGGTTGTTCTGTGGTTTGTTGTTTGTTGTTTGGGTTGGGTTGGGCTTTTTTTGTTGGGTTGGTTTGGGTTTTTTTACCATGAAATTACATCTTCCACATCTCCCAGATCCGGTACTTGGTAAGTAAAAAGGGAAATCTGTTTGGACATAAGGAGGCGAAGTAGCTAGAGGTGGTAATTTAATCAACCGAGGATATATTTCAATGTTTTTTCTGGTCTTCTAGGCATTAGCACTTTAAATTCATTATGTCTGTTTGACAGATATATGCAGCCTTAAGGATCTAAAAATGAAATCCAAGAAGTATAGCCTGCTAGAGGACATATATTGAAGTTAAGAGATTAAAACGGTCTAACCATTGCAAACAGAATGGAACATCTCGCATTTCTCATTCCTTATAAGCATGACTATTTTGCAGATGTTAAATACGGTCTGCTCTAATTATGAACGAGGGGAGGGGGGGACCCGCTCAAGAGCCGAGGCTTTCTAACTTTTACATTGATGAAGTGGATATTAGAAAGACAATATTAGCTCCTCTGCCGTCTCGGGCTGGGGAAGTTTTACATGGGGGATTTTCTCTATCAATAATTTAATAAGGAGGGTGCAGCAGCAGCAGCAGCAGCAGCGGCAGCCTCTCCTACATGCTTTAAAGACTCAAGAATCGTGCATGAATTTCCTATAAGGCAAATAACAAAAGAGCCAAATGAGAAGAGCGGGTCTTTTTTCCGTCTCACTGGGACACTGAGGACTCTGTGTCATTACAGTAATTTAGCAATGTTAATGATCTGTAATATTAATACATCATACTTGAAAATGGGGAAGAGTTGTCATAATTAAATGCATTAAGCCACAATTAAAAAGTCATCTGAGCAGTTGTAAAGATACCAGCGACGATAAGGCTGTTCATTACACTGCAAACCTCCCTGCCCGTGGAAGTCCCTCCCTGGCAGGGCTGGCTGCAGCGGCCCCGGCCCCGGCGCAGACGGGGCGGCGGTGGCACGCACACGCTGCGCGGCCTCGCCGGCCCCTCGCCAGCTGCGCTGGGAGCAGCTGGGCGGGGGGGGGGGGCTGTGTCAGCGAGCCCTTTTGGCGGATCTGCGCCAGTTCTTCGCGGGGGGGGCGGGAAAAAGGACGATCTCGTCCCAGACACACGTGTCCGCACACGCGGGTCGTCTTTCCAAATCGCGTCTCCAGCCGCGCTGGATGGCACCTTTCCGTGTTTTGCCCCACCGCCGAGCCAGGGCAACGTTTAAGCATAAACCCTAGACCCAGGCTGCCCCTCGCCCGGCGGCTGAGAGCCCCTGCCGTCCCCTCCCTGTCTGCCACGGACACGCAGGGCCGGGGTCAGCGCCGGGCGGGACCCGCGGCACACGGGCAGCGGCCGTCGCGGCGGCTCCTGGGCGGGCCCCCGCCCACGCCGGGCTCCCCGGCCCCGGGGGTGGCCGGTTCTTAGCCCCTCCGTTCCGACACAGCCGGCATCTTCCCCGTGTTGCCGGAAGGGGTGGCGAATCCCTGAGCCGTGGGACTGAGCTCCGAGCAAGCGGGACCGAGTCCTCCGCCCGTGGGGCTGAGTCCCCGAGCCACGGGGCTGTCTCTGCCCGTGCTCTGCCATCCGCAGCCGGCTTCCCAGGAAGCCGACACGCCCCCGGTAGCATTTCTGTGAAACCGTGTGGACATCGGGGTTTGGGGTGCGAGCAGACACGGCCTGATAGTGCGGGCTGTAGGGCCTGGCCCTCATGCTGCCCAGATGCCGCCAGCCATCCCGCGGGGGCAACAGCCCCCCACATCTCCTGGTGTAACTCATGAAAAGCTCATCCCCAGCCTAGTTCTGTCACAATGATCCAGCTTTAAAACAATCCAGTACAAAAAAATGTTCACGCTCAACCAGATCACTGCCGATAGCCAGCGTGTTTCTTCTTCCATCCCTGGCAGATTTTTCATCCCATGGACACGCACGGTGATTTTCAGGCTGGTTTCCTAATGGAGAAAAGCTTGCACTACCAAGCAGTGTGCTTATGTAGGGCTCTCTGGTGGTCCCTTCCTGAAAATTCCTTATCTCTTTGGCCAAATTCAGGCAAATCTGGCTGAGGGAAGATGGTCTCGCAGCCTTTTATTATGGAAATGGGCAGCTGGGTATAGGAGGAAAACCCAGCCTGGTGATTCCAGGGGGAAAGACGCCAACACATGCTCAATCCTGTGAGTCAGACATAGAGATGACGGGCGTCCCAACCCAAGGAAAAGTTTCAGACAGATCTTGAACATAATTCCAAAAATTAGGCCTATTTACAGCCATAATCCGCAGCTCCATGCAAATGTAGGCTTGCTTAGCCTGGAGCTGCTTGGGGAGCTACAGCACATAGACATTGTCACCTATATGGGGTCCCGAGAGGAGCACTCTGTGTTTCACCTGCTTATACCTTTCCCGCTCCTGTTGATGTCAACGATGATTGTGACTGCTAAAAATAATAGCAGTCCAAATAAGGGGGATAGAAGTAATGACAAATAAATGGATAGGAGTCAAGAATATGAAGTAAAAGTAACACAATTTGCTCAATCTTCAGATACGATATTTAGGTAATGTCAACGCTTTTGTATTTTGTTTTGTATTGCTGTTATGTTCAAACATACCCTAGAAATATCCATGAGATTAATATCCTAGTTGGATATTGCTATTTACAGCAACATGTTAATGAAAATCATTTACATATGTAACTATTTACATATGTAAGTCCAACTTTCATGTATGGTGCATGTGTGTTTCCTCGGAGGCCCCTGACTTCCATAGGAATGTTGCTCCTTTGAGTAACAGCATGACGACGAGAGCTCACTACTGTGACCTTTACTGTTGAGAGAGTCTTCGTTTGGATTTGTTAAAAATCTACAGGAAGAAAATGGATATATACTGTCCTGGTTTCGGCAGGGATAGAGTTAATTTCCTTCCTAGTAGCTGGTACAGTGCTGCGTTTTGGATTTAGGATGAGAACAATGTTGATAACACACCGATGTTTTAGGTGTTACTGAGCAGTGCTTACACTAGTCAAGGACTTCTCAGCTTCCCATGCTCTACCAACTGAGAAGGCTGGGGGTGCACAAGAAGCTGGGAGGGGGCACAGCCAGGACAGCTGACCCAAACTGGCCAAAGGGACATTCCATACCGTGTGACGTCATGCTCAGGACATAAACTGGGGAAAGCTGGCCGGGGGGGCCGCTGCTCGGGGACTGGCTGGGCGTGGGTCGGTGGGTGGTGAGCAATTGCACTGTGCATCACTTGCTTTGTATATTCTTTTTATTACTGTTACTATTACTATTATTATTATTTTACTTTATTTTATTTCAATTATTAAACTGTTTTTGTCTCAACCCATGAGTTTTCTCACTTTTACTCTTCCAATTCTCTCCCCCATCCCACTGGGGTGGGGGGAGTGAGCGAGCAGCTGTGTGGTGCTCAGTTGCCGGCTGAGGTTAAACCACGACAATCCTGCAGAACCACCAAGGTGTAAGTTGTGATAAACCAGGGGGAGCAAGTAAAACTACAATGTCAAAGTGATGGAATATTTGCTTTTGTGAGTATGGATTTCTTAAAGGGCTGAAGGGAGCTTTATCTCCCCTTCCCCTCCAGCATCCATCGATGCTGTACATATTCCCAAACTATGTGGTAGGATCACAGCTCCGTGACTACATGGCCCCCATTCAGATCAGAGCTGGATCTATCTCTTTTGTGTATTGGTCCATCAGAAGAATCTCACACATCCTCAGCTTTCTGTCTCACTGCTTGCTCAAGTTTGCCTAAAGCCCATGCTTGATCCCAGCATTTATATCCAAACAGTTGGATGCAAAATAACCTTGGACTCGAGCTGGCACTTAGCTCCATGGTCAGAATTCCTTGGAATAATAATCTTGACCTTAAGTTGGGAAGGAGCTGTTACCTGTTACCCTTGGAAATGTGAATGGACCTTTCATGATCTGTGGCCAACACTGCATCTCAGAGCCTCATTTGTGGTCCACTTGTCCAAACACACTACAAGCATGTTTCATACTATATCTTCATACAGAAGGTGAATGTTTGCCCCACAGAGCTTATGTGATGTCCCAGAGAAGACTTGTCCCCAGTGTGAAATCCTGGAAGATATCTCTGGTGGACTTTCCCTGGAATTCAGCCCTGAAAACACTGACCTGAACCCACGCTCCCTATAAATGGTCTTTGTGAGCCTCCCCACTGCCTGCTGCAGGGCTGGGATTCAGAGCCCAAGCTCTAGAGTGATGTCTTGGGGTCCATAGTCCTGGGCCAGTTTGTGTGCTGGAAATGTCTTACAGCCACATGTTCTGGGAGCTTCCACAGATGCCTGGTGACAGTGCCTTGAAGAAGACCCATGAAAGAAGAGCGGTTACCTCATCAACTGAAAGATGCAAGGTATGTATTTTATTTGGAAACGTTACCTTTTTATGTTCTACAAGTCATTTATTTATCTAAAAAATGTCCAGGCTGTGGAAAAACATTTTTTACTGAAATGAAAGGTATGTATAAATATATATAAAATAAACTGTGTGCATGTGTGAGCGTATGTTTATTTTAAGTCTTGACAAATGAAAACTGTGCTCTTCAGCCAACTCTGCTGTGCATGCAGCCTGAGATACATCCCTGGGACTGGAGAGGGAACAAGCCTAGTGTGCGATACAAGACAACAGATAATCCAACACGCAAACAGGATGAGGAAAGGGTAGAATCATCACTCATACCAGAATAAGCAGCCATTCAGCCCACCAACTGCCTTGATTTTGTTGAGTGTTTTGCTGATGCAATTGGAGAGGTCAACTTTAAGGAGAGATTAGGAGGAGTACACTCTACAACTAACCTCGTAAGGAGCTCCTTACACACAGAACTGGGCAAAGCTGGAGATGCTTGAGAGGGAAGCTGAATCAATGGACCATGGAAGGTGGTATCAAAAGCACAAGAAAGGCAGAAGCGCATATAGCAATACTGTAGTTAAGGAATAAGATGGGGTAAGACATGCAGTTGTCAATGCTAGCACGACAGTTGTCTTGAAACTGTTGAAAGCTGTGTGGAGAAAAGGGGCGTGGAGGAGGAAAGCACAGCAGGAGGTGGTCACGTGGGTGAAGGAGACCCATGTGCTGTTATAAAAGGGTAGAGGGAAGATGGACAAACGATAGTTGTCAAAGGAATTTACATTAATCTAGACTATGCAAGGCTTGACTGGAGTTTGGTTTGAAGGACAGTAAGGGAAGGTCAAGGCTCAGAGATGTTGGTAGGAATACTAAGCAAGGGAGGAGAGTGGAAGAAAATATTCGAAGCCTGAGAAACTAGGGGCTCACGCTGAGCTATGCTGAATTAATGCTGGTATGTTAAAAAACATGAAGATAAGACATTTTGAGAACAATTACAAAGACAGAACCTGAGCAAAGAGGGATATTCTTTGCTGTCACCGTGAAGGTGATAGACGAAGCCATCTTCTACTCTAGAGTCACCAGGGAAGGGAGAGGTAAGGGAAAGAGAGGGTGAAAGAGGCAAGTCTTTGGGACTCAGCTAAAAGACAGTGTGAGCAGCATGAGGGAGTTGTCACATTCCTGAGCTAGAGGAAATTGATCTGGAAAAGATGGCCTCAAAAAAAAGCCAGAAAGAAATGAACGCTGAAGAGCGCGGCTGCAGGTGTCAGAGGCCACTAAGAGTTTGAAAAGGATGAGGACAAACCATGGGCCAGAACCTGCAAGAGCTGGATGGAAAACCTTGAGAGAGCAAGCACAGGTGGCATGTCCAAGGCAGGAGGTTGGTTGGAATATCTCCTGCCATCAACAGGAGGTGGGATATTGGCTCATCTTGCAGCTGCAGCTAGTATTAGTTTGCTACTAGATGTTCAGCTCTATCAGAGCTTTGTGGTGTGCTCCCAGGTGACAGGCATATTTGTCAGAAGTATTATAATACCTGGCTAAGGCAGACTTGCTCGGAGGTTATCATTACTTCTCCACAGCTGATCATAAATAAATATTTTAGTAGGTGACTTAACTCCCCTCCTTTCAATTTATAGAAAGGAAGCACAAGAGAGAATTAATGTTTTCTTTTAACTGTGGGTTTTGGAGACTGACAAAAACTTGACCAGTCGTGTGAAAGCAATACCTACAAAACCAGTGCCTCATAAAGAGTACCCTTTCCCTAAGACCTCACAACCTTGTACCTGAATCCTTCAAAACAGAGAGATCTTTTTCTTCGTTACAAGCTAGAGGTAAAATATTCTGCTCGTCTAGAGGGAACTTGCCTTGGGTACATCTTATTAGATGCAATAAAAATTGCTATTGAGGATTTCAGAGCAAATAAATCAGAAAAAAAAACCTGTAAATACATCTTAAGCAATTATTTTGATTAGTAATCTTTAAATAATAGTTGGTCATCCAGGAGCTAAGTTTGTCATCAGCTCGTGTCAGAAAAAGAGCATTCTCAAGAATACTTATGAGATGTAAATGAAAGTCTAAATTTTCGTGCAATCCGCTATCCTCTTCAACTTTTCACTTTATTAAGCAGAAAGGAACTTTTACATGAATTTAAAAAAAATGTTCTTACAAGTGATCCAGGTGCAACTTCAAGCGGGAGCATGTTTTCATCAGGATTTATGACCCTCTGAAGAGTTTGGAGCCCAGAAACTAATTAATTTATTGCAAAGCATCAACGGGGGGGGAAAAAAAAAAAGAAGTTGGGTAAAAGCCTGGTCCTGGTGAAATCCGTGGTAGAGATGTCATTCTTCTTAGTGTGGCCTGGATTTTCCCCAGTGTCTTTCATCTGTCACCAATATAAACCTGATGCAGTTGCTTTCTGATTACTTTTACATTTGGGACTTTTTCTATTTAAATTGGTGAGATTATGTTCAAAATACAGTAAAATATCAATATTAATATTGCTGATTTTTAATAAAATAATCTGGATGTGACAATATCATTTGATTTGTGCAGATATGTATGAATGGACATTGTTTATACAAAATGTTTCAGTAAATATCGGCCAGCAATACTGTTCCTGGACTATTTGAATGCTGGCTTGCTAATTGTTAAATCCAGCTGATGAGATGCAAGAGCAAGTATTATTTATCCCGTATGCAGAACATTCAGGCCATAAAAACAAATTTCAAACATACCTTTATTCTTCAGTCATTACAGTAACAAGGTCGAGAAAGGCTGGTCAAGAAATGACCGTAGCCCAGCCACCGGCCGGACTTGGGCCATTACAGCAGGTTTTAATGACATGTCATTGCCCAGTGACACCCGAGAACACGCGTTCAGGAAATTGGCTCAGCAGTACACGAAAGCGGGGCCAAAGCTGGCGCTGGCGTCCCACCGGGCTGACCGCGCACTCGCACAAACCACGCTGGATGCCCACACTGGGATTTGCCAAGGAGGCTCCCAAGAAAAAGGTGTGCCTGATGTCCATCTCCTGTAGTTGTCCCTAGGGTGTAGCTAGGCATCTTTTTGAAGCGGAGCATCAGAGCCTGAAATCACTTGTTTCGCCCAGATCGTAGGTTTCGACTGGAGCTCTGCATGCTGAACAACGTCTGCCTTTTAGCCCACGAGAATCTAGTATGAGATATTTAAGTAAAGCACCCAGGGAGCAGACTCCCAGGACACCCCTCCAACCCCTCTAAGCTTTTCCGTCTCCTGTCTCCAGGGATCTCACCCGCAAAGCGCCCCGGCGAGAGCAGAGCCCTCACCTCCACTGCCCCACGGCCAGGTAGGTCAGACCGGGAGCCGGAGGTGGAAATCCTTCCTAGAAGAGGCACGGCCAGGAGCTGGAGACCCATCTCCTGGGCGTGAGGTACCCTGCCAGGCAGGAGCAAAGGGCTATGGGGTAAGCCTCGGGGTTGCCTGATTTGGGGTCCCAGGCGCCTGTAGGCAGGCGAGAGGCTGGCGGTGCGGGGGTCAGGTCTGCGGGGAGCCCCAGCAGGTCCGAGGAGCCGCGGCCAGGGTGCCGTAGGGGGCTTTTCCTGACCTGCTCCCCCCGGTTTTAGGCTGCCACGTTGACTTTAGCTATTAAAATCGTCAACAGGTCCCGAGGGGGGGCCAGCCCACAGGTGTGTGTCCTCCCTTCCAGGCTTGGGGTTTTTTTTTCTGAGAAAATAAGTCAAGCCCATCCTGGCAGCAGCCCCCGAAGGAGAGGGGGTTCGTCGGTTCCAGCTCGGGGCAGCGCGACACCCCCGGGGGGGAGCTCAGCACCCCGGCACGGCACGGCGCCGGAAAGGCGGGACCCCGCGATGCTGAATGCACCCCCGAGACACCCAGCGGTCCCCACAGCAGGTGGAGCGAGACGAAGACCCACGGAGCTCTGTCCTCGGCTTCCCCCGACGCCCCCTAAATTCCCGGGTCCGCACGGTCTGTCCCCGGGGTGCCCTTCGCGGGGCCGGGGCTGGCACGGAGGCACCGGGGAGGCACGGGGGAGACACGGGGGTGACAGGGGGACGTGCCGGGCCGCTGGCACAGCGCACTCAGGCTGCCGCAGCCCTGGCAGCCGCTCTGCCGTTGCCGGAGAAGGCTGGAAGGGGGGGCCCGGCCGCCAGCCCCGTCTGGGCGGGAGACCGGCCCGCAGCCGCCCCGCCGGGCTGCCCGGGGAAGGGCAGAGGGGGACGCGCCCGGCCCTGCCGTGCCGCGGGGCTATTTCACCCGCTCCCGAGCAAACGGTGCCGGGAACCGCGGCGAGGAGCGGCGGGCCGGTCCCCGAGCCCCTGCCCAGCCCCGGCGGGGCGGGCAGCCGGCAGCCGCGGCGGGCCCGCCTCCCCCCCGGGACGCCCACCCGGGGCACGGGTCGGATGCGGGGGGGGGGGATAGGTACCCCAGCCCAACTCTGCTTCTCGCCCCAACCTGTGGCACGGGATTGCGTGGGATTTCCTCAGCAGGTGTGAAAGGGGCGGCCAAGGAGTGGTAACTCCTTCCTGGTGATGGGGACTTTGCCTGACGTGAGCCAGCTGACGGGTGGCTGCGCCTCGTCACGCTGAAATGTTCGAACATCGGAAGAAACAGGATCGGCGCTACCGATTAACTCCCGAAGTATGTTGAAAATGCGGTGTCACTTGTCTTAAGAAGGGCTTGGTTTTGTCTGCGGTGCTAATTGATTTCTGTTCAGGCTGATCCCTCTTAAAACATGAACAGATTTAATGGTTCTTACTCCCGAGCTCTATGCTATAGAGATAATTTGGGTTATTAAGACGCATTAATAAACAGTTAATAGACACCCTTTTTTCTTTCCGGAGAGGTAAGCTCTTCTTCAGTCCGAAACAAATGAGGAGCCTCTACCGAAGCTCCCTCGCACCTGGGATCAGCATTTACTGCTCACGCGTGTCAGAAATACCCTACAACTAGGGAAGTGGAGGTGGCTTGTCCCACAGAGCCCAGGGAAGTCCTTCGCCAGCGTCGCACGGGAGTAAGACAGGCTGCAGCAACAAAGGAGCGGTGACTAATTTGGTTTCTGACTCCGCCGATGCTCCCAACGAGTGCACCGAGCCCGGCTTCAGCCCCTGAGCAAAAGAGGGCGAGTCAAATTCCTCGAGTCAAAGTCTGCGATGTGCTAGAAAGCCGCCTCGCTGTTAAGGCCAGGAGGATGAATTCATATTGTAAGGAACCTGAATGAGAGCTGGGTTAGATAACTTGTCATTTCCCTGGCTCCATCCTCCGCTCCCGCCTCCTTCCCCCCCCCCCCCCCAAAAAAAAAAAAAAAAAAGAAAAAGAAAAAAGAAGGCTTGTAAGAATTTGCTCTGGCCTTCCTTCACTTTCTATCTGGGACGTCTCATATTTCATTTCTGGCAGCCAAAGAAATCTTAATAA